>NC_090924.1:285594529-288094529 GCF_040938575.1 Ambystoma mexicanum | reverse complement strand
TGGATTCACTAGATAGTCCAGAATCTTTAACATGTGACATAATCTGGGGAGCTAGCCTTATTGTGGTACCAGTGAGGCCTTGATGAGGTGGTGGCTCAATGCAATCTAATACATTTTTAATAGTCTGGATACCTTTGCGACTTGTGTGTGTTATTCCTAATTCTTCAGCACTCTTATGTGGATAGTTCTTCTTGGACTGGGTTTCAAGGGAATACAGTTTTGACCTCTGGATGGGTTAGCCTTTCTGAATTTTGGGTGCTAGGCATTTCACCTCTCCCTTTGAATCTGATAACCCGAGGAATAGAAAACACTGTAAAGGTGGACACTTCCACCATTGTTGTCTCTTATTTATGTCAAAATATTGTTCAGAACAACACTGGATCTCCTCCTTTAGACTAAAATAACAAAAGGGCACTTGGCTAGGACCTGATAAACCCAGGTGGGCATATACTGTTAAATTATCACAGGAATCATGGTGGGAGATCACACACACATTCTTCAGTGTATTCCTACACAATGAGACAATATTTTTTAATTTTGTCAAAGTCAGTAAGGTTTCTGACGCTGAGATTTTTAATATACATATATTTTTCAATATGAAAGAAAAACACCTAAGGACACTTAAATATTTACAATTTTGTACACAATACAAGTGTGTACAATCCAGTAAATTGGGCTGGATTTTGGTGAACATGCAACATGTTTTTCTTTTGCTGATCGACATCTTTAACTTATGCAAATAACATGTGGACACAGAACAAAACATTTTTCATTGTAAAGAACCCAGTGTAGAGAGTGAACACTGGACTGGTGGAGGAGTCGTCAACGCTATTGTGTTTTGGCCAAAAATGTAAAGCTGCTTGGTGGACTTTGCATGTGGTTGGCCTTCATCAGGACGTAAAGTGGATGAGGTAACCGTGTCCTGTGGGTTTCGGAAGCAATTCTTTGCTATGGTGAAGTCTCGTGAAAACAAAACTTCAAGCCTGCAAACTACATTCCCTGGGATTTAGGGTACCGTCACCTCTCCTCCAGAAACAGGACCAACACAGGGTCCCCCAGGCTGTAACTCACTAAGGTAGCCCCAGGGTTTACTAGGATCATGAAGTGTCTGGTGATTGGTGTAGCAGTTTTCCTCACAAACATTGAAGAGAGGTTATGTTCACGAGACTTCACCATAGCAAAGAATTGCTATCATCAATAATCCAAACCCATTCAAATTCTTCAGTATCAAAAACAAGTTTTGGTAACAGAGAAAAGTCACATATAACAAGCATTGACAATGGCAATGGTTTGGGCTTATTATAAAGCTTCTCATTGCCTGGCTAAGGCGTGGGTGAAAGCATCAAACTCCTTCACTTCGATAATAAACACTTTCCTTCGTTTCAAGGTCAGAACATATATCGTGAGCTCTCCACCTATTTATCCGTCTGAAAATGGCATGTTTATTCAAATGTCCAGTGCCGTCTTTTTACCACTACTATTTTGGCTCAATACAAGCACCAGGATAAATACTGCAGTTTAGGTGCCAACGTCTCAACGGTTATTGAGAGCAGAGAAGAAAGCCTTCATTATTATTAATAATAACAACAAATAGTTGAGACCTTGTAATGATGTTTTTTTCTCCGTGTTTTGGAATGGCTCCTCTGGATCTTTCTATGTACACAAGTGACAGACAACTGCTATAAAAAGAACTGGGGTACATGCAATGTAAACCAAATCTTCTAGAAAACGTGGAAGAGGGGAGCAAATAAAAGGTGAGAGAAGTAAAATAAAAAAATAATAAATAGCAGAAGAGAAGTATGGGAGAAAGCAGTTGGCAAAAGTGCTGGGGCGAGGAAATAAAAAATAAAGAGGCGAGAAAAGAGAATGAAAAGAGTGTCAGACAGAAACACAACAAATGTAATCCAAACGACCAGAATTCAATATAGACTTTCAAAAGAAAGCAAGGTTCAGTCACAAGCCTTATCTTTCCCTGTTCTTGGCCCCTGAAGCTGGCACGGCCTCTGCTCTCCTAAAGGAAAAGCGTGCACACATCGCGGAATTCATTAACCATCACTTCAATTCATTCCTGTGGAAATTATCTTTTAGGAGGGCAGCATTGTCGAGAAAATAAGAGATTAATTGGCTTCCAATCAGTCTTTTCTCAGAGTTAAATGGTGCACCGTCCTCTGTGATGTCCCATTATTAGATTTGACAGGAACGTTGGTAGAGAAAGGTAATTAACCAATGAAGGGCCAGAGTTGGGCGCTCAGGTCCCAAACAATGTAATCTACCCAAGCCATTAAAAAAATAACAAAACGGATGACAATAATCGATGTAGAAAATAGAAAAGTGAAGCGGAAGGATCACCGAAGTGAGGATAATTTGTTACAGGGCTATGTTACTAGGCCGACACGTGCCATCGTTTAGTACACTATTGAAGGTGGCACGCCATTACTCGCCTACGAGGACTGTAGCCCACATGGCACTTGATGAAAAGGGCTGGGACCTCGCATCACCTCCTGCAACACATGGCAGTGAGCAGACATTTTCCACAACTGATGGCAGCTGTGCCAGACTTGCGCGATTTTCTTGGGTGTCTTCGCCAGGCATTAACAAAATATAGACTCGTAGGACACCTCACAGAAATGCTGTCCCACAGAGCAAAGCTGGAAACAGGCCATGCAAGCCCTCCTCGTTACCTGTGTCAATCAGTGTGGGATTACATGGCTGAAGCGGCGGGAAGGTGGCCTGGAAGAGCAACCACGAGCTGCTGGCCCGGTTGCACGGCCGCATCAGTGGTGCTGCTGGCTGTGGCTCTGCCACACTCCAAGAAGCCGGCAGACCCCACATCACACCTCTGGAAGTGAACGTTTAGACAAACTTTTGCAAGAGAGCCCAGTTTTGCATCAAGGGAATGCACTGTCTCGTCCTCTCCACCACACTCCCTGCAACCCCCATACACCTTGATTTCAATACAGACAGTGGGCCTCATTACAAGGAAGGCGGTAGAGGGTTAACAGCGCCGGTAGAGCTGCCAGCCCCATTAACCCTCTACCACCTCATTACGAGGTCTGCTCGCGGGACCCGCTAAGGACGTCTGGTAAACCAGGCGTCCTTAGCGGCACCTGCAAGCAGACCAGGATGCTAACAACGGGCCCGTCATTAACGGGCCCGTTGTTAGCATCCTCCCCACTCCCATTGAGACCTATGGGGGCTCAAATGGGAATGGGGATGTACCGGGTCCGGGTTCCTTGAATGGGGAAATATTGGGCCCTCCAAGGTCGGAATGGCCCGTTATTTCCCCATTCAAGAAACCCAGAAACCCAGACCCGATTCCCAGTAGGGGGGTAGCCATGGCTACCTCCATGCTTGACGAAAACTACGCTGTGCTTCAAAGAATAGTACAAGAAACGCTTTTCTCTGCAGCTCTGCGATTCTAAATTCCTGATGGGAAAGGATTTCGGTGGAGAATACGAACAGTGATTTCTCGTATAAAAAATGCAGTTGCCGGAGACACTGCAGCTTGCTTAAAAGATCTGACACTGGCTATCAGATTAGATGTGCATGCTGGAGTTTGCACATCACCTTCGCAGAAAAAATCCCATCCGAGGAGCGTCCATAGAACAGTGAACTTAAAGGCACCCTGTGCCTTACGTCAGCACATTGCACACAACATGACCAACACCAAAGGAACTTTTAAGAGTTCCTTTAGGGAGTTGATAGGCACGAATGGGTGGAATTAGCCACAAGGAATAGCATGGCTAGGGGCAGGCAATGGGAGGGACTATAACCAAACAACACTGTGCGTCCTTCCTCAAATGCCAATCAAGTGTGTACCCCTTGTCTGAAACCCTTCTCCTTATGTATACCTGAATCAGTATTTGAGTACAATAGTTTGGGCTAGTAAAGGTGTTGCAAGTGACACCCAATACCCAATACCCCAATCTAAAAATGAGATTGAGGCACACATATTTGCCTCTATTCGTTCCCTCTAGTGTAAGTGTGGGGTTGCGGGTTTCGAGCTTGTGTATGTGATTGATTGTAGGTTATTATGCATTGCATGTGAGTTTTTGCAGGTTTGGGTTAAGGAAGCAGTATTATTAATTTAGATCACACAGACTATTGGTTCAACCATCAAACCTAGGAAAATAGTTTTGTGATTTTCTAATACAAGGATGAATATGTCTCACACTTCACTTCGCAACTGGGTTACACTGTGCAATGTCAAGAGTAAGTAGAAGGTAATGTATCTCCTTTAAGCTACCCACACACTTCTTAATATCTATGGCTTTCCTAGGTTGCAAGTTATCAGGCGAATTCAACATAGCTCATCAGACAGAACTTCAAGGAGGTGATTGCACGTAATGAAATTAGCAAAAATAAGACACTTTGAGAGAAAGCGAGTTGCCTAGGATCATATAATTTGGCGAAATGGGGAAGCTGGCATGTTTCCCCATGTTTCCTGCTTGCTCAGTTTGCAATTTGGCAATAAACACTGACCCTAGCACACTGGCCCAGTTATCTTACTAGTTCCATCACACTCTTTAGTAGTCACTTCTTTATGCACTCAGTATTTTGGCACACATGTCTATTGGGCCACAAGAGACTTTGGGGGTAATTCATGGAATAAATGTGCGCCAATATTTCTGGCCCAAGCCGGCGCAAGCGTGAAAAAGCTAGCGCACGCGCACGCTTGCGATTCATGGAAGGCCCTGCGCGTGTTTTTCCTGGGATGTGTGTCAAAACCGCGCGTGGCGCACAAAGGCGCACATGTCACTGCGACATCCCGAATGTCATGCGCGACATGCACAGATAAAGCGCACAACGTGTAGCGCACACACCAAAAAGGGGGCGGAACACGCAGAATGGGGAACAACACGTGAAAATGAGGGCGTAACTGGGGAAGTACTGCTGGGAAATACACGGAACGCCTACATGCTCGCAAACTACACGTATTCATCAAATCAAATAGGGGAAACCCGCGCACACCAAAAGACACGCACAGGCGTAAATACCGCAGGACCACCCTTTTTGGGATGTCTGATGACCAGGTCTATGGCAGATATAGGTTTCCACGTCGTATCATCCTAGACCTGGTCACTGAGTGGGAGGATGACCTCACATCACCCACCCTGTGCTCCCAAGCACTGAGCCCCTTGGAAAAGGTGCTCAATGTCCTGCATTTTTTGGCCACTGGGTCATTTCAGCTGACAACTGCCATAGTTGGGGGGTGTCTCACAGCCTACGCAGTCACGCTGCCTACACTAGGTGTAGGCAATCATCACTGCGCGCCCCTCAGTCCGCTGGCACATATACATGCCCAGAACTCCTGCAGAAAGGCAGGCCGTGGTCCAGGACTTTTAAAGGGTGGCACACTTCCCCAAAGTGTTGGTGCCATAGATTTCACCCATGTGGCCCTACTTCCACCTAGGGCCACTGAGAAAATCTACTGCAACCGCAAGCACTGGCATTCCATCAACGTACAGGTTGTATGCAATGCCCATGGAATCATCACCTCTGTCTATGCAAACTATCCTGGGTCTACCCATGACAGTTTCATATACAGAATGTCCGCCCTGAGCGGGATCCTGGAAGCAGGGAAGCATGGCGACACATGGCTCATTGCTGAGTACAAATGTCTGTGCACATGCATGCATGTCACACACAGACAAATACACAAACCCAACCAATGACAACTATCATCACCTCCCGAGGGGACAGTGCCTACCCTCTGAGCAACCACATGATGACGCCAATACGGAACCCCACCACACCACCCCAGGTAAGATACAACGCAGCCCGTATTGCAACCAGGGGCATAGTGGAGCGCACATTCGGAGTGCCCAAGTCACGCTTCCGTTCCCTTGACCGCTCTGGTGGGCAGCTACTATGTGCACACCCAGTAGTGTGCAGGATCATTATGGCAGCATGTGTCCTGCACAATGTTGCAACATGGCGGGGCGTACCAGTGGACATGGTGAGCCCGGACCCAGCTTGTGGCCACATTTTTCACTTAAACTCCCACCCCTGCAGAGTGCACACAGGCCTGGCACATACCAGGTGACAATAGATGATGACAAAGAGACAATCAACTGTCACAGCCTTACCACCCTGAGTATGTTTCCACGGAAGTGCTACATTGTGTGCATCCCTAGCTACTTACACATAACCAATCCTTTGTGACCAAAAGGAACACATGCAAGGTGCATATCCCACCACACCCCTGCAAAACAGGCCATGTAAATCACTGGAATGTCACCCAAACGCTCCCAACACCCATGACCCCTGTCCTCCATGACATGCCATGGCATGCAACAGCTGAACAGCCAACCAAATGCACAACACATGACACAATTGTCATTAAGTGCAACGTCAGAAATGTAAACAGGCATGAGACATTCACACCTGACATGGGAAGTGATGAACTCACTTGGCAAAAATCTCCCACACATACAAAGGTGGTCATTATGAGTATGGCGGTACACCATAGACGGTGCCAGTATGAGTAACCCTGGCAGGAGGCGGGCTGTGTGGTGGTCGCCACAGCTGCACCTGCAGCTACCACTACCGGTGGGCCGTGTCAGCCCATGTTACTTTCTGTCGGGTTGCAAGGGTGCCAGGGTCGGATGCAACAGCAGCATCACCTGGAGCCTCAGGGGGTGGTGGCATGGCTGCACCAGCATGTGGCTGGACATCCTTCCCCTGTGTGCAACCCTGCCTCTTCCCGCTCTACGGCCACCCTGGCCACCATGGACTCCACATACTCCCTGGTCACCCTGTCCACATGCCTGACCACTCCCAACACTGGCAGGACACCCAGCTGAGCCCCCCATAACCTTTGGTGGCCTCGCAACCATGGCACGGATGTAACAATGCCAAAGGGAGCCTCACTGAACAGTTGTCCTGGTCAATTGGGGTGAAGGGGCAGGGTATGTGATGGTAGACGCACCTCTGTGCTACTGCAAGGCTGTCTGTGGACCCTGGGGATAAATGACATTCACGCAACGCTCAGGCACCCCAAAAATACAAGAAAAACAAATACGCAACCCCTGTAGGCCATGTGCGTGTAAAGAAAACTCACGCAGTACGCTGTGGCACCCATGAACACAAAAAAAGCATACGCAATTAACACGCAGGCTTCTATGACCTCAAAAAATGGGGTACTTGACAAACGGGCACCCGCAGTGGAAATAATAGCATGCAATAGCGTGCGCGACTCACCATCTGCGTGGAAAAGAAATACGCATATGCACTGTAACCGCTGTGAAGTAATCGTTTGTGAACCCCAAAGTAGGAAAAACACACGCGTCGGTCTCCACTGAAAGCACGTACAGCACGCTGTAGACCCGTGCAGACCATTAACACGTGCAGAAGGAAACACCTGCGTGCGTTACGTCACTTATGCGCTTACGCGCTAAGGCCCGTTCCTCGAATTACACACTGACGTACTGGTTTTTCACGTGCCAATTCACTCTGCATAAAGCTGGCCATGCAACAACACATGGAAGACCACGCTCCTGCCCAGAAGGCCATTTTCCTGCCCCCCAGAACCCTGGGGAGCCTCCTACAAGCCATCTGCTGCTGCCTGCTTGCCTGTCTGCTGCCAACCGTGCCCTGCCATTTGGTGCCTGCACATCAGCCATCTGCAGGGGTCCAGTTGCTGTGACCACCCCTGCTGGAACAGAAGACTCCCGACTGGTATCCCATTGCTTCACAGCCCAGCCCCAGGACCCAGTTGCCCACCCACACCTGCCACAGGGGTTGCCATGTCTGACGTAACACCATCCGGCACCAATGACAACCCCCCAGCAGGGAGGCACAGGGCTGCCAACTTCAGTGCTAATGAAGTTGGCATCCTGGTGGAGCAAGTCCTGGGGCATTATGATGCCCTCTTCACACCATTGCGCGCCGATGAGGAAGGACAGAAGAGGATCTGTAAGGACATGCACCCTCCGACATCAAACATGTCCAGAAGCGCTGGGATGACTACAAGTCCAGGACCCTCAAGAAGGCCCGGGTCCACCTTACCACCCAGCAGATGAGGGTCCTGGAGCCCATTTTCCCAGTGCTTCATCATCAGATCCTCAGGATGCAGGCCCATCTGGAGTCGAGCGGTAAGTGCCCATGCATTCCCGTTTCAAACAGTGCATGTTGCAGTGCGCTGGTAGTTAGCTACTTGGCTGTATGTGTGACATGGGTCTTGTATGGATGTGTGTGTGCAGGGACATGATGGTGCTGCATGTGAGTCCAGTCAGGCGTGACCCACATGGATGGTGTATGTGTTACAATGCATCATGCGCAGCAGCATGTGGAATGCACACATGTATGCATACCCAAGGCCTGTGTCTGTACTTGGACATGTTTGGGGTGTGAGAGATGGGTGCTGCTGTCATGGACATGCATGGTGTACATGTCCATGTGTCTGAGTAGTGTGTGAGTGACTGGTCAACGCCATGGATGCATGACACATGTCTGTGATGGTGTGTTGATTCACTGATACAGCCTAGTCATCCTTATATCCACTGAGCCTGGGTGTATACGGGGCCAGTTGCATGACCCTTCGGTGATGTGTATGCGTGTGTTCAGCATGTCCCATGATGCATGTGAGATTCAGCCCACCATTGGATGTTTCTATGTGCCTTGGACATGGATGCAAATGTTTGTTGCATGTGCCATGCCTGTTCCTGCATGTGTGTTGCCTGCACTGACTCATGTGTTGTGGAGGGACATGATGGAAGTGACGTTTGACATGCCTCTCATGTGCTATTGCTTTCTGTCTAGGGGACTATTGTATAGTACCCTGATGCTTGTGTTCAATGTCTCCCTTTACAGAGCAGCGAGTGAAGAAGAGGGTGAAGAGGGCGCTGTGGAGGAAAGTGGCAGGGATGCCTCCACCGGCCAGCGACGCAAGGCCCAGTCACCCTCCCAGGAAATTCCATCATCCGGGAGTGAGGGGACTGGTGCCGCGTCTGCCACTACGGCTGCAGCGGAAGGGGCGGGTGAGCCCCCACAGGGGCTGGCGACGGCGGAAGATGGTGCAGAGCCATCTAGGCTGGTGGTGTGTACCGAGGAGGAGGAGGCTGCTTCAGAGCCGCACATGGGGCCTGGTGGGGGTTGTACCACTGGTGCAAGTGGTGCAGTCCAGGGGCAGGGGCAGGAGGCAGCACAGGTCACCGCGCAGGGGCCTGTGCATGTCACTGTCCCTGACACTGTGACTGTATCACCATGCATGAGCAGGGATGCCCCGTCCTAGGCCCGTCCGCAGGTAGGGGGGAGGTCCACATCATCCGGCACTCCTCTACCTGCAGACGTGGAGACCCGTGACAGGATTGAGTCCGTCCTGATTGGTGTTGCGTTGTGCACACGTGACATTTGTGATGACGTGCGTGCTTCCTGGGGGGGATCATGCACATCTCACAAAGAGAAGTGTGTCAATGTGGCCTAGTTGGGAGGGTTCATTGTCGGGGGTTTCCTCCATGTGTCGCACTCTCATGTGGATTAACAAGGGGGGTCCTGGGAGTCCCGCTGCCAGACATTCGTCCTGGTTATGAGAGACTTACCCAGAGTCTTTAGCTCACTATCTTTCACAGAGTAGAAATATCCCAAACATATCAGTCCTTGTCCTGCCCTGGGGCAGTCCAGCACCGAAATGCTAGGCAATTCTCCTCTGAACAAGCGTACCAACAGAAAACCCAGCCACGTGTTTCGGTCTGGTTGGACCTTATCAGTAGGGTGGCTCTGTGCCTCTCTAAGAACAGTGAGCAAGGGGTCCACGTCTGGATTCCCCTAGTAACTTAGGGTGAGACCCAAAGTTACTTAAATATGCAAATTAACAAGGGGGGTCCTGGGAGTCTCTCTGCCAGACATTAGTCCTGGTTGCGAGAGACTTACCCAGAGTCTTTAGCTCACTATATTTCACAGAGAAGAAACATTCCAAACATATCAGTCCTTGTCCTGCCCTGGGGCAGTCCAGCACTGAAATGCTAGGCGATTCTCCTCTGAAGAAGAGTACCAACAGAAACCCCAGACACATGTTTCGGTCTGGTTGGACCTCATCAGTAGGGTGGATCTGTGCCTCTCTAAGAATAGTGAACAAGGGGTCCATGTCTGGATTCCACTAATAAGTTAGGGTGAGACACAAAGTTACTTAAATATGCAAATAAACAAGGGGGTCGTGGGAGTCCCTCTGCCAGACATTAGTCCTGGTTACGAGAGACTTACCCAGAGTCTTTAGCTCACTATCTTTCACAGAGAAGAAATATCCCAAACATATCAGTCCTTGTCCTGCCCTGGGGCAGTCAGCACCGAAATGCTAGGAAATTCTCCTCTGAACAAGAGTACCAACATAAACTCCAGACACATGTTTCGGTCTGGTTGGACCTCATCAGTAGGGTGGATCTGTGCCTCTCTAAGAATAGTGAGCAAGGGGTCCACGTCTGGATTCCCCTAGTAACTTAGGGTGTGACCCAAAATTACTTAAATATGCAAATTAACAAGGGGGGTCCTGGGAGTCCCTCTGCCAGACATTAGTCCCGGTTACGAGAGACCTACCCAGAGTCTTTAGCTCACTATCTTTCACAGAGAAGAAATATCCCAAACATATCAGTCTGTGTCCTGCCCTGGGGCAGTCCAGCACCAAAATGCTAGGCAATTCTCATCTGAACAAGAGTACCAACAGAAACCCCAGACACGTGTTTCGGTCTGGTTGGACCTCATCGGTAGGGTGGATCTGTGCCTCTCTAAGAATAGTGAGCAAGGGGTCCACGTCTGGATTCCCCTAGTAACTTAGGGTGAGGCCCAAAGTTACTTAAATATGCAAATTAACAAGGGGGGGTCGTGGGAGTCCCTCTGCCAGACATTAGTCCTGGTTACGAGAGACTTACCCAGAATCTTTCGCTGACTATCTTTCACAGAGAAGAAATATCACAAACATATCAGTCCTTGTCCTGCCCTGGGGCAGTCCAGCACCGAAATGCTAGGCAATTCCTCTGAACAAGAGTACCAACAGAAACCCCAGACACGTGTTTCAGTCTGGTTGGACTTCATCAGTAGGGTGGATCTGTGCCTCTCTAAGAATAGTGAGCAAGGGGTCCACGTCTGGATTCCCCTAGTAATTTAGGGTTACACCCAAAGTTACTTAAATATGCAAATTAACAAGGGGGGGTCGTGGGAGTCCCTCTGCCAGACATTAGTCCTGGTTACGAGAGACTTACCCAGAATCTTTCGCCGACTATCTTTCACAGAGAAGAAATATCCCAAACATGTCAGTCCTTGTCCTGCCCTGGGGCAGTCCAGCACCGAAATGCTAGGCAATTCTCCTCTGAACAAGAGTACCAACAGAAACCCCAGACATATGTTTCGGTCTGGTTTGACCTCATCAGTAGGGTGGATCTGTGCCTCTCTAGGAATAGTGAGCAAGGGGTCCACGTCTGGATTCCACTAGTAATTTAGGGGAATCCAGACCCCCTTGTTCATTTGCATATTTAGGTAACTTTAGGTCTCACCCTAAGTTACTAGGGGAATCCAGACGTGGACCCCTTGCTCACTATTCTTAGAGAGGCACACTCCCAGGACCCCCTTGTTAATTTGCATATTTAGGTAACTTTAGGTCTCACCCTAAGTTACTAGGGGAATCCAGACGTGAACCCCTTGCTCACTATTCTTAGAGAGGCACAGATCCACCTTACTGATGAGGTCCAAAAAGACTGAAACACTTGTCTGGGGTTTCTATTGGTACTCTTGTTCAGAGGAGAATTGCCTAGCATTTCGGTGCTGGACTGCCCAGGGCAGGACAAAGACTGATATGTTTGGGATATTTCTTCTCTGGGAAAGATAGTGAGCTAAAGACTCTGGGTAAGTCTCTCGTACCCAGGACTAATGTCTGGCAGAGGGACTCCCAGGACACCCTTGTTAATTTGCACTCCCATGCGGCCCTCTCCTCCGCTGTGCAGACTATATGCCAGTCGTTCTCCATGCTGTCTTCTGGCCCAGATGCCACCAGGGCCCCCTGTGGACATGCCCCAACCAACGCAGCCAGGCTGGTGGAGATCCCATCCCTGCCACAGTGGGGAGTCAGAGTTCCAGCACAGGTGTTCACCCCAGCAACTGGACCCCTGGCAACAGACGATGTGCAGGCACATACAAGCAGGCACCTGCACAATGGCCCAGGGTGTTGCCATCTACCCGGAGGCATTCCTGGTGGCGGCGGCAGGCAGCAGAAAGGCAGCGGCAGGCTTGGCATAGGTGGCATGTGGCCTCGGGGCCCTCTACATCATCGGAGCAGGCATCGGCCGGCAGGCAGGAGGACCCAGGATTGGGAGTGTCTTCCATGTGGCAGTTGTTGGGCCAGCGAATAGGTGCAGAGCAGCGGCGGGCAGAGAGGGCAAGGCTCACAATTGTCAGGGAGGAGAACTCCATGCACCGGACTTTGAAGTGCGCTGAGTGCCTTGAGGCAACTCGCAGGGAGTTGGAGAAGGCTATGGCTGCATCCCTGCAAGACCTCGAGGCCAGGGAACAGGCCCGCCTCTGGAACATCGACACAGAGTTCAATGATGTCCCAGCCCATGACATCAATAAGTGAGCCGTCGGACTAGCCCGCTGCCTTTGTATATAGTTATTTAGGTTTAGGTTTAATTTGGTTTTTATTATGATTTGTAGTTCACAGACTTTGCTCCACTTTTTGTATATAGTTGTATTTTACATAGGGTTTTAAATAGGTTTCCTTTTGTTTTGGGATCATGGACCCTTCTGACTTTCATTGTAAATAGTTTCAGACATGTACATACTTGACTGCTGGCAGGTGCCCGTCAATGAGGGTCGGGTGTGGGGGCATGACTCAGGGCCTGCTGGCAGGTGCCCATCAATGGGGTGCTGGGACATGTGTCGGGGCCTGCTGGCAGGTGCCATGTCAATGGGGTGGGGTGGGGTGGAGGGGCATGAGTTGGGGCCTGCTGACAGGTGCCCGTGAATGGGGGTGGGGTGTGGAGGCATGAGTCGAGGCCTGCTGGCAGGTGCCCATCAATAGGGTGGGGGGACATGTGTCAGGGTCTGCTGGCAGGTGCCCGTCAATGGGGGAGGGGTGGGGGAACAAGTGCATGGTGCCATGTGGCCTTCCTGCGGGGCATGGGAAGTGTGGATTGCCGGCCTGCAGAGCATGGTCAGAGTAGAGGGGCTGACTGCGGAGCATGGTCAGAGTGGATGGGCTGCCTGTGGGGCATGGTCAGAGTGGATGGGCTGCCAGCGGGGCATGGTCAGAGTGGATGGGCTGAGTCGGGGCTCCTAAGTGCATGGTGCCATGTGGCCTTCCTGCGGGGCATGGGAAGTGTGGATTGCCGGCCTGCAGAGCATGGTCAGAGTAGAGGGGCTGACTGCGGAGCATGGTCAGAGTGGATGGGCTGCCTGTGGGGCATGGTCAGAGTGGATGGGCTGCCAGCGGGGCATGGTCAGAGTGGATGGGCTGCCTGCGGGGCATGGGTAGGGGTGTAGGGTGGACCCCTGTGGCGTGGTCTGGCTGCAGGGGGTGCATGTGGATTCTCACCCCACTGATGCGTGAATCCGGGGGTACGGGAGTGAGAATTACATGGAATTGGGCTGGCACGAACGGGGTACACGTATTCCGAGGTGTGCGTGGGGAGTTTCACGCGCGGTTTCGTCTAAATAAATTGATAAAGAAAGTGCATAAAGAAAGTGCAAGCAAACCTAATTCCAGCAGACCCACCTAAATGTATTTATTGCACATTGGTTAAAAAAAGATTGAATTCTTTTTTGCCTAATGGGAGAAAGGATCAAACATATATTTCATTGCTAAACCGAACGCTGAGTAATTTAGACTTTATATAGCGCTATGTACCCTCAGGCATCTGGGCATTGCTTATCAGGGCTGTCACAACGTGTGGTGAGGCCTGGGGCAAAACGTTTGGTGAGGCCCCCTTATAATTTTTTGCACTGGGCCAGCGGTGCCGCCGCAAACAGGAGATGCAAGAAATCTCCCATTGAGTTTGTGTGGAGCAACCCAAATATGGTTCATTATTATGACAGCAAATCAACTACATCAAAGTTATGTTTCTGTACAGAAGACAAGTTCCCTCCAGAATAACAATTTTGCAATATGCATACATATACATAGGATGCCACGACGGCGGGTGGTGCGTGACGCCAGCTTTAGGGCAGACCGCCATGCCCCTTTTTTGTGCATTAAAACACACATATTAAACAGTAACAGGTAGATGATGTTCAGTGGCAGCTGATTAATTTTTGAAATGGAGAAGCTTAAATGTGTGCACCAATTATGTGAGACTGACAGAGCACAGTGAGGGAGCCCAAACAATGGGTGCATGAGAAGGTTTCCTGCCCCCAAAATTGTTTTGAAGCAAACTAAAATTGTTTATAAATTAGGGTGAAAAGCCAAAGGGGCTGATTCATGGAATTATGAGCGCCGAAAAACGGGCTTTGTGCACCATTCTGCCCGCAAATCCCTGTTTCACAAATGGGGATTTGCGAGCAAAATGGCGCACAAAGCCCGTTTTTCAGTGCACATAATTCCATGAATCAGCCCCATAGAGATTGCAATTAGTTTTGTATGGTAGCCCACGGACAAACCCAGTAGATATAAGTCACGAAACATGGACAGGAGCATTTTCCATTGCATTTAATGGTGCCTTTGCCTACATCATGTGCCAGTATGAAAACATGTTTATGCTGGCTGTTCGCATACATGTTCATGCACGCTGAATCAATATATTTTATTTATTTATTTATTTGGCATTTGTAAAGCGCGCTGAACCCAAAGGCATCTGGGCCAGCATTACTGTATAAGGACTCACAGCCAGTAAAAAAAAAAAACATGCCACGGAACGTATATACAGACCAGCTGTGCAACATGAGTGTTATTGCTGGCTAGACTGGCCAATATTCAATGTAGGCCAGTCTATCCACTTGATAACACTTATGTTTTCTTTACCTAGGCCTGGCTGAAGATGAATTGGGGCCCATTTCAACATGACTGTCGGGGGCCCCCATTGCTTAGAGCGGAAAACAGTCTAAGACCACTGTTAGGTGCATACATTAGAATGGAGACAAAGAAAAACAGCCAGGAGTTAATAGCCACTAATTATCACAAGACGGCCAGCCAGCAGGGAGCTGAAACACTAAATGCCCACTGAAAATCTTAAATTCCCCCTTTGTCAGAAGTGGCTGATGTGGGGGAACCATTGTTAAAAGGCAATGTGGAGATAACAATCCTGTGTACCTCTGGGAAGTGACCGCTGAAAGGGCTCCAGCAAACGCAGCTGTAAGGCGAGCATTTGAAAGTGCTAATTTTAAGCCCAGAACGAAAGGAATATAGAAATAAATTTATTGCGATGTTAGAAAACTGCTGACCGGCAACATGGGGGCATTTGCTGGGGTCCCCCGGAGCCACTTTCAACTGAAAGAGCTGAAAGGCCTGGCGAGACAGCCAGCTAGCAGGGAGCTGAAACACTAAATGCCCACTGAAAATCTTTAAATCCTACTTTGTCAGCAAGTGGGTGATGAGGAGGAACTGGTGTCAAATGGCAACAAGGTGATAACACTTCTATGTACTCCAGGGAAGTGAAGGCCGGAAGAGGTCCATCAATTGCAGCTTGATGGAGCACACCTAGAAATGCTGTTTGTTTCATTTCCACCATAGGAATGCCTAAAAGTGAGCCTTCTAGGCTCTGAGCTGTGGTTTTCAGCTGGCATCTGGACCATCTGTGCGTGTGGTGGATCCACATAATTGTACATATTATGAGAAAAGTGAATCTAATGATCTGACAGTCGATAAACTGAAAGAGGTGTTAAATGGATGCAAAACCTAATAGATACCAACCCAATGTATTCGAAAAAAAGAAGGCTCTGAACTCGCATGCTTTTGCAGGGTGTGACCCTCCTTACAGTCATCTGCCTCACTAGCCAAGCCCTCTATACGCCCATTCACTTCATTGGGCTCTCACCCCAGCCCAAAAAAAGAAATCTGGTCTCTTCACCCACCTTGGTAAGGTTGAGTGCTATGTAACTATAAGCTGGAAGTTTGGGAGAACGAATATGTATATCTATCTTTGTGTTGCATTCTGGGACTTATAGTTTACGCGCTGATGGTGCTGACCACACACACGGGTTGCCATTGATTCACCCAGGGCTCAAGTTAAGGGTACACGCGGGTGGAAGGAGTCCCTCCCTTCTAAAATGAGAAACATTCAATGTCCTCTTTGAATTTAAGTCACCAGGTTTGCAGGCCGGACACTTCAGTACTGCATTATATAATCTGATGAAAAATAACTAACTATAAAGGTGAAATTTCCCATTTCAGTACTGCAAACTCCAGGGAAAACATTTGTATTGGTTTTGCAGTTTAAAACGAGCACACTTTTTAACATTTTCAAAAACCCTATTAGATGAAAATATCCTCTCTTTCTTTTGTTGTGTGTGTTGATTTTGTGAAAGGCAAATCCATTCGTCCTGTGCAATTTGAGTGGTTATGCAAAGACAATTTATAAAGTGGGCATATTTCACCTACATACGTTAATTTATGGCGACACATCCCATTACGTTTGTTGTGAGTCCCCCCGCTTTAATTTTTAGCACTTGACCCTCATTCACCAAATTCGGATACCTTACCTGCTGCTGCAGCCTATAGGCCCCTGCAGGTGCTGCTGTGATCATCCAAGGACCCCTGGACCAGGCCACAACGAAATCCGACACAAGTGCTGCGCAAGCGCTGGAGTCCAGACACTGAAGTAATTTCACTTAACTACTTCATCTCAGACTCCAACGCCTGCGTCGTCTGCAAAATGCAAGGTTTGCAAACCATGTGCAATGATGCTGGGACCGGGCGCTGGCAAACTGTTACATTGTACAGTGCCACCGGCCCAGTGCCCACTATATCCCCCGTGGGCCATGGCCCTCCCCACTCCACCTCCCATGCTGTGTGCAACTTTTTTTTTTTTATCCTTTTTTTTCATACCTAATGACACCTCGCAGCTCCCAAGATGAAATCTCATCCAGGCGGCCGCGAGACCCCCCCTGAGCGTGAGGCCTGGGGCAGTGTGCCCCCCCCTGCAACTCCCTCGTGACAGCCCTGTTGCTTATTATATTAGCCACTGTGTGTTGTGTTCATTTATCCACCTCCGAAGAATGAAAGGCTGAATTTGGTCCTGCAGGGATTCGAACCTTCATCAGCAGACTCTGTCCAGACGTCAAAGGGAGCTCTCTACTCTCTGTGCTATCGGACCGCCATAATAATCTAAACAGTAGCAACACGTCATCTGATCCCAAAAATAGATTCAGTCCATGAAAGGCAAAAAGAAGCCTGATTACAACTCTCAGCAAGTTAAAACTAAATAGTTTTATTTTTAGATTTTTTTTTAAAAGGGTGGAAAAGTCAAATGACATAGCCAGACTTTCGCTGCATCTGCAGCTTAATAATGGGTTTATATATTTCATTGTTCAGTTTTTGTACTGGATTGTAATCTGAAACATATACCTATTATGGTTGGTGCAATCTGTTCCTTAACGTGAAATGCGGTGTGTATTTGGTCGCATGATGCTTTGCCCTCCATTAACAAAATGTACCATTGATTTTTGTGTGTGGCTATGAACTTTGAAATTGAAACTTTGCACCCTGAACTAGAGTTTCAGAAAACGATTTCACTCAATGTAGTTTTCTGTCTTGTCACTTCCAGTGATCTTAATACATATGCAAATTAGGGGGCCCTACCTTTCATTTGCCACACAGGGCCTTGCAAATCATTTAAATGACCAGATTTGCCACAAAAAGACATGAAAAGTCACCTGCCTCTACCAATCGTCAATCATCCAAAATAAAAGAGTGTTGATTAGGTGTGCAGTGCTGAGCAGTAAGCATTTGTATTAATTCAGAGAGAGAGAGAGAGAGAGAGAGAGAGAGAGAGAAAGAGAGAGAGAGGGTTGAGAGCGCGCGCGAGAGAAAGCGGGAAAGAGGGAGATATGGACAAGAGGGCAATATGAAGATGTGAGCAAGCAGTAGACTACTACTGTATGGTTAATGACAAAGGAGCATTGGATGATTATAGTGGAAGGGGCAAAACTAAACTTGAATTGACTGTGGCAATACAGGGCTATAACACTGAGCAGCATATTTATGGCACTTGTAAAGCAACAGTGGCGGGTGTTGGACTTTAGATAACTATGGGGAAGTGACAGGCAGTGGGAAGTCTAAAGAGGAAGTTGAGTGAATTTTTGAAAACATATGTTACACACAAGGGGTTCGAATTGGAAATAAGGCAGTGTGATAGAGCGGTTCATAATGGAAGCAACTATACAGGCTAATACAGCCAAGTATGCTATCGTGTAGTGGATTTCTGAGTCATTGAAGGGCTGCCTTACTATTGTTAATAACTGACATCTAAACTGTTCATTGAATTCTGTAATGCATTCTGTGATCACTCTAGTACATACTGTAATGAGCGTGCTTAAAGAGGCAAGCAAGAGCCTTGTGGGTGCACGGATGGGGGAAGACCAGGGATTCTCATGAATATAAATGGCTCCCACTGGCCGTATTCCCGGCACTTGGGTAGTCCGACCTCACGTTAGAGTACTCAAAGTCAGAAAAAAAGGTTTTCCGCAATAAACACCTGGGTAGAATATCGCCACTGATGCGCTTTAAAAGCAGCTGGTCTTCTATTTGAAATATAAGGGAAGTAAATTCAACATTACTGTTTCCATTGCTATTAGGGGGAAATGGTAAGGTCGAGGCCGGAAGGGAGGCATCGATCATCTGAGAACCGTGGGTGTGCAACGGTAGCATGAAAGAATGAAAGGAGAACATTTTGAAGCCACTGAAGTAGATAACACAGATGGAACATATAAAGTGTGCACATATAGATCAAAAGACTTGAAACTGATGTACTGCCATGCCCCTCGTTGATCTCTCACGCTTGATCAGCAGATGCACTGCCCTAACAGCTTACCGGTAGATCAGAGATCAAAAGGCTTACTTAAGCGAGTTATCTTCTCTCTGATTTAGATTGCAGCAAACTGGTGCCCCAGTCCCTTGCCCTGCAGCAGATAGTTATGATCCAGTGCTCCCGATGAAAATGAAAACAAATTAGATAGTGCAGTCTGATCATGTCATTCTTTGAGCTTATTTCATGTCGTTTATTACTATGAAACAAATAAAAAAAGGGGAAAACCCACTTACAATTATCAAACTAATATATATATAGTTGCAAATATAGGGGGATAGGAAAGATTCGAGGTAGAATAGAGTGAGTACTGTGTCCAAACAATTAATATGCTGAGTGCCCAGAAAAAAATTGGACTGTTAAAAAATACATTAAATATGTTACACTAATAGGTTATTTTGAAAACATCTTGATGTCTGTACAGTGCCAACACACATGTTTGACCCTTGCACAATTGTTTATTTAAAATTGGTGTGGGAAGTGGAACCCACATGGCTCAAAGCCACATATAATTTATTATAAATTATGCTAGTTCTTAATAAAATGTCACAGCATGATTTCCTATTTTGTTCTGCTGTTTAACTCCAAAGTGGGCTCAAACATGGCCATTACTGGTTAATGCTTTTTTGAAGATGATCAATGCATCTAAAGAAGTTCATGTTCATGAGGAGTTACGTCCCCAAGATCAATGCCACATACAAACCCACACACAAACATGACTTTGTTTTATATATAAATGGCAATGATTTTGTACAACATTCCTAAAAATAGTTTGCACCATTGATTGTGTTGTTAGGGGGGCTCTGAAATGGATCTCATTCCACGTCAAATGCACCTTCAGGGCAATTGGTCCACTGAAGTACCACAACTGGTCTGTCACCCTCCCCTTCTTCCAGGTAGGGGTGAGCTAGATGATGTGGTTTTGTATTTGGTGGTGATGTGTTCTGGATTGTTGATTTGGAATGTGAGTGAGAGTGACAGAGTGTGAGCATGAATAGGAGAGTCATTGCAAGGATGAGTGTGAGTCTGAGTATGAACAAGTGAGAGTCATCCTGAGTAAGAGTAAACATACGTGTGAGTATGTGAGTAAATGATTGAGTTTTAATGAGTAGATGTGCATATGTGTGAGTGTGATTATGAATGTGACTGTGAGTATGAGTGAATGTAAATATGAGTGAGTGTGACTGCATGCCATTAGGATGAGTGAGTGTGTATGTGTGTCTGTGTGCATGTATATGGGTAAGCATGTGTGAGTGAGGATAAGAGAGTAAGTGAGCATTTGAGTGAGTGAGATACCTTAGAGGCACATTCCCTCTGATTTTCTGATTTTATATATCCAGTTTATGAGTGCTTAAGGAGTGAGTGTGAGTAGAGCATGAATGAGTGTGTGTGTATGCATGAGAAAGTGTGTGTGAGTGAGTATGAAAGTGTGAGCACGTGAGTGAGCGAGGTACCTTATTGGCACATTCACTCTGATTTTATAAATCAATTAAGTTTTAGACCCCTTGATAACCAATATCACTTATTACTTTCATTAGTACCCACATTGTATGCTCAATTTATCAAAACTGTGTTTGTAGGAGTGAAGGGCTGTATTGGCCTGACTGTGATATCGAATCTATGACATACACCATCAACCTGTTCCCAAGATATGGCATCGCGGTTGATCTATCCTCACAGCTAGGAAAGGGGAGAACCACATTAATGGTTACCCTAGCACTTAACAACCATGTCTTCACCCCTAGATTCACATCCATCACTCACAACACCCCCGACTGGTGGTGGGCTACCAGGGGACATTTCCCATTTTCCCATTTCTTGTGCAGCCAACCTCACATCTAAACTATACCATTTTTCTGAAAGAATTTTCAAAATTCAATACATGTTGTGCTGTCCACATATTGGTGCTATCACTAATTAAATCTTCAGGGTAGGACCTCCTTTTTGAAATTGTAATGATTGGTCCAACATAGAATAAATGTTAGAAACATGATGCACTCTCTGTAGAGGTTAAAACATCTTTGAACATTATTTTTGATGGCATGGAACAGAGGCTCCTTAAGCGACAAACATGTTTCTGCATTAACACAACAGTAACAGAAATTGATCAAGAAAAAGACTCACATTTACATAATCCTCCACAATTAAGATGTATCATCCACCAATGCCAGTGAATTCTTGCTCCATATTGTAACTCTCCCTATACAAATTATCCTATTTTTTCACTGCTATGAGAGTTTGAGATGAGCGGGGGGGGGGGGGTGGAGGGGGTTTACAATCCACTACTGTATTCCATTTTGTTGGTTGCCGCATGGTTTGTGGGTTCATGATGAGAATTTAAATTGACTTTTTTTCATGCTTCAACTGCATTAGGTCGGGCCAAGAATACTGATTCTGTAAATAGTGTTCACTGATTTGGTTCACCAAGGGGAGCATCCGCATTTAATTCTATGATAGATTACAGGACCTAGTGACAATCAACATTCACAGCTTCCTTTTTTACGTGTTCTTGCTTTGATTTCATTTAAGAGCCAGGTCGAGCACAGAAGCAACAAAGAACTTTACAAGCTTCAGTCTTCTGGCAGTCAGGTTCAGACAGGATAGGGATGGGACTGTGCCCTCTTATCAAGGTGCTGGAGTGTATTACACAGTCCCAGATTTCTGACAACGTTCCTCCCAATTAGCTTCAGAGTGAAGCTAGTGGAGGTAGGATTTTTAGCAATTCCTCCATTTTTCTGTTAATACCTCTGTAGGTAGGGCCCTATATGGAGGGACACATTTGGCTACATGAGGTGCTTAACACAGTTATTAAACCTTCTATTCAGGGTGAGGGACAGAGCATGGCAAAGGGAACTAGGCTGGCTCTGTGTAGAGGCCCGTAGTTAGGAGACAAACAGGACACGTTTTGTCCCTTTTTTCCCTAAATAACTTTAGACTTGGGCGCGCTTTGTCCATTTTCTTTGACAGAAGATGTGGCTACAAGGGGGAGGAAGGAATGAACTAAGTTGAAGATGATTCAGATAATTAGGAGAAGGCTGATCGTAAACATGTGGTGGATTGTCTGGGTGATCCAATGTGTATGCCCTTTGTAATCACACATCTCAAACTTTCGAGATTGGGGTCTACTTGAGTAAGTGGCCAAATATGTTGACACTTTCATGAAACTTAAAATGGATTCTGTCCCTAAAAGTCATATAAATGCAGAAGAGGCCCAATATTTGCCAAAGAAGTTAGACCTTGCAGAGGTTAGCAAATGGGTGCAACATGTATTATGTTTTCTTAGAGATGCTAACACCTCAATAACCCATGAACAGGATTCCATAGAACAGGGTATTTGACCCATGTTCATTCTCTGTAGAGGGGCTCACACACTCATTTTCAATTTTGTAAAACTTGGTGTTTCACCCTAAGTAACCAAGGGTAATCCAGACATGGGGCCCTTGCTCACTGAGCCTTAAAGAGGCTCAGCTTTACCTCGCTGAGGAGGCCCAACAAGGCAGAAACAAATGTCTGGGTTTGCTGATGGTACTCTTACTTGTTCAGAGGAGAACTGCCTAGCATTTTGGTGCTGTACTGCCCATGTGGGTGGGAGAAAGACTGATATGCAAATGGATAGTTCTCCTCTGTAAAGGGTGCAGTGACCTAAAACGTGGTTGTAGACCCTCCTGAGTGGATGGAATTCCATAGAACAGAGCAGAGTTTTCATGGTACCAGGATTTCTGGTACATCTACAGCAAATGGATACTCCCTTTTACCCAAATCATACTCTTACCTTTGATGGGGAGAAATCAACATTTTTATTCAATTGGTCAAATGTTTATCAGGATCCGTGCATAATGAACACTGTTCAAGGGTTCTTACTTCAGTTTACTAATCATCCGAAGCAATATCGGCAGCCCCACCTGATCGTATTTTCCAAAACAAAATTAGCTTCTGATATGTTGGAGCTTCATGGTCACAGAAGAAGGGGCAATAGATTTGTCAATTAGGTTTGTGCGAGGGTTTGTAAGCTATGTTTTCTTGGACAAAAAAGAGGATGAGGGCTCCCAGTCGATGACCAATCTGTGGAATCCCAACAGTTTCATCCTATATTGGTATTTCAAGATGGAGCCAATCTTAATCTTCAGAAACATGCTGAGGACATGTGATTGGCTGGTAAGATTATACCTTAAGGATGCTCAATGTACAGTGCGTGTCTGCTCCAACCACAGGAGATATATTAATTTCATGCTGCACCGGAACAAATTCCAGTTTTATGCTTCTCTGTTCAGACTGCCATCATAACCTTGGTGCTTCATGAACCTCTTTAGACCGGTTGTATACTACCTGGCGGTAAGGAGGGGGTCACATGATCATTTACCTGGATGACAATCTCTTGATGGCACAATCCAAGGGGGATGTATCATCCCATCTTTCAATTACATCCTGACTTTTGTGGAATCTGCTGGTCAGTTACAACCAGGAGAAATGTGAAATCTATTAATCCCAGGGTATCAAATTCCTGGGATTTGTCATAGTTTGCACACAATTTAACCTACGTCTTTGAAGATCAAAGGTAGTCACTATTAGGAAGGAACTTAAAACAGTTCTGATGTTGCAGTATGGTATTATTGCATCTGTTGCCCCACCTCCTAGAGCTCCTCTACTCCTCCATTCTGGCAAATTTCTCCACCCCATCTTCTTTAAAGACCCGTATTCTTCACAAAGGTCTTGATTATTCCGATTGGGTCCATTTTCTGCCCTGGGAAGAAATACGATGGTGGCTGGCAAACTTGGAGGAATTGAACTGATTAAAAAATGTTTCCTTCCACAAAAGATCTGTTCTTGGAATCAGATGCCAGCCTAAATATCTGGGGGACAAGGTGCAGTTCTTCTTTGACGGGAGGAAGATTGTCTCTTCGGGAGTCACACTGGCACATCATTTGTCTGAAGATACTGTCCGGGTCTTTTCTGGTTCACAATTATGTTAGAGGGCATTGTCAGTGTGTTGTAGGTCTGCTTAGGGACAATATGACAAGGTTATGCTATATCAACAAGATGGGGTCACAAGATGCAAGAAGTTGTGGGTCAATTTGGTGATTCGTGTCTTTACTTTCAGCAGAGGAGTAGACAGGGTAGGGCCTCAGTGGGCAAGGCACACCCAAATGCTGTAAATTCCCACTCAGCAGCGCTGTGATGGCCTTTACAGATGTTAATGTCTCTGTGTTGGGCCCAACTACATTAGCTTCAGGCCCCACTTATTAGACAATCCTGGCTACGCCTCTGACTTTCAGGTAAATATGTGGATGGAACACCTGCCGGGATCCTCAATACAGTGTCTGACTGGCGTTCATGACACTGGAGGGACTCCATCAAATGGAAGCTTCTTCGGGCCATTTTTATGGAGTTACACCAATATTTGGGAACCTTGGCAATAGGTCTGTTTGCCTCCATGCTCAATACAGATCTTCCAGTCTACTTCAGCTAGAGATTAGACAAGTTTGTGGTGGGAACAGATGCCTTCTTTCAATCAAGGGGTGAGGGAACTTACTGTGCTTTCCCTCCCTTTTTCACAATAGATCTAACAGGTTTGAAACCAGAAGCCAGGAGATGTTATTGATTCTGATCACTCTAATTTGACAGGTGCAGCCGTGGTTCCCAATCCTCTTGGACTTGGTAGCAGGTGTTCCTGTAATAATTCCGAGGTGACAGGATTTGCTCCTGAACTACCAGACTCAGGCCCATTCAATGGTTTTGACAGTTTTGCTGCTTCTGATGACATATCATCTCTCGTGAGCCAATTGACCCCTCTCAGGACTCCTGCCAGAAGTATTGACTTCATTAGATGCTCCTGGACCCTAGCATAATTAAGGTCGATGAATATGCACCATGGTGTCAGTCATTGTGTTGCAATTCATTATCTATGGATATAATGTATGTGTCAAAAACCTTTTAACTACTCTGGAAGCCAACTTTTTTTTTTTATCATACTCTCGAAGTATATCGTTCTGTGATTTCAGCATTTCATCATTTGGCAGAAGTGTGGCTGCTTAGGTTTCACACTTTGATTTGCATACTCTCATTTTGCTAGGCCTCTCAATTCCAGATATTTTGGTTAATGGGATGTCAATCTGGTTCTGTTCTTGTTTCAGGACTGGCCAATTCATTTGGCAATATTTCCCAAATAACCTTCAGCAAAACAGGTGGTTCATTTTTGTCGGATGTGCATGCCTTGGATCTTTCAAGGTGATCCCCTAAATGTGATGGTGTGTGAATTTAGTTCTGCCATTTTTACTTAGACCAGTTCTTCAATAATTATCTTGCTTGCTTTTAATACTTTTTCCTCGCTGTTTGTGATTTATTGCATAAGGCAATAAGTGACATGTGCTGCTTCTTTGAGGCTATTCACAGATCAGCTCTTTATTTCTTCATGGAGGCTGTAAAAAAAGTGGTCTTGTCTACCACTCTGGCGAGATAAGTTGGGTAGGTTTTGCCTTTGACAGGGATTGATGTGTTCAATTTTGGGGCCCACTCGGTTAGAGGGACAATGGCCTTCAAAGCATTCTGGGTCATGTGATGGTTGAGGGCCGTCTGAAGTTTCTCTTGTGATTGATGGCTTTGAATATGCATAATAATAAACTTGTACCATAGAATTAGAAGTATTATCCCATCCTTCTCATCCCGACCTTTTATTTTGGTTGTGTTTTCCAGTGCCAAGTAATTCCTGGATCAGCAATTTTGCTGGCAGAGGATTTTCATGGGCGTCTTTCAGGTGAAGTGGGGAGGCCAGCTGCAGCATGGTTTCTGCTTCTCCCTTCTTAGGTGGATGGTCTTCTCACAGAGTGGAAAAGAGGATGAGCTGTGTGGGGTGGAACAGTTTGTGGAGCAAGACTGCATGGGATCGGTGGACATTAGAGCATCATAATGGAAGATGATGCAAATTGGAGTATTGTTGCGATTATTTTCTTACAGTTTTGTAAATGCAGTAAAGCGTATTCTGCATAAAAATCACCTCATTGCCTGTTAATAGACTCTCAACTCTCTGTCATAATCTACTAGGCATAATCAAAATTGACCAAACTTGTATTTGTTATGTCTTAACTTGGTGAGACAAAAATTAACCAAACTTGCTCTAACTCACATGTATTAAAAATATGTTTAAGTAGTTATTCAAAAATCATATTGACAAGTCAATGGGCCTCATTACACGGTAGGCGGTGGACCAAGGTGCTATTAGCACCTTGGTCCATGCCAGTAAAATACCGGCACCGCCTTGGAGGAAAGGGGAAATACCGCCCTACTCCAAGGTTGGCTGGGCGGTAATTCCCCCTTCCCCCATTGCCCTTCCCCATTCCCATTTTAGCCCCATAGGGCATAATGTGAATGGGGAAGGTGCTAATTACGGTACCGCAAATTGCGGTACCGTAATTAGCAACCTGGTCCCTTTGAGGGTTGGTTTTTAGTAAGGCGGTAAGGGTTAACGGTCACCGGTACCATTACCGGTGACCGTTAACCCTTACCGCCTTCCGTGTAATGAGGCCCACTGAGCGTTAGACCCAAAAAGAGATTGGGCCTCATTGTGAGTCTGGCGATAGCCATGCCGGTAAATGCCGGCACGTCTGCCGCTGGAGTCATGAATTCACTGCCACCTGGCAATGGGGACTTACCGGGGCATTACAGCCCCGGCGGACCCAGTAAACCCCATTGCCAGGTGGCAGTAAATATTACTCCCCATTCCCATTTGAGTCCCATTGTACTCAATTGTAATGGGGAGGCCGGATGCACCGGCACCATTCATTCATGAATGGTGCCGGAGCATCCGTTGAGGTCTGCTTGCGGGTGCCGGTACATCCACCAGGTCAGACCTGGCGGGCAGAAAGGCAACCGTGAGCAGAACTCATAGATTGCTGGTCCGGTAACAACGGTACCGGCAAGCTTACCGGTAATGGTGTTACCGGACAGGCAAGCTTGTAATGAGGCCCATTGATTCCATTTGAGTTGCTTTATTTAATATCTTAGCAAGGAGAGACGACATGAATAACTAGGATATAATAAACACTGATTACTGTTATACCATTTAAAGGATATAGTGTGACAGGGCCTGCTTTCAGGCCCAACCCTCTACACCCCTTCCTGATGCTTGTGTGCAGACAGGCCCTCTCCCAACTTCTCCTTACCTCAGTTCATGATGGCGATGGGACAAAGCGCCTAGTAAAGAGCCAGCCAGAGATGCTCCTGCAGGATTATGGTGAGCCACGCTGTAACCAGGAAGACCTTGGACTTGCCTAATGCCGAGCAGAGGTATGGAGCTCCAGTGCTGTAGCGAGGTACGGAATATCAGGGGATGTCCTGCTAAACCACAAGGGATACCTTTAAGGAAAGAAGGGACTCCTGGAAGGCCAACAATCCACTAAACTACCAGGTATTTATAAAACAATAATGCACAATAATGACAGGCGACACAAATAGAGACCAACCACTAGCTCACCTGGTAGTTAAAGTATTGCAAACATCTACTAGCCCACTAGGAGTCTTGAAGAAATTCCTGGTCCTTCACCTTGGCTAAGGAGGAGGAAAAGGCTAGGGGAGGTGAGCCAGAGAGGGGCTGCCTAGCTTCTCGGAGAAGTCTGAATACGTGAGAAAGGAACCATTTGGAAAGAAATTGTGTAATGTAAGTGTTCTGTAAGGGTCCCACGCTTTCTGCATATCCTTGTCATATGTTGAGGGGAGGCCTGGATAATTCCACAGCGGGAGTGCACTGCAAAAAGGGGTGGCAATGCTAAGAATTGTAAACACTCTGTTCCATGCATTGACCGTTGTGCAGATGGAGTTAAATGTGCAGGTGTCAGCATGCATGTTGGCAATGACGACATTTCTCAGGTCAGAGGGAGAAGCGCTGTATATCTCCAGGGACAGGTGTACGGTATTCCCAGGTTTGGAATACCAGTGCCTGGCAAATTGTGCCTGCGATACCTCATAGTATAGCTCGAAATCAGGGGCTTGAAGGCCGCTTTGTTCATATGGTCTGGTCAAGCCCTTCCAGCTCAACCGTGAGGAACCAGTGCCCCACACAAAGCCAACCAATAGAGACAATAACCTGACAAAGAATGTGCAGCCCGGCCAGACCAGAATGTTGGTGAAGAAGTCCAGTAGCTTAGGGACAACAACCATCTGGAGTACAGAGACCCTGCCAGCCATGGAGATAGGGAGTCTAGCCCAAAGAGCCATTTTGTCTGCTAGTGTCAGTAGGTATGCCTCATGATTTTCTGCCAACAGGGAACGTTGTTTTTGCGATACCACTATGCCCAGATATTTCAATTTATCTGGGACCCACCTAAACCCAGCCAGGTTTGTCAGGGCTCGAGTGATCGCTGTCAATGGAAACAGTTCTGACTTGGATTCATTAATACGGTATCCTGAATAGCTCGAGAACCTACGTACCTCCTCCAATAGAGGAACCAAATTTAGGGTTTGATTGAATATATAAAGCAGTGTGTCATTGGCATAGAGAGAGATTACCTGTGGTGGATCGTGCATGTGCAGGCCACAATGTATTTGTCTGAGTCTCATTATGCAAGCGAGTGGCTCAATCGTAAGTGCAAACAGCAAAGGAGATAGCGGACAGCCTTGTCTTGTACCGTGTCCTAGCAAGAATAAAGCCGACAGAATACCTCCAGTATGGACCCTGGCAGTGGGGAAAGCATATAGTAGATTAATAAACTGAGGAAAATCACCACCCAAGTCCATTTGTTCGAGAGTTGTGAATAAAAACTGCCAAGAGACAGAGTTGAAGGCCTTTTTGGCATCAAGCGTGGAAGTGACCACCTATGCTTTTGGATCAATTTGAAACAGTATACCAAAGAGTCTGCGTAGGTTGAATGCTGTTGAGCGTCCAGGGATGAACCCAGACTGATTCGAATGTACCAGGTGCAACATGTAGGGGAGGAGGCGAGTGGACAGGAGTTTAGAAAACATTTTTGTGTCCGAGTTAATCAGGGAAAGGGGCCTATATGAAGCTATCTCTATGGTGGGTCTATTGGGCTTCAGTAGCACCATGATCACTGCTTCTGAAAGAGAAAGGGGTAGACTAACAAGTTGGAAAGACTCCTCCCATACTTGCAGTAGTTTGGGGGCGAGGACATCACAACATTATTTATAAAATTCAATGCCTAAGCCATCAGGCATGGGAGCCTTGCCAGACGGAAGTGACTTGATGGCCTCTATGATTTATGTTATTGAAACTAGAATAGATTTATCATTAGGAGTGTTTCATAGAAACCGTACAAGTGAGAAAGACATCTGAGCTCCATAACAGATAAACACGTATGGTCAAATCGACAAGAATTGTAATGGTTATTGCCATGAGGCGGTATGAATGTTTCATTTATAATAATGGTTAGCTATACTGATTTGGTCAGTCAGTACTGGGAGTCATCGGAATAGATCGCTCTGTGTAGGATGAAGCTTCCTCTGTGGATTTAAAGAAATTAACTCTGCCTGCATATTGTATTCTAAGTTTGGCATGGAAAATCATGGTGTATGGAATTTGTCTGTCACCTAGAGCACATTTGACTTGGTTGAAATTTTGTTGGGGAGTTTGGACTCCAGTTCAAAAGTCCAGATAGATGTGCATCCTGCTCGATTCCTACTGTAAGGACCTCTTTTCAAGTGAGGGTCAGAGAATAATGTTGCAGTCTCGGTAATTGAGCAAGCGGGCAATAATCGTGCGGTGATGGGCTCCTGGTTTTGGGAGTGGCACCCTCTCCTCTAACAACTGAGAGAAAAAGTGTGCCTCAGGAAACATCAAAAGATTCCATGTGGCCATTTCAGGGCTTCGCCGTCATACCCACCAACCTAATGTTGTTGCGGCACGACCGTGATTCTGGGTCATCACATTTCACATGGACTGCTTTAAGTTCTTTCTTGATATGTTCAAAATCCTTGCCGTGTGTCGTCACAGTATCTTCCAAGTCTTGTAAACGGTTCTCTCAATGTTTGATAAGGCCACTTTCTTTCTCAAGTATTGCTCTGAGAGAGTTTACTGTGGTGCGAATTTCATCCAGTTTAGCATTTACTGATGCAAAGCCAGCCTGCATAATTGACATATAGGGATCCATGGCTGTGTCTGTGGAGCTGCTGGTGTCTGCAACGAGGTCCTGAGAGCAATGAGGGTCTGATTCAGATATAGGTGTGTTTTTGAAAGCATCCATGGGACCTTTCTTACCCCCTTTGGCTCCTCCTTGGGTCATAGCTTGTGAGATTTTGCAAGGCCTCAGAAAAGGGTAAATGCTGGGATAGAATGATGAAGGAGTATTAGACGTGGATCTTTGAAAAATGCTTGCAGATGGAACTAGTGTGGGCCCGCAGTGTCAGCAATAAGCGTGGCGCCGGGTGTTTTTGATTGACATTTATTTATTTAAGGATCAGCTTGGTGTTGCAAGTCACCCCCATGTAGTATAGTGTCTTTTTAACTGGTGAGTCCGACTCAATTAGCTTTGGCCAATTATTGGGGGAGAAAAACCCTTTGTTATTCCGCCATTGCCAGCAGTGCCATCCGCCGAGGGCTGCAGGTCACGTGTTGTTAAATTGAGAGTTGCTTCACCAAGCCTTGTGGCGGGAACCGCTGGACGGTCACCGAGATCAGGATTCCATCACTGGAGCACAATGGTTATTTCACTGTTGCGCAAATGGCTCCAGCGGAGAGCTGCTCCAAAGTCAAAGATCAAACCCAACATTGAACACTCCCCCGGCAGCAGTCGTGGATACACTTCAGTGGCGTCAGCCATTAGCTGCACGGCGTGGATGTCATGCCCTCCCAAGTATCGACCAGGATCTTTCTTCGAGCAGGAGGTGTATAGAACTAGAAATCAATCCACTGATACCCCACACACTCCGTAATCCAATAGTGCAGAAATATCATGTATCTAGGTCCTTAGAGAGCAGGATTATTTAGGACAGGATATTTATGAATGCGGAGCACACAGATTATGCAGCCGTTCCAGTTGCTTCTCAGCAGCACTCTCATAGTTTCAATTGATGATGTTAACCAAGCCTAAGTATTTGCTGATTCTTGTGGTTAATTCTTACACACCTCCAGGCAAAGCTAATTTTAGCAATTCCATGACTCAAGTAAAAGACAAGTTGTTTAATTGGTCAGATTAAGTCACTCTAGTAGTCCACTTGGTGATAACAATTTTAAGATGGATCTATATCCCTCGCACCATAAGTCTAGATGCATTTAGATTTGTTCCCTTCTAATGGAATTTGGCATTAGATCTTTGAGTGGCTATGTTTCACTGACCCTCATTAGGAACCTGGCGTTAAGGGGTTAACAGCGCCGTAAAAGGCTGCAGCGCCGTTAACCCCTTAACGCCTTACTACGAGGTCCCTTTGCGGCTCCCGACCTGAACGGCTGGTCTGGACTAGCCGTTAAAGTAGGGACCTGCAAAGGGACCTTGATGGCAATTACGGTACCGAAATTTGTGGTACCGTAATTGCCGCCTTCCCCATTCCCATTGAGCCCTATGGGGCAAAAATGGGAATGGGGAAGGGCCATGGAGAAAGGGGGAATTACCACCCCACCAACCTTGGAATGGGGTGGTAATTCCCCCTTTTTCCATGGCGGACTCCGGCATGGACCATGGTGCTAATAGCACCATGGTTTACCGCCGGAGCCCTAATGAGGGCCACAGTGCGTTGCTGGAAAGTATATTTTACATGGGGCAAGAAAGTAATTGATAATTAAGTATATCAGTATTTCCTTAGCTTCTTTAGCTTCTTTGTCCCTAGTTAACTCCTCTGAGATTCTAAGATGAATGGAAAGTGATTAAGCTTTAGCTTTAGCGCTGAATATAAATAAGACAGATCTTTTCTTGAGACCTGCACTAAGGATATTTGAAGGACATCGCTCAACTGGTCATCACTATCTCAAGTGAAGAACAGTGGATAAGGATGCAGTGGTGCAAAACATATTTAGAAAGCACATCTTGGATGTAGGGTCCTCCCTGAACTATAGCACTGATTAGGAGGTTACATTGAGGTCCTTCCAATACACCATGGAATGGATTAAACATCCCTCACTTCAGAATGATAACACTGGGAAGATCAATAAAAAACAAAACAGTGCATGATAAGAGTGCAAACATCTGAAATTGAATATAAAAACAGACATGGACTAGATACGCGGAGTTAGTAAAGCTCGCAAACTAACAACATAAAATAAGAAAAGGGTGTTGCCTGAACACATCTGGGAGGAACTCCTGGAAGAGGCTCTGTAAGTGCTTTTGGGAATTGACTCATGGCCCTGAGCACATTAGTGGCCATATAGTGGAAACAATATTGTAGAGGACCACTGGGTAAAACATGTTTTGGCTTTGTACAATCACCAGGACATAGTTGCCATGGATTTGCAATCATTACGTGCATTGCAAGTCAAATGTGGAGACTCTGCTATTATATCTTGTAAAGGCATCCCAACAAGGTAAGTGCACAGAACACTTATTAGCATGAACTATAACAAAAGCCTAGGGTGTGATTGTGTGCTGATAGATATTTTTACCAAAATCCCACGATTTGGGCCACCCTTCTATCAAATGGTGTTAATGTATGGTCAATTATAAAAGAATAACCAGACTCATGGGCAAGCTGCCACTATAGTCCCCATTTTTCAGGAATGAGAGAGAAATCTCCCAAACAATTACTGCCCAGTATATTTGCTACATTTGTCCTTCAAGATATTGGGGAACATCTTTCTGAGCAAGTTCGAGAACTGGATCCTGAATGCAGATTTATTTATGTTTTTTGCATTTGTAGAACACACCAAACATCAAGGCGCTGAATACAGAAAGCACAGCTCGCTTTAACATAGTACAATCACAAAGATTAATACAGTCAGTTTAAGGGCTTAAAGGTACTGGTAGTATATTGCTAAAGGAAAACATCATAGTGGAGGTTATACATCTTATGAAAAGAACCAGGTGTTGAGCTTTACGGAAGGACCAGAAGGGGGTTTGAATCTTAGATGAGGAGATAGGGTATTCCAATACTTTGATGCTACCACAGGGAAGGTGCAGCCCCTGATTGTTTTAGTTTGAATCTAGGGGTGGAAATTAGGTGGGAGTTCGAGGCCCTAGTTAGTCTGCTTGATTGTGATTTTTTGAATTTATTAGATAGGTATTTTGGGACATTGTATGCCAAGTATTCACGAGTAAGAGTGAACGTTTTGAAGTAGATTCGATCGTGAATTGACAACCAAGGGACACTTCCTCTAGCCAAGGAAATGTGTTCTTTTTTGGGTATATTCCACGCAGCTCTGATGGCATTGTTTTGCCTGACTTTTTATTTTGTTTTTATATTGCCTGTAGTGGTTCTGGCAAAAAGGGCATTACAATAGTCTAATCTGGAGACAATGAGGGTTCTTGCTAACGTAATGCAGCTGTTTGTGGAGAGGATGGGTGTGCCAGCATTGATAAAATTAGTTGTGTAGGCCGAGGATGAGGCTATGTCTAGTTAGAGTGAGGGAAGTGTCCAGGTGTACCCCAAGGGTTTTGACTTCAATAGAGACTGGGAGAGAGTTGCTGTCAAAGTTGAATGTTGTGTAGGATCTGTCAAGTATGTTTAGAAGCTTTTGAGGTCTGATGAGCAGCAACTCAGTCTTCTCATTAAAGCAAAGCGTGTGCAGGGCCATTCAGCCCTGGACTCTTTGGTAGATTGTGTTCAGTGAGTTAGAGTCAGTGGGGGTCATTAAGAGTTTGGAGGTAGCCATGGCGCTATTAGCGCCATGGCTGCTTCCAAATCCAGGTCTGGGGTCACTGAATGGGGACTTACCGGGACATTCTGACCTATGCGGACCCGGTAACTCCCCATTCAGTAAACCATTCCCCATTCCCATTTGAGCCCCCATAGGGATCAATGGCAATGGGGAAGACGCTAATAACAGGCCTGCAAATTTCGGGCCCGTTATTAGCTCCAAGGTCCCTTAACGGGTCCTGCAAAGAACGGCTGGTCAGGCCGGCCGTTCCTGCTGGGACCCACTAAGGGACCTCGGAATATGCCGGTAGGGGCTTAACGGCACTGCCATCCTTGACAGTGCCGTTAAGCCCCTACTGCCATACTCGTAATGACCCCCAGTGTCATAGTTACCTTTGATGGAAGAAGGATTTGGAATTCGTCTGCATAGTTGGTGTAGAAAATACCCATCGAGTCGAGAAGGTTGAAGAGGGGCTTTGTGAAGATGTTGTATAATGTCCCTGGGACACAGGAAACTTCAGGGATACCACAGGAGACTAGTGCAGGGGGGGCAAAGCTGACAGCGAGAAGGCCCTCATGGTTATAATGGACAAGAAGGATTAAATCCAAGTTACTGCCTTAGGGGAAAACTAGTTTGCTGATTCAAGGTGATGGTAAATGATTTTATCATCCACCAAATCGAAGCTGGCTGAGAAGTTGAGCATGAGGAAGAGGGCTAGTTTGCCATTGTCTTTAAAATCATCCATTTGTATTTTTAGGTCAAGGAGTGCATATTCAGTTCCATGACTTGGACGAAAGCCAGATTGGTGCAATCCTAGAAGATTGTAGGTTTCAATGTACTTTTGGATCTGTAAGTACGCTGCTCTGTCCAGAATTTTGAGAATGAATGGGACTAGTGTTTAATGGCGGCGATAATTGGGATGATAGGGTCGAGTGTTGGCTTCTTGCATATCGGGAGGACCTATGTATTTTTGAGATTGTTGGGCACTGTGCTAGTGGTAAATGAGCAAGGCGATGAAAGGGTGCTAGATTGTCTACACAATCTTTGATGATGTTCCTATTCAACATTGCAGGTTCAAGTACTGTAAATCAGAGTTCTTGTTTTTATCTCATAATAAGCAACTTCCATTTTGAATCTTTATGAATTTGAGTACGACATCCCATTAGGTTAACAGAGCAAAACTCAGGGCGGTGTTAGATCACATGGCAATCCCTAAAAAACTACTTGCCATGTTGGTATCCTGCATGACTCAAATTTTGCTGTGGTGAGGTATGCTAAAGATTGCCATTTAACTAGAGATCTCCTGAAAACTTGTAGTGCACCACATGGTTGTGTCATGGCACCCTTGTTATTTAATTATTATTACACTAATAGCATTTATGAGTTTTTTCGCTAAGGCCTCTCTTCCAATTATGTCATATGCTGAGGATTTAGTTTTACTGATTTTATGAAGGAGCCTAAACCTGAAAGTGAATGCAAAGAAATCTGCTATTATGGTTTTTGGGACAGGAGATAAACAATGCCCTCTTCAGTTTTCAAATCCAGAGATGAGATTATTCCCATAGTATGAGAGTTCAGCAATCTGGGAATAATACTATTCACAGAATATTATTTACCAGGTAATAAAGATATTGAAAAGGTGGTGATTAAGATGGCACAAACTTTGGGAGGTATTAATCACTTTCGTACAAAATCAAAAATAACAATTAGCGAATGTGGTTTTAAAAGAATATGAGGTGCAAGGTGGGGGCGCCCACTTTAAACAGGGAGGACCTGAATGGAACGGTAGCACTGACTGCTTACCGATTTTAGAGAATACGTTCTTTAAGAAATGATTGGGCTTGCCATTTTTGTCTCCGACTCTTGTTACGCATAGATAACTAGCTGTAACACACACCATTGACCATATGAAAACTTCTCTCTTTAATTTCTTCTGAAGGCAATCCTACATGTCAAGGCTAATCTTAGTAATAATATATATATATATATATATATATATATATATATATATATATATAAAAAGGACTGGAAACCAATCCGGGTTACATCGGCACTCCGGCTATGATGAAAGTGAAAGGCTGGATGTCTTCAATAAATCCACACACAGGCTTGTGTACCGTGCAGTCAAAGTGTCCTTTATTGTTTAAAATACATGGACAAAGGAGGCAGCAACCGTCTTAGGTGCAAGAAAGGAACGACGCGTTTCACCCTACTCGGGCTTCGTCTGGTATGTGACATAGAGAGAGGACTGTAGTATTATAGAGACAAGTATATGAGTCCTTTTTCAATGTTTTGCACTAAAGTAAGGTAACAAGTGGTAGACAAGAATGCAGCCATGTTGGAACCTGCATGACAACACATCTCAGTGCATTTATGAGAGACAGTGTTTTTGTAAACAGTGTGACGGTTCGAAACATGTTTGTTTGATCAAACCAAATATCCCATGTGGGTAAGGGGTGGACAGAAAGCCTGAAATTACTGATATTGAATCATGTAATTTCATCTTAGTGTTTGCCAATGTCAATGAAATTAGGTAAGACGATCGTACACCGTCTTCTATTGTACTGGGTTTGTTTAGTTCAGCCCAAGTGGGCCGACACAGTGTCTCAGCATGAACTGAAGTGTGCTGTCAAAATTATTTTACAAAATACATGTTGCAGACTTCAAAATTGCGATATGCAGATGTTTCATAAGTAATAAAGTGCTACGTGCTATTTAAACATTGAAGGACTATTGATTGACAAAGTGCTAAGTGCTATCAATAAAGTGCATAGTATAAAGTGCATATTGCAAAAATCGCAAGTGGTTGGGAATTAGATCTAGAGGCGGTACGTAACCCTTACGGGTGCCTCTAAGGTGTATTCTATCCTACTCTGATCTCTATATATCATAAGTATCAAAAATATTAATATTAAAACACATAAATTGATCTCATACAGTGCAGATGGGCAGTGTGTTACCCTCACGGGCGCCCAGATGCTGTGACTTGAGGCTGTATATGACCCTTGCGGGTGCCTCATATATCGGTCGATTCCACTATACATAACTATACTGAGAAAAGACATACGGTCCATGTTATATATTATGAATATTCATAATAAAACATTTAGGTTGGTCTAATATATACACATAGGCAGTGTGTTACCCTTGCGGGCGCCTATATATTGTGACTGTGCCAACCTGTATATTTAGCAATGTAGTGAAAAGCAATTAATGCAGATGCAAGAATAAATGTTGCCTTCTCAAATTGTTGTACGGACATATTTTGAAAAAAGTTAAGGTGATTGATGTTATATGTTAAAGTTACACCTTATAATTCGAGTACAAACAATTTAAAATATGAAAAAATCCACAATGTATAATTATATCATTTGATGAAAAAATGGAACCTACAACTAAAGATTAAGGTGCATAGTGCTGGATGTCACATTCATGTGTCGGTGTTTTATGCTTAAAATTTTTTTAGTGGATATGGGGCATGATATTTTTAACATTCAAATTATTGCCTTCTCCCATACTTCAATCCCATCGGTTACATTTAAAACAATCCTGCGGTTGATGCACATTGTTTTGAGGAGACTTGCAATACAATTGACAACTAAATGATAAATGCACTTTACATATTGATAAAAACAGCACTTGGTAAAGCTAAAGATAAAACATCCTCTCCCTGGACTAAGTTACTAATTCAAAATGATTGGTGATATAAAAGAACACACAATCAAAATGAAAGGTGCTTGCAGGGAAAACCGTGTAGGGATGCATAGGCGTCCAAATTAGCCTCAGTTTCCTAAAAACCTTATTTCATTGTGCATATCCACCAAATAGACAAAATATACAAAAAATGCAAATAATATATACAGAATTTTCAAAAATGCAGAAAGTTTGGAAAGGTTGGGAAGGGCTCAGGTCTATCAATAATTAAGATTTGGAGTCTTTAAGGGGGTAATTCATAGAATTCAGCGCACATGTGGCGCACGCGGCTGGCGCACAGTGTGCGCGTGCGAATCCCTGCGCCAGCCGAGTGCGCTAAAATCCATCTCCGCGCACAGCATATTCATGGATTCCAGCCACCAAAACCAGCCGTGGCGCACAGTGGCGCAGCGACCATGCAGCAGCGCCAGTTACGCCACCAAGAACGCCTCCTGCGCAGGGAAAAGCCATCAATATACCCAATCCAGCGCAAAGGGCTGCGCTAACCCTGTACCAGCACAGCAAGCGGGCTACGTGTATCACTGGGGTGCGCGGGAAGTACCTCACGCGATTGGCCCCGTGCGAGCAGGGTACGCGTATTTCAGGGGTGCGCTGGAAGTTCCACACGCGATTTCATCATGGTACGTGTATTTCAGGGGTGCGCAGGAATTTCCACAAGCGATTGGGCCCGTGCGAGCAGGGTACGTGTATCTCAGGGGTGCGCGGGAAGTTCCACATGCGATTCCATCAGGGTACGTGTATTTCGGGGTGCGCGTGAAGTTCCACACGCGATATCAGCAGGGTACGTGTATTTCAGGGTGCAGGGGAAGTTGCACACGCGATTTCTGCAGGGAACGTGTATTTCAGGGGTGCGCGTGAAGTTCCACACGCGATATCAGCAGCTTACGTGTATTTCAGGGTGCATGGGAAGTTACACACGCGATTCCAGCAGGGTACGTGTATTTCAGGGGTGCGCGGGAATTTCCACATGCGATTTGGCCCTTGCGAGCAGGGTACGCGTATCTCAGGGGTGCGCGGGTAGTTCCACACGTGATTCCATCAGGGTACGTGTATTTCGGGGTGCGCGTGAAGTTCCACACGCGATATCAGCAGGGTACGTGTATTTCAGGGTGCAGGGGAAGTTACACACGCGATTTCCGCAGGGTACGTGTATTGCAGGGGTGCGCGGGAATTTCCACACGCGATTGGGCCCGTGTGAGCAGGGTACTCATATCTCAGGGGTGCGCGGGAAGTTCCACACGCGATATCAGCAGGGTATGTGTATTTCAGGGTGCATGGGAAGTCACACACGCGATTCCAGCAGGGTACGTGTATTTCAGGGGTGCGCGGGAAGTTCCACACGCGATTCCATCAGGGTACGTGTATTACAGGGGTGCGCGGGGAGCACCACACGTGAATTGCACGTGTGGGCCCTCCCAGGTGTTCCCTCTACACCCTCCACGGCCCCTGCAGGTGGCTCACACCACAGGGGCCTACCCTGCATATGTCCTACAGGCACCCCACCCACCATGGCCATGCCCCCCAGCCAACCCACATGTCAACTTGCACTACTGCCCACCAACGCATGTCCCCCTGCACCCCCAGCCACCAGGGGCAGCCTCCACCAGGCCCCCACCCATGTCTCATACCACCCCCACCCCCCAGCACTGTGGGGCACTTGCCAGCAGGCCCCCACCCATGTGCAACTCATGTTCCCCACCACCCCCACCCCCCAGCAGTGCAGGGGCAGCCTCCACCAGCCCCCCCATGTCTCACACCACCCCCACCCCCCAGCAGTGCAGGGGCAGCCTCCACCAGGCCCCCCCATGTCCAACTCATGTTCCCCACCACCCCCACCCCCAAGCACTGTGGGGCACCTGCCAGCAGGCCCCCACCCATGACCAACTCATTTTCCCCACCAACCCCACCCCCCAGCACTGTGGGGCACCTGCCAGCAGGCCCCCACCCATGTCCAACTCATGTTCCCCACCACCCCCACCCCCCAGCACTGTGGGGCACCTGCCAGCAGGCCCCCACCCATGTCCAACTCATGTTCCCCACCACCCCCACCCACCAGCACTGTGGGGCACCTGCCAGCAGGCCCCCACCCATGTCCAACTCATGTTCCCCACCACCCCCACCCCACAGCAGTGCAGGGGCAGCCTCCACCAGGCCCCCCCATGTCTCACACCACCCCCACCCTGCAGCAGTGCAGGGGCACCCACCACCAGGCACCCACCCATGTCTCCCACCACCCCCACCCCCCAGCCACCAGGGGCAGCATCCACCAGGCCCACACCCATGTCTCACACCACCCCCACCCCCCAGCAGTGCAGGGGCAGCCTCCACCAGGCCCCCCCATGTCCAACTCATGTTCCCCACCACCCCCACCCCCAAGCACTGTGGGGCACCTGCCAGCAGGCCCCCACCCATGACCAACTCATGTTCCCCACCACACCCACCCCCCAGCCATCAGGGGCAGCCTCCACCAGGCCCCCACCCATTTCTCCCACCACCCCCACCCCCCAGCACTGTGGGGCACCTGCCAGCAGGCCCCCACCCATGTCCAACTCATGTTCCCCACCACCCCCACCCCCCAGCACTGTGGGGCACCTGCCAGCAGGCCCCCACCCATGACCAACACATGTTCCCCACCACACCCACCCCCCAGCCATCAGGGGCAGCCTCCACCAGGCCCCCTCCCAATTCTCCCACCACCCCCAGCCCCCAGCACTGCGGGGCACCTGCCAGCAGGCCCCCACCCATGACCAACTCATGTTCCCCACCACACCCACCCCCCAGCCACCAGGGGCAGCATCCACCAGGCCCACACCCATGTCTCACACCACCCCCACCCCCCAGCACTGTGGGGCACCTGCCAGCAGGCCCCCACCCATGTCCAACTCATGTTCCCACCACCCCCGCCCCCCAGCACTGTGGGGCACCTGCCAGCAGGCCCCCCACCCATGTCCAACTCATGTTCCCCACCACCCCCACCCACCAGCACTGTGGGGCACCTGCCAGCAGGCCCCCACCCATGTCCTACTCATGTTCCCCACCACCCCCACCCCCAGCAGTGCAGGGGCAGCCTCCACCAGCCCCCCCCCATGTCTCCCACCAACCCCACCCCCCAGCAGTGCAGGGGCACCCACCACGAGGCACCCACCCATGTCTCCCACCACCCCCACCACCCAGCCACCAGGGGCAGCATCCACCAGGCCCACACCCATGTCTCACACCACCCCCACCCCCCAGCAGTGCAGGGGCAGCCTCCACCAGCCCCCCCCATGTCTCCCACCACCCCCACCACCCAGCAGTGCAGGGGCAGCCTCCACCAGGCCCCCACCCATGTCTCCACCACCCCCACCCCCCAGCACTGTGGGGCACCTGCGAGCAGGCCCCCACCCATGTCCAACTCATGTTTCCCACCACCCCCACCCCCCAGCACTGTGGGGCACCTGCCAGCAGGCCCCCACCCATGACCAACTCATGTTCCCCACCACACCCACCCCCAGCCACCAGGGGCAGCCTCCACCAGGCCCCACCCCATGTCTCACACCACCCCCACCCCCCAGCCACCAGGGGCAGCATCCACCAGGCCCACACCCATGTCTCCCACCACCCCCACCCCCCAGCAGTGCAGGGGCAGCCTCCACCAGCCCCCCCCATGTCTCCCACCACCCCCCAGCACTGTGGGGCACCTGCCAGCAGGCCCCCACCCATGACCAACTCATGTTCCCCACCACCCCCACCCCCCAGCACTGTGGGGCACCTGCCAGCAGGCCCCCACACATGTCCAACTCATGTTCCCCACCACCCCCACCCACCAGCCACCAGGGGCAGCGTCCACCAGGCCCCCCCATCTCTCACACCACCCCCACCCCCCAGCAGTGCAGGGGCAGCCTCCACCAGGCCCCCCCCATGACCAACTCATGTTCCCCACCACCCCCACCCCCCAGCACTGTGGGGCACCTGCCAGCAGGCCCTCACCCATGTCCAACTCATGTTCCCCACCACCCCCACCCCCCAGCCACCAGGGGCAGCATCCACCAGGCCCACACCCATGTCTCACACCACCCCCACCCCCCAGCAGTGCAGGGGCAGCCTCCACCAGGCCCCCCCATGTCCAACTCATGTTCCCCACCACCCCCACCCCCCAGCACTGTAGGGCACCTGCCAGCAGGCCCCCAACCATGTCCAACTCATGTTCCCCACCACCCCCACCCCCCAGCACTGTGGGGCACCTGCCAGCATGCCCCCACCCATGACCAACTCATGTTCCCCACCACCCCCACCCACCAGCACTGTGGGGCACCTGCCAGCAGGCCCCCACCCATGTCCAACTCATGTTCCCCACCCCCCCCCACCCCCCAGCACTGTGGGGCACCTGCCAGCAGGCCCCCACCCATGACCAACTCATGTTCCCCACCACACCCACCCCCAGCAACCAGGGGCAGCCTCCTCCAGGCCCCCACCCATTTCTCCCACCACCCCCACCCCCCAGCACTGTGGGGCACCTGCCAGCAGGCCCCCACCCATGTCCAACTCATGTTCCCCACCACCCCCACCCCCAGCACTGTGGGTCACCTGCCAGCAGTCCCCCACCCATGACCAACTCATGTTCCCCACCCCACCCACCCCCCAGCCAGCAGGGGCAGCCTCCACCAGGCCCCCCCCCATGTCTCACACCACCCCCACCCCCCAGCCACCAGGGGCAGCATCCACCAGGCCCACACCCATGTCTCCCACCACCCCCACTCCCCAGCAGTGCAGGGGCAGCCTCCACCAGCCCCCCCATGTCTCCCACCACCCCCACCCCCCAGCACTGTGGGGCACCTGCCAGCAGGCCCCCACCCATGACCAACTCATGTTCCCCACCACCCCCACCCCCCAGCACTGTGGGGCACCTGCCAGCAGGCCCCCACCCATGTCCAACTCATGTTCCCCACCACCCCCACCCACCAGCCACCAGGGGCAGCCTCCACCAGGCCCCCACCCATTTCTCCCACCACCCCCACCCCCCAGCACTGTGGGGCACCTGCCAGCAGGCCCCCACCCATGTCCAACTCATGTTCCCCACCACCCCCACCCCCAGCACTGTGGTGCACCTGCCAGCAGGCCCCCACCCATGACCAACTCATGTTCCCCACCACACCCACCCCCCAGCCACCAGGGGCAGCCTCCACCAGGCCTCCCCCCCATGTCTCACACCACCCCCACCCCCCAGCCACCGGGGGCAGCATCCACCAGGCCCACACCCATGTCTCCCACCACCCCCACCAACCAGCAGTGCATGGGCAGCCTCCACCAGGCCCCCCCATGTCTCACTCCACCCCCACCCCCAGCAGTGCAGGGGCAGCCTCCACCAGGCCCCACCCATGTCCAACTCATGTTCCCCACCACCCCCCAGCACTGTGGGGCACCTGCCAGCAGGCCCCCACCCATGTCCAACTCATGTTCCCCACCACCCCCACCCCCCAGCACTGTGGGGCACCTGCCAGCAGGCCCCCACCCATGACCAACTCATGCTCCCCACCACACCCACCCCCCAGCCACCAGGGGCAGCCTCCACCAGGCCCCCCCATGTCTCAACCACCCCCACCCCCCAGTCACCAGGGGCAGCATCCACCAGGCCCACACCCATGTCTCCCACCACCCCCACCCCCCAGCAGTGCAGGGGCAGCCTCCACCAGGCCCACCCCATGTCTCCCACCACCCCCACCCCCCAGCAGTGCAGGGGCAGCCTCCACCAGACCCCCCCATGTCTCCCACCACCCCCACCCCCCAGCAGTGCAGGGGCAGCCTCCACCAGGCCCCCACCCATGTCTCCCACCACCCCCACCCCCCAGCCAAAAGGGGCAGCATCCACCAGGCCCACACCCATGTCTCACACCACCCCCACCCCCCAGCAGTGCAGGGGCACCTGCCAGCAGGCCCCCACCCATGACCAACTCATGTTCCCCACCACACCCACCCCCCAGCCACCAGGGGCAGCCTCTACCAGGCCCCACCCATTTCTCCCACCACCCCCATCCCCCAGCACTGTGGGGGACCTGCCAGCAGGCCCCCACCCATGTCCAACTCATGTTCCCCACCACACCCACCCCCCAGCACTGTGGGGCACCTGCCAGCAGGCCACCACCCATGACCAACTCATGTTCCCCACCACACCCACCCCCCAGCCACCAGGGGCAGCCTCCACCAGGCTCCCCCCAAGTCTCACCCCACCCCCCAGCCACCAGGGGCAGCGTCCACCAGGCCCACACCCATGTCTCCCACCACCCCCACCCCCAGCAGTGCAGGGGCAGCCTCCACCAGCCCCCCCCATGTCTCCCACCACCCCCACCCCCCAGCAGTGCAGGGGCAGCCTCCACCAGGCCCCCCCCATGACCAACTCATGTTCCCCACCACCCCCACCCCCCAGCACTGTGGGGCACCTGCCAGCAGGCCCCCACCCATGTCCAACTCATGTTCCCCACCACCCCCACCCCCCAGCCACCAGGGGCAGCATCCACCAGGCCCACACCCATGTCTCACACCACCCCCACCCCCCAGCACTGTGGGGCACCTGCCAGCAGGCCCCCACCCATGACCAACTCATGTTCCCCACCAACCCCACCCCCAGCACTGTGGTGCACCTGCCAGCAGGCCCCCACCCATGACCAACTCATGTTCCCCACCACACCCACCCCCCAGCCACCAGGGGCAGCCTCCACCACCCCCCCCATGTCTCACACCACCCCCACCCCCCAGCAGTGCAGGGGCAGCCTCCACCAGGCCCCCCCCATGTCCAACTCATGTTCCCCACCACCCCCACCCACCAGCACTGTGGGGCACCTGCCAGCTGGCCCCCACCCATGACCAACTCATGTTCCCCACCACCCCCACCCCCCAGCCACCAGGGGCAGCCTCCACCAGGCCCCCACCCATTTCTCCCACCACCCCCACCCCCCAGCACTGTGGGGCACCTGCCAGCAGGCCCCCACCCATGTCCAACTCATGTTCCCCACCACCCCCACCCCCCAGCACTGTGGGGCACCTGCCAGCAGGCCCCCACCCATGTGCAACTCATGTTCCCCAGCCAACATGTCATCACAATCTAGATCCCTGGTCCCTATGGTCAGCCTCCAAATGCAAAACACCCACCCGAGTATTGCATCCAACCACTCATAATTTGCAATTACATCACAGAACACCAATTGCAAGTTCCGAAACAAACACATTTCCCTCACATACACTCAATGGTTGTCAGTGAATCTCAAAACACATATCATGAAATGCATGAAACCAATGAGATACCACACATTGAAGTTCACCAAAAAAAATATGTATTAAAGGAAACATCAATAGAATAAAAAAAGAAGAAACAGAAACGTGAATGTACAAAAATGAAAAGAAGCATGTCCGTCAAAGAAGCATGTCCGTCAAAAAAAGCGAAACCAAAAATAAAAATCCAAAGTAATGTCCAAAGTCGATGTCCACAAAACAAAATCCAATGGGAAATGAAAAAGAAAGCCATTGCTCCATGGTCAAAAATAGAAAAATAAAATACAATCCAACTGTCAACTATGTACATGGGAACAATCCAGGGTCCATTATCCCAACAAAATAAAGAAAACCTATCTAACTACACTAACTAATAAAAAAAAACTATATACAAAAATGTGGCCAATGTCCGAAAGGTCCAAATAAAATAAAAACAAAAATGAAACCTAACACTACCTAGAAACTATGTACAAGGGCAGCGGGCTAGTTTCACGGCTCACTTGTGGATGTTACGGGCCAGGGCATCATCGAACTCCTCCTCAATGTCCCGGAGGCGGTCCTACTCCATGGCCCCGAGGGTCCGCAGGGCTGTCGCCGTGTCCACCTCCAAACCCCTGCGGATTGCCTCGAGGCACTCGGCCCGCCTCAGGGCCCTCCGCATGGAGTTCTCCGCCCTGACCATTGTGAGCCCTGCCTCTTCCGCCCGCTGCCGCTCCGCATCTATGGCGTGGCCCAACCGCTGCCACACGGAAGACACTCTCTGTCCTGGGTCCTCCTGCCCTCCGGCCGATGCCTGCCCCTCCGATGTCGAAGGCCCCGAGCCTTCATGGCTCCCACCATGTTGCTGCTGCTGCTCTGCCTCTGCCTGTGCACTACCTCCTGCTGCCTGCACATCCTCCGCCGGCTGGGGTGCAGTCGTAGATGTGGCCACCCCTGATGGACGTCCGACTCCCGACTGTGGCAGGGATGCCTCCTCCACCAGCCTGGCCGCACCGTCAGAGGCAGCACCACAGGGCACCCAGGTGACTGATGGGTGGGAAGATGACACAGAGGACGACTGGCGCGTAGGGGGTCCAGTTGAGGAGGGGGTCGGAGCAAGCCCCATCAGACGGAGGAATCCGGCCTGGGTGACCTGTCCCAGCAGGCTGACGTGGTCAATGAGCCATTCGAGATGACGTGCAGTCTCTCCATCACCTCGCATGGCCCGTTGACGCAACGCCACACCAGCCAGGACAGGCTCAACCCGGACCTGGATAGCCACGTCCGCAGGCAGAGGAAGGCCAGTTGACGTGAGCTCATCCCCTGCCTGAAAACGGGTCTGGACGTAGGCATCCCTGCTGGTGCAAGATGATGCAGGGACAGGATCGGGGACAGGATTGCACACAGGCACTTCTGCGGCGGCCTGTGCTGCCTCCTGTCCCTCGTCCTGCACTGCACCACTAGCACCAGTGGGATCCCCACCTCCAGACCCCATCTCTGGTGCTTGCACGGCCTCCTCCTCCACCAAACCCCCCACCAACCTGGATGACTCCGTGCCATCTTCCCCTGTTGGGCCCTGTGGGGTCCCAGCTGCCCCTTCTGCTGCCGAGGAGTCCAACTCCAACCTCCGCCTCTTGGACCTCTCCCCGGCAGCTGCGGCCTGGGACGCGGCACCGGACTCCTCACTCCCCGATGAGATGACAACCTGGGAGGGGAGCCGGGCCTTGCATCTCCGGCTGGCGGTCGGATCCCCGCCGCTGTGCTCCACAGCACCTTCTCCGCCCTCTTCATCAGTTGACGCTGCAGACAGGGAGAAACAAAACACAGGCATCAGGGCACTGTACAATGGACACATACACACATGACAGTTGTACATGAGTGGCATTGGCGAACCTCAGACATGTCATCACAATCCCCAACACACATGTCATTACAACTCGCACACATTAGCCATACCACAGCCATATCGCAACTGCCACCACCATCCATACACATACAACAGCATGAGCAGGCAAAGGTGAGCCAGACATCACATGCAACACAGGAAGTGCACCACACATGTACACACACCACCACACTTGCATGCATGTGTACACCTCTGCCAAGTGTCGCACTGTTCAGACGGGCATCCATGTCACATCTGCCAATCAGGCTTCCACATACCGCTGTCACATACATCCATGTTGCATCACTGTTGCACCCTTGTCAAATACACACACATGCACATGTACACAGTGCTGATACATGCAGCCGAAAACAACATAAATGCGTGACATCACGGACATGTCTACTTACATACACATTAATCCAAACATGTGTGCCCACACAACTGCATTTGGCATGCAAGCCTACACACACAAGCACCATCCATGTCTCACACATCACAGCCCTCGCATGTGTCAGCCCCACGGCCCTGTACACCCCCACCCATACTCGACCCCATACAAACAGACGTGCAACCTGCACACTACTGAATAATCACCACACGCACTGCTCACAATCAGGATGCATGTACACTCACCGCTCGACTCCAGACGGGTCTGCTTCTCTAGGACCTGGATGTGGAGCGCTGGGGATATGCATTCCAGGACCCTCATCTGTTCTTCCGACAAGTGGCCCCGGCGCCCCTTGGCATCCGCTGCCTTCAAGAGGCGCCGGGCCTTGTTCAGAGTCCTGGACCTGAAGTCCTCCCAGCGCTTCCTGACATGTTGTAAGTCGCGGACTGCCACCCCCTCCGCGTTAATGGCAGTCACGATGTCAGTCCAGATCCGAGTCCGTCCTTCCTTGTCGGCGCGGGAACTTCCGAAGAGGGCATTATACTGCCCCAGGACTTGCTCCACCAGGACACCAACTTCGGTGGCACTGAAGCTGGTGCCCCTCTGCCTCTCTGGCCGGGGGTTGTCAGTGGTCACAGATGGTGTTTGCCCCGACATGACAACCCCAGAGGCAGGAGTGGGTGGGCAACTGGGTCCTGGGGCTGGGCTGTGGAGCGATGGAATCCCAGTCGGGAGTCTTCGGTTCCAGCAGGGGTGGTCACAGCAACAGCACCCCTGGCTGATGTGCAGGCAGCAAATGGCAGTGCACGTGGGCAGCAGGCAGTCAGGCAGCAGCAGATGGCAGGTGGGAGCGTGCTCGGGGCTCTGGGGGCAGTAGTTCGGCCTTCTGGGCAAGAGCGTGGTCTTCTGTGTGCATACGCGTGGCCAGCTTGATACGGAGTGATTTGGCATGTGAAAAATCTGCACGTCAGCGTGTAATTCGAGGAAAGGCCCTTAGCGCGTAAGCGCGTCTGCACGCATACGCATTTTCATTGGACAGAAGGCCCCTCAAGCACAAGCGCCCCTGTGACGTGACGCGTACAGACGTGCATGCACATTTCAGCGCGCGTGGAAACTGCAAGTCCGCGTGTAATACGAGGAAAGGGCCATGCGCGTATGCACGGCAGCACGCATATGCGATTTCATTGGACCAAAGGCCTTTAGCGCGTGAGCGCGTCTGTGACGTGACGGGCGCAGGTGTTTCCCTCATTGCACGTGATGACAGAACACATGTGGATTTCCACCAATCGCGTGTGAAAGTTCCCGGCACCCCGGAACACACGTACCCAGGCTAATTGCGTGTGGAACTTCCCGCGCACCCCGAAACACACGTACCCAGGCCAGTTGCGTGTACGCACACTCCCCTCCGATCACACGCAATGACACACGGACCGTATCCAAATACGGGAAACCTGCGCACCGCAAAAGACGTGCACAGGCGTCAACGCGTCTGCCACACGAAGGCAGGCGGAAGCGTCCCCGCGCACAGCATAAAAGTGCACGCAAACAACAAACGCGTATATACAGCTACGATGAATGCCCCATTTGTCGCTGCACTGATCGTGGGACACCGCAGGAGGAGGAGAATAGCCAGGGCACGCATTTTCGCACCACGGACAAGCCTTTTTGGGATGCCTGACGACCAGGTCTATGGCAGGTATAGGTTTCCACCCCATATCATCCTAGACCTGGTCAGGGAGTGGGAAGATGACCTCACATCCCCCACCCTTTGCTCCCAAGCATTGAGCCCCTTGGAGAAGCTGCTCAATGTCCTGCATTTTTTGGCCACTGGGTCATTTCAGCGGACCACTGCCATAGTGGGGGGGTCTCACAGGCCACGCAGTCACGCTGCCTACACCAGGTACTGGCAATCATGACAGCGCGCCCCTCAGTCCGCAGGCACATATACATGCCCAGAACACCCGCAGAAAGGCAGGCCGTTGTCCTGGATTTTTTCAGGGTGGCACACTTCCCCAAAATGCTCGGTGCCATAGATTGCACCCATGTGGCCCTACGTCCACCTAGGGCCATTGAGCACATCTACCGAAACCGCAAGCACTGGCATTCCATCAATGTACAGGTGGTATGTGATGCAAAGGGAATCATCACCTCTGTCTATGCAAACTACCCTGGCTCCACCCATGACAGTTTCATATACAGAATGTCCGCCCTGAGCCGGGCCCTGGAAGCTGGGCAGCATGGCGACACATGGCTCCTAGGTCAGTACAAATGCCCTTGCACATGCATGCAAGTCACACACAGACAAATATCCAAACCCTAATAATCTCAACTATTATCATCCCCCCAGGGGACAGTGCCTACCCTCTGAGCAACCACATGATGACGCCAATCCGGAACCCCACCACACCACCCCAGGTAAGATACAACGCCGCCCATATTGCAACCAGGGGCATAGTGGAGCGCACATTCGGAGTGCCCAAGTCACGTTTCCGCTCCCTTGACCGCTCTGGTGGGCAACTACTCTATGCACCACCAGTAGTGTGCAGGATCATTGTGGCAGCATGTGTCCTGCACAATGTTGCAACACGGCAGGGCGTCCCGGTGGACATGGTGGTGCCCCCACATCCCCAACCACAGGCGCTGCCCATGGGAGGGGACAGGGCACGTGGCGAGGAAGCCCGGACCCAGCTTGTGGCCACATTTTTCACCTAAACTCCCACCCCTGCGGAGTGCACACAGGCCTGGCACATACCAGGTGAAAATCGATGATGACAAAGAGACAGTCAACTGTCACAACCTTACCACCCTGAGATAGTTGCCATGGAAGTGCCACATCGTCTGCATCCCTAGCTACTTAAACACAAGCTATCCTGTGTGACCAAAAGGCACACATATGACATATGACATGATATGGGCCATACACAAGTATTCCAAGGCGCAATGAGACAGGGAGGGGGGAACAAGGGAACACAGAGAACGGTACTACTAGGCCAGGTGTCATTGGGATCGTGCAAGTGCAGGGGTAGGGGGAATGGGAAAAGTGCAAGGGGAAGGGTGGGGGGGAGTCCAGTACAGGGAAGTAGCCCAAAAAAATAATACATAGGTTGCCTGGTGGCAACTACAAAGGTAAGTGCCGACAAGTGCTGGGAAGGTAGGGCTGTAGGGATAGAGAGACAGTACTGCAATGCAAGGGTTGCCAGGGAGGCAGTGCAAGTGGAGAGTGGCTGGGCCAGGGACCGAGGTCGGTGAGAGTGGCCCAGTTGCAGCTCCTGTGCAGTTCCAGTGGAGAATTCTGCAAGGGAGAGGCAGACAGTAAGCAGAAACAAAGAGGAAGGTCTTGAGGTGCTTCCAGAACTGGAGATGATTCCCCTCAAGTTCAAGTCAGGCCGGAAGTCTGTTCCAGGGGGAGGGCCCTGCTGCGGAGAGAAATCTACCCCCAGCTAGTTGCTCTGAGAAGCGGATGACACGAACATGCAAGGTGTGCATCACACACACCTGCAAACCAGGCCATGGCCATCACTGTCATGTCACTCAAACCCTCCCAAACATCAACATGACATGGCACGCAATACCCATACACCAATGCAGTAACTATAAGGTACACATTGCCATGTCCTAAATGCACAGTGGCATCGGACACTGCTGCCTGACCCGGAATCAGATGAAATGACAGACCAACAACCTCCCACCCAAAATAAGTCATTTCCAAATGCATTACAACAGTCGTAGACGTAACATCACAATGAATGCCTGTCAACATGCACATTATGCATGGCAAAATCAACACTGCAGCTCATGTGTGCAGTGTCCTACTCCTGCATCACACTGCTCAGCGCACAGCACATTGAACAGCCATTGTGTGTGATGCACACACTGAGCATCACATCTAAGTGACAGACCACGTCAAACATCAAATTAGGCATGTACTGGATCCATGATCGGTCACAGAACATGTGCTGCCGGGACACAGTGGGCACCAGAAGGCAAACAGTGTACACGTGGATATGCAAGGGTGGGAGTACATGTAGTGCATCAGAGTGCAAGTGTGTGGTTCTGCAAGGACATGCACTCCACATATGCATGTGCACTCAAGTGACCATCAGTGTTCCCTACACATCACATGTCAACATCCACCATGTGTACACCCCAGCATGTCAAACCACAACTATCCCCTCGCACCTGAAAGGAAAACACAACACATGAACAGGCATTGATCAGCAGAACACAACATGTACATGGGATACCACCATTACTATGTCAGAGTTCCCATCACACTGCAGGGCAAGGCAACTATCAACAACACCCCCCCCCCCGTCACAAATGACCATGACTCACTGAACAACTGCACCTGGGTCATGGAGCCTCCAAACCTCAATTCCACCTGGCCACAGGATCACCTTTACCCTTCGTCACCATCTCCCACCTTGTGTGTAAAAAGATGCCTGAACTCTCAGAATCCACACTCATTTCCGAAATCACAAAATCCAAGGCAAAAAACGAACCCAAACACCCTCCAGTAGATGACTTGACGTAGCAGTACCTCACAAAGGCCAAGTACTACCACAATGATGCAACAACCAAGGTAGCACAGCAAAACAATGTCACGACAGGATGTGAGACATGTGTGGTACATGACATAGGATGATGCACCATGAATGGATGTGAACTGTCAGAGGTCCCCAGTACAGGCACGGGAGTGTCACAAAACAACCACCCCCACCATGTCCCGGGTGCCTGCAAGGTCAAACTCACACAGGCCCCTGAGACCCTGGTGGGGAAGGAGGTTCAGGGATATGCAGTCGGGACAGGTGTTGACACACTGGATGACTGGAATGAGCGGCAGGAAAGGGGAGGAGGAATGACACATGAAACTAGGGAATGCACGAAAATGTACAACCTGCATGAACACATACACAATCCAAACAGACTTGGACATCATTGTCATGGCTTTCTGTAGTCCAGGCTCAGGAGTGGTACGAACCAACCACCCCCTCTAGGGTTTTGGCGCCTGCAAGTTCGGGGCTTACACAGGCATCTGCAACCCCAGTGGGGAAAGAGGGTCAGGGAACGTTGCTTGGATAGGCACAGGAAGCAGGAACACCGGGTAGAGGGTACAGGTTTCAAAATTGCATAGGATCACGGGTGATTAGGGAGAAAAAAACATACCAAATTGAACCACACATACATCCATGCATCAGTACACTCCCCAGCAAGCCTATGCAGAGCAGTTTGTAAGAAAAACAACAAGACACTTAGCTCTGGTTTTGAGTGCTGGCCTCCTGCCTGCGCACTCTCAGGTCTGGTTACAGGAGCACTGCAATGCTGCAAAGAGAGACACAGTCAACAACCTGTACGTGCCAATTGCACAAAAACACAACACCAAACATGCCCCATAGCAACAGACTACTCTACAAACAGACAATCTCTGGTTGATGCTTCGTACCCATATATAACATCACCCCTGTGACGGGTCATACACAGTCAATGCAGTAAGGCAGCCGCTGCTGGGTGCGTGGCAAATGGAACACCAATGTGTCACAATTCACACAACATGCAATGTTCCCTGGGTAAGCAGACAGACCCATATAGCAAGCCATGACTACAGAGCAAGTTGCGTACCACCATGAACGTAACAAAGTTGGCAGTGCATTTATCATGAAGTACGTGGAAAAGACATGCACTGCACCCGAGTATGTCCCTTGCTGCATGTCCCTGTGAGCTGCCCCTTTCCATGTCTCGGAAGGCTGCATGGTTGAGACAAGTGCCTCAATGGACCTTGGTGTACCGGAGGGTATGTGCCACTGCCCCTGCATGTGTCCCAGACAACCCTACTATCAGCAGCCATCAGTCCACAAACACATCTGAGCTGCATTGTGTGCTTCAACACCAATATTCGTCTAAACTCACCCTCAGTGCTTTGACTAAGCCTACATGTGCAACTCGCCTGGTGCAAGCTTTGCCGTGTCGTGGCCCCCCTGTGATGCTCACCTTGCCTGGAGTTCCTTGGAACATGTCAGCAGTTCTAGGATGTGGGTCTGCAATCACTGTGCCTCTGCTTCTGCACACATGTGCATGTGGGAACCAACAAACGGGTCCAGAATTCCGTCATCCAATGGGACATGTCTGCTGGCAAAGGTGCTCTGGAGGCTCATCCCCCTGCAGAAAGGGCATGAAACACATGATTAATGCTTCAAAGTCATCTGTGTGTGTCTCATCAGGCATCTCATTACTTGACCATGTCAGAGAGGCACATCACAAATCACACCATCAGTCCGTCTTTCACCTCCAAAGTGTGGAACACTATCTACAGCATGAATTGCAACAAGCACATGTACAGGAAAGATATGAAACATACTACACAATGCATAGCAATCAATGTCCACATTAATCATGACACACCCCATCTAGCAAAAGCTGAACAGTGGACAATGACACCTAAATCATCCCCACTAGGGGTGTCAACACAAGTCACACAGCACCAGACATGCCACAGATATGACAGTCCAATGCCCTTGTGTAAAATGCTGTAACACCGAACCATCCTTGCGAGCCCATGGATAAGGGAGGCAGGAGTGGCATATGTGAGTCAAGGAACCCAAGCAGCAAACACATACACAAGACAACCATGAAGGGCCCAGCTGGAACAGACAGTGGATGTCTTCAAAAGCCACAAAGCACCGCACCATCACATGAAAGCACAATAGACTAGCAATTTTAAACTAAATCAACTATTAACTAATTACACTAACTATGGAAAACCTACATTACCTATTTAAACTAACTATCAAACAGAAACTTAACTAACTAAACTAAAAGAAAAATCAAAAATGGCCACATACGACCTGGGGGGGGAGGCACCCAGGAGGGGGGAGGTACAGGGTGCTGCTCAACATCCACATGCGATGATGCTGAGCCAAAAAAAAATCCTCCATGGGCTCAACGCCTGCACAGCACGACCTATGTGGGAGATAGATGGTCGTCCGAGTCTGGCTCATCCTGGAAAGGAGGACGTGGCACAGTAGCCTGGCCACGCCTAGCCGCAGCTTGCCCCTCATCGGCAGCAAGTCTGCCGGACGGGTGAGCCTGGTTCTGTGTGGCGATGTGACGTAGGTCTGCATGCAGAACCTCCCGTGATACACGTGCTTCCTCTTGCAAGGTAGCACGTGTAACACGGAGTTCCTCCTGCAAGGCCTGGCTGGACAACCGCTGCACCTCCCAGCAAGCCTGTAGCTCAGCCGAGATGGTACGCTCAAGCTGTGCAAACCTCTCCTCTGCCTGCTGCCTCTGGGACATCATAAGGACACCCAGAGTGGATCTGAGCGAAGCATACTCCTCCCTCAAGGCATCCATGGGCGCCTCTGCGTGAGCAGCAATTGCTTGATGCAGAGACGACATTTCAGCCTGGCGTGCCCTGTCTGAGGCCGCCATGCCCAGCCTGAGCGAGCGGGCCTTGGACCGTGCCACCTGCTGCTGGAGAAGCACCTGCCTAGCAGTGGGGAGCACAGATCGGGCCACACGCGCCATGCTCTCAGCGATGCTCTCCATTGCTGCCCCCTGCCGTTCGGAATTGGCAGTCATGTCTTGCTCCCACTCAGTATACAGCGGTTGCGCGCGGCGACCGCGTTGCCGGGCTTGACCCCTGCGGGACCCAAGGACCGGGGGTCCTCGCTGTGTTGGCACCGCCTGCGGCTGCACGACTACATGCCCCCGTCGACGTGATGTCCCAGGCACATCAGTGACTGGTGTGGAGGGTGACCCTGCGTCCTGATCCACCACGGGTGGAGGAACCAAGACTGTCTGATCCCTCAGTGCAGGGGTCACAGACAGAGGAGTGTCCACATCAGAATCACTAACCCCTGACACATGGACTTGATGGTCATCCAACTCAACATGGACGTCAGAGTCGTCATCAAGGCTGGACTCATAGGCAGCCAGAGACAAGATGGACTGCAGCACTTGGGGGTTTTCATGGCCTACCACCCCACGACCCCCACTAGTGCCGGGTTGATGTGGCGTTACCAACCCTGTGTCTGGCATGACAACACCATCCTCTGCCTCCATTGCGTCATCACCTGAAAAATAGAGAGGAAAAGGTCAATACACATGTCAGAAGCACACGACACACACACACACCGACAGCAAAGGCATCAGGCAGACATGTGACACACAACATATGACCTGGCATGCATGCTGGGTCTACTTTGAATAGCTTCTGTGATCAGACCTGTTGAAAGGTGGCAGTTTCCATGGAAGTGGGTCTATGCAGTGCAGAAAATGTGTACGCCACTCACTACCTACATGTACAAGCACTACATGGTGTGTGCCAGGAAATGTGAAGGCAGTGCAATGTCAAAATCAGACATCACCTGCATTGTGCATTCAATGTGTACCATGCCTAGAAGCCAAGCACCCCTCCACCCCAGTACCAAAGCAGGGATGCCTAGCATGGTATCAAAAGGCTGACCATACACCTGTGTATTGACAGGCAGTGTTGACTGGCATCAACAGCTTCATGTGATTCAAATTACAACACTGCAAATGATGCTGGGACAGTGGGCAGGACACATGATGGAAACTCTGGAGGCCGCCCACGTGTGAAGAAGACACAACAAGAGTTGGACAGAGTCATTGGCCATTGAACAGGCTGAGGCCTGTGAGCCACACAGATTGTCAGAGCCTAAACATGTGTGCAACGCAGGACTGAGGCACAGTTGACATGGGAAGGCTGATGAGATGGCAGGCAATGTATGTAACCAAGGACTTATATTACAGTGATCATCCAGTCAAGGACACATAGGGGCATGCGTGCAATGCACATGGAGCATGAATGGGCACTCATGTCCCTGCGGGACATCTGACCCATGCACAGTACAAGTGAGATACTCTGCATCGAGTACTAAGGCTGTACCACATGGCATATGTCTGGCAGATTCCACGCTGGAAGTTAGCATCTACACAGGACACATGAACAAGAAAGTACACATTGGCAAGATTGGAGCAGACCAGTGCAAAGGTGGAACTGGGCTGCAGAGTGGCGGAAGAGGGGTAAGGGAGCATGCCTACATGGAGTCCCGCATGCAGGCAGAGGAGACATGCATGACGGTAGCATTGCATTACTTACACATCAGAACCATGTAGACGTCACATGTAGCAGCAATCATGCACAACACATCCCACAAGTGAAACACACACGTCCTCAACAAACACGCATCAACACTCACTGGACTGGGCATCAAAGTCCAGCTTCTCTCCCACTCCTTCGACCAATTCAGGTGGTATGAACTCCGCAACGAGAGCCTCATGCGGAGTGAGTTCTTCCTCCTCTGGTGCAGGCCCACCGCCAGTCACCAGAGTCAAGTTGTAATTTGAGGCACGCTTGGCCTTAGTGCTGCGCTTGATGTCATTCCAACACTTTTTGCACTCCTGCGCCGTGCGCACCTCATGGCCGATTGAACTGACATGTTCCGCAACATGCTTCCAGTGGGTGTCACGTTGGGCAGCCGTGGTCTGACTATTGGCACCCACTAGCATGTCACGGCTGTGGCCCCGCACATAGTCCATGAGGAAGTCCAGTTCCTGCTTACAGAAAGGCTTCTTCCTCGATGTGCAAGGAGGTCGTGGCTGTGTGTGGGGTCCCAGCCTGTGCTGCAGGTGCAACCTTCCTCCTCTTGGACTGTGGCGCAGACCCTGGCTGGCTAATGCCGCCCTGACCAGCATGGCCAGTGGGTTCGGTGGATTGAGCCAAGGGAGTGGCAGGTGGAGGGATGACCAGAGGCCTGACTTGTGTCAGTGGCAGCTGGGTGCCCACCAATGGACCCTGCGCAGCAACATCAGCTGTGGCAGGGTGGTTGGCCGCAACGGTCCTGGTTGGCAGACTCACAACCGGGGTGCTGTTGGGTGCATCTGCCCCTGCACTTGCCAACACCCGGCTGTTAGGGGCAGCAGATGACATGACTGCCCCAGGGACACGTGTCTTGGTTTGAGCAGCCCGGCCTGCCCCTATGGTTTCCCCCCTGGCCTGTTGGAGATCTACCAAGGGCTCTTCAAGTGCCAACGCAGCCTGCGCTGGCAGACCCTGAGCCTGGGTGGCGGTGTCCACAGCTGCACCTGCAGCTAACACCACCCTTGGGCCCGTGGCAGTCGATGGAACGGACTGCTGGGTCATATGGGTGCCAGTGCCAGATGCAGGAGCTGCATCCCCCGTAACCACAGGGGGTGGTGGCATGGCTGCACCGACACATGGCACAACATTGTGCTCAAGTGGCGCACCCCTGCCTCTTCCCCCTCTGTGGCTGCCCTGGACACCCTGGAGTCCCCCTACTCCCTGGTCACCACGGTCACGTCCCCGACCACGCCCGCCATGAGGAGTACGCCCAGCTGAGGCGCCCCTCACCTTTGGTGGCCTCCCAACCATGGCACAGATGTAGTAGTGCTGGCACAGATGGAGTGGTGCCAATGGGAGGTGTACACCACAATTGACCTGGGCAATTGGGGTGAAGGGGGTGGGAAGCAAGATGTTAACAGCCCCCCTGCACCTGCAAGGCTGTATGTGACTCCGGTGATGTGGTGACGGGTCACGCAACGCTCAGGCACCCCAAAACTGCAGTAAAACCGTGCACGCAACCCTGCAGCCTACGTGCGTGGATTCAACCTCCCGCAGTACGCGGTGGCACCCAGTAACACGAATAACGCGTACGCGTGGGACACGCAGGCTACTATGACATCGAAAATGGGTGCGATACACAGGGGCACCCGCAGTGGGAAAAAGAGCGTGTGTGACTCACCGTCTGACTAGCGCGATGCAGAAAAACACGCGTAGCCAATACCTCCGCCAAAAGAAGAGATACGTCCTTGATAGCTGTGAAGTTGTGATGGCGCGCGATACAACAGGAAGCAGCAACACACATCGGTCTCCATGAAAGGCACGTACAGCGAACTGCTGGGCCCGCTCACCTTTAACCCGTGCTGAGGGAAACGCATGCGCGCGTCACGTCACTTACGCGCATAGGCCCTTTCCTCGTTTTACACGCGGACGTGCAGTTTCCATGTGCGCTTACGCGCATGGCCCTTTCCTCGTATTACACGCGGACGTGCAGTTTTTCACGCGCGCTGAAATGCGCATGCACGTCTGTACGCGTCACGTCACTGGGGCGCTTGCGCTTGAGGGGCCTTCTGTCCAATGAAAATGCGTTTGCGTGCAGACGCGCTTACGCGCTAAGGGCCTTTCCTCGAATTACATGCTGACGTGCAGATTTTTCACGTGCCAAATCACTCCGTATCATGCTGGCTACGCGTATGCACACGGAAGACCACGCTCCTGCCCAGAAGGCCGAACTACTGCCCCCCAGAGCCCCGAGCACGCTCCCACCTGCCATCTGCTGCTGCCTATCTGCCTGCTGCCCACGTGCACTGCCATTTGCTGCCTGCACATCAGCCAGGGGTGCTGTTGCTGTGACCACCCCTGCTGGAACCGAAGACTCCCGACTGGGATTCCATTGCTCCACAGCCCAGCCCCAGGACCCAGTTGCCCACCCACTCCTGCCTCTGGGGTTGTCATGTCGGGTTGCACATCTGTTTGTATGGGGTCGAGTATGGGTGGGGGTGTACAGGGCCGTGGGGCTGACACATGCGAGGGCTGTGATGTGTGAGACATGGATGGTGCTTGTGTGTGTAGGCTTGCATGCCAAATGCAGTTGTGTGGGCACACATGTTTGGATGAATGTGTATGTAAGTAGACATGTCCGTGATGTCACGCATGTATGTTGTTTTCGGCTGCATGTATCAGCACTGTGTACATGTGCATGTGTGTGTATTTGACAAGGGTGCAACAGTGATGCAACATGGATGCATGTGACAGCGGTATGTGGAAGCCTGATTGGCAGATGTGACATGGATGCCCGTCTGAACAGTACGACACTTGGCAGAGGTGTACACATGCATGCAAGTGTGGTGGTGTGTGTACATGTGTGGTGCACTTCCTGTGTTGCATGTGATGTCTGGCTCACCTTTGCCTGCTCATGCTGTTGTATGTGTATGGATGGTGGTGGCAGTTGCGATATGGCTGTGGTATGGCTAATGTGTGCGAGTTGTAATGACATGTGTGTTGGGGATTGTGATGACATGTCTGAGGTTTGCCAATGCCACTCATGTACAACTGTCATGTGTGTATGTGTCCATTGTACAGTGCCCTGATGCCTGTGTTTTGTTTCTCCCTGTCTGCAGCGTCAACTGATGAAGAGGGCGGAGAAGGTGCTGTGGAGCACAGCGGCGGGGATCCGACCACCAGCCGGAGACGCAAGGCCCGGCTCCCCTCCCAGGTTGTCATCTCATCGGGGAGTGAGGAGTCCGGTGCCGCGTCCCAGGCCGCAGCTGCCGGGGAGAGGTCCAAGAGGCGGAGGTTGGAGTTGGACTCCTCGGCAGCAGAAGGGGCAGCTGGGACCCCACAGGGCCCAACAGGGGAAGATGGCACGGAGTCATCCAGGTTGGTGGGGGGTTTGGTGGAGGAGAAGGCCGTGCAAGCACCAGAGACGGGGTCTGGAGGTGGGGATCCCACTGGTGCTAGTGGTGCAGTGCAGGACCAGGGACAGGAGGCAGCACAGGCCTCCACGGAGGTGCCTGTGTGCAATCCTGTCCCTGCATCATCTTGCACCAGCAGGGATGCCTACGTCCAGACCCGTTTTCAGGCAGGGGATGAGCTCACGTCAACTGGCCTTCCTCTGCCTGCGGACGTGGCTATCCAGGTCCGGGTTGAGCCTGTCCTGGCTGGTGTGGCGTTGCGTCAACGGGCCATGCGAGGTGACCTGCAGTCTTTTCATGGAGAGACTGCACGTCATCTCTAATGGCTCGTTGACCATGTCAGCCTGCTGGGACAGGTCACCCAGGCCGGATTCCTCCGTCTGATGGGGCTTGCTCCGACCCCCTCCTCAACTGGACCCCCTACGCGCCAGTCGTCCTCTGTGCCATCTTCCCACCCATCAGTCACCTGGGTGCCCTGTGGTGCTGCCTCTGACGGTGCGGCCAGGCTGGTGGAGGAGGCATCCCTGCCACAGTCGGGAGTCGGACGTCCAGCAGGGGTGGCCACATCTACGACTGCACCCCAGCCGGCAGAGGATGTGCAGGCAGCAGGAGGTAGTGCACGGGCAGAGGCAGAGCAGCAGCAGCAACATGGTGGGAGCCATGAAGGCTCGGGGCCTTCGACATCGGAGGGGCAGGCATCGGCCGGAGGGCAGGAGGACCCAGGACAGAGAGTGTCTTCCGTGTGGCAGCGGTTGGGCCACGCCATAGATGCGGAGCGGCAGCGGGCGGAAGAGGCACGGCTCACAATGGTCAGGGCGGAGAACTCCTTGCGGAGGACCCTGAGGCGGGCCGAGTGCCTCGAGGCAATCCGCAGGGGTTTGGAGGTAGACACGGCGACGGCCCTGCGGACCCTCGGGGCCATGGAGGAGGACCGCCTCCGGGACATTGAGGAGGAGTTCGATGATGCCCTGGCCCGTAACATCCACAAGTGAGCCGTCAAACTAGCCCGCTGCCCTTGTACATAGTTTCTAGGTAGTGTTAGGTTTCATTTTTGTTTTTATTATATTTGGACCTTTCGGACATTGGCCACATTTTTGTATATAGTTTTTTTTTATTAGTTAGTGTAGTTAGATAGGTTTCCTTTATTTTGTTGGGATAATGGACCCTGGATTGTTCCCATGTACATAGTTGACAGTTGGATTGTATTTTATTTTTCTATTTTTGACCATGGTGCAATGGCTTTCTTTTTCATTTCCCATTGGATTTTGTTTTGTGGACATCGACTTTGGACATTACTTTGGATTTTTATTTTTGGTTTTGCTTTTTTTGACGGACATGCTTCTTTTCATTTTTGTACATTCACGTTTCTGTTTCTTCTTTTTTTATTCTATTGATGTTTCCTTTAATACATATTTTTTTTGGTGAACTTCAATGTGTGGTATCTCATTGGTTTCATGCATTTCATGATATGTGTTTTCAGATTCACTGACACCCATTGGGTGTATGTGAGGGAAATGTGTTTGTTTCGGAACTTGCAATTGGTGTTCTGTGATGTAATTGCAAATTATGAGTGGGTGGATACAATACTCGGGCGGGTGTTTTGCATTTGGAGGCTGACCATAGGGACCAGGGATCTAGATTGTGATGACATGTTGGCTGGAGAACATGAGTTGCACATGAGTGGGGGCCTGCTGGCAGGTGCCCCACAGTGCTGGGGGGTGGGGGTGGTGGGGAACATGAGTTGGACATGGGTGGGGGCCTGCTGGCAGGTGCCCCACAGTGCTGGGGGTGGGGGTGGTGGGAGAAATGGGTGGGGGCCTGGTGGAGGCTGCCCCTGGTGGCTGGGGGGTGGGGGTGGTGGGGAACATGAGTTGGTCATGGGTGGGGCCTGCTGGCAGGTGCCCCACAGTGCTGGGGGGTGGGGGTGGTGGGGAACATGAGTTGGACATGGGGTGGGCCTGGTGGAGGCTGCCCCTGCACTGCCGGGGGGTGGGGGTGGTGTGAGACATGGGGGGGGCTGGTGGAGGCTGCCCCTGGTGGCTGGTGGGTGGGGGTGGTAGGGAACATGAGTTGGACATGGGTGGGGGCCTGCTGGCAGGTGCCCCACAGTGATGGGGGGTGGGGGTGGTGGGGAACATGAGTTGGTCATGGGTGGGGGCCTGCTGGCAGGTGCCCCACAGTGCTGGGGGGTGGGGGTGGTGGGAGACATGGGTGGGGGCCTGGTGGAGGCTGCCCCTGCACTGCTGGGGGGTGGGGGTGGTGGGAGACATGGGGGGGGCTGGTGGAGGCTGCCCCTGCACTGCTGGGGGGTGGGGGTGGTGTGAGACATGGGTGTGGGCCTGCTGGAGGCTGCCCCTGCACTGCTGGGGGGTGGGGGTGGTGGGGAACATGAGTTGGACATGGGTGGGGGCCTGCTGGCAGGTGCCCCACAGTGCTGGTGGGTGGGGGTGGTGGGGAACATGAGTTGGACATGGGTGGGGGCCTGCTGGCAGGTGCCCCACAGTGCTGGGGGGTGGGGGTGGTGGGGAACATGAGTTGGACATGGGTGGGGGCCTGCTGGCAGGTGCCCCACAGTGTTGGGGGGTGGGGGTGGTGGGGAACATGAGTTGGACATGGGTGGGGGCCTGCTGTCAGGTGCCCCACATTGCTGGGGGGTGGGGGTGGTGGGGAACATGAGTTGGTCATGGGTGGGGGCCTGCTGGCAGGTGCCCCACAGTGCTGGGGGGTGGGGGTGTTGGGAGACATGGGGGCCTGGTGGAGGCTGCCCCTGCACTGCTGGGGGGTGGTGGGAGACATGGGGGGGGCTGGTGGAGGCTGCCCCTGCACTGCTGGGGGGTGGGGGTGGTGTGAGACATGGGTGTGGGCCTGGTGGATGCTGCCCCTGGTGGCTGGGGGGTGGGGGTGGTGGGAGACATGGGTGGGGGCCTGGTGGTGGGTGCCCCTGCACTGCTGGGGGGTGGGGGTGGTGGGAGACATGGGGGGGCTGGTGGAGGCTGCCCCTGCACTGCTGGTGGGTGGGGGTGGTGGGGAACATGAGTTGGACATGGGTGGGGGCCTGCTGGCAGGTGCCCCACAGTGCTGGTGGGTGGGGGTGGTGGGGAACATGAGTTGGACATGGGTGGGGGCCTGCTGGCAGGTGCCCCACAGTGCTGGGGGTGGGGGTGGTGGGGAACATGAGTTGGACATGGGTGGGGGCCTGCTGGCAGGTGCCCCACAGTGCTGGGGGGTGGGGGTGGTGGGGAACATGAGTTGGACATGGGTGGGGGCCTGCTGGCAGGTGCCCCACAGTGCTGGTGGGTGGGGGTGGTGGGGAACATGAGTTGGACATGGGTGGGGGCCTGCTGGCAGGTGCCCCACAGTGCTGGGGGTGGGGGTGGTGGGGAACATGAGTTGGACATGGGTGGGGGCCTGCTGGCAGGTGCCCCACAGTGCTGGGGGGTGGGGGTGGTGGGGTACATGAGTTGGACATGGGGGGGCCTGGTGGAGGCTGCCCCTGCACTGCTGGGGTGTGGGGGTGGTGTGAGACATGGGGGGGGGCTGGTGGAGGCTGCCCCTGGTGGCTGGTGGGTGGGGGTGGTGGGGAACATGAGTTGGACATGGGTGGGGGCCTGCTGGCAGGTGCCCCACAGTGCTGGGGGGTGGGGGTGGTGGGGAACATGAGTTGGTCATGGGTGGGGGCCTGCTGGCAGGTGCCCCACAGTGCTGGGGGGTGGGGGTGGTGGGAAACATGGGTGGGGGCCTGGTGGAGGCTGCCCCTGCACTGCTGGGGGGTGGGGGTGGTGGGAGACATGCGGGGGGCCTGGTGGAGGCTGCCCCTGCACTGCTGGGGGGTGGGGGTGGTGTGAGACATGGGCGTGGGCCTGGTGGATGCTGCCCCTGGTCGCTGCGGAGTGGGGGTGGTGGGAGACATGGGTGGGGGCCTGGTGGTGGGTGCCCCTGCACTGCTGGGGGGTGGGGGTGGTGGGAGACATGGGGGGGCCTGGTGGAGGCTGCCCCTGCACTGCTGGGGGTGGGGGTGGTGGGGAACATGAGTTGGACATGGGTGGGGACCTGCTGGCAGGTGCCCCACAGTGCTGGTGGGTGGGGGTGGTGGGGAACATGAGTTGGACATGGGTGGGGGCCTGCTGGCAGGTGCCCCACAGTGCTGGGGGGTGGGGGTGGTGGGGAACATGAGTTGGTCATGGGTGGGGGTCTGCTGGCAGGTGCCCCACAGTGCTGGGGGTGGGGGTGGTGGGAGAAATGGGTGGGGGCCTGGTGGAGGCTGCCCCTGGTGGCTGGGGGGTGGGGGTGGTGGGGAACATGAGTTGGTCATGGGTGGGGGCCTGCTGGCAGGTGCCCCACAGTGCTGGGGGGTGGGGGTGGTGGGGAACATGAGTTGGACATGGGGTGGGCCTGGTGGAGGCTGCCCCTGCACTGCCGGGGGGTGGGGGTGGTGTGAGACATGGGGGGGGCTGGTGGAGGCTGCCCCTGGTGGCTGGTGGGTGGGGGTGGTAGGGAACATGAGTTGGACATGGGTGGGGGCCTGCTGGCAGGTGCCCCACAGTGCTGGGGGGTGGGGGTGGTGGGGAACATGAGTTGGTCATGGGTGGGGGCCTGCTGGCAGGTGCCCCACAGTGCTGGGGGGTGGGGGTGGTGGGAGACATGGGTGGGGGCCTGGTGGAGGCTGCCCCTGCACTGTTGGGGGGTGGGGGTGGTGGGAGACATGGGGGGGCTGGTGGAGGCTGCCCCTGCACTGCTGGGGGGTGGGGGTGGTGTGAGACATGGGTGTGGGCCTGCTGGATGCTGCCCCTGGTGGCTGGGGGGTGGGGGTGGTGGGAGACATGGGGGGGCCTGGTGGAGGCTGCCCCTGCACTGCTGGGGGGTGGGGGTGGTGGGGAACATGAGTTGGACATGGGTGGGGGCCTGCTGGCAGGTGCCCCACAGTGCTGGTGGGTGCGGGTGGTGGGGAACATGAGTTGGACATGGGTGGGGGCCTGCTGGCAGGTGCCCCACAGTGCTGGGGGGTGGGGGTGGTGGGGAACATGAGTTGGACATGGGTGGGGGCCTGCTGGCAGGTGCCCCACAGTGTTGGGGGGTGGGGGTGGTGGGGAACATGAGTTGGACATGGGTGGGGGCCTGCTGGCAGGTGCCCCACATTGCTGGGGGGTGGTGGTGGTGGGGAACATGAGTTGGTCATGGGTGGGGGCCTGCTGGCAGGTGCCCCACAGTGCTGGGGGGTGGGGGTGTTGGGAGACATGTGTGGGGGCCTGGTGGAGGCTGCCCCTGCACTGCTGGGGGGTGGTGGGAGACATGGGGGGGGCTGGTGGAGGCTGCCCCTGCACTGCTGGGGGGTGGGGGTGGTGTGAGACATGGGTGTGGGCCTGGTGGATGCTGCCCCTGGTGGCTGGGGGGTGGGGGTGGTGGGAGACATGGGTGGGGGCCTGGTGGTGGGTGCCCCTGCACTGCTGGGGGGTGGGGGTGGTGGGAGACATGGGGGGGGCTGGTGGAGGCTGCCCCTGCACTGCTGGTGGGTGGGGGTGGTGGGGAACATGAGTTGGACATGGGTGGGGGCCTGCTGGCAGGTGCCCCACAGTGCTGGTGGGTGGGGGTGGTGGGGAACATGAGTTGGACATGGGTGGGGGCCTGCTGGCAGGTGCCCCACAGTGCTGGGGGTGGGGGTGGTGGGGAACATGAGTTGGACATGGGTGGGGGCCTGCTGGCAGCTGCCCCACAGTGCTGGGGGGTGGGGGTGGTGGGGAACATGAGTTGGACATGGGTGGGGGCCTGCTGGCAGGTGCCCCACAGTGCTGGTGGGTGGGGGTGGTGGGGAACATGAGTTGGACATGGGTGGGGGCCTGCTGGCAGGTGCCCCACAGTGCTGGGGGTGGGGGTGGTGGGGAACATGAGTTGGACATGGGTGGGGGCCTGCTGGCAGGTGCCCCACAGTGCTGGGGGGTGGGGGTGGTGGGGTACATGAGTTGGACATGGGGGGGCCTGGTGGAGGCTGCCCCTGCACTGCTGGGGTGTGGGGGTGGTGTGAGACATGGTGGGGTGGGCTGGTGGAGGCTGCCCCTGGTGGCTGGTGGGTGGGGGTGGTGGGGAACATGAGTTGGACATGGGTGGGGGCCTGCTGGCAGGTGCCCCACAGTGCTGGGGGGTGGGGGTGGTGGGGAACATGAGTTGGTCATGGGTGGGGGCCTGCTGGCAGGTGCCCCACAGTGCTGGGGGGTGGGGGTGGTGGGAAACATGGGTGGGGGCCTGGTGAAGGCTGCCCCTGCACTGCTGGGGGGTGGGGGTGGTGGGAGACAATCGGGGGGCCTGGTGGAGGCTGCCCCTGCACTGCTGGGGGGTGGGGGTGGTGTGAGACATGGGTGTGGGCCTGGTGGATTCTGCCCCTGGTCGCTGCGGAGTGGGGGTGGTGGGAGACATGGGTGGGGGCCTGGTGGTGGGTGCCCCTGCACTGCTGGGGGGTGGGGGTGGTGGGAGACATGGGGGGCCTGGTGGAGGCTGCCCCTGCACTGCTGGGGGTGGGGGTGGTGGGGAACATGAGTTGGACATGGGTGGGGACCTGCTGGCAGGTGCCCCACAGTGCTGGTGGGTGGGGGTGGTGGGGAACATGAGTTGGACATGGGTGGGGGCCTGCTGGCAGGTGCCCCACAGTGCTGGGGGGTGGGGGTGGTGGGGAACATGAGTTGGTCATGGGTGGGGGTCTGCTGGCAGGTGCCCCATAGTGCTGGGGGGTGGGGGTGGTGGGAGACATGGGTGGGGGCCTGGTGGAGGCTGCCCCTGCACTGCTGGGGGGTGGGGGTGGTGGAGACATGGGGGGGGCTGGTGGAGGCTGCCCCTGCACTGCTGGGGGGTGGGGGTGGTGTGAGACATGGGTGTGGGCCTGGTGGATGCTGCCCCTGGTGGCTGGGGGGTGGGGGTGGTGGGAGACATGGGTGAGGGCCTGTTGGTGGGTGCCCCTACACTGCTGGGGGGTGGGGGTGGTGGGGGACATGGGGGGGGCCTGGTGGAGGCTGCCCCTGCACTGCTGGGGGGTGGGGGTGGTGGGGAACATGAGTTGGACATGGGTGGGGGCCTGCTGGCAGGTGCCCCACAGTGCTGGAGGGTGGGGGTGGTGGGGAACATGAGTTGGACATGGGTGGGGGCCTGCTGGCAGGTGCCCCACAGTGCTGGAGGGTGGGGGTGGTGGGGAACATGAGTTGGACATGGGTGGGGGCCTGCTGGCAGGTGCCCCACAGTGCTGGTGGGTGGGGGTGGTGGGGAACATGAGTTGGACATGGGTGGGGGCCTGCTGGCAGGTGCCCCACAGTGCTGGGGGTGGGGGTGGTGGGGAACATGAGTTGGACATGGGTGGGGGCCTGCTGGCAGGTGCCCCACAGTGCTGGGGGGTGGGGGTGGTGGGGAACATGAGTTGGACATGGGTGGGGGCCTGCTGGCAGGTGCCCCACAGTGCTGGGGGGTGGGGGTGGTGGGGAACATGAGTTAGACATGGGTGGGGGCCTGCTGGCAGGTGCCCCACAGTGCTGGGGGGTGGGGGTGGTGGGAGACATGGGTGGGGGCCTGGTGGAGGCTGCCTCTGCACTGCTGGGGGTGGGGGTGGTGGGAGACATGGGGGGGCTGGTGGAGGCTGCCCCTGCACTGCTGGGGGGCGGGGGTGGTGTGAGACATGGGTGTGGGCCTGGTGGATGCTGCCCCTGGTGGCTGGGGGGTGGGGGTGGTGGGAGACATGGGTGGGGGCCTGGTGGTGGGTGCCCCTGCACTGCTGGGGGGTGGGGGTGGTGGGAGACATGGGGGGGGCTGGTGGAGGCTGCCCCTGCACTGCTGGGGGGTGGGGGTGGTGGGGAACATGAGTTGGACATGGGTGGGGGCCTGCTGGCAGGTGCCCCGCAGTGCTGGTGGGTGGGGGTGGCGGGGAACATGAGTTGGACATGGGTTGGGACCTGCTGGCAGGTGCCCCACAGTGCTGGGGGGTGGGGGTGGTGGGGAACATGAGTTGGACATGGGTGGGGGCCTGCTGGCAGGTGCCCCACAGTGCTGGGGGGTGGGGGTGGTGGGGAACATGAGTTGGACATGGGTGGGGGCCTGCTGGCAGGTGCCACACAGTGCTGGGGGTGGGTGTGGTGGGAGACATGGGTGGGGGCCTGGTGGAGGCTGCCTCTGCACTGCTGGGGGGTCGGGGTGGTGGGAGACATGGGGGGGCCTGGTGGAGGCTGCCCCTGCACTGCTGGGGGGTGGGGGTGGTGTGAGACATGGGTGTGGGCCTGGTGGATGCTGCCCCTGGTGGCTGGGGGGTGGGGGTGGTGGGAGACATGGGTGGGGGCCTGGTGGTGGGTGCCCCTGCACTGCTTGGGGGTGGGGGTGGTGGGAGACATGGGGGGCCTGGTGGAGGCTGCCCCTGCACTGCTGGGGGGTGGGGTGGTGGGGAACATGAGTTGGACATGGGTGGGGGCCTGCTGGCAGGTGCCCCACAGTGCTGGTGGGTGGGGGTGGTGGGGAACATGTGTTGGACATGGGTGGGGGCCTGCTGGCAGGTGCCCCACAGTGCTGGGGGGTGGGGGTGGTGGGGAACATGAGTTGGACATGGGGGGGGCCTGGTGGAGGCTGCCCCTGCACTGCTGGTCGTGGGGGTGGTGTGAGACATGGGTGTGGGCCTGGTGGATGCTGCCCCTGGTGGCTGGGGTGTGGGGGTGGTGGGAGACATGGGTGGGGGCCTGGTGGTGGGTGCCCCTGCACTGCTGGGGGTTGGGGGTGGTGGGAGACATGGGGGGGGCTGGTGGAAGCTGCCCCTGCACTGCTGGGGGGTGGGGGTGTTGGGGAACATGAGTTGGACATGGGTGGGGGCCTGCTGGCAGGTGCCCCACAGTGCTGGAGGGTGGGGGTGGTGGGGAACATGAGTTGGACATGGGTGGGGGCCTGCTGGCAGGTGCCCCACAGTGCTGGGGGGTGGGGGTGGTGGGAGACATGGGTGGGGGCCTGGTGGAGGCTGCCCCTGGTGGCTGGGGGTGGTATGAGACATGGGTGGGGGCCTGGTGGAGGCTGCCCCTGGTGGCTGGGGGGTGGGGGTGGTGTGAGACATGGGTGGGGGCCTGGTGGAGGCTGCCCCTGGTGGCTGGGGGGTGGGGGTGGTGGGAGACATGGGTGGGGGCCTGGTGGTGGGTGCCCCTGCACTGCTGGGGGGGTGGGGGTGGTGTGAGACATGGGTGGGTGCCTGGTGGAGGCTGCCCCTGGTGGCTGGGGGGTGGGGGTGGTGGGGAACATGAGTTGGACATGGGTGGGGGCCTGCTGGCAGGTGCCCCACTTTGCTGGGGGGTGGGGGTGGTGGGGAACATGAGTTGGACATGGGTGGGGGCCTGCTGGCAGGTGCCCCTGGTGACTGGGGGGTGGGGGTGGTGGGAGACATGGGTGGGGGCCTGGTGCAGGCTGCCCCTGGTGGCTGGGGGTGCAGGGGGACCTGCGTTGGAGGGGAGTAGTGCAAGTTGACATGTGGGTTGGCTGGTGGGCATGGCCATGGTGGGTGGGGTGCCTGCATGACATGTGCTGGGTAGGCCCCTGTGGTGTGAGCCACCTGCAGGGGCCGTGGAGGGTGTAGAGGGAACACCTGGGAGGACCCACATGTGCAATTCACGTGTGCTGCTCCCCGCGCACCCCTGTAATACACGTACCCTGTTGATATCGCGCACACCTGTAATACACATACCCTGATGGAATTGCGTGTGTAACTTCCCACGCACCCCTGGAATACACGTACCCCGCTCAATCGCGTGTGTAACTACCCGCACACACCTGTAATACACGTACCCCGCTCAATCGCGTGTGAAACTACCCGTGCACCCCCGATATACACGTACCCCGCTCAATCGCATGTGTAACTTCCCGCGCACCCCCGAAATACACGTACCCCGCTCAATCACGTGTGTAACTACCTGCGCACCCCCGAAATACACGTACCCCGCTCAATCGCATGTGTCACTTCCCACGTGCCCCCGAAATACACGTAGCCCGCTCCCCCAGGCCCGATCGCATGTAAATGTACACGCGAACCCCTGAAATACACGTAGCCCGCTCCCCCAGGCCCGATCGCATGAAGAAGTTCACGCGAATCCCTGAAATACACATAGCCCGCTCCCCCAGGCCCGATCGCGTGTAGAAGTTCACGCGAACCCCTGAAATACAGGTAGCCCGCCCCCCCAGGCCCGATCGCGTGAAAATGTTCACGTGAACCCCTGAAATACACGTAGCCCGCTCCCCCAGGCCAGATCGCGTGTGTAACTTCCCGTGCAACCCCGAAATACAAGTGCCCCGCTCGCACAATTGCTGTATGTTGCCACTTTTGTAATGCGCAGGGACGCTACCGCCTGCCTTCGTGTGGCGGACGTGTATCGGCTTGTGCTAGTCTTTCGCTGTGCGTGGCTTTGCCCTATTCGATTCCATGAATACGTGTGGTTCGGGTGCGTGTGGGCGTTCCGTCTGCTTCCCTGCAGTACATCCCCAGTTACGCCCTTGTTTTCGCGAGTTGTTCCCCATTCTGCGCGTTACGCCCCGTGTTCCGCCCACTTTCTAGTGTATGCGCCGAGGTTGTGCGCTTTCACTGTGCGCGTCGCGCACGTCTTTCGGGATGTTGCAGTGACGTGTGCGCCATGCACGGGTTTGGCGCACATCCCGAGGTAAACACGCGCAGGGACTTCCATGAATCGCACGCGTGCGCCTTTTTTTTCCGCTTGCGTCTGCTTGCGCCTGCTTGCGCGAAGATTTTCGGCGCACGTTTGTTCCATGATTCGGCCCCTAAATGTTTAGGATCCCAAAAATGCATATAGTTCTTCGTCACGATTGTGACCTCCTGGATACTTGGTATTAAAATCTACTATATATCTAGATTCCATTTGTCTGAGTATTCGCAGTCTGTCCCCTCCTCTTGGGTGAATTTTAGCGGAGTCAATAATGAAATACTTCAAAGAACTGATGTCATTTTGATGTACTTCTTTGAAATGTTTAGCAAGTGGGTAAGACATATCATGATTTTTGATTGCACGTAGATGTTGCAATATTTTTAGCCTGGCTTCTAGTTTAGTGCTACCTACATACCATAAATTGCAGGAACAAATAATCACATAGATGGCAAATTGTGTAAAACATCTCAGATCTTGTTTGATTTTAACTTCTTTCTTCGTCCGAGGATGTAAGAACATTTTCATGTTAATTCCATGGCGACATGCTTTACATTTAGCACAGGTAAAGAAATCCAATATTTCGGTAGGTAGCCAGGTGTTAGTACTTTGTTTGGGCGATCGGAACACACTTGGTGATAGTTTACTTTGTATGGAAGGTGATTTTCTATAAGTCACAGTGGCATGTGTTGGCAAGTGCGGACTAATGTCCTGGTCTCGTTTCAAGAGATGCCAGTGTTTCTTTAAGATTTGTTTAGTATCTTTTGCTCCCGAATTGAAAGTGGTAATGAATCTGAGTTCGCAATCTTTATACTGTTGATCCTTTGTTGAATTTTTGATTGTGCTTCTTTTGGCTAGAATCATCTCTCGGGTTTTCTTGCAGGTTTGATCGTAGGCTTTGTTTATAACTGTTTTCTTATAGCCTCGGATTAAGAATCTAGCCGCAGTTTTTTTGGCATTTTCTTCCCATGTTTCATTCTCACTACAGTTTCTTTTTACCCGTAAGAACTCTCCGTATGGAATACTGTTTTTGAGACATTGTGGGTGTGCACTGGTTGCATGTAATAGTGTGTTAGTACTTGTTTCTTTTCTGTGCAGTTCTGTGCGTATGCTGTTTCCAACGATTTTCACCTTAATATCTAAATAAACTATTTCTGTTTTACTGTGATGTTCCGTAAATTGTAAATTCTGCTGATTTTGATTCAGAATATGAAAGAAAGTTATCCATTCAGTGTTCGTCCCACTCCAAATAATAAAGAGATCATCAATGTATCTTTGCCACATGATTACTTTATCTGTGTGTTCTTTGTAGTTGTCATTATGACAAAGGTCTTCTTCCCATGCACCCATGTATAGATTAGCAAAGGTAGGAGCCACTGCTGTACCCATTGCCGTGCCACAGATTTGATTGTAATATTTGAAATCAAACATAAAGGTGTTGTGTGTTAAAATGAAAGAAAGCATATCCAAGAGCATAATAGAGTGTTCTCGAAAACTCAACGATCTAGTTGACAGGAATCTTTTGACTGCTTGCAAACCTTTTGAATGAGTAATGCATGTGTAAAGGGAAACGACATCTAATGTAACCAAAAGAAAGTTAGATTGCCAAGGAATATGTGCAATCTGGTTCAAAAATGCTGTAGTATCTCTTGTATATGAAGGTAACGTTTCCACAAAAGGGAACAAAAAGTTGTCAACAAATTTGGAGGTATTTTCAAATAAAGAGTCTATTGATGCCACAATGGGTCTTCCAGGTGGTCTAATCAGGGATTTGTGAATTTTCGGTATAAAGTGTATGATTGGTGTTTTGGGATGGTCTTTGGTTAGATATTGTTTCTCTTTAGTGGTAATGAGTTCCAAACCATACCATCGGTCCAACATGATGTCATATTGTACTTTGTACTCTGGGTAGGGGTTACAGGGCAGTTTAACATAATTACTAGTATCATTTAACTGCCGAGCTGCTTCTGTCTGATTGTCTTTGGTGTTAAGGACTACCACATTTCCACCTTTGTCCGAGGATCTAATGACAATCGATGTGTCCGCTTGTAAATTTTCCATTGCTGTATGCTGCGATCTCGTCAAATTCTGAACTGTGCTTCGTCTGATCGTCATTTTTTTGAGGTCATCTATAACAAGATCTTCAAATAGATCTATCGTGGGACAAAATAGATTGGAGGGATTGAATTTGGACTTGTTTTTCATGCCACTGGGAGCTGCCATGCAGGTATCTATTTCTGTTGGTAATTCAATTTGCCACTCATCTTGTACTGCATGTTGAGGAGTCTGAGTAGTCACGTTCTCTCCCAGGTTTGCAAGGTCTCTTAAGGCTGGTATATCACTGATGTTTAGATGTGAGGGAGTTATGTTAGGTGCAGGCATTGTCACGTTGTTCAGATTGGCATGAAATTTAGTCAATCTTAGTTTGCGGATAAAGCAATATAAATCAATTCTTGCTTGGGAGTAATTGAAGTTGGCTGTAGGGCAAAAAGTCAGACCCTTTCCTAGTACTTCCTAGTACTATATATATATTTGGGAATGTTTGTTTGTATGTTCGGGATTGGCTCCAGCCCCATAACAGTTGGTGGGCTGAGATTTTGGCCCAAGGTCGGCATTCTAGTCTGTGGTGTACTCACAAAAGTGACATTTGACCAACCTCGCCCATTCGTCCTGCACAGGGCAGGGTCTGGCCCTGTGCTCTCAGTATAGGTGATTTTTGGAAGACTGCAGTTTTAGCGATTTTTGGTTCAAGCCCCACAACAGTTGGTGAGCTGAGGTTTTGGCCTGCGGTTGGCATACCAGTCTAGGGTGTACTGGTGATAGTGAAATCTGACCAACCCCGCCCAGTCACCCTGCACAGAGCAGTCCGGCCGTGTGCTATCAGTATAGGCGATTTCAGAAGATTGCAATTTTGCAATGTTTCAAAAATTGGAAGTTATGAAACAATAAAACATACACAAGGCTATGGCAGAGCGCTAGGTGCATGCCTGCTACAGATCCGAGCAACACCAGGTGGTACGACTTGTATCTTTATAAAAATGGACAACATCCAAATAGAATAGCGATACTATGTTTTAAAAAACTTTTATTGAATCTATAAATTGTGCACACCATTGGAAATTGATACCATCTCCAAACTGTGAGCAAAGAATCGGTTCATATTTGATTGAATCTTTGAAATTTTATTTAATAACAGGTGTTCAGCAACCTTATCTATCAGTCTCTCCTTATTTTAGAGTGTGTACATTAAATGACAAGCCACGGTTTAACTGTGTATCAATAAACCAAGTAGTCAGTAAATGTCAGAAGCAATAAGTCTTGAAACAGCATTTCCTCTTCTGCTTGGATAGATTAGAAACTCATTTGCGTATACGTGTGCCTGCCCTTCATGCAGAGATGTTCGTCATCAGACCTCAGTGCCCGTTTTAAAGCAGTTTGGTATTCCAAAATGTATGTCGGTGTGCACTTTGCAAATCTCAGTAAACTCTACACCTTTTTCTTGGAACATTTGATGTTTTACAATTAGAGTTCTTATTATAATTGAAGACACTTGTTTAAATGTAATAAGAAGAGTGATTCATATACTTGATCTGTACGTTTCATTATTTAATATTGTTTTCTACATCTTGTATTCATGTTTGGTGTTTAACTTTAATGGGTCTTTTTCCAAATAAAGTTGATGCACCTGCAACAGCAACAACACTATAACCTTTGAAAATGATGTTGGGCTGCTCTGCAGTGGTGCAGGATGGTCTGCTTCGATAAAGGGAGCATGTGTCTAATGCGGGTGAGATTCATGAAGTGTTCCTGCAATAGCTGTTCGAGACAAGGCCATGCAGGTTCCTATTGCTTGGTGTATTTGGGGCAAGAGAGTCTCTGCCTATTGGTGCGCAACCTTGACTTGCACCCTGAATTGAGGAAGCAGATGCGAGTGGCTGAAGAGCGGGTTCACAGTAAGGTACATATTTACCAAAGCCTCGTGTTTGCTCGGACTGCTCCTGGGAAGAGTGCTGATCTGGTCCAACGCGTAGACAAAGGTGCCACTGGTATTCCTGCACTCCCATTCACACTACTTAAGGTGGGGCTACAGGAGAAGTGCAGCGAGCAGGAGGGGAGTGATCTTATGGTGAATAAGTGTGGGAGGAGGGAAGAAATTGGAGTGAAGGGGAAAAGAAAGCAAGAGCTCCAATTTGCAGAGAGGCAGGTCCTCTCAACCAGCATGGCAGTTTTCTCAGCATCCTGAGCTGGGATGTGAAGGCGAGAAGAAGGCGGGTTAGGGTTTCCACAGCCTCTCTCTCAAGGAATATCTTTTAATTTTATGTGTTTACTTTTTACAGCTGTCATTGCCTAGCTGGCCTTCATGTTTCCATGGTCTTCTCTATAATGCTGTTCACCAGAGTCTGCATTGTGTTTGAATATAAGGTTACTAGCCTTGCCATTCCACTACCCATGATTCCCCTTGGCTTTCATATGGAATTCGGTCTTTTAGTCTCACCTGACCTCTCTCAGCCATGGCAGCTCCTGGACCTTCCTCCTGAGGCACATTGAAACAGCTGTCTTATACTTATGGGAAATGGACTGTGCATCTCCAGGCACACTTGCTCCTAGGCTAGGCATAGGCTCTTTGCACAGAAACACGTTGACGTACCTCACTTTGAAATAAAATTCTAGCCACGACAAATTTCAGGGAATTCGTTATCAGGTAAGAGATGAATACACCCAGAGATGTAACACAATGTAAGATCTGATAACATGCATTGTAAAACCATGAGTGTGGGCATGTAGTGAGCCATTAAATCACTATGGAGGAACTTATGTTCTGGCCTCCAAGACTGGAATACTATTTGATTATGATGAGTGCACTGTGTTGCTGATTGTGCAGCCGCCTGGTACCAAGTCCCCTGCAGGCTCTCATGCACCTTTGCTTGCACTGCACCACCTAACCTCTGGGAAGCAGGAACCAAGGGAAACGCGCCACCGACCCCCTGACAACTAAATAAAGGTTCAGCAAGAATGTACTTAGCACAACACCTATTCTGCAGACCCCACAAAGTTCCCATAATTTCAAAATAAGAAATACTACTTTTCCACATGTTTTTCTGTATCATCCATCTCAACCACCAAAGCAATTATGCTCTGCCACATGCACCGACACTGAGGTGGGTGACTCATTTGATTGTCCTTCACAATGGCAATGGAATTGACCTTAAGCCTCCAAAACCGAATCCTTCATTTAGAAGACTCATAACTCAGAGAGCACATCCTTCATGGTCTTTTTGCTGCAACACATAAACAAGCATTGGCAATGCCAACCGTTTGGGCTTTTGTGTAGGCATGGCAAAGGCACTTGCCAGGCACAGCCGTAGTGGTATTAACTTCCCATTGGGCCTCATTACAATTTTGTCGGTACCCTTGCTGGTAAAACCGGCAAGCTGCCTCCAAACTTGCACATTTTTCCGACCCCTGGCAATGGGGAAATACAGGCCCACTACAACCCTGGTGGACCCTGTATTTCCCCATAGCAAGGGGCTGGAAACGTTTACTCCCCATTCCCATTGAGCCCCATGGGAATGGGGATGTCGGATGCACCGGCACCATTTAGAATGGTGCCGGTGCATCCGACATGCTATGCTCGCGGGTACCAGTCTGCCAGCCAGGTCCGACCTGGCGAGTGAAAAGGCACCCGTGAGCAGAACTCGTAGTTTGCCGGTCTGGTAACTACCGTACCGGCAGGCTTACCAGTACCGTAGTACCGGACTGGCAAACTTGTAATGAGGCCCATTGTTTGTAGCAGGTGCAAATGGTTTTATTACACCCTTAGTCTGTTTACAGCTCCAATTAAGTCATTTGGTCTGATTCACAGACGCATTTTAGAACAGTGCAATGCCATTGAAAAATGCCCTGTGAATCAAGCCCATTCACTCTCAGAAGATTGCTTTGAACAAACACTGGCTGGCAATTTGAGTGCAAGGTTTGATGGAAGGGCTTCCCATGAGGAGGTATGTTAAGTGGCAGGGGCAGGAACTTGGCGGGTTTGCCCATAGGGATTAGCAGGGCCATGAGTAGACACCGGATGGGAAAATAGCCAACAATACCTGCAAGCTTTGTGTTCCTCCTGATATGCCATTTCTCCCTATATATACTCCAATACAATAATTTTGGCGTATAGGTGTTGCAAGCAATATCCAATAGCCAATAATAAAAATGGTGTAATGTCTACTTGCATGTGGTTTGTATGGACATATTTTAAAGTGTCACAATGGAAAACTGTATAAGGCACTGTGTCAGTGATGTAGCACAAATATATATTTCTGTACTGTGCATCTTCGGTTTCTTTTGTGCATACCATTTTATGATAGATCTGTACATAATTTGAGGTATCCACATGTGTACTACAAGTGAGTGGCCCAGCATCCCAAGTATTTGATTTCATATTGTATCCCCCTTCAAAACCGACTGCAAATCTTAAGGCATTTTATTCAATTTCTAAAAGAAAATGAGCAACAAAATGGACCAATTAATTCGTTTTTTTTTAAAACCACGTCATGTTTGAAAACCCTCCAAAACCATGTTGGGTTATGGGATACATGATGTGCTTGCTCGCTCAGGTTTCAGGGAAAAGGTGAGTAGCTACCACTGAGCTCCACCACCAGCAGTCATTTTTGCACCTCTGAACAACAGCGTTAGAATGACACACAGAGCCATTCAATTTATTCAGAATTAGGTCAAAATAACATAAGGAAGTAATTGTGCAGCATGACACCAAAACCAGTAGGACAAAAGAAAACATTCTGGTTAAACACAGTTAAGGCATAATGTGGTCTTGTAACTAGGACTTGAATTGTCTTTGTGAATTGTTTACTTTAATATGGTGCTTAGTATTATTTCCAACATTAACTTTTTACCAAATAAATGAACTGAGGGTACTCTCTAAGATAAAATGATTGCCCAATATCACATCCATTTAAACAAGTGGAGAAGCCAGGATTAGAACTCATGTTATTTGGTTGCAAAGTCCAGAACATGCCTGCTAGGCCATGGGTTTGAAGGCATTGCAACACTAGGCATACACATTGAGCTATATGAGGCCAAGGGCTCTAATACGGGGGCTCTAATAGGACCACATTTTCTATTTTTACAGTCAATATTGAAATGTATTGGGGGTCTAAAGTAGCATACATTTAGTAGTAGTAGTAGTAGTAATTTTTGTAGCACCTTTATCCCATTAATATAGCCTCATTTTTGGTGGGAATGTCCTCGGGGGACTGAAGTCCCAGGCATGGGAAAATTGTCTGAAGGCTTATAATGCATGTATGCTTTTGGTCAAAATAAGGAGTTAGCTGGTCTGGCCGAGTTCCATTAAGCTACCCATCCGATCAGGCACGTAGATGGGTGCTGAGTGGGGAGGATTATGTGATGTGGCAAGAGAATTAGTATGTGTCCATCTAGACCAGATTGTGTCATAGGTCATCACTGCATTCTGATTGCAGGGGTCAAGACTGCGCTTGAGTCTGGTGGAATATTATGTGTCTAAGTTAAACCAAATTGTTGTCTTAGGTTTTCACTGCATTCTGGTGCATGTAGGTGGGAAGCTGTACCTGCGGCAGAAGTCGACTGAAGAGCTGCGTGCATATGAACCTTGAGGCTTGGATGGAGCCTTGTCCTTGCAGTAGCTGTGTGATAAGGATCATCTGTATAATGGCCATGTTATCTTCTGACAGGCTGTCTTCCTGAATCTTACGATTTCAATATGGAGTGCCTTCTAAGTGCTTTTTATCAACACTCCTCATACATCTTCTGAGAGCAAAGACAGGCTAACATCATGGATCTTCTATGTGTGAATTCAAGGCTGAGTGCAATAAACAGGTACCCCAATACATCTTTCGCACAACGGCCAGTCTATCCTAGTACCTTTCCATTTGTATAAGACTGGTTACCCTCATATTGTCAGGAACTATAGACAGGATGCGGGTGCGAGAAAAGGGAGCCAGATAGGTTGACTGCACTCCATCAGGCATTCCTGGAAGGTTGTGTATATGGAAGGCACTGGGAGAGGTCAGGCGGATGAGAGACGGAAAGAGATTTGCCATGTGACCACAGTGACCTACTTCTGACGTAGTTCAAGCTGCATTTCTTCCAGTGATTCGTTGTGTGTCCTGCTGGTATGAAATTAGTCGTATGTCGTAGTCACAGTCTGATGGCTGTGTGCATTGTGTATTTGTGTACATTGTGTAGGGTGCACCTATATGTGTGAATATACTGTATGGGGTAAATGTCTGGTATTGATCCCATGCAATATTTTCTATATAGCCCTTGCTGTAAATATCCCATTTGATTCCAACCTAAAAATACACTTGAGTGCCTGATTCATTGAATTATTTGCATTTAAAACAACAGGGATTTGCTTGCACATTCCCTTTTACACGTAAATAATTCCATCAATCAGGGCCTTCGTTTTTACCATTACCAGCAAGCCTTTAATGAAGCCCAACATACCCTAAACTGGCCATGCACTTGATTATATATTATTTAATTTCATTAAACTGTATTCCGGCTTCTGCCATAAAAGTTTGCAACATAATCAAATACACAGAACACATCAAAGAAGAGGAAAATGCTATGCTAATTCCTTAACAGCTTGATCTTGTATAAAAATGCAAATGCAAAGTGTCACCATAGCAGCACTTAATTCAATTAATTGCAAATACAGGGTCCACCAAGTAATAATAATCAAATTACATTAAAAATGGAACCTCAATTTAGCAATGACTCATTAAGCAACATAATAATACACAGCAGGGCTTTACTTACATGGAGAGAGTTCAACTAAACCAATTCCTAATAGCATAGCTCAGGTAAGGCTCAGATACAAGTTAAAATCATCGAAACTAATATCTCAATAAAATGCAACAACTCAGCTCCTCATGCGTAATAGTACATTGCAAAATAATAGAAACTCCAATTCCTCAATAGCTCTTTAAGATGAATTTAAATTTAGAATAAAACATGTTCTACATAGAAGGATATGGCAAATGCCTTTATAAAAACAATTGTAAATGATATGTTATTCGATCAGCTATTCCTATAACAATAACTGCAAGGCAAAAACTAAAGTACATCTTGGTAAATGGTTCTGCCATGTTGCCCATCCCCAGCTCCCATTCTCATGTAGCTTTACCACCTTTATCGTAAAAAGTCAAGCACGATAAATGTATGTGGCCACAAAGTGCACTACATTCATATCCACTGTAGATTTACAATCATCCATAGCTTCAATAGTGGAACAAATGTGGGAAACAATAAAAATGTGGTTCAGATAGATGTCTCCCAAAACATTTTGTTTATGGCAGAGTAGCATAAAATGTACCGCAGTTGCCTCATCTTTTTCCACAAAGTGGACACATGCCTGAATTCAAGTCTCCCTCTGATCGGGTCAATGTGGCTACTTTGAGCGTGCTCATCCTGAACTCTAAATAAAGAGTTCATTTGCAGGGTGGGGTCATAATATCACAACACCTCTCAAACAAAAATTGCATTTTGATTAATAAATAACTCAGGCCCAATCTCAATCTACCACTTTCTTCCTCCATCCTTTTTCTATGGAGAAAGAATGCTACTTTCTTAATTCTCGCTTTCAATGCTTTATGTATGCTAGATGGATTGGGCCTCAGAATACTCTCATCTATGGAATATAGGGTTCTTTTCACGTGCACAAACGATGGAAGAGTATTCCCTCCTTCAAATCCAGTAAATAGGTTAGCGCCTGTCCGTATTATTTATTATATTTGAGCATGCCAGCCCCCATACCTCCCCCACCAATGCATGTGATAATGCAATTGCAAGTCGTGGAGGGCTTGCCTTATATGGTCATGGAACTCTGAGGCGTTTTTCCATATCTTTTCGTATCCGCATTGCTGGATGCTTTATTTCTACCACAATATGCTGAGCAGTCCCCAATTCCCACACCCCTCCTTTAATATTTGACATCATTCAACCCTCAGCAGCAACAGCCACCCTCAAGCAGTTATAAATATGTGAACCAATACATCAGAACTATGTCAACAAATTTGCAAAAGTAATTTGTTGGTATTAAGTGTCAGCTGCTGCTCATTGTGGAAGCTTAAAATGTAATGCCAGAACTACTCTCCTTGCAGGTACCTTTTTACCGTCTACTAGAACTGTAAACCTCTGAGTTAGCTGGTGTGCAAGCATCCTTCCATGTTTCTCAAGAGTTGCAAATTCCTCATCATGTTGCTGAGAAAGTCACTTTTATTGCTGAAGTCGACAAAAACAAGTTTTGGCAAAACCAACAGTGTTAGGTTTGGCCGGGCATGGATAGGTTTTTGCCAGGCACTGCCATATTGGTACTACGTAGCCATACATAGGCACCAGCCCAAAATGATGTGTACACCTGGGCATGTGATAGCCGTGCCTCGCAGGTGTCTACCTAATACCTACACACAAGCCAAAAACTATGGGCCTCATTACAAGTTATGCCGGTAGCCATGCCGCTATTGGCGGCATGGCTGCCGGCATAACCGCCTCCGTGTCCTTGGAATGAGGACTTACCGGGCCATTCCGAGTTCGGGTGGCCCGGGAATTCCTCACTCGAGGACATGGACACGGTTCATCCCCATTCCCATTTCAGCCCCCATAGGGCTGGATGGGAGTGGGGAGGGAGCTAATAACAGGCCTGTTAAATACGGGCCCGTTATTAGCTCCCTGGTCCCCTCGCGGGACCCAGTAAGTACGCCTGGTTTTCCCAGGCGTGCTTAACGTGTCCCGTGATGGGACCTCGTAATCGGCCGGAACGGGCTTAACAGCTCCGGCACCCTTCACGGCGCCGTTAACCCCGTTCCGCCAGGGTCGTAATGAGGCCCTATGTGTTTTTTAATGCTTGCTTTTAACATGACTTTGGTGCAAGGAACAGACGCAAGGATACAAATTATGTTATACATCAAGTGGCTGAAGGCTCTCTTGCTTAAGACATGTGTATGACAGCAGCAGTACATTTACATTTCCAAATAAGCTATTTGTTCTTTTTTTTCTGAGAGGACTGCTTTAAAATAACATGGTCAGGCTATTTACAACACAACGTTTGATGTTACTGTGTGAAAGATCTTTCTCGAAGATTAGTTTTTGGTGGGGAACAGCAGCTCAGGGGTGAACATGACTGTAGGGATTAGCATGTTCATGGCTAATCAATGTGCGAGTAAATAAACAAACAAGGTCCACAAGGTGTGTGTCCCTCCTCACATGCCATTTCACTCCCCTAAATTCCTATGCCATACTCTTGCCTTATAGGTGGTGTGTGAGAACCAACTAATAGCCTCAACTAATAATACATTAGCATGAGTGTACAATATCTCCAGAAGTGACATGAGAGGACACAAATAATACCAGTCTCTGTTAGGAGCTAGGTGTGCACTCAGCCAAAACGATTAATTCACTTGATTGGCAGGAGACCATGTTTATATTCTGCTATGGATTATTAATCTGTTTGTAGTGTTCATTTTCTTTCATAGGTGTATTAGCATTAGAATGCAACAGTGTTGTAAACTTCATAAACAAAGCTTGCTGAACACCTTATGCCTGAAAAGGAGCAATTTACAGTTCTCTGTAAACTGGCTACTACCTAAAAGATTAAAAGACACTCCAAAAATGCGTGCAGGGTAGACCCTATTTTTAATTATTCTTAATCCTGAGGATGCACTTTGCTGTTATTCCTGATGAGGTCAAATCTGCATTTCAACAGCAATCAAACAAAATGTCATCATACAACTGAAATATACCTCTTTGAACCGTTCACTTATTTGATTTAGTTTTTGTTTTATTGAATTCAGTTAATTATTGAGAAGCTGGCTGTGGACAATTTTTTGTTTTTGCCTTTGATATGGATACATTCAGAAGACAAATGCAGCGCAAAACAAAGAGGAACCGGATAACAACAATCAAGTGCAACCCATCACTAGTCTGCATTGGGGTGCTCAGCTCCAGAGGATCTCAGTCCAGCCTTTGGACGTAGGGAACCTCGTCTCCTCTTTCAAATTAAATACTGTGCCCTGAATTGTCCACCAAAGAGGCCATGTAAAGGTGAAACACCAAACTACAGCAAGCCCCAATAAAATAACATGACACCCCACTGTTCGAGGTGACAGTTTAACATGCATCTGCATGTTGCTGCATAGCCCCCGATCTACTATTAAAAGTCCCATAAGTTACATAAACACCCTCTATTGTCTCCTGAAGATGCCAGTGCCAAGTAGCGTAGCAGATTTACAGGGTGTGCTACATAGCTTTACTTCAACATAAAGGATTATGCCTTATTACACTACATTTATTACATGCTGCCAGTTTCCTGCATGGTATATAGCAGTGCCTGGTAAAAGCTTAAAACGTATGCACAAACCAAAAATGTTGGTTTTGCCATTGCTTGTTTTAAACAGGACTTCAGTGGCTTTGCCAAAACTTGTTTTTTTAACAGGATTTCGCTGAAGGACATGTAATGTGCTTATAAATCGAGTAGCTGCAGATAGACCTAGTAAGGCAATGTTTTACAACTCCTATTAAGTCATTCATTCTCAGAAGACTCCTTTTAACTAACACTTGCAGGCACTTTGAATGTAAAGTTTGATGGTAAGGCTTGATTAAAACAAGCTTAGAGAATTCCCATGAGGAGGTGTTTTGGGCTGGCAGAGGCAGGAATGGGTGGGAATGTTCATAGGGATTAACATGGCCAGAAGCAGACAATGGGTGGACACATAACCAAGTAACACCAACAGACTGTGTCCCTTCTGATATGACATTCCAGGCAGGGCTTATTTTGGTTCCCAGTCCACCCCTGTTCCTCCCTATCTGTACTCCAATACAATAGCTTTGGATTATATGTGTCTCTGCATAAATGGTATAGTGTACATTTAATAAAACAGTACATTATTGACCTTGAAAAAGTCCCAAAACCGTCAGAAAAGACAAAACAAGTTTGCATCATTTGGGGTTTCAAACAAAATAAAAAGTTCACAGATAATTACACTTTTCGTATTAACACAATACAGGATACATGAGACGTTGTCCATTACATATTCCCAGATCAACAAGGACCAAAAAACAAATACAAAAAATATATACAACATGAGCAGTAAAGATTATGCCAACATATATCTCAATTGTAATCATACAATGTGTAACGTGTCACATCAGCCATATGAGTCTACTGCGGTAAATCTACTTTGTATTCTCGTGTGTTATGAGTCCAAACTGCAAAGAAAAAAACAGAATATAAACTCTAAACTCTGTTGAATGTGTCATTCAAAATATGCATATATATATATATATATATAATATTATATAATTATATGGTTAAGGTGCTAATCCCATAGGAAGAGCACTTTTTGGGCGGCTTATAACTTCGCTCCCCCTGGACAAATCCTCACCAAACTTTGCAAAAAAATTATATGGCCCACTCTGAATTTTTTGCAAACTTTCGTAAGGTTTGGTCCAGGGGGGCAAAGTTATAGAGGGGGGTCCCAAAATGTGTTTTTTTCCCATAGACTACTGAATGGGGAAAAAAATTTGCTCACGCCTACAGCCCAAAACGCTGGACGGATTTTCTCCAAATTTGTGGCAGAACCAGCATCTTGGTCCCGAAAACATGCTTTTGTGAATTTGGTGAAAATCCGTCCAGTAGTTTTTTTTTAAAATTACCAAAAAGTAGGTCACAAAAAATTAGTGATATCTATGTCCGCTCCGCGGACACACTTCCCTATTCGCTCCGCGGACAGTGTCCTGATTGGCTAATCGGCTTGCGTCATGTCTGCGGACATGAGACGTGTCTGCTGATTGGATGGTGAATAGTGTGAAGTGCGTCAGATTTTCAGAAAAACGCCCGCCATCTTGGATTCGCGGACATCTGTCGGTGTCCGCGAACATCGCGGTAAAAACATGTTAAAAAACACAACTTTGTACTTGTCAAACTTATCAAATAATCTCTGAGGAGGTGAGGGGTGATGAGGATGGGATGGGATATGGCTGCAAGAAGCAAAAAAACAGGTGTTTTTTGCCACGAAAGTCCACAAACAGTTCCGATGTTCGTGAACTGTCCTGTAAAGTTCGTGGACACCTCAGCATTACAGGGTTGGTGAAATGAAGTTCTTGGATGGCTTATAACTTTGGCGCCACTTAATGGAACTGCATGAAATCTTGCAAGTATATTTCTGAGCTGATTCTGAGTGAGTATGCAATGTTTAGTGGGATTCTGTCATGCGGGGGCAAAATTAGAGGGGGGTCCCAAAATAATGTAAAGGCTTATAAATGAGGTCCCATTTGACGAATCTACACTTTGTTTGGCAAACTGATAATAGATCAAGATATACATGTTTTTGCAACGTTTGGTGGGATTCTATCAAGAAGGAGCAAAATCAGAAGGGGGGTCCCAAAATATTGTAAAGGGTTATAAATGTGGTGCCATTTGACAAATCTACACAAAGGATTTTGCCAAGTGGAGGCTAGGTTATATGACGATTGTATGTGCATACACTTGACACTTTTGAAAAAATAAAACATGGGTGGTTTTCCAGCAAACTTGCCTAAGGAGCATTGGCAAGGACCTACAAGCATGGTTTTGCAAATGTGTCAGTGTTTTATTATTTGACAAGTGTCATGATGTAGCTACAAAAAAATAGCGCTATACCTTTAGTGACTGAGTGGTAGCCGTGGCCATGGGCAGTGGCCAGATTGTCCGGGTCATGAAATAAGGTCATGATCCGGACAATCTGGCTACTGACAATGACCACAAGGGACAAAACATAGGATTAAAGTGGCCATGTCCACCTGGGACTGGCTTTGTGGTAAAGTTATTCGAAATTTGAATAGTTCTGAAAGGGAAGAAAAATGTGCTTGTGGTAATATGGTCATAGGGTTCTCTTTTTCGCGAAGAAGGGCCCTTTATGGAACCCTTGCCTGCCCTTTCCATGGAGGCCATCTTGGAAAAGGATTTTACTTCTTAAACCGGGACGCCAGAGGCGTCCCGTTGTAGGAAGAAAAATCCTCTTTTTTATCACCTCGGGCTCCTGCTTTGGGAACCTAGGGTGCTAATGGCCTTCATCCCGCATTTCAGGGGCTGGAATGGGTGGATAATGGTCCAGAGACCTCGTTATCCACCCTCGCTTCGCTTGGGCTGATAACTTGGGCTGCTGGGCCGGTATTCACCATTCCAGTCCATGGAACGGAGGATGAACGCCACAATGTTCCCATTAGCATAACACAAAATGCAATGGAAATGTTGGAAAATCTTATTGAGTCTATGTACTTTACTGAGAAATATAAAGTAGATGGAGTCTACACATGTTTTTTCAGTTCTATTTTTTAACTGTGAAAGATGGTTCCTAAAGGAATATGTCTTTTGTTGTTTTTGGATGTATTTTTTCTGCCAGGAGATCTGAGAATGAAAGTTGGGGAGGGAAATGAGGGAAGAGGAAGCAAACACTAATATGTAGGGGTAGGTGGACAAGGGAAAATGTTGCATGTGCGTTTTTTTCTAAGGTAGGGGGCAGTGTTTCTTATGCTACTTGATTACAGCAGTGATGGTAGCTCTTGGGGAAGAGGGATGGCATTAGCTGATGCCATTTTAAGATAAATAGCAGTTTTGCTAAAAGTATGTACTTTGTACTAGATTGTTAATGGATAATGAGTATGCATAAGTGTTGGAGCTGTGCAAGGGAACTTTTGAATTTGAAGGTTCCTAGATAGAAAATGCAGTTCTGAACTATCCGCGAAGCAGAGATCTTATCGTGAAGTGCGGACTGGTTCTCGGACATGTCATCATGCCGCGCGCCAGCGTATGGTCATGTGGCACTGTCTGGAAGGTCCGCTATGAAGTCAGATGTTCGTAGACGTCCACGGATGCAAAACTAGCTGAAATAGTTGCAAAAAGTGTATAGAAAATGTTTAAAATGATTCTAGAAGGTGTAAATGGCAGAGTTTTAAGGTGACAATTTGTAAATTGGATACAAATATTGCTGTATTGGGTAAGCATGATATTAGTAAGTTGTAGGAAAATAGCATGCACTGGTAAAAACCCATGAAATTCAATGAAAAAACGTTGTTAAGGGGACATTATGGTTAAGTTGCGCTACTAAAAACCTATGAAATTCAATAAAAAAAAACATTGTTAAAAGGACGTTATGATTACAAGTAAAATCGAAAGTAAATTTGCCAGTTATGGCACTGCTAAAACTAATACCCAGGACATCAAAAATGACATCACAAATATCATTGATGACATCACTGATGACATCACATGTGCATTTACTATTCATACAAGGGATTGGGAATGTAATGTTGGCAAACAAGTATCAGGGATTATCAGGAGATGCGTAATAAACTACATACATCATTAGGCAATGTAGTGTTCTAAGGAAAGTAGTGTAAGAACATGTGAGAATAGCAACATCTATAAATGTAATACCGTATGAATGTTAAGTTTCTGACTGTCAGTAAATAATACCACCTGGCCTAGATATGGCAGTGAACGAAAAAGAAGGGGCTAGGCACGTGATGTCATCAGTGATGTCATCAATGATATATGTGATGTCATCTTTGATGTCTTGGGTGTTAGTCTTAGCGGTGCACAGTGGTGGCAGGAGTTATGGTTGCTTAGCTTACCATAACTGGCGATATTCAGGGGTTTTTCGATTTTATTTGTAACCATAACATCCTTTTAACATTGTTTATATATATATTACATGGACGCAGTAGCGTCCATGTAGTTATGGTTAAATTGGTGTTTCCATAGGAAGAGCATTTTTTGGGTGGCTTATAACTTCGCTCCCTCTAGACAAATCCTCACCAAACTTTGCAAAGAAAGTATATGGGCCACTCTGAATTTCTTTGCAAAGTTTGGTGAGGATTCGTCGAGGGGGGGAAAAGTTATAGGGGGGTCCCAAAACTTGTGTTTTTTCCTATAGACATAATGGGAAAAAACTTTGCGCACGGCCACAGGCCAAACCCTGGACGGATTTACACCAGATTTGCGGCAGGAGTGGGGGCTTGGTCCCGAAAGCGTGCTTTTACAAATTTGGTGTAAATCCGTCCAGTAGTTTTTTATAAAATGACCAAAACGTAAGGCAAAAAAATTAGTGATATCTGTGTTCGCTTCGTGGACAGACTTCCCTGTTCGCTCCGCGGACAGCACCCCGATTGGCCCATGGCCTTGTGTCATGTCCGCGGACATGCGAAGTGTTCACTGATTGGACGGCAAGGGGCGTGGAGCGCGTCAGATTTTCTGTGGCGCCCACCATCTTGTATTCGCCATCGACCGCGTACAGCGCGGTGAAACGTGGATAAATAATTGTATTTAGTGCCGTGTGTTGGTGTGTAAGAGTGTTTGGGAGGGTGGGGGAGTATCAGATAGGTTCAATCTTTTGTGTTTTTATGTGCTAGATGTTTTTGTTGCGTTCGATTTGTCTGCGGAGAACATGGCTGTTCTGACATTTTGTAAATAAACTAAATGGTGGGTGTTTAGAGGACGGAGTATGTGTCATTTTTGTTCGCAAGGAAGGTAAAAATGAGCTATGAACACTCGCGGTGTACTTAATTGTTCGTAAATATACAAACTGGGGGTATCCTCAGGACGCTGTCCGTATTGTAATCTGTCTAGTTGAATGTGTTCTAAGAACACTCGCGGTGTCCCAACATGGTTGCAATTACACAAAATGGGGGTGTTCTGAGAACGTTGTTTGTATTGTTCGTTGTCAGGGTGAAAGTGCTTTAAGACCAATCCTTTTGTCCGCTAATAGTACAATTTCCTATGGGCGTCAACCGACTTTTTGTCCACTAAAGAAACGATAAATCCGGCTGGTGTGCGCCGACATTATGTGATAATCCTATGACTGGCGCTATTGACCTGGCTGACTTGCTTTTGTGACACTAAATCATATCTCCCGCCCCTAAGCCTGATATTATCAAAACATTCATATTCCCTGCCTCTCTCCGTGACGTTGCAGGGTGCGTCATCAAACGCGCCCAGTCCTCTGCAGTCCTAAGTGACTTTACACAGAACCCGGAAGTTAACACATATTATGTCAGAACACAGCTTCCACAATTCGGAATATGAAACAGTGATTGAAAAGAAAACAGCAAGATTGTAAATTTTGTAAAGTACATTTAATTGACATCAAATGTTTAGAGAATATTCAGCAATTTGCATTTGTCTTTGTTGTTGATCCGCAAAAGTTCATGTTGAGGCATGCGATGTTCCTTTGCGGTACAGAGGGTGGTAGATCAGCTTACAACTCAGTGCGCCACAATTCGGAATATGAAACTGTGGTTTAAAAGTAAACAGCAGGATTGTACATTTGGTAAAGTACATTTATTTCACATGAAATGTTTAGTGAATATTCAGCGATTTGCTATTGTCTCTGCTGTCTATCAGCAAAAGTTTATTTTGAGCCACGCGTTGTTCCTTTGCGGTAGATAGGCTGTTCGTTTATGATAAAAGCAGTAAATGGTCGCTCTGATAATCGGAAGGTTGCTCCAACAACGAGCCATTAGACCACCCTATTGGTTGGTATGTTGTTTGTAGCCGCTAGTACTGCGTAAGGGCATATTGGTCCTTGGCGATTGTCCCATAAAATGGTGAGGGTCATGAAGTTGCATATTTGGACCTGCACCTGGCAGTTGAAGACCCCATCCGCTGGAGTCTGTAAATCGTGACATAGGCAACATGGGGCCAGATACCTGTTTTAAAAAACATAAATTAGTCTCACCAGCCGATCTTCATTAAAAATCATCATTTTATTTATTAGGGCGTGAAACTATTTGCTATCGAAGATAGTGCAACGGAGTATGTTAATAATAAAATAATAATATTTTCCCATTCATATAGCGCTAAGAACCGTGAGGTATCTAAGCGGTGCTTACTATTAACCACGGTGTGTGGTGCTCATTTATAGACCACGGAAGGATGAAAGGCTGAGTTTGTCCTTGCCGGGATTCAAACTTGCGTTAGCAAGCTGTGCACGGATGTCAAAGCGAGCGTTGTACTCGCTGTGCCACTTGACAGACTACAGTGAAGTGGCAGAGTGAGTAGAGCGCTTGACCGCCTATAGACCGGTTAAATTATTTCTATTAACCCACCCTGTGTCGTCTGCCTTTTTCAGAGCCCTCTAAACGACAGGGGATCATTCCGGCGATGATAGTGCGCAGTAGAAAACATTATGCCACTTTCAACGAACAAGTTCAACTTGAGCGGTCTTTAATGCTACGCTATTGTGATTATATTTGGTATAAAATAATCTAAAGGGTTACTTACAGTACAATTGCAATTTCCATTGTCTACGAGTAGTGCAGTCCCAAAATACGACTCTGCGTGTGCGAACGATCTTTCGCATAGTGATATAATATATAAAAGTGGTTTCTTTTCAGAAATTTCATCCTTATCTTCTCTTACGTTTTAGCAACGCTCCTTCAAGAGAAGTCTTTCATCACAATCTCTGTCTGTCAAGGTCAAAACACAATACAACCTTATAGTCCGCTTCGTGAGCCTCTCCGGGGCCCGAGAAAAAAATGGAAGCAGCTGACCTTCACTGTGAACGAGCATAAATTCTTACTTTGAAACATTCTGCGTAAATCTGTGAGAAGTTGGGTTTTGTACGCCATGTTTGTATATTGCTTGCGTGTATTAAAAAAAGTTTGTTTAAGGGACGTTATGGTTCTAAGTACAGCCGAAAGACCCCTGAAAATCGCAAGTTATGGTAAGCTATGAAAATAACTCGTGCCACCACCGTGCACTGCTAAGACTAACACCCAGGACATCAAAGATGACATCGCAAATGTCATTGATGAAATTACTGATGACATCACATGTGTATGTACTTTTCATGGAATTTGTGTACTAGGGATTTTTATTATAATGTTGCGAAAAAAGTGTCAAGGATATTGCAATAAATATCATACCGTTATTAGTGCTTTGAACGATGCATTGATACAAATAGCATTGTATTAGGGGATTCTATCTAGTATACTGAGCTACTAATGGAGAAACATACCATTGTGTGCAGAGTACAAGATGAAAGTATAATATTTGTAATGTTAATATGTTGAATAATGAAATTATAATTGTCTTGAAATGTTCGAAAATTCACAAAATGGGGGTGTTCTGAGGACGTTATTCGTATTGTGTGATTGCTTAGCTGTATGCAATGAGGGAATGGCACAGAGAGTAAAGTGGACGCCGTCCGCGGACACCGCGGCTGTTCGTGGACAGGGCGTGCTACATCCGGGTTTTTCCAGGAAATCCAACATGGAAAGAAGACTGTACGGATCAGCCAATCAGAGGTCGAGGTTGTGGATTTGTGTTGAAAGAGACTGTGTGTGGTGAAGATGGCAGAAGTAGAGAAAGTCAGGGTGTTGGTGCCTGGAGATATGTTTGTGTATGGTTTACAACAGTACGCTCAATGCAGGCATGTTGCAAAGAACTTTGATGTGAAAGGAGTGGAGGTGGTGTGGAGCATTGTGCCTGATTGCAATGTACAGGGAATTGTACAAGTTTGTGAGGATATGGCCACGATGAACAGTCCGCATGTGCTAGTTTTGCACTATGGTGCTCTCCATTTGGGCAACGTCAGTGCCCCTACTTTGTTGGCTGATTTGAAACGCTTTGTTCAAGCCGTAATGAAGATCCTTCCAAATGCGAAAATAATTTTTTCTGGATTACTACCTAGGGCAATATGGGACAATAGTTCAGTTTTTTGTCCTCAGCAAAACATTGCTAGGTGTGTCATCAACCGAGGCATGTGTACCTTCATGCTTAGAGCTGGTATGTTCTTCTGTAATAATGAGAATATTGATGCCAGTAACGCTGTTAATTTTAAAGAAGATGGCATTTCTTTATGTTTTACGGGAAATGCCTTTCTATTTTGGAATGTAAGGGTTGCTTTGGAGAAGGTTATGTGAAGATTTTAGGAGTAAAGTAAGAAAAAAAAACAAGAAAAAAAATACAAAATAACAGGTGTCTGTCAAGCATCTGTAAAAAAACAAAAAAAAACGGCTCTTTTCAGAGCCAACTTCAAAGGGGAAATGGGGCACACTATTTAAATTTACATTCACCACGCTCAGATTTTCGATATGTCCGCAGACATGGCGGTAGTCCGCGGACATGAACATCACTACGAGGGGGTTAGTATGTTCTATGTTACATGTATATGAAGTCAGGGATATTATGGTTAAGTTGTGCTACTAAAACCTATGAAATTCAGTGAAAAAACTTTGTTAAAGGTACGTTATGGTTAAGTTGCGCTATTAAAAACATATGAAATTCAGTAAAAAAACTTTGTTAAAGGGACGTATGGTTAAGTTGCGCTACTAAAAACCTATGAAATTGAGTGAAAAAACTTAGTTAAAGGGACGTTATGGTTCAAAGTAAAACCGAAAAACCCCTGAAATTCGGCAGTTATGGTAACATAAGCAACCATAACTCGTGCCACCGTGCACTGCTAACACTAACACCCAGGACATCCAAGATGACATCACAAATGTCATTGATGACATCACTGATGACATCACATGGCTGGCTCTCCCTTTTTATCCTTTACTGACATATCGAAGCCACATAGTTTTCTTCAGTAACAGTCAGGAAGTAAAAATTTAAAAGGTACTATATTTGTAGACTTAGGGTCAAGTCACATCATATGAAACATATACATAGCGGAAGACACAGGCTTGAAAGAGAGCAATCCTTTCTGTGCATGAAGATAATCATTAGGGTTATCAGCACTTTCTCATAGTTTTATTTTTATTACTCTACCTTCCCTGTATATGCTCATATTTGTATACATTATACTCACTCTCCTTTCCTTTGGGTGCAGTCACATCATGTGATACACATACATATGGTAAGTAGCAGCTTTGAAACAGAGCAATAGTTTCTCTGCATAAAGACAATCAGTTAGGTTATGAACTCTTTCTGCTACTACTTCTGCTTTTTTGTTTACTTCACTGTCCCTGTATATACTCATATTTGTATGTGTTGTTGTCTCTTTGTGTTTTGTCTGTAATAAATATGTATTAAGTGGGTTTTATTATCTACTTATTACATGTTTCACAGTACGCAAAACTCTAATAAGAAAGCAGTTATCATTTCAGTATTCAACATGGCAGGATTATGAATATGGCACCTTCATCATGTATGCTGCACACACTGCCTATGTTTCTGCATGAGTAGCTTAGTATACTGGATAGAACTTCATAATAGAATGCTATTTATATCAATGCATTGCTTAATGCACTAATTAGCTCAAGATATTTATCCCAATGATCCTTGACAGTTTTTGGTCAGCATTATAAGAATCCCTTGTACAGAGTTTTTATGAAAAGTAAATGCACATGTGATGTCATCAGTGATGTCATCAATGACATTTGTGATGTCATCTTTGATGTCCTGGGTGTTAGTGTTAGCAGTGCACGGTGGCGCGAGTTATGGTTGCTTATGTTAACATAACTGCCCAATTTCAGGGGTTTTGCGGTTTTACTTTGAACCATAACGTCCCTTTAACAACGTTTTTTCACTGAATTTCGTAGGTTTTTAGTAGCGCAACTTAACCATAACGTCCCTTTAACAAAGTTTTTTTTACTGAATATATATATATATATATATATATATATATATATATATATATGTGTGTGTTATAAATCTGTGTATGAGTATGTATCGTAAGATACACCTATGCTGCGCAAACAAATGTAAATTACAACTCTTCATGATTATATATAAATATATATTTTGGTACCTATATTTCTTCGCAATTGCGGCTACTGAAAAAACCTCCGAAGTACAAAGATTCACAATGGAGCATGAGCAGGAAACAAATACCACCGCTAAATTAGCAACATGTACACATTGGCCTAATTCTCCCTAGTCCCCAATGTTGTTAACCCCAAAAACCTTAACAACTGAATCTCTGAGTATACCCCCTGGAACCGTATTCTTGTGTGCTCCTACCTGCAAAGTCTGCCTTTCGGCGGCAGCATCTGCTCTTGCAAAGCCGCTTATGGTGTTGCCATGGCAATAGGAAGCTTACGTTTGCTGCAGCGTCTGTCCTGTAACAAAGCTGTGTCCATATCCGTCCACCGTCTTGGTAGGGCGGTTTGAACTACAGAAACCCTATCCCTCTATGTTCGCTAATGAAACAATGAGCAGCGCTCGAAAAATGTTTACGGCTGGTTTCAAAGCCAACTTACTTTGTGCAACTAAGCATTAAAACAACAATTTTAGGACATTGGCACAGTGTGATTGTATCTGTGTAATTCTATTAAATTCCATGCTATGGTATGTTTTATCTTCTATGGTAAAAAATGTTTATTTATATTGTATTTTATTTTATTTTGAGGTTTTGTAGAGCCCCGAATAAGAGGTGAGGTGCTTCAAGGTGCTTAGGGAAAAATCACGACCTCCTAAAACTAACATTAAGAAAGGGAGCTGTAAAGGGTACAAAAAGGAAATTGATTCTGAGTGATACATGAGTTGTGTGATCCTTCTGGGTACAAAGCACAGGGTAGAATGTCAACAACTAGAGCACAGGTAAACCACACAGTCCTTGTTAAGCAGTACATGGCGAACTTTGCCTTAACGATGATAAGACTGAGCTCTTACTTTTAGGATCAAATCATCGGCTCAACAAACTAGACCAAACCTACAAGTCCTTCATTATTGACGGCAATGACATTAAAGTCTCCAAAGATACTAAGACGCTAGGGGTCTATCTTGACTCCTCACTTTCTCTGAACAGACAAATAAATGCAGTTAGGTCAGCTTCGGCCTATACCTGCACACTTATCACTGCCTGTAGACCCTTCCTAAACTCCACCAACTGTATCACACTCACCAGAACTCTTGTTATGGCCAAAATCGACTACTGTAGTGCTCTCTACCTAGGGACCAGTCAGTCTAACCTTAATAAATTGCAAACTGTACAAAATAATGCCTTAAGGGCAGCCTTAAACATCCCGAAATGCTCTCATATCTCCTCCGTCAGATCGGATTTACGCTGGCTCCCGGTAAAACAGAGAATTGCCCTAAAAACCCTAGTTTTGACTCACAAATGTCTGAGCAACAACGCCCCACCTTACCTGTCCGCTCGCTTCTCACGCAATACCTCCACTCGACCTACCAGAGCAGCCCAAACTCACAGCCTCATCCTGCCTAGATGCAAACTCCAAAAAGCTGGTGGGGTGAGCTTCCCTGTCCTGGCCTCCAAACTCTGGAACACCGTGCCCACACCTATCAGAATTGAACCATCATTCCACTCCTTCAAGAACAATGCTAAAACATGGCTGCTCTCCCAAGACTCATGAGACCTTGACACAGTCCAGACTCCATGTGGGGTACAGGACTGAATATACATTTTCTCTCTGCTCTGTCCCTGTATTATACGCTGTTGATGGTACCCTTCATTATATGTATATATGCTGTATATTTTTGCAACTCACTGTAACTACTGCTTTTTGTAACATGTTTAAGAGTATGTACATGTATATATGCTGTATATTTTTGTAACTTCTGTAACTACTGCTTTTTGTGACATGTTTAAGAGTATGCGCCCGGTTGCCCCTGTGCCTGGTTTTTTTGCGCTTTATAAATAAAATCAAAATCAAAATCAAAAAAATCAAAATGGCATGTTAGAGGTGGACATGACTGGCTCTGGCATTTTTCATAATAGCTCGCTTTACGTAATTGCCACGGATGAGCTGAAAGTATGGAGTGAAGAGATCATCAGAAGAATCCCCAGTTACTAAGTGCAATCGCTCGAAAACTTGAATGACCACGTTTTGGGTTTCTGCTGTATGTAGGGGTTGACGACTTTGGAAAGTGGAACGCACTGGCGGAGTGAGACCAACATCTAGTCCTGCTGACTTTCTGCGTTTGCTGCCACCCCCCACATCATTGAGCATGAAAACATGTCTCTCCCCTGGCTGTCCTTTGAGTTTGGGAATGTTCATGCACTCGATGCAAGTATGCCTTTTCCGCCCCAGCAGCGGGCTCTCACACGAATTCTGCTTTTGCCGCGTGAAATTATGGGAAAGAGCCGCCAATTGCTATGCCTTGCATATAATTTTATAGCGCATTTAGTGCCAGCTGCCCAGTAGGGTTGAGTGCTTTGGGACTGACATGCTCAAACAGGTCCTTATTAACATTGTCTACTGCCGACTGAAGACATTTTGCTCTGTAAGAGTCTCTGCGCTGGCCAGCACATACATAATGCGTAACAGTAAAGGACGTTGGTTCCAATGGCCGAGCACGCGGCCGGAGCCTCCTCATACCAACGGCTATTTGTTTACTGTTGTTAAAGCACGAAAAAAAAATCATTCGAAACACCTCTTCTCTCCTGGAGAATCTTCCAGCAAGCCAATGGTCTGTTATCTGTGAGAACATGTATAGCGTTGGCTCTTAGAGTTGGCATCACCCCAGGTATGAGAACAAAACAACAATTGGCATCGAAAGCATATGTCGGCTTGGAACTGTGGGGCGTGCACATACAAGAAGCCTAACCAGTGTCCCTTTGCCTTTCTTATCTAAACATTATCAAACTAAGTAGATTCCTGCAAAGCAATCATTGAATTGAAACAGAACAGAATAACGACATTAGATTGCAGTTGTTCCAAGCTTGCACAAGTTCTAGATCAGTCTGAAGCATGTCGAACCAAAAGTGGAGGAACATAAAATGATGGGAGGAGAACGGGAAGGTACATTCTGGATAGATTGGAAAGAGTATGGGAAGGAAAACAGGACAAGGTGAATGGGAGAGTGAGGTATTGCTCACTGGCAACCTCACATAAAGATTTGCTTATTCCAGATCTAGCTAACAGTTCAATTGGCACACAGGTCCATGAAGCTAGACCAAATATGACCATGCATTTCCTGGGTCCCCCCTTCTGTCACTGATCATTTCTCCAAGCTAGCTACCCTGTCGAGGCTCATTAGTCTTAATCCCAATTCCGGTCTTTTCCTTGCTGTCCACCACCTCCTTTCTGAACGTTTTACATATGTGATCAAGCACACGATCCATAATATGTGTTTCTATTGTAGAATTTGAAATGCATGTGTTGATCACAGGCTCATCAGCCGTGGGTTGAGCTACAGATGAACATCCACCTCTACAAGGGCAATCCCGCCTCCAGTGGCGTTCCCCAAGTCCCTGGACTTCCTGCAGGGTCTACAGGTCCGGTATTGGCTCCTTCATCCCCATTTTCAGTTTTTTAGCCAGTGTGCAGTGGTTCCTGAAGGTTGGTACTGCTGCATCGGACAGACCTTCGCTGGAATACTGCCTTGCATTGTGAATGACACTCCTCCATTCTACCGCTCCGATCTCGTCACCTAGTTCTATTTGACCAAGTGTGGCGCCATATACTTGAATTCTAATCATTACACATTCTCATACTCCATTCCATACTCTCAGAACACAGCCCTCAATTAAAATCCTTTGCTTATATAGTTTTGTTTTCTTTTGTATAGGAAAGTTAAAAACCAATAATCGCAGATTTCATTGTGATTTTTAATGAAAAGGTAAAGACTAGTAGGAGCAAAATGCTATTCTTTATATTCGGATCACGTAAACCTTGTAACATGTTTTGCTGGGGGAACACATCTGCTTGCAGAAATCCAAATCATTCGCCTTTGCCATGCTTGTTCATTTTAGAACTGTGGTTTACAGAAACATGCAGAACGACCCTGGGACACTAGGAATCAGGGGTTGCACATTATTGAGGCTTGCCACAGCACCCAGACATACCCCCCACCCATCATCACATGAGCAGGTTCTTGTGCATCTTTCCAAATGCGACACACTCGAGGGAAACTGACCAGCAAGTAGCTGGCTACATTAACAGCAATGGGCTACTGTGCATAGGTTTAGTCTATTCTGTTGTTGAGCTGTCCAATAGGACATGACACAAATCCTCTATTTTGAATCCTATTCATGAGGTTGATGGACACTCTGGGAATGTCAAACAGGATCTTGTCCCAGAGGTCTCTGTGGATGCCCTGTACCTGCTCTGCCTTGATGGATTTGTCACAGGGACTCATCATACTGATCAATAGGCTTGCAGATTTTAGGTAAACGCATCACTAATGGTTGGGAAGTAAATGAACCTTAGACAGTGGAAAGGGAAGTTACACAGGTCTCTCTGCTCCTTCTTTCGATCTTAATTAGAGTTGGGATCCCGAGTTAAGATCTTCTAGCAAACTGCTAGCTATGTAATGCTTGATGCCTTTGAGAGCATTGCACAAAACTCATTCATGATCTACCCATGTCCCAGCATCCCTAATGGTGAGATGTTTTATCACCAGGTGCTGCATCATCAATATCCGCAGTGCAAAAACATTATGATATGCCACGTGCCATGCAACACTCTGGCGTAACCATAATGGCGAGGCCAGTCTGTATAATTACTTGTAGCAAGCTGGTGAAACAGCTAGTATTACTAGTTGACTGGACTGCTCTAAGTGACAGTGGTGACCTTATATGTCACTAGTCCATAGCTGAGCATAGCTCCTCATCTATGTACGTATGCCATATTGGATTTTCATATACAAACAACATTGACATATTTAAGTAAGATCAATTCAAAATACACCTTAAATAGAACAACAGGTACCAAAATGTCTCTCAGTATGTTAGGATGACTACATCAGAAAACAAGTTCTGGCCCAGCCGATAAGTCTGTCTTTGAAAATGAAGACGGTGTGATTTCTTTTAAAGTCCTCTCTAAGGACAACAAAGGATAACCCTCTAGATTTGCAAAGACAGATTTAGTGTCTTTGCTAACACTTGCTTTAACTGACAGCATAGAATGTAACGAATAATTACCCCAAATATGTGTTTACCACATTGGGAGAAGAGATTGGAGATACTCTAAGAGTACATCAGGAAGTAGATGATCTCCAGTTAAACATTGCATCACTCACTTTCTGCTTGTGATTCTAGAGGAAGACCTATGGATATAAGATGTGGATATGGATTAAAGTGGACTCCACATAGAAAACAACTTGAGAATTAATATTACAAGGTTTATTTGGGGCTATATACAAGACTGGACAACTTAAATCGGGTCAGAAAGGCACAACGTCTTCTCAGTTCAAAATAATTCTCATTGACTTTTTCCAGGCCTCTGTCCAGGATTCTTCACACTCTCTGCTCTCAGGCAGATACATTGGTTGATGTCCTATGGATCTCTGGCCATCCCTTGTTGGCCACTGGATGGGGACTATAGCCAATATGTATCAGGAACTTTTTCCAAAGCTCTATATTCTTCTTGAGCAGGTTCAACAGCATTTGCCAAGGTTGACGCAGGACTGAATGGTGCCTAAGTGCAGAATATTCTTGTTACCACCCTCCAATAGGTTCCTAAATCATGCAGTTTTTGCCACAGGTGTTTTGTCAGTTTTTCTTTTTTTTTTAAATGGTCTGGTTCTCCCCCAAACCCCGATATAATCCACCCCCACCACCAACCTCAAAATCAATCCTCCCATCTCTCATCACAATAGACCTCTAGCGTACAATTCTCCTCCAAGAACCTTCATCCAGCTCCTTCTTAAACACTGTAACAATTAAAATGTGCAAGATAGCTCTTGTTGCATGGTCTGTTCTCCTAGTTGATGTTGCCTAAGGGTATGGATTGCACCTGGGCAGTGTGAGCTATGCAGCTCTGTCATTGAACACTGGGCCTATGGTCTGGTGGGTGGAAATTCAGTTAGCCAGATCTTATATCAGTGCCTGCTGCCATCTTGAATTTTAAAACTGCCCATGACATGTGCATGGTCTTTTTCCCTCCCCTTTGGAGTCCTGCTGGCATTTCCTTTTTAAACTGTGTCCCTCTGTATTGCCAATGTGTAAATCATAAGTCAGAAAGACCTTCAGTAAGCAAGGGAGGCTATTTATGGTGAATATAACATTTTTTGTTTTGGGGAAATGCTAACACTGTAATCTCTGTGATGCTACCAGAAGTGGGGACAGTGTTTGTTTGTTGTGTCCCTCTCGCCGACAATACACATAACTTTGCTTTTATGCTGTTTGCATGTGAAGTGCAACTTTGTATTTGAGGAACTCCCGCCATCTGTGCTAGTCGGACTCATGCTCCCAAATGTTTCCTTTTTGTGCTGGAAACGAAAAAAGAAACATAATTGCATTATTATGGCAGAATGCACAATGTTACAACCCTGTGCCCTAAAATTTAAACATAATAATTCCTAGGCAATGTGTTTGGGTCTGGCTAGGGAATTGGAAGGGCTCTCTACAAATACCAATACCAGGATTAGAGCTATGTTCAATGGGTTTGCACCTGATCCTCTTTCCACTGTGGTACTTCGTGTTAGTGGGTGTGTTTCTGTGACCCCACCCCCCTTCCTTAATGCATGCACTCAATAGGGGCAGTCTGTTTATGTCACCAGATCTTCCTGCACCCTCCAGATCCACCAGCCATTAGGTCCGGCTAATTTGCTTCTGTCAGTCCCCAGCTTTGGCAGTGAGCCTTGTCACACAAGCTATGTGTGATAATTAGATGGTCACATTGAGTAAATGCTGCATTATTAATGAGTGTGGTTTATTAGCACAAATAGCGACAGGTCAGTGGTTCTATTTCTTTATCTTTCTTGAGTTACCTTATGTGTAAATTAAATCTGCTTGCCCTCCGACCATTCTATCTAATCCCTCATCTGGTGCCTGGCCATAGACAACGCTGGTGGGCCGCTTATCTAGGATTAGGGGATAGATAAGAAGAGGCTTGCCCTAAATCCTTCAGGCAAAGAGCTGCTTTGGCAGGTTTCTGTCACATAAAAAACACAACTATAGTTAGATCTTACACCTTTGAACCACAATGTGTGCTCAAGGCCTTGCAGGTGAAATACGTTTCTTTATTGTTTTTCCCTGGGTTGGCATATAAAAAAATATTAATTAAAATGGAAAAACTTTATGGAGTTTAGGAACCATAGTTCAAAATTCCACATATGAAGCTATACAAAGTGGTAATTCCGACGTGTTTTTCTCTCTAGCAAGTGAAATTATTCCACTAGTTGAAACTCCAGACCTTGAAAATAGTCCCTTATTTACAGGAGGTCTAAACAGGCCTACAGGTTTCAGTGCTTAGGTTGTAGTACCTCTTTCTTTAGGGCCACAGAACCCATGAATGTGCTGACTTGAACAAAGAGGCTCTACTCCGACTGGAGAAAATGTGGGTATACTGCCAGGTACAAGACCACCCACCATTGGTCCCTCAATGTGTTTTGTGGTTTATTAGTAAGAGCTCACCAGCGCATATCCCTGTCTTTTTGGGCCAGTAAACTATTGCACATACACAATGTTCCTCCCCAATTAGAGTCAGATGGAAGATAGTATTAAACAGTTCAACCTGGAAGTAGTTGAAGTGATGAGGTGTGTGGGTAGTGTTCAGCTATGAAAGGTGACATAGGTTTCCGGTGAGCTCCTGATGACATTGGATGGTCACTAAGAATCTACTATCATCTTTCCTCACAAAGGCAGTGTATCCAGAAAATAATGCTTTCTGTTTCCAATGTGCACCCACCAACAACACTTTTCCTTTTAAAGATGTTTGTTTACATGAAAATCTGATTTTTTTTAAATGTTCTATTGTGTTTACAGGATACATGATACCTTACACAAACTAAACAAGTACATTTATAATGTAAATTCATAATTACAAATTCATCTCTATAAAAAGTTGATCACAACACTATAAAACATTCTTTGTCACACAAAGGTTCAACAGGATCATTAAAGTGTACACTTGCACTAATATATTTCTGTAAATAGTCCTGGATCTTGCGAGAGGAAGGTGAGATCCCCTCTTGTAAGGATCTTTACTGAAACAATAAACTAAATCACCTATCCTCTTACGAGCCCCTTCTGAAGTGCATAAGAAAACGGTTCTCAACACCACTAAATAACTGCTCAATCTTTAAATAAACTTTGATTTAATGTGCAACAGTCAGGACATTATCAGATGTAAGCAGCCAAAACATGTCTGGATAATTAAAGTCAATTTACATGTCAATTCTCACACAGTCTCACATAGTCATCAGTGAATTGTTTCTCTGAATGTCTTCATTTTGTAAGAGTTGCCTGTGTCTAACACGTATTTCACTTGGAGAGGGGATCAATTATTGCCCCTTCCAGTGAGTTTCTTCAGAGGCTAGAAAATTCTCCTTAACAAAAAAAAATAATGTCACTCTTAAACAACCTAGTTAACGTGAATGAAGATTCCTGTATAGACAAGACAAAAAGGAGATAGACATCGAAAAATAGAATTAAAAAAAAAAACAAATAATACAAGCTCAACCTATATTAGTAAATTGCCTATTTTAGTTGAACTATCTTGTATTGTCTCACATACATTTATAGTGCCAATGCATTATTCAAATTCTTTCCCCATTCAATTGATATTGTAGAACATGAAAGATGGTCACATCGGGGACCCTCTCGCACACTGTGCAATCTCTTTACTGCATTTGACTTTTTCGTTGAATGTACTTGAGATTAATGAGATTCTTCAATATATAAAGTTTTAACTAATGTATCACTCACCGCTATATTTGTCAGGCGCTCTTCCCTATAAGGATCCCTTCTGTTATTATTGAGTGTTTGGTGTTGTCAATCTAAACCAAAGATACATTTCTATCAATTTCTAGAATGTGCTTGGTAATTCAGAGCACATTGATGTCCCCATGTATCGCCAACCAAAGTATCTACCTTAAGTTACTGGTTAGTGTGTCCATATTTTTGTTGTAGATCGCTCATCCTTTCTTGTACGTTCATACCGTATCACGCTTCTGCAAAGGAAGCAAGCAGTTTCTTAATGTGGCAATAAGCACTAATACAGCAGGCCAATACCACTCCGGGTAATGCCCTCGGGGCCCATAGTTACAGGTCTGAGGGTAGCCTTAACGAGGGCATGGGGGCATTACCATGGGCGGTATTGGCCCACTGTCGAGGGGCTTATAGCCGTTAGTACCCCGGCCCTTTAGACCGGGGTACTAATAGCATTTTTTTCTGTTCCAAAACGCTGCCACGTTTCGGAACAAAAAAAAAAGTCTAATAAAATGGTGACCGGGAAAGGGAAAACTTAATCCGTTTTCCCTTTCCATGGCGGGCCATTGGGAGGATGGGGAGGGGATAGTTTGCAGGGGAGGGAGCAGGAGAGAAAAAAATGTACCTGAGTCCCCGGCGGGGGAGGAAGGCAGCCTCCAGCCATGGGGAGGCTCGGAGCAGGGATTGCCCCGTTTCGAGCCTCCTCATTGGCTAAGGGGTTGCCACACCCCTTGCCCTGAACAAACGCAGGCAGTGCATGTACGTGCATCCACAGGATTACACTGAGGTATGGCCAGGGTCGTCATTTCACCAAAAAGCCAGGGGTAGCAGAAGTGACATCACATGAACCTTGACCCCTGATGATATCACACGAAGTGGTGTCATTTGACCCCACCCCGAAGTGATATCGTGGGAAGCGATGGAACACAACGTTTCACCCGTTGACAAAACAGGAAGTGGCATCACATAGCATTGTACACTATTGAAAAATATGGTTACGATATCACTATAATGTGATGTACATTTCATTCAAGAATGGATTGCCATATGTATCATCAAGATCAGTGTGTATAGGCCCATATTACCAAATTACTGTGAATGCAAGCAGACATCCATGACCACATGATAATGATTTGTTATTACATAGCACTTACGCTTAAGCGCATTATATAGAATAAAAAATACACCCAATATCATCCAACCTGTGTGGATACTCATTTATCGACCTCAAAAGGATGAAAGGCTGAGTGGAGGTGTTTAAGAACGGACTAAATCAGTGACTAACCCACTGAAGTGTGCCTGAAATAAACCTTAAATGAGTCTAGCAATTATTGTATAGAATTCCAGAAAAACACATTATTTGGTATTCCTATTTTTTCTTATTTAGGGTCAGTGAGTGCTGAAAGTGTTAGACTTGTGGCACTCCTGTTCTTATTTTTCTTCTTTTTTTTAAGGGGCCTGAACAAGAAAGCCAGCCACTCCAGAAGAGCCACATGGTGCTGGCCACAGCCCAGGAGCTTGCATTACAAAAAAAAAACTTTTTTAAGAGGTCGCAAGGGAGAACCCAGAGGTCGCAAAGGTGACCTCAGAGGTCGCAGTTGCGACCCCAGGTGACCCCTAAATGACGTCCATACCGTATGGCTTGGAAATGAGCCAATCACCTTTTAGTGTAATCCAATGGACGTGAGTGCGGGGTACTAATTATTAGTATCTAACCTTATGCGCTCCTTAGTTATAACACCTTCTATTCTTATTGCTATGTCAGAGTTTCCAAACTCACCAGTAACATAAGGACTGTGTGTGCAGTGTCTCGTCAGAAATGAGCACCATTTTCAGAGTTGTATATAAAGTATCATCATTGAAAATGACAAAAGACTAACTTATCTATGTATCCGTCTTGTATGGCTGTCATCTTGATAGTGTGGAGAAACCTTTTCTTATGCATTTCAAATGGGGCGAGTAAGAGGATAGGTGATTTTGTTTAACACAATACATTCATCAATAAATAACACTGCACGCTTATACTTAAAACCTTCTAACCTAGCAAACCTATCCTTATTGTACCATAATTATAGGTCTATAACTACTTTTATCTGACTTATAAACTCATGCCTCTAAAATACTCTGTTGAATAACATTACCCTCCACAAGTACCCACTGCATTTCCTCAAATGTTTTCAATAAACATGTCATTAACAGCAATACAAAAAACACTTGCGGACCCATAATGAGTACCCATCATTAGTGTTTTCCACAAGCTTTCTGTTTTTCCCACTGAGGTAGAGTGTACACATGGTCCCATGAACTTTAACCTTAGCTTCACTGTCTGTGAACATTCCATCTCATCATTCAATAGTGGCTCCAACCAGTTCGATTTACAGAGTCTACACGTTCTGAGTTCCTTGGGAATGATTAATCTTGGGCCAATGACCTCCAACGTAAGAAGACAGTTCAATCTAAGCTTAAAGTACCAAATACGGACTGTTCCGATGGAAGTTTCCTCAAGTACAATCTAGTTTCAATTGACTGTGCATACAGAAGACCTTTATTTCAATAACGTTTCAACCTACTCAAGTCCTTTAAATCGGTTGATTTATCCCACCTTTTGATTGTGTTTTTAATACACCACTGGAATCAAGGATTGTTAATGGTTAGGTCTGTTATTTTCATAAAACCTACGCATTGTTTTTTTAAAATTACAAAGAAAATTGTTAGCACCTATTTTTTACATTTCTCGAAGATATGAGCCCAAACTTGGACTCTCCATGTACATGATCTTAGAGATGCATTTATTCATATGTTATGTTATTTTAGGTTAGGTTATGTTGATTTAAACCGTGCACTTCTACCACCCAGTGGCTGTCTCCAGGAGATTGCGTGGCTCTGCAAGAGAGGATTGTGGAGAGGCTAGTGGGGATGGGGTGAGAGGATAGGTTCAGAATCAGGAAGATCTGGCATCTGTGAGTGTTGTTTTGCATGTGGTAGTTTTTGCCAAAGGCCTCGTGCATTGTAACATATGGGTACGATTCAGTGTCTCAGGTGTTTGGTAGTGTTTGTGTTGGTGTCAGTATATTGTGTGGGTTATGGTGAGTTTGGTTGTGTGCAATGGTTAGATAGTCTCCATAAGGGATCCAGAGTCACAGGTGTCCGTAGCTGTAAGTTAATCTGGTATCTTGGTGTGAAGTTGTGTTGTTGATGGTTTTGTGAACCATGTGGGTGCTTCACCATTCTATAGATGCTGGGTGTGAACATAGTATTGATTCTCTACATGTTTATGTCTAGTGTGGCTAGTCCATGGTCTGGTATAGTGGCGTCAGTTACGTTGTATTAGCAGGAAGGGGAAAGTGGGTTAGTAAGTTGGTCGGTTTGTTGGAGCCACTGGCAGGACTCTTTGTTTGCTGCTAGACAGTGGGCCTCATTCCGAGTACGGCGCTAACCAATGGCGCTATTAACGCCTTGGTTGACGCCATACCCGGACCGGCAGCGCCTTGGTGGATGGCGGAATTACCGCCCCATTCCAAGATTGGCGGGGCGGTAATTCCCCATTCACCAAGGCTCTTCCCCATTCCCAAATGAGCCCCCATAGGGTTCGATGGGAATGGGGAAGATGCAAATAACGGTGACCGTTCATTAGGGTCACCGTTATTGGCTTGGAGGCCCCTTTGCGCCCTCGACTTTAACACCTGCTCAAAGCAGGCGTTAAGGGCGAGGGCGCAAAGGGAACTCGGAGTATGGCGGTAAGGGATCACCGCCACCGGTCTCGTTACCGGTGGTCGCTATCCCTTACCGCCATACTCGGAATGAGGCCCAGTATCTAGCTCAGTTCTTGGTGGTGGTCCTTTGGCCCAACTAATTTCCTCTCAGTTTGTCTGTGGTGTTGTTGGTGTTGGCATCGCTTCAAGGTTGTTATTATCTGCTGAATAGCCAAGATTTGAGCCATTTCCTGAAGGTGATGTGGTCCTGTGTGGTTCTAATTTCTTTGGGCATGATTTTCCAGAAGGACATAAGAATGCTATTCCACTGAATTTCCTTTTTTCGGAGTGTTTTGGCTCTATTTGTAAGTCATTGCGAGATCTTAGTTCCCTTCATGGGCGATATCAGCCAATCTTGTCTTGGAGGAATTCCGCTCCTTGTCTGAGAAAGGCCTTGTGGGCAATGCAGAGTGCTTTGAATTTGATACGCTTTTTTACTGGTAACCAGTGTAGGCTTTTCAGTGCTGGAGTGATGTGATCTCTTCTGTTAAGTCTTAATAGGATCCGGCTGCTGTATTGGGCACCCTTTGTAGTTTCTTGGTAAGTCTTTCCAGCATTCCTAGATAGAGGCTGTTTGCGTAGGCAATTATTGTGAGTATCAGGGATATGATTGTGAGGTAGCATAATAATTCCACCTCCACAATATTAACATTATTCATTTTCCATAGGTATGTTTTCCTTCTACTCTTGACACTTATGGTCATAAACTGTGATTTTAAAGGGTGAATAATCAATGTATTCTGATTTAAATACCATGCCTGCTGTTCAGTGTCTGTTGAAGTCATGCTGGTGTAAAATTTCAACTTCTCAATGATATTTTTGATATATCTTTGTAAAATTTAAATGACTATTTAAGCCCTGAGTTACTGTTTGGACACAAACCGTCTATACATTCACCTTCTTCATTTCTTCATTTCCAGATATAGAGGAGAAGCGCCTAACAAAATCTCCTTCTGCCACGCATGCTGACTGTGAGCTCATTTGGGCCTCTTCTTTCCTATTCAGTCGCCAACAAATAGATCTGCCATTTTTAAAAACTATTCCTCCTAAAAAGTCTTGGTTCTCATTTAAGTATTTCGTAATTCAGTAACTTTAACCAGTGTTTGAAGGTCTGCTTGAGAGTGTAGGTCTCGGCTTTCTTGTCTTCCCAATCGGAACCATTAAATTTAAGTATGCGCCTAATGTTGGTTCGCATGTCCCGTTTTTTCAAAACAACCTCTCTGTTAAATGTATACCCTTTTCGTTTTCCAAAGGTCTTTTGCTTTAACTGTGTGAATCCTACTTCTTAATCTAGACAGATTATTTGAAAATTCTTGGGGCGAAAAATAAAAGTTCTCAATTTCTGTTAAGGTATCCCACCATATGGTTCCTTTGTGATTCACTTTCTCATTATGTTTGCGGAAATGAGCCAGCCTATCTGCAGGTTTGTTTACTAGCACTTATTACAACTTGACTTTAAAACAACCCCCCTCTCTCCTATCATGAAAATGTTGCTGTTAACGTTGCGTGATCGCTCGTACTCCTCTTCAACACCTGGAAATGACTTAGGGGGTAATTCAGAGAAATCAGCGCACAAGTGACACATGCGGCTGGCGCGCAGTGTGCGCGTGTGGCAGTCTGCGCCAGCCGCGTGCGCCAAAACCCATTTCAGCGCACAGCGTATTCATGGATTTCAACATCCATAACCAGCCGTGGTGCATAGTGGTGCAGCGACCCTGCAGCAGTGCCAGTTACGTCCCCAACCCCGCCCCCTGCGCCATGAACAGCGCACAAATCCAGGACATGGCGCAAAGGCCAGTGGAGCAGCATACAGCCCCCCAACCACGAAAACGCGTGTATAACTTCCCGCCCACACCCCATAATACAAGTACCCCGCTCACGCCAGCGAAAACACGTGTAGAACACCCTGCGCACCCCTCAGAATACAAGTACCCCGCTCGCGCCAGCAAAAACGCATGTAAAACTCCCCGCACACGCCCCAGAACACACGTACCCGCTCGTGCCAGGTAAATCACGTACAAAAAGCACCCCCCTGTGGCGTCGGCTGCCTGTGGGGCATGCCCAGGGTGGATGGGCTGCCTACGTGTATTTGGGGGTGCGCCTGAAGTTTCACACGCGATAGGCCCTGTGCGAGCGGGGTATGTGTATTTGGGGTGTGCATGGGAAGTCACACACGCGATAGGCCCTGTGGGAGCAGTGTATGTGTATTTGGGGGTTGCGCCGGAAGTATCACATGCGATAGGCCCTGTGCAAGTGGGGTACGTGTATTTGGGGGGAGCGCGTCAAGTCACACATGCGACAGGCCTTGTGCGAGCGGTGTACGTGTATTCAGGGGTGCGCGGGAAGTACCACACGTGAATTGGCATTGTGGGCCCTCCCGGGTGTGCGGTTTACCCCGTCCCCATGCCCTGCAGGCAGCTCACACCACAGGGGACTACCCTACAATCATCCCCATGCCCTGTGTTAGGAAAGATTTCATAATTGTAGGTAATTTTCCTTCCATGTGGCAACCCCCAAACTTGTTGCTGTTGTTTTACACCCTGATCTAGACTTTGCCAGAGAAGCGCAGCCTTACGCCGCACTCCTCTGGGCTTTCACTCAATTCTTACGGGGAAACTGACATGTCCTTAAGACAGTCAGTACCGGGAGACTCCGTTTCCCTTAGTCCTTTCCTCATGTTGCAGCTTTTGAGCAACATGAAACAAGAGTGCACCGTAACTTATATTACCGCGCTCTTGGGTCTCTAGTCATTCCAAAGGCCCTAGAAACTCTCGCTGGACTTATTATGAAATGTGCAAGGGGTCGGTTTACATAGGGAGGCTTACTCTAACCCGAGTTCTGTTTCGGAGGCTGTCATCCACTACCCTGTGAGTTATCTTGTGTCTTACCCTTATTTTTCTTTTTGTGGCTCTTTTGGGAAGAAGATTTATCAGTTTCCCCACCCTCCTTTTCTTTGGACTTTTTCCCTTCCAGCTGCTTACCAGGATGAGTCTTGTCCTTATGGGACACTCAATGTGACACCCATAAATCTGCTGCAATGGCACGCTTCTTAGGCTCTATCTCCTTTGAATCTGCCCAATGCTGCTTAAACTCAGGGGAAGAAGATGCAAAAATATGTTCCAGCATGACAAGACTTATCATAACCTTCGACCCAGCCAGTCAAGTTTTTTAAGGATTCGGTTACATAAGATACCCAAGTACCACCCTCTTTTTTCTTATACTCTCGGAATCGTTTTAAATATTGGGCAGGAGTCTTTCCAAACTTTAAAATGAGAGATTTCTTCAACATTGCAAAATCTGCTTGCTCAGCCTTCGACATTTCCATAATGGCACTGCAGCCAGAATGGGGCAGTCTGCTAAGTAACCAGGCAATTTTATCAGCATTGTCAACTTGTTCAACTTCACATGCATACTCAAATGTATTCAGCCAGTCCATAATGTCGTTATTTTCCTCATACACACTGAGCAGATCTTTTGGAAACCGTGGATGAGAGGAAGCCCAAGACCCATGTCCAAGACTCTTGGATCCATTGGCAACTTGAAGCTTGGCCAGTTCCAGTTTGGCCATATTGAAATCAAGCTCCTTCTGCCTAAACAGCAGTTCTTGCTTCTTGAATTCAAGTATGGCCTCCCCATCAGCACTGGCAGAGGAAACATTGGACATTTCATCCTCCCTGTCCTCATGGTAGCGGTGGACCAGTGCAGCGGCAGAACTGTCAGTTCTACCAGTGAGAGCAGCCCCACCTCCTTCTGCACTGTCCTCTGAAGCTTTAGCGCTAAACTGAGCTTCTTGCCACGCCATGATTCTTTGGATCATTTCCATTTTTGTGCCTTGTGAGGAGACACCTCTTTCAGCACACATCTTTTTCAATGTTTCGGATTTAGAAGCATTTAAAGTTAACAAGGTACTTGTTTCCATATTGTTTGATAGGACTACGGCCTTTAAAAAGTTATACTACGACAATTCACTACGTCTCTGTTAGGAATAACTTGAAATGCCTTCGCTCATGCGCAACACTGGATACATTCAGTCATATCCCACTGCTGTACACCAATTTGTTAAGATGGATTTCTGAACTCTGTCCTGGAGGGGCAGAGGTTCAGAAGGCCAGCCTAGTTTCTTGGAACAAGGTAACCTCTGGACAAGCCAGACCAATCAGGGTAGCGATGGCAGCGGTCAAGACTAGGTCTCAAGAGGGGTGAGGGTAACTGAAAGCCCGCAATGAGCACACAAAGCAAGGACGCTTACAAATTACTCCAGACAGGTGTTATATTAAAAATATAGACACATTTATTACAAGGCCTGTGTAACATCAACCATAGTAAAGAATCACGGTAAAACTCCAGTAAACCAACACATCACAATCAATACAATATATATACAAGACCGAGGGGTCTAAAGAGTTAGAAGCACGAAATATGCAGACCACCTAGATGGGGAGGAAAACAGGCAGCGTTAGACCCAGTTCGACATCAGAGACCACCTAACTAGAAGGAAGTCCGAGCCCTATGAAGAGTGGAGCCTTGTGTTCAAACGTACCTGCACACGCGGGTGCCAACGGGCAATGGAGAGTCCAGGGAAATCAGGCAGTTCAGAAAGGTGGACGAAAAGATGGTGAACAAATCCCTGTGACTCAGGCAAGGCCCCCACTCGGTTTGCTGTTTACAACAGTGATGGAAAGCCACAGGCTCTTGCAGGAAGGCGACCGGTTAGGGTATTGACTACTCACCGGTCCCCGATGCAGGCAGACCCAGGCTTCTCCGGTTCCGTTTCGGTACTGGCAGGTTCAGATGTGATCAGAGGGACGTCTCAACGCCGTGTAGATTCCACGACAGCAGGTGTCAGGGTTGAGGGTGTCCCAGATGCAGCGAACACGCACAGGTTTGTTGCCAAAGCAGGGCAACTCGGCAACCGCGTGTATTCCGGTCCCAAAGCACACGTCTCACTTCAGACCTGGGAAGAGTAGCTCTGGCAACTTCCTCTGAGTCTACCAAGGTAGAATCCACTACAGTTCGACTGCACCCACTATCCCTAAGAGCTGGAGTATCTACTCCATTGATCAGCACACTGTCTTTAAAGTAGTGCTTGGTGTAATCTGGAATCCTAGCATAAGCCTCTGCAACGTTAGGCTCCCAGGAACCCAGGGAAACGAAAACTACCTCAGCTTCTATCCCACAGGGGGAGGAGTCTGAGGAGAAGGATGTTCCGGTAATCTCTTCTTCCTCGTAGGAGGAGAAGGCCAGATTAGCAGAGTGGACCCCCAAGGTTTTGACCTTACATCTGGGATCCCCCTTCATGTGGTCAGTTGCTCCTGCAAGACCACTCAGCCTCTGAGCGTATGAGAAGGTCTGCAAAGGCGCTTCGACCCTTTAGAATAGTGGGAACAACTATTCTCGGCGTCTTCACCAAATTCTGTACGTAAGCCTTCGGAAGCGTCCCTGGGCCATCCAGTGGACCGCCTTGCTCTGTCACCGCCGTCTGGCTTACTGCTAATCCCGTGTCCTCGGCACTCTCACATGATTCGTACACTTGGCGTTCCCAGGTCTGCAGTGAGGCGTGTGCTTTGGGACCAGAATACACGGGGTTGCCGAGTTGGCCTGCTGTTGTAACAAACCTGTGCAAGTTCGCTGCATCTGGGGCACCCTCGACCCTGACTACTGCTGTTGCGGAATCTACACGGCGTCGAGACGTCCCTCTGATCGCATCTGAACCTGCCAGTACCAAAACTGAACTGGAGAAGCCTGGGTCTGCCTGCATCGGGGACCGGTGAGTAGTCAATACCCTAACCGGTCGCCATCCCGCAGGAGTCTGTGGCTTTTCATCGCTGTTGTAAACAGCAAACCCTCTCCTGCACTCACGCCCTGCTTCTGCCCCTAAGTGGAGGCCTTGCCTGAGTCACAGGGATTTGTTCACCATCTTTATGTCCACCTTTCTGAACTGCCTGATTTCCCTGAAGAGACTCTTCTTTGCCCGTTGGCACCCACGTGTGCAGGTACTTTTGAGGACAAGGCTCCACTCTTCGTAGGGCTCGGACTTCATTCTAGTTTTTTTTTTTTTTTAATTTTTATTATATTTCAACCATCAAAACAATACAGACCAAATATATAGTACAAGATGCCATAATACAGTTTCGAGTGTGTACATTATACAATTTGATCTCTGCTCCCCAAAACCCACCCCCCCTACGAGCCCACCCAGTCTGTTCACTCTGTGTTCGCGCCGCGCGGTGGGGTCCGTTCTCCATTGGAATCCGCCAAATCTGGCATTGTTCCAAACAATTTCGCTATCAGTGATTTCCAAGCCAACAGGGTTCCACCTCTTCTTCCCCTCCCATAATGCTGGACTCCTGCCATACCATAGTCTGTGCTTCCGCCCACTTCTGCAATTCCTTCCACCATATCTCCACCTGTGGTTTATGACAAGCCTTCCACCCCATGGCAATCCTCCTCTTAGCCAGCACATATGCCAAGTCCCTGAATTTGTTAACATGCTTCAGTTTCTGCGACCTAGGGAACCCCCCCAATAGGCAGGCCCAGGCTGTCTCTACAACCAGTGTGACTCCTTTATCCGCCAGTTTTGCTGCTATCTCGCTCCAGAAGCGCCCAACCACCGGGCAGGACCAAAACATGTGTAACATGTCAGCCCGTTCTTCATCACACTTGGGACATGCTTGTCTACCTGCGTTTTTAAACCTTGATATCCTCAGGGGTGTCATGTACGCCCTATGCGTAATATATAATTGTATCTGTTTCAGGTAGCGTTTCTCGACACCTTCTGATGATACCACAGAGCCCGCTCCCACATCCCATCCTCCATCGGGGCTCCCACCTCAGTTTCCCAATCTAATCTAAGTTGCGTTGGTTCTTTACCAATCCTAAGCATCAGCATGTCATACAATCTTGAAATCTCATGTCCTCCCACTGTTACGTCATATATAGTGTCTACAATACCATTCGGCTCTGCTTAGAGAATAGTTTCGGGCCAAGTCTTCTTAATTGCCCGCGCCAGTCTATGATATGTAATATATTGACCTACATGTAGCCCTGTGTCCTCGCCCAACTCCTCAAAACTTATGATGGCTCCCTCCCGCCTAACATCTCCCACCGTTGCCAACCCCACTGATTCCCAGTGGTTTCTAATCCTCCTCCGCAGTTGCACATCTCCTTTAGCCAGTGCCACCAGCGGTATGTGCGGGGAGCACGGAGCCGGGATTTCCATCATCCTGCATGCGCAGCGCCAAATCCTCCATCTAAGCATCATCATTTTGGGGCGCCCCTGCATTTCTGTTTCGGATAACCAGATCATCTCTTTTAAGTAAAATGGGGCACAGTCTGCACTAAACAATCTGGATTCGGGGGTACTTTCATCCGAGAGCCATTTAGCAGCGTATTTCAGTTGGCCCGCTACATAGTAGGCCTCATAGTTGGGGAGCCGTATCCCCCCTTTTTCGTAAGAGTTTTGCAGTTTCCACAATGCCATCCTGCATCTAGTTTCCTGCCACAAACAGTCCCTGCATATACTATTAAGCTTGGCAAAAAACTTCCCGGGTATGAGGTATGGAATGTTCCCGAAATAATGCAGGAGTCTGGGCAAAACCACCATTTTAAGCATTGCATTTCGCCCCATCATAGCTAGCGGCAGCTTCCCCCAAAATTGCATACTTTTCTCTATTTTCCCCACGGCTACCTCCGTGTTGTGCTTATGTTCTTGTTCAACCGTATGATACACGTCTATCCCAAGGTACCGAAAGGTATCAACCGCCCAAGGGGCTTGCAATACCGGCAGCTGTTCTACGGGGAGACCCCTATAGTTACCCAATGGGAAAATCACAGACTTCTGAGGATTCACAGCTATTCCAGACAACCCTGCATACCGATCCATAACCTCCAAAATATACTGGAGATTTTCCTCCGGATACTTCAGATACAATAACATATCGTCTGCATATAAAGAGATCAAATGTCGCTCCCCACCCACTTCAATGCTTATAGTGTCATACTGCTGTCTGAGGTATATAGCCAAAGGCTCCAATGCCAATATGTACAACATAGGGGACCACGGGCATCCCTGTCTAGTACCTCTGCCTAACCGCCATCTCTCTGAAATAACAGCTCCCGTTTTAACTCTAGCGAGAGGCGCACTGTATAACATCTTTGTCCATCTTACATATCCGGGCCCCATCCCATATTCCGCCAGAGTCGACAGCAGCCATGGCCACTTAACAGAATCAAAAGCCTTTACCGCATCCAAGGACACTACTGCCATGTCACCCTCATTCCCCCCCGCCCATTCAATGACTCGGTGGAGTCGCCTGTGATTGTGAAATATGTTCCTGTTTGGAACATAACCCGTCTGATCCGGGTGTATGAGTTTGTCTATGACTCTTCGCAGTCTGCTCGCCAAAACAGCTGTTAAGATCTTGCTGTCTTGATTCAGCATTGATAGTGGTCTGTAGGAGCCACAACTGTGCCCAGGTTTATTCGGTTTAGGGAGCGGAATTATAATTGCTTCCCTTAGCAACTCAAACGCTTCATTCAGCATATTCAGCATCAGAGGGAGCACCTCTGCCATGTATGCTTTATAAAACTCTGCTCGGAAACCCATCCGCCCCTGGGGTTTTACTAGTAGGCAATTGTCTCACCACCACTTCTAGCTCTTGTAAAGTAATTGGTGCATCCAGCTCTTCCCTCTCTTCAGCACTTATCCTGGGCAGACCTATATCTTCGAGTGTTTCTTTTATCCTCACTTGATTATCCACCTCAACGTCCCCATACAGTTCTCTGTAATACGTGGCAAATTCCTGATTAACTCCCTCCTGGGTGTCCGCTACACTGCCGTCACCCCTTGTTATTGCCCTGATGGTGGGTCTGGGGGTTTCGCTCTTATATAACTACGCCAGAAGCTGTCCTGTTTTGTCACCACCCGCGTGCTGCCTCTCTATGTATTTCTTATAATTCAATTTACACAACCTATCCCAATGCTCTCCACACTTCTGTTGAAGTTGAAGTATTCGCTCCGCAGTCGAACCAGTATCGCCATCCTCCCTTTGTGCTTTTTCCAAATCCCTCTCAGCCTCTTGTAGATCAGCCAAGATACCGCCCAGCAGACTTTGGGATTTTGCTATGGCCAAGCCTCTCAACACTACTTTAAATGTGCTTTCTCCACAGTAAAACCTTGCAAGAGTTTTTCGGCCCCTATTTCTTGCAAGAGTAAATGTTCGATGTAATCTGTGGGGTCTCGGCCTTCCTCTCCCTCTGGAAGGCCGACCACGCGAATGTTGTTCCTCCTTGCTCTCCCTTCCGCCTCCTCGGCCCGATTCTCCAGGTTAGCTACCTGTTGTTTTAGCACGTGAACCTCCTTCGCATTGCTGCTACTAGTTTCTTTGTTGATTTTCACCGCACTTTCCAAGCTACTCGTTCTCTCAGCCAACGCTCTAACATCCTGTCTCAGCAAGGCGACATCGATGCCCACTGCATCTATCTTGGCCTCCAGGGAAGTGCGCAAGTCCGCCATTGCTAACCCCCATGAATCTTTTAGTTCCGTGATAGCCGCCAAAATCTGGTGGTTTTCGATCATTGTGGTGCTCTCCATCGGTGCTGACGCGCCCTTGAGTGCTGTGGTCACAGGAGACAACTGCGTCTTGGCAAATGCTTCCATAGTGGACTGTTTACTCTTACTCTTGGTTATGGTCCCTCTTCCCGCCATCTTGCCTGAGGTTGCTTGGTCTCTGACGTGTCGGCTCCGCACTCCTGTTTCAATGCAAACCCTGGTCCAAGAAAGTTAACCAGGAGAGCTTCCGTATAGGCTTGCATTCGCCGGGCTATTCCTGGAGTGGGTTGTGCTTTCCCACGTATTGGTTAATTTGATTGATTGCAGGGATAAGTTCTCCTTATGCTGTAGGCACCTAACTTTTGGGCTCTCTGCACAATGTGCACCATTAGGTATGTCTTCAGCAGTCTTCCTCACTAACCTTTCCGGGTGTATGTTCATGCGCGGTGCTCCGAACGCAGCACCTCACCCACTTGTGCCTGGCCGTCGCGCCTCTACACTGCGTTGTGGCTGGCCTTACTTACACCTTTGCAGGTCTCACACCGTAGAGTTGCACCGTTCAGCTGTGTCGTCTGTTGTGTGTTGATGTCTGTGCCATGCTTGCATGCGCCATTCCCAGGCCGTGTCCCGTTAGCTCTGGGACACCCATTGCCTCACACAGTTCCACAACATCTGCAGCAGTAGACTTCCGTAGCTCTACTCGCACCCCTGACGTGGCTATGGGCTTCAGTTTCTGTCCTTGCGCCAGCTACCACACTTGTGATGACTTCTGGGTTATGTGTTTTCTATCCGGGGGAGGGGGGTTAGTCCTTTATCACACATGGACAGTGTGCAACTGTCCTATCAAGTTCTCACAGTCATCCATCTGCACAATGGACAGGGTTTGCTGTGTTATCATCACCCCCATCCAGGGCAGTATGATATCTACTGTCAGTCTCTGGGCACTTTGCTACAGACCGGATCACCCTCTCCTCAGGCAATCCAGCTCCTCTCTTCCAGTGGAAGCGCTCTGCTTTCCCGCATTAACGAGTCCTCGCCACACCCGCAGATCTTCTAATGGCAGGCAGCATCTGCCACGTCGGGAGCCTGCCGCAATTCATTGTTATTCTGTCTGCAGGCCTGCACCTCGAGTGTTACATGCTCACTCTGCCTCAGATACTTCTAATTCAGGGTGCCTGCCATGCCAGTGCAGTCCAACATTGTCCTCGCCTATGGAGGCACCCACCCCTCACAACGGCTCCACAACGATCACTAGGGCCCAGGGTCCCTTCGTGGCTCCAATAGTCTACGGTCCTTGTGACACCTTATTTGTGTGCCTCGGTGTGCCCTTCCCCTGGCATGGAGGTCCGTCTGCATGTCTGCACTCAGCAACCCTTGATTCCGGGGGTCCGCCTGCTCCGCAATCCCCAGTTCTCAGGGGTGTGCGCAGCTCCCATTCCTCGCTGCTTAAGTGGCTTTTCGGTATCTGTCAGGCCACGCTGCAGTCACTCACACCATGTCCTTTCAAGCGATGGGTCAAAGCATGTTCCGTGCTACTGTATTATGCGCCGCCTGCACACTGCTCATCTGGTTACACAATGTGTCCACACTCTATACTCATCCTGTGGAACGTTCAGCTTAAGCAGGCTCCGCCGCCACGGATACTCCGTGATACAATGAATCTTCACTATGGTTGCCTCGTGTGGATTGTTCAACTGCAGAGGGCCCCACTGTACGGATGTGCCGCGCTCTCTCTCTCAGAACAATTCCAACTGCTGCTCTCGTTCTAGTCCGTACGGAGTCACATATCGCATCCTGGCATTTCCCTTTGTTTGATGGCGGTCGCCATCTTGTTAGCAGGTTCGCAGGCTGAGTCACTCATTCTGGCCTCCGTATCTGCCACCCAGTTCAGTCGATCCACTGCTGATGATACACACAATGAGCCCCACACATTCCAATAGCCGCTGGCCCGTTTATGATATATTTTAGAGATTTCAATTATCTGTGTGAGTCAGGATCATTCGCAGATCTGCAGGAGCTCTCGGGAAGAGCAGCCTATTCCATGGCTGCTAAGCCACGCCCCCCCTTACTTCCTTCTAGTTAGGTGGCCTCTGATGTCGAACTGGGTCTAACGATTACTTGCACTGCCTGTTTTCCTCCCCATCTAGGTGGTCTGCATATTTCATGTTTCTAACTCTTTAGACCCCTCGGTCTTGTATATATATTGTATTGATTGTGATGTGTTGGTTTACTGGAGTTTTACCGTGATTCTTTACTATGGTCGATGTTACAAAGGCATTGTAATACATGTGTCTATATTTTTAATATAACACCTGTCTGGAGTAATTTGTAAGCGTCCTTGCTTTGTGTACTGATTGCGGGCTTTCAGTCACCCTCAACCCTCTTGAGACCTAGTCTTGACCGCCGCTATCGCTACCCTGATTGATCTGGCTTGTCCAGAGGTTACCCTTTTCCAAGAAACTAGGCTAGTCTTCTGAACCTCTGCCCCTCCAGGACAGAGTTATGAAATCCATCTTAACACCCTGCAGGCAGCCCACACCACAGGGGACTACCCTACAACCCTTCCCATGTCCTGCAGGCAGCCCACACCACAGGGGACTACCCTACAACCCTCACCATGCCCTGCAGGCAGCCCACATGGCACCATGCACTTGTGAGCACACTTGGGAGCTCCGACTCATGTCCCACTGCACCCCCACCCACCCAGCAGTGAGGGGCACCTGCCAGCAGGCCCCCACTCATGTCCCCCTGCACCCCTACCAACCCAGCAGTGAGGGGCACCTGCCAGCAGGCCCCCACTCATGTCCCCCTGCACCCCCACCCACCCAGCAGTGAGGGGCACCTGCCAGCAGGCCCCTACTCATGTCCCCCTGCACCCCTATGAACCCAGCAGTGAGGGGGCCTGCCAGCAGGCCCCGACTCATGTCCCGCTGCACCCCCACCCACCCAGCAGTGAGGGGCACCTGCCAGTAGGCCCCAACTCATGTCCCCTGCACCCCCACCCACCCAGCAGTGAGGGCACCTGCCAGCAGGCCCCGAGTCATGTCCCCCTGCACCCCCACCCACCCAGCAGTTAGGGCCACCTTCCAGCAGGCCCCAACTCATCTCCCCCTGCACCCCCTCCCACCCAGCAGTGAGGGGCAACTGCCAGCAGGCCGACTCATGTCCCCCTCCACCCCCACCCACCCAGCAGTGAGGGGCACCTGCCAGCAGGCCCCGACTCATGTCCCCCTGTACCTCCACCCACCCAGCAGTGAGGGGCACCCGCTAGCAGGCCCCAACCATGTCCCCCTGCACCCCCACCCACCCAGCAGTGAGGGGCACCTGCCAGCAGGCCCCGACTCAAGTCCCCCAACCCACTCACCCACCCAGCAGTGAGGGGCACCTGCCAGCAGGCCCCCACTCAAATCCCCCCACCAACACATTACCATGATCCACAATCATGGCCCTTATGGCCACCCAAATCCCACCCCACACCGCCCCAGTCCAAACCAAGTATTCCATCCACCCCACATTGAAATCCCCATTACATGATACATCCCAAATGGCAAGTATGCACATCAATACATGTCCGTCACACACACACAATGGGTGCAAGTGAATGAGAGAATCCACATCGTGACATGCATGATACCAATGAGAGAAAACCACACATTGAAGTATGAAAAAATAATGTATTAAACACAAAAGCACGGGAATGAAATGAAATCACACAATAATGGAAATAATAAACAAAATGCTGCATGTTCCAAAAAAATGAAATAAAACATATATGAAAGTGGAATCAAAATAAATCCAAATGAAAATGGGTCCAAAGTGTCATCCAAAGAAAAGAAATCTAAAAAATCCATTGCTCCATGGTAAATACAAAAAAAATGATGAGAAAAGCAGTCTTCAACTATATACAAAGAACAAATCCAGGGTCCATGAGCCCAACAGTTGAAAGGAAACCTAGAAAATCCCTACCTAATAAAGAACTATCTACAAAAAGGTGTGGCATAGTCCAAGCGCCCCAAATGAAAGAAAAACATAAATGAAACCTATCACTAACTAACTATATACAATGGCGGCAGACAAGTCCTCCAGCTCACTTGACCATTTCCCGGGCCAGGGCTTAATCGAACTCCTGTTCTATGTCCTGGAGGCGGGCCTGTTCCATGGCACCGAGGTTTCGCAGGGATAAAGCCATGTCCACCTCCAATTCCCTGCGAATTGCCTCGAGGCACTCGGCCTGCCTCAGCGCCCTGCGCATGGAGTTCTCCGCCCTGACCATAGTGAGCCGTGCCTCTTTCGCCCCCCGCTCTGCATCTATGTGCTGGCCCAACCGCTGCCACACGGAAGACACTCCCAATCCAGGGTCCTCCTGCCCTCCGGCCGATGCCTGCCGCTCTGATGATGATGGCCCCATGCCATCATCGCTCCCACCTTGAGCCTGCTGCTGCCGTGCCTGTGCCCTGCCCCTTGATGCCTGCACATCCTCCTCCTGCTGGGGTGCAGTTGTTGGGGTGGCCACCCCTGCTGGACCTCCGACTCCCGACTGTGGCAGGGATGTGTCCTCCACCAGCCTGGCCGCTGGGTCAGAGGCAGCTCCACAGGGTACCCAGGTGATACATGGGCCAGAAGATGGCACAGAGGACGACTGGTGCATAGGGGGTTCCGGTGAGGAGGGGTTCGGAAGAAGGTCCAGCACACGGAGGAATCCAGCACTGGTGACCCATCCTAGTAGGTCAACGCAGTCACAGAGGCATCCAAGATGACGTGCAGTGTCTTCACGAAAACACTGCAGGTCATCTTGCATGCCGCGTTGATGCAACGCCATCCCAGCCAGGACAGGCTCAACACAGTCTCGGAATGCCACGTCCGCAGGGAGAGGAAGGCCAGTTGTTGTGCGCTCATCCCCTCCCTGAGAACGGGTCTGGACGTGGGCATCCCTGCTGGTGCGGGATGATGCAGTCACAGGATCGTTTAGTTTAGTTTAGTTTATTCATTTGTATTGCGCACCAGACCCGAGGGTATGAGGGCGCAGGAGCAACAAGGTTATTCGCAGCTTGTTTACATGTTACAATGCATAACACTAATTACAATGGGACAATAGATGGTTGAAGCAGACACGATAAAGTCAAGAGTTCACAGATTTATAAATATACACATTTACATAGTTTATAGCGGTGAGGTGGGTTGGATGGTATTTGCGGTCATTGTTCTTTAACCATTGTTTGTAGTTGCGTCTAAAGTGTGTGTAGGTTTGGGGTTTCCTTAGAGAGGCTGGTAGGGAGTTCCAATGTTGGGCTGCTTTCACTTGGAAGCTGTTGCCACCCATTTTGGTGCATTTGAACCTGGGAACTGTGAGTAGATTAGCGTTGGAGGTTCTAGTAGGTCTATTGGAGGGGTGTTTACTTATTCTGTCGACTAAGGAGTGGGGGGCAGCGTTGTTGAGGCATTTGTGTGTTAGTGAGTCTACTTTGAGTAGGATTTTATCTGAAGTGTTGAGCCAATTATGGGCTCTCCTGATGTTACAGATGTGTTCTCTCTTGGGGATGCTAGGCGCTGCTCTGAGAGCGTTGTTTTGTAGCGTTTGTATTTTGTTAGTAACCTTTTTGCTAGCTCCTACGTAGAGGGTATTACTATAGTCCAGTTTTGATAATACAAGGGCTCTGGCTAACGTAATGCTGCTCTGGGTGGATCAGAAGGGTTTGGCTGTTCTTATAAGCTTGGGGACAGGATTACACACAGGCACCTCCGCGGCGGCCTGTGCTGCCTCCTGTCCCTGCCCCTGGACTGCACTACTAGCACCAGTGGAATCCCCACCTCCAGACCCCATGTGTGTCCCTTCCACGGCCTCCTCCTCAACCAAAGCCCCCACCAACCTGGATGACTCCGTGCCATCTTTCTGCATCGGACACTGTGGGGTCTCAGCTGCCCCTTCTGCTGCTGAGGAGTCCACCTCTGACCTCAGTCTCTTGGACCTATCTTCTGCAGCTGCGGCCATGGACGCGGCACCAGACTCCGCACTCCCTGATGAGATGACAACATGGGAGGGGAGCCGGGCCTTGTGTCTCCGGCTGGCGGTGCGATCCCTGCCGCTTTGCTCCACAGCACCATCTCCACCCTCTTCATCAGTTGACGCTGCAGACAGGGAGAGATAGAACACAGGCAACAGGGCACTGTACAATGGTCTGATACACACATGACAGTTGTACATGAATGGCAGTGTCAAACTTCAGACATGGCATCACACTCCCCAACACACATGTCATTTCAACTCAAACATATGAGAAAATCAACAGGAATGTTGCACCAGGCAGCACCATCCATACACAAACAACAGCATGAGCAGCCGAAGGTGAGCCTGATGTCACATGCAACACAGGAGTGCAGAACACATGCACACACGCCACCAGACATACATGCATCTGTACATCTCCACCACCTGTCGCAGTAATAACATCGCCATCCATGTCACATCTGGAAATCAGCCTCCTACATGTCAGTGTCACATGCATCCATGGTGTATCACAGTTGCACACTTGTCAAATACACACACATGCAAATGTACATAGTGCAGATGCATGCAGGTGGAAGCAGCATCCATGTGTGACACCACAACCATGCCACAGTACATACACAGAAATTTAAAAATGTGTGCACCCACACCTGCATTTGGCCAGCATGCTTACCAACACATACACCATTGATGTGTCTCACACATGAGAGGACTCACATGTGGCAGGCTCACGTCCCTGTATATACACATCCATACATGGCCCTACAAAGACATATGTGCAACCTGCACACTCCTGCCACACCTCAACATGCACAGCGTCCAATCAGTATGCATGTACACTTACCGCTCGACTCCAGACGTGTCTGCCTCTCAAGGACCTGGAGGTGGAGCGCTGGGTGTATACGTTCCAGGACCCTCATCTGGTTGTTGGATTGGCGGACCCTGCACCACTCAGCATCCGCCAGAGGCGCCGGGCCTTGTTGAGGGTCCTGGACCTGAAGTCCTCATAAGCCCTTCTGGACGTGTTGAATGTCGGGGACTGCCAGCCCCTCCACGTTGATGGCAGCCACAACGTCCATCCAGATCCTCTTCCATCTTTCATTGTCGGCGTGCAAACTTCCAAAGAGGGCATCATACTGCCCCAGGACTCGCTCCACCAGGATACCAACTTCATTGGCACTGAAGCTGGTGGCCCTCTGTCTCTCTGGCTGGGGGTTGTCAGTGGTTCCAGATGGTGTTGTGTCCGACATGGCAAACACAGAGGCTGTTGTGGGTGGGCGACTGGGTCCTGGGGCTGGGCTGTGGAGCGATGGAGTAGCAGTCGGGAGTCTTCTGTTCCTGCCGGGGTGGTCACAGCTACTGCACACCTGCAGATGGCTGACGTGCAGGCACCAAACAGCAGGGCACGTGGGCAGCAGGCAGGCAGCAGCAGGTGGCAGGTGGGAGCGTGCTCGGGGCTCTGGGGGGCAGGAAAATGGCCGTCTGGGCAGGAGCATGGTCTTCTGTGTGTTGTTGCATGGCCAGCTTGATACGGAGTGATTTGGCACGTGAAAAAACTGCACGTCAGCATGTAATTCGAGGAAAGGCCATTAGCGCATAAGCACATCTGTGACGTTACGCGCACTGGTGTTTCCCTCGTGATGGGTGCATAGTGATTCAGCACGTGAAAAAAATACACTTCCGCGTGTGAATGCGCATGTTCCAAGGAAAGGGTCTAAGCGCGTCTGAGATGTGACGCGCCCGGGCGTTTACCTCAGCACGGGTTAAAGGTGAGCGGGGCCAGCAGTTCGCTGTTCGTGCCTTTCATGGAGACCGACTTGTGTGTTGCTACTTCGTGTTGTTTCACGCGCCATCACAATTTCACAGCGGATCAAGGACGTATCTCTTATTTTGATGGGGGTATTAGCTAGCATGTTTTTCATTATCACGCTAGTCTGACGGTGAGCCGCGCATGCTATTTTTCCCACTGCGGGTGCCCCTGTGTATCGTGTACCCGTTTTCGAGGTCATAGTAGCCTGCGTGTCCAACGCGTACCTGTTTTTAATGTCCCTGGGTGCCACCGCGTACTGCAGGAGGTTAATTCCACACACGTGGGCTACCTGGGGTTGCGTGCACTGTTTTACTGCAGTTTTGGGGTGCCTGAATGTTGCGTGACCCGTCACTTTATCACCGGGGTCGCATACAGCCTTGCAGGTGCAGGGGTGCTGTTAACATCTTTTATCCCACCCCGTTCACCCCAATTGCCCAGGACAATTGTCGTGTACACCTCCCATTGGCACTACTCCATCTGTGCCATGGCTGGGAGGCCACGAAAGGTGATGGGCGCCTCAGCTGGGAGTACTCCACGTGGTGGGCCTGGTCAAGGACGTGGCCGGGATGACCAGGGAGCAGGGTGTCCAGGGTGGCTGCAGAGGGGGAAGAGGCAGGGGTGCGCCAGCTCAGCATGATGTTGTGCAATGTGTTGGTGCAGTCATGCCACCACCCCCTGCGGCTCCGGGAGATGCAGTACTTGCATCTGGCACGGGCGCCCCAGGGTAGTGGTAGCTGCAGGTGCAGCTGTGGACACCACCACCCAGGCTCAGGGTCTGCCAGCGCAGGCTGTGTTGGCACTTGAAGAGTCCATGGAAGATTTCAAGGTGGTCAGGAGGCATACCGTAGGTGTACGCAGGGCAGCCATGACCGAGGCACGTGTACCTGGGGCATTAATGTCATCTGCTGCCCCAACCAGCTGCGTGTTGGCAAGTTCAGGGGCAGATGCAGCCGACACCACCCCGGTTATGAGTCTACCAACCAGGACAGAACCCGGTCAATGACCCTGGAGCAGCGGATGTTGCTGCACAGGGTCAATTCCAGGGCACCTAGCCATGCAAGTCAGGGGTTCACTCCATGTTCCACCTGCCACTCCCTCGGCTCATTCCACCAGCGCCACTGCCCATACTGATCAGGGCGGCATTTGCCAGCCAGGGTCCGGTCCAGCGTCCAAGAGGAGGAAGGTTGCATCAGCAGTAGAGGCTGTTACCCCAGACACAGCTACGGCCTCCGGCATGTGGAGGAAGAAGCCTTTCTGCAAGCAGGAACTGGACTTCCTCGTGGACTACATGCAGGAACACAACCGTGACATGCTAATGGGGCCGAATTGTCAAACAACGGCTGCCCATCGTAATACCCACTGGAAGCAAGTTGCGGATGATGTGAGTGCATTCGGCCATGAGGTGCGCACAGCACAAGATTGCAAAAAGCGTTGGAATGACCTCGAACGCAGCACTAAGGCAAAGCATGCCTCTAATTACAACAGGACTCTGGTGACTGGCAGTGGGCCACCACCTGAGGCGGAAGACCTCACTCCGCAAGAGGAACTTATTGCGGAGTTCATACCAACAGAATTGGTCAATGGAGCAGGAGAGATGTGGACTTTGACGCCCCGTCCAGTGAGTGTTGTTGCTTGTTGGTCGACGAAATGTGTGTTTTGCTTGTGTGATGTGTTTTGCTTCACTGCCACAGCATGTCATGTATACATGGTTGTCATGTCCAAGTAATGCAATGCTTCTATGATACGTGCCTGCTGTGCAGGATAGTGGACATGTAGAGCAAACGGGGACTGTCCTCACCACCACATTGCACCCTAATCACATGCTAGTCACCCAGCTGCCCCTACAGTCTATGTTCCAGCTCAATGGCCATTCTGCATGTAGCCTGGGGTGTATTTCCTCTCAGCACTGGGACTATGTCATTGCATGACTGACATGCATCTGTCCTCTGGATGCATGCGGGTACTCCACATAGGCATGCTCCCTTGCCCCTCCACCAACCCTGCGCCCCAATTTCAACATTGCACACGTGTGCATCACGTTGGCATACTGCAATGGCCTGTTCAAGACTCCTGTGTACATGCAAACTTCCACCAGCCAACCTGCCAGACACATGCAGTGGTGTACATCCTCTGCACCTTAAGCAGGTTGTCTCACTTGGACTGTGCAGATGGCAGATACTCTGCTGGGACATGAGTTCCCTCATGCTCCATGTGTATTCCATGCATGCCCCTATGTGTCCTTGACTGGATGATCATTGTAGTACGTGTCCAGGATGACCTACATTTCTTTGCTTTTGATCATCCATTCCATGCCCACTCTGGCTCAGACCTGCACCACACACATGTTTAGGGTGTCACAGTCTGTGCAGGGCACAGGCCTACACCCGTTTCAGGCCCACTGACTCTGTTCAACTGGTGTAGGGGCTTCTGCACACATGGCTGTACTACTGAGGGGCCATCTTATGTCCTGCTTTCTGTCCCATCATCATCTGCTGTGTTGTCAGTTGACTCAGATGATGCAATTGATGCTAGCCAATACACAGGTCTCTGGTTGTCCTTTCGCTGCCATGCAATGCATAGCTACATTTTCACTTGGGGTGGGTTTGTTTGTAGCCATGCAACACATTGCATGCTCATTGCACGTGATGCCTGGACTTGCCCTTGCACTGCCTTCAAGTCAATTGATACACATCATGATGTACTTGTTCATGTAGATAGTGGATAACGTACACATGTCCTGCACTGCATCAACCCACTTCTGAGCCGTGTTACACCATTCTACATGCCTAGTCCCTGATGCTATGTCAAAGTGACTTTGCATGCAGGCCAGGTTCACATTTGTGTGTGACATGTGTGCTTCATGTGTTGTCAGTCTGTGTGATGTATATGTGTGTGTGTATTATGTGCTTCTGAAATGTGTATTAATGTAAATTTTCTTCACTTTCCAGATGATGATGCAATGGAGCCAGAGGATGGTGTTGTCATGTCAGACACAGGTTTGCTATCACACCAGCAACCCGGCACAAGTGGGGGTCGTGGGGTGGTAGACCACAAAAACCCACATGTGTTACAGACCATCTTGTCTGTGGCTGACAACGAGTCAAGCCCGGATGATCATTCTGATGACAATGCTGAGTTGGATGTGCATCGGGTCCATTTGTATGGGGTGAAATATTCTGATGTGGATGCTCCTCTGTCTGTGACACCTGCACTCAGGGGCCAGACGGTGGTGGGACCTCCGCCTGTGGTGGATCGGGACGCAGGGTCACCCTCCACACCAGTCACTGATGTGCCTGGGACATCACGTCGATGGGGGGATGTAGTCCTGCAGCCGTGGGCGGTACCAACCCGACAAGGACGGCCAGTCCTTGGGACCCGCAGCTGTCAAGCCCAGCAACACGGTGGCCGCGCGCCACTGAGGTATACTAAGTGGGGGCAAGACATGACTGCCAATTGAAAACATCGCTGTGAGCATGGAGCGTGTGGTCCAATCCGTGCTCCCCACTACTAGGCAGACTAGGCAGATGCTTCTCCAGCAGCGGGCGGCACAGTCCATGGCCCGCTCGCTCAGGCTGGGCATGGTGGCCTCAGACAGGGCACGCCAGGCTGAAATGCTGTCTTTGCGTCAAGCAATTGCTGCTCATGCAGAGGCACACATGGAGGCCCTGAGGGCTGAGAATGAATCCCTCAGATCCACTCTGGGTGTCCTCTTGATGTCCCAGAGGGAGCGGTTAGAGGAGAGGTTTGCGCAGCTTGAGCGTACCATCTCGGCTGAGCTACGTTCTTGCCGGGTGGTGCATCAGTTGTCCAACCAGGCCACGCAGGAAGAACTCCATGTTACACGTGCTACCTTGCAAGAGGAAGCACGCGTATCACAAGAGGTTCTGCATGCTGACCTACGTGTCATCGCCGCACAGAACCAGGCTCATCCGTCCAGCTGCCGACGAGTGGCAAGATGCGCCTAGGTGTGGTCAGGCTCCTGTACCAGGTCTACCTTTCCAGGAAGAGGCTGATGCGGATGACGAGATATCTCCCACACAGGCCGGGCTGTGCAGACGTTGAGCCCATGGAGGTTTATTTTTTTGACTCAAAAATCATCGCATGTGGGTGTTCAGCTGCACCCTGTAACTACCCCTCCTGGGTGCCTCCCTCCCCCCGGGTCGTATGTGGCCATTTTTGATTTTTCATTTTAGTTTAGTTAGTTAACATTGTTTTTGATAGTTAGTTTAATTAGGTAATGTAGGTTTTTTATAGTTAGTTTAATTAGTTAATATAGTTTAAAATTGCTTGTCTATTGTGCATTCATGTGACAGTGTGGTGCTTTGTGGCTTTTGAAAGCATCCACTGTCTGTTCCAGCTGGGCCCTTCAAGCTTGTCTCGTGTATGTGTTTGCAGCTTTGGGTCCTGACTCAGTTAGGCCACTCCTGCTTCCCTTATCCATGGGCTTGCAAGGATGGTTCGATGTTACAGTCATTTACACAAGGGCTTTGGACTGTCATATCTGTGGCCTGTCTGCTGCTGTACTACTTGTGTTAACACCCCTAGTGGGGATTGTGGGGGTTTTATCCACGGCATGTCTGCATTAGATTTGGGTGGGTTCATGATTGGTGTGTCCATTAATTGATATACATTGTGCTGTATGTTTATTTTCTTTCCTGTATATGTGGTTGATGCACTTCATGCTGTAGACAGTGGACGGCACCCTTTGCCTGTCAAAGTCACACTGATGGTGGGAGGAATTCCTATGTAGGTGTCTGACATGGCCCAGTCACCACGAGCTTGAAGAGACACACACAGGGAACTTTCCTATGTTAATTATATGTTTTGTGCCCTTTCTGCTGGAGAATGAGCCTCCAGACCACATTTGCCAGCAGACATGGGCCATTGTACGACACACAGCTGGCCACGTTCGGTGGGGCAGACATGCACATGTGTGCGCAAACAGTGCTCAGTCGTCCAACAGAAGCAGACTTGTTTTCAGGAGCTCCAGGCAAGGTGAGCAGCACAAGGGGGCCACACCGCAGCCAAGCTTCCGCCAGGCCATTTGCACATGCATGCTAAGTAGCACTTCTGATGGGGAGCTTGGACAGATATTGTTGTTGAAGCACAAAGTACAGCTAAGATGCGTTGGGGGACAAATGGCAAGTTGCTTACCAAGTTGTCAGGGGCACACGCAGGGGCTGTCGCACATATCCTCCGGTCCATCCTGCTCCATAGAAGCAGAGTCATTAGTGCAGTAGCGTTCCTAGCCAGAACATGAGGCAGTGCACAGGCACACCCAGCGAGGCACAGACTTATGTGCAGTGCATATCATGTACATATGCAAATTGACACGTGCACTACTTATTTTAATCTGCGGATGCCAGAACACAACTTGTACTGAAGTCGCACCTCGCTATACGCGCCTAGCTGCTCACCCAGCGACCATTGTATGATGTGTGATTTTTGATGCATTGTCTTCCATTTGCCGCGGGCCCAGGTGCGCCTGCTTTACTGCATTGACAGTGTATGGACCATCACAGGGGCAAGCTAACGTATGGGTACAAAGCAGCAGACAAGAGTGTTTGTTTGGAGAGGAGTCACTTACTTTGGGGCATTTATGGTGTTGCGTGTGTGTGTTGTATACAAACACAGATTGGTAACTCACACTCTCATTGCAGCATTGAACTGCTCCTGTTACCAGACCTGAGAGTGCACAGGCAGGAGGCCAGCACTCATCCCAGAGATAAGTCTCTCTTTGGCTTGCATTTGACTCATTTGGTACAATGTGCAAAATGAACATGTTTTGTGTGATTGAGTATGTGTTATTGTGAATAGTTGTTTTTTGTATTTTCCCTACTTTCCCTTGACAATCCTACTTCCCTCCTCTGCCTCTCTTTCTGGTTATCCTGAATACCAATGCCTGTCCAAACAACATATCCCTGATCCTCCTTCCCCATCGGGGTCTCAGAGGCCTGTGTAAGTTTGACCTTGCAGGCGCCCAGACCACGGAGGGGGTGGTTGGTTCGTGCCACTCCTGTGCCTGGACACTGGAGCTGTGACACTACCCATCAGTTGGTGTATCGTCAGTGTATATTTTGTACCGAACATGGTACCCATCCTGTTGTGGCATTGTTGAACTGTGCTACCTTGGTTGTTGTTTCATTGTGCTTGGACATGTGCTTGGGCATTTTCTGTTACTTCAAGTCATCTACTCGAGACTCTTCCAGGATTTTTGGTTGCCTACAGGCTTTTTCCATGGTTTGTGGGTTTGGCTCCTTGGAGTTCTCTGCAATTTGTTTTTTTTTTGCCAGTCAATGTGGCCTCTGAGGGGGATGGACCCTATTTACACACAAGGTGGAACATGGAGACCAAGGGGTAGGGTGATGCTGTTGCCAGGTATACTTGAAGGAAGAAGGCTACATACCCCAGACACAGTTGTTCAGTAGGTCATGGTGGTATGTGAAGGAGGGAGGGCCTTTTGTTGTTGGACAGTTGGCTTTGGCTACAGTGTTTTGGGCACTCTGACATTGTAATTGTGGGGTACTATGTACATGATGTGTTCTGCTGGTCAATGCCTGTTCCTGTGTTGTCTTTACTTTTCAAGTGTGAGGGGATTGGTGTGGTTTGACATGCTGGGGTGTAAACTTAGGCAATGTTCACATGTGATGTGTACAGGACACTGAGGGTCACTTGATTTCACGTGCATGTATTGAGTGCATGTCCCTACTGACACACACAGTTGCACAATGATCCAGCACATGTAAAACCACCCTTCCATGGCCACAGGTGCACAGAGATTGCCTTTTGGGGCCCGCTGTGTCCCTGCAGCACATGATCTATGACCATTTGGGGATCCTGTACATGTGTCAATCGGTTATTTTTTTAATTAGTCCTTTTCATGTGATGCTCAAGGTGTATCTCCAACACAATGGCAGCTCACTGTGCTGTGTGCTGAGCAGTGTGTTGCAGGAGACACACACAGCACATGGGTTCGGGAGTAGGGATTTTGCCTTGCCCAATGTGCATGTGAACAGGCATTCAGTGTTATGTTCATGCTACGACTGGTGGAATGCATTTGTGTATGACTTGGTATGAGTGGGAGGTTGTTGTTCAGTCATGTCATGTGATTCCATGTCAGGTGTCATTGTCTGGAGCCACTTTTCATTTATCACATGTCACTTCAGATCTTATTGGTCATGTGTTGGCCTTTTGCTATTGCTTGCCATGTCATGGTGTTACAGACAAGGGTGATGGGGGTTGGGAGTGTTTGGGTGACATACCAGGAATTGCCATGGGCTGTTTTCCGGGGGGGTGTGATACACACCATGCATGTGTTCCTTTTGGTCACACAGGATTGGTTAGGTTTAAGTAGCTAGGGATGCACACAATGTAGCACTTCCATGGCAACATTCTCAAGGTGGTAAGGTTGTGACAGTTGACTGTCTCTTTGTCATCATAGATTGTCACCTGGTATATGCCAGGCCTGTGTGCACTCCGCAGGGGTGGGAGTTTAGGTGAAAAATGTGGCCACAAGCTGGGTCCGGGCTGCCTTGCCACGTGCCCTATCCCCTCTCATGGGCAGCACCTGTGCCTGTGGTTGGGGCATTGGGGCACCGCCATGTCCACCAGTACACCCTGCCGTGTTGCAACATTGTGCAGGACACATGCTGCTACAATGATCCTGCACACTACTGGGGGGGCATATAGTAGATGCCCGCCAGAACGGTCAAGGGAGCGGAAGCGTGACTTGAGCACTCCGAATGTGCGCTCCACTATGCCCCTGGTTGCAATATGGGCAGCGTTGTATCTTACCTGGGGTGGTGTGGTGGGGTTCCGGATTGGCGTCATGATTTGGTTGCTCAGAGGGTAGGCACTGTCCACTGGGGAGGTGATAATGGTTGTGATTATTCGGGTTTGTGTATTTGTCTGTTTGTGACATGCATGCATGTGCACGGGCATTTGTACTCACCTAGGAGCCATGTGTCACCATGCTGCCCAGCTTCCAGTGCCCGGCTCAGGGCGGACATTCTGTATATGAAACTGTCATGGGTGGAGCCTGGGTAGTTTGCATAGACAGAGGTGATGATTCCCTTTGCATTGCATACAACCTGCACATTGATGGAATGCCAGTGCTTGCGGTTTTGATAGATGTGCACAGTGGCCCTAGGTCGGCGTAGGGCCACATGTGTGCAATCTATGGCACCGAGCACTTTCGGAAAGTGTGCCATCCTGTAAAAGTCCTGGACCATGACTGCCTTTCGGCGTGTGTTCTGGGCAAGTATATGTGCCTGCGGACTGAGGGGCGAGCAGTCATGATTGCCAACTCCTAGTGTAGGCAGCGTGACTGCGTGGCCTGTGAGACCCCCCCCCCACTATGGCAGTAGTCCGCTGAAATGACACAGTGGCCAAAAAATGCAGGACATTGAGGACCTTCTCCAAGGGGCTCAATGCTTGGGAGCACAGAGTGGGGGATGTAAGGTCATCTTCCCACTCCCTGACCAGGTCTACGATGATATGAGGTGGAAACCTATACCTGCTATAGACCTGGTCGTCAGGCATCCCAAAAAGGCTAGTCCGGGGGGAAAAATGCAGGCACTGGATATTCTCCTCTTCCTGCGGTGTCCCACGATCAGTGCTGCGACACATGGGGCATTCATCGTAGCTATATATACGTGTTTGTTGTTTGTGCGAACTTTTATACTATGCGCGGGGACGCTTCCGCCTGCCTTCCTGTGGCAGACGTTTTGACGCCTGTGCGCGTATTTTAGCGTGCGCGTTTTTCCCGTATTCGATTCCATGAATACGTTTTATTCGTGTGCGTGTGGGCATTCCGTCTATTTCCCTGCAGTACTTCCCCAGTTACGCCTTTGTTTTCACGCGTTGTTCCCCATTCCGCGTGTTAGGCCCCGTGTCCTACCCCCTTTTTGGTGTGTGCGCCAACGTTGTGCGCTTTCCCTTTGTGCGTCGCGCACGGCGTTCGGGATGTTGCAATGACGTGTGCGCCCGTGTACGCCGCGCACGGATTTGGTGCACATCCAGAGGAAAACACACGCAGGCCCTTCCCTGAATCGCACGCGTGCACGTGCGCTTGCTTTTTCACTCTTGTGCCAGCTTGCGCTGAGATTTTCGCCACACATTTGTTCCATGAATCGGCCCCAGAATGTCACAGTAGTTCATAGTTGCCAAGAAGATATAGTCAATGACAGATTGAAAAGCAATACCAAACCAGGTCTTTTCTGATTTGGGCACAGCGCTACGGAGGGAATTTAGTTGACCGAATTCCCATCTGGCTAAAAATCTAGCCTATATTTCACCTGACTCCTGTCTTTTCTCCTTTGGTGCAGTTTCTAATTCCTACACATTGCCTGTTTCCTCTTTTAATTATTCGAATGGTGACTCAAACATGGGAAAAATACAATTAAAATCCCCTCCAATAATTACGGAATGAGAATTATCACTCTTTATCCAATCCACCAACAAATTCTCCAATTCATTGATACCCTCATCCATGTCAACACGTACAGGGTTAAAGTAAATATTCATAGCAAACAGATAAGTCTCTTTCCCACACACCTGATCAACTATTACCATCGCTAGCACTGCATCAGATACCTTCTTAATTTTCTTAACTGTTGCCATAGTCCCACAATATGGTCTACTCTTTGTTCCTTTATTTGCCAATTTAGCATCTATTATAAAAACCATTTAATACAGGGCTTACAATCAACCATGCCTCTTGGATAAAAACATATTATACCCCGCAAACACATTTCTCATCTCAGCATTGAAGAAAATTCGATGCCCTCGAGAGTTCCAGTTTAACACTTTGTACACCCCTTTTTCCAAAACCTGGTCTGATTCCCGAGGACGTGGAGAGAGAGGTTGCAACCAGGTCCAGCTTTCTGGCTCTTGGTCGAAGCAAACCTGCCTCCATCCCACATTATCAACTGTACATTCTGTAATGTTTTCATCCACAGTGCCCTGGTTTGAGTTTGTTTCTGCTCTGTGCACTACCTCCTCCACCATGGATGGAGAGCTTTCAAAGCATCTTTTCAGAATATCGTCATGACTATCCTGCACCACCTTTTTATAATTTTCGAATGAAAATACACAGCACATTTTCCAACACACAAGTCATCAAACAAATGCACAAACCGTATGGCTGAGGAGGTGATTGCCATCAGATCAGTATTACTGGCAAATATGGACAATATTCAAGTCCTGTTAAGTGGGATATTCTCCTCGTCTTGAAACACTGATTTGAATGTTATTGGAAGAGCATCTGATTGTACATCTCCTACTAACCACTTATTTGTTTCTCTTACTTTCTTTAACACACTATTAACTACCTCCATATTTGTTACTCCTACTGTAGTACCATCATAGTCCTTGCTGCTATAGACATCACAAGAGCCTCTCCATCTTCCTTCGAGGGCCTCACGTTTATTTCCAATACTATTGATCACCAGCTCTGATGTACACATTTGGTCTTCAACAGTCTCTTCCTGTTCAATGACTTTGTCACTGTCTTCTTTAGACAACATAAACAATCTTCTAGTTCCTTTTTTGTGTTATTCTTCTTATTCTTTTTTTGTTCACACCTGCTGATCTGATGGTGATCTTGTTCCACCAACCTGACAATAATATTCAAATACACCTGATTGTGGGTGTCACTAATTGTAATCATTTCAGAAGTGAGTCCATCACCTTCTTTACAAATTGAGTCACACTGTTCTCCCCTAGCAGCACTAAGAATGTTTCTTAAGCATTTCCATGACCCCTTGTGCTTTGCCTTTGTACACCCTTTAATGTTCTTAGTTTTCTTTCATTGCCCCCTTTGTTGGATTTTTTGATGCCCATGACCATGTCCACACTCGTCCTTTCACCAGTACTTTCATCGGTTACAGCACCCGTGGGCATCCCCCCCACCTACTTCGTACCCAGGTTATTGACTGGATCACACTTTAATAGAAATGTCCTCACTTCTTTTAGAAAAGAAGCGTTTTCTCTCACCTTCAATGACAGTATCATCGAGTCCCATTAATGACTGCAAAACAAAATTCATTGCTATCAGAGGACTAATTCAACTTCCCAAGAATCATGATTGAAAGTGTCCTCCCCTTGAAACGGAAGTGAAGATCATTTCCCAACACACATCAGCACAGGCCCAGTATCCTCAGGCGGGTTCTGATTACCCTCATTTCCTAGTCCCATTGGGGGGACACTGGAATATTCAAGGCATGCATTTCCTCTCCAAGGCTCAGGCAAACCTTCATTAAAAAAGTGCTAGCATGCTTTTCAACATCTCTTAATACAGGCCCAGAAATACCAATCCCATCATTAAAGTAATTCTCAGAACCAACCATCAAAGAATCTGGTATCGACTGAATTGATTGGACCACTTGACTATATATTTTATTCTGTGGGAAGTAAGTGGTAATTTTCCCTTGTTTCGCCCGTTTGGAGGTAATTTGTTCTGTCCTTAGACTCTGTATCACTTCATTGCTTCTTAAATTAAATCGTTTAGCTTTGCATCTCAGGTTTAATGATTCCCCTTCTCCTTGGCAGAGCTGACAGGTGTGTTTCGCAGAAATAATGAGTAGAGGGAAAAACGCACTCTGTAAAGGAGCACACCAGGACCCTTTTACCAATATTCCTCAAGTATGAATCACCACACAGAGCTCTGCATGGGTGACACACACACAGCACTACTCAAACTAGAGCTGGGAGACACACTCCTTGCACAAAGTAATACCAGTCGAAATCTGTCGTGCTGATTGACCTCTACCAATTGGTTCAATGGGGAACTACGACCAGTTCAAAGGATAAACCCTGCAGTCACTAGTCGGGAACCTAACACAATCACCACCAATGTTTGTAAATGAGGTCTATAGCCACATGCACATGGTGCAGGCCCTCCTTATTCACAAGCACCTTTCCCACAGTCTTACTTACGTTTGTTCAGTCACTGTTGTTATGTGATGTTAGATACATTTATAATGCGCACATTCACACAAATGCATCTTGTTGCAAATATTCCAAAGTGGTAGCCCATCCACGGAAAAGCTAAAAAAGGAGGGCTTTCAGGACCCACCTGAATTGAATGTGATTCTCAGTCCCTCTAAGGTCAGGAGGTAGTGCATTCCACAGCTCTCCAGCTGTCAATGAAAAGGCCTATCCTCCAATTCAGGATAACTGAATTTTAGGGATTGAAGCGATCATCCTGGGATATATGGGCAACATGTATCTTAGAGGTACTCAGCCCTGGCCATAAAAGGCCAAGTGGGCCAGGCACATGTAATTAAACTTAATTTTCAGGGTCACGGGAAGCCAGTGAAGAACACGAAGTGCAGGACTGATATGTGCTCCATAGAGAGAGATATAGTGGCCAACTGAGCCATGGGATTTTGTAGCAGCTGCAGGATGCTGGAGGGAGCCAACAGGTTGTGCCAGGTAGAGAGCATTGCAATAGGCAATGTGACTTTTAATAAGCAATGCCACTACCAACGATCACAAATGACATGGGAGAAAGCAAAACACTTTTCGAAGCACTCAAAGAAGAAAGTGCCCCATTTTGCACACCGCAATCACTTGCAGGGTCATTGAAAGAGAATATGACAGAAGAACCCCCATATTCCTGACAACCGTCACAGGAGTAGGAAGGTCACCAAGCATGGAGTTCCAGAAAGAGGATGTCCGCATAGCGGAACCATAGAGGGGACCCACCACCAGGTCTTCCATCTTGTCTCCTTTCAGCTTAATGCAGCTATGATCCATCTTCTAATGCAGGGCGTCGCTCCCAGTCCACCGTCTACCCACAGACTGCAGACCGCAACTACTTTGATACCACTTTGCGAAGCCTGCAAGTATTTGAAATTGAAGGAAGTGGAGCCTCTGCACATCCTCATAGTGGCACAGTGACTCACACGAACACCACATGAAGAGAGCCCAGCACTTTGCAGACTGCAACCACTTTGCTGCCACTTCGCGGCCCACTTCATGGAGCCCGCAAGTATTCCAAATTGAAGGAGGTGGAGTATTTGCACATCCTCTCAGCAGCACAGAGACTGACACGAATAAGAGAGCCCAGCACTCTGCAGACGGCAACCACGTTGCTGCCACTTTACCACTGACTCATCATTAATTAAATAAATGCAACATTTAATTCCAGAAATGTCTCAAAAGTAGAGTGCAAATGTAAATTTAAAAAACATGGCTCTATTGCAGCATGGTCTATTGTAGCATGGATCAACACATATTGGCTGTAAACCCACACACAAAAACACACATACTCACTGAGAGCAAAAGACAGACACACTCCATTTTGTAATAATGCAATTGGCTCCTTATTACCTGCAGTGACTGAGGATGAAATTCAATTTCCTTTGGAGTTTCTGGCTCACTTGATAAGTAGCTGAGCCTTCAGTGCAACCTTTAGGTCCTCCTTCTTCTCCTTCTTAGGCTTGGGAATTCTGGAACGTATGTCAGCCTTTGACTGGGGCAGAGATTGGAATATGCGAACAAGACAGAGTGCAGGCTGTAAGGACTCAGGAATGGCTGACATGTGGGGACCCAGGGATGCAAAATGCAAAACAGACCTCTTGGATTAGGAATATCTTCACCCTTGCTTATTTACCGAAGGTGACATCATCTGTAATTCATACGGCCGGACATATGACAGATTACAGTAGACCACATCTTATAAACGAGCCTGCCATGTTTTCTGCGCTTTTTCAACAGACCTTCATGGCATTATGTTGGCCTCGTGCAGAAGAAGATTTATATTTGGGCAACGTAATATCCTCACACAACACACAGAAGGTGTGATGCTCCATCAGGCATTCTGCTTCTCCAGTCACTTGGATGCTGGTCTTCCTGCATGACACTGACATTTGTTGGCTTCCTCCTGCTAGCTGGCTGAAGGATTCCATCTCTATTTTACTTCCTTCCAACCTGGTAACCATGCCATCTGATGACGGCCAGCCTTATACTTAATCTACCAGAGGTAATGTCACAAGGAGTCCTTGTCAGATGGGAGACACCCAATCTGCCACAGCGCCTCCCATCCCAGAGGTTGAGCCTCCTGCTGAAGACCCAATGCATCAGCTGCTGGAGATAACATTTAAAAGGCATGCAATAGTGTTCCAAGATTGCAGCATACCAAATAATTCTTTAGATGAATTGTATGTATTATGAGCCTAGCTGTAGCATTGTTTAGCTACATTTCAATGCAGCACACACAGACACAAACAGCAATGTATCAAGCAGCATTTACTCAAATAAAACATGCTCTTAGAAGCATCATTTAACAAATCTCTTCCAACTTAGATAGTCCAATCTCTCCTTCAAAATAGCTGTCACTAAAACAGGGTTTTCACTACAGTGCTCTCCTTCTATATCACAGAGCAGTTAACTGGCAGCAACACCTCTATACTCTGCATCTGCAAGAGCTCTGGCAAATATCTAAAGCTCGCAGACATCTTTTGTGTTCTGTAAAAGCTTTTCATTAGTTTCTCACGTTGCAATATATCCGTTGAGTTCAACCCATGTTTGTGTTTATGAACGTTTAGCTTTCATAAAGAACAAGATCATTGAATAAGTAAATTATAACTAAGTCATTGGGTGTGGGGGACTGGCAACTTGACCTGGGGGAAAGTATAATTTCTGGCACATCTGCAGTTGCCCAAGCCCACTTTGCAATAGCCCCAACTTCCAGAACAACTAAACTCAATACCAATCTCTCCCCCAGCTGCACATTCCCAAGTATATGCAGTAGACATTATTGACATCACTTTCCTTTTATGCACATCTTACAGAAATGTTTGCGGTTTTCGGGAACCTCCCCCACATACGAAACATGTACTTATGTCTCATTTACCCCATTTCCCTCCACTCTGGTGTGCTTCCTTTGCACTGCATTCTTCATGCTCCTTCACTCCATTCCTTACAATTCACTTTCAGACTTCCGTTCTCATTTTGTTCCTTCTCTAAACTGATGGCGCAATCCCCTACCCTTACCTTGCTTGCTTCCCCTTCACTGGCCCACGTTGCCTAGTTACACCTCTCTGGGAGTTTATGTTCGGTTTGTATAACTATGATGATGTGTTTGAGTATATTTGTCAATGGGTAAAGTATATTTGAAATGATGCATCTGTTCATGTGACTATGTATTTATTTATGTGAATATGTTGTTGATTTGTATGCGTGTCTTTTGTTGTTCAGATAAGAGTGTTCTGGACAAGGCAAAACAATAACAATTCAGGGGATAATTCAGAGTTTGGTCGTAATGGTACATACACTCTGCTGTATTTGGAAAACACCACCGATTTTACTGTCCATCCAATTCAGGGTTTGATCAAAAATCACCAACAGTATTTCATGAGAACACCAGTATCAGTATTTTAGCCAGAAAATCTTCCTATTGTTACCTCCACTTAAGATGTGGAGTTCAAAAAGCCAAACTGGACCCACATTTTTTTAAAAAAGCTTCTTTTAACTATACAGAATGGAAGTGCAGGTGCATCCTTTCAGTACAGTGAGGGCCATACTAAGGGAGTGAATAATTGTTATCTATTATGCAGGCCCTCATTACCTTAACCATGTAATGCAAAAAAGGATCAGAACTGATATTTTACTTTTGTATATAATAAAAATGTTACAGTAGTGCTCTAAGCCACTGCTGTACACAATCAATTTCCACCATCACAATGAAGGTGGAAATGGCTGAAATACATTTTTAAAAAACCTGCTGAGGGCCGGAGCATCCTGAAACTGCAAGGTTTGGTGTTTGTGCAAGTGTGCCTTGGACAAACTGGTGGCAGCAGTTTACGCAGGCTCCTGCATGTCACATGTGCTAGTGCGCAGGAAGAGGGTTGGGACTGTCTGGTCCCAAACCACAATACAATGATGTGAGTGCATTCGGCCATGAGGTGCGCACAGCGCAAGATTGCAGAAAGCGTTGGAATGACCTTGAACGCAGCACTAAGGCAAAGCATGCCTCTAATTACAGCAGGACTCTGGTGACTGGCACTGGGCCACCACCTGAGGCGGAAGACCTCACTCCGCAAGAGGAACTCATTGCGGAGTTCATACCAACAGAATTGGTCAATGGAGCGGGAGAGATGTGGACTTTGACGCCCCGTCCAGTGAGTGTTGTTGCTTGTTGGTCGACGAAATGTGTGTTTTGCTTGTGTGATGTGTTTTGCTTGACTGCCACAGCATGTCATGTGTACATGGTTGTCATGTCCAAGTAATGCAATGCTTCTATGATACGTGCCTGCTGTGCAGGATAGTGGACATGTAGAGCAAACGGGGACTGTCCTCACCACCACACTTGCAGCCTAATCACATGCTAGTCACCCAGCTGCCCCTACAGTCCATGTTCCAGCTCAATGGCCATTCTGCATGTAGCCTGGGGTGTATTTCCTCTCAGCACTGGGACTATGTCATTGCATGACTGACATGCATCTGTCCTCTGCATGCATGCGGGTACTCCACATAGGCATGCTCCCTTGCCCCTCCACCAACCCTGCGCCCCAATTTCAACATTGCACACGTGTGCATCACGTTGGCATACTGCAATGGCCTGTTCAAGACTCCTGTGTACATGCAAACTTCCACCAGCCAACCTGCCAGACACATGCAGTGGTGTACATCCTCTGCACCTTAAGCAGGTTGTCTCACTTGGACTGTGCAGATGGCAGATACTCTGCTGGGACATGAGTTCCCTCATGCTCCATGTGTATTCCATGCATGCCCCGATGTGTCCTTGACTGGATGATCATTGTAGTACGTGTCCAGGATGACCTACATTTCTTTGCTTTTGATCATCCATTCCATGCCCACTCTGGCTCAGACCTGCACCACACACATGTTTAGGGTGTCACAGTCTGTGCAGGGCACAGGCCTACACCCGTTTCAGGCCCACTGACTCTGTTCAACTGGTGTAGGGGCTTCTGCACACATGGCTGTACTACTGAGGGGCCATCTTATGTCCTGCTTTCTGTCCCATGATCATCTGCTGTGTTGTCAGTTGACTCAGATGATGCAATTGATGCTAGCCAATACACAGGTCTCTGGTTGTCCTTTCGCTGCCATGCAATGCATAGCTAAATTTTCACTTGGGGGGGGGTTTGCTTGTAGCCATGCAACACATTGCATGCTCATTGCACGTGATGCCTGGACTTGCCCTTGCACTGCCTTCAAGTCAATTGATACACATCATGATGTACTTGTTCATGTAGATAGTGGATAACGTACACATGTCCTGCACTGCATCAACCCACTTCTGAGCCGTGTTACACCATTCTACATGCCTAGTCCCTGATGCTATGTCAAAGTGACTTTGCATGCAGGCCAGGTTCACATTTGTGTGTGACATGTGTGCTTCATGTGTTGTCAGTCTGTGTGATGTCTATGTGTGTGTGTCTTATGTGCTTCTGAAATGTGTACTAATGTAAATTTTCTTCACTTTCCAGATGATGATGCAATGGAGCCAGAGGATGGTGTTGTCATGTCAGACACAGGTTTGCTATCACACCAGCAACCCGGCACAAGTGGGGGTCGTGGAGTGGTAGACCACAAAAACCCACATGTGTTACAGACCATCTTGTCTGTGGCTGACAACGAGTCAAGCCCGGATGATAACTCTGATGACAATGTTGAGTTGGATGTGCATCGGGTCCATTTGTTTGGGGTTAAAGATTCTGATGTGGATGCTCCTCTGTCTGTGACACCTGCACTCAGGGGCCAGACGGTGGTGGGTCCTCCGCCTGTGGTGGATCAGGATACAGGGTCACCCTCCACACCAGTCACTGATGTGCCTGGGACATCACGTCGATGGGGGGATGTAGTCCTGCAGCCGTGGGCGGTACCAACCCGACAAGGACAGCCAGTCCTTGGGACCCGCAGCTGTCAAGCCCAGCAACACGGTGGCCGCGCGCCACTGAGGTATACTAAGTGGGAGCAAGACATGACTGCCAATTGAAAACATCGCTGTGAGCATGGAGCGTGTGGTCCAATCCGTGCTCCCCGCTACTAGGCAGACTAGGCAGATGCTTCTCCAGCAGCGGGCGGCACAGTCCAAGGCCCGCTCGCTCAGGCTGGGCATGGTGGCCTCAGACAGGGCACGCCAGGCTGAAATGCTGTCTTTGCGTCAAGCAATTGCTGCTCATGCAGAGGCACACATGGAGGCCCTGAGGGCTGAGTATGAATCCCTCAGATCCACTCTGGGTGTCCTCTTGATGTCCCAGAGGGAGCGGTTAGAGGAGAGGTTTCTGCAGCTTGAGCGTACCATCTCGGCTGAGCTACGTTCTTGCCGGGTGGTGCATCAGTTGTCCAACCAGGCCACGCAGGAAGAACTCCATGTTACACGTGCTACCTTGCAAGAGGAAGCACGCGTATCACAAGAGGTTCTGCATGCTGACCTACGTGTCATCGCTGCACAGAACCAGGCTCATCCGTCCAGCTGCCGACGAGTGGCAAGATGCGCCTAGGTGTGGTCAGGCTCCTGTACCAGGTCTACCTTTCCAGGAAGAGGCTGACTCGGATGACGAGATATCTCCCACACAGGCCGGGCTGTGCAGACGTTGAGCCCATGGAGGTTTATTTTTTTGACTCAACATCATCGCATGTGGGTGTTCAGCTGCACCCTGTACCTACCCCTCGTGGGTGCCTCCCTCCCCCCGGGTCATATGTGGCCATTTTTGATTTTTCATTTTAGTTTAGTTAGTTAACATTGTTTTTGATAGTTAGTTTAATTAGGTAATGTAGGTTTTTTATAGTTAGTTTAATTAGTTAATATAGTTTAAAATTGCTTGTCTATTGTGCATTCATGTGACGGTGTGGTGCTTTGTGGCTTTTGAAAGCATCCACTGTCTGTTCCAGCTGGGCCCTTCAAGCTTGTCTCGTGTATGTGTTTGCAGCTTTGGGTCCTGACTCAGTTAGGCCACTCCTGCTTCCCTTATCCATGGGCTTGCAAGGATGGTTCGGTGTTACAGTCATTTACACAAGGGCTTTGGACTGTCATATCTGTGGCCTGTCTGCTGTTGTACTACTTGTGTTAACACCCCTAGTGGGGATTGTGGGGGTTTTATCCACGGCATGTCTGCATTAGATTTGGGTGGGCTCATGATTGGTGTGTCCATTAATTGATATACATTGTGCTGTATGTTTATTTTCTTTCCTGTATATGTGGTTGATGCACTTCATGCTGTAGACAGTGGACGGCACCCTTTGCCTGTCAAAGTCACACTGATGGTGGGAGGAATTCTTATGTAGGTGTCTGACATGGCCCAGTCACCACCAGCATGAAGAGACACACACAGGGAACTTTCCTATGTTAATTATATGTTTTGTGCCCTTTCTGCTGGAGAATGAGCCTCCAGACCACATTTGCCAGCAGATATGGGCCATTGTACGACACACAGCTGGCCACGTTCGGTGGGGCAGACATGCACATGTGTGCGCAAACAGTGCCACAGGGCTTATGCTCAGTCGTCCAACAGAAGCAGACTTGTTTTCAGGAGCTCCAGGCAAGGTGAGCAGCACAAGGGGGCAACACCGCAGCCAAGCTTCCACCAGGCCACTTGCACATGCATGCTAAGTAGCGCCACTGATGGGGAGCTTGGACAGATATTGTTGTTGAAGCACAAAGTACAGCTAAGATGCGTTGGGGGACAAATGGCAAATTGCTTACCAAGTTGTCAGGGGCACACGCAGGGGCTGTCGCACATATCCTCCGGTCCATCCTGCTCCATAGAAGCAGAGTCATTAGTGCAGTAGCGTTCCTAGCCAGAACATGAGGCAGTGCACAGGCACACCCAGCGAGGCACAGACTTATGTGCAGTGCATATCATGTACATATGCAAATTGACACGTGCACTACCTATTTTAATCTGCGGATGCCAGAACACAACTTGTACTGAAGTCGCACCTCGCTATACGCGCCTAGCTGCTCACCCAGCGACCATTGTATGATGTGTGATTTTTGACGCATTGTCTTCCATTTGCCGCGGGCCCAGGTGCGCCTGCTTTACTGCATTGACAGTGTATGGACCATCACAGGGGCAAGCTAACGTATGGGTACAAAGCAGCAGACAAGAGTGTTTGTTTGGAGAGGAGTCACTTACTTTGGGGCATTTATGGTGTTGCGTGTGTGTGTTGTATACACACACAGATTGGTAACTCACACTCTCATTGCAGCATTGAACTGCTCCTGTTACCAGACCTGAGAGTGCACAGGCAGGAGGCCAGCACTCATCCCAGAGATAAGTCTCTCTTTGGCTTGCATATGACTCATTTGGTACAATGTGCAAAATGAACATGTTTTGTGTGATTGAGTATGTGTTATTGTGAATAGTTGTTTTTTGTATTTTCCCTACTTTCCCTTGACAATCCTACTTCCCTCTCCTGCCTCTCTTTCCAGTTATCCTGAATACCAATGCCTGTCCAAACAACATATCCCTAATCCTCCTTCCCCATCGGGGTCTCAGAGGCCTGTGTAAGTTTGACCTTGCAGGCGCCCAGACCATGGAGGGGGTGGTTGGTTCATGCCACTCCTGTGCCTGGACACTGGAGCTGTGACACTATCCATCAGTTGGTGTATCGTCAGTGTATATTTTGTACCGAACATGGTACCCATCCTGTTGTGGCATTGTTGAACTGTGCTACCTTGGTTGTTGTTTCATTGTGCTTGGACATGTGCTTGGGCATTTTCTGTTACTTCAAGTCATCTACTCGAGACTCTTCCAGGATTTTTGGTTGCCTACAGGCTTTTTCCATGGTTTGTGGGTTTGGCTCCTTGGAGTTCTCTGCAATTTGTTTTTTTTTGCCAGTCAATGTGGCCTCTGAGGGGGCTGGACCCTATTTACACAAGGTGGAACATGGAGACCAAGGGGTAGGGTGATGCTGTTGCCAGGAATACTTGAAGGAAGAAGGCTACATATCCCAGACACAGTTGTTCAGTAGGTCATGGTGGTATGTGAAGGAGGGAGGGCCTTTTGTTGTTGGACAGTTGGCGTTGGCTACAGTGTTTTGGGCACTTTGACATTGTAATTGTGGGGTACTATGTACATGATGTGTTCTGCTGGTCAATGCCTGTTCCTGTGTTGTCTTTACTTTTCAGGTGTGAGGGGATTGGTGTGGTTTGACATGCTGGGGTGTAAACTTAGGCAATGTTCACATGTGATGTGTACAGGACACTGAGGGTCACTTGATCTCACGTGCATGTATTGAGTGCATGTCCCTACTGACACACACAGTTGCACAATGATACAGCACATGTAAAACCACCCTTCCATGGCCACAGGTGCACAGAGATTGCCTTTTGGGGCCCGCTGTGTCCCTGCAGCACATGATCTATGACCATTTGGGGATCCTGTACATGTGTCAATTGGTTATTTTTTTAATTAGTCCTTTTCATGTGATGCTCAAGGTGTATCTCCAAAACAGTGGCAGCTCACTGTGCTGTGTGCTGAGCAGTGTGTTGCAGGAGACACACACAGCACATGGGTTCGGGAGTAGGGATTTTGCCTTGCCCAATGTGCATGTGAACAGGCATTCAGTGTTATGTTCATGCTACGACTGGTGGAATGCATTTGTGTATGACTTGGTATGAGTGGGAGGTTGTTGTTCAGTCATGTCATGTGATTCCATGTCAGGTGTCATTGTCTGGAGCCACTTTTCATTTATCACATGTCACTTCAGATCTTATTGGTCATGTGTTGGCCTTTTGCTATTGCTTGCCATGTCATGGTGTGGCAGACAAAGGTGATGGGGGTTGGGAGTGTTTGGGTGACATACCAGGGATTGTCATGGGCTGTTTTCCGGGGGGGTGTGATACACACCATGCATGTGTTCCTTTTGGTCACACAGGATTGGTTAGGTTTAAGTAGCTAGGGATGCACACAATGTAGCACTTCCATGGCAACATTCTCAAGGTGGTAAGGTTGTGACAGTTGACTGTCTCTTTGTCATCATAGATTGTCACCTGGTATATGCCAGGCCTGTGTGCACTCCGCAGGGGTGGGAGTTTAGGTGAAAAATGTGGCCACAAGCTGGGTCTGGGCTGCCTTGCCACGTGCCCTATCCCCTCTCATGGGCAGCGCCTGTGCCTGTGGTTGGGGATGTGGGGGCACCGCCATGTCCACCAGTACACCCTGCCGTGTTGCAACATTGTGCAGGACACATGCTGCTACAATGATCCTGCACACTACTGGGGGGGCATATTGTAGATGCCCGCCAGAACGGTCAAGGGAGCGGAAGCGTGACTTGAGCACTCCGAATGTGCGCTCCACTATGCCCCTGGTTGCAATATGGGCAGCGTTGTATCTTACCTGGGGTGGTGTGGTGGGGTTCCGGATTGGCGTCATGATGTGGTTGCTCAAAGGGTAGGCACTGTCCCCTGGGGAGGTGATAATGGTTGTGATTATTAGGGTTTGTGTATTTGTCTGTTTGTGACATGCATGCATGTGCACGGGCATTTGTACTCACCTAGGAGCCATGTGTCACCATGCTGTCCAGGTTCCAGTGCCCGGCTCAGGGCGGACATTCTGTATATGAAACTGTCATGGGTGGAGCCTGGGTAGTTTGCATAGACAGAGGTGATGATTCCCTTTGCATTGCATACAACCTGCACATTGATGGAATGCCAGTGCTTGCTGTTTTGATAGATGTGCACAGTGGCCCTAGGTGGGCGTAGGGCCACATGGGTGCAATCTATGGCACCGAGCACTTTGGGAAAGTGTGCCATCCTGTAAAAGTCCTGGACCATGGCTGCCTTTCGGCGGGTGTTCTGGGCATGTATATGTGCCTGCGGACTGAGGGGCGAGCAGTCATGATTGCCAACACCTAGTGTAGGCAGTGTGACTGCGTGGCCTGTGAGACCCCCCCCCCCCACTATGGCAGTAGTCCGCTGAAATGACACAGTGGCCAAAAAATGCAGGACATTGAGCACCTTCTCCAAGGGGCTCAATGCTTGGGAGCACAGAGTGGGGGATGTAAGGTCACTTCCCACTCCCTGACCAGGTCTAGGATGATATGAGGTGGAAACCTATACCTGCTATAGACCTGGTCGTCAGGCATCCCAAAAAGGCTAGTCCGGGGGGAAAAATGCAGGCCCTGGCTATTCTCCTCTTCCTGCGGTGTCCCACGATCAGTGCTGCGACACATGGGGCATTCATCATAGCTATATATACGTGTTTGTTGTTTGTGCGAACTTTTATACTATGCGCGGGGACGCTTCCGCCTGCCTTCCTGTGGCAGACGTTTTGACGCCTGTGCGCGTATTTTAGCGTGCGCGTTTTTCCCGTATTCGATTCCATGAATACGTTTTGTTCGTGTGCGTGTGGGCATTCCGTCTATTTCCCTGCAGTACTTCCCCAGTTACGCCTTTGTTTTCACGCGTTGTTCCCCATTCTGCGTGTTACGCCCCGTGTCCTACCCCCTTTTTGGTGTGTGCGCCAACGTTGTGCGCTTTCCCTTTGTGCATCGCGCACGGCGTTCGGGATGTTGCAATGACGTGTGCGCCCGTGTACGCCACGCACGGATTTGGTGCACATCTAGGGGAAAACACACGCAGGCCCTTCCCTGAATCGCACGCGTGCACGTGCGCTTGCTTTTTCACTCTTGTGCCAGCTTGCGCTGAGATTTTCGCCACACATTTGTTCCATGAATCGGCCCCAGAATGTCACAGTAGTTCATAGTTGCCAAGAAGATATAGTCAATGACAGATTGAAAAGCAATACCAAACCAGGTCTTTTCTGATTTGGGCACAGCGCTACGGAGGGAATTTAGTTGACCGAATTCCCATCTGGCTAAAAATCTAGCCTATATTTCACCTGACTCCTGTCTTTTCTCCTTTGGTGCAGTTTCTAATTCCTACACATTGCCTGTTTCCTCTTTTAATTATTCGAATGGTGACTCAAACATGGGAAAAATACAATTAAAATCCCCTCCAATAATTACGGAATGAGAATTATCACTCTTTATCCAATCCACCAACAAATTCTCCAATTCATTGATTCCCTCATCCATGTCAACACGTACAGGGTTAAAGTAAATGTTCATAGCAAACAGATAAGTCTCTTTCCCACACACCTGATCAACTATTACCATCGCTAGCACTGCATCAGATACCTTCTTAATTTTCTTAACTGTTGCCATAGTCCCACAATATGGTCTACTCTTTGTTCCTTTATTTGCCAATTTAGCATCTATTATAAAAACCATTTAATACAGGGCTTACAATCAACCATGCCTCTTGGATAAAAACATATTATACCCCGCAAACACATTTCTCATCTCAGCATTGAAGAAAATTCGATGCCCTCGAGAGTTCCAGTTTAACACTTTGTACACCCCTTTTTCCAAAACCTGGTCTGATTCCCGAGGACGTGGAGAGAGAGGTTGCAACCAGGTCCAGCTTGCTGGCTCTTGGTCGAAGCAAACCTGCCTCCACCCCACATTATCAACTGTACATTCTGTAATGTTTTCATCCACAGTGCTCTGGTTTGAGTTTGTTTCTGCTCTGTGCACTACCTCCTCCACCATGGATGGAGAGCTTTCAAAGCCTCTTTTCAGAATATCGTCATGACTATCCTGCACCACCTTTTTATAATTTTCGAATGAAAATATACAGCACATTTTCCAACACACAAGTCATCAAACAAATGCACAAACCGTATGGCTGAGGAGGTGATTGCCATCAGATCAGTATTACTGGCAAATATGGACAATATTCAAGTCCTGTTAAGTGGGATATTCTCCTCGTCTTGAAACACTGATTTGAATGTTATTGGAAGAGCATCTGATTGTACATCTCCTACTAACCACTTATTTGTTTCTCTTACTTTCTTTAACACACTATTAACTACCTCCATATTTGTTACTCCTACTGTAGTACCATCATAGTCCTTGCTGCTATAGACATCACAAGAGCCTCTCCATCTTCCTTCTAGGGCCTCACGTTTGTTTCCAATACTATTGATCACCAGCTCTGATGTACACATTTGGTCTTCAACAGTCTCTTCCTGTTCAATGACTTTGTCACTGTCTTCTTTAGACAACATAAACAATCTTCTAGTTCCTTTTTTGTGTTATTCTTCTTATTCTTTTTTTGTTCACACCTGCTGATCTGATGGTGATCTTGTTCCACCAACCTGACAATAATATTCAAATACACCTGATTGTGGGTGTCACTAATTGTAATCATTTCAGAAGTGAGTCCATCACCTTCTTTACAAATTGAGTCACACTGTTCTCCCCTAGCAGCACTAAGAATGTTTCTTAAGCATTTCCATGACCCCTTGTGCTTTGCCTTTGTACACCCTTTAATGTTCTTAGTTTTCTTTCATTGCCCCCTTTGTTGGATTTTTTGATGCCCATGACCATGTCCACACTCGTCCTTTCACCAGTACTTTCATCGGTTACAGCACCCGTGGGCATCCCCCCCACCTACTTCGTACCCAGGTTATTGACTGGATCACACTTTAATAGAAATGTCCTCACTTCTTTTAGAAAAGAAGCGTTTTCTCTCACCTTCAATGACAGTATCATCGAGTCCCATTAATGACTGCAAAACAAAATTCATTGCTATCAGAGGACTAATTCAACTTCCCAAGAATCATGATTGAAAGTGTCCTCCCCTTGAAACGGAAGTGAAGATCATTTCCCAACACACATCAGCACAGGCCCAGTATCCTCAGGCGGGTTCTGATTACCCTCATTTCCTAGTCCCATTGGGGGGACACTGGAATATTCAAGGCATGCATTTCCTCTCCAAGGCTCAGGCAAACCTTCATTAAAAAAGTGCTAGCATGCTTTTCAACATCTCTTAATACAGGCCCAGAAATACCAATCCCATCATTAAAGTAATTCTCAGAACCAACCATCAAAGAATCTGGTATCGACTGAATTGATTGGACCACTTGACTATATATTTTATTCTGTGGGAAGTAAGTGGTAATTTTCCCTTGTTTCGCCCGTTTGGAGGTAATTCGTTCTGTCCTTAGACTCTGTATCACTTCATTGCTTCTTAAATTAAATCGTTTAGCTTTGCATCTCAGGTTTAATGATTCCCCTTCTCCTTGGCAGAGCTGACAGGTGTGTTTCGCAGAAATAATGAGTAGAGGGAAAAACGCACTCTGTAAAGGAGCACACCAGGACCCTTTTACCAATATTCCTCAAGTATGAATCACCACACAGAGCTCTGCATGGGTGACACACACACAGCACTACTCAAACTAGAGCTGGGAGACACACTCCTTGCACAAAGTAATACCAGTCGAAATCTGTCGTGCTGATTGACCTCTACCAATTGGTTCAATGGGGAACTACGACCAGTTCAAAGGATAAACCCTGCAGTCACTAGTCGGGAACCTAACACAATCACCACCAATGTTTGTAAATGAGGTCTATAGCCACATGCACATGGTGCAGGCCCTCCTTATTCACAAGCACTTTTCCCACAGTCTTACTTACGTTTGTTCAGTCACTGTTGTTATGTGATGTTAGATACATTTATAATGCGCACATTCACACAAATGCATCTTGTTGCAAATATTCCAAAGTGGTAGCCCATCCACGGAAAAGCTAAAAAAGGAGGGCTTTCAGGACCCACCTGAATTGAATGTGATTCTCAGTCCCTCTAAGGTCAGGAGGTAGTGCATTCCACAGCTCTCCAGCTGTCAATGAAAAGGCCTATCCTCCAATTCAGGATAACTGAATTTTAGGGATTGAAGCGATCATCCTGGGATATATGGGCAACATGTATCTTAGAGGTACTCAGCCCTGGCCATAAAAGGCCAAGTGGGCCAGGCACATGTAATTAAACTTAATTTTCAGGGTCACGGGAAGCCAGTGAAGAACACGAAGTGCAGGATTGATATGTGCTCCATAGAGAGAGATATAGTGGCCAACTGAGCCATAGGATTTTGTAGCAGCTGCAGGATGCTGGAGGGAGCCAACAGGTTGTGCCAGGTAGAGAGCATTGCAATAGTCAATGTGACTTTTAATAAGCAATGCCACTACCAACGATCACAAATGACATGGGAGAAAGCAAAACACTTTTCGAAGCACTCAAAGAAGAAAGTGCCCCATTTTGCACACCGCAATCACTTGCAGGGTCATTGAAAGAGAATATGACAGAAGAACCCCCATATTCCTGACAACCGTCACAGGAGTAGGAAGGTCACCAAGCATGGAGTTCCAGAAAGAGGATGTCCGCATAGCGGAACCATAGAGGGGACCCACCACCAGGTCTTCCATCTTGTCTCCTTTCAGCTTAATGCAGCTATGATCCATCTTCTAATGCAGGGCGTCGCTCCCAGTCCACCGTCTACCCACAGACTGCAGACCGCAACTACTTTGATACCACTTTGCGAAGCCTGCAAGTATTTGAAATTGAAGGAAGTGGAGCCTCTGCACATCCTCATAGTGGCACAGTGACTCACACGAACACCACATGAAGAGAGCCCAGCACTTTGCAGACTGCAACCACTTTGCTGCCACTTCGCGGCCCACTTCATGGAGCCCGCAAGTATTCCAAATTGAAGGAGGTGGAGTATTTGCACATCCTCTCAGCAGCACAGAGACTGACACGAATAAGAGAGCCCAGCACTCTGCAGACGGCAACCACGTTGCTGCCACTTTACCACTGACTCATCATTAATTAAATAAATGCAACATTTAATTCCAGAAATGTCTCAAAAGTAGAGTGCAAATGTAAATTTAAAAAACATGGCTCTATTGCAGCATGGTCTATTGTAGCATGGATCAACACATATTGGCTGTAAACCCACACACAAAAACACACATACTCACTGAGAGCAAAAGACAGACACACTCCATTTTGTAATAATGCAATTGGCTCCTTATTACCTGCAGTGACTGAGGATGAAATTCAATTTCCTTTGGAGTTTCTGGCTCACTTGATAAGTAGCTGAGCCTTCAGTGCAACCTTTAGGTCCTCCTTCTTCTCCTTCTTAGGCTTGGGAATTCTGGAACGTATGTCAGCCTTTGACTGGGGCAGAGATTGGAATATGCGAACAAGACAGAGTGCAGGCTGTAAGGACTCAGGAATGGCTGACATGTGGGGACCCAGGGATGCAAAATGCAAAACAGACCTCTTGGATTAGGAATATCTTCACCCTTGCTTATTTACCGAAGGTGACATCATCTGTAATTCATACGGCCGGACATATGACAGATTACAGTAGACCACATCTTATAAACGAGCCTGCCATGTTTTCTGCGCTTTTTCAACAGACCTTCATGGCATTATGTTGGCCTCGTGCAGAAGAAGATTTATATTTGGGCAACGTAATATCCTCACACAACACACAGAAGGTGTGATGCTCCATCAGGCATTCTGCTTCTCCAGTCACTTGGATGCTGGTCTTCCTGCATGACACTGACATTTGTTGGCTTCCTCCTGCTAGCTGGCTGAAGGATTCCATCTCTATTTTACTTCCTTCCAACCTGGTAACCATGCCATCTGATGACGGCCAGCCTTATACTTAATCTACCAGAGGTAATGTCACAAGGAGTCCTTGTCAGATGGGAGACACCCAATCTGCCACAGCGCCTCCCATCCCAGAGGTTGAGCCTCCTGCTGAAGACCCAATGCATCAGCTGCTGGAGATAACATTTAAAAGGCATGCAATAGTGTTCCAAGATTGCAGCATACCAAATAATTCTTTAGATGAATTGTATGTATTATGAGCCTAGCTGTAGCATTGTTTAGCTACATTTCAATGCAGCACACACAGACACAAACAGCAATGTATCAAGCAGCATTTACTCAAATAAAACATGCTCTTAGAAGCATCATTTAACAAATCTCTTCCAACTTAGATAGTCCAATCTCTCCTTCAAAATAGCTGTCACTAAAACAGGGTTTTCACTACAGTGCTCTCCTTCTATATCACAGAGCAGTTAACTGGCAGCAACACCTCTATACTCTGCATCTGCAAGAGCTCTGGCAAATATCTAAAGCTCGCAGACATCTTTTGTGTTCTGTAAAAGCTTTTCATTAGTTTCTCACGTTGCAATATATCCGTTGAGTTCAACCCATGTTTGTGTTTATGAACGTTTAGCTTTCATAAAGAACAAGATCATTGAATAAGTAAATTATAACTAAGTCATTGGGTGTGGGGGACTGGCAACTTGACCTGGGGGAAAGTATAATTTCTGGCACATCTGCAGTTGCCCAAGCCCACTTTGCAATAGCCCCAACTTCCAGAACAACTAAACTCAATACCAATCTCTCCCCCAGCTGCACATTCCCAAGTATATGCAGTAGACATTATTGACATCACTTTCCTTTTATGCACATCTTACAGAAATGTTTGCGGTTTTCGGGAACCTCCCCCACATACGAAACATGTACTTATGTCTCATTTACCCCATTTCCCTCCACTCTGGTGTGCTTCCTTTGCACTGCATTCTTCATGCTCCTTCACTCCATTCCTTACAATTCACTTTCAGACTTCCGTTCTCATTTTGTTCCTTCTCTAAACTGATGGCGCAATCCCCTACCCTTACCTTGCTTGCTTCCCCTTCACTGGCCCACGTTGCCTAGTTACACCTCTCTGGGAGTTTATGTTCGGTTTGTATAACTATGATGATGTGTTTGAGTATATTTGTCAATGGGTAAAGTATATTTGAAATGATGCATCTGTTCATGTGACTATGTATTTATTTATGTGAATATGTTGTTGATTTGTATGCGTGTCTTTTGTTGTTCAGATAAGAGTGTTCTGGACAAGGCAAAACAATAACAATTCAGGGGATAATTCAGAGTTTGGTCGTAATGGTACATACACTCTGCTGTATTTGGAAAACACCACCGATTTTACTGTCCATCCAATTCAGGGTTTGATCAAAAATCACCAACAGTATTTCATGAGAACACCAGTATCAGTATTTTAGCCAGAAAATCTTCCTATTGTTACCTCCACTTAAGATGTGGAGTTCAAAAAGCCAAACTGGACCCACATTTTTTTAAAAAAGCTTCTTTTAACTATACAGAATGGAAGTGCAGGTGCATCCTTTCAGTACAGTGAGGGCCATACTAAGGGAGTGAATAATTGTTATCTATTATGCAGGCCCTCATTACCTTAACCATGTAATGCAAAAAAGGATCAGAACTGATATTTTACTTTTGTATATAATAAAAATGTTACAGTAGTGCTCTAAGCCACTGCTGTACACAATCAATTTCCACCATCACAATGAAGGTGGAAATGGCTGAAATACATTTTTAAAAAACCTGCTGAGGGCCGGAGCATCCTGAAACTGCAAGGTTTGGTGTTTGTGCAAGTGTGCCTTGGACAAACTGGTGGCAGCAGTTTACGCAGGCTCCTGCATGTCACATGTGCTAGTGCGCAGGAAGAGGGTTGGGACTGTCTGGTCCCAAACCACAATACAATGATGTGAGTGCATTCGGCCATGAGGTGCGCACAGCGCAAGATTGCAGAAAGCGTTGGAATGACCTTGAACGCAGCACTAAGGCAAAGCATGCCTCTAATTACAGCAGGACTCTGGTGACTGGCACTGGGCCACCACCTGAGGCGGAAGACCTCACTCCGCAAGAGGAACTCATTGCGGAGTTCATACCAACAGAATTGGTCAATGGAGCGGGAGAGATGTGGACTTTGACGCCCCGTCCAGTGAGTGTTGTTGCTTGTTGGTCGACGAAATGTGTGTTTTGCTTGTGTGATGTGTTTTGCTTGACTGCCACAGCATGTCATGTGTACATGGTTGTCATGTCCAAGTAATGCAATGCTTCTATGATACGTGCCTGCTGTGCAGGATAGTGGACATGTAGAGCAAACGGGGACTGTCCTCACCACCACACTTGCAGCCTAATCACATGCTAGTCACCCAGCTGCCCCTACAGTCCATGTTCCAGCTCAATGGCCATTCTGCATGTAGCCTGGGGTGTATTTCCTCTCAGCACTGGGACTATGTCATTGCATGACTGACATGCATCTGTCCTCTGCATGCATGCGGGTACTCCACATAGGCATGCTCCCTTGCCCCTCCACCAACCCTGCGCCCCAATTTCAACATTGCACACGTGTGCATCACGTTGGCATACTGCAATGGCCTGTTCAAGACTCCTGTGTACATGCAAACTTCCACCAGCCAACCTGCCAGACACATGCAGTGGTGTACATCCTCTGCACCTTAAGCAGGTTGTCTCACTTGGACTGTGCAGATGGCAGATACTCTGCTGGGACATGAGTTCCCTCATGCTCCATGTGTATTCCATGCATGCCCCGATGTGTCCTTGACTGGATGATCATTGTAGTACGTGTCCAGGATGACCTACATTTCTTTGCTTTTGATCATCCATTCCATGCCCACTCTGGCTCAGACCTGCACCACACACATGTTTAGGGTGTCACAGTCTGTGCAGGGCACAGGCCTACACCCGTTTCAGGCCCACTGACTCTGTTCAACTGGTGTAGGGGCTTCTGCACACATGGCTGTACTACTGAGGGGCCATCTTATGTCCTGCTTTCTGTCCCATGATCATCTGCTGTGTTGTCAGTTGACTCAGATGATGCAATTGATGCTAGCCAATACACAGGTCTCTGGTTGTCCTTTCGCTGCCATGCAATGCATAGCTAAATTTTCACTTGGGGGGGGGTTTGCTTGTAGCCATGCAACACATTGCATGCTCATTGCACGTGATGCCTGGACTTGCCCTTGCACTGCCTTCAAGTCAATTGATACACATCATGATGTACTTGTTCATGTAGATAGTGGATAACGTACACATGTCCTGCACTGCATCAACCCACTTCTGAGCCGTGTTACACCATTCTACATGCCTAGTCCCTGATGCTATGTCAAAGTGACTTTGCATGCAGGCCAGGTTCACATTTGTGTGTGACATGTGTGCTTCATGTGTTGTCAGTCTGTGTGATGTCTATGTGTGTGTGTCTTATGTGCTTCTGAAATGTGTACTAATGTAAATTTTCTTCACTTTCCAGATGATGATGCAATGGAGCCAGAGGATGGTGTTGTCATGTCAGACACAGGTTTGCTATCACACCAGCAACCCGGCACAAGTGGGGGTCGTGGAGTGGTAGACCACAAAAACCCACATGTGTTACAGACCATCTTGTCTGTGGCTGACAACGAGTCAAGCCCGGATGATAACTCTGATGACAATGTTGAGTTGGATGTGCATCGGGTCCATTTGTTTGGGGTTAAAGATTCTGATGTGGATGCTCCTCTGTCTGTGACACCTGCACTCAGGGGCCAGACGGTGGTGGGTCCTCCGCCTGTGGTGGATCAGGATACAGGGTCACCCTCCACACCAGTCACTGATGTGCCTGGGACATCACGTCGATGGGGGGATGTAGTCCTGCAGCCGTGGGCGGTACCAACCCGACAAGGACAGCCAGTCCTTGGGACCCGCAGCTGTCAAGCCCAGCAACACGGTGGCCGCGCGCCACTGAGGTATACTAAGTGGGAGCAAGACATGACTGCCAATTGAAAACATCGCTGTGAGCATGGAGCGTGTGGTCCAATCCGTGCTCCCCGCTACTAGGCAGACTAGGCAGATGCTTCTCCAGCAGCGGGCGGCACAGTCCAAGGCCCGCTCGCTCAGGCTGGGCATGGTGGCCTCAGACAGGGCACGCCAGGCTGAAATGCTGTCTTTGCGTCAAGCAATTGCTGCTCATGCAGAGGCACACATGGAGGCCCTGAGGGCTGAGTATGAATCCCTCAGATCCACTCTGGGTGTCCTCTTGATGTCCCAGAGGGAGCGGTTAGAGGAGAGGTTTCTGCAGCTTGAGCGTACCATCTCGGCTGAGCTACGTTCTTGCCGGGTGGTGCATCAGTTGTCCAACCAGGCCACGCAGGAAGAACTCCATGTTACACGTGCTACCTTGCAAGAGGAAGCACGCGTATCACAAGAGGTTCTGCATGCTGACCTACGTGTCATCGCTGCACAGAACCAGGCTCATCCGTCCAGCTGCCGACGAGTGGCAAGATGCGCCTAGGTGTGGTCAGGCTCCTGTACCAGGTCTACCTTTCCAGGAAGAGGCTGACTCGGATGACGAGATATCTCCCACACAGGCCGGGCTGTGCAGACGTTGAGCCCATGGAGGTTTATTTTTTTGACTCAACATCATCGCATGTGGGTGTTCAGCTGCACCCTGTACCTACCCCTCGTGGGTGCCTCCCTCCCCCCGGGTCATATGTGGCCATTTTTGATTTTTCATTTTAGTTTAGTTAGTTAACATTGTTTTTGATAGTTAGTTTAATTAGGTAATGTAGGTTTTTTATAGTTAGTTTAATTAGTTAATATAGTTTAAAATTGCTTGTCTATTGTGCATTCATGTGACGGTGTGGTGCTTTGTGGCTTTTGAAAGCATCCACTGTCTGTTCCAGCTGGGCCCTTCAAGCTTGTCTCGTGTATGTGTTTGCAGCTTTGGGTCCTGACTCAGTTAGGCCACTCCTGCTTCCCTTATCCATGGGCTTGCAAGGATGGTTCGGTGTTACAGTCATTTACACAAGGGCTTTGGACTGTCATATCTGTGGCCTGTCTGCTGTTGTACTACTTGTGTTAACACCCCTAGTGGGGATTGTGGGGGTTTTATCCACGGCATGTCTGCATTAGATTTGGGTGGGCTCATGATTGGTGTGTCCATTAATTGATATACATTGTGCTGTATGTTTATTTTCTTTCCTGTATATGTGGTTGATGCACTTCATGCTGTAGACAGTGGACGGCACCCTTTGCCTGTCAAAGTCACACTGATGGTGGGAGGAATTCTTATGTAGGTGTCTGACATGGCCCAGTCACCACCAGCATGAAGAGACACACACAGGGAACTTTCCTATGTTAATTATATGTTTTGTGCCCTTTCTGCTGGAGAATGAGCCTCCAGACCACATTTGCCAGCAGATATGGGCCATTGTACGACACACAGCTGGCCACGTTCGGTGGGGCAGACATGCACATGTGTGCGCAAACAGTGCCACAGGGCTTATGCTCAGTCGTCCAACAGAAGCAGACTTGTTTTCAGGAGCTCCAGGCAAGGTGAGCAGCACAAGGGGGCAACACCGCAGCCAAGCTTCCACCAGGCCACTTGCACATGCATGCTAAGTAGCGCCACTGATGGGGAGCTTGGACAGATATTGTTGTTGAAGCACAAAGTACAGCTAAGATGCGTTGGGGGACAAATGGCAAATTGCTTACCAAGTTGTCAGGGGCACACGCAGGGGCTGTCGCACATATCCTCCGGTCCATCCTGCTCCATAGAAGCAGAGTCATTAGTGCAGTAGCGTTCCTAGCCAGAACATGAGGCAGTGCACAGGCACACCCAGCGAGGCACAGACTTATGTGCAGTGCATATCATGTACATATGCAAATTGACACGTGCACTACCTATTTTAATCTGCGGATGCCAGAACACAACTTGTACTGAAGTCGCACCTCGCTATACGCGCCTAGCTGCTCACCCAGCGACCATTGTATGATGTGTGATTTTTGACGCATTGTCTTCCATTTGCCGCGGGCCCAGGTGCGCCTGCTTTACTGCATTGACAGTGTATGGACCATCACAGGGGCAAGCTAACGTATGGGTACAAAGCAGCAGACAAGAGTGTTTGTTTGGAGAGGAGTCACTTACTTTGGGGCATTTATGGTGTTGCGTGTGTGTGTTGTATACACACACAGATTGGTAACTCACACTCTCATTGCAGCATTGAACTGCTCCTGTTACCAGACCTGAGAGTGCACAGGCAGGAGGCCAGCACTCATCCCAGAGATAAGTCTCTCTTTGGCTTGCATATGACTCATTTGGTACAATGTGCAAAATGAACATGTTTTGTGTGATTGAGTATGTGTTATTGTGAATAGTTGTTTTTTGTATTTTCCCTACTTTCCCTTGACAATCCTACTTCCCTCTCCTGCCTCTCTTTCCAGTTATCCTGAATACCAATGCCTGTCCAAACAACATATCCCTAATCCTCCTTCCCCATCGGGGTCTCAGAGGCCTGTGTAAGTTTGACCTTGCAGGCGCCCAGACCATGGAGGGGGTGGTTGGTTCATGCCACTCCTGTGCCTGGACACTGGAGCTGTGACACTATCCATCAGTTGGTGTATCGTCAGTGTATATTTTGTACCGAACATGGTACCCATCCTGTTGTGGCATTGTTGAACTGTGCTACCTTGGTTGTTGTTTCATTGTGCTTGGACATGTGCTTGGGCATTTTCTGTTACTTCAAGTCATCTACTCGAGACTCTTCCAGGATTTTTGGTTGCCTACAGGCTTTTTCCATGGTTTGTGGGTTTGGCTCCTTGGAGTTCTCTGCAATTTGTTTTTTTTTGCCAGTCAATGTGGCCTCTGAGGGGGCTGGACCCTATTTACACAAGGTGGAACATGGAGACCAAGGGGTAGGGTGATGCTGTTGCCAGGAATACTTGAAGGAAGAAGGCTACATATCCCAGACACAGTTGTTCAGTAGGTCATGGTGGTATGTGAAGGAGGGAGGGCCTTTTGTTGTTGGACAGTTGGCGTTGGCTACAGTGTTTTGGGCACTTTGACATTGTAATTGTGGGGTACTATGTACATGATGTGTTCTGCTGGTCAATGCCTGTTCCTGTGTTGTCTTTACTTTTCAGGTGTGAGGGGATTGGTGTGGTTTGACATGCTGGGGTGTAAACTTAGGCAATGTTCACATGTGATGTGTACAGGACACTGAGGGTCACTTGATCTCACGTGCATGTATTGAGTGCATGTCCCTACTGACACACACAGTTGCACAATGATACAGCACATGTAAAACCACCCTTCCATGGCCACAGGTGCACAGAGATTGCCTTTTGGGGCCCGCTGTGTCCCTGCAGCACATGATCTATGACCATTTGGGGATCCTGTACATGTGTCAATTGGTTATTTTTTTAATTAGTCCTTTTCATGTGATGCTCAAGGTGTATCTCCAAAACAGTGGCAGCTCACTGTGCTGTGTGCTGAGCAGTGTGTTGCAGGAGACACACACAGCACATGGGTTCGGGAGTAGGGATTTTGCCTTGCCCAATGTGCATGTGAACAGGCATTCAGTGTTATGTTCATGCTACGACTGGTGGAATGCATTTGTGTATGACTTGGTATGAGTGGGAGGTTGTTGTTCAGTCATGTCATGTGATTCCATGTCAGGTGTCATTGTCTGGAGCCACTTTTCATTTATCACATGTCACTTCAGATCTTATTGGTCATGTGTTGGCCTTTTGCTATTGCTTGCCATGTCATGGTGTGGCAGACAAAGGTGATGGGGGTTGGGAGTGTTTGGGTGACATACCAGGGATTGTCATGGGCTGTTTTCCGGGGGGGTGTGATACACACCATGCATGTGTTACTTTTGGTCACACAGGATTGGTTAGGTTTAAGTAGCTAGGGATGCACACAATGTAGCACTTCCATGGCAACATTCTCAAGGTGGTAAGGTTGTGACAGTTGACTGTCTCTTTGTCATCATAGATTGTCACCTGGTATATGCCAGGCCTGTGTGCACTCCGCAGGGGTGGGAGTTTAGGTGAAAAATGTGGCCACAAGCTGGGTCTGGGCTGCCTTGCCACGTGCCCTATCCCCTCTCATGGGCAGCGCCTGTGCCTGTGGTTGGGGATGTGGGGGCACCGCCATGTCCACCAGTACACCCTGCCGTGTTGCAACATTGTGCAGGACACATGCTGCTACAATGATCCTGCACACTACTGGGGGGGCATATTGTAGATGCCCGCCAGAACGGTCAAGGGAGCGGAAGCGTGACTTGAGCACTCCGAATGTGCGCTCCACTATGCCCCTGGTTGCAATATGGGCAGCGTTGTATCTTACCTGGGGTGGTGTGGTGGGGTTCCGGATTGGCGTCATGATGTGGTTGCTCAAAGGGTAGGCACTGTCCCCTGGGGAGGTGATAATGGTTGTGATTATTAGGGTTTGTGTATTTGTCTGTTTGTGACATGCATGCATGTGCACGGGCATTTGTACTCACCTAGGAGCCATGTGTCACCATGCTGTCCAGGTTCCAGTGCCCGGCTCAGGGCGGACATTCTGTATATGAAACTGTCATGGGTGGAGCCTGGGTAGTTTGCATAGACAGAGGTGATGATTCCCTTTGCATTGCATACAACCTGCACATTGATGGAATGCCAGTGCTTGCTGTTTTGATAGATGTGCACAGTGGCCCTAGGTGGGCGTAGGGCCACATGGGTGCAATCTATGGCACCGAGCACTTTGGGAAAGTGTGCCATCCTGTAAAAGTCCTGGACCATGGCTGCCTTTCGGCGGGTGTTCTGGGCATGTATATGTGCCTGCGGACTGAGGGGCGAGCAGTCATGATTGCCAACACCTAGTGTAGGCAGTGTGACTGCGTGGCCTGTGAGACCCCCCCCCCCACTATGGCAGTAGTCCGCTGAAATGACACAGTGGCCAAAAAATGCAGGACATTGAGCACCTTCTCCAAGGGGCTCAATGCTTGGGAGCACAGAGTGGGGGATGTAAGGTCACTTCCCACTCCCTGACCAGGTCTAGGATGATATGAGGTGGAAACCTATACCTGCTATAGACCTGGTCGTCAGGCATCCCAAAAAGGCTAGTCCGGGGGGAAAAATGCAGGCCCTGGCTATTCTCCTCTTCCTGCGGTGTCCCACGATCAGTGCTGCGACACATGGGGCATTCATCATAGCTATATATACGTGTTTGTTGTTTGTGCGAACTTTTATACTATGCGCGGGGACGCTTCCGCCTGCCTTCCTGTGGCAGACGTTTTGACGCCTGTGCGCGTATTTTAGCGTGCGCGTTTTTCCCGTATTCGATTCCATGAATACGTTTTGTTCGTGTGCGTGTGGGCATTCCGTCTATTTCCCTGCAGTACTTCCCCAGTTACGCCTTTGTTTTCACGCGTTGTTCCCCATTCTGCGTGTTACGCCCCGTGTCCTACCCCCTTTTTGGTGTGTGCGCCAACGTTGTGCGCTTTCCCTTTGTGCATCGCGCACGGCGTTCGGGATGTTGCAATGACGTGTTCGCCCGTGTACGCCACGCACGGATTTGGTGCACATCTAGGGGAAAACACATGCAGGCCCTTCCCTGAATCGCACGCGTGCACGTGCGCTTGCTTTTTCACTCTTGTGCCAGCTTGCGCTGAGATTTTCGCCACACATTTGTTCCATGAATCGGCCCCAGAATGTCACAGTAGTTCATAGTTGCCAAGAAGATATAGTCAATGACAGATTGAAAAGCAATACCAAACCAGGTCTTTTCTGATTTGGGCACAGCGCTACGGAGGGAATTTAGTTGACCGAATTCCCATCTGGCTAAAAATCTAGCCTATATTTCACCTGACTCCTGTCTTTTCTCCTTTGGTGCAGTTTCTAATTCCTACACATTGCCTGTTTCCTCTTTTAATTATTCGAATGGTGACTCAAACATGGGAAAAATACAATTAAAATCCCCTCCAATAATTACGGAATGAGAATTATCACTCTTTATCCAATCCACCAACAAATTCTCCAATTCATTGATTCCCTCATCCATGTCAACACGTACAGGGTTAAAGTAAATGTTCATAGCAAACAGATAAGTCTCTTTCCCACACACCTGATCAACTATTACCATCGCTAGCACTGCATCAGATACCTTCTTAATTTTCTTAACTGTTGCCATAGTCCCACAATATGGTCTACTCTTTGTTCCTTTATTTGCCAATTTAGCATCTATTATAAAAACCATTTAATACAGGGCTTACAATCAACCATGCCTCTTGGATAAAAACATATTATACCCCGCAAACACATTTCTCATCTCAGCATTGAAGAAAATTCGATGCCCTCGAGAGTTCCAGTTTAACACTTTGTACACCCCTTTTTCCAAAACCTGGTCTGATTCCCGAGGACGTGGAGAGAGAGGTTGCAACCAGGTCCAGCTTGCTGGCTCTTGGTGGAAGCAAACCTGCCTCCACCCCACATTATCAACTGTACATTCTGTAATGTTTTCATCCACAGTGCCCTGGTTTGAGTTTGTTTCTGCTCTGTGCACTACCTCCTCCACCATGGATGGAGAGCTTTCAAAGCCTCTTTTCAGAATATCGTCATGACTATCCTGCACCACCTTTTTATAATGTTCGAATGAAAATACACAGCACATTTTCCAACACACACGTCATCAAACAAATGCACAAACCGTATGGCTGAGGAGGTGATTGCCATCAGATCAGTATTACTGGCAAATATGGACAATATTCAAGTCCTGTTAAGTGGGATATTCTCCTCGTCTTGAAACACTGATTTGAATGTTATTGGAAGAGCATCTGATTGTACATCTCCTACTAACCACTTATTTGTTTCTCTTACTTTCTTTAACACACTATTAACTACCTCCATATGTGTTACTCCTACTGTAGTACCATCATAGTCCTTGCTGCTATAGACATCACAAGAGCCTCTCCATCTTCCTTCGAGGGCCTCACGTTTATTTCCAATACTATTGATCACCAACTCTGATGTACACATTTGGTCTTCATCAGTCTCTTCCTGTTCAATTACTTTGTCACTGTCTTCTTTAGACAACCTAAACAATCTTCTAGTTCCTTTTTTTGTGTTATTCTTCTTTTTCTTTGTTTGTTCACACCTGCTGATCTGATGGTGATCTTGTTCCACCAACCTGACAATAATATTTAAATACACCTGATTTTGGGTGTCACTAATTGTAATCATTTCAGAAGTGAGTCCATCACCTTCTTTACAAATTGAGTCACACTGTTCTCCCCTAGCAGCACTAAGAATGTTTCTTAAGCATTTCCATGACCCCTTGTGCTTTGCCTTTGTACACCCTTTAATGTTCTTAGTTTTCTTTCATTGCCCCCTTTGTTGGAGTTTTTGATGCCCATGACCATGTCCGCACTCGTCCTTTCACCAGTACTTTCATCGGTTACAGCACCCGTGGGCATCCCCACCACCTACTTCGTACCCAGGTTATTGACTGGATCACACTTTAATAGAAATGTCCTCACTTCTTTTAGAATACAAGCGTTTTCTCTCACCTTCAATGACAGTATCATCGAGTCCCATTAATGACTGCAAAACAAAATTCATTGCTATCAGAGGACTAATTCAACTTCCCAAGAATCATGATTGAAAGTGTCCTCCCCTTGAAACGGAAGTGAAGATCATTTCCCAACACACATCAGGACAGGCCCAGTATCCTCAGGCGGGTTCTGATTACCCTCATTTCCTAGTCCCATTGGGGGGACACTGGAATATTCAAGGCATGCATTTCCTCTCCAAGGCTCAGGCAAACCTTCATTAAAAAAAGTGCTAGCATGCTTTTCAACATCTCTTAATACAGGCCCAGAAATACCAATCCCATCATTAAAGTAATTCTCAGAACCAACCATCAAAGAATCTGGTATCGACTGAATTGATTGGACCACTTGACTATGGCCCTCATTACGACCCTGGCGGAGATCCATGGTGCAATATGCACCATGGAGCATGGCGGAAAGCTGTCGATACCGCCATGGGGGTTGGCGGATTTACCGCCCCATTCCGACCTTGGCGGGGCGGTAAATCCCCAATCCCCATTTTACCCTTCCCCATTCCCATTTTCGCCCCATAGGGTATAATGGGAGTGGGGAAGGCGTTAATTACGCCACCGTAAATTACGGTGGCGTAATTAACATCAAGGTCCCGTAGCGCCATGGATTTCTCCGCCCGGAAAAACCAGGCGGAAAAAGGCTCCATGGCGCTACGGGAACTCGTAGTAAGGCGGACGGGTCCGCCACGATTACCGCTGGCGTAAACCCACTCCGCCAGGGTCGTAATGAGGCCCTATATGTTTTATTCTGTGGGAAGTAGGTGGTAATTTTCCCTTGTTTCGCCCGTTTGGAGGTAATTCGTTCTGTCCTTAGACTCTGTATCACTTCATTGCTTCTTAAATTAAATCTTTTAGCTTTGCATCTCAGGTTTAATGATTCCCCTTCTCCTTGGCAGAGCTGACAGGTGTGTTTCGCAGAAATAATGAGTATAGGGAAAAACGCACTCTGTAAAGGAGCACACCAGGACCCTTTTACCAATATTCCTCAAGTATGAATCACCACACAGAGCTCTGCATGGGTGACACACACACAGCACTACTCAAACTAGAGCCGGGAGACACACTCCTTGCACAAGGTAATACCAGCCGAAATCTGTCGTGCTGATTGACCTCTACCAATTGGTTCAATGGGGAACTACGACCAGTTCAAAGGATAAACCCTGCAGTCACTAGTCGGGAACCTAACACAATCACCACCAATGTTTGTAAATGAGGTCTATAGCCACATGCACATGGTGCAGGCCCTGCTTATTCACAAGCACCTTTCCCACAGTCTTACTTACGTTTGTTCAGTCACTGTTGTTATGTGATGTTAGATACATTTATAATGCGCACATTCACACAAATGCATCTTGGTGCAAATATTCCAAAGTGGTAGCCCATCCACGGAAAAGCTAAAAAAGGAAGGCTTTCAGGACCCACCTGAATTGAATGTGATTCTCAGTCCCTCTAAGGTCAGGGGGTAGAGCATTCCACAGCTCTCCAGCTGCCAATGAAATGGCCTATCCTCCAATTCAGGATAACTGAATTTTAGGGATTGAAGCGATCATCCTGGGATATATGGGCAACATGTATCTTAGGGGTACTCAGCCCCTGGCCATAAAAGGCCAAGTGGGCCAGGCACATGTAATTAAACTTAATTTTCAGGGTCACGGGAAGCCAGTGTAGAACACGAAGTGCAGGACTGATATGTGCTCCATAGAGAGAGATATAGTGGCCAACTGAGCCACAGGATTTTGTAGCAGCTGCAGGATGCTGGAGGGAGCCAACAGGTTGTGCCAGGTAGAGAGCATTGCAATAGTCAATATGACTTTTAATAAGCAATGCCACTACCAACGATCACAAATGACATGGGAGAAAGCGAAACACTTTTCGAAGTACTCAAAGAAGAAAGTGCCCCATTTTGCACACCGCAATCACTTGCAGGGTCATTGAAAGAGAATATGACAGAAGAACCCCCATATTCCTGACAACCGTCACAGGAGTAGGAAGGTCACCAAGCATGGAGTTCCAGAAAGAGGATGTCCGCATAGCGGAACCATAGAGGGGACCCACCACCAGGTCTTCCATCTTGTCTCCTTTCAGCTTAATGCAGCTATGATCCATCTTCTAATGCAGGGCGTCGCTCCCAGTCCACCGTCGACCCACAGAATGCAGACCGCAACCACTTTGATACCACTTTGCGAAGCCTGCAAGTATTTGAAATTGAAGGAAGCGGAGCCTCTGCACATCCTCATAGTGGCACAGTGACTCACACGAACACCACACGAAGAGAGCCCAGCACTTTGCAGACTGCAACCACTTTGCTGCCACTTCGCGGCCCACTTCATGGAGCCCGCAAGTATTCCAAATTGAAGGAGGTGGAGTATTTGCACATCCTCTCAGCAGCACAGAGACTGACACGAATAAGAGAGCCCAGCACTCTGCAGACGGCAACCACTTTGCTGCCACTTTACCACTGACTCAGCATTAATTAAACAAATGCAACATTTAATTCCAGAAATGTCTCAAAAGTAGAGTGCAAATGTAAATTTAAAAAACATGGCTCTATTGCAGCATGGTCTATTGTAGCATGGATCAACACATATTGGCTGTAAACACACACACAAAAACACACACACTCACTGAGAGCAAAAGACAGACACACTCCATTTTGTAATAATGCAATTGGCTCCTTATTACCTGCAGTGACTGAGGATGAAATTCAATTTCCTTTGAAGTTTCTGGCTCACTTGATAAGTAGCTGAGCCTTCAGTGCAACCTTTAGGTCCTCCTTCTTCTCCTTCTTAGGCTTGGGAATTCTGGAACGTATGTCAGTCTTTGACTGGGGCAGAGATTGGAATATGCGAACAAGACAGAGTGCAGGCTGTAAGGACTCAGGAATGGCTGACATGTGGGGACCCAGGGACAAAATGCAAAACAGACCTCTTGGATTAGGAATATCTTCACCCTTGCTTATTTACCGAAGGTGACATCATCTGTAATTCATACGGCCGGACATATGACAGATTACAGTAGACCACATCTTATAAACGAGCCTGCCATGTTTTCTGCGCTTTTTCAACAGACCTTCATGGCATTATGTTGGCCTCGTGCAGAAGAAGATTTATATTTGGGCAACGTAATATCCTCACACAACACACAGAAGGTGTGATGCTCCATCAGGCATTCTGCTTCTCCAGTCACTTGGATGCTGGTCTTCCTGCATGACACTGACATTTGTTGGCTTCCTCCTGCTAGCTGGCTGAAGGATTCCATCTCTATTTTACTTCCTTCCAACCTGGTAACCATGCCGTCTGATGACGGCCAGCCTTATACTTAATCTACCAGAGGTAATGTCACAAGGAGTCCTTGTCAGATGGGAGACACCCAATCTGCCACAGCGCCGACCATCCCAGAGGTTGAGCCTCCTGCTGAAGACCCAATGCATCAGCTGCTGGAGATAACATTGAAAGGCATGCAATAGTATTCCAAGATTGCAGCATACCAAATAATTCTTTAGATGAATTGTATGTATTATGAGCCTAGCTGTAGCATTGTTTAGCTACATTTCAATGCAGCACACACAGACACAAACAGCAATGTATCAAGCAGCATTTACTCAAATAAAACATGCTCTTAGAAGCATCATTTAACAAATCTCTTCCAACTTAGATAGTCCAATCTCTCCTTCAAAATAGCTGTCACTAAAACAGGGTTTTCACTACAGTGCTCTCCTTCTATATCACAGAGCAGTTAACTGGCAGCAACACCTCTATACTCTGCATCTGCAAGAGCTCTGGCAAATATCTAAAGCTCGCAGACATCTTTTGTGTTCTGTAAAAGCTTTTCATTAGTTTCTCACGTTGCAATATATCCGTTGAGTTCAACCCATGTTTGTGTTTATGAACGTTTAGCTTTCATAAAGAACAAGATCATTGAATAAGTAAATTATAACTAAGTCATTGGGTGTGGGGGACTGGCAACTTGACCTGGGGGGAAAGTATAATTTCTGGCACATCTGCAGTTGCCCAAGCCCACTTTGCAATAGCCCCAACTTCCAGAACAACTAAACTCAATACCAATCTCTCCCCTAGCTGCACATTCCCAAGTATATGCAGTAGACATTATTGACATCACTTTCCTTTTATGCACATCTTACAGAAATGTTTGCGGTTTTCGGGAACCTCCCCCACATACCAAACATGTACTTATGTCTCATTTACCCCATTTCCCTCCACTCCGGTGTGCTTCCTTTGCACTGCATTCTTCATGCTCCTTCACTCCATTCCTTACAATTCACTTTCATACTTCCGTTCTCATTTTGTTCCTTCTCTAAACCGATGGCGCAATCCCCTACCCTTACCTTGCTTGCTTCCCCTTCACTGGCCCACGTTGCCTAGTTACACCTCTCTGGGAGTTTATGTTCGGTTTGTATAACTATGATGATGTGTTTGAGTATATTTGTCAATGGGTAAAGTATATTTGAAATGATACATCTGTTCATGTGACTATGTATTTATTTATGTGAATATGTTGTTGATTTGTATGCGTGTCTTTTGTTGTTCAGATAAGAGTGTTCTGGACAAGGCAAAACAATAACAATTCAGGGGATAATTCAGAGTTTGGTCGTAATGGTACATACACTCTGCTGTATTTGGAAAACACCACCGATTTTACTGTCCATCCAATTCAGGGTTTGATCAAAAATCACCAACAGTATTTCATGAGAACACCAGTATCAGTATTTTAGCCAGAAAATCTTCCTATTGTTACCTCCACTTAAGATGTGGAGTTCAAAAAGCCAAACTGGACCCACATTTTTTAAAAAAAGCTTCTTTTAACTATACAGAATGGAAGTGCAGGTGCATCCTTTCAGTACAGTGAGGGCCATACTAAGGGAGTGAATAATTGGTATCTATTATGCCGGCCCTCATTACCTTAACCATGTAATGCAAAAAAGGATCAGAACTGATATTTTACTTTTGTATATAATAAAAATGTTACAGTAGTGCTCTAAGCCACTGCTGTACACAATCAATTTCCACCATCACAATGAAGGTGGAAATGGCTGAAATACATTTTTAAAAAACCTGCTGAGGGCCGGAGCATCCTGAAACTGCAAGGTTTGGTGTTTGTGCAAGTGTGCCTTGGACAAACTGGTGGCAGCAGTTTACGCAGGCTCCTGCATGTCACATGTGCTAGTGCGCAGGAAGAGGGTTGGGACTGTCTGGTCCCAAACCACAATACTGGCACCAGTGTGACTGGTAATCATGAATGACTAGAACCACTGTGGACCTCGATTGGCCCATGCCTGGTGTGCTTGCAAGAGAGCAGATCTTCCATTGGCTAGCTGAGATTTGAGCTTAAACCAAATCTTGGATAAAGGGCTTTGCATCCAGTTCATTCTAGGCCTATCTACTGAGGTTCACACCAAATTTCATAAGGAGCCAAGTATCCTTAACGAGAAAGCAGACTCAAGGAACTGCCAGTGACGTGCTAGGAAGGTTTGGCACCCTGACTCTGCTGTTGTCCCATCAGACCCCTGTTTCTTCATTAACCCAAGAAGGCCCGTAAGGGCACTTTGTGCCTTTGGAGTTTTGGGAACAACTACTCTCGGCTTATCCTACTTACCTTCGCAAAGAGCCTATTCGGAAGTGTTCCAGGGCCATCCAGTGTACTGACCTGCTCAAACCCAGGGTATCGTACAGGAATGCCGCCATCCCAAGTTGAGACTGAAGACTTGGGGAATCACTAGCTTTTGGTTATGCATCTGTTGAAGCTGCTAGAATGTGTTGTCCAACTGTACACCTTGAGGGCCAGATCCATGCCGGGTTTTCAGGCTAAACCTCATTGATATTCATGAGATAAATGTGCATACAATGATTCTAAATGCATGCATATTTTTGCTCATACATATTAATGAGAGATTTCCTGAAAACCCATCAGGATTCCTACCCCCGAGGCCTGGAGTCGGACAACCCAGATGGATGCAAGACTCTGAACACAGCTGTTTCAGAGATCTAGAAATGTAACACAGGGTGCGACCCTGTGCACGCTATCTAGAGATGTTTGTAGAGTGTGGTCAGGGCCCATGAAGAGAGGACGAGTGATCGGAATGCATCAGCAGGGTTGGGAAGCTTTGCAATTCATATGGGAAGTGAGAGGTATTTTTAGAGTCAAATCCCATGTCAAGCTGAACAAGGCAGCTTCTCCAGGAAAGGAGACCTAATTGGAAAGCACTTAATTCCAGAGATGAACCATGACCTTAGAAAAATAACGCAGCTCGGTTTTTCTGCCTACTGCGTGGACATTGCAGAGCCTTCTGCCAAATTGGAATTCCGCGCATACTGTAAAAAAAAAAGAAAAGAAAAGGAAAAAAAAAAAGAAAATCACACATTCACGTGCACAATTGCGTTTTAAGTGAATATTTGCATGTCCCTTGAAATGAGGGTTTTTAAAAGGGGAATCAATGATTTGCATCACTGAAAATCGTTCTTCTCCCACACAGTGGAGATGGGTGGATGGGTTTGGGAATCATATAGAGAAAATACTTAGTGTGTCATTGGCACCTCGGGTTGCTTATAATCAATGTCCAACCTGCAAGGCTATCCATTGACACTTGTAGATGCTTAACCCTTGCACTAGATTATATACAGTGTGTGAATTAAACTGGTGACTATAGCTGGGGTAACATAGCTGGGGTAGCAATCTGAGACACTCCAAGCGCTAGCAATGGCTAGAGGTGTGCATGTTGCAATATGGTAAAACATGCTCGTTGTCATGGGCAGCTGAAAGTGGTCGATGGTGGTGTGTGAGTACCCGCTTCTTACAGAGCAAGGATCTGGGATCAGAATCGGAACATGGAAGGCACAGCAGATTCATGTCAAGGGTCCAATCATGAGTCTGTGGAGAAATCAAGAGAGTCGGGCACAAACATATGTTGGCTTCAGTAGGTGGGCAAAGAAAGGCTGCATGGAGTGGGAATAATTTGGGCATGGCTTGGGAAAACAATCGATACCTCTGTGTTGCTGCGTGCAAGTTGCAACGCCCTGGAATGTTTTAGAACCGCCACAATTTAACCAATGTAACATATTGATCTATTACAATTAAGTATGCCATCACCGTTTGGTAGTTTTTGTTGTTGGCTATGTAATGGTGGAGGGGGGGGCCCAGCCCTTAGCGGAGTCGACAGCTCGGGAAATCCCACTCAAAAATGGAAGAGTCAACGTAACTGGTATAGGTCAGTTTTGTTAACAATTCATATCAAATAAGGACAGCAATGAACAAGAAAAATCCCCATGCTCTCATCTTCTTTGGGCTCGACAACTGGTTAAGAACACAAAATATGTCACAACTGATGTCACATTACTATCTTAGTTACAAAAACCTACAGAAAGGTGGGAATTGTGAGGGGAATACTCTATGTATATATGGTATATGGGTTAAAATTCTCAGTGATCATGCGCTATCTGATGGATCCACCTGAGACCACCTCAACATTGACAATGCTGACTACATGCCATCTCTACACTACTTGATTGGTTAATGCAACAGTTGCAAATCTTTGAGAACGGTGATTAGTTGGCATTAGCTTCACCAACCATAACTACTTGGCAGGTCATCAGCGCATGAGCAGCAATAGTTTTAAGGGGAGCGGCATCAAGGTGTTGCTTTTTCCAATTATAACCCACCATCTCTGATTTCCTAGGCTAGGCGCCAAGACTTTTAGCTTTGAACTTAGCTTTGTCTTATATCATTGTTCTGAGAATTTGAAGGGAGTGAAGGACTCAGTCTATCTGTGACTGGAGTTAATGACTAGCCCCTATTTTCCAACTATAATTTTCATGTGAGGAGACCATGTTTTGAATTATTTTACAAGCATTTAGCCTATTTTAATGTGGGTGCTTTTACTCTGGCTGTCCACTGGAGACTTGTTTGAGCTGCTTTTCTTCCAACATTAAGCCTTAATTAATGAACATGTGGTCTTCAAGGGCTGTTTGTTTCTTTACTTAATCTAAGAGAAATGTGCCTTATGCTTGGGAATTGTTATCTTCTCTTGTATGTGCTAGTCTAAACCTCCCTTTTCTACAGTAACCTTGGCAGGAGTTGTGAGGCTACTGTCTGGTTTGCATGGATCTGTGTCTTTAGCTGATTCATATAGCCTACCCTTCCTGCAGCTTCAAGGCATCTTCAATGCTTCCCCTTCACCGAACGTGGCGGCATTGTCCATTTTATCTAAAATGGCCACTTGTTACTGTTACATCTCTGTGCTAATCAAGGTTAATGCGTATTCTTATGCGTCCTGCATTTCAGCGTATACATTGAGTATATGTTTTCTAATCACTATTCAATGCAGATAACGTTATTCATGTCTAAATGCAGTTTGCCCTAGTATCTGTGTTATTTCATGGTGAGTGCATATCTGCTATGTGTCTAATATGCCTACATGTGTCAGTTTTGGTAGTGATGCCACTTGCTTTCGTCGTCTTTGGTTACAGCATATTCATGTCTGCTAAAGCTTACAGATTTATCTCTTATTTTATCACTCCAGGGTAAGGACGGTAGGGTTGTCTCAGTGAGTAGCACCTCTCGTACTTGCGGTATGGCAGCGGAGAGAGGACAGACGCCATAAATGATGCAATTCTTTCATTCCTATGGTATAGAGGTGGGGAGGGGCCACCGCTGTTGGATCTACTTAGCAATTTAGGTAGTGCTGTGTATCGTTGGGTGGTGACCGAAGTGCTCCTGGGCGGGGTCAATTGGGGTCTCAATCATTATCAGGTTTGGATTTTTATCATCAACCCATTCATCTGTCTGGGTGCTTTCATTTGTGCAATGAGAAATGCCATTACTTGTTCTTACTATATTTTTATGTATGCATTTATTTATTTGCATTTGTAAAGCACCTAAGCCCAGAGGCATCAAGGCGCTGTTTCAAACCAGTTACATGGTACATATACTTAGAACATTGAACATTTACATTTGGGAGGGAAGAGAAAGAAGAAGGCATGAAGCAGACAAAGCCTTTTCATGTCTGAAGTCAGCAGTCTGTCATGGCAAAGTTTAGGCAAAGAGCCAAGTTTTTAAAGTGTTCCTAAATGCCCAATGAGAATTTTTGGCTCTTAGCGAAGGTGGAAGGGCGTTCCATTGAAATGCTGCTATGGAGGGAAACCCTGCCACTCTGCTTCTAGCATGTTTGTATTTCAGTGGAATGATCCAGTGGGCGTATTTAACAGGGTTGGCTTTAACAGTTTTCTGGACTAGGTATCCAGTTGCTGTGCTTAGAAGGCATCATTTGTGAGTGATGGTGAGGATTTTGAAGTTAATCCTGTCCTGGAGAGGGAGCCAGTGCACCCTTTTTCTTGCTGCTAAAATGTGGTCTCTTTTGGAGATGTTAAATGCAGGGTGTAGCACTTTTGGATTACCTGCATTTTACATATGTTCTTCTTAGAAGTGCCCATGAAAAGGGCATTGCAATAGTCAAGTCTTGCTCCTGTTATCGATCTTGCAATGGTCAGACAACTAGCCGGTGTGAGGTATTGTCTAGCTTCATTGATAAGTTTGGCTGTATATATGCTGCTGACAAAGAGATAGCATTAACTTGTTTAGTCAATGAAAAGGTGGCATCAAGGTACACTCCCAGAGTTTTCAAAGAAGATGAAACAGGGATTTTGATGCCGTCAATCAGGAACGATGAATGAGAGGGGGATAGTTTTGTCAGCATTGCCGCAGATCCCACTAGCAGTATTTCTCTTTTGTCATCATTTAGGTAGAGGTGGTTCATGGCCATCCAGGTCTTGATGGTGAGGTCCATTTCATTATTCATCATGTTTTCTTTCTCATATGACCCTGATAGAGTGAGTAGGATTTGTGTGTCGTTGGCATAGTTGGTGTGGACTCTGCCGAGGTCATCCAGGAGGTCGAAAAGGGGTTTGGTGAAAATGTTGTAGGTGGTAGGGGAGACACATGAGCCTTGCGGGATGCCACAAGGTATGTGTTTGGCTGGGGTGTTTGCCAGGTTCAAGAAGACTCTTATGGATCTACCTTCTAGGAATGATGTGACCCAAGTCAAAGCTTCCTCATAGAAATTAGCTGCTGTTGTGAGGTGGTGACACAGAGTTCTGTGGTCAACCAAGTTGAAGGCAGCTGACAAGTCAAGAAGGAGTAGGGCTGTCTTGCCTCTATCTCTGAAATTATCCAGTTGATTGTTAAAGTCTAATACTGCAGATTTGGTTCCATGGACAGGTTGGAATCCCGATTGGCTTTTCCCTAAGATTTGGTTTGATTCCAGGAGGGGTTGTATTTGGTTGTAGGCTGCCCTGTCCAAGATCTTTAGCAGGAAAGGTACAGTAGTTTTTGGTCAGTAATTGTTGGGGGCAGCAGGGTCTAAGTTGTTTTTATGAGTAGTTATGATATGATATGGCATTCATAACGTGCCTATACACAAGTGTAACAAGGCACGAAGAGGCAAGGGAGGGGAAAAAGAGGGAAGACAGAGACAACAATCCTACTAGGTCAGGTGACATTGAGATCGCGCAAGTGCAGGGGAGGGGGAAGGGGAAAAGTGCAGGGAGAAAGGGGAGGGGACAGTGCAGTACATAGGATAACAGTAAAAATAAATAATTAAATAAAGACAATAAAGAAAAGTGAGGCCAGCTGGATACAAGTGCAAGGGTAAGTGCAGACATCAGGTGTCAAGTGCTAGTAGGGGCTGTAGGGATACAGAAACAGCGCCCGATTGCAAGGGTTGACAGGGGCACAGTGCAGGTGTGCAACTGGCAGGGAGGGCACCTGTGCCTGAGATCAGAGTGTACCCAGGTAACCGGTGCAGTTTAAGATTCAGCCAGGATATCAGCGAGGGTGAGAAGGAGAGAAAGCAGAAGCAAAGAAGAAGCTCTTGAGGTGCTTCCGGAACCAGAGCTGGTTCTCATCAAGTTTCAGAGAGGCAGGGAGGCTGTTCCATAGGGAGGCCCCAGCAGAAGAAAGAGATCTATCAACAACTCACTGCTTGGCGAAGTGTCTGACCCTGAGGGAGTTGGAGGTGGATGAGCGAAGAGCTTGAGAAGAAAGATATCTAGGAAGAGAGAGTTGAAGGTATTGAGGTCACAGGCCCTAGAAGGCCTTGTGGACAATGCAGAGGGTTTTGAACGTAATCCTCCCACCCCTGGGAGCGAGTGCAGAGATTTCAATCCTGGAGAGATACAATCCCTGGGCTTGAGGCCAAGGACAAGTCTTGAAGTCCTGTTTTGGATGAGTTGCAGAGGGCAGAGAGTAGAGGCAGGCAGATTTAGAAAGAGGCTGTTGCAGTAGTCCAGCCTAGAGAGAACCAGATTTCTGGAGAACAATGAGCTTCTGGGGGTGGGAGAGGAAAGGAAGAATACCTCTGAGGAGGTGCAGCTGGTAATGTGACTTCTTAGAGCCATCAGAGATGTGAGGAGAGAAGGAAAGTGTGGAGTTGAAGATGACCCCGAAGATTTTAGCCTCACAGGTGGGAACAGGAAGAGGGCCTAGAGAGGCCGGCCAGAGAGTGACAGGAAAGGAGGGAGCAGGTGTGCCGATGAGGAGACTCTCGGTCTTACTGGCATTAAGACAGAGATCATTCACGGCACACCACTCCTAGATGGCAGTCAGACAGTCAGAGATGAGAGAAGGAGAAGAGGTGGCGGAAGGGAGTCTGAAAATGAGTTAAGTGTCATCCCCATAGCACTGAAAGTTGGGGCAGAGTGCGGCAATGCGGTGGGCAAGAAGTGTCAGGTATTGGTAGTACAGCCAGGGAGAGAGGTTCAACCCTTGGGGAACACCACAGGTAGAGATAGAGGAGAGGAAGGACCCAAATTGGACCTGGGAGGGTCGATCGGAGAGGAAGGAGGTCAGCTAAGCCAGGGCTTGATCTGTGGTACCCAGGTTATCTCGGAGACGGTTGAGCAGGATGGCATGGTTGACCATGTCAAAGGCTGAAGAGAGATCAAGTAAGATGAGGACACAAGGGGTATTGGAATCGAGGTTGGAGAGCAGGTCTTCATGGATGTTCAGGAGAGCAGTTTCTGTGCTTCTGGCAGCTCCAAAACCAGACTGATGGTCACTGAGACAACCAACCAATTCAGTGTGAAGAATAAGTTGGAGAACCCAAGATTCTTTCAGGCTAGTAGGAACACAATTTCCTGAGAAGGAGGAGTTGTTGAAACTGGTGATGAAGGGGGCTAGGATGTCCAATCAGTCCTTGGTAGTAGGTGCTGGGCAAATGGTTCCTTTGCATCTTGAAGGTTTCAGCTTGCAAATAATGTTTGCAGACTCTTCGAGTGAGATCTCTCTGAAGTTGAATGATGTGGTAGTCTGACTAACAGGGTGGGCAGGGATAAGGGGATACCAGTGCTTGGTGTCTTGGCTTTGATGAGATTTTGTTTCAAGATGATTTTATCCTGTATTAGATGTATTTTGGCTTTCATAGCTAATTGAATGCTGGGGCACCACAACTCTTTCTTGATGGTGGAAGGAGGGGCAGCTGGGGTTTCCAGTTCCAAGAATGCAGACATTTTCTTGTGCGTTGTAAGTGGCATTTGTGATTCTGGTGTTGTAAACAGACGATTTAGCTGCAATAATGTCAAGTTTGTATTCTTTACCAATCTTATAGTGGGCCAGTATATTGGTTTGATCTGGTGCCTTTTTCCAAGTGGCTTCTGCTTGTCGTTTGTTAGTGCAAAGGGCCCGGGGATTTGGGGGAACCAAGGGTTGATATGGTGGATGGGTTTGGCTTTCCGCAAGGTCAGTGGGCTACGGCATTTAATGCTTTGGTCATGGTGTCAGAGTAGTGGTCTGCTAGTATGTTAGGGCCTGAGGAAGGGGTAAAATCCTGGCATAGGTGAGGTGGGGGGAGTTGGTCTCCCTGGTTATCATTTGGGCACTGCGCGTCCACATGGGTGGAAGGGGCTTTGGTGGGAGCTGGGAGGTCCTGGATGGTGTGAAGGTGAGGGATAGGATGTGATGATCCAACCAGGGGCATGGGGTCCTGGCAGAGTTGTGGACCTTGGTATTAAGATCAGCTATTCAATACAGTATTCTACCTTTGGTGTGTGTAGGGGCACTAACGCAGTTTATGAAGACTAGGTCAGTGACTGTGCTAGCGAAGGAAGTGCAGAGTGGTCGATGGGGTCATTAAGTCCGAGGTTGAGGTCCCCTAATATGATTGAACTGGAAGTAAGCTCAATGCTACTTCCTTTGGATAGAAAGAGGTCTTCTTTGAAGTCTCCAGTTGGGCCAGGTGGGGGGTAGATAATGTTGCTATTCACGGAAACGATAGGTGATGTGGGGATTTTTGTTGACAGAATCTCATAGTTATTCACCCGAGGCATTGTGATGGGTCTTATAGAAATGGTATCTCTAAAGATAAGGGCAACCCCTACACTGGCATCGGATCAGTCACTTCTCAGAATAGTGATGCCTTCGGGGATAGCTAGTGCCAGGGCTGAGCCGGAGGCCTGATGTAGCCAGGTTTCCGTATGGCTAGTAGGTCTAAATGTTGTACAGTGATAAGATCATTGATGTCAAGGGCGTGGGCAGGGATAGATCTATCATTGATGAGGGCCTCTTTAAGAGGGGAGGGGTGCTCTACTATCTGATGGATGGCGCAGGGTGGGGTTGCGAGGCCAACTTTGGCTGGTTAGCTTGCTTCTTGGGCTGCATCCCGGGGGCCTGGCCCTGTGTGGAGGGGTTGGGGCTGGAGTGAGCAGATTGCTGTGTGTTTATATTTAGGACACAGATCACCTCCGAGGGGGAGTGAATACTGTAAGGTGTCTCAGTGGTTACCATATAGGATGGTTGAATGTTACTGTGCCTGGCCTCAATGGCAAGTTTTGCTAAAGCAACCAGTTATGATGGATTTGATCTGGTGCCTAGGCAAGAATTTTAAATATCCTTGGTGGGGGGTATGCTACTTGAAGCATCCTATAGCCTAGCCTGCTATTTCTGACTGTGAGTGCTGTTTGGGTGGTAGACATGCCTTTTTTAGTCTGCATTGCTAAAATGTGGCATGCATGTGTGTTTAGCCTCTGTGTGTGGGGCATTGTAGTCAGTAGATAAGGGGTGGAGTCTGGTTGGCCAATTAAGTGGGGGCTGGCTTGCAGGGCAAAACTTCGTTGGAACTTTGAAGTCACTTACAATGAAGCTGTAATGCCTGAGCGCTCCTCCGGGGCGAATTCTATAAGGTTGTTATGAATCAATGACTGTGTCTGTGCTCACGGCTCAGATGAGAGGAGCCCTTTGGAGAGCTTCCTGTTAGCTGCATTTGCTGCGTTTGCCGTTTGATGTGTTTGAACCAGAGACACATGCATGGGAATAATGTCATGCACTGCCTGAACAGTATGTAGCAAAGCCATATGATAGCCCCACAGGCATGTCATCTGACAGTTAACAAGGTGGACCAAGCACCTCATGGGGAGCCACACTGAGGAGGAGAGTGATGCCATGCCACACCACTCGCAAGGAAACACCAGCACTGGCCATGCAAGACACAGGCTCAGTGAGCATGTCACCAGGCCCTGCAGCAACTCCTGTTGCCCCAACAGGGGAACCAACAGGACGGCTATCCACCCTCCCACCAGCCCCCCATGTACATGGGAGCTTCTACGGACGATGATGCTGGGCAGAAGGACAGGGACATGACCGAGAGTACTCCTGAGAACACCCCCTACCACCGTCCCTCATTCAGCCCCTTGGCATTCACAGCCCACGTCCACCACCCATCCCCAGCATCAGAGACATGGATGCATGCCTATTGCGCATCGCATAACTGCATGGACAGATGATGGGACTTGTGAACCAGCACTTAGAGGAGTCCAGGTTGATTCGAGTGGAAACCGGGTTGATCTGTGAGCGCATGCAGGCCACCGACCGGTGCTGCCCATGTGACCTGGGCCGGTTGACATGCGCTGTGGTCCTGCTCGCACAGGGGGTCCAGAAGGGGAACAAGGCCATCTCGGCACTGGCTGAGATGCTCGCCCTTTCCCTGCAGGTGGCACTAGAGAGCTGGGACATGGTAGGTTCCGACCCACACTCAACAATCACCACATCTGCAAGCTCATGACAGAGCAGCCTAAGGCCCAGGCCCCTGCGCCTGTTAGGCTCTCCACAAAAGGGCGGCTAAGAAGCCACGGAAGTGAGCCAGGCACAGACATGAAGTGACACTGATGCTTACTACGGGGTGTTGATGGGATGTTGTGTTTGTGATTCTTAGTCAGGGAGTGTCATTTGTGGGTGGATAGCTGGGGAGGGATAGTTAAGAAGGCATAGTCAGGAGGGATATTCAGGGAGGGATAGTTGAGGAGGGATAGTTGGAGTGGGATAGTCAGGGTGGGATAGTTGGGGAGGGGTGGTGGGCCACACGCTGCTTTTTCATTGTTCATGCACAAATATACATGTTTCTGCATATTTATTCACATCCGGACACTGCATTTTTGTGGTGGAGAGCTTTATTTCTGTGTAGATTCACATGCAGTGTATGGCATAGGTCATGTGCAGATGCTATGTGCTCAGACGTAGTTCTGTATGAGTACCTGATGGGCTGCACACCCATCCATGTCATCCCTGTGATGGTGTATTCGCATGTCTGCAGCTACATCCACTTCGCTGTCATCATCTTCGTCTGCCGGAAGCATGTCCATGTCCGGAGGCAGGGGAATGTTCCGCCTGATGCACAAAATGTGCAACATGTCACAGGCCAAGACTATCTCCCCCACTTTCACTTGCCTTGTAAATGAGTTCCCCCTGGCCCCCTGGGTGGTGAAAGCAATGGAACTGTGCCTTCAACAGTCCAAAGGTCTGCACAATTGTTGCCCTTGTTCTGATGTGAGCACGATTGTACGCTGTTTCCTTGTGACTCTGTGGATTTCTCACAGGGGTCATCAGCCATGGTAGTAATGGGTAGAGGGCTATGTCATTGAGGTGACTGGGCAATGCATGCATGTTAGGATGTGGCTGTGTGACACATGCATATAGGTATGTGCTCTTGTGGGCCATGAATCACCTTACTGCAACCTTTTACAAGTGTAGGATCAGACTATCAAGGTTGTGTTGCTGGTGGTGGGGGTCATATTGAGGATATGCTGTGTTTCATGACATGGGAGGGATGCATTCAGGTACCTGTGGTGTCCATCTGTGCACAGATTCTACTGGTGTGTCCTTCAGTGTACTCATGTTGTACATATCATTCGTCATTCGTGAGCAGCCACCATTGCGTGCAGATTGTGTCACTCCATTTTCATGTTGCCTGTGGCTAATGCACTGTTGACAGTAAACAACCCTTCCATGCACCCGTGCACATGCAATGTGGTGTGTGTGTTCATCCTTTGACTCAACCAATAGCCAGGTCTGATGACTACTGTAACACGTAATGTAACCAGGCAGCATGCTATTGCGCAGGGCCATGGAGTAATGTGTTGATCCCGGGAAATGTGCGCTCCACTGCATGATTGTCAGGTCTCCATCACAGACGACCTGCAGAAACATTGAGTGGTACAGCTTTGCCACTAGCTCAATGTGTGTGCAGTCCAGTGCTCCTTAATACAATAGGAATGCCGGCAAGGGCATCGAAGAGTACCTTGGTCGCGTTCTCCTGGGTCTGTGATGTTGGTATGGCTGGGACACATGATGCAGGAGGGCATCCAGAACCTGCACAAGTACTTTTGAAAATCCGGGCTGGGAGATGCCATGCAGCTCCCCGACTGTGTGCCTCCATGCCCATGACTGCTGATAGGAGTGGCAGCATGATGGTTGTGTTGAAAAGTGTATGTGCTGTGGGTGTGATCCTTTTCAGCAGTCCCTTTGCTCATTGTTTACAGCTGGGTTAATTGGGTGCTCCTGTGGCCTGTTCCTGCAAACCTGGATCTGGTTACTGCCTGTTCTGGGATGCAGGTTTTTCCGGCACGGTTTTCACAGTGGCACCATAATTTTTGTGCTGGTGTTTTTGCGAAGTCCGCTGTTGTAATGCCACCTTCTTTCCATGATGCCTGAGATACCGGCACTGGTTTACGAGAGTTCCACAGTTTCAATTACCTATGCTACCGGCAATGGTGTTAACGTGCATGGTGTTACTAGCATCTCCTCTCGTAGTACAGTAGTCTGGAATGAGTGACAGTAATCGGAATTACCAGCACATTGTTTCCAGACCACCACACTTGTAATCAGGGCCACTATCTTCCAATGACAAGTCACGTGTTAGGAGACCCGATTTTGAATTATTGTACTCAGCTTTTACTAGGATATTAGCTATTAATACAGATGTTATTACTCCCTTTTGCCACTGGAAACTTGGTTGATGCACTCCTTATGCAGTCAGTATTTAACTGACTAATTAATGGATACCTGACTTTCAAAAGCTGTTTGCTCTCCACTTAATCTAAGAGAAATGTGTCTTACGCTTGGGAATTATTATCTTTTGTTCTCTTCAGAGCAATGCAAGCTCCCCTTTTCTACAGTAATCATGAAAGGAGGGCCGCACATTCACTGTCTGGACTGCACAAGTCTGTATTTCAACTAATTCAGAAAGTCAAATCTCCCTGCAGCTTCAAGGTTTTTTCGAGGCTTCCCATTCACTCTAACATGGTTTTGTGCCCATTTTATTAAAAAAATGGCCACTCGTTAACATTGCATTTCTACGTTTATCAACCTATACATGCATATCGTTCATTTTGCATCTCAGCGTATATATTGATTATGTTATGTTCTTCATGTCTATATGGTGCAGGTCATATTATTCATGTCTAAATACACATTTGACCTAGCATATATTTTTCTTCATGGTGGGTGTGTATCTGCTTCATGTCTATTGTCTTCATGCATCTGTTCAGCATTGAGGCCACTTACTCTTGCCATCTTTAGTTACAGCATATTCAGTTCTTCTTGAGTTTGCAGGTTTATTTCTTCTTCTGTTGTTCCAGGACACGGTTGTTAGGGTTGTCTTAGTGAATAGCGTCACTCACATTCGTGGTATAAAGGCGGAGGAGGGGCAGATGCTATGAATGATGTACTTCACTCGTTCTTACGTGACATAGAGGCATGGGAGGGGCCGACATTATAAATTATGTATTCATTTATCTCTTGACAATGTCACATGAGCTAAACTCTCAGTATGAGTTGTACTATTTGTTACATTTCATCATGGGATGATCTCAGAAACATATCTATCCCACTTGTTGCTCACATAGAGTTGGAAGGGTATACCTTTAACTAAGGCCACTGATATCCTAACAGACGCATAGTCGATTCAATAGTGATTTCCTTAATGTGTAATTTCTCTCATGTTTGGGCTGTTGGAATTGCATCGCAACATTCTGGCTGGATTTTCACTGAATTCTCAGATTCTCTTTATGTGCAAATTTAGTGTTTCAGTGGAATTAAGCCAAGACCAATAAAGAATAGATTGCAAAACAGCTTAATATTCAATGGCAAGAGGGCCTAGTTCTAAATATATTGGAATTGCAGGGGAACTTATAGGAAGCAAGATACATTTTTTTCTAAAAGGACCTTTCATCAGAGTCTAAAAATAAAGATGGAACATAACTGCAGGGAACTGCTCTGTAAAGAAGAAAAGTACTCACTTGAGCTTTATATACTTCCAATGTCGGTAATCCACTTTCCTCTGTATCTAGTAGCAAAAGCCAAAGTTGCCCCAGAGTGCTACGTGAAAGTTAGATGATTATGTTTGTGTTGGGCTTTTTATATGCCATTAAATGAGAATGTAATCCAATAGTAATCATAAAACATTACCAGCTTAATTTGTGCCCTCTCATAGAAAAGCTTGGACATAATATAGCCTTATAGATTGAGGAAAGGGTTCATTATCGTGGAATAATGACCCACTGCCAAGTTATGGCACTCAGCTTTGCCTTTGGCCATACATTGGCGAAGGCCATTACCCCAAGAGATATTTACTCCCCACCTGACCCCCCAAAGTCTATAAGCCTATTAGCACATAATAGTAGTAGTAATATCCTGTCTGGCCCCATCTGCTGCATGAGTGCAACCCTGAGCAGCTGGCCTCCCACTCATCTCCAGCTGCATGACAGCACTGTGATGCAAGACACCATTTCCACCAAGGTAAACCCTGCTGGGCTATTTCCACAAATAACTGAAGTCTCTCAAGTAACTGAGCAGCAGCTCCAACCAAGATGCCAGGATGTGAGCCCCATTTGGCTGGCACAGCTAAATGTTGAGCAGCATCTCCAGTTAAAAATTGCCACTGCCATTTTGTCACCCTCCGATGCTTGGAGATGCCTGGTCTTCGACATGACACAGATTGCAGCAGATTGGCTGCAGCTTCTTTCTGCTGATCATATATAGGGGAGCCGGCAGGCAAAGCCAGCACCCTCCAAAGGCCCCATTCTAAGGCTCACACATCATGTCTGGCCCTGTCTGGCCCAAAATGAGCCTTTATCCGACAAAAATCTAAGGTAGGTTCTCCCTTACTCTGCGCAGCACACAGCAACTCAGTTTCTGCCCTCCATTGCCCTCTACCACTGTGAAATAAAGCCAACGACATTTTTCCCCAAATTGTGTTCACCATGCTACGAGAGCAAATAGTTCTGTGCCTCTGTTCTCCTCCATAGTCACTCCACCGTGAGTACTATTGTTAGATCATTGATCACTACAGTGCCTCCCATTGCTGACAAAAGACCTGTGAACCTCAGGATTAAAACCTTTCCCCATATACTCCCCTCCCCAGTGTCCAAACATACCAGAAATTCATGATTAGTAGCCACACTCAATGAACATATTACTGTGGCCCAAACTTCAAACCACTCACACGCTCTGCTCTCAGTGAGCATATTTCCTATCACATAGGCAGCATTAAAGCCAAGGACCGGTCTAGCTGCCTTCTACCTGACTGGTTGCCATCCAGTGTTCCCGCCTGTAGGCCTGCCCCTGTGTTATCCTACCGCTGCCTGCCAGTCACTTCATGCCATACAGCTGCTTCAAAAAAGGCCTTGCCATGTTTGGCTGACCACCAATTGCCTACCCTTTCAACTTCCATCAAGCAGTTGCCTAACTTCTTGCCACAATGGCAGAACACCTCAGTGATGACTCCCCTCATGAAGCTTGACAATAATGAAACTGCCCACCCAAAGTTAATCTCAAGCCCTCCTACAACCCTCTTGCCTCCCCCCAAGTCAGATTCTACCTTCAGTACTGCACAGCAATCGCCCTCTGCCCCAGCCCTCCACAACAGAGTACCAGTACTTGCTCCATCACAGATCTCTCACCCTATTACACACACCAAATCGCACAACAGCCTGTCCCTTTCACCAATGCCAGTCGCAAACCTTACTACCAACTTTACATCCTCCTTACCATTCTCAAACACAGCCCCATCGTGCAAAGGAGCTCATCTCTCTGCCCCACATCCTTGCCCGGCCAAGAACACTAGAATACCTAGTAGTACAACCACTGCCTCTATCCCCATCACTGATATCACTCTACTGAGTAGTGCTCTAATCAACACCAGATCTATTCAAGCCCACCCCCTTGACATCTTCGACCTCATCACTGCAAACAATCTTGATATGCTAGCCATTTCCGAAACCTGGATTAAAGCTTCCTCTGGCCCTTGTCTATCCATTGTCATTCCCCCAACTATACCATCTTTCGCTGAGACAGACTTGGCACTAGAAGTTGAGGGTCACATTGACAGCAAGAGACACCATCTCTATCTGACAAAAGCACTACAAAGCTGGAAAATTGAAACTTACTCTCCTTTACAATACCCATATCCCACAAAAGCCCATCATCTTGCATGCCATTTACTATCCACCATGAGCCTTCAATACATACTCCACCTGCTGAGCACCAATATCAAATCCACTTCCAAAACTATCCTCCTTGGTGACCTCAACCTAGCACTCAATGTACCTAAAGACCCTAGTACTGCCTCTAAAGCTAACACCCTCAATGCCCTGGGATTTAAACAGTGCATCTCAGCACCTACCCACCAAAAAGGTCCCATCGGTGACTGGCTAACAGTCATAAACTGCCAAATCTCTGTCCTTTCCAACCTCTCTTGCCCCTGGACTGACCACCATATAATTACATTCACAATCGCCATTAGCAGCCTACCAGCCTATAGCACCATCCCAATGCCACCTACTATTGCACGCAGCTCACGGAAACTTACCAAAGACTGCATCCTGCCCTTCCTCGACTGGTTACAACTGACTTGACTCACTTGGCCCACCATGACCCAGATTCGTGCAACAAACTTTACTCCAACACACTGCTGCAAGCAGTTGACACCATTGCAACTCTTGATATTGATATTGATATTTTATTTGTATCACGCTTGTACATAAATGTTTCTTTTACCTCGCATATCAAAACCTGCAACACTCCTCAACTCCAGGTTCACGCCTAACCTCCAGACACTCTGTGCTAAGAAATGCGAGTCATAGGCTAAATGGAGAAAGACCCCCTCTGCCCTACTTAAATCTTTCACCACTGCAGCCAAAATGTACAAGGCATCTACCCTACAAGGGTATCTGGTATTTCCATGAAAATAGTTTACAACAAAATGAATTCCATCAAACGTTTTGCAACAACATTTTTACCATCAAATGTATGTTTGGGTGGGTTTAAGGGTTCCTTTTATTTGGGGTTGGTTTGTAATGGTATAAAAATACATTTGATGGTAAACGTTTCGATGGAAAACCTTCGATGCATTTTCTTTACGTTGCAAACTTTTCAATCAAAAGACCATAATCCCCCTACAAGCGAACTCGGCCACCTATAACACAAGAGTTGCGGATGTGAAATTGAACACTATTCTTCACTATTCTCAGAGAACCTGAAACGGTCCAAAATGCCCTCCTTGATGAAATTGCCTTGTTACACAAAAGAAACCTGCAGAAGCAAGTCACTACTAATCCTATCAGTCCTCCTAATCAGATGCCCCCACCCCCAATAACCTCACCAGACTGCCTTGCTTTCTGCTTCAACACTTTCTCAGAGGATTTTTGGCCTGGACCTCCCCCAGATGTAGAGGAAACGTTTGCCCTGCTACAATTGTTAATGACCGCGCAAAACGCTCTAGTCCCCTTCATCACCACCTTTATCAACTCCTCCTGCCATGTACCCACTAGCACGAAGGAAGCCGGGGTACTTCCGCTGCTAAAGAAACCATCAAACATCAGAAACATTTGTGTACATGCATGTTATAAATGGAATATCAAATCATATCATATTGTGTCATATCACTGAATCCCACTACCCCCATGAACTACTGTCCTAGCACATGAAGATCTTGGAAAGAGCAGCTTATATCCAAATTCATCATTACCTAGAGTCCAATCGCGCATTAGGGATCCATCAATCAGGCTTCCGCCCAGGACACGGTATGGAATCTGCCCTACTCAACTTGAAGTATCAGCTTGACTAAATTAAGGGTGCAGGGAAATCACCCCTCCTACAACTACTACTATAGCTCTCAGCAGCATTCGACTTCTCACCAGAGGTATCCAGCTGGGTCGCTTCATTTTTGAAAGACAGAACAATCACAGTCTTTGCTGACCACGCTAGCACCCCTCCTCCACCGATCTCCTGCGGTGTCCCCCAAGGCACTTGCGTCTCCCCAACACTCTGACATTTTCACAAAACCAGTTTTTGCCCTCCTAGTTTCAAAGGGTATCTCCTACACTAACTATGGAGACGATACCCGGATTCTCCTCTCCCTCTCCAGCAACTACCATCAAGACTCAGAGAAGCTAAACAACATTTATCACACCATTCAAACTTGGATGGCCACCAACTTCCTCTGTTTTAACGATGATAAAACTGAGTTACTCATCATTGTCCTGTCCATTGTGATCAACAACCTCAATCAGCAATACTCCTCCTTCACTATTGACGGTATCAACATCCCCATCTCACTGTCTTTAAAAAAGTTTGGGAGTCTACCTAGACACCTCCCTTTTGCTCACAAGCCAAGTTAACGCTATCTCCTCCCCTGCAGTCCACACCATCAAGCTTATTAACTATATTCAAAACATTATCAATCACCCACAGGTGCTGTCCTAAGATTGCCCCTTAGCCCCCAGCTCAGACATTCATGACCGCCTTGTCTACATGACCAACCAGAAAGGCACATGCCAACATGCTCATCCTGACCAAATTCAGGCTGTTGAGAGCGGGTGGATCGAGCTTCTCAGTCATTGCAGTTAAACTGTGGAACACACTTCCCCCAACACTGAGAGCGGAACAATCACACTGGCGCAGACTCTGGGGGTTATTCTTTTTTCGGCGCACGCCAAGGGGGACTTACCGGGGCATTACAGCCCCGCCGGTCCCGGTAATTCCTCATTGCTGGGCGCCAGAAAATATTACTCCCCATTCCCATTGAGTCCAATTGGACTCAATGGGAATGGGTAGGACGGATGCACCGGCATTAATGGTGCCGCTGCATCTGTCAAGGTCTGTGAGCGGGTGCCTTTCCGCCCGCAAGGTCAAACCTGGCAGGCGAAAAGGCACCCGCTCGCAGAACTCGTAGTTTGCAGGTCTGGAAACAACAGTACCGGCAAGTTTACTGGTACCGTGGTTTCCGGACCGGCAACCTTATAATGAGGCCCCTTGTCTCTTTTTCCATTAGCCATTTAACTGTATCCTTCACTGAAACCATATCTTGTAAAGTTCTTACAATATTTGTTTTTTCTACACAAGCTCTGCCCTGATGCATATGGGTTTTGTGCACAATACAAATCTAAAAATATATACATAAATAAATAATACAAGTTTTGGAGGTTTGGTGTTAAAGTAGTTTAACAATGATAAATTAAATTGACAAACTGAGTTAATAAATTAACTGTGGCTTTATTTTGTAGTATTTAAATGGCAAGCTTGTCTTCATACTTTAAGCCTTTCAATAACAAGCTTGGGTACGGAGAGGGCTTAACATGAACATGCATTAGGGTTATGTGAAAGTAAATTGTTTCTCTGTAAGAAAGTGAAAGCTTTTTTCCATGTTTTAGCTTTCTTATTTTTGGGCTAAACCGGATGCTGCAGTTTAAAAAAAGGTTCCCTTAGAGAGGAAGGAAGTGACTTGTTCTAAGACATCTTGCCTGCAGATTGTATTATTTTTATCCTGTCTGCTTTTGCAGTAAGAATGTTCAGAATGCAGTCAATCCCAGCAGTTATTGACGGCATTCTGAACATTGTGATTGTCTGAGAGGAGGTCAATAATGATTTCCGTGTGCTAATTAAGCAATAATCTCCAGATGCAGGGGCATTACCGAGTCAGGTAATGCCCCGGGGCCCATAGTTACAGGCTCGGGCGAAGCGACTTTGACAAATGTAAGTGGGGATGGAGGGCAGGGAGGGAATTCTGTGGATGGGGAGGGGAGAGGGGAAGTGGGACACCACTTACCCCATTCCCCCGTGGGGGAAGATGGTGGGCTCCAGCCTTGAAGCTGCTCGGAGTAGGGGGATTACCGCTGGTAATCCCCTGTTCCGAGCCTCCTCATTAGCTGCGAGGCTGCCACACATCCCTCCCCCCACCGGGTACTAATAGGTTTTCGTGCATGACATGGCATCATTACAGTGTTGTACATGTTAGCAACAAGGGAGTGTTTCAGGAAAATGACTGGTGTACCTCTAACTTTTTCTTGATGCCTCACAAAGGTTTAGAAATAAAAACATCATCATTTGCATGATGCAGGATACCTATCTTAGCTCTGTCTAATACTGGCGCATAACAATTCAGTTCATTGCTAAGCATGGCTAAATCATTTATGTGTAGAAAAAAGAGTAGTGGTGCAAGTATCTATCTCTGTCAAGCACCGCTTTTTATGGGAAAACGATCAGTACATTCACCAACTTGGCCATAACCCACGTTGGCAGTGTTATTTTAATTGCATTTATCAAGATTTTTTTATCACATTGAAAGATATGATATTATGGCCATGCCCCACCAATGCAGGGTGGGTCATGGCACTAAACGCCCCAACGATGAGAAGACAGAAGTTCTCATTGTGGGATCCCAATCTAAAATAGTTGCCCTCCATGCAGACTACTCCTTGATTAATATCGACAGTGCTCTAATACCGCTACTTAAGCAAGGAAAAACATTAGGCGTATACCTAGACGCCAACCTCACCATGACCAAACACATTAGTTTGCTCACCTCTTACATGGCTTATACCTCCAAACTTATCACATAAAGTCGACAATTTCTGACTCCTACCAATTGCCTCACCCTATCCAAGTTGGATTACTGCAGTGTGTTACTACTAGGGACCTCCAACACCAATCTCACTAAAAGCACTAAAAGCAGCACAAGGGATAAAAATGTTTGACCACATCTCCAAGATTAGGAAGGATGCCCATTGGTTACCTATCAAAGCAAGAATTATCTTCAAAACCCTTTGTACCGCGCACAAATGTTTCGACAAAAAAGCCCTAATCTACCTCAACAACACCCTACAGAAAAAAGAATCCACAAGAACACTGAGATCCAATGATAATCTACTTCTAGTGTCTCCCCGCTACAAAAATACCAGAGCGGGGGGCAGCAGCTTCCATGTCCTAGCACCTAAATATTGGAACTACCTCCCCATCAATATCAAAAAAGAGTCCTCTCTCCCCAGCTTTAAAAAAACAGCTAAAAATCTGGTTGTGTAACCAATAGTAGTATAATGCCCCCCGTGGAAAGTGTAAATAATGTTCATAAGTGTATTGTATAATCTTCTGTTTTGTAATAATTGCTGAACGCTGTACAAATGTATGAACAATAAGCAAGCTGTCCCAGGGTTTGGGCGTGTAACAAATGAAAAAAGAAAAAATAAATAAATACGAGCAGGTGATCCTTGCTTGTCTGAACAGCTTTTGCACTGATGTGCATTTCTGGGCGACCTTTTGGTCTGAACAGCTGCCAATAAGTATTTCTGGCCATGTCTGGAGACCAATCAGCGTCCTCAGTTGGAGATGAGCATGTAGTTTGTGTGGGGAGGCGTTGAGGAGTGTTTGTTTTATATAAAAAGAAAACATATGATTTATCTTTTCAACACATGCATTTATCTCTAAACCTGTGCAAGATGTCCACGAATCAACCTGAAACCAAATGCCGGTGAATGTTTCCTATCAATCGCAATGTCTGCTAGAGATGGACGAGGATCCATTTGATGGGGCAATAGATGTTGTTTAATAATACCAACTGATGACCGCTCATAATTCCAGTAAAACATTCTATTTGGACAATATGGTCTTTAACTGGGACGGTACCAGACGTGGCGCGTGAGCTTCTGCGTGAGGCCCCAGATTCGACATGGATGTTGTGAAAGAATAAGAACGCAATTGTGGCTTCCACAAGGATATGGAGAGGTTAGAAGAAACTATTGCACAGCACTTTGAGGATGTTGCCCCAGCGGTGGTGGACACCAGAGGCGTTGCTAGGAGGAGGCTGAGGGGGCTATAGCCCTGGGTCTTTTGGTTGTAGCCCTGAATAGAAGGTCAGGGGTTACAACCAAAAAGACTAGCTAGCCCCCAGCCCAGACAGTCCCAAAATTCGCATAGCCCCGGATCTTTTTCAGACCTAGCAACTCCTCTGGTGGTCACCCCAGGCAACAAAAGTGATGACGTTGGAAAAGTAACTCCGGTGCAAACATTACTTTGCTATCAACAACTTTGAATTGCAAAAGCTAGCAGCATGTTGTTTTCCTTTTTTCTCAAGCAAATTTTGAAAAAGCAGCACAAATAGAATCTGATTTTGTGTCTTAGATAGCAGTGAGCTTTTAATCTCTCTGTTAAGAGAGGGGATAACTTTAAAGTTCTCAACTCTAATGCTGGTTTTATCCTTTGAAGAAAGGCTTTGAATCGGCTCAAGCCATTTGACACTCCATAGAGCCAAGTCGAGCTGAATCAGAAAATGTTCAGTTCAGCCCTAATTGGTTCAACACAATTGGAGCCATAGTCCACAATGGCTCGAATTTGGTTACCACAAGTTTGAAATCAATGTGGATTTTAGGAAATGGTGGGCTAGTTCTCGAAACGTTTATTAGTGCAGGTAATGAGATTTGCTTTCACATCCTGATCAGGTGTGCCAAAAAAAGAAATGGGCAGTCTATTCTCAAAAGGCTTCGGAATGTGCTTATCAAAGCCGCAAACCTTCTGCTACCCTTTGTCAACCCTTTGTGCATTTGAGCCAATATGGGGGTACCCCACAAACGTTATACTCTTCAAACTGTGCAGGGAATAGTCACCTTTCCCTTGTGTCTCTTAAAATTGGCCCAGGGGGATGTGCAATCTGTAGTGACAAAGTCATTCCTTATTGAATGGAACTGCAATGGTATGAGCTGCTAATTTCCCACTTGCATTTCTGTCTCTAAAACAGAGATAGAATTGTTTTATTTTTCGCTTTAACATTTCACAATCATGGGCCCTTTAAGTGCATGCCTTAGTAAAATGCAGTCACAGCACCACACGCTCACAAAACTAAAGTATGAAAGGGGGCTGAGCAGCACATCATCTGCACACTTACACCCCCACAACCCTTGAAGTGAGCAGCTCACATTTCTGGATAGGGTGATATTTCTATTGGCACAATTGATGAGATGGTTCAGTATTACCAAAGAGCTGTACTTAAGCAGATTTGAACTATCAAAAAAGGTTCGAACGATTTCAAACGTTGGCTCCAAATGGTTCAAATCGTTTGAGACAAGTCGAACCCCCAGATAGGCTTGAATTTGTTTGAAGCCAGTTTACCCATTCCTGGTCTATGAACTGAGGGTGATGATGGATCGAATGTTGTTAGAACAAAAGGCCCACTATTACTTTGCTAACATGATGAGCAACAGTTGTTTAAAAAGCAGAAATGTAATTTATTTATTTTATTTTTGCATGTGAATATCACACGCAAACCCTCAGGAATCAGGGAACTTGAAGAAATAAATAGTTACATGAGGGCAAACAATTTCTTAAATGAATAACTTAACAGAGGTATATATAGAGGTACATAAGCATGCAAGTAACATAAACATGTTTGTTCTTCGATGGGTTACATAGAAAGGTGCAGTTTGATAAGTCTTGACAGAGATTTATGCAAATAACTAGGTTTTAAGGGCTCTGCGAAAGGCCTAGTAGGATTCTTCTGCTTTTAGTGTCGGTGGGAGGGCGTTCCATTGTTTTGCAGCGAGGACAGGGAAGCTGTAGGACGTTCTAGTTTGCTTAGTTGGCCTATATGTTTGTAACAATTTTTTGGCCCAACTGCGGCCTATTTTGATGTACACCAGTGTATGATGGCAAGTGTCTTGAATAGGATTCTTTGCTGAATAGGAAGCCAAGGTACTGCTTTTCTGGGCATCTGAAATGTGATCAGTTCTGGGTAGGTTAAGGGCAGTGCATAGGGCATTATTTTGAATAGCCTGAAGTTTTTGTATATTGTGTGAGGATGTACCAGCGAAAATGACGCTGGAGTAATCCAACCTACAACTGCCCGGGCAATAGTTAGGCAGCTGTCTAGAGAGAGGTAAGGTCTTGCAGCGATGAGGAGTTTGGTGGAGTATGCTGCTGAAGAGGATATGGCAATTACTTGCCGGGAGAGGGAGAGGGTGGCGTCAAGATAGACACCTAAGGTTTTCACTGCAGAAGAGACAGTGATCATGGTGCCGTCGATGTTGAAGGCTGTATAATCTAAGTCAAGTTTTTTTTTAGTACAGGGTGAGGCCCAACTAAGAGTAATTCCATCTTCTCATCATTAAGGCAGAGGCCATGGGTTGACATCCATGCTTGGATGATCGAGTATGTGGGGTTTCAGAAGGCAGAGACCCCTGAGAGGGTGAGGAGGCTGTGGGTGTCGTCAGTGTAGTTGGTGTAGCTTATACCCAGTGCATCTATGAGGTCGAAAAGAGGTTTGGTGAAAGTATTGTACAGTGTGGGAGAGACACATGACATGATATGATATGATATGATATGATATGATATGATATGATATGGCCTCTATAACACGCCTATGCCCAAGTGTTTCAATGATCCTTGGAGTACTCCGCACTTGATAGGAGCGGGCGCAGCGAATGCTTGATCAGAGAGTACCTTCATGACTCGACCTTCTAAGAAAGAGCTAATCCAAGCTGCTGCTTCTGGAGAGAAGGTCTACTAAATCAAAAGGCACAGATAAGTCAAGGACGAGCAGCAGGGCAGGCATGCCCTTGTCCCTGATCTTGTCCATCTGTTTTTTTCAGATTGAGTAGTGCTGACTCAGTACCCTGGCCAGGGCAAAACCCTGACTGTTGGGCACCTAGGATATCGTTTGATTCTAGATGGCGATGGATCTGGACATAAGCTGCTCTATCCAGTATTTTCAGAAGGAATTGTACTGTAGTGATTGGTCTGTTGTTGTGCAATATGGCTGGATCAAGCAAATTTTGTTTTAGTTACGGTAGGACCCAAGCTACTTTAAGCAGGCATGGGACTTTGCCTGTTGCGAATGATGCACTGATAAATGCTGTGATGATTGGGGCTAGTAGATCTGCACAGTCTTTGATTAGTGAGACTAGGCAGACATCGCCTTTACATCTCGAAGGCTTAACGATTTGCCAGATATGTAGTGTGCCCAAGCTGGATATTTTGTTTAAGCTGAACCGAGGGATGACAGAGGTGTAGCACTTGATGGTGTGGCTGGCAGGGGTGTCCTGGAGGGTGTGTTTAGGGTTGGATTGTTTGGCGGCTACTTTTTTTGTAGCATGTCAATTTTTTGCAGCATAGCATTTTGTATGCTAGTGCACCATGCAAGGGTTTTGTTCTCAGTGGAAACTTGAGGGGTAGATGAGTCTAACTCTCTGAGGATAGTGAATCGGCTTTGGCTAGTCTGGTGTTGAAAATGGTGGCTTTGGCTGCGATGGTAGCTTGTTTGTATTGTTTGGCCAGGCTAGTGAATTTCTGTTTAAGGGCGTCAGTAGGGGAGTTTTTCCCAGCTGGATTCTGCAGTTCTTTTTTTAGTTCTAAGGTCGGCCAGCTCTTGGAAATACCATGAGTTAGCATGAGAAGTAGGCTTAGTTTTTTTTTTTTTTTTTTTACTAGAGGGGCGATTAACAGCAGCAGTTAGAGTTCTGGTGTACAGATCAGCTAGGTTTTGAGGGTCTAGGGTGTTGGTGGATTCCAATTTGAGTGGTTCAAGGAAAGGTAGAATGTTCTCTTTGGTAAGTTTTTTCAATTTGCCAGCCACTGAAGGTGATTGTTGCTTAGATGGGGGTTTAGTGTAACTTGCCAAGGGGATAGAGAAGGTCACGGACATGGCCATATAAATTGCAACACAGACTTTGTTGTGTATGTTCTCTGCTGCCCTTGTTCCAAGTGGTACGTAGGGAGTACAACCAACAAACTAAAGCTTAGGATTCTACAACATCTTAGGGCTATCAAAAACAAGGATTTTGCTTATTCGATAGCCATGCATTTCCATGAAGCCCATGATGGTCAGCTACTGGGCTTCGGATTCTTTGGAGCGGCTAGTATTGCTAAACACCCATGAGGAGGAGATAGAATGCTTAAACTGAGACAATTGGAAACCAGACTCATTATTGACGTCCAAACGAAAGCACCTTCAGGGCATAACATCAATGAAGTACTATACATATTCATCTGTGATGTTATATTTGATGTCCTGGGTTTTAGTCTTAGCAGTGCATGGCGGTGGCACGAGTTATGATTGCTTAGCTTACCATAACTGGCAAATTTCTGAGGTTTTTCATTTTAACTTGCAACCATAACACCCTCTAACTAGGTTTTTTCATTGAATTTCTAAGGTTTTTATTGGTGTAACTTAACCATAACATCCGTTTAACAAAGTTTTTCAGTGAATTTCATGGGTTTTTACCAGTGCATGTTAAATTCCTACAATTTACTAATATAATACTTCCCCAATATAGCAACATGTTTGTCCAATTTACAAACTTTCACCTTACACCTCTGCCATTTCCCACCTTCTAGCATCATTTTTAAGACTTCCATACACTTTTTGCAACATTTTTCACTGTCTTTGCATTTGTTGACATCCGCAAACATCTGATGTCATCTCAGACTTTTTGGACAGTGACATGTGACCTAGCTCGTGTGAAACATGATGAGGTGCCTGCCAACGTGTCCGCACTTCGCGATCAGGTCCATGCTTCGTGGACAGTTTGTATCTGCACTTTCTACTGATCTAGGAACTTTCAAGCTCAAAATGTACCCTTGCACAGCTCCTACACCTATTCTTACTCATTATCCATTAACAATCTAGTGCAGAGCACATACTCGGAAGAGAAATACTGCTATTTATCTTAAAAATGGCATCAGTTATTGGCATCCCTCCTCCCCAAGAGCCACCACCACTACCGCCAGCTGCAGGACCTACACAACAAAAAAAGTGCAGTACTTCCAAAGACAATGAAGAGGAACAAGAAAATGAGGTAGAAGAAGTGAACTACCTCTAGCACCCAGAGAGAATCATGAGTGTGGCAGTTCTTTACCACTGTTGGGAATGTACCAAAGGCTAAAGCTACCAAAGTGAAATGCACTGAGTGCAACGTTGTACTCAGTCGCGGACTACCTGGACAGTACTCCGATGGGACCAACTCAATGCGCCGCCACACCCATTCCAACCACCACAATTCTCTCAGAAAGGTTGTTCCTTTGTTAGCAAGTAGGAGGCTGTCTTCCTCCACCTCATCTTCCTCAACCAATACTGTAATCACACAGCCTACTTGTGTGGAACACACAATCCCACCAGCTACCTTGCAAGCAATAAAAGAGGCTGTTGATCCATATCTTTCGAAGACAAAGTCCTCTGTATATACTGCGGCACACCACTCTGCAGGGGGGAGCAATTTCAAAGTGCTTTTGAAGCTGTAATCAAGGAGCATGAGAAACACTGCCCCCTACCTCAGGTGTAACACACATCCAACATTGTCCCCTGTCCACCTGGCCCTCCGTATTGGTGCTGTGTGCCTCTTCCCTCATTTGCCTTCCCACCATACTTTCTAACCTCTCCTGCCAAAAAAAAATCAAAAAACAACAAAAAAGGAACTACCTTTCACAGTTAATAAATAGTAGAAAAAAACAGATCTTATAGACTCATATACTTCACATTTCTCTGTAAAGTACATAGACTGACACAGATTTTCCTACGACTCCATTAGCATTTTGTGTTATGCTAATGGTTATAATCTGGCATTCATGCCCTGTTCCAGGTACTGCAATGGAGATAACAGACCGGCAGCCCAACGTATCGGCCCAAGTGAAGCAAGGGCGAATAATGAGGGCCCCGGACAGTTGGGCTGTCGAATCGGTAACCAGGGTGCTAAAAAAAAAGGATTTTCCTTCCAACAGCGGGATGCACATGGCATCCCGCTGTTGGAAGGAAAATCCTTTTCCAAGATGGCCACAATGGAAGAGGAATGAGGGGCTTGATAAAAAGCCACTCTTCCCTTTGCATGGCGACCTGAAGAAGGTGAAGAGAGAACCCTATGACCATATTAAGCTTCCACACACCAACTGCCACTTAACAATCTTTTACAAATCTTTTCCATCTAAATTTCCCTTACTTATCCCAAGCATGTTTACACAATGCTCCTATAAATGCACATGGCATATAAATCCTTTACCAAGATGGCCACAATGGAAGGGGAAGGAGGGGCTCCATAAAAAGCCCCTTTTCCCTTTTCATGGCGTCTTGCAGAAGGTGAAGAAAGAACCCTATGACCATATTAAACTTTCACACACCAACTGCCGCTTAACAATCTTTTACACATATTTTCCATCTACATTTCCCTTACTTAACCCAAACATTGTTACACAACACTCCTATAAATGCACATATGCAATGTGCAGTGATAGAAGTGCATAAAAAGAAGGGGTAGTACAGATGGGCAAGTGCTCATGAGAACCCAGGTGGGAAATGTCAAGTTATGTCAAGGTGGGACACTACTGGATAACTACTGGAGCAGAGGAGTCACAAGGGTGGGATGCAGTTTAACCATAACATCTCTTTAACAGAGTTGTTTCTGTCACTTTAATAGATTGTTACAAGTGAAAATGTTTCATAGTATTACATCACTGTATATAAGTTATTAATAATTCCTCTTTTCACATATATGAAATAACTATAAAGCTCCTTTAAGAAACATATTTTTTGCAACTTATGTCGGTTGTTATCAGCAGTGCATGCTGGGGATGGAAATCATTGTTCAATTGCCCACAGCATAATACTGCACCATGACCCCAGCCAAACCAAACCACCCCTATTATTCACTGCACCTACCCTGCATCCTAGTTCAGTGCCCACTATACCATAATAATGTAACCAATGACCAGTGCTCATTGCTTGAAACCATATCGAGTCTCCAAAACCATGGGGCATCGGTTTCAGCCATGTCGCATTCCCCGATAAGGAAATCAGAATACAAATTTGCATTCGTCGACGGCCAGGCCCAATACCCGAACATCAAATGTATATTACTAGTTTACATGTGACTCCAAAGATGAACAATGCTTGTACATTAACTCCCTTGCTAACAATGCCGCAAAGGCACGATCTAAAGAAACAAAGTTTTCATCACAGAGACAGGATCAATTTTCTAAAAATAAGTTTCAGCGAAAAGAGTGGACACCACGATCATAACCACTCCAGGAGTTTGATCAAAATGTCCTATTAGTCGCTAGTTGGAATACACATGGTTCCTCACATTTGTTTAGACCCAATGCTGACTTCTTAAGGGTGTATGACATAGTTTTACTGCAGGAAATATGGCTCATTGAGGCACCTATTTGGGAGAACCATTCGACAGTGTTACTGTCATGACCACTGTGAGGGGGCACATGTTGTGCCACAAGCAGGCTCCCACCAGAACCCTGACAGCCTTAAAACCATGGCAAAAGGGCTCCTGGAGCCAGTCCTGGCGCCTTTGCACCAGGCTCATATGTAGGAAGGAAGGGCTGTTCAAACTAGGTCCCATTTATGTACATGCGTCTTTAAATCCAACATGGAAGCACCCACACAGTCTAGTACTAAGAATCAATCCACACGGTCTAGTGTATTGAGTGTGGCAGGCCTGGAACTACTTTCACTGGTACTACTTTACCTGGGCTATATAAACCACACACTGACTGCAGAACATGCTTCGTGTTATTCTGGAACCAGCAGCGTGATGCTCACCGTGTCCAGCTCCTGGTCTTCAGCATCTTCCTGTAATCCTGCAAGAACAAGATTATTCTGTCTTACCCGAGAAAACACCATCCAGCACTCAGCATCTCAACTGGGCTGCAATCTGTGGAAACCAAGAGAAGAAGAAACATCACTCACCTGTGAGTACTAACTTAAGGACTTCTGGCGAACCGCTACCACAGCTGCTGTTCGAACATTGCGACCTGCAATAACGAGAAAGGGAAAAACAATACATCGAATTCCATCAGTCTTACCTGAATTCCATCGTGCTATGCCACGCTTCCATCTGGAGCACCACAGCAACATCTGCAAAGGAAAAGAGACATATTCAGGTTCGCTTTCAATATTAAACAACCGCACAGCGCTGTACTACCTTAACGGGTTCCGTGGGCCTGTTTTTCATCGCGCTCTCATCCACTCGCAGGACCACAGAGGCCTGTGAGGAGAAGAAGAAGAAAAAAAAGAATAGCTTCAAAAGACAATAAAGGGGCTGCGCTTTGTGCTTTCTCTTACCTAGAAACGTGCCTTTCTATCCAGCACGCCAGCATCAAGACCTTTGCACCCGAAAAGAAGGAGATAAAGACATTAACAAATTCCCACCATAAACAGAACAAAGACTAACAATTAACAAACCTACCTGCCTATCAGCAGATTCGGGGTCGCAGCAGGCCTGGGCCCAAGGAAGGCGTACTGCACCAGTGAAGCAACTCGGACAGCCCACCAACAAATGTCAAGCGCCCCTGCACAAGAAACGCAGGATGGATAGCTCACCCTACAAATAACTAAGATTCATTATTCAGCACTGGGCAACTACACATCCAGGGTTCCAGATCTCAGAGCCTTCCAGACGCCCCCGGGAATATCAGGTGAGCGTAACAGTTACATGCAGCCAAATCTGCAGCTCGTAGTCGGCCTTCTGCAGGCCTACTGGTTGTGATTAAAAACCACACAAATTGGAATATCTCACTATGGGTTGCCCCAAATGTGTACCTGTTGATGGTTAGAGTGGCACATCCTGGAGGCTCCATAGCCATAATAAATGTGTATCGTAATCCTGCTGGGATCACAGATAGAAAGTGTCTGTCAGATTTTGAATATCTGTTAAATATCATTTAGTGCCTGATATTAAAATGACCATAATCGTGGGTGACTTGAATATTCATGTGTTAACATCAAAAAATGACAGTGAAAGCATAACCATCAAGAAATGGCGAACCATAATGGAGGAGAGAAACTATGTAATGTTTAATGGTTCTTTGCAGGGAGATATCCCAGCCCAATGAACCCAGCTTCGATCTAAGAGTGCTTCCATTATCAATTATATTTATATCGATAGGAACACTTTTAATAAGGCGGTGAAATACACCCTAGACAAACAGAATAATAGCGATCATTAACTGCTAGTGCTACATTGGGTAGAACAACAGACTATGAGTGATAATAACAAGTGCACCTATGAATAACCATTGGTAGTGAATAATGTGTAAACTAGATTCAATTGCAATAGGGATGCTTTCATATCTTTTGAAAACAATATGATGGCATCCTCCTCACATGCATATACAAGTCATCTTCATTTGTATCAAGCTTTTAACAAAATTCCTGGATCTACAAGGTTCAAACCAAGACATGAATTTAACCACAAGGTACGGGAGATGGAAATTTGGCTCAGAACCACAAAAAGAGCAATTCTTGCTTCCCAAGTACTGAATAAAAAAGAGGCTATTAAAGCTGCACAAAGTAAGCACAGAAATTGAAACTGGCAATGTGGCCATCAGGCTCACGTATACAAAAGAGATGGTGGAATTATGCTGCAGGCCATAAGTAATAATAACTCGGCCCAGATATGGACCCTAGAATCTGGCAAACCAGATGGCCCAAAAACCTGTGCAAATTAATGGAGTTAATGAAACAAAATGGGTTGAGCATTTTTCACAATTGTACGGCCTCCCAGTTACTATTGGAGTCGAGAATATCGCTGAGCCTTCTTACTATAGTGGCCTATATATTACCGAACAGGAGATTTTGGAATGTATTGGTAAACTAAGTAACTTCCATGCTCCGGCACCCCCGGATGGTCTCAACAACTTCATGTTTAAAAAACATCCTCTACATTGGGCGAGCATCTTGCATAGCTTGTAATTCAGACCAATGCAGTCCCCTCTAGTTGGCGGTGCTCAGTGATAGTCCTGATATTTAAGAAGGGAGATTGTGCGAGTGCAGGCAATCATCGTCTGATCGCGTTGCTCGATGCCCCGGGCAAAATATTTCACAAGATGGTGCATTGAATATCAGCAGCGTGACCCGTTTCAAACTGGTTTATTTCTGGCTTGAGTACCTCAGTGAACCTTTTGACGCTGACCTCACTAATTCTACATCATGAGAACATCAAGCAACCTCTTTATTTGATCTTTGTAGACTTGAAAGCAGCTTTTGATTAGGTCTCAAGACAGATCCTGATTCGAAAATTGCTCCTCAATGGCTGTCCATCATACCTTATTTCTTTAATACAAGATTTACATCACGGAAATTTGAGTAAGACTCACAGCAGACGGACAATTTTCCGACTCAATTGAAACTTTTCGAGGGTTGAGACAGTGCTGCATGCTGGCAGCAGCTCTCTTTATCTTTTACATCGCAGACTTGGGTGAAACATTTCAGGAAGTCATCACTGATGCTCCAAGAATGAACATCCAACCAATAAGAGCATTACTATACGCTGACGATTTGGTGATGTTTTCAAAAACACCAAAGGGCCTTCAGAGGCAGTTAAATGCTACACCCAAGCTAACATCCATACTATAAATCTACAAAAAAATGAAAGTGATGATGTGTAACATCCTGCGTAAAAAATAGGGGAAAAAACAAATATGGTCACTGGGAGGAGAGACATTAGAATGTATTCAACAATACACATATTTAGGCATTGTAATATCGAGCCAAAATGATGCAAATATTTATCAAAAGAATCTTAAAAACTAAGTTAACAACCACAATCGCTCAGGCAAAAATTATTCTGGTAAAATTTGGAAAATTCACTCTAAAACTTGTTATTAAATACTATCTACAAAAGGTTACTCCCATCTTGTTGTATGCCTATGAAACTAAGCCACTCCTGCAAGAAGGAATATAGTCTAAATTGGAGGGGAAATACTGGCATAGTCAGCTAAATTTACCACAATGTGTTCCGGTTCCTTTGATGCGTAACAAATTGGGTTTGATATCATTGTACGCACGTTATCAATGGCAAGTCATTGCAATGTATCGGAAGTACATCTTAGCTTTTCATTCACCGACAGTTTTGAGTGTGTTGCTAGGTATGTTTTTTCCTCTAATGACAAATTCATCTTGCAATAGGGTAAATTGGTCGTACATGCTCTGGCAACAGCATATTCTTCACTAATAACATTTAGTCAGAATCCAATGTGTGTAAAACTAACATTTTTCAGATGGACTGGATTCAGACAAGATCTAAACGTGAGAAATCTTGTGATTTTGATGGAAATATATTTGGTAGGAAGAGATATGGTAACCCCGGAAAATACTTGAGTCAGCACACAGATGTGATTTTATTTGCTTGCATTTCAATCTTTGGAATAGAAGAGAAGTTCAAGCGAGATGTCTAAAAATCAAAGCATCTGATAATGTCTCTCGCTTTTGTAACCAACCAGACCAAATGGAGACATTACGTCATCTCATAGTTGAATGTTTAGCTTTGGTTACCTTATGATGTAAATATTTTGTGAAAGCTTTGAAGGATTACTGTGAAGTATCAGCTGAGCATTTAAGGCACATGATTCATGCACGATATCTAGTGCATGTACAAATCAATGCGATTAATTTATTGAAAGAACTAAAACATCAACGATGCTGATTATCAGGCATAGTCCAGTTGATTAGTTTGTTAAGAACAGACAATGAGAAATACTGACAAAAGAGAGAAGACATTTATTATGATTAATATTAATTAGGGCATTCTTCCTTCTCTTATATTGATCCACTTTTGTGAATGATTGATTATCTAGTTTTAGTCTAAACTGTCTTTTAAGATAAGTTGTGTGTTCTCTTATTTTCAAATGATTTTTCCTTTAATTTTGTATATTTTGTATATTGTATATGTGTATATTGTAAGGTTGACTCAGATCAGCTAAATCAATGAAAAAAAAATATGACTAGTTTTTCTACTTACATTCTTACACTTTGGAAAATTAAATGCAAGGCATGTTTCCAAAAACATGCCTGCAGGTCCTTGATAATGCTCAACAGGCAGGTGTGTTGTAATCTAGTCCACCACTTCAGGCTGTAACCGCAAGCAGAATATGTTTTCCCATTGAAACCTACCCATTGCCCAGGCACCAAAGTTATTTGACCGTGGTGTGTACTTACTATTTACACTTTAAAAAAAACACACCATATTTGCAAAACCATGCTTTCCAGTTCTTGCTGACCCACTTTGTGCATATTTGCCCCAATCCCATCCAGCACTTCAACCTGTACCCACAAGCAAATTCTTTTTCCCTTTAAAACCTATCCCAATTTCAAAAAACTTTACCACATAAAGTTGGACATAGCCACTTTATCCCCATTGGTCGACCCTCGTGGTCATGGCCAGTAGCCAGATTGTCTGGGTTATGACCTTATGCCATGACCCGGACAATCTGGCTAATACCCATGGCCACAGGTTATACCTCAGTTACCAAAGGTTTATCACTATTTTATGTACCTAAATTATGGCACTTGTCAAAAAATAAAACATGGACACATTTGCAAAACCATACTTTCAGGTCTTTGCCAATGCTCCTTACACGAGTTTGCTGGAAATCCACCCATGTTTTATTTAGTTTCAGCATGTACGTACATACAATAGTCATGTAAGTTAGCCCCCACTTGACAAAATACATTCAGACTTTGCACCAACATTCAAGGTTGGGTCTATAATCTTTCTGAATACTTTTGTCCACATTCATCAAATGGCAACAACATATAAGCCATCTAAAAATGTTGAGACCTCCTCCTAATTTTGCACCCCTTTTGAGAAAATCCCACCAAAACATAGCATAAACCTTTATATCTAGATCTTAAATTTTTTTGCAAACTTTTGTGCAGATTTGTCACCATATGTATAAGCCTTTACAATATTGTGGGTCCCCTCTCTAATGTTCTTGCCTCTTGACAAAACAGCACCACACTTTGCAAAACCCTTCAGTGTCAGGAATATAATTCCAAAATGTCATGTGGTTTCATTGAGTGGGGCCAAAGTTATAAGCCATCCTAAAACTCTTTTTCATCAACCCTGTAATGCACAAATAAGCATGGATGCCCCTGAACATCTAAGATGTTCGCAGACATCACAGGACTGCCCCAGACTGTTTGCGGCAATCGGGGAAGAAAAATGCCAGTTTTTGACTTTTTAAGGCCATATCCCATAATATCCTCATCACTCCTCACCTCCCCAGACATAGTTTCATTAGTTTGACAAGTGCAATGTTATGTTTTTTAATGTGTTTTTACTGAAATGCTCATATGACTATGTTTTTAACCTACTTTTTGCTCGTTTAAAAAAAAATACTGAGCGGAGATACCCCAAATTTACAAAAGCCCGCTTTCGGGCCCAACCCGTCGCTCCTGCTGCAAATTTGGTGCTGTAGGTGTGAGCAAAATTTTATTTCATTGCGTCCATGGGAAAAACCACAACTTTTTGGTCCCCCCTATAACTTTGGCTCCCCTTGACAAAACTTCACCAAACATCACAGGATCAATCTGACAGGGCCATACACTTCAGTTTCAGAGTTTTGTGAAGATTTGTTCAGTGGGTGCGAAGTTATAAGCCGCCCAAAAAGTGCTCTTCCTATGGGTTGAGTAACTAAACAGTAATTGCAGGGGTGATACCGCAAGTCCTGTAATATAAATATATTTACTCTTAAGAAAACCTGCAGGCAATGAGTGAACAGAGCACATCTCAAAGAGAAAATCTGTATGTGAATTGTGCTTTCAAAGTCCTATGTCTACTCATTCAAGAAAGGTACAGCTTCAGAAAACCAAATATCCTAATTTTATCAACTTTCAAGAATGTGGGTGTAGCTGTAAACAGGGTCTATAACCGGATCTGTGTGGTAACTAGACTATGGGCTACTGCCAGGTTGCCACCATCCTCGTAACACCGAATCCGCTGCCTGATATCCGGTGCTACAGAGACATTACAATTCCCAGCAGCCCGGGATGTCAGGCGGCACATTCAGTAAGTCCCCATTCCCGTGGAGTCCCATGGGACACCACGGGAATTGGTTCACGGAAGCACCATTTTTAACAGTGCCACTTTTTCTGTGAAAATGTTGCCATCCGGGGCCGTTGCGCCTGGAAGTTCATACCAACCGGGCGTAACAGCCCCCACCCACAGAGACGCAGTGTGGCGGTCCAGATAGGGTGCCAGTTCATATGGCCACACTCATAATGAGGTCAAAATTAAAAGAGTGTATGGGTCCGACCCCTCGTGTCTGTGCTATGTCCACTTAGAGTCAATGAAGTGGCAACCTGCGTCGCCAATTCCACACCGTCTATCAACAAAGACCTCAGACAAGTGAAACAAGAAATAAATTGGTACTCGCGAACCACGTTTTTGCCTCTGTAAGAATAGTTATACAAAAGTACTATAAAGACATTTCAGTCTTGTCAAATCTTCATTTGTTAATGATTTATTTCCAAAAACACAGACCATGAAATTAATGTTTTTCTATAATCCATCACTGAAAAATTGTATGGTGTGATGATCATCTATTCAGCGAGACAACTATGCAAGCAAACTTGTCTAACATTCTCTATTATATTGTCAATGATGATCAGTTACGCTTACACTGTTTAATGTGAGACATCAGGAATGTGAGGTTTTATAGGATGCTCACACTTACTGAACTGTTCAAGGTGTCTAATAACCCCGTTGGACAACACATTTCTAAGTGTTATGAATGCGGGCTCAGTGGTAGAGATGTATGCATCACTCTTCTTGCATGGCCAAATTTTTCATAGATTTGATGTTTGTAGTAAAAGCCAATATTGGGCACATAATCATAATCAAATAATTTCTAACAATCATCATCAATATGTGCTGCTACTCACAACACAATAGACTTGGTTTGGGTCACTTTACTTTACTGTAGCTGGCATCTGCTAATTAAACGGCCCGTAGTAGCGGCCGTGTAGTTATGGTAAAGTTGCTAAACCCAAAGGAAGACCACTTTTTCGGCAGCTTATAACTTTGCTCCCCATGGACGAATCCACACCAAACTTTGCACAAAAATTGTATGGGACTCGCTGACTTTCTTGCGAGTTGGGTGTGGTTTCGTGGAGGGGGAGCAAAGTTATAGGGGGTCCCACATTTTTTTCCATAGACTGAACGGGGAAAAACTTTGCACACGGCTACAGGCCGAACGACTGGATGGATTTTAACCAAATTTGCAGCAGGAGCGGGGGCTTGCTTCCGAAAGCGTGCTTTTGTGTGTTTGGTGGAAATCTGACCAGTAGTTTTGTTGCAAATAACTGAAATGTATGTATCAAAAAATTAGTGATATCTGGCTCTGCTCCGCTGACCCATTTCCCTGTTCACTCCTCGGACAAAAGTCTCATTGGCTTGCAGTACACCGTGATGTCGGCAAACATTGGACACGGCCGGTGGTTGGCTGAAGGGAAGAATGCTGTGCGTCAACATTTTGGTAAACGTCACCATGGTGTATCGGAGGATGGTGAGGCACAGAAAGGGCCTGGCAAACATACTTTACGCCATGTGGTGGTGGGAAGAAGGGATGGAAAGTGTGGGGAAGTGAGAAGTGGTTCATCTGAGATATGTTGTTAGGTGGAAGAAGATGGTGGTGTGCCTGCAGTATCTGTGCGTACTGCAGCAATGTGTGGGTCCCTCCACAGGCGACTACCATGTGTGGGGAATGCAGGCAGCCTTTGTTATGGCACGATAGCTTGTGCCACAACCTCTTACCGTGGTGACTGGTGGCAGCTGAATTGCAGAAGGGGAGTGCATTGCACTTGACATCAACATTGAAACATAGCACATGCTATGCTGTGTTGCGTGTTGTAAGCCTGTAGCCCCTTCCATGCATGGCTGGAGGTGTTGAACCAACAACTATAGGTCCTGGTTGTAAGTAGGTTTGACATGTTGCCTTGTGTGTGTGGTTTGTCAACATTACATACATTGTTGGTTCGATAGGAGGTGCAGAAGTGAGCTGACATGTGTATATTGTTAGTTCCATGGGTGTTGTCATTGTTAGAACATGCTACAGTTTTCGGTGTATGGCTGGAGATGGTGCAGTGCCAAGTCCTGCAGTGTGCACACTGCGTACAGTGTTGGAATACTGTCTGTGTAGAAGAGGGTAGGGTTCAAGTGAATCTTCTATGTGCTTGGATACTGCAGTGTGTCAACGGGGTGCAATGTTCTAAAAGTGTGTGCATAGAAGTGGATATGATTTAAGTGCATATTTTAATGGCATGGGTAGTGTCCATTGCGCAGAGTGCTGACTACTGTACTGCACTGTGAAGTATTGGTTTTGTGGACTGAATAGACTGTTGGGAGCAGAGCCACTGTTGTGAACAATTTTTTGGATTGGTTGGCACTAACAACATACTATGTGAATAAAAGTGGGTAGGGGTGCCGGAGGCAGTGTTATGTTTGTAGATTCTGCTAACTGTTGCATGTTCCCATCTATAGCTTTATCATGGTACAGAGGTTGGGTAGGAGTGCTGGTGGCTGTGGTACGTTTGTGGATTCTGGTACTTGGTCACATGTTGACATGCATGGTTGCATTACGTTGCGGTGGGTGTATCCAAGGCCTAGACTCTTGGGTGCATGGCCAAAGGCCATAGGCGATGCACCCAAGAGCCAAGTCTTGTCCACACCCACCGCAGCAATGCAGTGGTGACCTGTAAAGAACGGTTGTGGATCACATTTTAGACTTGCTAGAGCACTACAAGTGAGCTGACCTGCAGACATTGTTGGTTCCATGGGTGTGGTCATTGTTAGAACATCCTACCGTTTTCGGTGTTGGACTGGAGATGGTGCAGTGACAAGACCTGCAGTGTGGACACAGGTTGCAGTGTTGGGATACTGCCAGTATAGAAAAGGGTAGGGTTGAAGTGGATATTCTATGTCGTTGGATACTCTGCGTTGTGGAGATTGGTGGGAGTAGGGGCAATGTTGTGAAGATTTGGTGGTTTGGTTGACAGAGACACAATACTTAGTGAATGGAAGTGGGTAGGGGTGCTGGAGGTTTGGTATGTTTGTGGATTCTGCTAACTGTTACATGTTTCTATGCATTGTTGTGCTATCGTGCAGAGGTTCGGTAGAAGTGCCGCAGGCTATGTCGCATTTGTGGATTGTGGTATCTGGTCACATGTTCGCATACATGGCTCCATTATTTTGTGTCGGGTGTTGGCAAGGCCTAGACTCTTGTGTGACTTGTGTGCATGGCCAACGTCGTGATGGGTGATCTTTGGATGATTTTGGATGCCGAAATCATGGATTCTTTTGCAGAACTTTCTACTGGAGGTGCTTTGGAATCACACATAATGGGCACACAAAATATGTAATGGTAAATATGGAGTGCTGTACAGAAATGGTAGTGTTGGATGCAGAGGTCTTGGATGTAATTGGTGCATGCATGTGTGAATATTTCACAGTACCCAATGAGGGAGTGCTGGAAAATGAACAGTGGAAAGGGAAGAAGTACTGTCCCTGCTTTACTGGGGTGCAGCCCTGGCTGTAGCTGGGAAAGCACACTTGCCCCATCTTGTCATTCTGAGCAAGGTGGGCATGGAAATGGAACTGTGGGGATTATCCAATCAGGTGATCAGGGTGTGGTTAACAGGAAGGGACAGTTCTATTTTTTTCCCAATGCTCTGTGCAGTGAGGTTGGGAGACATGGAGAGATGCAGAGTGCTGATTGTGGGTGATACCTTTGTGCAACATCTGCAGAGGTATGCCATGAAAAGAGGCATTGCTGCTAATTTCGGGTTGGAAGGAGTGGACACTTTGTGGGGCAGTCTCTATAACTGCAGTTTCCACGGTATGGTTTACCTTGGCAGATATGTGGCCACTGTGGCTACCGTTAATGTTGTTGTGGTGCATTATGGAAGTCTATATTTGGGTTACATGTCATGTGGACGTTTGGTCCGTCACATGAAGAAGTTGCTGAATGCAGTGATTCAGATTTTTTCCACTACCAACATCATTTTCTCATGCATAACACCAAGAGGAGTATGGGACCATGCCAGTGCAATTTGTCCCCACCCAGAGCTCGAAAGGTGTCTTATAAACAGAAGCATGTGTGAATTTATGTGCACTGCTGTGATGTCCTCAACCCACTATGAGATCATGAGGACGCAAAATATGCAGTGGTTCCAAAGTAATGGCATTTATTTGACCGCCATTGGCAATGCCATTTTCTTTTACACTGTGCGTGGACCGGACAGTGTAAAAGAAAATGGCATGGTAAACATGTAAGGAGGAGAAGCAATCAGAAACCTATTTAAAGAGGGGAAATAAAGGTTGAGTGTAAGCACGTAAGAAAAACATGAAACAAAAAAAAACATTTATTTTCAGAGCCACCACTACACACCCAATCCCCTACCATTTTTCAAATTACTTTCCCCCTCCGCTTCCTAGCACAATAATGCTGCAGATTCCGAGGTAGTTTCAGGATTACATGTGCCACATCCGGCCCTTTTCAGGTTGGCAGGCATGGAAATAGGACTCTACAGGCTAAGGCATTGCTCAATTAGGTTTGTGGTTGCGGTGTGTATGCAAAACTGAGGCAGAAGGGGGAAGGCATCCTGTTTGCATGCATGCACTGTATGTACTTTCTGTACATTGCTTAGAAACATTAAATGCTGCTTTGCTGTGATATTTGTACAAATTCTGAAGGAGATTGGTAAGTGCAGAACAAAATTTGTAGCATTGTCGGAAGGCAAGAAGACAGTTACTGTTTGGATATTAGAATGGCTAATATGGGTAAATGAAAATGTTGAAAGCATATTCCATTACAGTGGCACTAGAAGGTAGGTGATGCTAGAAAGAACAGTATGTCTTGTAAGTACGTTGTGAACATTCAGTGGCAGACAACCTTCTCAGAGGCACTTACAACAGAGTTGTAAAAATAGTGTACAGAAAATATTTCTACCTGTACTTTGTGCTGATGGGTGGCCATGTGGATGAATGTGGATGCTGAAATCTTAGATAGTTTAGCAGAGCTGTCTACTGGAGGAGTTTTCGAATCACACGGCACTTGCATTCTGATTGTGTAACGGTACATATGATGTGTTTTACAGTACTGACAGTATTACATGCTGACATTTTCGATGTGATTGGTGGATGCGTGTGTGACTATGTAACAGTACCCAATGAGGTAGTGCTGGACAAAGAATAGTTTAAAGGGAAGAAGGACTGGTCCTGCTTTACTGGGCCGTGGCTCTCACGGTACTTGGGGACGCGCACTTGCCACAGTCTGCCCTTAACACCATGCAGCCCAATGGAATTGGGACTGTGGGGATTATCCAATCAGGTACTGAAGGTGTGGTTCACAGGAAGGGGTGGTAATACAATTTTACATTACTCTGCATAGTGAGGAGGCCTGACATGGAGAAACGCATTGTAGTGACTTTGGGTGATGTCTTTGTGGTAGATCTGCACAAGTATGCCCAGGCAGGCACGTTGATGGCGACTTTGGTTTGGAAGGAGTGGACGCATTGTGGGGCACTGTTGATATCCACAGTTTTGGTGTTATTCTTGACCTTTGAACAGAAGTGGCCAGTTTTACAACAGTGCACGTTGTCGTTGTGCACTGCGACAGCATGCATTTGGGTTACATGACTTGTTCACGTCTGTTCTACCAACTAAAGAGGTTTATGAAGTCAGTGAAGAGGCTTTTCCCGAGGTGGTTTTCTCTGCCATAACACCAAGAAGAGTATGGGACTATCCTAATGTATGCTGGGCCCAGCCAGAGGCTGGAAAGGGTCTCATCAATAGAAGCATGTGTGATTTGTTGTCCCCTCATAGGATGTTCTTCTGCAACCATGACAGTATTCATTCTTGAAATGCAGTGTGTATCCATGCAAATGGCATTTATATGTCTAGCATTGGTGATGCTCTTTAGTTTGCTCATATACAGGAGGCATTGAAAAATGTATTGTAAGAATGTGAGGAGGAGAAGAAAACAGAAAACTCTATAAAAACTGAAAATAAAGGTGTTTCTCTAGAAGCATCTACAAAAGAAAAAAAAGAAAAAGGCTCTTTTCAGAGCCACCACTGATGACAAAATCCCCTACCCTTGTTGCAATTTATTCCCCCACGCCTGCACACAGCACTAAAGCCACATCCAGGGCTTTTGAGGTTGGTGGGCATGGAAATGGGATTATGCAGGCTAAGGGATTGTGCAAAAACCTTTCTGGGTGTGGTGTCTACGTAAATGTTGTTCAGAACTGATAGTGTAACATGGAGAGCTCTTCACTGTGATTGTTGGATGTGTGTGTGATGGTTTATCAGTACAGAATGAGGGGTTGCTGGAAAGAAGATAATGGAAAGGGAAGAAGGGCTGTTACTGCTTTACTAGGGCGCGGCCCTCGCAGTACTTCAGGAAGCGCACATGCCACATACTTCTGTTGTGAGCATGATGCCCATGGGAATGGGATAGTGGGGATTATCAGTACTGAGGGGGTGCTTCACAGGAAGGGGCATTAATACTTCTCTCCATTACTGTGCGTAGTGAGCCGGGCTGACATGGTTGCCATTACTTGCAAAGGTAATGTAGCATAGCAGAAATTGTTCCAAACTCAGTTACAGTTCATAGCTATGTAGGCTGCTACTCTGTTCTGAAAAGCTACAAACAGAATATGGAGCAGGTCTGGGGTGTGACCTTTTGTAGGGCTGCTGCGGAGACCTTGCAACCGGTAAAAAGGTCTACATCGTTGAACCAAATTCAAACATGTGCAATGGCACATTGTGGGGGGTTTGTAAGTGTGCAATTTCCCAATAACACTTTGTAGATCACAGAACATTGCACTTTTCCACTGGTCGAGCGTCCGGATCGTGTCTGCACCATAAGGACCCATGCGCAGCATGGGTGTGGTCCCATGGTGATGTTGCGCATGTTCTCCTTTGGGACGTGTTTCGGGCAGGATATTGTGTGCGCATATACATAGGTGTCCTATGCACACTGTTGGGATCTCTTCAGTAATGAATGGTGCGACAGACGTGCGCTGACCATTTTGGGACACACTGGGTGTTTGTAGGGTATAAGAGGTGGGATTTTTATGTGTACAGCTACCTGTAGGATGTGGGTGGGCACCTCAACCTACTTGAAGTTTGTCTCTAGTTTCTTCACATGTGCTGGACAGGGGCAGTGTTACCAGGAGATAGAGGAAGAGATGTGCATGCGCTCACTTGTGCAACGGACAAAAGTCAACTCCCACAACTAGTAATATGTGGTTCACAAGGACATGCAGTTCGTACCGGAATTGTACAATTGCTTCCATTGTGATTGTGGATAGGCCAGGCAGGTGCAGTGTTAATAGTACACCTCCCTTTTCCTTAATTGCAGTTATTCCCACCAGTACTGTGCACCGCTGAGTCATAGCAGCATTTTAAAACCAAAGGAAAAGTCACATGTACACTCAGCAACAACTTACATATTAACGTTTAATTCCACACATTCATACATGTCATTAGGAAAAGGAGGGGGTAGCAGAAGTGGATACTTATTGTGGGGAATTATGGATTTGCACAAGTTGGTCGTGACGGGAGGAAGGGATTGAGGTAGCAGCGTAACGTCTCTAATCACACAGATGTTGATGGGATGGCGGGCTGCGAAATGGTGAAGGGGTACACGTGAAGGTCAGGGAGTAGTATTTTGTTTTTATCAAATTATGTCCTTGTACGTTATCTTCTAAGACGGCAAAATTGTTCACCAATGCCTCCATTTTGCCTTCCATGCTGTCCAGTTTGCTATTTACAGAGTTTCTTTCCTTTCCTGTGCACGTACGCTGTTGTTGAAAGGGTGCCACTTGTGCTGCCTTGCTTTCCTTTCCAATATGTTCTCTTAAAGAAAAAATCTGTTACGTGTACATGAAGCAATAGATATTACATATTTTACGCTTCAGACTGCTGTGCGTACCAATGGGGTTACTATTGTAAGTCATTGTGTCATGACGGAAACTTTCTTCCAGCACTCTAAGGTGCTTGCAATTGCTGTGTAAAAAAAGAAACATTATGCTTTTCAACTGTTGTATACTCCACCACCTTTGCAATCATCAAACAAACTTCAGTGAGCTAAATATGTTTCAGTGACTTTCTGATCTTAGTATTATCCAGTCCTTACTCTGCCTGTTCGTTCTTTGTTAACATGTAAAGTAGCAGTGCAGTAAGATTGTTGAAGGCAGATGTCACTTCTCTTGTTGGTGCATTCCGTTATAGTGTACTCCCTATGCCTTTGTGCTGTTTGTTTCATAAGTACATAGTTTGCAGACTTCCTCTATTTTCTCTTGCACTTCATGCACATGGTGCTGTTTGCATATGTTCCTTTAGTTTGGTGAATAGTACCACTACGTAAGAAAACCCCTGCATTCCTGAGCAGGTTGGATGCCACCCGAAGTCCGCAACCAGACACATAGTCCGCGACTGCTCTGCACATTAACATGGTGCCAGCATGTTCTACAATATATCTTTACAAACTAAAGGTATCCTGGTAAAAATATATGAAATTCAGTGAAAAAAGGTTGTTAAAGGGACATTATGGTTAAGTTGCCCTAGTAAAAACCTATGAAATTCAATGGAAAAACGTTGTTACAGGGACGTTATGGTTACAGGTAAAAACGAAAACCGCCAGAAATCTGCCAGTTATGGTGATCTAAGCAACCATAACTCACGCTACCACTGTGCACTGCAAGGACTAACACCCATTACATCAAAGATGACATCACAAATGTCATTGATGACATCACTGATGACATCACATGCATATTTAGTTCTCACAAAAAGCCTCGAGGGTTTGTCATTGTAATGTTGGCAGAAAACTATCCGAGATCATTGGAATAACTATCATGGCATAAATAGTTCATTGAACAATGCATTGCTGTAAACCCTATTGCATTACAGAGTTATTTCCAGTAAATTCACCACTTCATGTAGAAACGTAGGCATTATCTGCAGCATGCATCATAGAGGTGCAATATTCAAAATCTTCCCATGTTGAATAGCAAAATTATGATTGATTTCATTTCAGAGTTTTGTGTACTAATAATGCCTCACTTACTACATAATTGTACTACTCTGAACAAAACGTAAAGACACCACAACGCATATGAATATGAGCATTTACAGGGCAAGTAAAGTAAGCAAAAAAATAGCCATACTACCAGAAAGTGATCATAACCTAACTGATTATCTACATGCACATACATTATTGCTGTATTTCATGCTGCCTTCTTCCTCTATGTAAATGTATGATATGATGTGCCTGAACCCTACGGAAAGTAGTGTAAGAACATATGAGAAGGGTATGGTCTGCAAACATGGTACCTTTTACATTCTTAATTACTGACTGTCAGTGAATAAAACCAACTGGCCTAGATATGTCAGTGAACAACAAAAGAGGGAGCCAGACATGTGATGTCACCAGTGATGTCATAAATGATATTTGCGATGTTACCTTTGATGTCATGGGTGTTAGTCCTTGCAGTGCACAGTGGTAGAGCAAGTTACGGTTGCTTAGCTCACCATAACTGGCAAATTTCTGTTTTTTTTGGTTTTACCTCTAACCAAAACGTCCCTGTAACAACGTATTTCCATTGAATTGCATAGGTTTTTACTAGTGCAACTTAACCATAACGCCTCTTTAACAATGTTTTTTCACTGAATAAATGGTATAAATTAATAGAATTCTTAATGTTAAGGCACACATTGGCTTACCCACTAAGGCAAATGTGCACAATAATACTTGGGACTCTTTACATGCTGACATATAACCATGAGCACTCTTTTGGGCTCAAGGCTACCATATGGTGAAAGGCCAAAAAGGCACAGAAGATATATATTTTCAATACTAGTGATGTCATCAGACACCTCATAACACCCTAGACAACATCTAAATCTTGATACTAACCAAAACTCACCAGATGCTGTGCATGTATTAAACATTAAGAGTAACCAACACTAGACTAACCCACAGAGGGTTTTGATTCAATGGCCATGAAAGAATGGGGGGTATCACTTAACCACTCCCGGATCACAATTTGCAACAATCCAGAGTGTGATATATGTGAAGAACTATAACATATTGTTCTTGTCTGTTATTCCTGCTTATGCATACCCCTTCACTTGTGGCGTGATTTTGGGTATGTAACCTTCTGTTTTATTTACCAACTATAATTTTGCTTTGTAACAAATACGCATTTTCTTCATTTTCATTTTCACTTTGTGCATTAACAATATTTGTTATATTTGTATATACACGTCTAAAAATCATTTGCAATATTTGATTACGATGGTTACTGTATCAGCCTTGAGGGCGACTTAAGTCGAAACACGTGTTGGCTGATCTTTGGAAATAAATCATTAACATATGAAGATTTGATAAGACTGAAGTGTCTTTATAATACTCTTGTATGACTATGCTTACAGAGGTAAAAGCACGATTCGCCAGTAAACATTCATTTTTTTGTCTCATGATGAGGCCATATGTACAAAATAAAAGTCTCTATATGAGAAATGTCTGTTGTCGATTTATTGTTGGCTGTGGAAAGGAACATGCTGTGCAAGCTATTACTGAAACACTAGTACAACAAGGGGCTTGTGGGTAGCCACAGGGCTATTGTACCCTTTATAAAGTTATGGGGGACATTGATAAGAAGAAGATAGGAGAGAATGTGATAGAGTGGTGTCAGGGGAGGATTGTCCTACATAACCTGGCTAGAGGGCATTACTCCCAAAGGGCAACTGTAACTAGAAATGCAAATCTCCAATGGCAGGCAGATTACATTGATTTTAATAAAGTAACAAAGCATAACCACAGTTGTAAATAAATACTGACGGCCATAGAAGTCTTAACCAAGTACGTCTTTGTGGAAATGATCAAAGAAAAGATAATCCTTTGAATCCATTTTCAAACAAGGTCAAATCCCTGCAAAGCTACAGCCCAATGCCTTTAAAACAAACAAGTAATTTTGAACCTTTTCTAAAAAAAAAGTTGAACATACAGCATATAGTCACACACAAACACTACAAAGCATCTATATTCAAGCCGTTTAAAAGAACATTAAAAAGCATATTATGGTGTTATCTTAGCAGACATAATACCTACAGGTACACAGAAGTCTTACAGGTGTTATTAGGGAAAAATAACGCTAAATACTACAGGTCTACCAAAATGGATCCCCAGCAGGTGACCCTCAAAAACCTTTTGGTGGTGTGGCATAACACTTATGAAGGGAGATGCCATTTAAAAAAGCCTAAAATATTTTTAGTAAGGGGGAAGACATAAGGATCTCAAAGCTGCAAGGTATGGTTATGAAGAGATACTAACAAATGGAATCCCGTTCATTCATCAACAGGAGCTATTTGGAGTCATGTGGGGTAGGGGGACCGGCCCACATGTTTTTGAACATACTCTCTTGTAAAATTTCAAAGGAATAACTTTGCAGTAAATGACCACAACATAATTCCTGTGGATGAAATGACATGGAACCCATCACACGTATATGACAGAGCTGTTTATAGGAGACAAAGTAGATGTCGAAGAGGGTGAAGCCATCTACCATCTAAAGAACAATATAAAACTGATTATCAACACTTATTTAAGAGAAATCTTTAATGTAGCCCCCAATCCTACTGCCAAATTCAACTGTACTCGGTTTTAGGAATGGTACAGAACCTAATCATTTTCTGTATTGGAACACTGTAGAATGTCATAAGGTAGTTGACATTTATTCGGTCCTCCTCAGACACGTGGCGATCAAGGGTTTCAACAATGGAATTGCAAATATTCACTATATTAACAGGAACTATGTGTTCATGTGTAAAAAGCATTCTGATACCATCGGCATCTTGATCATGGAGGACCAGGCACCTCCTGTCTCATTCAAGTTTTGAAATGTGATCATGAAACTAAGTGTGCTTCTCTGTAGCAGATTTGACTATTGATTATGCTGATGATGAAAACTACAAGGACTTGCCCCTTTTCAGTGGATATAAAATGGCCCAGGCAGGTCATTGCATGCCTTCTGAATCTGCCTTGTTCTGATCCAGAATGGGCTATTGTATTCAGAAGAGCCATCATAGCATTCTACATAAAGGGGTCACAGATGGCCAGACTGCCTGGCACTGCTGTGGCTAAGAACATTACTAGCAATGTTATGGACTCAGTGTCTGGAGTGCTGTATGATCAAAGAAATAAAGGGTCACCACAGGATTTATAATCAATAGAACAGCAATGCCTAATCTCAGTACATCAAACCTGCGTTAAAAGAAAAACACCCTGACAATACCCAAGAGACTCTATAAAAGAAGAAAAACATGAGCAACACCACGGTCGGGACTATCTCATAAGCATTACCGCTGGCAACCGACATGATTTTTTTTTCAGATTGCCCAAACACAAACCTCTGTAGATAACCGGAATGTTTTAGAAGTCTCACTGCTGCTCTCCCTCACAGACAATGGCCTTCAAGGTTCACTCTAGTTGGATCCCTACTTTACCTGGATCTAAACAACAATCTGATATAACAAGCATGCTGATCACAAAAGCTGTTGTTTCAGATAAAGAGGATGGGGCCTCAGTGGCAGCCGTGGCCTACCCATAAATAGCCTGTTCCATGAGGTGGGTGTGTAGCTCAGGGTCATCTGATATCCCAATCTAGCAAATGTAACCCTTACAGAGCATATACAGAACTGTCACTAACCCAAAGCAACACAGCGTCTAATTCTCAACGTGCTGCTGGTCTCTTCTACAGGTGAGAACGTAGGCTTTAGGAAAAGGGCTGCGACGTGGCATGAAAATGAACACGTGACCTGATAGGGCACGTACATAAAATCAGTTCTTACAAGAAACTCTTCTAATTAAAAGGCTGGACGTTGAACTGAAGGTTACAAAAAAAACTGATAATCTATGCCTCGTGAGCAGGAAGACTGACCTGTATCAGTTAAAAATAATGTCCGTCAGTTTGACAGGACAGAAAAGACATACACAATCCAAGTAGTGCCCACACCTCTGTGGAACTTGAGGGATGTACACATTGAGTATGTACCCTGACTTGAGCTTGTGTGCTTGACATCTTGTAAGCTGCATGGTTAACAACGTTCTGATAAAAGCCCAAACTCCTACAAGATAAGAGAGACAACAAAATTGGGTGGGTGACCTCTCCCCTGAAGGGCAGTCGAGATGGAAACACACACAATCCAACAAACCTGGTATTTGACACTATGAGTGGGTACTTCATCAGAATTGTTACTCAGTCACCACAATTCATCACCATTACATTGCAATCTCCAGAATCTGAGCTTCAAATATTAGAGGAAACCACAATAGCCATAACCACCCTCCACTGTCAAGGATGCCCTTTCCACTTGAACTGGTACCTGCTGCACATTCATTTTAATGACTGGAGTTCTACATCAATTACAGAGTGGCTTATCCTGTGTTCAGAGACAATAGCTGCAGCAGCACAAATAAACGGTCTGAACCCTAGCTTGCAGCAGCTTAGGATGTAAAACTGCTACGTGAACAGGTCCTGCTGGCCACACAGACTGTTTGGAGAACCAATACTGCAGTGGGTCATCACCCTTCTCATGTTGGTATATGACACTCAAATATGCATCTGCTACCTGTGTAGCTCTAGTCCCACTACCAGTACCTGTTGCTCTTCCATGCCCCGACACATTGAAATATGTAGCATCAGGAAGCTGGTCTCGCAGCGGTGTATGCTTGAGAGTTACACCACCTATATGTGTTGCCCCTGCACCTGACATAGTTGCATAGGTCTGACACTCCCAGGTGAGGTCAGACCTCTTACTGGCTGCTACGGGATGCTTTGCTCAGTTGCTGTCGTTGCCTGTTCTTCAAGATTCTGAATGCAGTCTTTCACATTCCAACCATGTTTTCTGTATGTGTCGTCCTACTTCCCAAATTCGGGATTGCAGCTACTTTAACCTTAAAATGTGGGTCAATGGAGTTTGATTGGCATCCGCAACACACATTTCTGATGCTGTGTGAAAGGCTGAAATGGAAATAGATCTTGTGTGCCGCAGCTTGCATATCACCATCAGGGAAACACTCGCTGAAAAAATATACCACTACAATTTGGAGAACATGTGCAAAGAACGACACATGCATTGTGTCCCAGAGCCTTAGTGCAGCAATGACATTGGAGCCATTGTCTGCTGCCATTAATCCCAATGCTAGTTGCCATGGAATTAGCCACTCTACCACATGCTGACATGATGTATCTCAGATGTCACCTGTGTGACTCCTACAGTCAAAGAATTGCATACATACTGTGGCTTGCTAGTGGGCGGCATGGTGCTGCTCCGACCACTTTCCTAATTTGCTCCTAGATAGGAAGGTAATAGGATGTGCTATCACAGTCACAGCCAGATAATCAGTGCTTTGCCTGCTTGTCTATGTATCCATATTGAAGTTTACTTCTCACTTTGTGACCAGTCCACAGTCTTTCTCAAAGCAAGTGCTACTATATCATACAATGCAGATACAGTCTTGAGTGAAAATCAGGCATAACTGGGACATTACTTGCAGGCATCAGCACTCTGAAACCTTTTTTTCAAGAAAGGTATATGGCTGAAGGTCTACTGCCAGGATTCTCAACAAATTAGCATTGAGCAACTATACTCCTGGACTGCACTAAAATGACTCACTGAGGCAGAGCTATAGCACAGATATTGTTCCCTATCACTCTTTTTGTTTGGGTGCTGGTGATGGGATTGGTAGATACACTAATATATTGCAAGACATGGGGCAGTGTCAGCATGCTGCTGAATATTTATTTTTTGACTCCCGGGCGCAGGCTGTATAATGTATTCATCCCACTGTTGAGCATGCTATCCTTTCATATACCCCAGCGATGATGAGAAAGACATTTCACACTGTAGTTATGCACTGTGGATTCATAGTCAGTTTCATTGACTGACGAGCACAGGCAGAAGAAGAGCAAACATTGTGGTCTGCATGGTGCTTAAGAGCAAGAGGTCATAGTGGTTGCTATGATGGTCTTGAAGGTGCTGTCATTGGCATGGAACACTTACACCTCTGGATCACTGAAGTGTCACAAAGTGAGTGTAGACAAGAAAAGAGATGTGTGGTTGTATCTCTTCACTCTGGGCCTGTGCTAGCGTGGCAGAAGTAGTAGGTGCCCTTTCAGGCTGTGTTTGTCTCCAACCTTCCCTCTGGGCCACTGCAGGGGTTGGAGTTAGTATCAGTGCTTTGAGTTGTAAAAACCTCTCTAAGTGTTCCCTTACAGGAAATGGGGGTGTAGTAACCATTCTGGTCATCCTCATCACCTTCATCATCACCATCATCGTCATCATCATCATAACCATCATCATCATCATCATAACCACCATTTCCATCATCAAACTGATAGGCCAAAGGTGTGGGAGATCAAGTGCATGTAGTAGGCTGTGAAACATCCTGATGCTCTAAAATGGGCAATTGGTCATTGCCAGACAAATCGCTGAGAGCTGGAAATCCAAACCCACCTCTTGCCTGTCTGCATCCTCTGCCACGATTCAGCAGCAGTCTCTTCAGCTGGCACATCAAAAGACCTGTACAGAACTTGGCTGTTTATGCTGGCGTGTTGCAGCAAGGGACCATGGGGGCATCCCCATTTGTGCCAGACTCTGATCTTTGAAGTGGGGTTTGGGCAGGATGCACTGAAGTGGCAGAATAGTTAAGCCACAAATGACATTTTATGGACAAGTTGCCACCCCAAAGTTTCCACAGTACCTTCCTTTATCCCTCCCACATTTGGACTTTGGCTCTGAGGACATCTTAATTGGTCAAGCATTTTGCCTCAAACATCGCAGACACTGGCATCTCCTTTGTGAAAAGGAGGTAATTCTGTATGTCCACCACCTGTGATGACTATAATAAAAAACAATAAAAATGCCTATCTATTTTATGTGTGTATGTACCCATTCAAACAATCTGTCCCGATACAATTCCCCCTCCAGCCAACTGCTCAATGCGCTTAAGCAGGTGATGTGTTTTTTCACACAACCAGTACACCAGCCACTAATTGCCCACTGCTTCCAACAATTTTTCAGGAAACCCAAAACATTCTCTTCCAAAAAACAATTCAACTACTTGTTTTGTTGGTGTGCCTGTCCCAACAACCAAGCCCATTGCACATTTCTACTCAGGCCTACTGCTCAGTGCAGTTAGGCAGCTGGTGAGATGTGTCACACCTCCACTAGACCTGCCACTAATGCCCACCAGCTGAAACAATTCTTTTGGAACCCATAAACATTCTCTTCCACCAAAACAATTCAACTGTTTGGTTTGCACCTGAAGGCACTTGTTCAAACACGCTGGACTATACCACATTCCTGCTTTGACCTACTGTACAGTGTGCCCAAGTGTGTGTGTTGGGCCATTTAGCCAATCAAACTGCCACTAATGCCCACCACCTCCAACACATTTCCCAGCACCCCAAAATGTTCTCTTCCCCAAAAACAATTCAAATGTTTCTTTGTGTGTGAGTGCACTTGTTCAAGCAACTGGCCCAGCACAAATTCTCTATCTGACCTATTGCTCAGTGTGCTCCAGCAGGTGGCCTGTTTCACACAGTTAATCAACCAGTCACTACTTGCCCACCAAAGCAAAAAAATGTTCCCGCCCCCAGTGCACACATTCAAACTAGATGGCCCATCGCAAATTCCTCCTCTGGCCTACTGCTCAGTATGATCAAGTAGCAGTTGTGCACCGTCACACAGCCAAAGAGACTGCCAATAAAGCCCACTGCCTCTGATGACCACCTCGAGCAATGTTTACCGCACCCTCAATTCCTTTTATCATGCCCTGTATTTGTGACCAATACATTCAACTGAACTGTTTGTGTGTTAGTGCATGCTAAATTAAGCAGCCAATGTGCTTATATGGAAATGATAATGATGTGTTGCCAGCCAGAAAAAGTAAAATCTCTCGGAAAACCAATCCCCAAGGCTAGCCTGCCATTCTGCGAAATAAAGATTGTATTTTTTCAATTAATGTAAACAAAAATAACAAATACAATACAGATTGCCCATGCGACAAGCGCAGGAAGTCTTGATTCTATTAAAGACACGGGGGCGAGCATTATGCTTAAACTTCTTTAATCACTGCTCACCAGCAATTCAAAACGTTATCATTTAAACTGTTTCTTTTATTTTAAAGAAAGTATGCCCAACAAGCTTAAAAAACGAAAATAAACAAAATATGGTGCAACAAGACCACCAATCCCAAGAGTCTTAGAGGCTCTGTAGTCCTTAGCCTCACTTCCGTCCACCAATGGAAGTCCCCTGGTAAGTATAAACCCCCATGTCCTTAGGTACTTTCCTCTTCTTTTTTCTCTCTCGCTGCATAACTCTTGCAACTATCCAACCGATTCAACTTTAAACCATTATACTCCTCCCTTCGTAGGGCAGTCCTTTCAACATTCCATTAATCCCTGTTATTTTTCTTCTCTTCTCCTGCGAACAAAGAGAAGATCATAATCGTTAGGGTTGGGAACTCTTCTTAAAATCTCAATGATAATAATGCAGTACAACATTATTTACAATCTCCCAAAATCTGTAGGGCGGGATAATGCCTACCTCTGTGTCTTTAATAGAATCAAGACCTCCTGCTCTTGTCAAATGGGCAATCTGTATTCTATTACAAGACCGGAGGCGAGCATTATGCTTGTTCAAAGCTTTGCATCACTGCTGCTGCAATATTAGCTACTGGCTTAAAATAAAAGGTCCTAAACAATGAGTCACTGGACCAATCTGCAGCTTTCATGATCTCCTGCAGCGGAAATCCGGCTTCAAAATCTCCGGAAGCCATAGCACCTCTGGATGAGTGCGCTCCAAACATAGATATATCTATCCCTGTCAATTCCATGATCTCCTTTACCCATCTCGCTATAGTATCTGAGGCTACTGCCCTGTAAGGTTTCCTGCGTGCGATAAGCAGTTGGGTCACTCCTACAGGTCTCACCGCAGCTATAACTGCCTCATATCGTTTTATGCATTGCGCTACGCAGAGCTTGCTGTTATCTGGAAAATATGGGTAAGTAATTATTCTGGAGTTAGTTTTAGTGCGCTGCGCTATGTTGACTGCTACTCCCACCGGGTAGAAAATCTTCTGATCTATCTCGAGTGCTCTCACATCTGAAATACGTCTGCACGAGACTAAACATAGTAATGTGGCCAGCTTCCCCGATAATTGCTTCTCTGACAAGAGATCGTTTTCTGGCCATTGCTCCAACATGTGTAACACCTTAGTAATGTCCCACAGGACTGAATACCTGGGCAACGGAGGCCTGCTGACCTTAATACCTTTGAGAAGTCTTACTACTGCTGGGTGCTCTCCCGCTGGTACTCCTTCAACCAGCTCGTGCCCTGCCGAAATGGCTGACCTATACACCCCTATTGTTCTGAAAGCTTTCCCCTCTGCGCTCAGATACAGCAGGAAATGTATGACCAGAGCATTAGGGGCTGAAATGGAAGGAATACTCCTCTCCCTACACCATAATTCCCAGGCTTGCCAAGCAGAATTATAGCTCCTGACTGTCGAGGGAGCCCATGATACTTTGATGAGCTCAGTAGCCTCTTCTGAAAGTCCCTGCAAGCACCACCTTTGCCTGAAATTCTGCAGGCCAGAAGTGTTAGGCTCTGATCCAAGATCAGAGGGTGAAGTGCTCCTGCTGGAACTATGAGGAGATCCTCTCAGTGTCAGATCCTCCTAGAAATTTCTGTGGAAATTTCCATCAGAATCAGAAACCAGGCTTGAGACCTCCATTCTGGAGTCACTATCACCAACTCGGCCCCGTCTCTGCGAACCTTCGCTAGGACTCTGGCTATCATTGCGAAGGGTGGAAACGCGTAATGGACGTGCCATCCCCAAATTTGCAGGAAAGTATCCGTTCCCAGAGCTTCCGGGTCTAGTCTCCAACTGAAGTAGTTCTGCAGGTCTGTGTTCAGTCTGGAGGCAAACAGATCTGTATGCAATGGCCCCAGCTGTGCTGCAGTTTGTTGAAAACTGATTTGTGTAGTCTCCAGTCGCTGGAGTCTATCAGATAGCGAGAATTCCAGTCGGCCACTGTATTCTTCATTCCCGGAAGATATTCTGCTTTGACTGATATGTTCTTACCTAGGCAGAAGTGCCAGAAATCCTTGGCCATCTCCACTAGCATCCTGGACCTTGTTCCTCCCAGCTTGTTGAAATACATCACAGCGGATATGTTGTCCATGCGAAGCAGAATGCAGCACTGTGCCTTGTCCTTGGAGAAGGTGTTTACTGCAAATTATCCCGCCAGCAGCTCTAAGCAGTTGATATGCATCTCTAGCTCTTCTGGAGACCACTTCCCTCCTGTTTCTGTGCTTCCGCACCTGGCTCCCCAGCCTGACCTGCTGGCGTCTGATTCTATTATGAGCTCTGGCCGGTCTCCGAAGATAGCTCTGCCGTTCCATGCCTTCATATTGCTCAGCCACCATCGGAGCTCTGTCCTGCTGTCCTCGTCCAACAGGACCTGATGATGGTATCTCCATCCCTTCTGAAGATACTTGATCTTGATCCTCTGAAGAGCTCGATAATGCAGAGGCGTGGGGAAAATAGCTTGTATAGAGGCTGCCCGAAGCTCCATTATCCTGGCTATTTTTTTTTATTTATTTGCATTTATAAAGCGCACAGAACTGCCCTGGGGCATCGTGGCGCTGTTACAGCAGACTTAGTCATGAACACAAGCATAGGAATGTGTTTACAGATGTAACCGATTTACATAGTACATTTCACATTGGTAATAAACATTGAGCTTAAAGGTTATGCTATGCTGTGGATACAATGCAAGCATGAGAGTGAATGTGGCAGACTTTAGCGGAATAGGAGGGTTTTGAGGTTTTTACGGAAGGTAGATTCCGAAGCGAAATAAACTGTCTCCCCAGGGCTGTCCTCAGATCCTTCTGGATGGCTTTTATTTTGGAAGGCGGAAGGGCTAGAGTGGCCCTCCTCATGCCTATGGTGAAACCTACGAATTCTAGTTTCTTGCATGGAACAAGCTCTGACTTCTCTTCGCTGATCAGAAAGCCTAGCCTGGAGATGAAGGCAGTCGCCCACTGAACCTGCTTCTGAAGTATCTCCTTGCTCTTTGCCATGAGAAGGATATCGTCCAAATATATGATCATCCTTATTCCCTGTTCTCTCATTGCAGTGCTATAGGCCTCATTAGCTTTGTGAAGGCCAAAGGCGCCGACGCTAGCCCAAAGGGCAAGGTCTTCAACTGCCATATCTCTTCTTTCCACTCGAAACGTAGAAAGCAACGGAATAGCGGAGCTACGGGTATGGTGAGGTATGAGTCCTTCAAATCTAGCCGAGCTAGCCGATCGTCCTTCCTCAGGAGGTCCGCCAATAAGTGCATTCCCTCCATCTTGAAATGTCTGTAGACCAGCCACCCGTCCAGCTCCTTCAGATTGATAACTGGCCTCACCTTTCCTTTGCGGTGTACCAAAAACATGTTGATCAGGAAACCCTCTGTCTGAGGCTGCGCCCTCTCTATCGCCTGTTTCCGCGCCAGTGCTCCTAATTCTGCATCTAAAAGTGCTATCTCCTCCTCTGAGGTTCGCATGCGCTGAGGGATTAGAGTTTGAATCGGCTCCCCTACGAAGTCTAGATGAAATCCCTGAGCTGTCTGAAGCACCCACGCGTCTGCTGATAATCTGCGCCAGCTGCTCATAAAAAGCAACGTCCTCCCGCCCACTAGGGGATAACACGCTGCGCTCTCTCTCACCTGTGGAACTATTCTGCTGCCTGAAGTATCCTCTTCCTTGGCACCCTCTGAATCCTCTGCCTCTGCTCAGGAAGAACACGTCCTGTTGCCATGACTCCCATTATTGGGCCATGGGCCCCTGAGGTCTCCTGTTGTAATTAAGGCGGCCAGACGAGCGACCTCTGTTGCGGCCGGCCCCTGCAAATACCTGGGTATGGAACACCTATCTAATCGATGCTGCGCTTTCTCAAGTGCAGTATAAGTCCCCACAAACGTATTCATTTCTTTGACGAATGTGTCGCCAAATAGAAGACCTTGCGCCCCTTCACCTGCCTCGTAAGGGGCTAAGTCTCCTAACTTATTGTCTATCTTTAAGAGCATAGACCTACGTCTCTCCATTGAGATGGCAGTATTTGCATTTCCTAGGAGGCACACGGCTCGTTGAGCCCATCCGGCTAGGACATACGGATCCACCGGCTCTCCGGTGTCCTTTTCTCTCTCCGCGAGATCCATAATTTTAGCTATGGGGCCCGTCAAGTCCAATATTTTATCTTGACAGGACCGCCATGCGCAGTCCATCCCTTTTCTGATGTCTTTACTGGCCTTCGTGATGAAAGTCAACATTTTGGGGCCAATCTCTGGGGTCTCTGCTACCTTCTGCTCTGGCCTGGGACGCTCTGACCTTAATCTGAACCTGGTCTCTTTCTCCAGAGGATTCCTTATTTTTTGGCCCATGATTAGCGCCACCTTAGGGGATGGCATCCAGTCCGTGGATCTCGGATGCCTGATGGCCTCAGGCTCAAACATATCTGACATATCGTCCTTGGGGTTACTCTCCACCAAGCTGGCTTTTCCCCCTGTCTGTCTCTCTCTCTCTTTCTTCTCCGTACAGCTCCCTGACAGACTTCTCTCCTCTTCCTCTTGTTCGTCGTATTCATCTGAGGAAGAAGGTACAGCCCCTATATTTTTCGCCCCTGGGGTAGGGGGTACGAGGCTGGGCACCACTGATCTGGAAAGGAACACATCCTTTAGCCTGTTAAAGGCATCCGGTGCCTCCTGGGGCTTCTCTCTCTTCCCCATATCTAAGCCCGGGGGATAGAAGAGTGTTTCCTCTTCCGGGCTGCTTTACACCCCCTATGATCATTCTGTAGAGGCTTGGTGGTGGAGGTGCCCTCACCTGGGTCTTCATCTCTGCCAGCTTTAGTGCCCAATAAGTTTTCCAGGACCTGAACCCTGTCCTGAATAGGCTGTACTCCTTGAGCTACTGCTCTGACTAGGGAATCCCCCAGAACATATTTAAAACTCTGGGAGAGGTCTATTTCCTCCTCCTGCAGCTCCTGATCCTGATCAGAGTACTCCTCCCAGTACTCTTCTCCCCTGTCGCAGGACATCTCTGCCTGAATGGAGGGCCTGCTATCAGGTGCTCTGTAAATCTGATTAGACTGTGTGCTGAATGCCAGTCTCAGAGCGTGCAAACAAAATCCTCTTTCTTTCCTTTTTTTAAAATTTGTTTTTTATATAAGCTTCTTAAACTATCACGCTTGATCAGGACCCAGTCTTCTCTGACTGAGTCCGTACAGCGCTCTGGAGCTGTCAAATGCGTCACATTCGAGAAATGAATGTTACGTGAGGAAAGACCATCTGTGCATGCGCGGAATGCTCTGCCCGGCACACCACTGTGTCCGCGGCTCCAGAGCAATACGCGTAATTCATGCCTTTTCATCACCGAAGGAATGGGCTCCCCGAAGCGAGCAAGATCACTCGCGGGACACCCATTCCCTCGTAATGCGCTCCGCCGGAGCTAATAAATACTACCACTCCTTCAATGTACTACGAAAACAAATAGTTTCCACACACAATGCGACACACCTATATTATTACGCTGCGCATGTTATACATACAAGATCCTACGCGCTCTCCTTATTACGAAACAGAAATCCTGACACAATGCATGAATATAGCTATAAACCAATGAAGGGTACTTAACTGTCGAGCCAGCAAAAAAAGAAGAGTAAAGTACCTAAGGACATGGGGGTTTATACTTACCAGGGGACTTCCATTGGTGGACGGAACTGAGGCTAAGGACTACAGAGCCTCTAAGACTCTTGGGATTGGTGGTCTTGTTGCACCATATTTTGTTTATTTTCGTTTTTTAAGCCTATTGGGCATACTTTCTTAAAAAAAAAAAAACAGTTTAAATGATAAAGTTTTGAATTGCTGTTGAGCAGTGATTAAAGATGTTTAAGCATAATGCTCGCCTCCGGTCTTGTAATAGAATTGTGTTCTGTTGAGCACTGCCTAAAGTCACCCCACCCAAGTTCTCGCCTATAATATTACAAGCACAACATGCAATGATGTTTGCTTTCAAAGTCCAAACATCCCTGGCTAAAAATGAAAGTAAAATGCTCCAGCTCTCAAACACAAACAGACATCTTAATCTTCCTTTCCTTTGAAATGATCCTTCTTTCCGTCGCTTCCTATGAATATATTAAATGCACAAGTCCAAAAAGCCCTGCCTAGAAAAGAATGTTAAATGCTCCAGCTCTCAAATAACAACAGTCACCAATCCAAGCCAACCTCCTTTGTCTCACGAAGATTCCCAGCGACTGGTGAAGAGCTCCAGCAGTTTCCCTATATACAGCCAGTACATCTGCCTGCCCAAACTAATTTATGGAACTCTCTTAAAAGCTTTGGAGGTTCGGCAGATACCCTCTATGCAGAATTGTTGGGTCATTTGGGATTCAGACTAAAGATTTGACACAGTCTTATTGGTGAGCCCCCCCTCATCTTTTTCCATGAAGAATTTTAACATTTATGCCAGTCAGTACTGATTTCAAATTCTTCAGTAATGGATTGTTCTAATTCCAATGTGGATCATTATCCTAAAATTCTTCAAAAGGGTGCATCGTTCTGTCCATGAAAAGACAACATGCTTTATCCCTGGTCATGCCTATTTAGCGTTTCTCATATACACTGTCTGACGATTCAACAGTCCCCACAGTAAATTACAACTTCAGTGACTCTCAAGATGAAATGTTTGTCTCATCTGGTAAGTCAAAATCAGTATAAGGAATACTCATTGTGTTTTGTCAACACTACTTTATTGAGGTAGCAAAGAAAACCTACCTCGTACTTACAGCTATGGTCCCTCTGCCAAATGAAAGAAACTAAGTCAAAGGGAGCTCATCAGGAAATTGTTCGAAAGAAATTCTGCCCATCGTCAGATAACCTTTCTTAACCTGAATTCTAGACCTACCACTAAAAAGAAAATAAAAACCTAACAGAAAGATATACTTCTACCCCCAGGATAAAGTGGCAGCTGTTTTCTGGCACCCTCTTAGATGTCTTGGTAGTCTATGCGGTCTTTTCTCCAAGGCATCTTTCAGATCAGGTCACCAGTAAATGTCTCTGATCTTCTCGCCACTCCGCAGTTCAAAAGAGGAAAAATAATTGTCTTTAGGACTCCTTGACCAATGCTTAGTCCAAAAAAAATAAATAGGAAATGCTTTAGGGCTCTGGACTGGTAGCACCATCCATTCTTCACCCCTCTCACCCCTTTTGATCTTGTCTTTCCCATCCTTGGCTCTTGAGTGGTACACCCCCTTGGGGAGTGGTCCTCCCGTCAGCCCACACTCGGCCCTTCTGATACTCATCCACACCCTGGGGATTTGGGTTGTACACCCCCCATAGGGGTGCATCTCTCTTTTCCCCCTCTCGGTCGTTCTGATTTTCACACTGTCCTGGGGTCTCAGGTGGCATTCACTTGCATGGGTTTGCCTTTCTCTCAGCCCATTCTTATCCCTTCTCATTTCCACCCAACGCTCAGATCCTGGGTGATCAATCTGCTCTCTTTCTGGCTCGACGGAGCAAGAGAGTACCTTGTCCCATTCTGAGGCAGTCCTGTGGGATGTTCGACTCCGCCAATGCAGACCTTTTCCTCCAGTCCCATCCGGCACCTCAATGTTCATAGGAGTAGCGGGCGTGTACTGCTTCAGGCCATCAGCATGCTTGACAATTCATCTTTCTGCTCATCTTCTTCTAGAGTGTAGGCTGCCATCGAAGAGCCTCCCAAACCAGCATCTCCTGGTCTATCTCCCATCAAGGTACCGGGTCGTTCCACGGTCATCTCTGCCCTGTCACCCAACACACTAAGAATGCATGCTCCTCCCTCCGGCACACCTCATCATAGGAGTTTCTTACCTCATTCTCATCTGGTGAGTGCCCTCGTGCTCCATGGTCCTGCAGGCTACTCATCCTCTTCCTTCCTTGATGTGCTGCCTTTTATCCTCCATGTAATGAGGAGGTGGGACTTTCTCTCATATGAGGTCCTGCATGAAGAGGGGGCAGAAACCATACCAGCCATCAGTGGAATATCAAATAAGTCGTAATATACATCAGTTCCCATATAACAAACATAACCATGGGATACTGGAGGGGAATACTTTTCACTAGTTAGGCATGTCATGTCCTCAACGGGAGAGTCACCCACAATGGAATCCTGCTTGCACTCTCCCTAAGGCAGTGTTAAGCAGAGTGGGCTGACTGTCCTAGTCCGAAAGGAGGTGGCTCCCACTTAGTGAGAGACAACACATTCCATGAGTTTTTAACATTGCCTTGTTCCATTGGCAGTAGGACCGACACTCAAAGTTACATCCTCAAGTTCTAAAGATAAAATCTGCCTTTCCAAAAAGGCCCATCCTTCTCAGGTCTTATTCTGGTCTCCCTGGAGCAGCCTTTTTGCAATCTCACAAGCTTATTACTATTCTTCTGAGACTCACATTAGAAGGACATACATTTCTAGAAGATGCAGGGAGGTGTCATCACGTTAAAATAATGTACCAATGCCCTATTTATTGAGGAGTCCAGGTCCTCTATCATGAGGACGAGGGTTGCACTAATTGCCTTTCTTAAGTCCCTCTGGAAGTACACTCTGTAAGGAAGGCATGACATCAAACAGTGAAGACAGACACAAGTGATCACAGTTCAAGGGTGCTTATTGAACTTCAATGGGTTGGTTGAACACATATCTAACCTACATCTAAGGATGGGAGCAAGCTGCGCCCATCACAGAATAATAACGCAGTTAGTCGTGCCTCTGTTAAAATAAAAGGGCCTATAGTAATAAACCTATTGTCAATCTTAATCAGAAATATAAAAGGATGTGGGACAGTAATTTATGCAATCAAGAAAAGTGTTCAAGAAATAATATCTGAGGTCGGTTAAGCAGTTGACTTCCCTTCTCCATGTTTTTGGCATGGGACAAGGCAGCACGTTCGAGCTTCGCACACACTCTGGTTTCTTGACCATGAGGATACAGTTCAAGGCATAGACATCAGGGCCTTCTGCCAAAGCCTCTTTTCCAATAACAGTCTCTTACTGCAGAGGGCCAGTCATAATAAACACATCTCATTCCTATTAGGATCTTCACATCTGCTGCGTACCCCCTTTTTATCACAATGTTCACACTTGGTCTCCCTTGTTCAGGCTCGGACCATGGATCTCTCTCGTTCGGGCTCGGATCCTGGATCTCCCTCATATGGGCTCAGATCCTGGATCTCCCTTGTTCAGCTGCCAACTCGAACGGTTGTTCCTTTCTTGTTCTTTGCCTCACTCATAGTGTGCTCTCATACTTTACCTTTTATCCATGTGTGGAAGTTTAATGTACATCAGGTGTAAGTGATTGTCAGTAATTGCTTGACTTCGCCTGACCACAGTAGTGGGGTATGTCAGGTACATTGCTCGGATGTGAATCTGTTTTCTCCCAGAGCGGGTTGTCCATGTGGAAGTGTTGGAGAAGGGAAATGGGGAGTAAAGGTTCCCAAGTAGGATGGGGTGAAGGTGTTGAAGGGGGGGTACTGCATCTTGCCCTCTGGTGTCCCACTCCCACTCCCTGAATACCCAGGTGACTCTCTCACATTGATCCACCTCCGGGGTCTGGATCTAAAGGTGATGGCCATGCCCTAGCTCCTGAGAGAGAGATCTGTGGAGACTAGCGGGTGAGACACCTTCTGGTTTTTCACAACTCACAGAACATAGTCTCTCATTTCATCTGCCATGACTCTACATGTGTCCTGAAGCATTCCTAAAAATATAGTTTTACTATTAAGGCATATTGTATCCTGATAAATACTTAAACAATTTCAGCATGACAAAGATGGCTGAAATTGAAGACTTCACAATATAATGTCACCTACTCTGCATTTCACACATTTAATTTGCAATCTACCTAGGTGCCATTGGTACTATCTGCCTTTTTGGTACAATACTGAAGAGTACTGCACACTGCTGAGGTAATGGGACAACCTGTAGATGCTAACACAGTGCAAGGATTGCCAGAGCATCTTCTAACCATTCACTATTATTGGTGCCGTTCAGTTCCCCAAATGTTTCGAAGCCCCTCTTCTGCATTACAAGTCCTGTCTGCTTTGCAATCCACTTGCTCCAAGGTTTTCTGTGTCCCCAGCAGACTTCAATCTGTGTGATGAATGTCCACACAGACACCCTGTGATAGTGATAAGTTGAGGATAGATGCATTCAGCTCAGTGGAACATTCAGGCACATTCAAATCCAAGCACTGCGTCTTTAGGCCTTGTTTGTTCATTTGGGACTGTGTTTGCCAGCGGAAAATTGCAAAAGACAGATGTTCTTAGATGCTTCTCATTAAGTGTATTAATCGTTCCCATTTTCTTCAAGAGTGTAAAAATCGTCCTTTTTCTGTTAAGCACTTGATCCGAACCCCGCCTAAGCGCACCACTGAAAGTGGTGCACCACTGTGCAGATCCTCGCCTCCATGCTCCCTTTGCTGCATCACTTCGGTCAACAAACAGTTGCCTGGATGTTCATCTGTGCTTTACAAAAATGATAAATACAATGAATTAAAAAAACAAAATTCAAAGAAACACATTGGGCCTCATTACGAGCATGGCTTTCCCCATACCGGGTACCGGGTCCGGGTTCCATGAATGGGGAAATACTGGGCCATTCCGACCTGGGAGGGCCCGGTATTTCCCCATTCAAGGAACCCGTACTCGGTACATCCCCAGGGAGGATGCTAACAACGGGCCTGTTAATGATGGGCCCATTGTTAGCATTCTGGTCTGCTCGTGGGCCCCGCTAAGGACGCCTGGTATTACCAGGCGTCCTTAGCGGGACACGCAAACAGACCTCGTAATGAGGCGGTAGGGGGTTCACTGCGCTGGCAGCTCTACCGGCACCATTAACCCCCTACCACCTGGGTCGTAATGAGGCCCATTGCGTATTGGCACATCATAAATATCCAATAAATAAAATAAAGTTGTAAAAGAAGGCCCCTTGCAGCGTTGGCATTCAAAGAAGGTCATGTATGACATCTACTGTATGTAGTTGTACAGTTAATAGAACTCCAGATGAGCATCCCAGCCCCTGATTATCAGTGATCAAAAGCATTGGCCAACTCGGTAAAAAGCAGTGTTTTTAGTTTGCATTTAATGAGCAAAAGGCACGTCTCAGGCTTTTTTATGAAAAGAAAGGATGGTCAAGAGTTAACCCCAAAAGCTTTACTTACATAGAACAGGTACAGGATTGATAATCATTGAGCAGAATGGAGATGGAGGCCAGTCAAGAGAGCAAGGTTTTTTTTGCATTCCACTGAAAAGAGCTTTGTTTTCTCTACGTTTACAGAACACTAATTGCAGTCCACTGTCGCTTTAGTGACTGGAAAGTGGACCTTTAAGGGTAACAGAATCAGTCTCCACTTTTTCCAAAACTGAAAACAAGGTGGTTTGTGATCAATGTTAATGTGAATACCTTTGCACAGCTTAGAAAGAGATTGGGCCTCATTACGACCTAGGCGGTAGAGTGATAACGGCATCCTCCCCATTCCCATTGAGCCATATGGGGGCTTAAATGGGAATGGGAATTACCGGGCCCGCAAAGGTCGAAAATGGCCCAGTAATTCCCATTTTTCGGGTCCCGGACTCGAGTTTGGGGGTAGCCATGCCGGTAAACACGGCATGGCTACCTCCAAACTCGTAATGAGGCCCATTGTACAAAAGCTAACAGAGAGTTGTAACTGGTGGAGCAATCAATTAACCCCTTTCTGCAGACCTTGGCCTATAGCTTTAATGATGTAAACAATTGAATGGTAACTAAGAGGGTCTGCGCGTATTGCAAAGTATCAAATTATTGCCAGCATTGCGTAAAACAAGCACATCATGCGTCCCTAGTTATGATGCATCACACATGTTAGCATCTACCAGCAATAACTTCTGCCAGGCCATCCCCAAGACACAGTGAACCTTAAACTGGCGGCTGTATTGCGTTGTGTGAATTCTTTCTAATTTCTTTGCAATTAAATACAAGTTAGACATTGATTCTGACATTTTCTGGGTTGTACGCATCCAGTCAGTTTCTTTTTCAACAATGCAATAACAAATGTATTTGGCTGGAGGCGACGGGCTATTGAAATGCGCTCTTGACCATATCCAGGATAACACGTGCAACAAGGTGTTTGTATTTTTTAAGTAACGGTGTGCAGGGATCTGTTAGACTTGCGGCGGGCATCAATGTGACTGCTGTGAATGGTGATTACATTTCTTTGATTTCAAATTCATCAAATACATTATGATCGTTTTTCAAAATCTAAACACTCTCCTTTAAAAATAACCACTTTTTCCCCGGTAATGTAACAGGGAGGTTTTGTTTTTTGGAAGCTGGACATACCAGGAACAAGGTATGTCCTCCTGTGCCCTCTAGCTCTCTCCATCCTATTACTTCAGGAAGGTACTGAAGACCCTACTCTTCAAATGACATCGCATCATCCCACTCAACCGTACTCCTTTCCCTCCAGAGCTCCCCATCACTGGCAACACTTTACCATCAAAGCACTTCTGCTACCCCAAGGCCCCACTTGTATGTTGGTCCCCTACACACAGTGCTCTGTTCCTTTCTAGAAAAGTTCATGTTTTAGAAATCCCATACAAACATACATTAAATGTATCCAGATGTGTTACTCTCTTTCAAAGAGAATTTTATCTTTTATGCCTAGAGCACATTCTACTTGAAACACAGGGGCTACTATAGCCTTAATTGCAAATATTCCTCTAGATGCAATTTGGAAAGCAGTTACCTTGAGTTTTATTCACACCTTTAGCCCACATTACTGCTCAGATACACATTCTAAACAGATTCTCAGGTAGGTCAAGCAGTGTTCACACATCTTTTTGTCGCAGTTCCTCCCAACCATCCCACCACCATCTTCTGGTACTACTCGCTAGTATATGCACAGCATGTGATTCTAGGCAGATTCACAAGCATCAGAAGAAATGCATTACTCACTGTTATCATGTTTCAGGTACTTGTATCTGTTTAGATACACATGTGTCCTCCCTTCCTACCTGCTTGTAGTTGAAGCAACATAGACATATTACACCTTTCCTATCATTCTGAACTTTCTCACACATTCTCTTCATGCTCCCTCCTGGCAGAACAAGGACACGCAGGGGGACCTCAGCACGTGAGGGATTGTAGATGCACTGCACGTCACGGTGGGGATGGTGTTACAGACGCGCCCAGGTTGGCATCCCTTTTCAGGTTTCGAGAGCAGGATGCAGTGCTCTGCGGTTGCCGATGGATGTCAGACTGTATGCACGGCAGGTAGGTAATGTATGTCATTTTTTATTATAGGCCCAAAAATCGACACTAAGAAAAATCAGCAGGTAGTAATATCACACACTACTCAATGATCAAACATATATACAATCCCCTTTCGTTTTTTAGGAATGCATGCAATAACCTACACAACCAACAGAACATACTAGTGATGCATTAGAATTAAACCAGTTCACAAGAATGATGTACTAACTTTGTAAGTGCAATTCCAGTTCAATTATGTTCCTATCTTTTGGATACAAGCTTCAAGATCCGACAATTAAAAGACGATGGAATGGAATAACCAGAGTTTATTCTAAGGAGAATGGGGGGGAAGAGATGTTTTGCTTTTACTTACCCCCCTGGCTCTGATTTTCCAAGATGACTAGATGTGTTGACTGGGGGTCGCTTGAGGTAGGTTTTCCTTCCGTTTCGTCTGGTGCAGGATGACTGCGGGTTGTAGGTCCCAAGATTTCCCTGATCAGCTGCTGATGCAGAAGGAACCCCAATGGCAAAGAAGGCAAGCAGGATTCACAGATGTAGTAATATTATGGACACCTCACAGGACACAGGGAAGCGACAGTCACCATACAGTGATGATGGCAGGCATCGCTCCAGTCGCAGTCAAAGAGGACCTTCCCGAGCAGGATCCCTTGAAGCAGGGAAGCTGAAACCTAGCAGGAAGATGACTTGTAGCATGAAATGGCTACCACCAAAGTTATGGTGACGAACGCGATACAGTGACAATTCCATCAAGGTAGCCCAATGTAGCACAGGTCAGTTGCACCAGGTTATTCGTGGACACTTCCAAAGGCTTAGGATAGCTGGATCCTCATGAATGCATCAAGATTGTTTGAATCACTGCTCGGGCCTTCACAGATCAGGCAGTCCAGCGGGGCTTCACTGGGCCAATCACAGGAAAGGATGGTGGGCCTCTTTGGGAGTCGTCCGTGGATCTTCAGTCATCTGCTCATCTACACAGGATACTTGGCTTCAACGATAATCTGAAGAAATGGCTGCAGGAGTCCTTCTTATCCTAAAGCCTGGCTTGAAGCAAGTCAAAGCCCAACAATGGTAAGGATCTGCACCATTCAAACAGACAGCAGTGGTCCAATCAGGTACCACTGAGGATTTCACTCTTACCACTCACCTAAACTTTCAGATGGCAAGGATGTGGAGTGGGCACAGACTGTCCCACCTACATCATGGATCCACACACATGAGGTTAGTAGTAACCCATGAAAGCAGAAGCTTTCCCGGATGAATGCATGACCATTTAAGGGATTTTCTTACCAGATAAGGCAGAAAGAAGGCCAAACAACAATATGGCTATGTTAGGGCATTAGCCACGTTCAGTAGCTAGACTCTGTAAATGCGAATGTGCACACTAAAAATAATGCAAACATTTAAAAAAAGGTATCTGCTGCCTGTTGAGATGGATTTATAAAATCTGGCCTGTGGACAGATTTCAGGAGGCCACCCCAGTTATAATGAACAGGGGATTTCAGAGAGATGAGAGGCACCCAATCAAGGCAAGCATGAAGAATGATCAAGGCTTAGCCTCAGCATAAGGTGAGGAGGGTCCGGAGTCCACAATGGGTCCGCAAGTGAAGCACACAATAAATACACATAGACAGGCAAGTACAAAAATACTCTATTTATTGTAGGCCCAAAACACACTAGAAAAATGAAACAAGTAAGTAGCATAATCACACAACACTCAGTTATCAAACATATATACAGTAAACGTTGGTTTGAAGAAATGCCTACCATAACATATTCAACACGCAATAAAAAATAAGTAGTGCTGCAATAAGGAAAACCAGTTCATAAGAATAATGTCCTAATTTTATAAGTCCAATCCTTATGATGAAAGTCACAAACTTCTTCTAAGAGAGGGAACCAATGTGGGAAGAGTTATTGCAGTGGTGAACAATATTCCAAAAAACTTCTTAACAATGTTACATGTAAGTAAGATTATTTGCCTACCATTTAGAACAGCTTTTAGAACAAATGTTCAAAAAGCGATGAAATGTAATAAACCAACGTTTATTATAAGCTTTATTATAGGGGAGACTGGGGCGGCTGAAGGTATTGCAAGTACTCACCCACTTGAAGTAGATTTTACCAAGTTACTAGGCAGGTTGACTGGGAATCGCTGGAGGCAGGTTTTCCGACCATTGGATCCAGCAGAAGACGCCCAGTAGCTGCTGGTACAAGGAAGATTCTGGTCTGGTCCAGGATCTAAGTGCAACCCTTTTCGATGAAGGAATGCAGCAGGCACCAATGCAGTCCTCTTCAGGATACTCAACCAGATGGAGGAAGGCTGCTTCCAATGACAGTCCCACACACTTCCTTGGTCCACACACAAATGGCATCCAGTAGCCCATGACGGCAGCAGCTTTCCCAGGAAAATGCATGACCATCTATGGGATTTCCTGACCTGAGAGGGTGGGAAGAGAGCCAGGAAACAGTGTGGCCAAAGAACAAGCAAAACATCTCGTGGTACTGCCATTTTAGAGTGCAGCTTCCTTTGGTTTCCAGACCAGTTAAACACAAATGTGCTAACTAAAAGTACCGCAAAAAGCGGTGAAAGTGTAACTGCTGCCACTGGCTGCTCTTTAGCCACATCGAAAAGTAAGCAAAGTCCCAAGTGAAAAAACGAGGGTGATCCAAAGGTATACCTACTGCATTGCATTGTAAGGTGCTGCGTGCACTGTTACAAAAAGTTACCCAAACAGGCAAAAAGTAAAAAGACAAAAGGGGCATAGTTTCCCAGTACTGATAGTCTGAAGGACTGATGAGTTTCCCCATAGAACTGACAGCAGATGCCAAGTACCTGAGCGGGTGCTCTAACAACAAAGCACCATTAATGGAGGCAAGGTACGTATACTACACCACTCGACTGGCCGCTTGCATGGCTATCCACACACATTAGTTTACAGCAAGAACTTTGACAACATTTGGTTGTGTTGTTCATATACATTTTCTGCCTACTTACAACAGACCACGCCTCAACACCTCATAATGTTACTCTAGCACTGACACCACCACACTCCTCTCAGCATCCACCCACATGCCTGACGACATGCGTTGCTTCTCTACCTTAGCCTGGCCAGCCTTCCTAAGCCTTTTATGGCAAAATGCACACACATATCATAATCTTACTCCATGACCTCCAACACTCTGGACTTCGGTCCTCCAAGGGCGTTCCCACTAACAGCGCATTGAAACTATAATAATGGTAAAATGGTGCTATACAAATGACAAGTACAAGTACTGTACAATACACACATACATACACACGTACATAGCAGTTTTGCTCTTTGGGAAAATACCTCTTAAAACAGAACACACTCCCTTTAGATGCAGTTGCAGTACTGATAGGTCAGAACAAGTTCAGTGATCATAGATAGAAGTCAACCAAGATGCCTTCCAGCTGAGTTGTCTGGAAGGTGCACGAGTGGGGCTGGGCTAGAGAGCAGGCTGGAGGCCTAGTTTTACCCACAGCCATGAGCTGCACATACGGGATGGTCTGTGAGGGCTGAAAACAAGCACCTTTGCGCTGGGAACAGGTGAAGGCCAACCATTGTGAGAGGAATGGTTGGTAACATTCTCCTTCCATCCCACCCTGCCATGTACACTACTGCATGAAAGAAACCATCAAATCAACAAAATTACACAGGTCACAGAATTAACAATTATAAATGGTAAACCTATCTTTGGAATCACATGAATGTGTGTGTTACTCCAGATGAATTTGCTCAGATTGAGAACAAAATCTAAACCAGATCTATCAAGGAATAGTTAAAGGTATTGTTCACTTAGTACTTGACCTTGCTAGGTGACAGACATTTAGGATGTGAACTAGTGCTGTTAGCATTATGTTTTCTGTGAGTGGAAATCTGCCCAGATGAACAGTCCACCAACTAAAGTATATTAAATTAGTAGACAATCAAAATAGAGCGGAAGTTCAACAAAGACTAAGGTGCAAGTCTCCTCCAAACACACACCGAGAATATGGATAAAAATTCCACCTGACAAAAAACTACTCTCCACTCTCCAACATACAATTCATCAAAGGGCTGAAGATGCAACTCAAAAACATATCATGAACAAATAATCTAAAGACACTTCAGGGGCATGCTGGATCTACCTTTGCCCCCTAGCCTGTATTCCCTGATTGTGATATCCAGTATCTCCTAACTCCATATCCTTAATGTACTTTAAATAACCTGTCGCTGTGATTGTTTTCATACTACTGTATCCTATCACTGGATTACCGTGTTTTATCACACTGTAATGCTTTCCAGCTTGGTTTGTGCTACATAAAACTCAGTACTTTGATCGAAAATGTAACATTATCCATTAACACAGTTATCAAACTACCTTTCAGTCCTTACCAATCAATCATGAGAATTTAATCAGTGCTAATTAAAAATTGCATTAGCAAAAAGGTAAGACAGAACGTTGAATCACAGATTCCCCAATGGCTGTCGAAAGTAACAATGCAATGGGAGCCATTGCGAATTTAATGTGAATTTAGTAGAGGCAAGTGTGTTTCCTGTTAGATGAAGCCCTGTGCTAAATGTTTTGTTAAGTTAGGTGCATCAGTTTTTAGGAAGCAAAATCAGATCCTTTTAATGATTTACCATCTTCTACCTGATTATTGAGGCAATATACACTGAGGCAACGGGCCGACCCTGCTGCTAGTGGCTCTCCACCCAAGTTAAGTGCATGAGCGAAGTGAGGGTCCCTTAGTGTGGGCACTGCTGCCGTTACCGCCAGGATCAACCCGCTGCCTCAGGGTATATCGCCAGCAGCACCCATGCTGTTTTCGACGTGGGTGCTAATTAAAAAAATTAAAACGTACCTTGCTGCGCTGCCCGGTGACATAATTTTCCTAGTCCGTTTTCAATGTTGATGACTGTGACGTTACCAACAAGGAAACAGACTTGCTAAATCACAGGTGGAGCTGCGCCATGCAGCAAGGTAAGTTTATTTAAAAAAAAAAAACCTTAGCACCCGCGTAGGAAACTACATGGATGCTAAGAGGTGAGAGGGCAGGGAAGATAAGCAGGAGTGGGGAATGGAAGAGGGCGCTGATTAGCAGCACTCAGGTTGCTCGGAACGACAGCTTGTACCAAAGGATACAGAACACACCCCAAGCTTCCTGATTGGCCAGTGCCCCCTTCTATGGTGCTGTTAAGTACCAGACACTCTAGCAGTAGAAACAGTTATATATTAATGGACCTTTTATTCGTAAAGTCCAGCACATAACAAAAAACTGCATTAAAAAAAGGAATAGCTTGCCGCAACATCTTAAGTCAGCAACAGACAGGATCTTTTGTGTCAGATTCTTTTTTTTTCTAATGTGTACAACAACGACGTTATATGTTCCTCACCAACACCATGAAAAAGATGTACAAATGCACACCTATCAAAACCTCAGTCTTTCTTTCTAAAATGCTCTCTGACAGTTTCAAGATTTTCAAGCACAGTTTATGAGAGCGTTCGACAAAAGAAGCACAAAGGAACAGCTCGGCGTAGCAAATACATTATCTTGCTCCAGGAAGTGGTTTAAAACTTAAAAGTATTTCTTTATTCCGACACCTCACGTTGTGAAAAACACAAGCAGTGGAATATATGACATTTTCATTTCTTGTGATTCTTTTTTTCCAAGTGAAAGGGGAAAAGTATGAAATAATACAACATACGTAATATGGAGAAAGGATGCTGTTCGATGATGACGTGCAGCGGTGCATGCAGCGGTGCTCAAATCTCTTTAAAACAGACCCACAAGGTGCTTGATCCTTTTTTGGGCAGGTTCTACCCTCCTACCAGAAATACCATTGCTTTTCCGGTGGGCCAACCCCTCTTCGGATTTGGATGCTTACTGTCAAGTTGCACAGCCCAAACAGGAGGCTCAAAACTCATGGTCATATGATAACAGGCCTTGAACAATCGCGAGAATGTTTGAGTGTGTTTAAAAGTGAAGTTCACTTAGGGCCTGATTCACAGAACATTTTCCTGTTGGAATGCACAATTATAAAATGCGTCTGTGAATCAGGTCCATTATATTTTCCAGTGTGGGCTTTATTTTGGCCGCAGAGAGAAGTTGACAGGACAGTCTCACAAACAGGTGCTTTTGCAGGAGTAGTGGTGTTCCTTTGGAGAGAGTTGGAGCAGCTTGCTAGTCGTTTGTGGGATTTTTGGTAATTGGTGATCCCAGGCCAGTTTGAAAACAGTTTGTGTTTCTAGCTGTTTGTTGGATTTCTGGTGTTGTTTAATCCCTGTTATATTTCCTTTTTTGTGTTAGTGTTTATGTGTGTGTCCATTTTAATTCCCCTTTCTAATCTTCATTTTTTTTCTATTACTCTATATAAAAATATTGAAAACCAAAGAAAGCTCTTCTTGCACATTTTCGTTTCCTTTCCCCTTTGTGTCACCTAAAAAGATAATGCAACCTTAGAGAACAGTCTGCAAACTTGAGAATCCTTATGTTTATAAGTATTTATAGGCGTCTTTCTTTTTGTCTGTGTGAGTCTTTCATGAATGTACTTGCTTGTCTTAATCACTTTGTTGACAGGCAGATGAATACATCATTCATGGCTACGGCCCCTCCAACACCCCAATATCATGCTGTTCACAAACACTATGCACTAAGGTGACCATACTGGCCTTGTCCCCGACAGATACAGGAAGAAATGCACCTGATGTAACTATAGATGGTGAGACTGAGCAAACTCACTGTTAACCCACACACATGCATGTCATAGACAAAACAAAAATGCGCTCAATAGAAGAAACACAGACACTAAGTTAAATGTACATTTGAACATGAAGAATATCGGTTGCAACCAGAAAGACACAGAATATAACATAAGCAATGTATAAGTTCAAATGCAACACAAGCAATATACATGTAAATCTTGCTAACATAGAAATGCAACAGTAAAAGGTAGCCATCTTTTCCAAAATGGAAGTTGCCGCACTCTTTAAAATGAATAAATGCCTCAAGGCTTCATGGAACTTCATACTTCTGAACTTACATCTGTTTTACATGCCCAGAGGTCTGCCAAGACACGTTTTTATTTCATTTTTCGAACTGCTAAACAAAAAAATTATTATATCCAGAAATATAATAGCAGCGCGGCCCCACAACCGATTGGGGCCGCGCTGCCAGGAGTCCAATAGAAATAATAGTTATGGCGCTTTCCCTCTTTTATGGAACATGCACATAACTTGCACCAATCAGTGCAACTATCGTATTGCATGAACCCCCAACACTGATCACAAATTCTGACCCAGAGATAGTTAAAGTTGTTCCATATTTCTGATGATCCTCTCTTGATCAACACTACTTAAACTTGATTTGTTTTTGGGTTGCATTCAGTACACACATTTTTTTAAAAATGCCAATGGCGATTAAAGGTTAATTGGAATAACATGTAGCAGTTATTTAACAGTTCATTGATGATTTGAAATTGAACTGAATAATTGTTTTGACCACATTTATTTGTGTTTAATGCTTTTTGTTAATCTTTGTTTTTCTTTCTCTTGATACTTTCTTCTCTTAAAAAATCTCCATTTGTATTCTACCATGGGGTGTTGGTTTTTCTCCCTTTGTAATTTTTCACATTGTCTAAAAAACGTTTTGTCTTTTATTGCATGTTATTACATTTACTTTCGGCGTGTTTTACCAAATAATTATTTCATGATTTGTTAAGAAGAAAAGTCAATTTGGTATCACAGAAACTGATTTTGCTTTGGACTTGTTTTAAATTAATGTTATTGTAGGAGCCCTGAGGAAGAGCCCTTAGGCTCGAAACAAGTGTTGATTATACTTTTATTATACTCTGTGACAGGTTTCTAGTTCTATTTGTAATTGTTTCTGTTTCAATCATTTCTGAACATATCATAATATGTGTAAACAGGAAGTTTATGATTTATCTATGTGTGTCAGAATCCTAGACAATTTTCTGATATTATTGCTGAATTTTATGAAATACAGATCTGTGCCGAGCACAGAAGATAGCTGCGTGGACCCTGACAAGGTTACGGTGGCATTAGGGAATGCAGGGACAGTTCAGGAAGGAACATAGATAATAATTCCCATTGTACAAGACATATTTCTCTAAGATTAAATAAAGAACAACAAGCCTTTGAAAGTCAGGTGCAGAATAATTATGAGCTGAAAACTAAATAAGGGATGGATTGACTAAGTCCCTGGTGGTTAGAAAAGTAATAAAAATCGCACTCATATTAGCTGAAATCTCAATTAATGCAGGAGGAAATCATTCATAACATGGTCCTCTGACAGGTGGCCCATACAACACTGTTTGTCCATAAGTCCCAGACAATGACAATCACCTGCTTTGACTCCACACATATTCTTAGAGCCAAGGCAACTATCAAGGATGACTACAAAGTGGTCATTCTGGCTTGTGACCTAGGAATAAGAGATAGTATTTTTTTTAATAGAAAGCAAAGCGGTTCCTGGATTTCTCTGCCCCCATTCCTATGTTGTCTCATGTGTTGATGACCATGCAATTGCTCAAGGTAGGTATGCAAGGTGCCAACCAATAGAAACTCTTAATGGTGTGCCGCCCAGGACATGTTGCATTAACCAATCTAGTAATAAAGAGATGACATGTATTCACCATTCTCAATGTAGAGGTGGTGCCAGGTGAAGCCATCAGATACTGTTTAACCACCGAAAGGACTAACCCATATTTCTTCTGTATGTATACAATTCCCATAACTAATCTCCGACACCCCATTGGTCTTTGTAACCAAGATTGTAGGATGACGCTAGTTGTGATGTATTTCTGATTTATAATCCAATGTTTTACATAGCAAACTTTGAGAGTAACGTAAGACCCTTAATGTTTGTATACTGTCCCTGTGGTGTGTGGATTGTTAATAAAGCAAGCTTTGCCATTTACTTTGACCATTTCCAGTAGTAAGTTTGGGATTTCCCGGCCTATCATTTACGCTTAAACTGGGGAACTGCGCAATGATAAAGGTTGCGCAATGATAAAGGATTTGTTATAGTATAATAACTGCAATACATTTGCAGAACGCACTAAACCTTGCACAAGGTATTAATGGTTGTTTTCTGCGGGACAAGGTCACGGAAGAATGAGTTGTAAACCCCCTTATGGGTATGATAAGAGGAGAAGGTTACCTCACCAGGTGATGAGAAGATGGCTGCATTATATTGTGGTGTAGTCATATGTGTAGTAATTGCTGACCCCATCGGTAGGGTGTTAAATGGTTTAGTTTTTGAAAAAGTGAATCTTTGAGCATATTGGTGCATATTGTGGTTTGGACCAAAAGGACGTGGTCCAGAGAATGGGCAGTGTTTGTGGTGCCTGCCCAGATAGATGTTGTGATGAAGAAGTGACATAGAAGTGTTGGGAATAATAATACATATTGTTGGAGGGCGAGTGTGAAGGAGGGCTGAAGAGGAAGCAAGCATAACTAAAACAGAGGTTTGGTAAGTATTGGCAGAGTAAATTGTGACGTGTAATCATTGGAGACACTCCCCTTATACATTTATGTAAAGCATTATGTAGAGAATTGAGTGTTGGCTCACGCTCTGCGCATCGCTGCGGTCACGCAAGCCTTGTTTCTGTTCAAGAGGGGCTGTCGCGTGACCGCAGTGATTCGATTGGAAATGGCGTGAGAGGCAGGTGTTGGCTCTGTGGGGGCTCTTTTAATAAACAGATTTGGATTTACCTGATCGTGTGTGCGACCTCTCTTCACTGGCTCGAGGAGAACGTGAGCCCCCACAGAGCACGGGCAGCAGGGGCTGCTATCTTCAGAGCGGAACCGCCAACGAAGCGGAGAGGGCGGAGCATCAGCTCAACAGCGCCTCTGCAGTGGGGCCTGATTGGACCACAAGTGATTGGGGCCGCGCTGCCAGGAGTGCGAGGCGGCGCTGCGGCACTGCAGGGGGACAGTCTCCCTAGCCCTGCTCCGAGCCCGAAACCCTGCTTCAAGAAAACGAAGTGCAAGCGATCCTGTTTGGGACCCGCCCACCCAGCTCTCATTGGATATCGAGGTGAGGAGCAGACAAGAGGGAATAGAGCTGGCCACACCCAGAGGGGGAGGTCCACTTATTGTCATAGCAACCAGTCTCATTGAATAAGAGTCAAGGTATTAAGAAAACAAGCCCAATTGCCAGACAGAGCTGTCTCAGCAGTAGCAGGTCAAGCAAGGGGGCACCTGCAAAGTGGCTGTAAGGAATAAAAGGATTCAAAAGACAACAGATTCTGTAGGCACACTTGGCCTGGTGATAAACAGATGTTGTACACATATATGTACTGAATAAGGAAAAGGAACATTTAATACAGACACACAAAAGGGCTGGAGAATGTGTTATTCACCACAGAAAATAACAGAGAAATTCCCTCATTGACAATCCACCACTGCCTTTTCTGTCTGAACCGGGCACTCCAGCAATAAGGTGGGATGGATGGAAAAGGCTGTTTGACACTTACCTGATTGCCATAGGGGGGGGAAGTTTGCTCCAGCAAGAAAGGAGGCCATATTGCTCCACAATCTGGGTACTGAAGGTTGAAGCGTTTATGATGGACTGCCTGAACCTCCACAAGAATGCCAAGGGGACTTAGATCAGTATTCTGTGGTGGAGAGAAAGTTGAAAATTAATTTTGAAGCTAAAAAAAACATTACATTCAAGAGACACAAATTTTTCCAGAGGGCACAGGATCCACAGGAACCAGTGGAAAATGTTATTGCAGCATTAAGGTCTCTCAGCCACACATGTGAGTTTGGACTGCTAACGGACTCACTTACATGGGACCAACTCGTCCGATGTACCAATAAGATGAAAAAACAGGAGAGATTTCTGTCAAAAGATGTGTCACTGAAAGCAGCTGTAGAAACGGCAAGAAGTATGGAACAGACCCATAAGTAAATATCTTCTACAAAAGGCGACAAACAGGAAGGTGAAGTAACTGATGTAAGAGGATTCCACAAGGGAACCTCTAACAATGAAGTTAAATGCTATAAATGCGGGAGCAACCACCACATATCTACGAGTTTGTTCTGTCCTGCGAGAAATATTTCATGTTTGAAGTGCAAAAAGAAGGGACAATTTGCGAGAGTCTGTCGGGAATCAGGACTGGTGCAAACATTGAGTCTGGCGGAAGGGTACCTGAACAGGAGGAGAATTCGCCGACATTGCAAAACAGTCAGGCTAAACACGTGCTGGAAGTATCAGAAGTTTCACATAGAGGCGGTGCACCAACAGATGTGTTCATGGTCAACGGTAGAGTGGCAACAATGAAGGTGGACAGTTGTTCGCCTTGAACCCTCATGTCGAAGGCGACATTTGGAGATTGTATGCAAGGTGATGTGAAACTATTAAAGGAGCACAGAATAGAACCATATGCTTATGGCAATGTGAGAATTGGATTTTTGGGGAAGTTCCAATCTTCCATTAAAAAGAAGAAGCTGTGAGTCAGAAGTCTATGTCACTCAAGATGGTGTGTCTCTCCTGGGGTGGGGTGAACAGGGTAAATTGGGAATTAGAATACAAGCAAGTGCCGAAGAACCTATTGCTGTGGCTGAGTTGAGAGACAAATGGGAGAAGGAATTTTCGATGGTGTTTCAAGAAGAATTAGGGATGCTGAAGTGATTTGAACATGAGATACGGTTAAAGGCTGGTGCTAGTCCCAAGGTACACAAGGTGAGGCCAGTGCCTCACGGTCTGAGTGAGAAACTGAAATTGGAAATTGAGTTATTGTTGCAGAAAGGAATCATAGAAAAGAGTGAGAGTTCAGAATGGTTGTCACTGGTGTTGGTAGCTACAAAGCCAAATGGAGACATTAGGCTCTGTGTAGATCTGCGGGACGTTAATAGGAACATTTTAATAGATAGACATCCCTTGCCGATAATTGGGGACAAGTTGTCAGTCCTAAATGATGCCAAAGTATTTTCAGTGATTGATCTGTCTCAGGCATATCATCAGATTCCTCTGAAGGAAGACTGTCAACACTTAACGGCATTCATAACAAACTTTGGAACTTTTAGATATTGCAAAATGCTGTTCGGGCTTGCCTCGGCAGCGGCTGTGTTCCAAAGCCGGTCAAGTAGCACAGCAAGTAGATCACTTGCTTTGACATCCGTGCAGAGCTTGCTAACGCAGGTTCGAATCCCAGCGGGGCCAAACTCAGCCTTTCATCCTTCCGAGGTCGATAAATGAGCACCACACATGGTGGGTAATAATAAGCAGCGCTCAGATACCTGAGGGTTTGTAGCGCTATATAAATGCCAAATTATTATTATTATTATTATTAACGAGTGACGGAGACTATAATGAATGGAGTAAACAACATTATTGTGTTTCAAGATGATATGTTGATATATGCGAGTTCCGTCAGAGAACATGATGCGATTTTGAGACAAGTGTTAAGCAGATTGAGTGAGGCTGGGTTAACTGTAAGAAGGAGTAAATGTAAGATTGCGGTGGACAAGGTGGAGTATCTGGGGCATGAGATTGATGAGCGAGGGGTGAAACCTAAAAGAGATTTGGTGGAGGCGGTGAAATGTGCTCCCATGCCAGTAGACAGAGATCAAGTGAGATCATTTTTAGGTTTAGTCGAATATTATCATAGATTTGTGAAGAACTTTGCCAAGGTGTCCACACCTATCAGAATGCTGCTTAAGAAGGGTGCAAGGTTTGAGTGGACTCCAGAGTGTGATGCAGCCTTTGATTGTATTAAGCAGGCGGTGAGTGACGCACCCTCAATTTGAAGGTTTGATCCCAAGGACAAGATTGTCTTGGTGGTGGATGCGAGCATGTTGGGTTTGGGCGCGACTTTGGTACAATATAACAGGGACAACACAGAAAGAGTCATTGCATTTGCCTCTAGAGCATTAAGGGGGGCAGAAGTACTCTGTTATAGAAAGAGAAACGTTACCAATGTTTTGGGTTGTGAATTAAAGAAGATTCATTGTCAGGTCGGACCACAAACCCATGGTGCAGCTTTTTGAAAGCGGAAGGTGGGCTCTGGGTTCCCCCAGGATAAGTAGGTGGGGATTATGGGGGTCATTCCGAGGTTGGAGGTAAGGGATTACCGGCGCCTGTAAGGGCACAGATGGCGGTAATCCCTTATCTCTGTATTCCGAGTTCCCTTTGCGGGTCCCTATTTACCTCCTGCTTTTAGCAGGAGTAAATTACGGGACCCGCAAAGTGACCTTGGAGTAAATTACGGCACCGTAATTTACGGTGCCGTAATTACATCCTTCCCCATTCCCATTGAGCCCTATGGGGGCAGAAATGGGGATGGGGAAGGGCTATGGTGAATGGGAAATTACCGGTCCATCCAACCTTGGAATGGACCGGTAATTACTCCATTCACCATGCCGGTATTCCATGGAGTAAATAGCTCCATGGTTGCCAACCATGGAGCTATTTACTCCATGGTGTAGTCCTAACTCAGAATGAGGGCCTATGACTTCAAAATTATAACTTTGATGAGAGCTATCTGCCTGGGAAAAAGAATGTGGTGGCGGATTGCCTGTCTAGGCTACCGATTGGGAAAGTACTAGTAGACAAGGCCGGGAAGGAAGCAGAGGAGGAGTCAGTAGTAGCAGAGTTACAAAGCGCTATTAGTCAGGAAAGGTGGGCACAAGAAGAGGATTTGGATGAGGACCTCAATTTGATCAAAAGGTGGACTGTGATGAGGTGACCAGATAGGAAGGAGCTGGACAGGAGGTTCAATGTGTGGTGGGAGTTAAGGAAGAGTTGAATTTGTATGAAGACAGGTTAAGGTGGGGACGATGTGTAGTTCCCCCAGAGTCTCTCAGATCCGTGTTGGTAGAACTTGCGCATCAGGGACACCCAGGGGAAGGAGCCATGAAAAGGAAACTAAGGCAGAGCTATTGGTGGCCAGGGATTGACAGGATGGCGGAGAGGTATGTAAAGGATTGTATAGCTTGCCAGACTTGTGACAAGAGCAAGGTTGTCAGAGAGACCCCATTAGTTTCCAACGTCATACCTGAGCAACCATGGACCAAAGTAGCGGTGGACATTATGGGTCCGATAGCGGGATTGGGTGAAGGCCTGAGATTTTTGTTTGTTGTGGTAGACTTTCACTCTAAGTGGATTGAGTGGGAAGCTGTTAAAGAAGTCACGGCTAGGGAACTGATTGCGTTCCTAGAGAGAGTATTCCTCAAAGAAGGAGTTCCCGCTGAAATTGTATTGGATAATGGAGTACAGTTCGTGTCTGAGGCCACGAGGAGGTTCTTAACTTATTATGGAATAAAACACACTAGGACAGCGCTGTATAACACCAAAGCTAATGGTCTCGTAGAAAGAGTCAACAGATATTTGAAAGGGGGTTTGCAAGTGGCCAGGAGGTTGAGACAACTTTGGAGGGAAGTGTTGAGCATGTTAACTTGGAATTATGTAACTACTCCACATTTGGTGACCAGAGTTTCTCCGTTTGTGTCCATTAAGGGTAGAGAGCCAGGGACAATGCTCTTTCCAGGATGGCTAGGAATGACCAGAGTTGTTCAAGTTGATAGGGACCACATTATGAAGCTTATGAGCTTGAGTCAGGAAAGAAACAAGGAGTTGTTTGATGTTAAGATGAGGGTGAAAGATCGTGAGTGGAAAGTTGGGAAGTTGGTTTATGTTAAAAACCCCAGGTTGGTGAATAAATGTGTGGAAAGTAAGTTCCTGGGTCCGAAGAAGATATGCACTGTAAAAAAGAGTGTAGTCATCCTAGAAGGGGGCGAGGTGTGGTCAAAAGGAAGATTAGCAAGAGCTGTGGATTCGAAAGAGGAGTTTGACGGTGCAGCGTGTGGCAGAGCAGCTTTGTGAGTTGATATTAAAAATGCCGGCGGGGTAGTAGAGGAAGACTTGAATGGGGAAGGTTCCTATAGGACAAGGTCAAAGCCGGCGTGGATGAGAGATTATGAGTGTTAAGGCACTGCCAGTACTAGTGCTAGTTATTTTCCATTCACGTCAACTTCATTTATCATTTTGTATTATTATGGGTTTGCAAATATTATTTTGGGGAAGGGCAAATGTTAATTACTTGTTATTCTCATGTTGTATGTTTTTTAATTGTAGTAATAGTAGTGCATTATTTTAGGTTAGGAGTGATCTGGTTACTTTGTTACTTTATTTTCTTTGAAGGGGAAGATGTGTGGAGAATTGCGTGTTCGCTCACGCTCTGCGCCTCGCTGTGGTCACGCGAGCCTTGTTTCTGTTCAAGCGGGGCTGTCGTGGGAAAGCAATGAGGCGGTTGGAAATGGTGTGAGAGGCAGGTGTTGGCTCTTTGGGGGCTCTTTTAATAAACAGATTTGGACTTACCTGATTGTGTGTGCGACCTCTCTTCACATTACCCCAGTATAAGGTCATTATGACAACATGACAACATATTTGCATACTGCATACAAAGGGAACAAGTTAGAAAAATGATTAGCCATTCTAGAATTGTGGGAAATGCATGGGGAAGAGATGGAAGAGCCACCACCAGTGTTCTCCTCTGAACATGGCTCTGATGGATGCAGCTCTATGGAGGACATGCCTGTGGTAGCATGCATCCCGGGAACAATGCAGACACCACCACAACCTCCCGTGCAACCATGAGCTGCAGAATCCATCTGGGACTTGAGGGGCAGATGACTCGCATGGAGGAGCGGCAGCAGGCCATGCATAATATGGTCAATCAATACGTCGCAGATGGGGAAACCACACACCTGTCCATGCAAGACAACACCCGGACAATTAGCTGTGCTGTCTACTGTGTGGCCCGGCGCGTGGTTGAGGGCATGGCATATTGACACAGGCTGTCACCAAGTTGGTTGCCACCATGGCCCAACACTCTGATGCACAGGTCGACCCACAACCCCCAACATCGACCAGCTCAACGAGTTCTACAAAGGCAAGCCCGGTGCGGAGGCCCGCTGCGCAGTGTGCACCAGCCAGAGGAACAACCCCCTCCACCTAAAAGGGGGCATCAGTAGCCTGACACAGTTGAACTTGAAATGGGTGCAGGGGGTGGGGGCATGGGTGTGTGGGGATGTTGGTGGGAGGGGGTTGGGGGGCGTGGGTGTGTGGGGATGTTGGTGGGAGGGGGCGTGGGTGTGTGGGATGTTGGGGGAGGCGGGTGAGGGATGTGGGTGTGTGGGGATGTTCTGGGGGTGGGAGAAGTTTGTTGTATATTGATGGGTAGAGGTCCATGTTGGTTCCTGTTCACTGTACATAGTTTTCAATCATTTAATAGACCTGGTGTGCATAAGAAAAATACATGACTAGACAATGCTTCTTGAGCGTGTGTCAATTTATTTCTGAACAGTGTCCAGTACTCAGTGTCCACCATTCTGAGTGCCTTGTATTACCCAGTCCATCAGAGGTATTGTGCAATCCAAGTTTGCCATTCAACACGTCCTTCATTCACATTGCGCCGTGGTCGATATGCATCTTCTTCACCATCATCCTCCTCATCTTCTGGTGGAATCTGGTCCATGTAAGGGGGCAGGGATAAGTTGGGGCGGATGCACATGTGTGTACAGCATGGCACATGCCAACAATATCTTGCCCACCTTCTTAGGCCTGTAAATAAGCGCCCCACCTGACCTGCTGAGGCAGCAGAAACGGGCCTTCAACAAGCCAAAAGTCTGCACAATCGTGACACGAGTGCATGCATGGGCACGGTTGTAGTCCTCTTCGTGCCTGTTGACTGGTTGCCTGATGGGGGTCAGGAGCCACGGCTTCAGGGGATACCCGGCATCACCTGCCCAGGAGCAATGGAAAGTCTATTTGTGAACATTGTTGTCACCCCTTGTGTGCAATGCCTGTACAGTGTTCATGGTCACATGCCACAAATTCATCATGACTGCACTTGACATTTCAACATAGTGAGACCCAGGTGAGTGTACTCTTGGATAACCCATGCTTGGGGGGTATGTGTGCCATTCACGTCTAAGGGTTTTAACTAGAGGGGAAGCCCTAGAGGCAGAACCTTAGGCTGAAATATAAAGTGTATCACAAGGGGATTAGTCGCCTATAAATGTTAGAACATACTACCAGTTTCTGTATGTTTCTATTTTAAGCAAGGTAATAATGGTGTTATATAAGTCACTAGTGATCCATCCTTATGATCTGATATTAGGATCCCTTGAGCAAAAAGATTATTTGAGAATCAATTGTACACCTGTTTATAGTTTTGTTTATACATTTTTTAAATATAATTGTATTTCATGATGCTCAATTTACTGGTTATGAAACAATCAAGGTGGGTCATACCAGTCAGTTAGAAAAAAGCAAGCAAAATGAGAGCATGAGTCTCAAATCTGTGTTACATCAAACAATTTCGAAAACTGAACATATTTTTCATATTTAGGTGAACAATACAATATGGATAAAAAAGCAACTCCATTTAAAACAGTACAGACAAAAACAAAAAAACAAGCAACTTCATAGTAGAGGCAAGTGTGGTTAGGACAAAATAATGGTGCAATAGCATAGAGCATAGAGTACAAGCATCCCCATATGCCGTGTAGTTACCAATGATCTGTTGGTGACCAATCCTCAGTCTATGTTTGGACAAAAGACTTCCCAAGATTGAGAAAAGGACGGGCAGATGAACAGTCTGGTCCTAGGACGTTTCGGCTTCCAGATACAGTGCCTTCTTCTGGGCCTCAGGATTGTGTCTCCCTACAAGTAGTGAACACAAAGGGGAAGGGGAAATAGGGTCTGATAAGGCAGGCTGCACTCTTAAGTAGTGTAACAGTACAAGGAAGATCAAACACAACTGTTGGTAAATGACACTTTTTGTCTTAAAATAGTGTTGGCCAAACTTGTGCTTCGATATGGAGTGTGCAGAGGGAAGGAGAGGTAATAGGAGCAGTGTGGGTGGTCAGTCTAGTTGAGCCGTTCTGAGTCAGCGGAAGTGTGATTGCAATCCAGCAGTGCGGAGAGAGTAGACTGGAATTTAAACAACCAGAATCCTTCTGTAAATAGATGACACGCATTGGTAATGGGCAAGATGTAGGGGGCCAGAACCAGAAAAATGTGATAGTGTAAGATAGAAAGGAGTCTTACCTAGTGTTGGTTTGAGGCTGGCAAAACTTTGGAATTCACTGCTGAGGAACAGTAATTACGCTTGTTCCAGCAGGAAACATTGGCACTGGTATAATGAAAGGCCAGTCTTTAAAGGTTGCTGCGTGTAGATTTCTTCAGGGTATCTCAATATCCAGTAACTTGATAGTGTAGAGAAAGCATTTTCTTTGCGGTGGCATTTGTAATGGAGATATAGATGGGCCGATTGTCAGAAACATGGGCAGGAGCCCTGTGGACAAGCTTTTGAGCGGCTTACCTTCCTGGCCTGAAGTGTTCGGATTCATGGACATCAGGAACAAGTCACTGCGGATAGAGCTGTATGTGTGGCATGAGTACTGCTGTGAGGCTAATTGAGGTGCCAGATCGAATGTTTTAGTACATGATGCCCAGATCTAATACGCTCTGGAGGTGCAATGCAGAGGTAAGGGGTCAAACAGTATATAAACTGTGCAGTATCAGGCCATTGGTAGTGACAAGTAACCACTCTATGAAGCAAGACTGGGAAGCTGATACCGGTGCCCATTGGAGTATCATAGTTCCCTTGGCATACAGCCCTGATCTGGCCCAATCTGGTTGCACAAAGGGGAGGTGAGGGGCAAAGCAATGTATCAACCCATCCAGTATCAGGGCACTAGTGGTGTCGAGTGTACACTTTGTAGGCACGCGAGAAACAAAAAAGGTAAGTTACAGGGCTGAAAAATCTGTAATGTTCAGCATATTGTTATGATGCTAACCCAGTGTGCATAACGTGCAACGTAATCCGAGCAGGGCAAATCATCGAGTTGATGAACTTGTAGTATTTGGCATAGGTATTTCTATGATGCTAATCCAATGTTCATGTTGTGCATCCTAGTTCCTAGGCCCAATAAACCTGGTGGGCCCCACGGGGAGTGTCATAAAAGTAGTGATGTGGAGCCAGTAGGGTGTAGTGATACACAAAATTGCAACTTTGCCAATCAGGGCTTTAGATGACAGCATTAGTCGCTGAAAGCCAATAGTGTATTCAAAGTATGTGCTAAAAATGCTGACAGTAGTCTGTTGTAGCACTTCCATTATGCAGTAGTGAGCTACAAGGAATATGCAGGCCTAGTATGAGTGATAGGTCACATTATGCATTGTTGATAGACAGGCAGGGAGAGGGCCCTAGCTCTGTAGCTGATGGACATTTTTGGAGTGTTTGGAACATTATGGCACCTATATAACGCTTAGATAGCCAGTCTTAAGCGCTATGAACACTAAGCTATGAGTGCATGCCTTTTAGAGCTTGCAGATGGGGTTAATACATCCCTGCTTCCCTTAGAATATTCTGCCTCACTAACGGTAGCCCTGCATGGCCCCAAGCTAATCTCCTTTTCTCTGGGAAGGCACTGATAAGACATTCCTGAGCTTTCGCGCAGATGGGAGCCAGGGAGGGGCTCAGAAGAAGGAGCAGTGGAAATTAACAGAGTTGGGTTTTTTCCATGAGCCAGCCTATATTTTGCACAGGGAAAGTTCTGGAACTGTGCGTCATGGAAAGGCAGCACGAGATTATAAAATATGCATGCTCACATTACTCGGTGGGAGATCGTCCTGTGGACTTGGTTCGAGTCAGATCAAGTGCCCGGAATTGGAGCTGTTACAGCTAGCTTACGAGGGCCAGGGTCTCCCAGTGCTGATTGAAGGGGCGTAAGACTGTGTTTCTCTATGTTTCTCTATGTTTATCTAAGTTCTATGTTTCTCTATATTTTGCATTTCTCTAAGTTTTATGCTTTGTAATCTTCTCTAACTTGAATACCAAATGTATATGAAATTCACTGTTTAGAATAAATACTAAAACTTATTGAAGGTGTCATTTGTCACTAGCATGAGATCACTGCTCAGCACAATAGAACCTGTATTTTGGGCTGAATTGGGTATTTTTTGCTCTCAAAGGGCTGGCCCCGAGGAAGATTTTGCCCATATCAAGACATAGGGGCCCTACAGTAACAAGCCATTAGTAATAGCGATTGTCCAATGGTGAGGCTTCATTGAGGCCCATTTCGATTGAACGCAGTTTAAAATCCACCATGCCTCTTTGTAGTTAAGGGAATTTTTAACATTAGAGGCATTGTGTATCTTTTCCAGGACCCACCACTTCAGTTGGTCTTGGTTGTGTTGTAATTCAAGGTAGTGGGAAACCAGTGGTGATGTTAACACACGGTAATTGATTCTAAGGGACCTTTCCATCAGGTACAGCACTCACCAAAATGAGTTGATAATGTCCATGATCTGCTGACATCTGGTGGTTGTGTTGCATTTGAAATTTGAACTATACATGTGGAATAAATCATGACATGTTTGCCTGATGTGCTTCATGATACACTGTGGTTTCCTACTCATGTTCACGACTACTTGATGTCACTGTGTACTTCTCCCATATGAGCAAGGCCCAATGGCAATGGTGGTATGGTCCACCGGTGACAACAAACATTTCTGTGAGGGGGCTGAGTGTGTACTTGCATGATGGAGCAGAGGTACTGTGGATGGGTCCTGCAACACTCGCTCATATGTTAGTGGTGGTAACTGATCAGTGAATACATGAGTTTCCTTGCTTGCACCATTGCAACTTTAAGCGTCCCTTGAGATGCCTAGGCCAGTATACTGGTCTGTGGTCTACCTGTGGGGTGGGTGCAGTGACAGAGATTTCCATGTGTGGTAGTTAGATTTGCCCCAGGCATGGCTGCACGTCCCGTGATGGACTTTGCCCTCCTCATGTATTTCAGGCATTGTTCCTGCAGGGTGGTGCATCGTGGTACCCATGGTTCATGTCTGATGTTGTTCAAGGTGCATGTGCTGGGGTGGGCGCTGTGTATGTTGCTTACATTTACGCACAGCTGTGTAGGCATGCCACATCTGCATCCATTGGCTGTATTGAACGTTCTGTTGAGGTGATTGGGGTCACAGTTTTGCCTCCCAGGTCGCTGTGTCCGCCCCCAGGCAACACCCCTCATACCCCAGCCAGCAGACAGGTTGCCTATGCTTGTGCACCCCCCAGGCAATACCCTCATCCTCCAGCCAGCAGACAGCTTGCTTATGCTTATGCCCCCCCAGGCAACAGACCTCATACCCCAGCCAGCAGACAGGACAGGTTGCATATGCTTGTGCCCCCCAGGCAACACCCCTCATACCCCAACCAGCAGACAGGTTGCCTATGCGTGTGCCGCCCCCCAGGAAACACCTCACATACCCCAGACAGCAGACAGGTTGCCTAAGCTTGTGCCCCCTCACCTCCCAGGCAACACCCCTCATACCCCAGCCAGCAGACAGGTTACCTATGTTTATGGTCCCCCCCAAGCAATGCCCCTCATTGCCATGTAGCGGGGAAGCATGGAGCTGCGCAGCACAATGGCATCATGTGTGGATTCCAGGAATCTTGCACAGCAATGCATGATTAATTGCCTTGCATCGCACACCATCTAGACATTCAGGGAATGGTAGAGCTTCCTGTTGTGGTACACTACCTCTTTGGCATGCCGGACTACCAGCTCCACATGGATGCAGTGGGTGGCACCAATTACGTTTGGCATGCCTGCCAGTGCATAGTATGTTATTTTTGTAGCATTAACCTCCTCCCATGGTAAATATATGCGGCCCCTTCCATGTTTCAGGAGGGTATCTAGCACCTGGTTGAGCACACGGGAGAGACATAGTTGTGTGATACCATGCAGCTGCCCCACTGTGTGAGAGTAGGTGCCTGTGGCAAGGAAGTGCAGCAAAGACACTACATTCAGCAAGGGGGGGATGACTGTCCGGATGTTGATGAGGTTTAACAGGTCATCATGGATGAGGTCCAATATTCTGCATATGGTGTCCCTGTCCAGGCGGTACAGGGTGTGGATCTATGCAGGGGTTAGGTCAAATGGACTTGCTCTTAGGCGAGGCATTGGTGGCTGCCTGCGGGGTACAACTGCCTGTCCTGGTGTTATGTGCTGGCCCTGTCTCACCCTCTTTCTCCTGCTGCGTCTCCGCTGCATTCCCTGGTTTGTAAGCGATATTCAATCAACACTACAGCTAAGTCAATGCCTAGTCTGGGATGCTGAGGAAAACCCTTATTGATGTATTTTTATGTCCAGTTCAGTACTCTGGATGACAACCCTTGTATAACACCCCCCTCTTAGAATCCCCCTGACCCCACTGAGCCAAGAAGTAGGTTTGTTTTGCAAATTAAAAGGTTTATTTGAAAAATTAACAAGATATATATATCACACTTTTATAAGAAATTAATAATTGATATCACACTTATGAATATAATGTTGATCAACAATGGGTAACCTAACACTAGCACACTTCTTTACAGTCAATGAGGAGTGGGTGTGGGATGGATAAGGTAGCAAACATACTTTTATGGTTTCAAGGGAAAAGCAATGAGGAATAAAATGCAGTACAGAAATACTTGATATGATTTTAGCAAAAAATAAGATAATCACTTTTTCTCTGGCAATTCACCCCCCCCCCCCCCCTATGCAATGTAAGAAATGGAAGGCGATGGAAAGAGGAGCACACAGTTCTCAGGAATGCAATCAAATACAATACAAAATTCAGTTCCCCCCCCCAGCAAGCTTAGAGGAAACAGGTAGAAGTTTGAAACACAGGCCCAAAATGCTTTGAATGTGATGACAATGAAGTGAGAAATGTGCTAAAAATGCTTTTAATTCCCTCTAGAGGTTCAGGGTGGGTGATATCTAGTTTATATTAGTTCAGGCTCACTTTAGCAATGCTCTATGTGTAACCAGCAGGTTAAAACTAATTTTAGCAAAGGAAAGCAAGAAGCTGCTGATTTTTACACGTGGCTGAAATTGTGCAAAATGTCAAATCGCGGCAAATTTACTTGCGCGCGTCGACCGTAATTACGGAGGCACTATAAGGAGTATGTTCGTTGGAAAGCCTAGAATCTTAGCTTTAAGATGAAAGTTAAATCTCGTTCCTAGCACAAATGGTTCCGGAGATACGGACGATTTTGTGAAAGTAGTTTTCGGATTTGAAATTTTACAGCTCAGAATGACAGATGACAGTTTTCAGTTTTAAAGATGACAGAATGACACGATTCTAGGAGGCAGTTCTAATAGGCTAAAATAGTTTGGATTAGATTATTTTAAACTAAGAGATTGGTTTTGGCACAGTGAGTACCCACACTATATTTTTGAAATAAGCCGTCAAGGTCTGGTCAAGTTGGACAGGACTTCCGGCGGGTGGTTCTGAACAGCAGTCTCGTCTCTGGTTCTGCTCTCAGCACTGCCCAGTTCTGGTCTCTCTGGATCTCTGGTCTCTCTGGATCTCTGGTCTCTCTGGATCTCTGGTCTTTGCAGGCTGATGGATTTGAAGTCTGGAGTCTCCCGGCAAAGCGTCCCGCAAGAAAGTGGAAAGTGAATCCCTTACCTGGGTTTCAGTGGCCCTTTTTATGTGTTTTGAACATGGGTGTGTGCCTGGGCCTAGCTAAGCCTGCCCCTCTCACTTATCATTGGCCAATTCCTCCTCTCTCCCTTGATTGGGGGGGAAGAAATGGAGTGTCAGAGTGATGCTGTAGGTTTCATGGTCAGAGGAACCTCCCCTTGTCAAATTGCACACAAATCTATTTCTGACCCAAATACATATTTATCTATGTACCATTTTTCTAATATTATAGGTCCAGTTAACATATTTTCTGTAACACCAAACCATCCGATCCCTGTCTTTGTACGATGTTGTGTCCACTGATGACAGAATTCTCCCCTTTTCATCCAGATAACGACCTCTAAACCTTTCCAGATTTTACACACATGTGCACCAGGGATATGGGTTACAGATGATAGAGTGTCAGATTTTTAACATGCATACATTTAGAGTAACAACCTTTTTTCCGCTACTATCCCCAAGAACATCCCACAGGGTCCTAACACCTTTTAAAATGTGCACGGAAAAATCCCAAGAATAATGATATTATTTATATAATTTTGACAGTTCCGCACTATGAGTTACCTATCTTTTTAAAATTATGCCCTGGTCAAAAAGGGGTGTGGCTTCCCACATCACATGGTGGAATAACTGTTTTATCCACTTCCCCCAAGCTCAGCTGGCTCTCACAGGCACTGCCCCTCCCAGTTTCCCCCAAGAGGAAGCCACTTTACGACCCCCCAATATAACATTTGCCTGAGCCCAGGACAGGGCTTTGTTCAACCTTCTGCAGGTTCCCCTCCCCTAATCTAATCAGAGAGGTGTCATCTCCTTTTGGTGGGGAAGCAGGATGCAGCTAGGCCTAGGAAGAGTGGCTGAGCAGGTTTCTCCTGTCGGGGGTAGTTGTCAGGCAGAATTCAGCTAAATGTCACTTTAGTTCCCAGTTTTCTACATTCAAATCCAACTTACATGCAGCTATTTTTTATATATACATCAAATATTTACTTCCTTCAAGTCATTTCAGAATATATTTTTACATTGTATCCACCTCTTAGCAAGTCTTTCCTTGGCCCGGTTTAGGTTAATTTGTTCAGTTTTACACAAAAGTCTGGTGGTTTTAAAACGCCGGCTTTCTGATAGTGGTGAGCACCGGTACTGCATCCATTTTTGACATTAAGAAAATGAATTCCCCACAGTTCTGGGTTGCTTTTGGCAATCAGCATTGCCATTTCCGATGGTTTCAGGCTACTGTGTGTGTAGCCCAATGGTGGTTTTAGGCAGTGTCCTCCTGTGCTCACAACATAGGCAAAATGGGTGGCAGCCTATTCTTCATGTTTTCCCTGTGCACTCTCTGGGGAGTTCTGGCCATCATGATGTTTTCAATGCCAGTAATGCACAGTTTTATGGTAAGGCTTGGATGCATGGGTAAAAACATCCCACAGGTTCAATGCATGCTGGAGTAGTAGCAGTGCAGGCATGTCCTCCAGCCCCAGTATTGCAACTGCTAATGGTAGCATTTTGGGTTTGGAAGGGGTGTGGTGTGTCAGTGTGCTCCTTTTGTGCTGTGCCAGACTCCATTGCCTCCACCTGTGCTGATTGTGTGCAGCTGTGGCAGGTTTCAACACTGCAGATTGCTATTGACGGCTACTTCGTGATGCCGGTGTTAACGGCATCATGGTACCCATTCTTACAGGCATCTGGATGCCGGTAAATTCATGTCTGTGGACCTCGTAATGTGCACTTACTTATGGCATGCCGCTGTTACTGGCATGGCAGCCGCGTGCCAGCGCCCATTCCGGGTAGGTGCTACCCGGTCACAATGTGTCCCTGGAGATGCCGGTTACACCGGCATCGAGGGTTGTAATGCACCGGCCCGGTAAATGATGCCGGTGTTCCCTTGCCGGTATCGTTATTACCGGACCAGCAACCTTGTAATGAGACCCAATGTTTGCATTCATGTCAACTGTAGTGATAAGTCAAATGTGGAACAGTTAATGGATATTGGCAAATGTTATTTGTTTAAATTAATCTGATGTTCTGATGGGTGACTGCAGTTCAGACGATCTTTGTATTAAGAACCCCATATAAAACCAGACGTGTCAGATATACAGCCACAGACTTTTGAACATTTTTAGTTATTTGAGACATTGGCACCCTAACTGAGATGCCCAGGCAATCAGGCTGCACTGAACATGCCACTAAAGACTGCTACACTGCACAGGTTTGGAGCAGTCTGAAATCTGCCCATCCCAGCCTCTGTTGCCATTGCCCCATCATTTTAAAGAGTCCTTTAAATTGTGCGGTAGGTCATTGCTGGCACACTCAAACTGACACCTTCATAATTACCACTTAATTGAAACATTGTTTTTCTTACATTCGGGGCTTATTAGAAGGTTGTGTTTAATGAACATGATGTTTAGCTGAAACCAGCATTTCCCTAGGTATCTCATTTGCCTTCTTCCTGACATTGCCTTTCAGGCGATCTCAAAAGCCAACGCTGGCAGAAAGTGTAATGCCTTGGTTCCCATCATGCAGTACGGTTTCACACCAGGCTATTTGAAGTGTCACTTTGTAGGAGATAATGCATCCACAGACAATCATAGCACGTATGCTGGCATGAACATCAAATCCACTGCGAAAGGTAGTGAGAGTGCTGATATAAATGTGTTTTTTTCCAAAAGTACCCGTCTGCGACTTGAGCAGCAACACAGCATCAAAATGCACGTTTCATCCAACGCTAGGAAGGAGGGCCCTGTTCTTTGAAAAAGCTCCAGGTTGTGCAGCATCCACGTCTTTGTGTCTGTTCTTTTGTCAAAATGACATGTTGTTATAATTCAGAAAAGAACATGCCTTCATTAATACCGACAACACAAATGATGCGGCCACTTTTGAATAAAAACTGCATTCAACTCAAGCCCTTGCACATCATCGTATACAAATACACGACAAGACATATCAAGGGGAAGAGAACAAATAGGTAAAAGCCCACCTTATCTTCCTAACTCAGACACGACAGTTCTACTTGCTACCAACTTTAGACTACCACACCAACTCCCATCCAGTCTGTGAAGGTTTGCCATCTTTTATAATGTCTTTTTCCTGAGTTTCAAAAACTCTCAGGAGACATGAGCCACAGTTCAACCTTCTTCGCAACTAACAATCCTCTCACTGCCAGTTCTCTCTTGCTGCACTATGTCCCCCACCCCTCGATAGTCTACAATATTATCACCAACAGGGCGGGGAAGTCTAAATGTATTCCTGAAAGTATATTTGGATATCTGACACGTCCAGCTAGAAACAGGACATCCTACAACATTTGCAATACAGGTGCCCCATTGTGGCTCCCTCCTTTCTGCTTGCCCAACTTATATCATGCCTAAACAAACCACAACCCAGCAGTAGATGTCCAACACTTGTGAAAACGTATGTTCTACTGAATGTAAACCAAGGTCAAGTCCATTGTAGTTTCAAGAAACGGTGCAGTCCCTTTTTTCCACTGATGCCAAGTCAAAATCTTCTGCCTACATGCTTTATTATGACCCTAGTACTCCATTTTAGATCTAAGTGATTACTACACAGCGTGAAATTGCGAATCCACAAATAGAGAATTCCAAAATCGCGCAGTGATCACATAGCTCACATTCCGCATCCACCTACCCCTTCCCTCCACTTACCATTTTGGAGGCACACACAGAAGTATGCCGCCGACTCTCCTCTATCCCTGCGGCGCCAGTTCCCTCCCTCTAACGTAGGTCAGAGCTGGTGCCACAGGGTCCCTTTTATTGTTTTCTTTTTTTATGTATTCTCCTCCGCTTCCAATGTCATGCAAAGACATAACAAAGTTATTTTGGCATTCCAAAATGACTTTGCACTGACTGCGCACTGCAAAAATCCACTTTGCACAGTCCCATGAATCAGGGTTGGTGTCAGCTGTGCAAAGTCACTTTTCAGCAGTGCAAAGCCACTGTGAACCGTGCAAAAAATTCCATGAATCGGACCCAAAGCCTCTTAAAAGCAAACACCTTCCTGTTTTGTAAACATGCGTCCGTTTTTAATGTACCAACGTGCAGGTTTATCTTTAGGCAACCTTGCAAGATTTAGATAAACTGAACTTTTAGCGTTGGCACAGGTTGCTTTGTGAAACTTGTCACAATAGACTTGTATGCCCCTCTACTTGGTTTGGTATATGTGATTGAATTATTCTGCACACCTATAGACTGAAGATGTGACCACCAGGTCTAGGAGAAATGTTTATACTGCTTTGAGTTACTGTTTATTGAACTTTTGGAAACTTCTCCCCATCGCTTTATGTAATTGAAAAGAGGTGGGGACTTCATACATAGAATGTGCTCTCCAGATGTATTCTAGGTAATGTGGGGTGCAGCCGACAGATTTCTCTCTGACTGATTGTTTGCAGTAGTTGTTGTAGGTGGTAGAGATATTTAAAAAAAATTAGGCATCTCCAGAGGTATGGTGTGACATAATTGTTCCAACAGCACTACATTCACACTACACTCTAGCTAGGGGGTACCTTAGGATTTTCCGCAGTTCCACAAGCACAAAGGCCACTCTGAGCGCTAGACAAATCAGAATTCAAGTGACTCAGAATCACTTTCCAATTCACGTGTTGAGAACATAGGTCCAATGTGTGTCTAACACCTCTTTGTCGTTCTCCCTCAACATCTACAAAATGTATGTGGAGTTCTAACGGTTCTATGTTCTTTTTCTGCTTTCTGAAGGTCGCATATAAAAAAGACTGATTTATTTTGGTCGATTTTGTGTGGCACTCAGAAAGGGAGGAATTGACATGATCAAAGTATTTTGTTTTTAAATTTGGGGAACTCACTCCCCAAGCAGCCATTTGCTCCTCGATGGCCCCTTCTCATCCGCAGCGACGCATGCACACACGTTTTCGCACACAGACACGCACACACGCACACAGAGACACACAGACGCTTACCAGGCACTGTCAGCCCCTGCGTGCATTCGGCAGGGGCGTGGCAGTTTGATTTAGAAAGACTGCTCTGTGCAGTCACAGAGCGATCTTTCTAAATCAATTTTTTTTCCTGTCGGGAAAAAAAGGTAGTTTGACCTTCAACCGTTCTCATTGCTTTAGCGTTCTCCTCAGCCTACAAAACACCCATGTGCCTCACAATGCTTTGCCATTATACTCTGCCTGCATAACCCATGCCTACCTAACATTATTTTGGCGTTCTCCCTACCTACAAAACACATGCGGGGTTCTCACTCTTTCAGCTTTCTCCTGCACCTAAAAAATACATATGTGTCTGCACCATCCATTTTCTCTGCTTATAAAACACACATGTGCCTAAAACTCCTTTGTTGTTCCCCTTTCCCACAAAAAACGCACGTGCACATAATACTCCTATGGTTGGCCCTTTTGCCTCCAAAATGCATCTTGGGTTATCCCTGATTTGGACTTCTCCTTTGACTACAAACCACACGTGTCTTCCTACGACAGATGGCCATCCAATTGATTTGGTGCACTTCTCCTACAGGTACACATCATCTACCGCTGAAACCCTCACACAATTCCAGCCTAATGCCCTTACTTTTCTAAACTCTGTTATCCATTTAATTCTACACTCTTCCCAAACTATTTCAAAAATCCCCTTGCCTGATTAGTCCGTTGTGGGCATTATCACTCCTGCTCTTCAGCGGCCAACCACCAAAGGGGTTATTTCCCAATCCCTGGTGTGGCAAAATAGATGTAAAAACATGCAAAGCAGATTTACACAGGGTTTTGCAGCTGGTTTAAAATTCTGGGGATTATCTACTTTTTGGCAGGTAGGACAGGGCTACATAAGCAAACCGATGTCTCTGCCTCCCTCGTACATTTCTGGTTTCCTAAAGAATGCATTTACATCAGCGTCTGCTTTTGATTCTGGCATAATTGCATTGGGTTCCTTTGGAATCCCTGGCCTTTTAAACCTTAAATATGAATCTATATTAATGCCTCCCGCCAACGCGCATACACTTGTTTACACTACAGTATTGTACATTATGTACATAAGCTCAGGCCACCCAGGATTTGCATGTATTGTGTGCACATTATAAATATATATATATATATATTTATTTATTTTGGTTGGCTAAATTAAATGAACCTTTCAAAACAAATTTCAATATAACACATCAAGAAGAGACAACATTAAATTGCACATTATATTGCAAGCATGGACGACTGCAAGGAGGGGACTGTAGGGCACATAAATGCAAATGCTGACAGTCCCCGCCATTCAATGTGCTCAATGTAGAAAATGTCCCCACCAATGTTCTTAGTTTCACCACGCCTGTTCAATTACAAATGTGAGATGGAACTTGCGTGAAAAATCATGACAACTTCAGCCAAAATATGGGAAATTTGCACTTTGCTTGCACTGCCTCTACCTAGCCGTCCTATGACGGAAACGCTGTTGATCCGTGGCCAAATGACAGAAAGGACAATTTTGCGATTTGCCCCAAACATTTGCACAAGATCATTGATGCAAAATGTTTTTTTCTACTCATCGCTAAATGTACTTATTGCAGATGTCCCTGTGAATATGGTTGTGGCTGAGAAGCTGACTTGCACTGCTGCAAAGGTTCCCTGCATTGGTGCAAAATTATATTTCAACTGTGCCCATTTTGTAACTCAGCCTCATATTAATGTTAATGCTAATGGATATTTGTACCGCACCGGAGTGGAGTTTTGCAGAGAGTTGGTCAGTAAGTAGTTTGCATAAATTGGAACAGTTCTATCTCCCAGCGTGTATCTATGTAGGTTTTTTATGCTGTAGTCCAGGATAGGACCAGCAGTGGCAGTGCTACGGAAGAGCGATGGGAACTAACACCGGAAGGTTAGAGAAGGAGCCCTGTCAAACAGCTGGTACTTCCCGGAAACCTTTTGAAGGAAAACATCTGATCAATGGATCAAGATCATTCTTGAAGACTCCCAAACCTTGCAAATAGTCTTCTCGTCTTTTCTTGCAATAAGCCTGGGATTATGTGATTAAAAGCATTGAACAATGAATAGATGCCCACATTATAGATAGACACATTCAGATGCCCTATTACTGTTCACTGTGCAAGTGGGCAAAGATGTGCACGGGGGAGTAGGTGGGAGTGCATGCTTGCCTTTGTGGCTGCTTCTCAGATTTGCAAACAAAGGGGAATACAGCGATGAGGCATAAAGGATGCCCCTGTATACTCATCCCAAACACATTCCAGCCCCTGGATTGGGGCTAAATGTTTGTAATTTAGCAGGGCTTTCCCTTGGAGACTCCTCTTGCTGGCTTTGACTCCTTTAGTATCAGTCACAGGCTTGGATCGGTTTCTTTGCTTTCGAAAGACCAAGGCTCAGATTCAATGTGCTGGCAAACCAGCCCTCCCAAAATGCAGAGCTGCTCTTTATCGATGCGGTTTTTTGCGCATTCTTGAAACCACCGTCAAGATCCCCATTTGCTCTTCACAGAGATAGCAATTATTTGTGAATTTGGGCTTAGAGTATAAATGTGTTGTGATATTAATAATAATAATAATAATAATAATAATAATAATAATAATAATAATGAAAATAATAATAATATTGCTATTACAGGTAGTATTATATTAATGATTTTAATAATAAAGATACACTTCACAATGGACTTTAAATGTACTGATGCAAAAGGTAAGAAGACGGTACTAGTCTGCTACATACCGTTTTCTTGTACTACACAAGTGGCTTCAATAGGGCACACAGGCAAACAGTGTTATATTGTAGCAAACATTCTCAATATCTCAAGGGTGGCTAAGTTTAATTATCCTGCTACATCCAGATACTACAGTAAGAGGGGCTCTGACCAATCATTTAGAACATTTTACAAAAGCTCAACAAGGCCTTAAAACAGGGCTGTGCACGGGTTCTGGTATTAGGTCATTTATAGATGTCAGATATGAACACACATCTGAGTCAGGCTCGCAACTTTCCACCGAGATTGGGGTATAAATAAATGGGGTGACCTTTTACTTGTAGACGTTACAACTTAAACATGATATGAATACAATAGAAATATAACCCACCCACCTGGATCACGAACTGCATAGACAGATATCAGAGATAATGATCTTTCTGACATCCTGAAAACAGAAAGGCACCTTTTACATTAATAATGAGCCTCGAGCGATGGCAGAAGGATTTCGTTACAAGGTCTGCTATTGCGCAGGATCCAGAAGAATACACTGACTGATCTCTTAAACCACGCGTTCAACTGTTATGCAGACAAAACTCAACTCAGACTGTACCGTGAAAATGACTCATCAATTAGGGCAATGCACCTCTCTGCATGCCTGTCCGCCTCACCGCCCCCTCAAAGAACTGGCATACTGCTTTGCCGTCCAGCTCACTCATCAACCATTCCCATTATTTGTCCCACGCAGCTTGCCCTCGCAGGACTGCCAGTTAATAAAGAGAAAAAACGGGGCATCATCTATGATAAACATCTCGAACCTTCCCGCCCCAGTTCTCAACAGTATACAGCAGCTCAGATATTAAAGTCAAATCTTTGATCAGCATCTATGCGTCTCACCCAATGTTCAGCAGTGTCCAGCAGCCCAGTTAATGAAGTCAAAATCAGAGCATCATCTTTAATCAACACTATCACCTTCTTTTTACAATTCTCAGCTGTGTGCCACAGCCCAATTAATAACAATAAGACATGGGCATCACCTCCAGGCCCCAGTCCCTAGCATTATTCACCAGGAATCTATGTGATCACTGCACCGCCTGTAATTCCGCCAACGTAAATGTCGGCTCCAATTATGGCGCGGCGCAGTGATCAGATAGATCACGTTTGCCTGCATGCCCTGACTCGCAATCCCCAACCTGCATGTCCCCCCCACTTTTCTTTACTGCGACACACGTCTGTGTGCGCCACTGACTGCCTTGTACCCCTGCGGAGTCAGTTGCTCCCACTTGCGCGTGGCGGTGCTGACGCCACTTGGTCCTTTTTTGTTTTAATTATTTATTATCTGCCGCTTACGTTAGTGGTAAGCGTGGGATAGCCCTTGACCCCCATTACACCGACTAAGAGTATCAGGGGTCACCCCCCGCAATCGCTGCTCACCTATTCTGCCTTTCCTCTCCTTCCCCCAGAAACTCACTGTCTCTCGAGCCCTGCATCTCTCAAGGCTGGATTATTGCAACAGCCTCTTTCTAAACCTACCTACCTCTACTCTCCACCCTCTGCAACTTATCCAGAATAGGACTGTGAGACATGTCCTTGGCCTCAAGCCCTGGAATCGTAACTCTCCATTCTTGAAATCTCTTCACTGGCGCCCAGTGGCTGCCTGGATTAAATTCAAGACCCTTTGCATTGTCCACAAGGCTTTCTGGGGCCTGAGTCCAAAATACCTTCGGCTTTCCCTCCGCAAATACCTTCCCACCCGAGCCCTTTGCTCCTCTACCTCTAATGCCCTCAGAGTCAGTTGTTTTTCTAAGAAACAAGCTGGGGGGTAGATCTCTGTCTTTGGCTGGGGCCTCTCTCTGGAATAGCCTCCCTGTCAATGTGAAACTTGAGGAGAACCACCTCCGGTTCCAGAAGCACCTTAAGCCCTTCCTCTTCGCTTCTGCCTTCTCTCCTCCTCTCCCCTGTTGATTCTGTTCTGTCTCGGCATCGTACACCTGGTTTCCCTCTGTTTCTTGGGCCCAGTTTCCTGCTCACTCACTCCCACAAGACTTATGAGTGGAGATTCAGGAGAGCCTTAAAAACTCTGCGCAAAAGCCTTTTCCATGATTTCATAAGAGTCTTATCCGCCATTTCACCAAATGAAGAGCATTCTGCACTCTCCCACATGTCATCATGCAAGTTGTTTACCTGTTTTTGAAGTAATGTTGTTAGCCATAAAGTAGGAATGAACTTCCCTTCACTGTTTGCAGTGCTCTGTTTTGGCCTTTACCTTGTTTGTCCAAACCTGCGTATTTGGTGCCCAGGCTCCACTCACCATTTCTTTAAGTAATTGCTCAAAATAAATTGTAATTGTGCTTTAAATCGAGTTAGTTCTCCAGACAGAGCATATTCCTTTGTGTTAATGTATAGAGCAGACATTTCTAGGCTTCTGGTTCAGTGCCATTTATATGTATGCACTTCTAACACACAACATGTTTCTTTCTTTCATATATGGTTGGGATTGCAATAGGGTACGTCTTAAGGGTTGTCTGGGATGCTAATGGCGCAATACTCCCAGAGGACATTTTTTGCAAATAAAAATTGAGTCATTTAAAGTCAGTGAGACAGGAAATGTTTCCTGCAAATGTCTTAAATTAATCCAAACTAGATGCCCTTTCTTCATAGGGTGGTTGTAGTTGTGTTTATCTTTTATTGGATTGTAACAAATCTGGACAATTCGGCCCATCTCCACAGAGGGGAGATACCCCCTGTGAGGCTGGGGCAGTGAGCCAGCTCTGCAAGCCCCTCCTTAGGGATTTGGGAAAGTAGGACCTTACTGGGAGTGACTGCCATCTCAGAGAAAAGGACTTCCAGACTAATGAGGACCTTGTTGAACAGACTAAATTGTCCGCCTACATGGGACTTGACAGAACTCTGTGTCTCGTGTTTTGACTACTACTACCAGCAATCCTTCTTCGACCCTGTTGGCTTTAGGTAATGCTGAGTTTCATCTGAACGTAGCCGTTAAGGAAGAAGGACAAACCTTTTATGTTTGTGATGACACATTTAAAAATAGTAAGATCTATGAATGGCGAGTGTACTATTACGCAGTGGGTGACTCCAATGGAGGTAGGAATAATATGGATATGCAGGGGCAAGCCTATGTGGATAGTCTGGAGGGTACTGTGACCTAGAAGGAGGCTCTGGTCAGGGGCAGAATGAAGACGGGAAACAAACCATCTTCCCTGGTGGCGCGAACACTAGAGAACAGTGGTGGCCATGGAACCCAGCAACCAACGTGAGGACCAGAAGAAAGAAAGGAGCCTGAGTCCCAGAGGTCCTCAAAGCAAGTGAAGGTACTGACGAGACAAGCACACAATGGGAAGCAAAGGCTTGCAATGTGAGGACGCCAGTGAGCGCTGTAAACCTTGAGGTCACAGAGTTCCGAAGCCTTCCACACTAGGAGATACTGGGAAAATGGAACCGACACAAGACACAGGTAAAGCCGAGTGAGAGGGAAACAGGTACTGCGTATCATGGCTGGAGAAGCCACCAACGGTATGAAAGTCTGAAAAAGTAGAACGGACATGCGGCCGAAGTAAACCGGAGGGGAAGAGATACAAATATTGTATATCAAGGCTGGGGAAGCCACCCACAGTACAAGGATCTAAGAGAATCAATTGGGCACACACCCTGTGAACAAGAGAGTAAAAGGGATATATGTGTTTGTTACAAAGGCTGGGAAAGCTGAATATTGTATGAGATTAATTGGACTGAGAACCAATAACCCTACCAAAAGAGCCACAGAACTTTGGGGATTCCCACTGCCACAAAGCTGGGATACAGAGAAGTATGTGCAACATAGTGCTGGAGGGAATTTACTTGTGATAAAAACCTAAAGTGATCTTGGAGGGATTTAATCAGTGGTAAAAAGCTGAAAACATATAAGAAGAGGACATTTATAGTTTTAAGCGACAAACTCTATTCTAAGACTGTGAACTGTGTAAAGACATTTTAAAGGTACTCTGAGACTGATGATAAGTCTTTGATGAGCTGGGCCAGGCAGAAGCCCTTTCCGAGGCTATTGTAGTTATATTTTCTCAAGTGGTAGGGCCAGTTAGTAATTATGAATTTGGACTCAGAACACTTTCATTTTGGACTTTGATGAGCAGCCTTAGTTTCTGTTTTAGAAGTTAGGGTACTTCCCTCATAGTGATTGAGCCAGATGGGCATTTTTATTTTCATCTGAATAACCAAATCTGCTCCATGACCCATGGCAGTCTGAGTCCTTTTTATGGTTCGCCACCGGACCCTTGCAGTAACATGTTCAGGTGAATGGGAGTCAAGATTTGTTTTCAGTTCCGTCATATTGGGACATGTATAATTCAAAGTATGGCAACAGGGTGCTTTGGTTCTTTTATGAGGAATCTTTCAAGTTCGTTGTGTTCTTTTTAGTCAGGTGACACTTGTACTCTAGTTCCAAAAACATCTTTATGAAGACATGCACAAGTAAAGAAAAGGCTCGTGTATTCTGGTGTTATGCATATCTCAACAGAGGTGAAATTAAACCAGACTAGTTTGAATAGGGTATGGTGGGGGAATTGCACTCACACAAAGCGCTGGAACCGTAGGTATCTGGGCTCCTAATGAGGAATGAGAGCCAAGTCTTGCATAAAGGTTGGATTATAAGTGCTTTATTTAGACACTTATGCCTAATATTCTAGGTCAATTTATTAAACACTGTAGCCAAAACATGTTTCGACCCAACAGGGGTCTTTTTCTAGGTTTGTGTTAATTATCCGGATTAGGAATAGGAATAGTGAGCTCAGCAGTGCTCAGTTGAATAACTTTGTGGGCCACTGAGGCCACTGCGACTAGATGAGCGGTCACAGCGATCTTTCGAAAGATCGCTATTCCTAATCCGGATAATGAACAGATGCAAATGTCTAATTAAAACACTTATATTCCAACCTCTATGCAAGACTCAACTCTCATTCCTCATAAAGAGCCCAGATACCTACGGTTCCAGTGCTTGATTTGAGTCGAGTTCCCCCACCATACTCTGTTCAAACTACAAACAAGACAGAAGGGCCCCATCTTTCACCAGCTGCAGGACACAACATCAAGCACCGTGGACAAGCGCAGTGATCTACAATTTCTAGAGATCCTCCCTTTCTCCCTATAGCAGTCAATTGTCAATCAGATACTTTGAGGAAAGTGTGTGCTGCCAGAGGGAGCCTAGATGATGCATTGTTCCTAGAGTGTGGGAACAATTGCCTTCTTCAACTTTTCAATTGTTATCAATTAATGAAAATATGTGGGTAATTCCATCTCAGAAAGGGTAACCTGCTAATCAGATTCCCCTTTCATAAGCTCCATGCCCAAAGCATAATGTACCCTGCTAAATCAGTAGGCTGGTCTGCAGTATCTGTTCTCCAGTGGCACAGAGCAGGTTCCGGGGTCACAGGTTAAGATATGCACTGCTGTTCCAAAAACCGTAAAATACAAATCATATTGGCTATGGTGCTAAGCAAAGCTGACTTCTGAAACATTGTGTACACCGATCTACCAGAAGCATGAATGATTGTCATCCTTAGTAAAATAGGCCACATCAGTAAGGCGCTCTAGACCCTTCATTGGCACCTCATCAACTACACTATCGGATTGAGTTCAAGGTCTTTTGTGTCACGATGAAAGCTATGTGTAGTACACGACCCAAAGACATCCCCAACCTGTTCAACAAAAACTCAAGGACTCTGAGCATTTTGTACTGGTGGTAAATTGAATTACACATATAAGGCATTACTGTGTTATGGTATGTTGGCCAGCATAGTTATCCCAGACTCATGTTAATGATATCACACATGTGTCAGCCCTGTGGGTCCAGTTAAGGGTGTCGCTGGCCACTGGCAGGACTGTAGCCTTCTGGGATTGACTCTCTTTGTTCCTTTGCATGGACAGGAAACACTGTTTTGCAGCAACAGTCAAGCCGCATGAAGCTTGTCTGGGAAGAGGAATTTAAGGGTACACTAATTCAAAAAAGTCTTGGCCTCACACCAGGATACTGCATATCCAAAGGCCTTTGATTCATTTGAGAAGGGAAGGGGTGGGGATAGTGTAGACAGAGAGAGCTCTGTACAGCTGGAGGAAGGTTCCACCATCTTTTCTCTCTCTGCCTCTAGTGTTCCTTCTTGTACCCTCCACTTCCTTCAGAACAAAGCACTTTGGGTGGTGTGGTATCAAAAGGCTAATTTCAAGAGCATGGATTAGACCCATAAAGGAGGATAGCTTTAGTCCAATCACCTGTTGATGTTTACCTTTAAAAGAAGTGGTGTCACGCCTGCCTCAATCCATCTTCAAAAGATACATACTACTACAGGCATGGACTTGTAACAGTTGCATACTTGTAACATGTCCAAATAATCTATATGCAGGTGCTGAAATGAACCATTTGGTCTAGGAATTGCTCCTTGCACTGTTCGCATGGTGTGCCCTGCGGTACATTTCTTTCACACAATGCAATTTATAATAAACTGTGCAACATGTTCTAGCAAATTTGGTGTGAACCAGTCTTCTGCGATCATTGCAGCAAGATATCTCTAGTGGTGTGTGCGGAGTAGTGAAGTTGCTCTAGCATCATCTTCAATAATGCTAGAGGTATGACTGACTTTCATAGAACAGAATCTATCCTGGAAACAGCAATGAATAGACATAAAATCTAAATGTATGAATATCAATATGGCGCTAAGCCATTTTTGTGGAAAACAAGGAGGATATCTGTAAAGGCGATAATGCTGTTATACGACGCAAAAATAGTAAAATAGTATCATGTCTATTGTATGGATCCGAGCTCTGGGGTATAAAACTGTTGTCTGAGATGAATGGATTTGATGGTAAAATGTTAAAAATCTTACTTTGAATGCCCAGTTCATTGCCTAGTGAATACATCCTCCTAGAGTGTAAGCAGATGCGGATTAGCAATATTATGGAATATCCGAGTGCTATGTTGTATACAAAACTATGTATCCTAGAAAATGAGAAAATGATTGTTGATGTGTTAAAAGCGGTCGATATAATTGAGAATAACAATGTATTATACACTATAGTAGGACATATAAAATGTACCTATCATAAATGGTTGAGATATAATTCCATAGTTGGTTAGAATGTTCATCAGCTAGAGTTAAACATCTTCTGAAAAAAGCTATACATGATGTCAGACAAGAAAGAGACATGATACAGTTAGCTACTAAAAGTAATTGTGGGATGTATATACAGCAGAGGGAGAATAGCTTGGTAACCCCAAAATACTGGATTGCATTTCCTGATGCAATAACAATCAGAGATTTAAGTTTAATGTGTCTGAGTGTCTGGAGATTATGGGTAAAAGTTATGGCATTTTGCAAAAGAACAGGTGGTGTAGACTCTGTGGGATGTTTAACATTGAAACAGCAAAACACCTTATCTGCGATTGTGAGAGTCTTAATGCCATTAGATTAAAATATGTTAAGGCACATGATAACAGATGTTATCTTGGTAACTTGATTACATCTGGGAGAAACTCTTACAAGGTCATTATCTTAATGTCATATTTCACATGATGAATTATTATGAATATTGCTTGGTTATTTTTAAACAATTATCTGAAGATATATTTTAATATGTTTTTACCTTTACTAGTGCAACAAATTAGTTGTTTTTATTCTGTATTGTATGCTGCCTTTGAAGTCTTTTATGAATTCTGTATTATATGATGATTTTATGGCATCATTTGTAAAGCCTATTTTGGCTATATGCATATTAATCAAATAAATACGTAAATAAATGAACAACTGACTTTCCAGTGCTGTCCTGTATCCATATAGCCTCTGTGGGGAAGAAACACACTGGGGGTCATTCCAAGGTGGGCGGTAAGGGATACCGGGCACCGGTAAGTAGACTGGTGCCGGTAATCCCTTACGCCCTACTACAAGGTCCTTTAGTGGGTCCCACCAGTAACGGCTGGTCTGACCAGCCGTTCTGGACGGGACCTATTAAGGGACCAGGGCGCAAATAACAGGCTTGCCATTCGTGAGCCCGTTATTTGTGCCTTCCCCATTCCCATTGAGCCCTATCGGGGCTCAAATGGGAATGGGGAATGGCATTTTCAATGGGGACGTACCGGTCACGAAAAGGTCAGACTACACCAGTAAGTCCCCACTGAAATATACCGGTGCCGGACCCGTTATTGGTGGCAATCATGGCGCAAATAGCGCCATGACTACCACCAACCTCGGAATGAGGGCCACTGTCTCTTTCATAAATCCTGCTCTTCTAGTGAAGCATGACCTTGCAGCTCCATTAACTGTACAATGGATAACATATTAAAACTTTCCTGCATTAACATGCGCCATTGCGACCCCTGCTTAACATCCTCTAATTCAAAGTCAGAAACATTTGAAAAATATGCTGCTCTTTTGGCCTCTACATCAGTGGCTTTGTTACCGTGATAAATTAGGTCTGGGCCTTTAGTATGGGCTCTGCATTACACCACGGCGATAGCGAATGGGAGCTTTAGTGCCTTAATGAGCTTGCCCAAAAGGGACGCATGTTGCACTGGAGTTCCGTCTGCATAGAGGAAACCCCTGCTGTTCCAACATGACTGGCCTATGTGTATGTTTGTCATCACATAGGCGGATTCAGAATACACTATCACTTCCTCATCTTCAAATCTTTGAAGTGCGATCATATGCACCACTATTTCTGCAGTCTGAAGGCAATCTCGCACTTGTCAATACTTCAAATTCACCATTCTTTTTTAGCTTCACTCCTGCCATCCTAGTAAGTATGACTTTCACCAGTCGTTTGCTCAATTTTTGAAGAACCATCAATAAAGAGAACTTCCCCCCTCCGATGGCACTTTCTCTAACATGGGGACTATCATCATAGAATTAGGTATAAGTTGTGCAGTCATGTACATAGTCCTCCTTTCCTACTGGCTCTGCTATAAATGTTGCTGGATTCACTTTTCTACATCTAACAAATTTGATTGCTGGATTTGAAATGATCATTTCGTATCCAGACGCTGGTTGTGAACTCAATGTGCTCTTGGTTTTCTCCAAAATGACAAATAGGGAATGCTCAACAAATAATTTTATTGAGCATCCCATTGTAATAATGGTAACTTTTTCAACTGCGAAAGCAGCAGCAGCTAAAGCTTGTTTGCCCCTTGTGCTTTCATTTTTGGGTCTAAAATTCCACTATAGTAGGCTAATAGTGTGTGTCCTTGTCCTAATGTCGTCTTATGTGTAAGCACTGCTGTCATCACTTCTCTGTTTGAATGAGAGAATAAGTAAAACTCTTCATTATATTCGGGTATTCCTAACACAGGCACTGTGCGAATTGCCTTTTTCAACTCTTTGAATCCTTCAATAAAGTCACCTGTCCATCTTATCTTACTTTTACCTATCTGTTCTTCCTTGAATCTTTTGTTTAAAAGTGGTTGAATATATGTGCTGTAATCAAAACCCCAGACTCTACAATAGGTACACAGAACTAAGAACTGTTGTATTTCTCTTACTGTCTCAGGTTTGGGAGTTTACATGATTGGTTCTGCTCTTTCAGGTGTCACATTTATGCCCTCTTGAGAGATGAGTTGTCCTTTGTATATGACCTCTTCTTGACAATATTGTAGTGTTTCTGTCTACTTTGTATACTTTTCCTGCTAGTAATGTCATTGGTTGAACTGAATCTTCCTTGCCTTTCTCCTCTGTCTCACTGCACACTAATATATCATCTAAACACTGTATTATTGTGTTCTCAAGTTGTTTGTTACTTAGGTCTACCTGAAGGACTCTATTTAAAATTGATGAGGACTCACAGTACCCCTGAGGCAGTCTCGTATATTTTAGGTGCTGATTTCTATATGAAATTGAAGTCAAATCCTGTGAGTCTTCATGAAGGGGACTTGAAAAGAGGGCATTCTTTAAATATATTACTGTAAAATATTTGGCTTAAGCTGGAATGTTACTATACATTGAAGCAGGGTTTGGAAGCAAAGTAAACTCTGCTTCAACAGTTATGTTTAAGGGGCAGAGATCCTGAATAAATCTACAAGACCGCCCAGTTAACTTCTTCACTCAATACACAGCCATGTTGCATGGGGAGTCTGAGGGCACAAATATCGCCTGCTTCATTAAAGCAGATATGGTCTCAAATATGCCTGTATCTGCTTCTCTGGACATGGGGTATTTGCACATGGCAAAATTGCTCTTCCTTTATGCTTGGTTTTGACTTCTTCACCTGCACTCAAAAGACCCACATCATATGGACTGCTGGTCCATATGATGCTTGGCACTTTTGCTAAATCTTCCTGAAAAAATGAGGGCTTCTTTCTTTACCAATGCCATTCTCTGTTGTATCTCACTATTCTCAATTTTCATCCAATAAGTGAGACTTATAAAAAATACTTTGTCAAATGTGTTAGTCTGCATCCTTCCCTGAGGGCTATTTCTGTTCTCCATACTCTTCCCTCATCATCTTCCCACGAACCACCACCCTTTCTTGGTTTACCGCTGCTTCCTTTAACTTAATGGGAATGACCTGTCCTTCCTCATCATCTATAGGTATTTCAGGTCTAAACAAAACTTCATCAGGTATTCTCAATATTTTCCCTGTCAGTCCAGGAAGCCATGTCAACAGAATATTTACTCCATACAAAAATATTTCTGGATCTAAAGCGACCCCCCATAATGCTTTTTGGCCTGTAAAGGCTAGTATAAACTCTCTCACATTCAGCTAATGTATCCCTGGAATTGAACACACTATCCCTTTGTCAGTAAAAGATATTGTGCCTCATTATAACATTTTCCTGGTCTGGAAACAACAATGCCGGTAAGCTTACCGGCACCATTGTTTCCGGACCGGCAATGTACAAGTCTGCCTGACGGAGCATCTGTTTCTGACAGGTCTGACCCTGCTGGCCACAGCGGCCATGGTAGGCAGACTGTTAGAAACAGTGCCGGTGCTTCTGTGGTCCCCATTCCGATGGGATGGGGACTTGCAATTTGCCAGCTCCTGACTTCCCGGACGGCCGGGGTTTGAATCCCCCGGTGTAACCAGGAAGTCAGGTGCCAGTAAATTATTCCAAGTCCAGCAGCAACCCGCCGGTGACAATGGCAGGGTTACCTCTGGACTTGGAATCAGGCCCATTGTCATGGTTAATTTTTGTCATCAAATCACACCCTAATATGTTAACTGGTGTCATGGCATTGACACGTCATGTTCACCTATAGAAAGTGATCATTTATCAGTTAAAGGAACACAGCTTGTTGCTTGTTGCCCCAGAGAATCCCCGTGCATTCAAGACATTGGGTATTTTCCCTCTTGGACACAGGACGAGTTGCTCCTGTATGAAAATGTCTGGCCTCCTATCGTTACCCTGACCATTGGTTACACTTGTGGGTCTCAAGTCAGAGATTGTACTGAATACATAAGGTTGCTCTGTGGGCTTTCCTATTGTGGATATAAGTTAATCCCTGTACCCGTAAATGGATTCCTTCCCACTAGTGTCACACTCCCTATTTTAGGTGTGGATACTTGTGGGGCTCTTGTATTTGCCTTCCACTGTGGCACTGTTGCTTGTTGTGCTGGTGCATTGTAAGCGGATTCAATTCAACACTACAGCTAAGTCAATGCCTAGTCTGGGATGCTGATGGAAACCCTTATTGATATATTTTTATGTCCAGTTCATGTACTCTGGATGACAACACTTATATCACACCCCTCTCTTAGAATCCCCCTGACCCCACTGAGCCAAGAAGCAGGTTTGTTTCACAAATTAAAAGGTTTTATTTGAAAAATTAAACAATATATATATATATCACACTTCTATAGTAAATTAATATTTGATAGCACACTTGTGAGGATGATAGTGATCAACAATGGATAATGTTACAGTGTTACACTCTTTTTGATGGCTTAGAAGTGATATAGAGAGGATGAAGTAGCTGAGAATGCTTTTATGGCTTCAAGGACAATGCAATGATGAATAAAATGCAGTACAGAAATAACTTGATATGATTTAGCAAAAGATAATATAATCACTTTTTCTCTGGCAATTCACCCCCCCCCCTTTGCAATGTAAGAAATGGAAGGAGAGCACACAGTCTTGAAGAATCCCAACAAAATGCAATACGAAATGCAGTTCCCCCCTAGCAAGCTTAGAGAAAAACAGGTATGATTTTAAAACACAGGCCCAAAATGCTTTCAATGTGGTGGCAATGAAGTGAAATGATGCTAAAATTGATTTTAATACCCTGTAGGAGGTTCCGGGTGAGTGATATCTAGTTAATATTAGTTCAGGCTCACTTTAGCAATGCTCTATGAGTAACTAGCAGGTTAAAAGGAATTTTAGCAAAGGAAAGGAAGGAGCTGCTGATTTTTACACGTGGCTGAAATTGTGCAAAATGTCAAATCGTGGCAAATTTAATCGCATGCGTCGAGAGTAATTACGGAGGCCCTATAAGGAGTAGCAAGTCGGTTCTAGGTTCGTTGGAAAGCCTAGCCTAATTTTGCTCCTAGCACAGACGGTTCCGGAGATACGGCCGATTTAGTCAAGGTAGTTTTTCGGATTTGAAATTTTAAAGCTCAGAATGACAGATGACAGTTTTCAGTTTTAAAGATGACAGAATGACACAATTCTAGGAGGCAGTTCTAATAGGCTAAAATAGTTTGGATTAGATTATTTTAAACACAGTGAGTACTCACACGATATTTTTGAAATAAGCCGTCAAGGTCTGGTCAAGTTGGACGGGACTTCCGGCAGGTGGTTCTGAAGTCCCGGCTTTCTGGGTAAGCTCTGCTCTCTGGGTCTGTTAAGCACCGGTTCTGCTCACAACGGTCTGGTTTGTGGTTCTCTCTGGTTCCGGATACAGTACTGCTTTCTGGATACTGCTACAGGTTCTTGCAAAAATTCTTGGCAAAAAATTCAAACAGCTCGCCCGGCTGTTGAATAGTTTGGTTGGTTTTGAGGCCTGCTGAAGAGGATTCAACTTGTGGATTCAGGCCACTCTGCTGCAAATTCTGGAGTTAATTTCTGCTACAGGTTCTGGAGATTGATGGATTTGAAGTCTGGATCTCTGGATGTGAAGTCTGAAGTCTCCCGGAAAAGCGTCCCGCAAGAAAGTGGAAAGTGAATGTCCCACCTGTCCTGCACTGTCTGCTTTTATGTGTTTAGAAAGTGGGTGTGTGCGTGGCATAACTGAGCCTGCCCCTCTCTACTTGTCATTGGCCCAATTCTCCCCTCTACCATGATTGGGCGAAGGAAATGGATTGTCATCATGATGAGGTCTGTTTATGGGTCAGAGGATCCTCCCCTGGTCAATTTGCCCACAAATCTAAATTTGATTCAAATACATATTTCCCAGATACACAAGTGGTTGACATTACATGTACATATTACAGATGGATTAAGACAGGTCTCTGTTGAAGCCCCATGTTCCTGCGAGCTGGGATTCAGAAATGACAACATTTTGCGCTTTTTGGTCGGTTTACCAATATCGGACATTTACCAAAAATTACACAAATGTGCGCAAGGAGTATGGACATTAATTGATGAAGTGTCAGATTTTTAACATGTAGACATTTGGATTAAGACCCTATTTTCTGCTAGCAACCCCCCAGAATACACCACAGGGTTCTAACACCTCTTAAAACGTGCACAGAAAAATCCCAAGAATAATGATATTACTTATATAATTCTGACAAGTCCGTACTATGAATTATCCATCTTTTTTTTAAATTATGCTCTGGCCCAAAGGGGTGTGTTTTCCCCCAAGCACAAGGTGGAGTTTCTGGTTTGTCCACTTCCCCCAAGCTCAGCTTGCTAGCAGAGGCACTGCCCCTCCCAGTTTCTCCCAAGATGAAGCCATGTTACGACCCCCCCAATATAACATTTGCCTGAGTCCAGGACAGGGCTTTGTTCAACTTCCTGCAGTCCCCAGGTTCTCCTCCCCTAACCCAATCAGAGAGGTGTCATCTCCTTATGGCAGGGGCAACAGGATGCAGCTAGGCCTGGGAAGAGTGGCTGAGCCGGTTTCTCCTGTCGGGGGTAGCTGTCAGGCAGAATGCAGCTAAATGTCACTTTAGTTCCCAGTTTAAATCAAACTTACATTTTTTACACATGCAGCTAGAATGCTGATTCTAAGTTCAAAATCATGACATTTAACAGTTGCAAACCAGGTGCCACTCAAAAGTAGGTCACTCATTTAATTTAAACATTTCGATTTTAGTGGTTTTAATCCAATTTCAATTAAGCTGCTGACATCCAGAGCTCAGCCAGTTTTGTTATAAACATTGTTTTGGGCTCTTCATCTTCCCAGATTTTGTATGCACACAAGAATACATTCTGCCAAATGTCTGGTGGTGTTCATTAAGATTTTTGAATATCTTGTGATGTTTATAATAGGCATTTTGAGCTTGCATTCAGGGAAACAAAGGTGATTTTAAAGCGATTTTAAGCTAACAGGCCTGTTATTTTTCCTTTGACACCACCTTTCACCCCTGGCGCTTCCGGTCCATCATGCTGGCACTGATGGGTGGCAGGTTAGACAACCATTTTGGTGTGCGCACAACCGCGCAGTTTTCCTGGTTCTGGGATGGAATGATGGGCAGCGACAGCTCATCCCCGCATCCACCCAGTCTATTGATTTAGTTTTGTTCTGGGATAGAATGATGGGCGGCGACAGCTCAACCCCACATCTACCCCGTCTAATAATTCAACATGGGTCAAAACCCTTGACAGCATACTGTGGTTGCTTTGTCTGTGCCTGTTGTGACTGCATGGGTACATGTTGTGGTTTCCCTTGTGGCAACAGTGTTTGCTGTGGGATCTGCTATGCTTGCTGTATTTGTGCCGTGCCACTCTGATACTATGTGTGATCTATGTGTTATCTTGGACATAATATTTCTATGGTTCTGTATTGTACTGCAGAGAATAACCTGTCCCCCCTCTTGGAATTTTCCAGTTTTATTGCATGCCTCCTCCTCTACTCCGACATGTTTGGGCTATATATTCTGTTCTCCCACAGTTCCAACATTGCTGTGGTTGTCCCCCATTAATCCCCACCCCCTTGAATGTTTGGAAATCTGCCTTGTACTCTGTGTCCATTCCCTCTACCTCTTGGCCAAAGGTTTTACCCACTCTGATCCATAGGGTGCACAACATTACTTTTTTCGGTGCCGTCACCACTCATCAATACTGCTTCTTCTATAGCAAATGTAGACAATTTTCTCAGAACTATCTTTGCTTCCTCCTGTTTTCTATTCTGAGATTTCTTCTTATTTTTCTCTTGTAACAATCAACAATCGACAATGATGTACAATAGTCAACTGTATTTCTGGCCATGGCTTAGCTTCCATTCCCTACCTGTTTCTTAACCTGCCGTTGCATTTGCTCAGGCAGTCGCTAACATAAAATATGATGAAATAATGCTACTGTTCTTTCTCAGGGTTCTCTCATCTTAAGGCACCAGCGTTCCTGAATCTCTTGAATAAAAGCAACTGGATCTTCGTCCTCTTCCATTTTCCTTGTCAAAATTGCACCCATGTCTGATGTCTCAGGATACTGTACTCTAAGTGCCCTCCATATGTCTGCCCTGCAATTATTAAATGGTGCATCATCATGTGCCATGATCTGTGCTGTTACACTCACATATCCTGTTCACTTCCAAATGTCATTAGGTCTCTGGGCTAGAATAGCTGCCAGTAGGCATTTTACATCACCCACTGCTAGCATCATTCCTTTTGTCATTCTTTCTAACTCATGAATCCTTTTTCCTGCACCTCGAGTCAAACTAGGTAATTTACATTTCAAATGTTCTTTGTCCATTTGTGGTCATGGAATATATTGTGGTCATCCTCCCCCTTTCTCTAATAACAGGAATTGTGTAAATCCTGGTCCAAAATCATATCCCCCTGCACTTTATGTCTTCCATGTGGGGCTAGTTTTGATTGCTTGTCTTCTTCATGGCAGTGACCTTAATCTGCTTACATAAGGCAGTCACATATCCCCGGTATAGGTTCTAGTGTTTTTTCTTTTGGGTCTTCTAAATCTGACCATTTTATGCCCCTCTCTACGTTTGAATCTCGTGACAAAATCACATGCACCTTCTCTTGGCCCCCTTGGAGCTGAGCACAGCAAATGTGTGACAGCAGTATGCCCCAGCTCTCACATGCAGCGGGCAGCCCTTTCATTAAAGGCGCCACAGGCTCATTGAATGAAAGGGCTGCCTGCTGGGTGATGAATCTGTACTCAAATGCAGGAGGAGGGCTGGTGGGCCCAGTCTCTTCTTTTGTTTCCTAGTAAAAAGTAATCATTCAACAGAGGTACAATATAAAATAGACAAAGGGGTTTAAAAAATATCTTTATTATGTCAATCATCCCTTTGCAAGTGCCTTGTTCATTAACTCCAGATTAGGCACACATAAGCTGGCAATTTACACCAGGCTTTGGGGGAAGGGGAGCTCAGGTATTTGCCCCCTCTGTAGTATTTGGAAGGATTATATTATACAGGGCTCCTGGTTACAACTTAATGTTGACCTACCAAGGTAGGTCAACATTAAGTAAAAATACAAATGAACAGGGTCCTTGAGGCAAGCATGTGCTGGAGTGGAAAAGAGTGTAGCTAATGCATTACCTGGTTCAATGTGGTGGATGCAATGCAAAAAGAGATGCCAGCAGGTATGAACGAGCACTAGTGCTAGGTGAGGCATCATTGTCAGAATCTACAAGGGTAGCATACAAGACATCAGGTTAGTGGCAGCAAGTCCAGGCTAGGTGACAAAGGGGGTAGAGGAGAGATGCAGGGACTGCATAATAAACTTTATCTTTGGAATTGTTGATAAGGGTCTGTCTATTGAAGCCAAGCTTGGGGGTGGCTTTCTATGGGAAAAAGGTTCAGGGGGTATGAGTCTACATCTGGGGAAATTGAGAGGGGGTTGTTACAAAGAGGGTTTGGAGGACATGGGTTTGGGCGGGACTAGCGCAGACCAGGTCAGCCTTGATGTTGAGGGACCTGATGAATACGGTGGAGACGGTGTGTTATCCAGTTCGGTTGAGTGATAGTTTCAGGCCAGGTCATCAGTCTTGTTTTTTTGGGCCATTAACGTTTATGGATTGATGGGAACATGGGGTGTTCGGGATGGTGCTTGACGGAGGTTGATTGACTGGTGAACTGTAGAAGAATGGCTGAAAAATTAGCACAAGCAAAACAGAGCAGAGGGGCTTGGGAATATTAGTGAAGTCTTCTGGAATGCAAAGGGTTTTCCGTTGATGGATTACTGCAGATTGAGGAGCGTTGGATGTCCATGCCATGTTCAGAAAAGGAGTGGAGCGGCTGGTTATGGACCCAGCAAATATTTGGAATGAATTGTTTACAGATTGGGGCAGTCTCGCAGGGTGCCCAGTGGGGAAGGGAGGTGAGGGAGATTATGGGGTCAGGAAATTGGAGTTTAAACAGGTTTCTGCGTTGGGGTATGGTGACAGCAACGTAAGATCTATTTGCTGATTGTCTTTTCCTAACTCTAGTACAAGAGAAAGTAAGATACTTAGATTACTTGTCATTCCATTGCAAAGTGGTTGGAAAGCAGGTTGACACCAGAACACATGGTAGATAAAAATATTTGTCTTGTAAAGAGATGTACAGGGTGGTTGCAGGGTTCCTCAGGGCAATTGGTATTAGAGTGTTGTGGGATGAAGTGATCAGAGTCAACAAGCAAGCATATTTTAAGCAAACCTGCATGTATTTGGCTGTTTTGCTTTATCGGCTGTGCCGAATGAAACTGGTAGAAACGGTGAGCCGCTTAAAAAAGAATAACAGTGCTAATGGAGTCAGCAGTGAGGGGGACAGTGGGATGCCAATAGGGGAGGGAACCACTAAGTGCTAGAAGCAACAAATGGAGAGAACATAGAATATATTTTTTATTTTATTTGAAAAAAACTAGTTTTGACATAACGAAAAAACTTTTGTTTCAAAAGCTGCCTTCCTCCATTAAATAAGTAAGTAATACACTTTCCATTTACACGTCAAAAGAACCAAAAAAGACAAATAAGACTTTGTTTCAAGATTCCTTAGATCCAGTATCTAGAAAAACACAACCATACCAATCATACTTCTAAAAGATAGAAGAAGGAGAAAGAAAAAAAGAAGAAAAAAAACGAGGCAGACACAGGTTTCTAAGAAACCGTCTTTCACACAACGTATGGTGGCGGAATTAGCTCCGCCAACATTTTGTAGACCAGCAAAGTGTCGGCTTTATAAGAAGGAACTTCAAAAGCGCAACCAGGTAATTTACAATGGCACAAACATGGTTGACATCATTGCCAGAAGAAATCAAATACCACCGGGCCGCCATGTCTTCATCTAAGGGTGCAAATTGTCTGAGGAGTGTAGAACATAAGTCACAGGTTCATAGAATATTAAGAAGCTGTTAAGAAAGCTGAGTTAAAAGGTTAAAATTTTGACAACTGGGGTTTGTTAAGCACTTGATTAAGATGAAGAAAAAGAAGAAGCACTTGATAAGTAAAGAACAGCACTTGATCCTAGAACAGACACGTACAAGAAGGAAACGAAAGAAAGAGGGAAAGAAAGAAAGAAAGAAAGAAAGAAAGAAAGAAAGAAAGAAAGAAAGAAAGAAAGAAAGAAAGAAAGAAAGAAAGAAAAAAAAAAAGAACATATTTTGGGGAAGGAAACAGCAGGGGTGACAGCAAATAAAGGAGCAAGAACAAGGAGGAACAGGTAGATGAGGAACAAATGAATGTGCAAAGGAGAGATAGCATTGAAGAGGTTCATCTAATAATGTGTAGGGACCTGCCTTGAATAAAACAGACTTTCATTAAACAAAATGTGGGAGTCAGATTGTTTTATTGAACTGGCTCCCCACAATGGTCAACATGTCCGAGAACATTAAACAGCCTCTTTATTTTCTTCCAAGCAGAAACTATTTGCTGGTTCGTTAATTGCCATCTTGCTGAAATCAAAGTTGTTGGTGTCTTTTACAAGCGCGCCGAGTTCTGTGATAAACATCAGGCTCTTTGATACTGACTGTCTTCTTCAGACATCGGGATGGGCTGCCACCCTCCAAGTCTAATTCAGCCATGGAGGTGTCGGGAGAGCCCAAATGTAGCTCCACGTCCTCACTCCTCAGTTTAATAAGTAATAAGCTAGGTCAGATGTTTCAGCCTTGCAGCATCAATTGCACACTCACAAATGCCTATGCCACACGCCGGGTGACAGTTAGTTTCTAGACAGCCTTTCTCAAACTGTAATTAGGTGCAGCTGTAAGTAGCAGTCGTCATACAATGTCATAAAATCAACACAATGTACACAATAGTCAGCATTCTACAGTCTCTGATTCTCAAGAATGCATGAATAAAATACTGCAGAATATGACATACTAAAATCATGTGCCATCATGAGGTATACATATTATTTTATTGACTAAAACCCAAAGGTTTCAATAGGGTAATTACATATTTCCAGCCGGGAAGCTGGTACTGCGGGTAACAGAACAAGACCCGCATATTCATGTCTGTAGGAATGCCAAAACAATTAAATTTAGAATCATTATATGTGTTCCAGGGAACCTTATCGACAGGTAGAGGTAATCGGGTACAACTGAACCTTCTGATTATCTTCCTGAGCCGGATGTTTGAAACACAAGAAAAATAGCATTCCTCGTAAAAATTGCAACTAAATAATGGGAATATTTATTATTAATATGTATTTATTTGTATTGATTTATCTAAGAACCTTTACATAATCACAACACAACATATATTGAACAACAACACACTTCAATTCATAAAACAGTGTGACATAAAACAATGTTCCATAAAACTTTGCTAATTCCGCATGCTACATACTTTATATATTCAATTTAGACACACCACTCCCCAGAATACAACCAATTCTTTATGAACTTTCTCCAAATCTGTATTTAAGCAAAAACTATAAATTATTGGACTTGATGGCAATATTACTTCCCACAAACTGACCCAATGCTGTCATGTAATTAGATCCCAGCTTCGGACACAGTGTAAGTAGATTTCTTGGGGATTCAATGTTAACCCCAGACTTACAAATCCTACATAATCTAGCTTCCAGCGGAATTGTAGAGAAAGTGCTCCCTGTAATGCCAACACTGAAATGTGATTAGTCTGCAGTAATGTGAATATAGCCTTTACAGTTTCCTTATAGAGCTCATTCAACTGCATACGATTTTCTTGATTCATATTTAGTGAATGAAGGATCGTCATATTTTTGATGAGCCATCACAGCAAATACATTATTTATTACATGTGATAGACCCAGTTCATGTAATGTTGTGATATCAAAATGTACCCAGCTACAGCTTATTCCGTTATCTGAATTAAATAATATAAGACAGCTTTGGCAAGAATTTATTTATGACTGTCACAGCTTGAAATCCATAGTAGTGTTGGTCACATCTTTGATTGGCTAGTCGGCAGTTTCTGGCCAGTTTCTAGATAAAGTAGTTCAGTGGCAGCTACAGGTGAAACTCCCAGTGGGGATCGCATGAACTTAGGTTTGCCAACTGCAATACCGGGTATGGGTGCATAGCCCCATAATTCCTGCTGCTTAGTAGGATAGATCTTTAAAGTTGGAAATTCTGCCACACAAATGTAAATGAAGTGGGTTCATTAGTTTCATTTTATATGGGTCACATGTGCTGATCAATTGTTTTTCTTGTGAAATCAGATTCTGAATAGTCAAAGTCCCTGACTCTTTTATGTTTATCTTTACCCAGAAATATAGATGGATTGGTCTTCATATTCCTATTATAAACTATAAAAACAGATTTCACGCTATTAGCTTTTATTGACCGTGACTCAAAAAAGTAAACATAAATATTCACAAACTGTTGCAATGGTTTTGGCGTTATACCTAATAAAACCACATTGTTGGCATGCATTATATAGTGTGTATTATGCTCCAAAAGAAACAGAACAACCATTGTTTTTTTTTTTTAAAAAAAGGCTTGTTTTTCCATACTATCAACAGAAATAGTACACAATAATGGGGCAATGACATGAACTTCACAAACCCCTTGCCGATGTTAAAAGTTTGAAATTAGCTGTGGATGAGCATTTAGGATTTTCCCCTAACAATGAAAGGCATTGCCCCTTCGCCAAGCCGTGGCCTCCTTTACGGGCTCTAACCATTCAAGTTTCCTGGCTGGGTGTAGAGCTGCAATAGATGGTCCTTCCATACTAAGGGGCCAAGAGAGGCCGAGATCCAGACACAAAAGGTTAATGACGTTAGGGCCAGTTTATGGTGGAGAGGCTTACAAATAATTTCTTCAAACATTAATATTAAAGAAGGTGCCAGAAGTATTGTTAATAGAGATTTTGCAAACGTGTCCTCAAGTGGTTGGCAATTTACATGGATCAGAGATATCCAGCATACATCGCTCCAGACAATGCCTTAGCTATTTAGGCCCCCAGAGACAGAGAAACAGAATAGCTGTTAAAGCACAGGTTCCCAGTAACAGGCCATTTTAGGGTTAAAGTGCTTTTCACCACCCATATTTTCCATAAACCGAAGTTGGAGAATCTAATACCCAGGCAGTTGAACCACTGGACTTGTATGTGGATGGTTCCTGCAAGGAGGATCTTAGAACACAAACATTCCTGACTTTCCAAAATCAGTTATTTGTTTACTTTGGTCCACTAATAGTGAGATCCCTATGCTGTGTGTAATGGTAAAAGCCTCAGAGAAAGTCCTTAAAACTGTTTTCAGTCTGAGAAATGATCACTGCATCATAAGCAATCAGGAATTCTGGAATCCATACACTGCCCATCCTGGGGGGATCTGCTCCGCTTTCTGGAGCCAACCATCTATATTCATTATGTTCAGATTAAAGAACACACCCCGACTTACACCTCAGTGAGCATTTTGGTTACACCAAATACTATGTGTAACCCCATATACAGATATGTCATTTCAAATCAAGTCATTATCAAAGGAAAACTGGAAAAGATGTTAGAGTAAGAAAAATACTGCATCACAATTTCCAATCTTTGCTTTAAAAAAGTAATTGTATCAGTCCAATAATATTGCAAAATGACATTGGAAACAAGTTAATCAAGCAAATTCCACAAGGACAATACCAGAAATGTGGGTCTGGGATCCGCTAAAATCAAATGTACGGTACATGGACTCACTTAAAAAGCCATTAAAATTGATATTGGTTTACATATTCCTTGGGAACAAAAATATTTCACAAATTGTGAAACAAATAATGCCGTCTTCCTTACTTTGAAAAAATTACTTGTAAAGTTAAACAAAGAAGCTGCTTAACAAACATAAATGATGCTGCTCTGCTGGGGAAACATTTTGTAGAAACATGACATCAATACAATGACTTCTATTGGATAATGATATGAACATTTTAAAAAAAAGTTGGAATCTATCCAGTAAGAAAAATCTGGCAGCTCAGAGCAACCCTGTTTTTTTTAACACCGAACCATAGTCACAGGTTTAATGAAAACATTGGACAACAAACAGTAGTACATTAAAAGAACATTTAGGTTTACCTTTCACACTTGGGTGAACATCAGAATAAACAGAAATAAAGGTTCACTGCTGTTAATAATGAGTCATAAATATTGGCATTGTGTTACAAAGGTCATCAATAAGGAATTGATGCTATTTGATTATTAACAATGAACCTATTATTATTCTTAAAATCAGAGTAGAGAGGATTTTGTGTGTCTCCTCCACACATTCATTGAGAGCTGGATTTATTGAGGATTTCTGGTGTTCCATTATAATCTTTATAATTTGAATTACAATACTAAATCACTATTTGGAGATACATACTACCAAGAAGGGTGCAATGTTGCGTAATAACGCAGTTGCACTGGACAGATGTGCACACTGACGTCATCATGCTACAATCACGTGTTATACACATGACTGAAAACATGTTGGTGATCATTGGGGCAGGCAAATAACTATTCCCCTCACACCTCTTCTAAAATAGGCAGCCTAAATGGCAGATACTCTTTAGTCAATCTCTTATTAATAGGTTAATTTAGCATTAAAAGATTGCAGCCTTTTTTAATATGAACATCCCATAACAACTCACTGATTTTCAAATACACCACATGAGTATTTTCAGACCTCTGCAGTACCATTGGATTCGACAGGAGAGGTCACAACATTCATCCTCTCCTTTAGAAACACATTCATAATCATGTCTTTGTATTTATTAATACACATTTATACTAGTACAGATTCTATATATAATATTTCTGTTTCCTAGGCTCAGCAGTGACACACCATTGGTTGATGTATGTTGGAAAATGAATTCCCAACCACCCTTATGCACAATTCATAAGGCAATAGTTTCATTTGGGAACACATATTTTTAATTTGGTTGCAGTTCTTCTTTGCATTATTTCCTACTAGATAATTTGGTCAATTACATTTTGGGATAGCCCAGCAGTCAATTATGATCAACTATTGAACAGGATGGGATCTACTCTAGTGGAAGATATGCACTCAAAGGGAGCCCATAATTGATTTGAAGGATTTATAACAATTTGTATAATTAACGGCACACCAGAATTTGGTATTTAATTGCACATTAGACACATGTTTACCCTTGATGAATGTCTGAAATAATTTTCAGAGACAGACATATGTTGGAAAATTGTACACATATGTAACCCTCATTTGTATTAATAGTTTCTAAAAGGAATGCTGAAGGACCTAAATAAACAACGGAATACTAACGCAGAAAGCAAGTCATTGGGCCTCATTACGACCTCGGCGGTAGCCATGCCGCTATTGGCGGCATGGCCGCCGCCGAAATCGCGTCCAGGTCCACAGAATGAGGAATTACGAGGCCATTTCGAGTTCGGAAGGCCCGGTAATTCCTCCCTCCAAAGACCCGGACCCGGTCCTTCCCCATTCCCACTTCAGCCCCCACAGGGCTGAATGGGAATGGGAGAGGGAGCAAACAACAGGCGATTACGAGTTCGCCCGTTGTTTGCTCCCTCTTCCCCTCGCGGGACCCAGTAAGCACGCCTGGTTTGACCAGGCGTTACTTCCTGGGTCCCATGAGGGGACCTTGTAAGGAGGCGGTACAGGGTAAACGGCACCGGCACCTTTTACGGCGCCGTTAACCCCGTACCGCCAGGGTCGTAATGAGGCCCATTGTGTGTTTTCCTTCCCAAAACATGCATAATCCTCGAACAGAAAGTGGTGAGTTGCAAGAGCACAAATCCTTCGTGGGTAGGGACCCTGGTTACTACTTAATTTTAGGTGTTTAAGGAGAGAATATTATTGTGGGTTTTAAAAGAGTTTCTACTATATGTCACCCGCACACCTGGCTTTACCTATGGTACACACTAAAACTATACAAGTATCAGAATACAATTAAAATGTTAATTGTTAAACTTCCACTTTCTTTCCATTTAGCTTGCAATCATGTCTCTGGATCCTTGATAGATCATGGGTTATTCATTACCCCAAATATACTGCGTTTGAGAAACAAGACAAATGCAAACATGTTTGTATCTTCTCTGCCACAATGCCTTGTTTATTTTCTTTTCTCACTTCTCTTTACACTACTTTATATGTTTCTGCATTGTAGCTTATTTTAGATGCACACAACTTTGTGTGCTTTGTTTCTAATTTTAGATACTTTGTTATGAATGGAATGTTGTACAGGAAAGATTTGATCTCTTGCTCTCTTATAAATAACATTCAGTAAAAAAAACTTTTTTAAAGGGACGTTATGGTTCCAAGTAAAACCAAAAAAAAACCTGAAATTCACCAGTTAATATAAGGTAAGAAACAATAACTCGTGCCACCACCATGCACTACTAAGACTAACACCCAGGACATCAAAGATGACATCACAAATGTCATTGATGACATGAAATATGTAACACATCAACTGTGCATTTAAATAGTGTATGTAGTAAAATGGAATATACCAAAACAAAAAAGATATGCCTTCAACATAATTACCTCACAGAAACTACACAGCAAGAAGCAACAGCAGACCTACACAACAGTAACAACAAAACTTACCAGAAACTGGTAAGTAAACTTCATTTTTCTTATATATTTCTAAACTTTCTGTATTAGGTACACTAAAAGTAATATTTTTTTTTTACACAGAAATGTCCAGTACTTTGGAATGACTTGGAGGAAATTTCCCATGTGATGAAATGAGTGAAGACAGTGATACTAATGGTAGACACTTCTCTATGTTTTCAACATACCATACAAACAGTGAAAATAATATAGCAAAAGAGACATAATAAAATATTCTGCAGCACATGGAACAAAAAATTGGACATGCTAATGGAAACTTTCAATCATTTAAAACATTTTGTGGAGGACCACATAAAAGAAAAAAAATATCCTTGACCCACATGTACCTGTTCCCCCCCTCTCCATGTCCCAGTCAACTATCCCCGAACCCTCAGCGCCAAGAAAAACGTTATGATGAGAGTTCTATCCCTTCATCCCCTCCCATCAAATCCTCTCCAAACCCCTAATTCCCTAATTTCCCTGTATTTGTGTCAGTTTCTGCTTTCCCCTCTCTTTCATTAATTTTATATTTGTATATAATAAAGACAATATTATGTGTGTTGTAATTCAGTCCTCTGTGTCTTTTTTTTTAAAAAGGTAGTTACGGTGTCCACGGACAGCATGGGTGTCCGGAATGTCCACAATTAACCAAAATGGAGATGTCCTAAGAACACTATACCTGTCTGTAATGTACGCAATCAAAATGAAACTGTTCTAAGAACACACTCGATGTCTGGAATGTCCACAATCTAAATGCAACTGTTCTCAGAACACACTCGATGTCTGGAATGTCCACAATTAACCAAAATGGAGGTGTCCTAAGAACACTATACCTGTCTGTAATGTCCGCAATCAAAATGGAACTGTTCTTAGAACACACTCGATGTCCGGAATGTCCACAATTAATAAAAATGGAGGTGTCCTAAGAACACTATACCTGTCCATAATGTCTGCAATCAAAATGGAATTGTTCTTAGAACACACTCGATGTCTGTAATGTCCACAAGTAACCAAAATGGAGGTGTCCTAAGAACACTACCTGTCAGTAATGTCCGCAATCAAAATGGAACTGTTCTTAGAACACACTCAATGTCTGGAATGACCGCAATTAACCAAAGTAGAGGTGTCCTAAGAACACTATACCTCTCCGTAATGTCCATAATCAAAATGGAACTGTTATTAGAACACACTTGATGACCGGAATGTCCAAAATTAACCAAAATGGAGGTGTCCTAAGAACACTATGCCTGCCCGTAATGTCCGCAATCAAAATGGAACTGTTCTTAGAACACACTCAATGTCTGGAATGACCGCAATTAACCAAAGTAGAGGTGTCCTAAGAACACTATACCTCTCCGTAATGTCCATAATCAAAATGGAACTGTTCTTAGAACACACTCGATGTCCGGAATGTCCGCAATTAACCAAAATGGAGGTGTCCTAAGAACACTAAACCTGTTTGTACTGTTCGTAATTAAAATGGGACTGTCCACACTGTCCATAGAACATCTATGCACATGCGCACATGCACACCACACCCATAGGTCCTACAAACATTGCGCCTGCCTGTAACTGTCCGTCGCACATGTGTCACACTTTTAATTAGTTTGAGGACCCGAACACTGTCCGTAGAACACCCGCGCACATGCGCACAACCGTCCCTGCACATTTGGTGTCCTGATTTGCGGAATTGTCCGGGTCCCCAGACATTTTTAAAGTACTTCTTTAGACAATCCAAAGTATTTTATAGTAAAAGTTCACCATTGCACATGTCCCAGACAATGTCCCTGGCGATCTACATACTTTTTGGAACTTTTTGAGCCTTTTTTTGGTGTTCGATCTGTCCGCGGACAGCCTGGGTGTTCACGGAGCGCGCACCAGCAACCGTATAAAAGTCCACATCCTAGAATTGCTCCTCATTGTGCTTCTGGCTACCTGACAGAGTATTGCTTCTGATCAGCATTGACTGCCTGCATTGCTGGTGATTTCTGCTTGCTGTCTTCCAGATGGCGACCATGGCTGCATCTGCTGCATCTGCTGCATCAGCACCTCCACCACCACCACCTCCCCAAGGGCCTGCAGAGGGGAACGGGCGAGAGGATGTAGAGGAGATGGATGAAGAGGATGAAGAGGATGAGGTAGTGGAAGTCCCTACTACCAGCACTCACTGTCAGTCTTGGGTGTGGCGGTTGTTTACCACTCTTGATGGAGTGCCAAAAGCACGTGCGAATATGGTCACCTGCAATCAGTGTAAAATGGTGCTGAGTCGTGGGAGGCCTGGTTCGTACAGCTTTGGTACGACATCAATGAAGCGACACCGGTGGAGATATTTGCAAGTGTGTACCATATGATAAACGTAGTAGGTTGAGTTCCTCTACAACATCCTCTGTTTCAGCTCATGTCACCACAAGAGACACTCCTGTGGGACAGCACATCCTTCAGCTGCCTCACAGGCCATTCATGATGCTTTTGACCCTTAACTTTCGAGGGTCACAATATTGTATATGTACTGCGATGCAGTACTCTGCAGGGGGGAGAATCTTCAGAGTGCTTTCGAGACTGCGGTCAAGGAGCACGAGAAGGTCTGCCCACTACCTGCATAAGGCCCAACCTACATCTTCCACTCTCCACCTGCCTCTTCTTATCCCTGTGGTTGGTGTCCCTTCCTTACACTCCTTTTCCCTCCTTTCCTTGTCTGTCGTGTTTAAAAAACCAAAAAATAAAATAAAACCTCAACCCCCCCCCCTAAAAAAGGCTCTTTTCAGAGCTGCCTTTCACAGTTTAGTTTTAGGAGTACGCGGACATTTATTTTTTGGGAGTGCTGCCCTATCACAACCATTGCACTTTTCTATGGGAGGAAGTGGTGGCTCTGAAAAGAGACTTTTGGTGGTGTTTTTTTGTGTTTCAAAAACTTCAAATGATTAACACCTACTGCAAAATGTATTAATGTAATTACAAAAAAGGTTGCAATGCATTTTGTATATTTCACAGAAAAATCTGATTGCCAGCATGAGTAAGATGTACTCCATCTCTGTGAAAAATGTATGTCCTACGAAACATAATATTTTCATTGTGAAAAGAGGACATACCAACATCTCTTAAAAAGGCACAAACAGCCTTACTGGCATTGTGCCTCGCTTTCTCCATTTGTGGACCAAATGAAGAAGAACACAGCCACATTTCTCTTTGCACAATACGAGAAAAAATTACTTGGGAATTTTGGAAACATGTCCATGACCTTCCCAAGTCCTTCATTCATTGCAAATTGCAAAGAAATTCCAGACACATGTCCTAAACTGTTCCCTCCACAATGAATTATAATTATGTCTGGATGACCTTGTGTCTCCAAAGTAGCACAGAGAGTTACCAAATCCAGCCACTTCATTCCACGCACTCCATGCCAGTGCACCTCCACATGAGGGAATCCAAGATGTGCAGCTACTCCACAGCGTTCTGCATGCACCTCCAACCAATGTATCCATGAGTCTCCCAAAACCTAGATCATCTGTTTTCTGAAATACACAGCCATAGCTATCTGTTCCTTTCTCAGGAAAAAGACTTTCTGACAAACTTGCTCCTTACACAACACACCCTGTAAACCTTATTGACCAATCCCTTGCTCTACTCTATCTTATTTGCATGCCTCTCCACCCCAAAATCCCCATATGTAATATGCGGTGTCCGTGGACAACCGCCATGTCCGTGGACATATTGAAAATCTGAGCATGATGAATTTAAATTTAAATAATGTACCACATTTCCCCTTTGAGGTTGGCTGTGAAAAGAGCAGTTTTCTTTTGTTTTTTTGCAGATGCTTGACAGACACCTATTATTTTTTATTTTTTTGGGGGGCTTTCTTACTTTACTCCTAAAATCTTCACATAAGCTTCTCCAAAGCAACCCTTACGCTCCAAAACAGCATGGCATTTCCCATAAAAGATAAAGAAATGCCATCTTCTTTAAAGTAAACAGCATTACTGGAATCAATATTCTCATTATTACAGAAGAACATACCAGCTCTTAACATGAAAAGAAACATGCCTCGGTTGATTGCACACCAAGCAATGTTTTGCTGAGGACAAAAAATATCACTATTGTCCCATATTGCCCTAGGTACTAAACCAGAAAAAAATAACTTTGGCATTTGGAAAGACATTCATTACTGCTTGAACCAAGTGTTCTAAATCTGCCAACAAAGTAGGAGCACTGACATAGCCCAAATGCAAAGCACCACAGTGCAAAACTATCACATGGGGACTGGTCATCCTACCCATATCTTCACAAACGTGTACAATTCCCTGTACATTGCAATCAGGCACAGTGCTCCACAACACCGTCACTCTTTTAACATCAAAATTGTTTGCCACATTCCTGCATTTAGCATGCTGCTGTAAACCATGCACAAACATATCTCCAACCACCAACACCCTGACTTTCTCCATCTCTGCCATCTTCACTACACACAGCCTCTTTCAACACATATCCACAACCTCAACACCCGATTGGCTTATCCCTACAGTCCCCTTTCCATGCTGGATTTGCTGGAAAACCCTGGATGTGGCACACCCTGTCGGTGGACAGCCGCAGTTTCTGCAGACAGCCACAGTTTCCGTGGACAGCCACGGTGTCTGCGGAGCACATAACTCTTAGACAGCCCTTCTACCATTTCCGCTTCACTCTCTGTGCCATTCCCTCATTGGATGCAGCTAAACAGTCACACAACCATCCACCAATCACATCCAAGACCTATACATCCAACTCCATCATCATAGTTCACCAATTCAAATGTACTGTTGAACACTCTGAGTACAAGTCTCATATCATTGGAAAGCACCTACTACAAAAACTACTGTACACGTTTCCAAGATTTCTACTTGCAGCTGCATGCATATCCACATGCATGAATACAAACTACAGGTATGCATATTTTCTGCACAGTACATGTACAACTCTTATAAATGCATATAAACAGAGTAACTGCCACTTAACCTGTATAACCTATAAAATGAATTTACTGTTATTTTTGCCATCTGCTATAATCAACTGTCACTTCCAAACCTGTCTTCTATCTAAATTATTTTTTTACACACACAGCTATCTAAAATGTGTAATTTAATATTAAAAGATGGGAGAAATAACAGTATAATTGTGGAACAACACTTAGTAGTGTATTATAAAATTACACACAGCCGGGATAAGTTCATGCATCTTTATACACTCACACAGATAGACACTATCATTAAAAAGCTCCTAGCTGAAATAACACCACTGCCTCTACATCACATCCTTCTGCTTTATTACCCACACCTTCACAAATGCATACATTCCATGCTTTTCTATACAGTTTCTGCAATTTACCCTATAGAGATTGCAAAATAAGTATGTGATTATTTCTTCTATCTCCTAAAATCCAAAAACACAGCCTTAAGAAACCAAGTGAGTTTCATACGCTTAGTATTATACTCATTTGCAAATCATGTTGAATAACAGATTGTAAGTAAAATATAAAGGCTACACATAGTCAAAGGAAACTGCATGCACACACTATGTTCAGTTATCAAACAATACTACTACAAAAACATAAAAATCAATGTCTAAATTAACAACAGCGCTATAAACACACACAATTACTAACTTCTTTCTTTTGCAATTGCAGTAAAGACCACTCTCCTGAAAAGCAGCAGTATCTGAAGTACAAACAACAACTCAGAAGAAACCTGATCATTCCAAACAAATAAAGTAAGTACAATACTACCATAATGTTCTAAATGTTACTCAAACACACTGTGGGGTTGATTCATGGAATTTGTGCGCACAAAAATGGGGATTTGTGCGCAATTCTGCCCACAAATCCACATTTGTTAAACAGGGATTTTCGGGCAGAATGGCACACAAATCCCTGTTTTTCAGCACACAAATTCCATAAATCAGCCCCTAGAATGTTAGTATTGCAGAACAAAGAACTAAAGAACTGTGTTAATTCTATACCATTAGATTTGGTATTAGTGCTTCTCCTCACCACTAGCTTAATTTGTATTGTCATCTGAACCCGAGTATAGAAACACACACATACAAGAATAGCCTTCCGAAATAGTTGTAGCTGCCCATTGCACAATCACACACCTCCACATACATCCTTAGCATCATACTCAGACACTCATGCACACAGCACACATACATTGCAGAACAGCCCAACCCATACCTTCTTTTTTTCCAACAGACCCCAAAAATGCCTACCAAAAAGCAAGTCCATAGAAAGCATCGCAGAAGTAGAGAAAATCAAAATAAAAATGTCAAAAATAAGCATCCATCTCTAGCAACATTTGTATAAAAGGTTCAAACAAAAGATCTGATAGAGTCATTAAGCAAATCAAAACAAGCTTCCAGTACACAAACTTTGCCTCCTCTTTCAAAATGTAAAACAAAACAGAAAGTGATTAACAAGAATTCAGCTACCACTACTGCTAACACTGCTCCTATAAATCTTGATGTAGAGTAACCATACCAAAAAAGTATTTTACAAAAAAAATTCTGCCACAGAGTCCTTCAGAATCCTATAAAAACAGGAGAGAAATCATGCACAACCCTTAAAACCTGCCGTAGAAAATTAATCTTAGAAGCTCTCATAGACAGTGCAATCCTTCTCAAAAGGAAGTTATTTATTTTAGTGTTAAACAGAATGAAACCACTAACAAAACTAACTACTAAACTACAAAAAAGACTTCTCAATAAACGGAATGTCAACAAAAATAGCTTCTTAAATATCTGTGGAGGTGAATGGAGTCACACCACGAGCACAGAACCATATTTCAATGAAGAAGCATACACACAAAAGCAAATAAACACAATTGCCATACATAGCAGTGTATAAGGGTATGTAAACTTTAATAATAGCATAATGGAACAAGAAATGCTGCTTACAAAAATATCCCCAGAAAATAAAGTGTCAGCTCTCCATCCGACTGAACCAAAACATTCAGTGTACAAATGGCCGTGCACGTCAATGTGTAATATTGACAAAACATCTTTCAAATCTTCATGACAGTTCCTCATTCAGTATGTGAAAGGCAAAGACAAATTCAAATTGAAACTACTACAAAATATGCATACCTGTCCAGTGCGCAAATACACAGGACTACAAGGACATTCATTAGCCTGCATTTCAGGACCTATTTGCAAAAGCACCTTCCATCATATCAAAATGATATCAACACATCATTCAAATATAAGAAATCTAGTCCATAAACTGTACTATGCTAAAAGTCCAGCTTTAGCATTAAGTAGTTTAAATAACAATCTTCTACATGGTACAGCCAAAGACCTACTCGAAGAAATAGAGCATATCCAGAGAAAATATTTTGGAAGTGAAAGCCACTTACAAAATGCAATAGCTTCACAACAGACTAGGAACAATTGTACAAATGGCAACCTTCTACTACACACATACAAAAAGGAAATGCTAAAATGTAATAGTACATCCGCTGAAGTACCAAACCATAAGTGTGTGTGTCGCCGCAGAACTTTTTATAAAAGTAGCACAAAAATTGTAGACATAACATACAAAATAGAAGACAACGAAGATTCCAAATGGTTTGAATTAGCTCTCTACCTTATAGCAGAAAACAAATACAAAATAAATGACCCCTTAATACTTTGCAGATAGTGCACTGCAAAACTTGACAACAACCAAATTCCTTCACGTGCTATCACAAATAATTTGGAATTATTCCCACGACCAAAACCCCTGCAACACGTACATTTATATGAGAGCATCATAATTCAAACAGTGCACCCATTTCAAGCAATAATACGCATTGAACCAAAAACCACAAAATGACCTCCATCTGAATTAGTGAAAGTCATTTCTGGCAAAGTAGCTTGTTTACCATGAGACCTGAAAGAAAAGGTACACACTGTGGGAGTGCAACGTCCATAGATCAATCTTTAATTGTCTTAGAAAATGGTGTACCTACAAAAGACAAACAATTTGGCAACAACTCGTAGACTTACATAAAAGTTAGACAAGCCTTGCAATATCTAAAAGACAATAATGAAGACTACAAAGAAATTAATATTGACGAAAACCTGAGGGTAACCACTGAAATAATTGAAGAGTCACCAGAAACGGGTCAATTTGAACTTCTAGATCCTGCTACAGTATCCAATATTTTAGACCATTATACAATTCATCCATTACACTCTAAAGACACCATAGATGATGCACTAGAAACATACCAAATGTGACAAACCAAAGGATCACCAATCAGCATATGGGGAAAAAGTATAGAAGCATGTGCTTTTCCTCTACTCTTTACTACTGGGAAAGGAGGAAGGTACGATGATAGAACCACTCAGATAACAGCATCAGAATACTGCTTGTTACAAATGTATTCTGAAGATCCCAGATTCAGACAAAATGTGGAATACATATTCCACCTACTCTTTGAAAGTGAACTAGGAACTCTATGCTACGGAGTTGTACACACATTGAAATCAGTTAACCATTTTCAAAATATGTCAGCTCTGCAATTACTACAAAAAGTGCAAGAAAAAGATGAGGTTCTACAATCAAGCATTACAAATCTGTTAGCAAACATGTGTGGTACAAAAGAATACTCTTTCCGATGTCACAGAGATGTACGTTGTATGATAAGAAACATTGGCCCACCCACTTGGTTTGTTACATTAAGTTGTGCAGAATATGCATGGGAAGATTTACATGGTTTCAAGCATAGATATACTAACACCTGGGGAATTCTGCTCTCTAGATCCTGTTAACGTTTCAAGATATTTCCATCATCGCTTCATTGCTATGCTACACTTTATTTGTAATAAAACGGTTCCTCCCCTCGGAGAAGTGCAACAATTCTTTTGGAGAAAAGAATACCAAGCCAGAGGAGCACCACATATCCACATGATTTTATGGATTAAAGATGCTCCTAAATTTGGTCAAGACAGTGATGCCACTGTTTTACAGTTTATCAAAAAATATGTCACTTGTGAAATTCCCTCACAAACAACAAATAGTGATCTTCATGCACACATTTTACAATTTCAAAGACACAAATGTGGGAAATATTGTTGTTGCAAATACAAAAACACAGGGAAATACTACAACAAATGCTGCTTTGTTTTCCCTAGACCAGTTACACCAGCAGGTCAAGTAAACAACTTCATGTCTTCAGTTAGACATAGTGTTAAAGGTAAATCACCTAAGAACACATATTACATAAAAAGAACAGAAGAAGCAACATATATCAATGATTACAATGCAATCATTGCCTTCTTATGTTATGCAAACAAAGATGTGCACTACATTGCAGACAATTCCACTGCAGTTGCACGATATGTTACAGCCTACTTAACCAAAGCTGAAAAAACAGAGCTTGAAGATCTCTGGGATGACCTATCATTGAACAAAACACTGTCTCAGAAATTGTACAGCTTAGGTATGAAAAATGCTCTCTCATAGAGAATGTGGCTGCTATGAAGCTGCAGACCGTTTAACCGGTACTGCTTTATATGGAAAATCTGAAAATATAGTATGGCTAAGTCTTGGTCCTGCTAAGTCTAGAAAAAAAGTTCTCAAATCATACGAGGACATAGAAACAATAGCCAAAAATGATCCCAACATCGAAGACATTTTGAAAAACAGTTGACTAGCCACATACTACCCATATAAGATTACCACTTTGGAAACCATGTGTCTATACCACATAGCCCAAAACTTCACATACAAAAATAATATAAAACCAGATGAAAACAAAGGTAAATACAGAGTGACAAATTGTGAAGGCAGCTTAGTGAAACTTACCAAACGAAGCTTAATTAATCATATCAAATTGTCATTAAAAACTCCTCAACATAAAGAACTATATTACATGCTACAACTTTTTAAACCATGGAGAAAAGAAGAAGAGTTACTAGATATCCATGACCCCGATGAAGATGCTTTCAAAGCAAATGAAAGCACTATAACAGATCAGATAGTAAACTTTACACAGAACAAAACAATGTTGCACAATGAACAGCAACACGAAGAAGAACTCCAGGACCAACTAGATAAGGACACTCACGACAGTAGTCAACCTTCTGTACAGGAATCCAGGGACCACTGGGACTGCCACTAATAGCAAATGAGGCAGAATTAGCTATGACAGAAGTAGAAAACACCATGTCTCACTATGAAGATGATACAGAAGACTTAACTGTACTGAAATCAAAACTGAACAATGAGCAGCATAGCATTTTCCAAGAAGTGAGAAAAGAAATTGAACATGGTGTACAACATGAAATTAAAAAAGTGTACCTGCCAAAATTACATCCTATACTACTCCACGTCAGTGATCAAGCTGGTTCAGGAAAAACATTCTTAATCAAAATCATCAGCAAGTTCCTTCAACAATTGACAAACAACAAACTGTCAGCTGTTGTAACTGCCCCCACAGGTTTAGCTGCCTACAAGATAGGCGGTGTCACGTTACACTGATTACTACTCCTTCCAGTAGAACACCAAAACAAATTTGATTATTACAAACCTTCTACAGAAGCTGCAATAGAACTGCACAGAGTTTCGAAGCAAATGAAAATGCTACTAACAGATGAAGTGAGCATGGTCTCCAACCTAATGTTGGCTTTCATTCACCTCAGATTAAAAGAAGCACTCAAAGCAGACTACAAAGGGCTCTTTGGAGGAAAACACATTATTGTTTTCGGAGATCTTCTTCAATTGACACCAGTGAAAGGTGAACCTATTTTTAAACCTTAAGGCACAAACTCTGCCGTAGAACTGCTGGAAGCATAGGAAATGTCAACCTTTGACAATATTTCCAATACAGAGAATTAACAGAAAACATGCGCCAGTCTGCAGACTTCACATAAGCCAACATTTTTAAAAGTATTAGAGTTGGTTGACTATCTCAAGAAGCACAATCAATACTAAAAACCCGGCACATCCATGTACTCTATGGCCATAACTCATGTGCTACTGATGTCATGGAAACATTAGCACACAAAAATGTCTATATAAACAATGTTGAAAAAAGAAATGCAACCAATAATTAAAATTTGCTCCACAGACAAACTGGATGTACATGGTATGACACTACCCATGTGTCAACAAGCCACAACAAGACTAAATACCTTAGAAAACTCTATCTCAAACACAGCTGGTTTGGAGAACATATTAAAATTATCTTTAAACTGTAGAGTAATACTTAAACGTAACCGTGACGTGTAGCAAGGACTACTTAATGGAGCACTTGGTACAGTTGTTGGCTTTCAAACATACCCATGTGACAACAGCATTTAGTTTGTCAATATTACTCTTTGGCAAACTATCAGAAGTTAAAAAGATAGGATGCTCAACAGCCCAATTCTTTCTTTTCAAAGACATGTATGTATGCACAGAACAATTTTCTCTAACTCTAGCATACGCAGTCACCATTCAAAAAATCACAAGTTCTTACAGTAGATAAAGCATTGATAGGTATTGGGAACACAGTCTTTAACGAAGGCATGAGCTACCTAGCACTATCACGCTTACGTACACTTGACGGTCTATTTCTAATCAACTTTGATGCAAGTAAAGTAAATGCTGATATTCCTTGCATTCTAGAATACAATAGACTACATTCACTGTACACCAATATCTAAAAACCTATCCTGTTCTACAAAAAGCAAAACTTTGTAAAAGAAAACTACTTCAAACAGAAATGCAACAGGATCTCACTGCAAATCCTCCAAAGAGAGTAAACGAAGCTAATACTTCATCAATTACTACAACCAAAGAAGAATTTACTACTCAAAGTAACTGAGGTACTTCTTCAAAGAAGCAACACACACTCCGAAGAAATGATTTGGACACAGAACTGTCAGGTCCATTCAAATGTTCAAATATAACTGGTGTAAATTGCTACGCAAATGTAGCAATACATATTCTATTCCAATTGCCACCAATTATTGACAACATTTACATACACAATACAGACCAATTGTGTTTGCAAATCTTAGTCCTTCATAGAAATTCAATCAACAATCCTGACAACACATACACAGGGTAATTCATAGAATTTTGCACAAAAGTGGCGCACGCGGCTTGCGCACAGTGTGCCCGTGCAAATCTCTGTGCCAGCCGCGTGCGCTAAAATCGATTTCCGCTCACAGCGTATTCATGGATTTTAGCCTCCAAAAACAGCCGTGGCGCAGAGTGGCGCAGCGTCCCTGCAGCAGCGCCAGTTACGCCCCCAAGAACGCCCTCGCGCAAGGAAAAGCCATCAAAATTCCCAATTCAGCGCAAAGGGCTGCGCTAACCCTGGACCAGTTTACAGGGCTGCCAAACAGCAAACGCCAAGCGGGGAACTTGTATTACTGGGGTGCGCGTGAAGTTTCACACGCGAAAGGGCCTGTGCGATTGGGGTAGTGTATTACTGGGGTTTGCGGGACGTTTCACACGCGATTTCAGCAGGGTACGTGTATTACGGGGTTCACAGGAACTTTCACACACGAAAGGGCCTGTGCGAGTGGGGTACTTGTATTACGGGGGTGCGCGGGAAGTTTCACATGCGATTGGCCTGGGTATGTGTATTTCAGGGGTGCGCGGGAAGTCTCACACACGATTGGCCTGGGTACGTGTATTTCAGGGGTGCACGCAAAGTTTCACACGCGATTGGCCTCGGTACGTGTATTTCAGGGGTGCGCAGGAAGTTTCACACGCGATTGGGGTGGGTACGTGTATTTCAGGGGTGCGCGGGAAGTTTCACACGCGATTGGGGTTGGTACGTCTATTTCAGGGGTGCGGAGGAAGTTTCACACGCGATTGGCCTGGATACGTGTATTTCAGGGGTGCGAGGGAGTTTCACACACAATTGGCCTGGGTACGTGTATTTTGGGGGTGCGCGGGAAGTTTCACACGCAATTGGGCTTGGTACGTGTATTTCAGGGGTGCGCGGGAAGTTTCACACGCAATTGGCCTGGGTACGTGTATTTCAGCTGTGCGCGGGAAGTTTCATACGCGATTGGCCTGGGTACGTGTATTTCAGGGGGGCGCGGGAAGTTTCACACGTGATTGGCCTGGGTACGTGTATTTCAGGGGTGCGCGGTAAGTTTCACACGCAATTGTCCTGGGTACGTTTATTTCAGGGGTGCGCGGGAAGTTTCACACGCGATTGGCCTGGGTACGTGTATTTCAGGGGTGCGCGGGAAGTTTCACACGCGATTGGCCTGGGTACGTGTATTTCGAGGGTGCGCGGGAAGTTTCACACGCGATTTTGGTGTGAGAGCGGGGAACGCATATTTCGGGGTGTGCGCTGGGAGTCCTACATGTGAATTGGCAGAGTGGGTCCTCCCAGGTGTCCCCTCTACCCCCTCGATGGCCCCTGCAGGCAGCCCACACCACAGGGGACTACCCTGCACCCCTGGTCATGTCCCGCAGGCAGCCCATCCACCATGGGCATGCCCCCAGCCAAGCCACATGTCACGTTGCAATATGATCACCAACTCATGTCTCCCACCACCCCCACCCCCCAGCAGTGCAGGGCACCTTCCAGCAGGCCCCCACACATGTCCCCCCGCACCCACACCCCACAGCAGTCAGGGGCACATGCCAGTAGGCCCCCACACATGTCCCACACATGTCCCCCTGCGCCCCACCCCCCAGCAGTCAGGGGCACCTGCCAGCAGGCCCCCACACATGTCCCACACATGGCCCCCTGCGCCCCCAGCCCCCAGCAGTCAGGGGCACTCTCTGCAACCATGTGGCACAGGAACAAATCCCTAATGAACGCTTTGTGTATGTATCAATACCTAACTGTGAATCCATTCTTTTTCAGCAACTTGTACAAAATGCAAACCATGGCAAATTATGGACTACCTGCAATTTAGATAATTGCTCCACCTTACAAATACAAACACATAGTAAATATGTAATACCAATGCTTTTACGTTACAATGCGGATGGTACCAAAAACAACTGCAAGCTGACTGGATTCACACATGGTCAAGTATCACTTGGTAAGAAAACCTTCACAAAAATAGGTATAATCTACCACGCAGGAGCCACAACCAATGCAGGTCACTACACTGCATATATAAAAAAGAATTGTGGATGGTTCAAATGTAATGACAGTACCATTACTCTAAAGCAGAGATTACCAGCAAATCTTATAAACACTTATTTAATATTCTTAAAACAAAAATTTAATAACTAATCTGTGCATAAATATTAACAAAACTTCAATTAGAAAACTATAAACAGTTAGAATATGCCAACAGGTATCTAACTGCCCGAAGATTCTGCAACAATCAAACAGATAAATCAATACTACTAAAATATAAGAAGAAATAAACAGTTAGAATACATCAGGTATCTAACTGCTCCAAAAATCTGCAACAACCCCACAGATAGATCAATAACTTTAAATTATAAATAAAAAACTATAACCAGTTAGACTACGCCAAATGCCCTAAAAAATCTGAAACAAGCCAAAAGATACAATATTAGCATAAAATTATAGGTAAACAATTAGAATACAACAACAAGTGTCAGACAGCACCAAAAATCTGCAACAAGCCAACAGATGGACCATTAGCCAGAAACAACAAATAAACACTGAAAAAAAGAAAGAAGTATTTTGTACCATAACAAAAAAGGTTTTTTTTAATCCAGCATGGATTTTTTTTCCCACCGACCCAATGATTTAATAAACAAACACAGAAACTGAACAAATTGCACAGTACACTGGTTTTTAAACTACTAAATATGAGGGTCGAAATAATGCAGAAATGTCTATTATGCAATGCAATAACTCATTATGAACTACCTACACTAACATGATCTTTTCTTTTATCACAGAAATTGAAGAAGAATATCTGCTCCAGTTACCCAAGTCATGAAGAAAATATCTCCAATCACAAAAAAATCAAACAGTAAATATATAATAATTCAACTCACAAATACTGCTCCATAACACGACCATTGAAGCAAACATCTAAACATACACCACAATCCAAAATGTTTCCTTCCATGGATATGTTATACTGCAGTGCTTGTTACCAAACTCTACAATCTTAATTGCATGACTTAGCCAAAACTTCACATACAAACTATACAAATCAAAGAGTACACAAACTTTAGATTTGTGGATATTTGATGGATGTTTGATTCTATGGGTGTGTTATGCTGTGATGGTTGTGGCCAGGGCCTAGAGTTTTGGGTGCATGGCCTACAGCCTACGGCCTTCGGCCATGCATCTAAGACTCTAGGCCCTGGCCATAACCACCGCAGAATAACACACCCATAGAGTCAAACATTTTAACTGTGCTATATGGGCTACTTATACAGGATATCAGTCACAATCAGCGCTATACTAACAACCCAAAACCAATATCATACTAAAGTAAAATAGCCAGAAGTGTATTTTTTATATCCGTGGACAGCTGCGGTGACTGCGGACATGACAAACACATCAGGGGCACAAATACAGCATTTCAGCCATCTCTTACTCTCCCATCCTCCCCAAGCACTCTTACGCACCAACACACTCCCCAAAGTTGTATTTTTCTCCCATTCATCGCTGCACTGTCTGCGGATGTCCGCGGATCCAAGATGGCAGACGCATCAAAACAATACGACACACCTCACGCTTCAACCCAGCCTATCAGCGAACACGTCATATTTCCATGGACATGATGCAAGCCAATTAGCCAATCGGTATCCTGTCCGCGGAGCAAACAGGGAAATGTGTCCGCGGAGCGCACATAGATATCACACATTTTTTTTTAATTACTTTTTGGTAATTTAAAAAAAGAACTACTGGACGGATTTACACCAAATCTTTAAAAGCACACTTTCAGGGCCAAGCCGCTTCTCCTGCCGCAAATTTGGTGTAAATCCGTCCAGCGGTTTGATCTGTAGGTGTGAGCAAAGTTTATTCCCCATTCACTCCTCCCTTATAACTTTGCCCCTCCGGCACCAAACCTCACTAAACTTTCCTAAAACATTCAGAGTGGGCCATATACTGTTTTTGCAAAGTTTGGTAAGGATTCGTCCAGGGAAAGCAAAGTTATTACCTGCCCAAAAAGTGTTCTTCCTATGGGATTAGCAACTTAACCATAACTACACGGCCACTACCGTGGGCCGTGTAATACCTAAATGGAAATGGAGAGAAACATCTCTTACAATGGGGATCAAAACTAATAGCCATAAACTGTCTCTTTGTATCAGTCATTCAGTAACTTTCGAAAGTCTTGGTTCTAGCCACTCATTTGATTTTCACCTCACTGGACACCCAACTATTGTGCTGCCCTCTTGGCATTTTCTGAATCAGCCTGTCGGTGTCTTGCTGCACGTTTTACAAATCATAGGGATGGCTATGCATTGGGTCCACACTTATTCAAAGTGTGACATCATACGTAGTGCCTTTTTGGTTACTTTCAATATGCACTGTGGAGCTTTCCTTTCTATTCCTATTTTTTATCATAATTGACTTATTTTTTTCTGACTCTGAATCCTTTCAGGCTAAACCTATTTCTTTTAATATGCATTAATTGTTCTGTTGACTTTTCTATTCAATTAACCCATTTACCTCCCTCTCATAACTCTCCTTTAGGAATATCAGTATTTATTTTCCATATTATGTGAAACCTGACACATTTTTCATTTGAGTATGCTCCACAAGTAAAACCAGGAGCATAGGAGACATGTTCTAATTGATTTGCAACAACTCCTCATCTTGGTATCCAATATGCTTCTCAAAGGGTGGAAGGAGTGGTATCCCAGAGGCTCACCACCCGCATCAAGGTTCAGTACTTAAGTGTTACAGAGCCATACTTCCAAAGACAAGTTAAAAACCAAAAGGGATACATGTGCAAGAATCAGAGCAACACTCCAAGCAAGCTTGCCTAGTATTTAACATCTGCCAGAACATGACATGGTAACTTCTCACCCTGTTAAACCTGTGACGGTATCGAAATAACATCATCCAGGCGGATCAACATTGTGTTTAGAAATGCAAGCATGAAGCCCCTGCGAGAAAAGCTCATGAACTTACAATTGGAAGAGTACAGATGACCTCACTGTTTGCGGTCAGGTAGAGCCGTAGCCCAAAGCCGTGGATCACCATTCTAAGAACGGGAACCCATAAATGCTTGTACAGACACAAGAGGAATTCCAGGATGGAAGCAATGCTACAAAACACATTTATAAGCGTGGAAGACAGAGGTGAGGAAAATCACCCGATTAGCCAATCAAAAGGAAGCTCTGCACAGTGATTTCGATATATATTATGGAAACACAAGCAAGGAACCAATCTAAATTTGGATAATTAATTACAGAGGTTAAAACAATGTTGAATTCCTTAGAATCACTATGACAGAAAGGGAAGAACCACAGAAGGAGATAAGGAGTTTGTAAGAAAGCCATTTTGCTTCAAACTGTCACAGGAACTGTGGGGACCAAGCTATATGTAAAAAGGTAGACAGGCCTTGCTTGCCTGTGGCATATGCTCGTAGCAACACTCATCAGTAAGTAATTAATTTACATGAATATCTATCAAACCTAAGATGGAATTCATTTTCGTATAAACATGTATTATAGTTCTTAAATAGGGTTGATTGTATCAAAGACAAAGGTATGCTTGCAATAATTTTCCCCTATGTAATTTACAAGGTTATTATTACTGCATAACTGTGAATTCTTAGAATATTAGCAGAGTTCAAAAATGTACATGTATAGTATAATTATATATAGTGTATAGATTCTAATATCTATGGAAAATGTCTTCTGATCCTTATATAGTTTTACTACTTGATGGTGTAGGAATAGATCTGTTATAGTGCAGTCAAGAAAATACATTACATTAATAAGACATATAGTTCTTTGTCACTATTGTGACCTTTAGGTTTCAATGTTTTCATTTTGATGAAAACGTATATATTGCACATGTATGTATATATTATAGGGCAGAGCTAGCAGGCCTATGGTATGATAGGTTATAACGCATTTAATACCCAGAGGTTTCTAAGCCTGGACCTGGGGATCGAACCTGTGTTGCTCCATGTCTTCTTGCTTCCAAGACAAGCATGTTGCCCCTGAGATATCCTCCCGAGACAATATAGTTAAGGTGGATCTTATCATACATAGGAAATTTGAAAAATCTATAGATAAGAACCTTTGAGCCGTAAGACAGAACACCTGACATTTGAAATTCCTAATTTGTGGCCCGGGCATCCAGATCTGGAAAATGTAATGCAAATGTCATATTTTTGCTCAAGTGCACAGCCCAAACTGCTGAATCAATTTGCAACAAATAAGAATCAAGCTGGCAAGAAGAGCTCAATGGAAATCCTGTGTTGCTTTTGCATAAATTTGTCCAGTCATTTTTTTTTTATTTGTCAGAGAGATGGTGCCCTGTACCCAAAAGGTTAGTCTTATCTCCCATGATGCATTGCTGGTGCCAATCTTTTTCATTTCTGAAAATCCACCATTAGCCGATTTGAGAATATAGTTCTGGAATTGATTTTGGAAAGTGCCCTAAAATGAAATAAGGGGTGTAGGTATGGCAGTTTTAGGCAAAGGGTCATGTCGGCTGGATAAGAAAGGATGATTTGTGAAGTTTGGGGTTTGGGGATAGTGTCATTATGTTTATATTTGTCACACCGTTTTCAGAGTCCAAGAATCGGCACAAACTGCAATAAAAGAGTAAATATCATTGCAATTGCTAATTAGGCAAAGAGAAGTAATTAACGTTAATTTAGGAACCAATATGTTTTTAACATGAGCAAATGACAGGGATCGCTTTTAAATTAACTTAAAATGTGTGCAAATGGTGTGTTAGTGGGTTATTAGTGTTTTTGGAGTGTTAAATGTGTTAAAAATGCTTAGATTTGCTTTATTAGTTCAATGCAAAGTGTATAACTAAAGAACAGAAGAAGCTGATGCTTGTTTACTCTATCATTTGTTTTGATTGGACAAACTTTTCATGTGGCTTAACAGTGAAGACCTCCATTCATGCCTGCCATTAGCAGGGAATATACCTAGTTAGTAATCCTACCTGAACTCGTAAATCCCTCTTTCTCATCCAGTAATGAATAGTAATATTACCTATATACCTCCACATCCCTCTTCCTCATCAAGGTCTCCCACTAACTCCACCTTATTCTTCTTCATCACAGTACTCCACTACCCTGATGTATCTGTTCCTCATCACCAAATCAATGTTTCTCATCACAGTAACACAGTTCCACCACCTCACTACCACCATGCCACTTTTCCTTATCACAGTACCCCACTACTATCAATGCATTCTTCCTCTTCACAGCCCAAAACTACCGGGGCATTCATCTTCCTCGTCACAGTACCACACTACCACCATTTCACTCTTCCTTATAACCATCCCCCACTATGATTTTGTCACTATTCCTGATTGAAGTCTCCCACTATCACCAGCTTACTTTTTGTCATCACAATCCCCACTACCACCATCTCACTCTTCCTCATGACAGTAACCCACTACTACAGCATCATTCTTCCAAGTCAAGTATGCCAATGCCACCAACTCACTCTTTCTCTTCAAAGTACACCAGTATTACCAACTCACTCTTATTCATCACAGTCCCCACCACCATGACCTCACACTTTCTTGCCACAGTCCCCCACTACCAGCAACGCACTCTTCTGCATCACACTCCCCTACTATGATCATCACCCTCTTCTTCATCACAGTACCCCATTCCAACTGCAACATTCTTCTGCATCACAGTACCACACATCCACCAACTCACTCTTCCTTATCACAGTCCCCCACTGCTACCAACTCAGTCTTCTTCTTCACAGACCTCCACTACCATCACATCATTCTTCCTTGTCACAGTCCCCCACTACAGCCACCACACTCTTCCTCATCACCGGCCCTTACTACCACCAACTCACTCTTCCATGTCACAGACCCTCACTACCATAATCTCACTTTTACTCATCACAGTCCCCCACTGCCACCACATCACTCCTTGTCATCGCAGTACACCACTATCACCAACTCACTCTCACTCATGACATTAGCCAACTACCACCAACTCATTCTTCCTCATCACAGTCCCTCACTACTACCACCTCACTCTTCCTCATCACAGTGCCCAACTACTGCACCTCACTCTTCCTCATCACAGTCCCCAAATACAGAACTTCAGTATGCCTTGTCATAGTGCCCCACTAACCCCACCTCACTCTTTCTCATCACAGTACACCATGACTAAACCCTTCTTATATAGTGTACACAAAAATATTAAATATGTGATAAAGAACATATTTTGATATCAAATGATATGACAGTTATATTATCAGGGCAAAAAAACAGAATTGCAGGTGGTGGATGGATAGCATAACAAATCCCTTGAACTTAAGTGAAACAATTTAGCTGAAACACTGTTAAAGCAAAGCAATCTGATGCAACAAAACCCTTGAAATGAAGTGACTTTAGGGTGCCAATTTAATGCAACCCACCCAAAAATTATGTAGGTGATGGAAGCTACACCACCTTAACTATGAAGCCCACATTGGGCAGCCTGTAAGCACCCAGATGACATCACAAATGACATAATTGAGAATATCATAGATTACATCATTTATGAAATCATGAGTGACATTACTGGTGTAGCAGATCACACATGCAAGAAAGAGAGCTGCAACATTTAAAAAGTGTGTTTCAGAATATTTCTGAAAATGTCAATATCGCATGTTTCTACATGACTTAGTTGTCAGATGTGAATAGTGGGATTTAGGTGCCAGGTGTGAATACTTTCCTGACCATTATTACTGTCTTGTGTTTGACATTTTACTAACACTCATGACCATGATTATTGTCTTATACTGTTAGACTCCTTGTTGCATGTGAGGTTCCACTGTGTTGCATAATTAAATATTGCAGGTATTGATACCGGGTGTCATTCTAAATACATTTTGAATTGGCTGACTGTGAGTCAATTTGGCTTTGGATTAATAGTCCTGCCAGCGTTCTAAGTGGACTGCAAAACCAGTCTCAGATGGGATAGATGGTGGTCGCAGATGTAGCTCACTACTGCAACATAATGTAGTTACGCAATTCTCAAGTCTTCTAAGCCATATATTATCTAGTTTGCAGGTGGCAGGGGCTTTTTTTAACACAAAAGTCCTGGTAGAAAACTTATGGTGTCTTTCTCTGATGGGAACATGTGACCCTTCTTTTGCGTTGTCAGTCAGGCCACCCTGCCAAGATTTGTGTGTAGCAAGGCTTGGAGGGAATAGTTCTCCTATTCATACTCACCATCTGTCACCAAAGCCAGCAGCAAATCATCCCTTCTGTAAAGAGGTGCCAGTTGATATTAAAGACCCTATAGTTTTGCCTAGGAGCCTTTGTATCAGTGAGGTAGTTAGCCTCCATGATTTTCTCAAGAGCCATGTAGTGTCCATTCCACTTATCTTGAAGTGTGCTGGGTTTGATAGGCTTCACTACGCAGACTCACTGCCCCAGGGCGTACTCTGTCATTGAGGCCTTTTGTCTATGCTCATCCATTCCTGACTGAACTTGGTATTCTCGTGGGGCTGCTCTGAGTACCAGACAATTTTGGACCTCAACACAAGTACGCAATCTGCTATGTTGTGAGTAGGACTTTGGAGGTTACAATCCCATCCATCTCCCATCAGAAATAGAGACCCCTGACACAGTGGCCAAATCAAAGTTCAAATGGACTGGACCCTACTCTCTACGGCACCTCCCACTGGGCAAACAGTAATCATGGCAGGATATCCCCTCACCTTCTCCTTGGATGCTCTTCTTAGCGACCTATAATACCTCTCATGGACATGTGGACCTTCTCCCCAAGCCCATTGGTTTGGGGGTGAAAGCTGTAGAGACCTTGTAAGTCACGTGTCACTCCTCCCACGTTGCCTTCACATATGCAGATATACAGTTGGATCTCTGTCCAAAATGACTTCCCCGGGAACCACACATGTGGATTACATGCTTAGATTAAGGTGAACATTGGACTGGCACATGGAACTCTTATGGGCCTTAGGTGCTTTCAAGAGCAGCAATGCGAGAATGCATTATTAAGAAAAAGTATGAAAACTGCCTTTCAAGTGTGGCAATGCAGGCCTACATTGTTGAGACACGGTTCATGTATTTTCTTTGGGTACAGACAGCATAACAATGTGCTGTAAAATGTTCTTGTGCATGTTTAGTGATCTGGCATTTATTGGTGTAGTTCATGCTTTGCCCCACCAAACTGTTTGTAAATTCAATGGCGTGTGCACGATTTCAAAAAATTATTTAAAACATGTTTTTAGGGGAAATCCACCCACAAAAGTCCCCTGGGTTGGTTGGGGCTCACTTGCTGGGGTCAATTCAGAGAAAGCATTTAGACCCCACGACTTTATAGACTTTCCAGCTGAGACTGCAGTGGCATTGTCTGAGAGAGGAGTAGCAGGCCACACATGTGGTTGCTTCACCATCGCTCCCCTCCTTAATCACGCACCAGGTGCGCCAGATTTCCCTCCACAAGCAATTCTCTATTTCACAGCGCTGGTTAGCATTTATCTGCAGAACTCTGAGATACACGCCGAGGCACAGAGCAAAATATTTATGCTGACATAAAACATCCCCAGCAATTGAGTGCTCTTTGTGTGCCACCAACATGATGTGTTCAGAAAACACTCGAAAGCCGCCTATCTTCCCATCTAAAGCTCAGAAAGGTCGTAGCAGGTAAAGCAAAACGGCGTCGTCATTTCTTTTGAAGATGAACAAAGCAACAGGGAGTAATTGAGCAGATATCATTTCTCGTGGATGTTTTTGACAAGTCAATCACAAAGGAACTGCTCAGCCTCACGGATTCACTCAGTGACGTTTCTTTTTACTTACTCTTTGCTATATAACAAAAATAAGTAAAACTATTAGAGATGAGCTCGAAGCAACACATATCGAAACTGAGCGAAGCTATCAGGCAAAAGCGACTAGATTCCTGCTCTAGGGTTTTCCAGGCTGAGGAATTGTACAGGTACAGAGAAGGTCCAGGCGCAAAGGCTGGACCATGTAAGGGATTTAAGGCCTGGTTTGCAGACGTAAACGTTAACGCATGAGACATCAGCATAAACCACAGAGCTTCATGAAGCTCATTCCAAAGAGGGTAACCCTTGCCTGGCGGGTGACTGATAATACATTCAGCTTGACAACAACCCTGAAAAAAGGGAAGGAATATTTGCCTGTACATTATTCCAAAACAAGAAAAGCTTGCTGGTAAGGTATATACCAGCCGTGGCCATCGGAGGCAAGGTAAGTGTGTGCGGGGCCCAGGCCCATACAAATCTGAAAATATCCCTCTTGTGCTTGAAAAGCATGTGGAGCGCTGTATGTGGAGTGCGTTATGTGCCTTGGGTCCCTTTTGCCTTGCCCTTTTCCCGGCACCCAACATCCCGCCACCCTGCCGTCACACCTGACCTGATTGGTCTCCCAGAGTGCCCAAAACACAGGCCTAATGGCCTGGCTGCAAACACAACATCTGCACCACTGCTGCGGCAATCGGAGGCAAGGTGAGTGTGTGTGGGCCCCAGTCCCATAGACAATCTCAAAACATCCCTCGTGTGCTTTAAAAAGCATGTGGAGCGCGGTTTGTGGATTGGGTCCCCTTTGCCATGCCGTTTCCATGGCACCGAACATCCTGCCTCCCTGCCCTCCCATCCGACCTGATCGGTCTTCCAGGGTGCCCACAACACAGACATAATGACCTGGCTGCAAACACAACATCTGCACCACTGCCGTGGCCATCGCAGGCAAGGTGAGTGTGTGCGGGCCCCAGCCCCACAGACAATTTGAAAATATCCCTCTTGTGGTTTAAAAAGCACGTGGAGTGCGGTATGCGCCTTGGGTCCCCTTTGCCATGCCGTCTTCCTGGCACCGAACATCCTGCCTCCGTGCCCTCCCATCTGACCTGATTGGTCTTCCAGAGTGCCCACAACACAGGCCTAATGACCTTGCTGCAAACACAACATCTGCACCACTGCCACGGCCATCAGAGGCAAGATGAGTGTGTGCGGGCCCCAACCCCATAGACAATTTGAAAATATCCATCTTGTGCTTTAAAAAGCATGTGGAGTGCGGTATGCACCTTGGGTCCCCTTTGCCATGCTGTTTTCCCAGCCCCAAACATCCCGCCTCCCTGCCCTCCCAACCAACCTCATTGGTCTTCCAGAGTGCCCACAACACAGGCCTAATGACATGGCTGCAAACACAACATCTGTACCACTGCCGCGGCCATCGGAGGTAAGGTGAGTGTGTGCGGGCACCAGCCCCAGCCCCATAGACAATTTGAAAATATGCCGCTTGTGCTTTAAATAGCACGTGGAGGGTGGTATGTGGCCTGGGTCTCCTTTGCCATGCTGTTTTCCCGGCACTGAACATCCTGTCTCCCTGCCCTCCCATATACTCTGATTGGTCTTCCAGAGTGACCACAACACAGGCCTAATGACCCGGCTGCAAACACAACATCCGCACCACTGCCACGGCCATCGGAGGCAAGGTGAGTGTGTGCTGGCCCAAGCCCCATAGACAATTTGAATATATCCCTCTTGTGCTTTAAAAAGCATGTGGAGCGTGGTATGCGCCTTGGGTCTCCTTTGCTATGCCGTTTTCCCAGCACCAAACATCCCACCTCCCTTCCCCTCCCATCCAACCTAATTGGTCTTCCAGTGTGCCCACACCACAGGCCTAATGACCTGGCTGTAAACACAACATCCGGACCACTGCCACGGCCATCAGAGGTAAGGTGAGTGTGTGCGGGCTGCAGACCCAGCCCCATAGACAATTTGAAAACATCACTCTTGTGCTTTAAAAATAATGTGGAGTGCGGTATGCGCCTCGGGTCCCCTTTGCCATGCCGTTTTCCTGACACCGAACATCCCACCTCCCTGCCCTCCGATCCGACCTGATTGGTCCATTACATATTCATGACACCCCTTCCCAGGCAGCCCTCTGCCCGTGCAGACCCTGCGGCTAAGGGCCCAAAGCAAAGGGTGTCAGCAGTGGAAGCCAGTGAAGCCAGAGGCCATTCGTCAACCAGCAGCAACCACCAAAGTAAGTGTTGCATGGGTGGGGAGAAGAGCAATTACTCTACTCCAGAAAACCTTGCCACTCTACATTACCCTACCTCAGAACTGTGAATATTAACATATTCCACACTTGGATAGAATTGTGAACATTAGCCTGCATTGCATCTAGATATATTTGTGAATATTAGCATGTGCCACACTTAGATAGAATTGTGAACACTAGCCTAGGTCACATCTAGATAGGACTGTGCATGTTAGCAATTCCCACACTTAGAACTGTGAATATTAACATATGCCACACTTAGATAGAATTGTGAACATAAGCCTGCATCGCATCTAGATAGATTGTGATTAATAGCATGTGCCAGATTTAGATACAATTGTGGACATTAGCCTGTGCCACATCTAGATAGAATTGTGAACATCAGCCTACTTCGCATCCATATAGGACTGTGAATGTTAGCAAATCCCACACTTAGAACTGTGAATAATAGCATGTGCCACACTTGGATCGAATTGTGAACACTGGCCTGCATCGAATCTAGGTAGATTTGTGAATAGTAGCATGTGCCACACTTGAATAGAATTGTGAACACTGCCTGCATGGAATATAGATAGAGTTGTGAATAGTAGCATGTGCCACACTTGGATAGAATTGTGAACACTGCCCTGCATGGAATCTAGATAGATTTGTGAATAGTAGCATGTGCCACACTTGGATAGAATTGAGAACATTAGTGAAGGTTAGCAAGTCCCACACTTAGAAATGTGAATATTAGCAAGTGCCACACTTGGATAGAATCGTGAACTCTGGCCTGCGTCACAGCAGAAAAATGATGACCTGAATGCCTACTTTCCTTCATCAGCAACAGCTTATGTGCAATTGGAAGAAACAGGTTTAAAATTAATGTGCTCACAATTTACCAAACAACTTGAGGAAATGTACTGTCAGCTATAACAGGTGCACACCCCAAGCCTGTTTTGGGGGTTTTGGGGGAAACATGGAAATACCAGTTGAAAGGTTTAATGAGCTGAGTTCTATGCCCTGCAAGAAGCCAACCCCCTGAGACTCCCACCATTACCCGGGAAGCCAGGTCCCCAATTGAACGTGAAGTCACTGTAACCTGGGTTTTCCCATTATAGGCAGTAAGCAAAGGAGGGGGATGAGAAACTACATAAATCGTCCCCCAGTCGTCCTTGCAACAGGCCTGAGAACCATGGGAGGAAGAAACCAAACCACAGAGAGGGGTTCCACCTGCCTCTACTGACAGGAAAGATGCACTATCTCTCTTTCCCGGAATCCTCAACTGCTTCAGTTGGTAGGGAAGTTCTATCAAAACAATACGTGAATTCACCTCAGGGACACACCTGCTCCCCCTGCAAGCGGGTGACACCAACACCTTCCATCCGGTGACTCCAAAACTACTGAAGCCCAAAAATGACACAAAATGGATGACAATTTATTAAAGAAAGAATGGGATTATTTCTCATGCACACAAACCAAACAAATGCACAAGGTGCCAGTAATAAAGCACAACACACCAACTGAAACCTGCATTACAAACCCAGACGTGTCTTCCTTTTTTTTCATGACATAACATACGATCAGAAATAAACAGTTTTCATGTGTCCCCCATTTCTTTTTCATTGGCATATACTATTAAACAGCCTCTGCTAATCCCATAATTCTATGAACGGTTACATGAATCTCATGATACAATAGCATTAACATGAACACAATTAGTGGTGTAAACAATTAGGACATGCACCAGGGACAATTTTCTGCATTTGCATTTTCTGCTCAAATTTCCAGTGCTATGCTGACAACACCCAACTCATTTTCAGGCTTCCCTCGGCCACCTCCCCTCCTTCCCTCATTTCTGACTGCCTAATCGCCATTCAAAATTGGTGTGCCGCAAATGATCTTTGTTTAAACACCAACAAGACTGAGATCCTTCTCATTGGTACATCCCCTCCATCCTTTCCCCTCACTCTCTGGCCGGCTCCCTTGGCCCTCCTCCTGCCCCTACCAGCGAAGCTAAGAACCTTGGGGTCATCTTTGACTCCACACTTTCCTTCTCCGCACACATCTCTGATGTCTCCAAAAAGTCTAACTTCTTACTGCACCTCCGTAAAGGCACTCTTGCTTTCCTCTCCTTCCCTCAGAAGCTCCTGGTCTCCCAAGCTCTGATTCTCTCTAGGTTGGACCACTGTGACAGCTTCTTTCTAAATATGCCTGCCTCCACTCTCCGCCCTTTACAATTAGAACAGAACAGGACTGCGAGACTTGTCCTTGGCCTCAAGCCCTGGGATCGTATCTCTCCAGCTCTGAAATCTCTCCATTGGCTCCCAGTGGATGCAAGGATTAAATTCAAAATCCTTTGCATTGTCCATAAGGCTTTCTGGGGCCTGGGTCCAAATTACCTTCAACTATCCCTCAGTAAAATACCTCCCCTCTAGAGCCCTTTGCTCCTCTACCTCCAACTCACTCAGGGTCAATCGTTTCTCAAAGAAACAAGCTGGTGGTAGATCTTTGTCATCTGCGGGGGCCTCCCTCTGGAACTGCCTACCAGCTACCTTGAAACTTGAGGAGAACCACCTACAGTTCCGGAAGCTCCTCAAGACCTTCCTCTTCGCCTCTGCCTTTCCCCCTCTTCTCCCCTGCTGATCTGCTTTCTGTCTCAGCAATGTTGCACCTGGCCACCGTCTGGCTTTCGGGCCCAGGTACCTGCTCACCCTGTTGCCCTCCTGCACTGCCCCCTGGCAACCCCTTGCACTGGGGCCTGTATCTGTACCCATACAGGCCCCCCCACTCTTTGTCTGCACTGATCAGGTACTCCCTTTCTGACTAACCTTGCACTTGGCCCACACAGGCTGCACTACCGCTGTTTCTGATCACCGTATTTACTTATTTTACTTATTATTTATCCTGTCCTCTCTTATGCTCTGCACTTTCCAATTTCTCCCCCCTCCCATGCACTTTCCCCCTTTTCCCTTCCCCATGCACTTGCGCGTTCTCAATGTCACTGGGGCTACTAAGATCGTTTTGTTTGTTCTCTCCACTGTTCCCCTCCCTTTGCCTGGTCGAGCTCTGAAACACCTGTGTATGAGCGCGATATAAATAAAATATCATATCATATATCATATCAAAACAAATAGAAACAAAATGTAAGAAAACAGGTAACTTAAAAAGATAGCATTAACCTAAGGGAACAAGTGCCTCAAACTAACGATAAGTACTAATTTTATATACACAATTGCATTATGGGTCACTTGAGGCAGTGGTGGGGTCATGTAGGGAGGATGTGAGGAGGGCATTGGAAGCTCCCTCTTTAGCAAATAAGTGGAGTTTAAACTGAACTTTGAAGAAATCCATGGTTGGGCTGGCTTTGGTTGTTATGGGCAGTGGTTCCAATAGAGCGGGCCAGTACGGAGAAAGAGCAGAAGTGAGACGACGTTCAGGGAGGGTATGGGACAGTGAGTTTTGAGTGGAAAGTAGATTTGAGGGAACGAGATGGTGAGCAAACAGAGATACTATCAGGCAGGTATTGAGAATCAAGCAGTGGTGGCTGGTATGGTATGGTATGGTGGGGCAGAGGGGCACGTCCCCCATTGTTTTCAGTGCTGTTAACATAAAAAAATGCACGTTTTGCTTCAAATTACCAACACATATTTCGTATTACTTTCCTGTCAGCTCTGCTTTCTGCTGCAGTCCAAAATATTGTCATCATGTGGCGACAGGTGGCCATGGACAGGATATAATTAATGAAATGGGCGCGTCCTGTTCAATGCATTTTATGTTCTGTTTTGCTTATAGCACGCTCTGGACTCTGCAGTGAAGCAGTAGATTCTTCCTTTAGAGGGCCGGCAGGGTGTTTGAGTTCTGGCCCCTCCGGCTCCTTGCCTGCGTAAGCATCATACATTTGATTGCATCCTGATTGATAGCAGACACTTGCCAGTGAACTACTGGGGATCTGTGGCTGTGGGGCTGGCCATTCAGACCAGCCGTCATTCAGAAGTCGGCAGCAGAGCCATGGGGAAATGAGTAGGCAAGCTTTGAAATCTGTGTTTATTTATATCACTAAAAAAAAAACTTTGTTAAGGGGACGTTATAGTTAAGTTGCGCTACTAAAAACCTGTGAAATTCACTAAAAAAACTTTATAAACGTGACATTATGGTTCAAAGTAAAACTGAAAAACGCCAGTTATGGTAGGCTGAGCAACCATAACTGCCCGCACCACCACCCAAACAGTCAGGGGGTATGTGAAATTGTACTAATGTGTTATATGAAAAATGCACAACATTGAAAAAGAATACATAAAGACATTATAAGTACTAATAAATAACCAATTGAACCTAAACGTCTGAAACATTATCCATGCATTTAATGACCATGTAGAATGAAATGGATTATACCATAACAAAAAAAGGTATGCCTTCAACGTAATTACCTCACAGAAACTGTGCAGCCAGGAGCGACAGTAGACGCACACAGTACAACGAAGACAAATTACAACAAAATAGTAAGTGAACTTCATTTTTCTTATATGTGTGTGTACTTTTTTTGTATGAGCGGCAGAAAAAATAATGTATTTCTGTTGTTTTGACACAGAAATGTGCAGTACTTTGGAGTGGCTGGAGAAGAATTTTCCGATTGGGGAAATGTCGGACGATAGCGATAATAATGGTACACACTACTCTGCATAAGGCTGAAATGGATAGAAGTGAAAATGGACATACTAAATGACAATTTTAATAGTTTAAGGCAATTTGTGGAGCAATATGTGAGAGGAAAAATATGATATCACTGTCCCACTTGTACCTGCCCCCTTTGTCGGTTTCCTAGTGAACCATCCCCAAACCTTCAAGAAGAAAATAAACGTTTTGATAAAACATCCATCCCTTCATCCCCTCACAATTCATTCCCTCACCACCAGCCTGTGTTAAACCCTAATTCCCCTATATTCGTTTCAGTTTCTGCTTCGACCTGTATTTCTCTTGATTGATATGTGTGTATTTAATTTTTTTTATGTTAGTTGTAATGGAAAGGTTTGAGGGACATTTTTTTTTAAAAAAGAGTTAAAATGTCCGCGGACAGCACACCTGTTCGGGCTGGCCGTAATCAATATAGTATGGATGTTCTAGGGGCAATACACCTACCCGTACCAATCGCTACCAATTTCAAAATAATGTTATAACGCACCAGGTGTCCAAGTTCTCCGTAAATGGACAGAATGGGGGCGTCCTAAGGACATTAGACCTCTACGTACTGGTCACAATCAAGATAAAACATTTTCGTAGAACACACCAGGTGTCCGGGATGTCTGTAAATGAACAAAATGGGAGTGTCCTAAGCACAGTATACCTATCTGTACCGTCCGCAGTCAAGATGGAACAGTCCGTAGAACAGGCGCGGTGTCCGGAATGTCCGTAGTCAAACAAAATGGAGGTGTCCTAAGGACACTGCACCTGGCTGTGCAGTCAGCAGAACATCTGCTAACATGCGCACCACACCCATAAGTATTGTGAACATCACGCCTGTCCCTAACTATCCGTCTCACTTGTGTCACACTTTTAATTTGTTTCAGGACCTGAACACTGTCCATAGAACTCCTGTGTGCATGCGCAAGTCCATTACTCTGCATTTGGTGTCCAGCGGGCAGCCATTTCCTTCGCGGATGTTTTCACGTAGTCATCATGTGACCACACCCACGCTGAGCGTGTGGACTAATTTGCACAGTTTGTCTGCTTCCACAACATTTCAAAAGAACTTATACAAATATAGGAAATAATTTTACAGCATGAAATCAACATTTCACATGTCCCATACAATGTGTCACAAGGCTCTCCCCTTCTCACCTGTCTTTCCTGTTTACTTGCGACCTTCTTTTGTGACTTCTTCCGCACGGTCCGGGATTTGTATAAGTCCGCGCGTGGGTTTCGGATTCCAGAATGCTTCGTTCAGATTGTTCAGGACGGAACCAGGAAGGAACAATGCCCGCACGTGGAGGCATGGAACCCGTGGCTCGAGCGCGGGCAAAATCCAGGAAAGTTTGGGTAAGTTGAGGGATGAAAGGAAAAGGAGGAGGAATCAAGGAACCGGGAAAAGAGATCAGGAACATATCCCTGAGCGAACTCCGGCAGCACACGTCCAGCTACGGCGAGCAGTAGCGTTGAGACGTGCAGAGCCGTGGGGGCATGTCTGTTTTGTAGAACATAGAGCGTGTAACGCAAAGACTGGCAAGCAGCGTTCCGCAATAAGTGGCCATGTTGGAAGGATTACTGAGTTCAATCCCCTATGTATCAGGGACCACGAAGTCCAGAAGGGACACAAACGGCGGTTCATGACACAATGGCCCTACCTTTCAAAGTATTGTTTAGAATTTTTGCAACGCTTTTGAGTGATCGATATGATCACGAGCCGCACCCCTCCACCCCTATAAATGGCCACACCCCCAAGCTCATCTTCATTGTGCTTCTGGCTATAGCAGATTGAGTTGTGCTGCCTTTACTGCAGTAGTGAACATTAGCCGACTAATCCTTATGGCATCCATGGCTGCTGTTGCTTCATTAGCCTCAGCACCACCCCCACACCCTCCACCGCCACCTCCTCCACAAGGGCCTGCAGAGGTAAATAAGGGTAAGGATGTAGAGAGCGAGGAAGAAGAGGAAGAAGAGAATGAGGTGGAGGGACTCTGCACTACAAGCCCTCGCCGGGAGTCGTGGGTGTGGCAGTTGTTTACCATTTTTGGGAACATACCAAAAGCATGTGCAAACCAGGTCATGTGTAAGCAGTGCAATTTGGTGCTGAGTCGCGGGAGACCTGGTGCGTACAGCTTTGGTACGACAACCATGAAGCGACACCTAACTTCGATCCACAGTGCGGACATTCGCAAGGTGGTGCCATGTGAAAAAGGTAGAAGATTCAGTTCCTCCACAGCATCCTCCCTGTCCGATCCTCTCACCACAAGAGACACTCCTCTGGGGGAGCGCATACCTCCAGCTGTTTCACGGGCCATTTGCGATGCTGTTGATCCTTACCTTGCGAGGTTCACAATATTGTGTATGTACTGCGACGTAGTACTCTGCTGGGGGGAGAGTCTTCAAAGTGTTTTTGAGACTACGGTCACTGAGCACCAGAAGATCTGCTCCCTACCTAAGTAAAGGCCACCCTACATCTTTCTCTCTCCACCTGCCCTTTCTTATACCCGTGGTTGGTGTCCCTTCCTTACCCTCCTTTGCCCTCCTCTCCTAGTGTGGCGTGTGCTGAAAAGCAATAAACTGGAAAACAACAAAAATTACAAAAAAGGCTCTTTTCAGAGCCGCCTTGCTCAGTTTAACAATAGAACTATCAAGTGACCGGTGTAGGCCCCTGCGCATTTTTCAAAAAGTCTGCGGACAGTCGTAGGACGCACAAAAATGGAGGGTGCAAGCGGAGCAAAACCAATGCACTTTTCCCTGGGAGTAAGTGGTGGCTCTGAAAAGAGCCTTTCAGTGGTGTTTTGTGTGTTTCAAAAACTGTGGATTTGAAAAAACGGATTGCCAAATAGGTGACTATGAGTCCAAAAAAGGTTGCAATGCATTTTGTACATTGTGAAGAAAAATCTGATTGCCAGCATATGTGAGATGCACTCCATCTCTGCGAAAAATGAAACTGCTGCAAAACAAAATGTTTTCATTGTGGAATGAGGACATGCCAACATCTCTTAGAAAGGCACAAACAGCATTATTGACATTGCTCCTCGCTTTCTCCATTTGTGGACGAAATGCAGAAGAACACATCCATATTTGTCTTTGTGCAATACGGGAAAAAACTTTTTGGCAATTTGGAAACATGTCCATGACCTTCGCAAGTCCTTCCTTCATTGCAAATTGCAAAGAAATTCCAGAGACATGGCCTAAACTGTTTCCTCCGCAAAGAATGATAATTATATCAGGATGACACTCTGTCTGTAAAGTAGCACAGAGAGGTACCAAGACCAGCCACTTCATTCCACGCAGTCCATGCCAGTGCAGTTCCACATGAGGAAATCCAAGATCTGCACATAGACCGCAACTTTCTGCATGCACCTTCAACCAATGTATCCATGAGTCTCCCAAAATCCAGATAATCTGTTTTCGAGCACACAGAGCCATGGCTGTCTGATCTCCTGTCAGGGAAAAGATGTTCTCACTAAATTTCTCCGTACAGAACACACCCACTGAACTTTACTGACCAATCTCTACCTTCGCACATTCTCATTTGCATGAGTCTCCACCCCAGAATCCTCGTTGGTAATACGCATTGCCTGCAGACTACCGCCATGTCCGCGGACACGTAGAGGATCAGAGCGTGATGACTGTTCATTTAAATAATATTCCCCTTTTCCACTTTAAGGTGGGCTCTGAAAAGAGCCATTTTATTTTGTTTTTAGGGCAGATGCCTTACAGACACCTGTTATTTTGTTGTTTTTTTGATACTTTTTCTTCTTACTTTAATCCTACAATCATTACAGAACCTTCTCCAAAGCAAGCCGTACATTCCAAAAGAACATGGCATTTCCCAAAGAAGATAACGCAACACCATCTGCTTCAACATAAGCCGCATTACTGGGAACAATGATCTCGTGGCTGCAGAAAAACATACCAGCTCGTAACATGAAAGCATGCATGCCGCGATTGATGTTACACCTCCCAATACTTTGATCAGGACAGAAAACAGAAAGTCCCATTTTCCTCTAGGGAGTAAGCCAGAAAAAATTACTTCCGCAGTTGGAAAGATGTCAATGACTGCTTGCACCAACTGTTCCAAATCTTCCAACAAAGTATGTGAATTCACATAGCCCAAATGGCAAGCACCGTAGTGCAAAAGTACCACATGGGGACTCGTCATCCTACGCATGCCTCTGCAAACTTGGAGAATTGCTGCAACATTGTGATCAGTCTCAACGCTCCACACCACCTCCACTCCTCTCACATCAAAATTGTGGGCCACATGCCTACTTTCAGAATAGTGCTGTAAACCATGGACAAAAATATCTCCAAGCACCAAAACCCTGACTGTCTCCACTTCTGCCATCTTCAGTACACGCACCGTCTTTCGACACAAAACAACAATGTGAACATCTGATTGGCTGATGTCTACAGTCCCCTTTCCATGCTGGATTTGCTGTAGAACCCCGTATGTGGCACGCCCTACCCGCGGGCAAGCGCTGTCTACGTGCATCACGTAACTCTTAGCCAGTCCTTCTATACTTTCCACATCACTCACGAATCCATTCCCTCATTGGACACAGCTAAGCAGTCACACAACCATCCACCAATCACATTCAACATCTCTACATCTAACTCCATGATCAAAATGTTGCACTTCAAATGTACTATTTATCATTCTGAATGCAAGTCACATATCATTGCTAAGCACCTACTTCAAAAACTACTGTCCAAGTGTTGCGGATTTCTACGTACAGCTCAATGCCTGCGCACATGCATGAGTACAAAGTACAGGTATGCATATTTTAATCAGAGAACATGTGCAACCCTTATGATTTCATTTAAACAAATGAATGCCACTAAATCTGCATAGCCAATACATACCAATGCTCCCCCTTTAAGTGCAAGACTTCCGATTTTTCATTGACAAACCGCACTGCTTCTTACTGTCTCCTGCATAATCTATGCATACGTAACAACCCACCCTATTTAGCGCGAAACTCGATTTTCCATTAGAAAATGTCACAATTTTTTACTGTGTACGGCCTAAATTAATGCTACTTCCAATTCGATTGTATGAGAAAAATAAACGTTCCCAATTGCTGTGTTGGCATCTCCCTCTGAGGGTCTCCCGATTTTTCGGATTCATACTTCTAATATGAAAGTAGTGACATTTTTCCCATCTACTATAATGACCTATCACTTACAAACCTCTCTGCTATGGACAACACAGCTTAGAAAAAACAAGGTGTTTTCATAAACTAAAAATTGTACTCATTTGCAAATCAGGTTCAACTAACATACTGCAAATAACATACAAAGGCAGCACATAGTGAAGAGAAATGCACACATGCACTGTGTTCAGATATCAAAGGAGAATACTCGGACGAAAGATGCAAAATGAACGTGTACAGTAACATCAATGCTTTAAACACACAAAGTTACTAACTTCTTCTTTTTACAAATTCAGTGAAGACTACTCTCCTGAAAATCAACAGTATCTACACTGCAAATGACATATCCAAAGAATACTGGTCATTCCGCCAAAAAAAAATAAGTACAGTACTACCTTTATATTCTTACTGTTCCTCAAAGGGACTGTGTGGGTTATTTATGTAATTTGTGCACCAAAACCAACACTGGTTTTTGAACCATTCTACCCACAAATCCCCATTTATTAAAGAAAGAATAACAGGCAGAATGGCTCACAAATCCCTCTGTTTTTGGAACTCAAATAACATACAGAAGCCTTAAAATGTTAGTACTAGAAAACAAATAGCTGTTTTAATTTCATACCATTATGTTTACTATTAATGCTTCTCTTCACCATTAGCTCACTTTGTACTTTCATCTGAAGCACAGTGTAGTAGTATACAAACAGACAAAATAGCCTTCCCAATTCATTGTAACTGCTCAATGCACATTTACACACCACCACAAACAGCTTCCCCAACAAACTCCTGCATGCAGGCACACACCACACATACATTGTACAACAGACCAAACCATGCCTTCTTTTTTTCAACAGACTGCAAAGAATGCCTACGAAAAGGCAAGTCCGTAGAAAGGAACGCAGAGATAGAGCAAATGAAAATAAAACTGTCCAAAGTAAGCATCCATCTGTAGCAGAGTTTGTAGAGAACGTTGGAACAAAACAGCTAATACAGTCATTTAGCGAAACAAAGGAAGCTTAAACTACCGAAACTGCGGCTCCTCTATCAAAATGTGGCACGAAACAGAAAACACTTTACAAAAAATCATCTACCAGTACTGCTAACAATGCTCCTATTAATCCTTATATAGTAACAAGAACCCATAGTAAAAAAAGTATTTTAGCCAAAATGTTTCACCACAGAGTCCTTCAGAATCTAATAAGAAGAGTGTTGTGAAGGTGCTATTTAACAAAGAGGACCGAAATCACCCTCAACCCTTAAAACATACCGTAGAAAATTAATCCTACAAGCTCTCGTAGACAGTGCAATCCTTCTCAAAAGCAAGTTATTTATTTTAGTGTTAAATAGGATGAAACCACTGACAAAACTAAGTACTGATCTACAAAAGAAACTTATCAATAAACGGAATGTGAACGAAAATAACTTCTTAAATATTTGTGGAGGTGAATGGAGTCACACAACAACCACAGAACCATATTTTAATGAAGAAGCATACAAACAAAATCTAACAAATAACAATTGTCATCCATAGCAGTGGACGAGGGTATGAAAAAATCAATAATACCATCATGGAACAAAAACACTGCTTACAAATGTATCCCCTGAAAACTCAGAATGACCTCTCCATTCGACTGAACCAGACCGTCCAGTATACAAATGGCCGTGCATGTCAATGTGTGACATTCCTAATAAATCTTTCAAATCTTTATGTCAGTTCCTCAATCAGTTTATGAAAGGTAAAGGCAAAATCAAAATGAAACTGCGCAAATACACAGGACTATAAGGACATTCATTAGCCTGCATTTCAGGACCTATTTGCAAAAGCACCTTCCATGATATCAAAAGGATATCAATACATCATTTAAATGTAAAAAATCTAGTGTATAAACTGTACTATGCTAAAAGTTCAGCTTTAGAATTAGCCAATTTAAATAACACTCTTCTACATGGTACACCCAAATACCTACAAGAAGAAATCAACTGTATCCAGACAAAATATTTTGGAAGTGAAAGCCACTTACAAAATGCAATAGTTTTGGAACAGACTAGCAACAATTCTGCACATAGCAACCTTCTTTTACACACATACAAAAAATAAATACTAAAATTTAAAAGTGCATCGGCTGAAGTACCAAACCATGTGTGTGTGTGTGTTGCCGCAGAACGTTTTACAAAAGGAACACAAAAACTATAGACGTTACATACAAAATAGAAAACAATGAAGATTCCAAATGGTTTGAATTAGCTCTCTACCTTTTAGCAGAAAACAAATACCAAATAAGTGAACCCCTAATATGTTGCAGTTACTGCACTACAAAACTGGAAAACAACCAAACTCCTTCACATCATAATTCAAACAGTTCACCCATTTCAAGCAATAATACGCCTTCAACCAAAAACAGCAAAATTATCTCCCTCTGAATTGGTGAAAGGCATCTGTGGCAAAGTAGTTTATTTTCCATTAGATCTGACAGAAAATGTACACACTCTAGGAGTGCAACATCCAATAGAGCATTCTTTAATTGTCTTAGTAAATGGTGTACCAACAAAAGACAAACGAATTTGACAACAACTGGTGGATTTACATAAAGTTAGACAAGCCTTGCAATATCTGAAAAACAATAACGAATACTACAAAAAAATAAATAGTGAAGGAAGCTTAAGGGAAACAACTGAAATAATTCAAGAGTCAACAGAAACTGGTCAATTTGAACTTCTGGATCCTGCTGCAGTATCTACTCTTTTGGACCATTACACAATTCATCCATTGCATTCCAATGGAAGCATAGATGATGCACTAGAAACTTACCAAATGCGACAAACCAAAGGGTCACCAATGAGCATATGGGAAAAAAGTATAGGAGCACGTGCTTTTCCACTGCTATTTCCTACTGGCAAAGGCGGAAGATACGATGATAGACCCACTTAGATTACGGCATCAAAATACTGCTCATTATGAATGTATTCTCAAGATCCCAGATTTAGACAAAATGTGGAATACATATTCCACCTACTCTTTGAAAGTGAACTAGCATCCCTATGTTACGGAGTTGCACACATTTTGAAATCTGGAACCCACTTTCAAAATATGTCAGCTATACAATTAATAAAAAAAGTACAAGAAAAAGATGAAGTATTACAATCAAGTATAACAAATCTGTTTGCAAACATGCATGGTACCAAAGAATACTGGTTCCGACGGCACGGAGACGTACGTTGTATGATCAGAAACCTTGGACCACCGACTTGGTTTATTATAAGTTGTGCAGAGTATGCATGGGAAGATTTACATGAGTTCCTATGCATATCAAACAACTACAAAACCAACATAGATATATTAACACCTGGAGAACTTTGCTCTCTAGATCCAGTTAATGTGTCAAGATATTTCCATCATCGTTTCATTGCTATGCTACACTTTATTTGTAATAAAACTGTTCCTCCCCTCGGAGAAGTGGGAGGAACACTTCTTTTGGAGAAAAGAATAACAAGCGAGAGGAGCACCACATATTCACATGCTTTTATGAATCAAAGGTGCACCTAAATTTGGTCACGACAGTGATGCCACTGTTTTACAGTTCATCAAAAAATATGTCACTGGTGAAATCTCTTCACAACGGACACATAGGGCCTCATCATGAGTTTGGCGGTAACCCTTAAATCCAGCGGTCGCGCTATTACTGCCGGATTTAAGGGTCTGCCAAATCAGGGCTTTGGCGGATTTCGCCCCAGCTCTGAGCTGGCGGGAAATCCGCTGAAAATGTGCGCTATTACTGCCGGCGGGAAATCCGCCAGTGGTAAGAGTGCGAAAATTCCCCGTTGAGCCCAATGGGGAATGGGGCATTCCCAAATGGGCTCAGTGGGGAATTCCATTACCGCCAAACCCATGATCCGGCGCTAATAGCGCGGGGGTTTGTCGGTAGGGCTAATACCACCAGTGGTAATACTGCCGGCGTTACCGCCCAACTCGTGATGAGGCCCATAGTGACCTGCATTGACAGATTTCACAATTTCAAAGACACAAATGTGGCAAATATTGTCATCGCAACTACAAAAGCAAAGGGAAATACTACACCAAATGCCGCTTTGGTTTCCCTAGACCAGTTACAGAAACAGGTGAAGTGAACAACTTCATGTCTTCAGTTCAACATAGTGTTAAAGGTAAATCACCTAAGAACACGTATTACATAAAAAGAACAGAAGAATCAAAATATATCAATGATTACAATGCAATCATTGCCCTCTTATGGAATGCAAACTTAGATGTGCAGTACATTGCAGACAATTCCACTGCAGTTGCACAATATGTTACAGCCTACTTAACAAAAGCAGAAAAAACAGAGCTTCAAGAGCTCTGGAATGACCTTTCATCAGACAAAACACTATCTCAGAAATTGTACAGCCTAGGCATAAAAATGCTCTCTCATAGAGAATGTGGCGCCTATGAAGCGGAAGATTGTTTAACCAGTACTGATTTGTATGGAAAATCAGACAACATAGTCTGGCTAAGTCTTGGTTCTGCTAAATCTAGAAAAAGAGTTTTGAGGACATAGAAACAATTGCCAGAAATGATCCCAACAACCAAGACATTTTAAAAAACAATTTACTGGACAAATACCATCCAAACAGGAGTAGCACTTTGGAAAGCATGTGTCTATACCACATAGCTCAAAACCTTGCATACAAAAATAATATAAAACCCGATAAAAGCAAAGGTAGATATAGAGTGACAGATTGTGAAGGCAGCTTCCTGAAACTTACCAAATAAAGATTAATTAATCATGTCAAATTGTCATTAAAAACTCCTCAACTGAAAGAACTATATTACATGTCTCTGCTACGACTTTTTAAACCATGGAGAAAAGAGGAAGAGATACTAGATAACTATGACTGCTACGAAGATGCTTTCAAAGCAAATGAAAGCACTATCACTGATGTGAACTTTACGCAGTACAAAACAATGTTGCACAATGAACAGCAACACGAAGAAGAACTTCAGGCCCAACTAGATAAGGACACTTCCGACAGTAGGCAACCTACTTTAACAGGAAGCCAAGAACCACTAAGACAGCCACTAATAGCAGATGAGGCAGAATTAGATATGACAGAAGTAGAAAACACCATGTGTCACTATGAAGAAGATATAGAAGACTTAACTGTACTACAAGCCAAACTTAACAAAGATCAGCGCACCATTTTTGAAGAAGTAACAAAACAAATTGCACATGGTGTACAACATGAAAATAACAAATGTACCTGCCAAAATTACAAACCTATACTGCTGTACGTCAGTGGTGAAACTGGGTCAGGAAAAACATTCTTATCAAAATCATCAGCAAGTTCCTTCAACAATTGACAAACAACAAACTGTCAGCTGTTGTAACTGCCCCCACAGGTTTAGCTGCCTACAACATAGGCGGTGTGACTTTACACTGATTACTACTACTTCCAGTAGAACACCAAAACAAATTAGACTATTAAAAACTTTCTGTAGAAGCTGCAATGGAACTATGCAGAGTATTAAAACAAATGAAAATGCTACTAATAGATGAAATGAGCATGGTCTCCAACCTAATGTTGGCTTCGATTCACCTCAGATTGCAAGAAGTACTTAAAACAATCTACGAAGAACTCTTTACAGGGAAACACATTATCGTTTTCGGAGATCTTCTACAAATGACACCAGTGAAAGCTGAACCTATTTTTAAAACCTTAGGACACAAACTCTGCCGTAAAATTGTTGGCAGCATAGGAAATGTCAACCTTTGGTAACATATCCAATACAGAGAATTAACAGAAAACATGCAGCAATCTGCAGATCTCACTTTTGCCAACATTTTAAAAAGTATTAGAGTTGGTGTACTATCTCAAGAAGCACAAGCAATATTTAAAAACCGGCCCATTCATGCACTATATGGCGATAATGCATGTGCTACTGATGTTATGGAACAATTAGCACACAAACATGTCAATTGTATGGCCTCAATGCCAACTCTTGCAAGTTGTTTCAAATTCAATGAAACAATGTTAAAAAAAGAAATGCAACCAATAATGGAAATTTGCGCCACAGACAAACTAGACGTACATGGTATGACACTACCCATGTAGGAGCAAGCCACAACAAGACTAAATACCTTAGAAAATTCAATCTCCAACACAGCTAGGTTGGAAAAAATATTCAAATTATCCTTAAATTGTAGAGTAATGCTAAAACGTAACCTTGATGTGGAGCAAGGGTTAGTTAATGGGGCAATGGCTACAGTTGTTGGCTTTCAAACATACCCACGTGACAACAAAATTCAGTTTTTCAATATTCGCTTTGACAAACTTTCAGAAGTGAGAAGGATAGGGCGCTCAGCTGCTCGATTCCTTCTCTTCAAAGACATGTATGTACGTAGAAAACAATTTTCTCGAACTCTTGCATATGCAGTCACCACTCATAAATCCCAAAGTCTTATCCTAGAGAAAGCAGTAATAGATAAAGGAAACACAGTCTTTAAAGAAGGCATGAGCTACGTAGCACTATCCCGCTTACGTACACTTGACGGTCTAATTCTAATCAACTTTGATGCAAGTAAACTGAATGCTGATATTCCTTGCATTTTAGAATACAATAGACTGCGTTCATTGTACACCCCCCATCTGAATTCATATCCTGTTCCAAAAAAGTAAAACGTGGTAAAAGAAAACTAATTCAAACAGAAATGCAACAGAATCTGATGGCAAATCCTTCAAAGAAAACAAAAGAAGGTAAAACTTCATCAATTACCACAAACAAAGAAGAACCTATTAGGGAAAGTAAATCAGGTACTTCTTTAAAGAAGGAACAGAAACTCAGAAAAAAGCACTCAGAGACAGAACTAGCTGGTCCAATCAAATTTTCAAATGAAACTGGTGTAAATTGCTATGCAAATGTTGCAATGAATATTCTATTTCAATTGCCACCAATTGTTAACAATATTTACTTACACAGTACAGACCAATTGTGTTTGCAAATGTTAGTCCTTCATAGAAACGCAACAAACAATCCTGACAACATGTACAGTGTTCACGGAATAAGACAAGAATTGGACTACTGTGCTGGAATGGTGAGATTCACTATTAACTCACAAGAAAATCCACAAGAATTTCTAATGTACTTACTGCAAGTACTGGAAAACAAAAACATACCTATTAATGAAATCTTCCAGATTCCATACATGTGGAAACATACATGCACTCTCTGTAACAATGTGATACAGGAACAAATCCCAAATGAGCGATTTGTGTGTGTATCCATACCTAATTGTGAATCCATTCCATTTCAGCAACTTGTACAGAATGCAAACCATGGCAGATTATGTGCTATCTATCACGCAGGATCTAAAACCAATGCTGGTCACTACACTGCATACATTAAAAATGGTTTGAATGTAATGATAGCACCATTACTCTAAAGCAGAGATTGCCAGCTAATCTTACAAATGCGTATTTAATCTTCTTAAAGCCAAAATTTAATAACTAATGTGTACTTCAACATGAACAGAAATTCAAGTAAAAGACTATGGGCCTCATCACGACTTTGGCGTAACCCTTAAATTTGGCGGTAGCGCTATTACCGCCAGATTTAAGCATCCGCCAAATCAGGACTTCAACGGATTTCGCCCCAGCTCTGAGCTGGAGGGAAATTCGCTGAAAATCCACATTATTAACACCAGCGGGAAATCTGCCGGCGGTAAGAGCACGAAAATTCCCCATTGAGCCCAATTGGGAATGGGGATTAACATTACCGCCGAACTCGTGATCCGGCGCTATTAGCACCGCGGAGTTCGGCGTAGGGCTAATACCGCTGGCGGTAATGCCGCCGGCCTTACCGCCAAAGTTGTGATCAGGCACTATAAACAGTTAGAATACACCAACAGGTATCTAACTGCCCAAGAGTGTATAACAACCACACAGATAAATGAATACCACAGATCTGTAACAAAAAAATGCACAGTTAGAATACGCCAACAGGTATCTAACTGTTTTTAAAAATCTACAACAAGCCAACAGACATAACATTAATCAGAAACAACAAGTAAACACTCAAAGAAAACAAAGAAATAGTTTGTAGCATAGCAAAGAAAGGGTTTTTTTAATCCAAAAAGGATTTTTTTTCCCCCAGACCTAAGGATTTGAAAAACAAACCCAGAAACTGAGCAAAATGCACAGTACACTGGTTTGTAAACTAAATATGAGGGTCAAAACAAGAGCTAAAATGTCTATTGTACAATGTTGTACCAACATATCACACCCATTGTGGCTTGAAACTACACTACGTATAAATGTGGTCTTGGGTGCATGGCCTTCGGCCATGCACCCAAGACTGCAGGCCCTCCCCACAACCACCTGAGTGACGTTCAATACTACGGGTGTATCTATAGCTGTGATATGCTGCAATGGTTGTGGCCAGGGCCTAGAGTCTTAGGTGTATATCCATAGATATTTCAATGTATGGGTGTGCAGTGGCTTATAACTCCAGTGCTTATAACTTTGTTGTTGTGTTCATGGCCTTCGGTTATGCACCCAAGACTCTACACACTCCCCACAACCATCTGATCGATAAGCAATACTACAGGTGTATCCATTGCTGTGATATGCTGCGGTGGTTGTGGCCAGGGCCTAGAGTTTTGGAAGTATGGCCTAAGGCCTACAGCATACGGCCATGCAGCCACTACTCTAGGCCCTGGCTACAACCACTGCAGCATTTTACAGCCATGGTCGCTTATAAATCATTAGCACACCCATAGAATGAAACATTATAACTGTAGCATGTACTCAATTTGTACCCAGGACTGTAGGCCCTGCCCACACCTACCAGATACATAATTGATTGTATGGATGTGATGTATGAATGTGATATGCTGCAGTGGGTATGGGCAGGGTCTACACTCTTGGGTGTATGGCCCACGGCCTGCAACCATGCACCCAAAAGTCTACGTCCTGCCCACAACCACCACACTATATAAAACCCATGTTGGCTTATAACTTCAGAGCTTATAACTTTGTTCTTGGGTGAATGGCCTTCGGCAATGCACCCAAGACTCTTGCTCCTGCCCAGACCCATCACACCATATTGCACCGATTGTGGCTTGTAACTTCACTACGTATACAGTTGGTTTTTGGTGAATGGCCTACAGCCATGCACCCAAGACTCTAGGCCCTGGCCACAACCACCGCAGCATGTCACACCCATGGCAGCATGTAAATCAATAGCACAACCATAGAAACAAAAAATGTAACTACGGCATGTACTCAATTTCAATGTTCGCTAACACCACGTGTGTCCTTAGAACAGTTTCAAGTTGCCTGCGCACAGCACGGACTGAAGTACTATCCTTATGAGACCCCTCATTTTCTGTACTTACAAACATCCCGAACAAGGCGGGCATAGGGAATAAATCATTACCACCTACCACCTAAACAAATACAGTATACCCATCTCTTACTCTGTGAACCTCCCCAAGCACTGTGACCAACCAAAACAGGTTCCGAAATAGCATTTCGCTGCTGGTCACCGCCGCACTGTCGGCGGATCCAAGATGTCGGGAGCATCCAAACAATCTGACACAGAACACGGCTCACTGCACCCAATCGGCGGAGACGTTGCGTGTCTGTGGTCATGACGCCAGCCCCTTAGCCAATCGGTATCCTGTCCGCGGAGCGAACAGGGAAGTGTGACCCTAATTGGCACCAATTAGCCAACCATCCCCACTAGATTTTGTCCCACCTCCCCCTCTCCCACACAAACAGAAGCAGGAACCTATACTGATCATCCACCACCCCTCTTTTCTAAATGAACAGATGAGATAATCCCTGTACAACCACCCCAATGCCACTCATCCTGACTCTGAGCGATTCCTGCTGTACACGAAACCACACACAATCCAACATATTCTGAGAAACCTTCTCCGGCAACCGCAAGCCTTACACGCCGCCAATGCAACTCTACCCATCATACACTTCCATCCCGCCAACTTTGCATGACCCACCCTAAGGCGATTCAAAATAGTTTCCTCCCTTCTTGCCAACTCTACTCCCCCCTCAAACGTACGAACCCGCACCTCCCCACAAACCGCATACAACCCCTTTGAACTCATATCCCACCAATCCTGCCACACATCCTGTTCAAGTTTTTACAGCAGCATGGTCTAGTTTCCCATCCTCGTTTCACTTTCACAGCTCTGAAATATCTCCCATCCAATGCAAGGGAAATGGGAAATCCAGCCAAGCTTTTTTCGGCAACACTGGCAAACCTTACCTTTTTAAAGATTTCTTGCACTGGGATTATTTTTAGTTGTAACCTCTTGCAGTACAAATATATGTCAAATGAAGCTCAAACATAAAACATAATTCATGTAGTAACGACCCTCCTTACTAACTGCACTGTGCACCTTAACTTTTTTGCTGCATTTGTGAGCCATGCCTGGTGATTCAAATGATTTGTATGTGTAGATTCTGGGCTTGATCCTCAATAAAACAAGCATCAGCAATGGCAACAGTTTGGGAGTGTTTGGAGGCAGACCTGGCTAAGGCCTTTTTATTACACTAGTAGTGCGTCTACGGCTCCAGTAAAGTCATTAACTCACTGAACACTGCATTGTAAAAACAATTGTAGGCATGCCTGGTGCAATGTTTGATGGTAAAGGCTTTATTAAAGCAAGCTCAAAGAGCTTCCCATGAGGAGGTGTTTTGGATTAGGAGGGGCAGAGACCAGGTAGGAATTGCCATAGGGATTAGAATGGCCATGAGCAGTCAATGGGTGGGCAAATAACCAAACAACACCTACAAGCTTTGTGTCCCTCCTCCTGTGCCATTCTCCCTATCTGAACTCAAATGCAACAGTATCGGCTTATAGGTGTTGCAAGCGTCCTAAAAGCGTGTACTAAAACGTATTACCGCATCTCTTGCGTGACAGCTTGCCCTATATCATATTTTAATTTGCCTTTTGGATAATTGCGCAGTAGCTTCCAGGATCTTTCTTGGGTAATGGGACTCTGCTTGTTGAATTGGAAAATAAATGCCTGCAGGATTGATTGCTTATTCAATGTATTTTCATTGAATCGACGGTCACGTGCCTAAAAGGAAGCAATGTGGGAGAACAAATCTAGCTTTATCTAGGTAGAACTAACTACACATGTTAAGTTTTTTTTTCTTTCTAAAATTATTTTGCAAAAGTTTTTTCAGACGGTTTGCCAGCAAGCAACCCCACAAGAAGTTTTTGTACACCACTGCACTCCAAAAACCTTCTCTGGCAGCAAATAGCTTTAGATCACAGATAATTAAGAGACAATGTGCCTCACAACATCTGTGCCGGTACGGTGTAAATGGTACCGGTAAGCTTCCCGGCACCATTGTTACCGGACAAGCACAGTACGACTCTGCGGGTGGGTGCCGTCAGGCCCGCCAGGGTCTGAAATGCCAGGCGGAACGGCACCTGCCCACAGAGTTTCACGGAAACACTGGCACCTTTATTAACAGTGCAGGTGCTTCTCTGGTCCAATAGGACTCAAGTGGGAATGGGGACTTACAATTACCGACGCCTGACTTCCCTGAACACCAGGATTGTAATCCCCCGGTGTTTCCGGCAAGCCAGGAGCCAGTTAATATTGCAAGTCCGGCAACAACCTGCCGGTTCTACCGGCACAGTTACCACCGGCCATGTAATGAGGCCCAATATCTCTAGCTATTAACTGTATGCCATCTGTGACATTAAGACCAGCCTGAATATATTGGTGAAGCAAGTATGGGCAGAGTTGCAAGTGCGTTATTGGAAATATTTATGCCCCTAATGAAAGAATTCACTAGCTGCCACTGGAATCAAGACCATTGATAGCTTTGTAGATAAGGAGGAGGAACTTGAAAAGAAAGTGGTTTTGCATGGGGAGCCAACCAACATGTCGGCGGTAGGTAAAAGTGGAGAGGATCTGGGTAAGTTGTAAATAGTGTGGGTAGGAAATGTTATTACTTTCTCCCGGGGGAGGAAGGCATAAAGAGGAAAGCCAAGGGGTAGACTTGAGCACCTGTCTAGTTTTCTGAGAACAAGAATGGAGATTAGAGTTTTTGTAGAGTGGTTAGTATGAAAAGGACACATTGTCAGAATGTTTAGGAGGTTAATACGAGCAGGAGAGGCAGTGCTAGTGATGAATTGTTGCAGTCATAGGACGCTATCAGAAAGAAAATGAAGATTGTGTGCCTTGGGTGAGGGAGCAAGAAGGTCATGCAGGAAGGAGATTAGAACAGGGGGGTGGTTAGGGATGGCATTGAAAGTTGGAAGAAAGATGATTTCTGTTTTTCCAAGAGTTCAGCATGAGGCAGTGGAGAGCCATCCATTGAAAAATAGCAGCGAAACAGTACATAATCTGTTCCAAGATGGCCGGAGTGTAGGAGGAGAACAATATTTCAGTGTCATCAGCAAAAATGTAATAGTGAAAGCCAAAGGGTGAGATATGTCTTCCTAAGGCAAAAGTATGAATGGTGAAGAGCAGAGGTCCACGGAGTGATCGTTGGGGGACTGCAACTAAAAGAGGGGTGGGGTCAGAGGTTTGCGTGTTTCACCAGATTTGAAAGCATCAGCCTTCCCAGAAGGAGACGCTCCAAGCAAGAACCGATTTGTGAAACCCAAGGTTCTGGATAGTGAGGCGGAGTGATGAGTAGTCAACAGTGTCAAAAGTGGCAGAAAAAAGGATGAATATAGAAAAGAGCTTGGAGTTGTGAGCATTAGAGAGAAAGTTGGAGGCGAGGGGGATACATGAAGTTGGAGATCTTCAGAGCACAGGAGAGTCTTATTTTAGGGGTGTGGGTGCAAGAGGGACGGAGGAAGAAGGAAAATGCTGCAGACTGATGCAGCAGTTACACCATGTTGATGCTGAAGGCTATGAGAGAAGGGAAGGAGAAGAGTGAGAAGAAGAAAACATGGAGATGCATGATGTAGGGTAGAAGAAATAGACAAGTGAAGACCATGAAGAAAGGATGCAGCCCAAGAGAGCGGGAGGGTAGCTGGGTGAGATGAAAGGGAAGGGCTGGATGGTTGGCTGAGAAGAAGGAGGTGTCAGTTCGGGGTTGGGCTAGAATAGGGCTACAGGTAACCAAATGACTGTTTGCAGACCGAAAACAGCAATGCCTCTTGGTCCTGTGAGGTAACAGAAGCTTGTTGTTGAATGGATAGTCAATACGTGGAAACAGATTTCAGGTAAAACGTGTGCTTGGTAAAGTCCTTGCTTGAGCAGAGTTTCTAACCCATAGCTATTTCTGGCTCTAAAAGACAGATCATTGATCTGCCCTTCGCTGCTTTTGGTCTTTGGCTGCAGACACCGAGGCTGGATGCCCAGGGAAGACTGAACATGGGAGGGAGTGCGTCATATGTCCCTCTGGCATTCAGTCACAATGTTCCAGGTAGCTTTCACACTTGCAGGAAGAACCCTGGGTGTTGTTGGCCCAGGGAGCTTAGTTTTATAGACAGGACCATCAGATGGTAGTCAGAGCTTTGTCGCAAAGCAGGACTTGGGCAAAGACCAAAAGAAACGCTATTGAAAAGAAAAGTCTGGATGGTATATGTCACTTTGTAAGCCAGACACAGTTTTTGAGATAGCTTCCACACTTGCAGGCAGAGGTCTGGGTTTTGTATGCAGAGGAAGCTTTGTTTTGTAGGCAGGATCCTCAGCTGGTGCACAGAATCCTCTGACCAAGCAAGGATGTAGTCAAGAAACAAACACATTTTTATTGAAAAACAAACATCCAGTCATGTGTCCAAATGGGAACCAGTCACAGTGTTCTAGATGACTTACACAATTGCAGGCAGAGTCCTGGGTTTTGTAGGTCCAGAGACCTTTGCTTAGTAGGCAGACCCTCAGATGGTTTGCAGGGTCCTCTGGCAAAGCAGAATGTCCAAGGTCCAGACTATATACACTTGCAAACCTACAACAGAAAACCACCTAGGAGCGCGGTTGGGATATAATAAGAAGTGCATGGAAAACTGTGGGCACTGTGGGGTTTTAGTGGAAGTTGAGACAAACAGAACAAGGATAAGAAGCTGATGAAGGTGAGGAAGAGAGTATTTTTGGAGGTGGCTGACACGAGGAGAGGAGGTGACTGGAGGAGAAAAGAGGGAGAATAGTTGGAGGAGAACAGAACACTCAGTCTCAGGGCACGACGGAGGGGAAGAGAGCTACCCCAGAGGAGGGACAGCAACATGTCCTAGAGTTTGGAGAGCTAGGTATCCCAGTGAGTTGGGAGATAGTTACCACAAAAGAGATATAGGAAGAGATATATCCCAAAGTTTGGAAACATAGATGTCCCAGAGGTTGGGAAGAGAGATACATCAGAGGTTGAAATGAGAGATACTATAGAGGTTAGGGAAAGGGAAACCCGAGAGAATGGGGAGATGCCGAACACAGATGTTGGGGAGAGAGAGATCCTCGATGTCGTGGAGGAGCACAAAAAGCAGTGATTAGAGAACAAGATAGTCAGGAAATAACCCAGGCAGGCAGAGACAGAGAAGGATATTCATGTCAATATGGCCTACATCTGGCTAATCAGTGGGGGGGGAAAGGAGATACAATAACACTGTGGGGCATTGAGGAGGTGCTACAAGTTAATCCTTTTGAAGGAGATTATAGTGGGAAGAAAGAAGAGAAATCAGGTCCCTCTAGATGGTAGCAAGAAGGAAAGTTTGGGAGAGGCTATCCAGTCACTGAATCAGAGGCAGAAGTCCCACCATCTGACAGCCGAGCCAACATAACAAGAAAAGCAGGACAGAAGTGGGCAAGGCTGCCCTTAATTACCATAGCAGCAGGAGTGGTTGTTGGGGCCTTCTAATCTGGTGTCAGTAAGAAAGAAGAGATTGCCAATAGGTTTAGTGAGAAGCAGTATTAAACCCATCTCAGATTATGAAAGGCAGACACTCCCTGTGGATGGCACGCTGAAGGACCTGGACATTGGGGCTATTTGATTTAAAAAGAGTCCCTTATTACCTATTTGATCCACATAAGAAGACACCATCTGATAATGTGAGTTGAGTCCTTTCCTTTTGTTGATTATAAACAAAGCCACATTAAAACATCATATAGTTGCGGGCATCATATTGGTCCACAATGGACTATGTGCCAATGCCTACATGATTTATGGAGACACACCATGCACAGCACCTACCTGTAAGGCAATGCAGCACAAGAGCATGCAAATCCACAGTTCGTGTGACATAACATTCCACTGACACTCCACTTTGCCACATGCCCATATCATCGACTTTTTAAACATATAACACAATACAGATGACAATCACACACTAAACACAACATCACAAAAAAGTTTTAAAAAAACTTAAGGCAGTTCTGAATCAACCAATACATGCATGAATAATTACTTGTTTTAGGGGAATTGATGACCACTGGCAGGGGTGGGTAAAGGATTGTTTTAATGAAAGAGCATGGGGCTTGAAGGTAACATTGAAGAAAAGTGTAAATTCAAAGCACAGTATAGCACCATACTTTTAATTGATTGTTACTGCCATTCTTCGATGTGCATAACAGCATAGCTCACAACTGAGCATGAAGCTCTTCTGACCCCCTGCATTGTGTTGCTTGTCAAGGTTTCCTCTAGTTAGCTCATTTGTGCACTGTAACATGCCAAGAGAAGGCCTAGGCTATCTCATGGTATCCCTGGTGACATACTGGCCATTTGCTGTAATGTTTCCATTCATCTGGTAATGTGCTCCATGGCTCTTGTCGTTCAGTTCAGACGGTGATGTAGGCTCTGCATGGTTCAAACCTTTTCTCTGGGGAGGTCAATCATGACACTCTGCTAACTATCCATTGCCTTTATGTGAGCCAAAAGGGCATAACAAACGTAACATTTAAGTGGTGTCCTTGGTCTTCAGAAAGGATCTGTGTGTAAGAAACAGTTCACAGTAGTACAGAAACAATGTAATGTGGAGGAACTTTTTGGTATGGAGATATCTTTGAGGTGTACCTTCGCGACCTGTTTCTGATTGCTTTTTTGGTATATTTATGTCTTCTTTCTATAATATTTGCTTATTTTTTCATCATCCTTTAATGTTGGGTTGTCGCATGGGTGTAGATCAACACGGAGACACTGAGTTCCCCAACTCCGTTTGAGAAATATGAGAAAAAGACAGTTTGTGCCTGCACCTCTTTGCGCCAATTATAACACGTAGTAAGAAGTCACAAAAGTCGGTTCACTTGAAACTAGACCCCCGACGCGTGAGGCGTGAGCACTATAGTTTTCAGGAGGGATTGAGCCCTAAGACTTCGGTTAATTGATCAATTATGAGAGACTTATCCCAGAGGGGGAATTAAAACCGGAAAAGAAAGGCCCGGATTTGAAAAAGGCGCGAGATACACGCCGAAACACGTGTCATCCAACAAGGGCTAAACGACAAGTCAAATAAATTAAGAAAAAATGACTTTTGTGACTTCTTACTACGTGTTATAATTGGCGCAAAGAGGTGCAGGCACAAACTGTCTTTTTCTAGTACAGAAACAAAATTCAACAAATTATGAAACTCAATTATAAAGTGAAGTTTTATAGCACTCAGATGCAATGGGTGTGTAGGTTTCGGCATATAAGGCAAAGCTGTAAGCCACACCTCCTTCAGGTCTGGATGTTCAACTTAACCTATAGACGGAAAGTTCTTGTCTTTTGAAATGTATCCATGTTTTGGCTTTTACTTTGATTGCTTATCTTATTATGTGTGTTTTCTTTAAGTTAATATCAATTACTATTAAGTAAAGGGTCACAGATATAAATACGCATTTAGGGGGTAATTCATAGTATTCAGCGCACAAGTGGCAGACGCGGCTGGCGCACAGTGTGCGCGTGCGGCAGCCTGCGCCAGCCGCATGCGCCAAAATGAATTTCCACGCACAGCGTATTCATGGATTTAAACATCCATAACCAGTCGTGGCGCAGAGTGGCGCAGTGACCCTGCAGCAGCGCCAGTTACGCCCCCGACCCCTCCCCGTGCGCCATGAACAGCGCACAAATCCCGTACATGGCGCACAGGCTAGTAGACCAGCATACAGCCCCCCCAACCACGAATATACCTGTAAAACTCCCCGCGCACCCCTCCGAATACACGTACCCCGCTGCATGGGGAGAATCACACGCGATTGGCCCTGTGCGAGCGGGGTACATGTATTATGGGGGTGCGTGGGGAGAATCACATGCGATGGACCCTGTGCGAGCGGGGTATATGTATTTCGGGGGTGCGCGGGACGTTTTACACGCGATTGGCCCTGTGCGAGCGGTGTACGTGTATTTTGGGGGTGCGCGGGAAGTTTTACCCGCGGTTGGCCCTGGGTGAGCGGGGTACGTGTATTTCGGGGGTGCACGGGAAGAATCACACGTGATTGGCCCTGTGCGAGCGGGGTATGTGTATTTCGGGGGTGCGCGGGAAGTTTAACCCACGATTGGCCTTGTGCGAGCGGGGTATGTGTATTACGGGGGTGCGCGTGGAGAATCACACGCGATAGGCCCTGTGCGAGTGGGGTACGTGTATTTCGGGGGTGCGTGGGAAGTTTTACACGCGATTGGCCCTGTGCAAGCGGGGTACGTGTATTTCGGGGGTGCACAGGAAGTTTTACACGTGATTGGCCCTGTGCGAGCAGGGTACATGTATTTCGGGGGTGCGTGGGATGTTTTACATGCGATTGGCCCTGTGCGAGCGGGGTACGTGTATTTCGGGGGTGCGCGGGGAGAATCACACGCGATAGGCCCTGTGCAAGTGGGATATGTGTATTTCGGGGGTGCGCGGGAAGTTTTACTCACGATTGGCCCTGTGCGAGCGGGGTACATGTATTTCAGGGGTGCGCAGGAAGTTTTACATGCGATTGGCCCTGTGCGAGCGGGGTACGTGTATTTCGGGGGTGCGCGGAACATTTTACATGCGATTGGCCCTGTGCGAGCGGGGTACGTGTATTTCGGGGGTGCACAGGGAGAATCACACGCGATAGGCCCTGTGCGAGCAGGGTACGTGTATTTCGGGGGGGTGCAGAAAGTTTTACCTGCGAATGGCCTTGTGCGAGCGGGGTACGTGAATTTCGGGGTTGCACGGGAAGTTTTACCTGCGATAGGCCCTGTGCGAGCGGGGTACGTGTATTTCGGGGTGCGCGAGATCTTTTACACGTGATTGGCCCTGTCCGAGTGGGGTACGTGTATTTTGGTGGTGCATGGGAAGTTTTACACGTGATTGGCCCTGTGTGAGCAGGGTACATGTATTTCGTGGGGTGGGCAGGAAGTTTTACACGCGATTGGCCCTGTGTGAGTGGGGTATGTGTATTTCGGGGGTGCCCGGGATGTTTTACATGCGAATGGCCCTGTGCGAGCAGGGTCGTGTATTACAGGGTTGCGCGTAGAGAATCGCACGCAATAGGCCCTGTGCGAGCAGGGTACGTGTATTTCGGGGGTGCGCGGGAAGTTTTACACGTGATTGACCCTGTGCGAGTGGGGTACATGTAATTTGGGGGTGCGCAGGAAGTTTTACACGCGATTGGCCCTGTGCGAGCGGGGTACGTGTATTTCGGGGGTGCGCGGGAATTTTTACCCGCGATTGGCCTTGTGGGAGCGGGGTACATGTATTTCGGGGGTGCTTGGGAAGTTTTACCCGCGATTGGCTCTGTGCGAGCGGGGTACGTGTATTTCGGGTGTGCCCCAACGAATTGTCAGTGTGTGTCCTCCCAGGTGTGCCCTCTCCCTCCTCCCCAGGGCCTGCAGGCAGACCACAACACAGGGGAACACACTGCATCCCTGGCCATGCCCCACAGGCAGCCCATCCACCCTGGCGAAGCCCCCCGGCCAGCCCACATGTCACCACGCACAAGTGAGCACTGACACATGTCCCCCAGCACCCCCATCCACCCAGCATTGACGGGCACCTGCCAGCAGGCCCCGACTCATGTTCCCTAGCACCCCCATCCACCCAGCATTGAGAGTCAGGCCCGACTCATGTCCCCCAGCACCCCATCCACCCAGCATTGAGGGTCAGGCCCCGACTCATGTCCCCCAGCACCCCCATCCACCCAGCATTGACGGGCACCTGCCAGCAGGCCCTGACTCATGTTCCCCAGCACCCCCATCCACCCAGCATTGAGGGTCAGGCCCCGACTCATGTCCCCCACCACCCCCATCCACCCAGCATTGACAGGCACCTGCCAGCAGGCCCCGACTCATGTTCCCCAGCACCCCCATCGACCCAGCATTGACGGGCGCCTGCCAGCAGGCCCCGACTCATGTTCCCCAGCACCCCCATCCACCCAGCATTGAGGGTCAGGCCCCGACTCATGTCCCCCAGCACCCCCATCCACCCAGCATTGACAGGCACCTGCCAGCAGGCCCCGACTCATGTTCCCCAGCACCCCCATCCACCCAGCATTGACGGGCAGGCCCCGACTCATGTCCCCCAGCACCCCCATCCACGCAGCATTGAGAGTCAGGCGCTGACTCATGTCCCCCAGCACCCCCATCCACCAAGCATTGATGGGCACCTGCCAGCAGGCCCCGATTCATGTTCCCCAGCACCCCCATCCACCCAGCATTGAGGGTCAGGCCCCGACTCATGTCCCCCAGCCCCCCCACCCCTCCAGCAGTGAGGGGCACCTGCCAGCAGGCCCCGACTCATGTTCCCCAGCACACCCACCCCCCCAGCATTGAGGGGCACCTGCCAGCAGACCCCGACTCATGACCCCCTGCAACACGACATGAAGCTGCACAATCATGGGCCTCATGTGCACCAAAATACCACAGCACGCCACCCCAGTCTTGACATGCAATGATTTTCCCAATCCACCACACACTGACATGCCTATGTCATGAAACAAATCAAAAGTCAACCATGTACATCAACACATGTCCGTCACACACACACACAATGGTTGCCATAGATCGTGTAAACCCACATTTTGAAATGCATGAACCCAATGAGTGAATCCCACACACGGAAGTAAAATATCAAAATGTATTATGAACAAAATCAATGTAATGAAATGAAAGCATAAAAAAATTACAAACATGAAATGAAATGCATGTCCAAAAATATGGAAAAGGAAATGTAGAACCAATCCAAAGGAATCCTAAAGAAAAATGGTCCAAACTCTCCGTCCACCAAAACAAATCCAAAGGAAACGTAAAATTTAAAATCCGTTGATCCATGGTGAAATCCAAAGAAAATGTACACATAAATCCAATGTCCAACTATGTACAAACAATTTTCAAAGGGTCCATGAGCCCAACAAAAGAAATTAAACCTATCAAAGAAACTTCCTAAGAAATAACTATATACAAAAGTGTGGGGCATAGTCCAATCACCACAAAATAAAGGAAAACGAAAATGAAACCTAACACTAAAAACTATTTACAATGGTGGCGGGCTAGTCCGACGGCTCACTTTCCAATGTCCCGGGCCAGGGCATCATCGAACTCCTGCTTAATGTCCTGGAGGCGGTCCACTTCCATGGCTCCCAGGGTTCGCAGGGACGATGCCATGTTGGACTCCAACTCCCTGCGAATAGCCTTGAGGCACTCGGCCTGCCTCAGTGCTCTCCGCATGGAGTTCTCCGCCCTGACCATTGTGAGATGTGCCTCTTCCACCCGCCGCTGCTCCGCACCTATGACCTGGCCCAACCACTGCCACACGGAAGACACTCCCAATCCTGTGTCCTCCTGCCCTCTGGCCGATGCCTGCCCCTCGGATGTTGAAGGCCCCGAGCCATCGTCACGCCCACCTTGATGCTGCTGCCGCTGTGCCTGTGCCCTGCCTTCTGCTACCTGCACGTGCTCCTCCGGCTGGGGTGCAGTTCTTGTGGTGGCCACCCCTGCTGGACATCCGACTCCCGGCTGTGGCAGGGATGTGTCCTCCACCAGCCTGGCCGCTGGGTCAGAGGCAGCTCCACAGGGTACCCAGGTCATACATGGGTGGGAAGATGGCATGGTGGATGACTGGTGCATAGGAGGTTCAGGTGAGGAAGAAGGTCCAGCACACAGAGGAATCCAGAACTGGTGACCCGTCCCAGCAGGTCAACGCGGTCAAAGAGGTATCCAAGATGACGTGCAGTGTCTTCACGAAAACACTGCAGGTCAGCTTGCATGCCCTGTTGACGCAATGCTATCCCAGCCTGGACAGGCTCAACCCGGTCCCGGATTGCCACGTCCGCAGAGAGAGGAAGGCCAGTTGTTGTGTGCTCATCCCCTCCCTGAAAACAGGTCTGGTCGTAGGCATCCCTGCTGGTGCGGGATGATGCAGTCACAGGAACGGGGACAGGATTACGCACAGGCACCTCCATGGCGGCCTGTGCTGCCTCCTGTCCCTTCCCCTGCACTGCACCACTAGCACCAGTGGAATCCCCACCTCCAGACCCTGTGTGTGTCCCTTCCATGGCCCCCTCCTCCATCAAACCCCCCACCAACCTGGATGACTCCGTGCCATCTTCCTCCGTCGGACCCTGTGGGGTCTCAGCTGCACCTTCTGCTGCCGAGGAGTCCACCTCCGACCTCCGCCTCTTGGACCTACCCTCGGCAGCTGCAGCCTGGGACACGGCACCAGACTCCTCACTCACGAGATGACAACCTGGGAGGGGAGCCTGGCCTTGCGTCTCCGGCTCGTGGTGCGATCCCTGCCGCTTTGCTCCACAGCACCCTCTCCGCCCTCTTCATCAGTTGACGCTGCAGACAGGAAGAGATAGATCACAGGCATCAGGGCACTATACAATGGACTGATACACACATGACAGTTGTACATGAGTGGCAGTGTCAAACTTCAGACACGGCATCGCACTCCCCAACACACATGTCAATTCAACTCACACACATGAACAAATCAACAGGAATGTTGCACCAGGCAGCACCATCCATACACAAACAACAGCACGATCAGCCGAAGGTGAGCCTGACATCACACGCAACACGGGGAGTGCATAACACATGCACACACGCTACCGGACTAACATGCATCTGTACATTTTCACCACTGCAGTGATAATGTCACCATCCATGTCACAACTGGCAATCAGCCACCTACATGTCGAGTCACACGCATCCATGGTGCATCACAGTTGCACACTTGTCAAATACACACACATGCACAGGTATATAGTGCAGATACATGCAGCAGGAACCAGAATCCATGTGTGACCCCACAACCATGCCACAGTACATGCACATAATATTCACATGTGTGCACCCACACATGCATTTGCCCAGCATGCTTGCCAGCACATACACCATCGATGTGTCTCACACATGAGAGGAATCACATGTGGCAGGTTCACGTCCCTGTAGATACGCATCCATACATGGCCCTACATAGACACATGTTGAACCTGCAGACTCCTGGCACACCACAACACGCACAGCGTCCAATCAGTAGGCATGTACACTTACCGCTCGACTTCAGACGGGTCTGCCTCTCAAGGACCTGGACGTGGAGCACTGGGCGTATACGTTCAAGGACCCTCATTTGGATGGTGGATAGGCGGATCCGGCACCCATTGGCATCTGCTGCCTTCAAGAGGCGCTGGGCCTTGTTGAGGGTCCTGGACCTGAAGTCCTCCCAGCGCTTCCGGACGTGTGGAATGTCGCGGACTGCCACCCCCTCCTCGTTGATGGCAGTCACGATGTCCAACCAGATCCTCTTCCGTCCTTCATTGTCGGCGCGTGAACTTCAAAAGAGGGCATCATACTGCCCCAGGACGTGCTCCACCAGGACACCAACTTCACTGGCACTGAAGCTGGTGGCCCTCTGCCTCTCTGCCTGGGGGTTGCCAGTGGTGCCAGATGGTGTAGTGTCCGACATGGCAACTCCAGAGGCAGGTGTGGGTGGGCAACTGGGTCCTGGGGCTGGTCTGTGGAGCGATGGTATCCCAGTTGGGAGTTTCAGTTCCAGCAGGGGTGGTCACAGCAACTGCACCCCTGGCTGACGTGCAGGCACCCAATAGCAGGGCACGTGGGCAGCAGGCAGGCAGGCAGCAGCAGGTGGGAGCGTGCTCGGGGATCTGGGGGGCAAGAATATGGCCTTCTGGGCAGGAGCGTGGTCTTCCGTGTGTTGGTGCATGGCCAGCTTGATACAGAGTGATTTGGCACGTGAAAAAAGTGCACGTCAGTGTGAAATTTGAGGAAAGGCCCTTAGCGCATAAGTGCGTCTGTGATGTTACGCACGCGGGCGTTCCCCACAACACAGGTGCATAGTGAATCAGCATGTGAGAAAACTGCATGTCACTATGCTATTGGAGGAAAGGGCCTTAGCGCGTAAGCGCGTAAGTGACGTTGCATGTGTGGGCTGGCTTAAAAGGTACGAGTATGACGCTATTTTCATATATGTGCTGTTTGTGGCGAGCGAGCGGGTGATTCTTGTACTTCTTGTCGGTTCACACGCGATTACGCCAGTTCGTACTCCCTGTTTCCTCAGACTGCATTCTTTTATTCTTTCAATGGGGGTGTTGCCAACACGCACATCCGCGTCTTTTTTACGTTCTTTTTCAAGCCAAACGGTGAGTCACACACGTATTTTCCAACTGTGGTTGCCCCCGTGTGTCGCGTACCCCTTCAGAGGTCATTGTAGGCTGCGTGCAACATGCGTATGCTTATTTTTGTGTTTCTGGGTGCCACAGCGTAGTGCGGGTTCATTTTTCCACGCACGTGGTCTACCAGGGGTTGCGTGCACATGTACTTTTGTTTTTGGGATGCCTGCGCGTTCTATGACCCGTCATCTTCCCTCAGGGGTCACAGACAGCCTTGTTAGAGCACTAGGGTATGAATTCCATCTAGTACCCTACCCCTTTCACCCCAATTGTCCAGGACAATTTTTTACAGCAACTCCCACATGCACAACAACATCATTGCCATGGTTGGGAGGTGACCAAGCAGTAAGGGAGGCAAAGCGGGCCGAGCTCAAAGAGGTGGGCGTGGTGGGCACAGTAGGGGACGTGGCCAGGATTTGCAGGGTGCCCCTAGAGCCCAGTGTGTGGAGGACCAATCGGGGCCACCTATGCCCCCCCCCAGTGGTTGTGGGAAATGTAGCTGACACCATCCCAGCTCAGCCCTTGTTAAACCAGCCCATTTTGTCAACTGAACCGGCACAGGATGACTCCCAGGCTGACTTCCAGGTCACCAAGTCTAAGCCACGTGTGGCGGTGAAAGTTGCTGTCACCAGGCCACATGGATCTGGGGCAGCAATGTCATCTGCTGCCCCAAGTAGCCAGGGTGAGGAGGCTGTAGGGGCAGCTGCAGTTCAATCCACCCCAGGTCCGAGTCTCCCAGCCGGGACAGTGTCAGTCCAGGTCCATCACACTGCAGCCAATGCCTGCACCAAGACCTTTGGTCATTGTGCTTTTACAGACTTCAATTACCCAGTCCACCTGCGCTTCTGCCTCTCTTGACCAGAGCGGCGTAAGCCACTCAGGATCCGCACCACCTTTCAAGAAGAAGAAGGGTGCTCTTGCACTACAGGCCGGAACCCCAGACACGGCTACACACTCTGGCACGTCAAGGAAGCCTAGCTTCAATGATGCCAAACTAGATGCACTTGTGGCCTATGTGTTGGCACATAGCCACGAAATGGTGGTGACTGCAGGCTGAAACCTAGGGCCCACTGGCAGACCATCACGGACCACATTAGTGCCCTTGGATTTGTGAGGCGCACAGCTGATGATTGCTACAAGCGGTGGAATGACCTGAAACGCAGAGCAAATAACAAGCTGGCTTCCAATCATGCCTCTACTCTTGTGACTGATGGTGGGTCTCCACCAGAGGACGACAAACTCACTGAACATGAGTCTGTTGCTGGAACCTTCGTCACAGAGGAACAGATCCAAGGCGTGTGAGACCTACCAGATTATGAAGCATTGTCCGTTGAGTGCCCATGCATGTTTGTGTAAACCAATGTTTATGTTGCTTGGGTGATGTGTTCTGATTGAGTGCCAGGTGAGGGTGTGTACTCATGAGTGGCATGGGTCACCCATGTGCTTCCTCCAACCATTCACCGGCCTTGGATTTGGGTATGACAGTATCCCTTCTAACCACAGTAGCCAATTAGCACCACATTACTGCAGTTGCCCTTGAAGTGTCATCTTGAAACAACATTGTTCAAAATTGTCAGCGTTCATTCAGCCTGATTGTTTCAATCCTCCCATTTTTACAACACATTTTTCTGCCCTAATGCCACATATGTGACATGCTTCTGTCATAGATTACACCCCACAATGGCCCACATTTATTACCTTGTTATGGGAATGATTTCACCATTCAGGCTGATTGAGTAATGGCCTGCTCACATTAATTCTTGGGCCCTGTATGAATGTGGGACATGACTGTTGTCTTCTGTCATGTTGAAGTGACCAACCATTGATGTAATTATCTGCCTGCCATCACTGGATAATTGAACACTGAATGTGTTGCAGTGTGTGGCACATGCGTATTTTGTCACACTATTTTGCATTTTTCATCTCATCATGTCCATCTCACATGGATCGGTGACAGTTCTCATTCACTAACATATGGCTGTAGTTGTCAAATGTACCATGGCTATGCTACGTGCCATCTGTGTGCTGTCATGTGTCATGTATGTGTATTGTACATGCCACTCACAGGCTACTGTGTGATGCCAGTGCTATCCAGCATGCAGAAAATGTGTTGCTTTTCCGTCTTGGAGTCCTCAGTGTCTGCTTTTTGCCTCCCCTTCCAACTCATTGACAGTGCATGCATGCCAGGGTTATAGTCATGTGGAACATGTGTAATTCATGTACTGGATCTCTGGCTTGTAGGCCTATGTGTGTGCTATGGTGCTCATGCCTGTTTCCATTTGTTATCTTTCATGTGTTTGCAGGTGATGAGGCACTTGATGCTGTTGAGATGGAGGAGATGGTGCAAACCCAGGGGGATTCTCAGCCACAACCAGGCACCAGTGGAGGACGTGGGGTGGTGGTAGGTGAAAACCCAATCCTCCTGCAGACCATACTGTCCACGGGTGTCTCTGGTTACACTTCTGCAGACCTCTATGATTAAGGTGCTGAATCGGACAGTGAGACATATGTGCCGTTGCAGGTGAGTGTTTCTGGCAGGGATGCTGTTCTGTCCAACCCACCTGCACCGGGGTTAGACCCCTCTATGGGGATGTCAGTGTTGGTAACATTTGCTCCTGTTCCTGGGCCAGCAGACCAAAGGGGGAATGCAGTCCTGCAGCCTCAGGCAGTGCCAGCACAGCAAGGTGCAGATCGCCTTGCCCCAAACAGGTGTGGTGCTCGCCGACGCGGTGGCTGTGCGCCACCAGGCAATACCGTATGGGAAAACTCCATGTACGGTATAGCAGCACAATAGGGAGCATCGTGTGAAATGATGGCTCAGGCAATGGATAGGGTGGCCACTTCCATTCTCCCCCCTGAAAGGCAGATGGAGCTCCAGCAGCAGGCAACAGACTCCATTTGCCACTCGCACAGGGAGGACATGTTGGCGTCCAACAGGGACCGACAGGCGGCACTGGAGACTCTGCGCGAAGACATGTCTGTAGAGTCACAGGCCCACAGGGAAGCCCTGAGGTTAGAACACCAGTTCCTCAGGGATACTCTGGGTGAACTTCAGGCTTCCTGAAATTTTAGGTCAGAAGAGCAGCTGGAGCAGCTCACACGTTCACTCTCAGCAGAGCTCCAGGCAACTCGTGCGGAGATCCGATCATCACGCGAGGCCATGCAGGTAGAAATGCGGGCTACCCGTGAGGTGCTGCATGGGGATCTCCATATCATCATCCTCCAGAACGAAACCTTCCACACCCGCATGCTTGCTGCTTTGGAGGACCATACCAGGGCTTTGCGTGGGCTGGCTCCCATAGCATGGCCACCTCCTGATGTAAATAAACTGAACCAAAATTTCAGGGTGGGAGGTCAGGCAACAGTTCCAATCTAAAATTAGACAGGCAACCAATAGTTAAGCTGCAGTCCTTTTTTCACAAAATGTTTAATTTTTTATCAAAATGAATAGTATTAGTAGAGATAGAACACTCAAGGTATATTCAAGACACAACAATACAAAGTGAGTATGATCCAGTATAGACAACTGGATCTTAATGTGATGGTACAAAAAAAGTGTGCTGTATCGGGTAAAACACAAACAACTATACAGTCACAGAAATACAACATAAACCCACATTAGTGGACATGTATATAAAAGACACAAAAAAATCAATGTTTCAAAAATGCATTGTCTTAATGGTCATATCGTCGACACAATGGTGTTTCGGCCTAGAAAGTGCTGTGTAGTATAGCTATGTAAGCAGGCCTTCATCAGGACTTGTGGAAACCTGAAAGGTGATCCTGGAGTGTCTATCAGAGATTTGTCCAATGCTATGGTACAAAAGAATATCCATCATCAGTCAAGATATCTGGGGTGTACTGAGTACGTCATGGAGGAACAGGAAATGAACCTCAAACAGGTAAGTAATGCTCAGCCCGAAAAAATGGAGGCGGTAACTGCAAAACGTGATTCCTCCGCCAAATATATCAGAATGCGACTCAAAATTGTATGCGCAATTTTACGGCCGAGCCCAGGCAGGGGGTCTCAAAAAGCGAGCGTCGTCACAGTGAAAGAGTATCCCTGGGAATCGCGAGCAGAAAAAACAAAGCGTCTCAGGTTGGAATGACACGTACTGAGACGCTTTGTTTTTTCTGCTCGCGATTCCCAGGGATACTCTTTCACTGTGACGACGCTCGCGTTTTGAGACCCCCTGCCTGGGCTCGGCCGTAAAATTGCGCATACAATTTTGAGTCGCATTCTGATATATTTGGCGGAGGAATCACGTTTTGCAGTTACCGCCTCCATTTTTTCGGGCTGAGCATTACTTACCTGTTTGAGGTTCATTTCCTGTTCCTCCATGACGTACTCAGTACACCCCAGATATCTTGACTGATGATGGATATTCTTTTGTACCATAGCATTGGACAAATCTCTGATAGACACTCCAGGATCACCTTTCAGGTTTCCACAAGTCCTGATGAAGGCCTGCTTACATAGCTATACTACACAGCACTTTCTAGGCCGAAACACCATTGTGTCGACGATATGACCATTAAGACAATGCATTTTTGAAACATTGATTTTTTTGTGTCTTTTATATACATGTCCACTAATGTGGGTTTATGTTGTATTTCTGTGACTGTATAGTTGTTTGTGTTTTACCCGATACAGCACACTTTTTTTGTACCATCACATTAAGATCCAGTTGTCTATACTGGATCATACTCACTTTGTATTGTTATGTCTTGAATATACCTTGAGTGTTCTATCTCTACTAATACTATTCATTTTGATAAAAAATTAAACATTTTGTGAAAAAAGGACTGCAGCTTAACTATTGGTTGCCTGTCTAATTTTAGATTGGAACTGTTGCCTGACCTCCCACCCTGAAATTTTGGTTCAGTTTATTTATTTATTCCCACCTGGGTTTTTCAGGGCTCTGCCAGGCGCCCTTTATATAATTTCACCTCCTGATGTAGCAGCAGAGGGTGAGGAGAGCGACAGCAGTTCTCCCACAGTAGTGTTTAGCCGTGCAGGCCATGAGCCCATGGAGGTATTTTTTTTTCTCAACATCCATGCATGTGGGTGTTGGGGTATACCCTGTCCTCAAACCTCCTGGGTGTCCCCCCCCCCCGGTCCACACATGGCCATTTTTTTTTATTTTTATTTCTTTTTATTTTCTTACAGTGTGTTGCCTTGTGTGGCTCCCGTGGGCATCCACTGTGTATTCCAGCTGGGCACATGCAGGCTTGTCCTGCCTTTGGGTTAGATGCTTGGGTTCCTGACACACACACACCTCCTGCTTCCCCTTTCCATGGGCTTGCAAAGTGTGTGACCAAGTGGCAGTAATTTACACAGTGACATTGGGCTCCCATGAGCTGTGTGGGCAGTCTGTAGTCAAAACTGTGTGTACATCCCTAGTGGGGATTGTTGTTGGATTGAACAGTGCATGGTGTATTGATATGTGCTAGTGCATCCATGTCTTTCTACTTATTCACATGTACCTTCTTCATGTCTTCACAAGGCCGTCTCCTTTGCAGATGCAGTTCATGTTGTATGTTGTATGCAGTACACTGACAGATTTGCCTGACAGCAACACTCTGCAGTTGGAAGGGGTGGATGTGATGGCTTAGTAAGGTTGTGAGACTTGCACTACTTTGATTTTGGACTGTCATATATTGCCACTGTTTTATCCTGTGTTGCTGTTTTGTGTTGCTGGTAAGTATTTGTTCATGTGTGCTGTTTCTTATTGATTACTGGGAGCATATTGTCTGTGGCCTGTTTACATTTGGGACAGTTCACATTCTGACACTTGTGTCATGTGTTGTGCATTCATTTGGTTACTTTCACATTGGATGACATGCCATGGTGTGTTGGGTAGCGGAGATGGGGAGGGGTTGGGTGACATGGCACTATTTTCATGTGGTATTTTGCAAGGGGGTAGTCATTCGTGCTGCATGAATGTGTTTCTTTTTGTGTCACAGCATTGGTTGTCTTTAAGTAGTTAGGGATGCACACAATGTAACACTTCCAGGTGACCTATCTCAGGCTGGTATGGTTGTGACAGTTGACTGTCCCTTATGTCATCATCATTGATTGTCAGCTGGTATGTGCCAGGGCTGTGTGCACTCCACAGGGGTAGGATTTTAGGTGAAGTAATTAGCCACCAGCTGGGTACGGGCTGCCTCACCACGTGCCCTTTCACCTCCCATGCACAGCGGCCGTGCATGTGGTTGGGGATGTGGGGGCACCACCATGTCCACCCGCAGGCCCCGGTGGGTTGCTATATTGTGCAGGACACATGCTGCCACTATGATCCTGCACACTACTGGGGGCGCATATAGCAGCTGCCCACCAGAATGGTCAAGGGAGCGAAAGCGTGACTTGAGCACTCCGAATGTGTGCTCCACTATGCCCAGTGTTGCAATGTGGGCTATGTTGTATCTTACCTCAGGTGGTGTGGTGGGGTTCCGAAATTGGCATCATCATGTGGGTGCTTAGAGGGTAGGCACTGTCCCCTGGGGAGGTGATGGTGGGTATCATTAGTGGGATTGTCACATTACTCAGTGTCTGACATGCATGCATGTGCAGAGGCATTTATACTCACCAATCAGCCATGTATCACCATGCTGCCCAGCTTCTAGGTCCCGGTTTAGGGATGACATTCTGAAAATGAAACTATCATGGGTGGACCTTGGATAGTTCGCATATACTGAGGTGATGATTCCCTTGGCATCACATACTACCTGCACGTTGATGGAATGCCAGTGCTTGCGGTTTCTATAGATGTTCTCAGTTCCCCAGGGAGGACATATAGTCACATGGGTGCAATCAATGGCACCTAGCACTTTGGGGAAGTGTGCTACCCCGTAAAGGTCCTGGACGGCAGCCTGCCTTTCTGCAGGTGTTCTGGGCATGTATATGTGCCTGCGGACTGAAGGGCGTGCAGTCATGATGGCCAACACCTGGTGTAGGCAGTGTGACTGCGTGGCCTGTGACACCCCCCCAACTATGGCACTTGTCCGCTGAAATGAACCAGTAGCCAAGAAGTGCAGTACATTGAGCACCTTTTCCAAGGGGCTCAGTGCTTCGGAGAACAGGGTGTATGATGTGAGGTCATCCTCCCACTCACTCACCAGGTCGAGCATTATGTGTGGTGGAATCCTGTACCTCCCATACACCTGGTCATCAGGCATCCCAAAAAGCCTGGTCCTGGGTGATAAAATGTGGGACCTGGCTATCCTCCTCTTCCTGCGGTGTCCCACGACCACTGCTGCGAGGAACGGTATATTCATCGTAGCGTCTGAGCTTGTTTGTTGTTTGCGCGCACTTTTATGCTGCGCGGGCCGCGTATGCCTGCTTCCTGCTGGCGTATGTGTTTCCGGATTAGCGCGTCTTTTTTGGTGCACGCCTTTCCCTGTTTGATTCCATGAATACGTGTTGTAGGCGCGCATGTGGGCGTTGCTTGCATTTACCTCCTGTACTTCCCCCATAACGCCCACATTTTCACACATTGTTCCCCATTCCGCGTGTTACGCCCTGTGTTCCGCCCACTTTTGTTGTGTGCGCTGCGCTACGTGCGCTTTCGCTGTGCGCATAGCGCACGCCGTTTGATGATGTGTACGCCTCCATGCGCCACCACAATTTTAGCACACATCCCAGGATTTACACGCGCCCTGACTTCCATGAATCAATGTGCGCGGCTTTGGCACGCTTGTGCTGTGATTTTCACGCTTGCGCTACCATTTTCACGCTTGCGCTCCCATTTTCGGCACACATTAATACCATGAATCGGCCTGTTAATGTATAAGCACATAGAGTAGGGTACAATAAAACCAATGTATTTAAGTACATGTAAAGCTCAGGTAACAAATGTGATGTGGAAGTAAGGAGCTTACCTGAAAAAGTCACTAGAACCTGGATTACATGTGCACTTAAAGGTGGATTGCATTACACCTTATTGCAGGCTTTCATAAATGATGCCATATTAAATTTGAGATCCTTTACTCACTGACGATTGAGAGAACAAGATCACAATCACAGTAATATTCAAAACCTACATATGTTTCTAAAGCGAATAAAATTCAGTCACCAACAATTTAGCAATACAAAATCACTTTTCTATTATACTTTATCATGTGCTGAATCGTTGTTTTAATACTCCTGTGCTGGTGCTAGTAGATCCGGATTGGGAGAGGTGGATATGTGGGTGTTGAGTCACCTCCCGCAGCATTTATGTTTTTTTGGAAGGATGGGGTGCACATTTCCTCACATGCAAGGCGCTACGTAATGCACCATACTCTGCAGGAACATCTCTAGACATCATAACAATTCCGTCATTGATGAAAGCCTTTACCTCCCCCCTCACAGGGCCTCAGGACCATGTCAGGACCAAGAGCCCTTCTGCCATTACTAGTTGAGCCTTAATTAGGCTCTCTGTGATTAAATGTGAAAAAAGTTGATGAATATAATTTAAATGTAAAAAATTATTAAAGCAAAGATACATCTTTTTTTTTTAAAGGTGCTGTTCAAAGCATGGGCACTATTGCCATTTGCCATGATTTCCTGCTGCATCGTATGTTAGGTAAGCATGAATATCTCTTCCCTATATACATTAAGCAAGACAAACTACTTTCAAGCTTTGGAGAATCTTGAATCTTAGATTATATGTGAGCACTGTTCACTTTTGAATTTAGACAACATTTTCCGTCATCTTTCACGTTTCAAATGTATACATCTTTTCAGGCATTGTTCATGTTTTTGAATCTAGACAGCCTTTCATTCTTGTGCACCTTTGAATTTTAGATTACGTGCAAGCACTCATGTCATATAAATTTAGTTTTTCAGGCATTGTTCATACTTTCATTTTAGACAACTTTTCAGACATGGTTAATGTTTTGAATTTAGGCAACTTTCAAGCTTTGCGCACCTTTGCATCTTAGATTACGTGCAAGCACTGTTCACTTTTGAATTTAGAGAACTTTTTCTGTTCATGTTTCAAATATATACAACCTTTGAGGCATTGCTCATATTTTTGAATTTGGTCAACCTTTCATCTGGCACAGCTTTGAATTTTGGATTATGTGCAACTACTGTTCTCATTCAGACAATTTTTAGGCATTGTTTATGTCTTGATTTTAGACAACTTTGCAGGCTCTGTGCAGCTTTGAATTTTAAAATAATGTGTGAGCACTGTTCACGTTTGAATGTGGACAACTTTTTAGGCATTATTCAAAGAGTGGAAATTAGATACATTTTCAGGCATTTGTCAGGAGTCAGAATGAGACGGACACAAAGGTAGAGTTAGCTCACAAGTTGCCATTTTATATAAAAAACAAAGGGGTGAGGTAAATGCCTATCTTTCCCTAGTCTAAAAAGGATGTCCCTGCCTAACAAACTAAGACTAAGGAAAAATGACCTAGTGTCCAAATATATCTGACCCTCAGACTAATATATTCAACAAAATTACACAAGGTTTGTTTGGCTGTCTTAAGTTACACAAAATAACATATCAATTCAAACTCAAAAGCTTTAGAAAGTTCTCCTTGTGATCAGGATTGAACTCCCTTCCCCTGGATCAATTAAAGAATACTTTAAGCAAAGTTCAGATTCAAGAAGGTTCTGTGCAATAACAAAGTACCATTTAAAGTAGCACAAACAGTCTTTTCCGATTAATATATCCTTCCAATTGGCAAAGTGAATAACTCTCTTCCAAAGACGTGTTCATAAATCAGAGAAACTGTTATTTTTCCACAGTATCTTGCTTGGTGAAACCAACGTTTCTTCCTTCAAATGTTCATAAATCAGAGAAACTGTTATTTTTCCACAGTATCTTGCTTGGTGAAACCAACGTTTCTTCCTTCAAATTCAAGTTCATAACCCACGAAAAAAATGTACATTTCTCAAAGACCACATAACTGTTAGCACATCATCCTTCTTCAAAAGAAACACTTTACTCAGGATAGCTTAATAATCATACTTCTTCTTCAAAAGAACCACTTTCTTAAATGCAACAGTTCAACAAGAAAACGTGATGGAGTTAACACTTCTTTTCCAACACACCTTTTTTACCACACCACAACCACAGTATGTTAAATCATCTTCTTCTTTCCTGGTATGTTCGCCTGTCAGGACTAAATACTATTCATCCCTTTCCTAGTTTACTTGCCTGCCAGGATAAAACTACTACTACTACAATTGTACTCTGTGCTAATGCTTGTTCCACAACTCTCCACACCAGTATTCAAAGTGAGGAGGTTTGAACAACATCTGCTTCTCTTTATAGTCTCTTGATAATGTGGGATATAACTCTTCCCAAATTGATATTCCATAAAAGGGAAGTTGTTCTCTTGCTGTCTCTGTAGTAGTCTTTCGCAGCCCATTGACGTAGGCAATTCCGGTTAAAATTCTCTCCCCCTTGATCTCTCATACAAGGAGGGCTTTGCTACTGCAGATTTGTGTTATGTCTATGAATCCTTTTGGCTGCTGGCAATATGGGTTACAATTGTCCCCTAATTGGTATCCCTGGTTGGGAGAGTTGTGCCCAGCCTGCCTTGGTATTGCTCCTCTGCGGCTTTGGCAATGCGGGTTAAAATTATATCCCAACTGGCATCCCTTGTTAGAAGAGTTGTGCCCGGTTAGCCTTAATTCAATTGTTCAGTTTTCAAAATCATCAAATTCACACAACAGTCTTTTCCAGAGTGCCCCAAGATACCCTGCTTCAGGCCAACTCACTGATATGCCTTGGCTTCTCCTTCTGACTCACAGGTGCTGTTGCAGAGCTCTTCAGGTCCCTCTAAGCTTCTGCCAGCTCCGGTCAGAATGCCATGGTACACAAAGTCCTTCAGGGGAGCTCTGACAGCTCTGTGTGATCTCTGGTTAAACTTCTGTACCGATCGGTTCATGGTGTGTCGGTAGCTCGTTTCCCACATTGCATAGCTTTCTTCAGAGTTACTTCTAGCTGCACATTCTCTGCATGGCCACGCTTCCCCTTCTTCCACAGCGTCTCCCGCACATAGTCCTGCTGAACCCACAATTGCACCATCAGCTTCTCCTTCCTCCTCCTTCTCCTGCAACTGAAACTCATGTATACATTTAAAGGTCCCACCCAGGTGCTTTCTACCACAACAGCTAGACTGCTCATTATTCATCATGAACTTTGAGTGCCTGTTCCTCCGTCCAGTACCACAAGCATTATGGGACTTGAAAGCCATAATGTTTTTGTTCTTTTTATGATTAGTTAACTTAAACTGATTTGTTAACTGAGAGTTGTCCAGTTTAGGGTATGTTATTATAAGAGTTGGTGGTTTACCCTTGGGTTTTGGACTTCTATATAAGGCAGAATCATAACAATTAGAAGTTGTGATATTACATTTCTGAACTCCCAATGTACCGCTTATATGTTGGTTAACAAACTGTTTATATTCTATGCTTTGGGAATTTCTAAGAGAGGGACCATACATTGACAGCATGCCATTAGATATTTAGGTATTAGGAGAATCACATCCTCAGAGGAGGATGTATACTGCATCCCTCTTAGTGGAGTCACCACTTCCTCTTGACAGCTGTCTCCGCCCATATGATCCTCCATCATGTTACCGCCCACAGGGTTAGGATCAGGTAGTGGCTGCCTTCAACTGGCCACATGGGATGAGACTTTAGGCTGGGGGTTAGTGATGGCTCTGCAGGATTCATCACACATTGCTTAGCTTTTGAACTTAGGCTACTTGCAAGCATTGTTCAGGGCTTAAAATAAAATAACTTTCAGGTATTGTTGTGTTTGGATCTTTGATTGCTATCCAAGCACACCGGTTTTAGACAACCTCTAGCACTACCCATGCTCAGATTGAGTCATTTATGTCTTCAGACAGATTTCACAGCGTTGCCCACTAACCACAGCTCCTCCTGCCCATTTTCCAATCTTTCAGACTAAAACTCTTCCACCATGTCACACTCTGCCCAGATCAGAGCTGCATGCTGACACTCTAGAAAACGAACTGCTGCCCTACCCGGCCACCCTCTCGCCCCTTCTACCATCGCCTTACACCTCTATTCCCATGCTCATGCACGCACCCCCTCTCCCATCTGCACCACACCCATTTCAATGCTTTCTTGCCCCCCCACCTCTCATCTCAATACCATCCTCAACCCTCCAGACCACCCTCCATATAGATCTCTCACAGCCCTGAACAGAGTTGCATGCTAGTTCTCTAGAATACAAAACATCAGCCCCTTCAACCACCAGTCCTCTGAAACTCGGTCCCCCCACCCCCAACAACCTTTCTACACACTCACCCCCAGGCCATTTCTCCACCTTTCCATAGGCCCACATCATCCTTACAACCCTGCCGTTCCATCACCAACTCCCACCTTCCATCCCTAAGCACATCAGGGCGGCCCTAGCCAACATGCTGCGTCCAACAGCCCCTCCACATTCACTGACACTCCTTTGGCCTCCGATTACCCCAAAACGGCACTGGTCTCCCTCACCACCAGACCTCCCATCCTCATTCTTATCCTCTGGTGTCCCCGATCGCACTCTTTGCCCCATTCCACCAACACTTCCCACACACAACCAATTCTATCCTAGCTCTCTTCGCCTCTCCTCCAAACCCCCAAGTCCTGCCAGTCTCCCACCTACCCCTCTCCCACCAACCCCACCATACTTTCCTCTAAATCCCACATCCTTTCCCTTGCTGCCCTAACTCTGCTCACACACATCTTCCAACTTCCAACTCTATACCAACACAACTCTCCACCAACTCCCAGGCAAACCTTCAAACTTGCCACCTTCAACAAACCAAGTCACATGATGACCCCCCTTTTAAACCTAACACACTCCTCCTCCAGAGACCAAACCTGCTCTCTTGCATACTCATAAATTCTAGATCAGTCTCCAAACACAAATATAACATCTTTGACTTTCTCTTCATCACTGAACCCTGGTTCTCTGATGACTACGAACTGATTACACATGAGGCCTTCCACTCAGGCTACTCCCTGATACTGCAGAATGAATCCAGCAGAGGAGGAGGGGTGGCATCCTCCACAAACACCATCATTCAGTCCTACTCAAGGAGAAACTAACCTGCAACACTGACTGTGAATCCCTGCTAGTAAAGATACACGTCAACCCCTCTGTCAAACACAACATCCTACTCCTATACAGATCCACTGGCTCCAAAAGGAACTTTGCAGACTCCCTTATTGACGCCCTAACAGCCACCTTCATTCAGCATCCATCTCTCACCATATTAGGAGATTTCAAAATCTGGTTTGACATACGTTCAAAACCCATGACCCGTTCTTTCACTGACAGCCTGGAAGCCCTCAACTAGGACCAAAATATATCTCTCCCCACCCACACTGCAGGACGCACCCTTGTCAGTTTATTCTGCTTCATGAACCTTATCTCCACTCTGCCTCCCTGCCCACTAATCTGGACAGATCACTCTGCAATCTTCTTCTCCATCCTGCCACTCACCCCTCCCTTTCCTGTCATGCCAGCCTTCTCTGTCCGACCTCTCCCTCCTCGTCCCTCTGTGGAATTAAGTCTCTATTCACCCTGATCTGGCCAACGTCCTCCTAAACTCACTCCCAGCTCTCTTCCACCATGATGAACCTCCCTCCATTGACCTTTCAAATCATTGGCTCTCCAGGACCCGCCTTCCCCTCACTCTGATAAAACGTACCATTCAGAGACCGTGCCTAAATCCCAGGTGGTACACATCGCCACTCAAATATCTCAAATCGCACAAGTACCAACTGGAGTTGACTTGGAGAAGTAACCCCACACTCCAAAACAAAACCTCACTTGCAAGACTGACCGGGGCCTACTGGACAGAAATTAGAAAAGCCCAAATAATCTTCTATGGGAACCGAATCTCCAACTCCCGTAACACTAGCTGGGAACTGCACATAATCATCAAGGAATTCAAGATGCCTCCCTCCCCTAACTCCCAATAACTCTGCAACGCTCTGTCTGACCACTTTCACAATATCGCCATTGATAAACACTCTTCCACCATCTCCAAACTAGCTTTGGCACCACCTTTCTCTTCCCACCCCCATCCAAGCCCCAACCCTGTTCTGCCCACTGTGCCAGTCCACTACTCTTCTCCCCTCTCACACCCTGAGTTCCTCAAATTGCTATCACAAAGCCGACCTTCAGGCAACCCTGGAGACCACCCCCCCTTTTTAAGAACATCCTAATGACAACATGTGCAGGTAGCATTGCTAGGTCCATTGATAACCATTCTCTCTCTTCGTGTATCTTCCTGGAGCCCTTCAAAACTTCTTATGCCAAACCCATCCTCAAAAACGATCTCATGACCCACTCCTTCCTTCCAACTACTGCCTTTATTCTAAAACCTACTTCATTGCCAAACTCATAGACTGCTCAGCCTTCTTGACCCAGCCCAATCTTGCTTCAGACTCCTCAGAGGAACTGAATCTCTCTTGTGTCAATTTGGGATGACTTAAAAAGAACAGCAGATTCGGAAGGATGCAATGCACTCACCTGCCTCTACTTATCTGCCACCTTTGGCACCATTCACCACACCACACTTGCATACAAGCTCCACTCTTTAGGGATCAGAGACTCTGCCCTAAAGTGGATCTCCTGCTTCCTGTCAAACTGCTCACAAATCATGCTCCCCCTTTCTCCTCCTTTCTAGCCCTGTTCTAGAAGGAGTCCAGCAGGAAGCCTCCCTGTCATCCCTCCTCTTCAATCTCTACCTTAGCCCACGCCCAGCACTCATCTCTCATAACCTTCTCTGATATAATTATGCAGATAATACTGAGTTCATTCTGAAGATCCCTAAAATGCCAGACTCCCCCCACCCTGACCTCCCCTCCTGCCTTTCTGAAATTGATTACTGGATGACGGCCAACCATCTCCTCCTTAATCCAGGCAAAACTGAAATCCTAATATGCAACAAAACTGTTTTCCTCCCCCAAATAATCCCCTGGCCACGCTCCCCAGGACCCGCTCCTGCAGCAGCCATAACTGTCAAAATCTTGGATGGACACTAGACTTAAATCTATCACTCTCCCACCACATCAACTCAATATCCAGAACCTGCCTCTTCCACCTATGTCTCCTCAGGAGAATATTCCCATACCTATCCTACCCACACCAAGTCTCTGCAATCCTCGGTATCATCTCCCCCACTTAGACTATGCCAACTCTGTCTACTTGGGCACTTCTCATCAAGAGAACATATTAGCCCTACACTCAGAGTACTGCATTGGCTTCCTATCAGTCAACGGGCTACCTTTATATCCTTGTGTATCACTCACTGTGCCATCCATAATACCGGACCAGAATTTCTTCAGGACAAGCTCACAGGCTACCAACCCACCAGAAGCCTCAGATCTGATTGTGCTCTTCTCCTTGCTATCCCTGTTTACAACTCCACCAGAATGGGAGGAACCACTTTCTCAGTCAAAACCCCCTCCATCTGGAACTTTCCTCCCCTTACATCTATCATCACAGCATCCTTCATCTCCATCAGCCATGCTCAGATCACAATATTTCGCACTGCAATGTAAAGCAAGACACAGAAACTTTCAGGTTGCTTCCAACCCTCTTGGCATCAACAAATTTGCAAAACACCAACAAGTCACGTGGTCATACACCTACATGTAGATGCTGGCCATTGACGAGGTGGCCCACCCCTGTACTCTCAAAACCATGAACTACTCAGTGTACACTAATACACTACACACAACTACCATCAGACTGAGAATATGACCAATAATTAATTTCAGATCAGCGGGTTAAACAACAAACGCCTGGCACTGAATACAGCTTGAACCATGTAAGAAGTAAGGAATGGTGGCCACATGATGAAACTCTTTCACCCTCATCTCCATACACTCTACCATCCAGCATTGCTTGATTGGGAGGGCGGCCAGCCCATCTGGCTCCCTGTCTCAGCCTTGTGCTCGCTCACCTGCATCCTGTATATGGCTCTTGAAAGTTTGAGGGTTGCCGGTATATTAAACATGAAATGTATCAGGATAGCCTGTCCATGGCACAAAATAAGTACTGGGTTTTCCTGTCTATGACACTCTGCTTTATTGTTATTCTGCCTGCAGTTAAATGAATTATGGGGATTGCTGATAAATGCACTCAGAAGGTACTTCAAATTGTAATCATACATTTCAGGACGACAGCCTCTCTATTGCGCTTAGAAGATGCATTAGGTCAGCATGTTTTATTTTACCTATCGATAACACAGCCTTTTACAGATGACCTTAGCACTCAACTATTTCTAAGATAAGGCTCCATATTTATGCACACACCTCTTCAGTGAACTTCGGCCGCAGGCATGTCTACCCGCCCATACATTCGAATGCAGCGATGACCTACAACACATTTTCAGCTCTAACTGGACACAAAACACTCCTGCATGCTTGAACACAGCACACAACACCTACCCCATCAGAATGCAGTGACGGTCTATGACAAAATTCAGTCTAGCTATCGTTCTTGTTATCACACATATCCCTCTCCACTCAGTACCCATCCATGTGCCTGACTTCATGGATAGCATGTCCCACCCTGGTGAAGACTCATGACTCGTCGGCAGCCCACCGGCCCCAGGCGGCAGGGCGGCTGCAGACCGACACGTGAGGCTGCACCATCACGTTATGTGGCAGAGCACAGACGCCAGCTTGTATTAAGCCAACCCCATCTTGCTAGAAACGTGCAGATCGAACCCAGGCAGAGCAAACGTGCACACTGAAAGCTGCAGAGTAACCCCCATTCGACCACGCTCACAGAGGCCCACACTTCCCCCACCTCCCACTGTATGGCAGATCCGGTGAGGACTTGTTCTCGCGAGCCACCAGACACGAGCAAACAACAAAATAAAACACTGAAGCTGTTGACCTTCCACAGTACATCATTGCCCCAGCCATGAACGGGAACATTAGGAAGTAACTGAGACCAGCCCAAACCCTGCAGGCCCTGACCCTGCACCAAGCCCCTAACGTTAGACGGCGTGTCGCCTCATACCCATACCTACCCCGAAAACTCTTGCATTGTCTAGAAACCCTTTATGTAATGTATGTCCTGTTGACTAACGTTCGCTGCTAATGTGAAGGAGAATGGGTAAAGAGTAAATATGCAACCGATATTGTTTATAATGTAGAGATGTACAAAGACTGGCTAGCTGATAACAATATGTGATAACATGTGTTGCCCTCTTTATACACACACCTGCCTAACACTACCTCATGTTCGTATGTCAACTATAGATGTGAATTGTTGTGCTAAAGGGAATGGTCCCCAGTTAGTATCCCTTCTAATGCAAATGCATATGAGTCCTTTCAGAAACCCCATGTGTTGTTATTCGCCCCTCACCCACAGAACAGTATACTGCCTTGTGCAAGAGGCCGCGCACAGAGCTACAAGGCCATTTCCTCCTGCCCAGGCCCTCTAGAGATAGCTGGTGTTCAAACAGCACAGCTTCGCCTCCCCTCCCCACCCTGCTGGACCCATTTCAAGCATCCGCCTCCCCCATGTCAGAGGCGGCCACAGCCTGACTCCATGACTTACGAGCTACCTGGTCCTAAATCCCACCGTCTCTCAGGCACCAGTCACATGCCCCCCACGGGCCAGTGGTATCCCCATCGACCCCAAGTTAATGACCCTAAAAAGGGGGGCACCCACATGTGTACCACCAGATCGTAATACCATCCCTCACCTAAACTGCCAAGACAGGGTGGTCAAGTGACCCCTCCCATGCCCCTGACTATGCACATGAGACCGGATTGTTTGAACCTAAGGTATCCTCCAACCTGATATATTGAGACACTCCAGATCGCATATCAATGTTCCTGTCCACATACTGATCTAAGGTCAGCGCTTACAAGAGTTGCAAACCAACAGAGAGCATAAAGTGTGACGAATGGGTGGGAATGTGTGGCCAAAAGGGCAAATGTTAGTTTAGTTATCAATCGTCGTTACAAGGCATGTCCGGCCCGGCACTCCACCCCGATGAGCCCAGCTGACCTTCCACCCCACGTGGCTCAGCACCAATGTCCGCCAATGCTGGAGAAGCAACTGTATACAATGTATACCACCTAGCCACCACCACACAATCCCTAAGACTATGTGCCCCTATAGCTTGTGTCATGCGTGACGTAGTTCTGTAATAAGTAGGACTGTCTTTGCGATTGTCAGACAGAGCGCTCTCGGAGTTTGCAGAGTCCTTTGGATGCCCTATATTGATCTATATAAAGCTCTTTTGATCTCACCCGCACTTGGTCCTGGCCTCATTCCCCTTCTGGGGTGTGTCCTTTATTGCCTCTCACTACGGGGGGTGTGTTTCTGGGGACACTTACATTCAGTGGTGACCCCATAGACGTGATATATTTTTTTAAACTTTAAACTGTCCCCTTGGCACGAGACGGCCCCGGTCGCAGTGGAGACGCACGGCGCGCCCGCTCAACAGAGCTGCCCACCTACGGCAACTGGTACGCAGAGACGTGCGCACGCAGTTAGGGTGAGAGGGTACGGGTCCCGTTTGAAAAAACCCTTAGTACCGCTCGCCCGAGCCGGGTGGGGCCATTGAGTGCGAGGCCGCGCCACTTGGACGGACCAAATCCGGAGAGTCTCAGATCAAGACGGGCACGTGAGTATTAAGTGCGAGTGATAATAAAAGGGGAAAAAATCTGGAGGACAAGGGGGAAACGAGTTGGGGGACATAAAGGGGACTTTTTACTTCTAATACTTTCCCTTTCTTTGCATATGGCCATTAGGATACAAAAGTGAAAAAGGGAAAAGAGGACGGGAACCTAACTCTGCAAGGGGGTAGAAGGCGGCGCCGCATAGGGCTATCTCGACTAGTGCTGGGAATAAGTAAAACAGTAAAAACATAAATTAAGAGTGTCTGAGTGGAGAGACACGGAAAATACGTTAGGACTAGCTTCCTCTTATTCTTCTCTAATTCCTCTCATCCGGGGTAAAATAAGGTTTTAAAATATATATATATATATATATAAATAAACAAAAGATGCTGTGTGAGGGTTAAAGGGGGGTCACCGTAGAATGCGAAGGGCAAGGCAGGGAGGGTAAATGCTGTATGTGTATGCTGAGGTATGATGAATGTCTGTTGTGCGTTGTGCACATCGTATGCTTGTGATTTTCTGTAATAAAGTGACTCTATATAATAGCACTGTTTTAAGTACTTTTCTAGAGGGTACGGGCAATGTAAGTGTGACCTGGTAAGATTCGACAAACCAGCACTTTGTGTTGAGTAAAAGTGTGAATTGTTTATTAGAACCTGAAAGTGGTTGAAGTCCCATGTACACAGTGACCCACGCATAGTGAAAGAAAAGACTGATACAAGAGAACAGAGTAACACAGGTTTAGGCATGGGAGTGGAGACACCCTTAACGCACATCTGTAAAAGTTTGCCAGGACATTCAGAAAGAATAACTAAGTACCATGACCAGTGGGTAACAGAATTGAAGGGGGAGGGTCTCCCCCAGGTTTGGCCACAAGGACGGTCCTTTGATAAAAGTGTTCTGTACATGGTAGCCACCTGCATATTCCTAAAATACAAAGGAAAACAATTTCATAACAGTAGAGAGATACTAGATCTATGGCGATTATTTGAGGAAATACCTCCACCAAGGAAAATAGACACCACACTTGATCAACCTGCCCTCATGGCTACCCCATCAGCGCGAGCAGAGGTTAGCAAGGAGGACGAGGGAAAATAGGGAGTGATAGAGGTGACTTGATTGTACCCACTTCTGAATAAGACCCCACCCGCTGAAGGATACAGTGATCCTGCATACGTGCCCACTAGCACCCCCACCCCTACAGCAAGGCCAACCGCACCACCGCCATACGAGTGCCCCTGATCAAATGGGCAGGTGAGTACCCCCTCAGTAAACATATGTAAATTGACAGAAGACTTAGACGCCAGGCTCTCGATAGCCAGAGAAGAGTTGTCAAGGATACAAAGCCTATGTGAACAAGGTGAGCCCAGTACAACAAGGTCAGAATGATTGTCCCAGTCCCACCCCTTAGATAAGTCAAATGAGGAAGGGTGGAAGAAAGGGGAGATACTATTCAGAATACAAGAGGAGCCCACCCAGATAGTAGAACTGGAAGCGAACAATATAGGAGGAAGTGTGGAGGGAGGAGAAGTGGAAGGTGATGGGAGAGAAGAGCTGTGGTGTGACCTGGAAGAAGACGAGCAGGAAGCTGGGAGATTGGGAATGGCGGCAGGAGGTAGTTTAGTGGAATTAGGGGAAACACCACTGGGGAGGACAATGGAACAGGAATGGACAGGGAGGTTAAGAAACAGGACGGGAAGGATAGCCATGATGGGGAAAAAAGGAACAAAGGTGAGTATTGGGAAAGGAAGTAAGGGATGATTACAACTCCCACTAATACATTGGTGGGTGGAAAGACCAAATTATATACCCTGGGCGCAGATGGATAAGGCAAACTTACTAAAATCACTGCCCCCGCTATCAGGTGGAACTAGCAAGTGGATATACGCCTTTGAGAAACACACTGCAGGGGTGCCCCTGGCCATAGGAGATGTTAAAAGTTTACTCGTGTCAGCAGTAGGGGACCAATCAGACATGGTGTGGGCAAAAGCAGGTTTCCCGTGAATAACACTGGATAGTGACAGACATGATGGCGCTGCCTTCAATACAGTGCGCGCACCCGCGTTTGGGACGCATTGAGGGAAACATTTCCAGACACGACAGATGTACAGTCAGTAATGCAATGCACTATGAATGATGGGGAAGAAGTTATGGATTACATTTTTCGAGTACAGGAGATGTGGAGAGCTGAAATGGGTACACCATATGACCAGTCAACATCATTATTTTACTTCATAATAAAGAGGGGGCTCCCAAAAGAAGTGCAAAACGCGCTTGACAAAATAGCAGGGATTGAAGCGAAAGGCTGGCCAGAGATACAGAGCATAATAGTGCACTATTGCAAAAGAATCAAGGAAAGAGAGAAGGAGGTGGCACAAAAAAGGCTGGCAGACGAGGCCAAGTTAGTACAAACAAAACTAGTGAAGGTCAGTGCAGCTGTAGCAGCACTCCCACACGATAGAGACATGGAGGAGGAGGAGGGGGACTGGTAGCAATACAGGGGAGGATGGCTGCAAATTGGGCAGACAACGGGCAGAGACAGTGGGACAGGAGGAATACGGAGGACAACAGTGGCAAGTGTGGCACCCCAGCAAAAGAAGAGGTGGGTACAGGGGGCGAAGAGGATGTGGACAGAGATACGGAGGTAATGGCGTAAATGGGGGGCCAGGACCCAGAGGGGGGCAAGCAAACTGTTGGAATTGTGGGAGGTGGGGACATTTCTCACGCGAATGCAGAAGCAGGCCTAACCCGAGTTACCAAGATGACCAATATTACGGGCACCCCCATCTGGGGAGCCCATGCGGGTTGCCCCGGGATGGGGGAAGAGAACAGCAAGACCAAAGGGGGCAAGAGCAATACAGGGAAAGACCACACAATGTTCAACATCATCTACAAAGCAGTGAGCACCTACCCCACACTCAAAACAACACATTCACTACAACATCCAACATAGGGATCCTCGCTGTCCTGTCTCTCAGGTGCTGTAAGTCCTATTCTGGAGTCTCTGGGAGAAGGTTAGTCCTTCCTCACAGGTTTTCCAATGCTTGAGACAAGTGTTTGTTGCCTTCTGACATCACACCAAAAATGCTTTATGCTAAAGGACGTGGGTGGAGGGGACAGGAAGGAAGGATAGAGACAGAGAAAAACAATACGATGGAATCTTCCTACCTCTGTCTACACTAGATCTGCCCTGTTACTCTGTTAAAAGCATGAAAGGCCTGTTTTGTATGCAGAACCCCCTATTTGAGGCTAGTCCTTTTGGGATGGGTGAGCCCGGGTTGGCCCTTTGATACCTGCTTCCCATAACATACTGTACTGGGAGGCTATCCTTCTGGAGAGTACTAATACCAGACCCCACAAAGAATCAAAAGAGGCACCCAGCCATTCGGTCTCTTCCCCTGCCAGTTGCGAGGGCCAGTCTGTCTGACCAGAATACACATAACCCTTCCACAGCTCAGCTGAGCTCACAGTGCTCAAACATGTGTGACATCAATGTGATGTGACTTTAAGAAGTATCAGAGATGTTAGCCAGCATACCTTAAACTTAGGTTTAGCTCATGCTTAAAGTTTACAACTGCCTCCAGGAGATTAACTCTCATAGTTATGTGGTTTTAGGACTATGGCCCTCATTCCAACCCAGGTGGTAAGTTCCCTACTTTACCACCATGGTGTAAACTCTGTTTACACCATGGTGGATGGCGGATTTACCGCCCCATTCCAAGGTGAGTGGGGCGGTAAATCCCCAATCCCCATTTACCCTTCCCCATTCCCATTTTTGCCCCATAGGGCATAATGGGAGTGGGGAAGGCGCTAATTACGGCACCGTAAATTACGGTGCCGTAATTAGCGCCAAGGACGCTTAGCGCCTTGGTGCTTAACGCCTGCTAAAAGCAGGCGTTAAGGTGGAAATCAGGCGTTAAGGGTTAACGGCGCCGACGGCGCCGTTAAACCCTTAACGCCTGGGTTGGAATGAGGGCCTATGTGTGCATATTTCAAATGCCACCCCAGTGCTGCAATTACTTGGCTGTCACTAAAGCTGTCAGAAAGCACCTGTGCCCCCTGAACCTCCTCTGTGCCACTGTAAAGTCGGTGCTGCAGATCATGACACTGATTCAGCAGGGCACATGTGTGCACTATAATTTTGACATGGAGTTGGCTGTAAAGGGGGGGGGGCTGGTTTGGATACAACCCTTTTGGAGTACCGACATAATTTTATTATTAGTAACAATAAAAAAGCCAGTCACCCTGGCCGGAGGTCAATCCTTCACACTTCTGTAGTAAACACTCCACCGAGACTGCCCTCGTGCATGTTTCCAACTTTCACCACTCCAAACTCTCTTCTATACTCATTCTACTTTTGACACTGTTGACAACTCATCTCTCCCCCTGCTGCTCCAGGACCTTAAGCTTCACAAATCTGCTCTTGCCTGGATCTCCTCCTACCTGTATGGTCGATCCTTTAGAATTTGTTGGAACTTGCAAACCTCTGAGCACACCCCACTCCCTGTCTGCGTCCCCTTCAAGTATCAGTTCTCAGACCTCCATAGCTTTGCGCTAAGAAGACTTATCTAATCCTTTGGTTTCACTATCACCTTTTTGCTGAAGACACTAAAATATTTCTATCATATCCCTCCTTCACAGTAGGTAATGGGAATCGATTTCAAGCTGTCTCTCTGTTTTTTGTCACAGGATGGCTCTCTGCTGACTCATTTCTTACAGCTTTCAATGCCACCCCTCACCTCTCATATCTCCTTCCAGCTTGACCATCTAGCTTCCTCACTGGAGGCTCACACTCTTGGGGGCCCTCATTGTTAGCGAACTACAACTACAGGAATTCATCACTATCACTGACTCTGCTGATTATACTAACCACCTCAACATTCTGTAAATTAATGCTTTCCTTACTAAACATTCTACAGAAACTCTAGTCACCACTCTCATGCTCAGAAAACTCGACTACTGCTCAATTCTACTCCTTGGCCTTACTATTAACTCCTTCCTCCCTCTAGACAAATTCCTCAACTTTGCTACCTGCATGCTCTGTAGCCTTCCTAGGTTCTACCCCACTTTTAACTACCAGCAACCTGCTGGCTGGCTCTCCGTGCACAACTGCTCTCTTTTCAAATGTCTACTCCTAGTCTACAAAGCTGAAGAGGAAGTGTCAAGAACGATTCGCACTCCAGCCACCCCTTCTAAAATTCCAGGAATGTTCATGCCGAAATATGTGATGAATGATGAGCAAATACACCAGCAGAGAGCTGCAGTTGGGCTCTGTCCAGTACCTATCAGAATAACAGCACCTATTGAAGTACCGACACCTAAGAAAACCTGGACAGTAAGGTACCCATTGAGAAAACCATATAGACAAGTGAGACAGAATGACGATTGTCATAATGTAATTCCTGAAGAAGCTAAGAAAATACTGAAGGAAGACGAATGGTGACGTCATGAGAACCCAGACTGACTCACATATAGAAGATATAACGACCTGAGAATGATGACAAAAGAGATGAAATACCATGGATAAGCGACATCCTGAGCCTAAAGTGAAACAATTGATATGTCAGAAACTTATGCCATATGCATGATGAAGATATTCAGTTAGTTTAAACATGTATAGATGCAAGAAACCGCAAGAAGCACCAAAATCGTGAGGTTTGCTTATGCATGGTAGTAAGATAGTTTGCGGCAAGTGCCACCTATACATATAGATACCTCAAAGAGCACTTTGTATAAGTGTACTTCCACTACGCACAAGAGCAGAACCAACCACAGGTTACTAAAGGTCTCAAGAGGAGAGTTTTGCAGCAAACAAATAGAGAATTAAAGACGGAGAGAAACTCAGACGAAGGTAACCATGCCAAGAAGCCAAGGTCGTATTAGCTGGAGTAGGGCGACAGTGGAGACAATTAAATAGAAGAAGAACAGAGTATCCTGTTCAGGGAAGGTCAAGATAAGCCACAGATGGCAGACGACTGGCAGAATTAAATCAAATACACGAAATTGCATGAAGGAAAGGCCGATTTCATGATGTCGGAACCACGTGACCAGGCAAGCAGGATGGGATGAAACCTTTACACCTATGCATGGACCTTTGCCATACCCAGATGCCTTAACTTTCCCAGACCAAGAAGCAGACTCGAGGCCAACCACAAAGAAATAATTGACACATGACCACTGAGGTGATGATTGATTGTAACAATAATTGGTGGGAAGCTGGGGTGCAGACAAACTCCCTGCACTCGGCCAGCTAATCTGCATGTTGCTAAGCGCAAGTGAAAAAATATGAGTGGGGTTCATGCCAACCCACTCATAGTGGACCGTGTAATTGAGGGTCCTATAGTTAGTAGAACCAATGAGACGTTGTACTTTTAGTGACGTTTACAGTAGTCATTTTGAAGGAAGGGCTTAGTTGCCCCTCCTGACATTGTTTATCCAATCCCCTCTCCTCATTACCATATACAGATATAGTACCTATATTAAAGTTACCTTCCTAGAACCAATCAAGTTGCATGCTAAGTTTTAAGAGTTACACGTCAGTGATGACAAGTTTTTGGTATAAATGTTATGTTTTTTCTGAAATTAATTGGAGTTAAAGCAAGAAGGAAGATCGAGCGATTGCTGATATTCATTGAATTCCCTGTTTTTTGTACGTTTGTACATTTAACGGCCTCCCGCTGCCAAACTATTGAGTTTTCATTATTGATTTGGTGCAAGAGTACGAATCTGCATGCCCATCCATCTCAAGGGTGCTGCTGCTCATCCTAAAGTGCTGTTTGGAAATCCCCAGTGCTATGGGCCGGCTGGGGTCCATCGTGCACACTTGGTAGCAGAAATTGATGTTGATGGTTGAATTAGAATCGATTAGATAAGACACCCATTGGGCGTCGACATAAGTAACTCCAGGTCCTCGGAAATATCAGGAGTCCATTGCCATCCGGCTAAGTAGAACGAGAAGCTCCCCATAGATAGTGGGTAGTCTAAGTAAAAACCCTGCAGGTTAGGCCTGAATGAACCTTTGCTTTCCCCCATAAACCCCTTCCCACTTCTACGAGCAGCTGATCGGACTAACGACATGGAGAGGCGGTAACGAAGGCAGTGATCCCGAGTGTCCGGAGAGGAAAAAAATGCAAACGGTTTGTGAAAAAAGACTGAATGCTTTGGTAAAAAGTTGCATGCCTTAGAACAAGTAATCGGAAGGTAACGGAGGGAGGAGGGATTAAAATAACGTCAGAGTAAGAGTATAATGTATATATAAGGGGAAAATATTGACTTAAGGGTGGCCAAGCAATAGAGAGAGATACCGGGAGAATAACCGAGAGAGGAGCATACGCCCAGATACCTAGGTTTTAATATAGTGCTAAAAGAAGCCTTCATTCAAGGTCCTGAATTAATAGGAGGCTATAGGAGACCAGAATCGATTAAAGGTGATCTGAAAGAAATGTGCTTACATTCCATGTCAGAATAACTATAGGGGCAGAAATGCATATGAGGAAGGAGATGGCATGAGATTTATGTAGTCTTTCTAGTCTGTAATGTCTGTTTTGTGTTTTTCTTTTTTCTGATGTCACGAGGTAAGAACAGTTTTGGGAAAAATAGCATGAAAATTGTGCGATTGAATAGACCAAATGTTGTATGACATGGATTGATGGTTGTTGTTTGAAAAAGTAAAAGTAACAAACGGGATTGGAGCTTGCGACGATTGGTGCTCGCTCATATTATTGACCTTGTTCTTGAAATGTAAAGCATAACAAAGTGTTATATAAGGAGAGGTGTGGGTGCGGTTTCCCAGAAACATATTACAGTGTTGACGGCCCATGTTAAAACATTGTTCTATACATGGTTTAAAAGAAGTCACCTATGTTACTAACATCACACTGGTTTCAATGAAAAGTTGCATTCCATCCATAAACTCTAAAGGGGTGGATGCACTGTGTCTTTTCCTTCTTCTTCAAATGCAATTGAGAATTAACTTTGCAAATTGTTTTTATTTTGTACTATCCTTTGCGATAAGGTTTTTACAATAATATGTAGTGACATATCAATTAAAATATGTTTTTTCATGGCTTATACACATGGGATATAAATAGCTGTGTGTTATAATGTGTAGAGTTGTCCGTTTACAACCTGTGTAGTAGATAACAGGGTAGCTAGTGGTGGGGTTGTTCGCTTTATATGCACTTCCTCATCCACCACAGCCCCCAATACAAAAAGGAGAAAGCATTTTATGCTCACATTTATTTGAACCTATTTTGGATTAACAATATGGAAAATGTTAACTATGTCTCATTTTCTGATGATTTGTAAAATAAATGCCTTGAACTGCCTTCAATCCTAGGCCCACCACAAGCAGCTTCAGCCATTACACCTGCAATAACCAACCCCAATGAGTTAGATTTATTGACTCAAAAAAAGAAAAAATGGATTCGTACCGAATCACATGGTCAACTTATGGTTGAATACCTAAAGGCGGGTGTTATCCCGGAAGGCCTCCAGGTGATAAACATCCCCCGAGTCTTCCTGGATAACCCCAAATTCATGGCCAACTTTAGTGGGGTTGGAAACAAATGCTCACGTGACTGGGTCTTTCTAGTGATTGAAACGGCAGAGAAAGAGTCCAGTAAACAGAAAGAGGACCTTCTTACTCTTGACAAGAAATTCAAGAGGAGTCAGTTATAGCAGATAGTAAAACACTATTGGAAAACATTAATGAGGAAATGAAAAAATTCAAAACCTTCACCCTGGACAAAAAGATATGGAAATTGAAAAAAGATATCTTTAATTATAAGGAGGAAGTGACTTATCCATACCTTGTTCCATGCGTCTTCCAACAGTTGAACAGCACTCAGGGAAACAAGAGGGGGTTTCAAAACACCAAACCCCGCAACAACAAATATGTTACATTTTCAAATTCGTCCAATAGGAGTGATTCAGATTCCACCACTGGTCAGCCCTCAACAAGCCCAGGTGGGGCTCAACAGAGGGCAGAACAACAACAATTTTTTCAAGGACAACGGCGTCACGGGAAAACCAGACAGTGGGGCACCACACAATGCGCACCCGCCAATGGCAACCACCACCAACGAGCCGGTAGTCCCTATTTTCAATTTAAGTTCACACATTTTGAGTCCCAACAAGTCCAGTGTACTCAGTAAGGGGCTTTCATTTGTCCCCACAAAAATAACGAGTGAATTTCAAACTGAGAGCGAAATGAAGAATATCTTCCGCACATTGAGGCTGAAATATTTTTTACATAATGGCAAAGACAGGAACCTGCCAAGCGATAATAAATCAGGTCTGAAACTCCCTTCGTACTTTATGCCCACCTCCATGATGGTCTCCCCAGAAATACTGACTTTGAAAATAAAATACTCTGAGAGATTAAATATCTGTCAGACTAAAAATCATCAAAAATACAACTTAACGAAAGCTGAAAGCATTGCTCTGAGACAACTAGAGGAGAACATCACCTTTACCATTAAAACGGCTGATAAAGGTAATGACATTGTTTTGTGGGATTCGATAGCCTATAACGCTGAAGTCAGTAGACAACTTGGGGATAGTACATGCTATAAAAAACTTGCTGGCAACCCAACTATGGCATTGTCGGAGAAAATATCCAGCCTCATGAACCATGCCTTGGATCAAGGGTGGATCAATCAAGAAGAACATGGATTTCTGACAAAACCTAACCCTATGACACCGGCCTTCATGTACTTCCAAAAGTACTCAAAAATGCACTAACACCGCCCGGGAGGCCTATAGTTTCAGCTATTGGTTCACTGCTGGAGCCGTTATCCATCTATACAAACATTTTTCTGAGACCGTTCATTCTCAAAATGCGATCATACATTCAGGACACCAGTGCCACGATCAATATTGTGGAACAAATACACTATGCCACCCAAGAGATTCTCATCACTCTTGACGTTGAATCATTATACACTAACATACCTCAAATTATCTGTATTGAGATCATGTATCAATACTTGGAAAAGAGGACAGACCTCACTATTCCCTCTAACTTCATTACAGAATGTATCAGATTGGCTTTAACAAAAAACATTTCCCTTTGTGAAAATGTTTATTACAAACAACTTCAGGGGACGAGCATGGGGGCAATGTTCTCCCCTGATCTAGCTAATCTCTTTGTGGCCAACTGTGAAGAAAAGTTTATATTCGCAGAAACAAAGCCATTCCAGTCACAAATCACTACATGACGTTGCTATATAGACAATGGGCCTCATTATAACTCACCCGGTATGGAAACAACGGTGGCGGTAAACCCGCCGCCACCGTTGTTTCCATGCCGGGCGATTACAACTCCCGCAGGCGGAGGCGTCAAACCCGCCAGGTCTGACCTGGCGGGTTTAACACCGCCCACCTGCAGGCGGACGAGGAAACACCGGCACCATCACAAGATGGTGCCGGTGTTTCCATGATCCCCATCCCCATGGAGTCCTATGGGACTCAATGGGAATGGGGATTAACACCATTCCGCCTCCGGAATTCCCCAGACACCGGGGTTGTAATGCCCCGGCAATTCCGTAGTCACAGAGGCGTAATGGTAATACGAGTCCGGCGGTAACCAGGCGGTTTTACCGCCTCGGTTACCGCCGGATTCGTAATGAGGCCCCATGTTTTTATGCTCTGGAAGGGCACAGAAGAAACACTAATGACCTTCCTTATGTGGCTCAATACGCGGGTGCCAACCATTAAATTTACCATGACATTTGACACTAACAAAATAGCATTCCTTGATTTAGAAATGTATAAATCTACGGATGAGACTTTGTCAACAACCTTATACAAAAAGCCAACTGACAAGAACACTTTGTTACTTTTCAGTAGCTTTCATCCACAGAGCCTCCATGAAAACTTGCCATTTGGACAATTTTTACATATACAACGTAATTGCAGCCGCATAGAGGATTATAAAACCAAAAGCCAAAAACTCAGTCAAAAGCTCAAAAACCTCAAGTATCCGTCCAAGATCATCAGGAATTCCATGAAGAGAGCACACAATACTAGACGAGAAGCGTGCCTTACAAAAGTAACTAAGATCAGAAAAGGTAAATTAATCCGCATTACCTCCTTTTCCCCTATAAGCAACGACCTTAGGAGAGTTATCCTAGAACATTGGAAAATCACACAATCTGAAGACTTCAAACTTTTGACCCCTAGATTTGCATTTAAAGAATGTGAATCCTGAGGTATAAATTGGTACACACCTATCGGGTCAGAAAATAATTACCAACTGACCAAGATACTTTATGAAATCTTCCCCCTCTTACGGGACACGTTAAATGTGGTCATTGCTCAGTATGACAACTAACGAGCAACATTAAACAGATTGACCTCAAGGGACGCACTTGGCACCTGAAGACTTTCATTAATTGCCAGACCAAATGGGTTGTGTACGGTTTAAATGTCCTAACCAGAAACGAGGAGGATGAGAGAAGTTGCACAAGTTGGGCACAGACCATCTCGGATGCAGAAAGAGAAGAATGTGAAGAAAGAGAAGACGAGAGAAGGTGCAAAAAACGCTTCTCTAGAGGAAAGGGAATAAGATGGTCAGATTCTAGTGGATCTGCACCAAAGACATCAGAGTCAGCCACACAATGAGACCGACATGAAGGAGTATCTAACGGTCAGAGGGGGGTGTCTCCACCACCCTATGTGAGCAGGCTAAGGACATTGCCAGGAAGACAGCGATGCATGAATATTACCCCTGCAGTGGATAGAAAAATGATGAGAGAGGAAAAGGAGTGCCATGTGTCACAATTCCTGTTACTCGAAAAAGGAGGAACGAGACCACAGTATATACCATGGCCACACAAGGATCAAGATAATCTGAAAAATAAGCTTCCAATGTTAACATCGGGAGATAGAAAATGGATACATGAGTTAAAAAAGATGACTGAGGGAACACGTTAGCTATCGGGAATATTAAGGGTCTTTTAATGGCCATACTTGGTGATAAAGCTGACGATGTGTGGACACGTGCAGGTTACCCTGGTGTGGCTACAGTTAATACTGCACATGATGGAGCGCCGTTTAACAATTGCAGAACCGCGGTATGGAAAGCATTATGAGTGCTATACCTGGATACTTCAGACAGGGGAGCTATAACGACACGTAAAATGAAGGAGTCAGATGATCCTTTGCTTTACATTCAGAATTTCCAACATGCCTGGGTGCTGGAAACTCATGAATCTTGGGGGAAATCCATACCCGTGTTTTACCATATAATATGGCACGGGCTGCCAGATCAAGTACAGAAGCAGCTCAAGAAATTGGTAGGAATAGAGGCCAAACCGTGGTCTGAGATACAGTTGACCATAGCAAACTATTGCAGGCTGCTGCAAGAGAAAAATCGCAAAAAGAGGCTGCAGAAAAATATAAAGAGGCAAAATAAGTGCAGAAGAAATTGTCAAAATATGCCATTGAAGGGACTTTGATCACTAACACAGTCAGATCAAACATGCAGGAGGTCAATAATCAAAGGCAGTTTGATCAAGGCAATAAAGTGTTTTACCCAAGAGGGAGAGGCTTTCGAAGAAGAGGATGGCAGAGTAATCAGGGAGGTTTTCAACATAATCAGGGAGGTTTTCAAAACATGTAAAACGGCAATCAGGTTATGTCAAATGGGCAAATACTCAGAACACTACCAATATGTTGGACGTGTGGGATGAAAGGGCATCTAGCACGCGCATGCAGAAGTCAAGGCATGGTGCAAAACAACCAAGGTACAAGAACACAGATGGTGAATCCACCTGTGTTTTTACAGCAGGGAGGAAATGGAGTTGCACAAAATCACACGGTGCAGCACAAGCGCCGGGAGCACAGAAAAGTTTGCAACCTCAGTATATGACACATTTTCCGCAAAGATAGTCTCAACAGTTGCTGACGCAACTGTTACAAACAACAAGTACAGGGCAGGTACTGAATTCTGGAATAAGAAATGACACTAGTGATGGGGGAAGACCATTCACTCAACATGGGACAAAGTTATGTATGAACTAGGACAGCTCACTGGGAAACCTGTTGTGTTCTATCCTATCAGTGACACCAAACACTCACGAGGAACCAAGGGTAGGTGTCCTTACAGAGGATAAAGAGAATTCTTTCTTAGTTGACAAAGGTGCAACACACTCGTGTATACGTGAAGGCAAGTTTTCTTTGTCCGGCGATGCCATAAATACTCAGGGCTTCACAGGAGCAACAAGTCGTGTTCCTTTTACAAAAGAACTTCCAGTTTCCATGGGAGAATGTGACATGTATGTGTCACTGCTGTATTCAAGACAAACCGCAGTAAATATATTGGGACGAGACCTAAGGACAATCTCGTTCACGTTGAAGGGCATAGTATGTTCAACTCCAAGAATGCATTATTTGAACGTATGCGAAATGATTTGAGCATACGCAGGACAAACGGCTATGAGAGTTGTTTCATTGGAACCAGAAATATTCGCGTATAGAGTGCGCATATTAACGTCATGGCTACAAGGCCTTACAGACAAACCAATGAGAACTCCAGATGAGTTTCTATTTCGGCCAAGAATACCTATGCATGGGGAAAAAGGACAAGTGTTTCCCTTGTTAATACAAACAGCCATTGTACGATGAAAAATGGCATTGATTGATGGCTATGCTGACGAAGGCAGACAATGGTGCACAGTAATCGCCATTGGGGAAGGATACAGTTTGACTGACGTCACTGATGACGATCTGTTTGAAGAACAAACAGGTGTAGATGAAATGACAGTTGAGGTGAATTTCATCGATTGGGTGAAAATGATCAAACGAGAAGTGCCCCAGAAAATGGGTCTGAAAAGTACAAGGTTACCTCAGTGGTACTGCGAGTCTCCTTTGATTTTTAACAGAGTTCTGCAGATGGACTTAAGCAATATTGCATTAGAGAGTGTTGTCTTGCAATATGTGGATGACATCTTAATTTGCAGCACGACAGAGGAAACGTGCTGACACAATTCTATTCAGCTATTGACTGTATTGGCTGAGAAAGGATATAAAGTTGACAAAGAGAAGTTACAGTATTGTCAACAAGAAGTGCTGTACATAGGCCAGCTAATCTCACATGAGGGGAAAAAGGTTACTCCTGAAAGGGCTGAAACCATAGTAAACACAGCCAAGCCACACACGATAAAACAAATGCAGGGTTTTCTAGGTTTATGCAATCATGTCAGGACATGGGTCTTTGACTACAGCTCCTACACCAAGCCCTTGTTACAAGCCCTAAAGAAAGCACAGGTGACAAAAGAAAAAATGGTGTGGACCGAGACCATGGAAGAATGGGTTGTTGAACTAAAGAAGGCCATTTGCACGGCACCATTTTTAGGGATTACCAATTATGCACAGGAATTCTACCTGTTTTCACACATGAATGGCAGTGTTATGACGGCAGTACTCACACAGAACCACGTTGGGGTACAAACCCCAGGCATATTACAGTGGTAATTCAGACCCAGTAATGAGAGGTCACTTTCCGTGTGAACAAAGTTTAGCTGCCGCAGCGTTCGCCATAGAAAAAGCTACAACCATTGTGATGGGATGCTCAATTACATTGTTCATTGAGCACGCACTATTTGCCATTCTAGAGAAACCAAAAGGCACATTGACATCTCATAGAGCTTCGGCTTATGAAGTGATCATATCAAATCCATTGATTAAGATAATTAGATGTAAGATAGTAAACCCAGCTATGTTTATAGCAGAGCCAGTCACTGAAGGAGAGCCAATCCATGACTGCACGAACTATGAAGAATTTTATGACGAGATTCCCAGAGTGAAAGAAAATGCATTGGCCAAAGGAGAAATCGTCTTTGTTGATGGTTCTTTGAGGATCGATCAAAATGATGGGCAAGGATATACATGCACCGCTGTGATGAGGCACACGGCAAATGGAGAATTTCGAGTACTCATTAGTGTACGATTACCATCTCACTATTCAGCACAAGCTGCAGAATTATTGGCGTTGATACTCGCACTTGAGAATCACGCAGACCAGGAAGTGACGGTGTACAGTGACTCCGCCTATGTGACATCGACAGTGCATGCAGTCCTAGCGCGCTTAAAAAAGAGGGGCTACCTCCGAGCGGATGGCACGCCAATGCACGCAGCCTTATTGGACAGGCTCATTAAGGCACTACAACTCCCTGTGGGCATAGCGGCCGTGAAATGCACCACCCACACGAAAAGGACAGATTTTATCTCACGCAGAAATCAAGCAGCAGACACGGAAGCCAAACGTGTGGCGACCGAAGATGAAATAATAATGAATGTGGAAATAACTGATGTGCATGAGAGAATGATTGTTGCACAAAGTGAACCTGAAGGTTACAGTAATATGGAGAAAAAACAGTTAATGGAGCTCCAAGGGGAGGCACCACAGGAAGAGAAAGCCTCTAGAAGCGACAAGGGTGTTCTTTAAACCCCTCCGAGAGCTTGTGGCGACAAGACAGTGCTGGTAAACCGTTGATGCCTATAGCCTTATTGAAAATAGCACTGGAACAGTTACACTTTCCAGCACACATAACAAAAGAGAATCTAGCAGCGAGAATTGCCAAACACTGGTTTATACCGAACTCGGCAGATCACGTTACATTTTTATAGTGAACTGTATAATCTGCCAACAGTTCATGGCTGGGCACACACTACGTGTAATCAGAGGAGTCATTTCAAGGTCCAATGGACCTTATCAACACTTGCATGTCGATTATGTCGATATGATTCAAGTATGTAACCGGTACAGATAACTAATTGATGTGGTGTGTCCATTCTATAGATGGATAGAAGCAGGTCCAAGTACACACCCAGACGTGCAGACACATTTCTGGTGAGGGAGGTATCTCCCAGATGGGGAGTATGTGAGGTCATGAGGTCAGACAATGGACCTCACTTTGTTAATGCAGTATTTGAACAGATCAGCTTGTTGCTTGGTATAAAGCACACGTTTTCTTCGGCATATCATCCTCAAGGGAATGGGATATGCGAGAAGCTCAACAGCTTGTTAAAGGAAAGGATAAGCAAGTTGAAGCTTTCTCTAAAGAAGGGATGGCTACACTGTCTTCCACTGGCACTGTATGCTCTCAGAAACCAGCCTGTTTCTGACCACCATCTCACGCTGCATGAAATTGTGACAGGCAGAAGGATGCACACACCATTAACACCCCGCCATAGAGCTAGATATGATGCTCAGCCAACAGGGGAAGTGTTAAGATCAGAAATGCAAAATTACTTGAATTGCATGACATGTTGTTTTACTGTAATTTGAGGACAGCTGCAGCGACGACAAGAAGGGTGCAGGGCAGCACAGAACACAGAAGGTGATATTGCAAAAAATCAAGTTCAGAGTTTATGTTCCCTGGGGACACGTTCCTGGTGAGAAACCTCACGAGAAAAAAGTGGGATGAGCCACGGTTCGATGGTCCCTTCAGAGTGGAGGATGTCACTCCCTCTGCAGTCAAGTTACAAGGAAAAAGAACTTGGATCTTTTTGCGTGACATCAAGCCATACAACAGAGAAGACCCTTTGCCCTCCCCCCAACGCGTAGAGACTACATGCAATAGGGAAGAACAACAGCATGTGCAGATGAGATCCATGACGAGGAAGAAGGACACATGACCAGCAAAGCAAAGGCAAAGAACTTTTGTGCTAGTTGTGGCTTAATTTTGGACATTTCCTCTGAGCAAAATAAGGGGATAAGGACATAAACATGGACACTCTGTGCATCCTGGTTGCAGGGTGAAGTAGAACATTGCACATATAAGCCACAACATAGTTTGTTGATTTGAACTTTGGACTGAGGCACACTGAAGCCTTGATAAGAAAAGATATGCCAAATGTTGATCGAGGACACACAAATTGGAAGAAAATATAGTATCCTGACTCTTTCAACACAGAAGCCTTATTTGGACTCACATATGGTGCCATGCAGTAGTGACATCACTAAAAATGTGTTGATCTATTTCGAGTTAGTATTGAGGTCCTACCCGTCATTAGTGGGAAGGCTCAGTAACATCAGAAAGAATGAACACATATGCACACCTAAAATTCTTAAGGGGAAAGCCAATTTCTTGGTTTTGCGGGTTGGTAGTGCGGTGCTGAGGAGTGTAATACAACCCTGACACTAGGTTGTGGGTTTGAGAAAACTGGGAGAGGGAGGGTATCTACAACTTGTGGACCCCTCGCGTCCTCTGCACACTCAAAAATACTGTCCGTGGACAGTCAATACATTCAGTCATATAGGTCCATAAATATATGGAAAAACTCCTGTGGTTCATTCAATAGAGATATGTTAGAACAAATTGAAAAAAATGAGAAGAAATTAAATTAATAATAATTAATCAATAAATAATTCAATATCACTCTAGGTTCTCGGTACAAGATCTATCTATACATATATTTGTTTATTTCACAAATATTGTTAGTAGGATTCTCTTTTGACATGCTTACAGTACACAACTCACAACATTGTTTGGTATACAATTGTCCAGAACTTATTGCAGTTTCTGTAATTTCTCACACATGACAATTCTTAAAAACTCAACGCGTTTCGGGACAAATCCCTTCTTCTGGAGTAAATGTTAAGGAGTGTGATAGTCTACTTCTATCCATAACTTTTCTTCAGTTTCTAAACTTCGAGGAGGATGTTTCTGGGTATCTATAAGAGAAATAATAATTCTCAGATGGAATCTTATTCATTTAGTCAACAGCAGGTGTTCTTACTAATTGCATTTATCACACTAGCAAAGTGCTTCCTACCTCACATTGGTGCCCCGAGGTTGTAACTATGGGTCTAAGTAGCAGATCTAGGAATCAATCAAATCTTCTATGGCCCAAAAGGGTCAGTGTGGACCCTAGGTCTCAAGAGGAGAGTTTTGCAGCAAACAAATCGAGAATTAAAGACGGAGAGAATCTCAGACGAATGTAACCTGCCAAGAAGCCATGGTCGTATCAGCTGGAATAGGCTGACAGTGGATACAATTAAATAGAAGAAGAACAGAGTATCCTGTTCAGGGAAGGTCAAGATAAGCCACAGATGGCAGACGACTGGCAGAATTAAATCAAATACACGAAATTGCATGAAGGAAAGGCCGATTTCACGGTATCGGAATGACGTGACCAGGCAAGCAGGAAGGGATGAAACCTTCACACCTACACATGGACCTTTGCAATACCCAGACACCTTAACTTTTCCAGACTAAGAAGCAGACTCGAGGCCAACCACAAAGAAATAATTGACACATGACCACTGAGGTGATGATTGATTTTTTTTATAAACAATTGCATTGGTTTTTACAACAATCAACATTCAACAAAACCAGCAGTAGTTATCATAGCACTTTAGCATCATATACATATCGTTTAGTATTTACTGCTCACCCCTTACCCTCCCCCAACTCGAGCCTACTGCACTTCGAATTCTGCTCCTTTTTCCTCCGGGGGAACCTCCCCTTCTGTATTCTCAAGAGTCTCCTGATTGCTTAAGCAGTCCTGGGTGGACCCATACAATGTGGCCACTAAGTGTTTCCAGGCCGTCAGGGTTCCTGCTTCCTCTTCACCTCCCCTACATCCTGCTTCATGTCACACTGCCGTTTCAGCATCGGTCCATTTCTGGAGGTCGCTCCACCAAACGTCTACCCTCGGCCTGTTACATGCCTTCCACCCCATAGCAATTCTTTGCTTGGAAAGTATATATGCCAAGTCCTTAAGCTTACTCACATGTTTAAATTGGCACGGTCTAGGGAACCCGCCTACCATGCATGCCCATACTCATTCCATGCTTAGCTTGATCCCTTTCTCATGTAGTCGGTGGGCTACCTCTCCCCAGAACGTCCCAATTTCTGGACATGCCTAAAACTTGTGTTTCATTCCTGCGTTTTCTTCCCCACATTTGGGGCATGTTTGCCGTTCAGAGTTCTTAACTGAATTATCCTCTGGGGGGTAATATATGCCCTGTGGGTTAAATATATTTGTATTTGTTGTAGCCTCGCGTTCCTAGACACTTTCTTATGGTACCCTTGAGCCCTCTCCCATAGCCCATCACTCATGAGTTCTCCGGCTTCCTCTTCCCAGTCTTGTCTTAATTGGGCCACTTCCTTTCCCACCCTGGACATCAGCAGCTCATAGATTCGAGACATCTCATGCCCTCCCTCTGCTATATCATATATAGTTTCTAAGGCAGTGTCAGGTTGATCTTCCAGTATTATTTCAGACCATGTCTCTCTGATCCGCCATGCCATTCTAGTATAAGTAATATACTGCCCTACATGTAGGCCCGTAGCCTCTGCCAGCACCCTGAATGCCTTTATTTCCCCCTCCTGCCATATGTCTCCCACTGTTGCTATCCCCACCGCTTCCCAGTGCCTACGAATCATTTTCCTTATTTGCGCGTCGCCCACGGTCAATGCCACTAGTGGCACTTGCGGAGAACACAGGGTTGGGTTCTCCATGACCTGACAAGCTTTGCCCCATATCTTCCATCCCAATCTCATCATCCCCGGGTGCCCTTTTTGCTCGGATTTGGGCAGCCATATCACTTCTTTAAAAAAAAAACGGGGCACACTCCGATCTCAGCAGTCTGGACTCAGATGTTGAGTCTTCCGTTAACCATTTGGCCACATATTGCAGTTGACTGGCTAAGTAATAGACCTCGAAATTAGGCAATTTTATACCCCCTTTATCATACGTGTTCTACAACTTCCATAAGGCAATTCTCTTCCTAGTTCCAAGCCAAATAAACCATATGCTCTGGAGTTTTACAAAGAAACGCTTTGGTATCATGTATGGTATGTTCCCAAAAAATGTAGTAGCCTAGGCAACACCACCATCTTCAACAGCGCCTCCCTCCCCATCATGGCCAAGGGGAGCTTAGTCCAGAACCTCATACTGTTTTCAATGTTCACTACCGCTTTCTCAGTGTTGTATTTGTATTCTGCCTCCACCGTGTGATAAATGTCAATCCCCAGGTATCTGAAAGTGCTAGTCTCCCATGGTATTTGTAAGACTGGCAGTTGTTCCCGCTGGACCCCTATATACCTCCCCAGGGGGAAAATACACAATTTATTGGGATTAACTGCAATGCCAGAGAGCAACGCAAATCGCTCCATTACTACTAGAATGTATTGAAGACTTTCCTCAGGGTATCTCAAGTATAGTAACATGTCATCTGCATATAATGAGATTAAGTGTGGTCCCCCTTTTGTGTAAATCCAGACTTCTTCGTATTGCCGTCTCAAGTATATCGCCAGGGGTTCCGATGCTAGGATGTACAACATCGGGGACCAAGGACATCCTTGTCTGGTGCCCGTACCGAGTTGCCACCTCTCCGAGATGATCGCTCCCTTCCTAACTCTGGCTAGCGGTGAACTGTACAGTAGTTTCGCCCACCTACGGTATCTGGGCCCCATCCCATATTCTCTTAGAGCTGCCATCAGCCAAGGCCATTTGACGGAGTCAAAGGCCTTCACTGCATCAAGTGATACTATTGCGATCTCGCTCGAGTCGCCTACTGTGTGCTCTATGACCCGGTGGAGTCGTCTGAGGTTGTCTGATATGCTTCTACCCGGGAAATACCCAGACTGATCAGGGTGTATTGATCTGCATATAACCTGTCTCATTCTATTTGCCAACACATCCGTGAGCATCTTGCTGTCCTGGTTCAGGATCGACAGCGGTCTATACGACCTGCAGTCCGTGCTTGGCTTATTAGGTTTGGGGAGTGAGATGATGAACGCCTCTCTCAGGGATTCTGGTAGCGTCCCTATTTCAAATGCCTCATTTAACATTGCAAGCAGCGAGGGGAGCACTTCTTTCCTATATATTTTGTAAAACTCACTGGGGAGTCCATCCGCTCCCGGGTCTTGCTGGCGGGTAGTTGCTCAACCACTGCTTCTAATTCTTCCAATGTAATTGGGGCATCTAGATCCTCTTGCTCTTCCGCACTTATTTTTGGCAGGCAAATATCCTCTAATGTTTCTGTTATCTCACTACTTCCACCTCCTCCTGTGTCCTCGTACAATTGTTTATAGAATTCATGGAACTCTCCATTCACGTCCTCTTGGGTATCATATATTTGCCCACTCTCCCCTATTATTGTTCTGATCGTTGGTCTAGGGGTCTCACTTTTATACAGCAGTCTCCCCGGCTTGTCCCCCCCCGCGTGTTGCCTCTCTATGTATTTCTTATAGTTTAGATTGCACAACCTCTCCCAATGCCCTGCGCATTCCTGATGCAATTGGTTTATGGTTTCAGCATCCTCCTGGGAGTTACCTTCCTTACCCAAAACTGTCTCTAATTTCTCCTCCGCCTTCTGCAGTTCCCTTAATATGCCTCCCTGCAGCCCTTTGGATTTTGATATAGCTGATCCTCTCATCACCACCGTAAATGCTTCCCACAGAGTGACGGCCAATTCAACACTTCCAGTATTATTTTCAAAGTATTCTATAATTTCTTCTCTCAGGTCCTCCCTGAACACTGTGGGCCTCATTACACGGATGGCGGTAAGGATTTATAAATCCTTACCGCCTTACTACGAGGTCCCTTTGCGGGTTGGGGAATTTAACGCCTGCTTTTTGCAGGTGTTAAAAACCAACCCGCAAAGGGACCCAGGGAGCTAATTACGGTACCGCAATTTGCGGTACCGTAATTAGCGCCTTCCCCATTCCCATTATGCCCTATGGGGCAACCTTGGAATGGGGCGGTAATTCCCCTGTCCGCCAAGGCGGTGCCGGTATTTTACCGGCATGAACCATGGAGCTATTAGCGCCATGGTTCTCCGCCATCCGTGTAATGAGGCCCTGTGTCTTTCAATGCTTCAGCTCTGAGTCGCCACCTTGGGATACTAGCTCTTGGAGGCAGATATTGCCATGTCAAGACCAATGGCGAGTGGTCCGAAAGGACCCTCGCTTTGTACTCTGATCGCACTACTTCCGCCGTCATCTCCTGTGAGACAAACATATAGTCTAACCGTATGTACAAATTTTGTGGGGCAGAGTAGTGTGAATGCTGTCTATCATGCAGGTGGTGTAACCTCCACATATCTTCTAGCTGGAGGTCTATCAACAGGGTCGTTAGGGTTTTGGCAGCAGGGGTGGGTTTGTCTGATTTCCTGTCAGACCTGTCTATCTTTGGGTCCAACGTGCAGTTATAGTCGCCTCCCCATATCACTGCCCCTCCCCCCCCCCCGCAGGTACGTGCTCATTTTGCTATATAGGGTCTTGAAGTAAGCCATTGTGTATTGATAATGCATATTTCTCTATTTTCTATCAATCCCCTTATTGCCACCATCCTCCCATCTGCCTCCACTGTGGACTGTAGCAGTTGGAAGGGGGCCTGTGGCGCTACCCAGTTGATCACCCCTCTGGCATAGGCCGAGTATGTTGCATCTATAGTGGTCCCCTTCCATTTCCTCTGTAGTACCTCTTGTTTCTATTTCGTGAGAAGTGTTTCCTGTATTAGAGCCATATCTATTTTCTGCCTCTTTAAGTACATCATAATCTTGTTCCTTTTCAGGTAACTGTTGAGACCCTTGACATTCCAGGTTACTATCTTAAGGTCCCTCATATTTCAACCACATCCAGTCCCCTCCCTTGTCCCTCTCTGTCTACTGCTTTAAGCGCAGGCGCGCATGTGTGTAAGCTTGTTTCCCAACAAAAAAACACTGCAAATCCCCCAACTCGTTAGGGTTTTGGCAGCAGGGGTGGGTTTGTCTGATTTCCTGTCAGACCTGTCTACCTTTGGGTCCAACGTGCAGTTAAAGTCGCCTCCCCATATCACCGCCCCCCACGCCCGCAGGTACGGGCTCATTTTGCTATATAGGGTCTTGAAGTAAGCCATTGTGTATTGATAATGCATATTTCTCTATTTTCTATCAATCCCCTTATTCCCACCATCCTCCCGTCTGCCTCCACTGTGGACTGTAGCAATTGGAAGGGGACCTGTGGTGCTACCCAGTTGATCATCCCTCTGGCATAGGTCGAGTATGCTGCACCTATAGTGGTCCCCTTCCATTTTCTCTGTAGTACCTCTTGTTTCTCTTTCGTGAGATGTGTTTCCTGTATTAGGGCCATATGTATTTTCTGCCTCTTTAAGTACATCATAATCTTGTTCCTTTTCAGGTAACTGTTGAGACCCCTGACATTCCAGGTTACTATCTTAAGGTCCCTCATATTTCAACCACATCCAGTCCCTTCCCTTGTCCCTCTCTGTCTACTGCTTTAAGCGCAGGCGCGCATGTGTGTAAGCTTGTTTCCCAACAAAAAACACTGCAAATCCCCCAACTCCCTTCCCACTCCCCACCCTTCCCATCCCCAACTGCCCCAACTCCCCAAACAATTGCCCACCTCCATCCTTGGATCTCAGGCTACCCTGCATCTAGTCCCTTTCTGCAGCATAGCCGATACTCAGAACCCAGCACGGGGATACTTAACTAAAAATGTCCTACCTAATATAAACTACTGGGTGTTTAGGTGCATCTCCTCTGTTCCTGCATTGAAGCTACAGTTTATGATGCATTCCTATACATAAAGCCTTGCATAACTTCCACCACTCAGGTCAACTATCTTCCATATATAGTATGGATCTGGGGGAACGGATCTAGTGCGCAATTATAGTCTAGTCCCAAAGTCAATATACGTGCTGTACTTATCTCCATAGGATCTACATATGCGCATGTGTAGTGTTGCGTAGGTACCGGTCCACTTCTCTATCTCCTTCTCCGCCTGGTCTCCTGGTCCTGACGGGAAGTTCCTTGCGTCCAACCATGCCATCACATCCTCTGGTGAGTCAAAAAAAGTGTCCTGTTTTTATGGAGCACTTTCATCTTCGCCGGATACAGCAGCATGTATCTGTAGCCCGCCTCCCGCAGCCTCCTTTTGACCGCCACATAGTTCATGCGCTGTCTCTGCACTAAGAGGCTCTAGTCTGGGTTCACCGTGATAGTTGCCGATGCTCTGCTTATCGCCCCCCCTCTGTGGAAATGTTCCAAGATCTTCTCTCTGTCTTTATAGTTCAGTATTTTGGCGATGATGGGTTGCGAGGGGACCCCCGGTGGTGGCTTTCTGACCAAGGCTCTGTGTGCTCATTCGACTGCCAACCCTTGGCTGAGCGCTCTGCCAGTTATCTCTTGCAATAACATATTCTTGATGTAATTTGTCGGGTCCGATTCTTCCTCGCCTTCCGGGAGTCCCACAATCTGTACATTATTTCTGCGTGTGCGCCCTTCTGCTTCTTCAGCTCTGCTTTCGAGGTTGTGCACTTTTTGTTGAAACGTGTGGATCTGTTTGGCGTTGATCGAGCACGTGCCTGTGTTGGCTTTTACCTCCTTTTCCAGGTTCCCTGTGTGCTCGGCTAGCGCTCGAACATCTTGTCAAAGTAGATTAACGCCCACACTTTTGCACACGATCGAGGTCTTCAATTCCTGGATATCCGCACCTATCTTGCTCTCCCAGGATACTTTTAAATCCGCTATGGCATCTAATATTTGTTTTTCGCTGCAAGCTGTGATTTCTTCCTGTTGTGTGTGCTGTCCCTTAGGTCTGGCCCCTTCCATTGCTGGTGGCGATTTAGCAAACTCCTCTAGGGTAGGTTGTTTCCCTTTGGCTTTGGGCAATTTAGATGCCCTCTTCACACAAATACCGCAGACGTGTCAGGTGCTACTTTACGATAGGTGTCAGTTCCTTCGTTGGGGACAGGTCGTTCTGTGCGTGGGGGTTTCTCTTTTGTTGTTGCTCTGAAAAACAGACTTACTTTGCACCACAGTTCTTTAATTGTCCGATTGCATCTCCTGCCACGTTCCCCAATCCTGCTCTAGTCTTCTGCTCACGGACGCTGTTTGCAGTACTCCAGTGACCGCGCCCCCCTGCAAGTGTTCAATATCTGCTCTGCTTGTGTAGTATTACATGGCTGTCTGCCCGTGTTGTGCCTCTTTCCAGTTGCTGCTGTATATGAGAATTCCTTCCATCCTGATTGCGTCAGTTTCACAATTTCGGAAGGTGACCAAATTCAGTATTCTAGGTTCCACTTGGGCTCTGTCTCTTGCCTTACTGCTCTGTTCTGCCAAGTAACAGGGTTGTTTATACCAGCCATTTCTGTGTGTGAACGGGTGCCAATGCATCTCAGGGGTGACGGGGTCTTATTGCCGTAGTGCAGGCCTTACCGTTTCCTTTCAGCCGCAGCAGATCTGGGATGCAGCAGTGTGCAGCATTACAATAGTCTGGGGTGTGCATCTGCACTTGTCTACCAGTACACTGTTGAGACTTGCACTCATTTCCCCAGTGCTCTCCATGCGCCTCCTCTGCTTCAATTGTGTGTCCCAAGGGACAGTGTTTATCCAGGTTGTCCCCTCACTCAGAAGGGCACCTCACTTGCCTCTCAATGGCTCCTCTATTTCACTGTGCACCTTCTTGTCTTGCTTCACCGCTGCACCACTGTTGTGATGCTAGTTCAGCATACAGCTGCTGTAGTACCACACCATTGCCGATCGCCCAAGCCTTAGGGGGTTCAAGCAGGATCTGGCAACAACCAACGTGTTCTCCACCAGCTGGTTAGCTAGTATTTGGTTGCGGCATAAAGGCTTCTACTCCCTGCGCTGTGGGGACAAAACTAAGTTCTGGCTTTTTCCACCTGTGTTCCCCTCATGTTACTGTTGGTGCTGTTCCTGTGCCTCAGTTTTGTGGCCCATTCTCAATCGGCCACTTTGGTGTCTTCTCTGCAGGCACTCACTCCGTTTTGCCGCCCTGGGTGTCATGCAGGCCGGTAGGCACTGCTGCAATGCGGCAATGAGTACCTCCTGTTGTTATTTATGGAAGTTCACAGCCGACTTTAATTTCCCGGCTCGAGAGTGGCGCTGGGTTGTGGTGTATCATGTGTTTGGATACATTCTGGTGCTTCCTGGCAGAGGCGAGCCAGGTCCTTTTATTGATTTGTTTGCGTGCATGGCAGGGGAGAAAAGCGTCACCCTTTTCACAATCGAGCCGCTCCTCTCAAGCCCGCCTGTCTTCCGGGCGTCTTGTTTACAGACCATGTTTTATACTCTCTGACCCTCTCGTTCCCTCCGCTCCTGTGCTCTGAATCTTGGGACTCGGAGGGGGTGCTCCAGCTGCTGGCCCAGCCACTCGCCTGCAGGCGGCTTTGTTTTTATTTGTATGGACCCTCATGGCTCTGTCCGAGCTTCCTGCAGCACCACCTGTGGGGGGGCACCTCACCCCGGTCCCAATGTCGCTGTCCTGCTGTTACGGCCGTGCACTTATGGGACACCGGCTTCCCCCTGCTATCTCTGTCTTGTGGCAGGGTCCCGCTATCCCGTTAGGGCTGCAACCATCGTAATGCCTCTCGCTCGATACCGTTCCTCAGTGTCTTTTTCACCACAGTCTCGGTCGGACCACTCCCATGTGTCCAGTCAGTAGAGCGCACATTCACCAGCCGCTCCCTGCAGACCCTCATCTCTGATAACACTCACAGCACTGTCCTTTGGCTGCGCCGGCCATCTTGTTTCGGTGATTCCTCTATGCGCTGGATACAAACTTGCAACAATGTATGTCGCTCACGTCCAGCCTCCAACTTACTCGTGAGTGTGCACAACTCCTTCATATTGCAGGCATTCCATTCCTGAACTCGAACGCTCATTGCCAACTGTATTTCTTCTCAGGATCATTGCAGATTGGCAGGAGCACTAAAGGAAACACGTCCTAATCCATGGCCCCTTGGCCACGCCCCCCCCCGAGGTGATGATTGATTGTAACAATAATTGAAGGGAACCTAGGGTACAGATGAACTCCCTGCACCTGGCGGGCTATTCTGCACGCTGCTAAGCGCAAGTGGAAAAGTATGAGTGGGGTTCATGCCAACCCAATCATAGTGGACCGTGTAATCGAGGGTCCTATAATTGGGAGAACCAATGAGACGTCATACTTGTAGTGACGTTTACAGTAGTCATTGTGAAGGAAGGGCTTAGTTGCCCCACCTGACATTGTTTATTCAATCCCCTCTCCCCGTTACCATATACAGATATAGTACCTATGTTAAAGTTACCTTCCTAGAACCAATCAAGTTGCATGCTAAGTTTTAAGAGTTACACATCAGTGATGACGAGTTTTTGGTAGAAATGTTATGTTTTTTCTGAACTTAATTGGAGTTGAAGCGAGAAGGAAGATCGAGCGATTGCTGATATTCATTGAACTCCCTGTTTTTTAAACTTGTCATTAAACAGACTCCCTTTGCCAAACTATTGAGTTGTCATTATTGATTTCTGAATCTGCAACCCCATCCATCTCAAGGGTGCTGCTGCTCATCTTAAAGTGCAGGTTGGAAACCCCTAATCCTATGGGCTGGCTGGGGTCCATCGTGCACAAAGCTGTCAATGGTCTTGCTTCTCAGTACCTGTTTAATTGTATCTATGTTCACTCACCATTGTGTTCCCTCCGATCCTCCTCTATACTCAAACCCACTGTCCCATACTGCATCTGCTCTTTCTCGCTACTCACCCATCTCTACTAGAACCCAATGCATTAAAATAATCAAAGCCAGACCGCCTGTAGATTTCTTGAAAGCTTGGCTTAAACTTCACTTACTTGCTAAAGAGGGAGCCCCCCTGTCCTCTCCTCCATCCTCCCTACCTGACCACATCACTGCAATGTAATTTTGCATATTAAAATAGTACTCTTCTTTAGTTTGAAACACTTGCCCTCTTAGATTAATGTTAGATGTGTAATATGTATACATATATATTTATTTTTCATTTTTTTGGTGTTGTGTCCAAGGTATTCGTCCAACTTTTTTACACCTGCATTAAACTGGCTCTCCACTTGCATCAATGTGGTATTGTACAGGTGCCCTTCCTGGAAATGCCTCTGCCATCTGTACATGTGTTCTTTTAAGTCCTTTCTGTTCGAACTTGACATCCCTGTTCTTCAAATAAATACAAATATGAAAATACTAATATTAAAAGTAGGAAAATGAATTCTGCACACATCTATTACTGTGCCACAGATAAGGTTCGAGTATCAATCAAAACTATTGTCTTTCATATTTTGAGATATATTTATTAGTAGCCCATAGTGATAACACCTGTTTCGGCACACTTAGCGTGCCTTTTTCAAATCCGGGCAATCAGCTTGGTACAAATTTCTCTATTTAAACATGTACATAAACAACACAAAAGATTTTTACAGTGTAAGGTAAACATATTAGTCAGCATATGTATTACATTTATTTCCCCATGTAAAACAGATTATTTTAAACCATTAGGAACAATGAAAGGTTCACAATTGGAACATTTTAAATAATAAAAATGTTCATAAAATAAAACATTAACATATACCATTATGGTAGCCAGTTGTAGTGTTGATACATTCCAAGGGATAATGGTAAGGGTCGGAAAGTGAAGAGAGGTAGCGTGGGGGAAGAGAAAAGGGTAGGGGTGAAGAGAAAGAAAAAGAAAAAGTAATGATAACACGTAAGGATGGAGTGTTAATTAGTTATATATTCTACTACAGAAAATACAAGTTATCTCCAAATCGGGCTTACCTATCATTTGTTGTTAGAAAAAGCTCTATTAACGTATTTGGAAAAGTAGAAACATGGAGTCCCATCAGTCTCGTAGGTGTTGGTGGTGCTTGTTAGGCAAAGAAAAAGGCGGGGAATGTGTTTGTTTCCCTTCGTACATTGCCACATTTGTGTTCGCTATATATCTAAACATACAATTAATGCATTGGTATTTGATGAAAAATCTGCTTTTAATCAGTGTAAGTTTTCTTAAAATCATTATGTGATAGTTAATTCTATTTTGTATCCGCTCTGTGAGAGAACATTAATTACATTATTTGAATATCCACACAAGAGAAACCGACGGTGAAATAAATCCGTCTTTCCTCTGTGCGGATCTAGTCCTGATTGGGAAAGCAAAAGGGTGGTCTCGCGCTCTCAGGGCTTACCTCAAAAATCAAGTTTCCCTCTAAGAGCTTGCTTGGATTGTCATGCAACGTTTATGTATTGTTGTCACAGCAACCTATTTGTCCTACCTTCATTTCTGGTTTCATTTTGCCGTCGGCCATTGTTTGGGATACATTTCACTATATAGATCGTGTTCTTATACTACTTTTATTTCTATTTACGTGACATATGGCAGAATTAATTATCAGCACTAATGCTTAGTTATGGATATCATTCATATATTTTCCGATTCACCATACCATGCAAGAACTGGCAATCGCACCAATTAGCTTAACCAAGAAAGAATTGAAACCAACCTCCAAATTCTTACCACAATTTCCACCAAATAACATGATTGATGCTTTCTAAAATCAGTAACGAAAGACCTACAAGAAACTGAGGACAGACAGAGAAAAAAGGTGAAAATAAGGGAACGGGAAAATCTCACAACACAAGAAAAAAATGCCCTTAAGAAACTGAAAAGAAATCGTGAAATTGTTAACAAGGAGGCTGATAAGGGCGGAAACATAGTTATTATGAACCGTCAGGATTATATCAAGATGGCCCTCAACCATCTAGATACACCAAATTGTTATGAGAAACTACTAAGTAATCCCAAGAATGAAATTGTGCAGGACCTCAAGGATGCAATCGATGGATGGTACAGGCAAGGCCTCATAACTGATGAGGAAAAGAGATTCCTTTTCATTCCCAAACCAGTTTTGCCGACTATTTATTTTCTCCCAAAAGTACACACACCTTTCTTAACAATCCCGGAAGGTAGGCCTATACTAAGCGGAATAGGCTTGGCCACAGAGTCTATCTCAGAATATATTGACAATGTGTTAAGACCGAAAGTTGAAACAGTACAGGCATATTTGAAAGATTCGACTGCAGCAATAAATATTATTGAAAAAATCCAATGGCATCCAAATTATCTACTTGAAACCTGGGACGTCAAGGCCCTGTACACGTCTATAGGCCATTACCTCGCCTTAGACGCAATTGATCATACTTTCAAACATGAATCAGCATCATATCAATCATTCAATCACCATCAGAAAGGTTGACAAAACCATCAACACCAACAGTGTCTACCTTCAATTGAAACTCACTATCTCACCCCACTGCACCATCACCCTACACCTCATCTATCGGCCACCAGGCCCCCAAGGAGACTTCCAGGCCTCCCTCACCCACCTCCTGGCTGACAACCTAAAAAAATCATCCAAAGCCATTCTCCTTGGGGACATCAACCTTGGCCTGAATGACACCAAAGACCCTGCTGCCAAAACACTTGACACAGCCTTAGCCACTCTAGGATTCGCCAACACCATCACAGACCCCACGCACGCACTAGGCAGATCACTAGACTGGATCGCCCACCACAATTGCCCCCTCACAGACACAGGCAATACCCCCACCCCATGGTCCGACCACTACACCATCACCTTCAACATCTCCACCACCACAACCGCATCCCGCTCCACCCAGCCCTTACCACCAGCCCCCACAAGAAGTGCCTGCCAACTCACCAAAGAAAGACTCCTACCATTCCTACAGGGACGTGCCTTCAGACACCCCTTCTCCGATAACCCAGAAACCCTGGCCAAAAACCATGATACTGCCATCACAGCTGCAATCAATGCGATCGCCCCACTTAAACCACGCAAAACCAAACCCACCAGCCGCACCAATGAGTGGTACACCCAAGACCTTCTCAAACTGCGCACAGACAAACGAGCAGCACTAGCGCAATGGCAAAAATCTCAAGATGTTAAAGACAAACTTATCTTCAAATCCCTCGCAAATGAATATAAGAAAGCCATCATCAAAGCCAAAGCCAAATCATTTGAAGATAGAATCGCTGAGGCCAAATCAAACACCAAGGAAATGTTCGCCATATTTAGAGAACTCGAGACCCCTACACCCACCCCCCAAAACTTCACCAAAGATAAAGCATGGTGTGATGGCATCCAAACAGCCATGCGTAACAAGATTAACTCTCTCCAAGCCAACATTTTGAACACCAAACTAACGGTGCCAACCCCCTACCCCCTCCCCGACCCCCCCCACTCTCCTCACCCACAGAGCCCCCCCTACCTTCTCATTTAAAACCATCCAGGAAAAAGACATGATCAACATCATGAAAAACATAAAACCCTCCAACTGCAAAGGGGACCCCTGCCCCGCCTCCATCATCAAAGACTGCGCAGACACCCTGGATCCCTTCCTAACAGCCTTCGTCAATGTCTCCTTCACCACAGGGAGAGTCCCCTCATGCCTCAAGGAAGCATGGGTCCAACCTCTCATAAAAAAAAACACACTTGACCCCACCTCCCCCAATAAATACTGCCCCATCACCAAAGTCCCATTCCTCCTCAAGATTCTAGACAAAGCAGCTTACCTGCAGGTCCAGCACTTCCTCGAAGAACACAACCTCCTAGGACTGAGACAATCCGGCTTTCGCCCTAGTCACGTGACAGAGACCGCTCTACTCGACCTCAAAAACCAAATGGATGACGCAAGAGACCAAGGGAAACCTGTCCTGCTCCTTCTCCTCGATCTCTCTGCTGCTTTTGATCTTGTAGATCACGACATCCTCTGCCATCACCTCACCTCCACAGCCAACTTCTCCCAAGAAGCCACCACATGGATCACCTCCTTCATCCAAGGCAGGACCATGCAGGTCTTCTCTGACCTAGCCACTGCATCACCCACCATCATGCTATGTGGTGTGCCCCAAGGCTCCTGCCACTCCCCCACCCTCTACAACATCTTTACCCGCCCCCCTCTTCCTCATCCTTGACGCCATGGGCATCTCTTACACCAACTACGCCGACGACACTCAGATCCTTCTCACATTAACAGGCGACTATGACACTGACTGTGCAACTCTCAACAACTTATATAACACAATCCAAATGTGGATGGCTATCAACGGCCTCTGTTTTAACTCTGATAAAACTGAGCTCCTACTCGTAGGATCCCCTGACACCCTCAAGAAACTTGACGCCCAGTTTAGCCACTTTACTATTGACTCAATCAGAATTCCAGTACTAGACACAGTAAAAACATTAAGCGTCTATCTAGACTCCAACTTATCCATGACCAGGCAAGTAAACTCCTCAACGCAATAAGACCTTATCTGTCAAAAGACTCATGCACCAACATAGCCAGAGCCATAAATAGCTTGCAGCTAGACTACTGCAATGTTCTTTCCCTAGGGACCTCCAACAAAAACCTCGAGAAGCTGCAAGTAATCCAGAACAGCACCCTGCGTGCTGCACAAGGCATTGCCAAGAGAGAGCACATCACTGCCGCCAGAAAAGCATCCCATTGGCTCCCCATAAAGGAAAGGATCATATTCAAAGCGCTAAGCATCACCCACAAATGCATCCACCTCTCGGCCCCAGTGTACCTATCCCAGAGAGTCCACCCGGTCTCCTCCATGAGACCCACTAGGACACCATATGCCAATATGCTATCTGTACCTAGGGTAAAAAGAGCTAGAGCAGGGGGCGCCAGCTTCCCTTACCTTGCTGCCCTACACTGAAACACCCTTCCCACCTCTCTGCGAGCTGAAACTTCACTGACTGCTTTCCGCAAAGCCATGAAAACTTCCTTGTTCACCTAACCAACACCATATGTTCAAGCTCTCATGTATGGTGTATTATGATGTATGATACCTCCTATCGCTGAACACAGGATCCTGCCTCACTGTAACCCAAGGCACAACCTGTACTCATTGTAACTAAGTGCATCTACAAGTAACAGAGCCACAATGCCCCTGGGCTGCCTGCACGCTATATAAATGTAATAAATAAATAAACAAATAAATAAATAAATATCTTCCATTTATATGTATGCTCAAGGAGATGCTCATGGCTACACTGGACAATAGCATTTTTATGTTTAATAACAGTTTTTCAAACAAAAATGTGGTGTTGCCATGGGAGTAAAATATGCCCCTGCATTAGCAAATCTAGTAATGGGTATGTTTGAGGACCTACGAATCTACACCACCGAGACATACAGTCAATATGTTGTGAAATGGACCCGTTACTCGACAATGTTTTGTTTATATGGAAAGGAACACCAGAAGAATTGGAACTGTTCAGACAACAAATAAACAATAATGATCTAGGCATCAAGTTCACAGGAGAATATAGTAACACAGAGATTAATTACTTAGATTTGACAATCTATGTATCGGGAGATCATCTGAAAACCAGAACATATCGGAAAAGTACTGAGGTGAATTCTACACTACATGCCACTAGTTGTCATTATGAACCTGTTATTCGGAATATCCCCAAGGGCGAGTATATTAGAGCGAGGCGGAACTGTTATGAACAAACTAACTTTGAGGAAGAATGCAAAATTCTATCTACCAGGTTTAAAGCAGGAGGTTTTTCTGGAACAAGTATCAAAACAGCCTATAACAAGGTGCGTCAAACACCGAGATCACAAACACTTATCCAACTCAACAAACCAACCAAAGTGAAAGAGGTACAATTTATTACAACCTTCTGTGCTGACAATCAATTGATCAAGAAAACCCTCAAAAGACATTGGGGCCTGCTAAAACTGGACCCTCATATAGGACCACTGATACAGGACCACCCTTCAATAGTCTACCGACGGGCTAGGACTTTAAAACTAAGCCTTAGCCCTTCACTGTTACCTGATGATAAAGGGGAAAGGCCAGAGAACTGGCTACAGAAACCAAGATTAGGTTTTAGAAAATGTGGAACTTGCACTATGTGTAAGCATGCGGTTACCATGACAGACAACTTCGAGAACGAAAATGGTATCAAAATTAAGATCCAAGAAGAAATTAACTGCCGTACAAAGTACGTGATTTATGCAATTATACGCATTTGCAGAAAAAATCTACATTGGCAGCACGATTCGAGAACTTCGCACCAGAATCCAAGAACATTTGGCAGTGATTGGGAGTCAAGATAAAAATCTACCATTGGCTGAACACTGGCAGAGATTTCATCAGTTGGATCATAAGCAAGACATAAAATTCATTGGTCTCAGGAAGGTGTACTTGGGACGCAGAGGTGGAAATCAAGAACTACGACTACGCCAGGAAGAAGCAAAACTAATAAACTACTTCAGGTGTATAGAAACCAGTTTGAATACGGACAATGAGATGTCTAACTTTCTTTAAGTAATTATGGCAACAAGAAATACTGCATGTTAGGAACCTGAGCTTTAGAAATGTAGAGAAATATTGTATGCTAAGAAACTGTAAAGTAGAAATGTAGAAGAGGACTTTTGGGAACATATTTCTCATGCAACATGCAAAGATTTGTTAATAATATAATGTTGGGTAACTTGTAGATTCTGTTATCTTTAGGCAAAGTCCAATTACTTGCATTGCATTAATTGTCCTTAGAAAGTTAAATTCGAAATCATCAGTGAAAATAATTATGTAGGCAAAAATTATTATTGCTAGAACTGCTATTACCAATAACACTTCTTTTTCCTTTTCTTTTTCAAACACAAGTATCACAAATTAAGTTTTACAGGTTGGAAACAACCTGGCAATAACAATCAGACACTGGGAACTATTGTTCCCATGAGGATATGGGAACCAGGATATATGCGACTGCATTACGAATGGTCAAAAAACCGTTCGAAAAATTAGAGCGCATTACACATTTAAGTTTATGAGCCAATATCAACCTGGAAACAACTCCATACACTGGGAACTACAACTCCCATGAAACTTCAGAGAATGAGGATACACGGGACCTAGTTACGAACACATGAGATGTAATGAGCACTTTCACTAAAGCGGTCAAGGCTTTTTTCTTCGGCTTTTTTCTTCTTCTTTTTTGAGGTTTAGATTGATATCCATAACTAAGCATTAGTGCTGATAATTAATTCTGTCACGTAAATAGAAATAAAAGTAGTATAAGAACACGTACGAGATCTATATAGTGAAATGTATCCCAAACAATGGCCGACGGCAAAACGAAACCAGAAATGAAGGTAGGACAAATAGGTTGCCGTGACAACAATACATAAACGTTGCACGACAATCAAGCTCTTAGAGGGACACGACGCGTGATGCAGGAAACTTGATTTTTGAGGTAAGCCCTAACTGAGAGCGCAAGACCACCCTTTTGCTTTCCCAATCAGGACTAGATCCGCACAGAGGAAAGACAGATTTATTTCACCGTCGGTTTCTCTTGTGTGGATATTCAAATAACGTAATTAATGTTCTCTCACAGAGCGGATACAAAATAGAATTAACTATCACATAATGATTTTAAGAAAACTTACATTGATTAAAAGTAGATTTTTCATTAAATACAAATGCATTAATCATATGTTTAGATATGTAGTGAACGCAAATGTGGCAATGTACGAAGGGAAACTAACACATTCCCCGCCTTTTTTCTTTACCTACGAGTCTGATGGGACTCCATGCTTCTACTTTTCCAAATACGTTAATAGAGCTTTTTCGAACAACAAATGATAGGTAAGCCCGATTTGGAGATAACTTGTATTTCCTGTAGTAGAATATATAACTAATTAACACTTTTAGCCCTGACTCCATCCTTACATGTTATCATTACTTTTTCTTTTTCTTTCTCCTCACCCCTACCCTTTTCTCTTCCCCACGCTACCTCTTTTCGCTTTCAGACCCTTACCATTATCCCTTGGAATGTATCAACTCTAGAACTGGCTACCGTAATGGTATGTGTTAACGTTTTATTTTATGAACATTTTTATTATTTAAAATGTTCCAATTGTGAACCATTCATTGTTCCTAATGGTTTAAAATAATCTGTTTTACACGGGGAAATGAATGTAATACATATGCTGACTAATATGTTTACCTTACACTGTAAAAATCGTTTGTGTTGTTTATGTACATGTTTAAATACAGAAATTTGTACCAAGCTGATTGCCCAGATTTGAAAAAGGCACGCTAAAGGTGCCGAAACACATGTTATCACTATGGGCTACTAATAAATATATCTCAAAATATGAAAGACAATAGTTTTGATTGATACTCGAACCTTATCTGTGGCGCAGTAATAGATGTGTGCAGAATTAATTTTCCTCATTTTTGACAAACGAAGTAGGGGAACTCTGTTTTACTTTACTTTACTTTAATACATTTATATAGCGCGTCCATGAACCCGAGGGCGTGAGGGCACCACAAGACAGAACTAACAAAAAACAAAGCATATTCATGAAGCAGGGCAGCCAGAAAATATATCAGGGGCATCGGGGTTGTCGAATGGAACAAGGAGGTCTTTAATCGTTTCTTAAACAATTCTAGGGGGTCCATAGATCTCAACTCCAGCGGAAGAGCATTCCAAGCTCTTGGTCCATTGGCGAAGAAAGCTGAATTGGCTACTCTAACAGTGTGGCACTTTGGTTCAGACAGGAGGTATAAATTGTTTGACCTCAATGATCTTGTATTAGTTCTTGTGGATAGTAGCTGTTGTAAATATCCAGGCATATTCCCAGATCTGCACTTATGTACAATAGTCAGAGTGCGGAATAAGAATCTAGTGGCCACAGGTAGCCAATGGAGCTCACGTCTCACTTGTGTAACATGGTCTCTATATTTAAGTTTCATAACGGCTCTAATAGCGCCATTTTGACAAATTTGTAGCCTGTTACAGTCAGCCTTACTAATTCCCATAAGAAGGCTGGAGGAATAGTCTATTTTTGAGCCTATTATAGCTCTCGCAATAGTCTCTGCGTTATCCTGGGAAATAAGAGGCCTTAGGTGTGCTAGAAGTTTAATATAGTATGCGCATGATGAAACAAGGCTACTAACATGTTGTTTCATGGTCATGTGTTGGTCAAAGGTCACTCCCAGAGTTTTCACTTTTTTTAGGGGTTTGATGGATCCCAACTGGAAGTTATCATACAATGGCCCAAGTTTAGTGATAGTATGTGGAGAGCCAATTACCCAGCAGTTCGGTTTTTGATTTGTTCAATGCTAACTTATTATGAACTATCCAGGTTTCAATTAGAGAGAAGACTCTATAGATTGCCAAGTCATCCAAACTGTGAGAACCAGAGAGCGGGATGACACTTTGAGTGTCATCCGCGTAGTTGGTAAATATAATATTCTCGTGGTCGAGCATTGCAAACAAAGGGGCTGTAAAAATATTGTAGAAGCAGGGAGAAGTACAAGCACCCTGAGGGACACCACAAGATGTGATGATAGGCTCAGATTCGGCAGATTCGGCATTTCCATGAAAGACTCTACTATCTTGATTACTAAGAAAGGACAAAACCCATTTGCAGGCTAAAGGGGAAAAGTTGGCCACTTCAAACAACCTGGTGGCCATGATATCATGGTGCACCAGGTCGAAGGCCGCAGAAAGATCTAACAACATGAGCAGAGATGCCTCCTTCTTATCCATGCGTGCCATCAGTGTAGACTTGAGTTCAAGAAGCGCGGTTTCAGTACCATATCCGACTCGAAAACCAGACTGATGGTTGTTAAGGATGGGATATGACTTTAAATGATCTGCAATTTATATGTACGCCACATGGTCCAGGATCTTAAGTAGGAATGCAGTGTTGGTAATGGGGCGATAATTATTTGGCATATCAACAGATAGCCCAGGTTTTTTCAAGATTGGCATAACCCAGGATTTCTTAAATTCCTGCGGAACCATGCCGGTGGATATGGAAGTATTAACAAATTGGCGTATAGAAGTAATTAGTGAGGGGGCACAAGTCTTAATTATCATAGTAGTATATATCATTTTTACATCTTGTTGGCTTTAGTTGGGTGATAATAATTTCTAGGTCCTTGTCTGTTATGGGAGATAGATTAAAGGTTGGAATTGTTAATGCTCTATGAAAGGACCATTCCGCTGATGACGCCATAGTGCCTTTTAGATTAATACTTTTCTCTAATATGTTTTCCTTAATAGTATCTAATTTTTTATGCATAGCTTGTTGCATAACGTTACACCAAGTGGCATCATCCGAGATAGATCTATCTGGAATGGTATGGTTAGTTCTTTCTTGTTCCTTCAAGATACAAAAGAGCTCTTTCGTGTTGTGCTGAGCATTTTGTATTCTATCATTAAAAAAGCAAGATTTAGCTTTAAGAATAGCCTTTTTGTAAATGGAGACAGAAGCTTTGTATTTGTTAAAGAGTGGTGGAGTACTATGCTTCTTCCACATATAATATGATTTAGTAGTGATTTCAACGACTAGAGCTCTGGAGTAAACCATGCATTATGTTTGGTTTCAGTTTTAGCCATTTTCGTCTTTATAGGTGCTAAAATATTAGCAACATTTTCTAGATTGGAGGAGATCCTTTTTTCTAAATTTTCTGGAGTGTCAGATATAGGATCAATTATAGTGTTACGAATTGATTCAACCTTATTCATCGTAATGTTCTTTAGATTTCGATGTAGTACTTTAGAGTGATTCTGACATTTAAATTTGATAGGAAAATCTATCAAAATGTCAAAATTCACAAAATAATGATCCGACCAGGGACAGGGTAAGAGTATAATGTTATTGACATTAATTTCATGACGCGCTACCTATTCTAGAGTATGGCCCAAACTATGTGTCTTCGTTCCCTGTGCACACCATTGCGACACACAAAAGCTGGAAAATCATTTTGAGTTGCGGAGGTTTAAGAGTGAGGCTAAAAAAGTCCCCCATTTTGTATACTAATATTAAAAGCAACTTCTTGGTCAAATGCTTCAGATGGAAACACATTTTTACCACTTGGCAAGGCAATGTGGCTATGGTACCTGGTCACCTGTATCTGCCTTTGTAATGCAAACTGTAAACCCCAGCAAACATGGACCACTGCCCAGTAAAGGTTCAGGCCTGTATATGTAGTTTGCTTGTATAAGTTGGACGCAGAGCTGGAAGGCAGGTGGAGCATTGATGTATTGTTATCTTGCCTGCTTTCCCAAAATACCAATATGCCCACCTAACCACTTCAAGTCTTTGAAACAATACATATCAAACAAGTAATCTGATAGAGTAGGCCTTCAAATACAACACAAGATTTTTTGGTGCCCAAAGATTTGAAGTGCCATGCTTAGTGCTCTATAACTTGAAACTGGATCTAAATTATTTGTTTTCATCCACAAAGGCGTGCAAATGTCATCAGCCATCCTGTGCGATGGGTTGTGGTGGTAAAAGGTGATTGTGGACTGTCCAGGTTATTAAGACTATAAAAAAGCTATCTACTTATATTAGTTACATGATCGATTTGATCAAACAAATATATTGAGATTCCTAGAGACAAAGTAGTGTTCTGTAAAGTATGTTATCATTTGGAGAATATGTCCATCTCCATTTTCTCTCTAGGCTTATTTTCAGACTTAACATAGGGCTTGCGATCTTAGATAGAATTAATTTCATTGGGGCAGTCCCATTAGCTATCTTTAATATAGAATTATCAAATGTTATGTTATCCCGCCATTGTACTGTGCCCTTTAACACCGCAGTGGTCTTACATCACCAAACATTGTCCAAGAATAAGGTGGATTCTTACCCCATCAGGATGTAGTTGATTCTTTAACTTTCGTAGGGACGGAATTGGAGCTAGAGATGGAAAAGATAGTAACACGATAGACATGGATTGGGGAGAATGGGGAGAGAAGAGGGACACGACTAATAGGAAGCATGCAGGGGAAGTACAAAAATGAAAGAGGGTATATGCTGTATATTGTATGGGTGCGTGCGCGATAAATAAAGGTCGTTATGAGATGAAAGTGAGAAGGTGATGTGTAGTTCGATTTATGGTGATGGCATGATGTAGGCCAGTTAAATCTGGATGCTAGATCGGGTTAGCAATTGGTTGTGTGATGGACTCGAGAGGTGCCCAAGTGAGCATTAGCAATGTGTGGGCTTTCCAACAGGTCATTTGGTAGTAACCGGGTGCATTGCTGGAGGACCACTGATTTTGCCTAGCCTGCTGAATAAGAAGCCAGCGTAAGTGTTGGACGTGTTAGAGATGAATGTTTTTGGAAAACAGAAGGAGAGAGGGGGAGAAGAAGAGTTTTGTTTGGTGCCATAAGGTTTCCACCTATCGTTTAGTTAAGAAATTGATAGGGGCTGCGCATTGCAAATTAGTTCAATCTTTAAGAATATGGTGGATTGCGAGATTGGGACAGACCATATGGGAGGAGGGACAAGGCGAGGCACATCTCAATCTACGTATTGTGGCTCCCGGTCTATTTTAAGGATTAGTATATGGAAACTAATTGACACACGTGATATTGATAGTTAGTGCCCACTCTGTGTTTTAGCGTCAGTCTATCAATTTGTGTGTTAGTACTTGAGATTCAAAAACGCCAGTCGCTATGAACATTATGGTGCTCACTTATAGATGAAAAAGAGACAATGTGCACAAAAATAAAAAAGTGTGTAAAAGAGTTGACATATTTAATTACACATTGAGTACAGGATTTGGTTGGCGAACAACATGTAACATGAGCCATTGTTAAAGAATGCAGAGGTGCTGATCCAAGCGTATTCTGAAGTAAAACTAGGTAAAGATGTTGCTATACAACATTTGTCGTCTGGCGTTAACAGTCAATGATAGCTGTTCTGGAAAGGTCTGCAAAGTGACATATTTTAGGTTAGATCCCTGTGTGTGCCCTTAGTGTGTGAATGAGTATGTTATTAAATTAAGATCATTACTAGGCATAGTATTTAAATTAAACAAACTAATTTAGTTCTGGGTATATCCTTGGTAACTCATTTTCAGGATATAATATTTACTGATGTGTGCCAGGAAATCATAAATAGTAAAAAGATCCCATAGTGATCTGTCCAGCCCAAAGAAAGGTGTTCCATAGATGGCACATCTCAGAAGGATGCAAAGAACTGATTCAACTTAGGACAAGCACAGTTTGCTGCAGACAAAATCAGGAGTCCTAGACCCAGTTCTTCCAAGAAGGTTATTAAATGATGGTCTCTACCTGCGACAATGCGATCTTTTTGTTATTCGCATCATGTTTTTGGTATAACACTGCTGACATTCATTGATTTGTGAATCCTATTTTTTCAAAGAGGTCTTGTTTTTTTTTATTGGTTATGCCAAGCATGGAGCTTTCAGTAAACAGTTTTTGTTTTTACTTGGCCACAACCCGACATTGTTCCTTCTCCCATTTTCAGGTTAAACTCTATTTCAGTAATTTGGTCAAAGATTGTGTAAAAGGGATCTGGGTCCATGCATATTGTGATTTGTCAAAGAAAAATGCAGATCCATTTTGTATATCTTCAGCTAGTGGCACACACCAGTACCTAGCTGTGACATCCAAAGTGGTAAACACCTTTGACCCATGAACCTGTGCAAGGCCCTGATCAATAAATGGAAGAGGCCACCTTGAAACAGGTATCTGTTTAAGTCTGCACGCAAATGCCATTGGCCATTGGGCTTAAGCACACACGATATAGGAGTATTTGATGCACTATGAATAGGCATAATGATGCCTCTAGATTCCAAATTGTGTATTATTTCAGCCAGTGACACCAGCCATGACACGGCTAACTTATATTGTCACACAAATACTGGTTCCCTACCATATCCTTCTGGTAGCATGGCAACATTTAAATCGGTCAGCACACAGTCATAGGCATCTTTGGCAAAAACCTTTTTGAACTTCATAAATATTTTCCTCAATTGGTCTTTGTCTTCTTCATTTGTGCAAGCATCTGCAATCTGAATCTGATCCTCTACCATTTTAGAAAATTCTGGGAAACCCTCCAAAGGAGTGACCTCTGTACTTTCCTCTAACCATGTGGCAGTGTCTCTTTGGAGAGTAGCTATCTTCAAATATTTCAGAATATTGACCTCCATTTCAATATGCTGCTTTTCTATTTCAGATTCACCCAATTCAAATAGCACACAATTATCCTGATGATTGCACCTCACTTCATTTGACTCCTAAGGGTATAGAGACCCAAATCCTTTGGTTTATAACCCAATGATTCTGGTAATTCACCCTGTGCAGTCACATAGCTTTCAGGGATCTTTCCGATCACTGGGTTACTGAAATCAGTAGTGTAGTAAGAGTCCTGTACTGCCATTCCTAATGCTATATTTTCTTCCAAATGAAGGTCCTGGCAACTGTTTCTGTCCACCAGGATTCAAATGGGCGCATCCCCAATCTCTACCAATGGTGTATATTCACATTTGTATTTGTTTTATTTGTAACGCGCACCTTCAGCCCCGGAGGCATCAGGGCGCAACTTAGACATGGTTACATAAGCATACATATATTCAAAACATGAAACAGTGCACAGTATTCAGGGCATACAGCAATATACATATTTACAGAATGTAGATTAGGGCAGGCGTTTTCCTGGGGCGGGCTACCAAGAACATAGGAGGTCGAGAAGGCTGGCTGAAGAGTCAGGATTTGGTTTTAGATTTGAAGGTACTAAAGCATTCTTCAGATCTGATGGTGAGGGGGAGGGCATTCCAAAGCTTGGACGCTAGGACGGGGAAGCTAGATCCACCCGCTTTTTGTAGTTTGAACCTAGGAATGGTTAGACAGTGGGTCTGGGCCATTCTTTGCGGGCGGGTAGGCGCATGGCGGGATAGCCGGCTGCAGAGATACGGAGGGGCTTGGTTGGCTAGACATGTGTGGGTAAGGCCTAAGACTTTCAGTGAAATTCTCTTTTTGACCGGTAGCCAGTGTAGGTTGGATCTAGATTCCGAGATGTGGTGTTTTCGCTGGATGTTTAAGGCTGCTCTGATGGCATTATTCTGGGTGATTTGCAGTTTGTTCAGATTCTCTTGGCTAGTTCCAAGGTAGAGGGCGCTCCCATAGTCAATTTTGGCCATGATGAGAGTTCTGGCCAGTGTGACCGTGTTAGGGGTGGTCAGAAAAGGCCTGCAAGCTGCAATGAGTTTGCAGGTGTATGCTGAGGAGGATCTGACTGCATTAGTTTGTCGGGATAGGGATAGGGTGGCGTCAAGATAGACGCCTAGAGTTTTGGTGTCTTTCGAAACTTGGATGGTGTTACCATCGATGATAAACGATTGGTAGGATGGCTCAAGTTTACTAAAGCGTTGTGTAGTACCCACGATGAGGAGCTCAGTCTTGTCATCCTTAAGGCATAACTGGTGTTGTGCCATCCAGGCTTGGATGACCAGGTAGACGTCGTTCAGGGCCTTAGTGTCAGCCAAGTAGTCTCCAGTGATGGGAATGAGTATCTGCTAAAATGCTAACCCTTGCTGTTTTATGGATTCATTTAGGCAAACAAATGCATCAGGATCTGTCATCTGTTGTCCCTTCCTATATTTTAATGCTACTGGAAAATGTCTGGTAAATGCAGGGATGGTAACATTCTTTTTCACTTGAAGTTCAAATGCATATGGCATCATTTGGGCAAAATGGTAAATTTGTCTGTTGTTTTAAAATTCAGGTGCAGCTCCACCCAATCTGGAGTAGACATTTTGATTGAGAAAGTTTAACACCATGCACATTCTGTGCATGATGTCAATTCCCAAATATAATTTACTCCACACATTGTGATAAATGCTTTTAGAGCCAACTGTAATCTTTAGCATGATTCGTCCTATAATTCTTTTTACCAATTCAGGATCATCAGCAATTGGTGCAATGGGGCCTAACCGGTCTAGTCAGACCTTTGCGGGACCGGTAAGTCCCCATTGCACCAAACCGGACACGGTACCGTTATTGGTGGCAGTCATGGCGCAAATAGCGCCATGACTGCCACCAACCTCGGAATGAGGGCCAATGTGTTTTAATGTATTTCTGTTTGCCAATTTTTCTTAAGGTCCAAACACATCTCTGAAGATTGCTTCTCTTTTTCTCCTTGCATTTCATTCTGACACATGAGAATGACAGTGACGCTAGGCACGCAGCCATTCTGAAGATATACTTCCACTGCACTTTCTAATTTAGCAACAGTGTGGCACCCATGTATGCTGTTTCTTTGGGTCAATATTTTCTTAGTTTTCAGTGGTTTCTTGGCTAAGGAACACAACACCCCATTTACCCCATAAATGATGGGTGACAGCCTCCTCAGGCAATGTGCCCTATAAGGAAGGGTATTTCATTAATGGGTGTGACCAACACTTCCAGTCTCATCCTATGCTTCCCTATCCTTATGTCAACCTCAGTGACATCCTCATTAGGCATTTCTTCCACATTGAAATTGTGTATGCGGCCTTTACTTTCCCTCACCTTTACATAGTTTTGTGGGGATCTCCTCTCATTGAAACTTTGCATCAGTTCCCTTGACATTATTGTTGTTTTGGCACCTGTGTCAATCATTGTAAACATGTTACATTTCTCTTCAACAGTGATGGGCGCATAATATCTATCCTCAACTTCTTCTAGTATGCATTGAAAGTGTTAATTGCTACTGATTTCACAGCTTATTTTTCTCAGACCAGCCTGGCATATGAAATTACATGTTACCCTCCTTTTTACCAATTTCTCTTCGAATTTATTTATCTATTTTCCTTGACACAGAACCCATTTGAAGTTTAGGCACTGACTGCCCCTCTAACTTGGAACCTCCCCACTATCTGGGTCAACTCTACTTATCTCCACTCTGGAACTTATTGGCTGTGTACATCTACAAGTATGAAGTGTCAGCATGACAGTTTATGGTGTATGTCATTTTACTGCACTTTGCAGGGTTGCTGTCATTTCTGCCTCTTGGAATATCTGTGGTTCAAAATACTCTTCAGTCAACTTACAAGCATCTTCCTTTTGGGGAACTTTCATTTCTGTGAGGGCTTAAATGGTATCTTGATTATCAGGAAAGGGTAAACTATCTGTTGATCCTGACTCTTCATTTTGTGTTTCATTTTCACATTGCATATTCTTTTTGAAAACAAACTCTCTGTTCTTGAATTTTTTCATGTTCATTTTCCTTTTTTTGTTCATCATTTTCACACACCTGAATGTTCTGGTTCAAATCCAAGTTAAACCAAACTCCCTGTGTTATTGTTCACTGTCTGACTTTCATTATTTTCATGTTTTTAAATCGGCAAGCAATTCAGTGTTTTTATTCAAAGGTAATTCGTGGGCATCTGTGTTCTCATCATGGCAAAAATGACTAACTAGCCACTTGCTGTCACTGTGCACCAGTTCACTCCTATGAAATTCTTCACCTTCACTTGGTTGCTGCTTTTGGACTGTACATCATTTCCCTATTTTCTCAGACAACATTTTAACCCGGCCTCTAAGCATTGGAACCTGTCCATGTCTCTGAATTTCTGTCACGACTCGAGATCCACATAGACTACGAATACCTCCGTCCCTAAGCACCGGTCAGAGAGATAGTGTATACTCGCTGACCAGTTATTAGGGCCACAGGTGATCGGAACAGGAAGCACCAGAATTACACGTGGCTGCAAGGGAAAAGGCAGGTAATGTAATAATTCTGCAGTGGCAAAACCTAGTGATACGAGCAAGAGGTATAAATATAACAATGCAGCACCTACCCATGTGTTGACTGGTGAATGTATACCTGAGGGGTAATGTGTTGTTAGATATCCCTCTTACTTGGTGCTGGCCTGTCCCCCTATGATATAATAGTTTATTTATATAGCGCCTATACACAATGTGTTTCAAAGCGCTTCAAGGCAAGGGAGGGAACAAGGGAAAAAACAATGACATTCTTACAGGCCATGAAAATTAAGGATGTGAAATTAACTATCGTACTCGGCCTGATGACATTTCAAATAGTGCAAGAGCTAAAACATGATAAGGAAGGGAGGGGGAGAGTGGGAAGGAAATGGAAACAGAGAGGTGACTACCGTACTAGGCCTGACGACATTTCTGGTAGAGCAGGAAAAAAAACAAGAGGTGAGGGAGAGGGGTGCAGAAAGGTAGGGGAGGAACAAAACAAGCGACTATCATATTAGGCCTAACAACATTTCAGATAGTGCTGGAGGAGGTTGGGGAGGAAAAAATCGGTAAGGGGAGGGAGGAGGAGGTTGCTATCATACTAGGTCCAGGGACAATTCTGATAGAGTAAGTGCATAGAAGAAAGCAAGGGGAGGAGATAGGAAAAGAGAGAAGGGAAAGGAGGAGAGAACAGAGAGTTAGCAGTCAAAAGAGTGGAGAAGCAAGAGGGGAGAGAGAATACAATTGCAAAAGTCAGTAGTAACACATAATGTTGCAAGCCAGGATACAAGATGAAGATGGGAACAGCATTATTCAGGGCCACCATGATTGCAAGATGCAAAAGAAGTTCAGCATGAGAGTTGAGAAAGGGTGACGCCCCATGAATGAATGAAGTCCTAAAAGTCAAATCCAGCATTGTCCACAAGACGGTGATGGTGAAACCAAAATGTATCAGGACAGACTCCCGCACCAGGATGGTGTAGCAGTGTGTGGAAGGACACAAGTTTGGCAGGAATCTGAAGGCACTGCAAGCAGAGTTCCCGTGGGCAGAATTCTGTACTTTGATGTTCTGGTAGTACAGAAATGGCCTTGAGTCCTTCCTTGAAGAAAGAAATCACTCAGAATGTGAACCAGATACTGAGAGCAAATGTTAGTGGCTGAGAGAGCAAGGTAACCAATGGTAAAGGCAAAAGAAGTCAGTTCTGGAAGTGCCGAGGTCCGTATCCGTGTAAGCAAAAACAGCGAGACGTAGAAGTCCAACAAGGGTAATCCAAAAGAAGTCCAAGTTCCTGATATATCGATGAATCAAACAAGAAGAAACGACACTCGTCGCAAACAACAACATCTGAGAAGCGTTGAATGCGAGGCATTCAAACAACAACATCTGAGAAGCGTTGAGGACGTTATTTATACAGTTGCCATGGAAGCACGTTGACGCGGTTGCGTCAGTGCGAGCGGAACTGAGTCATGGATGAGCGCTCTCGGATTCTCCAAGGTAAATGCCATAGCGGACCCAGTTGCCATGACAACCGCTTGCGAACAGATCGTATTTGTATTTTATTTATAATGCGCACCTAACCCGGGGGTAACCCGTGGAGCACACAAGCCTGGGTGTGCCTGTCCGACAACTTGTTTGTCCTTATCGGTGTGCCTGAACCTAAAATGATGATTGGGTGAGTGTGTATGAACGTGTTCCTGATCGCGGTATAAAGTGTGCATATGACTGAGGCCAGTAGGCTGACAATGCGTGACAATTTCACCCTTTGCGGTCTGGGCCGGTAATGGTTGAATTCACCTTGTTTAGGCCTGTTCCGGTACCTTTCAGTAGATTGACTTCTGATTGCATTTCCACTAATTTCTCATGATACAGTAGGTGGAGAACGTGGGGTGACCATCCTCAAACCCATTGGTCAACCCATGGTGGGGACTGTTTATATTTGCCAGGTGCATAGTTCACATTTTGTCTTTCACGTTGTGAGAACTGTTCCCTATGCTGGTTTCCATTTTCAATGAACCTTTCGACATACCCTGGTCTTTCGTGATGGCCATACACAATTGTGTTTGGGTCAAATCTACTCTGGGCCCCTAATCTCTGGTATGGACCGTTGTACATCTGATTTTGATCATTATTTAGGGCTGGCATATCATGGCGAAACCCCACTCTGGGAGAGTTACCAAGGTACCAAGGACTAATGTAAGAATTTCTATCGCTGGGATCAATGGATTGGAACATAGGAGCCTAGGGTGGTGTTCTCTGTGGAGCCCACCCCTTTGATTATGTGTCATGTCATTCTTTGCCTGAGTCTGGGCTGATTCTAGCTGCATCTTTACTGACTTTACCTCCAAAATTGCTGGTGTGGATTCCTTAGACTTTGATTTTGTCTCTTTATTTTTAGGTCCCTTCTCTTTCTGATGAAATATTACCTCCGTTTGGCTGCCCGTTCAACTATCCATTCTAATAATTTTTCCCTGTCAAATTCACAGATCAATTGGGAGACAATTTCCTTTTGGAGCCTATAGAAATATGCAGTTTTAAATTCGACTGAGTTAGGGTTAAAGGTCACATCAAAACGTGAGAATGCCCTTTTTAAATTTTGAAAGAACTGGTGAGGGGATTCATTTGGTTGCGCAGACATGCTATAAGCATCTTTCTTGGCTTAGTGCATAGACTCAAAGGGTTATAATTGGTGTCTAATTTTTGTCTCAAAATCTGCACATGACAAATGTTCCGACCACGGATAACACTAGCAAAAGCAACCTCTAGAGTGAGGTGAAAGTACCACCCATATTTTTCCTTAGGAATCTTAAGGGTTTTGCATATATAATGAACCACCTCCAAATGATCTTCTATGCATCAATCTCCTCCTTTTTTGAATGGTATAATCCGAGTTTTGATACTTCATAATTATGAAAGGACTGCATGGGAAATTTTGTGATTTGCCATTTTGTCCCTCACACATGTTGTCTTGTGGGTGATAACGTATGGGAACAGTTGTAGGTAATTCAGACCTCAGTATTCGATCATAACTAGGCCTGATACTGTGGACAGCTGCTGGCAAATTTCCCTGTCTAAGGGTGTGATCACTTCAGCTTCAGTAAACAAGGTGTACTGCTGCTTTTCTTGAGACTTAACATTTACAATGTGCTGTTTCATTTCTATGCACTGCTCATGAAGCTGCTGTGCTTCATGGCAAACATTTGAATTCTCATCCCTGACTTTAGTGATTATCCCTTGCAACTCTTTAATCTGTGCCTGACAACGGTCAACAGCTTTTGTTTTTTCTTCAATATTATCCAGTCATGTAAATATTTCTTGTTCCATGGCATGGAATTCATTATCTCTTTCACTAAGAGTCTGAATTTCTGAAATCACGACCTCTTTGTCCTGTCTTACATCATCCAATACTGTTTTTAAATGAATTAATTATTTCTCACTTTTAGCAAAAATTGTTTGTCTCTCTGAGCCAGATGGGCACTAAACCCGCTGCATTTGGCCAGCAATTGTGTGTCTAACTCCCGATTTTCTTCCATTTGGAGCAACCGTGTTCGCTCTGCATCTAAATCAACTTGCAACTTGCTAATGACCTCACAGTCTTTCCCTCGCAGCTTTATGAACCTATGTAGCAGAAACCACAATTTGGCGCACAGCCTAATGATGCAGTCTTTCTCTTGATTGCGCTTGGAGGCTTAAAATAGTCTAAGAAGGCATGTTTGCACAATGCTTCCTTTATCAAAAATACTTTCAGAGGTTTATTTTTGAATTTCAGTGCTAATCCTATCTTTCCATGTTATCAGACTTTCAGATGACCAGGTTGCATAAGCATAGAGTTTTGCCTTGAGTTAATCCTATAACTCAGAAAATTCAGCTTCAATCTGAGATATGGTACAATTAGTGCCAATAACACAATAAGCAAAGTCAATGTGTGCACAGCGCTACCTTCCTCACAGCTTTAAATCAGACAATGAGTACACTATATGGTTATGCTATGTTATGCAAGACCATGCCTAGTAATTATTTTACAGCTTCCCGGCCAATGCTCCACAAATCTGTTTGAGATATCCTTCCAGTAGGTTTTGGTGGTATTTTTAGTGGTATTTCTGTGGTATAGTGGTTGTGGTATTTTGTGTAGTAGTGGTGAGCCTAAATATAGTGAACTGTGTGATGATTGTTATTATTTCGGAGTCACTAACGTTAGCCAAAACTGGACTCAGTACACTGTGGATCATGATTTCATGCCGCTGATTATTTTATTTATAATACCACGTTATGCCCCTTTGGCATATCTCAGTATATATTTACCATGAAAGCCAAATATGAACATTCATTCAGAGCCTCTTAGAAAAACACAATTTACAGTGACCAACTTTGCTTTGTATTTTACCACATGTGATACAGTGAAATACCACCTGTGGTAAAATGCAATTACCATTTGCTTTACATCTGTCTGCATGCTACCACAAATAACCAGGACACATAATAAACAGACCAAGGCTAACTTACTCCTTTTACAAGCACTTTATAAGTAATTGAGACTCACTAATAAAACAAAACAGCACAGTTAGTGCACTGAAGAGATATGTAGCCTTGTTCAATTGCCCATGCTGATTTCACAATCTGTTAAAATTATGCAATGCATTTACAATTCAAGCAGCAATATTTAGCACATGGTTTGCTCTCTCCCGCCCCAGGCAATGATCCTCCAGAAGTTCAGAGAATTACTGTAGCCCTCTCCCCAACTTGCTAACTTTGCAGATAACATTATCCAACTACCTTGAGACACTTAGCCCTGAGAACATTAACTTCTATCCATTGCAATTATTATTTTTTGGCCACTGATTTTGCATTGGGAAATGCACTTCACTTCAGTAGAATGGGGAACAAACAGACTTTGGGATGCCAGATAGGAAGAAACCCATGCAAAGTCGATATCTACATTTGTGATTTTAAAACTACACACACCTCAATTATACATTTTATGCTCGCCTGGAGGATGCCTAGTTCAGCATGTGCCTGGATACAGCAAGATTGGGATTCCCCCTCAGATCTGGTGATGTGAAATACCCCCACAACAGCCTTCTGGATAGGACTCGCACTGGGTCTACCTTTATCTGCCTTCTCCCCTTCGTTCTTAGGACAGCTCAGCCCACACTCTTCCGAGTGATAGCCAGCACTCCACCAGCAATTGCCCCATGCTCCATATGTCAAGTAGCCAGTAATGTCCGTAGGGTCCTAACAGGTAATTATGCAAAATGTGGTGCTGATTGGTGAAATTGTGTGGATTGTATAAGGAACAACACTTCGCCAAGCCACAAATCCAGAAACAAATGTTTAGTTTTTCTGAAATCCAAGGAACTGTGTGGGGTGTCCGAATGTCTTGTAGCCAGTGTTGTCCGTAGGGTCCTAACAGGTAACTATGCAAGATTTGGTGTAGATTGATGAAACAGTGCGGAATTGTATAAGGAAAAATCTTTTGCCATGCCACAAACAAACCCACACATTTTCATTTTTATAAATATAGATGATAGGTAAGTGAGGATCATTCAGTAAACCTCTTATCATCCTAACTTATCATGCCCCGTCCATCCTTGTGTAGTAGCGCTCACAATCTTTCTCATGTATTGTCGTTCTCATAACAAAACTGCTAAAAGCCTTATCACACAACCCCATTGACAGAACCTCACTTATTTCACGCTATTTTCATTTAATTCTTTTTTATTGTGCAATTAGTTTAAGTCATAACATTTTTAAGCACGTTTCATTTCAAAATTATCAAAATACACATCATTATAACACTTTCCATCTCATCTAAAATTCCATTTAACTACATTTTACTAATCTAACAAATGTTCAATTATCAGTTCATCCTTTTTTATCTGCTTCCATATATCATATGCCACTGTGCATACCACTACAGAAGTAGCCCCGTGTATGTATGACCAAAATTGATCGCCTGAACTATCCTCCAGTTTTCTCCAAAACTTTCCATAACCCCTTACATACCGGGGGATCAAGGATTTACAGCATGTCAAGATGTGACGACTAGTTTCGATCTCATTGTTACAACATCTGCATAGTCTTTCTAAGTAAGGAATATCTGACCACACTGTAAATTCCCTTGTATGCAGAATGTTCATGCACAAGTGTAATATGAAGCGTTTTAGCTCAATACTGCTTAACTTTGTCAAATAAGGGGACGGTGTATGTATTGACTAACCCTGTTGGACTAAGTCCTGATAGCGGTTCTTTATATGCAAAATGTAAACATTATTTACCAGGTCCTTATCCTTTGCTTTCTTTTTATTTTATTCTCCACAGTGGGGTCTTATTCAAGTACTTCAGGATATAGGTTCAGCTGAGCAATGCACCTCTCTGCAGATTCTCTAAGTGATATCACATTTTTTCATTGGTTGTCTAAGAATTCTCCCATCAGCCTAAGTAGATGATTTGACTCACCATTGCTGCATTTAAATTTTGCATATAGCAATGTTCTTTGTACACGCCAGGTGGTTTTCAATGAGGTTACCCCATACTCTAAACATAGTGCCTCCACTGGTACTGATCTGGAGACGTTTATAATAGATTGAAGAATGTTGCCTTCCAGGAGCTCTATCCAACTTATCTGGTCTAGGTTCAATGCAGCCAATCCATACATAATAGTAGGCATTATGCTAACTCTGTATATTTCTAGGCCCTCTATGTTGTTTCCCTCACAGTGGCTTACATAATGCTTTATCGCTAACCACTTCTTCCAGACTTTTTCACTCACTTTTTCATAGTAAAACTTCCCAGTAGTGCTGTTACGAAGAACCCAGATAATTATACTCTGATACGTTTACTGGAGGAGAATCGTGAATTTGCCAAATATATTTTTTCCTATTGCCAATGTTCTTTTTACTTAGCCGCAGCGTTTTTGTTTTATCTATATTTTGTTTCATTAATTTTTTTACTGTATTTAGTTTTTTGCAAATCTTTTTACAAATCTTTGTCTATATTGATCACCATTACATTCTCTTTGACATATTTTACCAGAGAATTTAGTGATCTCTGCAGCCCAATCTGGGTACAATCGACTATAATGATATCGTCAGCATAAGCCAACATTGGAATCTTCACTCCGTTAACACTAGGTGGGAAATGTTTTGCCTCAACAAAAACTTTTTCCATGTCTGCTGTAAAAATTTAGATAGTATTGGCCCAAGCACACACCATTGTTTTAATCCTATGTTTGTCGCTTGATATTTTGTACAGTGCCCTATTACGTTTAACCAAATTGCTATGTATGTATTTGTGTAAAGAAGTTGGATGTAGTGCAACAAAATTCTATTCCCCAATCTATCCGTTGTTTCCGAAGGATAGTACATGGCACTAAATCAAATGCCTTTGAGAAGTCAACAAAACAAGCATACAGTTATGGGTTATTTTTGTTCTCCGCCTCAGCCTTCAAGTATTGGACCACGGATATATTTGTTAAGGTATTATGATTCTTCCTAAATCCTGTTTGGTAATGGCTCAGTATGTCATTTTCTTCAACCCCTCATTTTGTCAATTTCCAAAGTAGTACACTAGCAAAAGTCTTTTGACTGGTGTCCATTAGGGCTATTATGCATAGTTTTGAGGATCTTCCCTATTTTCTTTTTTAAAAATCGGCACCAATATCGCTTTGCACCAACTTTTTGGCAAGGTCCGATTTGTTTCAATATGTTTAAACATTAGTACTAATATACATGCCCATAGCCTCGGTTGCACCTTCATCACTATGTTTGGTACCCCATCGGGACCCGGCACCCGAGAGCTCTTTAAACTCGCTATAATATTGCATATTCCTTCTTCATAGATCTTGAAATTTGACCTGCATAATTTGGTTATTTGTAACCTCCGGGACATAATACAGCTCTTCTATGTACTCTACTATTTTTCCTCTGTAATTGGATTCAATTCCTTGGGTGATATATCTTTCTTGTAAGCATTGAATCCAGACCAAAAGGATTTGCTATCATGAGTCCGTAGCCATCTAAACAGTAATAATCAGTTCAAATTTCACGCTATGCACTGCACTCTTTCCAACAGTGCCCCTCACACAAACAAAGATCCTTTCAGTGTGACTCTGCCACCACCTCACACCGAACAATGGTCATGCCATATCCTGAAATGGTGGGGGAGGTGGAACATGTACAGTAAGTGAGCCAAGAAAGTCAACCTTCTTACTCTTCCAAAGACAATCTACTGCGTGCATGCCCACATTTTGATGTCCACCTAGGGAGATTTTGCTATGCAAAGAAGGCAATGTGAATTTTCACATGGAATTGCATTGGAAGTAATTACATTTTAGGAGGGGTACATTAAAAAATTGCAAAAATCTTTTACAGAAAAACATGGAGTTTTCCACCTAAATAGGGAGATTTGGCATGTATACTTTTGTGAAAAGAAGACTGCTAAAATTAAATAAACCACACAGGCCACCGATATATGCCATGATTGGCTATGGCAACATGCAATCCTTTGCAAGATCAGAACAAAAGCAGATTGTAAGCAATATGCTTTACTGTGACTGCAAGTCACTTTTTTACAGGCCTGTGCCATATGGAGTGTAAAACATACCTAATCCCCAGCTATGTCAAAATATAAATTACCAAAACATTCAAAAACTACTGGTCCCAAAGAAAATCAGAACAGTGTAGTATGTGTTTACTTTATTCCCAGGCAACTGTTAATTAATGCCTGACGACAACCTAAGAGCACATCCATTTCTATTAGAGCTACATCAATGGCTGGCTGCTTGTTATCACTGAGAGGTGGAAGCGGGTTGATTGGCAGTTCTAATCTGCTAGTAAATGTGTACACATGCAGGCAACAGTGCCATGTTACTTTCCTAAATTGACACTGTAAGGAACTCATGGTGGCGACATTAAAGACAGACACACGTGATCACAGTTCAAGGGTGTTTAATGAATGCAGGGTGGAAAAAAAACACCAAACCTAAATCTAAATCTGAGATGGGATCAAGCGTTGACCATCAAAGGAAAAATAAGGCAGTCCATGTGCTGTTGTGTCAAAATAAAAGGACCTATACTAAGAGAAACCTATTGCTAATTCCTTACAACTAATTACATTAAGTGTGTGGGATAGGGTCTTCAATAAGGAAAGAAATGTTCACAAATAATAAGTCCGGATCTGATTGCCAGGGATCTCCCTTGCCCACATTTCAGGATGGGATAAGGTGGGACCTTGGAACACAGCACACGCTCAAGCTTTCTCAGCAGGAGCCAGCATTTCAATATCAGCTATCAGGTTCTTCGACAGTTAAGCCTCCTTTCAATCAAAGTCTCTTGCCTTTGAGGGCCTGATGCATTCAACAAACAAACATAAGGTTCTGTTCTACAAGTATTTTTGGGTGAGGGCTTCACCCCTGGCTCCCCCTCCTCTGGGTGCTGACCCCTGGGAAATCATATTCAACCAATCGATTAAACAGTTTTTTTTCTCAATGAAGTTTGGGTGATGACTTTTCACCCCTCGATCTCCCTCGGCCGGGATCTTTTATCAACAATTCCTTATGGGACTTTTAGACTTCTCCCCTTTTCATTAGAATTCCTACCTTGGGTTCACTCTTGCCCATCTTCACCATGCGGGATTCACTTCCCCTTCTTCACCATCATCTGTCGATCAAAGACTTTCGACGGTACAGAGGATTTTACAACACCCATGTATGACCACTTTGACCTATATTCGCCTCTTCGCAAGGACTTCTGGTTATGGTAGTCTCTACCTTCATGCAATCGCTCAGAGTTTTCTGCATGAGCACCCATGTGGTGCTGGACAAATCTGTTGGAGGCTTTCCCCTCACTTTGTCAAAAGTTCCTTAAGCTTTCCAAAGTTCAAATGATCAATTTGACACTTTTCGTTCAACACAGCCCAGTTTCTTATCGAACCCCCCCGACCCTCGATTCACCGGCTGTGATAAATTGCTTGGCTTTCTTCTCCTTCGATTCAAAGTTGGTACCACGAAGATCAGCATCGCTCCCTGGCTTGGCTATCAGCTGCGTAGGGTCTTGTGTACCATCGCCATCTGCTGGAACACACACTGGCCTTTGTTCCCGGTCTTATGATTCCATTTGCAGAGGTTTCACAGGCCTTAATAGGAAAGGGCAAGGTTACTTCTCCCCTTGTCACCCTCTCGGTATTCGGTGGCTTTCACCTCCTCTTGAACTGCTGTACTGAGTTAGCTCTTACATCGTGCTGTCTACCTTGCTCGTCCTGTGCTCTTGTGCTCCACCTTTTATCCCTGTGAGGAAAGGAAAGGGCCGTCAGGTTTGTGCAATTCTGATGAATTGCCTGACTCTGCCTGGCCCTTAGGTTAGGACATGTCAGGTAAACCGGTTTTGCATTAGTCTGTGATTTTTATATCAGGAGAAAGTGTTGGTGTTGGAAAAGGGGTGAGGAAGAGTTTTAAAAGTTCTGAGTGGTAGGATGGGGAACTAGTGTTATATGGAATTATAGCTTTGGTACCAGGGGGTTTGATGAACTTAGAAGGGTGAGATTGATAGGATTTGTGAGACCGACAGGAATGACCAGGATTACTATTGTGAAATTAACAGGGGGATTGTGGACACGCTAGTGTTTTGTCCTAGTCAACATGGTGTTCGGAAAAGAATAATCAGAAGGATGTGGAGATTAAGGATGGGGAGTGTATGGGTGGAAAATAGGAAAACAAGGATTATGGTAGTTGTGGGTTTTGAGTGCAATAGGGTTTGGGCTCCTATCTACCAGATACAGAGGGTTCATTGGATTTAAACAAGGGAGATCGTTTAGGTGAAATGGAGGTTGAGTTGGTGCAACCAATTAAAGCTTCAGGAAGCTCATTACCCTTGTCCCTTTCTTCAGCATAATACTGCATCTCACCTTGGATATTCCCCAGGCATAGCCCTGGGATCCTCTACCCAGGTGATCCTCCCTCGCTCGTCCACCCACTGGGTTGGGATCTAAGAGTGCCAGCCTGGTCCTGGCCATCGGAATAAGGGATTTTCGAGTTCTTTCTGGGAGAATACCCTGAGGTTTCTCACAACACCCAAAAAGGAACACAGCAGAGACACTCATGCCTGCCACTTTATTCACTCACAATGTTTTGGCAGTGATTTGTATTGCTTTGCTGTATACCCCACTCACCTCTGGCATGCAGCAGTTTTTGTGACTTCTCTTCCGTCCTGCTGTGAGCCCTCATCACTGCTGAGCTCTGCCAATCCTTGGAGCCTTAACTAAGTGTTGCTGTTGTGTATGTTCTCAGATGTTGGTACGGATGTGTCAGAAATATTTGGGGGGCAATAAGCACGCAGAGTATAGTTCCCTCTCAAGGTAAGAGGGAGTCCGACAATGGAGTGCACCACTGGGTGTCTGTGGCCACCGATCTGCCTCATTAGGCATTTCCACTGGGGCTTGGCCTTTCCTCCAGCCTTCCCTCCTCCCATGGGAATAGGAAAAGTTTCAGAGCAGTGGAAGCGGCTCCTTCTGGTAGGCAGAAGGTTGGAACTACTGGAGACAGCTAGTAGCTCAAGAGGAGCACAGCTGAAGCTGCTGGATAGAGGGTAGGGGAGGGGGCACGCTGTTGGTTCATGAAAACATGCCACAGTACACAGAAGACAACATATCCCTTCCCTGAGTGATGTGTAGTGGGTACCCTGCACTCTGCCTCAGCTCCTCCAAGATGAGAAAAGACATGCGAGCAGCCATCCGAAACTGAGAGCAAACATTGGTGTGCCATTCCCCATTACCTCAATAAACCGTCACGTCTCGCAGTGTTGCGCCCCCTACGTTGTTGTCAAGTATACTCCAGTGACGTCAGATGAGCTCATGGTTGCTCAGCAACCTTGACCTCGAGAACACTCCAGTGAAGACACAGTGGTTGATAGTCCTCCCACCCACCGCCCAGCTTGCACTTTTCTAAACATAGTTTGCTGTTTTCAAATGCAAGCTTCAGTCTGGGACTCACAAGGGAGATCCATGGGTCGCAGCTTTGACCGCTAAAGACCACCAAATGACATCCCTGTCGCTTCCATCCACCACCTTCTGTTCACCATCCTAGTGCCACAGTCACAGCCATTCATGTGTTCATTACTCCAGTCAAATGGCTCATTACAGGTTTGGCAGTAAATCGTGAGATTAACTTCCAAATTGATTAGTGTTATCTTGACTCAGTACCCTGGACTTAGCACATAATTAAGAGTGGTGGCATAGTCTACTTTTTTGTTGAGTTCATAGGTCTCCACCTTACCACCAAACTCGCAGTAAGGCGGTGTGGTAATCTGGTGGCAAAGTGGCAGTAATGAATTACAGCCACTTCACCACCACTTTTTACTATACCAGCATACTCGTAATTAGGCCCAGTTTCCGACCCTTGACCATTCTTCTACCTGGTCCAGAAAGGTATAATGTGAATATATAATAATAATATATAGTCCTAACTCAGTGTGAGTTACATGTTTGTATAATCTCACCCCTTTTCCAACACTTTTGCCACAATTCACTTTTGTTTCATCATATCTGTCTTGAGATGGCTTTACAATTAAGAATTTCACTCAAAAGATGTTTTTGATGAGGAGCTTTTGGCCATTAAAGCAGTTTTTCATGAATAGCGACATTATCTGTTAGGAATTCATTCATCATCACGATAACTTTATTCGGCCATAAGGCGATGAAAGTACATGAAGCCACATAATAACATAACAAGAACATTCTAAAGCATAATAAATAAATCACAAATTAAATTACACTCATTGCGACCTCCCGCCACAGTAGATCGTATTTCGGTTTATTCCAGATGGATCAGCCCCAACTTCACTGCCCACAGTATCCAGGTTTCACTAATTCACTCTGTATCTTACGCCCCTATTTCACTACAATTCCCCATGAGCCGTCTCCCCAATGGTAATGCATTTGACTCAGTTAACACATAGTTCTGGGACCTGCCTACTGATAAATAGTCTGTTTTTTGGTCAGAATGGGGACTAATTCGAATTGAGCCTTTGGGTAAAGGGGCACTTTTAATGTTGTTGCCCAGGATCCCACAGGCTGTACTTTGGTCCTGAAGATCTATCTGACAGAGTCAAAGTCGTTCTTTCCCTGGTGACAAAGTCTGGAGCAATTAAGGATACTCTCCTGAGATACATTGACATCCACGTGTGGTTCGAAGCCAGTGCAGACTTGTATTGATCAATGCCTCGCCGGATTCATATCAGTTACTGGCAAGTTTAGGGGACTTGATGTAAATAACCTTTACATCTCCTTATTCTCAACCCACAGTGTGTTCTATGGACCCTGGGGTTAGGGGGGATATTTATAGGGTGGCTTTGTACCAGACGGTCAGCGCCAGCCATTGCTTTGTCAATTGAGAGTTTAGTTCTTGATGCCTGAGCTATTTCCGTGGATGTTGACTGCTCACACATTTGTATCTCTTGGGTCATTGATGGTAGTAACGGTGCAGGGAGGTCAACTCATGGAATGTTTTGGCTCACATGGTTTTACAGTTCCTTAAATCTGCAAGGAATTGCGTCTCAACTTAGGGAGTCACTTTTTTGTGGACTGTGATTGTGTTGCCACCTTTCATCCAGAACGTCGTCAGTCGTCACAGCGAAGCAGATGATTTTTCTTGAAATATAGATTTGCCTCAAGCAATACCCGTACCCTTCATTTCAACCCACCATTTCCAGTAAGTGCCACTAGAAAGACTGTATCTAAAGAGGTATAAAAGCATCACCATTATGATTCGAAAAGTTAAAATGATGATAAAGTAACATCCTTGCTGTAATTTGATGTGCATTGTTTATAACAAAACAGCCTTAAGTCAGCATAAACTAGACGAATTGAAGCAGGCCAATAGTGTGCAGGTGGAGTGTGCAGTGCAGTTACCTGTGAGGTAGCTGTGCTATTTGGAATGTATAGTTGCTTTTTGATGAGTTCCCATTTCAGCACTCCAACAACAGGTCCTATACAGTGGGTACACGAAATCCCACAAGGCATGATATATATCCAAAATACCTGAAACTATCAATACTATTTTTGTTCGGATCACTTATGGCAGTACGTTAAAGATTGTGACATGTGTGCTAGTTGCTTGTAAACTGATGGGACTTCCTCTTTCTCCACTCACCCCTCCACAGCCCTGCCATTCTTAATCTATGGCCTCTTTCACAAACAAACCAGCAGCCAATCTACAAAACATCCTTTTAGTCAATTTAGAAATGTTAACAAAGCATAGTCATGTCTATTATTGGCAAGGACACCAAGATCCCTTAAATTTGTGCTGATAAATATCTTATTATATAACTAGCAGATGCATTTCTATGAATCGTCAAGGTCAACAATGATGATATTTAGTCTAAAAAAGGTCACAAAGACCTTGATTTTCAGGAAAGGGAATGAACGCCCTATAAAATAAGTGATTATTGAGATCTATAGTTCATTAAGATATATGCTTAAGGCTAGTGAAGCTAACGTTAAATCAGTACCAGTATGTGGTGCAGGTTTTAATGGAGCATCTGTTTATGAACTCGATTAGTCGACCATTACTATGGAATAACCTAGAAAGCAATGGGAAACCTTTTGAGCTAGTCAAAGCTATTAAGAATTTGTATATGAATACTCGCGAGTCTGTTAGATTTCGATGGTCAGTACAGATACTCTAGTGATTTTAGCACAAACAAGGTGGTGAAGCCAGGATGTCCCTTGGCTCCCCTCATTTTTCCATTTCTTTGTGATTTTAATCCTTTAACAGCCTTGTTAGTTTCAATGCCCCTGTGCTTAGATGGGGTTAATTTGAGTTCATTGCTAGATGCAGACAAGGCTGTTTTGATGGATTTAGCTCACGGCTTGTCACTGAATTTGGCAAAATACAAAATTCTAGTTTTTGGTAAAAAAAAAAAGAGAATGCATACGATTGGCTATTGGAAAATCATTCATTAGAGGCAGTGAGCGAATACAGATATCTTGGTCTGCTTTTTGCTAACAGTGGCTCTTGGAAAAGTCATATAAGCATAACAGCTAGGCATGCATCAATGGCTTTTGGAGGACTATTGATTTTTTACAATCACTTTGGTGCTAAACAATTAGACCAAGGTCTGCAGGTACTGCAGGCCAAGATTAACACAGCAATTCTTTATGGCACTGAAGTGTGGGGAGCTTCCCCATGCAGGTGCCTAGAAACATGTCTGAAATGCATTTTCATTGAAATGCCTAGAAAAAAGTATGGGATTACGCAGGTTAATTGGCCTGCCTTGAGCACTCCAGCAGATGCAGTTAGACATGAATTAGGATTGGTGAATATCTCCCTATTAGCGGAGCACCAGTTCCTGGATTTTTTTCTGAAGTGCCTGCATGTGCCTTTTACACATTTTAATTTACGGGCTGCAGTGAAGGAATTTAGCGCTCATGCTGTGAAAGGTGAGGAAAGTTGGCGTCTCAGCGGGCTTAACATAATGGTGCACTGGAGATTAGAGGCTGGGGACGAATGGGGTGGTTATACAAAAATGCAGTGTACATGTTTATTGAAAAAAAAGGCTGTGGGAATGGAGGTGAGACTTTTTCAAGAACGCATAGTTAGGTTGTCTTCATTAAAGTTCTGCGCCTATGTTCCAGTGCTCCCCAAACCTTCTCCAGCAATAGTTAAATTACATGCACATGCCAGCCGCAGAGCATTGTTAATGGCTCCTCGAACGAATGTATTATCTTTGCAAGCAAGAGCTCTGTGGCTGTGGTTAGGGAAGATCTGACCTTGTTGTCTAGAGTGTGAGGGGGATCTTATTAATATGTTAACAGTTTTCAGGTTTATAATTCACTGAAGGAAACCTTGGCTTGCATCACATTATAAAATGAATAATATAACAACATGCTCAGGGGCAATGTGCCTTTTTATGACTAATAAAGAGGAACATTTTGTATCTGACACAGCAAATTATTTAAGGATGCTTTCAAAATGATTCATATATCACAGAGTCATGGAGTTTAGTTCTGTGTGAGATTTATTTTTTGGTATTTTAACGTGTTAAAGTCGTTCGTTTTACATTTTGTGGTCATGCTTTGTTGTGATTTTAATCTGTGTTAATGGATGCAATGTCCAAATAAAATATTATTGACTGACTGTTTATGAAAGACAGCTCTTATATCACAATATTGCAATTCAATCTATTAACCCACTATGTTTTAAAGACTACTTCATTAAAAGTTGGTGAAATATGTTCTGGTTGTCCATTTTGCATTTCAATAATGCAAGTCAATAATTATGATTGTTTTTTGTTTGCACCTGTTACGTATAATTTTACATAGGTCATCTCAATCTGCGTCTGCATTCATGTAGTTGTTAACTAAATGCAAACAATGTTTACTGACTGACTGCCATAGTCCTAATACCAAGAGCACAAATACACTTGTCAGGTGAATTTGCACTTATTTTCCTACAAAATATTGTATGATTGCATGATCTTCCCACATCTCCCATATCTGATTGCTCACCACAATGTATCTCCTTATTCTAGGCAGCATTTATTTTGAAGATGGGATTCGTCTGAAGCCTGTTGTCTTCTTAGCACCCTTTGATGGACAGACAAAAAATGTCAATCAAGAAATGGAGAAATATCTATTCTGTGTTAGCACTTCACAAGATGACTGGGTAACATACTTATAGTTAGGTAAGTTCTAATTATTCTCTGATCTATGTGACAACTGCGTGCCCGAAAACACTGTATTCAGACATTCCAAATGCAAAAATGCAGACACGCAGTGACCACATAGATATAAGTGCCATTGTCCAATGGCACAATCCGGACATTGCAAGTCCGGGAGACACCCCCACAACCCCGACCCCATTTTACCACATAAGGTGAGCAAGGGACACCCCCACAACCCCTGATCACCTTGTGCAATATAACAGGGTTTCCTTATTTTCGCTAACTGGATTGTGGTATTATACCTTATGCTCCACGTGTCATTTTGGGTTGTTCTCCATTTTACCATCTTCAGGCTTTCCAAGCAAATATGAGTCCTTCCGTCCCACCTGCAACACGATTATGCCTGAATAACACAAACTCCTAAAACAAGTGACTCCAAGGATTGTACAAACCTTTAGTCAATCCAAAGAGAGATATAAGCAGTTTGATGACAGGAACCACAGACAGCTGGTTGTTTACAACGATGATGATCTAGTTCCATAATTCAACAAGAACATCAGATTCAATAAGAGAATACATTGCACTCTCACCTTCTCATCCTTTCTCAGTAGCTAAACTGATAATCTCAGTCAGAATGCATATGAATTGTCATATTCTATCGAACGCCAAGAACTGAGCTTTGTTTCCAGACCCAAACCTCCTTGGTCCACTTTTAGGAATCTAATGATTGATACACCACCCATTTGAACCTAGTTCAACCAAGATAAATCCTTCTGGCAACATTGTTGCCAAAATATGGCTTTTGAGCCCTGCTACATTACCCAGAATATTTGCAGCTTTTACATTCTGCATATTCTGTGTTCTTTACACAGCAGAGGTGGGGTTTTGTTATGTTTATAGTACAGTTGTTACATAATGAGTATTTCATTACATTTAATATATATATATATATATGTATGTATATATATATATATATTTTTTGAAGAAAAAAGGGGAAAACAGCCAGTCCTCTGGCACCCCAAAAGGGGATTTGAACTCCAGTCGATCTGCACGGTCCTCTGTGCTGCGCCAAATCTCTAAAAATCAGCCTGACTCGGTCGGTTCCTCACAGTAACAAAAGTTTATTAAGTTATATAACCATTTATTAAGAAAAATATAAAAAAGAAGAACGCTCGTATAACGCGTTTTGCAGCGTGCTCGCTGCTTGTTCACATATATATATTTATTAAACGGCCTGCGGTAGCGGCTGTGTGGTTATGGTTAAGTTCACCAATGCATAAGAAAAGCACATTTTGGGCAGCTTATTACTTCGCCCCTCCAACCCCCCAGACGAATACTCACGAAACTTTGCAGAAAAAGTATATGGCCATGTCAAATTGTTTCTGCAAATTTCTGTGAGGTTTTGTGCAGGGGCGGGGGGCAAATTTATAGTGGGTCCCAAAATATATGGTTTTCCCTTATAGGCAATGGAAAACATTATTTGCTCACACCTACAACCCAAACCGTTGGACGGAATTTCTACAAATTTACAGCAGAATCAACAGCTGGGTCCCAAAAGTGTGCTTTTGTAAATTTGGTGTAAATCCGTGCAGTTGTTTTTTTTAAATGGCCCTAAAAATAGGTATTAAAAAAATGTGTGATATCTGGGTTCGGTCCGTGGACTCACTTCCCTGTTTGGTCTGTGAACGGGCCTCCGATTTGGAAGCGCCCGCTGATTGGATGGTGAAAAGCGTGAGGTGAATCAGATTTTTGGAAATGCCCGCCATGTTGGATTTGTGGACAGCTGCCGTTGTCCACGAACACTGCAGTGAAAACATATAAAAAAAACACAACATTGCACTTGTCAAATTAATGAAACAATCCCTGGGGAGGTGAGGTGTGATGAGGATAGGATGTAATATTGCCTTAAAAAGCAAAAAAAGGTGTTTTTTCAACTCTGACGTCCACGAACAGTCCAGATATTTGGGTATAGTCCTGTGATGTTCGCGAACATCTCAGATGTTCGGGGACATCTATGCCTATTTCTGCATTATAGGGTTGGTGAAAAGCAGTTTTTGGATGGCCTATAACTTTGGCGCCACTCAATAAAACTGCAAGAATCTTTTGCATTTCATTCTATTCCTTGAATCTGAATGGTTCTGCAAAGTGTGGTGCTGTTTTGGCAAGAGGGAACACAATTAGAGGGGGATCCCCAAATATTTGAAAGGCTTATAAATATGGTGCCATTTGACAAGTCTGCACAAAGGTTTGCAAAAAGATTTTATACGTAGATAGGAATATTTTTGCAAAGTTTGGTGGGATTTTGTCAATAGAGGGTAAAAATATATTATATTTTAAAGGCTTATAAATGTGGTGCCGTTTGTTCGATGTGGAAAAACGTTTTCAGAAAGATTATAGACCCAACCTTGAATGTTTGTGCAATGTCTGAATGGATTTTGTCAAGCAGGTACTAAGCTATATGACTATTTTTTGTACGTACATTTTGACACTTTTCCAAAAACAAACATGGGCAGATTTGCAGCAAACTCATGCAAGGAGCATTGGCAATGACCTCAAAGCATGGTTCTGTAAATGTGTACGTGTTTTATTTTTTGAAAAGTGTCATAATGTAGGTACCATTCCCCAGACAATCTGGCTACTGGCCATGAACATGATGAGCTAGCAATGTGGTTAAATTGGGCATGGCCACCTTGGACCAGCTATTTGGTAAAGTTTTTTGAAATCGGGATAGGTTTGAATGGGTACAGGTTGAAGTGCTGCATGGGATTGCAGCAAATATGCACAAGGAGGGTCAGCAAAAACTTCAAAGAATGGTTTTGAAAATATGGCCTGCGTTCTATTTTTTTGAAAGTGTGAAAATATAAGTACACAACACAGTGATAGAACATCAGTGTCTGGGCAATGGGCTGGCTATTAACAAGGAGAAATGTGTACTGTAATTTGCTTATTGGGGCATGGCGCATGGCTGAAGCGGTAGGTTTGAATGGGAAAACATATTCTGCTTGCGGTTACAGCCTGAAGTGGTGGACTAGATTAAAACAAACTCGGCCGGCGAGCATTAGCAAGGATCTGAAAGCAAGTTTTTGGAAATATGTCTTACGTTTTATTTTTCGAAGTGTAAGAATCTAAATAGAAAAACTAGTGATATACATTTGGTGTCTAGATAGTAGTAGGTCTGGCCCTCGTGCAAACGCAAATGTGTACTCTGATTTGCTTATTGGGTTATGTGGCATAGCCTAAGCCCATGCCCCATGGATTTGAGGACTGGCCATGGCTACAAGCCATGAGCACTGGCCATTTGTTACATTATTCGGCGACACTGAGCCAGGATGCAGGGGATGTGCATTGAACAATAGGGGAGGTTTTTTGGGCTGGGTCATGGGTCCTTAGGCAATTGGATAATGATTTGCATCTCCAGCATGCACTGCTGATAACGACAGACATAAGTATATCTTGCAAAATATATTTTTCTTAAAGGAGGTTTATAGTAATGTCATCAGTGATATTTGTGATGTCATCTTTGATGTCCTGGGTGTTAGTCTTAGCAGTGCACAGTGGTGGCGCGAGTTATGGTTGCTTAGCTTACCATAACTGGCAAATTTCAGGGGTTTTTCGATTTTACTTGTAACCATAACGTCCTTTTAACAACTTTTATTTACTGAATTTCATAGGTTTTTATTAGTGCAACTTTACCATAACGTCCCTTTAACAAAGTTTTTTCATTGAATTTCATAGGTTTTTATTAGTGCAACCTAACCATAATGTCCCCTTAACAAAGTTTTTTCATTGAATTTCATAGGTTTTTATTAGTGCAGCTTAACCATAACGTCCCTTTAACAAAGTTTTTTCATTCAATTTCATAGGTTTTTATTAGTCAAACTTAACAATAACGTCCCTTTAACAACGTTTTTTCAGTGAATTTCATGGGTTTTTACCAGTGCATGCTATTTTCCTACAATTTACTAATATCATACTTACCAAATATAACAATATTTTTGTCCAATTTACAAAGTGTCATGTTAAAACTCTGCCATTTCCCACCTTCTAGAATAATTGTTTTTTTAAACACTTTATTTATTGTTGCACAAGGTAAACACATACATGATCATGCAGTAACGTTTCTTACAGTAAGTTGCACATAGGTCTTTCTTCTTCAGCTTCAGCATTTTCAGTTTCTGCTTTGTCAGTTAGATATTGCTTATACCTGGCCCATATATTCCTGGGTCTAGAGGAGGGCAGCACCGAGTCTATGTATAGTTCTTCTGTATCGTTAGTCCATAGCATATCACTATCCCAATGTGCCTTAGTTGGGGGGTTTGCGTTTTTCCACTTCATGAGTATTGCTCTTTTTGCTATCAATAAGCTAAGATTTAACAGTTTTCGCCAAATTGGATCCATTTTGTCTATCGCGCCCAGCAGGCAAAAACGTGGGTTCCATTCCACAGGTTGATCGGCCATTTCGTCTAGAGCTGCACACACCTCCGTCCAATAGCTGCTCAACTTTGCACATGCCCATAGCATATGGTATGTATTTGCATCCTCAGCCTGACATCTCGGACATGCTCTCGATAGGGCGGGATAAATTAGTTTTAGCCTTGCTGGGGTGTAATGGGTCCGATGTACTATTTTATAGTGTATAAGTCTGTACCTGGCATTGCAAGATATTTGTTTGGTTAGTTTGCAGATCTTGATCCACTCGTGATCCTCTATTTGTTGCCTGTTCCCATTTGCTCCTGGCCGCTTGATTTGTTACTGGGCGCGTTTGCATTATAACTTTATACAGTGCTGAGGCTATGATTTTCTGTGCCCCCCCTGTGAACATATAGCCTAGTCCCATATTTATTTCCGGTTCATTGGGGAAGGTGGGGAATATCCTCTGCACCACCGCTTTTACCCTGATATATTGTATCGTATGTGTGTTGGTATTTCGCACTGTATCCCGGATGTCTTCCCACTATACAAGGAGGTTCTTGGAGAACAACTGTCCCCACTGGGAAATACCTCTGGAGGACCAGTGCATAGCCACTTCCCCATCTAGTGTAAATGGTGTTTGTGGATCTATCCAAATCGGCATACTTGGGTGATACAACCTGTCTGTGTCATATATATCTGCCATTTTGGCCCAAGCCGTGGTTGTTACCTTTGTAGGATCTATGGAGTTGTGGTGCTTGTGGGATGATTTAGTCATCTTGTGTAGCGCTGCAGTTGCCTCTCGTTCTGTTGTGTCGGGCGGGGAGATACCAGGATCGAGCAAGATTGTGGCCCATTGTGCTACGTAGTGTGCTTGTGCTGACAAATAGTATAGCTCTAAGTCGGGTGCCGCCAGACCCCCCCTTGTGTATGTATTAGTTAACATCTTCCAGCTCAGCCTAGTCCCCCCCATACGAATGATACACATGCCCTATTCATCTTAGTAAACAGGGCTCGACCTGGCCAGACCGGTACTGTGTTAAACAAATAGAACAGCTTTGGTAAAACTGTCATTTTAACTAGGGCTATTCTTCCCATCATTGAGATTGGAAGAGCGTTCCAGTGTCGCATCTTGGCACATAAAGTGTCAGCTAGCACACTGTAGTTCAGGGCCCGGGAAAATTGGGCTGTTCTAGCTATGTGTGCCCCTAAGTATCTGATATGTGTTGGGCTCCAGATGCGACCCTGTAGATCTTGAGGTGCTACTGTGGTTTTTGTGAGTGGGAAAATCTCTGATTTGGTACGGTTGAGTCTTAGGCCGGAGAAATCTATGAATTTTTTAACTTCAGCAAGAACTCTACTCAGCGTGCGATCAGGATTACGTAAATATAGCAAAATATCGTCAGCATAAAGGTTAATAATTTGGAGTCTACCCTCTATCTTCAGCCCAAATGAACTGTATCGTGACCTCAGAATATCAGCTAGGGCCTCTATTACCAAGGCAAACAGGGGTGACAGTGGGCGTCCCTGCCTAGTGGCTCTGAGTAGTTCTAATATCTCCGTCAGAGTACCATTGACTCTTATCTTGGCATAGGGAAGCGCATATAATACACATATCCATTTTATAATGTAAGGGCCAAACCCATAGTTTCTTATTACCCTTTCGAGAATCATTGTTAACACTTCTATACACTTTTTGCAACTATTTCAACTAGTTTTGCATCCGTAGATATCTACGAACATCTGAGTTCAATGCGGCCCTCCCGAACAGTGCCACATGACCATACACTAGCGCGCGGCCTGATGACGTGTCCGAGAACCCGTCTGCACTTCACAATAAGATCCGTCCTTCGCGGACAGTTTGGAACTGCATTTTCTACTGATCTAGGAACTTTCAACTTCAAAATTTCCCTTGCATACCTCTGACCCCTTTTCATACTCATTATCCATTACCAATCTAGTACACAGTACATACTTGGAAGAATTTTATCAAAACCGCTATTTATCTTAAAAATGGCATCAGTTATTGCCATCCCTCCTCCCCAAGAGCCACCACCACCACCTGCTGGAGGACCTTCACAACAAAAAAAGCACAGTACTTTCAAAGACAATGAAGAGGACCAAGAAGATGAGGTAGAGGAAGTGCCTACTTCTAGCACCAAGATCAAATCATGGGTGTACCAGTTCTTTGCTAATGTTGGGAGTGTACCAAAGGCTAAAGCTACCAAAGTGAAATGCACTGAGTGCAATTTTGTACTCAGTCGCAGATTACCTGGACAGTACTCCTACGGGACCACCTCCATGCGCCGCCACACCAAATCCAATGACCGTAATGTTCTCAGAAAGGTTATTCCTTTCTCAGCAAATAGTAAGCTGTCTTCCTCCACCTCGTCTTCCTCAACAAATACTGTCACCACACAGTCTGATGTCTTGGGCATTGGTGCGATATAAGTAAATAAATAAATAAGGAGGGCTACGGACCATTATCGTCCATTGCAGCCCCTGAAATGAGGGATAAAGGCTATTAGCACCCCTGGTTCCCAAAGCGGGAACCCAGTGTCCTAAAACATAGATTTTTATTCCTATAGCGGGACGCCTGCAGCGTCCCGCTGTAAGAAGGAAGGAAAATCCTTTTCCAAGACAGCCAACAGAGAAAGAGAATGCAGGGCTCCATACACAGCCCCTCTTCCCTTGCCATGGCAGCCCGCAAAACCCTATGAACATGTTACCACAAGCACTTTTTTTCCCTTTCGAACCTATCCTACCTTCGAATATCTTTACCACCTAGCCGGTCCCAGGTAGACATAGCCACTTTAATACCATTTTTTGTCCCTAGCGGTCATGGCCAGTAGCCAGATTGTCCATGCAATAACCTTATGCCATGATCCAGTCACCAAAGGTATGTGACTATTTTTTATACCTACATTATTACACTTGTCAAAAAATAAAACACGGGTACATTTGCAAAACCATGCTTTAATGTCCTTGCCAATTCTCTTCACGAGTTTGCTCGAAATCCGCCCATGTTTTATTTTTTAAAAAGTGTCAAAATGTATGTACATACAATAGTCAAATAACTAAGCCCACACTCGACAAAATCCATTCTGTCTTTACACAAACATTGAAGGTTTGGTCTATAATCTTTCTCAAAACTTTTGTCCACATTCGTCAAATAGCAACAAAGTTATAAGCGATCAAAAAATGTTGAGACCCCCCCTCTAATTTCGCCCCTTCTTGAGAAAATCCCACCAAACTTTAGAAAAACATTTATATCTAGATCCAAAATCGTTTTACCAAATGTTGTGCAAATTCGTCAAATGACACCACATTTATGTGCCTTTACAATATTTTGGGGCCCCCCTCTAATTTTGCCCCCTATTGACAGAATCCCAAAACAAATTGCAAAACCATTCAGGATTGGTTGTAGAATAAAATTGCAAAATTACATGCAGTTTCATTGAGTGGTGCAAAAGTTATAAGCCATTCAAAAACTGCTTTTCCCCAACCCTGTAATGCAGAAATAGGTACAGATGTCCTAGGACATCTGAAGTGTCCACGAAGACCACAGGACTGTCCCAGGACATCCAGAGTGTTTGAGGACCTTCAGGGGGCGAAACAACCCATTTTTTGGCTTCTTATGGCCATATCCAATTGAATCCTCATCCCCCCGCCTCCCCAGAGATTGTTTGTCGAGTTTGACAATTGTCTTTCCCTTGTTCATGGCATCCTTACCTCTTCTCCATCTGCTTTAAATAGTAGCTGTGCCCAGTGACCACTGTTTTTTACCTGTCTGCTAAATATTTCAAATTTAGCTGTGCCCAGTGACCACTGTGTTTTACCTGCCTGCTTTATATTTCAAATCTAGCTGTGCCCAGTGACCACTGTGTTTTACCTGCATGCTTTATATTTCATATTTAGCTATACCCAGTGACCACTGGGTTTTACCTGTCTGCTATATATTTCAAATTTAGCTGTGCCCAGTGACCACTGTGTTTTACCTGCCTGCTTTATATTTCAAATCTAGCTGTGCCCAGTGACCACTGTGTTTTACCTGCATGCTTTATATTTCATATTTAGCTGTACCCAGTGACCACTGTGTTTTACCTGCCTGCTTTATATTTCAAATTTAGCTGTGCCCAGTGACAGCTGTGTTTTACCTGTCTGATTTACTGCTTTTCCTATCTAGTTCTGCCTCATCTGTTTGCATCCCCCCTCCCCTCCACTGATTTGGTGCTTCTCCTATGTTCTCCAACTGCTTCTCTATTGACTATCCTGTTCTCCTCACTAAGTCTGGTAGGTAGAAGTTCAAAAAGGATATCCTGGTCTCCAACACAGGCCTTCCTATCGCGGATACCTACATCAGCGCTTCCACCAGACAGACACCTCTTTGTTGGTCCTTCGCCAGACCTATGGACACTTCATATGGTCTCTGTGCTCTCGCCTTTCTCCTCTTCTCCCATTAACGGTGGCACCCTCTGGGAGGTCCTCCTGGCTTCATTCCACTCCTCTAAGGTCCTCATTAATGTTTGCCTTAATGGTATTGTCTTGGTCCAATGCCCTCAGGCCAACCTCCTCCTCTTTGACAGACATTTCCCTTGCCTTATCAATTTCCTTTCTGCTCCTGATATCCCTTCTCTCCCTTCTGTGGTGTCCCTGCTGTCACCCTCCGCCACTTCTCCTGCACCCTCTTCTTCTACCTTGGCTACTATGCCCACTCCTCCTTCCTCCTCTGCCCTTCCTCTGGCTCCTCCTACATCTCTGCAGGCAGTACCTCTGATTTATATCCCTCCCCGGAAGTCTTTCAAGGATGGCAACCTTCTCCACCTTGCCACACTTAACTCTTGCTCAGCTGTCAAACACTCCCCTGCCATCTGCTGTCTGCTAGAAGAGCATGACCTAGACGTACTCGGTCTCACCGAGACATGGTTCACGGCCAGCTCTGTTATGAGTTTTCACACTCTCCTCGCCAATGGCTACAAGATCCTCTCCATGCCCAGAGCCAACTGCATTGGTGGGAGTGTAGACCTGATCTTTCCTGAGTGGATTCCTGCCTATATGATTCCCACTCACATGGAACACAGGATTTTTAAACACTGACACAAAAACGGCTTTGCATGTGTGCTTTCAGTTTAAAGCAAGACAAGAGAAAAATGTTCCCCTGCCAACATACAGATTTGCAGGAAAATACATAGTGCCTAATGACAAAAGGTAATGTATTTTGTGCTTCACATGCAAAATAGTGCAAACATTTGAAAAGAAAAGCCCACTTTGTTTCCATGAAAAAAGTTCCTGTAGGCCTGAGGCAGATCCTTTTGCTTGCTGTGGGGCAAACTTCACAAAGGACTCCCACACTGAAAGCCTGGCTGGCACCCCAGCTGTTTGCAACTGCAATCATGTGTGGCTCCTAATAGGTGTTGAAAACCAACTTTCTCTTGACTTGGTGTCTTTGAAAGGGCCGTACTTAGCAAGCCCAATGCTCTGGCTGTTGCATGACTGGAATAGCTCCGGGGCAGTGTGCTCGCCTTGGAAGCAAGGTGACACAGGGCACCACAGGTGCGATCCCGCATCTCTGCTTAGAAACCTCTGGCTATTAAGTGAGTTATAAATAACCTATCATATCATATCATATCAATGTAGGGGGAGGTGTGAAGACAGGGGCTATAATCAAGGCTGAAAAAAGAAACTGGAAAATGGAAGCCTCTCAGATCAAAAGGTGGTACCCTTCAGATAAGAGGACAGGGTGCTGCAGTGGGGGATCTCTGTTTAGCAAATGCATACCCCATTTACGATCTGCACCCTCAACCTCAAACAACAAAGAGACTAATAAAAACACTGGCACAGAGAGGCAAATGGTGCTGGAGACAGGAGGCCTCCAATTTGCATATCCAAAAGGTTTGTTATTAGTTTAAAATGACTATTATCTTTTAGGCCTTTTTCTCAGCAACCATAAGTCATACTTTCTTGATTGATGTGTCATTTGTTAGATGATTTCCAGGCAATTTTTTTGATATAAAATTCATCCAACTGCGACTTAGGTAATTGTAATGGCAAGCTAACATGTTCCTGGCTGCTTTTAACATGTTCCAAATGTGAGTATTGGCATGCTGATGCAGGGTACAGTTACGAATATGGGTAATAAATTACATGCTCTTAACTATAATGCTTTTTTGTAAAAACGGCACGAAATTGCCAAATGGTTTTGCAAAATGGTGTGGACCGGGCCGTCATTTTATTTAATTTCCCATGATTAGCGGAATATAAATACATTATGGCAGTTACTGGTCAAATTATGAAGTTTTACTACAAAACTAAGTTTAGCCAAAATGGGACTTTGAAACTAAGGGGAATTTCAAAAGGAAGTTGCCACACGTCTGTTCCACACTCCTAAACCAATCCTTAGAGAGGGACTGGCTTTGGAAGGAGAGAGAAGGGTAACTGTCTATTCTTTTTGTGAGAACTCTTGCAGGGTACTCCCCAAGATTGTACACTTGATGGTGTCATCACTGCTATATAAATTGGATGCACTTTGAGAAGTAAAAAAGGAGAGCTCCTAAAATTAACATTGGGAAAGGAGCTGGTTAAACTTACCATCTGACAGCTGCAAGGAAACACCAAAGGATATTGCATCTGGGTGATGCTGTCTATTGCTAGGAAGGCCTAAAAGCTGGCTGAATACTATGGTGAAGAGCTGGGGGCCATCCTTGAGAGTGGAGTGACCAGACCCCTGTCCTATCTTTCCAGAGTGTCCTGAAATGCAGCTGGCTTTTCTGAACTTTAAACGGATGTGTTCAATGTAAGTAGACTTGATCCCTTTGTAAACAAAAGGTGGGGGAATCTACTGGCCTTAAATACTTTAGCTTTAGAATGGGTGGGGAGGCTTGGGCAAACCGGTGTAGATACTTGGCCTATTTAACTAAAAAATAGTAATTTAATGAATTCCCCTTGACAGATCATTATGGGGTGATGTTTGTTAAAATTCAAAATTAACAATGCTCATTTCCAGTTTGCACTGAAAAGTATAGACTGTAATTTTATTGGGCAATCCCTCAGTACAGCTTCCCCAACACAGGGCTTTATGTGGAGGGGTGGGGGTGGTCTGAAATCCAACATTCTCAAACCATCCCAATGTGTACCATCCAGCTTCCCCAACACAGACCCTTAAATTGGAGGTGGGTCCAAAATCCAAAATTCTCAAATCATCCCTCTTTTTACCAACCAGCTTCCCCTAAAAAAGGCCTTTAAGTGGAGGGTGGGGGTCTGAAATACATAATTCTCAAATACTCCCAATTCTTACTAACCAACTTCCCCAACATAGGCCTTTAAGTGGAGGTGGGTCTGAAATCCAAAATTCTCAAATCATCCAACTTTTTATCATCCAGCTTCCCCTAACACAGGCCTTTAACTGGAGGGTGGGGGTCTGAAATACAAAATTCCCAAATCATTTAAATGTTTCTGTCCGGCTTCCCCAACGCATACCAAAGTAGGGGGGGGTGCCTGAAAACCAGATTGCTAAATCATTCTGTGTTTATTTTAAAGCAAACGTGTGGGTGAAATAATAATGGCGATATGCATTTGCACACATTTGTAAAAACTAAACTGCTAGCCTTTTAAGCATGCAGGAAAAATCGAAATATCACAGTATTGCATATGTAAATGGAATTTGGTCATTGATCAGTGCTGATTATTTCTTGAAGTGAACTCTGTAAAAAGAAAAGTATTGTAAATTGTGCTTTTCCCAACCAATTGATGTGATTTATTTGTGTAACAAGAAGTTAATTGTGACCAAAGAAGGTGGCATGTTTAGTTTAGTGTCATTTCTATTACCTATAATTCAAAGAAATACAAATATATTTCCTGTACACCGGCCTAGTGCTTGGCTCATTGGTAGCTCAGGGGAAGGGATCCAAGGGACATGATATGAGGCTGAAATAGGGCTGAATAAAAGAACTGACATTAGCTTGAGAGGGAAGGAGCTCCCTGTGTTGAGGGTGGCCTCTCTATAAAACATTACACTGTGTTGTCCCAAATCGTCTTTTTATCCATCAATGACAATAGGTGGGGCTGGGTTTGAGGGCTCCATTTATTGCGGCCTGCCTTAGTGTGACGACCCAGTGAGGATGGTCTGTTGCTCACCCGTATATGTCGTCTTGGCCCAACCTCCACTAGCTCCAGGGAGCACCCGACTCCTTTGACCACACCACTATTGGTTTCCATGCTTCAGCAGGGGACTACGTTGCATTATGGATTTATATGTTTTATCATGTTAAAATAGCATTGTCAAGGTCGCAATGAATTGGTCATTGACTTTGATAGAGCTGTAGTAACCCCTGTACTTGGTTGGTGACAGCGGAGAGCGTCGGTGAAGGATTACTTTGGGCTTGAGAGAAATGTTAAGAGTATATTCTCAAAGCTTTCACAATGGAGACAGTTAAGTAGTTCACACAATGTGGTGTCAGATCTGACTACCTGCGTTTGTATTTTATTCAGTTGTCCCATTTCCATTTCCTGTTGTTTATTGTTTTGGCTTTGTCAGTTGCCTGTGATACAGTTATTTGGTTATGTGAGACCTTTCTATTACGGGCTTCTACCATAGGCTTTCCAAACCACCAGTACAAGTGTTTTTGTTCTCTTTTCTTGTGCCTTTTGTTCCCCTTCTCTGCATGCATAGGTTGACTTTTGCCATCCTTTATGGTCAAGCATATTGATCAGAATACCATTATGGCTGGCAGTAAGATTATGAGTGATGTACTGTGTATCTTGATTCTTTGAGGGCTGTGACAATTAAAAGAGGACATTGTTACAACATGTTAATTTGTAAAGATGCAGGAGATTTTTTTTTAAATACATACATTTTTAAGGACCATTATCCTTTAAGCATTTGCAGTTTTAAACACTAAGCATCAAATGGATCCTTATAAGGCAACATTTACCAACGAAAACATTTGTGATGGGGATGGTGTTAGTAGCAAAAAGTGCAGTTACAACTTGTGACACCTAATTATTAATGGGACCAACCATTTATCTAAATTGTCCCTCTAAATACTTTAAATTTCATTATTTCAGTTCTCCTAAGTGCCATGATTTAATCTATGTTCTCCTTTCTGTTGTTTTTAATCTTTCTCATTACAATTTCCCTGTTTTGAAGAGCACCCCTCGTCCCCCACTGATCCATGTCCTCTTCACTGATTCCTAGATCCTGGCATGACACTGACTCCAAATTGACCTTCCCCCATATTCGTTCATACTCCCCCTGCTCTACCCGCTGTCCCTTGCCTCTTGCTACTACAGAAAAATGCAACCTCACTAATTGCTGTCCATCCACTCACACATAACCCAATTGACTCCAGAAGCCTTTCTCCTGCCAGCATTGGCTGCTATTCCATCACATAATCTTACCAAACAGAACAACATTTCAACATACAAATCCCAAACTGTTGGCCTTGTCAATGCCTACACCAGCTGTCATGATTTATTGTGAGGGAATAGAATGTGAATGTTTCGGGGGCCAGTGCATTTCTACTGTACCCTCAAAATATTTGGCTTTTTGGAAACCTTTATGTAATCCAGGTTGAGGTTTGTGAATAGCAACACAAGTGAAAGTCGAAGTATACCGTGTGACATTTACAAATACCACAACGTGTCTTAGATGCCACGGGACAATAGTGATAGTATTCAGCTTTTCTTTAAACCGCCCTTTAATTATTAACATTTAATTAACGTTATTCTGAAACGTTGTGGCTGTCTATACACAGCGCGCTTGCTATCTGGAAATCAGGCACAGGCTGCCTCTACTCCAGCAGGGGCATTTCAAAGAACTCCTATTCAGGTGGAAAATCTCTGTTCCTCTTTGCACTTACAAGATCTCGCCATACAGTCAGAATAGATAGACAAACCCTTGCATTAGAATTCGTCTGTCGTCTAATAGAAGGGCATGGCCAATATACACAACACGTTTTACAGGGGCACAGAAAAGCCCCTTCGGAAGTGATCGAAGACAATCGTTTGGTACATTCGGAGTTTCATTTGAGAAATACAGTTTAATCTAACCATGGTCCAAAATGTTTCATTGTTTTATTTCCTTTATTAGGCTTTTGTAAAGGACAAGCCACGTGCACATCCATTTAATGGCACCTCCAAATCAAAGAGAAGGGCAGGAATACCCCACTGGTGGCAAAGACAGGGAATGGAGAGGCTTAAGGGGTGGCAACCAGGTTCTCCTTTTTAGGAGAGTACACATGAAGGATGTTGTGTATTCTTTTCCATTTCAGTAGCACTGTTAATTGGGAGCTAAGTCCCATTTCTGTTGTTTGTTTGGCGGTGGGCTGCGCCCCACGTAGAAGGGAAGAGGCTGGGTTACCGCCTGAAGCGCCAGTTTTCGCGCTAATGATTAAAGAGATTGGAACACAGACACGGCTCCTGCGTATTATTTCTCTGCCTCATTTATCCTGCTTTATTATTTTGCATGGCGCACCCGACTCCAGTCGGGGTATAACAATGGCGACGAGGACCTTTTGACTGGGTCGTTACGCCCAGCCGAACCCACCCAACCGTGCTGCTGCAAGGTGCGAGGGCCGCACCCGCAGTCTCACAGCTTCATTGCCGCCTCATATAACTGTGACATTTCGCGCTCAGGCAGCAGCGGTAAAACGGCTCATCCGCTTGCCTGCGCGCACACTATTCAAGTCACCGCTATGGAGGAAAGTGCAGCCCAGGACACGAACGTTTCATATAAACCACGTGGGCCCCACGACGTCGCGACTTCTCATTAACACCACTGGCCATGTGGAACTACAGGGAGAGACCAGCCCGAGAGCACCCCAAAGCACAGCGAATCACACGTACCTGCAACCATGTCAGAAGGTAACTCGGATAGTGGCCTCCAAAGCCCCCAGGCCAGCTCCACCCCCAGACCTGCCAGCAACAGGGAGGAATGAACCTCCAAGTCACTACAACTGCAGGCAGTGCCACATTTTGACATGTCAGACACAAATAGTCTGGTGCCTAGGTGGGCCAGATGATTAAAAGAACTTCATATTTACATTGACGCCTATGGAGTGAGAGAGGAATCCTGCTACATTCACTGGGCCCCACGGTACGTGACATTGTTTTTGAAATGCCTGATTCCAACACTGACTCATTCCAAGGTATAATTGACTCATTGAACACTTATTTTGCACCACTAAGGAATGTCGATTACGAGAGACAAGTCTTTTACCTACCCAGGACAAAAATGAAAGCATGGACAATTTTGTCATGAGACTAAGAAAAAGAGCCAAATATTGTGACTTTGACAAATATTCCACTGCCGAAGCTCTTAAATCACAAGCCATTGCAGGGTGTGGATCGCCTGAATTTTGCAAAAAACTACTGCAGAAAAGCAGGACATTAGAAGAAATCCTTCAGATAGCAAGGGCTGACGCAGCATTAACACTACAAACTGAGTTGCTTGGAAACATCACCATCACGCAGGCGGCCAAGGCAGCAACAATATGTCCCATTCGCTCTCCCGCTGACTCATCAGATCAAAAACAAATGCTACAGATGTGGATTCCGATTTCCTCACGTAGGACCGTGCCCTGCATAGGGCATCACTGCGACAAATGCGGGGGGGGAAACCACATCCAGTCCATTTGCAAAAATATAAAATTCTTCCAAATTCTGAGGCTAACAGAGAGTCCTGGAAACAAGATGGTAGAAACTCAAGGCGGGAAAGTCCGCACAAATACTCAAGTCAATCCACCGCGCCTAGCAGGTGGTGCTCACCCAGCTCGTCAAGGGAGCACATGTCATCTACCCGGTGGTGGGAAGAAAGGAGAGACACCTCCAGTCATCGCAAAAGCCGACATCACTCCCCACACCGAAAACCAAGACAAAGATTCAGATACCTGGACGATTCACCACAAGAAAGAAGAACTGTCAGATCATCGACATCCAGTGGGGAGAGTAAACGCGCATATGTGCATGTCATGATTCCTGCCCCTCATCTCCCCAGCCCTCCAAGATGTCAGGCTGGAGCCAGGCCACGATCACCTACATGGCCCTCAAGGGCCTCTCCATCCCTCCAAAGACCCACTTGGAGTCAGACTTGGCGGTTGTGGCACCAGACTAACTCACTCCCATAGGATAACATTGGGGATTGGACTTGTAGTGCATTGATGGGGACAAGATGGATGCCCCCACATATTTCGGTTCCCACAACTGCATGTGCAGTCTAGTATTTTGGATGTGGTTCAGCCCAGAGACACCTAGGATACCCAGAGACTATTTAAGCCACGCCCAGGCTGAGAAACATGCTTTGTGTTTTCTGCACCTGCAGCGTGACACGCACCGTGTTCGGATCGGTCTCCAGTAGGCCTGCATCTTTCTTCAGCGCTCAGCTCCTGCAAGAACAAGAACACTGTTAGGAACAGCCCTACTTTGCAGTGCGTCTGCCCATCATTCATCTCTTCTTCTGTTCTGCGGGCATCTTCGGCAGTGGCATTCCCATCCCGGCACGCCGCTTCCCAAGGAAAAGGGAAAAGAACAGAAAAAAGGCATTAGTAAACATTCAGCAAATCTTTGTTTATTTTTAAAGACTGTACAGGCTTCAAACGTTTACCTGAATCCCAGCTGCTCTGGGGGAACTCTGTCTCCGGAACTTCTCATCCATCTGCAAGAGGGAAAAGACACTCCAGGTTAGCATGGAAACATCTAGAGGCGCTGCATACCGCACTCACCACATTTCTTCTTCATAACCGGCATCCACACTGAAAACATCGCAGAACCTAAAAGACAAAGAAAAAGAACTCAGTTCAATACTAATACGAAAGGGTGGCATTGCGCATTACGCTCTCACTCACCTTCAGCGCTACTCATCTCAGCAGCATGTCGCCATCCCTGGATGCCGGCCATCATCTAAGGAAGGAAAGGAACGAAGTTAGAGAACTGGTCAAAAGACTCATTGGCCCTCATTACAAGTCAGGCGTTAAGGGGTTAACGGCGCCATAAAGAGCGTTGGCGCCGTTAAACCCTTAACGCCTGATTCACACTTTAACGCCTGCTTTTTGCAGGAGTTAAAGTCCAAGGCGCTAAGCGACCTTGGTGCTAATTACGTCACCGTAATTTACGGTGCCGTAATTAGCGCCTTCCCCATCCCCATTATGCCCTATGGGGCAAAAATGGGGATGGGGAAGGGCAAATGGTGAATGGGGAATTACCGCCCCACTCACCTTGGAATGGGGCGGTAATTCCGCCATCCACCATGGTGGAATCCGGCATGAACCATGGTGCTAATAGCACCATGGTCCACCGCCTGACTTGTAATGAGGGCCATTATACGTACCTGTCAGATTCTTGCCAGTGAAGTAACTAGGCAGCAACGAGCCTGCATCAATCAACGTGCCCCTGCACTGAAAGCAGGACGGAGAGAACACTTTCCAAGAAAACAAGGTGAGCTGTGGATCAAAGGGAAGGGTTGGACCCCGGGGAAGAAGGGGTTCAAGCACACCGAGACAATAGGGAGTTAAACTCTACTAATCCTGTGTTTCAGGCCCAGTCTCCAGTCGAGTAGACTCCAGGGAAGGGTTCAAGGTCGTAAGAGGTCAGAACGGGCTGAGTGAGGTCCCCGTGGATACCAGGTGAGTGTTACAGAACACAAAGCCTCACATCAAAATCCACCTGGGCATCATGGAAACGTCAGAAACCGACCAGTTAGCCCACATGTTGGGGCAGCTACGTTCCAAAGTACATGCAGCCAGGCAGGAGACCAACACCCTGAGGAGAGAGCTGACAGTAGCCAAAGAACGCACTGATGATTTAAGCCAGCAACTTCTCCAGTCACAAGCAGGGCGTGCACCATTGCTGGGAAGCGTTCCCTCGATGCCAGCACCATCAGCCAATCCTGTTCAGACAACCCCTTCCTGGGGCAGTTCCCTTGGCCCTGCCCAAACGATTTACGGGGGATCCCAAGAGGTTTGCAACATTCATGAACCAGTGCCACCTGTACTTCCTTTGTAGACAAAGGGCTGTTCCGATTGACCAATCACAGGTCGCTTTTGTGCTATCCTACCTGAGTGGTAGCGCTGCAGACTGGTCTGTACCCTTTGTGGCCCAAGACGATCCTTTGCTGCATGACTTCAGGGGCCTACAGCAGGAGATGGAAAACCTGTTCGCCCGTCGTACTCATGGGCGGGCATTAGACAACGAACTTATGTCCCTACGCCAAGGGAATCAAGACCTATTAACATACATAGCCACGTTCAATAGACTCGTAGTTGAAGCAGAATGGCCAGTAGAGAAGAGAACCATGTTATTTCATCAGGGGTTGCGGGGAGAGCTCAAGGATGTTCTCACACAAGTAGTGAACCCCCCGAAAGACTGCTCAGAATTCATTGACCTTGTTGTTCAACTGGATCATAGGTTGCAGGACCGAAGAGCAGATCGAACCAGACCGGACCCTCACCCTATGTATGTGCGTTCAAAGGACAATATTGCCCACACAACGGAAGGTTCAGGAGAACCAATGCAAATTGCGGGGGTCAGATCCCCCTTGACTAAAGCAGAAAGGGATAAAAGGAGACAGCAGCAGTTATGTCTGTACTGTGGAAGGTCAGGTAATTTCCTTAAAGAGTGCCCTGTGAAACCACCGAGGAGGACGGTAGGGGCCATGGACAAGGAAGATACCATCAAGGAATTGGAAAACTCCCCAGCCCGGCAAGTGTAGGGGTCCACTTGTCGAGCGAAGAAAAAAAAAACTACAGACCTCCCATTTTGCACTATCTGTGGTCTTGATCAATCACCAACAACCATCTCGGATGCACGCAGTAAGAGCGTACATTGACAGTGGAGCTGTTGGGAATTACATCGACCAGGATCTTGCGGCAAAGATGGGGCTTCCGTTATGCCCTAAATCAACCACCGACACTGTTACCACTGTCGACGGCACGGAAATAGCTTCTGGTCCAGTATCCCAGTGCACTGCAGCTTTAACCATTCTGTGCCAGGATGGACACCAAGAATCTATTGTTTTTGACCTCATTAAGGCGCCACAGTTCCAGTAGATTTTGGGAATGCCATGGTTGGTAGCTCACAATCTTCGAATCGATTGGCGAGCAAAAGAATTGGCCTTTCCTGAGACTTGCGCCCACACATGTTATCGCCAAGAGAAACAACCAATAGACACCAGAACCTCCATGCTTGTGACTGTGGCAATCGGCACCCTACCAAGTGAATACCAGGACTTTCAAGATGTCTTTTAGAAAGAACAGGCTAATACCCTGCCACCGCATAGACCATACGATTGCCAAATCGACCTGCTACCTGGCGCACAAATTCCTTGTGGGTGAATTTACGCACTCACGGAACCAGAAAACCAGCACCTGAAGGCCTATCCTGACCAATACCTGGCCAACGGGTTCATCCGTCCCTCGAAGACTCCAGCAGCCAGTCCTCTATTCTTCGTACCGAAAAAGGAGGGGGACTTGAAAACGTGCATCGACTATTGCGCACTGAACCAGATTACCGTAAAAAAACGCTACCCCTGCCACTGATCCCTGAATTGCTTGATCAAGTCAAAGATGCCCAAATCTACACAAAACTAGACCGGTGGGGGGCATATCACCTTGTTCGCGTAAAACAGGGGGACGAATGGAAAACCGCTTTTCGCACCAAATACGGCTTGTACGAATATCAAGTAATGCCCTTTGCCTTTGCAACGCGCCTGCAGTATTTCAATACTTCATGAACGATGTCCTACGGGAATTGATTGATGTCTGTGCTCTAGTGTACATCGACGATATTCTAGTATATTCCGCATCAAAGCAGGACCACGTTAAACACGTCCGATCCGTATTGGAGAAACTCAGTCAACACCAGCTCTACGCCAAGCTCGAAAAGTGCTCATTCCATGGGCCTCATTACGACCCAGGCGGTAAGTTACCGCCTGGGTCGTACCTTTACCACCATGGCGTAAACTATGTTTACGCCATGGTGGTTGGCGAACTTACCGCCCCATTCTGAGGTGAGTGGGGCGGTAAGTCCCCATTAACCCATTTACCCTTCCCCATTCCCATTTTTGCCCCATAGGGCATAATGGGAGTGGGGAAGGCGTTAATTACGCCACCGTAAATTACGGTGGCGTAATTAACAACAAGGTCCCTTAGCGCCATGGATTTTAACACCTGCTAAAAGCAGGTGTTAAAACCTCCATGGCGCTAAGGGACCTCGGAATCAGGCGATAAGGGTCGGCGCTGTTTACGCCGCCGTAAACCCCTTACCGCCTGGGTCCTAATGAGGCCCCATGTCTCCGAGGTGGAATTCCTGGGCTTTATTTTCAGCCCGAATGGAATCCGAATGGATGTACACAAGGTAGATGCTATCCTGAACTGGTCATCCCCAAATTCATTCAAGGGGGTTCAAAGTATGCTGGGTTTTACAAACTTCTACCGCCGGTTCATCCCAGGATTTTCGCAAATCGTGCATCCCATCACGTCATTGCTAAGGAAAAGCAACAAAAAGTTCCAGTGGACAACAGAAGCCGAGGAAGCTTTCCAGGAACTCAAAGCAAGATTCACATCTGCCCCAATCTTACGCCACCCTCGCCCTGATCTCCCATACCTGGTGGAAACGGATGCCTCAAGCATGGCTATGGGAGCCATCCTCTCACAAAAAGACCCCGAAACGGGCCAGTTACACCCTGTTGCCTTCTGGTCGCGTAAATTCACACCCCCTGAACTCAATTACGCTATCACAGACAAAGAACTCCTGGCCATTAAGTCAGCCTTTAAGGCGGCATTACCTCTTGGGCGCAAGACACACAATCACCATATTAACTGACCACCAGAACCTCCAGTACCTAAAAACGGCAAAGGCCCAATCCTCACGACAATTACGTTGGGCTCTTTTTTTTGCTCAATATCACTACATGATTACATTTCGACCAAGGGTGAAAAACGGGAACGCTGATGCCTGAGTGACAAGCTCCTAGGAATTACAGCAACCATAACTCAGAAAGAATTACATGAAGAAATCCAAAACCTGATGAGTCCGGAGCAATTACAAGTGTGGAGTGCACAAGGAGAACATTACATGATAAAAGATCAGTTGCCCTACTTTAGGAACCGTTTATTCTTACCAAACCAAGAACTACGAGAACAAGTCATGTCCGGTTATCATGATTCCTTGATCGAGGGCCACCCCGAAATCGGTAAAACCCTAGCCAGGGTAAAACGAAATTATTGGTGGCCCACGTGGCGTAAAGACATTATCCAATTCATCCTATCTTGTGGAGTGTGTGCTCAAAACAAGTAATCCAAGCAGAAACCGGCTGGGCTATTACAACCATTGGAAATCCCACCAGCACCCTGGCACACGTTGTCCCTCGATTTTAGTACTGACTTACCACCCAGTCAAGGGTTTAACACTATTCTTGTGATCATGGACCTATTTTCAAAAATGGCACATTTCATTTCTCTTAATGGGCTCCCAAATGCTTCCACTCTGGCAAAGGTATTTCTTGAAGGCATCGTACGGCTCCATGGGTTTTCTTCAGTTTTAGTCTCAGACTGAGGTACTCAATTCGTATCAAACTTCTGGAGAAAATGCTGCTCTATGTCCCAGATCGACATCCGGCTATCCAGCAGTCACCATCCCCAAACGGATGGTCAAACTGAAAGGACAAATCAGACGCTCGAGCAGTATCTGTGTTGCATGTTACACCAAGCTAAAGGAAGCTGGTTCGACCTATTATGGATAGCTTAATATGCTTATAATAATTCCCTACACATCAGCACTGGGCAGACACCCTTTTATACCATGTATGGCAGGCACCAACGTACTTCTGAGTTGGACGTTCCTACAACCCTGGAAATGCCAGCAGTCAAAACCTTGCACACGACCATTTATCAAACCTTTAAAAGGGCAGCTGAACATCTACTACAAGCTAAGAATTGCCAAAAGAAGTTTTCTGATCAACACCGAGCAAATGCCCCCAACTACCAAGTGGGAGACAAAGTCTGGCTGGCGTCTAAACACGTGTCCATAAAGGAACCCGAACTTTCCGTCCAAGATACCTGGGTCCATTCACCGTCACCTCTGTGATGAATCCTGTGGCGATCAGACTAGCTTTGCCGTCAAACATGCAGATTCATCCTGTGTTCCACGTATCTCTCCTTAAACCTGTTCAACCTGGGACTCGGGTAGCAACGCCACCGCAGCCAGTAGTAGTCGCCGGGGAGCCAGAATTCGAAGTCAAGGACATCCCGGATTCAAAGTATGTCAGATCCAAATTATACTACTTAGTAGACTGGAAGGGGTATGGTCCACAAGACAGGACATGGGAGCCTTGTGAGTACATCCATGCACCTCGCTTGCTTAGAAGATTTCATCAAAATCATCCAAACAAACCAGGACCAGACAGAAGAGCCACCTATAGAGGGGCCTTGTGGGGGAGTGTTGTCATTATTCCTGCCCCTCATGTGCCCAGCCCTCCAAGATGTCAGGCTGGAGCCAGGCCACAATCACCTACATGGCCCTCAAGGGCCTCTCCATCCCTCCAAAGACCCACTTGGAGTCAGACTTGGCGCTTGTGGCACCAGACTCACTCACTCCCATAGGATAACATTGGGGATTGGACGTTTAGTGCATTGATGGGGACAAGATGGATGCCCCTACATATTTCAGTTCCCAGAACTGCATGTGCAGTCTATTCTTTTGGGAGTGATTCAGCCCAGAGACACTTGGGATACCCAGAGACTATTTAAGCCAAACCCAGGCTGAGAAACATGCTTTGTGTTTTCTGCAGCTGCAGCGTGACACTCACCGTTTTCGGATCGGTCTCCAGTAGGCCTGCATCTTTCTTCTGCGCTCAGCTCCTGCAAGTACAAGAACACTGTTAGGAACAGCCTTACCTTGCAGCGCTTCTGCCCATCATTCATCGCTTCTTTTTTTCTGCGGGCATCTTCGGCGGTGTCATTCCCATCCCGGCACGCTGCTTCCTAAGGAAAAGGGAAAAGAACAGAAAAAAGGCATTAGTAAGCATTCAGCAAATCTTCGCTTATTTTTAAAGACTGTACGGGCTTCAAACGCTTACCTGAATCCCAGCCGCTCTGGGGGAACTCTGTCTCTGGAACTTCTCATCCATCTGCAAGAGGGAAAAGACACTCCAGGTTAACGTGGAAACATCTAGAGGGGCTTACTCACCGCATTTCTTCTCCATAACCAGCATCCACGCTGAAAACGTTGCGGCACCTAAAAGACACAGAAAAAGAACGCAGTTCAATAAAAATACGAAAGGGTGGCATCGCGCATTGCGCTCTCACTCACCTTCAGCACTGCTCATCTCAGCATCACGTCGCCATCCCCGGATGCCAGCCATCATCTAAGGAAGGAAAGGAACGAAGTTAGAGAAATGTTCAAAAGACTCATTATACTTACCTGTCAGACTCTTGCCAGTGAAGCAACTAGGCAGCAACGAGCCTGCATCAATCAACGCGTCCCTGCGCTGAAAGCAGGACGGAGAGCACACTTTCCAAGAAAACAAGGTGAGCTATGGATCAAAGGGAAGGATTGGACCCCAGGGAAGAAGGTGTTCAAGCACACAGAGACAATAGGGAGTTAAACTCTACCAATCCTGTGTTTCAGGCCCAGTCTCCAGTCGAGTAGACTCCAGGGAAGGGTTCGAGGTCGTAAGAGGTCAGAACAGGCTGAGTGACGTCCCTGTGGATACCAGGTGAGCGTTACAGTGCATGCCATTGGTAACAACACAGCAGCCGAATACAGCCCAACGCTGTTGCTTCAACTAAATGGACAACATTTGGAATTTCTAATTGATACAGGTGCCACTGTCAATGCTATAAGTGAGATAGTATACAAAGCCCTTGAGGTGAAGAAAGAATTACGGAAAGCTGACACATTGATATATCCATACGGTTCCAATAAACCGCTGGACTGCAAAGGTATGTTCACCGCAAAATGCCAATACAAAGAACAAAGTCAAAAGGTGCAAATATACATAATCAAAGGAGAAGTATCCGGGGAAAGCATCCTAAACTTCCGAATAGCCATACAAATGGGACTAATCAGCATTATGTATCAAATCATGTCTGCGTACACCTCCAGTGCAAAAGACATGATCCAAAAGATGTTCCCATCTCTCTTCAAAGGCCTGGGTCGTCTAAAAGACAGACAAATCAAATTACACATCAACCCGCAAATACCACCAATAGCTCAGCATTATCGGGGCATTCCCCTCAACATACAGCGACAGGTTGAGGATGAAATACAATCGTTGCTACAATAGGATATCATTGAGCCAGCGTCCGTCCCAACATCCTGGGTCTCACCAATAGTACTGGTACCCACGAAAGATAGCACATCAAGCATACTCATCTGTGTAGACATGCGCGCCCCAAATGTGGCCATTGAAAGAGAACAGCACTTAGCCCCACGCATGACAGATATGATGCACCTTTTACACGGAGCCACCATATTCTCAAAGCTGGACCTGAACAAAGGTTATCATCAGCTTGAAATCCATCCCTCATCAAGATACATCACCACTTTCTCAACACATCTAGGCTTTTTCAGATACAAGAGACTAAGCTTCGGAGTATTGTCCGTCGCAGAAATTTTCCAGAACGAAATACATCAAATATTTAAACACATCCCTCACTGCCTGAATTATAGTGACGACATTCTCATCTTCGGCACCTCACAAGAAAGTCATGATGACACTCTGAGAAGAGTCTGCATGGCATTAGAAAACGTCCATCTCACTCTCAATCCCGAAAAGTGCAAGATCAGCAAAACCACGTTAAAGTTCTTTGGACACATATTTCCCAATAAAGGCCTATCTGCCCAGGAGTTGGCACAACTCTGCACGTTCAAACTCGTGCAACACACTTTGTCCGTGTCCCCAGAGGGACTGATTCTCAAAGAAAACAGGCTTGTGATTCCATCCAGCCTACAAAAACAAGTACTGGGCATAGCTCACACCAGACATCGTGGAATAGTATCCACAAAAAGACAGCTGAGGACAAAAGTCTGGTTTCCGAAAATGTATGAGCAGGTGGAAAGTCTCCTGAGCAAGTGCCTCACATGTCAAGCGGTGGCCCCCGAGAACATTCCCAGCACAACTCTCGCCATCTGAAATGCCCCTGCAAGTTTGGGATGAGGTGGCAGTCGACATGTTTGGACCTTTAGCAAACGGAAAGTATGCACTAGTTATTGTGGACAAAATGGCACGCTTCCCTGAAGTACACCTCATACACTCAACCAGTGCATAGGCTGTAATACCTGCACTGGACAAGACATTTGCCGATTATGGAATTCCCTCAACTGTAAAGTCGGACAATGGGCCGCCTTTCAGTGGTCATGACTTTGCAATGTTTGCAGAACACCTAGGTTTCCAACAAAGAACAATAACACCCTTGTGGCCGCAAGCCAATGGAATGGCTGAGAAATGTATGAGCAATCTCAAGAGGACACTTCAAGTCTGTTCCATCACCAATGGGTCATTCATACAAGCCATTTGCACACTACTAAGAGAATATCGGAACACTCCACACAGTACCACAGGTGAATGTCCTTCCACTTTAATGTTTGGGCGAATTATACGGATACGACTTCCCCACAACCCTCGTGTCCGTCCACCCACGACCATCATCGAAGATGCACGAACAAAAGACAAGGCGAATAAGGAAAAGACGAAAATGTACTCGGATCAAAGGAGACAAGCCAAACCATGCCAGATTCAAGTGGGCGACGTGGTACTGATATGACAAGATCAAAACACCAAGGATACCCCCACATTCAGACCCAAACCCATGACAGTGACCCATATCAACGGGTCCATGAAAACAGCAGCTTGCCCACGTGGAACCATCATGAGAAACTCATTCTTCAAAACCTTCGAAGGAAATTCAGAACCTGCTTGAGACACCGCCACAACCACATATGAGTCGACAGACATAGAATCTGAATACAGAGGAGAAGAGAGGGATGCCGACGACAGTGATAGCGACACCTCAGAAAACTGGATGATGACCCCGAGATGAAGCCCGTCGAGACGGACTATACGCCGACCCACTCGATGGATAGAAGAAATGAACTAAAGTCCACTCCTTCTTTAAGTTGCGGGGAGATGTTGTGTCCCCTTTTCCATTTCAGTAGCACTGTTAATTGGGAGCTAAGTCCCATTTCTGTTGTTGTTTGTTTGGCGGTGGGCTGCGCCCCACGTAGAAGGAAAGAGGCAGAGTTACCGCCTGAAGCGCCAGTTTTCGCGCTAATGATTAAAGAGATTGGAAGCACAGACACGGCTCCTGCGTATCATTGCTCTGCCTCATTTATCCTGCATTATTATTTCGCTTGGCGCACCCGACTCCAGTCAGGGTATAACAAAGGCTTCCGTAGGGGGCTGTCGGGGATATACCGGCATGTCACCTCTGTAGTAGTTTAAGGACCCAATGTGGATGTCTGCTTCAGTAGATTTGAGTTTGGTTCTCTGAGATTTCCTGTCACAGCTCGATCTGATCAGCAGTCCACCTACTCTCTTCCAGGTCAAGTAGGAGCGGGGCAACGGGTTGTTGTGCTGGAGAGTGGCTCAAGCCAGCACTACGCAAGCACAATAGCAATTGCAAGACTGGAAAGCAAAGCACAGGAAAAGTCAGCACTCTCATCAAGAACGTACTCATGTGTAACATTGACAAGTAAAAAGCCACCATCCTTGGTTGTATAATGAAGAGATGAAGTTGTGGCTTTTCTACACCCAGTAGGGATCAAGCTCAAGACTCTGGTTTTACTTCACTCACTTACTAAATCATCCACTTGCCCCACCAGAACATTCCTGGGGAGAGAGAGGTACACAGTCTAGATACACTGATCCTGGATCTTAGGTTCATAGCAGTCATCAAAAAATATCTGGATGTAATAGACTTCTCAGGTCCCAGATTTCCCCCCAGGTGTGATGGGGCATCCACAGAACGCTGCAGAACCACAGACACGGACACAGAGGAGCTTGCAAGCCACACTCGCTGTTGGGATTCTGATCATGTGCTTCAAACATCATGGAAAGCCTCTGCAAGCAACCGCTTCTGAGAGACCAGCCTCCCATTTTATGACAGTCTGAGATTCAATTATAATGCCACCACGAATGTACAGAAAAGTATGCACAATATAACAGTGATTACTAGTAATATGTCCCCGTTCATGTCGTCTCTACATGCATGGTGCTATGTTTGAATGCACAACATGGCATTCAGCAAATTATCAAAAAAGTATAATAATTACAATTCAGAACATTAATTGCAACATTTGTATTATAATCGTAGTCTGGTCCTTTGGAACGTGTTTGATGTACAATGGTTTTCAAGAATACAGAACCGCAAATCAAAGTGGCTATATACACACTGTGCTATGTAGGCTGTACATAGGAACAGTGGGAGCCAAGAATTGATTATATTATGCACACAGTGGAGTGCAATGGAGTTTTATTGTACAACAGCACAAAATAAAAATGTCACTTCAGAACATTATTGTCAACATAACATCACGAGCATGTAATTTATAGAACCAGACATTGCCCACCCCAGGCTGTCAGCCTGACACTATGCAATATGCAGATCTTCAGAAACAATCCCTAAATGAACGCAGCTGTTTGCATGCTGTATTCTATAGGTTGTAAATTACGAAAGTGAAGGTAATTAAAAGTCCCGGTTAAAACAAGCCATCAGGGGCCCAGAAATATCCCCGGATTAAACTGTCAAAACCTTGTTAACCGCTGGTCATTTTGCTTCGGAAAACATCCATAAACCTGTAGTGGGATTTGGGCAACAGCACTCCATCTCAACTAGCTCAAAGGTTTTATATCTGGGGGTGGGGGTCCGCTGGTGGGATGAGTTAAAAAAGAAGAATTGCACAATTACACAGACAGAAAGGAATATTTTTAAAATAGTTCGAATAAGCAGTTTTTATATTTGATCACATGAAGGCAGGTCTTTATTCACTGAGATAAAAAAAACAAGGTAGCGTTTTGGGATCTTTTTAAAACCTCCTTGCCTAACGCGAGAAATATTATTTAAAAGTATGAATCTGCAAACTTTTTTGTGTTGTAACAAAAAATAATAATTCCTAAATTTGAGCAAGCTTGAATGACCCAAAAGTCATTTGATTTGAGTTTAACTCATAAACATTAAACCTGGTCAAGTCAAGACTAGGATCACTTTTACACTCCTGGGTACAAGGAACGATTTGCTAGCTTCTCCAAGTGTCACCCTCTTTCCCAAAAATTCTGAACAAGTTCAAATAGGACAAAGAGCCTACCCTCCAGTGCTGTTACATCGGATAAATCCTAGTCTCAAGGGGCCTGATTCATGGAATTATTTGCGTGGGAAATAGGGGACTTGCCCACCAAACTGCGTGCAAATCCGAATTCATCGATTCATGGAACCCACTGCTCAGGACTTTCTTGGGTCTTGCGTGAAATTCGTGCAGGTCCGGAACATCTGTGTGAGCCGTCGAGCGCCATGCACGAAAGACCACGCAGAGCGTGGGTTTGGCTTGCGCAGAGGGCTGGGAAAGGGGCAGGAGACAGAAAATATGGAAGAACATGTGAAAAAGTGGGCATTGCGAGGGACAATGACATGTATTCACGGAACCACCTGCGCAGCCTCTCGCCAGAGAAATGACCGCACAAATCGCTCGAACACTGCGCCACCCAAAGGCAGGTGTAAGTACACTTGCGCATAGGATTCGCTGCACTGAGGCGGGTTTCATGTTGGATTTAGGGGTGCGTGTACGCAACTGGGATTCCAATCCAACTTAGAAGTGCGCATAAGCAGTGTTGTGGGGTGCAGGAACGGTTTACATGGGTTTGCATGCAGATTTACCAAGCTTAGACTGAGTTACGATTTTTCATATGCGTGTCAACTGGGTGCCGGCAACTTTTACAGGGGACCCTGCGCAGAGTCCCTGGATGAAGGATTGCTTGCGGGGGATGCCAGGCACTGTTTGAAGGGTGCCTGTATTCACCCAAAGGTAGCTGTTCTAGCTGTTTAAGCTTTGCGTGCGGGCTTGTCGGGGCGATCCAGCTGCGACCTGCGATTACGGTTACTTTGCGCAGTATATTCCATGAATAGGCAGGGCGCACATTTTTTATTCTGCACATAGGCTCGCGCAGTGTCCTTCTTGGCGTGCGGCCGTTGCAGGATTTCTGCACACATTTCCATGAATTGGGCCCAAGTTGTCTTCCTACAACTGGCAATGGGAAACAAGGAGATGTGTAGACGTAAATGCAATGCTGAATGCAATAAAATGCATGTCCACAGTTCTGCTTCAGAACAATAACCAGTGGGACCTGTCAAAGCTGAGAGATCAACAGATCAGTCTGCTTTATTGAGTATAACCGAAAGACAGGGAATTCAGTTTGACTCAGCTTATTGGGTCAGGTTTTGGAGTATGGGCAAAAGGGTCAGCTTCTCTTAGGACCATGCTCATCGGTTCTCTCCTCGCTCACCTCAAGAACTCCAGCTTCCCAGCAGCAAACAGACACTCGCAGTTTCTGGGTGGCTTGAATGTCTTCTTCCTTTTTTGGCAAGTTGGAGTCTTCCTTGTCTTGACTGGACTGGTCCGGATGTTGCATAGAAAACTTGGCACCACCACCACTAACCAGGGCCTTTGGTTGTCTAGATGTGGGTTGGTGTCAGATGCTTTGGCAGTTATTATATGCCTGGAGTAATATCTTTGTTTTCCCTGTTTCTGTGGTGCGTGCCCAGTTCGACTGACTTGGCTTCTAGTCCTTTAGCTATAGCCTGGGGTCTCTTCATTACTTACTGAATATTTTCATGGCCAAGGTTTAGGGGATTCTCTCTCTCACTCTGCTCTAATTTTCCCTACTTTTCCTTAGCCCCCTCTCACTTTATTGACTCACTCTTAGTCCTCATCTTCTCACGCCTCACCCTTCTGGCATCCTCTCCCCTCCACCATGCAGCTTGATCTTCCTTCACAACTTTCTGCCTCTCCCACTTTCCCTCCATCGTTCCTTTACACATTTCTGCTCTTCTTATCTTTTGCCCTCCTCCATTTTGTTTCCTCTTTTCTTCCAAATCTCTACTCTTGTCTTGCCCTCTGGTCTTCTATATATCTCTACACCTCTGTCTCCCATCTCAGCTACCTTGTCTTTCTCCTCTACTTCCTTTCATTAATCCTCCACCTCCACTCTCTATTCTCACTCCAAAAGCCTTCTAGCTCTTTTCACTACCATTTCTTTCTCTCTTTCTCCTCTGGTCATCTTCATTTTTCCACCAGCTCAGCTTCTCTATCTCCAGCCTACTCCTCTATCTTTCCAAACATCTGCTATTTTCTCTGCCACCTCTCTTCCCTTCTCATTCGATTTTCCTTGCCATGCATGTGTTATTGAGGTTTTCATTTACTACAAATACAAAAAAAGAAATACGCAATGAGAATACTTTGTATGTTGACCTTTGCGAGAAAATAAAAATGTTTTGGAATATGGGAATACAATTTAGCACAATGTTCAAAATAGGTGCATATGATGGTAGCGTAGTTCATACTAAATATAGCAAGCAAAGAGTGCCAAAAGTAACATGAGCACAATGCGACCTGTTGACAGTCGTGGAAATGGAAAACATTTGAAGGGGGATCCCACAAGGGGCCAGGGTGGGAGTGGAGTTTGGAGGTATGGGTGGAGTTATGAGGGGGCAGAGTTTCGAGGAGGCCGAGATGGCAGTTGGACTCCACTCAAAGCAAATGTTCAAAATAACATTTGAAAAATTGTGCAATTTCTCTCATGCGGCTTCTTTCCAAACTCCACACTGTACATACTTTCAACTTGAAATTAGTTCCATGGCAGTGGTGCACCCAAAAAACTGTTGGTAATGCAATGATGTTTAGTATATTAAGTGATCCATAGACACGCTGTACAGCAGGAGGCTACCAGAGTAGCTCAGCAGGTTGAGAGACAGTTACTGAGATGTTGCTATAAAATGTGGTTGGCCACGGGATGTGTTGGGCTGGTTGCTTGCTTATATTCATGGCAGAGGTGAGGTTATTTCTGCCCCTGGAGTGAAAATCAAAAGATGGCTCTCATGAACCCACAGTTTAATTTCCTAATAACTGCGGTCAGCAGAACAGAAGCATTTATTTGTAACTAACCAGTTTGACAAGCATAGCACATCTTTATAAATATAACCTTGATAAAACACAAAGGGCACACAAATTACAAATTCTGTGTGGAGGGCCAACAAAAAAGAAAAACATTTCAAAGAAAACTAGTGAATGCAAGCAGCATTTTTCAGTTTCAAAATTGCTTTTGTTTTTCTATGGAGGTGTAAAATGCACATTTGGAAAACAATAGTGTGCACAGAACGTAGAAAGCCTCCTCTCAACAGTGATGCCCCCTCCAAGTTATATTCATGGCCCATTCATTACCGTGTTGTCCCTTTCAGGCCAGAAGAAAGAAAAACGGGCTGAGCAAATGGGACCTGCAGACACGTGAATGATGGCCGGTGTAAGGAGGAAGAGCCGATTAGATCACCAAGCTGCAATTTGGTAACATTGGACGTAACAACACACACTTTTATACATGAAAAAGGAATTTCAACCACAAATCACTTTCTCAAAACTCGCTCAATATCTTTTCAGGAACAGAATCTAATGATACTAGAAATGCTAAATTTCACCCTGACAAACAATATTTTCTGCTTTGGAGAAACACTCTACAAACAAATTTAAAGGACAGTGATGGGGGTAAAATTTGCACCAACATACACCAATCTATATATGGGCAACTTCGAGATACAACATGCATGGCAGCATCCAGATTTCACAGACCACAATAGAATCACCTTCTGGGGCAGATACATTGATGACATCATTCTCATTTGGAACAGTACAGAAAAAAAAAGTATGGAGTACTACAAATATCTAACTACCAACAACTACAACCTGAAACTCACCATCAAGTACAGCCAACAAGCTATATATTTTCTGAACCTTCATCTCTACATGCAAGACCAAAATATACACACCACTCTCTACATCAAACCGACAGCAGTTAATAGCATTTTACATGCCTCAAGCAATCATCGACATCACATAATACAGAATATACCCTATGGGGAACTATTACAGACAAAAAGAAATTGCACAACTGAAGAGGAATTTAGAAAGCACAATGAGGTTACAGTTCACAACATCTTAGAAAAACACTACAGAAAACCACAATAAGACCAAGAGATTACCTACTTCATAACAAGAACAAACTGCAAACAACCATACAATCAACCAAAATCAGATTTGTAACTACCTATAGTACAAATAACAATACAATCAAGAAAATCTTGCAGAGAAACTGGAACATATTACGAGCAGACACAGACATGCACAACATTCCGGACAACCAACCAACCCAACATTGGCTTTTGGAAATGCAGAAATTTAAAAGAGATATTTAGGGCTGATTCATAGAATCCAGCGCAGATGCAGCACAAACGTGGCATGCAGAGAAGGAGCGTGCGCCATCCGTGTGCCAGCCAGGGCGCAAAGCAGCATCTGCGCGCAACGCATATTCATGTATTTCCGGAGCCATTACCAGCCATGGCTCAGTGAACATCCATCTGCGCCAGTAACGTCCCAACACACCCCTTGTGCAGGAAAAAGCAAGTGAAATGTCCAATACAGCGCAAGGCCCCACGCCATCCGTTGTCCAGCACAAAGCCCCCCTCCATCGCAATCACGCCGAAAATTGGAGCGTACACCGCTCCTGCCAGTCAAAAGTGTGAAAAGGACCTTGCGTACCCCTGCAAAATCACGTACCGGGCTCGCGCCAGCCCAATCGCGTGAAAAGTGCCTTGCGTACCCCCTCGAAATCACCTATCCCACTTGCACCAGTCAAATCCCGTGAAAAGGGCCTTGCGTACCCCCGTGAAATCACGTACCCCGCTTCACCCTGACAAACAATATTTTCTGCTTTGGAGAAACACTCTACAAACAAATTTAAAGGACAGTGATGGGGGTAAAATTTGCACCAACATACACCAATCTATATATGGGCAACTTCGAGATACAACATGCATGGCAGCATCCAGATTTCACAGACCACAATAGAATCACCTTCTGGGGCAGATACATTGATGACATCATTCTCATTTGGAACAGTACAGAAAAAAAAAGTATGGAGTACTACAAATATCTAACTACCAACAACTACAACCTGAAACTCACCATCAAGTACAGCCAACAAGCTATATATTTTCTGAACCTTCATCTCTACATGCAAGACCAAAATATACACACCACTCTCTACATCAAACCGACAGCAGTTAATAGCATTTTACATGCCTCAAGCAATCATCGACATCACATAATACAGACTATACCCTATGGGGAACTATTACAGACAAAAAGAAATTGCACAACTGAAGAGGAATTTAGAAAGCACAATGAGGTTACAGTTCACAACATCTTAGAAAAACACTACAGAAAACCACAATAAGACCAAGAGATTACCTACTTCATAACAAGAACAAACTGCAAACAACCATACAATCAACCAAAATCAGATTTGTAACTACCTATAGTACAAATAACAATACAATCAAGAAAATCTTGCAGAGAAACTGGAACATATTACGAGCAGACACAGACATGCACAACATTCCGGACAACCAACCAACCCAACATTGGCTTTTGGAAATGCAGAAATTTAAAAGAGATATTTAGGGCTGATTCATAGAATCCAGCGCAGATGCAGCACAAACGTGGCATGCAGAGAAGGAGCGTGCGCCATCCGTGTGCCAGCCAGGGCGCAAAGCAGCATCTGCGCGCAACGCATATTCATGTATTTCCCGAGCCATTACCAGCCATGGCTCAGTGAACATCCATCTGCGCCAGTAACGTCCCAACACACCCCTTGTGCAGGAAAAAGCAAGTGAAATGTCCAATACAGCGCAAGGCCCCACGCCATCCGTTGTCCAGCACAAAGCCCCCCTCCATCGCAATCACGCCGAAAATTGGAGCGTACACCGCTCCTGCCAGTCAAAACGTGTGAAAAGGACCTTGCGTACCCCTGCAAAATCACGTACCGGGCTCGCGCCAGCCCAATCGCGTGAAAAGTGCCTTGCGTACCCCCTCGAAATCACCTATCCCACTTGCACCAGTCAAATCCCGTGAAAAGGGCCTTGCGTACCCCCGTGAAATCACGTACCCCGCTTGCGCCAGTCAAATCATGTGAAAAGAGCCTTGCGTACCCCCACAAAATCGCATACCCCACTCACGCTAGTGAAATTGCGTGAAAAGTGACTGGCGTAGCCCCGCAAAATCACGTTCCCTACTCACGCCAGCTAAATCGCGTGGAAAGGGCCAAGCGTGCTGCAATCAGCCATGGACATCGGCTGCCTGTGGGTATGGTGACGGGTGTTGGGGGGTCCCATGTGATGTGGGCTGCCTGCGGGGTATGATCCCATGTGGGCTGCTGCGGGTATGGTCACAGGTGTTGGGTGGGTTCCTTGTGGTGTGGGCTGCCTGTGGGGTATGGTCCCATGTGGGATGCCTGCGGGGTATGGTAACAGGTGATGGGGGGTCCCTTGTGGTGTGGACTGCCTGCAGGCTATGGTCATGGGTGTTGGGGGGTCCCTTGTGGTGTGGGTTGTGTGTGGGTTATGGTCACGGGTGTTGGAGGGTCCCTTGTGGTGTGGACTGCCTGCGGGGTATGGTCACGGGTGATGGGGGGTCTCTTGTGGTGTGGGCTGCCTGCAGGTATGGTGACGGGCATTGGGTGGGTCCCATGTGGTGTGGGCTGCCTGCGGGGTATGGTCCCATGTGGGCTGCCTGTGGGGTATGGTCATGGTTGATGGGGGGTCCCATGTGGTGTGGGCTGCCTGCGGGGTATGGTCATGGGGGGCTTCCTTGTGGCTGCCTGCGGGGTAGGGTCACAGGTGTTGGGGGGTCCCTTGTGGTGTGGGTTGTGTGTGGGGTATGGTCACGGGTGTTGGAGGGTCCCTTGTGGTGTGGACTGCCTGTGGGGTATGGTCATGGTTGATGGGGGGGTCCCATGTGGTGTGGGCTGCCTGCGGGGTATGGTCATGGGGGGCTTCTTTGTGGCTGCCTGCGGGGTAGGGTCACGGGTGTTGGGGGGTTCCTTGTGGTGTGGGCTGCCTCTGGGCTGTCTGTGGGGTATGGTCATAGGTGTTGAGGGGTCCCTTGTAGTATGTGCTGCATGCAGGTACGGTCACGGGTGACGCAGGCAGCCCACACCACAAGGGACCCCCCCATCACCCGTGACCATACCCGCAGGCAGCACACACCACAAGGGACCCCCCAACACCCGTGACCATACCCCGCAGGCAGCGCACGCCACAAGGGAGCCCCCATCACCTATGCAACTGCTGTTGTGGCTTCTCCGGGTCTGGAGGCACTTCTGATGCTTCCTCATGTGTTGTGCTTTCTGTCCTCCTTTCCCCAGCTGTAGTCACAGATGACTGTGATAATGCAATTGACACCTGCCCACACTGTCTGCTACAACAGGGTACTCAGGGTAACCATTTTGACCCATGCACTGCCTTCAAGTCATCCCCCGGCCTTAAGGTTGGGGTTCTTAGGGTTGGGGTTCACTGTATCCCTACAACCCACTGCCAACACTTTGCACATGATAACTGCATTGCCCGTACACTGCCATCATGACATGACATTAAAATTACTGGTTTTGCCTTTTTATTGATAGTTGAGGCCATACACATGTACTGCACTGCACCCACACACTTCTGAGCCCTGTTTCACCCTTCAACATGCCTATTAACTTGTGTGATGTCAAAGTGACCTAGCATTGATGTATCCATGTGCCAACCTTCACTGTATACACCCTAGCATAGTTGCATCCTGTGGCACATGTGTGTTTTGTTGTAGTGATTTCCATGTACTGTCTGATGACATGCATTTTACATGGTTCATGGACAGTAGTATTTAACTTCCATCTGGGGCTGGTTGACAGGTCTGCCATGGCTATGCTACGTGCCAACTGTGTGTTGGCATCTGTTGAAGGTCCATGCCAGTCATAGGCTTGTGTGTGATGCAGGTTCTATGCATCATGCAGCACATGAGTTGTTTTGCCATTTTACACTCATCCATGTCTGCTTTCAGGGCCCCCTTCCTCTTCTTTGGCACTGTGTGCATGCCTGAGTTTCTGTCATGTGTGACATGCCATTTCATGTGCTGGATTTCAACATTGTAATACCTATGTGTGTGGTATATGCTGTTGACATTTATGTTCATGTCTTCTTTTTGTTTGTGCAGGTGATGAGGCACTGGAGGCAGAGGAGGAGATGGTGGATGGGGTGTAGTGTTCAGAGGCCCAACCAGGCACCAGTGGAGGCCGTGTTGTGGTAGCCCATGACCATCTATTGGTTCTTCAGACCATCCTGGCCACGGGTGTCTCTGAGTACACCTCTGAGGATCTCTATGCCTCTCGTGCAGAATCCGATATTGAACCATATGTGCTGTCTCAGGTGAGTGATTCTGGCATGGATGCTGTTCTTTCCAACACACCTGCAGTGGGGGTAGACCCCTAAAGGGGCCATTCAATGTTGGTATGTCTGCCTGTGGCGGTTACTGATGCAGGGTCACACTCCACACTATTTGCTTCTGTTACTGGGGCAGCAGATCAAAGGAGGAATGCAGTCCTGTAGCCACAGGCAGTGCCAGCACAGCAAGGACCAGGTCTCCTTGGGCCCAACAGGTGTGGTGTCCCGCAACGCGGTGGCCATGCGCCACCAGGAATACTGTATGGGAGAATTCTATGTATGCCATTGCACAGCACCAGGGGGCATCATGTGAGATGATGGCTCAGGGCGTGGAAAGGGTGGCCAATTCCATTCTCCCCCCGAAAGGTGGAGCTCCAACAGAAGGCAACGCAATCCACATACCGCTCACACAGGCAGGACATGTTGGCTGCCAACTGGGACAGACATGCTGAACTGGGGGCTCTGCGCACAGCCATAGCTGCAGAGGCACAGGCCCACAGGGATGCCCTGAGGGAAGAGAACACCTCCCTTAGAGCTTCTCTGGGTGCACTTGAGGTGGCCCACAGTAGACGGGCGGAACAGCAGATGGAGCAGCTGAAACACAACACCTCAGCTGAGCTCCAGGCAACCCGTGAAGAGAGTGGTGTGTCACATGAGGCCTTGCAGGTGGAACTCTGTGCTACACGTGAGGTGCTGCATGGGGACCTCCGGACCATCATCCTGCAGAACCAGACCTTTCAGACCCGCATGGTTGCTGCCATGTAGAAGCATGCCAGGGCTATGCATGGTCAGCTGCCCATACCACGCACACCTTCTCACATTGCACCAGAGGGTGACGACAGCGACGACAGTACTCCCACTATAGGCTAGCCGTGCAGGCCATGAGCCCATGGAGGTTTTTTTCTTTGTATTCTCAACATCCACGCATGTGGGTGTTGAGGTGCACCCTGCACCTCCTCCCTCCTTGGTGGCCCCCTCACCCCTCGGTCAACCATGGCCATTTTTTTTTTTCTATTGTGCATTCATGCAACAGTGTGTTGCTTTGTATGGCATTCAAAGGCATCCACTGTGTGTTCCGGCTAGGCCCATACAGGCTTGTCTCATGTTTGTGTTTGAGGCTTGGGGTCCAGACACATATGCCACTCCTGCTTCCCCTTTCCATGGGCTTGCAAGGAGGGCACCGTGTGACAGTAACTTACACAGAGGCATTGGGCTTCCATCATTTCTGTGGCCAGTCTGAAGTCCAAACTGTGTATACACCCCTAGTGGGGATGCATGATGGTTTCTCCAGTGCATGGTTGACATGCATTTTCATTTGTATATTGCTAATTGTGCATATTTTCATGTTATATCTTCATGTATTACCTTGCCTGTCTCCATTGTTGATACACTTCATGCTGTATGCAGTATGCTGCTACATTTAGCTTGCAGCGACAGACTCAGGATGAGAGGGATCCATATGGTGGCTTTGTCACATTGAGACACTTGTGCTATTGTGATTGGTAACTGTCTGACACTGTCACTGTTGGGTCCTGTGTTCATGATATGTTTTGCTGGTAAATATATGTTCATGTGTACGGTTTGATTTTGATGTGTCAGAAGGAACTGTCTCTGTCCTGTTTCCATTTGTCACTGTGCACTTTGTGACAGTTGTGTCATGTGTTGTGCATTTATTTTGTTGTTTTCACATTGCATGCCATGGCATGGTGTGCCGGGCAGGTGACATGGGGTTTGGGATGGTTTAGGTGACATACCAGTATTTGTATGTGCTGTTTTGCAAGGGGGTAGTGGATTATGCACCTTGAATGTTTGCCTTTTGGTCACAAAGGATTGGGTTTGTTTAAGTAGCTAGGGATGCACACAATGTAGAACTTCCAAGGGCTCATTCTCAGGGTAGTAAGGTTGTGACAGTTGACTGTACCTTTTTCATCATCGATTGCCACCTGGAATGGACCAGGCCTGTGTGTACTCCGCAGGGGTGGAATTTTAGGTGAAAAATTGAGCCACAATCTGGGTACGAGCTGCCTCGCCACGTGCCTTTTCCCCTCCCATGCGTAGCAGGCGTGCATGTGGTTGCCTATGTGGGGGCACCACCATGTCCACCAGTACGCCCCACCGTGTTGCAACATTGTGCAGGACACATGCTGCCACATTGATCCTGCACAATACTGGGGGTGCATATAGTAGCTGTCCACCAGAGTGGTCAAGGGAGTGCAAATGTAACTTGAGCACTCCGAATGTGCGCTCCACTATGGCCCTGGTTGCAATATGGGCTGTGTTGTATCTTACCTGGGGTGGTGTGGTGGGGTTCCGTATTGGTATCATCATGTATGTGCTCATAGGGTAGGAACTGTCAGCTGGGAAGGTGATAATGGTTGTCATTAATTGGTTTTGTCTATTTGTCTGTGTGTGACATGCATGCATGTGCACAGGCATTTGTATTCACCAATGAGCCATGTGTTGCCATACCTCCCAGCTTCCAGGTCCCGGTTTAGGGGTGACATTCTGAATATGAAACTATCATGGGTGGACCCTGGATAGTTTGCATAGACAGAGGTGATGATTCCCTTGGTTGGCATCACATACAACCTGCACGTTGATGTAATGCCAGTGCTTGCGGTTGCGATAGATGTGCTCAGTGGCCCTAGGTGGAGGCCGCATGGTTGCAATCAATGGCACCAAGCACTTATGGGAAGTGTGCCACCCCATAAAAGTCCTGGTCCACAGCCTGCCTTTCTGCGGGTGTTCTGGGCATGTATATGTGCCTGTGGACTGAGGGGCGTACAGTCAGGATTGCCAAACCTGGTGTAGGCAGCGTGACTGCGTGGGCTGTGAGACGCCCCCAACTATGGCAGTTGTCTGCTGAAATGACCCAGTGGCCAAAAAATGCAGGACATTGAGCACCTTTTCCAAGGGGCTCAGTGCTTGGGAGCACAAGGTGGGTGATGTGAGGTCATCCTCCCACTCAGTGACCAGGTATAGGATGATATGACGTGGAAACCTATACCTGCCATAGACCTCGTCATCAGGCATCCCAAAAAGGCTAGTCCTGGGTAAAGAAATGCAGGGCCTGGCTATTTTCCTCCTCCTCCTGCGGTGTCCAACAATCACTGTTACAAGGTATGGTTCATTCATTATAGCTTTATATGCGTGTTTGTTGTTTGCGCGCACCTTTATACATTGGCTTTGGTGCGCACGGCGCTTCCGCCTGCTTTCGCGTGGCACACATGTTTCCGGGTTTGCACGTATTTTGCCGTGCGCTGGTGAGCCCTGTTCCATTCCATGAATTTGTGTTAGCGCATCTGTGAGCGTTGCAAGGATTTTACTGCAGTGCTTCCCCCGTAACGCCCACATTTTCGTGTGTTGTTCCCCATTTCACATGTTCCACCCCCTTTTTAGGTGTGTGCGCTGGACAGTGCGCGCCTTCGCTGGCCGTATCACGCAAGCTGTTCGTGGTGTCGCAGTGACGTGTTGGACCCGTGTAGATTCAGCGCAGATCTCAGGTAAGCCACACGCAATGTTTTGCATGAATACGTATGAGCCTGAAAACTGGTGCTTGTGTGCATTTTCATGTGCAAGTGCCCATTTTCAAAGCACATTTATTCCATGAATTACCCTGTACGTCTTTCCTTCTTTGACAACAATAAATATCAAAAATCAAAACAACCGGAAACACAAGGCACAAAACTATGGCTTCAACCACCGACCCAAGCCAATTTTAAATGTGGACCTTGCCATATCTGGCCATATATGATTAATTCAAATAACAAGGGGGGTCCTGGGAGACTCTCTGCCAGACACGAGTCCTGGTTACAAGAGCTTTACCCAGAGTCTTTAGCTCACTATCTTTCACAGAGGAGAAATATCCCAAACATATCAGTCTTTGTACTGCCCTGGGACAGTCCAGCACCGAAATGCTAGGCAATTCTCCTCTGAACAAGAGTACCAAAAGCAACCCCAGACACGTGTTTTGGTCTGGATGAACCTCATCAGTAGGGTGTAGCTGTGCCTCTCTAAGAATAGTGAGCAAGGGCTCCACGTCTGGATTCCCCTAGTAAGTTAGGGTGACACCCAAAGTTACTTGAAATATACAAATAAAAAGGGGGGTCCTGGGAGACTCTCTGCCAGACATGAGCCCTGGTTACAGGAGTCTTGCCAGAGTCGTTAGCTCACTATCGTTCACAGAGGAGAAATATCCCAAACATATCAGTCTTTGTACTGCCCTGGGGCAGTCAAGTCAGGTTAACACACTTTAGCCGTGCGTCATTATTACTACAAACACTGGTGCAAAAGGCCATCCACAAGCTTTATATTAGCTTGTAAGGAACATTCCAAGTACCCCAAACCAATATGGCGGGTACGTGTGATGTCAACGAGCTGCATACGCATGACATCAACGCGCTATTCATAAACAGGGCTCCCGAAACGTAGGATCACCAACAATCGTACCGAAGAAAAGACACGCTTGAGTCATGTGGACTAATAAGGTAAGCCCCGGCTAAATGCGAGAAGATAACCTGTATATTTTGACATAGAATCGCTAGGTGGTTAACAACTTGAATATAAGGATTGATTTAAGATTACAGATAAACCGCCAGCAAACATCATTAGACATATAATAGCAAAACTATACACTCATGTTCTATAAGCAAGTATAATAATGCACACTTATCTTCACATGGCTAAACTGACAGACCCATCTAGTAAATAAACTAGGAAACATCTTCAATGGATGGAATTGAGTCGCGCCTCTAGCCAAATAGCTAGCAACTAATTTGAGATGAAAGAAAGCAAAATAATGAGAGCTAACAACCAGACAATTAGTACCAGTAATACATCTTTTACTTTCAGCACAACTGACCATTCAGAGAGCACCAATAACAACGAATACCGGTGGGAAATAAAAATACAGCTCTTAAAAACCTTTAAATTGTTAATGAAATGGCCAGACAACAGATGTAAAGTAAGTATTCCTAACTCATAAAACATTACTTCTCTCCCAGGCAACACAACAAGAACCTGATTGGTTAACGGAGTTTTGATTTTTTACAGCGATGTATTCACCATTACCATAGCATTGCAATAACCAATATATCCCCTGAAGAATCATCAAAACTACGACGGGGAAACACGTGTCGGGATACAATTCAATGAACAAATGGGATACAACTTAATCAACAAATAACCTGAAGTCTATGGTGCACTGTATCAAGACAACCAATTCAATAAATGAAAACCAATTTGATGAACAAAGGACATAATGAGTATATGCAAAGCTGAACTACATGAATGAGATCAATTCACTGAACAAGGGAACCAAAAATGTGTTGGACAAATGAATGTTGTCAAATAATGAAAACCAATTTATTCAACAAAGGACATTATGAGCACATGCAAAGCTGAACTATAAGAATGAGATCAATCCAATGAATACAGGAACAAAATATTTGCTGGACAATATGACCACATCTGGTGAATTATAATAAGACTGTAAAGACTGGAGGGGGGTGTCTGTACTTCCGCTCTATATGGTAGAGGAGAGGCACAGAGGACCCCAGCCAAGATTCTCTATTGTTGGCATTGTGGTCGAGCAATCAAGCCTAGCTTCTCAAGAGGTGATGCAGGCTGGTCCTTAAGTACAGTGTAGTCCCCAAGCACCCACAAAGGAATGTCCGCACACTGTATCGGTTAAAACACAGCCTTTATATAATTAATATTCAAGGTTATGTACACTATCACAATAACTTACTTTGTGCTCAGAAAATCAACAATGGTAAATATATACAGTTCTAAAGTGGTACCACAACGATTATTAGATCTCATTAAAGTGCATCAACTATACGATCAAAATGTCACACAGATCAATAAAGAGGAAACCAGCAGTAGAAGGAAAACAAGATGGTTGAACAATTAGCAGAATACTGGTCACTACCGTTAAACACAGCTCTGTGTGGAGATCCCCCCACCTGGGCAACCTGTAGAATAAAGATACAAGCCCAGTCCATATATTGTTCACACTAGACTTCCCAATAGTTCTGCAACCCCAAAGTACCTGGTGTTGTAGCGTTCCTCGTCGGGGAAGCGACGGCCCTTCTTGAGTGTCCTCCCTTTAAGGCAGGAGTCACGGGTCGTCGAACATTCCGACGGAGAAGAGGTTGAGCTACGACGCTGAAGTGGCCGCTTCGTTCCTAGCGGTGCTCATTGACGGGGAAGCGTAAACGTCCTGCAAGGAAGAGGCATGCGGGGCACCTTGTGTCACGCCACTTTTGGGGAGACCGGGGTCTGTTGCACCCGCCCCCTCTCCCACCTCCTGGCGGATCTACCCGCGCTTTCGCGCTTGGGCATTCGCCGGGGGAAGAGGTGCTAGGACCGGTGCTAGAGGGCTGCGGCGCATGCGCGGGAAACCACTGTCTCGGTTCCGCGCATGCGCCGTAGATTGGGCCTCCGCGCTGGGAAGGGCTTGCCTTCCAAGCCTCGTTCTGGGTCCGCCGGCGCTCGGAGACGAAACGGCTTGCGTTCCAGGCCTCGCGAGTGCCGGCGGCCCATAAGAGGAACCGCGAGCAGTAGCAAATCGCGTCTCAACGCGGTTGCTACGGTCGTGTTGCTCGCTCCTGCTTCTTATGGTTCCTGTTCCCTGTGCCTGGTCTTGCTTCAGCTCCAGCCTTCTCTTTGGTCTCCCTGCCTTGCTGGTCCCCAGCCTGCTTGGTTCCCAGTCTCCTGTTACCTGCTTGGGTTCTCCTTGGCTCCTGTCTGTTCCACGAGCCTCCCTGGGGTCCAGTTCCCAGTCCCCTTCTCTTCCCTGGGGACCCCTGCTCCTTGTCCTGGGTTCTCCCTGGGTCTTTCTGGGCTTAGCCTCTCCTCCAGCTTTCCTGGGGCCCTCGTTCACTGTCCTTGGATTTACCTTAGGGATCCCGACCTGTGGTGGTCTCCCCTCCCAATCTGGTTCCCTCTTCCTGTCTGGACCTGCCTGGTGCCTCATCCTTTGGACCTACTGTACCTCGAGCAGATCAGTCATTCCAGACCAGTTACGTGAAGCTGCTTGAACTTGTCTCCCTGTGGACTGGGGGCCTTACCTTGTATTCATCTGAGAGGTTCCTGGACTATCTTGCTTCATCACCGGATCACGTACCTTTGGAATAAACTCTTTTGGACTTCACCCGTATCCAGTAACTTTCCATCAGACTGTGGCCTCTCCTGCCTGTGCTTGCACAGTCCCTTCGTCACGTTAATCAGGAGAGTGCTTTCCGTGACGCTGGGAGTTGGTCCATTCACCACCCTGTGTCATTAGGGTGGTGGAGAGGCTGGTTCCCCGAGTCACATGCTCGTCATTTCACTGGATGCAGCCTGGCGGTCCCAACTAGATCCACTGTCAAGAAAAAAGGCACACAGTTCTCACGCACTTCTCTGCTTGACACCTTGGTGTCGATAGTTGTGGACCGCAAAGAGTTTGAAGAACTGTGGCCCAGCAAGGGCGTCCAGTCATCGGTGTCTCTGTGGTCTTTGGGTGGTGGGAAACCCACTGGCGGATGCTCCTCGGGGCATCAACGGTCAGGTCTTCTCCAGCAGGATACAGCGGCGACGATATGGACGAGAGCGTCCTTGGATCAATTAAGTTCTTAGGCAAACGGGAGCACGGTGGCTCCAGTCGGTGACGGCGGTCGTCGACGGTGGTGGACAACAGTCCAAGCATGTCTCCTTGTGATTCTGCAGCAGTCCCCGTCTCGGGTCGGCAGCCTGTCGAAGGTCTGTCTACCAGGGAGCTTTGGCAAAGATCATCTGGTGCACGATGGTCCCTCGTAGTTTGGGAAGAGGGCGCCTTACCAGGTCCTCTCTGGGTCAGTCCTTGGAGGCACAGCAGCTTTCAGATTGTGAAGGAGAGCAACAGCAATTCTTCTCGTCCAGCAGGGCTTCAAGGTCAAGCTTCAGCTACTCCAGTTACTCGTCGTAGTGGACTTCAGCTTCTGAACACGATTCCTAGCAGTGAGAGGTCCCCAGATATACTGTTGATCCCCCATTCATTCCGCTGGGTCATCCAATCACGACAAGGGCATTCAGGCAGGCAGCCAATCAGGCACACAGTTCATTCAGGCCATTCACTTCTCTCCAGACACTCACAACAAGTTATGTGTATTGGGACAAGTACCAAGCCATTCAACACTCCTCACTGCATTCATACCGCTTCGGGCAGGGCTGTCTCAGTCATTGTGTCAACCACCAGATACTAGACACCCACAACATAGAATGCATATTCGTCACACACTCCATTCACCCAGGTCCCACCCACAGGCGTACCCACAACATAGAGTCGTTGGGTAGGCTCCAGCCATTCTGGTCAGCACTTTCCCACACTACCATGTATGGAACTTCCACCTCAACAGCCAGTCAGGGGGAAGGGACAGAGTCAGGGCTTCCCGGGACTTCGGGAAGATCCAGGTAACAGGCGATGTAAGGCAAGAGGCCACGGGGGCCATTTTGTCTCCATCAGCTATCTACCGATTCCAATGACAGGGCCTGGGCATCCCAAAATGGAGGACCCTCAGGACACCGGTAAATTCTGCACGGAGCTGCCACCAGCCCGTACCCTGCTCTGTGGGTCACACACAGGTACCCAAAAACATACACTAGGGGCACAGGGTTGCACCCCTACCCATGGGTGCCATAAGGGTATCCCATGGGTCTGTTCACCAAAACCAAAAGAGAGAGCTGCACCGCCAGGAGTCCCACATGAACTCCTGCGTGGAAAACACGACAGAACACACGATAAAAACAGTAAAGGACAAGGATACGGAGGCCCTGTCCCTCTGATGCATTTCCAGCATCACAGTCGCCCCCCCCCAGACTGAGGTTAGGGTCCCTAATCTCCCATGAGATAGACACCCTCATCCAGACGGTCAACAGACCTCTGGAAAGGCCATCTGCATTATCGTGACTCTTCCCTGGTCTATGCTCAATGGTGAAGTCTAGTCTTTGCAGGCAAATGGACCACCTGAGCAGTTTCGGGTTCTCACCCTTCATCTGCATAAGCCACTTTAGGGGCTTATGATCAGTTTGGACCTTGAAGGTAGACCCGGTAAGGTAGGGTCTAAAATGCCTAAGGCTCCAAACTATACTAAAACATTCCTTTTCAACAGTAGCCCACCTAGGTTCCCTACCCTTAAGTTGTCTACTGATGAATGTGATTGGATGTTCTCTTCCTTTGTCATCTAACTGGGACAAGACAGCTCCAATTCCGGTGTCGCAGGCATCAGTCTGGACGATAAAGGGTCAGCTGTAGTCAGGCGCACACAACACAGGTGCCCTACACAGACTTTCTTTCAAGCCATCAAAGGCCCTCTGAGAGTCTTCAGTCCAATTAACCTTCCTAGGTTGTTTGGGTGAAGTCAGAGCTGTCAGGGGTGCAGCTATGGTTCCATAGTCTGCCATGAAATTGCGATAATACCCAGTGAGACCCAAAAAGGCTCTCACCTGGGTTTGAGTAGTGGGGTTCTCCCAGTCATGTACGTCCTGTACTTTTCTGGGGAGAGGTTGGATTTGATCCCCTCCTACCTCATGACCAAGATATGTGACTTTCCCCTGATCTATCTAGCTCTTGGTGGCCTTGATAGTGAGGTTAGCCCTTTTCAAGGCATGCAACACTTTAACTAGCTGCGTCAAATGCTCTTCCCAGGTGGAACTGTAGACGGCAATGTCGTCTAAGTAAGCCACACAAAAGGCTTCCAGCCCACTGAGCGCATGGTTGACCAATCTCTGGAAAGTGGCAGGGGTATTCTTCAACCCAAAAGGCATGACCCTAAACTGGTAGAGTTCCTCTGGTGTTGAGAATGCCGTCTTTTCCTTGGCATGGTCCGTCAGAGCTATTTGCCAATAGCCTGAGGTAAGGTCAAAGGTACTCACAAATTTGGCAGCACCTATGGTGTCCACGAGCTCACCAGCCGTGGGCAATGGGTGCGCGTCAGTTTTGGTGATGGCATTGACTCCTCGGTAGTCCACACAGAAACTCCAATCCTTGGTACCGGCCTGGGAACTTGCCTTGGGGACAAGGACCACTAGACTAGACCAGGGACTGGTTGAGTGTTCAATAACACCCAGATCCAACATCTTGGCGACCTCAGCCTGGATGTGGTTCTTTACCGTATCTGACATATGGTAGCACCTGCTTTTGACAGGCACACTGTCACCAGTGCCAATTTCGTGCCTACACCACGGTGTAAGGCCTGGAGTCAGTGAAAACAGAGAGGCATACGGCCGGAGAAAAATTCCTGCAGGCCTTCTGCTGCTCTTTTGTCACATCGGGAGAGAGATGTACTCCCTCCACTGAGCCATCCTGGGGGTTGCTATGCAGCAAATCAGGAAGGTGCTCACTCTCATCCTCTTCTTGCTCTGAAGCTAGCAAGAGACATGAGACTTCGGCCCGCCTGTGGAAAGGCTTGAGTCTGTTAACATGGAATACCTGAGGGGCTACCCCCGAGGCTCCCATGTCAACCAGATAATTGACCTTGCCCATCTTGGAGATTATCCTGAAGGGTCCAGTCCATTTATCTGTCAAAGCCCGAGGCTTGGTAGGCTCCATCACGAGGACCTCCTGTCCCGGAGTCCAATCCACTTGTGATGATTTAAGGTCATGACAGTACTTATTCAATTCCTGGCTGGCCTTGAGATTCGCTGTTGTCTGACCCATCATCTGTGTCATCCTCTGTCTGAGGCCTAGCACATAGCCCCCCACTTGCTTTGCGGGACCTGGAGGAGTGGCTTCCGAACCTTCTCTGATTAAGGCAAGGGGCCCACTCACGGGATGTCCAAAGAGTAACTCAAAGGGGCTTAAACCAACACCCTCTTGAGGTACCTCTCTGTAAGTAAACAGCAGGCATGGCAGGAGAAGATCCCACTTCTTCCTTAGGGGCTCTTCCAAAGCGCCTAGCATGCCCTTGAGAGTTTTATTAAATCTCTCAAACAGACCATTGGTCTGGGGGTGGTAAGAGGTGGAGAACTTGTAGGTTACCCCGCACTCTTTCCACATGGTTTTAATGTAACTGGATATGAAGTTGGATCCTCTATCAGAGACAACCTCCTTAGGGAATCCAACACAGGTGAAAATGCCCAGGAGAGCCCTGCAACCACCTTTGCAGTAACCGTCTGAAGGGGGATAGCCTCAGGGTACCTGGTGGCATGATCTACCAAGACCAGGATGAACCGATGTCCACCTGAAGTGGGAGGGTCAAGGGGACCGGCAATGCTGATGCCCACCCTATCAAATGGTGTGCCAACCACTGGCAATGGTTGCAGTGGGGCAATGACACTGCCTCCAGTCTTGCCAGACAACTGACAAGTTGGGCAGGTCCTGCAGTGGGACTCCACCTCTACTCCTACCCTTGGCCAGTAGAAATGGGCAGAGAGACTCTGCTTAATCTTCTTCGTACCAGGATGACCAGCTAAGGGCACCTCATGTGCCAACTGCAGCAGGAAGGGCCTGTTAACCTGGGGTACCACCAACCTCTTGAGGGCACCAGGTTCAGGCTTAGTGGGCTCACTAACAAGGAGCTCACCCTCCCAATAAATTCGGAATGTCCTAGGCACTTCTCCTTGTGCCTGGGACAGGGCCTGTTTCCTCAGACCCTCGAGAGAGTGGCACTCTCTCTGTCCCTTACAGAAGTCCGCCGGGGAGGGTCCCCCTTCAGCTAACAAGCATAGAAGGTCGGGATGATCCTCCGGGTTGAGAACCTCTCCCACAGGAGAGTCTTCTGGCTCTTCTCCCACAAGAGTTGAGACGGGATTCACCACTGGACCCAGCCCGCCCGGAGCATGGATCCCAATGGGTGCTGTCGGAACAGCAGGAAGAGCAGGGGCTCCCTCCACAGAGGTGGCCTTCTTACTCTTCCGTTTCCTTCGTGCCTTGGGTTTCCACCATCAGCAAGGATACCGGGCTCGCAGCCGGACCCTGTGTGATGTGCGATTGGGTGACTGCCACAGCAACCATGGGTAGACCATCTGTGATCATCCCCAACTCGACCAAATCGTTTCCTAACAAAATGTTTGCAGGCACGTTGTCCTGAACCAGGACTGGAAGCTTTGCTGTCTGGTCTCCAATCGTAATGTTGACTAAGGATACAGGTGATAATTTGGAAGGCCCACCAGCTAATCTGGTGGTTCTCAGAGGAGCACATACATAGTCTTCTGGCTTGAGCAGGGTCCTGTCCAGCACTGTCATGCTTGCTCCAGTGTTTCTCAAACCAGTAGAAGGCTGGCCATTCAAGAGGACACTTCTCAAAAACCTACGAGTGTTCTGTGGGATAGTAGCCAGTACTTCTGCGTACTGGTCCCAGGCCCGAAAGGGACACTAAGGAAATCTCTACGGGAGCACCGAAGGTGATTCCAGTAGAGGAGGGGAGGACGGTGGCCTCTACCTCAGGTATGGAGTAGGGATAGGTCAGGATGACTGCCTGGACTCCAAGTGCCTTACCCTTACACTTGGGGTCACCCCTTTGGTGATCCAGAGCCCCACAATCCCAACAAGTGCCAGGAGTGCGGGGTACATTACTGGAACCATTGGGACCCTGCTTTGCAGCAGGCAGACCACTACTCTTACTCCCACCCACAACAGACTTATCCCCACTAGGTCTTAGGAGAGGAAGGTTTTGGTTTACCTGATTGTGACTGCTTTTGGGACTCCTCAGATTTCTGAGAGTCCCCCTTTTCTTTGTCCTTGTCCTTCCCACTGGAGTCCTTAGGGGACACCCGGTGGGAGACCCACTTGTCAGCCAACCTAGCCAGCTTAAAGGGGTCCAAAATGTTCTGGTCAGCAACATACTGACGCAACTCTGGTGAACAGACTTCTGAAAACTGCTCAAAATACAAGAGGTGAGACAATTCAACAAACGTTTTCACTTAGTAACCATCAATCCACCCCATCATGTTCATGTGCGCAGCACTCACCCAGTCAATCCAAGACACATTCTCTCGTTTCTTAAAATCCCTGAACCGTTTAAGATATTGGGTAGGCGTCTTGCCAAACTTGGCAATTAAAGCAGACTTCATGCACTAGTACTGACCCCTTTCTTCCACACTCAGTTTCAGAATACAGTCATATCCTGTTTGAGGCACTCTGCTTAACAAACACTTAGCCCAATCTCTCTTATCAACATCATGAATTGCACATGCCATTTCAAACGCTTCAATCCATTGGAGGATATTAGAACCCTCTGCATACACACCAACCAAATCTTTCATAAACTTGGTTGCTGGGGACCTGACACTCTCGACTGGTTTAGCTGAAGTCTCCATTCGAGCTTTCTCTTACTGGATTCGCTGACATTCAGTGGCCCTCATTACAAGTCCGGCGCTGGACCATGGTGCTATTAGCACCATGGTCCATGCCAGACTCCGGCATGGTGGATGGCGGAATTACCGCCCCATTCCAAGGTGAGTGGGGCGGTAATTCCCCATTCACCATTTGCCCTTGCCCATTCCCATTTTTGCCCCATAGGGCATAATGGGAATGGGGAAAGGCGCTAAGTACGATGCCGCAAATTGCGGCACCGTACTTAGCACCAAGGTCACTTTGTGGCATGGGTTTTAACGCCTGCAAAAAGCAGGCGTTAAAACCCAGGACCTCTTAATCAGGCGTTAAGGGTTAACGGCGCCGACGGCGCCGTTAAACCCTTAATGCCTGACTTGTAATGAGGGCCAGTGTCCCGGTTCTTGAGTTCAAGGTCCTTATCTTTGAGTTCAAGATCTCGATTCTTGAGTTCCACTTGCTGTGCCAACTCCTCTTTCTTAAGCTCAGCATTTATTTCCAACTTGCGATATTCAGAGGCAGCAGGAATGGCGGCATTCCCAGAAACAGATTCGGCAACAACCCCTGGGGTAGAGTCATCATTGGTTGCATTCCCCCCTTCAAGAGCTTCACAATCAGTCTGGTAGTCCACCAGGGCAGCTATCAGCTCAGCCCTAGACTTATCCACAAAGTCTAACTCCCTGGCTTCACAAGCACTCTGGAGAGTCTTTAAGCTCATCCAAGTCAATTTACCATTCACAATAGATTCCATTGCTTGTAATGCAGTTATCTTGTACACAACTAAACCTCAATTTAATAAAGTGCAGATATCCTTCGTAAGTGGCATGGTTATACACTGATTCTTAAAACCATAAGCATCCCACCGCTGCCACCAGTGTAAAGACTGGAGGGGGGTGTCTGTACTTCGGCTCTCTATATGGTAGAGGAGAGGCACACAGGACCCCAGCCAAGATTCTCTATTATTGGTAATGTGGTCGAGCAATCAAGGCCTAGCTTCTCAAGAGGTGATGCAGGCTGGTTCTTAAGTACAGTGTAATCCCCAAGCACCCACAAAGGAATGTCCGCACACTCTATCGGTTAAAACACAGTCTTTATATAATTAATATTCAAGGTTATGTACACTATCACAATAACTCACTTTGTACTCAGAAAATCAACAATGGTAAATATATACAGTTCTAAAGTGGTACCACAACGATTATTAGATCTCATTAAAGGGCATCAACTATACGGTCAAAATGTCACACAGATCAATAAAGAGGAAACCAGCAGTAGAGAGAGGAAGGAAAGCAAGATGGATGAACTATTGGCAGAATACTGGTCACTACCGTTAAACACAGCTCTGTGTGGAGATCCCCCCACCTGGACAACCTGTAGAATAAAGATACAAGCCCAGTCCATATATTGTTCACACTAGACTTCCCAATAGTTCTGCAACCTCAAAGTACCTGGTGTTGTTGCGTTCCTCGTTGGAGAATCAACGGCCCTTCTTGAGTGTCTTCCCTTTAAGGCAGGAGTCATGGGTCGTCGAACGTCCGACAGAGAACAGGTTGAGCTACGACGGTGAAGTGGCCGCTTTCTTCCTAGCGGTGCTCGTTGACGGGGAAGCGTAAACGTCCTGCAAGGAAGAGGCGTGCGGGGCACCTCGGTGTCGATAGTTCTGGACCGCAAAGAGTTTAAAGAACTGTGGACCAGCAAGGGCGTCGAGTCGTCGGCGTGTCTGTGGTCTTTGGGTGGCAGAAAACCCACCGGTGGATGCTCCTTGGCGTGTTGACGGTCAGGCCTTCTCCAGCAGGATACAGCGGCGACGATGCAGACGAGTGCGTCCTTGGATCAATGACGTTCTTAGGCAAACGGGAGCACGCCAGCTCCAGTCGGCGATGGCGGTCGTCGACGGTGGTGGACAACAGTCCAGGCACTTCTCCTTGTGATTCCGCAGCAGTCCCCATATCGGGTTGGCAGCCTTTCGAAGTCTGTTTACCAGGGAGCTTTGGCAAAGATCAGCTGGTGCATGATGGTCCCTCGTAGCTCGGGAAGAGGGCGCCTTACCAAGTCCTCTCTGGGTCAGTCCTTGGAGGCACAGCAGCTTTCAGATTGTGAAGGAGAGCAATAGCAATTCTTGTCCAGCAGGGCTTCAAGGTCAAGCTTCAGTTACTCCAGTTACTCGCCGTAGTGGACTTCAGCTTCTGAACACGATTACTAGCAGCGAGAGGTCCCCAGATATACTGTTGATCTCCCATTCATTCCGCTGGGTCATACTCAAGCATCCAATCACGATTAAGGGTATTCAGGCAGGCAGGCAGCCAATCAGGCACACAGTGCATTCAGGCCATTCACTTCTCTCCAGACACTCACAACAAGTTATGTGTATTGGGACAGGTACCAAGCCATTCAACACTCCACACTGCATTCATACCGGTTTTGGGCAGGGCTGTCTCAGTCATTGTGTCAAACACCAGATATTAGACACCCACACCATAGAATGCGTATTCGTCACACACTCCATTCACCCATGTCCCGCCCACAGGCGTATCCATAACATACGGTCGTCGGGAAGGCTCCAGCCAGTCTGGTCAGCACTTCCCCACACTACCATATATGGAACTTCCACCTCAACAGCCAGTCAGGGGGAAGGGACAGAGTCAGGGCTTCCCGGGACTTCGGGAAGATCAAGGTAACAGGCGATGTAAGGCAAGAGGCCACGGGGGCCATTTTGTCTCCATCAGGTATCTACCGATTCCAATGACAGGACCTGGGCATCCCAAAATGGAGGACGCTCAGGTCACCAGTCAATTCAGCACGGAGCTGCCACCAGCCCGTACCCTTGTCTGTGGGCCACACACAGGTGCCCAAAAACATACACTAGGGGCACAGGGTTGCACCCCTACCCATGGGTGCCATAAGGGTATCCCATGGGTCTGTTCATCAAAACCAAAGGAGAGAGCTGCACCACCAGGAGTCCCACATGAACTCCTGTGCGGAAAACACGACACAACACACAACAAAAACAGTAAAGGACAAGGATACGGAGGCCTTGTCCCTCCAATGCATTTCCAGCATCACAAAGACAATCAATTCAAGGAATGAAACCAACTACAACCAATTCAAAGAATGAAATCAATTCAATGAATGACATTTAAAGCAACAAAAGATTGCAAATGGTGCATTGTGTCAAGACAACCAATCTAGTGAATGATATCAATTCACTGAATAAAGGTCACAATATGTATATAGAAATCTGTATCATATGAATAAAATGAATTCAATGATCAAAGAAATAAATATTTGCTGAAGAACAAACCAGATACAAATGACTAGTGTAATTATTAGTGCAAACGCGAGCACTAATTCATTCTTATTTTGTGTAACTGCAATTCGGTATAGCCTGGTCTGGGCTGCGCTAAGCCAGGTCCTGAGATCCGGCCAGACATCTGATGCCAGATCTCGGACCCGGCAAGAGCTGGCCCATTGACCAGCGCTGCCTGTTGAACAACAAAACATGACAACTGCAAAGTAGTTCAATAGAGAATGCATTAGCCATGCATAAGACATATCATAGTTGACAGTCCTATGGGCATATGCGAATGATAACAGAAAGTGTGTACAATTCTCCATTATCAATGTGATTCCTCCAAATATCATTACGAGCCTCCACCCAATCAATATAAAGTCGAAACCTTGCTGAAAAAGTTCAAGTTCACAGTATATGAACAAGATGATCCTAAACATATTCAAAGCTAGTGTAGTGAGCGTTTGGGCCTAAACGCATCAAAGAAGTCCACCATTTTGTCCACTATCACAATAATACAGTGCACACGACAGTGGGAAAGGGGATACACGATGTTCTCTGAATAAGCTAGAGTCATTACAACAACACGAAAGTTACTCAAGTGTACAAAACAGAACCCCGGATCTCTAACAAATCTGACTGTGCATCTTGCAGCCGATCTACAGTCAATCTCCATTTCCAGCAATTTGCCTTTCAAATGCGATACATGTTGGGTCTTCCATTTCCGAAGCATACATAGTTGGGCAGCCATCAGTGTAGACATTCTCCATCTATGACAGTGTTTCGAAAGCCCTTACTAAGTCGAGGAGTCGTGTAACATTAATTCCTATCCTTGCTTCTAAAGGAAGGGGTTGTCCTAAGGTGGTAGCATATTAGACATGACACACCTGTCAATAGTCATGTAATCTCGGGAAAGAACACAAAATATGTGCTACTAGTGTGCAGGCCTGTGGCCAAAGTGCAGGTTTTCATTGACACAGTAGGGCCACTATCAATCCTAAGCCTACAGGTCCCTCTTGCGAGGACAAGAGGTGAATCTATGAAATATGGACCGCTGCAAAAGGTGAAGCTATGCGAATTGGCATTTTCTCTATGTATCCTAAGGCAACGGCTCCCTCTAGTGGTGACAACAGGCAAAGCTACTGCATCGGACAAACCTACAGGACAAACATACATCTGTCCTTTTATTATATTTTTAGATGTGCTTTGATAACATCGTCAGCATGCATCTGTCTCAGTGAGGTTTCTTGCACACAACCCATGGGGTGTCGAGTGCCAGTGGTGTAGCACAACACTTTAAACAAATCTGTATTCCCTAAGGCCAGTATTGTTCACTATCTCTCCCCATTTTATTTCGGTCAAATGTGAACTGAGTGACATATACCTTGTCATAAAATGTTATATAGAGCATGCTATAAAAAGCTGTTGTGATGCACTTGCTGTTACTAGGGGCAGCTAATCAATTAGCTATCAACAAATCCGAGAACAGGTATTTAAGGGTTTTCAGTGCAACCTCTAGAACACACTTGAGGTGTATGTAGAACCACATCTGATGCATACTAAATGGAACTGGTCTGCTAGAGGTTGCCAAGTCTGGATTCCATTCCTGACCAATGCATCTAGCTCCTTTTAAATCTAATCATACCAGAAAAAGTGCCTTCCCTCTATGTCAGGTTTTCTGTGATGCTAGAGGGGGCTTAGGTAGGAAGATAAGGATCGACCTTAAGTAATCATGTATCCTTGTGCAACTGTGAAAAGTGCAGTCTAATTTAGGGAGTTTGGAGCTCACAGATGGCTTGTTGTACAGCAGAGATAAATCTAATTTGCTATATAGGAGTCCATTTTCAATGACAGTCTAATTTGCTCTATACATTCCAGCCAGATAATTCCTGAATTGCAAGGAAATGTTGAAGGACAAACTTTAATGTTCTATATATGGTAAGCAGAGTCTTGAAGTTAATGCAGCACATAACTTGTACTTGGACAATTAATCAAAGGTTATTGTCCCCCACACGAATGTCGCCATCAATCGAAGATAGCTACTTACAGACGGTTCTCGGCAGAAGCATAACACTTGTGTTCTGGCCTGAAGTAAAAGCCCCCAGTTTGTTGCACCTCACAATGGGCCTGGATGCATCTATGCAAAGAGAGTACAAATGGAGGGGTGTAGCACCCTGAAGTCCCTGGTTGAGTTGTATGCCAGGTATTTCGGCACATAGCCAGAGTACGTAAATGTTAGCCATGCATATCAACACTAATGGTTCCTTGCGAGGAGGGAAATAATTTACATTTAAACCAGTTGATTTTGTAGCCAAACAAATCTGAAAAAACTCAACTGTGTCCAAAAGGAACTCTATGGATTCTTCCAGGATTGTGACTATCAATAAGATATCATCAGCTTAGCATAGCAGGTTATTGGTGCCTATGTTTGAGTGTACCTGACACCCATGGAAACTAATTGAAATGGAAGGGAAGTACGGGCAGCCCACTGCAGTGCCCCTTATGATAGTAAAGCTTCGGACATATGGTTATTGTCCACAACTCTAAAGGTGAAGTCAATATACAGCAGCCACATTTTATGGAAAAAGTGATGTTAAGGTGACCAGATTTAAAAAGTAAAAAACCGGGACAGGGCAACTAACATAAAAGTAGGGCTAACTTTAGACAGTGGCTGCCCAGGCACTACACTTCAGTAGCAGATGGAGGAGAAGGGGGTTTAAGTGTCACTCTTACAATAAACACATATTATAATTAACTAACAAAAGAGCCCGTTCACTGAATGGGTTCTGTAGACAGACATGATAACACTTGTTGAAAATCATTGATCCTGGAGGTCGTTGTTCCGATTCGCTTATTGCTTGATGCGCTTTGCACCCCGAAGTAAACAGCACTGAGAATGGGCACGTGTGGCACGGCTGACATACCCCAGAGCAGATGTTGAGGAGAGGCAAGAGTTGGTGTGCTGCTGCATACTGGGACCTTCTGTGCTCTAGCCCCACCTGTTACCTCACCCTGGTGTGGTGCAGTTCATTGTGGTGTATTTTGGTGCAAATATCTTAGAAACCATGCATCCTAGCACCTTGAAAAGTTGTGTTCCTCGTGTCAGGACTGGTCCTTCTATGACCACATTGATAAGTCGGGATCAGCATCTGTAAATGAGGGTGTCTAGCGTGTGAATTTGTTGCATCCAAACATAGACTACAATCTTTCCCCAGACAAATGAGAAATCCATGCAAAAAGGGGTGGCAGTGGGTTCAACGGTGTGGATTTGTATAGTTGGACAAACACACACATACAGACATTCAGCTTTATATATAAGGATTTACTACACACTACCACTATCTTAAGTTGTAAAATGCAGCATTTCTTCTGTCGGAGATTGTGCATTCCTGCCTGCCAGCTATGAAGACCTACTACCAAAATACCAGGACCACTGAGTTTTCCAATGGAAAAATAATCTTGAAAAGGGGGGAGAGAGCACCTCTTAAGGTTCTAAACTCAATGAGAGATTTCGATCTGGGGTCCATACGTTCAGAAGTCAAACTCGGAAACAAGCCTTTTCCCTTAAAATAAATCTGCAGTAAAAAACAGATACTTCTGAAAAAGAGTTTCTGCATTCATTTCTGGAGACGCATTTTCACTGTTTTGTTCTGGTTTGGCTTTGAGATTTGCAGTGTGCTCTAGGAACGTGGATTCCCTCTGCGTTTTATGTGGTGTGAGAGGACGAAATGGATGGTGCCATGGGAGTACCAGATTCTTCCTAATTCTATTGCCCAATTTGCGTCTAGGCATGTGGGGGCCCAGCACCAGGCCTTATTTTGAAACACTGGTTGAGTAGCGGCCATTTTGCCAGTGTTGTAGCCATGATTGTCCATCTGCTCCCAACGCTGGCTCCAGACGCCGTTGCAAACATGCAGCTTCTGAAGTAGGACAGAATGTTTCTGATAGGCACATTGATTGCATGTTTTTCTGCTGTGAAACAATACTCTTTCTAGCAAGCATTCCACGCTTTAAAATACTAGTTTGTTGCACGAGCATCCCTTTTTGAGTGCCTCAATTCTAATAGTCTTTAGCCAAAACAGAAGAAAATGCTTTAAAAAGCAGCGTTTGTCCAAGTGCTCCTTAAGTTCTGAATGTGTGCGTGCTATGCTCATTTGAACAGTAGCTTCCGATAGTTGCTCGCAATCATTCCATAGCTGCACACCAATGGGGGGAAAACGAAGGAACTTTCTTAGAGGCTATTTTGCTAGTTGGAGAGTCTTCTTCTATTATTGAAGGAACAAGGCACTAAATTGTCTTCAAAACAACACCCTCAGAAAAAAGCAAACAATAAAGGATTCGTGTATGACTCAAACCTCTCCTTCATTGAACAAATCAATCCCCTCACCAAAGGCACACACCTCAACCAACATCCTAGAAAAGACCTGACTCTTCACGCGTAGCAACCACAAAACAGAACTCGTATAGTCTTTGTTGTTGAGTAAACTACATTAGTACAACCAGTGGTGGAAATGGACAAAAAAAATGGTGGGGGATACCAAAAGGGCCGGAGTGGGGCACAGCTGGCAGTTGACCTCCGATCAAAGGAAATGTCCAAAATAATAGTTTATAACAGCGCAATTTCTTTCATGCTGCTTCTTTTCCAAACTATATATCAATTTCACTTTAAACCACTTCCATGGCAATGGTGATGAGTTACTTCACTGTGCGGCTAATAGTTTTGACCAGTGTTGCTGAGTAAATATTTTTTTAAATGCACAATTTACATCCCATTTTATTTATCAAAAAAAACTCCCCCTTGGGTACTATTCAAACAGGGTCAGAAAAGGAATGAATTGCCATTTACAACTATGGGCCACTTTTCATTGGTGCCTGAGAAAATTGTATGGGCCAGCCCGACCCAGCTCAGTACATATATACACAGGATGATCAGCACATGTACACGGGAGCAAACCGTACCAGCCATCTGTGCACTTAAACTAGCAACAGCAATGTTAGTCTGCACTGCGATCTGAGCTCGTGCAGAGGAGGACTGTCCGAGAATCATTAGGAAGAGCAATGACTCTGGCTAATGGTGACAGAGCAGATTATCTGTGGGCAAATCCTGCTTTAAACCGAGGGACTGTCCTTCAACTCTCATTCTTCAAACCTGCTGATTTCTGCTCGCCAGAAACAAGGTTTTCTTTTACTTGAAATACACCATACACTGCTCCTGCAGCTCCCCTCTGAAAGCAGTTGGGTGGCTGCATCGTGTGGGATAGTTTCAATGTTAATAGGGGTATTTATTTATTCATGCAATGTTTGTTGGTTACCTGTATATTTATTTATGCAATGTTTGTCGGATACAGGTATCTGACAAACATTGCATGAATAAATAAATAATCTGGGTCCATGTATCCGACAAACATTGCATACATAAATAGAAAAACTGGGTTGTGGCTGAGGACTGTAACTTCCTCTGGTGACCCCTTCCATGGGGACACCAGAGGAAGTTATCCATGTATCCGACAAACATTGAATTACTAAATAAATAAATAAACCGGGTCGCGGCTGGGGACTGTAACTTCCTCTGGTGACCCCTTGCAGGGGGTCACCAGAGGAAGTTACAGTTTGCTTTTCCTGCAGCTGTGACTTGTATCAAAGTGAGCCAGTGAGTGTTAAGTCTTATATCATAGAGGACACACACACTCCTGCAGAGAGGCAAAGCTGCCTATAATGCATGCCAACTACCCACCCATCTGAATGTAGGCACGAAACCATTCAGTGACTAATGGCCCATCTTTAGCAGTTTTGTGCACTACATTATGATTGGAGGGGTTGGTCATGGCGGCAATGTGCTGGTCCGGCCCCCTACTCCATCCGTCATGGGCGCTTTCTTATTTTTTTCCAACGTAGAACATGGGTTTGGGGCGACTGACTCTGGCCGGATCCCGAGATCCGGCTACACATCTGGTGTCAGATCTCGGATCTGGCGAGAGCTGGCCCAATTGTCAACGCTGAATTTATTTACTGTTTAAGGGTCTAACACATTGTAAGATAGTTGCAAGATTCCGAACCCAAAAAACCCAACTTCTTCCAGACTTTCTCAAGTTTGGCGGGACATGGGGCTGGAAGGTCAACCAAGTCAAGTCGCTAGCACTTAGTATCTTACAAATTAAGCACTGCATATAGCACATATGAAAGAGGCTTTCGCCTGCAGACAAGAACGGTAGATTTTGTGTCCATCGCACCGGACTACAGTGTATGAGTCGGACACTTGAAAAAGGCATGTGAACCTGTTTTTACTGCTCGTTTTCGTCCCGTGCTGAGTAGGCGACACTGGATCTTTCAGCCCAGGGTTCAGAATGTGTGTGTGAATTATACCTTTTTTATAGCAATGTGACACTTCAATTTCGGATGAACCGGACATGGGTTTTATTTTTATGTCGTGAAATACAGTTCTCTGCGTACTGGCTGATAGACACAGTTATGGCTGGTGCTGGTTGGGCCTGATTTACAAAAGCCGTTTTACAACAGTGCAATGCAATCCCATTGAAAAACGCTTTGTAAATCCGGTCCCTTGTGTGAAGAAATGCACTGTGCAGCTCACTTCAACTTTCTAAAACATCACAAACACTTTTATACCAATTGTACGTTGGGACATTACACGTTTTTAATACAATTCTACGGGATTGAAGAGTAAGACAAATGTGATGTGTGTAAAGGAAGGGAGTTGGTGCATGTAACCTAAAGGTGCAGTTTTAAAAATGTAACACGGATTAATACAGAATGGTTTTTGCGCCTTGGTGGCTGTGAGCACGAGGCAGTGGGTCGGGAAATGAATGCTGACTGCATGGCTTCTTTTGAAAATAACAAATGCTCTTTGGGCTCGGAAAGAGAGAAATCTACCTCCACACCCAGCAGGAAATCTGCAAATAATTCCTCCTAAATTCGTTTTTAATGAAACTAGCCCCTTCCTGCTGGTTCCGGTGCCACGTGGCTCACCCCATCTGCCTCCCAAGTTACCCCTGCTCAGTTCCAAGCCCATGTAATGACAAAACAAAGGAAATAGTATCGACATCTTTTTCGAAAGGGGTTACCTTTTGGACACCCCCTCATGATTTCCTCTCACCAGTGATATGTTTAATAACTCTGGACTTGGGACAGTGCGGCCATTCTTTTGGGCCAGTGCCGTGTTGGAGCTGAAGGCCCTATTGGCATCTTTGCTGGGGACTAGAGGAGACAGGAGAACTCACCCTACATCCTTCATTATCTGAGCTCCGTGTGCGTTACACAGTGTCTTCCTAAGGCTGATATACTGCGAAACGGCTTGTTCACGACTTCCCAAGTGGGGTATGCGTGACATCTCCTTACAAAAGAGAGATGTGGTTCAAACCCGCACATCTGGTGTTAGAGAGAGAGCGAAACAGATGGTTTCACTCTTGCAGTATAGCGTTTAGATGTATGGGGCTCCCGGCTGCAGTGACACTTGTGCAGTCTCTCGACATGCTGCCCAGGAGTCCAATCAGGTTACAGTGAGTTACCTTTACTAGGGGTAGCAGAAGTGACATCATGCACCGGCTGATATCAAACCTTTGGACCACAATGGTGGCCCAAAATCTAATGCCACAGGCCTTTCTCTCAGATGACTTCGCAGAAATTGACATCACTGATGCAAACAAAATGACAGTGTCGGCAAGATGGATACAATTACAAAACAGTACAGAACCAAAATATTGTTTTAGTTCCCAACTATATATTACCCAGAGTGCTGCTGTGATGTGCTATGTGTCTAAACATTATCTGCTGGGGCACAGGGAGTAGACTCATCATAGGCTAGAGGCACTTCCTTCTTGAGTGAGCGAAGGTTTTTATGGACAGTAAAGGCAGTCTTATCTCAGCTGTAGCACTGCCTGCCAGGTGTAGTGATCATAGTTAAGGTATAGGCTCATGTGCACAGGTGCTTCCATCCTATGCAAAGGACATTCTCAAATGCTGAAATGCCAGTGCCCTCTACCAGGTACAGCTTCATAACCCTGATACAGTCATAGTATGTCACTTTCAGCCAGTAAGATATATTTTGATTAATGTGGCTACTACATCAAGTGTAAAGGTTGATATAATGCCCCCTAGTTATACAGTCCCACCTTAGAATTCTGGGCAAGAAACCTGCAGTTTGATCAAAACTCAAATGTATTCATGTCTGTTGTAGAACTTTATTTGGCAGCTGTGACATAAAAGCAAAACAAATAAAAAAATACAACAAAATGCCAAATGACTACATATTCCAAACACTCGTTAAATAATGAATGTGTTAAAACAGGTCTTGGCGGAAAGGTTGATAAGAACATATTAAAGGCACATACTACCATCATGTCCCTTGTAATCATCAGAACTATATACATGTATTTATATAGATGAATTAAAGTTGACTTCAAGACAGAGTTGTTCCCCAGCTTTATGCAGGGGAATGTCACGGTTTATTACACGGCACACGCAAGTCAGGGATCTCCTTCCCCTACAATGAATGTGGCGCACAGTAAAAACGCCTCCATTTTTATACTTTAGGTCCTTTTTGAGAAGGCCTCCAACCCGTCTCGCACACAATCCCAACAAATATCCTGTGCCCCACTGGACTAGGAACCAGGCCGGTGTGTATTAAGAAGATATTTATTCATGTATTCTTTATGTCAAATTAGAATGAACCACTTACATCAGTCATCAATGTTGTGGCAACAGAAAGACAAATATCCTTTTTGGTCAAGCAGCAAACTAAGATAACTCAAAAATATACTGTAACAAGAATTTCCTTTTACTTCTCCCACCACTCCAATTAGAGAACAGTTCAAAACACACCAAAAACTGAATGCAAACACACAGGAAAGTGAAGGTACTCTGAACTATGCTTTAGAAGTGGCAAGGAGTGGGAACACAAGGGAAACGTCAGATTTGGGATATGGTTCAGAGAAACAATATGGGGAGCAGGCAAAGAAGGGGAACATTTGTTTTCAGAGCACATTAGAAGAATGGGTTTTTAACTTATTGATCACAATTGCTATGGGAAAGAAGTGAAAGGATGTGAATTAATTCTGCTTACCCTTAAAAGACAGGCAGGGCTTTATAGCTAATCAGGCAGCACACAATGGGAAAATCGGATTTTGAAAGACTTGATCACAAAAATACAATACAGAGGAGACAAGGGTGCAAGGGGAAGATTTGCCACCCCTGGCAGTGACACACAGGTTTTTAGATTTATGGTCAGAACAGGATAGGAAAAATCGATTTTGGGAAATTTAGCAAAATATTGATGGGGAAAGAAAAATGCAAATAGAAATGTGTTTTTACTTCACAATTTGGAATTTCAGCGGGGAAAGAAAATGCAGATGGGAGTTCATGTTTACCATACCATGGGAAGTAGGGACAGAATGTGAAAGTGGGAACAATTTTGTGTTGCCTTACAATGGCGAAATAGGGACAGAATGGGAAAATGGCAACAATTTCATTTTGCCGTACAATTTGACACACAACATGGAAACAGGGCTTTTTGAAGTCAATTCTTTTGCAAATCTTTTGGAGTATACCAGCTCACAAAACACAGGGAAAAGATTGTTGGTTTTGAATTCCACCAATACAGATCCCGTGGATGCAATTGGGGAATTAATTGATTTATTTTGACAAATATAAAAGGTCTACACAGGCAAATGGGGATTCTTCAATGGGGAAACAAAATATACAGGCAATGGGGATTTTGAAATGGGGAATAATCTAATTCAATACTACTAGAATGCCAGGCCTACACAATCTTTGTTTTTTGGGGTTTAGTTCTACTTGCAGGAGAGGTCTGGACTGGACATCAGGGCACTGCTGGGACAGCAAACAGGGGCCAGTCAAGGTCTCTCCTGAGTCCTCCAAGGGGTCCCAAGTCAGCTTATAAATTTCCTGGCTCCACTGCAAGCTGGGCCTCTCACTGCTGTGGTGTTCCTCCAGATTTCAACAGCAGATCACCTCTGGGGTTAGTGGAAACATCACTAATGTGTCATAGTTCCAACAGAAGGGATTGGTTACTGCTCAAGTGCCCCACTCCCACCTGTGTGCTCATAGGTCCAGAACATGTGGGAGTGCTTTTGGATAACAGGGGAGAAGATCACTTCTCCATCACCCTTCAACAGGGGGCTTGGTCTGGTTTGGGGACATAGAAATCTTACTACATGTTTTGACAGATATAAATGTATTTTTGAAACCTATATTTTACTGTGAGTCAAATAAGCCTTGTCAGGTGTCTCTACGTCATTCCAGTGCAAAGATGCATTTTTTTTCATTTACTCTAGAATTATATCAGTGAAAAATATGGCCCCTGGTGGGTGGCATATGAATCATACTGGGCCCACTTTAATCAATGTTTTATATCTCTCAACTTCACAAGGAGGGCAACATTACTTTTGAATGAATAACTTTAGCTGTGTTGATCCCACAGAAATCATGTTGGAATGACCAGAAAGGGTTAGCTGAAACCTTTCCAGAAATCCCACAATGATCATTGTGGGATAAATATTATTGATGTTACGCGATGAAATGCATTTCTCTCGGTTTACACAATGGACAGCCAGAACCACTCCTTGGCTCTGTCCCCCTCCTTCCTGGAGCACATGACTTCAGCAGAGAGGTCTGTGTTTAGATTAGCTTGCTCTTTCAAAGGGCTAACAACCACTAATGCATTTTTTATGTTTTTGCGTGACTTGAAGGTCATAAATTCTGGGGACCATAACTGTCTTATCTTGTCCAGCCCATAGATTCGATCTCAGAGCCTCTTATTCTTTGTATTTCTAAAAGAAGACACTCATGCTTGAAGTTACAGGCCTCTCTAGGTCTCCAGGACAACCAAAGGAAGTAATGCAATTCCAAATAAATTACAAGCAGCCCACGGCCCTCCCTCACACAGCCGAAATTGCCTGTTAACTCATATTTTGCCTTTAATAAGCTTTTTTAGAAAGTGCACAGTTACAACACATGTAAGGGTATAAATGCCGTCATTTTTAGTGCCTTGGTGAACATCTTGCTTTACAGATTATCATTTTGGAGGCAAAATCGAAATGTCACTTTATTGATTTCACTCATGAAAGGACTCCATTTTACTGCAGCTGCTTAAACCCATTTCAGCACCTTATTATAGATTCTGTGCACGGTTGTTTCCTATGTGATGGGATCATGATAGACAGAATCCAAGTTCATACTTTAAAAGCTTTGCAAACATTTTGCTGAGCGTATTTTTAATTTAAAGGGAAAAACCAAATTACTATTTCATGACAAAAAAGTTCTCTGCTTGACTGCAACTGCTGCACACAATGCTGACATCCCATTGAGGGATCTGAGGACTTCTGTTTCCTGGAAAGATCATTCCAGCTCCTGAAGAATGTGGCAAACCTTGCCACATGTCTTTCCCTTATGCCAGGCAGTTGATGTTTTGAGGCCCAATATCATTCCTTTTTGCTTTGATTTCATAAGCCTCATTTTCCACATTATTTCAGGGTGGGTCTTTTACTTAGGGACATGTCCCCCAATGACTATGGCTTTTTTGTTTCTCACATCCAGGGGTATTTCACCCCATAGGAAGTCACTACGATGTTACACAATCATAGTCAGCTTGTACACAAAAACAAAAATGGCACTGCCTGCATTTATCTCCGTAGTTTTCACATACAAGCATTAATTTACATAATCAATTATGTGTACACCTTGAGGTCTGAATAACTAAAACATTCTAATTGTAACTCTGCCGCCTTACCGGCAATTGGGTTTTAATGTGCCACATAGCAATCAATATGGCTGATGGACTGTAACAGTGAGAGGATTCACAGTACCTAACTTGCCATAGACCAAGCAAAAGAACTGTCATTAGCCCTAGCTAGCATGGGGAGGGATCATGGGACTTCTAGTTCAAAACATCTGGAGATCCACACGTTGAGGTCACCTGCCCTACGTGGTTTCTAGGTCAATGAAACATTGGAACAACAATGTTTGAATTTGTTTTACTTTAATTACACACCTAAAAAGAGAAAAAGCTGTCCCCAGAAACTTTTAAATATTGTACAGTGTTGTTCTTCTAAAATTGGAAATTGTCTTCAGAGTAAGGTGTTATTAATTGTTTGATCTCCACAAAACTGCATATTTCTGATTTTTAACATTTTGTCTGCTCCTCATTGATGTGTCTTATTTTACCTTCTGATGTACTGGGCTGGCGATATGTCCTTCTGTCCACAAACAGTGCCTACAGAGAACACAGTCTTCGTGCTCAGTCTACACAACCAAAAAAACAACTTTCAGGTAATATAACTTGACTACTTCCAAGGAGACTTATTACCAGCGAAAAAACTAGCCATAGCACATCCATGGACACGTTGCATCTCCTGAGGCATTGTGAAGAATTTCCCCTCCAATAAATGGCTAAAGAAGTGAGGGGCACAGCTCAGGTAATAATGGTAGGCCATGGAAGAATCATTCTTTCCTTAATGCCGGTATTCCACTGCTGGGGCTTGCATTCCCATTGAACCTCGCATCTGGGAAGAGGGGCAGTGAAAGAGTAGATGATGGCAGGGTAGGGAGCTTTTAAGTGGTGAACTGGGAGTATGCTGCTACTTTTACCACTGCCATTAGAATGGCAACATCGCTACATAAACGCAAAATAATGGAATCTGTCTTATGTGAAGTTCTTCTTTGCCCACTTTAAATACTGAAAACTGCTACTATAATTTGATCAAATATATATCAATACTTTTAAAAAGGGAAACACATGTCCTGTGGTATTTTCACACGTTAGAATACAAGTCTTGGCAATAAGGCTTTAAAATATATATATATATATTTCTTTGTTTGTTTTTCCAAGTCTACCTTTTCCAATAAACCATTTTTGTCATACCTTTTGTGCTGTGTCTTTATTTTATACTTTACACAGCTGCATTGCTTAAAGCGGAAGCAGAGTATGCAGAAATCACGTCTTTGGTACATAACACAGAGCTTGGTTCTAAATATTGGAAATCTGCAGCCTCTTCTTATACATGACATGGTTGAAGTGGAAGTAGCAGGTCATGGGCACAGCTGCACCCTGTCATACATACCAAGGAGATCAACCGCATTAGTGAAATATGACACATGATGCACATTCTGACAAATTCTGAGATTTTTGAAAAATGGCCCTAAATTATGATAAATACTCAAACTAACAATGCACTGTAACTGCGCACTATGTTCCACATTACATGTCTGCCGGTCTGCAAATAAGGGTGCCAGTAGCAATGTACCGGCACCCTTTCCAGACCAGCAGACTACAACTCTGCTTTCTGGGGCCTCTGCACCTGCCAGTCGCAATGGCCTCAGAAAGCAGAGTTGGGACAGGAGCACCGGCACCAATATCAACGGTGCCAGTGCTTCCGAGTCCCCATTCCCATGTTGTCCTATGAGACTCCACTGGAATGGGGATTAACATTGTCTGCCTCCTGACTTCCCGGGCCACTGGGACTTATAATGTGCCAGTCACACTGGGAAGTCAGACAGCAGAAACAGTGTTATGGGCTGGCAACAACCCGCCGATGGCACCGGCGAGTTACTGCTAACCTATGGCACTATGTCTTCTTATTTGCAAGGGGGTGGGTGAGTGAGTCAGAGTGATCATTTTTATGGCACACAAGTTGGATAAAACAACCTCCTGGCACTGCTGTTCACCATCCAAATGAGCAAACAGAAGTATGCTGCAAGGAGGCAGGTTTTTAGGCAAGGTATGAAGCAAAGACGGTTGGTCTTGGAGCGAATCGCAAGAGGCAGTTCGGTCCACAGCTGTGGACCTCAAATAATGAAGAATCTGCCACTTCATCAGAGAAGGTTACACACAAGGCGTAACAGGCTGCTTTATGTCAGAATGCAAGAGGGATGCAGGGGGGAATTATGTCTGAAGGACAGGGAGGGCCACGATATGCAGGCATCTGTGTTTGGTATATAAGGTCTTACAAATGATGGACAGTGGTATCTTTTGGAGGGTCTAAAGAGAAAGCATACTGTTATGCTTTGGGTGAGTTAGAGCTTTGTGACTGAGGCCACAGCAAGGTCAGAATAGAGTGAATTGTTATAGTCTATGCAGGAGTTGATAAGGATCCTTTCGTGCAATGGGTTTGAGAGGTTGGAGGCTAAGGGAGAGGATCCATTTTAATTGTCTAGGTTGAAGGAAACAAGATTTTTATGTTCCTAGAATTTGATGAAACAGACACATAGCCAATTCCTCCCAAAGCCAGAGTTACCAACCAGTTTATCTATGTGGAAAGAGGTGAAAGAAAAGACGGGAGGGTAAGGAAGAGGGAAAGCTCTTGAAGGAATTTGGATGGACCATAGAAACACATTCTGGTTTATGTGAATGCAGCTACACCCCTCAATCAATTCGGCCAAGCTGATCACATATGAACACTACCCCATGGACACCTCATCATTCTAATAAAACGCAGCTATACCCCATGACAAACCAGCCTAGCTGCTCACATAAGCGTCCTTCAGGCCTAACACAGCCAGAACCCAGTCCGGATGTCCACCCGCCAGACTGCACACATTCAACTGATATCAAAACCACCACACCTAATGCTAGGATAAATCTATCATCAGGCTATTACATCAGCTGCACACATAACTGGTGCACCCATGCACTCTACGACACCTTACTCTCTCAACTGACCTGACCATGGTCCACTAGGGTGTTCAACCTACCAGCGCTTTGAGGTCATACCAATGATATATAGAGCGCTATATAAATGCCAAATAACATAACACAACATATCATGTTAGCTGAGTTGTAGCCACTTGTTTGCTGCCCTGTTTTTCTTTTTTTTTTGTAGTGATCAAGCAGTTTCCCAAGGTAAGGGTTTTTGTTGGAAAATTGTAAATATGAAAAACAGAACTGAGGGTTGTCTATGTAAGACTGATAGCAGATGTCAAATAGTTTAGTTACAGAGAAAAGGGTGACCAAATAAAGATGGACAACGCTGACAGACACCACAGGTGATTTTAGAGAACTCTGAAGAGAAAGAGTAAGAATCAATTACAAGCATTAGAGGAAATGTTGGCAGTGGAGCCTCAATGCTCTAACAGGATGATGGGATCCACCATAGCAAATGACATGGACAGATCTAAACGGCAAAGTAGGGATACCATCCCTATGTCTGAGGCCTAAGGATCTTACCACAGACCGAAAAGAGGGACACTTCAGTACCATGACCTGGCTGAACCTTCACTGGAATTTATCAAGGGTGGGAACATTTTAGATATATGATGTAGTTGCTGGGTCTCAAATAGTTCATGGAACTTGAAGGCATGTGGCAGAATAGAGGTGAAAGCTACTCAGGAGGTTAGGCTCTAGTGAGCATTGCTTAATTAGACAGTTTATGATGGCATGTTTAAAGCAAAAAGGGAAAGACCCATCTTTCAAAGAGGGTTTGAAGTTATTCAAAGATAGGGGGCAATGAGATCTGCATTTTTTTTGTTTACAGACTAGGGGATAGGGTCAGCCGGGGAGGAAGAAGGTTTTATAGACTTACAGGTAACCACCACTTCATCTAAGCAGGGTGGTGTAAATGAAAATGTAGTACCGAAATGAAGAATTGAAGATTGTGGGTTGGTCATTCTGTATGCCAGTTGCAGAGAGGATGTTATCAGTATGGTGAGATGCTTTTGGAAAGAATATGAGATTGTGCAGACAGTTGGCTGAAAAAGGAGTGGGGCTTAATTCCAGTATAGTATTAAGTAGGAGTTTTTAGGTGGAGGACTGGGCATTGAGTTTATCAGAAAAGATTGTTTGGTTTTGTAGATATGATTAGCTTGTGATATGGAGTGAGAGTGTGTTTGAAATGCACAACATTTGTTTCACCATTTAGATTCCAGAGCTCTGATTCTGAATTTCAGCCTTTCGGCTTCATCTGTACACAAAGGGTAATTGTGGGATCTGTTTAGTAATAAACAGGCATTATTTATTAAAGCTCCACAGATTGTTGAAAACAAGGTGTCTATATAGCTCTGGACATACTTTCCTGCCATATTCAGTAATGCTCTGAGGATATAACTAGCATCACCCTCTCTCTCTCTCTCTTTCTCTCTCTCTCTCTCTCTCTCTCTCTCTCTCTCTCTCTCTCTATATATATATATATATATATATATATATATATATATATATATATATATATATTCAGTAAAAAAACTTTGTTAAAGGGACGTTATGGTTAAGTTGCGCTACTAAAAACCTATGAAATTAATTTGTGATGTCATCTTTGATGTCCTGGATGTTAGTGTTAGCAGTGCACGGTTGTGCAAGTTATGGTTGCTTATCTTACCATAACTGCCGAATTTCAGGGGTTTTTCGGTTTTACTTTGAACCATAACGTCCCTTTAACAAAGTTTTTTCACTGAATTTCATAGGTTTTTAGTAGCGCAACTTAACCATAACGTCCCTTTAACAACGTTTTTTTACTGAATTTCATAGGTTTTTAGTAGTGAAACTTAACCATAACATCCCTTTAACAAAGTTTTTTTACTGAATTTCATAGGTTTTTAGTAGCACAACTTAACCATAATATCCCTGACTTTAAATACATGTAACATAGAACATACTGAACCCCTAGCTAGTGATTTCGATGTCCGCGGACTATCGCCATGTCCGCGGACATATCGAAAATCTGAGCGTGGTGAATGTAAATTTAAATAGTGTGCCCCATTTCCCCTTTGAGGTTGGCTCTGAAAAGAGCCGTTTTTTTGTTTTTTTTGCAGATGCTTGACAGAAACCTGTTATTTTGTATTTTTCTTTTTGTTTTTCTCTTACTTTACTCCTAAAATCTTCACATAACCTTCTCCAAAGCAACCCTTACATTCCAAAACAGCATGGCATTTCCCATAAAAGATAAGGAAATGCCATCTTCTTTAAAATAAACAGCATTACTGGACTCAATATTCTCATTATTACAGAAGAACATACCAGCTCTAAGCATGAAGGCACACATGCCTCGGTTGATTACACACCTAGCATTGTTTTGCTGAGGACAAAAAACTGAACTATTGTCCCATATTGCCCTAGGTAGTAATCCAGAAAAAATTACTTTGGCATTTGGAAGGATGTTCATTACTGCTTGAACCAAGTGTTCCAAATCTGCCAACAAAGTAGGGGCACTGACATAGCCCAAACGGAAAGCACCATAGTGCAAAACTACCACATGGGGACTGTTGATCCTGCCCATATCTTCACAAACTTGTACAATTCCCTGTACATTGCAATCAGGCACAGTGCTCCAAACGACCTCCACTCCTTTAACATCAAAATTCTTTGCAACAGGCCTGCATTGAGCATACTGTTGTAAACCATGCACAAACATATCTCCGAGCACCAACACCCTGACTTTCTCCACTTCTGCGATCTTCACTACACACAGTCTCTTTCAACACAAATCCACAACCTCAACATCTGATTGGCTGATCCCTACAGTCTTCTTTCCATGCTGGATTTGCTGGAAAACCCCGGATGTAGCACGCCCTGTCCACGGACAGCCGCGATGTCCACGGACCACGTAACTCTTGGACAGCCCTTCTACCATTCCCACTTCACTCTCTGTGCCATTCCCTCATTAAATACAGCTAAGCAGTCACACAATACGGAGAACGTCCTCACAACACCCCCATTTTGTTTATTTTCGAACATTTCAGGACACGCGAGTGTTCTTATAACACATGCAACTTGCCAGCGAACAATACGGACAACGTCCTCAGAACACCCCCATTTTCTTTATGTACGAACATTTCAGGACACCGCAAGTGTTCTTCTGGCTCACTCTTTTTTCTTTTGCTGACATATCTAGGCCACATGGTTTTCTTCAGTAACAGTCAGAAACTAAAAATTGTATTTTATTTGTAGACGTATCCTACAAGTAGGTTCTTATAGTAATTCCCTTAGAGTCCAGTCACATCATATGAAACATATACATTGGGGAAGACACAAGCTTTAAAGACAGCATTATTTTCAAGCAAATAAATGATGATTTCTCTGTTTCAAAGCTGCTATTTACCCTATGTATATGTATATTGTATGTGTTCTTGTCTCTTTGTGTTTTCTCTATAGTAATGCAATTATGTAATACGTGGGTTTTATTAGCTACTTATTGCATATTTCACAGTACACAAAAATCTATTAAGAAAATAATTATCATTTCATTATTCAACATATTAACATTACGAATATTATACCATCATCTTGTACGCTGCACACAATGCTATGTTTCTGCATTAGTAGCTTAGTATACTAGATAGAACCCCATAATAGAATGCTATTTATATCAATGCATCATTCAAAGCACTAATTAGGGTATGATATTTATTGCAATGATCCTTGACACTTTTTTCGCAACATTATAATAAGAATCCCTTGTATACATATTTCATGAAAAGTACATACACATGTGATGTCATCAGTGATGTCATCAATGACATTTGTGATATCATCTTTGATGTCGTGGGTGTTAGTCTTAGCAGTGCACGGTGGTGGCGCGAGTTATGGTTGCTTAGCTTACCATAACTGGCCAATTTCAGGGGTTTTTCAGTTTTACTTGGAACCATAACGTCCCTTTAACAAAGTTTTTTTATTAGCACGCAAACAATAAACAAAGATGAAGTGTAAAAAGCAATTTCTCAGAGATGGCTGTACACAGAATGTTGCAAACTAAGAATTTATGGTCCTTTACAGTGAAGGTCAGCTGCTTCCATTTTTTGCTCACGTGCCGGAGAGGCCAACGACTCGCACTATAAGGTTCTATTGTTTTTTGACCTTGACAGACAGGGATCGTGCTAAAAGACTTCTTATGAAGCAGTGTTGCAAAAACGTAAGACACGATAAGGATGACATTTCTGAAACGAAACCACTTGTATATATTATATCACTATGAGAAAGATCATTGGCACAGACAGAGTTAAGTTGTACTTGTTCGTTCAATGTGGCATAGTGTTTTCTACCGCGCACTATCACCGCCGAATTGGTCCCCTGTCGCTTAGAGGGCTCTGAAAAAGGCAGAGGGTGGGTTAATGGGAATAAGTTAACACACTCCGTTGCACTATCCTCGCTAGCAAATAGTTTCGTGCCCCAATAAATAAAATGAATATTTTTAATGAAGATCGGCTGGTGAGACTAATTTATGTTTTTTAAAACAGGTAGGTACTTCCGTACGATTTTCAGACCCCGGCCGACTGATTTTTTAACTGCCAGGTGCAGCTACTTCTAAACAACTTCATGACCATCACCATTTTATGGGACAATCGCCAAGGACCAATATGCCCTTACGCGGTACTAGCGGCTAGAAGCAACACACCAACCATTATGGTGGTCTAATGCCTCGTTGTTGGAACAGCCTTCTGATTATCAGTGCGACCATAGTGCTTCTTTTATCATAAACCAACACCCTGTGTACCGCAAAGGAACAGCGCGTGACTCAAGATGAACTTTTGCGGATCGACAGCAAAGACAAATGCAAATCGCTGAATATTCTCTAAACATTTGCTGTCAAATGAAAGTACTTTACGAAATGTACAATCTTGCTGTTTGATTTTAAATTACAGTTTCATATTCCGAATTGTTGTGCGCTGTGTTGTGAGATGATCTGTGTTGTTTTCCCGGTTCTGTGTAAAGTCGCGTAGGACTAAAGACGACTGGGCGCGTTTGGCAACGCACCCTGTACCGTCACGGAGAGAGACGGGGAATGTGAATGCTTTGATAATGTCAGGCTTAGGGGCGGGAGATATGATTTAGTGTCGCAAAACCATGTCAGCCAGGTCGATGGGGCAACTGATAGGATTATCACATAATGTTGGCGCACAGCAGCCTGATTTATCTTTTGTTTAGTGGACAAAAAGTCGGGTAAGGCCCATAGGAAATTGTAATGTCAACGGACATAAGGAGGGTTCTTAGAACACTTTCAACCTGACAACGAACAATACGAACAGCGTTCTCAGAACACCCCCATTTTGTTTAATTGCAAACATTACCTCCACGTCCACTCTTCCTCGTCCCAGTACTTACTTCATGAGGCCCCTGACTCCGACAGAGGACCTTCTTCTATTTCTTTAAATTTCTATAACTCCTCCCCCACATCCACATCACTCAATTTCATATTACCAAGCCGGAGCATGGGACCTTCCCCGCAGGGAGGGTGAGGAGGGTCATCAGTACTGTGACGAGGAAGAGTAGGACTAGGAGCAATGAAGATTACCGGTAAGTAATCAGAGCATTTCATGACACTGCGAGTGTTCTTAGAACACATTCAACTTGCCAGAGTACAATACGGACAGCGTCCTCAGGACACCCCCATTTTGTTTATGTATGAACATTTAAGGACACCGCGAGTGTTCTTAGCTCAATTTTAGCTTGCTTGCGAACAAAACGGACACATACTCCGTCCTCAGAGCACCCCACCATTTAGTTTGTGTAGAACATTTCAGAACAGCCGTGTTGTCCGCAGACAAATCGAACACAACAAAAGTGTCTAGCATATAAAAAAATCAGAACATTGAACCTATCTCATACTCCCCCAACCTCCCCAAACACTCTTACACACCAACACACTCCACTAAATACCATTTTTAATCCAAGTTTCACCGCGCTGTCCGCGGTCGTCCGCGAATGCAAGATGGCGGGCGCCACAGAAAATCTGACGCGCTTCACGCACCACGGCGTCCAATCAGCAAACACGTCGCATGTCCACGGACATCACACAAGCCGCTCGGCCAATCAGGGCACTGTCCGCGGAGCGAACCGGGAAGTCCGTCCGCGGAGCGAACAGAGATATCACTAATTTTTTTGGCTTACATTTTGGTCATTTTAAAAAAAACTACTGGACGAATTTACACCAAATCTACAAAAGCACGCTTTCGGGACCAAGCCCCCGCTCCTGCCGCAAATTTGGTGTAAATCCGTCCAGCGGTTTGGGCTGTAGGCGTGCGCAAAGTTTTTTCCCATTATGTCTATGGGAAAAAACAAAAGTTTTGGGACCCCCCCTATAACTTTGCCCCCCCTGGACCAAACCTCTCCAAACTTTGCAAAATAATTCAGAGTGGGCCATATACTTCTTTTGCAAAGTTTGGTGAGGATTCGTCCAGAGGGAGCAAAGATATAAGCCACCCTTCCTATGGAAACACCAACTTAACCATAACTATATATATATAATGCTTAGGCATGTTTCCATACTTAACTGATCCAATTTATCAGTGTTAGGTTGACCTCTGCTGTTCAAATGACAAAGTGTACCTCTGTGAGCCCTTCCAATTCAACAACAGCTATCATTTCAACCAACGGAATGAGCATGGTTCTACACAGTCACCTTCATCTTTCAATATTTCAAGTTACTTCTTTCCACCCCCACTTCTCTTCACACACGGCACAGAGGTTCCAATGTCAATGAATTAAGTTAATTACCGGCTCAATGTTTCAGTCTCTGAAGAGTGAAGTGCTGGAGGACAAATGCCTCCTCACAAACTAAAACTGAATGTTGGCTCTGCAGTTATGCTACTGAGCAATCCTATGCCATCACAGGGACTCTACAATGGAACAAGGTTGACAATTACGCATCTGCAAAGACACATCATAGAGGCCCGTGCAATCGATGGAACTTAGATACTGTTCTTATACTGCTAATAACTCTTGTTCCATCTGATAAAAGTATGCCTTCGAAATTCAAAAGAAGACACATACCTATATGTTTAGCCTTTTCAACGACCATAAATAAGTCACAGGGACCTATGCCCCCTTCTTGGAAGCATTCAGTGGTGACCATTTATAAGTCACAGGAAACAACGACACATTCCTGGAAGCGATCAGTGGTAATTCCAATATTTAAGAAGGGGGACAGAAGTGACCCATGAATTACTGACCAATATTGACCTTTAAGATATGCTACGATGGTGTATGTTACGTGTGGAATGGCTAGTTGTATACATTTTGTGTACCTTAGACTCAGTGAATTGAATTAAGTTCATTGTTTATCAGACCTAATTTTATCGAACGCATATCAATCTTTTCTCCTCTCCCTGTACTCTGCCCCTTACCCATGTTTTCCGCACACACACTTTCACACATTCCAAATCTTGGTGTGACACATCTGTTCAGCTGGCTTGTCAAACCCAGCATGGTCTGCGTACTGGGATGATTTCTTTTACAAACTAAGCTGGGAAAAGCCTCCAAACTAACAAGACCCACTTGAGCACATCTCAAGCCAACCATGCAACCAGATACCATGTAAATCCAGTACTGTGAAGCATCAGGTGCAGATATTGCTATCACATTAAAAAACATGTATTCAAATGACCTATAAGCTCCTGTACATTCCTCATGCTGATCTATAATTAATCACTGTTAAAAAATACACATCCCTACTACTAAAAACCTACTCCCTTATCATCATCCCAACTAAATAAGTTGTATCTCTTATCTAACTCCTTGCTCTATCTCCTCCCTCCCTCGCCTTCATCCCTTTAACCCACATCTTAAGGTTGGAGGCTCCAAAGTGGGCTCACAACATGCCATCTCTGGCACCGTAAGACCACTATGGTGGTGATCGGCACATAGCAAATACTATTTAAAATAACATAACATGCTATTTCGTTTTATAGATTTTTTCTGCTGTGAGCGAAATGAGGATGTTTATCATTAAAGCATTATAAGCTTCAGTGCCAGCATTGCAGTGCCGCTCTGTATAGAAGGTTAGAGGAGAGAAAATGGCTGGCAAATATTCTGAAGAAATGTGCTTATTGAATCAAAAAGAATAGTGGCCTGTGAATCCTGAGGCAGACAGGGATGGGGAGAGATAAAAAGTCAAAAAAAAAGGCAGATTGTGTTTATAAGTCTTGGGGAGAGTCTCCATGTTGCTAGTGATGACGTTTTAAACACATTCCAGGACTTTAGGATAGGCCAGACAAGAAATATGGGGGAGGGGATCCAATGTGATGAAAATTGAGTTTTTTGTGGAGTCAAAGTAAAATCCCACACTTTGATTAAGGGATTTGAAGTAAGGACTCGAGAGGAGGGTTCTAGGAAGTGGACATTTTTGAGCATGTGCGGAGGGGGCAAATCCCCTACCATGTAGGAAAGGTTCCATGTGATAAAAACGAATCAATAGATAACAAATGAGGGTCCCCCTCCAAACCCCTGTTTCCCCTTGCTAGAAACCTACCTCAAACCCCTCCCCACATGATTTAACCCTTTACCCCACCCCTACATATATTTCCTAAAAAAATTAATTTGTTATTTATTTTTCGTTATACATAATGTACACTGGTGGGAAATGTATGGGCTGCAGCATGATTTTGAGTTGCAGAAAACAATACCTATCAGTTGTCATGTGGAGGTTCGTCAACGACTAATAACCTATGATACATCATTGCCATCCCACCACTTCTTCCTGTTGTTCTACTGTTGGAGAACAAATATTTGCTTGATGGAATAAATAAATGGAGGCTATGGGGCTGAAAAAAGAAATTATGGTCAGTTATAAGTTCGTGTATGCATTTAACATTATGTACCACTGATATTCAGTTTACCAAATCACTTTCAAGGTGGGTAAGTGGGGATGATTAAGATAATGCCTTGTATAGAGATGCAGTTGAGCACAGCAGGAGAACGTTTCCCTTGACAGTGGCAATGTTTTTGTTTGGGTTCTTTGGTTGCTGCTTTTCATAAAGAGTATAAAGTCATACAATGTATAGTTATTTGGAAAATAATACCCCTTGACTTCAATCTATTCAGTTAAGTGTATGATGATGCCAAGAGATTTACTCTTGTGTTTTCAGAGTTCCAATGGTTCCACAGTTCACACATTACACAGGGCTGGCTAAATATGGTAGTGGGCCTCTGTTTCTAAACTCTAAAGAGCCCTAACCGACGGACCCCATTTTTCAAGTCTATGCAAGGTCTCCAACACTGAAATGTTGATGGGAATGTGAGTGATTCACAAGACAATGCTTACCCAGCAGCATACACCATCCAACCATGAGTCTGTCCATCCATCTGCCCAGTCTGTCCATTCAATTCATCCATTCCATCCATTGATCTGTCTGTCCTTCCGTTCGTTCGTTCGTTCGTTCGTTCGTTCGTTCATTTGTTCGTTCATTCGTTCGTTTGTTCGTTCGTTCGTTCGTTCGTTTGTTCGTTCGTTCGTTCGTTCGTTCGTTCGTTCCATCCATCCATACATCCATACATCCATTCCATCTGTGTCATTCATCCACACATCCATTATGTTAATTTCATCTGGCTGTTTTGTCCTGTTCTTCCACTCATCTACTATATCCATCTTTTACAACCATTCATCCATTCTGCCATTTCATCCATTCCATATACCCATTCTATCCATCTGTTCATCCATCCGTTAAGTCCATCTGTTCCAGCTGTCACTTTCATCTTTTCTGTTTTTCCTTTTCTATTTGTATCATGTGTCTGTCCCATCCATCCATCCATCTGTTCCACCTCTCTAATCCTTTACTAAACATCTCGGTAAAAATACATACTTGGGCAATTTCCTCAGCATCCACTAGTGATTTAATTAACACCCACCAGGAAGAGGGATTAACACAAATAAATAAAGACTGTAATATACTATAACTATCTTGGAACAAAACAGGCCTATTGTTACATTTGAGGATGACTACTGTCTGAAACGAAGTGTATTAGGGATAATCAAGTGGATCTGTGCCCATTAAAAAGGTTGATGTGTCCTGAGATCATGTATGGAGAACACACAACAATATGAGTACCACATTTACTAGTGGGACCTTTACCTGGTGACCAAACAGGTGATCTAATTAAAGCTCCTATCCATTAGGGGAGATCGGGCCCCTCAAACAGCCATTAGAAAGTTCCCTTGTCCTCTAAAGCCTGCTTGCACAGTTCCAGATGTACCCCAGATGAGTTGGTACTACCATGCTTTCTCTTCAGCATTGTCTTTTTACAACCCACGTGCAGCTTATCATGCCCCCGATGAACTCATTATCCCCCTGCTGCATACTGATTTTTCCTTCAGATGTCAGTCCTACTTTGAGCGAACTGAAATACGTAGTGCTTTACATGATTTATTGCATCCTGATTGGTTAAGCCAAAATCGCTGATAGCAGATCACTGCCAATGCGCTCATCTGAGTACCACCAATATCATAAGTCAGTTTTTTCTGGTCTTATTCCAGTCCCTATTGTGTCGTCATCAGCCATGCTGTGGAGATTAATTGCAAAGTCTCAGGCATTTCCATACTTGTGAACATCATTTACACTAATCTCACAACAGCTAACCCCACACAGGGGGATTCACAGTCTTCCTACCTCGTGGGTACTGAACATTAGTTACACAAAAGGAAGGGTATAAGGTGGGTGCCTCAAATAATTGTTACAGAAAAAGACCTGTACAACAATGTTATTGTACATATAACACACATTTATAATATTGCCTTAAAACACTAAAAATAATGCATAAAACCTGGACATAATACAGACATGTATACTCAATAGATACAGCGTGGAGTGAATCAACACCGAATTATAGCCACTTGTATGAGTAAATCATGATCATTTTCATTACATTTAAAGCCCAACGTGTACAGGTTTCTCTCCTGACAAGGCAACTAAATGCTGGACATTCATCAGGGGTGTGATTTTTCTTGTGTGTATTGTCAATGGGACCCAGCAATAGAATTCGGCCTCTTGGAGCCCTAGTCTTCATGTAGATCACTAGGTGGGATAAAGTCACAATTTTAATACACTAGATGGATCTTCTTATTCGACCTTCAACTATCCTGCCCCCTAGAATATACAGTATAACACTAAATGGGATACCTACTTGGTCACTTGGATGTGATTTTCCAAAGACTCTACGCAACCATTAATTGTTGCTCCTACTCGCTTCCTTACTCAGGGAATGTCAGTCCTTCTTCCTCCTGCTATCCTAGGAGAAAGACAACCTTAGTTGTGGATTCTGTAGTACCCTATCAATGCCTGATAAATAATCCTTCTATTTTAATTTTACCTTTCAAGGGTGGGAACAACTTTACTCTAGGTTTAATTGCTCTCAATGGTGGTCAAGGTGAGGATAGGTTGCTCCCCGTCTCATGCACACCTAATCTAGAGGAGATGGAGACGTAAGGTATGGAAAACACTAAACCCTATAGACCAAATTTGAAAATAGTCAAGATTTGAAAAGAATAGCCTTAATTCCAACTTAGTTAGATCTTTCCTGGCAATGGCAGCTTGCCACGAGCTTCCTCTTATTCTAGTCATCAACTTCCAATTTGAAAAATGCATCAGAATTTAGCATAAGTCACCTGTGTCATCACCATGTCGGTTCATGACTGGATGAGACAGCCAACTAGTCCCGAAAGCATTTACAAACAGAGCGATGTCTAATTCTATTTGCCTTACCTGGTTTGGATCTCACCACCGTGTACAAAACGCCAGCTCCATGGCTCATGGGTCTTATTTCAATCCAAAATGGCTTCTATTTACGGCCAGACACGTGATGACATCACATGTCAAACGGAATAGGGGGATTTAATGCCCTTATGGGATGCGCCCATATTGTAATGGCTGAGCTGAAGTTGTATTTTTTGAGAATCCAAAGCATGGGGCACTCCTAAGCACATAGATAAATCTGTCTTGCACTTAGCATATCATTATGGGGACTATTGTGATGGAGAAAGTCATGTGGCTCGTCCAACTTTACAATATCACTTTATGATATGATATGATATGATATGACAAGGTGTTTATAATGCGCCTATACACAAGTGTTTCATCATAGTGAGGCACTCCTAGGCCCAAATCTAGTAACATTGTTATAGTCAGCTACATATTTTCATAACATGACTCGTATATGTGTGCATGTCTACTGTTACACTTCAGGTAACCAAAAAGCACCCGTAGTACATTATCATCAATCATTCTGTGTAATACATGTCTCCAATATATATTGCGATGAAGAAGTAAATGGTACATAGGTTTATATCACTTATTGCCTACTACCAATCCGATGTTCCACCAGAATGATTAGCAAAGGTTGTCTATCCAGTGACGTTATCCCACTCCACATTCTCGTTCAGGCCCTTAATGTGACTTTTCATCTTGAAAATCAACTTTTCTCCAGGTTGAGTAGTTTTCTGTTGACCTCTTCTTGTGATGTACCTCTGATTTTTTTAAGGATAATCCACTCAAAATCCATATAAGTATGTCCTTTGTCAATAAAGTGTTTAACCAATGGGGCTTGTTCAATCCGGTTTTGATACAACTCCTGTGCCCTATCATTCTGGTTTTGCACTTTCTATTTGTTATCCTGATATAGATACAGGGACAGGCACAAATAATCAAGTATATAAAGTTGTCAGTGTTACAATTGGTGTGGTCATTAATCACCCATTCACATGTTAAACCCAGGTCTACTGTCAAGGTGTTTTTAGTCAAGGGACATATGAAACAATTACCACAGGGATGGTGTCCTATCACCCAAGGCAACCCCCACAGTGTCCCTTGTAGGGGATCAGTATTCCTAAGCGATCTTATATCATTCTTCATCACCATATTTCAAGCACTGGTGCTTTTCTTAAACGCCAACAACGGTCTATTATGATCTTTGGTCATGATTTTACTCCAATTCCTATGAATAATTCTCTTGATTTTCTAAGAGAGATTACTAAAAGTATTCACAGACACCAAGGGGCTTTCTTTTTTGTCTTTCTTGTGCCTGGTTTTGTGCTCCAGCAGGGCCTCTCTGTTGTTTTTATAGGCTTATTTCGCTGCCTTTTTGACCAGTCTGTAAGGGTAACCTCGATGGACCAGTTTCTCCATCAATACATTGGCTCCCTCTTCATATGTCTCATTGGTACTGCTATTGCATTTTAAATGCAGGAATTTCACATGTTGTGTGTGATTACTTCCATAATGCAGCACCACATTCTTATCTGTGGTCTTGGTATAGGGTTTCACTAGCAGTTCTCCTTGCTCGGATAGATTGTAATATCTAAATAATTTACTTGCCTATTGTTCATGATGGCAGTGAACTTAAGCTATCTATTTTGCTCATTCAGCCAACCCACAAAGTTGTTAGCCACTTCTTCATTGCCCGACCATATTAGGAGCACGTCATCTATATATCTGAGCCAACACGTTAATCGTTAATTTCTAGGGATTGAGGAGAGAATAAACAACAGTTTCCTCGAACATATTGACATATAGATATATTGATATTGATTTTGAGGATTTATTACGTGCACATCCTTGTGGAACTAAGCAGTACACACTGCATCTAGGCGCCGTTGATAACATGCTCAAATGGCCTCTTTAACAGTTCTAAGTTTATCAAATAGATGTGTCTTTTGCTCAGAGCGAAACATAGCAAAGGAGGTGATGTTTCGACAGTTCAGCTGGGAGTAGGTTCCATAAGCGAGGGCCCTTTTTGGAAAAGCAGCGGTCTCCTCGAGTAGCATACTGGGATCAGGGGATGAGCAACAAGTGTTTATAGATGATCTTAGGGTTCACGGTGGCTGATGGTGTTGGATTTTTGATGCCAGATACTTGGGTGCAGAACCCTGAATACATTTATGTACCAGGCACAGTTTTCGAAAGTCATCCTTCTCCTCACAGGGAGCCAATGCAATGTTCTTTGATAAACAGAGATAGAGGCTCTCTTAGGTAAATTGAAAATCAATCTGATGGCCACATTCTGGGCCACCAGGAGGCAATGTACTTGAATCTCCAGGGCTCCCAGGAGGAGAGTGCCTGCATAATGAAGTCTAGAATTCACCATTGTCCCTACAACTCCTGCACATTCAGTTTTAGGTATAAATGGCAAACTGGATTTCAGAAGTCTAACAGGCCGATTCATGGAATAATTAGCGCGGCGCAAGTGGCCAAAAACGTGCGATTCGCAGTGGAATAGCGAAAATCGCAGTGCAAGTGCGAAAATCGCACGAAAAGCAGCGCACATCGATTCATGGAAGGACGTGCGCGAGAAAACCATCGGATGTGCGCTAAAAAAGTGCGCGGCGCACGTTGGCGCACAGGCCACCTAACGGCGTGTGCCAGGTCACAGCGAAAATCGCACAGGCCACAGCGAAAATCGCACATAGCGCGGCGCACACAACAAAAGTAGGCGGAACACGGGGCGTAACACTCGGAATGGGGAACAACTTGCCAAAATGTGGGCGTCACGGGGGAAGTACAGGGTGCAAGTGCGCGGAACGCCCACACGCTCACCTACAACACGTATTCATGGAATCGAATAGGGCAAAAAAGCGCACGGTCAAACCAGCGCACAGGCACAAACACGACCGCCACAAGAAAGCAGGCGGTAGCGTCTCTGCGCCTGTAATAAATGTGCGCCAAAAGGTGCGCCAACAAATAGCACCTATATACAGCTATGATGAATGTCCTATACTGTGGCCCTCCAGGACAAATGACGTGCAAAGGGGTACCCACAAACACGGACACCCGCTGACTGAAAAATAACGTGTGCGTGTATTGCGGGGTGCGCAGGAACTTTTACACGCGATTTGGCAGGGTACGTGGATTTCAGGGGTGCGCGGGAAGTTCCACACGAGATTTGGCCGGGTACGTGCGTGGGAATTTCCACACGCGACTTGGATGGGTACGTGGATCTCAGGGGTGCGCGGGAAGTCTCACACGCGATTTGGCAGGGTACGTGCATTTCAGGGGTGCGCAGGAAGTTCCACACGCGATTTGGCCGGGTACGTGCGCGGGAATTTCCACACGCGACTTGGCTGGGTACGTGGATCTCAGGGGTGCGCGGGAAGTCTCACACGCGATTTGGCAGGGTACGTGCATTTCAGGGGTGCGCGGGAAGTTCCACACGCGATTTGGCCGGGTACGTGCGTGGGAATTTCCACACGCGATTTGGCTGGGTACGTGGATCTCAGGGATGCGCGGGAAGTCCCACACGCGATTTGGCAGGGTACGTGGATTTCAGGGGTGCGCGGGAAGTTGCACACGCGATTTGGCCGGGTACGTGCGCGGGAATTTCCACACGCGATTTGGCTGGGTACGTGGATCTCAGGGGTGCGCGGAAAGTCTCACACGCGATTTGGAAGGGTACGTGGATTTCAGGGGTGCGCGGGAAGTTCCACACGCGATTTGGCCAGGTACGTGCGCGGGAATTTCCACACGCGACTTGGCTGGGTACATGGATCTCAGGGGTGTGCAGGAAGTCCCACACGCGATTTGGCCGGGTACGTGCGTGGGAATTTCCACACGCGATTTGGCTGGGTACGTGTATTTCAGGGGTACGCGGGAAATTCTACACGCGATTTGGCTGTGTGCTCCCAGGTATTCCCTGTACACCCTCCACGGCCCCTGCAGGCAGCCAACACCACAGGGGACTACCCTGCACACATGCTCATGTCACCCAGCACCCCCACCCCCGAGCCACCAGGGGCAGCCTCCACCAGGCCCCCACTCATGTCTCCCTCCACCCCCACCCCCCAGCCACCAGGGGCAGCATCCACCAGGCCCCCACTCATGTCTCCCACCACCCCCACCCCCCAGCCACCAGGGGCACCCACCACCAGGCCCCCACCCATGTCTCCCACGCCCCCACCCCCCAGAAGTGCAGGGGCACCCTCCACCAGGCCACCACTCATGTCTCCCACCACCCCCACCCCCCAGCCACCAGGGGCACCCACCACCAGGCCCCCACCCATGTCTCCCACCACCCCCACCCCCCAGCAGTGCAGGGGCACCCTCCACCAGGCCCCCACTCATGTCCCCTATCACCCCCACCCCCCAGCATCCAGGGGCACCCTCCACCAGGCCCCCACTCATGGCCCCCTGCACCCCCACCCCCCAGCAGTGCAGGGCACCCTCCACCAGGCCCCCACTCATGTCCAACTCATGTCTCCCTGCACCCCCACTCCCCAGCATCCAGGGCACCCTCCACCAGGCCCCCACTCATGTCCAACTCATGTCCCCCTGCACCCCCACCCCCCAGCAGTGCAGGGCACCCTCCACCAGGCCCCCACTCATGTCCAACTCATGTCCCCCTGCACCCCCACCCCCCAGCATCCAGGGCACCCTCCACCAGGCCCCCACTCATGTCCAACTCATGTCCCCCTGCACCCCCACCCACCGGCATCCAGGGGCACCCTCCACCAGGCCCCCACTCATGTCTCCCACCACCCCCACCCCCCAGCAGTGCAGGGCACCCTCCACCAGGCCCCCACTCATGTCTCCCACCACCCCCACCCCCCAGCAGTGCAGGGCACCCTCCACCAGGCCCCCACTCATGTCCCCCTGCACCCCCACCCCCCAGCATCCAGGGGCACCCTCCACCAGGCCCCCACTCATGTCCCCTGCACCCCCACCCCCCAGCATCCAGGGGCACCCTCCACCAGGCCCCCACTCATGCCCAACTCATGTCCCCCTGCACCCCCACCCCCCAGCATCCAGGGGCACCCTCCACCAGGCCCCACTCATGTCCCCCTGCACCCCCACCCCCCAGCATCCAGGGGCATCCCTCCACCAGGCCCCCACTCATGTCCCCCTGCACCCCAACCCCCCAGCATCCAGGGGCACCCTCCACCAGGCCCCCACTCATGTCCCCTATCACCCCAACCCCCCAGCAGTGCAGGGCACCCTCCACCAGGCCCCCACTCATGTCCAACTCATGTCCCCCTGCACCCCCAGCCACCATGGGCATCCCCCACCAGGCCCCCACTCATGTCCCCTATCACCCCCACCCCCCAGCAGTGCAGAGGCAGCCTCCACCAGGCCCCCACTCATGTGTCACACCACCCCCACCCCCCAGCCACCATGGGCAGCCCCCACCAGGCCCCCACTCATGTCCCCCTGCACCCCCACCCCCCAGCCACCATGGGCATCCCGCACCAGGCCCCCACTCATGTCCCCTATCACCCCCACCCCCCAGCAGTGCAGGGGCAGCCTCCACCAGGCCCCCACTCATCTCTCCCACCATCCCCACCCCCCAGCCACCATGGGCAGCCCCCACCAGGCCCCCACTCACGTCCCCCTGCACCCCCACCCCCCAGCAGTGCAGGGCACCCTCCACCAGGCCCCCACTCATGTCTCCCACCACCCCCATCCCCCAGCCACCATGGGCATCCCCCACCAGGCCCCCACTCATGTCCCCTATCACCCCCACCCCCCAGAATCCAGGGGCAGCCTCAACCAGGCCCCCACTCATGTCCAACTCATGTCCCCCTGCACCCCCACCCCCCAGCATCCAGGGGCACCCTCCACCAGGCCCCCACTCATGTCCCCCTGCACCCCCACCCCCCAGCCACCATGGGCATCCCCCACCAGGCCCCCACTCATGTCCCCTATCATCCCCACCCCCCAGCATCCAGGGGCACCCTCCACCAGGCCCCCACTCATGTCCCCCTGCACCCCCACCCCCCAGCATCCAGGGGCACCCTCCACCAGGCCCCCACTCATGTCTCCCACCACCCCCACCCCCCAGCAGTGCAGGGCACCCTCCACCAGGCCCCCACTCATGTCCAACTCATGTCTCCCACCAACCCCACCCCTCAGCAGTGCAGGGGCACCCTCCACCAGGCCCCCACTCATATCCCCCTGCACCCCCACCCCCCAGCATCCAGGGGCACCCTCCACCAGGCCCCCACGCATGTCCAACTCATGTCCCCCTGCACCCGCACCACCCAGCATCCAGGGGCACCCTCCACCAGGCCCCCACTCATGTTTCCCAAAACCCCCACCCCCCAGCATCCAGGGGCACCCTCCACCAGGCCCCCACTCATGTCTCCCACCACCACCACCCCTCAGCAGTGCAGGGGCACCCTCCACCAGGCCCCCACTCATGTCCCCCTGCACCCCCACCCCCCAGCATCCAGGGGCACCCTCCACCAGGCCCCCACTCATGTCCAACTCATGTCCCCCTGCACCCCCACCACCCAGCATCCAGGGACACCCTCCACCAGGCCCCCACTCATGTCTCCCACCACCCCCACCCCCCAGCATCCAGGGGCACCCTCCACCAGGCCCCCACTCATGTCCAACTCATGTCCCCCTGCACCCCCACCCACCAGCATCCAGGACACCCTTCACCAGGCCCCCACTCATGTCCCCTATCACCCCTACCCCCCAGCAGTGCAGGGGCAGCCTCCACCAGGCCCCCACATATGTCTCCCACCACCCCCACCCCCCAGCCACCATGGGCAGCCCCCACCAGGCCCCCACTCATGTCCCCCTGCACCCCCACCCCCCAGCAGTGCAGGGCACCCTCCACCAGGCCCCCACTCATGTCTCCCACCACCCCCACCCCCCAGCCACCATGGGCATCCCCCACCAGGCCCCCACTCATGTCCCCATCACCCCCACCCCCCAGCATCCAGCGGCAGCCTCCACCAGGCCCCCACTCATGTCCAACTCATGTCCCCCTGCACCCCCACCCCCAGCATCCAGGGGCACCCTCCACCAGGCCCCCACTCATGTCTTCCACCACCCCCACCCCCCAGCAGTGCAGGGCACCCTCCACCAGGCCCCCACTCATGTCCAACTCATGTCTCCCACCACCGCCTCCCCTCAGCAGTGCAGGGGCACCCTCCACCAGGCCCCCACTCATGTCCCCCTGCACCCCCACCCCCCAGCATCCAGGGGCACCCTCCACCAGGCCCCCACTCATGTCCAACCCATGTCCCCCTGCACACCCACCACCCAGCATCCAGGGGTACCCTCCACCAGGCCCCCACTCATGTCTCCCACCCCCAGCATCCAGGGGCACCCTCCACCAGGCCCCCACTCATGTCCAACTCATGTCCCCCTGCACCCACACCCCCCAGCATCCAGGGCACCCTCCACCATGCCCCCACTCATGTCCCCTATCACCCCCACACCCCAGCATCCAGGGGCACCCTCCACCAGGCCCCCACTCATGTCCCCCTGCACCCCCACCCCTCAGCCACCATGGGCATCCCCCACCAGGCCCCCACTCATTTCCCCTATCACCCCCACCCCCCAGCAGTGCAGGGCACCCTCCACCAGGCCCCCACTCATGTCCAACTCATGTCTCCCACCACCCCCACCCCCCAGCATCCAGGGGCACCCTCCACCAGGCCCCCACTCATGTCCCCCTGCATCCAGGTCCTCACAATCCCCAATCATGTGCGTTATGGTCTGCCTCCACAGCCAAAAGGCCCTACCAAGTAACCCATTCACCCACATGGAAATGGAAATTACATGTTACACCCCCAATGTTCATAAAGCAAATGAACCCATGTCCGTCACACACAATGGTTGCAATTGAATGGGAAAACACCCAACATGACATGCATGAAACCAATGAGATGATACCACACAGTGAAGTATGAAAACAAAATTGTATTAAAAAAAATTGAATGCAAATGAAATGAAACAAACTACAATGGAAATGAAAAAAAGATAAGCTGCATGTCCGTCCAAAAAAATCAAAACTACAAATCCAAATCCAAAAAAATGTTGTCCAAAGTCACATTAAAAATAAAATCAATCCGAGAGAGAAAAATAAATGCAAAGACCATTGCTTCATGGTGAATAAATTAAAAAAGAAAAAAAAAACAATCCAATGAAGAACTATGTACAAAACATCCAAGGGTCCATGAGCCCAACTGAACAAAGGAAACCTACAAAAAACCCTAACTAAAATGCAACTATATACAAAAAGTGGAGCAGTGTCCGTCGACTCCAAATCATAAGAAGAAACAAAGGAAACCTAAAACTAAAGAACTATATACAAAGGCGGCGGGCAAGTCCAGCGGCTCACTCCGTGGTATTCCGGGCCAGGGCATCATCAAACTCCTCGTCTATGTCCCGGAGGCGGTCCTGTTCCATGGCCCCGAGGGTCCGCAGGGACGACGCCATCTGCTCCTCCAACCCCCTGCGGATTGCCTCAAGGCACTCGGCCCGCCTCAGGGCCCTCCGCATGGAGTTCTCCGCCCTGACCATCGTGAGCCGCGCCTCTTCCGCCCGCCGCCGCTCCGCACCTATCTGCTGGCCCAACCACAGCCACACGGAAGACACTTCCTGTCCTGGGTCCTACTGCCCTCCGGCCGATGCCTGCACCTCCAATGTTGATGGCCCCGAGCCATGATGCCTCCCACGTTGACTCTGCTGCTGCCTCCGACGCAACTGCCTCTGCCAGCACGACGGCATCCAGGCTGATGGAATCCACCAACGCCATCGTGCACGTGCCCTGCCTGATGATGCCGGCACATCCTCCATCTGCTGGGGTACAGTTGCTGTGGTGTCCACCCCTGCTGGACCTCCGACTCCTGACTGTGGCAGGGATGGGATCCCCACCGAGCTGGCTGCATTGGTCAGGGCAGGGCAGGTCCACAGGGGGCCCTGGTGGCATCTGGGCCTGAAGACGGCAAGGAGAACGACCGGCTTATAGCCTCCACAGAGGAGGAGAGGGCCGCCAGATTGGCCGACACATGCAGGAAACCCCCGAACATGGCAGATCCCAATTGGGCCACGTCGGCACGGTGCTCTTCGTGATGACGTGCGTGCTCGTCCCGGGAAGCACGCACGTCATCACGAATTGCACCTGCGCGCATCGTGACCCCAATCAGGACCTTCTCCATAAGGCCACGGGTCCCCTCGTCCACCGGTGGAGGGGAGTCAGGTGACATGGACATCCCCTCTACCTGCGGACGGGCCTGGGACAGGGCATCCCTGCTGGTGCATGGTGGTGCACTCACAGGGTCAGGGACAGCGACATGCACAGGCCCGTCCACGGTGACCTGTGCTGCCTCCTGCCCCTGCCCCTGGACTGCACCACTTGCACCAGCAGGGATGCCCCCACCAGGCCCCATGTGTGCCTCAGTGGCGGCCTCCTCCTCCTCTGTGGAAACCACCAACCTGGATGGCTCCTCACCGTCTTCCGCCGTAGCAGGCCCCTGTGGGGGCTCACCCACCCCTTCCGCTGCAGCAGTGGGGGCATCCCCGCCGCCTTGCTCCACAGCGCCGTCTCCGCCCTCTTCTTCACTAGCCGCTGCATAGAGGGAGGCATAGAACACAAGCATCAGGGTACTGTACAATGGTCCCCTAGACAGGAAGCAATAGCAGATGAGTACCACTGTCAAAGTACACTTCCATCATGTCCCTCCACAACAGATGGGTCAGTCCAGGCAAAACACACACACAGTAACAGGCATGGTGCATGCCATGGACATTTCCAAACATGTCCAATGGACTCTTGAAACATACAATGATATGGAACTCACATGCATCATGGGTCATGCCTGTCACATGCACACACTTCACCTCAGTCACATCCATCTGGCCTCATACACCCCAAACACAGCGGATACAAGGATAACTAGGCTGCATCAGTGAATCTGTGCATTGTCACACACATGTGTCATGCATCCATGGCATTCACAAGTCACAGACACGCAGGTCAGGCACACAGACATGGCTACCATATATGTACCTGGCATCAGCACCCATCCCTCACCCCCACCCATGTCCAGGAACAGAGACTGGCATGCTCTCATGTGTAAAATCTGCATAGGGCTCCCCATGTCGCATTTAAACACATGCAACAACCATGTGGTTCACACATCACTGGTCGCACATGCATTACCATGATGTCCCTGCACACATACATGCAAACATGGCCTATGTCACACATACAGGCAAGTATCAGACAACCAGCACACCGCAACATGCCCTGTCTCACACAGCAATGCTTGGCCACTTACCGCTCAACTCCAGACGGGTCTCCCTCTCAAGGATCTGGGCGTGGAGCGCTGGGCATACGCGTTCCAGGACCCTCATCTGGATGGAACTCATGCGGCACTGGCCCCACTCCACGAGGCGCCGGGCCTTCACGAGGGTCCTGGACCTCAAGTCCTCCCAGCGCTTCTTGATCTTCTGGACGTCGCGGGTTGCCACCCCCCGCCCCCGCGTTGATGGCAACCACACAGTCGGCCCAGATCCTCTCCCGTCCTTCCTTGCTGGCGCGGGATGATCCAAAGAGGGCATCATACTGCCCCAGGACATGCTCCACCAGGACACCAACTTCGGTGGCAGTGAAGCTGGTGCCCCTCTGCCCCTCTGGCATGGGGTTGCCACTGGTGCCAGATGTTGAAGTGCCCGACATGGCAACCCCAGAGGCAGGAGTGGGTGGGCAACTGGGTCCTGGGGCTGGGCTGTGGAGCGATGTTATCCCAGTCGGGAGTCTTCTGTTCCAGCAGGGGTGGACACAGCAACTGGACCCCTACAGATGGCTGATGTGCAGGCACCAAATGGCAGGGCACGGTGGCAGCAGGCAGGCAGGCAGGCAGTAGTAGATGGCACGTGGGAGGCTGCTCGGGGCACTGGGGGGCAGTAATTCGGCCTTCTGGGCAGGAGCGTGGTCTTCCGTGTGTTTTCGCGTGGCCAGCTTGATACGGAGTGATTTGGCACGTGAAAATCCTGCACGTCAGCGTGAAATTCGAGGAAAGGCCCTTAGCGCGTAAGCGCGTCAGCACGCATACGCGATTCTATTGGAACAAAGGCCCTCAGCGCGTAAGCGCGTCAGCACGCATACGCGATTCTATTGGACCAAAGGCTCTCAGCGCGTAAGCGCGTCTGTGACGTGACCCGCACGGGTGTTTCCCTCATAGCACGTGATGCTGGAGCACACGTGGAAAGACTGCACGTCAGAGTGTCATCGCGTGTAATCGGACAAAAGTACGCGTACACGCGATTGGCCTATGTACATGTATTTCAGGGGTGCGCAGGCACTTACACACGCAAGTACATCAGCGCGCGTGTATTCCGGGGTGCGCGGAAATTTCCACACACTATTGGCCTGGGTACTGGATTTCAGGGGTGCGCGGGAAGTTTCACACGCTCGCCTACAACACGTGCAAAGAAACACGTACGCCAGTAGGAAGCAGGCATACGTCGACCCGCGACACATAAATTTGCGCGCAAAAAACTAACAAGCTCAGACGCCAGGATGATTATCCGGTCCTAGCAGCAGTGGCCGTGGGCTACCAAAGGAGGAGGAGGAGGATAGTCAGGGCCAGAATTTTCACACCCAGAACCAGCCTTTTTGGGATGCCTGACGACCAGGTGTATGGGAGGTACAGGTTTCCACCACACATAATACTGGACCTGGTGAGTGAGTGGGAGGATGACCTCACATCACCCACCCTGTGCTCCCAAGCACTCAGCCCCCTGGAGAAGGTCCTCAATGTACTGCACTTCTTAGCCACTGGATCATTTAGGCGGACAAGTGCCATAGTGGGTGGGGTGTCACAGGCCACGCAGTCACGCTGCCTACACCAGGTCTTGAACATCATCACTGCACGCCCATCAGTCCGCAGGCACATATACCTGCCCAGAACACCTGCAGAAAGGCATGCTGCCGCCCTGGATTTTTACGGTGTGGCACGATTCCCCAAAGTGCTAGGTGCCATCGACTGCACCCATGTGGCTTTACATCCCCCCAGGGAATCTGAGCACATCTATAGGAACCGCAAGCACTGGCATTCCATCAACGTGCAGGTAGTATGTAATGCCAAGGGAATCATCACCTCAGTATATGCCAGCTATCCCGGGTCCACCCACGACAGCTTCATTTACCGAATGTCCACCTTAAGCCGTGACCTAGAAGCTGGGCGGCATGGCGATACATGGCTGCTTGGTGAGTATGAATGCCACTGCACATGCATGCATGTCAGATACTGAGCACGGTTACAACCCCACCAATGATACCCATCACCACCTCCACAGGGGACAGTGCCTACCCTCTCAGCCCCCACATGATGACGCCAATTCGGAACCCCACCACGCCACCCGAGGTAAGATATAACACAGCCCACATTGCAACCCGGGGCATAGTGGAGCGCACATTCGGAGTGCTTAAGTCACGCTTTCGCTCCCTTGACCGTTCTGGCGGGCAGCTGTTATACGCTCCCCCAGTAGTGTGCAGGATCATAGTGGCAGCATGTGTCCTGCACAACATTGCAACACGCCGGGGCCTGGCCGTGGACATGGTGGTGCACCCACATCCCCAACCACATGCACGCCCGCTGCGCATGGGAGGGGAAAGGGCACGGGGGAGGCAGCCCGTACACAGCTAGTGGCTAATTACTTCACATAGAAATCACACCCCTGTGGAGTGCACACTGCCCTGGCACATACCATCTGACAATCAATGATGACTCAACCTGACACTGATCCTGAATGTCTGGAGAATCAACCGTCAAAACCATATCAGCCTGAGATTGTTCACCTGGAAGTGTTACAATGTGTGCATCCCTACCTACACAGACACCACCAATGCAGTTTCGTGAAAAAAGACATTCATGCAGCTAAAATGAATACCCACTTGCAAAATGCAACATGAGGACAGTGCCATGTCACCCAACCCATCCCCAGCACCGCCACACGACACACCGTGCCATGTCATGCTATGTGCAGGTAAACAAAGTAATCCTCACAACATGACACAAGTGTCACAAAGTACAGTGTCCCTAATTGAAACTCGCTACACCTGAAATGCTCACAGTAATGCAGGACCAACAACATACTTGAGCAGGTATTTAGCAATAACACTTATCAGCTACTGACCCTCAAAACTACCATTAACATGACATTACGAATGTAAGGAATCAGTAGTTTCACCACCTGGAAATGCCTGCACTCCCACCACTTCCAACTGTACAGTGTTGCCGCCATGTAGAGTTGTCGGTGCACTGCTGCCAACATGGACCCCATCTCCAAAGTAGAGGGCCTTGTCTAGACATGAGGAAAGGACCTGCAAATTAGGAGGTAGACATGGATGATGAGTTACACATCAATGCAACATGCAGTGTACAACACAACAGCAATATGCACTAGGAATGTATATACAGTATTGACTAGACTACCCACACATGTAGTGGGAGTCCAATGTCACCATGTACGTCAATGTCACTTGGGCACACCCTTTGCAAGCCCATGGAAACCGGAAGCAGGAGGGGTGTGTGTGACAAAAACCCAAGCATCTGAACCAAATACATGACAAGCCTGCATGTGCCCAGCCACAATGCAGTGTATGCCCACGGGAGCCACACAAGGCAACACACACTGTCCAAAACATTTTTTTTTCAAAAATCAAAAATGGCCATTAATGGGCCCGGGGGGGTTGGGGAGGCCACCCAGGAGGTCCGAGGACAGGGTGCAGACCAAAACCCACCTGTGTGGATCTTGCGAAAAAAAAACACCTCCATGGGCTCATGGCCCACACGGCTACCCTATTGTGGGAGTATCACTGCTGTTGCTATTATCACCCTGTGCAGCTACATCCAGAGGTGGTGGAACTATGGGAAGCAGCCCACGCAAGGCCCTAGTCTGTTCCTCCATGGCTGCAAGCATGCAGGTGTGGTAGGTCTCGTTCTGGAGGATGAGCGGCGGAGGTCCCCATGCAACAACTCACGGGATGCCCGGACCTCCGCCCTAGTTGCCTGCATCTCAGCTGAGAGCATACGGGTGAGACGCTCCAGCTGCTGTTCTGTCCTTCGGTTTGTTGAAGCCTCAAGCTCAACAAGAGTCGTCCTGAGGTGAAGGAGTTCCAGCCTCAGGGCTTCCCTGTGGCCCTGGGACTCTATAGAGATGGCTTCCTGCAGAGTTGCCAGTGCCGCCCGCCTGTCCCTGTTGGACGCCAACATGTCCTCCCTGTGTGACTGGCAGATGGAGTCTGTTGCCTGCTGTAGGCGCTCCATCAGCCTTTCGGGGGGGACAATGGAAGTGGCGACCCTATCCATGGCCTGAGCCATCATCTCTGATGATGCTGCCTGTTGGGTTGCCATACTGTAAATGGATTGCTCCCATGCGGTATTGCCAGGTGGCGTACGGCCACCACGTCGGCGGGCACCACACCTGTCTGGGGAAAGGCGAACTGCGCCTTGCTGTGCCGGCACTGCCTGAGGCTGCAGGACTGCATTCCCCCTCTGATCTGCTGGCCCAGGAACAGGATCAGATGTCGCGGAGTGTGACCCTGCATCAGTAACCACCAAAGGCGTAGCTGCCAACACTGACATCCCCATTGAGGGTTCTGACCCTGGTGCAGGTGGGTGGGACAGAACAGAATCCCTCCCAGGAACACTCACCTGCGACGACACGTAGGTCTCATCATCCGAATCAACACCTGAGTACAGCTCGGGGGAGGTGCAGCCAGAGACACCCCTTGAGAGCACGACCTGCAGCAGTTGTGGGTTCTCACCCACCACCACACCACGTCCCTCACTGGTGGTTGGTCGGCCCTCAGACCCCTCCTGGGTCTGCACCATCTCCACAACCCCAGCAGTATCAGGTGCGTCTTCCCCTGCAAAGACATAAAAGCAAACAAATGGAAACAGGCATTAGCACCATGGCACACAATGAGGGTTGAGAAGCAACAGAACCAGTACTTGATTGACACATGTCCCACATGACTAAAACCCTCCCATGCATGCACCCTCACTGCGTATGAAGGGTAGGCAAATGGCACACACTGATGACACCAAGATGGAAGATGAACACATTTTCTGCATGCTGCCTGGCAGTGGCATCACACATTGGCCTGTGATTGCCAGGTGAAATACACATGCCATCACACAGATGGCATGTACCATTGCTATTGAGTGAAGATGGAGAGGAGGGCAGCACTTATTCATTCAGTCCAGTTCCCTCATGTAATAGCTTTTCTAATTCAAACAGGTCTGATTTTTCACCTGGAGCTGCCAGTCCAAAATGGTCCGATTGCACAGGGACATGTCTAAACAAATGATATCCAGGTAACAAAGTCACTCCACTTTACCATAGCCATGTCAGACATGTGAATAGAGGACTGAGAATTGCCTAGTAAAAGTGGTGGAATGCAAACAATCTGCCTGAATGAACAGAGAAAAATAAGCAACAATGTTGTGGCAAGGTGACACTTCAAGGGCAACTGGCGTGCTGTTGGGCTAGATGTCTACTGTTGGCAGAAGGGATACTGCTATGGCCTAATGCTGCTGCGCAGAATGTATTGCATGAAGCACATGGGTGACCCAAACGACTCAGGCGCACACACCCTCACCTGGCACACAAACAGAAGCCCTCACACACACACCATGCACATGGATGACACACACATGCATGTGCACTCACCGGACAATGCCTCATAATCAGGCAGATCTCCCACGCCTTGGATCTGTTCCTCCGTGACGTAGGTCCCAGCGACTGACTCATGTGGAGTGAGTTCCATGTCTTCTACTGGAGACCCACCTCCAGTCACTAGAGTTGCGGCATGACTTGAGGCCAGCTTATTCTTTGCCCTGCGCTTTAGGTCATTCCAGCGCTTATAGCAATCATTGGCTGTGCGCCTCACGATTCCAAGGGCACTTCCGATGTCCGCACCGGTCTGCCAGTGTGCCTGGCGTTGTGCAGGTGTGGTCTTGGATCCTGCAACAATGACCATTTCGTTATCATGTGCGGACACATACTCAACAAGTGCATTCAGTTCGGCATCCGTGAAGCTGGGCTTCCTCGACGGGCCGGACTGTGTAGCCGTGTCTGGGGCATCAGCCTGTGCCGGATGAGCACTCTTCCTCTTCCGCTTGGAAGGTGGTGGTGATCCTGAGTGTCCTACGCCGCTCTGGACACTAGGGGCAGGAGCCCTGGTGGACTCTGTATCAGGAGTGTGGGATTGCACACTCAGCATGGGCGTTGGTGCAGGCATTGGCTCAAGTGTAATGGTGTCAGGGGGAATGTCAGCAGGATGGACTAGGACCGATACTGTCCTGGCTGGGTGTGTGAGAGCTGGGGTGGATGGAGCCACTGCTGCCCCTGCAGCCTCTCCACCCTGCCTACTTGGGGCAGCAGATGACCTTGCTGCCCCTGATCCACGTGGCCTGATGACATCAACGTGCACCAGCGCATGTGTCACAGGCCTGCTGACCTGGAAGTCAGCCATGGAGTCAGCCAGGTCTGGTGCCACAATGGGCTGGTCCAACAAGGGCTGAGCATGGATGGTGTCAGCCACATCAGCCTCAACAAGGGGGAGCGGGGGGGATTATGGGTGCCCTTGACTGGTCCTCCACACATGGGGGGACAGGGTCACCCTGCAAGTAATGACCACGTCCCCTACCGGATCCACCACGGCCACCACTTGTGGCTCGTCCACCTTTGCCACCCTTACGGATTCCTCGCCTCCCAACCATGGCACTGATGTTAATGTGCGTATGGGAGTGGCTGTAAACTATTGTCCTGGGCAATTGGGGGTCAAAGGGGTTGGGTACCAGATGGTAATTGTACCCTAGTGCTCTAGCAAGGCTGAATGTGACCCCTGGGGAAAGATGAGTGGGTCACACAACGCACAGGAAGCCCAAAAAAGGGAGATGACGTGCACGCAACCCCTCCTAGACCACGTGTGCGGAATAAAAAACCTGCACTACGCTGTGGCACCCAGTAACACAAAAATGAACGTATGCGTGTCACACGCAGCCTAGATTGACCTCTGAAGGGGTAGGCTACACACGGGGCAAGCACAGATGTTAGATACATGCGTGAATCACCATCTGCCAGGAAAAAGAGCGTGAAAAAGAAGCGCGTGTGCGCGTTGGCAACACCCCCGCCAAAAGAAGAATTGTACTCTGTCTGAGGAGACAGGACAACAGTAGAAGGGAACGCTGTTTGAGGGAACAGGCCCAGGAAAACCAGAAAAAGAGAAAAAAGAGAAAAAGCTGTCAGAGGTAACAGGGAGTACGAACTTGAAACGCTGTGAAGTAAATCGCGTGTGAAACGACAAGAAGTACGGATTTCACCCACTCGCTCTCCACGAAAAGCACGTACAAGGAAATGGTGTTCTACACGTACCTTTTATGCAGGCCCACACGTCCAGCGTCACTTCCGCGTGTACGCGCTAGGGCCATTTCCACCAATTACACGCTTTGTCACTTCCGCGTGTAAGCGCTAGGGCCATTTCCACCAATTACACGCTTTGTCACTTCCGCGTGTACGCGCTAAGGCCATTTCCACCAATTACACGCTTTGACAGTCGGACGTGTCTTTCATTTTTTTAACACGCAACATTTCAAACGTGTGCCATATTCAACGTGCACGTGACTTCATAGACGCGCATACGCTGGTGCCTTTGGGCCAATGAATGTACAGACGTGTGCTGACGCGCTTACGCGCTAAGGGCCTTTCCTCGAATTACACGCAGACGTGCTGGATTTTCACAAGCAAAATCACTCCGTATCAAGCTGGCCACGCGTTCACACACGAAGACCACGCTCCTGCCCAGAAGGCCAAATTACTGCCCCCCAGAGCCCTGAGCATGCTCCCACCTGCCATCTGCTGCTGCCTGACTGCCTGCTGCCCACGTGCCCTGCCATTTGCTGCCTGCACATCAGCCAGGGGTGCTGTTGCTGTGACCACCCCTGCTGGAACCGAAGACTCCCGACTGATTTTCCATCGCCCCACAGCCCAGCCCCAGGACCAGTTGCCCACCCACTCCTGCCTCTGGGGTTGCCATGTCGGGCACTGCAACATCTGGCACCAGTGGCAACCCCTGGCCAAGGAGGCAGAGGGGCACCAGTTTCAGTGCCACCGAAGTTGGTGTCCTGGTGGAGCATGTCCTGGGGCAGTATGATGCCCTCTTCGGAAGGTTGTGCGCCGACAAGGAAGGACGGACTCGGATCTGGATGGACACCGTGACTGCCATCAACGCGGAGGAGGTGGCAGTCTGCGACTATGAACGTGTCAGGAAGCGCTGGGAGGACTTCAGATCCAGGACCCTCAACAAGGCCCGGCGCCTCCTGAAGGCAGCGGATGCTAAGGGGCACCAGGGCCACTTGTCGGAAGATCAGATGAGGGTCCTGGAACGCATATCCCCAGCGCTCCACGTCCAGGTCCTTGAGAGGCAGACCCGTCTGGAGTCGAGCGGTAAGTGTACATGCATACTGGTTGTAAGCTGTGCGTGTGGTGTGCCAGGAGTGTGCAGGTTGAACATGTATTTTTATGTGGGCAAGTAGTGGGGGTGTACAGGGCCGTGAGGGTGACACATGCGAGGGGTCTCATGTGTGACACATGGATGGTGCTTGTGTGTGTGGGCTTGCATGGCACAGGATTTGAAGGAATGAATGTCAGGTGTGACATGGATGTCGATCGGAACACTGCGACAGTTGGTGGAGGTGTACACATGCATGCAAGTTTGGTGGTGTGTGTGCATGTGTAGTGTACTCCCTATGTTGCATGTGATGTGTGGATGACCTTTGGCTGCTCATGCTGTTGTATGTGAATGGATGGTGCTGGCTGTTGCAATATGGCTGTGGTATGGCTCATGTGTGCAGGTTGAAATGACATGTGTGTTGGGGATTGTGATGCCATGTCTGAGGTTTACCAATGCCACTCATGTATGACTGTCATGTGTGTATGAGTTCATTGGACAGTGCCCCGATGCCTGTGTTTTCTTTCTCCCTGTCTGCAGCGTCAACTGATGAAGAGGGCGGAGAAGGTGCTGTGGAGCACAGCGGCAGGGGTCGCACCACCAGCCGGAGACGCAAGGCCCGGATCCCCTCCCAGGTTCTGATCTCATCGGGGAGTGAGGAGTCCGGTGCCCTGTCCCAGGCCACAGCTGCCGAGGGGAGGTCCAAGAGGCGGAGGTTGGAGTTGGACTCCTCGGCAGCAGAAGGGGCAGCTGGGACCCCACAGGGCCCACCGGAGGAAGATGGCACGGAGTCATCCAGGTTGGTGGGGGGTTTGGAGGAGGAGGAGGCCGTGCAAGCGACAGAGGCGGGGTCTGGAGGTGGGGATTCCACTGGTGCTAGTGGTGCAGTGCAGGATCTGGGACAGGAGGCAGCACAGGCCGCCACGGAGGTGCCTGTGTGCAATCCTGTCCCTGCTCCTGTCACTGCATCATCTTGCACCAGCGGGGATGCCTACCTCCAGACCCGTTCTCAGGGAGGGGATTGGCTTACAACACCTGGCCTTCCTCTCCCTGCGGATGTGGCTATCCTGCACCAGTTTGAGCCTGTCCAGGGTGGGGTGGCGTTGCGTCAACGGGCCATGCGAGCTGACCTGCAGTCTTTTCATGATGAGTCTGCACGTCTTCTCGCATGGCTCGTTGACTGCGTTGACCCACTGGGACAGCTCACCAGGGCTGGATTCCTCCGTTTCCTGGACCTTGTTCCGACCCCCTCCTCCACGGAACCCCCTATGCCCCAGTCGTCCTCCATGCCATCTTCCCACCCATGTGTCACCTGAGTGCCCTGTGGAGCTGCCTCCGACCGTGCGGCCAGGCTGGTGGACAAGAGATCCCTGCCACAGTCGGGAGTCGGACTTCCAGCAGGGGTGGCCACATCAACGACTGCACCCCAGCTGGAGGAGGATGTGCAGGCACCATCGGACAGGGCACATGGACAGCAGCAGCTGCAGCAGCAGGAGGCTGTAGGTGGGAGCCACAATAGCTCAGGGCCTTCAACATCGGAGGGGCAGGCATCGGCCGGAGGCAGGAGGACCCTGGACGGGAAGTGTCTTCCGTGTGGCAGCGGTTGGGCCACGCCATGGATGCGGAGCGACGGCGGGTAGAAGAGGCGCGGCTCACGATGGTCAGGGCGGAGAACTCCATGCGGAGGGCCCTGAGGCGAGCCGAGTGCCTCGAGGCAATCCGCAGGGAGTTGGAGGTGAACATGTCGGCGTACCCATGGTGGCTGGGAGGTGGGGGTGGTGGGAGACATGAGTGGAGGCCTGGTGGAGGCTGCCCCTGCACTGCTGGGGGGGTGGGGGTGGTGGGAGACATGAGTGGGGGCCTGGTGGAGGCTGCCCAGGGTGGCTGCGGGGTGGGGGTGGGTGGGAGACATGAGTGGGGGCCTGGTGGAGGCTGCCCATGGTGGCTGGGGGGTGGGGGTGGTGGGAGACATGAGTGGGGGCCTGGTGGAGGCTGCCCCTGCACTGCTGGGGGGTGGGGGTGGTGGGAGACATGAGTGGGGGCCTGTTGGAGGCTGCCCATGGTGGCTGGGGGTGGGGGTGGGTGGGTGACATGAGTGGGGGCCTGGTGGGGGCTGCCCATGGTGGCTGGGGGGTGGGGGTGATAGGGGACATGAGTGGGGGCCTGGTGGGGGCTGCCCATGGTGGCTGGTGGGTGGGGGTGGTGGGAGACATGAGTGGGGGCCTGGTCGAGGCTGCACATGGTGGCTGGGGGGTGGGGGTGGTGGGAGACATTAGTGGGGGCCTGGTGGAGGCTGCCCAGGGTGGCTGGGGGGTGGGGGTGGTGGGAGACATGAGTGGGGGACTGGTGGAGGCTGCCCCTGCACTGCTGTGGGGTGGGGGGGGGTGGGAGACATGAGTGGGGGCCTGGTGGAGGCTGCCCAGGGTGGCTGCGGGGTAGGGGTGGGTGGGAGACATGAGTGGGGGCCTGGTGGAGGCTGCCCATGGTGGCTGGGGGGTGGGGGTGGTGGGAGACATGAGTGGGGGCCTGGTGGAGGCTGCCCCTGCACTGCTGGGGGGGTGGGGGTGGTGGGAGACATGAGTGGGGGCCTGGTGGAGGCTGCCCATGGTGGCTGGGGGTGGGGGTGGGTGGGTGACATGAGTGGGGGGCCTGGTGGGGGCTGCCCATGGTGGCTGGGGGGTGGGGGTGATAGGGGACATGAGTGGGGGCCTGGTGGGGGCTTCCCATGGTGGCTGGTGGGTGGGGGTGGTGGGAGACATGAGTGGGGGCCTGGTCGAGGCTGCACATGGTGGCTGGGGGGTGGGGGTGGGTGGGAGACATGAGTGGGGGCCTAGTGGAGGCTGCCCATGGTGGCTGGGGGGTGGGGGTGGTGGGAGACATGAGTGGGGGCCTGGTGGAGGCTGCCCATGGTGGCTGGGGGGTGGGGGTGGGTGGGAGACATGAGTGGGGGACTGGTGGAGGCTGCCCCTGCACTGCTGTGGGGTGGGGGGGGGGTGGGAGACATGAGTGGGGGCCTGGTGGAGGCTGCCCATGGTGGCTGGGGGGTGGGGGTGGTGGGAGACATGAGTGGGGGCCTGGTGGAGGCTGCCCCTGCACTGCTGGGGGGGTGGGGGTGGTGGGAGACATGAGTGGGGGCCTGGTGGAGGCTGCCCATGGTGGCTGGGGGTGGGGGTGGGTGGGTGACATGAGTGGGGGGCCTGGTGGGGGCTGCCCATGGTGGCTGGGGGGTGGGGGTGATAGGGGACATGAGTGGGGGCCTGGTGGGGGCTGCCCATGGTGGCTGGTGGGTGGGGGTGGTGGGAGACATGAGTGGGGGCCTGGTCGAGGCTGCACATGGTGGCTGGGGGGTGGGGGTGGGTGGGAGACATGAGTGGGGGCCTAGTGGAGGCTGCCCATGGTGGCTGGGGGGTGGGGGTGGTGGGAGACATGAGTGGGGGCCTGGTGGAGGCTGCCCATGGTGGCTGGGGGGTGGGGGTGGGTGGGAGACATGAGTGGGGGCCTGGTGGAGGCTGCCCATGGTGGCTGCGGGGTGGGGGTGGTGGGAGACATGAGTGGGGGCCTGGTGGAGGCTGCCCCTGCACTGCTGGGGGTGGGGGTGATAGGGGACATGAGTGGGGTCCTGGTGGGGGCTGCCCATGGTGGGTGGGGGGTGGGGGGGTGGTAGACATGGGTGGGAGCCTGGTGGGGGCTGCCCATGGTGGCTGGGGGGTGGGGGTGGGTGGGAGACATGAGTGGGGGCATGGTGGGGGCTGCCCATGGTGGCTGGGGGTGGGGGTGATAGGGGACATGAGTGGGGGCCTGGTGGAGGGTGCCCCACACTGCTGGGGGGGTGGGGGGGTGGGAGACATGAGTGGGGGCCTGGTGGAGGGTGCCCCACACTGCTGGGGGGGTGGGGGTGGTGGGAGACATGAGTGGGGGCCTGGTGGAGGCTGCCCATGGTGGCTGGGGGGTGGGGGTGGGTGGGAGACATGAGTTGGGGCCTGGTGGGGGCTGCCCATGGTGGCTGGGGGGTGGGGGTGATAGGGGACATGAGTGGAGGCCTGGTGGAGGGTGCTCCACACTGCTGGGGGGGTGGGGGTGGTGGGAGACATGAGTGGGGGCCTGGTGGGGGCTGCTCATGGTGGATGGGGGGTGGGGGTGGTGGGAGACATGGGTGGGGGCCTGGTGGAGGGTGCCCCACACTGCTGGGGGGGTGGGGGTGGTGGGAGACATGAGTGGGGGCCTGGTGGAGGCTGCCCATGGTGGCCGGGGGGTGTGGGTGGGTGGGAGGCATGAGTGGGGGCCTGGTGGGGCTGCCCATGGTGGCTGGGGGGTGGGGGTGATAGGGGACATGAGTGGGGGCCTGGTGGGGGCTGCCCATGGTGGCTGGTGGGTGGGGGTGGGTGGGAGACATGAGTGGGGGCCTGGTGGGGGCTGCCCATGGTGGCTGGGTGGTGGGGGTGATAGGGGACATGAGTGGGGGCCTGGTGGGGGCTGCACATGGTGGCTGGGGGGTGGGGGTTATAGGGGACATGAGTGGGGGCCTGGTGGAGGCTGCCCATGGTGGCTGGGGGGTGGGGGTGGTGGGAGACATGAGTGGGGGCCTGGTGGAGGCTGCCCCTGCACTGCTGGGGGGTGGGGGTGATAGGGGACATGGGTGGGAGCCTGGTGGGGGCTGCCCAAGGTGGCTGGGGGGGTGGGTGGTAGACATGAGTGGGGGCCTGGTGGGGGCTGCCTCTGCACTGCTGGGGGGTGGGGGTGATAGGGGACATGAGTGGGGGCCTGGTGGGGGCTGCCCATGGTGGCTGGGGGGTGGGGGTGATAGGGGACATGAGTGGGGGCCTGGTGGAGGCTGCCCATGGTGGCTGGGGGGTGGGGGTGATAGGGAACATGAGTGGGGGCCTGGTGGAGGCTGCCCATGGTGGCTGGGGGGTGGGGGTGGTGGGAGACATGAGTGGGGGCCTGGTGGAGGCTGCCCCTGCACTGCTGGGGGGTGGGGGTGATAGGGGACATGGGTGGGAGCCTGGTGGGGGCTGCCCAAGGTGGCTGGGGGGGGTGGGTGTTAGACATGAGTGGGGGCATGGTGGGGGCTGCCTCTGCACTGCTGGGGGGTGGGGGTGATAGGGGACATGAGTGGGGGCCTGGTGGGGGCTGCCCATGGTGGCTGGGGGGTGGGGGTGATAGGGGACATGAGTGGGGGCCTGGTGGAGGCTGCCCATGGTGGCTGGGGGGTTGGGGTGGTGGGAGACATGAGCGGGGGCCTGGTGGGGGCTGCCCATGGTGGCTGGGGGGTGGGGGGAGACATGAGTGGGGGCCTGGTGGGGGCTGCCCATGGTGGCTGGTGGGTGGGGGTGGTGGGAGACATGAGCGGGGGCCTGGTGGGGGCTGCCCATGGTGGCTGGGGGGTGGGGGTGATAGGGGACATGAGTGGGGGCCTGGTGGGGGCTGCCCATGGTGGCTTGGGGGTGGGGGTGGGTGGGAGACATGAGTGGGGGCCTGGTGGGTGCTGCCCATGGTGGCTGGGGGGTGGGGGTGTGTGGGAGACATGAGTGGGGGCCTGGTGGGGGCTGCCCATGGTGGCTCGGGGGTGGGGGTGGTGGGAGACATGGGTGGGGGCCTGGTAGAGGTTGCCCCACACTGCCGGGGTGGTGGGGGTGGTGGGAGACATGAGTGGGGGCCTGGTGGAGGCTGCCCATGGTGGCAGGGGGGTGGGGGTGGGAGACATAAGTGGGGGCCTGGTGGGGGCTGCCCATGGTGGCCGGTGGGTGGGGGTGGTGGGAGACATGAGTGGGAGCCTGGTGGAGGCTGCCCATAGTGGCTGGGGTGTGGGGGTGGGTGGGAGACATGAGTGGGGGCCTGGTGGAGGCTGCCCATGGTGGCTGGGGGGTGGGGGTGGTGGGAGACATGAGTGGGGGCCTGGCGAGGCTGCCCATGGTGGCTGGGGGGTGGGGGTCGGTGGGAGACATGAGTGGGGGGCTGGTGGAGGCTGCCCCTGCACTGCAGGGGGGGTGGGGGTGATAGGGGACATGAGTGGGGGCCTGGTGGGGGCTGCCCATGGTGGCTGGGGGTTGGGGGTGATAGGGGACATGAGTGGGGCCCTGGTGGGGGCTGCCCATGGTGGCTGGGGGGTGGGGGTGTGTGGGAGACATGAGTGGGGGCCTGGTGGGGGATGCCCATGGTGGCTGGGGGGTGGGGGTGGTGGGAGACATGGGTGGGGGCCTGGTGGAGGGTGCAACACACTGCTGGGGGGTTGGGGTGGGTGGGAGACATGAGTGGAGGCCTGGTGGGGGCTGCCCATGGTGGCTGGGGGGTGGGGGTGGGTGGGAGACATGAGTGGGGGCCTGGTGGGGGCTGCCCATGGTGGCTGGGGGGTGGGGGTGGGTGGGAGACATGAGTGGGGGCCTGGTGGGGGCTGCCCATGGTGGCAGGGGGGTGGGGGTGGGAGACATAAGTGGGGGCCTGGTGGGGGCTGCCCATGGTGGCCGGTGGGTGGGGGTGGTGGGAGACATGAGTGGGAGCCTGGTGGAGGCTGCCCATAGTGGCTGGGGTGTGGGGGTGGGTGGGAGACATGAGTGGGGGCCTGGTGGAGGCTGCCCATGGTGGCTGGGGGGTGGGGGTGGTGGGAGACATGAGTGGGGGCCTGGCGAGGCTGCCCATGGTGGCTGGGGGGTGGGGGTCGGTGGGAGACATGAGTGGGGGGCTGGTGGAGGCTGCCCCTGCACTGCAGGGGGGGTGGGGGTGATAGGGGACATGAGTGGGGGCCTGGTGGGGGCTGCCCATGGTGGCTGGGGGTTGGGGGTGATAGGGGACATGAGTGGGGCCCTGGTGGGGGCTGCCCATGGTGGCTGGGGGGTGGGGGTGTGTGGGAGACATGAGTGGGGGCCTGGTGGGGGATGCCCATGGTGGCTGGGGGGTGGGGGTGGTGGGAGACATGGGTGGGGGCCTGGTGGAGGGTGCAACACACTGCTGGGGGGTGGGGGTGGGTGGGAGACATGAGTGGAGGCCTGGTGGGGGCTGCCCATGGTGGCTGGGGGGTGGGGGTGGGTGGGAGACATGAGTGGGGGCCTGGTGGGGGCTGCCCATGGTGGCTGGGGGGTGGGGGTGGGTGGGAGACATGAGTGGGGGCCTGGTGGGGGCTGCCCATGGTGGCTGGGGGTGGTGGGAGACATGGGTGGGGGCCTGGTGGAGGGTGCCCCACACTGCTGGGGGGGTGGGGGTGGGAAACATGAGCAGGTGTGCAGGGTAGTCCCCTGTTTTGTGGGCTGCCTGCAGGGGCCGTGGAGGGTGTACAGGGAACACCTGTGAGGATCCACCCAGCCTAATCGCGTGTGATTATTCCCGCGCACCCCTGTAATACACGTACCCAGCCAAATAGCGTGTGATAATTCCCGCGCACCCCTGTAATACACGTACCCAGCCAAATCGAGTGTGATTATTCCCGCACACCCCTGTAATACACGTACCCTGGCTAATCGCGTGTAAAACTTCACGCGTACCCCTGTCATACACGTACCCAGCCAAATCACGTGAGAAAATTCCCGCGTACCCCTGTAATACACGTAGCCTGGCTAATCGCGTGTTTAACTTCACGCGTACCCCTGTCATACACGTACCCTGGCTAATCGCATGTAAAACTTCCCGCGTACCCCTGATATGAACGTTACCCGCTTTGCGTTCCTTGTTTGGCAGCCCTGTAAACTGGTCCAGGGTTAGCGCAGCCCTTTGCGATGATTTAGCGATTTTGATGGCTTTTCCTTGCGCGAGGGCGTTCTTGGGGGCGTTACTGGCGCTGCTGCAGGGTCGCTGCGATACTCTGCGCCACGGCTGGTTTGGGAGCCTGAAATCCATGAATACGCTGTGCGCGGAAATCGGTTTTGGCGCACGCGCCTGGCGCAGACAATCGCACGCGGACACTCTGCGCCAGCCGCTTGCGACACTTTTCTGCGAAATTCTATGAATTACCCTGTAAATTGATAAAAGATCCCTTTCACTACTTCCGAAACATGAGCTTTATAGTCCAGTGAGGCTTGCCACATACAACTAAGATTTTTCATCTTACTAGAGAAGAGGGTATCTGTGTCAAATACTTTTAGGCAAAAATTACAATCTAGATCATTTTTGAGCAGATGTTTTGGGCCAAGCACCATGCCTTTGCTTTTTTTGGGTTCAGCTGAAGATTGCTTTCGGTCATTCAGATTTTAATCACATTGGCACATGCAATAATTTTGTCATTTGCTACAGGTGCAGATCTTAGTCTGACATAGATTTGTTTCATCAGCATAGCAATGATATTGCAGGCCACATTTTAAAAAAATGGCCATCAGAGGTCTGAGATACACATTAAATAGTGTTGGAGACAATGACCACACCTGTGAAACTCTGCATTGAACAGGGGGGTCATCAGAGTAGTGACCCCCTAGATTACCTACTTAAGCGCTATGCTCTAGAAATGAGCAAAACCATTTCAACGCATCTTCTGACACCTGAGCTACTCCCAACAGTCAGATCAATAGTAGGTTGAAGTCCACCATGTCAAAGGCCGCTGACAGATCAACCATGATCAACATGCTTAAATCACCATCGTCAGCGGCCCGTATTATATAATTCCACTGTCATCAGGGTGGTTTCAGACTCATGACCGGGTCTGAAAGGATTTACTTGATAATGTCCCCGCAAAAATGTTGCCTATGCCATTTACCGGTGACTATATGTATGGCTACATTATATAAGGGGACAATATTACTTGATACCGTCTGAAACCGGATTGATACCTATCGAGGTTAAAATTATCCTCCAAGTGATCCTGCAACTGTGTCATAACTATCTTTTCCAGGATCTTTGCGGTCCATGGTAACCCTACAATACGTCAATAGTTTTCCAGTGCCCGGTGATTCAGAGAGGGCTTCTTCAAAAAGGGTGTATGAACGGACCGTTTTAATCACAAGGCAATATACCCTTGATTTTCTAAATTGGGAGCCATACCTGCTCCCTTGGCAGTTCCCTCCACTAGATTATAAAATTGCCCATAAATTGGAAAGAACTATTAGTAAGTGCAACCTCGGTGGACCATCTAATAAACAAACTAATACTAGATGGTCATCACTTCTCTTTAATAGAGTTTCCTCCACCACTTCAAGTGTGGCCTGTTGGGAGAAGTTGGTATACAACGATTATATGTCAAGACACATCATCAAATTCTCACAATGATTGTATGGTACACCCTCTATTTTGTAAATTCGCATCGTTAGTGTCCTGGACAAAGCTCTTCATTACGGAAATAATGGTTCTGAGATAGTAGTCCATATATTTGGATAAAGGCTCAAGTATCGAGTTGAATATAAAAATGGGTAACCTCCCATACTCTTTCACCAAATATTCACCTTATTGTTTGCTGATGAGTTTCATGATCAAGACCCACTTTGGTCTTGATCATGGAAAGTAATCTGTCACTGCGATCACTATTCATTTTTTGGTAACTATTGACAGTGGATAAAAGTCTCTGACATTCTTCAATGTAGTAACTCCTGTTCATCAGCACTATTACTTCCCCTTTATCTGCTTGTTGAATAGTGCATTCTTTATTAGACCCCGAAGTTCTCATGGTACCCTGCTCTTTCTTACTCAAGTTGGAATGGTTAAGGATGCCCTTGGATTCTATCTTTTCTATTTCTTCCAGGACTTTCCTTTGAAAAAAAACACTGTATAGGAGCTACAGGGGCACAGAAACTCGACGGGTTTGTAGTGCACTGCAATTGTCTGACTTGAAGAAAATTAGATTTTTTTAAAAATCCTTCAAGTGAACTTTCCTCATGAATGTTTAAAACTCTATTCAAAGGGATTATGGTATATAGAAACCACAAAATTAAGTCCCTTATTCAGAGTTGTTCTTCTATCTTAGTCAGGTGGAAATTGGACAAGTTCACTACCAATTCCTGTAACACACCTGCGACCCCCTGGAAATCCACAAATGACATCCCTGACTCTACTTCTCGCCCTTCTTAAGTAGTGAAATCTATTCTATTCTTTATGACGGTTGCATTATCACTAATGTTTAAAGTGACTGTTTACAGGTTACTTGTCAGCTTGTACCTTGGTTCATCGCTGTGAACATCTAGGGGCAGGACCAAACTTTGTGTAGATTTTATCTGCATCATCACAACTGCATATATGTATGTACCATTATCTGGAATGAACAAAATATGTAAATAAAGAACACAAAAACCAAAATCTGAATTCCTGGTTTGTTCATGGTTATAAACTGAAGAAGGTGTAGACCTGCTGGGAAACTTTTAAACAAAGGTCACAAATAGACAGGTTTTCAGGATTTTCACAAAAGTGTGGTAGCCTCTCAATTGGACATTTCTCGTCTGTGAAGAGTGCAGTGAGATAAAATGTGTTTCCAGACCTTCCTGAGCGGGATACATCCCATATAACAAGTGATTTGCACCATGTTCATTCTCAGTAGCAGGATTCCACATATTTGGCGATTTTGAGGATGCTAACTGTGGGTCTTGATAGGTTTTGAAATGCATCTCACCAGAGGCGTTGCTCTGGGGGGGGCTAAGGGGTTATAGCCCCTGGTCTTTTGGTTGAAGCCCTGGATAGAATCTCAGGAGCTACAACCAAAAGGCTAGCTATTCCCCAGTCCTGACAGTTACGACATCAGCGTAGCCCCGGGTCTTTTCCAGACCTAGCAACACCCCTGCATCTCACATCATCCCTTCCCAAGAAATAGGCTGAGGATGTTTCTCTGTGAGTGTATTAACAACCTCACTGAGTTAGTCCAAGGCTATCCATTTCTGCAGCAGCTCCTTGTGTGAAGGAATTAGATGAATCCTAGGCCCCGTGATGAGTTCACCAACCATCCACGCTCAGTCGTGGATCATCAGAAGTTGCTTGGAAAGGTCAATTGGAAAGAAAGATGTATGCTTTTTTGAGTGTGTTATATTTATTTATTTATTTTTTCATCTATAGCAGCGCATAGGGCTATCTAGGCGCTAGTTACAGTAAGTGCAAAGTATTTGTACACAATCTAGCTAAGCCTCACCTCTTGGTGCGGGGGGCTACTTCTGGTGTGGAAACAGACAAGATAACTAATTGTACACAATTTTTTGAAAAGCCTCATTCTTGGTATGGGTTGCTACTGCAGGTGTGTAAACAGACAAGATAAGTAATTGTACACAATCTGGCAGAGCCTCACCTTATGGTACGGGGGCCACTTCAGGTATACAAACAGACAACATGAGTAATTGTACACAATCTGGCAAGACCTCACCTATTGCTGCGGGGGGGGGGGTTCTTAAGGTGTGAACATGGCAGGCAATATAGGTGTAGGTGCGCAATATGGTCAAGACTGGTAAGGGTGTCAGTGAAGTCACTAAGCAGTTACGGGTTAACCAGTTCCCTTGTTCAGAGACAGTGGGGGTTATTACGATGTTGGTGATAACCATGGCGCTATTAGCGCCATGGTTGCCTCCAAATCCTTACCGACTCTGCCCTGGTGAATAGAGCTATTACTGCCCCATTCCAAGGTTGGCGGGGGCGGTAATTCCCCATTCACCAGGGCCCTTCCCCATTCCCATTTGAGCCCCCATAGGGCTCAATGGGAATGGGGAAGGCGCTAATAACGGTACCACAAATTGCGGTACCGTTATTAGCTCCAAGTCCCTTTGCGGGTACCGTCCTTAACGCCTGGTAACACCAAATGCCAGATGGTGTGTTCAAGTCTAAAATACATGCCACAGTCTTGCCTTGGGCACACTATCGAAAGTAGCCATTAGGGTGACGAAAACTACATAAACCTTTCCAAAATCAGATACAACCTCAAAACTTGATCGATAGTACTTACATTATGCTGGAACCCAGCTCGAAGGTGATTTGATGCCCCCATCTCAAGAATCCATGCATCCAAGAGACCTTGCACCACCTTTGCAAACAGCATCCCTCCTGCATCAAGGAGTGAGATGGGTCTGTAATTGCAAGGGGATCCCATATCTCCCTTCTTGAATATAGGGACAAGAACTGCCTGGGTCCATGCGTGTGGGACTATATTGTCTGCTAGTAAAGCATTGAAGAACTTTAACAAGTAGGGAAGTCCTGCCTGTACCAATCAATAGGAACCATGGCAGGCCCAGGCACATTCCCACATTTCTGTGACTTAATGGTCTGCTTGATGTCATTGGTGGATAACACCAAGGGAACAAAGCTTTCATGCCTCGTCCCTACCAAAGAATGGCCCTCTCTCATGATTGGTGGCAGGTTAACATTCTTATAAAGCTTTTCAAAGTGAGTGGTCCAGGCAAACTCAGATATGCCATGCAATATTAAATTATGGCCCTTGCTTTTGCCGGACACTACTCATAACCTGAAGTCCCAGCAATCACCATTCATTGAAGCCAAAATGAGATTATTCCACAGCTGCCCTGAAAAAGCTTCCCTTTTTTAATTCAGCAACTTATGTTAAGCAGCTCTAGCCACTGCCAGGGCCTATGTACAACCACCACGTAGCCCCTTGGCATGCTCAATCAGCACTTTCTTTGCCGAGTGATAATCAGCATCATACCACAGATTTCTGTGCACTGTCTTTGGGCTAGCACCAATTCTATGTTTGCTCAAACAATTACCCAGTACTTTTACCAGGGCTTCGCGGATAAGGAACATACAACTCACATCATTAATGTTGGTGTGACAAAAAGCCTTGAATAACAGAAGGATGCTAGCATATATTTTCTGTAGTTTAGACTATCTAGCAACTGGACACCACTTGATTACTTAACTGGCTTCACCCTTAGTCTCAGTGGGGACCGCTGGAAGCTCGATGGTAACCTCCCTCTGTCTAAAAAGTAACAGAAAGGCAACAAGGACAACAGGGTAACGGTCCCTTTTGGGTCTTGACAGCACCCCAAAGCCCAGAAGATATTTCCAGGATTCAACATTAACCAGGATATAGTCAATTAGACTATTTATGAGGTCCATGCCGAAGGTAGTTCTAGCAAGCTGGTCCCCTGGAAATCTTCTGTTACATGCTCTGAGACCCAAGGACAAAAACAGGTTTGCTACCATCTTAGCCTTGATCTCCAGGTGCAAATAGCCACTGTGCCAAACCGCCTGCTAATGATTAAAGAAACAGTGCAGCATACACTGAATAGGATAGAAGGAAAACTCAATACATATTCAAAAATGAGTTCTGAAGAGTGGTCCTCTACCATGTGATCGAAACAGTGATTATTTATTCTTGGCTCAACTAGATAGTGCACCTGCCACCCCCTTGGCACATCCAGACCCAGGGACGATATGATATGATATGATATGATATGGCATTTATAACGCGCCCATACACAAGTGTTTCAAGGCGCGACGAGGCAAAGGGGGGGACAAAGGGAAAAACAGACAATGATCCTACTGGGCCAGGTGTCATTCAGATCGCGCAAGTGCATGGGAAGGGGGAAAGAAGGAAAAAATGAAAAGTGCGGGGGGGGAAGGGAAAGTGCAGTACATGGGAAAAGTAGAATAAATAAGATAAATAAGACGGCCAGCTGGTGGCAAGTGCAAGGAAGTGCAGACATAAGTGCTGGCAGGGGACTGTAGGGATACAGAACAGCGATCCCCAGGTGCATGGGTTGCCAGGGAGGCAGTGCAGGTGGGTAATTATTTGGGCCTGGGCCAGGGAGAAGAAAGGTTGGCCAGGTAACCAGTACAGTTTCGGTCAGGATTTCAGCAGGGGAGAGGGGGAGAGAAAGCAGAAGCAAAGAGGAGGGTTTTGAGGAGCTTCCGGAACCAGAAATGGTTCTCCTCAAGTTTCAGAGAGGCAGGAAGGGTGTTCCAGAGAGAGGCCCCTGCCGAAGAGAGTGATCTGCCACCAACTCGTTTCTTGGAGAAGCGACGGACCCTGAGGGAGTTGGAAGCGGATGAGCGAAGAGCTCGAGAAGGAAGATATTTAGGAAGAGAGAGTTGAATGTATTGCGGCCCCAGACCCCAGAAGGCCTTGTGTACAATGCAGAGGGTTTTAAACTTAATCCTCGCAGCCACTGGGAGCCAGTGCAGTGATTTCAGTCCTGGAGAGATACGATCCCTGGGCTTGAGGCCAAGGACAAGTCTCACAGTCCTGTTCTGGATAAGTTGCAGAGGGCGGAGAGTAGAGGCAGGCAGATATAGATAGAGGCTGTTACAATAGTCCAGCCTAGAGAGGACCAGGGCTCTGGAGACAGTGAGCTTCTGGGGGAAGGAGAGGAAAGGAAGAATACCTCTAAGGAGGTGCAGCTGGTAGTGTGACTTCTTGGAGACGTCCGAGATGTGAGGGGAGAAGGAGAGTGCAGAGTCGAAGACGAACCCGAGGTTTTTAGCCTTGCAGGTGGGAGTAGGAAGAGGTCCAAGGGAGGCCGGCCAGAGAGCTGCAGGGAAGGAGGGAGTGGGTGTGCCTATAAGTAGAATCTCAATCTTGTTGGCATTAAGGCAGAGGTCGTTGGTGGCACACCACTCCTGGATGGCAGACAGACAGTCAGAGATGAGAGAAGGAGAGTCAGAGGCCGAGGGTAGCCTGAAAATGAGCTGGGTATCATCAGCATAGCACTGAAAGTTGGGACAGAGAGCGGCAATGCAGTGGGCAAGGAGTGCCAGGTATTGTTTGAACAGCCAGGGGGAGAGGTTAGATCCCTGGGGGACACCACAGGTAGAGAAAAAGATGTCAGAGAGGAAGGACCCAAGTTGGACCTAGAAGGGTCGATTGGAAAGGAAAGAAGTCAGCCACGCCAGAGCCTGACCAGTGATACCCAGGTTATCACGGAGACGGTTGAGCAGGATGGCATGGTTGACAGTGTCAAAGGCAGAAGAGAGATCAAGCAAGATGAGAACGCAAGGGGTGTTAGAGTCGAGGTTGGTGATTGGTGAGCAGGTCTTCATGGATGTTCAGGAGAGCAGTTTCCGTGCTTCTGGCAGCTCTGAAGCCAGACTGATGGTCATGAAGACAGCCAACAGCTTCAGTGTGGTGATTGAGCTGGGAGATGGCCAGTTTCTCCAGGAGCTTGCCCAGAAAGGGAGTGATGGAGATTGTGTGATAGTTAGCCGGGCAGGTGGGGTTGGCAGAGGGTTTCTTAAGAAGAGGGTGCACAAGGGAATGCTTCATGGGGGCAGCGAAGACTCCAGTGGCGAAGGAGTGATTGCAGAAATCAGCCAGGACAGGAGCCAGGGAGTCAATGTGGTCCTTGATAGTTTTGGAGGAACAGGGGTGAACCTGTTTTGACGAGACTTTCATAGAACGGACTTGTCTAGAAACCACATCTGCAGAGAAAGGGGGAAAGGCAGAGAAGGAGGGAGGAGGGGTGGCTGCAGAAGGGCCAGAGGAAGAGCAGAGAATAGCGTGAGGGAGGCGAGAGGAGGAGAGTGAGGACCGGATGTCCTGAGTTTTAGAAGTGAAATGGGAAGCCAGTGCCGTGCAGAGGGCCTGGGAAGGGACAGGAGAGGTAGAGACTGCAGCAGGATTGGCCAGTTCCTTGCAGATTTTAAAGAGTTCAGCCGAGTTGTTAGATGCCGCTGAGACGCAGGCTTGGATATGTGCTCTCTTCTTGGTGAGGACAGAGAGCCGGTATTGCCTTTGCAGCAGGCGGCAGGCCAGTTTGTCAGAGGATGTAACTGAAGCACGCCATTTCCTCTTGGCCACCCTGCACTTGCGTTTTAGGGTGACGAGGTCTGAGTCATACCAGGAGTTGCACTTGGCTTTGGGCTTCAGGCGTATTTTCATGACAGGGGCAAGGATATCAAGAGTATCAGATATGGAAGAGTCGAGCCTGGAGAGGGCTCTGTCAGGGTGAGAGTCAGCCAGAGGGGGAAGAGGGAGTAAGAAGGTGGAGGAAAAAGACTCAACTGACTCGCGCTTCATGAGTCGGATGACCGAGAAGGTGGGTGGCAATGAGGGAGGTGGCTTGGCCTGCGGGTTTGGGATAGGAGAAAGTGATCTCTCCAGGAGAGAGGAGCGGAGAGAGGGACAGAGAGGGGAAGGTCTGAAGAGATCAGAACATCGAGAGTGTGCCCTGCAGAGTGAGTCGGGCCGGAGGGTAGAATGGTGAGTGAGAGAGAGTCGCAGAGGTCGCGAAAGAGTTCAGAGGGAGGACAGGAGGGATCCAGGTGGATTTTGAAGTCTCCAAGAAGGAGGAGTTGAGTGTTGAGGCCAGGAGTGAGGAGGAGAGGTCAGCCCACTCAGAGAGAAAGGAATAAATCTGACCAGGTGGCCGATAGATAGTAGCCACAGTAAGGAAATGGCTAGGGGAGAGAGAGAGCCTGCAGACGAGGCATTCAAAGGAGGAGTAGGCCTGCGTAGGAGTGACAGAGGCAGGAATCGACTCAGGGAAGATAAGGGCTACATCCCCACCAGCGGTGACAAAGCTGGCCATAAACCATGTCTTGGTGAGACTGAGGACGTCAAGGTCAAGATCTTCAAGGAGGCGGCAGATATCAGAGGAGTGTTTGACAGCGGAGCGGGAGTTAAGAGTGGCAATGTGGAGAAGGTTTCCACCCTTAAAAGACTTCTGGGGAGGGGTACAGATCAGAGGTACACCCTGCAGAAGTGTAGAAAGCACCTGGGAGGGGGCAGAGAGGGAGGAGGAAGGCAAGGTAGCCGAAGAAAGGGGGACCGCAGGAGTGGAAAGGAAGTTGATGAGGCGCGGAAAGCGTCTATCAAAGATATTCAGATTGGCCTGTAGGCCTTGGACCAAGACGGTCCCATTAGAGTAGACATTAATGATGACCTTAGAGGATAGGAAGGAGGACAAGAGGGCATCCCAGCGGGTGCCGCCATTAATGGGAGAGGAGGAGAAAGGAGAGAGCACAGAGACCATATGAGGGGTCCATAGATCTGGTGAAGGAACGACAAAGAGGATGTCAGTGAGAGTTTCCTTGGAGGAAGCACTGGTGTAGGTGTCGGCGATAGGGCGGCCTGGGTTGGAGACCAGGATGTCCTTTTTAAACTTCTTCCTACCAGACTTAGTGAGGAGTGCAGGATAGTCAATAGAGAAGCAGTTAGAAAAGATGGGGGAGACAGAGATCCACCATAGAGTAGGTGGGATACACCAAGGACACAAACAAATTGGCAAATAAGGTCTCTGGTCTGGGAATGAGAAGGGAGTATCTTCTTCAAACTGAATCATAGCAGCCCATTCATCTCTCCTTCCTCACCTGTACCATGGCATCACATTAAAGTGCCCAAGGTTAGAGGAGCAAGCTGCCCACCAATTTGAGTTCTGTCTGCCAGGTTGGCTACCGGAGTATAGAGTCAACCAATGAAATGATGGAATGAAATGTAACATTGTTCATTAGGACGAGCTTAGGAGGCGTTATCAGTTAAAGAATGTCCAATGCTAGTTGCCGTCACCCAAATAACATATTATGTTATATCTCACTAACCAATGCCACAAGTGAATAAAAGGGTTTCTAATCACTAACCATAACTCTATTTATGACATGTTTTTCATTTAAAAGCTTGTGTTTTGTATTTTAACGATTGAGAATGTTTTATGTGTTTTTTTATTTATAATTTTTATTCATATAAAAGTATGCTTCAAATACATATGAATATCAAACATCACATAACTTCAAGGATAAAAATATTAAAATACACATCAATATATTAAGGCAAAAAACGATCATAAAATCATCATAATAACCTTAAGCAAACATAGTTGTATCATTTTAGTGGCAGTTACATGTTATATCTATTGGAAATGTAATCAGTTGACGCACACAGTATCAACAAGACACATCCATTATGACACAACACAACACACACCGAATAAATAAATAATAACAAAATAATAATAAATTAATTAATACAAAATAAAAAATAAACATAAATCACTCATATAAATTATTGAAAGGGTGCCATAATGAGAGATATAAGTCTTCATGATCTTTATTTAATAGTAGTACTTTCTCATATTTTGATAATATCTGCATCTCCAATATCCAGTCTTCTGTAGTATGCTTGTTCCTAGTTTACCAAACTCTCAGAATTAACTTCATAGCAACCACCAAAGCCTTATCAATCCATCCGCCATATTCTTTTGCAATTGAGCACCTCCCATTATGTATCAATAGGACCATACGCGCAGCTGACCTAGGGAGAATAATATTGAAAACCATATCTATTCTATGCAAAACCTCCTTCCAAAAAGTATGCACACGTGAACAACTACAAAGTAAATGTAACAGAGTTCCTGTGTTATTACCACAGCTCCAACACCCATCATTGTCTATCAGTTTAACTTTAAACATTTGTGTCAGGGTCCAATAAAGTCACCCAACAGTTTTGTGTCTTATTAATCTCAAACATGTATCCATCTTTGCCCTTGGGCCAACTCTAAGTAATTCTTCCCATTCTTCCTCGGTATTTCTAAGTTTATATCATTTGACCAGGCCTCTCTCAATTTTATCCAGGATTCCACATGATCAGATTGAATAGGCATAACATGTACATAGCTAGATACCCCATGTTCCAGCCCAACAAATAGTTTACACATTTCTGGCCTAGGTTCTAACGCTTTATCAAGCATACCAATTCTCTGGTTCAACAGAGACGTTAGCTCTATATAATGGCTCAACTCTCTTCTTCCCAGAACAAATCTACTTTGCAGATCTTCAAAATCCAGTACCCTACCTTCCTTTAAAATATCGCTCACTCTCAAGAAACCTCTTTTTATCCAACTATGCCAAAGCAGACTTCTATTTTGTGTTTGAAGTGCCGGATTATGCCAAATTGGGGCATCATAATTTAACCACACAGGTTGTTCATTCTCTTTGAACCATGTTACCAAGGCTTTCTTATTTGCTACTATTGTTTGTAGTCTTACATTTTTCCCTGTTAGCTTTTCCATTGTATATACATTCTCCAGGGTTCACAAACATCCCTTTCCAGTTTTAACCATATTGGACTCATTGGGCCTTATTACAAGTCAGGCGGTAAGGGGTTAACACCGCTGGTAAAGGTGCCGGAGCCGTCAACCCGTACCGCCTGATTACGAGGTCCCCTCATGGGACCCGGTCTGCACGTTTGGTTTCTGCACGTCTGGTTTCACCAGAAGTGCAGAGCGGGTCCCGCAAGGGGAAGAGGGAGCAAACAACGGGCCGCTCGTAATCGGCCCGTTGTTTGCTCCCTCTCCCATTCCCATTCAGCCCTATGGGGGCTGAAATGGGAATAGGGAAGGCCTGGGTCCGGGTTCCCAGAGGAAGGAATTACCGGGCCCTCTGAACTCGGAAAGGCCTGGTAATTCCTCATTCTGGGAACCCAGACCCGATTTTGGCGGCACCCATGCCGCCAATAGCGGCATGGCTACCGCCAAAATCGTAATGAGGCCCATTGTGTCTTCATTATTAAAATAATGTGATGCTTTCTTCATGTGGAAACCTCTATAATATTTTAAAAGGTCTGGGTATCCAAAACCCTCCTTTCTGGAATTTGTGTAACAAAATATACCTGGGGATTTGTGGACATGTACCAGTGCCCCCAAAAAAGTTCTGTAAAACGTTATACATTTTCTACAAAACTTTCTTTGGGATTGTCAGAGGGAGCGATTGTATTACATATGGCACTTTTGGCAATAGGACCATTTTTATTGAATTTATCTTTGCCCACACATTCAACGTTAACCTTTCCAATGGTCTTATATTATTTGAACGTTTCTCTATTATTCTATCTTTTATGTGTTTTCTTAGCCGTTCATGTTTGAGTAAAGCTGGATGTTCTCGTGCACTTTTAGTCACTCAATTTTCTTGAGTTTGTCTTGTTATAGATTATTGATTATCGATTTGGACCACCTTAACACTGTTAATAAGTACATAGTGCAGCACATACTGAAAGGAGTCTGCATTCATCTAAGGGTGAGGGGAGTTCCATCAGGCGGGGGTTTGCAGTGTGTCTGGGAGAGTCATTCTTCATTGGGTTGGCCAAAAGCGGATGTAAGTGACACTAGCCTGACCGAATATTAGGAAGAGAAAACAGGCATGTGGGTCCCTGACTGTGGGAGCAAAGATGGAAAGGGATGCCTGTGGATCATCCAAAAGAATGTCTTAATTGTGCACTTTATGTGCTAGGTCTGATCACCCATGATGCATGCTTGCACAGTTGTTTTTCTTGTACCATTCATGATACTGTTCAAATGACACTGGACTTTTAACAGTATATATACCATTTATCAAATGTATGTATTTATTTTTTTATTTATAGAAATAACAGGAAAGGTGGGGGATGACAAGGACTTGAGCCGAGGATGATCATGATGAGCAAGGGGGAGAGTAGACAGTGAGATGAGCAAATGTTTATCATTTTGAAGGTAAGTTTATACTTAGTTCTTTGTTTCATTGGTAGCCAGACTATCTGGCGATGGGCAGAGGTGGTAGAGGTAAAGCTAGAAAGGTTGAAAAGTGTACAGACCGTGAAGTTGAGGACTTTGTTCAGTTGTAAAAAAGCATAGTAGGGAAGGCCATAGAGGAGACAGTAGTCAAATATAGAAAGGACTAAGTAGGAAATTAGCTGTTTATCAGTATTGAAAGCAAAATATGACAGACTTCTTTGATATTGATATTGAGGAGGTTTAGTCTGTCTGCAGTGGCAGATTTGGAGATGAAGAGCGAGTTGTGAGATGGGTCGAAGATGACGCCAAGGTTAAGCAGAGTAAGGGAGTTTGTCAGGGCAGAAGAAGAGGGGGAGAGGAAGAAATACTCTGTTTGTATGGGAAGTAGAGAACTTCAGTCTTAGTGTAGTTGAGCATGAGGGATTTAGACACCATTCAATATTGGATGGCGGAGAGACAGTTTGAACTGTTTGACAACAGCTCATTGGATAAGGAGGACAAGGAGAAGAAGACCTGAGTGTCATCAGCAAAGAGTTGATAGATGCCATAAGTTGAGATCAGGGTGCCAAGAGCTGAAGCATAGAAAGTGAAAAGAAGTGAACCAAAGAAAGACACTTGAGGAACTCCAACAATAAAGGGTTGAGTGGGGAGGTAAGGCTGTTCCAGGACACCTGAAAGTATCTATGAGCAAGGCATGACGCAATTGAAGCAAGGGCCTAATCTCTGATGCTAAAGAGAGATAATGCAGAGGGAAGGTCAGAATGGTCAACAGTATCGAAGGCAGCACATAGGTTGAGAAGAATAAGAATAGAGTAACGGTTTGCATGACGCTCGGAGGAGTTGAAATTGCTAACATTGAGGAGACCTGTCTCAGCAAAATGCAGGGGTCGGAGGCCAGATTGGAGACAGTCATGGAGGTTGTGAGTATCAAGGAACTCAGTGAGTTGATTGAATATGACTCGCTCTATCCGTACTAACGATGACCTGATCACACTTCAAGTTAATGTCATGGAATGGATGATTGGGCAAAGGCACATCAGTGATCTTCTTCCTTGGAACTATCAAGCTGGGGCAATAGATCTGTGCTAGCATGATCAAACCGTGGAAATGGGTTGCAAGCAGGAGTGGTGGTTACTGGGGTGCTGATGTCCTGAATACATTTTTATATTACCTTGGGTAATGCTTCCACAGTCAGTGTTATCAATGGGATAGTCCTTGTGAGGCCGGCAATGAGTAGTGTCATGTTGGTGAAAACACACTACTAACAATATGTACAGGAGCTAGAGGTGGGGTATGAATAAATTCACTACTTGATACACAAGAGCTAAAAAAAACACTGCATAAATTCACCAGTGTTCCATGGCCTGCAGTGACCTTTCCATAATGTTTATTGTAAAAGGCAGCTAATTAAAAAAATGAACATATAACAATACATCCAATAAACATCATGCAGGGCATGAAAATAATAAAAAAATAAATACAGCAGAAAATAAATATCATAGTGTCAAATATGTTATTAATTGAACACGTTTAAAATGTGTCGATGGTGGAGTAGAGCGATAGCTGGGGCCCAGCTGCAGTGCTGCAGCATCAACCTCTGTAGTCCCGATGGTTTTAACTGTACTCCTGAGCAATAGGCACTCTGCTTTGTCAGTTGTGAAAAGGTGGAGTAGGACATTTAAAATAAATAAATAAATAAATAAATAAATAATACATACATACATACATACATACATACATACATACATACATATATAAATAAGTTTTCCAAAAACAAACAAGCACTTGTCATACAATGAGGATAGTTTTTGACAACCCAAGGTGGGGTAGGAAATGTGAGTGTGGGTAGCGCAGATTCTGTCAGTCAACCGAACTGGGCAGAGCTCGTCCTATGGGTCTTGCCTCTACTGAAGAACAAAGAAGACTGAAACGTCCCCCAAAAAGTGTTGACGCAGCTGCGGTGTGTGGATCTGTAACCAATGGCAGGTCACAGCAGAATCACTCTGGGTATTGATGGGAGCATGTCAATGCTTTCGGGATTCTCGTCCAGCTGTTTAGACGGGGGATTAAGGGGAATGACATGGATAGAGGTTCGAGTTGTGGGGTCGACATACCACAGCGGGCCATGTCACTGTTTTTTTTTTTACCGCTGACAATGCCCTCAATAACCCGTGCTTTCGGAAAAGCGGTAGCTGTAACCTTTCTTTTCTGAAGTAGTTCAATGCCAGTTTTAAAGCTGAAACCTGCTGCCAGAATATGATCCAATATACATCAACCAACAAGCAATAAAGAGAAAGTACAATTCCCGTGGCGTTTCCCGCACCTTCAATCCAGCGCTGCTGGCAATACGGCTTTCATGAAATATTGTGCGTTTACTTTGTTCGCATCTCCCCAGACAGGCTTTTTCAATACGCGTTACTTTTGTCATACATTTTGGACAACAAAGTGTCCATATTTTATAGTTCACACCGCATCTGTGTTCAAAGAAGAGAATGTGAAGAAGGCACCTCTTTGGTATGAAGCACAAAGCACCGTTCAAAAGAGTGCAAATCTGAAACCTCTTGGCATTTATTACATGTTTGATGTGGAAGTCCTGGGCACAGCTGCCCCCTGTCGCAATTACTCATGGGGCCCACCGATAGCGAAATCTGGCATATGTCGCCTAAGTCTGAGACATTTGAACAATTTCCCTATGCACCCTGTCCATGTTGCTCGCATTAACTGTGAACTGTGATTGCAGGCCAGGTGTTGGTAATGTCTTAAATACCTGTAATGATCTTTAACGGAGCACTAACAGCAACGTGTGAAAATGCTGATGATCGTGCACGTGATCACAAGAACTATGATTTCCAATGTGATGAAGGGAATTGAAGGATGTGAGCACCATTATAAGTTACGAACAGAAAAAGAATGACAATGATCACTACAAGAAACAACGTTGTTCCATAGAAAATCATGTATTTATTTATTTATTTATTTATTCGTATTTTTATAGCGCACATCAGCCCTGGGGCATCGTGGCCCTGATCAAAACGGACAGAAGGTATTATTTGTTCGGCCACACAGTTGCACCTGTTTTGTTTGTGTCCCCGGATTTCTGGTATTCTTACATGCATTGAAGTCATACCAGATGTATTTATTTGGTACACACTACTCCATTGTTGAAGTCCTGTTAGTTAAGCGTGAGCTACTGGCCAGATGTTTGCTATAGTGCTCTAGGAATGCCAGTGGTCCCTCTAGCCACGGTCACCAGTGACCTGCATTGTCCATTTCTCAGGACCGGCAAAGGGGGCTAACATGCCTGAATTTTAGACACCCGGGAGTCCCATCTTCCTGACCCCCACTTTTCGATCGTATCAGAACTCCAAGGAGGGTGAGGTTTGAGGGTGAGGTTGAGGGATGAGGGTGAGGTTTGAACCGCTCAACCACCAGTGATTCCCAGGATTCTTCCTTGCCGGCAGCTTGCACATCGTAGCTTTTAAGAAGAGCCATGCAGAGAGCAAGGTTGCCCACAGAAGACTTACCCCGACAGCGGATAGGAAATACCACTCAGTATAAAGGTGTCCATGCAGTAGTAATTTCTCAATGTTAATAATGTGGTATAGGTAGGGTCCATCCTAGGAGATTTCATCAAATTCGATTCTATCACATTTTTCCATCGAATTTCACCACAAATGTATGTGTGGGGTAGGGTAATAATAAATGTGGGGGGATATGGGGACGATGCAGGGGTTTCCCCCCACATACATAATGTCGATGGAATCAAATTCAATTAAACTGATTTGATGAAATCACATAGATCCAATAATGCAACAGTATCTATCCTGCGCTCTCTAAGCGGGTCATCAAGGGTGGGCGGAGCTGCAAAAATATGGCGGTAACACTTTTACTGCCGCATTATCGCCACCCAATCCCAAGTTTCGGCAAAAAATGGGAAATTTACCTCCAGCTTTTTGCTGGGGGTAAATCTCAGCACTTTCCGCCCATTTGCAGCGCTATTACCGCAGCGCTACCAACGCCATGGTAATGGCACCCAGAACGTCCCATTGTGTTCAATGGACCCAATGTAAATGGTGACTTACTGACCCCTCACAACGAGGGATTGTGTGCTAATATCGCCGGTACAAGATGCAGTAAAGCAATTTGCAGTAAAGCAATTTGAGTTGGCGGTATCCCTCCGGATTTGTTGCCGGGATACTACCAAGGTCCTGATAGAGCCTATTTCTGGGCCCAAAACCATGCAGTGTATTTGACCTGTTGCCCAAAATGTTAAGACCACATCTCACCAGTAATGAAATCAGTACATAGGTACCCAGTAAAACTGTGACTGAAAACAAGGCCTCCTGACTTGCACACAAGTCCGTCCACCTCTTGCTCTCCAAAAGCTTATCGGAGCTTTCCTTCTCTACCGACCACTTAGAGGCCTAATGTGGGCGTCCAAAAACCTGCTTGCCCTCTGGAAGAAAGATATGAATCATTCCTATCTAATGCAATACAACACACTTTAATCGGTCCTAAGTCGTACAGGTACTGCAAAAAAAGGTGCAAAGAGTCATGCATTTGTGAACTTATCTGGATATTGTCTTTTATGATTTTTTCCTTTCCAATGCTGAATTTCTAAGCGTTTTGTCTTTTCTGGAGACATTTCGTGATATACTGTGCATCCAGGGCTCACAATCTGAAACTCACTCTCTAGACTTTCTGCTTGAACCAGCCATATTATTCGGCACTGGACACTCACCTGTTCGATTCTCTAAGCCGATCACTCTAAAGAGAAGGCTCATTTTGCCTTGGTGTGTCTTCCTCACCTTCCAGTGTCTTTCCCAAAGCTGTTCCATTGCACATGTGCTCTAAAGCATCCACCCTGCAGCATGGATGCTATACAAACCTGTGTACATAAGTAAATAGAGGCATGCATACGGTACTAAGTTGACACGGATGAGGTGGCTCTCCCAAATCTGGACAGTGTTGTAAGCCATAACTTTGTTTGGGTTCCATGTGTTAATATCCTCGCAAAAATATTGTGATACAAAAATATTGCCATATTTTTGCAGCGATATTGACCCATGGACCCTGCGGGGGGACACCCCCGCGACCCCTGCTCCCACACATTATCCACAGCAAAAATATCGCCTATGGCGAGACACATGGCCATATGTATGGAAATATTTTTGGTGGGGATATTTTGTAGGGATACCCTGTGTTTGTTCAAGTCTCCTGGACAATCCCTGAGTTTCTCTTTGTCATTTTGCTGGCAGTTGGACAAGCAACAAAGTTCAACAGCATCAGGTGAGGTGAAGTGAAACAGCATCAGATGAGGTGAATTGAAACATCATCAGATGAGGTGAAGTGAAACAGCAACAGTTGAGGCATTTGCTGATTTGACTCCAATGAAGAGCCCTCTGTTAACTCACCTGGACAGTATTTCCTGGTGGCCAAAAGTGGGGGATGCTTTGCCTTTATTTATTTATTTTTAAATCTTTATTTACATACATGGTCTTACATGTGAATGCAGTTTATCCCAGCTTTGGTCATAAAAATGCACACCAATCTTAGTAAAGCAAGACTCCACACGGAACATCAACAAACTTCAAGTCATCCAGAACAATGCACTTCGGGCCGCTCTGAACATCCCCAGGCGGGAGCATATATCGGCAGCCAGAAGTAAAGCTTATCGCCTCCCAATTCGTGATTGTATCACCTTCAAACCTCTGGCAATCACCCACAAATGCCTATCCAACTCCACCCCTATATACCCCTCCCAAACATTTTAACAAGCTCAATCCTCAAGACCGACTCGCTCCTCCTACTCTCACCATCTGATCACCCCAAGATTCAAACTCACTAGAGCTGGAGGGAGGAGCTTCCCGGTCATCTCCACCAAAAACTGGAACTCCTTACCACATGCTCTGAGATCTAAGAAATCCTACTGGACCCTACATAAACACCTTAAGACACTGCTGTTCTGTCAGTGCCCCTCACTGGATTGATCTGTGTCATCTCACTATATGGACCTAACATCTGTCAATTAACCTTGTCACCGGCGCCTTGATGCCCATGGGCTTAGTGAGTTTTATAAATGTAAAACATTTATAAATAAAATAAAATAAATGACAGCAGCCATGGGGGAAAGGACAACAAAAATACACAAGTGACCACAACACATTTCATAATACCTGTTTCCTGACTCAAAATACTAAATATAGACCGCCTAGTGCTTTCACTCTGGGGTGGACTTAGCGTAAGCAGATAGGCTCTGAATCATGCCCAGATATCTTTTGGGTGGCTAATGGACAGTGACATTGATACCCACTGTTAGGGAGAATTTTCAGAGATGTGATAATTCATCTCTACCTTAGAGACCCCCAGCACTTTTGCTGGAATCTAGGAGGTTTTAATTTTTAACATGGAGAGAGTGAGACCTTTTGCCCCACTCTCTCATGTATTTTTAATGTGATTTGAACTCTGTGTTTCTTTTGGTTTTGGAGTCTGACAAACTCCATGGGCATCATCTTTCTACATTGTGTCACACAGCACCTTCAGTGCACTGACACAGGGAAGCCTTTCAGATTTCCCAAAGGTTTAAATACCTTCCCTTGGATAAACTACTGTTTCCAAGAGCAGTGAAGTGAAATTGACTTTACTTAAAAATTAGAACTTTCTAGACCCAGCACACACTATCTTACATTAGGGTGCTGGAGGGGTTACTTAGTATCCCCTTTGTCTAGTTTCTCATGTAACATTTTTATGTTACCCTTTCTACAATTAATGGGTGGTGGTATTGGTTTACTTTTAACTACCATTGGGAATTTTTACCTTGGGCTGTGTTCGCAGCTGCAGTAAAGCACCCATGGGTGCCCATTTTGTCAAAATCTCACGGTCTTTGTTTTCTGCCATTTCTTGTTAGAAAGGTCCTTCCTGTGATTTACGCACCAAGCCAGGTTTGGTCCCTTTGTTCATTTTGTCTTTGGCGGGATTCAAAAGTGAAGCCAGCATCTGGCTCCAGTATGTCTGGCAGGGGCGGGAAGTGAGGGAGGTGCCTGAAACTCCCTGTGCTTAATGCCTTTTATTACAGAAATGCACTCAAAGACGATTGCAAGTACAGCCACAATGCGGTGTGAATGACAGCTAGGCTGGAACGAATGAGAGAAACCTGCATAAAAGTAGAACCTTTTTGGCTTGGAAGGCAGAGTCGACCACTGAACGGAGGAATCCAAAGAAGAACTTGGAAGTGACACCTGCTGCAACTCTTGGACTGCTGGTTTTCCCAGTAAAGCCTTGCAGCTGTGCTGAAGCTCCATATTCTCTCGACTAGACAAGCCCTGCAAGGACGACTTTTCCCCTTGAGTTGGTGGGACCAATCAACTCCAAACTAAGCCCATTTGAACATATCCTCTCTGAGTAGGTTGTACTTCCACTGCTGCTGCTGGAACCAAAGTGACAGGGAGAGGCACACCAGATTGTGTGCGTTGCTTTTAAGTCGGACCCGTGTGAAAGGAAGATTCTCTGGAATTCCCTGGTGCCTGAATGACCAGGCCCGAGCCACCTCAACAGAGTGCTGGACCCCAGAAGCAAGGAAAGTCTGAATTGGTATCCGAGAACCGCAGTGTTGTTATTTGCTGTCAGACGTGAGGCGCTGAAATGCCAAAGTGCAACTGAATTGAAGTTTGCCCTTTGCTGTTGCTGACTGTCCCATTGGGTTGCAGGAGTCCCTAGGCATCCTCCCTCCTGTCCCCATGACTGAGGCCCTTGAACAAAAGGATCTGCAGAGCCACACAAGAACAGAAGCCAGCTGGAACCATTTTTTCTAACCAAAGGTATTGTACAGTCTAAGAGAACTGACTTCTTGTCTTGTAGCCTTACTTGTTCTCAGTTGAGTCTTGTCTTGGTTGCTTCTGTAGAGTTGCTTCCATCTTCTACAACTCAGAAGTGTCCCAGCTTGCGGCCATACTTCATTCTACTTTTTCTACAAAGACTTCTAAAACATTGTGCAAGACTTTTACTTACCTGCAAGAAGTGCTTCAGCTCACCTAGACTTTCGACCAATTGACATTGGCTGGCCTGGCTCCCTGAATGACTCTTCTCTCCTCTGATTGTGTGTTTTTACCTTCTTTAAAGGAAAGGGTTAACTTACTTTGCATTGAGGAGTTCAAAAGTACTTACCTGCTTCCGAATATGTGTGTGATCCTTGTCTTATTCAGAAACCTGTTTTCTTTGACACCAACTTCGCTCTAAATGTACCACTGATATATTAATGTCCACAGTGTCCTAACTATTTAAGTCACCTGAGGGTGTATGAAGTGTCTATGTGGCATCCCAAATGGGTACTTGCTTATTTAGAGAGACTAAGAGTGTGTATTTTTAAGTGTATTTGTGTGTTACTATTAAATTGCCCCTTCTGAATAAGGCTTATTCAAACTGACTGTTAAATAAATTAATAATTGGTTAATCAAGAAACCTTGTGTGTGTGTATTTGGATACTTGTCACTGTGTAACTCCCCTACTGGTCACATTGACCACTCTTGAGATAAGCCTGGCTGCTCAGCCATACTACCAACCTGTGTAGTACAGACTTATACCAAAGTTTGGGTTCCTATTGCCAGTAGGTCAAGGTTGTTGTAGTGCACCCAAAGGGTACTGCATACAATCTTGCCTATCACCCACAGTTCCTCTCTTTCATTTGCCCACACAATGCCCTTTAACCATTGATGTTAACTTGGGGCACTAGAGTGCATCCAACAGAGTGGTGTGCACATTTTGGCCTTGGCCAGTGAAAGGCAAAGGTTCAAAAACGTCCTAGTATAGGGAGCTATCTTCTCAAATAGGCCAAACAGGCCTATGGCTGGATCAGGCCCAATGTGCACTTTCGTGATAGTTACTAGGATGGAGCATACATCTTCCCAAGATTGCCATAACCGAGGACAGGATCACAGGATGTGTATGTATGTGGCGATACCACACCCACAGCACGGACGGGTGCTGCTGCTGATGACTTCCCTTTAACCAGTTACACTCATGCAGGATTGAATAGAATCCTGTATTTGATTTGGGCATGTGATGTTGTACGTGTGAGCAGAAAAAAGTTTAGCTTCAGAGACCGCTGAGAAAAAAAATGAAACACTGCAACTAAAAGAGGTAAACGATGGTTGACTGACATAGGTGTTTTGGGTGTTTGATATATTCAGTAGGTAATAGACATACTTCATTGTCCACATTGCAATTGTGATGAAAGATGGATGCTTAACTCTTAGAAATGTAAGTCGATGAGAGTTGGACACATTGGGTCAAATGTTTGTTAGTGGCATAACCTGTTTGAAAGGTGTAAAAGCCTTTAGTAAGGCTGTAACAGCTGTCAATCAATCCACGGCACAATATCATTCACTTGTATGGCAGAGAGGAGGGGGTGAACGCAACTTGCATTTCTGCCACCTTCTTCCTACCATAAAAATGCTCCAGAATTCGCACCAGTATGGATTTTAATGCGAGTGCAAATGCTGGAGATCCCTATGGGGTCCTCCTGCTTTATGCACCAGCATAAACCAGGCAGACCTCATAGGAATTAATTGTATATGCTGCTTGCTATGCTTTGCATGGCATGCAGCGTGTACAATAACAATTAGATTAATTGTAATTGTGAACACTACCTACCGTACGTGATGGCAAACAGTGTTCACAATTGAAAATAAACCCCTACTAACATGCAAGGGGTTAATTATAACTGGGAGTGCCACTTGCACTCACAATTAAAAGTAAATGCTGCCTAGCATGTGAGCATGCTAGGTAATGGTTACTCACTTTGCACCACAGAGTGCAAAAGAGCAGGACAAAAGCCAGGGTATAAATGTGCATGCTGCCCTTTGCCGCGCACTTTTGAACTCTGCTGTGCAAATGACAAAAATGTGGCGACAGGGAGCATGTCAACACATATTGACTCCCGGCCGTCAAATTCCGCTTTTGACAAAAATCTCCCTCCGTGAATTTCATGGCATTCCTTTGAAATAAAGATACAACTGAAATATCAAACATTGCATAGAGCTAACTGAGTACGTGTGGATTTTTTACGATATATGTATGAAGAATATATGTATATTTTAATTTATTCATCAGCTCATAAGTGGCTTTATTGAAAAATCATCTTTCGTCAAATATTTGTTTCATGAAAGAGTTCCCTCTGAACATTAAAATAATAGTGGGATGTGCTATGAAGTTGCACAAAATTGTCCCAATGAAATAATTGTCAGCATACCGGAAAGGGTTGGACAGTATTGATGATGCAGGTTTATGTTTGATTTTGAATCACTATAGACAAACAATTCTGGTTATTGTAGGAGCCATGTGAGAAGAGGTCTACCTTTATTGACGTATTGAAATACATGAGACATTTGAATTGCAGGACCTTGTCCTGATTAGATTTCTCTTGTGGCCTGTGGTGGCCACTAGAGATTGACAAACGTGGGTCTGCAGAAGTTTTGAGTTATCATTGGAGCCATGAGCAAGCACTCCATATCTCAGTATTCTCATATATATGAGCTTCTAGAACTAAATCCCCAACCCTGCCATTCTTATACCTCTTCTTCCTCTGCTAGACAGCTCTGCCTCATTGAAGGGTAGGCCTAGTAGCTGGCTACAAAGTAATTATTGGCATGTGTAGGTAATTACATGTTCTTATAATTGTTTGAACATTTCGTAATCAGGACAATTTCAATCATAAGGAAATGAAATCGAAGTAAAAAAGGTACACTAAAGGACATACAATGTTTCGTAATAATAATAATTAAAATCATTATGGAACATTGGGGTATTGAGTTTTGCAACTGGTGGAATGTCGTTTCCGTCTTGTCCACCTTATTTTTATCATCTCAATGCATATGAAAGTACTACTAGCTAGAAGCATTGTAGTGCCAGACAAGAATTTACTCAACCTCACTGAAAAGTATACCTAATAACGTTTGGACATGTGTAATAGCATTCTTTAGGTTGGTTATTAATGCTGCTAACTTTTGAATAGAATTATCTAAATGCGTGAATATATTATTCAGTTTAGATGCAGTATCTTACAAAGATAGAATTTAGTGAATAGCAGACTTGTATATAGATGTACAGTAGTGATTGATGTATGTATTAAAGTAGGTATAAATATATGTTTAAGATTGGGTATGGGGAGGATATCTGTGGTCATTGGTGATGACTGTGTGTTTTTGGATTAATGCAGAAGACAGTTGGATTATTGAAAGGCAATTGTAAATTGTTCAATAAGCGTATCATTATTGTTTGTTTACTGTTGATTATTATGTTTTATATGGCATGTATTTACTATAATATCTTAATTTAATTTGAAAAGGAAAACAAAAGATGTTGCATCACCCTTGCATTGGAAAGCTGTGATAGTGTTCTCCGACTGGTGGTGGGTGAACAGCACATGTCCAGTCAACCTAACGTGGTTGATGAGTGTTATTAGAGCTCCGTGGATATCACCTCGCAACCTCACAGCACCCCTCAACCTAACAGACCTGTATTGCCACCTTGCAAGGAGAGAAACAGAGACTTAGAAAACCAAGAACAACCTTGTGTTGCAATGGTCCAGGTTCAACACTACCAAGGAGGGCACACGTATCAGTTGCACAAGTAACATGGTGATGTCAAAAGTGACATGCTGGATTGCATCAAGAGTTTGGATGATAGATCACTTAAAAATAAATTAAACAACTGGGGTGCCAATATGCACCGCTGTTTGAGGCCCATGTGTGTTTCAATGGGGGTCACTCATTGCACCTCAGTTGTTCAATTTCACCATGACACAGGTGTTTGAATACAGGGATAGCAACATTCTTAACAGTCCCAGAGGGATGCTCCACCTGTTGAGTTTATTCCAGAGTTTTTTTTTTCATGAGACGGTGTTGAATGCAGCAGAGAAAACAATGTATCCAATGTATACTCTGCATTTGTGTACGTGCCAAAAATACTGTACTACATTCTGTGGGGTACATGTATTCACCCAGAAGAACTCCCCTACATCACCAAATGGCATTTTTCAGCAGCACCAGCAGAATGACTGCACTGGCTCTGTTGAGCACCATTGCATTGCACCAAAACTGCCTTTTGCAGGCACCAAAATAATGGCTGTGCTGTCTTTGGCAAGCACATATGGGGCAAGATGGAACATGGAACACCCTGAGAAAGGCCGCCAGTGTTTTCCTTATGTGCACCAAAGAAAATAATTGAAAAGCAGCACTACTATGCTGCTAGCTCCACATTTTCCATTGAAAAAGGGAATATTTTGCATTTTAAAATGACTATGCCCTGATGCTCTTTTTCATCTGTTCAACAGTATACATTTCAGATCCAGTGAGACCCAGCTAAATCCCACATTCAGGTTGTACTACAGCAAAAAGGGGGCATATTTCACTGAATGATAAGCTGTGGCAGGCGAGATCTGTGAAATAACAAAGAACTTCACTCCAAGCCGTACTGAAAAACGCTTGACTCTTTGCAACAACATATCACAGCTAAACTCTTCACAAGAAGCACTATCTCTCTGTGTTTGTGTCAGTTTCAGTGGACCCTTGCCTTGAACAGATTTCTGTGTATGAGAAATTGAGCTACAAATAATGTTTAGAATCTAGATGTAAGAGAAAACCGCAGTGTGAAGTGACAGCAAAGGGAAATGAACCATGTGTAAAATGGTGCTTTTTACAAACATGGAAATGTCTGTTTAAAAGTTAATTGTTGAATTAAGGCCCTGTCCTTGCATAGAAAGGTGGGGGTGGGGGGTTGTTTTAAAACATATGTAGGATATTCAATTCCAAAAGTTTTTCTTTCTGGTTCAGGAAAGAAAAAAAGTTGTTTTTCTTTTTTTGCTGAAGTAACAGAACAGGTTTTTCCTGGCCAGGCTTCAAAGGACTTTGCTTCCTGGGAACAGGATCTGCTTCCCTTCAAGTGGAGCAGCCCCCGGGGCATATGAATAGGCAAGGGTGGTGGATCTCGCACCCTTGTCAGACTCCTTTGCAGTGCTCCAGCCTGGTATAATGGATTTCTGGGACACATAGGTATGACTTTTTAGCAGCACCGCCTCTCCACTCAAACTGGGGAGCTTCAAATGCAACTCCAACACTGGGAAGTATGCCCTTATTTGGAAGACAATGCTGGCCATTTGGGGCAAAAGGCTGTTCTGAATTAATAAACTTTAAGACTTCTATTTCTGCAACCGGAAAACACAGCAATATGACAGTTTAACAGTTTAAATGTAATTTTGGTGGCATTAAAACAAGACATTGTGGCATTCCCGAGCATGTGGGGGACGCAAATGACAGACAAATGTAAATCATGGGAAAAGCGTACATGGTATAACTTTGAAATGTAATGCAAACATTCTGTGTGGTTATAGGTACACATATATAAATTTGTAGAATGCTAAGTGAAATATTTCCCACCAAAACATGTGAAAGATTATTAGAATGACTAAACAACAGCGTACAGATGTGTGAATGGTAATGACAGATTCAGTGTAAAATATTGGCTAAAAGAATGTCGGAGGGCCATGGGCATTGTAAGCACACACCATAAAAACTGAGGTCATGTCCTTGAGGTCCAACCGGCTGACAGGAAGGCGGTAACAGTCATCCCTGACCAATCCAGTTGTTAGAGGCATGTCCAGCCAAAGGTCTGCCCCCATAGTAAACCCTGTGATGTCACCCGCCCTATAAAAGGTGGAGGCTCACAGAGACAAAACACACTCTCTTCTGAACTGTCCAGCTCCTGTGTATCCAGATATTCCATATTTATCCTGCAAGATTACAGATTCCACTGCCAGGCCAGAGCATAGCTGACCCTATCCAGGCAGGACCATTGATCCAGAGAAACCCCACTAAAAATTCCAATAACTCAGGGAGAAAGGGGAAAGGTGGCTGAATCCTCATTGGGATTATCCAATACTACCTGCTTGCCTTGCTTCCCGCTTTATCCAGCTGAGGTGCAGCTGTGCCGTGCCCAGACCTTTGCCCAGCTGTTTTCTTCTAGGAGAGCCCGCTGCTGTGACCAGTGGTCAGATATTGCCTTGCTGTACAGAAACTTGGTCCGCTGTCCAAAATACCCCATTCAAGTGCTTGTTGTGAGTATTTCCCTTGCCCCAACAACCACAAACTGCATCCCTTGCTCTGTTACATTCTATTAGGTCCAATCCCATAGAAATTCCTTAACTGCCTTAGCAGAAATCCTTAACATTGTCAGAACCTTTGTGTACCTTGTGTAGGAAAATCTGTAGTGATCTCCAGTGTTAGAGCCATTTTCGTCTCAATTCTGTCCTTTTGTCCTTCTGTCCTTCTGTCCTTGTGTGAGTCCATAGTACTATTTTGATTAAAACAAATAATTCTCCCTAAAAGAGGCACACAGGTTGAAGGGGTTAAAACTGCAGCGTAACCTTTCTATTCACGGGTGGCGTTTCTCTTTTCTAGTCACTAAAATCTAGTTTAATGTGAAAATTGTCCTTTTCTTTCCAAAACCAATTTTCTCTGTCCACTGCTTTCATTTTTAAAACCAAATTTCCTTTTCCATTGAGAATCTATTCCTGTCATTAATTTAGAGTCACTCTTTCACTTTTCATATTATCCCTGTGATGTGCATCTGTCACTCAGCATAAAAACTGCATTACGATTTAGTGTATTCTACCCATTTTTCAAACCGTTTCGACATGTAAACCTGTGTTAATTAGCAAATGCAATTTCTATGTGTGTGATTTGGCTGCACTGTGTTTTTCACTTTCAAGTTGATTTTCTGAATTGTATGCCTGTTCTTAGGACATTGCTTATAGTTTGCTTGTTTTCTTACATCCCTGATACTGTTATAATTCATATTTACCTCACTCATTCAACCGTACATGTAAATCAAATCTTTACTTATTCCGAGTGCTATTTTGTTCAATTGCAAAGGATTCTAAATCTCCTTTTGCCTCTCATCTCGTGGGGGAAGGTCGGATTTTCATTCTGTTTGTTGCCTGGGACACCTGACTCATTGCTACTCCTTGCTACTCACACAAAATTTGGTTGATAGGGGTTTGAGGGAGTATTGCATGGGGAAATCTTAACTGGGTGCTATCTACCCGAAAAGTAATATTGCTCTTATTCATTTGTGCTTTGTGTATGTTATACTAGAAGGTCAAACTAAGTGTATTTCATCAATTTACCTTGCAATGATCACCCCATTGGTGATTGCTGCCCAATATTAAATTTGTGTGATTTTATTTGAATTTAAAATAAACAAATATTGTATTACCCCCACCCCCCCACCAGCCTGGTTCATGGTCCATTGTGACCCGGGGTACTTGTAAAAGGAGGTGTGAGACAGGTTGGGTGCCATCTCAATCTGAATTCTTAGGAAATAAAGTAAGTGTTTTAATTGTGTGCTGCAACCTAGGCCAGGGGCGAGAGTCCTGGGCTGGTGTGTGACGCCCGATTAAAATCCTTAACAATTCGACAGTTAAGAGGTTAGTCAATGTGCCAGCACCCCTTTGGAATTCTGTCTGGTACTTGGGGATGATCTTGGTATCAGAGGCACATGTGGTCAGTTCCAGCAAGAGAACCCTAGCAAACATTTTAGATGTCACATCTAGCATTGGGTCCCTGTCTGGGGCGCTTTTGTGTATGAGCATGATAATACTATGGCTACAGCTCAGAGGCAGTATATTGCTGATAGAAATAATAATAATTATTATTATTATTAGTTCAAGTAGAGTGAGGAAACCAATTCTACCAAATGGTATTCTCATTGATATTGATTGTGGTCTGTGTTTATTTTTTATTGCCTTCTCTTTTTTCTTAATGAAATGTTTAATATATTTACATATATATGTTTATTGTGTTTATTTCTGCTTAGCTGAAATTAAGCTAATTTACTTGCTTGAAAATCATTGAAAGATAGACAGAACACACATTAAGGAGGAGGTTGGGAGCATCATCATGGGAGTGGTCAGAGAGGTCGGCTGTGGAACCAGAGGGTTACAGGAAGAGAGGCAGAAGAGTGGAGAGGAAGAGAAAGGAGGAGAAAAAGAGGTCCCCTTAGGAACAGGTCTTTGTGAATATCCAAGGAGAAAGGCAAGGTCAGGATTTTGGAGTATTGAGCCAGGTCCCTGGGAGAGATTGGTGATGAATGGGATAAAGTAGAGAAGGTCAGATTAACCTTCCCCTGGAGCTCTGGGGAGGGGTTGATAGCCCTTATCATTCCCCAGTGTCTGGCTTGCAGGGGCTAGGATTCAGATGAAGGTGGGCTTGAAGATCCCTCACAGAGCTCTCCCTCTCTATAGAGGACAAAAAGCATATGATCGGGGCCAACTGACCAGAATATAAGAAAGAAGTATCATAGACACTTACCAACGCTAGGAATGTCAGTGATTGCAAACTCCCCACCATCTCTGGGAAGGGAACCTTTTTTCAGATGTTCACATCTGAGAGCTGATGAACCTCAGGAAAAGCCATGATGCTGTTGTCATTGTTGAAACCTTTTGGGTTGAGCTTGAAGGAGAAGTCATCCTGTTTGTGTTTAAACTGCAAATTCTTTATTTTGCATATATGTTATTTATTTGCATAGCTAAATAAAGGGAAAACAAGCTGTTTGGGTCACAAAGGGGCATTCAGAAGGTAATATAGCAGATAAAGAGGAGGCAGTGGGGCTCTTATAATGGGGAGACTTTGATTGGCTTGATGACCGGCTTTGAGAAGGTCTACATTGGACAGATACTGGAAACAATACAGTGGACAAACTTAGGACAAGTAAGTGTCAGTGGGTAGGCAGTCTAGTCAGCTAAGCATGAACTGTGACCTCAAACTACTAAATGTAATGTGGTGGGTAAAAGAGATGGAAGAATCCGGTTAGCAGTGAGGGAAGATGTAAGTAGCAAAGCTGTAGAGGGTAGTCAAGAGGATATCTCAAAAGTGAGGAAAGGGGCTTTCAATTTGCTTTTGAATACATGAATGTGCAACTGGATAGGCAGGGGCGGAGAGGAGAGAGAGCATTTGGTAGGAAAGAAAAGCACTTCTGTTTTGGAGGAGTTCAACATTAGAGAGTGTGAGGCCATCCAATATTTAATAGCATAGAGACAGTCAACATTTTTGCTAGTTATGTGAGAGTGTGGCAGGAGTGTTGTGTGCTGTGGAGAGTGGAGTGGGGACTCTGAAGTTTGTCTACTGTTGCTGCTAATCCCCTCGAGGCAGTGTTTCAAGTATCTTTACTTTAAAAACGGATCCCGGGGTGATAGCATGATGCAGGAGTGCGGCAGGAATGTTCTTTGCCATCGAGAGTTGAGCTGTGACCCTGAAGTTTGTCTACTGTTGCTGTTAATCCTCTGGAGGCGGTGCTGCAAGTCGCTTTAAAAACTGATCCCAGTGCAATAGCACGGCACGGGAGTGCCGCAGGAGTGTGGTTTGATATGGTTTGCCATGTGAAGACTGGGAAGCGGCCGCTCACTTTGCTAACCACCTGGGCAGAGCTGTCTTCTTTTTTGATCCACTGACCACTGAAGGATTGTCAACAAGGGGTAAGCATTTTGCGGCTTGCCCAAATGTACAAATAACTTGTGCCTGGACAGACTGCTCCACCCCCAATCCGATGCTGTCTTACTGCTACTATACGTCTTCAACTGCTGGGTCTATTTAACAAATGTTAACCCCCGGCTGATTCACTTTGGTAAGAACGGACGTGCGGCTAATTTCAGAGGCTCTGCAACACGATTATTTAAAACAGTGACTATGGAGCATACTGGCCCCTGATCTGTTCATGGAATTTTGCTGGCTTTTTTATCCCTAGTAGTGTCTGCTGCTCGTACTGACCTTTGAGCTGCTTGGGATATCCTCGCAACACAATTGGTCGAAACAGTGTCTGCAGGTCCCATTGGATTCTGAGCTGCGTGTAGAATTTTACTACACGCATTAGTACAAGTCCAGCAAGCGAGTGCAGACTTGCAAACCCGCTGACCATGGGACTGGGACCCCCGGCCAAAATTTCACTGCAGCGACTTTAGATGTATATTGCTTGCAGTATCGAAAAATGAAAAAAGTCAAACCAGTGAGATACGGTTCACGCAGCACAGGCTTTTGTGCCGGAAAACATGCCTGCAGTCCTGTTGCTGCAAATGCTGGGATCAACCTGCTACCTTGCACAAAAAAAGGGGAAGAAAGACCTTAAGGGCTCTAAGGACAGGTCAGGCTTTAAGGACATGTCCCATTGGAAAATGACAGGTTTTCTTGAGAACAAGGCTGTGGCATGTTAAAAAGTTGTAAATGAGTCTGTACATGGAAATGCTGGCAGTGAGCTTGCACAACCTGTATTAACATCAACTTCATGCAATACAATGGTCCCTATAGCTATGGACGATCTTCATCATAGCTCTTCCATGATAGATAATATTGATTCTCTGCTAAACATATAGTTAATTTTGAAATGAAACTCACTTGCGCTGGAAAATACTTACAATGATAATATTATTGGAACAAATGTATCTGCAAGTCCAGATTTTGAAAAAAAAGTGACTCTGAGTAGGAAACTTCATCAACTAGTTCTGAACCACAGCAAGTTGTACATAAGGGTGTGGGTGATCTGTCTTCTGTTTGGAACTATCTTACTACTAAACTGGACGCCCTTTTTCTATTATGTACAAAAATGGTCAAAGAACAATGCAAGACTAATCGTATATTGTCACTTTTAGTAGACACAATTATTGCTTCTAGTTCTGATTGTCTGACAGTTTCTAATTAAGACAAGTTGTAATATCATTGATGCAAATAAGCAAGCCTTTTTAAATTCTGATGCATGTTTATCTGGAAAGGTGGTATCTACCTCGCCAGAGTGCCCTGAAATTGTAAATCTACCCACCCAAGAGCCCCGAGGTAAAACCGTGAGTGTCACAGCGACCGCTAGTGAGCAAGCCTTTGAGACTACCTGCGCTGAGCAGTCCTTGCTCAATTTCTCAATATTACCACCAAAGGTAAACGAGGTAAACAAAATATTTCGACCCAATTATTACAAAGGGGTAAAGGTGTTGAAATTATTACAGCACCAGAGGGAATCAGAAAAGACCCAAAACAATTCTTGGCACTTCAAAAGAAGGCTCTTGTTGATGGACCATTTATTGCTAAAATTATGTGGGGGAGAGGATCGTGAGACAAGTTGTCCTACAGGGTCCACTTGATAATTGGGTTCTTTCTTCTCATCCAAACATGACCAGTCATGGTGCATTACCACAAGAAACTGAGGCCACAACCACAAACTATATTGTGCCAACTGTCTCAGATTCCTGTGTGTTTCTCGAGCCGGGAAGTCAGCCTCCTACTGCCCGTTCTTATCCCCAAACCTGTGATCTCACACAGAACCCTGTGATGTTGCAAGGTTAACAATCTGTTGTCACACACCAACCTGGGGCTTTTAGTCCTTGGCAACCTCTGATGTTGTTTCACGGTGCCCTGAATGTGCACATGTCAGTATGACCTCCCTCTCTCGGGATATAAACCATACCCAGTATGGGGGGGGGGCTAAAATGGCAAATTGAACTGCCCCACAATGGTTTATGAGAGTGGCATCACCGCACGCACCAACTCCAGAAAGGGTACCCCCCCAGCATTTTTTTTTTAAATATATTAACATTGTGGAAATTGAGCCTTCTATGTCTAGCACCTTTGTAAATATATCTTGCTTGTTAGATGTATTGCATTTAATCCCATACCGCCAATGTTCTCCTCTGAGGATATTGAATGATTAAAGTTGCCTAAGCATTATCGCGATTCAAGCTGGGCTTGCAACTTTTTTTCCCCATTAGCTGTAAAATGTGTGTGCAAGAATGCTAAAGCCCCGTACGAACTTGGGTTTGAACTATTTTCGTTCTATCCTCATATGATGCAGGGTGAATTATCTACTACATCTAGGTTTAGGGTTACTCAAGACTGTGCAATATCATACGAAAAACTCATGCTGCTAGTGCCTCAGAATTACATATGCAGGAGCAAAATCCCATTCATGCTAGAATGCAAGGAAATAGGCTAAGAGCACATGATCGCCTGAAATGACCTAAAATAGATCGACCCAGCTCCTTTTCAATGTTATCATGGAACTCCTGTGGCCACTGATCATTTCTGGTCAGTCCCTTGGGCCGTCATGAACTCTTTATGTCACATCTTTTTTTTTGCTAAAGAGACATGACTAACAGCCCCCTTCTACATGGAAGGTTACACTACACTTTTTCGCCTGTTGACTCCTGCATCTATGGGCCGCCATACAGGTGGGCTTTGTATCGGAGCTAAAATTGAACATTCACTCACTCAGTTTGATGACATCATGGAACATGATCATTTCCTTGCTTCTCTACTGTCTGGTTTTCCATTTGAGTATGGGGGCACGCTAGTGGCAACACTGTATGATCCGCCTGGAGGCAAATCTACTGGAGAGCTTATGGAGGGTGTCTTAGACACTCTCCATTTGTGGTCTGCCCAAACAAACAAAGGGGGTATCATCTTGACAGGGGATTTAAATATGGATTGTTCTCCTCCATCCACGCATGATACGGGTGAGCATATCACTCCCGGATCTATGCGGAGAAAGGAGTGGCTTGCGTTATTAGCTGAATTTGATCTTGTTCCCCTATTTACAAATACAACAGGGATACATTATACCTGGCCAAATGGAAGCTATTACTCCCTAATTCGATTTTATTTTTGTAAAGCAGGTAATATTAGACGTACTCCCTGATTTTCAAACGAGAGTGGTCTCTATGAGTCAGCACGTAATACTGAGAATGACATGCCAAGCGGCTAAGGTTAAACCTAACAAACAAAATGACTACTAACCCTTTGGTGACTCTTCAGGGCAATTGGCTCATTTGGTCATTTAACAATGTTACAATTTAAATGAGGCAATTAAAAACCATAGGTCCATTGGGGAAGACTTACTCAGCGATTGCTCTTGGGACCTAAATTGTATGATGGATATTGTTTTTTTCCCACGGAAATAGACATGTGGTAGCTACAGCGAAAGGTAATAAGCCCTGGGTCGCCTTTGACATGAGGATTGCAAAAAAGAAACATAGGTGAACAGTGAGTTGCATAGGCTAAAAAGGTGCAATTATTGCCCTGTGCTGAGCTCAAGAGCAGGGCCGTCAGGGTTAAAAATGCCTATAAACGGTGGTTGCATGAGTATCGATTTAAGGAATCTGCAGCTAAATGGAAACTTATACGAACACATGATTGAAAAACGTTTTGCCATTTGATCCGCTCGATGAGAAGGGGTTCCGTGGCATTGGAATTAAGTCCTACTGTTGAAGAGGAATGGGCTTGTTTTATAAAAGATGGTTATTGGGAAAGCCACGAACCAAGGGTTAGTGCCATGGCCACAACTATGGAGGGTTCTGCTGTTTGACTTCATGTGAAAGATACTAACCTGGTGGATATAATTAGAACATGTAAGCCCTTGTAATGCTATTCTAAAGAAAGAGCCTATATTGTGGCTCATCTGTTAAAATACTTTTTCCTCCCTATTTGTGTAACTGGAAGTATTCTAAATTCCAGGCGAAATCCCATTTTGATCCCTGTGTATAAACAGGGTTCTAAGGTGCTGCTATGCTGTTATAATCTTTAAGCGATGTTAGATTGAAGCTCCAAAAATGTTTGCCACTGTCCTGCATGAAATGCTCTCATCTTGGTCATCTACGAATCATTTGTTAAGTAAACATCAATTGGGTTTCAGAAAGGGTTTTGGTACTGAGCATTCCCCATAGGTCCGTTTCTGACATGTTCCGCTATTCTGGAACTTGGTTATATCTTTGCTTCGTAGATTTTAGTTCAGCCTTTGACACTGTCATGTAGTCAAATTTGTGGGAGAAGTTTGCTAAATTAGGCATTGATCCTTCGCTGCTCTATTTTATTAAACAATTTCATCATGAAACACATGTTAAAATTCGGCTATCACAGGAAGGTATGTTATCTCAATCCTTTGATACAAATGTTGGGCTCAAGCAGGGGTGTGTATTTGCACCATTATTAATCAATCTATATATGTCCGATTTAGCTACTGCCCTGAAGACTCCACGTAATCACGCACCTTTTTATGGAGATGTGGCCGTAAATAGCCTCACGTATGCCAATGATCAGCCATGGGCCCTTAGCACTCTTTAATGGGCTATATACTTACGCGGAAAAGAATGGCTTGTGGATAAATATGGATGAATCCAAAACTATGCCCATTGGAAAGAAGGCATATGGGGCAAAACATTTTCAGTTGACACTTAGAGCCTACCATATTGGTGCAAACAGATACATATAGGTATTTTTATAATAATTGCATGATTGGTTATTTATAACATGCTTAATACCGAACAGGTTTCTAAGTGCGGACCAGGGATTCTAACCTGTGTTGCTCTGCGTCACCTTGCATCCAAGACGAACGTGTTGCCAGTGAGCTATACTACCCATGTGTGTTCTTGTAAAGGTGTCCTCATCATTTTCGTATTTGTCTGACGCTATTATGCCTAAAGCCTGGGTTAAGTGGTTGGCCATTATGGTTGACAAATGGGGTGGTCTATCACTGGAAGAAAAGCTCTTGGCCTACAAGACTGCAACTGTACCAGGGATTTTGTACACCCTTAAAGTTTTCCAAAGAGGGCAATCTCCTGGTTACCAAAATTGCAGGGAAAGGTCTTATGCTCCCCTTTGGGTTTGCCAGGTTCACAAACGGTAGAAGCTTTAAGACTGGAATTAGGCTTGCAATCACTAATGTCCCAGTGGACAACTGCGGTTTGTATATTATGGGTGAATATACCATTTGGTGGGGGCAGGTATGTATTTCTATTGCACTGTATTGTGGGCCACGCCAAACGCTATTCCCATAGTGCATGGTTCAGGGTCTTGGAAAGTGTGGCACTTTCACACTGCCAAGAAATGTCCTTTACATCTACTACAGAACAAGAGGTCCCTGTGTTTTCAAGTAAACTTTCCCTTATGAGCCGGGATCATGATTGAGTGCTCTTCCTGGCCCGTCTGGCTGAGAGACGTGAATACACGCAGTACGCAACACAGGTGGAATTTTGTCAGAACCCGCAGCAATACTTGATTAAGTTGCGCCTTCCATCCGTGATACGTTTTATTATGTATCTGTGCTTTGACATCCTCCCTGTGTATGCCATTATCGGAGCTTGGAAGGGCATTCCTCTTGAGGAGTGCCTTTGTCCTTTATGTGGTCAACAAATAAAGACAATACGGCATATCTTGATGCACTGTCCCACCTTAGGAGCGTGCTATGCCAAAGGCTCTGCAAAGTTTACTGCACATGAAATTGATCAACTTTGGAGTATGCTCTGTGCAGCAGAGTCATATGTGATGGAATCTGCCATGTACCACGTATGTCTGAGGGCCATAGCATTATTGGATCTTAAAGCTTGATGACCTGATGTTCATACTTGCTTTGTGTTTGTCTTCGTTTCCCTATAATTGGCTGACCCAAAACATTTTCCCTAAATATTTTTATGAACAACAATGTATTGTGTTAGATTATTTTAGACTGGTATCATTGTATTGGGCAGTTTTAGATTGGAATTTTAATATATATGATATAACATATTCAATTACACTATTTCAGTCATGTGTCCCTGTCAGCATCAAATTGAAATTGTATGCTCAATAGTTGGTGCTAAATGGTTTTAAAATTATATGTACATTTTTTATTATCCTAAATTGTCTGTATGGATAATGTTATGGAATATATATCATATGTTATGGTATACTATAAAGCCAATATATAAAAAAAAATAGGTCACTGTAGAGTTCAGGCAAGGAGAAAAGATGTGCGTGTTGTCTGCGAAGAATTGGTAAAAGAACCCAAAGGAAGACATAGGTGGTGTAAGGAAGGCATGATATCAATAGTAATAATGACGCTAGTGACCACAGTTCAAGGGTGTTTATTGAAATTCAACAAGGGTACGATAACTGCCTATCTAATCCTAAATCTACAGATGGGAGCAAGCTACGATCGATTCTGTCAAAATAAATGGGCCTACTAAAAAACCTATTGCCAATCCTTATGGCTAAATACAAATAGTGTGGGGCAGTGTTAATGAAAAAGAAATAAGTGTTCACAAAATGATATGTCAGGATGTTCAGGCCATTGGCCTCCCTTTCCCATGCTTTCAGCATGGGACAATGCAGTTCACTCAAGCATAGCACACTCTCTGGCTACTTCGAAACGAGGCTACAGTTCAATTTCCAGCATCAGGGCCTTCTTTGCCCAAGTCTCTTTACTTATCAAAGTCTCTTGATCCAGAGGGCCAGATGTACCAAAACAAATGAAAAGTTCCTTTGCTCTTACAAGTATTAAATTCAGGTGATTCACTTTCACTTTAGATCCCCCTCAGCCGGGCTCAGATCCCTTTTTATACAATAATTGATATTTTGAATTACACTCTTCCGGGCTCAAATCCACTTTTCAATGTTCAGAGAAAATTATTTTTCGGGGGACGCACGGTTTACCCTGGATTACCCTCAGCTGGGCTCATATCCCTCCTGTTAAACAATTAGTCTCCCTCAGCCGAGCTTGGACCAATTTCAGTTCCAATTAACTATCGAAGACTTTCGAATATGCACAGGATTTAGCTTGACTTATTGAAGGACCACTTCGATTTCACAATTCCTTTTTACATTTCCCACCTGTTAGTTTTATACCCAACAGAGACCTTCGAATGAGCACCCACGTGGCGCCGGACCACTCTCTATATGGCATCTATCTTGGCTTCAAAATGTCAGTCGCTCCTTTGCTTTTTAATTCTATCTGAGTCTCTCATCACATGCGCTTCACACATTGTTCTCTTCAGATTTCTCCACACAATGTTGCCACTAGCAACCTTGGTTCTAACACAGACCAGTCTGGTATCAGTCTCCCCGACTCACTTTGCTGTGCTGACTTTACTGGTGCTGCTTTGTAGTAGGAGCCAAGGACAGTACCACAGTAGCAAACACCCCTCCCCGCCTTGGCTATCAAAGCAGGAGAGCCCCGGGTACCTCCGACACACAATGCAGGTTTCTTCAGCTTTAATTCCTGGTCTTAAGTTTCTTATTATTGAAGGCTGGTGAAAGTAATATATATTTTTAAAAGGTCAAGGGCACTTCCCTCCTTGCAACCCTCCCTGGTCTTGCCATCTTTCTCCTTGTATTAAGCTGCCATCTTGGAACTGCTGCTTGCTTGTGTGCTTTGCCTTGCTCAGAGTGTGCTTACGTGTTCTGCCTTTTATCTGTGTGGGGAAGTATGATGGAAGTCAGGTGTGCTTAACGATGAGTAATTGCCTGACACTGCTTGACCAGTGTGTTGGGATATGTCAGGCGTACAGCTCGGGTGTTAGTCAATTTTTTCTCACAGTGAACTGTCCGTGACAAAGTGTTTGTGTCAGGAAAGGGGGGGGTGAGTTCCTAAGTAACCTACCAGGTAGGATGGGGAAAAGGTGTTACAGGGAAGGGGGTATCGCTCCTCGGCATCTGGTGTCCCATTCCCTGAAGACCCCTCATCCAGGTGATCCTCCCGCACTGGTCCATCCCCAGGAACTGGATCCAAAAGCGATGGCTGTTTCCTAGCCATCGGGATGACAGATCCCCGGAGAGTAGCGGGTGAGACGCCTTCAGGTTTTTGACAGTGCCCTGAGAGCAGAAGGGGACCCAACACAGAGCCTTGCAGAACACCAACAGTAAGAGGCGTGTGTTGAGAGGTTTTGATGTTCCAGGACACAGAGAAATTATGAGGTGCCATGTAGGAGAGAGTATTGCAGATATCAGAGTGATTGATGGTTTCCAATCAAGAGAGCAATTTCAGCGAAGTGGCAGGAGCAGAAACTAGCCTAGAGAAAGCCACAAAGGTTGTGCATGTCAAGAAAGATAGTAAGGTGGTTGAATACAACTGTTTCCAGCACCTTAGAGTAGTGACGAAGAAGTGACACAGGTCAAAATGTGATCAGCTGGTTTGTATCAACACCCTGCTTTTTAGGAGAGGGAGTAACCTGGATGTTTTGAAATTAGAGGTTGAAGAGATTAGTGAGGTGAGAGGGCACTAAAGAGGCTACTGGCTTGAGTAAACCCCAGTTAGTAATCCCCAAACCCCACCGAAAGATTGTGCTGCGCATTCCCATCTGACAGGGGGGCACTTAGGGCAATCCAAAATGCAGGCACACATCAGGAAGTTTCACTGACACAGTATCCATGCTGATATAAAAACATGTATTCAGACATGTGAAATATGTCAGAAAACCAGTACTCACATCCCAATGACTGCCCCTCTGAACCCTTTGCCAATCATAGAAATCCCCTTTCAGGAATTGGGGTGGACATCATGGACCTTTAGAAACATCTAGACTGGGTAACAAATGTGTTCTTGTTGATGTTGATTGTGTGACCAGATACCCAGATGCATTCCCTATGCGGAACAATACTACTCAGCAAATTCTAAAACATCTGCTACCATATTTTTTCAGGGTTGGCTTTCCTAAGAAAAAATCCTGATGGATCAAGGTTCACATTTTATGAACAAGATCATGGGAGAAGTCAAGGTGCTACTTCATATTACCACCTTACGAACTTCAGTGTACCATTTCCAAACAGATGGTTTGGTGAAGAGATTCAATAAAATGCTTAAAATGATCCTAAGAAGGTTGGTAGATAAGGATAGGAAGGACTGAGTCCATATATTCCACTAGGCATTGTTTGCAGTGAGGAAAACCCCTCACGCATCTACTGGATTCTCTCCTTTCGAGCTCCTCTATGGTAAGAAACCTAGAGATGTCCTGGACATGCTCCGGTAGACCTGGGAAGAACAAGAAGAGGCACCATCTACCCTTTTGCAGATCGCTACCAGACTGCAAGAGCATTTGAAACTTGTTAGAGATCTAGGTTATACTCATATGGAAAAGGCCCAACTCCAGCAAAAATCCAACTATGCCAAAAAGGTGGGTTTAAGATCGTTTTCTGTAGGACCGAAAGTATTGGTCCTCTTGCCTACCTCGGAGAACAAGCTTGTTTCTAAGTGCATGGTCATATGAAATACTAGAATGAACAGGAACCTGTTCTTATAAGGTAGCACAACCTGACAGAAAACAATAGGTACATCTAAATCATGTAAATCTCTTAAAAGAGTGGATGGAAAACCTGTCTGCCACCAATGCCACAATACTATCCTATTTTGTACCAGAAGAGGTATACAACTTTGAATTAATTCCTCAAGAACTATGTAAGCAACAACAAGAAGATTTGAAAGATGTAATTATCTCCTTCCCCAATGTATTCTCTGAGAAACCAGGAAAAGTGAAAGGCACCTATCACTATATCAGAACACTTAAGGGAAAAGTGGTTCACCTGAAACCCTATAGACTCTTGGAAGCATGCAAACAGACAGTGGTTGAGGAATTGAATAAAATGTTAAGAGCGAATATTATCGAACCCTCTTCATGCCCGTAGTCCTCCTCTATCGTATTGGTCACCAAACCTGACCATTCCTGGTGGTTTTGCATAGATTTCTGCTAAGTCAATGCCATTTCCGACTTGCTTGTCTCGTGCCACGCATCGATGACCTAATTGATAAACTCGGAAAAGCCACCTTTCCATCAACCCTAGACTTAACAAAAGGGTACTGGCAGGTCCCATTGTATTGACCTGATAAATAAATTACAGCTTTCTCGACACCCCAAGGGCTATTGCAGTTCAACGTCCTCCCTTTTGGCTTACACAGTGCAAATTGTTACATCCCTACTCTGATTTCTGTGGAGCTTATATTGACAATATCGTAATTTATAGTAAAATTTGGGAAGACCACCTTTTCCATCTCTTTACCATTATGAGAGCACTCAGAGAAGCTGGCCTAACTGCCAATCCATCAAAATGCATACTGGCCCAATCAGCTGTGAAATACCTCGTTTCTTTGTGGGGAATGGTAGGTAGTGTGCAACCTCAAAGTTTGAAAATGAAAGCTGTACCCTACACCTAAAATTAAAATAGACCTCAGGGCATTTTTAGGGTTAATTGGCTATTACCATAGGTTTATCCAAAACTTCTCGGACAGGCCGGCCAGGTTGACAGATAAACTAAAGAATGCCGAACCCCAGAAAATGCATTGCACGGGTGAAAATTATATATGTTACAACAACCTAAAACAAATCCTGTGGTAGAACCCAATCCTAAAGGTAGTAGATTTCCCAAACGAATTTGTATTTCAGATAGACGCTTCCCTTACAGGTTGGGGACCAGTCTTATTACAAATTTGCAACAGATTGGAACATCCCATTTTGTTTACAAGTCACAAATATTTCCCACGTCAATAAAATTACTCCAAGCTGGAATTAGAGGCCCGTGCCATCAAGTGGACCATTATCCATCTCAGATACAACATCCTAGGAAGAAGATTCATGCTTGTCACAGACCATTCTCCACTAATTTGGATTAGCCAACAAAAAGACTCTAACCCGCAAGTCATGCGATGGTTCTTAGGCCTGCAACTCTACTGTTTCACTGTGGAGCACTGAGAGGGAAAAGACCAAGGGAATGTGGATTTCCTCGCTTGGTTACCCTGTGAAACAGATACGGCTACATTGCATACGTGAAGGGTATGTGAGAAACCTGAAGGTGTCTCACCCGCTTGTCCCCGGGGATCTGTCATCTAGGTAGCCAGGACACGGCCATCGCTTTTGGATCCAGTTCCTGAGTCTGGACCAGTGTGGGAGAATGACCTGGATGAGGGCTCTTTGGGGAGTGGAAGTGGGACACCGGAGGGTGAGACGTGAAATCCCCTTCCTTGTAACTCTGTTTCTCCTTCCAACCCCCACCCCGTTTCCCGACACAAAAACGTTCTAACGTACAGTTCACTGTGAGCGACAATGGACTAACACTAGAGCCGTATACCTGACATGTCCCAACACTCTGGTCAGGCACGGTCAGGCAATTACTGATCATTACACACACCTGACTTCCATCACACTTCGGGTAAATAAAGGGGTAGACCTGCACTCAAGTCCCTGATCCTTCAGGTATAGAATGCTAATATCCAAAATTGGATCAGTAGAATGGAATGACACTAAACTAAATTTTAATACATTTCAAAAATGTATTCAATAAACTCATCACAAGAAAGAAATAATCTAAATATCGTAAAAATCAATAAAAAACAATTACTTCATACTGACAGTCATAGCCACATACAAAACTCATTCAGACATTCACACATCACACTTCTACACATGGATAAAAGGTGCAGCACAAAAGCACACTCTGAGCGAGGCAAAAAACATGAGGAAACAGCAGTTCCAGGAACGCAGTTTAATACAAGGAGAAAGACGGCGAGACCGTAGAGGGTTGCAAGAAGGGAAGCACCCTTGACCTATAAAGAATGCTACTTTCTTGAACCTTGGAAAGTAAGAAACATAAGACAAGGAAGTAAATCTGATCAAACTTGCAACCAAGGTGGGGAAGAGAGCGATTGCCGCAGTGGTACTGTCCTTGGCTCCTACAAGAAAGCACAGCCGGTGAATCAGAGAGACTGATATTAAACCAGCTTGTGGTTTGAACCAAGGTTGCAAGCAGCAGCATTGTATAAAGAGAACAGTGTGTGAAGCATTTGGGATAAGCGACGCAAATACAATTGAAAGCTAAAAGAAACATTTGAACTTTGTAACTGAACTTTGGGAAATCAAGGAAAGATACTGTACACAGAGTGGTCAGGTACCACGTGGGTGCTCATTCTAAAGTCTCTGTCAGGTATCCATCTGATGCTGAGTGGGAGAGAAATACTGAGATCGAAGTAGTCATGCAATGGGTCAAGCTAAACCCTGTGCACACTCGAAAGTCTTTGATAGTTTAAAGTAAATCCAAATTGATCTGAGCCCAACTGAGGGAGACTAATTGAACCTTGTTTATGAAAAGAATCTGAGCCTGGAAGAGGAGGATTCCACGTTGAATTTTATTTTGCTTATGAAAAGGACCTGAGCACGGCAGAGGGGCATCCAGGGTAAACACCCAAGTTGAATTCTGAAGAGAACATTTATGTGTTGTTTCTGGTACAGCGGGCACTCTGCATCAAGAGAGAGAAGTTAAGAGACTTGGACAGAGAATGTCCTGAACTGGGAAAATGGAATTGTATCCTTGTGATGCAGAGTGTGTGCTTTGCTCGAGGGACCCGCCTTGCCCCGTGCTGAAAACATGGGGAAGGAAGTCCAATGACCCGAGCACCCTGACATATTATTTTGTGAACACTTCTTTCTTTTTCATGAACATAACCCGACATTATTTGTATTTAGTGGTAAGGATTGTCAATAGTTTTATTTTTATTTTTTTAGTATAGGCCCTTTTAATTTAACAAGACTCCACTAGGACTGCATTATTATTATTTGATGGTCGTAGCTTGATCACATTTATAGTATTAGGTTTAGATACGTGTTTATCTCACCCTTACAAAAGTTCAAGAAACACCCCTCAACTGTGGTCACTTATGTCTGTCTTAGTATTGCCACCATATGTTCCTTACATTACCTACTGTAGTGCCTACTGAGCTGAAGGGCCAATTCACTCAACTATGCCCAATGCCCTTCATGTACACCTGGACAACACCCACTATGAATACCCTCGAATTCCCATCCAAAATCTCTGCACGTACAGCCGCAGAAAATCTCCTAACCTAGTCTTTTTCCTACTTTAGCCGTCCATCGTTGCCAATTCCACAGACCTGTCCTTACAACAATTCTTACTGTCTGTATTTCCTTAATTCACCATCTCCTTCATTTTGCCCATAAGTTTATATATATATATATATATATATATATATATATATATATATATATATATATATATATATATATATGTATATATATATATATATATATATATATATATATATATATATATATATATATATATATATATATTTTTTTTTTTTTTTTTTATGTTTATTGGTTTCAAAGTCAAAAAAACTAAATAAATTGTTTACAAGACGAAAGGAAAACCTTTAACATTATATTGCATTAATTCTCCATTCACTCCTTAACAAAACAACTTAAAAAGGAAGACATATGCATATGGACGATGACCAAAAAATCAAAACCCTCTTATATAAAATAACATCTAAGCCTTTCCCTTCTTCAAAACTTTTTTTTTTTAAAAACACATCGCGATGAGCATTCCAGGCTGGTTTCAATCCCACTTCCAAGCCGAAGATTAAGCTAGGGATTTCCCTCTTCTCTCTTTTCCACCCCCCGACTTAATACAAATTCCAACATTTTCATTACAGCAATTACCAATCCTATGTGCTCTCCCATTAGAACCCATTCCCAACAATCAGAAGGACTTAAGGATTCCCCCACTATCCTATATTTTTCTAGAAAGAAACTTCTGATGTTTTTTAGGGATTCGCAGGCAGAAATCGTGCATTGGTGTTTCCATCGAGTCAATGGACTTGCAAAATCGATATTGGGAATTTTCCACCCCCGGCATTTTCCTCAACCAATGTACTTCTCTGGTATCTACAATATTCAAACGACATCTAAGTAACATATCTCTTTACATTGACGAGGGACATTTTTACAGGTATTTTGGCAGAGAATTAAGGCCCTTTACGTCCACAATACGGCAGCACCTTAATTTGTCCTTCCCACACTGTTCTAGAGTGTCAATTCAATCCCATGCAGCAATTTCTTTTTTTTTATCTTCAATGAGTTTCTCATCACCTCAATATCTCTTGATTTCAAGATCTTCTCTACTTTTAATCTCTAGAGATCTAGATGTTTATCTTGGCTGTCTTTACTTAAATCCAAGATGGCAAATGGTACAATTAGAGTATCCTGGGGACATTTCCTATATAGAGCCATAGTTTTCCACAACACCATTGATTCTAATGATTGCAATTTAAGCATTTGTCTAATTGCACAAATTGGGAGTCCCTTTGGAAGTCTCAATACATTCCTCCAAAAATAACCCTCTAGTTTCTCCCACACTAAGCATGATAGATGGAGGGTGGACTCTGATGCATATGTTAAAACGTTCACCATCTTTTGCTTATAGGAGGAGATTATTGGGATTAGTGTGAATTTTCCAAATTTACGATGAAAGGACCTTCACTGATTTGTCAACGGAATTAGCCTTGATTGCAAATACTGGTGGCAGTCCACTTCAATTCTACTCCTATTTATATTCACCCTCATATTTTCAGCTATTTCCAGTGGAATATCCTCTACCCTCCATGTAAATTCCCCCACCTTCTTTTTACCAGCCACTTTCATGGTCACAATTTTCGATTTTGCAGCATTTATTTTCATGCTGTTCTCGCTGAGATAGGTCTCAAAGGCACTTAACCGTCTCTGCAGACCGATTAGCATCTGATCTAAAAAGACAAAATCTTCAAATAAAATCCACAACACCTCCAAACTGTTGATTTTTGGAGGAAGGCCCTTACCCCTCTTTGTGAGTCTGACAGATCAGCTATATAAAGGCAGAACAGCAGAGGTGCCAGAGCACAGCCCTGCTTTAATCCACGGAAGGTCTGGATCGCTTGAGAGAGAAGCCCATTTGCCGACAGACGGAACCTGACAGAATTGTTAGTATACTAGGCTTCTATGGCTTCGATCAGGTCTTCCGGGCATCGCCAGGCCCTCATTTTGGGACACAGTTTCCCCATGATAACTTGATCGAATGCTTGTTCGATGTCTACAAAAGCCAAGTAGAGGGTTTTTCCTGCTTCCAAGGCCCTCTCTTTTAGCAGATTTATAAGATTGAGGGCCGTCCCTACACCCTTAACAAACCCTGTCTGCCTAGAGTCCAGAATCCCACTTTTCTCTGCCCATGCTCTTAAGTCTCTCAGCAGTACCGTCACAAAGAGCTTACCAATCAAATCCAACAATGCAATGGGGCAATAATTTATGGGCTCAGCCCAGTTACTTTTTTTAAAAATAGGAACAATATTGGCCTCTCTCCAAGATGCTGAAATCACTTTATTCACCATAATTTGGAAGAACATGGTTACTAAGAGCTTCCCCCACTGTTTTTTGTTCTTTTTCAGCTCGTGATTTGATAGGACGTCCGGCCCCACAGCACGCGATGAGCTCAAAATGCCTATCATCATGGTTGCATCATGTTCATCAAATGCGAAATCCCATACTCAGGTGGAGGATCCACTCTTCACACACCCACTCCACCCTGGATCAGCAAACAAGGACAAATAATGTTGTACCCAGTCTCCCTCAGATACCATACTAAGGGTCTTTGGTTGACAGAAAACTCCTCCATTATTAATTCCCAAATATTTTTGGAATTCTTAGCACATACCGCTTTCAGAGTACATTCCGCATCATTTTGTGCTCTGATAACCTTGGCGCTCTTACACCAATTTCTATATCTCTGTCGAACTTTTCTTATTCTTTCAGATTTAAAAATGTACTCATCCTTCTCAATATCTTTTACCTCTATTCACATCTTTCTTTGCCTAGCTACTAATTCCAGATCATACACATGTTTCTGCATCCAATTGTATTTTAATTTAGGGTCACCTTTTCGAAATATTTCAGCGGGATCATCCTGGATTTGCGCAAAGTTTCCACCCCTTACTTTGGCTACCTCATGATGTTGTAATTTCAAATGATCACCACCCACCCTACTTCCTCCTCTCCCATTTTTTTCAAATCCTTTCCCGTTTCCCACCATGAGATATGTATAGCCAACAGATCCTGATCACTAAATGCATGTGTCCTAATCGAAAACCACTCTGCATTCTCTCTAAGGTTCTCTGACACAAAGCAGTAGTCTATACTTGACTCCAACTTCCCACATCTCCATGTGGGGCAGCTAGACATGTTCCCCCCTTGTTTGAGCATTCAACATGTGTATCTCCCTCATTCTCATATTAGACATCCACTCCCTTTCTCTTTTCTTCCATTTGCTCTGCTTCAATAGCTGACCAGTTTTATCCAGTAACCGATTATTTAAGTCACCATAGATGACAATCTTTGCCTCCTCCCAACCATACATCACCTCATCAATTATTTTCATTATGGAATCAATACATGTTGTCTCTTTTGACATATTCACACGCCAATAAATATTGATTAACACTAATGATGGTCTTAAGAGGTCCACCTTTTTTTTTAGATGACAAATGGGTTGGTGCACATGCTTATTATCACACTCCAACCGTATTCGACCCTAATTAGAGCCAAAAAGGCCCACAAACGGGTGACCAGTTATTCCCTTTGAGGCCGGATTTAGGAAGGCTAAATAGCCTTCACTTTGGGGCACCTTCCTTAACCAGGTCTCTTGAAAAACCACAATTTCAAATAACTCCAAATCGGGGACTTTTTCATTAAATATAGACCGTAACCCTCTGGTGTTCCAACAGCCAATCTTCAGGGAACCTGGTCTTTTTTCATTTAAAGTCTAATCAGCTCTAGGACTCTTTAATACTTTAGCCAACCAATACCATGAAGTCTCCTCACATTTGCTGACATCTTGTTTCACCAACTCCCTTTCATTCCTTTTATCCTCGTTTGAGATTGTGAATTTCAAGGGAGATCGATCTTTCCTTATGTGGTTGGAGCTTGTTTCATCCCTTTCATTTCTCACGGTCTCGCTTTTCCTTACATCTGTTTTTTGGGACGTAGAAGTTAAAGTATTCCTCTTTATTTCTCTGGGAACTTTTGCTTCCCTCCAATTTGCTTTTATTTTAGCCTGATAATCAATGATTTCATATCCCAACCGCAGGAATTTCTCTTTTGATGCCCGCACTAGTTACTTTTTGGATTGCGAGTTCAGATGTAATATAACCCAATCTGTTCTTTTCTCGCCCACATATATATTCAAACCTGAATCCTTACCTAGCCAAAGTCATATCCTTCTTCCAAGCTCTCCTGCTCTCACATACCAACTCTATTTGGCAGCCCTCATTCTTTAAAACTCACTATTCCAGTCGCTCATTCATCCTCTATTGCTGGTTCACTTTGACTCCTACAGTACATTCCTTCCATGCCTCTCCACTGCCTTAAGCTCCTCCAAGTGCACCTGCTATACCCAAGTCTTCTCATCTCTTTATTCACATCCATTTACACTCTACCCCACCCTGCAGGCTATGAAAACCATCCCTCAGCTATGCTCAAGGCCTCCAATTTGACACCTTCACCTGTTACTTGTCAGAAATGTCTAAGAGAAGGGATACCCTGATTACTGCCTCCTCCGCCTCCACTTCTATGCCTTGCAACCTACTTCCCCTCTCTCTACTCCTGGCTCTCTTTGTCATCTACTACCCTGGCACCCATCCTTCAGGCTGAAATCATTGAGCTTATGGCCCTTTAGAAGCGTGCATGAAATGGATGGGTCCACAGAGTAATTCTTAGTCCAAATAACTGAACCGACTCAGAAAGATGGCAAAGATAATGTTTTATTAACAATTATCTAAAACAGGAGTTACAATGAACATAAATGGACGTTCGCTCAATTTTCTCTCAGCGATCTTTACACAAAAACATATTTATATACCAAAAATACGTCAGAGGTGATGTCATACTACGTGGTAAATAATGAGAAACCTGCTAGGGATTGGGATAGGATTAAGGGGAACATCTAAGTATACATTACATAGGAACTAGGATTGTTATTGGCTTCCCACTGTCAGGTGGACAATATATTCCTATCTCTAAGATATGTAATCTTTAAAATCATTAAGTACACGGTTTGCAATTTGTCTTCAAACTATAAGGTCCTTCATTATACGGGCCTCTACAATTTGTTAGCACTCTTGTGCCATGTCTGGAACATTCCTTCCACTTATCAGCATGTAAGCCCAGACCCAGGTGCAAGGAATTGGGCCTGACTCTATCTCCCCATCCAATAAGCCCAACATCTCTCATCACCCGAATCTACTGCCATGGAGACTGGCTTTGAACTTGGCCTTGCAAAGTATCCTTGTCTCTCAGAATACATGTGAGTGCAGGCACTCCCTATCGTTCTTCTAGGACTCCAAGCTCGCCTCTATTTTAATCCCTGGCTCCCTTGACAGGAGACCACGATTTAATCAATTTTGCAGGTTTTGAAATTTCTTAAATGAATCAAACTTGGAACACTCAGTGTTCTTTCTTTGCACCTTAATAAGAGAATATTCATCCTTCGCACTTCCACTCCTTTCAAGAATGGATAGCTGACCATGGCTGCTTCAGTTTTGATACCAGGCCAGACAGTTTTGCCATGCAGCACGATTTCAGCTTATTCTAGCTGCAATACAATTCTTGCCTTTCCTCTTCATGTGTCCTGGCTTACTAAAATTCATGATAATGATTTCCAGCTTCTATACAATGGTGGCTTCACCTGTATTCCACTCACTGCATATAGCCAGCTTCTACGATGACTTAGTTTCCCTTGCATTTCAGCATCTGTAAAATTATTGAATGGTTAATTCTCTGCAGCACTTTGTGCACGTATAATCTTTATCGTATTTAAAAGATCCCTTGGCTCCTTAATATCTCATTAGTTTGTATAGGTTCCATACATCCTCTTCAGCCAGTATCTCGAGACGTTGCACATGTCTCTTGAGACGTCACTCGCTTTTCTCTTTGCTCTTTTACATATTCCCTCAGGCAGTTCCTCCCTCAGATTGTCGTCTCTCCAGGGATACATTTGATAGGGTTGTCACAATGGGTATTTTCTCTTGAATATACGCTGGGGTATTGACACAACTGCTGGTGTCAAACACGGCACGATCTCAGGCTTCCAACACATAGGAGGTAGGGGGGGTGGGACTTCCTGCTGAGCCATGTAACTGCTCCTCTACATTCCCCCCTCTGGTCGAGTCCTCGACCACCTCCTCAATCGTTTCCACATCCTGATATTTTCTCTTGAAAAACTGTTTCTTTGGAGTTCATATCTTCATCAACCTCATCAGGGACCCGGCTGATTTGACATGTTCATCTACACTCCAGGTCATGTAGTTGTATTGTCCATTCGGAGTACAATAGACCCATCATCCAACGTACTACTTATGATTCTTCGGATACAGGAATGTCATTCCTTCAGGTGCTACAATGCTGGCCTCTGTGGAATCCATGAGAACAGAGAGGTAAACCAACTGTCATCTTCAATGTCATCTGCCTCATCTTCCAGCTTGTTATGCAGATCTGTCAACAACATTATGGCTCTGTCAAGGTCGCATTTTCTTCATCATGTGAAGATATGAATATGCAACATGATGGCCCTATTTTGGAGCAAACTCCTCCTTCGATTGCTGTTATCATGTCAAGAAAGTGCCTGTTCTGAAGGGTCATTAATCGTATGGCCCTCAGCTCTTCCTTGATCGCACTGAATCCTTTTATAGTAGCATTGATCCTCTGCAGAAGCTCCCATCTCGTGATCTGCAACCACTTGGAGTTTGCTACTGTTTGGATGCCAGGCATGATTAGAGTCGTAAATATTGTGGCAGTCTTACTGAACAACCTGTGTTCATCAGGAATAGAGTCATATGCTGTTATTGATTTGGCTAAGAAATAATTCTCCCCTTGTTCGACGGAGAAGTACAAGAAATCTTTGTTTTCTCAAATGGGCATCCACTTTTGGGAATTCACCAATGTTTAGGACGCTTTGTAGAATCACTAATGCAGCAACATGGATGAGTACCAACAAACATACTCCACCCCAATCCTTGGTCAACCTTATGTATGCTCTAGATCCACAAGACCAATATTGGTCCATGAGGATGACTGACCCTTCTGCTATCCTAGGAACATCAATTGTGGTTTTAGATTCTTTGTTTTCTCCCACAAGATTATTTCTGTGTCTTCAGAAGCACAACGTCAAATTAGTCAATGGAATTACAACTACTGGGCCTGATACATCTTCTACCCATGTCAGTAGTTTGTCATGTTTAGCCCATGACTTCAAACACCCATCCTTCACCCTTTGCACCTCTTGTACGTATTCTGTCTTCAGTAAATGAGCTGCGCAGGACATCATTCCTTCTTCATATCCCTTTTTGGACTACATTCATCCATAGATCAAAAATTGAGTTTGTTCCCAACATCCAGATGATCCAGCTATTTCCGTCACTTCAGGGCAATTCATTCTCTTCACCTCTTCAACGACCACCTCATCCTGTCCTGCAGCAGGATACACAAGCATGTTGTTCTTCCCTCCAGGATCCCTTTCCATGTGTAAGGTCTTGATGTAGTCATCCTGGTATGGAAACAACAATTTTTATCTCCATCGTAAAGTACCCAGCTTCCTTGGAATTGTCCTCGAGTTGTACATGTGCAACATGACAGAGACACCTTGCATCGTGCTCTGGAACCTCTCTGGCAATGAAAGTTCGTAGTGTATTCATGGCATAGGGGATGAGATAGCAGATGTAAAAACCCTCCTTGGATGCTTTCTCCCCCAATTTTCTCATGTGCTGGCACCACCTGGTATTCCCCAAATGTGCTGCGTTATCTAGATAGGTATTTATTCCTTCGCTATCTTCCTCTGCATTTCTCTTCTGTCTCCCAAAGGTTGTGCAATACTCATGAAGTAAATCAAAAGCAGTTTTCATAGTAGGGAGAATCATAGGGACTTCTCCTTCAGCAGAAGTACTAACATGACAGACTGTGAAAGATGAGAAACAGAAAGACAAAGAGAACAATTATGCAAGCGTATATTATGCATACAAACATAGGCATCCATCTCTCACGCCATTCGACCACGTATTGCACTTGTTCATCTTCTAGAACCATGTCACTTTCTTCTTTAATCATTTTTAATACAATCATCACATTTATTTATGTTTGTACCTGTAAAATCTGTTCAATTATAGCAATAAGAAGTCTTCTTGTCACTGAGCCATTTTTAGGATCCTGTAAGAAAGTGTGGATACTAACATCTCTTCTAACAAGGGCAGGGTAAGAAAGAAGTATAAACACAAAGACAGCTAGCACAAGCTGATGAATGTCACTATCGGCAGGTACCATATGTTTAATTACTTAAACAGATGTTCTCCATAAAATGAATCTGGATACTGATATTGTTTCCAATTTTTAAACAAGAACTGACATTTAGGCATAACTCTGATGCGTCAATATGTAATGAATAAGAAATGATATCCGATACATTGCGCCTATCTTAATTTTAATCTTATGGTACACTACAAAAGCCCTAAAAAATAGGCACAGTTCCAAAAAAGAAATTAGTCCCTCAAAGGGCACTGTTACAGATAGTTGAAAAGAAATACGTCCCTCGACATGTGTTTCTCATTTTATTGTTTATAGTGGTTCCTTAGGAGGGTTACTGTCATAATTCTGACTTAATTCCGGAAATGAAATATTTTGTTTTAGTTTAAAATAATAGCGCTTATTGGTTTGCATAACACAAATGCATAGCTTGCAGCAATCGAGACTCTACACTTGATAGTAGTACATTTGTCAAGGCGGAATACTTATAGCATGATAAATCATTTATTTGCAAAGATCTTTTTGTTTTAGGTGCAGAATGTTGCCTTGGTTGTCTGGCTCTTCTCTAGCTGATTTACCTGAATCTACAAAATAGATGTGGGTTGTACTTTTTGCAGTGTCCCCTCTTGAATTGGGATTGTCAGGTTTCTAATCTGGCATAAAGTTTACCTTGAAAATTAGGTACAATTGGGTTAGGTTTTCCTTAGAGCTTGGCCTATTAATTATGCTTACGTGATCCTCATAGTTAGTACTAGTTTCTAGTAGTTTCTGTATAGTATGATGGACTTTCGCTATATCAACCAAAAATGTATACATGCATTCTAAATTCCAGATATGCTGTAGCATGTAAAAACATTTTAAAAAATAGTGGAACCCTGTGTGAAAAATATTCCCTAATTTTACTTATGTTGAGTTATTCGTTTTGGTTAAAAATGTAGCATACCCGTATGCAGTTTTTAGGTAGGGGCTGAACTAGCTAGTATATTATGTAAGATCAAATGTGATGGTTTACACAGTGAATCATAGCTTGCTCGTTATGGCCTATAGAGTTGGTATCCAGTAGGCATGCTTCTATTGTACTAAAACCCAGAAAGTTCTGAAATACATTTTGCATCTCTGTATCTTCATTTAAACCAGTGTGGCAACTGTCCAATAGGCATATCAACTGTGCCTCCCTTGATCGTTGTTCTGACTTGAGTGTCGTGTAGACCGTTGAGACCTCCGTCCCCAAGTGACGCACAGGGGAACCAAAAGAAACCCGCTGTGCGACCTTTGGAGCCACAGGTGGGAGATGTTACTTCCCGGATCCACGGAACCTCTGGAACACCGATGCTGCTGCAGAAAGAACGAGGTTAAGTACCAGGCAAATACAATATAACACAGTAATCAAAGGATCTGAGTAGTCTTACCTATCCGGTGATTGGAAAGCCCGGGAAACCTAGTGAAGGAGGTTCGAGACTCAGATGAGAGGCGTCCTCAGAACAATAGGGAACGGAGTCAGGTGTGGCTACAGGAGAGTCCACCTGTAGAGCTGAAGATGTAGTTTGAGTTCCCAAAGGGCAATGGCGTAGAAGTCCAACAAAGTACCAAGGGATGATCCGAAGACAGGTGAGGGACGGGTCGAGGTTCAGCAATGGTTAAACAGTTCCAAGCAAAGGTACAAAAGGGTAATCCGAAGAAGTCCAGGTGAAATATCCAAGATCAAGGTAAACCAACAGAGTATATCAAACGTAGCGCCAAACAGAGTCGAAGACAGCTGAGAAGCGATGAGTGCTCCGTGCATTAAGCTTTATATACTGTGCGCTTCTGAGTCATGTGACGTCCACCAAGGTCACGTGGGGAACGCCGCTCTGAATCACGTGAGCAAATGAATGATCTATGCGGAGGTGTTCCGCCGCCCCTTCTGCTGTATGTTCTCCATGGCAACTGCCAATGCAGGAAGGGCTGCAACCGGGCACGTACATTGTACCTGGTATAGATCTTTCGGTCCTTTGGGGCAACCACCTCACGTCGTGAGTCTCGGAACCTGGAGGGAGTAGTGTGGGAACCCGAGGTAGGTGTTGTGGAGATGTTAGCAGTGTTCTGGTGTGCAGAGGAAAGTCTAACATAGCCCCCCCCCAACGGCCCACGACCCCGTGGGCAGGACGGGTGATCCCTATGGAACCGGGCCACCAACCGAGGAGCGTTAACGTCCAGGGCGGAAACCCAAGAGCGCTCCTCCGGGCCATAACCCTTCCAATCCACCAAATACTGAAGCCGACCCCTAAACCAACGGGAACCCAAAATGGCTGACACTTCAAAAACATCAGGGGAAGCCAGGGACACCGGGGCTGCTGGAACCCGAAGGCGGGAGGAATCAGGGCAGGGCTTGGGGAGAGATACATGAAAAACAGGATGGATACACCAAGAGTTCGGAAGAACCAAACGAAAAGCCACTGGATTCACAACCTGAGAGATCACATACGGGCCAACAAAGCGAGGCAGAAGTTTCCGACAACCAACTAGACGAAGGTGACGGGAAGACAACCACATCTTAGAACCCACCGCCAGGGGAGGGGCAGCCAAGCGCTTACTATCAGCACGGGACTTCATAGAGGCCTTTGCTTCAGTAAGATTGACCAGAGTACGAGCATGAACAGCAGACAGATCCCTAAGACAAGCCGTGGCCGCAGGATTCAAAGAGATAGAGGCGTCAGGAACAGGCAAAACCTTGGGGTGTTGGCCATAGAGGGCGTAGAAAGGAGAAAAACCTGTAGCAGAGTGAGCAGCGTTATTGTATGTGAACTCGGCAAGCCGTAAAGTACTCAGCCAGGAGGACTGTTGTTGCAAGATAAGACAACGGAGATACTGCTCCATAGATTGATTCGTCCTTTCAGTCTGCCCATCAGTCTCGGGGTGATAAGCCGAGGAATACCTGGTATCGATGCCAAGCAGCTTAGTCAAAGCTCTCCAAAAACGAGAGGTGAACTGCGACCCACGATCGGAGATAATGACAGAAGGAAGCCCGAACAATGAGAACACAGATTCAAAAAACAACCCAGCCAGGACCGATGCCAAAGGAATCCCCTTACAGGGAACAAAGCGAGCCATTTTTGTGGAAGTATCTACCACCACCCAGATGGTATCAAAACCCTGCACCTTGGGGAGATCGGTCACGAAATCGATAGTCAGTGTGTGCCAAGGTCTTGGGGGTACCGGTAGCGGAAGCAGCAGGCCGATTGGACGACCTCTTCGATGTTTGGCCTGAGCGCAGACAGAACAAGAGTTGACATAGCATTCTACGTCGCGCTTCATAGAGGGCCACCAACACCAGCGCTTTAGGAGATCCATGGTACATTCCTGGCCGGGATGGGCATTAAAGGGAGCATCATGAGACCATTCAAGGGCCATGTTACGGGTGTCAGGCGTGGGGAGAAACAAGCGATCATGCAAGAATGGTAAACCATCACAATACACTGGATCCCAATCCTGCAGTTGGTCAGAATGACTGCTCGTCCAAGCTCGCACAGAATCCAACAATGATAGAGAGGGAGTGCAGAGACAAATCACAGGACTCTTACCTAGAACTGTATCGGGAAAGGTTGGCAACGAGACTCCACCCGGAGAGCGTGACAAGGCGTCCGCTTTCCCATGAGTGATCCCAGGACGATGAGTGATGTGAAAATCAAAAGCGGAAAAGAACAGATGCCACCGGACCTGTCTGCTGTTGATGCACTTTAGGGAGGCCAGATCCTGCAGGTTCTGATGATCAGAGTAGACAGTGATTGGATACTTAGCCCCCAGGAGATGATGGCGCCAGACTCGAAAGGCGTCCATGACAGCCAGAAGTTCCTTCTCCGTTACAGTATAATGGGTCTCAGTACTGGAAAACTTACGGGAGTGATATGCCACCGGGTGCAACTTGCCCGTCGTAGGACATGTCTGAGACAACACCGCACCGAGGGCAAAAGAAGAGGCGTCCGTCTCGACTATGAATGGAAGTTCGGGATTGGGGTGCTGAAGAATTGGTGCAGTGGTGAAAGCAGTTTTCAGAGCCTCAAAGGATTCCTGATGTTCCTTTCGCCACTGGTAGGGTACTTGAGGGCTAGTAAGAGCCATAAGTGGGGCCACAATTGTGGAAAAGGACGAAATAAAGCGCCTGTAAAAGTTGGCGAAGCCCAAAAAGGCCTGCAAGGCCTTGAGTGTCTGAGGAATCGGCCAATCTAAGACCGCCTTGACCTTGGATTCGTTCATGGATAATGCCCCAGGGGTTATGTGGAAGCCCAGAAACTCAACAGACGTTTTATGAAACTGACATTTCTCGGGTTTGGCAAACAGCGAATGTTCCCTCAGACGGGATAAGACCTCCCGAACATGCTGTACATGGTCATCAAAATTCTGTGAAAAGATTAAGATATCGTCCAGATAAACAACCATGTATACATCCAGTATATCCCTGAATATGTCATTCATAAAACGCTGGAATGTTGCCGGGGCGTTACATAGGCCGAAGGGCATGACTAGGTATTCATACAACCCGTAACGGGTGCAAAAGGCAGTTTTCCACTCATCGCCCTCGCGGACGCGCACTAGATTGTATGCGCCCCGAAGATCCAGCTTGGTAAAAACGGAAGCATGGGATAATCGATCCAGGAGGGGGGTAATCAAAGGGATTGGATACCTGTCCTTTTTGGTGATGGCGTTAAGGCGTCGGTAATCCACACAAGGACGTAAATCCCCCTCTTTCTTGGGTACAAAAAATATAGGACTTGCAGCTGGGGAAGTAGAAGGGCGAATGTGTCCTAGTCGTAGGGCGTTCTGGACATACAGTTTCAGAGCTTGTTCTTCTGAGGGGGACAGAGAATAGATCCTGCCCGAAGGAACGGTAGAGTCTGGGATTAGTTCAATCGGGCAGTCATATGATCTGTGTGGAGGAAGCACCTCAGAAGAACCGCGATCGAAAACTGACTCGAATTCTTTGTATTCAGAGGGAATCCCGGTAACTACCCCTCCGACGGTATGAGAATTCACAACCGTTGGTCCACCATCATTCAATGAGAGCTGAGCAAGAGCTCCCAAAGCTCGTGACGGAGTATCTGTTTCTAAATGGGTTGGGAGACAAAAGTTCTGGCAGGTATCCGACTCAAAGAGTACTTTGCCTGTTTGCCAATTAATCAAAGGATTGTGTTAACGCAACCATGGTATTCCTAATATGATACCGAACTGGGGTGTGGTGATCAAGTCAAAACTTAGCGTCTCTGTGTGAATGTCTTGTATAGTCAATAATAGAGGGGCAGTTTGGTGTCTAACGGGACCAGAGACTAGGGCAGTGACATCTACGGCCTGAATCGGTTCAGGTCGGGTTTTCACCACTAAAGGTAGATTGAGGGAATGGGCTAAAGCAATGTCTATGTAATTCCCTGTGGCACCAGAGTCAATGATGATCGTGACTGCGTGAGAGATACCCGCAGAAGGACAAAGAGTGGCCTGTACAAAGATGGGCTGGATACGAGCGAAAGCAGGAGTGGCACCCGAGATGAAGACTGGAAACTCGACCTGTTCTCCGGATCTAAGGTCGAGCTGTCCGAAAAACCTGGGACTTCTTGGGACGTCGAGGGCATTCCTTAACATAATGTCCTGTGGTGCCGCAATAAAAACATGCATTATCCACCCTCCTACGTTCTCTCTCAGATGTCGTGATAGGACTACGTAAACCTCCCACTTGCATAGGTTCCTCAGTGCTGGAGGCTGGAGTACTGACAGCTGTAGGATGAGAGAAACCCAACTCAGCCCTGCGCTCTGAGCGACGTGCATCTACCTGTAGGGCAAGATCCACTAGTTCTTGATAGTGAGTGGGTACAGTAGGGATCACGGCCAAGGCATCTTTCATTGGATTATTCAACCCTCTATAGAATATGACCGCCCGCTTGCTTTCTGGCCATGATGTTTCGGCGACCCATTGGTTGAAGTGGGTAATGTAGTCTATCAAGGTCCCTCTCCCCTGGGTTAGTTCTAACAACTCCAAATCCCTATATTGTGCCTTGTGTCGAGTGTCGAAGACTCGGGACATCTCGGTAACTAACAAATCAAAATCATAGAGAACCGGACTATTGTTCTCCAGTAAAGGATTAGCCCAAGCGGCAGCCGTTCCAGCCAGATGGGAAAGGGTAAAGGCCGCTTTAGCAGTGGAATTAGGGAAGGCCAGAGGTCTACACAGGAAGTGTAACTTGCACTGATTGATGAAGGTCCTGAACTTCTTGGGGTCGCCTTGATAACGTTCAGGAGCGGCCAAGGGAGAAGGGGCTGGAAGGACCACTGGGGTTGGAGCTGGGGTATTTGCCAATGGAGGAGGTGTAGCTGGAGTGGGAGCATCCCCAAATTCAGAGTCTGCAGGTAGGGAATGCTGGACACTCTGTATGGAATCTAGCCTTTGGTGAATCACTGTGTTTGCGGCGGCCATATCTGCCCTTAATACTGTAATTGCCTGAACTAAAGCAGCTATGGGTTCTTCCGTGGACCCCTGCATTATCCAACACGACTAAACGGCTTCTCAGTCTGTTCTGACTTGAGTGTCGTGTAGACCGTTGAGACCTCCGTCCCCAAGTGACGCACAGGGGAACCAAAAGAAACCCGCTGTGCGACCTTTGGAGCCACAGGCGGGAGATGTTACTTCCCGGATCCACAGAACCTCTGGAACACCGATGCTGCTGCAGAAAGAACGAGGTTAAGTACCAGGCAAATACAATATAACACAGTAATCAAAGGATCTGAGTAATCTTACCTATCCGGTGATTGGAAAGCCCAGGAAACCTAGTGAAGGAGGTTCGAGACTCAGATGAGAGGCGGTCCCCAGAACAATAGGGAACGGAGTCAGGTGTGGATACAGGAGAGTCCACCTGTAGAGCTGAAGACGTAGTTTGAGTTCCCAAAGGGCAATGGCGTAGAAGTCCAACAAAGTACCAAGGGATGATCCGAAGACAGGTGAGGGACGGGTCGAGGTTCAGCAATGGTTAAACAGTTCCAAGCAAAGGTACAAAAGGGTAATCCGAAGAAGTCCAGGTGAAATATCCAAGATCAAGGTAAACCAACAGAGCATATCAAACGTAGCGCCAAACAGAGTCGAAGACAGCTGAGAAGCGATGAGTGCTCCGTGCATTAAGCTTTATATACTGTGCGCTTCTGAGTCATGTGACGTCCACCAAGGTCACGTGGGGAATGCCGCTCTGAATCACGTGAGCAAATGAATGATCTATGCGGAGGTGTTCCGCCGCCCCTTCTGCTGTATGTTCTCCATGGCAGCTGCCAATGCAGGAAGGGCTGCAACCGGGCACGTACATTGTACCTGGTACAGATCTTTCGGTCCTTTGGGGCAACCATCTCACGTCGTGAGTCTCGGAACCTGGAGGGAGTAGTGTGGGAACCCGAGGTAGGTGTTGTGGAGATGTTAGCAGTGTTCTGGTGTGCAGAGGAAAGTCTAACAATCGTAGGATTTTCTCTATGTTGCCTCCTTGTGGTGGCATGCTGATTTTATCAATCCCAAAAGAATGTTATATTGTCCTTTGGCTCTCCTTGATGTTGCTGTTGGAAATGGTAGACTAATGGAAATTTGATATCTTCATTTTTGATTGTTCTCAGGTGTTCCTGAATTCTCATTTTGAATTGTCTAATAGTACTTCCCACATATAATTTGAGGCATATACATTGGATAGCATATATAACATTTGCTGTATTGTAACTCATGGATTGCTTCATTTTTCTTTTTGCTGCATTTGGCAAAATAATATCTTGTTTGTCATTGATTGAGTTGGGACATGCTTTATATTTGCCACATTTAAAACTGCCTACCAGTGGTATATTGTTCCATATTTGTGAAAGACCTGTTTCTTTCCTTTTTTGCATGGAGTGTGAATGGCTTAGAAGATCATTAAGGTTGACTGCTTTCTAAAAGGTGAGGCATGTTGTATCGTCTAGAAATCCTGAGATAGCTTCATCTGATTTTAGAATGTGCCAATTTTTAGATAGTATTGATCTTATAAGTTTGCTATTTGAACTCTATGTAGTTATGAATCTTAATGTATCTGAATTAGTTGTGGTTGTAGACTTTTGTTTGCAGGTGAGCAGTTCTGCTCTTGTCCTCATTTTAGTTTTATGGTAGATGTTTTGAAGATGGTGATTATACCCTCTTGCTTTGAATTTGTTAATTGAGTCTTTGACATGTTTTTCGTATTCTTCATTTTCTGTACAGTTTCTCTTGATACGCAGCATTTCTCCATATGGGATCTTTTGAATTACATTGGCTGGATGATTGCTTCTTGCATGGAGAATTGTGTTGCTTGCAGATGGTTTGAGAAATGAGGCTGTGTGTATTGTGTCATTTTTTTAATATAAAGTTCCAGGACTAGAAAGTGAATTGATAAATTGTAAGTTGTAATCATTGTTCAAATATTCGTAATATTCTTGCAATTCTTCAGTGTGTCCTTTGCAGATGATCAACACATCATCTATATAATGGCCCCAGTTGATTATACAGTTGTTTGTGGTGAAAGTGGCGTGTTACCAAGTGTACTCTAGTTCCTCATGTAAAGGTTTGCGCATCTGTACAGAGGTCCATTACAGATGAATATATTGTTATTGAGTGTGAAGTCCAGCATTTCTAATAACATTCTGTTTTGCTGTTGGAAAGAGACAGATTCAGTTTCAAAATGTAACTGGTAGTCTCAAAGCCTTTCTTATGAAGGATGCTGGTGTAGAGTGAAGATACATTTAGCGTGACCAGCATAATGTTTTCCTCCCAGGTTACCAATTCCAACTGTTGTATCACATGTTTTGTGGCTCTTACATATGATGCAAGTTCTTTTGTTTATATAAGTGGAATGAGTGGTTGCAGATGTTTATCAATGTATTGTGATATTGGTTCTGTGACCAAGCATATACTGTTGATTACTGGTCTACATGATGGAAATTTATTAAATGGTTTATACATTTTTGGAATAAGGTAGATTGAACCTAATATCGGATGTGGATTATACATGTAGTCATGTTCGTCTTCAGTGAATAGACCTTTTTCCAACCAGTATGAGGTTATAGTTTTCCAGTTGTCCATTAATTTGATTCAAAGGTTAGCAAATAATTTTCATAGCAGTTCGGTTGGTTTAGATGTTCAATAGCTGATTTTAGGTACTCTTCTGTTTGCATCGAAACTATGGTGCCTCCATTATCCGCCTTCTTAATTTTTATTGCAGAATTTCTGCTCAGTCTTTTCTTTCAATGATAGATTATGGTGAATCTTGGGATTTATGCCTGAGAGGTAATTCCTTCTTAAGTCTTGCAAGGTTACTTTGTAGCAAGTGTCTATCACGTTGTCTGACTCTAGGTGGGGAGTGAATTTGGACTTGGGTTTTAACATTGTTTCTTCTGACACGTCAGTGATGATATTGAGATTTTCAGACAAGGATTGTATTGTATATAGTTCATTTTCCTCTTCAATGTTAAGCAGGTTGGCCGTACCCTAAACATGTGTCACAGTTAGTTCTGAACGAATGTATGTGGTTTTAGTGTGTCTAGATGGGTGGTTATTTGAGAAATACATTTTGAGCTGGAGACATCTGCAGAATTTGAGCAAGTCTACATTCCTGGTGAAGTAATTTGATGGTCCTGTGGGGCTAAAGGAAAGTCCCTTGTTCAGGGCTGATTGGAGGTGAGGTGCAAGTTCCAGATATGTTAGATTGATCATTAGGTTTTCTTGTTCCACCTGACATTTTCTGATCCCGTTTGCAAGCCTTGCTTCAATATGTATTTCTAAAAGTTAATTTCCAAATGCCTAGAATGCTCTGCAAGTCTTTGGACTTGTGCAGACTCGATCGATGACAAAGAAGAAGGACGATAAAGCAATGAGTATTTAATGCAGATATTATATTGAACTGGAATTCAATGAACACTCCTTATAGATCATTTAGCGTAGATATTGTAAGTTGCGATGGTCGGTGTAAATGGTCACGGTGTGTCTTGCTCCAAGCAAGTGATGTCTCCATTCTTGCAGTGCGCATTTTATTGCCAACAATTCTTTAACTGTAATGGTATAGTTCAATTCGGCAGCCGAGAATTTCTTAGACCAAAAGGCTACTGGATGCAGCTCTTGGGTAACAGGATCTTGCTGAGACAAAACAGCTCCCATGGCTACATTTGATGCATCTGTCTCCACTACAAATGGAAGATCAGGTCTAGGATGTTGGAGAACTGTCGCAGCAGTGAATCGCTCCTTTAGTTTTTCAAATGCTTCATTCGCTTCCTTAGTCCATTCAAATTTTCTGTTTTTCCTAAGCAATACGGTGATAGAATGAACCAAGCGAGAAAAATCAGAAACAAATCGCCGATAAAAATTGGCAAATCCAAGAAAACTCTGAATTCCTTTAACTGAAGTGGGAGCAGGCCACGAGATAATGGCATCCACTTTCCTGTTGTCCATTTTGATTCCTTGTGCAGACAGAATGAAACCCAAAAATTCCACTTCCGGAACATGGAAGTAACATTTCTCTAATTTAACATACAGAGAATTATCCTTCAACGTTTGTAGCACAGATGTTACATGTTTCACATGATCTGAAATGTTTGCAGAGAAAATGAGAATGTCATCGACGTAAACAACCACGCAGATGTCCAACAGTTCTCTGAAGATGTCATTCATAAAGGACTGAAAGGCAGCTGGAGCGTTGCAAAGCCCAAAGGGCATGACTTGATATTCGAAGAGTCCGAACCGCGTTCGAAAAGGCGGTCTTCCACTCCTCACCCTCCTTAATGCGGACAAGATGATAGGTCCCTCTCATATCAAGCTTAGTGAATACTCTTGCCTGTTTCACCTGGTCCAACAAGGTTGAAATAAGGGGGAGGGGCTACCGGTTCTTCACTGTAATTTGGTTCAAGGCTCTATAGTCAATACATGTTCTCAAGTCACCTTCTTTCTTGGGCACAAAAAAGAGAGGTGAAGCAACCGGAGACTTAGATGGCCTGATAAATCCATTGGCCAAGTACTGATCCAGGTATGACTTTAGGTGTAGATTTTCCTTTTCAGTGAGGGCATAGATTCTACTACAAGGAAGCTGTGCTCCTGGAATGAGATCAATTTGGCAGTCATACGGTCGGTGCGGAGGTAATATTTCTGCTTGTTTTTCTTCTTGAAATATATCTTGGAATCCTTGATATTCTTTAGGCAATGAACCAATCAAACCGAGAGTGGATGGGGTAGTAGCACTTGGCTGTCTAATTATTTCCGAAACGTCTGCTGAAAAACACTCCTTAAAACAATTAGAAGAAAAGGTTAAGGTTCTGGAACACCAATCAATCGCAGGGTTATGTCTTTCCAGCCAGGGCATCCCTAAAATAATTTGAAATTGTGGGGCTCGAATAAGGTCAAAAGATATCCTCTCCTTGTGTCCTTCCTGACAAAGCATTGTGAGCAGGTTGGTGCACTGTGTAACTGGACCTGACACCAAAGGAGTGCCATCGACACCGGAAACATTCTCGGCCTCCAACTTGTCCCTTAGAGAGAGTCCCAAAGTGCTTGCCACTTGCTGATCCATGTAATTCCCAATTGCCCCACAGTCAATGTATGCCGTTAAGGCATGCCGGTCTGTGGGAGTTTCTGGATGAAAAAGGATTATGGAAACACGAAGTGTGAGGTCGCTGCAACCTTTTCCATGCTTGACAAGCGGACCTCTAAACTTGTCGGGCACTGGAGTTTTCCGTCGTCTGTTCTTTTTTATCTTGATTAACTCCTCCCAATGGTTTCTGAGCCGGTTTCACTGGGCATTCCTTCAAGAAGTGACCAGCCTTGCCACAATACAAAAACAACTGCATCTGTCGCCTCTTGTCTCGTTCGGCCTGGGATATCGGACCTCGAATTCCACCAAGTTGCATAGGTTCTGGACGAGCATCCCCTCCTGGCTTCCCCACTGGTTCCCTGGCACGAACCACAAAAGGCCGATAGTCTTGACGTGCTCGATCTAATCTTCTGTCCTGAAGACGATGATCTAGTTGGATAGTTAAGTCTATGAAGTCTGCAATTCCTTCAGGCGGGTTCACAACTTGGGCCAGGACATCTTTAAACTCACTGCGGAGACCACGATAAAACAACGTTGTTCTCTTCTCCGTGGGCCAATTAGTTTCAGCCACCAACCTATTAAAGGTAGCGACATAAGCAAGTAGCTCTTGATTACCCTGCTTTAGCGACAGCAATTCATTATCCAAGGCCTGTCCTTGCGTGTGATGAGCAAACCATTTTTTTTTAGTTTTTGTTGAAACTCTGCGAAGTTTTGTAACACAGGATCATCCTTATTTACCAGGGGAATGGACCAATCCGCAGCACACCCACCCAAGTAAGATAACACAAAAGCTACCTTAGATTGGTCATTGGGAAAGACTCCGGGTCGACACAAAAAATGTAATCTGCACTGATTAAGGAACACTGCAAACTTTTTTGGGTCACCTGTAAAAAGTTCCAGAGGTGCCAAAGGAATATTTCCAGGAAGAACCACGTGTACAGGAACTGGGAGCGATGCAGAGGAGGATGCCGGGGCACTGCCTTGGGGTAATGGCACCTGTCCCGCTCGATTCTGTACCAATTGACGAGCTAGTTCTTCAGTTTGTTCCCTATTTATTCCTAGCTCTCTTCTTAGGACACTGGTTTCAGACCGGGCTGCGAGGACCTCAGCCTTCAATTCTCCCAATAATTGGGTGAGCTGATCTACCTCAGGGGATCCCATGATGTCCATGCAGGGTATTTTTCTGCACGGCTTCGCGTTCTGTAACGCTTACCTTATGACTCTGCAGGGACACCACTCCTTTTTATATGACTCTCTTCTTAGGGTGCGTTGGACTCTACTTTCCTCATGTGTAACTAAGCTCCTTCCTGAACTAGGAATCTAAGAAGAAAACACGGTACACTAGTTAGGATAATCTTTCAATTTTAACATGGGGATGATTCTAATTTCCTCCCTCAAATAACCTGGCTACTGTACCTTAGTATGGTATTTGGTTAGCTCTCCATCCTGCGTCAGTGCAGGGGCGCTAGTTCTGAAGACAGGTGATGGAAGGGAAAAACCTCACTGAGTGGTTAGGATTAATGGAACTCAGGAAGGTTTTAATGTTTTTCTGTGGCGCTAAAAAGGAAATGCCCAAAGGAAAAATAACCTGTTTGTCTTGCAATGGTTTGAAGAAAGAAGTCCTAAATACTAGGAACTATTAGGCATTTAGTTCAAGGGTTAAATAGTTCTTGTACCAAATAAAGGAGGCGCTACAGAGCGTATGCAACCCAAGAGTAAGTAACTTGTAACATAAGTTAAACACTACAGGATAGAAGGTGCGTTCCTGTGTATTCCTAATCATAGCCAACTGGAAGCTAGACACATGTCTATCGTATGAGTTTTTCGATTAAAACATGTGCGCAAGATGTAGTGGGCGTTGCTCATGAACACAGCAATTCCACTCACAATGTGTGTGAATAAGCAAAACACAACCAATTATGCTTCGGCAACCTTTCACAAAACAACGTATCACTGAGGAGAGAAGTAACGTGTACTTACTCCAACTAACTCCTTAACAACAACATGAATCACAAAACTTTTCCTCAGAGTTCACTTCATAGAAAAAACTCGCTAAGCAAATGTGGAGAAAGGAACCAGGGACAAGGACCTATTCACTCTTACCTCACACGGAACAGAAAACCTCGGCACCTAATGAGATTTTATATTTACATACTGAGGAAACGGAGCTGCGAAACAACACCAGAGTGTGAAAGAATATACTTGTGGTGACTGAAGAAGTTAAGGGTACATCAGTTATAGGTTCTTGAGGGAAAAATTACTGACAAGGAGGGAGAGAGGAAATGGCTACGGGCGGGAGATAAACAAGGAGGGAATTCAATTAAACATAGAGAAGGGCTGGAAACTAAGAACTATCTAAGGCAAGGGAATCTGTGGAATTTCTGTGACAGAAGCTCCGAACCGCGGTAAGCGTCGCTAAAATTCTCGACGCGAAGCACGGAACGAAAAGAGGGAGGGGCTTAAGTATGAGAGAGAGTACAGCCACTAGACTGCACATTAGTTACAGGGATTACACAGGGCGGCCATGTTGAAATACAATGATGTGGACAAACCAAATAGTCAACAGGTGCTATTTACTATTGACTCTTGAATTCACCTTGTAGATCCTGGATACTTTGGAAAACCTCTTTGGGAAAAAACCAGGGATCCTGACACTCACTGTGTTTGGTTTCAATGTTTTCATAATTGCCTCAGCTCTCACTTCATGCAAAACCAATTGACCTATTTATAACACATCTTCTTGACAGTATTGTCACTCCTCCTTGTCTACTTTACATGCATTGTCTGCTAGAATAGTCATCAACTGAACAGAATCCTGTCTGCACTCATCATCTGTGGTGCTACAAATCAAGATGTCATCTATGCATTGTATCACTGTGGTTTTGAGATCAATATTGCCTACATCCTTATGTAGGACTCTGTTAAGAATTGATGGGGACTCACAGTACCTTTGAGGCAAAAGAGTATATTTTAGTCTGTTTTGGCAAAACGTAAATGAAGTCAAATCATGTGAGTCCTTGTGCAACGGGATTGAGAAAAAAGCATTTTTCAAATCAATCACCGTAAAATATCTAGTTTCCACTGTGAAACTGCACAATATCGTCACTGGATTAGGAACTAGAGGAAACTTTGCATCTACAATCTGGTTAATCAGTCTCATTTCTTGTATGAATTTCCACAACCATCCTTTAGATTTTGTTGATGGGATACACTTCCGTATTACACAATAATTCTGTAGGCACCAGAATTCCCTGATTCATCAGTGCCAAAATAGTCAATATTATACCCTCATTAGTTTATAGAGACATGGGGTACTGTTTTGCTCGAGGTAAAATCGCTCCTGGCTTAAACATTATCTTAACCTCTCCTATCCCCTTCAATAAACCTAAATCATAAGGGCCTATAGTCCATAAGGCACTTGGCACCTTTTCAAGGCTTTCCTGAAAAAAATGCTGGTCTTTGCCGCATTATCGCCATTCGCTGTGAAACTTCCCTTTTCTCCATTCTTATCCAGTATGTAATGCTCATGGATAACACCACTTGATCATCTGTTCGGTCCTCCATGAACATATCATCATCGGTTATGTCAGTCAATCTATACCCTTCCACAAGAACTATCACTGTTCTCCATGGTCTACCTTCATCGTCTACTCCTTCAAGCAATGCCCTTTCCCTTCGTACTATGGCTGCTTCCAATTCTATAGGAAAAGTCTGTCCACCCTCCTCGTCCATAGGTATTTGTGGTCTGAACACAAACTCATCAGGTATTCACACATTCTTTCCCACCAAGCCAGGTAACTATGTCAGTAAAATTCCCACTCCATATAGAGAAATCTCTGGATCTACCGCAATGCCCTGCAGAACCACTTGCCTGTGAACCCCACTATAAACTCTACCACATTTAAATAGCAACTTCCTGGAATAAGGCACACTATCCCTTGATCAGTAAATTAAATCATCATATTAAGTTTCATCATTAAATCTTTTCCCAAAATATTAACTGGTGTATGTCGTGAATATAATAAGGGAGAGGACATGTCACATTCTCTTATGGAGACTGGTAGTTTATCAGTAAAGGGAACTTGCCTTGTAGCTTCAGAGAACCCTTCAGCATTCATGGCAATACCTGATAATTGTCATGACCCACAGAACGCGCCCCTTCTGGACTTCCTGGTCCTTATCGCGACGGGGCTTGTATTCATTGTTTCTTCCAACATGTCCGTATCACATGACACGCCTCGCACCAGCCTTCACGGCAGACGTTGTACGTCCCATAAATGTGCAACGCCCCCGCGGCCCCACGCGTCTCAATGCCATTGCGAAGTAGGGACCAGACGTGTGCTCCGTAGCACGCGGTATTGTATCCTTTGCTTCTTCCAGCTTACCCCATCCTAATCCCTTTCCTTCCTTTCTTGGTTGCTGGACTCGTGTGCTTGTTGCGCACCCTGTTACTTTCCCGGACTCCTAGATCCCTGCATCCCGGAACCTTGAATGCACGCTGGAGTCGAAAGAGACTCGTGCAGCTTTATTCAAGACTCGATCAGTTCGCAAGAAGGCATCGACCAAGAAATCCAGCAAAGATCGAACTCAGGTGAGAAGGGGGGAACACCTTGACAATAATGGATATGTCCCCTCTCGTATACACAAACAAGTTGCTCCAGTGTCTACAAGAAACGAAAATGATTTGCCTCCTATCATCACATCGTCTTTTGGTTCTTCTTGAGGGTAGGTGTCACTGATAATACTGAACACATCAAGTCACCCTGTGAGCTGTCCTATTGTGGAAACAAGCTCATTCCAGTCCCTGTCAAAGGATGTTCTCCCACCACATTGACACCTCCTATTCTGGGGATCAATACTTGCCCTGTGTTTGTATACTGCTGTGTCGGCATAGGGGCATATGGCAGATTCATTTGTGCTTGTCCCTGCTGTGGTACCTGCTGTACTCACTGCACTTGTGTCTGATAAGGGGTGTGACCCTGGGCAAAACACTCTCTAGTTTGCGTGCTGTATGGTGGAGGATAAGCTGTCCCCGCTCTTGAGAACTGTCCATTTTGTACCTTCCATTGGCTCCCACATACGAGCGCAATGTGTCCTGTCATTACACAATTGCAACATACTAGTGGAACTCTCCTATTAGTCCCTCCTTGATTATATCCTTCTTGAGCATTTTGGTTATCATTCTGTGTACCTTGAAATCCACCCTGATAATTTTGAAATCTGCCTCCTCTTCCTCTGCAACCCATACCTCTGCCTCATGGCATGAACCCATATCCACCTTGATCCAGCAGGCCCATTGTTTCCTGCATTCCCAATCATTCTCCGCTTGTCAATACTGCCCTTCTATGGCAAACTTTGAATAAAAATTCTGAACTAACTTAGCGTCCTCTACTTTCCTATTCTCATCTTTCTTCTTATTCTTTTCTTGTAATAACCGACAATGGTATACTATCATCAGCTGTATCTCAGCCCATGGCTTCCCTTCCATCCCTACTTGTTTTATCATCTGCCTCTGTACTGGCTCAGGCAATCCCTGACATAAAATGTGGTAAAATAATTCCACTGTCTTTTCCCACAGCTTGCGGGTTTGAAGCTGTCATTTCTCTTGAATATCTTGAATATAAACAATAGGATCTTCATATTCCTTCATGTTACGTGTCATAATTGCAACCATATTTGATGTGTCAGTATACTGCACCCTGAGTGCCCTCCAAACATCGGCTCTACAATTATTAATCAGTTCTCCATCATGTGCTGTGTTTTGTGCAGTCACACTTGAATATCCCTTCTCTCCTCCATATGTCATCAGCTCTCTCCAAGAATGGCTGCCAGGAGACTTTTTATGTCCCCTATGGGCAGCGTATTTCCTCCTATCATTTTTTGTCAAACTTGGGAGCTTGCATCTTAAGTTATATTTGTCCATCTGTGGCCATGGAATACATTGTGGTCTTGCTCCCCCTTTTTCTAATAAGGTAAACTGCATAAACCCTGTCCCATAGTCAGATCCCACTATTAGTCCATCAATGGCAGGGATGATGGTCCCTGCCTGTCTCCTTGTGGGTAATGACCTTAACCTGCTCACATATGGTGGCAATGCTCCCTTCTCACTATTTGATCATCCCCGGGGATGCTCAGGATTTGCTGTAGGATCTGTGTTCTATATTTGGGTTTTTCCAGATCTGACCATCTCACTTCCTTATCCATTTGCAGATTCTCTTCAGGGGCGCATTTGCTCTCCTTCTGCCCCAAAAGGGGACTGTCTTTCCTCGTCCGACATCTCTAGTCCCCAACTAGTGTGACTATCATCCCCTTATCCAGATTATTTCTACTTAAGGATAATGCTCGATGTTCGTCACTGAACAGGCTTCTTTCCTCACTTTGTGATTGAGGTACTGGGGATCGATCATCATTCCCTTGAGTTTCATACTCGTTATTTCATCTTAACTGTTGATAGACCTTATCGATCCTTTCTCCAATGCTTTCTGCATCAAATCTTTCTTTGTCTAACGCCACTCTAGAAGCTGCTGGTATTACTTCCTTTATCGGAAGAATCTCTTCCACTCTATCCCACCGTATTTCTGTGCTCAGCCTCATTTGTTCTTTACGAATGAGACTGGCGTCGAGACCTTGTTGTCTACTTTTTCATTCTATTTCTTCATCTATTTCTCTTCACTTTCTTGTGTCCCTTCTAATTCATTCTTACTCTAGCCTCCGTTCGTCACCTTTCCTTACTCCTTCACTTTTTTCCTCTTCTTCCCTTTGTCTCTGTAATCTTTTGTCCTTTAATCTTTATGCTTCTTCCTCCTCGCTCTTTCTTTCCTGTCTATCACTTTCTTCTATTGTTCTCTGTCTATTGTCGTACCTTCTTTGTTCTTCTGCCCATTCTTCTTTCTTCTCTTACTCCTACTGTAAGCGGGGGGGGGGTCATATTTTGGAGTACTACACCCCGTTCAATTCCTTTAGAGGATACACCTGTACTTCTTGCATGGCAACACTGTTTGCTTCAGGTAAGGTAATGGGAGCTGAGGTCTCAACGCCTTCCTCCTTTTACTGGTTTCAGAATCCGCTCCTCAGGTAGCAAATCTTCTCTTTCCTCTTGGTACATTTTCCAGAGCTCTACATCGCTAATCTTTTCACTAATTTCTTCTCCGTGTACGCAGCGTGAAAATATGTGGTCATGTGTTGTAATACCACTATTGACAATGGCGATGGCCACGGCATGAACATTTTATCTGCCGTGCCTTTTACCCATTCCGCCCTATAATGTTTGAGCTTGGGCATATGCTTTGGCAGTGTTTTGCATAGGAGCATGAGAGGAGTATCTCCCATAATGACAAGTCTTACTTGACTGTCAATACTTACAGGGTTGTTAAATAAACCTTATACCTTGGCTTAAATCACCACTTTTCAATGTTTTAAAACAACAAATCTGAGCAGGCACCACAAATTGCTGCTCAATCCTTTTATTTCAACACCCTGTCATATACTTTTACTCAGTGTTTCTATTCTTTCGATTGGTACCAATCGCTTTACTATACTTAATCACTATAACTCCTCAACTTCTTTCACAATTCTATTGCTCTTCAATAATCAACACACAACATTCAGACTAGTCGACATTACACATTATGAACATTGTGATCACTTTTTTTTCTGCTTCTACTCTTTTACCCTATAAAGGGTTTGAAAGATCACCTGATGTAATCCTGATTGTGTGTTTTATTTTATATGTCTGCTCTACTCCCACTGGAGTTTGAGATGCCTCCTTCTAACTCCCTTGAGCCAGGGTTTCTAGGTTCTACCTTTTCTCTTTACAATATTTCCTGTTACTCCAACATTATTACAATCCCATCCCCTTATTTGTCATTCCCCTTAGTCTACTCCCATTCATTAATCGATTTGAGGCCTTCGGTATCACTCCTCCTCCAATCCGACCACTTTACTTTCCATCTGCAGAGCGCATGTGGAAACCGGGCAGAGATTTCATCAAAGGGGCACCTGCCCACCATCTCAGTTCTTCTTGCAAGTTTATTCCTATCAGCCGCTCTCCATAGGAAACCCTGCGATCTTCCAGTTAATGGCGAAGGATGCCCGATCGTCCTAAACACTGGTGACAAACTAGTTTGGATCGTTAAACCATCTGCACCGCTACCACGTGAGCTTAGGGCCCTTAAGGAGCATGCATGCAATGGATGGGTCCACAGAGTAATTCTAAGTCCAAATAACTGAACTGACTCAGGAAGATGGCAAGAATACTGTTTTATTAACAATTATCAAAAACAGGGAGTTACAATGAACATCAACGGGCATTCACTCAATTTTCTCTCAGCGATCTTTTCACAAAAACACATTTATATACCAAAAATATGTCAGAGGTGATTTCATACTACGTGGTGAATAATGAAAAACCTACTAGGGATTGTGAAAGCCTTAAGGGGAACATCTAAGTATGCATTGCATAGGAACTAGGATTCTGAATGGCTGCCCACTGTCAGGTGGACAATATATGCCTAAGTACACAGTTTTCAATTGGTCTTCAAACTATAAGGTCATTCATTATACAGACCTCTACAATTGGTTGTCACTCTTGTGCCATGTCTGAAACATTTGGTTCACTTAGCAGAATGTAACCCAAGACCCAGGTGCAAGGAGGTGGGCCTAACTCTATCTCCCCACCCAATTAGCCCAACATCTCTCATCAACCAAGCCTTCTGCCATGATGATTGTTCTTGAACTTGGCCTTGCAAGGTATCCTTGTCTCTGGGAATACATATGAGTGCAGGCACTCACTATGGCTTTTCTAGGACTCCAGGTTCGACTCTTTTAGCTTATACATTTCTGATCTAGTATATGGTGGATACAGTACTAACAATCTTTATAAAATAGTTGCTGACCTTAAGAATATAGCCAAGTATCATGCAGTCTCTCTTCTCTATCACTTCTCGTATACTCAGGAACATCAATAGCATCCCTGCCTACCATGAGGAACATGGACCTTGCAGCTGCCTCTTATATATGTTCAGAAACAGCCACTCCACTTAGTAGGCACTCACACATGTCTCAAACCTGCTCACATGTGATTAACACTGCAAGTTGTATTCAATACATGTGCTCGTGTAGTGTGGGGCACAAGGGACAAATACATATGACGGCATGCACGGAAGAATATATTAAGTTAATATATATTTATTCATATAAAAATAAGTAATTGGGAACAGGAGGGAGCCAATGTTGATGCCGCCAGTTCAGCTGCTATACATTGTCTTCGTTCAAGCAGCATTCTACATTCCTTCACACAAACCAAGCAGCATGACGCAGTCTGTGATGAGGCTGCCCCGCGAGGGAGAATGACTGACAGCGTCATGCTGCGTGAGTTGAACAAGTGTGTTGTACCTGACAGACATCCTCTTCCCAATATCCAAGAACTCATCTCTACTATTGGTCCATCAAGATTCTTCTCCATGCTGGATTTAACGTCAGCGTACCATCAGGTGAAATTGCACAAGGAGTCAAAATGACTTACAGCACTCATTACACCAGATGGTATGTACCAGTATAAGAGGATGCCTTTCGGCCTGGTATCGGCTGCATCAGTCTTTCAAAAAATAATGCATAGACTTTTTGATGGAGAACCAGCAAAATTATGCTTCCAAGACGACATCCTGATATATGCAGATAATCATTTCTTTTTGTTTCCTTGTTGTCGACGCATGCGCGTCTTATTGCTGTCACGTCAATAGGGAAGTGAATATATTTAAAGAGGCACTAACGTTTCTGCCTATACTTCGCCACGGCACAGCACTGTCGTTATATTTAAAGACGCAGGCACATCATTCTTAGCCCACTTCAATAGATTCACCCATACAACTGAAGGCATGTTTCTGCATCATGTTATGGATACATATGCTTCGTGCTGTATGCAAGTCCATATGTAATGGCCATTTGATGAATTGTCAAGGAGTGTAAATGCCATTATATCCATATCCTTCATATCAAGCAGGAGTTCATTATATTGTATTTCTTTTGTGAATTCTCAATAATTCTGTTGTGGTACAACACAATTCACGCTAGCATTGTGGGTCTGGGGGCTGTTGTCACTCAGGAAGCTGAGGGCAAGGAAGCATTGATTGCATTTGCCTCGAGATTACTCAAAGGAGCTGAAAGATCATACGCGGCCATAGATGTATAGAAGGAAAACAGCTGCTTGTTCCTCCTGAAGCATGCAACAGTTGGTGAATTGACTTTGTTTAACATTAACATTAGCATAAAGGAGGGGAGATGTGTAATATATTCATCTTTGTTGTGGACACCTTTAATATATCTCCACGTGTCCATAACAAAGATGTCACTCTCCCTCGCGGGGCAGCCTCATCACAGACTGCGTCATGCTGCTTGGTTCGTGTGAAGGAATGTAGAATGCTGCTATACGTTGTCTTCATTCAGGCAGCATTCTACATTCCTTCACATGAACCAAGCAGCATGACGCAGTCTGTGATGAGGCTGCCCCACGAGGGAGAGTGACATCTTTGTTATGGACACGTGGGGATATATTAAAGGTGTCCACAACAAAGATGAATATATTACAGCTCACTGACCTCCCATGTGCATTTGACACATACAACAAACCTACCCTCCCCATCTCTCCAACTTGTAATGTTGCCTGCAATCACATGTCACATGTCAGAAGAAGATACTCAAGTAGTATTAACAACACAAAGGTAATGCGATTTTCTCAATGTTTTTCCAAGTCTTTCATAATCCTCAATCCATCTCAGATTCACATACTTTCAAGTTGTTCAACACTTCTCTCAGGCTATACACTATTATATGGAGTTCTCATCAACCCTCTCAGGCTCCCAACATCTTTTCAGGATTTGCATATTGCTTGTTAGGTTGTAGGCAGTTAATAAAACGTCTCCGCTTTTCTCCTGTTCTCTAGGCATCTTTCAGGCTCCCCACCACCCTTTTCACAAACGAGATACTTTTGAAAACTTCTCAGGGGCCCTCTCACTTTTTAGGGGTCTTTCATAATTCTCTGTGCCCCTCTTAGACATTAGGCATTTTATCATGCTTCTTAAAACCACTCCCATGCTGCGTGTTTTCTGTAAATATTGCAATCCCCTTATCAGGATCCGGGTATCTTTTTAAGTTTAAGCATCCCCCTCACTCTATTTCTATGTTCTAAAATGTTATCTCACATTCTAGGCATCTTTCAGAATTCTCATTGTCCCTCTCACACTTTAGGTGTTAGGTCAAAGTGCCACTCTCAGGCTGTAGGCCCTTTAATACTCCTCACCGGGTGTAGGAGTCGTACTAAGTTCTCAGTAGCTTCTTCTAGTGTCATCCTTTGCACCTGACAGCCTGCTAATAGAAGACAAATGCTGTCTCTATCAGTCTTTCAGTATAACAGTTTGAAACTTCCTATTCCAGCATCACACAATAACTCACTGCCTGCCAGGAATCTTGTTCTTCTTATAAACCTCTTTTAAACTCTAATTATTAGGGAGATTATCTTGTGAATTCTTTTGATTATGGGTCTTTAGTAGTGCCTTGTGTTCTCATGGTGCTCTGCTTTTTGACTCTTGTCATCTAACATGTAAAGGTCAAGTGAAATATACAAGGTCATCCATATTGGATTTTTTCACTTATTCTCTATACTGAAGAAGTTGCCCCATGGCGCTCCCATGCCATGGAACAAAACTGTCAATGAAACTCCTATTTAAAAGTAGGTGTCTTTTGTTTCAGGATTATGGCCTCTTAATCACAGAAAGATTGAGGCTTCCTTCAGCTTCTCCTATCTCTTAAATTCTTTTGACACTCAAAATCTGGCCTCCTCACATCTCCAATTGCCTTTTTGCCATTTGCCACTGGATAGCTGTTAAAGACCTGATTCTTAAACAGAGGTACTCGATTTCCCAGCATCAAGCAACTGATCTCTGATAATGTTTCCCATATCCCTTTACACTAATCTACTCAACCAATCCCCATTCATTTTTTTGCCACTACCTCAGTGTCTCCTGAACTTAAACAAGATTCAGCTTCACCTTATCTACCACTCCAACAAAGTCCTGATTTCACCTCTTGGCTTTAACAGGCTTGACACTGCTCCTGTTTCCTTATCAATTGTCCTGAGCAAATATATTGCCCCAAATGCAAAATCACTTGATTTTTGGATAGTTTTGCTGAACACAACTTCCATGGGAGTTCAGTCAAAATATTTCAGTTGAGTTTGGCTAACCTGTCATAAATAAGGCATGCACGGCTATAGGGCCGGATCAGTCTTTTGGCCAGACATAGGGACATAAGGTTCTTAGAGCAGTTGAGGAAGAGGCAGAACATTGATATAGCCTGTAGTTGAAGAACAGTCAGTACATACCTATTGTTTGCCCTCCAAAACAAACAAACCTTCCAATGGCCTGCTTTGTGCGTGTGCTCCATTTCTTTTTTGTGGCATTAATCCATTTTGACAGACAGCAGAAAGAGAACGGTACAATGCTCTGACATTCATTTAATATCAACAGTGCTCTGATGCCTTGCAACACCTTTGACATGTTTTACACGCTTTTTGCAAAACTGTGCCCTTCTCTTTGACTTGGGGCAGCATTTTTCGCATATCGCAACCATCTCAGTGGAACTGGCGTTGAACCATTCTGTTAACCCCTGCATGCACCAGTCAAACAAGCCAACTTGCTGAAATAGGCGTTGCAGATTGATCACAAGTCCTCACACTTCCTCACTCTGAATACTGATAAAACTGAACTCCTTTTCTTTCCTGCTATCACTGTTCCTCCTCCCTTCCCTCCCCCTTCATTCTCTTACCCCCCCACCCAGCTCTCCTTCTCTCCCCATTCCCGCAACCTTGGTCTCCATCTTGACCCTCACCTCTCTCTATCTCACCACATTTTTCTCACTGCTAAATCCTGTCACTTTCACCACTATAACATTTGTAAAATTCGACACCTCCTTACCTTTCACGCCACTAAACTTTTAATTACTTCCCTCCTCTTCTCCAGACTCTTCTACTGTTCCTCCCTTCTCTTCCGACTCCCCTCCTCTCATCTCTCCCCTCTTAAATCCATCTACCACTCTGCCATCGCTCCCTATGCCTTCTCTCATCTCTTGATTCCATCTCCTTCTCCCTCACCTCTCTAGGTTGGCTCTCTTTCCACTCTCAACTCAAGTTCTTCTGTCTTGTCTTCAAATCCCTCTATGATCTTGCTCCCCCTTACCTCTCCTCCCTTCTTTCCTTCTAGACCCCTTCTCGTCCTCTCTGCTCTGCTAATCTTTTCCTACTCTCTCCTCCTCCTCCACCCAGTGCTTCCCTCCTGCTTCCGCTCCTTCCAACTCCTTGCTCCTTTCTACTGGAACCGCCTCCCCCTTCACATCCGCTCTTCTCCCTCCCACCCTTCCTTTCACTCTTCTCTAAAATCTTCCCTTTTCCACTGACCTCCCTAACACCCCACCTTCCCTACCTCCTCCCTTCCCCTTCTCCTTTACCTCCTACTCCTGCTCTTCCTTAACCTCTCCATTCCTCCGATTCCCTTCCTTCCTTCCTTCCCCCTGCTTGATTCTTGTCTCACCTTCTCCGTTCTTCTTCCCTCACATTCCTGCACTTTCCCCCGCCCTTACCTCCTCTAACACCTACCACTCCCTTGCTCATCCCCCCCCACTCCCTCCTCATCTCTACAATACTGTAGGGTGTTCTTTATGCTGTTTTCAGGTTGTGGTTCAATTGTCATCTTATGCTTGCTGAATGTTTACTTGTTCTTATGTAAAGCACTTTGGATTAAAGGGCTATATAAATTCAATAAAATACAAATACAAATATAGTAGGAGGTTTATTCATTGATGAGGTTTGTTTTGGTGGGAAACTTGGAAGTGAGTGACTGCCAAAGTATACGTCTGGAGAAGCATATGTTGCATGCAGAAGGTGTTCTGATAAATTACATGTACATATCATGGTTTCAGCTCTGCCCTCTACTTTCTGTGCTGTGGCTGTATCATGCACTGGCTCGCTACCATTCCACAAAGATGTGAGTGCACTGACATTAGAGAATTAGAGAGAACGTGTGGGAGAGATGGGCAGAGAGAGATACATGTGGCCCAGGTCAAGACTGGGCAAATAGAGTAGGAGAGAATGTGGGCACGGGGAGAGAAAAAGAGAGAGCGAGAGCTAGAGTGAAGGAGAGACAGAGAGAGAGGGAGACAATGGTTAGTAGACACCATGGGAAAAGAAGGGAAAAAAGAAAAAAGAAAAGAGAAGAGGAACATGGAGACAATGAGGTGAAGCACAAAAGAAGCTGAAAGAGAAGGCAAGATTAAGACAGACTAAAATTACGCGAGTGAATGTATGGTTGATAGCTGAAAACATGAAAACGTATGGATAGGAGAGGAGAAAGAAAAATAAAGTGAGAAGGATAGTGAAAGAAAGGAAAACCATGTAAATAAGCGGAAAAGAGAGGGCCTGAGACACAGAGGGGATTGCAAACATAAAATGACTGCCGAAGGGAGGGTAGAAGAAAGAGTGTGAAACGTCAGAGGCGAAAGGGGTTGAGAGTGACAGACATTCTGTGGCATGAATAAGTAAATATGTATAAAACCAAAAGATGTGTAGTAAAAAACCTTTGTCGTTTCTATTAAGTTCTATGTATAGTGTTTTACAATGCTGTGTGAGTGTGTGTATGTCTACACATCTGCAGACATCTTGTCTGCATCTGTGCTGCTCTGGCACAAGGACTGCTTGCACTAGCACGGCCCCCTCTGACAGCCCTGTATCTTTCACATCCTCCTCCTCCTGTGGCATTGGTAACCCATCCTTTGTCAGCCCTGCCCCCTCTCCCCTTCCAGAACTATCTGCCTATGACATTCCAACCTCTGGCATCTCCTGATGTGGGTGACTGGCAGTGAAACGTACCCCCACATGTAGCTTTCTGTCTTCCTCCAACATCTTTTAAAAATCCTTCCTACACCACCTATCCCTCCAAGTACAATGCCAGCTCCTATCATTTCAATTCCTTTCTGCCAGGACTCCAACAAGACACAATCAACAAATACAAGTGCCTAGTGCAAATAAGTGGATACTCATGAGATCCACACAGACAATTGTAAAGGGTTCTTAAATACATTGCAATAATGATTCCCTGGTTCACACACAAATGTCAAGGTCATTTTAGATTTTACAAACCTAACACAATAGGAATCAATGTATGCATTTTTTTCAGTATGTATTTATATATTCAAGGAGAAAACTTTAGTTGCAGGGATGTTAAGGGGAGAACTTAACACAACAAAACCCCTGAAATTCAGCTAAAGCCACCTTAACTTCACGCCCCCTGTTGCGCAGCCTATGACCACAAAAATGACCTCTGAGTGCAGTACTTTCAAGGACTGAGAGTACCATGGTTTAAAAAAAAGCATGTGGATGGTGTGTATTTTTTTAGTGTGTTATGAGATATTTAAAAATAAGAAAACACAATGCAACCAGGACTGTGGACTGTCTCCCATGCACGCTGTAAACCAGGACCAACCCTGCTTAGCTTTAAAACAAGGAAAGGGCCAGCCCCCTCAGGCCATTTTGCTCTAAGTGGTTGTGTAACATTTGTTCATTTATTAGGCAACATGGCCTGAGGGTGCTGGTCGCTACCTTGCTTTGAAGGGTTATTCCTGGTTACTGCATGGATGGGGGTCCCTGGTGCATATTGTGTCAGCTAGTGATTTTTCACCCCTGACGATGCTGTAGCTGTAAATATCTATAAATATTTATATTCCTTTTTCTAAAGATGCGCGCACCAAACTACAGATACCATCAGCTATCTTTATTCATTTTATTTATGAAAGACAGATAGCCAAAAATGCTTTCCTGCCCCCGCCCAGGCCTTCACCAAGTCCCCCCATCATCTGTGACAGCTCCCCCCACTTCCCAGATGGCCTTCCCACCTCCCTGCCCTCTTACATTCCCCCCACAACACACACTGTTTATGTAATGCAGTTTGCTTTGCTATTCACAGTTATAGCCAAGGTTTCAGAAAAGCTTTGTGTTGCGAACTCACTCCCTAACCCCCCCTTGAACTCCCAAATTTCACTCGGTTCCCTCTAGCAACCCCCCACATCTAACCTGATGGCATCTGCATGTTTACTGACATGTATATGGCTTTTTTCTTGCGCTTCTTTTTCTGATATCCTCAGCTATAGCTGCAACTATCTCTCGCATTGAGAGTAAAACAAGATGACGGTTTGATTTCTAAAGACACCCAGTTCTGTCAATTTACCCGAGATATAGTTATCTATTTTGGAGAAGATGACATCCCATTCTCCATCAAATATTTAAAAACCTACTGCACAGAATAACTTCTCCGTGCCCAGAACCATCCGTCCCAGTGGGAGTGTAGCCTTGATCTTCCCGGAGTGGAGCCCTGCTTCTATCATTCCTATGCAGGACTACTCCTCCTTTGAATGCCTGGTCTGCAGGCTCTCTATCTCTCCTGGACTTGCGCTCACTGTGGTCACTTTCTACCGGCTGCCCGGCCAGGTAGCCTCCTTCCTGTCTGAGTGGGCGGACCTCTCCTCCTCCCTTCCTCTCCTCTACCTCTCAACTTCTCCTACTCAGAGACCTTAACATCCATTTGGATGCTTCCTGTACTTCTGCAGGACTCTTTCGCAACCTCTGTGACTCTCTCACTTTCTCTCTCACCATTCTTCGCTCTGGCCTGACTCACTCTTCAGGGCACACCCTGGATGTTCTGTTCTCCTCAGACCTTCACTCTCCAACCCTCTCACCACTCCTCTCTCTTGGAGTGATCACTTTCTCCTTTGCTCCCATCTCGCCCTCTCTTCCTCTCAGGCCAAGCCAGTTCCAGCACTGCCACCTACCTTCTTGGTCATCCGATCCATGAAGCGTGTGTCAGTTGAGGCTTTTGCCACTACTTCCTCTCCTCTTTCTGCACTTTTGGCTGAATGACATCCTGACATAGCCCTATCTAACCTTCTTCTTTCTATATCTGACACTCTTGATGTACTTGCCCTTGTCATGAGGACCCACTTGAAGCCCAAATCCAGTGCAACTCTTGGTACAACTTCGACTTGTCACCCTCAAAGGCAAGTGCAGGGTGGCTGAGAGGAAGTGGAGGGCAACAGGTGCACCCTCTGACAAACTGGCCTGCCGCCTGCTCCAAAGTCAGTACAGACTCTATTTCCTCACCAAGAAGAGAGCACACATCCGAGCCTACATCTCTGCGGCATCTAACAACTTGGCCGAACTCTTCAAATCTGCAAGGAGCTGGCCAATCGTGATGCAGTCTCTACCTCTGCTGTCCCCTCCCAGGCCCTCTGTACAGCCTTGGCTTCTCATTTGATCACTAAATCTCAGCATATCCTGTCCACCCACTCTTCCTCTTCCTACTCCTCTTCCACTCATGGCCTGCATGTGGCTGCCTCTCCTCCTCCCTTCTCTTCCTTTCCCTTGTGCACCCCTGACAATGTTTTTAGACAAGTCCAATCTATTAAAGTCTCGTCAAAACAGATTCTTTCCTGTTCATCCAGAACCATTAAGGACCACATCAACTCCAGCCTTGGCTGATATCTGCAATCACTCTTTTGCAACTGGAACCTTCCCCTCCCCCCTTAAGCACTCCCGTGTGCAACCCCTCCTAAAGAAGCCCTCTGCCGATCCTTCCTGTCTGACTAATTATCACCCAATCTCCATCACTCCTTTTCTTTGCAAACTCTTGAAAAAGCTGGCCATCTCCCAGCTTAATCTTCACACTGAATCTATTGGTTGTCTCCATGACCACCAATCTGACTTCAGAGCGGCCGGAAGAACAGAAACTGCTCTCCTGAAAGCCTGCTCTCTAACCTTGACTCTAACATTCCTTCTGTCCTCATTCTCCTCAATCTTTCTTCTGCCTTTGATATGGTCAACCATGCCATCCTGCACAATCACCTCCATGATAACGTGGGTATCATTGATCAGGCCCTGGCCTGGCTGACTTCCTTTCAGACTGATTGACCACGTCAGGTCCCGCTGGGGTTCTTCCTCTCTTCTCTCTCTCTCTCTCTCTCTCTCCCTCTCTACCTGTGGTGTTCTCCAAGGGTCTAAACTTTCTCCCTGGCTGTTCAACGAATACCTGGCACTTCTTTCCCACCACATCACTGCTCTCTGCTCCATCTTTCAGTGTTATGTGGATGGCACCCTGCTCTCTTTCAGGTACCCCTCAGCCACCTCTTCTCCTTCTCTCATTCCAGACTGTCTCTTCACAATTCAGGAGTGGTGTGCCGCCAATGATGCCTTATGCCAGTAGAATGGAGATCCACCTCATCAGAACAACAGCTCCCTCTGTTCCTCTCTTTTTATGGCTGCTCACACTGGGCCTTCTCCCTGTTCCTACCTGTGAGGCTAAGAACCTTGGGGTCATCTTTGACTCCACCCTCTCATTCTCTCCTCACATCTCTGATGTCTCTAAGAAGTCAAACTATCAGCTGCACCTCCTCAGAGGTATTCTTCCCTTTCTCACTTTCCCCTAGAAGCTCACTGTCTGCAGAGCTCTGGTCCTCTCTAGGCGGGACTATTGCAACAGCCTCTTTCTAAATCTTTCTGCCTCTACTCTCCGTCCCCTACAACTTATCCAGAACAGGACTGCAAGACTTGTCCTTGGCCTCAAGCCCAGGGATCGTATCTCTCCAGCTCTGAAATCTCTTCATTATCTCCCAGTGGCAGCAAGGATCAAGTTCAAGACCCTCTGCATCATCCACAAAGCTTTCTGGGGCCTGGGACTGCACTACCTCCAACTCTTTCTTCCAAACATCTCCCTACTCAAGCTCTCTGCTCATCTACCTCCATCTCTCTGAGGTCTGCCACTTTTCCAAGTACAGCATGCTGGGGCCTCCCTCTGGAACAGCCTCCCTGCCTCTCTCAAATTTGAGCAGTACCACCTTTGGTTCCAGAAGCAACTCATGACCTTCATCTTTGCTTCCTCTTTCTCTCTTCCTCTCCCATGCTGATGACCAATCTGTTCCACGCACTAGTTACCTGGCCACCCTCTGAACTTGGGCCCAGGTCCCTGCATTTCCAGTTGCACCTCACACTGGCTCCCCTAGCACTGGTGGTCTGTATCTGTAACCTTACAGTCCCTTCTCTCTGCTCTTTTGAGCCACCCGTTGGCTGCACTTTCTGATTACCTGCACTGAGCCACTCACTGGCTGCACTTTTTGACTACCTGCATTCCCCCCCATTCCTTGGCACTTATCCCCTTCCACTACCCTGCACTTGCACGATCTGAATAACACATGACAGTAAGATCGTTGTTTTGTCCTCCGTCTGTCCCCCCCCCCTTGTGTTGTCATGCTTAAGAACACTGGTTACAGGCATGTTATTTATTTATTTTGTAGCTTATATAGCGTGTCAAGCACAAAGGCATCTGTGCTCTTACTTACAGAGAAAAGTTACAGTTGTTGCACAGGTTACAAATAAACAGAGGCACAGTAGACACATTTCAATGGTTGCGCAGATTACATATAAACAGAGGCACAGTAGATACAGTTGAAATGCATTATAATAGATGCTATATTTACATAGTTACATGTGGGAGGGCAGAATGGCTGAACGAGTTTGGTGAGTTAGCAGACAAGGGTGGGAGTGTCATTCATTACCCGGGCCTTGAGTGAAGAGGTATGTTTTGAGTTGTCTACGGAATACGCAAAAGGATTCTTTTGCTCTTAGGTGGGCCAGTTGGGTGTTCCATTGTTTGCTGGTGATCGTGGGGAAGCTGCTGCCTCCCGCCTTTTGGATTTTGAATCTAGGGGTTGTGAGAGATGTAGGTAGGCAGTTCTGGTAGGTCTTGTGTGTTGTGGTGTTGTCATTTTGTCTGACAAGTAGGCAGGGGTCACCCGGTGGAGACATTTGTGCATCAAGGTTAATGTTTTGAACGTGACTGTGTCTTTTACCGGAAGCCAGTGGAGTTTTTGTCTGGTATAGGAGATGTGCGCTGATCTGGGGATATTGACCACAGCTCTGAGGGTGTTATTTTGTAGGACCTGGAGTTTACGGATGTTGTGGGTTTTGGTGCTAGCGTACAGTGCGTTGCAGTAATCGACACGGAACAGGACTAGGGTCTAGCCAGAGTAATACAGCTGTCGGGTGAAAGGAATTGTCTGCAAGTGTTGATGAATTTGCAGGTGTACGTAGTGGCTGAGGTGGTGGCATTTACTTGATTAGTAAGGGTCAGTGATGAATCCAAGTAAAAACATAGTGCTTTTACTTTCCTAGAGACGTTGATAGTGTTACCAGCAATGGCAAAGGATTTGAAGGCATCATTTAGTTTGGCAAGTCTGAGCTGGGATCCTATGAAGAGCAACTCAGTCTTGTCGTTCAAGTAGAGCCTGTGGTGTGCCATCCAAGCTTGAATGGTGAGGTAAATGGAATTAAGAGTGGCAGAGTCTGAATTGTGGTCCCCCGTGATCGGTATGAGGATCTGGGTGTCATCTGCATAGTTGGTTATAAATGCCATATCATATCATAGCATAACCCCAAACCGCAAAAAGGCCCCAAGTAAACACTTTGTGGCCAAGTTGTTTCGGACATGGTACAAGTTCGTTCAATGGAAAGTAAGCTGCAACTTTGTGATTTTGTTTCCTTAATGACGTTTTTATTTTTTAACAAAACTTTACCAGATTTTGCAGTCTGGAGGTTAGGGGGTGCAAGCCTCTAACTGACTTCACAATTTCAGCCAAATCCATCATACGAATCAAAAGTAATCAGCAATAGAATTTGTCGATGTTCACATAAGAGTCGTACACACCTTAACTATAAAGTGCTTCTTTTCAGTTGTTTGCAGTCACACAGAGAGGAAATAAACAGACTTGGAACTTAGTCTCAAAGCTGGAAGGCATAATACACACTGATGTGGAAAGAAAGAACCCCCAATTATTTCCTAACACAACTGGTAACATTGACCATGCAATTACCTGCAATTATTAGCGAAAATACCATATCTGAACTGCAAGGTAATCTGCATTTTTAATTAGGGCGTTTCATTCCTGTAATGGGAGAGTATTGGCACTTTTCAACATAGCTGACATACCTTCATGGCCCTGCTATGTATTTAATGGGACTGTCCAATCACTTTTCAGCTGAGCAGCCATGATGCTATTTGTGCAGTACAATCTCTACATGTATGTCCGCTATATTTGTAATGACACACTACCAACACTTCTCAGTATGGCTGTTCTTAAACCTTTAAAGGGACAGTATTGTCACTTCTCAGTAAGGCTTATGGGCTACTTACTATGCATTGTAAGGATGATTAATGGTAATTCTCAGAAGGACAGTTTACTTTTAATGGGTAAGTTCACTGCTGCTCAGCGGTTCTGTTATAATGCCATTGATACTTATGCCACCATTCTAAGTAGAACCGATATAGTTCGAAATACACATTATTTGCACTTCCCTGCAGAATAGCTTTACATTTAAGACCAGCACACCACCCCTTAATAGCAGAGCTACCATCAACCTCATCATATTAATAGTTTGGTAAAGCGCTCCAATCTATGCATGTGCCAAATGTGCACACAATTATGAGATAACTTAGAATAGAGCAGCTGTAATAAAATTCCTAAATGGGTAAATGGTGCAGTGTTTGTAATGGGACAATTAAACATTTCTTAATAAAGCGGCCATATTCTTCATGGTATGGCGTTGGTACTTCTCAGCAGGGTTTCTATTCTTTTAATGAATCATTATGGGCCCTTCACAACATATCTGCTTTATTTTTAATGGGGCACCTATCAGAATGGCTGTTATGCTCTCTTATGCTCGATTAAAGGGTTATTGAGCATTTCTTATCAACACCAATGTAATATTTAGCATTAGGGAAGGTATCTGCAGAAGTGATTGCATACAAAAATACCTAATGAGAAATTACTGAAACATTTTGGTCGAATTCATTAAGTATTTTTGTTTGTTTTTATTAAAAATAGATGTGGAGTGGGGTGTGGGGATTGGTTAAGGTAGGGGGTAAGTGTGGGGAACGCATTCTACAATAAATGTGAGAAATGAAATGTGGTCCTTTCTCAATAGGTCATTTTTTTCGATCATTTCACCGTAATCCGGTTGGGAAAGCTACACTTCTCATGACATGCCTTCTTTCAAAAGTGTAGTATTGGCCCGTCTCATAAGTGAGATTACTGGGTCCTTATAAGCGATCCAAATGCTGTGGCCGAAGAGACCATAATGTGAAAATGTTTAAAGATGTAAAGGCAGGCACTCTGTTACCAGTCTTTAGCTTCTCGTAACGCACGTTTTCATGACTTCATCAATCTTCAGGGAGACTGAGTTTCTTAGTTGTTACAGGGAGGTCTGCATTTCTTTTTCAGGTGTGGCAAGTTAATTAGCTCTGAGGATTCTGGTACTTGTATTTTTCGCACTTGATTTTGCTGGCAGGTGACTGGAAACAACTCCTTCCATAGCCCAAATCTTCCCCTTGATGGGGGGAGGGGGAAAGCCATGGTTGTGTGTGTAAAAAGGTGCCTTGACTAAAGGACAGGGGCTTGTGGGCCTCTCAACTCTTGCAAACAGAATTTTGAATGCTCCTACGCACATGTCTGCTCCTCCCTCGACAACATTAATAAATAGGTTAGGGCTCTAAAGATCAGAAATTTCACAAGCGTGCTTGACCAGAAAGTAATGCTTTAGCAGAAATGTTAAGTGAGACTCACTCCATTGTGACTCCATTAAAATAAACAGGACCATTTAGACTGGCCAAGAGGGAAACTTTACTCTGAAGTAAGCGATCACCAACGAGTAAGTGACCCTGTGCTCCTTGAACATGTTTCCCAAAAGTAATATGTGCACTTCATAAGTGAGACCACTGCAAAGGTTTATGATTTAAATTGGGTGAGCGAGAAAGTGCTCTAAAATATGGCATAAATGCCGAAGGAGTGAGCGTGTATGCCCATGTTTGAGGCTTGCACTGAGGCTGTGCAACTGTGTTAATGGGTGTGAGATGTACCTACATTTAGTGATTTCTTTTCTAAAATGTGATGAGTGTGCCTTAGTTCCAAGGAGACAGATTTCCACCTCGTGAATGAGACGGCATTCTCATGTGTGACAGTCACACCCAATGACTAAGACTATGCTGCAACATGTGACATTTGATCAAAATATGGTGTGAGGCTCAGATCCAATGGATGTGACTGTCCTCCAAGATATAAGACTCAAACCCAAGCAGAGAGCTTGTGATACAGTGTGCGTGACTCAACTAATAAGATGGACTGATCTCAGCAGTTTGCGACTCTTACCCAGTGTATTAAAGGCATGGTATCAAAGGTAAGACAGACACAAATGACCACAGTTCAAGGGTGTTTATTGAACTTCAGTTGGTTTTGAAAAACACATGTCTAATCCTAAATCTAAAGATGGGAGCAAGCTGTGACCATCAGATAATAATAACGCAGTCATAGTGGTGTCTTGTCAATACAAAAGGGCCTATACTAATAAACCTATTGCCAATCCTTACCTCTAAATACAAATACTGTGGGAAACAATGTTATGCAAAAGAGAAGTGTTCAAGAAATGATATGACAGGATGTTCAAGCCATTGGCTTCCCTTCCCCAAGTTCTCAGCATGGGACAATGCTGCACACTAGAGCTTAGCACAGTGTCTGGCTTCTCTAGCATGAGGGTACAGTTCTGTGCCAAAGTCTCTTTGCCATTCAAAGTCTCTTCTTTCGGAGTGCCTGATGCAACAAACAATAAAGTTCCTTTCCTTCTTGTATTTCACATATACACAATTTTCTTAGGTGATTTACTCCAATTAACACAATGTTCTCAGGATTTTCACGTATCCAATTTCTCAGGTGATTTTCTGTTCATCCCGGAACCTCCTATGCGGGTTCAGATTCACTTTGACACAAAATCTTTAATCAGTCTCCCTCTGCTGGGTTCAGTCCATTTATCTATTGTAACACAAATCCTTACTGTATCAACATTGAAGACTTACGATTGGGCTTGATTTTGCTTGACCCATCGCTGGACCACTTCGATTCACAATCCTTTGCCACTCTTTCATTGTTGTTAACTCTTAGCTGGATACCTTACAGAGACCTTTGATTGAGCACACACGCAGTGCCGGACCAGTCAAAGGTATCGTATTTTGGTTTCAAAGTTCAATCACTCATCCGCAGTTCAACTTTACACTCGTTGGTTATCACACACATTTCATGCAATGTTCCTTCCAGTGCTCACCATACAATGCTGTTGCTTGCAACGTTGGCTTCAACACAAGCTTGTTTCGGTCTCCCGAACTCACCGGCTGTGTTGATTTCACTGATGCTGATTTGTTATTGGAGCCAAGGACAGTACATCAGAAGCTGGTGATTCTCCCCACCATGATTATCAATGTGGGATGGCCCCGGGTACCTCTGACACACAATGCAGGATTACTCAACCTGGTTTCCTGATCTTATGCTTTCTATTCTCATGGCTTTGTGAAATTAACGGTTCCTTGCTGAAAAGGTCAAGGTAAGCTGCCTCCTTGTGATCCCCTTCTATTTTGCCTATTTTCTCCTCTTGTTAAACTGCCATTTGCTCATGTGCTTTGCCTCATTCAAAGTGTGCTCTCGTGCTCCACCTTTTATCCATGTGGGAAAGTGTAATGGAAGTCAGGTGTGTGTGATGGTCAGTAATGGCCTTACCTTGCCTGACCATTGTATTGGGACACGTCAGGCATACTGCTCAGGGGTTAGTCTGTTTTCTTTCATAGTGAGCTGTCTGTGAGAAAGTGTTTGTGTTGTAAAGTATACCTAAATATCCTACCTGGTAGGATGGGGTAAAGGTGTTAGAGGGTCTCACCATCCGGTGTCCCACTTCCTCTCCCTGAAGAACCCTCACCCAGATGATCCTCCTTCACTGTTCCACCCCCAGGTTGATCACCTTCCGCCCCTTGCTCCTCACCTGAAGATTCTTGGACACTGGATGGCTTCTTCCGTAGTACCTTGGGATGTTCCTTAGATGGTTTCTCCTTTGACTTCCTGTCATGCAAGTAAGGCCTGGCTCCCTCGGAGGCCACCTCGACAGGGAATGGGACCTGTCTTGAGGGGAGCCCCGAGGAGCCAAGCCCCAAAAAGACAGGGAAAAAGCCGATGGATGGCACAAAAAACCCTGCAGACCGTTCCAGGAAGGATACTCGAGTCGAGTATAGTTGCAAGAAGCATATCGGTAAAGTTCTGGGGTGACTTTCACTTCTCAGGATCCCATAGGAAGCAAACCGGCAAAGCTCCAGGAATATTATACTTAGCAAAGAGTACGAGGTATTGGGAGAAGTAGAAGAGTACTGTATGCTGTCACAGAAGGATCCGTAACAATATCAGAAGAGAGCAATGGCAGCAGAAAGGATCGAAAGAGAGGGAGAGACTAAAAGCCAGGTATAGTCCCAAACCCAAAGGATAGACCGAACTCCGAAGCTAATAGAGGAGAACGCGAGGAGGTGCGAGTGTGGCGGAGGAGACCGCGAGTCGGAACGGCGAGGCGCCGAAGGTAAGGAATCAGAGTGGAAAGATGAGCGGCAGACGCCGCAGAAAGAAGGAAGCAAGGTAAATTCGTAAGCTGGACAAGTAGAGTGAAGCGCAGGTAGAAGGCTGGGAGGAGGCTACTCAGAGGAGTAGCCGAGCGAGCGTATCGTAGAAATTCACAGATACAACGCACAGGTAATTGGGCGGGGCTGGTTTAAGTAGCGGTGGCCGCCATGTTGGTTGAGGGCTAGGCCGTTACTGTCAGGTTCTTTGTGGCAGTGCTTTCCAATCGTGCCATAGCTTCCAGGGGCGGATCGTGACAGTATGGCCTCTCCTTCCCCGGAACCCCCCTGGTTTTCCTGGATACCTCAGATGAAACCTTCTTACGAGTCTGGGTGCGTGAAGATGGTACCTGGTTTCCCACGTCCTTTCATCTTCGGAATATCCCTTCCAATGGACCAGATATTGGAGTCTCCCTCGGTGGTAACGTGAATCCACTAAGTAATCAACCTCGTATTCTTGGGATTCCTTTACCTTCGGAGTGTTTGTCTTCTGAGTTTTGCGGTGAAAAGGATCCTCCTTGTATTCCTTGAGTAATGAGGTGTGGAAGACTGGATGTACCCTTTGAAGACCCTTAGGTAAGCGTAGTTCATAAGCTACGGGGTTGATCTGTCTGATGATGGGATAAGGACCCAGGTATCAAGGTGCAAATTTGCCTGTGTGTATCCATCTAGGAAGATGTTTGGTAGATAACCAGACTCTCTGTCCTGGCTTCCATTCTGGGTTGGACCGTCGACTTCTATCCGCCCATCTTTTCTGTGTGAGCTGACTTCCTTCCAGTGCTCCTCTAGCCATTTTATGAACTTCCTTGAGTTCAGACAACCTGTCGTCTATGGCGGGAGATTGGGTGGATTGCATTCCGGTCCAGGGCAGTTGTTGTGGATGATACCCGTAAGTGCAGTAGAATGGACTCATGCGAATGGACGTATGGTAATTGTTATTATAGGCAAATTCGGCCTGAGAGAGAAAGGCTGACCATCTTTCTTGTTTGTGACTACAGAAACACCTTAGATATTGTTCCAACCCAGCATTAAGTCTCTCAGTTTGTCCGTTAGTTTGGGGGTGAAAACCAGAGGAAAGTGCTCGGCTGATACCCAATTGGTGACATAGTAATGTCCAGAATTTGGAGGTGAATTGGGTTCCGCGGTCCGAAATGATGGTCCGAGGCAATCCATGGAGACGAATGACATCTCTGAGAAAGATCGAAGCCGTCTCTGGAGCTGACGGTAGACTTGAAAGAGCAGAGAAATGAGCCATCTTGCTGCAGGTGTCTACAGTGACCATAATTGCTGTCTTATTCTCGGATTCCGGCAAGTCAACAATAAAATCCATGGAAATCAGTTCCCAGGGTCTAGTGGGTAGGATAGGCTGTTGCAACTGGCCCAATGGTTTGCCTGTTTGATATTTGTTGGCGGCGCATACAGGACAGGTGGTTACATATCTTTTGACATCCTTGGGTAGTCCTGCCCACCAGAATCTGCGGCTTATGAGTTCCTGTGTTTTCTTGATACCCGGGTGTCCCGCTAGGGGGGTATTGTGGCACCATGATAGTATCTGTTCTTGAAGCCCTCTGGAAGGGAGAAACAGCTCTGTACCATGGTAGTATAGACCGTCATTGGCCTGAGTGACGGAGGTAGGTATGGCCGGTAGATGACTGTATTGGGTTACCAGATCTTGTAGAAGTGGCACGACCCTAGCCATAATCTTCAGATTTGGGAACAAGAGGTCATGCTCTTGCGGTAGGTTGTCTTCCTCTCCTTGGCATCTGGAGAGTGCATCTGCCATCTTCTTTTCAGTGCCCGGTACATATGAAATGGTGAACTCAAATTGGGAAAAGTAATAGGCCCATCTGGCATGTCGAGCATTGGTGCACTCCATCTGCTGCATTACCCAGAGGTTGCGATAATCTGTAAGTATTTGGAAAGGATAAGCTGCTCCCAAGAGTAGGTGCCTTCACTCTTGACAGGCTGATTTTATGGCAAGTAATTCTCTTTCTAGAACTGAGTAATTACGTTCACTTTTCGTCAGAGTCCTTGAGTAATAAGCGACTGGATGTTTGAGGCCATCGTCCGTTCTTTGTAGAAGTACGGCTCCCAGTGCTCCTCCAGACGCGTCCGTTTCCACGATAAAGGGTCTTGTTTGATCGGGTTGTACAAGTATGGGAGCCGAAGTGAATAACTCCTTAAGGCGCAAAAATGCCCTCTTCTGTTCTGGACCAAAAACATACTTAACTCCTTTCTTGAGAAGACCGGTAATAGGTAACATCAGGTCGGAAAAGTTTGGGATGAACTGGCGATAGAAATTGGCTAAACCCAAGAATATTTGAACCTCTTTTATTCCTCTAGGTTCTTTCCATTCGATGATGGCTCTGATCTTCTCGGGTTCCATCTGGATTCCTTCCTTGGATAGGATATAACCGAGATAAGAAACAGTTGTTACTTCGAACTGGCATTTCTCAGGTTTTACCAGAAGGTGGTTAGACTGGAGTCGGTGTAACACCTGTCTCACATGTTCTTGGTGTTCTTGAAGCCTTTCAGAGTAGATAAGGATGTCATCCAGATAAATAACAACCGAAACAAATGACATGTCAGAAAAGATCTTGTCTATAAATCTTTGGAAAACAGCTGGGGCATTCACAAGACCAAAGGGCATGACACGGTATTCGTATAACCCGAATGGGGTTCGAAATGCGGTTTTCCATTCGTCGCCTGTCCTTATCCTGAGAAGATGATAGGCTCCCCTGAGGTCTAGTTTAGTGAAATAAGAGGCCCCTCTGACTGCTTCCAGAATGTCTCTGATTAAAGGCATAGGATAGCGGTCACGAACAGTGATCTGGTTGAGTCCCCTGTAATCAATACAAGGCCGCAATTCGGTGGTATCTTTTTTGGGGATGAAGAACAACGATGCTCCCCCGGACGATCGGGATTCCTGAATGAGTCCGTTCTGAAGGTTATCGTCTAAGTAGATCCGTAAGGCTAGTCTTTCGGAAGGAGACAAAGGATACATTCTACCAAAGGGAACCACGGACCCTGGAAGGAGATCTAAGGCACAGTCCTCTGGTCGATTGGGAGGTAATAGCTTGGGTACAGTGTCCTGAAACACCTCAGCATAATCCTGGTATTGTAGGGGAATGGCAGCTACCACCTTATGCTGGGGTGCTCGGTGCTCCTTGTTCTCTCCCTGGGTAGGGGGATTGATGGTACAGTGGTCTTTACAGTAAGTAGAGTTAAAACGCACAACATTGGTGGTCCAATTGATCTGAGGGTTGTGACGTCTAAGCCATGGAATACCTATCACTAAAGGAAAATGTGCTGCTCTAATCAGGTCAAATGTCATAGATTCATGGTGTTCTCCCAAGACCAAGTGTAAGGGTAAAGTCTCGGAATCTATGGGCCTGAGGACAAGGGTTCACCGTCTACCCCTTCTACAGGGATAGGTCTCTCTTTGCGTCTAATGGCGATTCGTTGTGCCTTAGCCCATTCGATATCCATAAAGTTTCCTGCGGCTCCGCAGTCCAGCATGGCTAGAACTTCTATGGGGGAAGATTCTGTAGTCCATAGTTGAACCTGAAAGATCATCAGACTGTTGTCTTCCCTTAGTTCCGAGGGTCGGGTAAGGTTGCAAGGGCTGCTTCTTGTTCCCCCGAGACCACCCTTGCAAAGGACCGAGGGTTGGAGTTTTCCTTTCTTCGTGGAGGTACTTCCGGGCAGTCCCTGAGTAAATGCTTCGAGGAGCCGCAATATAAACAGAGACCAGCGTCTCTCCTTCTTTTGCGTTCTGCAGGCGTCAAAGGACCTCGGGCTGTTCCTATCTGCATTGGTTCTTCTGATGACGGCATGTCTTTGGGAGGATGTGGAGCAGGGCTAGGTGATGGTAGATAGAGCCGAGGTCTCCTTCTTTCCTGTCGGCGTTCAGATAGCCGGTATTCCAATTGCAGGGTCAGTGTCATGAGATCTTGGAACGACGGTGGGCGAGCTACCCTAGCCAACTCGTCCTTTAGTTCGTCCTGGAGACCTCTCCTAAATATCGTCTGCTTAGCCGAATCAGGCCAGTCTGTCTTCGCCGCTAGTCTCAGAAATCGAGATATGTAGGTCTGCACGTCTGTGTTCCCCTGTTTCACATCGAGTATTGCCTCAAGAGAGGTGTATAGGACCTCAGGACGATCAAATCTCTCTTTGAAGAGATCCACAAACTGATCATAGTTGGACAGAGCGGGATCGTTTCTGGTCACCAAAGGGGTGGCCCATGCCAAGGCATTCCCTGTTAGGTTGGTGATAAGGAAACCGACCCTAGCTCTAGCGGTTTCAAATGCATAAGGTCGAAAGACGAAGTGAACTTGGCAGGCGTCTAAGAATTCCTTTAGACCGCCGGGATAACCATCATACTTTCCAAATGTAAGAGGCATAGGCGGCAAATCCCCATGGTCATCTCTGCGGAAGACCACTTGTTGGCGTAAAGCGGCGTTCTCAGTCTTCAGGGCTTGTACTTCTATGGTTAAACCCTGTAAGGCGGCAACCAACTCCTGGTACTCCTCCAGAGAAGCCATGGTTACGTTCGGGCATTGTATTCTGTCACGTTGATCACCTTCCGCCCCTTGCTCCTCACCTGAAGATTCTTGGACACTGGATGGCTCCTTCCGTAGTACCTTGGGATGTTCCTTAGATGGTTTCTCCTTTGACTTCCTGTCATGCAAGTAAGGCCTGGCTCCCTCGGAGGCCACCTCGACAGGGAATGGGACCTGTCTTGAGGGGGGCCCCGAGGAGCCAAGCCCCAAAAAGACAGGGAAAAAGCCGATGGATGGCACAAAAAACCCTGCAGACCGTTCCAGGAAGGATACTCGAGTCGAGTATAGTTGCAAGAGGCAGATCGGTAAAGTTCTGGGGTGACTTTCACTTCTCAGGATCCCATAGGAAGCAAACCGGCAAAGCTCCAGGAATATTATACTTAGCAAAGAGTATGAGGTATTGGCAGAAGTAGAAGAGTACTGTATGCTGTCACAGAAGGATCCGTAACAATATCAGAAGAGAGCAATGGCAGCAGAAAGGATCGAAAGAGAGGGAGAGACTAGAAGCCAGGTATAGTCCCAAACCCAAAGGATAGACAGAACTCCGAAGCTAATAGAGGAGAACGCGAGGAGGTGCGAGTGTGGCGGAGGAGACCGCGAGTCGGAACGGCGAGGCGCCGAAGGTAAGGAATCAGAGTGGAAAGATGAGCGGCAGACGCCGCAGAAAGAAGGAAGCAAGGTAAATTCGTAAGCTGGACAAGTAGAGTGAAGCGCAGGTAGAAGGCTGGGAGGAGGCTACTCGGAGGAGTAGCCGAGCGAGCGTATCGTAGAAATTCACAGATACAAGGCACAGGTAAGTGGGCGGGGCTAGTTTAAGTAGCGGTGGCCGCCATGTTGGTTGAGGGCTAGGCCGTTACTGTCAGGTTCTTTGTGGCAGTGCTTTCCAATCGTGCCATAGCTTCCAGGGGCGGACCGTGACAACTGGATACAAAAGCGATGGCCATGTCCTGGCCAGCCTCGATGACAGATCCCCGGGGACTAGTGGGTGAGACACCTTCTGGTTTCTCACACCATTGAGTGAGACTTTGGCCCGAGGTGTGGGCCACACAGCGCCAACAGTCTGACCAGTGTTGTGGTGTGTGAGACAAACCTGCTTCAATATGCTGTTTGACTCCCCAGTTATGCAATTAAAATACACCTCTTGCTTTCTTTCACCCATGGCAGAGGAATAAAGCAAGGAACCCATTCTTAGTGTTACAGGTTGTCGGTGTAACAAACACATCATAGCATTATCACAATCAAGTGATATCTCATTCCAACAATTACATTTTTTTAACTCTTCAGACAGTGGTAGACATTCCAGTATTGCGTATGGTTGTATTTTTAAACAAAATAATAGGCTGTGGAAGAGTGTAGGATGGTGCTTGAGGAGATGCCTTCACAATGCATCCTCCACTGCTGTACGGTAAACTTCCCCAACTGATGATTATCTGGCAATACAGGCAGTAGATGCCTGCATGCTGCACCATGCAGTCCTTCCATGAGTGCTCAAATAGCTCCACATCCACAAAGCTCAAATAACCATCAATAGTACATTTTGGGTGTTAGTGGTGGCAGCGTTTCCAACATGTATGTGATGCCACTGGTTCAGTCTGTACTTACAGAGGATGGGGTGCTTCGGTAGCCTTGAGTTGAGTGTCTAAGGGATGCTCATGCTAGTGTGTCCTGTGATGAGCAGTTGCACCCCCCAGAGAGGAACCTGCAGACACTCCCTTATTGCTGTCATAAACGATGGAGTGTAAAACAGGAGTAGAAATGTGTGTGAATGCTCTGCAATCAGCAACATGCCATTGTTAAAAATGGCTGTCATTGCCATGGGATTTGTTGTTCAGCACTTCCTATCGGACATGACTTGCTCCATGCATACATTGCTTTTCACAATGCATTGCTCCCCTAAACAGTTTTTCCCTTTGGCAGTCTACATTGCTCACAGACCCATGCTGGTATGGGCACTACCTTGTCGGAGGATTTCACATGTCCCTAGTAAAACCTGAAATGGGATGCCTTTTTCTGCAATCCAATGCCCTTCTGCTGTGCGAGGTACAGGTGTAGATGTTTCCCATTCTGCCTCCCCCTGAGCCATTCGGTAGGAGACAACCTCTGCCTCACCGACCTCCTGCAGAATAATCACCTGCACTGCCCCCCTTTATCTTCTCCCACACCTCTGCCACACCCTCTTTCTGCTAAGTTCCTTCCACATACTTTCCATCTCCAACCACAAAGGTCAACCACTCAGAAGCATTCTCTAGTTTAATTTAGTATATTTGCTTGTATAGTGCACCAAACCCAAAGGTATCTGGGCGCTTTCACTTGAATATACAACATTTGTTACATAATAGCAATAATATTACAGGGACATACAGAAATCACAAACATTGAAAGAGAAATACATTAAAAAGCAAGGTGGGTGACTGACTTGTGTTACAGATCAAAGTCATGTCTTGACTAACAGGAAGTGATATATAGTTATATACAGTGTTCTATGCAGATGTAGATATAGTTCTGGGGTGAGACATTCAAGGGCAATCAACTAGTGTTACATATCTAGTGAACATATTTATAGAGGCAGAAGTGGAGTAAAGTCCTTAATTGAGATGTGAAAACAGCCAAGATTTTACCTTGTTCCTGAAGGATGGAAAGGATTGTTCGACTCTGAGAGCAGGGGGCAGAGCGCTTCCAAGTCTTAGCTGCCATCACCGGGAGCTAGACCCGCCAGATTTGTGCAGTTTGAATTTGGGAATGTTAAGGCAGTGCATGTAGTTGGCTCTGGTGGGTCTGGAAGATTGCTTTCTAGAAAATGTATTGACCAAGTATTTCAGGGCCTAGTTTGACAGACATTTGTGGGTGATCATTAAGGTTCTAAATGTGATCCTGTATTGTATTGGGAGCCAGTTAGTATTGTGCTAGCTTGTGAGATGTGGTAGGAGTGAGGAATGTTTAGAGCCGATCTGATGGCGTAATCTTTCAGCACGTGAAGCTTATTTGAATTATGCTTACTGGTGCCTAAATTGAGAGTATTGCCATAGTCCAAATTGGAGAGTATGAGTGCTCTAGCAAGAGTGATGCAACTATTTTTGGAAAGAAGGGTCTGCAAGCATGCATTAATTTGGAAGTGTAGGCCGTTGCTTAGGCTGTGGCATTTACTTGTCTAGAGAGTGAGAGGATGGAGTCCAAACAGACTCCTAGCATTTTGGTGCCTTTAGACACTTGGATATCATTCCTGTTAATGTTGAATGAGGTGTATTGGCGATCAAGTTTATTGAGTCGTAGCCTGGAGACAGTAATTATTAGCTCGGTCTTGTTGTCATTGAGCCTGAAAGAGTGATGAGCAATAGCGTATCGTTCGCATAGTTTGTATAGGAGATGCCCAAGTCATCTAAGTGGTCGAACAGAAGCTTCACAAAAATGTAATATAGAGTTGGGGAGACGGAGGAGCCCTGCGGGACTGCACATGTGATTGGGGAGGGTTCTGCTGAAGCTGAAGGACCAAAGACCCTCCTCGTTTTGTCTTAAAGGAAAGAGTGGACCCAAGCAGCAGATTTGGAGGAAAAAGACGCTGCTTTAGTCAGATGAGTGGTATGGATATTGTGGTCAACTAAATCGAAATCTGCCAAAAGGTCAAGCAGGAGAAGTAGGGCAGGATTTCCGTTGTCTTTAGCTTCATCCATCTGGATGTTTAAGTCCAAGAGGGCTGTCTCTGTGCCATGGCTGGGACTAAACCCAGATTGCCGTAGGCCCAGAAGATTATTGGCTTCGAGATGGTTCAGTTTTTGGATGTATGCTGCTTTATACTGGAGTCGAGAATAGGTTTTTTGATGAGAGGCATGACCCATGCATCTTTAAGATATTTTGGTACATAGCAAGAGGCGAATGATGACTTGATGAAGGTCATGATAAAGGGAGTAAATTCATTTTCCCCCTGTTTTATGATTGAGGCTGGGAAAATGGCACTGGCATCTGGAGGGCTTTAGGCTAGCAATGATGGGTTCTACCTCTGTGGTAGTGACGGTGGAGAATTCAAATAGGCTGCATGGTTTAGAGGGAGGAGAGTGGACTCTGCTAGGTTTGGCACTGGATGTGAGGCTACGTTTTTTTGCTTCTATATTCGCTTGTAATAGTGCGATTTTGTCAAGAAAGGCCATTTGGATGTTGACACACTAAAGGGCATCTTTGTTGCATGAATCCGGTGGGGATATAGGTGTTTCCAACTCTTCAAGGATGGTGAAGAGTTCTTTGGAGCTAGATTTGGCATTTTGGATTCTATTGTTGAAAGTGTCACTTTTAGTTTTCAAAATAGCAGCTTTATAGGTGTTGGAGGCCATGTCGAAGTTTTCCTTACTCTGGACCAAGGTTTTCTTTTTTTTCCAATTAGCTTCTGATCATCTTTTGGATTTGCATAAGGCTTTCAGGTCAAGTGAAAACCATTTGTTTAAGTCTGCGGGAGGCTTAGCTTTTCTCAATTTGAGCAGGGGTATTTGATCTAGGGCTTTGAGAAGGTTCTGGTTGTTTATGTCCACCACGTTGTTGGATCCTTGTCTAAGTTCTTGTGGGGGTTGATGATAGGCTGAATTAGTTGGAGTAAATTCACCAGGTTGACCAGGCAGTTGTTTCCGGTTAGGGCAGGGAGAGCTCATTGTTCAGTGAGTATTGGTCGACTGATATCATGGTTCTGGAAGGATATGACATAGTGGTGAGTCCATGTGCAGTGAGAGTTTGAAAGGATTTTTGTGTTAGAATTTAGGTCAGTTACCCAGTCGAAGGTTCTGCCTTTGCTGTGTGTTGGATCAAAGATATGATGTGAGAAACCTAGTTCAGAGAGAGAATTTTCTAATGCTTTGACATTAACATCTTGAGTGTCATGTAGGCCTAGGTTCAGATCACCCAGTAGCATAATTTGGGACCTAGATTTGGTGTTCTGGGTGAGGAGGTGTGTAATGTCATCCTCAAAGGAGGACATGGGGCTGGGTGGTCTTTGCAGAAGGTGGATAAGAAGTGTATGTGCAGCTGATATGGGGAGTTTGATGGAGAGGAGTTCTCCCAATGAGAAAGGTTGGCTAGCGATTTGTCTGATGCCGAGTTGGTTTTTGCCAATGGAGGCGACTACACCACCTCTGCTATTGGATCTGTCGGCTCTTATGATAGTATAGTTTTCAGGTACCGCTCGCATAAGGGAGGGATCTTCTGCTCGGCGTAGCCACATTTCTGTGAAGTCTAGTTAATTAGATGAGATGAGGTCTGCTATATCTAGTGCATGAGCAATCAGCAACCTAGCGTCGATCAGGGCTTCTTTGAGGCAAGAGGCCTCAGTGAACAGAAGGGGTACTGGAAGGTTCGGCTTAGGTGCCTGTAAAGGCACATAATTTCTTCTGTTTATGAAGTTAGAGTTGATTGAAATAGATTTAATCAAAGGATTCTTGTAATGTGGGTGTACATTGTGTTGGTGCGAGAGCCTAGTCTAGCATTTCTACAGATCGAGCATGGTATGTTAGGAGCAGGCCTTGTGGCATAGCATAGTAACCATTGGATAGGAGTAAGGGGGTAGTTATTGCTCTTTACATCTACAGTGTTAGGTCTAGGCCATATTTTAGGAGCGAGAGGGGGAGGGAAATCGGTAGGTGCAATGGTATTGAGCAATGGTAACAAAGTAGCCATGGTGAGAGTAACTGCCCGCAAGTTAGCCATAAAGTCCAGAGGGAGGTGGATTACTTGCAGCACGGGACTAAAGCTCAGGGGTGTTTGTGGTAGTAGGTGTACTAGGAGGACGGCTGGCAGGGTTCAATGCACAATCTAGGGGTCGGTGCATGCAGCAAGGCAGCGTGGCGATAGACAGTGGTGTCAAGTTTTGTTGTTGGTCATTATTCCTCAGTAAAAAATCGCATAACAGTCGATATCAAGGGCAACAGACAGCAAATATCATACAAGATCTATTTTGTGATGTTCACAAGGTATGATGCACAGTAAATGTCACAGCAATAGATCGATTTTGGTCATGTTACGCATAGTATGGCAAACAGGCATTGGAGTAGTGCCACAAGTAATACAATTACGCCTAAAGGTGACGCTCAGTGTGAAACTTACGATGGTGACATAGAGAATTCAAAATCACAGAGGAGCACATGAAAGAAATGAAGGCAACAGCAGTGTCATTCACACTGATAGGTGATACATGGTACATTCACAGGCAGTTACGTGAGGCAACAGAGCAGAATAAGGCACGCTGGCGGAGGGAAGTTTTTAACAGGTAGTGAATGTTCGATTAGGTGGGCAATAAGTAGCAGTGCGCGTTATGTGGGGACGTTAATGCTCGAAGCTGCGGTGTGGATATACTAGTAGGATGGCTTTTCCTAGCTTTTCTGGGGTAGGAAGCAGTAATGAACATAGAAACCGCCAAGTTGGGGGGTGGTATGTACGCAGAAAAAGAAGCTCTGGACCACGCGGTATCGGAGGGAGTAAACTCAGATTAGAGACGCGCAATAGATGCTAGGGTACGGGGGCACAGACCATTGAAGGAGAAGTAGATCCTGTGATATAGGATCACTCTTAACATTGGCTATAGCAGTCATTAGATGTCTAAAGCAGACAAGGGAAACAGAAATGTCCATTCACTGTAGCCAATGGGTAACAGGAGGGGGTTCACAAGTATGCCTAGTAAGTAATATAGTGTGTTTATAGCTGCCACATCCTCCTCATGCATTGCCATTGCAGCTATGCTTCCACAAACAGCTTGCAAGTTCCTTCCATTAGTTTTGCCGCGATGACCTGACAGCACAAATCACTAACCCTATTCCTTTACATTGGCATTGTTGTTATTGTTGTTATTGTTATTTGACATTTATATAGTGCTCTATATATCATTGGTATGATCTCAAAGCACTTGTGGGATGAACGCCCTTGGGGACCATAGTCCAGGTCAGTCGAGAGAGTAGGTAAGTATAGAGTGCTTTGGTGCACTCAATATTCGTGTAGCTAGTGTGATTTGCCTGATGGTAGCTACATCTTAACACTAGGTCTGGTGGTAGAGAGAGATCGGTTGAAAGTGTGCATTCAGGTGTTTGGTTTCATGCATTTTGAAAATATGTGTTTCATGTGGTTTCAAAATATCCTTGATGTTCCACCTCTCCCTCCAAGCACAATGCCACCTCCTGCTTCATTATTTCAATAATATTCAGCCAACATTCAACAAGATAAAATCAACAAGTGACAGGGAAAACCAAAAGATGCACATGATACCCACTGTGGAATATTTTATCCATGCCAATGCGCCACACTGCACCCCTTTGCCAATGGGGAAAGAAAACTGCCAAAAATGGAGGCGAGAACCCCCTTGCGTGCCAAATCTGCAAAACTGCGCATGGCTCATAAAACACAAAAGAGCTGCACACCCTGCCAAACACAGACAAAGTTGGTGTAAACACAGGAATCACTGCTGTCACCTGTCACCCAGAGCAAGGCCGCAGAAGTGGGTCAAAAATCTGAAAATGCCTTAAAATCCAGTTTTCTTAATCAATGACAACCTTCAAAGTGCTGTTTTGGTGCTAAATTCAGTCATTTGCCCAGTGAATTATTGAAATGAAAAGTTGCTGAAATAACAGATTCTACAGGAGGCTCAGAGGAATCCAGGCCTCACTGACTGACAGCTGCATCAGAAAATTAGCTTTCAAACCCAGTTTAAAAGTGTTTCTGTTTCCTGATTAAAATAGCAAAATTCACCTATTTAAAGCATGTTTGTGAAGGGCTAATTCTTTCAAAATGTCCAAATCCCTTATAAACTGTGCTTATATTTTATATGTGAAATGAAAATACTTCAATTTAAAGGAACCCAGTCTGGAGCTAATCAACTATTTAATTCTGATCTGACAGCCTGGCCTGGGAAAGTTGACATCTCAGCTTGACACTCCCTTGAAAACAGGAAGGCTAATGGCTGCTAATAGTTCCCGCATAAAGTCAACAAGGAGAACAATGAGGCCGCATTAGACATTCGCCTGGTGGCTGAGCCGAAAACAAAGGACAGGCTGAGCATTGACCTCTGCTGGGAGGGACAGGATGCTTCCCTCTACACCCCACCCTGACCAAAGGACTGGACAGCTGCTGCCTGTGAAGGGGAGGTTACAAAGGAGAACTTTGATGTTAAATCCTTATGTGTGATTAAAGTTTAAAACTCTTTAGCTGTGCAACCGAAAGAAGTATACATCTGAAAATTGGTAGACATTAACCTAATTTCAGGCTCTTGATTTGAAGACATTGATGAAACCTGTACCATTCAAGGAACCAAAGTTATGAAACATTCTTATTTTAGCAGAACAATTAATGTTGCAAATTTAAGATTGTATGCCCATGGTCCACTGATAAGCGCCCAGAGATGTACCGAATTAGAAATCATTAATCCAAACTGTTATGGTTAAAATCGATAAAAATCCTTAGAATGAGAAAGACAGCTAGCACAAAGATGGGAATTGAATGCAAATACAGACAATCAAATATAAAATGTATGGTCCCATTTTATTAGGATACATAATTGTAGAAATGTACATGTGTGCAAAAGTTATGTTTTGGTAAAAATCAATGTGGGAGTTCCTAAATCCCCTGGTAAAGATGACAGCTCTGTTCTGACTGCCAACCAAAACACAGCACGTGCCTGCAGCCACTCACAGCCATGGGGGGGTGTTTTTGAAATTCTGCCCACACCATAAACTGGGGGATGGCATTTGACAGTAGAAATATAGGAACTTCACAACACATAACAGACTGCTTCCAGAACCCATCCAGATTTCAGCACAGCACCTTGTTCAAGAACTCTTCATCTTGTAGCTGACTCTTTGAAGATCCAGATTTCTTTGCAGAATCTAGACTTTAGCCTTGCTGAACTCTTGCTAGCTAGACCCAATTGCAAACCTCCAAAACTTAAAAGAATAATTCTAATTCAGCTTGGTTTGCTACAATTAGGGCTTGCTCGCTGAAACTCGCATCCTGTAATCTGCCGTTTCCAGTAACCAGAAGGGCCCATCAATAATCCAGTTTGAGGTACAGTCCAAAATTGACCAGAACCGTGCCGCTAATCCAATCCCTCCGGAGGTGCCTTGCTGCTGGTAGATCTGATCCCACCCAATGACCAGAACTGACGGTCCAATTTAATAACTGCTTCTGTAAGTATTAACAGGAAGAACAGTGACCCATAGTATATCTGCATTGTATTATCCCAATCTCAACCCATCCCATCAGAACCCTAGTATTGTTAGAATCCTTCTTGCTCTATGCTTTTCTCTTGTCAGGTATCTGTTGTTGGTAAGGGTTCTTATTCTTGGTCTGCGCTTGTTTGTCAGAGAATTCTAGTCTTCTGTGTGCGTGGATGCCTGATTGCCCTTCCTGTTAGACGCCGCATATCGACTCCTGTGGTTTCGGTCATGGATGGGAACCGACCACCAAGAAGTGCGCACTTGATCTTTTACACATAGAAAAGTAGTGAGTGAGGAAAGGGCGAGGACCTCTACACCTTATTTGTAGGCATTACACCAGCGAACATCAGGGCTGGTTGGACAACATAGAAGGTAGAAGCAACACAGGGTGAAATAGCTATGTGTAGTGACTTAGATTTAGGAATAACCTTTTTAACAAAAATTCCTCTGTCTAGATTGTGTTACAGGTATTAGGGTACAGACAGGAGGTGATAGCCCCTTGACTCTAACTGTAGTAACCTACTAATTAAATAAGGACAGAATTGGTCCTTGTAGCGGCCAATATTTGACAGAAGTCAAGCACTCATGTTAGGCTGGAGTACAGGTACCCAGGTATATGTAATAGCATACATGGGGTCTATAGATATAACGAGCCCCAATAGTATATAGTATAACCAATCCTGGTTACAACAATATACATTGATTGCCTTGAATCTATTAATAATCCTTGGTGAATTTGGGAAATCATAAATATTAATACCGACCCTCCTATTCTGGACAACTATATGTGTGAAACAAAAAAATATATGCCACGCATCACTGTGGCACCTATCAGGACCAAAGATTCAAACCTCAAACATTTACCAGTAGCCAGTCCCAAGATGGCGTACAACAGATCCTCAACACACATTAAAAGCCAGCCCCAAGATGGCGGTAGCAGAGCGACCACGTGACGGGAACTTGATTGCATAATCATGAGGAAAAATATCTATCACGGCACTTGGGGAAGAACACATTATGTGACATCCTATTCACATCATTATGGCCACTGACAGGCCAGTGTTTGGTACGTGGAGCTGATTCCGAATGTATATTACAAGCCTGCCCCAAGATGGCAGCCGGAATGTGATCACGTGACGCGATCCGCGATCAAGTGATCCTGAGAAGCAATTATATTACACGGCATACCAGGGAGGTCCCGTAAGCATCGATACGAGCGGCGCGAAAGTCCACGGTGGTAGCCTCGCTGCCCGCTCGCCAAGAAATACGGAGGAGAAATAGGTAAGACCCCCTCCCCCATATTTGAATCGCAAGCATACTTGTGCTGCCATTACGGCCTGAAGAAGAAGACCAATAGATGTAGGATACCACATGTCAGTTGCTTAAAAAGAATAAATCCCTTGACTGCACCGGGCCACCTATGAAAACGATACCAGCACAGATTCTCTCTCCTATTTGGTAAATGAAGCCACATATAGCTCCTGGCTCTTAATAGACTAGATGCACCCCAAGAACACGGGGGCATAATAGACAAACCATCTTTGGACTCATTCGCACCTTGCACTAGAATGAGGTTACATGCACCCACCTAACACTGGTGAAAATGTTCCCTGACAACGGTTTGTCCATGATGTAATTTACACTCAGTGTTATTATTTATATACAATTTTCTTTATAGTATGACTCTGTAAGAAATCCCAGCGCACATCTGAAGCGGATGACAAAAAAGACTGCAAGCTAACTATGAGAGTCCACACTGAGGGCAACTACTGATGTGCTATTAGAAGCCTGCACCAACAGATAAAGAGGGTGAAAGTGTATGATAATATGCTTAAGACTGGGATTCTGAAGCCCAAAAGATACAGTCTATTTCCCCTGTGTTCCCCACAGCGTAAAGAGAATATACTGACCGTGCTTATGCGGGATCAAACACTTAGAGTCACACAGCAGGGACAGCCAGACCAGCCGCTGTTCCAACATCTCCTTAAAGTGTGCATATCAGGTAAACTGAACTGATGATTTATTTAAAAAAGTTACACATTCTGCAAAAAATCGCTGTCAAAGGGAATAGCACATATCCTCGGTACATTATGTCCCCCCTAGGGTCGGAGGGGGCTACCTGTCTAATGCCCTCTGGGCACCTTTAATATATTTGCATATGTTGCAAACAAATACAATTCTTAATGCCTTACTCCACTTGTACCTCAGAGAAGTCATCCTGGATTTTCGATCTTCCCTTAAAGAAGTTGCTTTGTCATTTCTGATGGGTTGACAGGTTTGTGTTCTCTGATGGAAGAAATCGGTCCTGATGAAGAATGAAGATATATGTCATTGAAACCGGTCGACCATTACTGCAGTCCACAGGGGCATGTTATTAAATAAACCACATTCTCAGTGTTACAATTTGTCATCTCATTCGATACCCATGTGAAGGATGCATTCAAACTGATCTGCTTAGTCTCTTTAGTAAAGCCACACATCATCCACTCTCCACGTGTAAAATGTCCCTTAACAGATGGTAAACCCCATAGGGTAGTCTGTCTAGATTTGGGTGTTTGTTTCTGCGATTTTCCAACCCATATTCAGTATTGCTCTAAATTGCCTTGTTCTAATTATAATGCTGCCTTTTTGGGAAAAAAGGTAAGATAAGAACAAATAGAACTTTGTCACGGTAGTTCGAGCTTGTGACTCTGCCGCTTACGTGTTGTTTGGTGGCATTGCGGCATTAGTCCTTCCTTTTTGGTCGGGCTGCCGAACGAGTGCTGTGTTCGAATAGGACGCGCGTACACACAACAGCGCTGGTGTCGGACTCGAACAACCCGCTAAGAGCCGTAGAATATCGATCTCACCCAACATGAATAGGTCATTGGAAATTATGTGGTGTTCCATTAAATGGGTTCTATATTATCTCTAGGTTGTTGGAAAGCTTAGGGGCTGTAACTAGCATTAGAATACGTGTGTGATTGTTGGTGCTTTCATTACAGTACTCACCCTCATGTGAAACTGAACAGCAACTGTTGACCGCATTTAAACGGTTGATGACACTAAGATTTTCATTGCACCTCGTGGAGCAGACGACTTACTTAGAGTTATGCCACTAGTGGTGGTGGAATAGTAGTGACAGGATTAAGACTTATTGTACCATAATGATAGACAACCTGGCTTTTGTCTTCATGGTTGTTGTTTTATGTCTGATGCAGTGCTCTGGATTAGTGGCTATTAATTAGCAGTTAATAAATTGGAATATCAGACTTGATATATGAATTTTGAATCTGAATCTGGTGTACTTGGACACAAGCATTACTTAAGTCATACTTGGAGGTATGTCGTTTTTTGAAATATGTAGGTGGCGTTTGTGTTGACCTTTTGGCCTAGTCCTCTATATTACACTAATGGTTAAACGTGTAGGATTGTATAGCTACTACAAGATCAGTAATTACTATATTTGATATCTTATGGTGGTGTATGTTACTGTCCTTTTTAGGCAACCCCTTCATTGAATTTGGAAACATTTTTTACCCTGGATTGCATGTTGGTGATAAAGACAACCAAGATTCCCCTGAAGAAAGTTCATGCATCTATAGCCAAGAAGAAACGAATAATGTTGGGATATGTGTTTTGAATTACAACACTTGTAGAGTGTATAGTTTGTCAAAGTCATTTATGTGTATGAAATTATTAAATGTGGTAAATTGCATGTTGTGTCAATGAATAGGTTCATTCTATACCCACCGTGTGGGTTTTATTTTGGGTGATGTTTTTTTAGAATATTTTACAAGTTTTTTACTGATTGGAAAATGAATTAAAATGGTCAAAATTGTGTATATGATTTGTGTACCTAGTTCATTTTTTCAGGACTGAAGGTTATACATCACCTTATCAATATAGATGAGTTATTTTGTGGAATTTAATTATTTGAACCTTCTCTTTTGTGTACACATATTTATGGTCTGCCTCTGACCGTGGAGTGAGGTGATATCCAAGGGGGTATTTAGCCTTTAGGAAGATTAATAGTGTGCCTGAAACAAACCATTTGTGAGTCTAGCAATTATTGTATAGAATTTCAGAAAGACAACATATTTTTATTCTTTCTTCTTTAGGATCACTGCTCAAAATGTTAGACTCGTGGATTGTGGAACCCCCTGTTTTTTTGTTTTTGTTTTTAAGAGACCTGAAAAAGAAAGCCAGCCACAGCTCAGGAGATTACATTTATAAAAGTTTTTTTTTTCATTCTTTTAGGGGTAGCGAGGGAGACCTGAGGGTTCGCAACTGCGACCCCTGGTGACCCCCAAAGGATGTCTTTGCCCTGCCCCCAAAGAAGTTAACTCTGTCTCCCGTTTTTGTCCATCTTCCTCTGTGCAATCCCTAGCGTCCTTAGCCTCTCAGTTCCTCATTCCTTTTATTTTCTTTCCATTTTCATTGGAAATCATTGACTGCAAGATCGAAAACATAACTTCAGTTCAGGCCTTCAATCTTCTCTAAATTCCCTCACCTCAAACCTAAGTGGTTCTATCAGGGCCGCTGGGGAATCTTTGCGCTAGAAGGGCGTAAATATTTGTCCCAGATATGCCACAGTGCCCGAGCATAGCGAGGACACACGCACAAATCAAGAGGGGCTCGGGGGATTCTCCCCCCATTAAATTAATGGTGCATTTTAGAACACACCTTTTCAAAAATTGGGTAAAAAGCCAAACAGTTTGCATTTGGTTTTGTAGGGTAACTCATGAAAAAACCCAATAGATGCCAGTCACCAACAGTGCACAGGAGCATTTCTTCAACACATTTTCATCATGCCTTTTCCCACAATATGTGCCAGTATAAAACATTTTCACACTGGCTGTGCCCATATATGTCCATGCTGACTGCACCATTATACCTTAGTATTCCCATATAAGAACATAATCACGTTTGCTTTGCTCATAATGCCAGTAATGAAACTGAAGAAAACATGTCCGTGTTTGTTCTGCCAATATATGGTCATATCCCCATGTATGAACAGTTGGATTTACCATTAAAAATGCATGCCAAAGCATGAAAACATGTCCAAACTGGCTGCCCTAAAATGCAAGTCGAGCTACATAATAACACTTATCATGCTTGCTTTATCAAAGAAGCCCAAGACAAAATTGTATACTGCAATAAGAAATGGCTAGACTGGTTGCATAAAACTGCGATACTTGCTTTCTAATAACACTTGTCATGATTGCTTTACAAAAGATGCCCAGTACAAAATATCATACCACCATAATAAATTACTAGACTGGCTGCATAGAAATGCCAGTCTAGCTATATAATAACATTTATGCTTGTTTTATCAAAGATGCTCAATACAAAATGTCATGCCAGTGTAAGTATAATGTATTAAAAATAGGGTAAACAACCCAGACCAGACTCTCCTACACAGGGAAGGTAAACTGTTTTCTACTGACTTGTTAACAGCATAACTTGTATATATAAAGAAGAGAAAAGAAAAACATATTTAAATGAAATGGTGGTGACTCGAACTCTCTAAGCTATTAAGTCATTCATGACAGAGTTGATCTAATAGTTTTGCATACAATGTTATTGCAAAATGAATTCTATAAAAAAGGTGTTACAGAAAATGTAAACCCACATAAAGCCCACTACAAAAACAACATACAAATGTTCAATACACCCACACTAGGACAAAAGCGAACATCTACAATGGTCCATTTAGTGTAGCTATATAATCAGCCCAACATGTTTCTGTCCCTAAACACAGCCCAACATGTTTCTGTCCCTAAACAACAAATAGTGGGACATTAATTAGGGGCTATACAACCAGAAGTTCAGATATATTTGATAGGTAGGTAAGTTGGTCTCCACAGCATAGCAACCATGCCATTTAAATGTTACAACTGAAACAGTAAAAGAGAAAAGGAGAAAGAGTCACCAAGTATATACCACCAAATTAATTGATATCAATGATAAGCATAGAAAGCACCATACATGGAAAACAATGTGACATGTGCATGTTATACACAAACAATCATTCATACTTGGTCAAAGGTGCCTGCTCACTATACATGGTATCATCCCAAATGCACAAATGCAGTCATGCTCCTCTTTAGTAGGGCTGTATTGTTTAAATACAGGCATAAACTTGCCACTGTTAAACACTGCAACGAAAGAAACAGCATCCCCCATGCCAAATGAGAAACCACCGGCTCTTAGGTAGATTCCCCTACAGAGCCCAACACATAGGGTGTTAAATCGTAAGTAAAAAAACACACAAACCTGCAAAATCAGTTGACGTAAAGCCTTGTTCAGAGTTTACCATTACATTTCAGACCATATTTAAACGTACTTCCATAATGAAAGCATGCACAATAAGTGCCAGAAAGTCCAAAAAGAAGTCCCGTGAGTCAGATGACTAATTTTTATCACAGGACATTCAAGGACAAGCAAAGAAAATTATACAGCATACTGTGGCATGGAACCGTTACTGCTAATTCAAAGGTAACCCAAGGACAAGTGAAGTATCAAACTATGGTAACAAATCATTTTTACTCTTTCACGTGATAAACCTCCACAGTGACAGATAGAAATCTATTAGTCCCTTGTGTAGTGCTAAAACAGTACCTAATCACCCTAATCAGTGAAAACACACAAATAGGTACCCAATAGACATTCTGACTCGCTAGCGTGTTGTAGCGGGTTCCTGCAAAAGTCTTTTGAGATTTGCTCGCCGTGCATTTGAAGCTAGGACAGGCGGACGCTCCACCGGGATTGATTCCATGACGCGTTAGAATCCCGTGGGCTTTACCCTTTGGACACTGATAATAACGACAGACTCGGGTTGGAGGTGAGCCATTGAAGCAACTGCTCTAACCACAGCAGAATACGATCGATACGCGTGGAGAATCAGTACAAGGTGACTTTACTTTAATTGAAGAGTGCCCCCGGTGACTGAATTTGAATTAACTGCAATCCCTTGGTACACGGGATTAATTAGTCCAGACACCTGATGTACATTTTTGTTTCAAGTGGCACTGAAGGCCTCTTGTTTGGTGTTTGATGTCCTTCTCTTACGGGAGGAAAACTGAAGCATACCACAGTGGCAGGAAATAGCGTTTTTTTTTGGTGCTTCGAAGTAGTCCACTTGAGTAATTTGGAAACTCAACATAGTAGCAGGAACGAGCTGCCTTTTTTGTGCTCTTTATAAGTCTACCCCCACGCGACATTACTAGTATTAGTGTGGGGCTGGCTTAGCACAATTTGAGAGTACTTTTATGCCCTGAATATAATATAATAATAATAATCAGGTTTTGTGGTGTTGAAAACTATTCCGCCTTTTGTATTGACAACCTTGGCACATATTGTTTTTAAGTGCATGCCCCTGATGAATTTCCCCTGACTGTGTGTGTATGGAATGCTTGAGGAATGAAACATGTTGGGTTGAATGGGAGTGATGGAGTGTGAGATTTAGTGGTTAATGCAGCCTTGTTATTGTTCTATATTAGATAACTTATTTTTTTGGTTGGGCTAAGAAGGAGCTAGTTGATTTAGACACATACGTTTAAGTTACTGCTTCTTTAACTGTATATGTACCTATGGTTTTTTGTACACTTCTATCCCTGGTGTACTTAAGTTGTCACTAAGCCCGGGGCGCAAAGGGCGATTTACTTTTTATGAAGGAGCTGCTGTTTGGCTGTGCTGCGAGAGATGGGGAAAAACTGCTGGTGCAGTGAAAGAAAGACGCAAGGCTAAGCCCTGCCCCCTTTTCCTTGCTGCACCCCGACCAGGAAGTGAGCCAGGAAGTGAGGGAATAAAACACTGCCCCATCGACCCTTGCAGCGCTAAACCGGAGCGCAAAGGGCGATTTACTTTTTGTGAAGGAGCTGCTGTTTGGCTGTTTGCTGCGAGCGGTGAGCGAGATAGCGGCTACAGAACGCTGCTGCCCGCCCTCCCGCTTACGCAGCGTGCAGCGAGAATAACAAACACCGGCTATTGAAGAGTCACATGAGCCGGTGTGGTGATGTCGACGGCGCAACTAAATATGCCGAGGCGTCGACAATCGGAGCCTGGAGCAAAGGACCACGTGACGAACGGCCAAACAATTCAAGTAAGTGTGAGTGAAGAAAATGTTCGCTACAAAGTTCCCACAGCAAAAGTTGTAAAAACTGTGAACATTGCAAATGCTATGATTGAAACATCTGAGTATGATGAAGCCAAAGTAACAAGGCACCAAAACTTTAGCACAAGAACTAAGAGCCTCCCAGAAATTTTGGGAGGCCTAAATGCTCTGAATTACACCGAACCAGGGGTAGTATGCACTGAGATCGAGCAAGGGACTTTGAGCTCACATAACAAAGTGGAGTCTCAGGCAACAAGCTGCCTCAAACAGCAACAAAATAAGAAACAGCCCCCTACCGGCGGCATTAATGGAGGCGAGCCCCGGATTATTAGCCACACTTGATGATGGCATCTAGACGGCAACAAGTGACCAATGTGACCTTATAGACACCAATGAAATGGTCGGAGAAAAACAATCAAAGGAGACAAATGGACGTCATCACAAAATGACTTTGAAATTAATGATGACAAGATAATAATAAATACCAACGAGGATGTATTTACATCCGAGGCCATACAAAAACAAAATACTCCGAAGAGAACAGAGGATAGAAATGGCCGTCCTCCTGAGACCACACACACAAACGTAGATGCTTTACACAGCAGAGACTCAACTGCAATCGCAAATGATTTGAGAATCACAAACCAAACTTTGACCATAAACTATTCAGTCGACACTAATGCAACCAGTCCACAGGAAAGACTACTGATGACGAAAGCCAAATTGAGACCAAGCCAAACTATAACACATAAACGGTCAGATGATAAAGCATATGAAACCAACAAGGCCCAGCCATTAAAGAGACGTAAAACAGATTGCAGTCCTACTGAGCCTCTCCTTTGTTCGCAAAAAAGAAATGACAGCAAATTGAGCGGGAACGATAGACACTCAAACCAATTGAAATCCAACAGAAGAAGTTGAATTAATTGTCTGTCAACGTCTGAACCATACGACTCGAATGTCACCGACACAGATTCTACTACAGACCCCTCGCAAATGGAAAGACAATTCCCGAAAATATGAAGAGGCCCGGGCGATCAGCCGAAAAGGAGAAAACTCCAAATGATGACGAACAACGTAAATGGTGCACAAATCTAATAGGCCAAATTATAAATGAACTTCGACCAAATCTCACCTCTGCGCTGACAATCACAGTGGCTCCATTGATAAAGTTATATGAGCAACTCAATGAAACAAGTAAAGATCAAAACACGCTTATGGCTTTGCTGAACACCAAAATAGTAAATCTAGAAATGGAAATTGTTGACATGAAACAACAGGCAAAAAATAATGTCAAGTCATATGAGCTAATGACAATGTTCCTCAAAGAACAAATGAAAACAAATGCGGAGGACAAAAGACTTCTAGCAGAATTGGCGAGGGAAGCAATTCATATATTGAAAAACCAAACGCATTTGACAACAAAGCAGAACACGATTGACAGCGAGCAGGAAACAATTGAAAATGTCAATAAAAATCTGTATCAAGAGGAAACGCAAGGCTCGCTGGACCAACAAGACCAGATGTGGATTAACAATGTTGCAGTCCAGAAAACAAAACACTCTTCAAGTAAAACAATGCAAGCTACTTCAATAGTTGAAGTACTTGATCTGGACAATATACAAAGTCGCGGTCAGAAGAAAACAGAATGTATACATAAAGCCACAGAAATGACAACGGTAAGCTTGGGAATAGAAAATGAAATTGAAAATCAACCCTGTACCTCTGCAAATGCAGATGGTTTACCACCAATAGCTATGAATGTAGCTGATTGGGATGGTTCTCCAGAATTTTCTGTAAATGTCGAAGCTGTGGATGAAGTGCCTGCTAACGTTGAGGATCCATTAAACCTGGCTCTCACTCCAGTAAATAAAGAGCGAAGCAAAGTTCCTCCAAGCACATATTTCTCAATATTTAATAAAAAAAACAAAGATCCAAGACCAGCAAAAGCTGGCGAGGAGAAAGTGAACTCAAAGAAACAAACAAGAAAGACAAAAAATATGCCGAAACGGAAAAATAACCAAATAAGAAGTTCGAGCAAATTCCTGAGAAACATAAAACACTTAAATGCACTACTTCAGACAAATATGGATAAAGAAGATCAGACAGCTATTAAAGAAAAAAAATGCGATTGATAAACCGCTGAGCACAGCACTAAATGGCAACTTACAAAATGCAGTTAATCAAGATCAGCATAAAAGAGATGAAGCAGACATGATTGATCTGCTCGCTAATTTGTCAACTCATGACTCCGAAGTTAACTTCGAAGAGGAGTCGAATTCTGACTTCCCTGATACCAACGCTGAAGTCCAAAAATCTTGATGCAGATAGATGCAAGCAGATTGAGCAACATCTCAACATAGCACAGGAAAAACGGATCTGTAGAATAATCACTCCGGAGAAGAGAGGTCGTGCTGAAGTTATAAGCGCTAGCCTATCAGTACCTACTACAAAGCGATCAAAACCATTGGTGAACGTTGGGCTTATGAAGTTAAAACAACGCGAGTAGTTGTCCCTGACTCAGGAGGTAAAGCAAAAGCTACAGAGGTCGTAACGGATAAAGAGAAAGAAGTTGATTACCCACAAATTCAAGAAAATGAACAACAAGAATGGAATTATGAATTTAGCCAACAAGAACCGAGAGAGGAACAAAGAAGAGAACAACCTCGCCACCAACCATTAAGAACGAATTTACCAACAAAGAGAACTAATAGAAATGCAAATTACTGCCTGATGATTGAAAGAGTGCTCTGTGGGACAGACAACTTGATATTAAATAGACACAATGTCCTTCAGTTGTTTAAACACATACCGCAATTGAGACCAATCGACACGGAAGATATCAAAACAGTTGAGTTCTTGAATGAAAGAAAAATGGATCAGGTGTTGCTACATATCCACTCAAGATTAGTGAGAGATTTGATCATGAACAACAAATTGGACCTAAATTCCTTGGGTTTTGATGTCTGTGAGATTCTTGGGGAAAATGTACCAAGAAGTCGAAATGAAAAGCTGCTAATTAAACCCAAGGAACAGATCAAAAGCAACACACAAACAGACACTAGGAGTGAAGAACAACAAAACGGGAAAGGATTGTGTACAGAACAATGAGAGACTACTAGCTCCCAAATTAACCTAACCAGTGAGCTAAATCTTTGAGAAAATCTCGCAAAAGATGAAATAAAAATCAATATCATACAATCTACAAAACAATGAGATGAGGTTGGAGAAGCCCAACACAAAGAAACCAGAGAAGGGGAGCAGGATAGGTGGAGCTGGCTAGCCGCAACTTTAAATTGCGAGAGAAAAAGCTAATGCCAAACGACATAGGAGGGCAAGGAGATATCCTGCGGCTCCTGGAATAGCCGAGGGTTCTTCCATCTATATAATACGAAATTGAAAGAACTAGAAGTCTTAGACATTATTTGCTTACAAGAGACTTGAGTTCAAAAGGCGCCAGTGGCCGTAAACTATGAAATTGCACTTAATCCTGCAATAAAACAAACCAAAGGAAGGCCCAAGGCAGGACTAATAACTTTGCTAAAGACAGGAGGTCATCTAAAACTAATTTCATCTGCAAATCCGTCCCCGTATGTTCAGGTGTCACAAGTACTTGTGGAAGCGGTGCAAAAAAAGAATGAGAAGATCTTGCACATAATTAACATATATTGGCAACATAAGGACCTGGATGATAGTGATTTCCTAGACCTGATCTGCGAAATCATTGATAAAATGTATGAACTGGAAAGGAATGCAAATATTTTTTTTTGCAGAGATCTAAACATGGATTGCTTACCTAAAAACAATCGCAAAAAAATAAAACCAACCAGAACAGCGACCAGTTTATGCCAAATTACCGCAGCTTGGTCAGAAGAGATGGATGCCCGGAACATACATTTACTGAACGGTAACGTCAGAGGAGACATCCCCGCAAAACACACCTGGGAGAGAGAGGAAAGTAAATCTACATTGGACTACTTCTATATGTCAGAGAACATATTTAATGAAGTAATTACATTAAAAGTGACAACCATGCACCCAAGCGATCACAATCTGTTTATAACATCAATAAAAGCAGATCAAGGAGGAGAGATAGACATCTGGAACCAGCCATTAATAGTTGCACCAAGTAGACAGAAGGTGCGCCTAGTTGAACAGAAAATGAACAATCTGACAGGTGCACTGGCTAAGATCCCAAGGCATCAGTTTAATGAAGGGATTGAATATAGCAACCTGCTCGAAAAATACACCGAATCGCAAATAATAAAGCAAAAGTCGATCTATAAACATCAACATATTTATAACACAGAAATAGTCAAGAAAAAAGAGAACTACGCAAAGATATTCAAGCTTTAAAGAAACTTGACGAAGAACAGAAGAGATTAAAAACTAAAACGCTCGAGAAGAAGTATAGAGCATGGTTATCAACGCACAAATACAAAATCATGCAACAAGATGCTGAAGCAATGCTAGCATGATATCTACAAGAGCAGTGAGAAGCTTCTGGTCCGTAATCAACAACTTAGAAGCACCACAAGGAGCTTTGGTAATAAATACGGTGACTGAACAAAAGTGGATCGATCATTACACCAAACTGTTTTCGAAACAAACCATAAGAGGAGATAGGCCGATGGATGATCTAACAGAGTGGTCACTTAACATCACTGAGGAGGACATTTTAATAAACATAAAAAAGCTGAGTTCCTCGAGGGCGCCTGGGCCCGATGGCCTAACGAATGCTCAATTGAAGAAACATCCTGAGGCTTGGGAAAACTTTTGCTGCACTCTCTTTAAAATCATCCAACGTGAAAAGAGAGTTCCAAAATCGTGGAAGACGGCAATAATTGTCCCAATATTTAAAAAAGGGGACCGCTCTGAGCCGAAATACTATAGGCCCATCGCGTTGCTCGACATGATTGGGAAAGTCTTTGCTAATCAAATTTTGAAACAACTAGTAGCTTGGATCAAGGAGACAGAGCAATTTGACATCCGGCAAACCGGCTTAGTAAAGGGAGTAGGTTGTTCTTTGAACTTGCTGATGATCAACATGATAAAAATGGAAGCCTTGAAAAATAAAACAAAGGTATATATAGCGTTCGTAGATCTCGCATATGCATTTGACAGTGTTGATCGGCAACTGTTATAGTCAAAGATGAAGAAAATGAACTGTCCTCCACACTTACTAAGACCAATACAAGAACTGTATTCAGAGACATTGATTAAAATCAGGCTGAACGCGAAAGGCTCTCTATCATCATCAATAAAAACTGAAAGAGGTATAAAACAGGGCTGTCCTTTGGGAGCAACCCTATTTAATTTACTAACTGCTGATGTCAGCAAAGACCTAAATCAAGTTAGAGCTTTTCCCCCAAAAATAAATGGACAAAATCTGGGTCATATGGTCTATGCTGACGACATGGTACTATTAGATCAAACACCGATCGGATTACAAAGAAAGCTGACGGCTCTGAAAAGATACACAGACACAAATGGCTTGGTAATAAATACTAACAAAACCGAAGTACTAGTGTTGCAAAATCTAAGAGGAGCGCCAAGCAAAAAAAGCATAAAGTACACATGGTCAATGGGTGAAGTACAGCTTGCTCGTGTAACCCAAGCACAATATCTCGGCGTCACAATACATTCTAACTTAACTGATGAACCAATGGTAACAAACATCCGGAGAAAGTGCACGATGTTGGGAGCCCAAGCTGCTACAATAAATAAAAAATACGGAAAATTCAGTCTAAAACCGGTGACGGAATTTTACAGAGCAAAGGCCATCCCGACACTAATTTTTGGTGCCGAAACAATGTTGGGCTGCTCCTTCAACACCTGGACGTGGTGTGAGAACACCTGCGATACGAATTAGGTCTTACATCAATCAACGCGAGAGTGCAATGGAACACTCTAACTTTGTTTAGAAAGATTCTGGGAGTGGATGAACTCCCTCAATTTAAGATATTAAACTGCCCAAATAAGTCACCAACTGATACCATCTTTATGCAGTGGAAAGCAAATTGTGAAAAAATGTTGGAGACCATTGGAACAAATGCGGAAACCTTACAACAAAACCCCAATGTGATTGGTGCGAAGCAATAGCATTAAGGGCATCCTATAGACGCATGGAAGATGCTCCTTCGGAAGCAAGAATGATCAACAAGACACCGAAATACTTAGAATGCTTCCCTTGTCCAATAAGAAGGAAACAATTTATTATGTTCTGCCTGAATTTGTTCAAGACCAAACAAGTATTAAATCTCTGGAAAAGAAGCAAAGAGAAAGATGACTCGTGTCGATTTTGTCGACTGCAAAAAGAATCTCTAAAACATCTGGTCTTGAATTGTGCACACTTCCAACAGGAGAGAGAAACTGACCTAAAAAAGGTAATCACAGGGAGTAAATACCAAACAAATGATGACACATGGGCGCTACTTTCAAACAGGCAACTAATGTTCGCACTAACAACATACCTTGGAGAGCTAACAAAAAAACTGGAACAAAAAAACACAAATGACGAAGACTCCAAAGTGGACTCAAAGAACTATGGTAGAAAGTGAGAACAGAACAGAACTAGGGAAATCAGAAGCCTGAGAGACTAAAGTTGCCAGTTAACCATGTATATTGATATGTAAAGGAGATCATTACACCATATAACATTTTACTGATCTAGTGCATACATATGTGTGGGTGTGTATCCCACGCTACTGGTACCTTCAGTCCTGAAAAAATAGACCCGGTACTTGTTGTTTCTAAAAAAAAGTTTTTTGGTTTTTAATCATGTTTTAATCATTAATTCAAAAGTATAAAAACACTTATAAAAGTGTTCGGTATGAGTCAAACCCAACCTCACACAGCATGGTAATAAAAAACAATACAAATTACAAATTACACATCCATATAACCACATAAAACGATAACAAATTGCACAAACAGACAATAAATGGATTTAACAATTTTCCAAATCTGAGTGTAATGACTCAGATACAAACAACTCCCGACATGTTTCAGTTCTTGGTTGCTCAAATGCATGAACTTTCTTCAGGGGAATATTTCAATTTCTAGGTTTCCACCATGCAATCCACGGTCACAGATGTGGGTTCTCACAAGTTTCCTAAACCAGGAAACAAACAAAAGGGGAAGTCACCACCCATATACACCAGTCAGATAAATTCTGGAACAAATTCCATACATCAGTGCAGTTTGTTCAATAAATCACAAAGCACTGATAAAATGAGGACATGATTGCACTCAACCTGTCCCCAATAACAAGCTACATACCTCTTAAATTGGTACCAGTAGCACCGGTGTAGCAACACCACAATTTGGCCGTTGACTCCAACAAGTCGAGTCCTGATTATTCGATAGCTCCTAGTAGCTGAGGGCCAACTTAAAAGCTGCAAACCAAACCACACATACAATTGATCACAGTCAGACCGCAAAAACGTTTCTCCCTTTACCAAAGCACACACCAGTGTGTCCCCAAACAGCCCTTTTTGCTGCACCAAAGTATACCACCACCACACCGTGATAATATTCCATAACTGACATATGCCCAACTCTGTTGGTTTCGCCTGAGTATGACACCACCATAAATTGGTAAATTTAAGACACCATGATCTCTAGTGTGCAGTATGGTACATCCACCGTGGTAAAAACAATACATCATACCTCCTTTTCCAATATGCGCCAAGTCAATATCTATCCTATTCCTCTTAGGAATGGATCGAAAATTGCTGTGTTAAAGTATCCACAATTCAGGACCTGTATGGAGAACGAAGCGGGATAGCCTCTGTATAAATGAAACTCTGTGTCGCTGTACTCAATTATTTAAAAAGGTATCAAAACGGCCCCGGTACAGACCGCTCATCAAATTTGTACCACATAAGATTCAATATCCCTTAGAGACATACCTGTGACACGCGTAGCGAGGAGTATATATACTCCGGAGCAGCCAAGTCTGCCGTACCAATGTACAACACGTTGTACTAGGATTGTTTAGTCTCGCGTTCAACCCGGAAGTAAGTAGCGCGACATAAAAAGAGGACTCCGGATGTCATAGGAAGGGAACACAAAGAAAGGACTAATGTGCTCACAACCTACGGCTATTACAAATAGCACAACATGGGGAGTGCTATGCAAATGAAAAAATTGGCTTAAATACCGTATAGTTGATGGTGTCTTTATCCTCTTACATGTTTTACGAAAGTGTTCATGTTGGAAAAGAGGGGGGGGGCAGTGTTTTTGAATGCCGTATGTGGTAGGATGGGGAAAAAGTGTTAAAATAAGGGGGATACTGCATCTCACATGTCGGTGTACCACTCCACGAGAACCCTCATTCAAGCAGAGACATTTTTATGGGAGGGCAAAAGGGGCACGTGCCCAGGGCTGATCTGAAGAAGTAAGAATCCATTGTTAACCAGTCTTAAAGAGCACTCTGGGGATGCTTGTGCTCTCATGCAGAAGGGATGTGACCTAGCAGTTCGGGCTGGACTGCCCCTTTTGGGATGGAACCAAGCCTGATTTCCATATGGTCTTTCCCCTTCTGTAATGGCTTGGCAGGCGAAGAACGATGGCCTGGAGGGTTGCCCAGAGCAGTACCAGAGGTTAAGAGTCATTCTAAACCTTCCAGCCATCACCTCTTTGTTTTTATCAATGTATCTAAACCATCGTTTGAGATGACTCTTAAATGTATTGTTATCTTCATACACTACCTGTTTCTCTAAAAATCAATATAAAGGTTAGCTAGATTAGGCTCCATGGCTGCCCTCATAGCAGTTCCTTCTACTTGTTGATACAAACCTCCCTGGAAGTGATTTTTTTTGTCAGAGCATATTCATTACATCATAGGATAAAAACATTATTAAACATATGATCATCCATTTTGCCCAATAGTGTTTCCTCTACTACTTCCAAAGTCACCCTTTGGGGTATGGCCATGTAGAGTGATTGTTTATCAAGACATATTAATAAGTGGGTGTTAGGATGAAAAGGAGCACCCTCAACCTTACTGATCGCATCCTTGGTTTCCCTTAAATAAGCTCTTCATCAATAACACAAGTCTGAGATAGTGATCTGTGTACTTGGATAAAGGCTCCAAAATAGAATTCATGCCTGACACAATCAGACGACCAGGGGGGTTAACAGAATTCTTATGTATCTTCGAGAGTATATAAAAACTGGAATCCTCCCATCTCTTCTTATAAGAAATGCTGCTTCTTGTTTCCCTATCATACCATGATCTGGAGCTCTAGTCACCTTGTTATGAATTTCAGCAATCGTACCCAAAGTAGGATCGATTCGCAAGATACAATAGCTGTCCCCATCGGACAGTAATTTGTCACTGTCTGATGTATAATCCTTTCGATTCATTAAAACTATATTACTACATTTTATTTACTAGACATCTATGATAGTTGTCCAGTAAATAAATGCCATCCCTGTCCCCTGGGTTCCACGGCGCCAAACACACGCATACAGTCAAAGTGATTATGTGTGTATGAAGGGGGACAGGTAATTATTTTTTCCTAGACTTCTATCATAGAGGTCCAGTAAAAAAATACTACCCCTGTCCGCTGGCTCCCACAGCCCCTCGAAGAGGGCTTATTTTGTCCAGTGGGAAGGGGGATTGTGCAACAAGGGCATTTTTAAAAAGACTTTGCTGTACAACCTCCTCCCTCAAACTTGCTAAAATAAGCTCCACGGACCAGCACAAGCACACACACACAAACACACACACATTAACACAACATTTACACAGCAAACGTTTTCACACCCACACAAGCATGCATCATTATGCAATCACTCATAACACAAGCATACATGCATCCATACACATTATTAAATGATAAATAAATGAGCATGCAAGCACACACATCTACTCAACATACACACAGCAAGAACTCTCTCGTTCACACCAGCATCCATCATCATACATTCACCTAACAACACAAGCATGCATGCATCCATACACATAATGTAAATAAAAAATACATGAACATAAACAAACGTACCTTCTGACGGGGGTCCTGAAGTTTGCGTTTGCTCGCACATACAGACATGTATTTTCCCCATCCAGCATTTCCAATGAGCTATGCAAGGCTGAGAAAGTGAAACATCACCAGCCTTGCATGGTGCATTGATCTTGTGTGGCTGGGGAACTGAACTGCAGAAGGGAAACAATGTTTGCATTTGATAGTTCAGAGCAATCCCTCATCTGAAATAAAACAGCTGAGGGAACCCTGAAGGTTTCACTGGGCTTCCTCTTCCATAATGAGGGGGCCAAGACCTGGTGGACGAACCAGGTCTTGGCTCCTCCACCCATTATGGATGAACCGCCCCTTGGTGCTGTAATATAATCCCTTTCTCTTAATCTTCAACCTTGTCCTAATTCCTAATATTTTCACATAATTGTATTTTCTGTTCTATAACTGTAAAATTGTTCAGTACTTTCCCCATTATATGTCCTCACTTCCCCACAACTCCACCGCCTGCTTTATGAGTCCACTTTCACTGTGTAATCATTCTTAAAGCAGCCAGTCATTTGAATTCACCTCTGGCTGCTGTTGACCTAATATCTCTCTAAGGAAAGTCCTTTAGCTGAGCCTCACATGAATACATGTATTTTTTTTCTTTTTCTGAGCAGTTAATTGTACGCCCCTGCCACCAGCAACCTACTATAGCAAAATTATGGGAGAAAGAGGTGGTGGTTGTGGTAATTCTGTTCCTGTGAGTTAGTATTAGTCCACTACCAGCTCTCAAGTTCTCAAGCAAGACAGCACTGACTTCAAACATTCTAGCCCCTCTCATTCACTGTGAATGCTGCAGAAAGAGGTGGTGAACACTCAGAAAACAGCATGTTCACCAAAATGAAAGCATTCCACATCCTCTCATTTGTCTGACCCCTTCCCCATCCACCAACTCTTCTGCTCTATTGAATTCTACTGTTATTTCCTATGTTTGGAACTATAATGCCTAAACTTGCCCCAGATCAGTTCGCTTCTGTCAGAATCCTAACCAGACATGGCCTCCTTCGGACACTGCTGTTTTTTCAACAGTCAAATATATGTGACTAGTGGAAAAGCCTGTGTACCCGGGCTAATGTGCGTAAAGGAAGACATTTTCAGAGTGTAAATATAACATATGGTGTATTTTAACCTAATTCATGTTAATGGAAAAACATATTTTTAAAGGATCTTGCTCCTTTTGCATGGAGGAGTAGTAACCGCAAACAAAATCTCACAGAATACGTTGAAAGTTCAACATAGTTCATACTGCCAATTGTTGTAGCTGCTCCTCATTGTGTTGGATTTCACTTATGGATTTTGGACTCAAATATATAATGATGAGGGATGTCAGAGTAATGCAATTCACGTGCAACATGATTCCAAAATAGACATGAGATCATAAAATAATGTCAATTGAAGTCAAATAAGTTTAAAACATACTTGAAGAATATTATTGATATAATAATACATACCAAGAAATATTACAATGAATAATTACATAATACATTGGTACATTGGACAAAAAAGTGATTTATTTTGTTACAGAAATAGTCATTGCAATTGTAGTTGTTTATTTACACAGCACTTATACACAGGTGGAGTGCTTCAAAGCACTCAAGTGCTTAATCAAACAGATTTCTGTTTATATGTTTTTTTCTAGAACGCATATATTTTCTTAGGGGCCCGTGCTGAGGCCCAAGAAACCTTAGCTCGTGCTGGCAGGCTTTTACCAGCCAAGACCGCCCCCCGTCAGCCTCATGTTAGCCATAATCACTATGAATCTTCAAGCCGGAATATTAATGCCAGTGTCTGTATCCCCATTGAGCCTCCCATACAGTGATGCAAGCGAAAAGGGATAGATGGCGAGGTTATGAGGGGTTAGGAGGTACAGTGTGGTTTGCTGGCATTCAATGGCAACATTGCTGCATTTATGGACAAAGGTGGTATGTGTGTAACCCAGCCTTTAGATCTGCTGCCACAATTTGGTCAAATATACATCAATAGCTCAGGAAGAGAAAACAAACATGGCGTGTTCATACCTTCAAATCAGATGTGTCGGAGATCAGGGGATACATCAAATCATATGCCTTTTCTTTGGTCTCTTCTTCCCAGTGTAATATGTTGTTTAAAGAGGAAGCCGAGTGGGTGGAAGGCACCCCTTTGGTTCAAAGCACACAGTTCTATTCAAAGGATTCCAAATCTGCGTCTTCTTTTCATGCATCACATGCTTGAAGTGGATGCAGCTGTGCAGTGGCACATGCACCCATGAGACTGACATCTAAGGCATATGCACGTTCTGACAAATTCTGAGATATTTGAACAATTTCACAAAACTGCCATCAATACTCACATTAACTGTGCACTCTCTACTTGCATGCTTTTATTCGGATTTGCTCAAGGAATGAGGGAGTGAGTGCATGAAGTGGGTGAGTGGGAGTGTTGTTCACTGATCAGAGGAGAGACTGAAGGCAAAGGTTTTAGCAGATCTCAGAAATTAATATGCTTGAGCTCACAGAAAATCTCAGACGAGAGGCAAATAGAGGGGTTGGTGGGTTGGATGGAAGAATTTTGTCTCACAGTTAGGGAGAGGCTTTAAATTAAGACACTTGTGATCTAGGCATAAGGTCTTTAAATTATACATTATTTCACAGGAAGCCAGTGCAAAGAGGCATAGACCCCAAATATAGTGTGTCTTTTAGGGAACCCAAGATTAAGCATGCTCCCTTATTTTGGGTGAGATTTTACTTTCAGATCAAGGAGGCACGGATAATGCCATAGAGCGACTTTGCCTAGTCTGTGCTGTTGGTGATAAGTGCCCTTAACCAATTGTGGTTGAGAACGTGATGATGAACAGTAGGATCCATTTTAATTTTATTATCTGACATTAACAAGGTTTTTTAGTTTTTTAGTTCTCAGAATTTAAAAAAACAGGGACATAGATGGATTCAGCCAAAATTCAAGGTTGCTGAATGGACCATCCCATTGATGCTCCTCATTACTAGGGGGAGTTGGGTGAAGATTAGCTCCTCAATTAGCTCTTAGAAAGATCCACCTGGCCCTAATATAACACGCGTGCACTGTCCCAGATCGTCCCCGGACTAGTGGGTGATATGCTGCCTGCCCTTCAGCTTTGTATCCTAACAACTCTCATGCTGATTATAATGCCCAGCCTCTCAACCGATCATCCCACCTTCTGCCTACTGATTATGCCTCTAGAATGCAGACATTGCTTTGAGCTAACGAGAATATGTGTCCCTTGACATGATAGACAGCATCCTGGCTTGTGTGGCTACAATAACTTTTTAGCAAATGAATAACACTGTTCTCATTTAAGTAGCAGCAAGATCATGGCTCATTTGATTATAATCCCCTTTGGATCTCATTTTTTATTTCCAAACATGTCCTATATGACCACATTGTGGGGAATCATTCTAAATTGCCACTCCCTTCCATGCTTATCATCAACATTTACAACCTGAGTAAGATGACAGTACAAGGTAATCGCCATAACCAATTGGCTTTAATAGTAAATTTGAACTTTGACCTCCTCAAGCATTCTACCCATGCTCTGTGTTGCCTGCCCCTAGAAATAGCTGACATGTCTCCTGTGCCTCAGCCAACTTGTTGTTTCTTTTGACACTAGAGAAATGAGAGCCACTTCCCACAAAGGCTTTCCACCCCAGTTGACACGAATAGAGTATACTCAACATGCATTTGGTCCTCCACTGCACACCGGCACTGTCTCTCAAGTCTCCCAGGGAAGACATGCGCACACTCTTAGCAGGGGCCTAGCCATTTCACCATCTAATCTTCTACCCCTTTCCTACTACTCCCAATCTCAGAGCCCGTGTCAGGGTCTTTTTCCATTCAGAAATGTCTGTAGCCACCAGCACCACCACATCAACATCCACTTCCCATTGCTCCAGTCCCCGTAATTTGGCTCACCCGCGCATAAACCCTAATCCCTAGCAACGTTGTCAATCTCTTTCCTGCAAACATCAAAAGCCTCTCTAGAATTAGAAGCACGATTCTCAGATCGCATCACTTGAAAAATAGCTCATGGGTGAATGTATGCCTCCTTCCAACACAGCCCAGTCAGATGCACCATAAGCCTCTCTGTCTCCTTCACTTGTATCATCATCTAACAACCACAAAAAAGCACACACTTACCTTCCCCACTAACCTTACCTAGCACCTTCTACTGATCTACTAATGATCGTGTGCGGTGGGGAAGCTCAAAATAGAGCCAGAAGATGTATTTAATTCCTGCATAGAAGGATTTTCAGCAGGAATGGATAGTGTTGTACTCTCTCAACGTTTGCATTAATCTACTTGCAAGGCAGTGTCCTCTTTTCATTTCCTGGACAGGGCTGATGCGAATTGCATTTAAAAAAAAACCTATTGTTACCCGCAGGTAGCATCCTCAAGCCCTGTTAAGTAATATCAATTTAAGAGACCTATTTTCATTTCCCCTCCGGTTTACCACTACTGCAGCTTATCACAACACAGTTTATCATCAGACAGAGAGAGAAACGAAGAGTTTGTTTTAGGCGATCTATATCTGCATGTATTGATTCATTACAGATATTTCAGACATTGATCAATAAAAATAAAATGTATAGTGTCAATACAGGGATGCAGTACAGTACACAAAGAAAGAAGTCTGCATTCATCCTGGGGGAGATCTGTCAATGGCATGTGACTGTGTTGGCCTGAGATGGATATAAGTGACACTTTTCTGACTAAACAGGGGTGTGGAAGACAGCAGGTGAGTGGAGACACAAGTGGGGGTGCAATGGCTTTATGGGATGCTGTTAATCTTATCTATATGTGCAGGGTGTAATTACCTGGGAAGCATATATGCTAAAGTGTCAGTATGGTTGTTTTCAGAGAAAGAGGCAGGGATGAGTTGTCAGAGCCAACAATATTGTTATTCTTACTCCATACTTGTGAATTGACAACAGTTGCTTGATCAGTAGGTACATAATTTTACATGGGGAATTTGTACACAGATTAATAATTACCTGATCATCCTCCAGTGATATGGATGAAATGGGTAGTCGGGCAAATGGAGACAGACCATTGTTCTTCTTCCTTGGAACTATGCAGTGTGGACGAGGGATCCATGCTATCACGGGAAGCAACAGTGGCAAGGGTTTGCCAACATAGCTACTCTGGTGCTGATGTTCAGTAGGCAGGATTTGCAGTACTGTGGATACAGCTTCAATGGCTGATGTTGGGCTAGGTCGGGTGAGACTAGCAATCAGTGGTGTCATGTGGGCGGCAACATTCAGCCAGACGGGCAGTGTTTCGATCAAAAGATAGTTGTAGCCCAAAATAGTTGATAGTGCCATTAAATGGTACGGTGGCACAATTTGTCGAATGCTGGGGACATGAACATCAGCTCTTCGAGCAAGAACTGTTCTATGATGATGCACGTCTATTATTGCCACCTGCTTGCTTTGCACCACAGTCTTCATTGGCAAGTAAACAAAGGTCCTAAAGAGGCCAAAATGCTCCAATGGCGGCACAGTCCTGGATATTTGGTATTCATCCAGGATCACATGGTGCGTGTGCAGAATTGCAGTTCACAGGCTTTTTTGCAGCCATGGAAAGTCCAACAGCCTCATTCGCATAATGCAGTCTTGACATCTGTTCACAGAGACCAAGATCGCGAGATGGAGCTGGCCCCTGCTGCTTTCTTTCTGCTCTCCAATGCATCATCATAGGCAGCTTGAATGGGTTCCTGACCGTTTGCCCACTCAACCTTTCCATTCAATGGCAAAGAACGGTTGAGGGATACAGCTAACACTGGCAGAGGTGTTGACACCAAATAAAAAATACATAAGGAGGCTCATTTTCAAAGCCGAATAAATTGAATAAAGATGAAATCTGCCTGTTCTACCACCTCCTAAATGCAAGCGGATTCCATAGCAATCTGTTAGGTAAGATTTTGTAGAGTCCAACTGGTGTGGGACTTTACAAGACTTATCTGCTTGGTATTAGTGACCCAACGTTTAACATAGGCCTGTAATACACAAGTCAGTAGAGCGGCTGAGCAGCCAGGCTTATCTTAGATGAGGTACTGTGAGCTGTAGAGCAGTACAATAAAAGTAGTAAGTGCAAGTATTCAAGTAAACACTTACAGCCTTAAAAGCTCTATTACCATTATTCATTTATCTATACACAAAGTGAAAGAATCACTCGAGATATGCAGTAAGTAATAGTAACATCAAGTAGAATTTCAGAATCAAGTTATTCAAGCAGCAATAATGCAGGTGAGTCAATTCTTTCTGTACTAAAACATTTCCCGCACACAGAGTGACATCAATCGAGGTCAGTAGTAGCACTTGTGGTTCACCATACAATATTGAGTTTAGAGGGAAAAAGTGTTAGAGTAGAATAGAACACTGTAGAACTGTAACAATAGGATTTTATTTTATGTCTAACCTCAAAAAGGAATCAGAAATGATGTTAATGAACACGGGTTCTTCCTCATAAATTATCACAGAAAAAATCCATCCAAAGTAAAAAAAAAAGAAAAAAACTAGCAGGATCTTTTGACTGGATGGCGAACAATGCTGTGATTCTGAACTCTAAGTTGCACTCTCAAACTGTATCCTTTTGTAAATGGCATCCTGCACCTGAAACATATATTGCAAAATATCCGTCTTGATCATTTAGGAATAGTACTATGTGATTATGTTGCAATCTTTTAAATACGCAGGAGATATGCATAAATTGTTATCCCACCTCTGGTGATGATAAGTACTGTTGACATTGTCTAGTAATTGGTGAGACAGAGACACTGATGCATTTGTTACTAATGTGTCCTAAACTGATGATGCAAAGAAAGTTATATTTTTCTCAATTTGTAAATAATACTTCTTATGTTGACAGAGATCAACTATGGCACAAAATGCCTCACGGTGACTCAGTATCACTGAAAATCAAAGTGAATGCTTTTTTGAAAAATATAGGTAGTATTGAATGATGACAAGGAAGGGAGAGTGTCCTCCTGGCTATCTTGCTTTAGTAGTTTCAAGGATGGTTCTAACACAATGGTTGTTGCGTTACAGTTTACGCTTTTATTAGTGCCAGTGAGAATTTGTTCTACATTAAGTTGGTATGCGTCTGGGGCAATTGGGCCCCTTGGTTTGTCAGCCGACACGTGTTTCGACCTGTGGGTCTTTATCAAGGCTATTGTTTGCAATCTGTTGCCCCATGTGGGTCCTGGTGCATCGTAATAGGTTGCTGTCTTGTAGAGACAGTGGCTCCTGTTGGGCCCTGGTCGTTGCTCCGTTCGGTCCGTGATGGCTCCTAGTCGAGCATTGAATGATGACAAGTCTGAAATATCTGTTTGAAGAAAATTGTAAAGAAATTCAAGTTTGTTGTTTTAAAGTTAAGTAATGATCATTTTATCTCTTAACTTTGATTCAAATTGCATATTGATGCTTAATATACTTTGTAAAGGTTTAAATAAACCAAAAACAATAAAGAAAAAAAACATGAACACATTTATAGAGAACAAGCACTGTCAGTAGGGTTCAGAAGGGGTGCCTTTAGGGAGCGAGGACAGCCAAAGTCAATAGGATAGTTCTAATACGATCATCTTAGAAAAAATTACTTGAACAGCCAGAAGTTCATTGAGGAAAAATTCAGGAGCTCAGTAAGCCAACCTGAGGTGCTCAAGCTGGTAGGGCTGCACAGAATAATTGCAGTAATTAAAAAGGATAGAAAGTAGCACTCCCCAAGATAGGAAGCACTAGATTTGGCTAAAGGTGGTTAAACCCACAGCCCAGCAGTAACTTAAATTGAAGCTGATGGTCCAGCTGACTTCCTTCTTGATGCAGCGATGCAGATCCTTGTTCATGGACGTTGGTCGTGGTGATGAAAGGAAGGATGTCTGGCAGGCTTTTTCAGCAGCACTCTAGAGAGGGACTCTGCAGCAATGCATTCCACGCATTTTAGCTTTGTGGTTTTGGCACCTTTTTCTCAGTGCCAAAGTACAATGTATATCCCTAGTTGGAATTTCCTATGTCCCGCAGCCATGAACTCTGGTGAGGGCTCTCTGGACAAAGATATCCTTCTTCTGTAGAGTCACACGGAGGCCTGCAATGTTTCAGCCAGATTCGTCCTTCAGAAGACGTTGCACTCATGGATGGTCCAGGTACCGAGGTTATTAGGAAATTGCAGCCAAGGAATGTCACAGCGACTCAGGGGTTGGCCCAGAATGAAGCAGGTCTTGAAACGCATTGGTCCTACCAGCTTAAGGGAGGAAGTCATCTTCGGCAGAGCTTCCCTGTCAATAGGAAAATGGGGTCAGCACAGCTGCAAGTCTATACCAGTACTTTCACTGTCCTGGAAGGTGCTGCTGGGTTCTCTCTGTGTCTTCTTCCTCAGATTTCATGTTTCAGTGGCAGACTCTGCCTGAAGTCTCAAAACCCTCACCTCATATGCAAAATCACATTCAGTCACAGCACTAAGCTAAGTCAATCACACAGGGGGGGTTTTCCTGTAGGGCAGCCACCCACCCAGTTGGAACTGGTTTCATCCAGGCATGCCTACAAGCAAAGGTCAGTGAAGTTGCCCCTGCTCTCCCCTGCTGAGCGGCTAATTAATTTTCACTGAAGCTGCACTGATCCTGCAATTGGACCACTCTAAACGGCCTCGGTCCTGGGCCCTGCCACTCTCCACTTGCACTGATGCCCTGGAACCCCTTTGCACTGCGGGTCTGTCTCTGTATCCCTACAGCCCCCCCTCCCCCAGCACTTGTTCTGCACTTACCTCACACTTGCCACCAGCTGGCCCTATTTATTTATGTATTACGTACGCCTCTTACCTTGTACTGCACTTCCCCCCCTCCCCTTCCCCTTGCACTTTTCCCCTCCCCTACCCCTGCACTTGCGCGATCTGAATGACACCTGGCCTAGTAGGATCGTTTTCTGTCTCCCCTTGTACCCCCCTCCCTGCCTCGTCGCGCCTTGAAACACTTGTGTATAGGCGCGTTACAAATACCATATCATATCATATCATATCAAGTTGCAGGCTCCTCCCTCACTTCCTGTCTTCCCAGACACACTGCAGCCTGGGCGGGCTTCAAGGCTGAAGACTGCCAAAGTCAAAACACACAATGGACTCAAACCTGATCTAAAGTAAATCTAGAGTAAAATCCCAGAAGGAACTAATAAACAAGAATTGACAAAAAAGAAAGACGGGGGCAATGTTGGTAAAATGGTGACCCTTCGGTGCTTGCCTTCAGCGGAGAAATAAGCCTGCAGATACATTACACAAAAAGTAGTAAAAAGAAGACACTTCCACCGGCCATTCAAGTTCGTTAGCCTATCAAAAAGTTACAGATAGAGAGAGAGAAGTGAGATAAGGAGTTACTACGTAACCCGCCAGCACTTCACATTAGGTGGTGTGTGCTGGACCCACAAAGGAAAAAGGTAAGTAAGACAAAAGTCGTCCTACTATTCTTGGGAACTGTAGGTCACACAGGAAAAGGCATTTAAACATTTAGGAGTCCACGTGACTCCTCAGTGTCACTGCACAAAGGGTGCTGTGTGTCACTATATAAAACGCAGATGCCTATGGAGTTTACCAGACCCCATTAAAACATAAGTAACACACAATCTTAGATGAAAATGGCATGAGTGGGTGGCAACAATGCCCACTCACTCAGGAGGTCAAAATCAAATAGGGCCCAGATTCCAGCAAAAGGCTGGGGGTTTCTGTGATTAAACGGAATTAGCACAGAAACTGAAAATTCCCCCTAGCACAATCCACAAAAAATGCTGTCTGCAAACTATAGTTTGCAAGTGAAATGTACATTTTGTATGCAATGAAGTAAAGAGTAAGAGTAATTTAACATGTTTTTACTCTTTACTTTTACACTCTGTTTTGTAAAAGTTGAAAATCGCAAACATGCGCCCAAACAGGGTGCAAGTGCTAACATTGTCCTTCCACTGCATGCAGTTTGCACTATTTACATGAAACCCAAAATCTGTTAATGTCAATAGCCCCCACAAATGTGAAGAAAGAAACATTTGAGTATCAAATCCTTCCAACGTCAATAGAAAACAGATGAGAAACTTGAATTTGAAAGTGCTGAAGCTGTAATAGGAAGAACCTAACCAACAGTACTGTACCGCATAAAGTGTTCAACCCTTCCAATGCCAGTAGAGAGTGAATGAGACCCTTGGAATGGGAATGGCATTCATGCGAAGCAAACAGTACTGTGTCCCATATGGTTTCAAAGGATTCGAATGGCAATAAAAAGGGAAAGTGAGGTTAGAATTGCAAAGTGCAGCAACTTACCGAGCTGCTGAATCTGACCTTTTGATGGACTTCATGCCCTCAGATGATCTTGATCTCAAGGGCCATTCACTCCTTTGCCCTCTAAGGTCGCATCAATTCATGGGTGGCTACTGGCATCCCATCTCTGGGTAATCGATGAAGGAGAATGTAAACCTGTGTGGCATGGTCCACCACTTCTCATAGAATATGTTGCTCTCCAGTTAGAGATCAGTGCTGTTGGATCAGACGAGAAATTAACCATCATCAAATTTGCTTTTGCCAATCTCTCCCTCAGGTTTAAGCTCTGTGCCCGCCATTGTCCCAGCACTAGTTCTAGGATGACATCCCTGACTTTGTTTCTGTTTGAAGTGCTGTGATCCTAAAGTAGGGGTTCACCTTGAGGGCACCGATTCACATGCCCCCGAGGCACCAACCCCCTGATGGCTCATAATGGCCCGATAACTGTAACATCAGATTCGGGACTCAGCATTCAGTCAAGTGTGAGCGTATGGAAGAGGGGAGGTGGCCAAGGGGACGGTAGTATTAACTCTGCAGTACTTTGCTACAGTATGGTACTAGGGAAGGGGATTCATCGAGATATGGAACAAAAAAGCTCAGGGTGGGTGTTTTAATGTGAAATACATGCCAATTTGCCCCATGATACTGGGACATAAAAACACTGTCAAAGTGCCTGCCAGTGTTTCCTGATAGCAGTCTGAGAGTTAATGATTTAATTGGAGTTGTAAACACGGTACTGGTGAAATGTCTCGATCAGTTCTGCCTTCAGCCACTCGATTTATAAGCACTTTGCATGCCCTGTTACAAACAAGCATTGGCAAAGGCCGCAGTTCTGGCTTGTCTATAACTATTAGCCATTTTCCAGGCAAACCAATTAGATGCCCAGGCATTCATGCCATTTTGGATTTCGTAGTTAATACCACTACAGTTGTGACTGGCAAGTACTTTCCCATTGCTACACAAAAGTCCAAACAGTTGGCATTGCCAGTGCTTGTTCTCCATTATTTCAGAGAGAAACATGGCTCTGCCCAAATGCCCATTTGCTTGAAAGGGTGCCTTTTGCCAGACTCTCCTCCCAGTGTGCTCTTGGGCAGAGCCAGCACATGAACGTGCAGGTGCCTTGACCCCAGTTAAATGCCAAGGAGCCTCTTGTAGTGAAATGATAACCAAATCTCGGTAGGCTGTCCCCAGCGTGCATCAGAGATAGGGTGGACCAACAAATAGTGCAGAGATGTTTTGGTGTGATAGCTATTAGAGCAGATAAAAATCGAAACCATGTGTGTAAACATGACACCCACACGTACGATGTATCTTTCACTACTGTGTTCAAACTATTTCACAGTTGTGTAGCTTTAACAAGTGTAATTTCTCCTGTGAGAGATGTGCTATTTATATCTATCTTGAGGTTTGTATTCCTGTATATTTTTCTGTTTTCTGCACAAATGTTTGATCATGGCAAAACGGCATATTTCTTTTTTTTAATTATCTTGTCTCATCCCTACTTTTTTGGATTCTTATTTTATCTCCTGATGTACTCTATTGGTGAGAATCTCCTCCCTATCACAACAATATCTATTGAGATCAAGCTCTTGGCTGCACAGGCTACACCATCAAATACAAAAAGACACTATGGGCCCGATTCATGGAATTGTGCGCATTGACTCCGCAAAGCCTGCGTGCCGAGAACGACATTGCCCGAGACAGAGCGCAGAAGGACATCTGCATGCACTGCGTATTCATTCAGAATGTTAGCGGCAATTGTTCCGCAGGTTTGACACTGTATATAGGTCAGGGTGCTTCACATTTAGCGTCCTCATTGAGGCCATTGTACAAGATGTTTGGTTCAGATTGATGTGTAGATCTCTTTGATTGTGGTGACCCATGGGAGGGCAGGTGTAACAGGCTTTCTGTATCACACCATGCTCACCTGAAGGTCTCCATCACTACCCTGCGGGAAGTTGGGGCCTGGGGCAGTACACTACTGCCGGGCGCCCCTCTTCCCGCCTTTGTATCACCATACTCTCCACTTCGTATTGGTGAATAAGAGCACGTCTCTATGTTTGAGACCAGTATCAATGTGCATCCACATAACTTATATATTGAATGAAATAATCTCTCTTCCCATTTTTCGACATCCAATTAATTTTGAACTCAACCTGAGCATTAATCTGGTGTAGCGATGACCAGATGCCTGTGGGAGGAGTACGCCGCGAGCCTTTCGTTACGGGCGGCCAGTCCCACACCAAGATGGAAGTCTGGAGTGGACATGCGCACATGCGCCGACTCCATGACGACCATGTAAACAGAGCATTTTCGAGCAGCGCGTCTTGGCGACGGGCTGCTCCATCGTTCTCGGAGTTTTGTGGTCACGAGAAAGTGAGTACCTTTGTTGAGATACCCTGTGTCTTGTACGCACGGTGACGGGCACGGTACACAGGGTGGACCCTGTCATTTAGAGAGCAGAGGTTTACGTCCCTAAACCCGATATCTCGTGCCAACGTGCACGTTACGAGAACAGATTTTTCTAGATACCTGCACGATTGGCGTATCCCGCTGCAATTACGAACATCAATTAGTGGTCATATTAACTCACAACGGCAGTACTTCATTTATACCCTTATATCCTTTATGACAAACAGTACCTACTGCAAATAAATTTATTCACACGGCATTAATGGTACACATCTGTTCTGTCTTTGCCTTCAGCCATTTCGCACTGGAAGTCACAGACTATCACAATTCTTTCACCCGGGGAGAGATAGTTATCTTCTGTCCGGGTGAGTATGCCAAGAACGTATTTACATCATGATACAAGCTCACTCATGCCACAGAACAAATTCTGATTTTGCACGTTTGCACATTTATTACACAGGTTGACACCGGTTTTTGACCATACACACAGGAATTAAGGTCAGTACTACACCTTCTCTTAAGAGTTACTGGTGAAATCCCTTTATTTTCCCATAAGACTAACTAGTATATCCCTCCTTGTTGTAGGAGTTTATGGACATTCATGAAACTGTAACATACCCCGCCCTGAAGAAGGATTGTTTAATCCGAAACGCGTCGGCACACATGATTGACAGGAGTGTGTTTATAAAACTCTGAGCGGAAAGAATCTTACTGCTCAGAAGGACAATCAAACCAATGTTACTCAGCAATATATGAATTCCTTGTTTAATTGAAGATGTTACAATGTATATAATTTTCTGAGTATACCTCTGTACCCGTGGGGACGGTTTTTCAACCCCATCTACCGCTAATATTTCTATATGCTATACGTTTTTGTTGTTGACAATGTTTTCCCACACTATTAGGAAATAGTGTGTTGTTAATTTAAATGGTTCTTAGTGAAACTGATATAAACAATACTTCTTCTGTGTAAATTCTCTCTCGTCTCAGTGTTGTGGCGCCTTTCTGGAGACGAGCTAATAGACAGAGATTCAAAATACCTTGATTAATGAATATATGATGTACTGAGTAAATGCTGATTGCATCGTAAGAATTCTTACATTTCTGACTCTCGTGACCCAAAACCTCTCCGATAGGGAGTGGGATGAGACTCACGAGACTCTACAAAATAATATTGGGGACTGTGTCCCATTAAGAGTGCAACATAGGGCTACAAGCTGGCAACGGCTGGTGTGTGTCTAGTGCTTCCTTTTTCTGAATCCCGAGTGGCCTCGAGATTCTCCCTGCTGCACTAAAAATTCAGGAAACATCTCTGAGAATTATGATTATACCTCAACCTAATGGCCTAAACACGTATTATTGACACAGTTGTGCCTTCCACCTCTGCATTTTGTTTTACTCTCAAGACAAGGTAATGCCACAGCCTCCGCATTGGCCTACACCACTAAACTAATAACAGCCTGCAGACCCTTCCTATCTTCACAAAGCTGTATCATCTTAGCTAGAGCTTTGATACTTTCTAAACTTGACTACTGCAACTCCCTATACTTAGGTACCAGTAAGCAAAACATCCACACTCTCCAAACTGTACAAAATAACGCACTTAGAGCAGCCCTAAACATCCCACACACTGACCACATATCCCAGGCAAGACAGACGGCCAATTGGCTCCCAATAAAAGACAGAATTACCTTCAGAACCCTCATGATCACCCACAAGTGCCTCAACAACAGAGCCCCTAAAAACCTGGTTGATTAATTCTGCTCTAGGACATCCTCTATACCCACTAGAGCCATCTACGCTCACTGCCTTAACAACCCCAAATACAGACTCCAAAAATCAGGCGGTACCAGTTTCCCAGTCCTAGCGGCAAACACATTGAACTCTTTGCCCCCGTTGCTAAGAGATGAACACTCCTTCCTTAACTTCTGTTTCAAAATCAAAGCTTGGCTCTCCGCCACAACCTAACACATCTATACTAACACTCATGAGCCAGCAAGGTCCTCAACTGCCTAACCCAGACCTAATGTGTAAATACCTGTACAATTTTTGTAAATTTATGTAAATGTTATTTTCTATTCCTCTTACCCTCTCTATTGTTTCCTGTTGTGAATAGCTGAGTGTATTTCTGAATCTGTATGTAACTTCTCCACAAGCCTAATGTGCCTAGCTACCTCAAGGTTCGGCATGCTATATAAGCAAATAAAACAAGCAAACAAACAAACGGCTGCACTCAAGCTGCTCTGCGCGAGGTCTGACGTAAGAAACAGCTGCACCCCAGCTACTCTGCGTGAGGTCCCACGTAAGTAGCGGCTGCACCCCACCTACTCTGCATGCGGTATGGTATGGTATTGGTTATTTATATAGCGCCTATACACAGGCAAGTGTTTCAAAGTGCTCAAGGAGGGTGGGAACATGGGGAGAAAACAAACAGTCACTCAGAGCCCTTGAAATTCTGAGACTATAGTAGTCTGCACAGGCAGAGTAAGTGCGTGAAAGTACATTAACGGTTTGGGAGACAGCAAATAGGCCTGACAGTGATTCTGCAGATTTAACAGTGTAATTAAGGGGAGAAAACATGGAGACTGGCAGACTATATACATGCGGTGTGTACAGATCGAACAACTGCACAGATGGTCACAGGGAGGGGGAGGATCAAGTGCACCCAGTCGGTTGAGACTGGGGTAAGTGCACAGAGAGACACTCTCTTGGTTTAATTTCTCAAGTACATTGAGTGAGGGTGGGGAGTAAGGCCCTGAGGCAAGTGCGAGAGAGGGTGCCGGGGACCAGTGAGATTCTAAAGTACACTCGGCAGCCAGTCAGCATGCTGTAAGGAAGAGGAGGGAGGGAGGGAAAACACAGAACTGGGTTAGCTGGGTAGTGGCAGAGAGAAGAGGAGGAGAAGAGGAAAGTCTTGAAGAGTTTACAGAAATTAAGGAGATCCGTCTCAAGACAGAGGGTGGCAGGGAGGTTATTCCAGAGGGAGCCAAATCTCTACTTGGAGAACCGGCTCACTCGCAGAAGGTTGGTTGGAGGTAGATGAGCAGAGGGCTCATGAGGGCAGTATTTAGGTAGGCAGAGTTGCATGTAGGTTGGTCCCAGGCCGCAGAAAGCCTTGTAGACAATGCAAAGGGTCTTCAATTTTATCCTTGCAGCTATGGGGAGCCAGTGAAGCGATTTCGGTGCTGGAGAGATGCGTCCCTGGGCTTGAGGCCAAGGATAAGTCTTGTGGTTCTGTTCTGGTTGAGTTGCAGAGGGCACAGGGCAGAAGATGGGAGGTTGAGGAAGAGGCTGTTGCAATAGTCCAGCCTGGTGAGAACTAGGGCTCTTGAGACAGTGAGCCTCTTGGGGAAAGTGAGGAAAGGTACAGTACCTCTGAGTAGGTGAAGCTGATAGTTAGACTTTTTAGAGATGTCTGCAATATGGGAAGAGAAGGAGAGAGTAGAGTCCAAGATGACCCCAAGGTTTCTTGCTTCACAGGAGGGTGCGGGCACAGGGCCAAGGGAGGCTGGCCAGAGAGGAAGTGGGAAAGCGGGAAGAGGGGTTCCACTGCAAACAATCTCAGATTTGTGGTGTTGAGGCAGAGGTTGTTTGAAGCACACCAAGACTGAATAGCGGCAGACAGACAGGTATGAGCGAGGAGGTGGAGGCGGCTGAGGGTAGACTGAAAGATAGTTGTGTGTCATCCGCATAGCACTGGAAGTTAAAGGTGAAAGTGGCAATCACACGTGCCAGGGCAGCCATATAGACATTGAAGATCCAGGGGGATAGCTTGGGGAATGCCACGTGTTAAGAAAGTGATAGTCGAGTGAAAGGCTATGAGTTCTACCGGAGATGGGCAGTCGGAGAGGAAGGAGGTTACCCATACCAGAGCCTGATCTGTGATTCCCAAGGTGTGCCAGAGACATGCAATCAGGATTTCATGGGTAACCGTGTCGAAGGCAGAGGAGACTTCAAGGAGAATAAGGATAGAGGGGGTGTTAGTGTCAAGATTTGAGAGCAGATCTTCACGGGTGTTCAGCCTTCATAGATCGGACTTGTCTGGTGACCTCATGCCGTGTGATGAGCGAAAGAGAAGAGAGGGTAAGAGGAGGGGGGCCAAGGGAGACTCTGGTGTTGGTGTATGATGTGGGGTGGAAGATAGGGTGGAAATGATGTGTTAGGTTTTTGAGGTGAAGTGTGCAGCCAAGGCCGAGCAAATGTACTGGGTGCATGTGACAGAGGAAGAGGCTTCAGGATTGTCCAGTTCCTTGCAGACTTTGAAAAGTGTGGCTGTGTTGTATGATGCCGTAGAGATGCAGGCTTGAATAAAAACTCTTTTCTTGGTGTAGATGCAGAGTCAATAATGCCTTTGAAGGAAGCAGCAGGGCAGTTTGTCCGATGGCATTATCGGATGCATTCAATTTCCACTCAGCTGCCCTACACTCGCGTTTAAGGGCAGCCAGGCCAGAGTCATACCAAGAGTTGCACTTTTTGAAAGGCTTCAGTCTGACCCTCATGACAGGGGCAAGAATGTCAAGAGTGTTGGAGATAGAGAGAATGAGGTTAGCAAGGGCTGTGTCAGGGTGGGTGTCAACAGAAGGAATGGGGTAAGGATAGTAGGAGGAAGCAAACGCAGACACAGTCACTTTTTTCATAGGTCTGGTGACTTTGAAGCCAAGTGGCTCTGCTGGATGTATCGCTGCAAGAGGATAGGAGAGCTTCAGGTGTGTTGAGAGAAGAGAGTGGTCAGTCCAGGAGAGGGAAGTAGTGAGAGGTATAGCGAGAGGGATGTCAGTAGAGTTGAGTGCATCCAAGGTGTGGCTGTGGTTTGTGTGTTTAGCCAGAGTGAAGGATAGAAAGGGCGAGAGAGTCACAGAGGTTGCGGAAAGGCCCTGAGGAATCAGGAGAGTCTAGATGGATGTTAGGATCACCCAGCAGGATGAGTTGAGAAGAGGAGGGGAGTAGAGAGGAAGCCAGGTCAGCCCATTCAGAAAGGAAGAGAGTGGTCTGGCCTGGTGGTCGATAGAGGGTAGCAATATTGAGAGAAGATTTTGGGGATAGTGAGAGTCTGCAGACTAGGCACTAAAAGGAGGAGTAAGACTGAGTAGGGATGCTGGACACAGGTATCCATTTTGGGAAGATAAGGTGCCACGCAAGCAATGGCTGCACCCCAGATACTCTGTGTGAGGTCCCACGTAAGTAATGGCTGCACCCCAGGTACTCTGCACGAGATCCCATGCAAGTAATGGCTGCACCCCAGCTACTCTGCACAAGGTGCCACGTAAGGAGTGTGTGTTTATGAAAGTAGGTTTATATTATGACCAATGGTGCTGGGATGTTAATTTAAGATGCAGGGGGCAGCTGCGTGGCTAGTGGTCTGTGGTAACCCCAAAACCTTAGAATGAGTAGAATATGTTCATACCACCCAAAATAGTTATTGAACTTCCATTTAGTACATCATTAATGTTCAAATCTATTGATAAAACAATTCGTAATGTTCATAATCCATCAATTTAATGTTGAGTTAACTTCTGTACTTTTCCTGTATGTTCATGTTACAATAAGACTGTCCTGGATGTAGATGTGTAAGTCTAGAAAATTGATATTATTTGAGTCACAATGCCCTGTGAGAGTTGAACCAAAATTGTTCTTATTGAGATATTGCATATAGCTTTCAAATGTCTCCTGAGTTCCATTCCATATAATTATGATGTCATCTATGAATCGACTCCAGATGACGATATTATTGTCATACCCATTGTTGTGGAGTGCGTCTACATTTTCATTATGTGACATGAACAAGTTTGCCAGTGTAGGTGGAAATTTGGCCCCCATTGCAATCCCTTTAGTTTGGAGATAAAAGGTATCATGAAACAGAAAATCATTATTGCTCATGCATGCTCCCCTTGCACTTCACTATGGACAGAATCCAACCAGTATACTGTAATATTAGTGTGTGCACAATCACCCTCATGGCACTATACAGACACTTACAATACCAATAGTGCTAAATAATATATTGATCAAAACCTTTGGAGTAAACATTTATGATACTCACGCAATATTCTGAAGCATGCCACCTAAATTGGGGACAGGAAATGGCATGACAGGTCACGCACCACCAGCAGAGTATAAGAGTGCTAAACTAAATATGTTTGTGGAAATGAACTAAAATGTTTATATGTCTACTCTGTTTCCTTCTACAACCCGCCCCAACTCCCGTCAATGGTATGTACTTATGTATTTCATTTGCTTTGGCATACTAATTAATGCCACACATGATTAATTATTATTTGTGGTTTCTTTAATAGTTGTTTTTGCATGGCAATAATGTGAACTGACTAATTTATTGTACCAACAGCCTTGAGAAAGACGTTGTACGTCGAAACACGTGTTGGCTGTTCAATTAGGATTTGATCTGGAGAGAATAAATTGATGGATTATAAACATTATGAATTGTGCTATCTATAGATTTAAAATGAATTATCTACTAAATGGAAGTTCAGAAACAATTTTGGGCTTAGTGCGTAGTGAAAAGTACTGGCGGTAAGCACACATTCTACCCACGTAAGTAATGGCGGCACCCCAGCTACTCTGCGCAAGGTCCCAAGTAAGTAACGGCTGCACCCCAGCAACTCTATATGAGGTCCCATGTAAGTAACGGCTGCAACCCAACTACTCTGCATGAGGTCCCACATAAGAAACTGCTAAACCCCTGTGAACAGGCCCCTCAACGTCCACCGCAAACAAACTGCTGGCACATACTGTGACTGCACAGCAGCCCCCTCAGATCCAGACACCACCCACCAAGCCACCCTGACCTCCAACAGTACCCCAGGCAACCCCCTCAGATCCAGACATGACCCACCAGCCCCTCTAACCCCCGAAACCACCCCTAGGCATCCCCCCAAGTCCTGCCACCAGCCCTCCTCACCTCCAACACTACCCCATGCATCCCCCTCAGGTCCAGACAACCTTCACCACCACCCCAGGTAGTTCCCTCACCTCCACACCACCTACAGCCATCCCCCACAAGTCCTGACACCACCCACCAACCCCCCTCACCTCCAACACCGCCCCCAGGCATCCCCTTCAAGTCTTGACACGACCCACCAGGCCCCCTCATCTCTGACATCACCTCTAGGCATTCCCTTCAAGTCCGGACAGCACCCACCAGACCCACCCACATCTGCCACTACCCCAGGCAGCCCCTTCAAGTCCTGTCACCACCCACCAGCCCCCCTCACCTCCAACACTACCCAAGCCATCCAACTTAGGTCCACACACCAGCCACCAGCCCCCTCTACTCTGACACTAGCCCCAGGAATCCCCTTCAAGTCCTGACACCACCCACCAGACCCCCTCTCTTCTGACACCACCCCCAGACATCCTCCTCAAGTCCTGACACCACCCACTAGCCCCCTTTACCTCTGCCACTACCCCAGTCATCCCCCTAAAGTCCAAACACCACCCACCAACTCCCCTTCCCTCCAACAATACCCAAGTCATCCCCCTCAGGTCCAGACACCACCCACCAGCCCCCCTCACCTCCAACACTTACGCAGGCATCCCCCTCAGGTCCAGACACCATGCATTAGCCTCCTCACCTCCGCCACCAACCCAGCCTGGCGCTGCCACATAACGCCCCTACCATTGCAATGTTGACCAGCAATCTACCTCCACTCCACTGGCCCACCATCAATATGAAGCACACTGGCCACATACCCACCCATATAGCCAACAGCTGGAGGCACTGATGCAGAATCCACGTCGGTAGCTCATCACAGGACTCCTGGTACATCACAACCAGTGTCACAGAAACAGTACAGCAGACTCTAGCAGCAGCTACACAGTAAAAGCACCATGTACATGTAACAGCTACTCTGTGTGAGTTACCACATAAGTAACGGCTGCACCCCAGGTACTCTGCGTGAGGTCCCACACAAGTAATGGCTACACCCCAGCTACTCAGTGCAAGGTTGCACGTAAGTAATGACTGCACCCCAAATATTTTACTTGAGGTCCCACGTAAATAAATTATGCACCCCAGCTACTCTGCATGAGGTCCGACGTAAGTAACTGATGCTCCCCTGTGAACAGGCCCCCCTACTTTCACTGCACGCAAACTGCTGCCACATACCCCAACTGCAGAGCAGCCCCAGAAGGTCCAGACACCACCCACCAGCCCCCTCTGACCTCCAACACTACCCCAGGCATCGCCCTAAAGTCCAGACACCACCCAACAGCCCCTTCACCTCTGAAACCACCCCAGGCATCCACCTCAAGTCCTGGCACCAGCCCCCTTCACCTCTGACACCACCCCAGGCATCCCCCTCAGGTCCAGACACCACCCACCGGTCCCCTTAACCTTCACCACTACCCCAGGCAGCCCCCTCATGTCATGACACCACCCACCAGCCCCCCTCACCTCCATCAACACCTACAGGCATCCCCCACAAGTCCTGACACCACCACTAGCCCCCCACTTCCAAAACCACCCCAAGGCATTCCCCTCAAGTCCTGACACCACCCAACAGTCCCCCACCTCTGACACCACCCCCAGGCATCCCCCTCAAGTCCTGACACCACCCAGCAGCCCCCTTCACCTCTGACACTACCCCAGGCATCCCTGTCAAGTCCTAACACCACCCACCAGCCGCCCTGACCTATGGAACTACCCCAAGCTTCCCCCTCAAGTCCTGACACCACCCAACAGCCCCCTCACCTCTGACACCACCCCCACGCATTCCCCTCAAGTCCTGACACCACCCATTAGCTCCCCCTTACCTCTGTCACTACCCCAGCCCCCCATAAAGTCCTGACACCACCCACAAGCCCGCCTCACCTCCAACAATACCCCAGGCATCCCCCCAGGTCCAGACACCACCCACCAGCTCCCCTCACCTCTGACGCAACCACAGGCATCTGCCTCAGGTCCAGACACCATGCATCAACCTCCTAACCTCCACCACCAACCCAGCCTGGCCCTGCCACATAACCCCCCTACCAGTGCAATATTGACCAACAACTTACCTCCACTCCACTGTCCTGCCACCAATATGAAGCACACTGGCCACATACCCACCAATATACCCAACAACCGTGGGCACTAATGCAGAATCCATGTCTGTAGCTCATTACAGGACTCCCTGGTACATCACAACCAGTGGCACAGAAAGAGGACAGCAGACTCTAACAGTGATACACCGTGATAGCACCATGTACAGGTCACGGCTACTCTGTGAGAGGTCCCACATAAGTAACGGCTGCACCCCAACTACTGTGCGTGGGGTCCCAGGCATAACCCACGTACCTCAAAAGGCTAGTAAGAGCTGCATAGATCGGACGCTGAATTTGCAACCTCTGTTGCTCGCTGCTATTGAAATTGTGATTTCTATTGCTGAATTGATTGAAACCTAAGAATCTTCCTTGAGCACTATCATTCTAACTGTTATGTGTTGCTATTCCACTTTGGATTTCTGTGTTGTTGGGGATATTTAAACCCCAGCATATGCCGTGCAACATACACGCTGCGACTCTTGTATGGTGATTACTGAACTCTGTTGTAATTACCTTAAATAACTGGTTGTGCCTAATTTCCCACTCAATTTGCCAACTCATATCTGTTACGCAAGCGTATCCTGCTAGAACGCGTGTAAGCACTGGAAACTGTGCAGACAAACTAAGGGAAACTACATTTCCCAGAAGTACCAAAAACCGCATTTAGTGAGACACCAGGCGCTTCATCGACGGTGCTTCTGCGGTAAGCCAGTCTGTGCCAGTCCTCGCCGTCCCTCTGCGTTCTAAACCAGAAACCTCTCTTCATCTTACAAACGGATTGTAGTCCAAGTAAGTGATGGGGTTTTTAAAAAGTCTGAAGTGGAGACAAGGACAGAGTATTGTAACCACTGTTTTTGCTGTCGTGCCACTCAGGAATCACTATCTACTGTTCTACTGTTCACTATTAATTGCCTTCTGCCTACTGCCATGCAGGAGAGAGCTGAGCTTTGCCGAGTGTCTGCATGAGATCTGCAGAACCCAGAAGGATCCACGGAGAGGATCTCATGGGAAAGGGAACACACGGCCCCTTTAATATTACATCGGAGGCAGGACACGCCCACCTGGAAGTGCCAGTGAAAAAAGGATCCGTGCTGCCCGGAGACCGGAACTTTACAGCTGAGGATCATCATAGTGCAGCACCACAGTCTTGGATTCACAGTCATTCCGAGCACAGCCAGATCCAGCATAGAGGAATCAGGAGCTGGGCGTATCAGGGAGCTGAAGGTCGGACAGGCACAAGCGCAGCCCCGGTAAGCACTATGTATGGAATGTATAGAATGCTGTAAAGGGCTAAGTCTGCCGGTGTCTGTTGATAAGGTGTACAGAGACCAAGGGAGTTACACCTAGATCCCGCTCCCAGTTGTAAGGAAGCAAGTAAAGTCTCATTGGGCTTATTGGGTAGTCGCTGCCATTGGATACCCCACATTCATAAGAGGACACTCTGGGTTAAGGGAGCCCAGGGCACAATATCAATCTATCTGAACGATCAGTGGAATCTGACAGGGAGACCCAGTTTAGCTGTAAACCCTGATGTTCCATTCTATTGTCCCTAGTTTGTAGGTTCTTAATAAAGGAGCTATATTCAAGTTTCCAAGGGTGAAACTCTGCAGTACAGCATTATTGGAACTTTCATGAGCCCCATAATGGGAGGGCTCCTATCTGGAGCCTATGGTGCATTCAACAGTGCTAGGGACGCCATCCGTGGGCGAGGCAGGACCCATGCAACTAATCCCGTCCGGAGAAACAGTAGCCCAAGTTCACGGGTCCCTGTACCAGCATGATACAGGAGAACGAGAAACAACTAACCACATGGAACTTGTTAATCAATGGAAACGTGGCCTAGAATACACAGTCACCACTAGAACATTAAAAAAAAAATCAAGGAGCACTTTGGGAAGAAGCGGCATAAAAGCCTGAACAATACAGATGAAGCAGTAATGGTAAACTGGGGACAGCACACCCCGAAATCGGAGGTAAAGGGTCCCCAGGCATCAAGATCAAGTTGAGAACAAAACAACCTGCCAATAGCCCAGGAGACTACAGACTGTAAAACTCCAGAATCAGAGGTTCAGAGAAGGGGGCAGAGGTCCACAGTGGACTTAGAGGAGGATGGCCTACTGCTAGAAAAAGAGCGAGAAAGCAGTAAAAATCATCAGTCAGATGACACCACCTTAAAGGCACTAAACTTCGTCCTTAACTCTTTAGTGTCAGTCTTTGAGCTGCTAAAAACAAAGTGAAGTCTCAAGCTGGAATTCTTCTTGAACTTACAAATGAAGTGTCCAGAAGCGAATCATCATTGGTGGGCCTTAAGAACTTAATTTCCTCCTCTATTACCCCAGCACTAAATGACATTCGAACTGAAGTGGCAAAGCAGGGCCTGGACATCTCCTCTATACAAAGGGCGTTGTTAGAGAACAAAAATGGAGATGACTCCTTAAAAAGCCAGTTGCAGGAATGATCACGATTTTGGCAAGTTTCCCCCCGCCTCGGGAGAAGAGACCATTGATACACCAGAGAACACAGGGATTTTCGATGATACCCCATTATCGGTATCCACCTTGGAAGAATTCAGGAGGCTGGCCCAAGTGATCGAAGGACAAGCAGAAGTACCTGGAGAGGCAGAAACTACGAATAAGGAAACCCCCCTAGGGGTTTGGAGAATGGGGCCATGGAGGAACCAGAATGGATAGCGGCAAGTGAACAAAATCACAGGAGAAGGAGAAAAACGAAAAAGAAAGATCATGGGAAAATGATCCAGAATACCACTCAGCAACATTTGAAAAAGAACCTAGGGAAAATGTCAAAAAAACAAAAAACAAAAAAAAAATGTAAAAGACAGAAATACGAAATGTTGTGATCAATGTCACATTCCCAATATCACATGAGCAACCAGAAACAACAAGGCCAGGTAAAACCGGTAAGGAGCCTTTGGAGTCTTCATCGATCACTGACCCAATAGGAAATTAAATTGTAGGGAAGCGGCAAACCCAGGAAAGAAAAATGTAATCCTTTTGGAAAAAGTCACAGGACTGGCCAAGAATCACAAGTGTGAGCATTGGCCTACAACAGACCTGCAAAAAAAGCCTGTCAAGAAGCTGAAAGTGGTACTGAGAACCTAAAGAGAAAAGATGGGGAAGCTTTTGATCAAGATCAGCAGGCGAAAGCCACGATTACTCACCAAAACACAATGGGCCAGACTGGAAAAAATCTGAAATTGACACCAATCGTTCAGAAAAAACAACATTCAAAAACCAGTTTGGTGGTGCAGCAAGTGATTAATGACTCTCAAGGACCAATATTAAAATTAGCACCAATTTTTTAGATACCAGGCAAGAGCGCTAATAATTGTACATTGGCAACCCAATCAAATACCGTCCCCGTACCATCCATGGTACTGGGCGATGGGAAACATCAGACCATCCAAGGTATTTGGAATGGAATTGGGAAATCGAAGGCGCTAGCGCCTACTCAGGACCTGACCATCCTCTCCCAAGAGAGTTCTCAGATAATGCAGGAGGGCAAAGAGGAAGAGATAACTGGCTTCGAAGTTCCCAGACTTTGGCTGAAAGCAACAAAAAAGAACAATCATCACAAGTCCCTTAGCAGATCTGTGATTCTATCCTTGTTTAAGAAAGTTAGAAGCCTATTCTTATTTGCATCCACAGATTTTGAATATGTGAAATATTTCCAGACTGCAAGAATGGACTTGTGGTAGAGCTAGGGCTAAGTACAATACAAGCCCAACAAGCAATTCTAAAAGCCACAGGCGTTCTGGAACAACAAGGATTCTTAGTGGCCAAGGAACCCTTTGGGAAATCTTTGGCTGCCCCTAGCCAGCAGCAGGATCTTCGCAAAAACTGTTTCTACAGTCAAGAAAGGAGTCCATCCGGGCCGCAGAAAGAAAGCCAGTTGAAATTGGGAGAAAGTTCAGTGGAAGAAAAAACGTTAGCTGTTATACCAGAAATCCGAGCACAAGTCTTCACAAAAATAGGTTTGGGACTGCAGCGACTTTAAACAAAATGGTCTACATGTGGTGAGCTGGAATACATGGGGCTCAATCACATTCAGATCGAAAGAAACAAGAGACTTCTTATTGAGAAAGATGGACATTCTGATTTGTCAGGAGACTTGGCAGGTTAACCCGATAGAGATCGATGGTTTTACAGTTCACTGTTTACCAGCAAGCCAGAAAGCCCTAGGTAGACTGGCTGGAGGGCTTTTAATAGCACTTAAAAATAGCCCAATTAAGTCAGTAACTCTTTTACTCAAAAATGAGTTGAGCGGTTCTACGTTATATCGTCAAAGTACTTTTCATCGTGGGACTTTTCATCGCCACTTTCTCATCGACCAAAACTCTTTTTTTAAATTTTTATTTTATTTATGGGGGGGGTTACCCCCAGTCCCCCCCTTTACTTATATAATCTGACCCCAACCCCAGAAAAACACCGCACAAAAAATATTTTTTAAAAAAAAGTTTTGCTCGATGAAAAAGTGGCGATGAAAAGTCCCACGATGAAAAGTACTTTGATGATATGCGTGTATACCAGTTGAGCATTATGGCATGCAAATTCCATCTTAACCTTGACATTGTTAACCCAATAGTAGTATTAATAGATATTTACTGGAATCCCAAAACCTCCTCGCTCGAAGCATTTTTGGCCATCCTGAATACACTACTGACAACAGTAAAAAACGATATTAGTAGGGCCAATATAATGGTGGTGGGGGACTTTAAATCAGATTGTGTACAGAGAGTAAAAGGGAAAAAGAAAACTGGGTCAAGGCAGCTGATAACAAGAGGTCAAAAATGGCTGGACTTTATGAGCTCATGGGATTTAAGAATGTTAAATGGCACCTCGGAGGGGGATGTGGAGCCCACCGCAACATGGAGACGGGGTAATTCTTCATCGATGTTGGACTATATTTTTTTTAGCTCAGGTTTCTTTTCCTTAAAATCCAACCTAGAGGTTAAACAGGAGGGGGGGTGGCGATTGCTCTGTAAGTGGTTTCAACCCAGCACTCCACCTAAGTCAATGCCTAGTATGGGATGCCCAATGGAAACCCGTATTTATATATTTTGATGTCAAAAGTTCTTTTATTTCTGGATGATGTACCCTTATATAACGCCCCTCGCTTTGAATCCCCCCGGTCTCACTGAACCAAGAAGGAGGTTTGTCTTGCAAATTAAAAGATTTATTTGAAGAATTGAACAATATATATATATATCACACTTTTATAAATCTGAACAATATCTGAATATCACACTTATGAATATTTATGCAATGATCAGCAATGGGTAATATTACAATATCAACAATCTCTTTAATCAATTAGGAGTAGGAATAGGAAGAATAATGTAGCAGAGAATAATTTGTATGGTTCAAGGAAATGCAATGATAGGAAAGAATGCAACACAGAAATAAAACTTGAAATGAATTCAGTCAAAGACAAGGTGATCACTCTTTCCCCCTGTTATTACTCACTCTCCCCAATATGGAATATGAAGAGATGGAATGAGGGCACACAGGTTTCAGGAATAACAATCGACAATTGCAGTTTCAATCCCTATTCCCCCCAGCAAGCTTACAGAGCACAGGATGATTTTAAACAGGTCAAATGCTTTTGAATGTAATATGAAGTGATGGGGAAAATGCTAAAAATGATTTTAATTCACTAAACAGTATTCAGAACTAGTGAGAATTGCTTTGGATTGGGTCAGGTAAACACGAGCAATGATTGTAGAATGATTAGCAGATGGAAAACGAAATTCAGAAGTTGAAAGCAAGAAATAGCTATTTTTATATGGAGTGAAATTGAGCCAAATGCGAAATTGCTGCAAACTTTTCAGCGCACGAAAAACGCGATTACAGCAAAACTAAATTTAGTTTCTAGGACGTACGGTTCAAAAGTTATAGAGGTTTTAGTGAAGGTAGATTTTTCTCAAAAAGGGTCAAGATTTCAAAATGAAAGATGCGCTGTTGAAGATTTGAAACAAAGATTTCTTAACACTAGAGAGTCTATGGAGCCGCAAACTACACGGACAGCACAGCCACCTATCCAGAGGCGCTTCCGGATGGTTTCTATCTGCCTGAGACGATTGCCTTTCTCCAGAAATATATATTAGCGCCAAGATGCTTATCACTACAATTATCACAGGATTATGTGGATGAGAAAAGAATTTAAGATAGATAAAAGAGATTTAATAATGCAGTTATAGATTGTTGGAATGGTTTGGATGAGAATACTTAAGCGAAGAGATGACTATGGGCAGTTCTATGCTAAATATTCACTACAATGGCTTTGGAATGGAATGGACTCATCAAAGATCTGGTCAAAGGTTTGGCTTGGACTTCACTCACCACCGGACAGGATTCAGGACACCTGGACTGCTCTCAGCAAGGCACTCTGGTCTGCACGGCCTCTTGGACTAGATCTAACGGGTTCTGGGTTACAGCTCTGCTGGACTGATATGGATCTTGGGTTCTAGCAAGGGTTCTTGGCCAGAAGCAGCAAAACAGCTCAGCCAGGCTGTGAATGGTTTAGGCCCCGTGGAAGTTTAGGGGTTAAATCAGGTTGCTAGATTTTAAAGGCCTGCTGAAAAGGGTTTGCTTTTTGGTTTAGGGCTCTGCTTCAGGGTTATGGAGTCTGGTTCTGGAGTCTAGAGATGGGTTCTGGAGTCTGGATCTTCCTTCCGAGTGCTTCGCCAGTCGATCATTGATGGGTGAATGTGTGTGTCGGTCTGGGTCCTCAACAGTCCCTATTTATCCGTTTTCCAAAAGGGTGGGGAGGCTGATTGTCTATGCCCAACCCTCTCAGGATCTGATAGGTCACAGAATTCCTCCTCTCCTGATTTGAGAAAGGAACAGTGTGTCATGATGTGTCATGTGTCAGAGTGTTTTTAGGGTCCAGAAAAAATCCCTCCCATTTGTTTTTACCCAGAAAATCTATTATTCCCAAAAAATATATTTCCAATATCCACAACTTGTTAATAATACATATTCACATGACAGATTAACTAAGGCACGTTTCTGTCACAATCTTATCTTCCTATGAGTTTTGGTTCACAAATGACAATTTTTCGCGCTTTTGGGTGGTTAATCAGTGTCAGTTCTGTACCCATTTTTACACATGCATACACATACCATCTGGGCATATTCCTGGAGATTTTCATGTTCCTAACATAATCACAATAGCTAGAATATGAACTTGTTCGTGGTTCAGTCTCTGAATGTCGCACAGATTCCAGATTAGTTTTAAACTGTGAGCGAACTTTTCATTTTAATAACCTATAAATCCCATATTTTTACCAGTTCAGTACAATTTGCTATAAGACTTTTCCACAAACATACAGTTACTTCACTTTCAAATCCACATTTTCAGTCTGGCCCGCCTCCAAGGCTTGGCTGAGCCAGAGTGTTACACGGGCTTGTCTTCCTGGGCAGTTGGTGTCAGTCACACCCGAATTCGCATTTTCTTTCAGTTCATGGAACCCATTGTCTCTTTCCCATGGCAGCAGAGGAAGTTTCCTCCCCTTCTCATTAGCAACCCCATGAGATATTCTCTCCTTTTGGTCGGAATGAACAGGGTGGTGTGTTCTCAGTGGGGGAAAACCTCTTTGAAGTTTTAGCTGAATCAGGTTACCTTATAGTCAATTGTGACATTGTTCCTTGTGAAAAATTACAGTTACAAATTTAAAATAAGCAAACATATCTTCAATTCCAGTCTTTTTCAACATGAAAATCAATGTTTGGCACCCTATATTGCATTTGATGGAAGTCCCTTCTTTGGGATATTTAGCTTTTGAGACACAAGTTTCACCTGACAGATTTAGAGATCGCCAGCGTCTGACAGAGGCGAGTAATGGTATTGCACCCATTTTTGACATATTTCTTTCCAGCAAGTATCTTTAAAAGTGGATTTTGTTCTGATAAAATATACTTCTGCTGACATTATATTTATGTGTATTCTTGAAGTAGAATGATGTTCAACACCCAATAAGGAGGTTGGATCTTTTGGGTGGTTTGTGAGCCATGATTTTAGCAAATTTGACAACCAAGAAAAATTGATTTTCATACAGCTCTGTGTTTCTATTACAATCAGCCTTGCTTTTTGGGCAGCCAAATGATGGGTTTTGGCAGTGGTCTCCTGTGTTACCACTGACATAGGCAAAAGTGGATGGAGGCCTATTTTTCAGATTTTTCCTGCGCACTTCTGGGTGATTTTAGCGAGCAGAATGCTTTCCGAAGGTCATTCTGATGTTCCTGATGCAAGCAATGCACAGGAATTTTTTTAGGGCCTGGACTAGTGGTGTAAAAACATCCCACAGCTCCCGGCTGGAGCTGTCATTTCCATATCTTTTGCCAGACACCCAAGTGGTTTATAAGCTGGAGTTAATGGAAAAAAATCAGAGAATCCGGCTAGTAAAGTATGGGCATGGAGGGTTGAAGCTAAACAGACCATTAAAGGAAGTGTCAGGTTCCATCTTTGCGGAACAGTGTCGACCAGACAACTATGTTAATTTTATTTGGTCAACAGTTCCTCCGTCAATGCCATTTATGGGTATTATTCAAAAGCACTTACATGGGTTTGACAAAAAATCAAGGGCTAAAAAGCAAGCAGTGAGAAGGGAGCTTCGGAGGCTAAAACCACTCCCCCTGAATTTAGCTGGAAACCTAAAATAAGTCAAAAGTGTAGAAAACAACTATAGGCATTAGTTGCAAAATCATAGGATGACACTTCTGCCAGTGGACGGGGAGTTGATGTTAAAGCGTCTAGGAGAAACAAACTTCAGAAGCTTTTGGTCAGTTATGAGCCAGCTTGATTCGCACTCATATAGCTCCTTATGTAATCTTGCGCCGGAACACAAATGGGTAGAACATCTTTCCCACATTTTTAGGAATTCTTGTGAGGGTGAGATAATTATGACATCAGTTAGTGAGTGGAAGGTAGCCCTGAATCAAGTAGAAATTGCTGATATCGTTCGCAATCCTTCCTCTTCTAAGGCTGTTGGACCCAGTGGCCTAACTTACCAGGTTCTCAAAAATGAACCAGAATTCTGGGCAAGAATCTTGCTGCAACTCTTTTAGGAGATCTTATGGGTAAAACAATTCCCCCCATCCTGGAAATCAGTCCTGGTAATTCCATTCTTTAAGTAGGGCGATAGGACTGATCCAGTAAATTATCTTCCTTTTGGATACAGAGAGCAAGATCTTTATGAAACTGATGGTCAAAGAACTCACATCTTGGGTGGAGCAGGTTGGAGCATTATCTTGCTTTCAGACAGGCTTTAGGCGTGGAGTCTCAACTACGCTGAATGGGTTGATACTGAACCTGGTGAGTGAATCATCTATGATGAAGGGAGGTCAGCCGCTATACAGCGCTTAGATTGACCTTTCTAAAGCTTTTGACCAAATCGATAGATCCAAACTATGGGCGAAGCGCAGGGCAAAGGGTGCTCCAGAACATCTGCTAGCCATATTAATGGAGCTACACAAAGGCACCTCGGTGAGGGTGAGACTAGAAGACAAAGGAAACCTCTCCGATTCAGTGGAAGTACAGAGTGGGTAAGGCAGGGGTGCCTTTGAGTGCCATTATTTTTCAATCTGTTTCTTTCTGACCTGGGGGAGGAATGGGAATCATCCGCATTGGCCAGCCCGCTCCTAAATGGGAAAAAGATATTTTGGCTAGCCTATGCGGATGATATTGTCTTGCTAGACAGGACCGCCATAGGTCTGCAAAGATTACTGACAAGATTCTGAAACTATGCCACTTCCAATGGGCGTGTTGTAAATCCCTTAAAATCAAAGATCTTAGTGTTTAAGAGCTCCTCCAATAAAAAAATCAATTTTGGAAAATGGTCTTTGAATGGCCAACACATTCCACGAGTGGATGAATTGACATATTTGGGATATAAGATCTACTCAAGTCCAGCAGTGACCAAGTCGGAGTCTGATATTCTAAATAAAGTGCAGACTTTGATACCCCATATGAAGAAATTCATGAGTAGGTATGGCAAATTCTCCATCGTGCCCATGATAAAATAGTAGCAAGCCAAAATAGTACCAATTATCCTATATGGCTAGAGGCCAAAATACATCTGTGGAACACAAAATGGTCAAAGATAGAGGGCAGAATCTGGAAAGAATCCCTAAATTTGCAGATGAGTACCCCGGGGTGGAATGTGCAGTTTGAATTGGGCTTAAAATCTTTAAAGTGTATGGCCTAATGGAAATTGGTAAAACTGTATAGAGAGAAGATAAGTCCAAGACCGGGCACTCTGTTTGAGGATATAAAAGAACATCTATCCAACTCGAAATCCTGTATACTGGCAGGGCTAGAAGAAAAGGTAAAAACCATTCTAGCAAAGACTATATTAGATATAGAAACTCTGATATCCAACCCCCCCGAAGGTAAAGCGTGACCTCAAAAATCTGTATTGGATAGAGACCATAGCCGAGGTACGAAGCTCGATTCCATCCAATGCATTCTTGACAGCAGAAAAAAAGCGAGGCCATCTGCCCCGGTATTTGGTAAAATACCCCGACCAAAGGATAAGGAGTAATTTTTTGAGGGTAAGACTAAATCTTCTTCCCACTGGGGAAGTACTGAATATTTGCAAACAAGGGGACCAAGCAAGCAAGCTCTGCAACATCTGTGCCACGCCATCAAACCAGTCACTTCTTCACTTGTTAATGGAATGCGAAGGAACATGGCCTTTGAGCTTAGCCAAGTTTCGAAGTCTGGTCCATAGGGAGGATGGCATTCTATCAGATCATATTTGGAACAGAATGATTTCAGGCCAAGAAGTACAGTTAACAGCGACAGTGGTTGAAATACTGAAGGCCTTGAACTTCCTTACTTAAGCCCAATGGAGGGGGTAGGGTGTGGGATTTGTCAGAATGGCAGTACAAAATGAATGGCAAATAAACTGGAGGCTGAAACACAAAGTCGTTAGGCGCAGTAAGAAGAAAGGGGGTTGTGAACAGATGCAATGGACACCTAGGATTTTATTGAGCGGAAATGGTTTCTGAGATTTCTGTGTATGAATTGTTAAAATGAAATTCATGTTTTTTTCTTTTAATGTCGATTTGTTATGTTGTATGACTGTGATAACATTTGTAAAGGTTTTTATAACCACAAACAAATTTAAAAAAAGAAAATAAAATGTATTGAACTGCTTACACAAGCAGGGAGGCTGCACTACTTGGACAACGTGCAGCATTATGTAAATACAAGCAGGGATGAACTTGACACGGTAACATACACTGTGATCCATGGGATCATGACTCTCAATAAACCTACAGAACACCTACAGATGGCTGCAATAGACACAAAGGAATGCGCCGAGCAGATAATTCTGTCATGAATTGAATCTGTCAACTATGGCTCAAACACCAAGCAGAGTAATTCTGGGATAGAGGCGCCCCTGTTATAAATTCCAACAAAACCTCTTGATATAAAGATTGGCTTATTAAACACAGAGTCGTTAAATAATCACGCTCGCTCTTTGCATTCATGACTACATAACACAGGAAGAACTGGTCATTTTATGTCTAACTGAAACCTGGCTCCAGCACCCAGTAGAAACTACCATTGAGCAGGCCGTACCCCAAGGTTACAGTATCGTCTTTAAGAACAGAGAGTCAGGAATGGGTGGAGGAGTAGCTCTAATATCCCAGAACAATATGCAGGTATTTCCTTCACCTATCCATTGTCAAGGATGCAAAACCATCCATCTGAAAATGACACAAACAAAAAATAGTTGCATTAATATTATTGCACTATATAGACCACCTTCATTGATTTCAGATTTCAACGATGACCTGGTGCAAATATTAAGCAATCTAAAAGGGCCTAACACAGAAACATTTCTATTGGATGACCTGAATAGATGAATAGGCAAACCCAAAGACAAGGATGCAGTGGCCCGCGGAGAAAGAACTGAATTCCATAGGTTTCACTGTCTCCAATAATGAGCCCACAACCGCTAAGGGAAACCAACTTGACTGGGTAATTTCTTGTAATGTGAATATTACCAGGAAAATAACAATTCCTTGCATATGGTCTGACATTATAAAGTTGAATTTGCATTGTCACCTAAAGACAACATTAGAAGATTGGATTATGCACCAAAAAAGGTACATAGCAGAAACTTCAAAAATATTACCCCCAAATCCCTGCACAGTGCATCACTAAGGTTATGACCACTACATCTGACAAGGATTCATGTGACGAGATTGTAACAATCTACAATAATCAAGTCCAAGAACTGATTCATTCATACGTTCCCATGAAACCCAAACAAGTCAAACCGAACCAAAACCATCAAAAATGGTTTCATGTGGAAAGCAACACTTTAAAAAGGGAAAAGAGAAAGATGGAAAGAAAATGGTTAAAAGATCCTTCAGAAATCAATAAAGTAAAATGGATGGAATTGGAGCAACAATGCAAAGAAAAGATTGTTGAAGCAAAAAAAAAAAAACTGTTTTAATGATCACATTTCCGGGGCCACTTCCACAGGCAAGCTATTTCAGATATTGAAATCAGTTGAAAAACCTCCATCACTAGCCCCACCATTGCAACCGTCACAGGAGGAGGACTGTGCAATGGTCCAGTGAGCATTCCACAACAAAATCGAAAAGGCACGAGAGACTATAAGCACCTGCCTCATAGCACCCCAAACACAACCGGTCCGTGTGAATCCTGATCCCAATCCCAGGAGCCAGAAAAATTCATATTTAATCAACTCTCCCTATATGATGTGAAGACACTGCTCTCATTTATATGACCAACAACATGCACAAAAAATATCCTTCCTCCTAAACTAATCTTAGATAATGTAGACATCTTCGTACCCTTCCTTCTTAGAAAGGACAATGCTTCTTTTCAAGACAATAAGGTTCCAGCAGCCATCAAATCATTTACAGTCACCCCTCTGCTCAAAAAACCTGGACGTGACCAACATGATCCTTCCAATCTTCGCCAAATCACAAACTGCAAATTTCTATTAAAGATCAAACAGCAACTAGGCAGCTCCAATTGCTTGTGGACAAAAACAATCTTCTCCACACACAGCAATCTGGCTTCATAGGAGCATATAGTCCCGGAACTGCGCTGCTTGACCTGACCTGCAGACCAAAATGCTTAACATTATGGAAAGAGGAAAGACAGGTATGCTGATACTTTTGGACTTGTCAGCAGCCTTTGATTTTGCTAGACCATCAGAAGCTTCAAGAGACCTTAGAACAATCAGGTAGTTGCTCGCAGAATGCTATAGACTGGGTGACCTCATTCCTTTCAGAGAGGAGCTCTAAGATTTATTGGGGCAACCAGTCATCACTACCCTCATCAGTCCTATGTGGAGTACCCCAAGGGGCAAGTCTCTCTCCCGTAATGTTCAATTTATATATTCTGTGTCTCTGCACCCTTCTTGCCAATCTAGGGGTGTTTTTCACCAATTTTGTAGACAAAACTCAATTAGTAATTGAAGTAAGTGGGTGCCATAATTCAGATAATCTCAGAATTGCCAATATCTACAATATCATCGAGGCTTGAATTAAATCAAATTGGTTTTGCTTAAATGGAAACAAACCGAGTTTATGATCTTTGGCTCATCCCAGACCAGGGCCAAACTTGACCCTGGCTACACCTTCTTTACTATCAGAGAAGCTCGGATACCAGCCTCCGACAAGGTACAAACCTTAGGTGTTTATCTTGAAGCATCCCTGGGAGCTGAATCACATGAGGCATACTTGAAGAAAAACTTCCAATATTATCAGATGTTGCTCAAACGTATCAGACCTGTTTTGAGCAAAAAAAATGGTGCCACTATTGCTAGGGCTACAATCCTCTTTATGCTGGATTATGGCAAAGCCCTGCTAGCTGGTGCCAATAAGAGCTGCATCACGCAATGCCAGACTATGCAGAACAATGCTGTGAGAACCATCAAAAGGAAAACAAGAATAGAGCCATTTCTGAGGACAGGAAATCTATTCACTGGCTAGCCTTGGAAGATCGCATTGCCTTTAAAGCCATGACTATTGTACATCATTGTCTCTATGGTTCAGCCCCAGCCTATTTGAAAGAGCAAATAACTCTTTATAAACCAGGCCAGTCCTTGAGATCTGAAACTCAGGATCTGGTTGGACACACATGTGCCAAAAGAGTCAAAGGACTGGGATGCTCCTTTGAAGTTGTTTAAGAATAGTGTTTAATCTTTTTTTCGTGCTCCGAGCGCGTGGTTGTGTTTTTCTCCCTCCCCCCTCCCCTTGCAGCCTCTTCCTGGTGCCCTCCTCCAGCCCGCCTCCCTGCCCGCCCCCCCTCTGATTGGCTCCAGTCAGTGTCCCTCTGAACTACCCGACGGCTGCTCTCCCCGCTCGCTTCTTTTCGCATTTCCTGGGGTTGAGAGCAGCTCGCCGGGCAGCCCAGCTGCAGGATTGGAATCCTGCCGGTCCATCTGGGGCACAAGTAAGAATCTGCCGGATTGTGTGTGTTAATCTTTGTGTCGCACTCCAAGCGTGTGGTTGTGTTTTTCTCCCTCCCCCCTCCCCTTGCAGCCTCTTCCTGGTGCCCTCGTCCAGCCCGCCTCCCTGCCCGCCCCCCCATCTGATTGGCTCCAGTCGGTGTCCTTCTGAACTACCCGACGGCTGCTCTCCCCGCTCGCCTCTTTTCGCATTTCCTGGGGTTGAGAGCAGCTCGCCGGGCAGCCCAGCTGCAGGAATGGAATCCTGACGGTCCATCTCGGCCACAAGCAAGAATCTGCCGGATTGTGTGTGTTTAATCTTTGTTTCGCGTTCCGAGCGCGTGGTTGTGTTTTTCTCCCTCCCCCCTCCCCTTGCAGCCTCTTCCTGGTGCCCTCCTCCAGCCCGCCTCCCTGCCCGTCCACCCTCCCCCCACTTATCTACTGACCCTCCTGGGCAGCCCCCTGCCGGCAGTCCCCACGGCTAAGGGCCTCTCAGGCAAAGGGCGGCTCCTACAGTTGCGGCTCCCACTGTGTCTGCAGGTGCCCGCAGGGGACGCAAGGCGCAAGTTCAATTTGCTATCTCCACCTTCTCCCGGCCCACCCCACCTACACCTGGTCACTGCATTTGCATCGTGTCTTCACCTCACTGTGTTCCACAGTTGTAGCAAACTAGGGTTTTTTCTCCCCTCGCAGGATTCTCAAACTTAGGTGGCCTCTCCACTGTGTATCTAATACGCATTTACTGTTGTTGTTCTGTAATGTGGTAAACTAGGGTTTTTTCTCCCCTCGCACGATTCTCAAACTTAGGTGGCCTCTCCACTGTGTACCTAATACGCATCTACTGTTGTTGTTCTGAAATGTGGTAAACTTGTGCTTGCCGCTCACTTCCTGTCTGCGTGCTCTCGTATCGTCTGTCTTCCCCCCACTCCCTCCTACTCCATGGTGCTCTCTATCTCGCCTATCTTCTCTAACTGCTTCTCTATTGACTATCCTGCTCTCCTCACTAAATCTGGTAGGAAAAAGTTTAAAAAGGACATCCTGGTCTCCAATCCAGGCCTCCCTATCGCTGACACCTACACTAGTGCCTGCTCTAAGGAAACTCTTACTGACATCCTCTTTTTCGTGCCTTCGCCTGACCTATGGACCCTTCATATGGTCTCTGTGCTCTCTCCTTTTTCCTCTTCTCCCATTAATGGTGGCACCCGTTGGGATGTCCTCTTGGCCCCCTTCCGCTCCTCTAAGGCCATCATTAATGTCTACGCTAATGGGACCGTCTTGGTCCAAGTCCCTCAGGCCAACCTCCACCTCTTTGATAGACGCTTCCCACGCCTCATCAACTTCCTTTCCTCTCCTGCTGTCCCCCCTCCTCTGTCCTCGGCTACCTTGCCTCTACCCTCCCTCCCTGCCCCCTCTCATGCTCCTTCTTCACCTCCTTCTTCTACACCTCCGCAGGGGATACCTCTGATCTGTACCCCTCCCCGGAAGTCCTTCAAGGATGGCAACCTTCTCCACATTGCCATTCTTAACTCTCGCTCTGCCATCAAGCATTCCTCTGATATCTGTCGCCTTCTTGAGGAACTGGACCTTGATGTCCTCGGTCTCACTGAGACATGGTTCACAGCCAGCTCTGTCACCAGCTTTGACACACTCCTACCTGACGGTTACAAGATCCTCTCCATGCCCAGGCCCAACCGTGCAGGGGGGGTGTTGCCCTTATCTTCCCTGAGTGGATTCCTGCCACTGTCACTCCTACGCAGACCTACTCCTCTTTTGAATGTCTTGTCTGTCGACTCTCTCTCTCTCCTAGCCATTCCCTTACCGTTGCTACTATCTATCGGCCACCTGGTCAAATTTCCTCCTTCCTCTCTGAGTGGGCTGACCTCTCCTACTCACTCCTGTCCTCAACCACTCAACTCCTCTTTCTCAGTGACTTCAACATCCACCTGGATGCCTCCTGTCCCCCCACTGGACTCTTTCGTGACCTCTGCGACTCTCTCTCACTCTCTATTCTCCCGTCTGGGCCTACTCATTCTGAAGGGCACACTCTTGATGCTCTGATCTCTTCTGACCTTCCCCTCTCCGTCCCTCTCTCCACTCCTCTCTCCTGGAGTGATCACTTTCTCCTATCCTCCCACCTCACCCTCCCTACCCCACAGGCAAAGCCACCCTCATTATTGCCACCCACCTTCTCGGTCATCCGACCCATGAAGCGCGTGTCAGTTGAGGCTTTCGCTGCCACCTTCTCGCCTCCCCTCCCCCTTCGGCTGACTCCCACCCTGACACAGCCCTCTCCATGCTCCACTCTGCTATATCTGATACTCTTGATATCCTTGCCCCTGTCATGAGAATCCGCCTGAAGCCCAAAGCCAAATGTAACTCCTGGTATGACTCGGATCTCGTCACCCTAAAACGCAAGTGCAGGGTGGCAGAGAGGAAATGGCGTGCTTCATGTTCATCCTCTGACAAACTGGCCTGCCGCCTGCTCCAAAGGCAATACCGTCTCTCCGGTCTCACCAAGAAGAGAGCCCTTATCCAAGCCCGCATCTCTGCGGCATCTAACAACTCGGCTGAACTCTTTAAAATCTGCAAGGAGCTTGCCAATCCTGCTGCAGTCTCTACCTCTCCTGTCCCCTCCCAGGCCCTCTGCACTGCACTGGCCTCTCACTTCATCTCTAAAACTGAGGACATCCTGTCCTCACTCTCCTCCTATCACCTCCCTCCCTCTCTTCCCGGCTCTTCCTCTGGCCCTTCTGCAGCCACCCCTCCTCCCTCCTTCTCTGCCTTTCCCATTTTTTCTGCTGACGAGGTTTCCAGACAAGTCCGATCTATGAAAGTCTCGTCTAAACAGGTTCACCCCTGTTCCTCCAAAACTATCAAGGACCACATCGACTCCCTGGCTCCTGCCCTGGCTGACTTTTGCAACCACTCCTTATCCCCTGGACTCTTCCCATCCCCCCTCAAGCACTCCCTTGTGCACTCTCTTCTTAAGAAACCCGCCTCCGACCCCTCCTGCCCGGCTAACTATCGCTCCCTTCCTGGGCAAGCTCCTGGAGAAACTGGCCATCTCCCAGCTTAACCTCCATGCTGAAACTGTTGGTAGTCTTCATGACCATCAATCTGGCTTCAGAGCGGCCAGAAGCACGGAAACTGCTCTCCTGAACATCCGTGAGGACCTGCTCTTGAACCTCGACTCCAACACTCTGTGTGTTCTCATTCTGCTCGATCTCTCTTCTGCCTTTGACACTGTCAACCATGCCATCCTGCTCAACCATCTCCGTGATAACCTGGGTATCACTGGTCAGGCTCTGGCGTGGCTGACCTCTTTCCTTTCCAGTCGACCCTCCCAGGTCCAACTTGGGTGCTTCCTCTCTGACATCTTTTTCTCCTCCTGTGGTGTTCCCCAGGGATCTAATCTCTCTCCCTGGCTGTTCAACCAGTATCTGGCACACCTTGCCCACCGCATCGCAACTCTCTGCCCCAATTTTCAGTGCTATGCGGACGATACCCAGCTCATTTTCAGGCTACCCTCGGCCTCCGCCTCTCCTTCCCTCATCTCTGACTGTCTGTCTGCTATCCAGGTATGGTGTGCCGCCAATGACCTCTGCCTTAATGGCAGTAAGACTGAGATTCTACTCATCGGCACACCCACTCCCTCCTTCCCTGCAGCTCTCTGGCCAGCCTCTCTTGGCCCTCTTCCTGCGCCTACCTGCAAGGCAAAAAACCTCGGGGTCATCTTCGACTCCACACTCTCCTTCTCTCCTCATATATCTGACGTCTCTAAGAAGTCACACTACCAGCTGCACCTCCTCAGAGGTATTCTTCCCTTCCTCTCCTTCCCCCAGAAGCTCACTGTCTCCCGAGCCCTGGTTCTCTCGAAGCTGGACTACTGTAACAGCCTCTATCTTAATCTGCCTGCCTCCACTCTCCGCCCTCTGCAACTCATCCAGAACAGAACTGCGAGACTTGTCCTTGGCCTCAAGACCAGGGACTGTATCTCTCCAGGACTGAAATCTCTACACTGGCTCCCAGTGGCTGTGAGGATTAAGTTCAAAACCCTCTGCATTGTCCACAAGGCCTTCTGGGGCCTGGGGCCTAAATACCTTCAACTCTCTCTTCCTAAATATCTTCCTTCCCGAGCCCTTCGCTCATCCGTCTCCAACTCCCACAGGGTCAGCCGCTTCTTGAAGCAACGAGCTGGGGGTAGATCTCTCTCCGTGGCAGGGGCCTCCCTCTGGAACAGCCTTCCTGCCTCCCTGAAACTTGAGGAGAACCATCTCCGGTTCCGGAAGCACCTCAAAACTTTCCTCTTTGCTTCTGCTTTCTCTCTCCCTCTCCCCTGCTAAATTCTTCACTGAAACTGCACTGAATCTGCAACTGGGCCACTCTCACTGACCTCGGTCATGGGCCCAGCCACTCTCCACTTGCACTGCCTCCCTGGCAACCCCTGCACTGCGGGACTGTCTCTGTATCCCTACAGCCCCCCCTTCCCAGCACTTGTCTGCACTTACCTTGCACTTGCCACCAGCTGGCCCTATTTATTTATTTTTATTCTACTTACTTTGTACTGCACTTCCCCCCTCCCCTTCCCGTTGCACTTTTCCCTTCCCCCTACCCCTGCACTTGCGTGGTCTGAATGACACCTGGCCTAGTAGGATCGTTGTCTGTCTTCCCCTTGTTCCCCCCTCCCTGCCTCGTTGCGCCTTGAAACACTTGTGTATAGGCGCGTTACAAATGCCATATCATATCATATCATATCAAGTTAAAGCAGCAGTAAAATGGAATGGGCTTCTTTGCCTCTTTAGATTAGAACCTAATTTTCTGATCTTCCGAAAGAACCTGAAAACGCTACTATTTAAATAAATGATCCACCTATGGTGATAATGAACTGGCTGTCCCGTTCCTTCTTGTTGTCCGTGTCTGAGTGTGCACGCCTTGATGCCTGCGGGCTGCGGCGTGATAGAAATAAACAAATAAACAAATAAATAAAGATAGAAACATAAGTAATGGCTGCACCTCAGGCACTCTGCATGAGGTCCCACACAAGTAATGACTGCCCCCCAGCTACTCTGCACAAGGTCCTATGTAAGTAATAGCTGCATGCCAGCTATTCTATGTGCGGTCCCATGTAAGTAACAGCTGTACCCCAACTACTCTGCGCGTTGTCCCACGTAAGTAATGGCTACACCCCAGCTACTCTGCTCTAGGTTCCAGCACCTGAAGTGGGAGAATGGAACAACAGTCTCCCGCCAATCCCCTCTCGCGCTTGGCCTAGAGGATCACGGCCTAGGCACCCGCCACGAGATGAGTTTGCCCATCTACCAAACGACCAAATACCTTGGTACAGGAACCTACGGATGTGCCCACCTACCTGCCCTACCTGCCCAGCAGCTCGCCCTACCCAGGCCGACACCTGCAACATGGATCAACTCGACTAAAACAACAAATCGTTAGAGATGCCATGACGACCTAGCCAACGGTCACACCTGTACGACCATGCACACTGGACACTCCTACACCAACCTACACGAAGAATATACTCAGCGCTATGACGTAGGTGACGAACACATCCACGGACGTGCATCTTTATTATTTTTCACATAGGCTTTTAAGATGCAGAAACGCAAGACGCACGATGAACTTATCTAAATGGCTTGCTTACGCTTCACATAAACCCTATAACCTAAAGCACCTGTGCACTCAACGGCTCCATTTATGCACCTGATTCAAGTAGGCCGCAAGCAAGAGCTTCCATGAACATTACAATGAACAAGAGTCCGGTTGCTGATCCTGCAGAATGAGCTCGGCGAAAAGCAGACAGCCAAGCCACATTGTTGCAATCTCGCACGCCGCACACCAACGTCAAGGTCGCACCTGCAAATTAAACAAGGCACACAGTGGGAAAAACAATATTAATTGTTCAGAATTCGGCCTCAAACACTGTCTGGCCTCACGTGACCAAGCCAAACCTGAAAGGATGCCAAGGCTAGGAGAACGGAGGCGCCTGGATCCCTCGTTACAAGACACAGGCAGATACAAATAAAAGACTCAATGGACATCTGCGACAGTGGGAGTAGTCGGCCTTCCAGTCCATGAATAAATCCTCGCATTGTCTGCACGTACCCATAGTGAAACATTGTTGCAAATGACAGGTACACCGCGAGCTGGGAACGGCGATGGTCCCAGGCTGGGAGGCTCGCAAGTGCACCAATCAGAACATGGGGCTCTTATCACTGACGCCATTAACATTGACCAATCCTCAGGGGTCTTCATGTAACAATTCTCATGTATCTAATTGCAGGGACAACCCAGGTATACCACCTGACTGACCCTCAGCCACTAATACCCTTCTCTATATGTATGCTATACTAACCCTACCACTCAATTAACCAATCCAGAGTGGAGATAGGGTTTTGCTAACTTTTCGAGGTGACGCAAGTAGCGCGTCATACCAAGGTAAAAAGGGCCTGCGAGCCCCACGATTGTGTGTGTGTCAGGACGGACGCGTACGCTCCTTGACCCATCCCTGCCGTTTGTATAATAAACAGCAGAACCACCTTGCTTCTTGCGTGCGCCTCATACTCATTTTTGTGATACGCGGGAGGAGTTGGGGCCTCCCTGCCCGGAGGTCCGCGGACGGCCCAGCCGACCCCGGCAGAATTTCCCCCCGACACACCCTTCACCTCTGATACTACCCCAGGCACCCCCTATGGTCCTGACACCACCCACCAGCACTCCTAATCTTCACCACTAACCCAGTCAGCCCCATCATATCCTGACACCACCCACCAGCCCCCCTCACCTCCGCACCAAACAAAGGCATCCCCCACAAGTTCTGACACCACCCACCAGCCCCCCTCACCTCTGACACAACCCCAGGCTTCCCCCTCAGGTCCAGACACCATGCATCAGCCCCCTCACCTCCACCCCCTCCTAGCCTGGTCTGACACATAACACCCCTACCAGTGCAATGTTGACCAACAACTCCACTGGCCTGCCACCAATATGAAGCACACTGGTCACATACCCAACGACTGGGGGCACTGATGCAGTATCCATGTCTGTAGCTCATCACAGGACTCTGTGGTACATCACAATTAGTGGCACAGAAACAGGACATCAGACTCTAGTAGCAGCTACACAGTGAAAGCACCATATACATGCCACAACGTAAAGCCATGTGATGCAGTGTTTTGTATCACTGTGCCCATGTGCCATTGCAATTGCCTCAAACTGCTGTATGTGAATGACCTAAGAGGACACTAGTCCAAGTCATCACTGATAGGACAGAGTCACATTTAATGTCAGTGCATAGTAGCAAACAACAATCAATGAATTAAGGGACTCAGGTAGGAAAACATAGCATTCAAAGCCCCTGCAACTAACGCAAGTTGAACAGGCATGTTTTGAGGTGATGTATAGGAACTCTGAGAGTGTGTGAGCTAAGCATATGGATGATAGGTACAGCCACATATGAACAAACTCACATGTGATGATGAAGCATTACAGTGACAGATGTGCTGGATGACAAGAGAGCACCCAGTGGTTGGTAGCTGATTTGTTTTGGTAGGTGTCCATGCATTTTCAGGCACACCCCTCCACCCCCCACTGCATAATTGATGAGCGTATGCCACACATCCACAGTTAGTCCCCCAACCCATGTGACAGTCATCTAACAAATGCATAAAAAAAATCAAAGTAAACCAGATGCAGCACATGAACAAAGAGACAACTGTGTGATGAATAACGAGAAACTACTGTATTAACAATATTTACACTACTAAAAATGGTATCTGGTTGTTGCATCGAATCCATAGCATCGACGGACCAATGCATCTAAAAAATAGCATTAAAAAAAATGCATGTTTTTGGAAGCTAAAGGGTTTATTTTTATTTCATTGGGTTTTAAGGTTAATAAAAAGGCGGGTTGAGGTGGGCGACCCCCCCATTAAAAAAGTACATTTTAAAAAAATGCATTTGATGCACTTTTTTTCTATACATTTTTGTAGCTGTATTGGTCTGTCGATGTTATGGATGTCGATGGATGACTAGGAACCCTAAAAAATACTTTGTGTATATGGGGAAATTACCATCATTACGAGGTTGGAGGTAAAAAACTGTTCTTACTGGCATGGAGCAAATACCGTGTCCGTGTAGGAAAGAGCCCGCTAATAGTGGGCCATTACGAGTTTGCATGCACAAGCGTAGCGGAATACCAGTGTCGACAGTACCGGCATGCCGCTAAAGTCCCAAAAATGCCCCTTAGCAGCATCATGGAAAGCGCAGACAGCACTATCGTCGCTGTCCTCCCCTAAATAATGTGACCGGCATCAATGGATACAGCATTAGTGTGCACCGCTGGGGGGAGGGAACTGGAAGTAGTGTCATCGCGCCGGATCGGGAAAGAGCACGACGGCTATCTTGAAAAACACAATCCATTGCCATACTCACTACACAGGACCTAGAGCCTATTTCCAACTGCAGCAAAAGACCATCACCAACAGCATCATGCCTAAGGCTGTCAAAAAACGTGCATCGCGGCAGCTCAAAGATCGCTTTATGGAGGACGAGTTGACAATGCTCGCCGAGACACTGGCAGACAATGCTGAGGTTATGTTTGCCAACAACCTCAAGAGAGAGGCACAGATGAAGAAGAAGGAGATCTGGCAACTTGTTGCCCAAAAAGTCAGTGCAGTAGGGAACACCCCCCGCACAGTCAAGGACGTGCACAAACCGTGGGACGACCTGCGCCTGAGAGTCAGGAACATAATGTCGGCCAACCGGAGCCAGGGCCTGGCTACTGGCAGTGGTCCCAGCTCCCCTATCAAGCTAAGCCGGTGGTGGGAAATCTACGCCAGCACTATTGGTATTGAGGCAATAGAAGATGTGGGCGAGATGGAACGTGGCACCACCTCATCGGCGGATGGAGGTGAGTGTCCTAAGAAAACACTGTAATGCAAAGTATGATGATAGTCCACCAATGTGTCCATCCCAAGACTCAAAGCATGGCCCATTAGATACAAATGGACACATGGCACCTAGATGCCATCCTCAGCACTGACACATCCACATGCATGCAGCATGGCAATGCCATACCTGAGACACACCACACAAATATGAAAATGGCATTAGTCACACTGCACGCAGTCCACAATAGAAATGCATGTCACACAGCATACGCTAGCTCCGACATGTGTGACCCTGATGGATGCCTTCATGCTCTACCCATATAGCAAGCAACATAATTCTCAAAACTCCAATACCTAATCCCCTCTAATGTGTACAACAGCAATAATAGCAATGTATGCATGATGCATTTACAAACATCACTGATGCCGTCCCTCTCTTGGTCCCCCACAGGCTCTGATCCTGACAGCGAGGGCCGGGACTCGGCCGCACAGGCAACAACTCCCCGGAAGAGGCCCAGGGGTGGGGAAGAAGGCAACAAACAGGCCTTCAACATCGAAAGGGCCAGCCAAGCCACGTCAGGCACAGAAGGGCCAGACATTACAGGATGCCACGGCACTGGTGCCACTAAGGGCCACTGCTACAGTCCCCACAACAACTGTGGCCCCTGCACAGGAGACAGTGGCCGATGGGGCCCCTTCAGCTGCGAACAGCTCTGTTGGGGAGGCGGCAGCCACGGCACCCCAGACAGACGAGGATGCGCAGAGCCAGGGCCAGGTGTGTGTTCCTGTGGAGGATGACTCTTTGGACTTACCTGTCAGACCCAGTCCCCCACCATCACCCCAGGTCACACCTCTCCTCCTCACTCCTGTCCTCAACCACTCAACTCCTCTTTCTCGGTGACTTCAACATCCACCTGGATGCCTCCTTTCCCCCCACTGGACTCTTTCGTGACTTCTGCGACTCTCTCTCACTCTCTATTCTCACGTCTGGGCCTACTCATTCTGCAGGGCACACTCTTGATGCTTTGATCTCTTCTGACCTTCCCCTCTCTGTCCCTCTGTCCACTCCTCTCTGCTGGAGTGATCACTTTCTCATATCCTCCCACCTCACCCTCCCTACCCCACAGGCAAAGCCACCCTCATCATTGCCACCCACCTTCTCGGTCATCCGACCCATGAAGCGCGTGTCAGTTCAGGCTTTCGCTGCCACCTTCTCACCCCCCCCCTTCGGCGACTCCCACCCTGACACAGCCCTCTCCATGCTCCACTCTGCTATATCTGATACTCTTGATATCCTTGCCCCTGTCATGAGAATCCGCCTGAAGCCCAAAGCCAAATGTAACTCCTGGTATGACTCGGATCTCGTCATCCTAAAACGCAAGTGCAGGGTGGCAGAGAGGAAATGGCGTGCTTCATGTTCATCCTCTGACAAACTGGCCTGCCGCCTGCTCCAAAGGCAATACCGTCTCTCCGTTCTCACCAAGAAGAGAGCCCTTATCCAAGCCCGCATCTCTGCGGCATCTAACAACTCGGCTGAACTCTTTAAAATCTGCAAGGAGCTTGCCAACCCTGCTGCAGTCTCTAACTCTCCTGTCCCCCCGCAGGCCCTCTGCACTGCACTGGCCTCTCACTTCATCTCTAAAACTCAGGACATCCTGTCCTCACTCTCCTCCTATCACCTCCTCCCTCCTTCTCTGCCTTTCCCCTTTTTTCTGCTGACGAGGTTTCCAGACAAGTCCGATCTATGAAAGTCTCGTCTAAACAGGTTCACCCCTGTTCCTCCAAAACTATAAAGGACCACATCGACTCCCTGGCTCCTGCCCTGGCTGACTTTTGCAACCACTCCTTCACCTCTGGAGTCTTCCCATCCCCCCTCAAGCACTCCCTTGTGCACCCTCTTCTTAAGAAACCCTCCTCCGACACCTCCTGCCCGGCTAACTATCGCCCAATCTCCATCACTCCCTTCCTGGGCAAGCTCCTCGAGAAACTGGCCATCTCCCAGCTTATCCTCCATGCTGAAACTGTTGGTAGTCTTCATGACCATCAATCTGGCTTCAGAGCGGCCAGAAGCACGGAAACTGCTCTCCTGAACATCCGTGAGGACCTGCTCTTGAACCTCAACTCCAACACTCCGTGTGTTCTCATTCTGCTCGGTCTCTCTTCTGCCTTTGACACTGTCAACCATGCCATCCTGCTCAACCGTCTCCGTGATAACCTGGGTATCACTGGTCAGGCTTTGGTGTGGCTGACCTCTTTCCTTTACAATCGACCCTCCCAGGTCCAGCTTGGGTCCTTCCTCTCTGACATCTTTTTCTCCACCTCTGGCGTTCCCCAGGGATCTAATCTCTCTCCCTGGTTGTTCAACCAGTATCTGGCACTCCTTGCCCACCGCATCGCCGCTCTCTGCCCCAACTTTCAGTGCTATGCGGACGATACCCAGCTCATTTTCAGGCTACTCTCGGCCTCCTCCTCTCCTTCCCTCATCTCTGACTGTCTGTCTGCTACCCAGGAATGGTGTGCCGCCAATGACCTCTGCTTCAATGGCAGTAAGACTGAGATTCTACTCATCAGCACACCCACTCCCTCCTTCCCTGCAGCTATCTGGCCAGCCACTCTTGGCCCTCTTCCTGCGCCTACCTCCATGGCAAAAAACCTCAGGGTCATCTTCGACTCCACACTCTCCTTCTCTCCTCATATATCTGATGTCTCTAACAAGTCACACTACCAGCTGCACCTCCTCAGAGGTATTCTTCCCTTCCTCTCCTTCCCCCAGAAGCTCACTGTCTCCCGAGCCCTGGTTCTCTCGAAGCTGGACTACTGTAACAGCCTCTATCTTAATCTGCCTGCCTCCACTCTCCGCACTCTGCAACTCATCCAGAACAGAACTGCGAGACTTGTCCTTGGCCTCAAGCCCAGGGACCGTATATCTCCAGGACTGAAATCTCTACACTGGCTCCCAGTGGCTGCAAGGATTAAGCTCAAAGCACTCTGCATTGTCCACAAGGCCTTCTGGGGCCTGGGGCCTAAATACCTTCAACTCTCTCTTCCTAAATATCTTCCTTCCCGAGCCCTTCACTCATCCGTCTCCAACTCCCACAGGGTCAGCCTGTAACGACTGCCAATACAATTCAGAAGCACTTTGCAGGTAACAATGGAAAAGTCCTACCTTGTCTTCGGTAGCTCCAAAGGAGTGAAAGTTTACTGGAGGCCCCTTCCCCAACCTTCTAGCGCAGGTGCCAGAAAGGGGTTCTCCGGGAAACCCTCTTAGAGGGAAAAAACCCGATTGTGGATGTTGTTCTGTAGGTGGTTCTCGTCGATCCTTCACAACTGGAGTTGGAAGTCTAACAAGATGGAGTCGCGATGAATTGGCTTGGGGTTTAATCGGTGAGACTCTTCTGTGGGAATAGAATGGATAGAATGATCTACCTGTAGCACCCTTCGTTTTATGGTTACACAAAGTTGAATGAGTGAGAAGTACTTGTGGGAGGATCCCAAAGAGTGTTATGGAGAGTCTTTGTTGGCTGGGGATGTTGTCCGATCTGATATAAGTTAAAGGAAACAGAATGGAAGTGTTTGAATAAGGTTTAGTAAGAAGAGAAGTGAAGTGAAGGGGAGCAGAAGTCTGAATGCTTAGATCCCTACCTGTTGGATATGCCAGGATGCAGAGATCGTGTGTTGAGTCTTGGGAGTTTGAGTGTAGTGTCGAGACGAGATCGACCAAAGTGAAATAAGACTGCTGAGGATTTCGTCCGTAAAGCTGAGCAGAGTGGAGCTGCCGGGTCGGACAGAATAGGGGTGAAATGGTGGAAAGTCCTGCAGGGAATGTAAGCAGAGTAAAGTAAAGAAAGAAAGGCTACACTGAATTGAAATCAATGAGAGGCGTGTATCGCAGTTTCAATAACTCACGGAGCGGAGCTGTAATGAATCGTAGCAACGCGTAGTACTCCTGGAAACTCTTGTTCATATCGTACTTCCGGAGTGGGGGGAGGAGTCTCGCTCTCGTCCTTCTCACAAGCCACTAGACCGCTCCTCTGAGCTTGAGGCTCCATGTTGGTGGTATGAACTCGCAACCACGGCTGTAACCGCCAACGATACCAAAGAGTGGTATGCCGAAATCTGGGTGTAACACAGCCGCTTTTCGAAGCAACGAGCTGGGGGTAAATCTCTCTCCGCGGCAGGGGCCTCCCTCTGGAACAGCCTTCCTGCCTCCCTGAAACTTGAGGAGAACCATCTCCGGTTCCGGAAGCACCTCAAAACCTTCCTCTTTGCTTCTGCTTTCTCTCTCCCTCTCCCCTGCTAAATTCTTCACTGAAACTGCACTGAATCTGCAACTGGGCCACCCTCACCGACCTCGGTCCTGGGCCCAGCCACTCTCCACTTGCACTGCCTCCCTGGCAACCCCTGCACTGCGGGACTGTCTCTGTATCCCTACAGCCCCCCCTTCCCAGCACTTGTCTGCACTTACCTTGCACTTGCCACCAGCTGGCCCTATTTATTTATTTTTATTCTACTTACTTTGTACTGCACTTCCCCCCTCCCCTTCACCTTGCACTTTTTCCTTTCCCACTACCCCTGCACTTGCGCGGCCTAAATGACACCTGGCCTAGTAGGATCGTTGTCTGTCTTCCCCTTGTTCCCCCCTCCCTGCCTCGTCGCGCCTTGAAACACTTGTGTATAGACGCATTACAAATGCCATATCATATCATATCATATCAAGTTAAAGCAGCAGTAAAATGGAATGGGCTTCTTTGCCTCTTAAGATAAGAACCTAATTTTCTGATGTTCCGAAAGAACCTGAAAACGGTACTATTTAAATAAATGATCCACCTATGGTGATAATGAACTGGCTGTCCCGTTCCTTCTTGTTGTCCGTGTCTGAGTGTGCACGCCTTGATGCCTGCGGGCTGCGGCGTGATAGAAATAAACAAATAAACAAATAAATAAATAAAGAAACATAAGTAATGGCTGCACCCCAGGCACTCTGCGTGAGGTCCCACACAAGTAATGACTGCCCCCCAGCTACTCTGCACAAGGTCCTATGCAAGTAATAGCTGCAAGCCAGCTATTCTATGTGCGGTCCCATGTAAGTAACAGCTGTACCCCAACTACTCTGCGCGCGGTCCCACGTTATTAATGGCTACACCCCAGCTACTCTGCTCGAGGTTCCACGTAAGTAGTGGCTGCACCCCAACTACCTTGCATGAGGTTCCACGTAAGTAACTGCTGCACCCCTGTGAACAGGCCACCCTTTTTCCACCACACACAAACTTCTGGCCTATACCCCAACTTTAAAGCAGCCCCCTCAGGTCTAGACACGACCCACCAGCCCCCTCTGACCTCCAACACTACCCCAGGCATCCCCATCTGGTCCATACACCACCCACCAGCCCCCCATACATCTGAAACCACCCCCAGGAATCCCCCTCAAGTTCTGACACCAGCACCCTTCACCTCTGATACTACCCCAGGCACCCCTTATGGTCCTGACACCACCCACCAGCCCTCCTAATCTTCACCACTAACCCAGTCAGCCCCATCATATCCTGACACCACCCACCAGCCCCCCTCACCTCCACACCAAACAAAGGCATCCCCCACAGGTTCTGACACCACCCACCAGCCACCCTCACCTCTGACACAACCCCAGGCTTCCCCCTCAGGTCCAGACACCATGCATCAGCCCCCTCACCTCCACCCCCTCCTAGCATGGTCTGCCACATAACACCCCTCCCAGTGCAATGTTGACCAACAACTCCACTGGCCTGCCACCATTATGAAGCAGACTGGCCACATACCCAACAACTGGGGGCACTGATGCAGTATCCATGTCTGTAGCTCATCACAGGACTCCCTGGTACATCACAATTAGTGGCACAGAAACAGGACATCAGACTCTAGTAGCAGCTACACAGTGAAAGCACCATATACATGTCACAACGTAAAGCCATGTGATGCAGTGTTTTGTATCACTGTGCCCATGTGCCATTGGAATTGCCTCAAACTGCTGTATGTGAATGACCTAAGAGGACACTAGTCCAAGACATCACTGATAGGACAGAGTCACATTTAATGTCAGTGCATAGTAGCAAACAACAATCAATGAATTAAGGGACTCAGGTAGGGAAACATAGCATTCAAAGCCCCTGCAACTAACGCAAGTTGAACAGGCATGTTTTGAGGTGATGTATAGGAACTCTGAGAGTGTGTGAGCCAAGCATATGGATGATAGGTACAGCCACATATGAACAAACTCACATGTGATCATGAAGCATTACAGTGACAGATGTGCTGCATGACAAGAGAGCACCCAGTGGTTGGTAGCTGATTTGTTTTGGTAGGTGTCCATGCATTGTCAGGCACACCCCTCCACCCCCCACTGCATAATTGATGAGCGTGTGCCACACATCCACAGTTAGGACCCCAACCAATGTGACAGTCATCTAACAAATGCATAACAAAATCAAAGTAAACCAGATGCAGCACATGAACAAAGAGACAACTGTGTGATGAATAACGAGAAACTACTGTATTAACAATATTTACACTACTAAAAATGGTATCTGGTTGTTGCATCGAATCCATAGCATCGACGGACCAATGCATCTAATAAATAGCATCGAAAAAAAATGCATCTAATGCATGTTTTTGGAAGCTAAAGGATTTATTTTTATTTCATTGGGTTTTAAGGTTAATAAAAAGGCGGGTTGAGGGGGGCGACCCCCCCATTAAAAAAGTACATTTTAAAAAAATGCATTTGATGCACTTTTTTTCTATACATTTTTGTAGCTGTATTGGTCTGTCGATGTTATGGATGTCGATGGATGACTAGGAACCCTAAAAAATACTTTGTGTATATGGGGAAATGACCATCATTACGAGGTTGGAGGTAAAAAACTGTTCTTACTGGCATCGAGCAAATACTGTGTCCGTGTCTGTGTAGGAAAGAGCCCGCTAATAGTGGGCCATTACGAGTTTGCATGCACAAGCGTAGCGGAATACCAGTGTCGACAGTACCGGCATGCCGCTAAAGTCCCAAAAATGCCCCTTAGCAGCATCATGGAAAGCGCAGACGGCACTATCGTCGCTGCCCTCCCCTAAATAATGTGACCGGCATCAATGGATACAGTATTAGCGTGCACCGCTAGGGGGAGGGAACTGGAAGTCGCGTCATCACGCCGGAACGGGAAAGAGCACGACGGCTATCTTGAAAAACACAATCCATTGCCATACTCACTAGACAGGACCTAGAGCCTATTTCCAACTGCAGCAAAAGACCAGCATCATGCCTAAGGCTGTCAAAAAACGCGCATCCCGGCAGCTCAAAGAGCGCTTTACGGAGGACGAGTTGACAATGCTCGCCGAGACACTGGCAGACAATGCTGAGGTTATGTTTGCCAACAACCTCAAGAGAGAGGCACAGATGAAGAAGAAGGAGATCTGGCAACTTGTTGCCCAAAAAGTCAGTGCAGTAGGGAACACCCCCCGCACAGTCAAGGACGTGCACAAACCATGGGACGACCTGCGCCTGAGAGTCAAGAACATAATATACGCCAACCGGAGCCAGGGCCTGGCTACTGGCAGTGGTCCCAGCTCCCCTATCAAGCTAAGCCGGTGGTGGGAAATCTACGCCAGCACTATTGGTATTGAGGCAATAGAAGATGTGGGCGAGATGGAACGTGGCGCCACCTCATCGGCGGATGGAGGTGAGTGTCCTAAGAAAACACTGTAATGCAATGTATGATGATAGTCCACCCAAGAGGCAAAGCATGGCCCATTAGATACAAATGGACACATGGCGCCTAGATGCCATCCTCAGCACTGACACATCCACATGCATGCAGCATGGCAATGCCATACCTGAGATACACCACACAAATATGAAAATGGCATTAGTCACACTGCACGCAGTCCACAATAGAAATGCATGTAACACAGCATACGCCAGCTCCAACATGTGTGACCCTGATGGATGCCTTCATGCTCCACCCACATAGCAAGCAACGTAATTCTCAAAACTCCAATACCTAATCCCCTCTAATGTGTACAACAGCAATAATAGCAATGCATGCATGATGCATGTACAAACATCACTGATGCCGTCCCTCTCTTGGTCCCCCACAGGCTCTGATCCTGACAGCGAGGGCCGGGATTCAGCCGCACAGGCAACAATTCCCTGGAAGAGGCCCAGGGGTGGGGAAGAAGGCAACAGGCCTTCGACATCGAAAGGGCCAGCCAAGCCACGTCAGGCACAGAAGGGCCAGACATTACAGGGTGCCACGGCACTGGTGCCGCTAAGGGCCACTGCTACAGTCCCCACAACAACTGTGGCCCCTGCACAGGAGACAGTGGCCAATGGGGCCCCTTCAGCTGCGAACAGCTCTGTTGTGGAGGCGGCAGCCACGGCACCCCAGACAGACGAGGATGCGCAGAGCCAGGGCCAGGTGTGTGTTCCTGTGGAGGATGACTCTTTGGACTTACCTGTCACACCTAGTCCCCCACCATCACCCCAGGTCACACCTTTGTACTCCACCTATGACAGTACACAGGAGTTGTCTGGAGGGGAGCCAGGGCAAGGGAGCATGAGCCCCACGACGGTGGCACACGACTCTGCAAATGTCACAGATGCAGCATCCACCTCCACCAGTGTCCGGGGTGGGGTGCTGCTAATGGAACATTCGGTGCAGCACCAGGAGGAGCTGACTGCACTTGTAAGGCAATTTGTGTCCGACGGTGCCCAGGCAAGGCAGGAGGGGCGGGACAACACTGCCTCCCTGAGACAGGCAATTGAGGCCAGTACCACGCAGATCTGCGAGGAGGTGTCTGCTCTGAGGCAGGTCCTTTCACACATAGCAGATTCCATGGAGGCAGAGCGTACTGCCCCCAGACTGGAGCAGGCGGGCACTGCATCATCATGCAGCTCCACTCAAACCAGCCTCCTTCGCCAGTCAGCGCGCACCTTGCGTCGATCGGACATGCTGCCACCAGGTTCGAGAAGTGGACAAATGTAAATGAGGCAGCCTGATGAAGGCAATAGACACAGACACCTGCAGCATTTGCTTGGACACCATGTGTGACGGAGTAGTGGGGGTAGGAGGAGGGGGGAGAGGGTGTGTGGGGGAATTGTGGGGGGAGTGGGAGGGGGACGAGGGTGTGTGGGGGAGTTGTGGGGGAGGGGGAGGGGAGAGAGGGTGTGTGGGGAGTTGTGGAGGAAGGGGAGTTGTGGGGGTAGGGGAGGAGAGGGTGTGTGGGGGAGTTGTGGGGGAGGTGGAGGGGGGAGAGAGTGTGTTTGAGGTTGAGGGTTTGAGCACTTTGTACAATTTAATAGTTTAATACACATCATTGATTGGCACCTGGAATGTGGCTTCAGTGTGTGTGCTCCTCAGGGGCTGGTTTTTATTACAAGTATGATTGCACCAGCTAGGTGCATGCAGCCTCTCCACTGGCACTTTAGCGGACCATTGGCACGGGTGTTGCCTGTGGGTGTGGGTGCTGTCTCACCTGCATTTCCACTGGTACACCATGCTGTGTGGCAACATTGTGCAGTACACATGCAGCCACTATAATTCTATATACTAAAGGTGGTGCATATAGCAACACCCCACCAGAGAGGTCAAGGGAGTGGAACAGTGACTTCAGCACTCTGAATGTGCGCTCCACTATGGCCCTAGTGGCTGCATGTGTTGTATTATATCTCACCTCAGCTGGTGTTGTGGGATTCCGGATTGGTGTCATCATGAATGTTGACAGTGTGTAGGCAGTGTCCCCTGAAAATGTGTACATGGTTGTCATTGTCATTTATTGTCTGGGTCTATTGTTCAGTGTGTCACATGCATGCATGTGCGTGACCGTTTATAATCACTGATGAGCCATGCAGTGCCATGTTTTCCAGATGCCAGGGCCCGGTGCAGTGGTGAATGGTGGAAGATGTAGGTATCATGTGTGCTGCCCGGGAAATTGGCATACACTTCCATGATAATTCTATTGGCATCACACACCACCTGCACATTAATGGAGTGCCAGTGTTTACGATTCCGGTAGATGTGCTCTGTCATTCGGGGTGGCCGTAGAGCAACATGTGTGCAGTCAATTGCACCTAGTATCCAGGGGAAGAGTGCAACTGCATAACATTCCTGGATCACTATCTGCCTTTTAACCACTGTTGGGGGAATTTCTATTTTGCCTGCGCACACATGCATGTGATGTTATGCATGCCAATACCTGGTGTAGACAGCGGGATTGGGTGGCCTGCAATATCCCCCCAATTATTGCAGTGGTTCGCTGGGAGGACACAGTCGCAATGAAATGAAGTGCAATCAGCACTTTTTCTAGGGGGTTAGGGCCTGGGATCAGATGGTGGGTGATGCTAAGCCATCTTCCCACTCCCTGACGAGGTCTAGGATTATATGGGGGCAACCTGTACCCTGCATATACCTGGTTATCTGGCCTCCCAAACAGTGTGGTGCATGGTGTGATGATCCTGGCCCTCAGCAGCCTCCTCCTCCTGCAGTGTCCATGCACGAAAGCTCCTACTATTGCTGGTTTAATTGTGGCTGTAGACATTGCTTTGGTGTGTGTTGTGTGCTTTATACACATTGGTTCCTATGCATGTTGTACTTTCCACCTGCTATCATGTGGAGGATTTATCACAGGGTTTGCGTGTGTTTTTTCATGGTTCGACTTTCCACATTGAAATCCATGTATACGGTTGGATTTGCATTGAGATGGGCGTGCAATTGCTTAGCTGTGTACCATCCCTCAACACGCCCACATTTTCACGTGTTCTTCCTCATTCTGCATGTTCCGCCCCCTATTTGGGTGGCTGTGTAGGCCCGGCCGACACTCTGTTTGGAGTCTTGTGCAAGGTGCTCATCTACTCGCAGAGACAAACCGGGCCTGTACGCACTCCATGCAAGTCCCGGTAAAAAGTCACGCACATCAGTTCCATGAATTGACAAATGTGGATTTGCTGGCACGCAAAGTCCTGATTTTCTAAGCAGATTATTTATTCCATGTATCGGGTCCTATGGGAATATTTCATGGATCGTTTAGAGCGGAGCAAAGTTACATTGCACTGCCAATAAGCACATTCTACTGGGCCTAATTCACAGAGTGGTGTAAAGTGTATATTTGCAGAGCAGAGTCACTTTGCACTGCAAAAGTACTCTGAGCACCATGCTAAATGGTCCTAATTCACACAAAAAATCACTAAGTAGCGCAGACTTATTGCTTTACTTGTGAATTAGGCTCATTTAGCAGGGTGCAAAGAGTACGTTTGCATTGCAAAGCCACTTTGCTCCGCTCTGTGAATTAGGCCCGGTAAAAAGTGTGTTTTTGCAGTGCAAAGTCACTTTTCACTACACTCAACGTTCTGTTAATTAGGCCCTAAATCGTCTAAAGTATTAGCCAGAGAGCATCTTAGGCATCTCTGCCTCTCCCGAGGCAGCATGAATTCCTGAACTTATCTGCAGCAAGGCATGAAGAAGACGTGATGTGCATTCCCACTTACCCGCCTGTACAGGGGAAAATGGGGAAACGTGATTGGTCATGGGCGAGGGAGAGTTTAGAAAATGCACTGGGGGCACCACCATGAATGAAAAAGAACGAAAAACAAAAAAGTCATGCCACTCTTTAAACCGGAAGAATTGATGTGTGAAACCCTGTCTTGTCGGCAGTGGTCAAAGTGTATGAAAAGCAGTAGTGGAACAATGTTGCATGCCGTCCTGCCCCACTGCCCACAAACCCCATCGCCACACTCACTCCCACTTGCAATACAAAAGCCCAAACAAATGTGCCTACTGTTTAAGGGAACGTTCAGTGCAGTTTCAACGTCTTCCTACACTTTTATTTTGAAATGAAACCATTCCAGAACGCTGTATTTTTAAAATAAAGTATTGGAACAGTAACACTTAATTAAAAAAAAGCAGAGGAGCACTGCTCCCCCCCACTTCCACCAGTGCTTTTCTGAAGTATGTTAGTGTCAACTATAAACCTGCAACCTGCTGCTAAAATGTGATCAAATGCACATAAATACTTCATAACCTTTTCTTACTTTCAAGAAAGCCATGTTAAATAAAATATTGAACTTTGAAGTTTTCTCTCCTTCCCAACCTTGCTTTTTCAACAAGCCTTACTTTTATCCCACATCTTCAACTAAAGTTTTCCATATTTTAAGCTTCATAAAGAGCAGAGAAGGCATCCCATTGGCACGTGATGCAGAGCAACATTCAAAAGATTGCGAATCTGCAGCCTCTTCGCATCCATTACTTGTTTGATGTGGTAAAAGCCGGTGCCGGCGCAGCTCACCATTACCCCTGAGATCAACTGATAGCCAAATATATGGCGTGAGGCCCATTGTGAACAATTTCCATAAACTGTCAATGTTCTCGAGCAAAGGGCTATATTACAGAAAATGTGCACTGGTGAAAGTGCAATTAGCACCTGCCTAAAAAGTGCACTATTGTAAAAAGAAATACTCTTTAAATGCATTTTCACACCAGAGCAAACTTCAATTATCTGTAGCTGTGCAATAGGCAGTAAATGGCAAACATGCTGAGGACTACCTGTTTTTAATTTTTTTTCGTGAACCCCAGAAATATGATTCTCATGGCAATGAAAGAATTGGGGGATTTATGCATCACTCAGGGTTACTAATGGACAAAGAAAAACAGATAATGCTAATTACAATGAGGCAAACATTATCCTACTGCAAAAAACAAAGGGCCAGTTCATCAAAATATTTTTGGTGCAGGTGATGAGATGCACTGGCATATGCTCCCAACAATTATGTATGTGAGGGAGCTGGCCAGCAATTTTGTGGCGCTGTCCCACATCCCCCAAAAACATGTGCTGATCGCCTTTGAAAATAAGGCGACTTGCACATTTCTAAAAGAAAGGCAAATAAAAAAAAAAAACACATCTTCTGCACCAGGGCAAAGGACAACAACTAGGGCAAACATTGCACTTGTGTAAAATGCATTAAAAATAATGGGGCAGATTAGTTGAAAAAAATAAAAGAGATTTCATTAGTGTGGCGGCCGAACACTGCGGAAGTGCTGCCATCCCTTAGTGGGTGCACATCACATGTCCAATCCATGATGTCCGAGGAGGGCTTCCAGAGTTCGATGCAAATCATCCCACAGTCCTGCAGACCTGAATTGCTACCTTGTGAGCAGTGACAAAAAGACTTACCAAATCAATCCCAACCCTTAAACAATGAATGTTCACAGGTTAAATCTGTCGCTGAAAGGGCAGCCCATAGGGAGGGCCTAGAGCACAATAAGATCTGCAAGCACTTTACCCATGGTGTGCAAACGCTGAGTTGGCGAGTGAGACAGAGCCTGCAGGGGAGAGTATGTGGTGGTAGAGTTGAAAGGGCCGTGGAGAAAGGAGATTAGCAGAAGCTATGACGAGGAAGGAGGTATGAGCTTTGGGGGGAAGATTGGATAGAAGGTGAGAACAGGGGTCCTCAGCAGATGTTGGGAGGAGAAAGCGTCACATATCATTTTGATGTTGATTTATTTGAAGAGCAGGAATGTCAATTTCAATCAGATATGACTTACAACAACTCATTTACACCCTGGAATTGTGCCTGTGCAATAGTAAAATAAAACCGATTAGCGTAGTGTAGCAAATCTAAACTTATTACGTGCCTCTGGAAGAAGTGCTGAGATCAGGTAGGCAGGATAGGGAGAGGCTGCAGGGTGATCTCTCATTGGTCAGTATGTAAAGTGTAAACTGAGCTTTGAAGAATTCCACAGTCATGTTGGCTTTGTGAGGTGCTGCCATTGATAGGTGTGTAGGAGAAGGACGGTGTGCATGCACAACCAACTAGCATGGAGCTGATTGGTACAACTGGGGGATGATTTGGGTAGACTACAGGTAGTTCAGGTAGTGAAGTTGAGGAATTTGTCCAGGGAGGACGGAGTAGAGGTGAAGTCCGTGGAGAAGACATGAGAAGTAGTGTTGAGCACAAGGGTGGAGTTTTGAGTATTTGTAGAGAGTTGAGTAAGAAATGGACACATATTCTGAATGTTGAGATGGTAACTACACACAGCAGACGTGGTGGTAGTGATGTTTTTTTGCAGATGGAAGTCGTTATTAAAGAGGATCCCAAGGTGGCAAGCCTTGGTGAAGAATCAAGATGGTCGGGCAGAAGGGTGATAGTAGAGGGGAGAGTACGGATGGCATTTTAAACTGGGGGAAAAATTACTTTTGTTTTATAAGAGTTCAGGTTGATTCAGAGGAGAGCCACCTACTGATGGTTTGCAGTGAGACAGTTGGTGTTGGTAATCCATTCTGAGATCGCTGGGGTGAAGGAGGAAAAGGAGAAACAGATTTCAGTGTCAGGTGGTAGTGAAAGCCAAAGGACAAGCTAAGTCTACCTATGGCAGAGATATAGAGCGAGAAGAGCCAGGTCCAAGGACTAACCCTTAAGGATGCCGTCATGGAAATGAGTGCTATCAGTGGTTTGTGAGTTCTAAGAGATTTTAAAGGAGCAACCTTCCACGTCAGAGGCAATGCAGGCTAGAGAAGTGTTGAAAGCAGTAGAGAGGTCCAAAATAATGAGTATAGAAGAATGTTTTGAGAGGTGAGCATCAGAGAGAAAGTTGGAGACACACAAGAATTCAGTCTCATCGGAGTGTTTATAATGGTAAAGCCAAAGGTTGATGGCTGGGAGGCTTTAAATAAATCATAAACATGGGCATGGCTCAGGGCAACCATCCAGACCATTGTTTTCCAGCATGCCAATACATTAGAGAAGAGGAAAGCCATATGCAAACCATACTTGGTCCCAACCCAAAAGTGGTAGTCCAGCCCAAACTGCTAGGTAACATCCCTTTTGCATGAAACCACATGCATCCCATGGACATTTTAGGCCTTGTTGGGCATCATCAGTAAGGGGTAGCCTGGTTTCTAGGCCCAGGGGGCTCAGAACCCACGTCTGGGCATTCCCGTCCCTCTCATTGTGACTAAAACAAAACAAAATTATGATGGCTGGTAGGTTTTGAATCAATCATAACCACGGGCCTAGCTCTGGGCAACCATCCACACCATAATTTTTCAGCCTGCCAAGCCATTACCAGTATTCCCAGATGAGGGTCCCTTGCTTGCTGCGCCATAGGGAAACAAGCTGCACCTCATTGATGAGGCCCTAAAAGGCGAAACATGTCTGGGGTTGCTTGTGTATCCGGCAGAGGGGACCTGGCCTAGCAGTTCTGGCAGGGCTGCTCCCATTGGTGGCAGTACTTGACTGATTTGTATATGGCTGGACCCCTTTTGCAATGGCGCAGACGGGCTAAAAAACAATGGTGTGGAATGTTGCAGAAAGTAGTGCCAGTGGTTCAGATGCATTCAAAACCTTCCACCCATCACTTTTTTGGTTTCAGTTTGTCTCCCTATGTGAGAGAGGGCATGCCCAGACGTGGGTTCCTTTGCTCGCTGCACCATAGGGAACGAAACTGCACCTCAATGATGAGGCCATACAAGGCCGAACCATGTCTCGGGTTGCCTGTGTTTACATGCAGAGGGGACCTGGTTGAGCAGTCCAAGCAGGGCTGGTTTCATTGGTGGCAGTACCTGACTGATTTGAATATGGCTAGACCCATTTTGCAACGGTGCAGAGGGGCTAAAAAGCGGCGGTGTAGAATGTTTCCCAGAGCAGTGCCAGTGGTTCAGATCAATTTAAAACTGTCCACCTATCACTTTTTTGGTTTCAGTATTTATAATGGTAGACAGATTGAAAATGATGTCCAAAGCAAGCAATTATACTCAAGGAACTGAGTGATCCCCATTAAATGATGGGGTAGGATGAAAGCCCAGAGATAGTTTGCCAAGATGTTTGAGTCAGCATAGGGTTTCTACAAAAGTGGTAGGACATTTGCAGATCTGAAGGAGACAAGCTAGAGTCTAGCACAGTGAGACGTTAAAAAGCTCAGAAAAATTAGGTTAGGTGATAGTGGCAAATGTCTGCTCTCTAGAGAAGGAACAGGGTGATAGAAGCATATGATGGGTTGATGCTGCCAAGGATGGGTTATAATTCAATAAGAAAGGTCAGGGAGAAGTAGTTAAGCATAGAAGGAGTAGAGGTAAGAGGTGGTGGGCAGAAGGAGGCATCTCTTGATTGCAACTCTCCCGCTGTTCTCATTCTACTCTATCTCTCCTATGCATTTGATATGGTCAAACACTCCATCCTCATATAACGACTCGACGATACAGAGTTATCTCAGAGCGTGCACTGGATTAGCTGACCTCCTTCCTCAGTGACTGTCTGTCCGAGGTTATTCTGGGCTCTTTCTCCCCCTCCTTAACTTTATCTCCACTTGCGGTATCCCCCAGTGCTCCAACCTTTCTCCATGGCTCTTTAACACCTATCTTGCTCTACTTGCACACCTCATTTCCACCTTCTCCCCAAACTTCCAGTGTTATGCAGATGACAAACAACACTTCTTCAAACTTCACTCTGATCCTCTGTTTACTTCCTCCACCATTCTTGACTGCCTATCTGCCATCCAGTCCTGGTGTACTTCCAATGATCACTGCCTCAATGCCAGCAAGACTGAAATACTCCCTACTGGGACTCCTGCTCCATCTTTCTGCCCCTTACTCTGGCCATCCTATATGGGTTCTCCCCTTCTCCGTCATCTGAAGCCAGAAACATTGTAGTCATCTTCAACTCCTCTCTTTCCTTCCCCACTCACATTCAGGAACTTTCCAAGAAATCCAACTTCCACTCCACCTCCTCAAAGGAATTCTTTCTTTCCTCATTTCCCCACAGAAGCTCAATGTCTCAAGAGATCTGGTTCTCTCTAGGCTAGAATACAGCAATAGCCTCTTCCTTAATCAACCCTCTTCTTCTCTACAACCCATCCAGCTAATCCAGAATAGCGCTGCAAGACTTATCCTTGGCCTCAAGCCCAGGGACTACATCTCTCCAGCCCTAAAAACTCTCCAGTGGCTCCCCATTGCTGCAAGGATCAAATTCAATTCCCTCTGTATAATCCATAAGGCTGCCTGGGTCCGGGGACCATGCTATCTACAACTTGCCCTCACTAAATACTCTCCGTGCAAATATTTACGTTCCTCTGGCACCAACTCCCTGTGTGTCAAGCACGTCACCAAACAGTGAGCTGGTAGCCTATCCCTTTCCTCAGCAGGCTCCCTCCTATGGAACAGCCTCCCTCTTCCTCTTCATCTTGAGCTGGATCTCCTCAAATTCCAGAAGCTCCTTAGAACTTCCTTTTCACCTCCTCCTTCCCTTCCTCCCTCCTCTGCAAAACCCCACAGTTGCTGAGATTGGTGACCAGGGCCCTTATGTGTCCTCTTGGGTCCTGGCCTCCCACGCCCAATTGCCTCAACCTCTGCCCGCTCCCAGCAATTGCTTTGACACCCACTGGCCTATGCCACCACAGGCCTGCACTTATATATCTATTGGCATCTGACCACTGTCCCCTAGGCACTTACAGCTGCTCACTCCCTAGCACTTTCCTCCTGGTACACCTATAACTTACCCCCACAGCACTTCCTCATCCCTTCTCTCTCTCTCTGCACTTGCACACTCTGAATGCTCACAAGGCCTAGTAGGTCCGTCTTTATCTTTCATTGTTATATTTGATTTCCATTCCCTTGTTCTCTCCCTGTTCCCCGGTGGGCACTTTGAAACACAATTTAGTTGATGTATAAGCACCTTACATATGCACAAAGAAATAAATAAATAAATAAGGTGGGAGAGAGAGGAGAGCTTTGACATTGTCACAAATATGAGAGAATTTGGAGGAAAAGTAGTGTTTAAACTCAGTAATGAGGGAGGAGGTATTTGGATATTGGCTTAGCATATGAGAGCAAAATTGAGCATAGATGAAGATTGCAAAGATTGGCCATTAGGTTTCTGAAATAGGAGGATTTGACAGAGTCCAGTGGATAGGAGAGAGCAGAAAGGGAATATTTATAGCATAGACATATGGTGTGTATGGGATTTGCACCAGCATTGTAGGTCAGTCATGACCCATGTCTGTTTTGAGGTTCTGGATCTCCAAGGTCATTTAGGCCTGAGGACAGGAGCAGGAAGATGGGAATGTGCATTCAGGATAGTGTTTGCAAAAGGGCAAGAAAAGGTCAATGGAAGAGGCATAAATAGGGGAGAGAGAGAGGAGAGACATCCTTACATCATAAAGGTAAGGGGAAGAGAATCCTGTTTGAATTTCCTTTTGGTCTTTGAAGCAGGTGCAAGACGATATTGGGTGGAGGAACAAAGACATTAAAGTGAACAATAGAGTGATCAGAGTGAGAGGGTGATCAATGAAGAGGTCAGAGAAAGAGAGCAACATAGAGAGACAGACAATGCAAAGAGAGTTCCCAACAGTGTGGGTCCAGTGTAGTAGAGAGTATTGTCAGATAGGATGGAGTTATGTTCAACGCAGGTGGCTTGGAGGGTTTTGGAAGGTTAAATTCCCCCAACATGACCATGGAGATGGTAGTGGGAAGTGACTCAAGGAGAAGGTTCATGTCAGGGAACATGGAGTTCAGACAGCCAAGGGGGGAGGTGAGCGGAGGAAAAAGATAGTAGTTGACTACAGGCAAATGAAGAGGAGAGAATGACAGAGAGGGATAGAAGGCCAGTGGTGAGGGACATATCAGTGAGGAAACCCTCTCTATTAACCTTCCAAATAGGTCATGAAGGGTGGAAGATGATAGCACAGTCAGTGTTGGGAGTCACCAGTGTGGCAGAGTCATGGTTGGATTCTATGATGCAATAAGTGGAAGCTGAGGTTGAAGTTCTCAGTCATGTAAGAGTACTTTCTGCAAGGGGGCTTCCCATTCTGAATGCCAAGTGAAAGAATGATAGGAGGTTGTGCAGTAGGTGAGCTGGACATACGATGTTGGAGATCCTAAGAAAATGGGAACATTGGGTTTGAGGGATGTGGGTGCAGGAGGAGAGGAGGGAGATGGAAGGAATAGTGAAGTGCAAGTTAATCTAAAAAGGCATGTCTAGCCAGAGAATGGCAGGTGCGGGCACAGAGGGAAAGGGCAGGTAGGTGAACGGCAGTGGTAAGGGGGAAAGGTTTCCAGTGAAGAAGCTGGTATACTCTCTAAGTAAGTGTGGACAAACTTTCTCAAACGTGATCTTTTAGCTCACATGATTCTACCAGTCGGATTGCAGCCGGTTTGTGGGTTCCCATAGATGTTTAATTCAGCCTGGATCTACCCAAATCTCCTTCAAGAGCCATACCTCTTCACAAATGTCTGGGAGACATTCAGACAGGTTGAGGCACATTCTTGGGAAAACACATACTCAAAATAACTTAGAAGGCTGCAGGAGGGAAAGAAAGGTTATTGGACTGGGGGCTTGTGTGAGGCTGGGTGTGAGTGTAAGAAGTGAAAATGGAGCCCTGTGCACCTGTAAATGTCATTCAATTAGTAAATCACATTAAACTCTGCAGTAAGATAGATCAGTAGATTTTTTTAGATCTACTGCAGAGATCTTTGTGTAACCTGCAGATCCCAGTTTTGAATCTTGGTAAGAACAACTCATCCTTTCATCCTTCTGATTAAATTAGTGAAGTTAAGGTGAGGAATTGCAAGATTGCATGTCAGAATTGCAGTCAATGATGTGTCAGGCATGCTTTTCATCATTCTGAAGTCAACACACTGAGTATTATAGAGGTTTATATTATTGCAATATAGAAATTCAGAAAATACATGGACCTCTGAAAAGCCTATAATGCTGGAGTGGAGATTTAGCCATGCATCGGGGTGCATTAAGTTTCATGCTGCTGTATTTGCTTCATTGAGGACTACTGAGGTTATTTATTTAATAATACAGAAAGTCTGTGGCTCCAGGTCAGTGGCATCAAAAGGCAAACAGGGCTTTGACAGAGTCAGTCACATGTCAAGCATTCATGATGTAAATCCTGACGTTCCTTAAATGAATTCTATGTAGTCAGCTAGAGTTGAAATGCTATGGGCCCTGTACCTGGGACAACTCACATAACATATCTAAAGTAATAGGTATTTTCTAAAATCTTTGTTGTGTGACAAATCTCAAAGTGATGAGATGCCTGATGCCTAGACACTTGAGCCAAAGAAATGGGCTCCATTCACAAAGTTTGTGACTATGATGGCCGGATCATTTCTCACAATAATGCACATTTAAGAATGCATACTATCATATTGTTTTTATTTATAGTACTTTTAATGAATTTTGCACAAATTGTTTAAAAAAAAATGATTACAGTTATTTGTCACCTGCAAACAAAGAGTTAATTTTGGTTTCTACATTAAAGAAAAAGCCAGGTTAAGGACATTCATTATTTAGACAAGTTGCTTTATTTGAACATCCCTGGAAGGAAAGGTTCTGACCTATTCCTTGAAGTTTATACTTTGCTTAGTACATGTACTAGCAGGAAAAGCAATGACCCTTTCATCCCTATGTTTACAGCAACAAATTATCAGCATTAAAATGTCATGAACTTAATCTCTATCAAAAGTTTGGTCAGAACCCCAATCACTGGAATATGGTATCTGGACTTTCCATCAAAAATGTATTAATCGAATAAATACATATCCATCGAAATGTATTCATTGAATTGCTTTTCCAATGAAAAGCACAGTAATTGAATGAATTTCGATGAATAATTTTGATGGATAATTTTGATGGATAATTAGGGTTAGGGTTAGATTTAGGGTTAGGGTTGGGTTAGGGTTAGAGCTAGGGGTGGGGTAAGGGTTAGGGTTAGGGTCGGGTTAGTGTTAGGGTTAGGGTTACGGTTAGAGTTAGGGTTAGGGTGAGGGTTAGGGTTAGGGTTAGAGTTCGGGTTAGATTTAGGGTTATGGTTAGGGTTTTGGTTAGATTGAGCGTCTCAACAACCAGGAAGGCAGCATGCCACATAACCCATCCTGTCAGGATGGAGGAAGAGTCCTTGTTGTTGCAGGTGCAGCAAATTTCAATTTTGAGGAAGATCCCTCATTGAGCAGGGTCTGGTGGAATGGAAGGATGATGCAATAAAATGACTTTAAAATGAAATTCCAGTTACATGAACTAGTTCCATCACCCTCTGGTAGTCACTCGGAAGACTAATGGCCTACATTGGAGGCCATTCTGAATCTTCCGAGTGACTATCAGAGGGCCATGGAACTAGCTCATGTAACTGGAATTTCATTTTAAAGTCATTGTATTGCATCACAATGAAGATAGACAGAAGATAGACACAGAGTGCATTAAAAAGGAGGTTGGGAGGATTGCTAGGGAGGCTGGAGGTGGAACCAAGAATGTACATGAGGAGAGTTAGGAGAGGGGAAAGAAAAAGAGAGGATGAGATATAGATAATCCTTAGGAACACGTTGATAGAGCTAGGATGTTGGGCCAGATAGGTGACGAATGAGCTCAAGTACAGAAGGCCAGATTAACCATCCTGTCATGGGATTTCACCCCATCCAGCATTGCAGGGTAAGAGCATTGGGTGAGACACGATCTCATTTCAGAGTTTCCCCTCATAATACAAGTACAATTATAGAATTGGCTTGAGAAGGGAGAGTATAATATAATGCCTTGAAGAGGGTAAGCAAATAAATTCCTATAATATACTCAGTGAGGATATATTAGGTTATGCTTACATATAGGGAAAAAGACATGCTTAAGGGCAGTACAAACTGCAATACTTATAACAGAAACAGTAGCGTTGAGCACAGCAAATGTATACTTAAAGTGCTTTAGTGCTGAAATAGGATCCTAGAGGCCTATATCAGCATTGTAGTGAAAAGCAGCTACATAGCAAAGGATACAAAGATTTGGGGTCTGTCCACTGTCCATCGATAGAGCTGGTGCGGTGAGTACGCCCATATTGGGCTTTTCTTTTCCCAATTTGCCCCAAAAAATGCCCCCCCCGAAGTGCCCATTGTGTCCCCTTTCCACCCCACACCCTCTTCCTGGTCTCTCTCCCTCCGCCTGCCTCCCGACCCGCCTCTTCTGCTCTGATTGGGCCTGCGGCCCGTGCTATAAGGGTCTAGTGACCGAGTCTGCACCAGCTTCCCTCTGTCCATCGAGGGAGCCGGTGAGGTGAGTATGCCCATATTGGGCTTTTCTTTTCCCAAATTGCCCCAAATAAAAATGGCTCCCAGCCCCCGAAGCACCCCTTGTGTCCCCTTTCCTCCCCGCACCCTCTTCCTGGTCTCCCTCCCTCCTCCCGCCTCCCGACCCAGCCACCGCATCCCGATTGGCCTGTAGGCCGTGTTACCAGGCCTTTACAGACCAATCCAGGGCAGCCCTCTGCCCAGCAGCCCCATCGCTAAGGACCCTGAGTCAAAGGATGGCTCCAATGAGACGGCTCCAGATCGTATCTGCAGGTATCCGCAGGAGAAGCAAGAAGCCAGTAGCCCGCCGTCAACCAGCACCAACAAAAACGCAAGTGGGGCAAGGCTGGGGACTGAACCAATCACTCCATGCCTGAAAGCCCTACCACTCTTACCCAAAAATCCTACTGGGTTACATCATACAGTCACATATTAAGGTCCAACGATTATCCACACCCTAATAGCGTCACTGTGTTAGAGTTGAACTTAGAAAGTGTGCCCTAATAGCGTAACTGTCGAAGGTATTCCAACATCATTGAGTGTGCCCTAATAGTGTCATTGCGTTAGAGTTGAATTTAGAAAGCGTGCCCTAATAGCATCACTGTGTTAGAGTTCAACTTAGAAAGTGTGCCCTAATATCGTCACTGTGCTACAGTTGAATTTAGAAAGTGTGCCATAATTGCATCACTGTCTGAAAGTTGACCTTAGAAAGTGTGCCCTGATAGTGTCACTGTGTTAAAGTTGAACTTAGAAAGAGTGCCCTAATATCGTCATTGTGTTAGAGTTGAATCTAGAAGGTATTCCGAACATCATTGAGTGTCCTCTAGACCCTGGGCATCATCACGAGTTTGGTGGTAACGCTTAAATCCGGCGGTCGTGCTATTACCGTCGGATTTGAGGGTCTGCCAAATCAGGGTTTCGGCGGATTTCTCCCCAGCTCTGAGCTGGGGGGAAATCCGCCGACAATTCGCGCTATTACCGCCGGTGGGGAATCCACCGGCGGTAAGAGTGCGAACATTCCCCATTGAGCCCAATGGGGAATGGGGCATTCCCGAATGGGCTCAGTGGGGAATGGGGAATTCCATTACCGCCAAACCCATGATCCGGCGCTAATAGCGCTGGGGGTTTGGTGGTAGGGCTAATACTGCCGGCAGTAATACCACCGGCGTTACCGCCCAATTTGTGATGCGGCCCACTGTGTTAGAGTTGAACTTAGAAAGTGTGCCCTAATAGCGTAACTGTAGAAGGTATTCCAACATCATTGAGTCTGCCCTAATAGTGTCACTGTGTTAGAGTTGAACTTAGAAAGTGTGCCCTAATAGCATCACTGTGTTAGAGTTGAACTTAGAAAGTGTGCCCTAAAATCATCACTGTGTTAGAGTTGAACTTAGAAAGTGTGCCATAATAGCATCACTGTCTGAAAGTTGACCTTAGAAAGTGTGCCCTGATAGTGTCACTGTGTTAAAGTTGAACTTAGAAAGTGTGCCCTAATATTGTCATTGTGTTAGAGTTGAATCTAGAAGGTATTCCCAACATCATTGAGTGTCCCCTAGGCACTGGGCCTCATCACGAGTTTGGCGGTAACCCTTAAATCCGGCGGTCGCAATACTACCGTCGGATATAAGGGTCTGCCAAATAAGGGCTTTGGCGGATTTCTCCCCAGCTCTGAGCTGGGGGGAAATCCGCCGACAATTCGCACTATTACCGCCGGCGGGGAATCCGCCAGCGGTAAGAGTGCGAAAATTCCCGATTGAGCCCAATTGGGAATGGGGCATTCCCGAATGGGCTCAGTGGGAAATGGGGAATTCCATTACCGCCAAACCCGTGATCCGGCGCTAATAGCGCCGGGAGTTTGGTGGTAGGGCTAATACTGCCGGCGGTAATACCGCCGGCGTTACGCCCAACTCGTGATGAGGCCCACTGTGTTAGAGTTGAACTTAGAAAGTGTGCCCTAATAGCGAAACTGTAGAAGGTATTCCAACATCATTGAGTGTGCCCTAATAGCATCACTTTGTTAGAGTTGAACTTAGAAAGTGTGCCCTAATAGCGTCACTGTGTTAAAGTTGAACTTAGAAAGTGTGCCCTAACAGCGTCACTGTGTTAAAGTTGAACCTAGTAAGGGTGCCCTAATATCTTCACTGTGTTAGGGTTGAATCTAGAAGGTACTTCCAACATTATTGAGTGTGCCCTAATAGCGTCACTGTGTTAAAGTTGAACTTGGAAAGTGTGCCCTAATAGCGTCACTGTGTTAAAGTTGAACTTAGAAAGTGTGCCCGAATAGCATCACTGTGCAAAAGTTGAATTTAGAAAGTGTCCCCTAATATCGTCACTGTGTTAGAGTTGAATCTAGAAGGTATTACCATCATCATTGAGTGTGCCCTAATAGCGTCACTGTGTTAGAGTTGAATCTAGAAGGTATTGCCAACATCACTGAGTGGGCCCTAATAGCATCACTATGATAGATTTGAATCTAGAAGGTATTCCCAACATCACTGAGTGTGCCCGAATAGTGTCACTATGTTAGATTTGAATCTAGAAGTTATTCCCAACATCATTGACTGTGCCCTAATAGCGTCACTATGTCAAAGTTGATTCTAGAAGGTATTCCCAACATCACTTAGTGTGCCCTAATAGCGTTGCTGTGTTAGAGTTGAATCTAGAAGGTATTCCCAACATCACTGAGTGTGCCCTAATAGCGTCACTGTGTTAGAGTTGAATCTAGAAGGTATTCCCAACATCACTGAGTGTGCCGTAATAGCATCACTATGCTAGATTTGAATCTAGAAGGTATTCCCAACATCACTGAGTGTGCCCTAATAGTGTCACTATGTCAGATTTTAATCTAGAAAGTATTCCCAACATCATTGACTGTGCCCTAATAGCGTCACTCTGTCAAAGTTGCTTCTATAAGGTATTCCCAACATCACTGAGTGTGTCCTAATAGCGTCACTGTTTTAGAGTTGAATCTAGAAGGTATTCCCAACATCATTGAGTGTGCCCTAATAACATCACTGTGTTAAAGTTGAACTTAGAATGTGTGCCCTAATAGCGTCACTGTGTCATAGTTGAATATACAAGGTATTCCCAACATCATTGAGTGTGCCTTACTAGTGTCACTGTGTTAAAGTCGAACTTAGAAAGTGTGCCCTAATAGCGTCACTGTGTCAAAGTTGAATCTAGAAGATATTCCCAACATCATTGAGTGTGCCCAATATTGTCACTGTGTTAAAGTTGAACCTAGAAGTGTGCCCGAAAAGCGTCACTGTTTTATAGTTGAATCTAGAAGGTATTCCCAACATCATTGAGTTTGCCTTGTTGCATACACTTTACTAATTACCAGAATATCACACTACTACGCTTACTCTCTCCTATAGACCACCATTAAACTAGAACACCGCTGTACTGTGACACATTCGGTATGGCTGTTCTCATACTAACATCACCCATCAAACTACCCATCGTCCTAATAAAACACAGCTAGCTGAACACATACCAGCTAGCTTAGGCATCTCCTCAGGCCTAACGCAGCCAGAACTCAGTCTGGGTGTCCACCCTCCAGACTGAACACATTCATCTGATCTCCTCAGCACCACACCTACCGCTAAGAAGCAGCCATCATGCAACAACCACACCAGCTGCACACATAACCGGTGTGCCCACGCACTTTACGACTCTCTCTCTCTCTCGACTGACTTGAACTGCGGTTCCTGAGGGCGTTCAACCTACCAGCGCCTTGAGATCATACCAATGATACATAAGGCGCTATACAAATACCAAGTAACACAACAAAACATAACTAATAACGTCACCGTGTTAAAGCTGAACTTAGAAAGCGTGCCTAATAGCGTCACTGTGTTGATGTTGGATCTAGAAGTACGCCCTAATTAGCATCACTGTGTTAATGTTGAATCTACAAAGTGTGCCCCATTGGCATCACTGGGTTAAATTTGAACCTAGAAAGTGCGCCCTAACAGCATCAATGTTTAAAGTTGAACTCAGAAAGTGTGCCCTAATATCGTCACTGTGTTGAGTTGAACTTCGAAAGTGTGCCCTAATAGCGTAACTCTAGACGGTATTCCAACATCATTGAGTGTGCCCTAATAGCATCACTGTGTTAAAGTTGAACTTGGAAAGTGTGCCCTAATAGCGTCACTGTGTTAAAGTTGAACTTAGAAAGTGTGCCCGAATAGCATCACTGTGCAAAAGTTGAATTTAGAAAGTGTCCCCTAATATCGTCACTGTGTTAGAGTTGAATCTAGAAGGTATTCCCATCATCATTGAGTGTGCCCTAATAGCGTCACTGTGTTAGAGTTGAATCTAGAAGGTATTCCCATCATCATTGAGTGTGCCCTAATAGCGTCACTGTGTTAGAGTTGAATCTAGAAGGTATTGCCAACATCACTGAGTGGGCCCTAATAGCATCACTATGATAGATTTGAATCTAGAAGGTATTCCCAACATCACTGAGTGTGCCCAAATAGTGTCACTATGTTAGATTTGAATCTAGAAGTTATTCCCAACATCATTGACTGTGCCCTAATAGCGTCACTATGTCAAAGTTGATTCTAGAAGGTATTCCCAACATCACTTAGTGTGCCCTAATAGCGTTGTGTGTTAGAGTTGAATCTAGAAGGTATTCCCAACATCACTGAGTGTGCCCGAATAGCGTCACTGTATTAGAGTAGAATCTAGAAGGTATTCCCAACATCACTGAGTGTGCCCTAATAGTGTCACTATGTTAGATTTTAATCTACAAGGTATTCCCAACATCATTGACTGTGCCCTAATAGCGTCACTCTGTCAAAGTTGCTTCTAGAAGGTATTCCCAACATCACTGAGTGTGTCCTAATAGCGTCACTGTTTTAGAGTTGAATCTAGAAGGTATTCCCAACATCACTGAGTGTGCTCTAATAGTGTCACTGTGTTAAAGTTAAACTTAGAAAGTGTGCCCGAATAGCATCACTGTGCAAAAGTTGAATTTAGAAAGTGTCCCCTAATATCGTCACTGTGTTAGAGTTGAATCTAGAAGGTATTCCCATCATCATTGAGTGTGCCCTAATAGCGTCACTGTGTTAGAGTTGAATCTAGAAGGTATTCCCATCATCATTGAGTGTGCCCTAATAGCGTCACTGTGTTAGAGTTGAATCTAGAAGGTATTGCCAACATCACTGAGTGGGCCCTAATAGCATCACTATGATAGATTTGAATCTAGAAGGTATTCCCAACATCACTGAGTTTGCCCGAATAGTGTCACTATGTTAGATTTGAATCTAGAAGTTATTCCCAACATCATTGACTGTGCCCTAATAGCGTCACTATGTCAAAGTTGATTCTAGAAGGTATTCCCAACATCACTTAGTGTGCCCTAATATGGTTGCTGTGTTAGAGTTGAATCTAGAATTCCCAACATCACTGAGTGTGCCCTAATAGTGTCACTATGTTAGATTTTAATCTAGAAGGTATTCCCAACATCATTGACTGTGCCCTAATAGCGTCACTCTGTCAAAGTTGCTTCTAGAAGGTATTCCCAACATCACTGAGTGTCTCCTAATAGCGTCACTGTTTTAGAGTTGAATCTAGAAGGTATTCCCAACATCACTGAGTGTGCTCTAATAGCGTCACTGTGTTAGAGTTGAACTTAGAAAGTGCACCCTAATAGCGTAACTGTAGAAGGTATTCCAACATCATTGAGTGTGCCCTAATAACATCACTGTGTTAAAGTTGAACTTAGAATGTGCGCCCTAATAGCGTCACTGTGTCAAAGTTGAATCTATAAGGTATTCCCAACATCATTGAGTGTGCCCTAATAGTGTCACTGTGTTAAAGTTGAACTTAGAAAGTGTGCCCTAATAGCGTCACTGTGTTATAGTTGAACATTGAAATTTGCCCTAATAGAGTCTCTGTGTTAAAGCTGAACTTAGAAAGCGTGCCCTAATAACATCACTGTGCTAATGTTGAATCTAGACAGTATTCCCAACATCATTGAGTGTGCCCCCATGGCGTCACTGTGTTAAAGTTGAACTTGGAAATATGCCCTAATAGCGTCACTGTATTAGAGTTGAATTAAGATGGTATTCCCAACGTCATTGAATGTGCCCTAATAGCGTCACTGTGTTAAAAGTTGAATTTAGTAGGTATTCCCAACATCATTGAATGTGTCTGGTTGCATACACTTCACTGATTAACACAATATCACACTACTACGCTTACTCTCTCCTATGCACCACCATACAACTAGAGCACAGCAGTACTATGACACATTCGGTAAAGTTGTTCTCATACTAACATGACTCATCAAACTACCCATCATTCTAATAAAACACAGCTAGCTAGCACATCCCGGATAGCTTAGGCATCTCCTCAGGCCTAAAGCAGCCAGAACTCAGTCTGGATGTCCACCCTCCAGACTGAACACATTCAACTGATCTCCTCAGCACCACACCTACCGCTAAGAAGCAGCAATCATGCAACAACCCCACCAGCTGCACACATACCCGGTGCGCCCACGCACTTTAAGACTCTCTCTCTCTCAACTGACTGGAACTGCGGTTCCCGAGGGCGTTCAACCTACCAGCGCCTTGAGATCATACCAATGATACATAAGGCGCTATACAAATGCAAAATAACGTAACATAACTCATCAAATTCCCTACTAGAAACAATATTATATTGCCTTGAGTTAACACACTCTTAAATTACTAATTAACCCCTACTGGGTATTAATCAAATATTATCTCAAATATATTGCTATTCTTAATACAGACGATGAGAGGAATTACTTATTGATTATTGATTAAGGAACTGGTAACCCGATCATGTATTTCCTACCTAAAATACATAAACATTTCGATGATATGGTCGACTGAAAATATCTCAGAATACCTGGACCATGTACTAAGACCGAGAGTGAGTAAATTAAGATCATACTTAAAGGACACTACAGATGTTATTACTAAACTCAAATCAGTCAAATGGAAAGATGGTTATAAGCTAGCTAGCTTGGACTTTAAGGCATTGTATACGTCCATGCAACATCAATGGGCAATAAGGACGGTGGAACACACTTTTAAAGATGACTCAGCTTCCATGTACCAACAGATCCAAATGATCAGGGAAATGCTCAAACTAACACTTGATTTCAATGCATTCAGCTTTAACAACTGCTTCTATAAACAAGTCAAAGGAGTAGCCATGGGCGGTAGATATGCTCCGGCCTTAGCGAATCTCTTTATGGGATTATTTGAAGACAGAGTGATATATAATGATGAAGCATACCCTGAAAAACGTATCCGGTGGTTACGATTTATGGATGATGTACTAATCATCTGGGAAGGGACAGATGACCAATTTTACCAATTCACAGAAAGAATTAACAACAATCATTTTGGGATCCAATTTATTGGGACATGGAATGCAGAATCTGTAAATGTCTACCAATATATGTCAAGAATCATGACCTAAGCACACGGACATCCAGAAAAGAAACAGAAGTAAACTCCACACTTTATGCCACGAGCTGTCACCGCAAATCCACAATTCATAACATCACTACAGGAGAATGTATCCGCGCAAGGAGAAATTGTGCAACACAAGAGTCCTTTGACCATGAATGTATGCTTCTTCAATCAAGATTTATAACAAGAGGATACACTGAATATTGTGTCAAACAAGCATACAGAAAAAGTAAAAACATGACACAAGAACAAACATTAGTACCGAGCATCAAGAAAAAGGCTTTGGACCAACAATTCAAAGTGGGATGTGTGACAAAATATAGCAAGAACCATAATGAGATCAGAAAGGTGTTGTCAAAACACTGGCAACTTCTTAAACTGGATGAGAACATCAAAGAATATGTGGAAGATGCACCCAAATTGATATTTACAAGAGCAGGAACTTTGAAAAACAAACTGAGTCCATCACTGTTACCGGAACTCAAGGATACTACCAAACTGACATGGCTACAACCACAGAATACAGGCTTTAGAAAATGTGGAGACTGTACTATGTGCAAATATGCCCATGAATCAACTAAAACATATTTGGATACCAATAAGTAAAGCAATCAAAATCATGCAATCAATTAACTGTAAAACCAGATATGTGGCCTATGCTATTGTATGTGTGTGCAATAAAATCTATATAGGTAGCACCATTAGGGAACTAAGGATTAGAATTAGAGAACACTTGGCCAAAATAGGGAGCCAGGACCCTAAACTCCCGTTAGCGATGCATTGGCAATTAACCCATGAAATGGACAACAAATCAGACATCAGATTTATCGGATTACTACAAACCACCATGGGAAAAAGAGGTGCCAAAAGAGAGAAGGCGCTTCGACAAGCAGAAGCAAGAACGATTTGCAAGTTTAATGCTACAGTTACAGGCCTAAACTCAGAAAACGAAATTATTTCCTTCCTATAACACTTAATGAAGATGTAGACTGAAGAGCCCACCACCCTGACCATACCAATATGAGAAATCAGTGGATCATATACATAGTTGCTGCTCTCTCTCTTTTTTTTCACCCTGTATTTAATTAGAGATATAAGATGCAATGTGTTCATCCTATTACATGGCCACGGTAGTGGCCATGTAGTTATGGTTAAGTTGCTGTTTCCATAGGAAGAGCACTTGTTGGGTGGCTTATAACTTCGCTCTCCCTGGACGGATCCTCACCAAACTTTGCAAAAAAAGTAAAGTCACTCTGAATCTGTTTGCAAAGTTTGGTGAGGATTCGTCCAGGGGGGCCAAAGTTATAGAGGGGGTCCCAAAACTTTTTTTTTTCCCATAGACTGAATGGGAAAAAATGTTTGCTCGCGCCTACAGGCCAAACCGCTGGACGGATTTCCACCAAATTTGGACCAGGACCAGCGGCCTGGTCGCGAAAGCGTGCTTTTGCAAATTTGGTGAAAATCCGTCCAGTAGTTTTTTTTAAAATGACCAAAAAGTAGGAAAAAAAAATTAGTGATATCTGTGTTCGGTTCGCGGACACACTTCCCAGTTTGCTCCGCGGACAGTGTCCTGATTGGCCAATCGTCTTGCGTGATGTTCGCGGACATGCAATGTGTTCGCTGATTGGACGGCGTGGAGCGTGAAGCGCGTCAGATTTTTCGGTAGCGCCCGCCATCTTGGATTCGCGGACGTCCGCCGACAGCGCGGTGAAACTTTGTTCAAAATGTGTATTTTGTAGAGTGTGTTGGTGTGTAGGAGTGTTTGGGGAGGGTGGGAGTGTATGAGATAGGATGAAAGTTGTGTTTTTTATGTGTTAGACATTCTTTTTGTGTTCGATTTGTTTGCGGACATCACGGGTGTTCTGAAATGTTCTAAATAAACTGACTGGGGGGTGTTCTAAGGACTCAATATGTGTCTGTTTTGTTCGCAAGCAAAGTGAAACTGTTCTAAGAACACTCGCGGTGTCCGGGGAGTGTTCGTAGGGGGTGTCCTGAGGACGCTGTCCGTATTGTTCTCTGTCAAGTTGAATGTGTTCTAAGAACACCCGCGGTGTCCTGAAATGTTTGCAAATAAACAAAATGGGGGTGTTCTGAAGACGTTTTTGAGAACACTCCCGGTGTCCTGGAATGTTCGTAGGGGGTGTCCTTAGGACGCTGTCCGTATTGTTCGTTGTTAAGTTGAAAGTGCTCTAAGAACTATCGCGTTGTTCTGAAATGTTCGTAGGGGGTGTCCTGAAAACGGTGTCCGTATTGTTCGCTGGCAAGTTCATTAAAAGTTTCCCATAGATCATAGTTGAAATGTTTGACTCTATGGATGTGATATGCTGCGGTGGTTGTTGCCAGGGCATAGAGTCTTGGGTGCATGGCCATTTGGCCATTTGGCCATGCACCCAAGACTCTATGCCCTGGCAACAACCACCGCAGCATATCACATTCATATTTGCTTATAACTTTGGGTGAAAAACAAATGTATAAGGAACAAAGGTATTAGACACTATGGATGTGATATGCTGCTATGGTGTCCTTATTATTGTATACTTATTGTTTGGTCTAGTAATGGGAGTCCATGTTTTTCTTCTTCATTTCTGTGATAAAAGAAAATTGCATGTTAGTATTAGTATTTTGTAATGACTTATTACATTGTATAAGCAATATACTTTTATTTTTTTTTTCGACCCTCATATTTAGTAGAGTACAAATCAGAGTACTGTGCAATTTGCTCAGTTTCTGTATTTATTGCTAAAATCATTGGGTCTGTGGGAGAAAAAAAAATCCATGTTGGATTAAAAAAAAACCTTTTTCTGTTATGCTACAGTTTATTTGTTTGTTTGTTTTCAATGTTCACTTTTTGTTTCTGGCTAATGCTTTATACTTTGCTTTGTTGTATTTTTTTTGGAGCAGTAACAGATTCTTCATTTGTTTTGATATTATAAAATTTTGGAGCAGTTAGATACCAATTGGCGTATTCTAATTGTCTATGTTTTTAATATATTTTAGTGGTTTTGATTTATCTATTTGGATATTGTTAAATTTTGGGACAGTTAGATACCAATTGGCGTATTCTAACTGTGTATTTCTTGGCCTAATTTAGTGGTATTCATTTATCTAATTAGTTGTTATAGAATCTTTGAGCTGTTAGATAGCTTTTGGAGTATTCTAACAGTTTATATTATTTTAACACAAATTTATAATTTTGGGACAGTTAGATACCAATTGGCGTATTCTAACTGTGTATTTTTTGGTCTAATTTAGTGGTATTCATTTATCTGATTAGTTGTTATAGAATCTTTGAGCAGTTAGATAGCTTTGGAGTATTCTAACAGTTTATATTTTTTTAACACAAATTTACTTAAAGGTTTAAATACAGTTTATTTATCAAATTTTGGTTTTAAGAACATCAAATAAGTGTTTGTAAGATTTGCTGGTAATCTCTGCTTTAGAGTAATGGTACTATCATTACATTCAAACCATCCACATTTCTTTTTTATATATGCCGTGTAGTGCCCTGAATTGATTGTGGCTCCTGCGTGGTAGATTATACCTATTGTTGTGAAGGTTTTCTTACCAAGTGATATTTGACAATGTGTGAATTCAGTCAACTTGCAGTTGTTTTTGGTACCATCTGCATTGTAACGTAGAAGCATTAGTATTACGTATTTACTATGTGTTTGTATTACTAATGTGGAGCGATTATCTGAATTACAGGTAGAGCATAATCTACCATGGTTTGCGTTTTGTATAAGTTGCTGAAATGGAATGGATTCACAATTTGGTATTGATATATATATGAAGCGTTCATTGGGAATTTCTTCTTGTGTCACATTGTTGCACAGAGTGCATGTATGTTTCCACATGTATGAAATCTGGAAGATTTCATTTATAGGTATGTTTTTGTTTTCCAGTACTAATAGTAAGTACATTAGAAATTCTCCTCGATCTTCCTGTGAGTTTATAGTGAATTTCACCATTCCAGCACAGTAGTCCAATTGTCGTCTTATTCCAAAAACACTATATGTGTTGTCAGGATTGTTTGCTGCATTTCTGTGAAGTACTAACATTTGCAAACACAAAGGGTCTGTACTGTGTAAGTAAATGTTGTCAACAATTGGTGGTAATTGAAATAGAATATTCATTGCTACATTTGCATAGCAACTTACACCAACCATATTTGAGAATTTAAATGGTACAGGTAGTTCTGTATCTAACTGCTTTTTTTGGAGTTTGTCTTCCTTCTTTAAAGAAGTACCTGGTTTACTTTCTCTAATTGATTCTTTTTTGTTTGTGGTACTTGATGAAGTATTAGTTTCTTTTACTCTCTTTGGAGGATTTGCAGTGACGTCCTGTTGCATTTCTGTTTGATTTAGTTTTCTTTTACAACGTTTTAGTTTTTGTGGAACAGAATATGTGTTTAGATGGGGAGTGTATAGTGAGCGAAGTCTATTATATTCTAAAATGCAAGGAATATCAGCGTTTACTTTACTTGCATCAAAGTTGATTAGAAATAGACCGTCAAGTGTACGTAAGCGTGATAGTGCTACGTAGCTCATGCCTTCTTTAAAGACTGTGTTACCAATATCTATCATTGCTTTGTCTAGGGTAAGACCTTGTGATTTATGAATCGTGACTGCGTATGCAAGAGTTAGAGAAAATTGTTCCCTGCGTACATACATATCTTTGAAGAGAAGGAATCTAGCTGTTGAGCGTCCTATCCGTTTTACTTCTGAAAGTTTGTCAAAGAGTATATTGACAAACTGAATTTTGTTGTCACGTGGGTATGTTTGAAAGCCAACAACTGTACCCAGTGCTCCATTAACTAGTCCTTGGTCCACGTCAAGGTTACGTTTAAGCATTACTCTGCAATTTAAGGATAATTTTAACATCTTTTCTAAGCCTGCTGTGTTTGAGATTGATTTTTCTAAATTATTTAGTCTTGTTGTGGCTTGGTCACACATGGGTAGTGTCATACCATGTACATCTAGTTTGTCTGTGGCGCTAATTTCCATTATTGGTTGCATTTCTTTACTTAACATTATTTCATTGAATTTGAGACAGCTTGCAAGAGTTGGCATTAAGGCCATACAATTGACATTTTTGTTGGCTAATTGTTCCATAACATCTGTAGCACATGCATTATCACCATAAAGTGCATTAATGTGCCGGGTTTTCAATGTTGCTTCTGCTTCTTTAGAAAGTATACCAACTCTCAAACTTTTTAAAATGTTGGCATAAGTTAGATCTGCAGATTGGCGCATGTTTTCTGTTAATTCTCTGTATTGGAAATGTTGCCAAAGGTTGACATTTCCAATGCTGCCAATAGTTTTACGGCAGAGTTTGTGCCCTAATGTTTTAAAAATAGGTTCACCTTTTACTGGTGTTAATTGAAGCAGATCTCCAAAAACAATAATGTGTTTTCCTGCAAAGAGCTCTTCATAGTCTGTTTTGAGTACTTCTTGTAATCTGAGGTGAATCAAAGCTAACATCAGGTCGGAGACCATGCTCACTTCATCTATTAGTAGCATTTTCATTTGTTTCAATACTGTGCGTAATTCCATTGCAGCTTCTGCAGAAAGTTTGTAATAGTCTAATTTGTTCTGGTGTTCTACTGGTAATAGTAGTAATCGGTGTAATGTAACACCACCTATGTTGTAGGCAGCTAAACCTGTGGGGGCAGTGACAACATCTGACAGTTTGTTGTTTGTCAATTGTTGAAGGAACTTACTAATGATTTTGATTAGGAATGTTTTGCCAGAACCAGCTTCACCACTGACGTACAGTAGTATAGGTTTATAATTATGGCAGGAACATTCTTTATTTTCATGTGTTACACCATGTGCAATTTGTTTTGTTACTTCTTGAAAAATGCTACTTTGCTCATTGTTTAGTTTTGATTGTAGTATAGTTAAGTCTTCCTTATCTTCATACTGACACATGGTGTTTTCTACTTCTATCATAGCTAATTCTGCCTCATTTGTTATTAGTGGTTCTCCCAGTGGTTCTTGGCTTCCTGTTACAGAAGGTTGACTACTGTCAGGAGTATCCTTATCTAGTTGGGCTTGGAGTTCGTCTTCATGTTGCTGTTCATTGTGCAACATTGTTTTGTACTGTGTAAAGTTTACATCAGTTATAGTGCTTTCATTTGCTTTGAAAGCATCCGCATATGAGTCATAGTTATCTAGTAATTGTTCTTCTTTTCTCCATGGTTTGAAGAGTTGTAGCAGGGAAATGTAATATACTTCTTTATGTTGAGGAGTCTTCAATGACAATGTGATATGATTAATTAAATTTGGTTTAGTGAGTTTAACTAAGCTGCCTTCACAGTCTGTCACTCTATATTTACCTTTTTTTCATCAGGTTTCATATTATTTTTGTATGTGTAGTTTTGGGCTATTTGGTATAGACATATGTTTTCCAAAGTATTACTTCTGTTTGGGTAGTTTGTGTCCAATAAATTGTTTTTTAAAATGTCTTGGCTGTTGGGATCATGTTTGGCTATTGTTTCTATATCTTCATATGATTTTAGAACTCTTTTTCTAGATTTAGCTGGACCAAGACTTAGCCATACTATATTTTCAGATTTACCATACAATGAAGTACCAGTTAAACGATCAGCTGCTTCATAAGATCCACATTCTCTATGGGTGAGCATTTTTATGCCCAAGCTGTATAATTTCTGAGATACTGTTTTATCTGATGACAGGTCATTCCAGAGGTCTTGGAGCTCTGTCTTTTCTGCTTTAGTTAAGTATGCTGTGACATATCGTGCAACTGCAGTAGAATTGTCTGCAATGTACTGCACATCTATGGTTGCATTCCATAAGTGGGCAATGATTGCATTATAATCATTGATATATTTTTCTTCTTCTTTTCTTTTTATGTAATATGTATTTTTAGGTGACTTACCTTTAACACTATGTCTAACTGAAGACATGAGGTTGTTTACTTGACCTGTATTTGTAACTGGTTTAGGGAAACCAAATCAGCATTTGGTGTAGTATTTGCCTTTGTTTTTGTATTTGCGACGACAATATTTTCCACATTTGTGTCTTTGAAATTGTAAAATTTGTGCATGAAGATCACTATTTGTGGCTTCTGATGGAATTTCACAAGTGACATATTTTTCAATAAACTGTAAAACAGTGGCATCACTGTCTTGACCAAATTTAGGAGCATCTTTAATCCATAAAAGCATGTGGATATGTGGTGCTCCTCTGGCTTGGTATTCTTTTCTCCAAAAGAAGTGTTGCACTTCTCCAAGGGGAGGAACAGTTTTATTACAAATAAAATGTAGCATAGCAATGAAGCGATGGTGAAAATATCTTGAAACATTAACAGGATCCAAAGAACAAAGTTCTCCAGGTGTTAGAATATCTATGTTTGTTTTGTTTTTATTTGATATGCGTAGGAAATCATGTAAGTCTTCCCATGCATATTCTGCACAACTTAATGTAACAAACCAAGTGGTTGGGCCAAGGTTTCTGATCATACAACGTACATCTCCATGACGTCGAAACCAGTACTCTTTAGTACCACGCATATTTGCTAATAGATTTGTAATATTTGATTGTAAAACCTCATCCTTTTGTTGCACTTTCTCTAATAATTGTGTAGCTGTCATATTTTGAAAGTGTGATCCTGATTTTAATATGTGTGCAACTCCGTAACATAAAGTTGCTTGTTCACTTTCAAAGAGTAGGTGGAATATGTATTCCACATTTTGTGTAAATCTGGGATCTTCAGAATACATCCGTAATGAGAGGTATTCTGAAGCTGATATTTGAATAGGTCTATCATCATACCTTCTTCCTTTGCCAGTAGGAAAGAGTAGAGGAAAAGCATGTGCTTCTATACTTTTTTCCCATATACTGATTGGCGATCCTTTTGTTTGACGCTTTGGTAAGTTTCCAGTACATCTTGTACGGTGTCATTACAGTGCAAAGGATGAATTGTATAATGGTCTAAAGTATTTGGTATTGTAGCAGGATCTAGTAGCTCAAATTGACCAGCTTCTTGTGTTTCTTGAATTATTTCAGTTGTATCTTTCAAGTTTTCTTCAATATTAATTTCTTTGTAATATTCATTATTCTCTTTAAGATATTGGAAGGCTTTTCTAACTTTATATAAATCTACCAGCTGTTGCCATATTTTTTTGTCTTTTGTAGGTACTCCATTTACTAATATAATTAAAGATTGCTGCGTTGGACGTTACACTCCTAGAGTATGCACATTTTCTTTTAGATTTAATGGTAAATAAACTACTTTTCCACGAATGCCTTTTACCAATTCAGAGGGAGGTAATTTTGCTGTTTTTGGTTGAAGGCGTATTATTGCTTGAAATGGGTGTACTGTTTGAATTATGATGCTCTCATATAAATTAAGTTGTTATTAAGGGCTCAGTTATTTCATATTTGTTTTCTGATACAAGGTGCAAGCTAATTCAAACCATTTAGAATCTTCATTGTCTTCTATTTTGTATGATAGGTCCACAGTTTTTGTGTTACTTTTATAAAAAATTCTACGGCAACATACACATACATGGTTTGGTACTTCAGCTGATGTACTTTTAAATTTTAATATTTCTTTTTTGTATGTGTTTAGCAAAAGGTTGCCATGTGTAGAATTGTTGCTTAATTGGTTTAAAGCTATTTCATTCTGTAAATGGCTTTCACTTTCAAAATATTTTTTCTGGATATAGTGAATTTCTTCAAGTAGGTCTTTTGCTGTACCATGTAGAAGGATGTTATTTAACTTTGCTAGTGCTAAAGCAGGACTTTTAGCATAGTACAGTTTATAGACTAGATTTCTGATAGTTGAATGATGTGTTGATATCCTTTTGATATCATGGAAAGTGGTTTTACAAGTAGGTCCTGTAATGCAGGCCAATGAATGTCCTTGTAGTCCTGTGTACTTGCGCACTGGACAGGTATCTATATTTTGCAGTAATTTAATTTTGATTTTGTCTTTGCTTTTTACACATTTATTGAGGAATTGGCGTAAAGATCTGAAACATTGTTTGGGAAAGTTACACATTGACGTGCATGGCCATTTGTACACTAGATGTTCTGATTCAGTTGAATGGAGGGGTAATTCTCAGTTTTCAGGGCATATTTTTGTAAGGAGTACTTCGTGTTCCATAATGGTATTATTCATTTTTTCATAACCTCGACCACTGCTATTTATGGCAATTGTATTTGTTTGCTTTTGTTTGTACGCTTCTTCATTAAAATATGGTTCTGTGCTCGTAGTGTGATTCCATTCACCTCCGCAGATATTTAAGAAGTTCTTTCTGTTGACATTTCGCTTATTGAGAAGTCTTTTTTGTAATTTAGTTATTAGTTTTGTTAGTGGTTTCATTTTGTTTAACAGTAAAATAAATACATTTCTTTTGAGAAGAATTACACTGTCCATCAATGCTTCTAAGATTAATTTCCTACGATAGGTTTTAAGCTTTGAACCTGATTTCTCTCCTGTTTTTATAAGATTTGAAGAACTTTGTGACGGTATATTTTGGCTAAAATACTTTTCTTGGTATGCTTACTTTGCACTATATTAAAATTTGAAGAAGTAGTTTTATCTGTACTGATAGCTGATTTTCTGTTAATTGTTTTTTGGTTTGTTTTACATTTTGATAGAGGAAGCAAAGTTGTTGTACTTGAAACTTCTTGTGTTTCACTAAATGATTGTATTAGCTGTTTTGTTTCAACTTTTTTTACAAATTTTGCTAGAGATGGATGCTTATGTTGGACACCTTTATTTTCATTTGCTCTACTTTTGCGTTGCTTTCTATGGACTTGACTTTTGGTAGGCATTCTTTAGGGTCTGTTGAAGAAAATAAAGAAGATATGGGTTGGGGTGTTCTGGAATGTATGTGTGCTGTGTGCATGAGTGTTTGAGTAAGATGATAAAGATGTATGTAATGGTGTGTGGTTGTGCATTGGGAACTAAAACTAGTAGGGATAGGTATTCTTGAATTAATGTGTTACTAAACTGGGGTTCAGATGACAAAAAAAAAGTAAGCTAGTGGTGTGGAAAAGTACAAATAGTAAATCTAATGTATACAATTAAAACAGTTGTTTGTTCTATAATATGAAAATTGTAGTGGTTCAGTTGGGTAATTTGTGTGTCCAAAAATAGAAATTTGTGGGCCATTCTGGCTGTAAATCGCTGTTTAAGACATGGAAATTTTTGGACAAAATGGTACAAAATCTCTATTTTTAGAAACCAAAATAGCTTGTATTAATGTTATAGTATATTTGATTAATAATACAAATATTATGGTGATATTTTACTTACTTTTTTTTTAAATTAACAGGTAAATTCTTAGTTTTTCTTTCTTCTTCGAATTCGGCTGCTTCTTTTCAGTAAACTGGTCTTCACTGCAATTGTAAAAGCTTCAAATTAGTAACTTTGTTTGTATATAGCACTGTTTTTAATTTAGATATTGATTTTTTTAATTGAAATCCTCAGTGCCTTCTGTAAAACCATTAAACTAATGTATTTACATAAGATACATTGCATCAGTTCAGTACATATGATATGTTCTTAATTAACAAATTGTATTGAATGACTAACTGTAGCAAAAAAGAAAATATCTTTACTATGTCTTGTGAAATTTATAATATATTAGTGAATACCACTATTTCTGTAAGTAAACTGTTCTAGGTAATAGCGCCTCAATGTCATGTCTAATTTAAATTAATTAAGTAAATAAACAATTAAAAACAAAAAATATGAAATTGTATAAGTATTTTTATAAAGGTTTAAACATAGATTGTGTTTGCATGCAATTTTGTTTAAATATATGTAGTCTATATATTTCATTTAAAAAATGTTAGTTTAACATGATTTGAGTGTTTGTGTATAAAGAAAGTAAATAATATAAAGGTTTATAAGTGATAGTTGATTTTAGGAAATTGAAAAAAGTACAGTAAATTCATTTTACAGATTTTACAAGGTAAAAGTCTGTTTGAAAATGTGTTCATCTACTATACAGAAAATATGCATACCTGAAGTTTGTGTTCATGCATATGGATATGCATGGAGCTGCAAGTAGAAATCTTGAAGACTTGTACAGTATTTCTGGTAGATGGTGCTTGCCAATGATATGACACTTGTACTCAGAGAGATTCAGAGTACATTTGCAGTGCTGATCTATGATGATGCAGTTAGATGTAGAGGTCTTGAATGTGATTGGTGCATGGTCATGTGATTTTTGAGGTACATCCAATGATGGAATGGCAGAGAGAGTGTAGTGGAAATGGTAGAAGGGCTGTTCATGTTACGATATGTCCGCGGACATGGCGGTAGTTCGCGGACATCGGGAGTTACATCCGGGGATTTTTGGGTTCAGAAGTCATGCAAATGAGAATAAGCACTGAAAGGGATTGGTCAGGAAAGTTTGGTGGGTGTGTTGTGCCAGGAGAGATTTTCTCAGATACTCTTTTTGCTGAGAGACCAAAAGATAGCTATGGCTCCGTGTTTCAGAAAACAGATTGTTTGGATTTTAGGAGATTCGTGGATATATTGGTTGAAGGTGCATGCAGAAAGCTGTGGAGTAGCTGTAGATCTTGGATTCCCACATGTGGAAGTACACTGGCATGGAGTACGTGGAATGAAGTGGTTGGACTTGCTACCTCTCTGTGCTACTTTGGAGACAGAGCAACATCCAGACATAATTGTAATTCATTGTGGAGGGAACAGTTTAGGACATGTGGCTGGAATTTTTTTGCAATTTGCTATGAAAGAAGGACTTAGGAAGGTTATCGACATGTTTCCTAATTCTCAAGTGATATTTTCACAGATTGCGCAGAGACAAATGTGGCTTCGTTCTTCTTCATTTGGTCCACAAATGGAAAAAGCAAGGTGCAATGTTAATAAGGCTGTTTGTGCCTTTCTAAGAGATTTTGGCATGTCTTCTTTTCACAATGAAAATATTATGTTTTGTAGTGCATACATTTTTCGCAGAGGTGGAGTCCATCTTACTTATGCTGGCAATCAGATTTTTCTGAGAAATGTACAAAATGCATTGCGACCTTTTTTGGAATTACAACAACGATTTTGAAGTAGATGTTAAGCATTTACAATTTTTGACTTACAAACACCACCCAAAGGCTCTTTTCAGAGCCACCACTTCTTTCCAGAGAAAATTACAATGTTTGTGATGGAGTAGCAACCCAATTTTTTTAATGTTCGTGAACTGTCCGCGGACTTCTATAAAATACAAAGAGCCCTGCTTCATTTATTTTCACTTCTATTTTTTAACTGGGAAAGGCGGCTCTGAAAAGAGCCTTATTTTTTTTTGATTTTTTTAATTTTGTATTTTTTTTGTTTTTCAGACACGACACACTAGGAGAGGAGGGTAAAGGAGGGTAAAGGGGCGAGACACCAACCACAGGGATAAGAAAGGGTGAGCTGAGAGAGGAAGATGTAGAGTGGGTTTTATTTGGGTAGTGAGCAGGTCTTCTCGTGCTCTGAGACAATAGTCTCAAAAGCACTCCGAAGTCGCTCCCCCCTGCAGAGTACTGTGTCACAGTTCATACATACAACTGTGACCCTCGAAAGGTAAGGGTCATCAGCATTCTGTATGGCCTGTGAGGCAGCTTGAGGAAGACGCTGTCCCACAGAGATGGTCCTTGTGGTGACAGGATCAGAAACAGAGGATGAAGTAGAGGAAATCAACCTGCTACGTTCTTCGCAAGGTACAACCCTGCGAATAGCCCCAGAGTGAAATGACCTCAGGTGTCGCTTCATAGTAGTGGCCCCAAAGCTGTACTTACCGTGCTTCCCGCGACTGAGTATCACTTTGCACTCATTGCAGGTAACACGGTTCGCACGAGCCTTAGGAACATTACCATAAATGGTAAATAACCGCCACACCCAAGACTCACGCCTAGTGTGGGTAGTAGGGTTTTCCTCTACCTCATTCTCATAATCCTCTTCTTCCTCCTCCGCATCCTCACTCCTGTTCCCCTCTTCAGGCCCTTGGGGAGGTGGTGGTGGTGGTGGAGGGGGTGGTGCTGAAGCAGGTGCAGCACCAAGTGGCAGTTCAGCAGCCAAGGATGCCATCTCGATGATGGTGTAGTCTGCAGGTGACAGCAAAAATCACTGTGTTCTGAAGAATAGCCAGAAACACAATGGGAATAAGCTCTTGGGTTCGTCTTTTATAGGGGTGCTTGTGCGCGGTTCGCGGACATGCGCACTGTCCGCAGACAGATCGAACACAAAAAAAGGATCGGAAAGTTTCAAAAGGTATATAGAAACTCAAGATTGCTATGTGGGACTTGTGCCATGGTGAGGTTTTATTGAAAAATATTATGGATTAACTGAAAATGTACTTTTAAATTGTTCGGGGACACGAACAGTGTCCGCATTTCAGGACACACGATGAGCGTGGGCGCGGTCATATGATCCATTTGCGAACTAGTCCGCGAAGGAAGCGCCTGTCCGCAGGACACCAAGTGCACGGAGATTGGTTAGCGCATGTGCATTGATGTCCTACGGACACTGTTCGGGTTCTGAAGTAATTAAAAGTGCGTCACACGTGAAATGAACATTTCAGGACACCGTGTGTGTTCTTAGAATAGTTTAAACTTGGTAGCGAACAGCAAGGACAGATATAGTGTTCTTCAGGACACGTGTAATTTAGTTTATGTACGAACATTTCAGGACACCAATTGTGTTCTTAGAACAGTTTCAATTGGGTAGGGAACACTACGAACAGGTATAGTGTTCTTCAGGACACCTCCATTTTCGTTTACGTACGAACATTTCAGGACACCAATAGCGTTCTTAGAACAGTTTGAACTTGCTAGCGAACAGTACCGGACAGGTATAGCGTTCTTTAGGAGGCTTTAATTTTTGTTTGTTTACGAACAATTCAGGACACCTCGTGTGTTCTTAGTACAGTTTCATGTTGCTAGCGAACACTACGAACAGTTGTACTGTTGTTCAGGACACATCATTTTCGTTTATTTACGAACATTTCAGGACACCAATTGTGTTCTTAGGACAGTTTTAAGTTGATTGCGAACTTTACAGACAGATATAGTGTTCTTTAGAACACTTTAATTTTTGTTTCTTTACGAACATTTCAGGACATCACGTGTGTTCTTAGAACAGTTTCAACTTGCTAGCGAACAGTACGAACAGGTGTGGTGTTCTTCAGGACACCTCCATTTTCGTTTATGTACGAACATTTCAGAACACTCGCACTGTCCGCGGACACTTTTATTGTTTTTTTTAAAAAAAAAAGGAAACTATTCACAATACAATATAAAAATTAAACTTTATTTAACATATATTAATAATTTATAACAGAGAAGGTGAGGCAGAAACAGAAACAAAAACAGGAGAATTTGGGGTTTCAACATGATTGGTATTAGGTGAAGAAGGGATGGAAATCTCATCAAAACGTTTTGGATTATGGAGAGGGTTTGGGGATAATTGAATGGGATATGGTGAGGAGGGACAAGTACATGTGGGGCAATGGTACGAGGGTTTTGGTTTGAAATGCTTTTCTACAAAAGTTTTTAAATTATTAAAATTAGCCAACAATACATCCATTTTTTCTTCTATATTGTGAAGACTGTTATCCATAACAGGGTTTTCTGATGTTTTTTCTATTTTGGTATGCTCTGTACAAAAAAATAATATATATGTTAAATGTATACAAAATAATAATAATTAAATGGTTTATATTATAAAGTGTTTACCATTAGTTTCACTATCTTGTGACATTTCTTCATGTAGCCATTCCAGAGTACTAGACATTTCTGTGAGAAAACAAAAAGATAATATATTTTTTAATCTAATACAGAAAGTTTATAAATATATGAGTAAAATGAAGTACACTTACTATTTCTGGTAAGATAAGTCCTATGTATTCAGTGGGTCTGGTCTTGTTCTCAGTTCTTTTGCGTCTGTGAGGTAATTATGTTGGAAGCCAATTTATCTTCTTGTGGTATATTCCATTTCAGAACATATTGTATTCAAATGAATGGTTAGTGTGTTACATATATGGGTTACATTTCTTATGTATTACTATATATAATGTGTTTGTGTGCTGCTTTTTGAATTTGTTAAATGTTCCTATGATGTGATATAACAATCAAACATACCACCCCCCCCCCACAGTTTTTAGGTAGTGGTACTTTTCTCCGAACATGTCCGCGAACATTAAATAAGTTCGCAGACATCAAGTTCATAAGAAGAGATCTAGTCAGTTCCATATGACATGTATATAAAGTCAAAGTCATTATTGTTTGGATGTGCTACTAAAAAACTATGAAATTCAGTGAAAAAACTTTGTTAAAGGGACATTATAGTTAAGTTGCGCTACTAAAAACCTATGAAATTCAGTGAAAAAAACTTTGTTAAAGGGATGTTATGGTTAAGTTGCGCTACTAAAAACCTATGAAATTCAGTGAAAAAACTTTGTTAATGGGACGTTATGGTTCCAAGTAAAACCGAAAAACCCTTGAAATTCGCCAGTTATGGTAAGCTAAGCAACCATAACTCGCGCCACCACCGTGCACTGCTAAGACTAACAACCAGGACATCAAAGATGACATCACAAATGATGACCGCAGCATATGCAGTCTTTCGGCCGTGCGGTGGGTTGGTTTTGTCGCGGTCTCTGTTGTCTTAGGGCATTGACTGCTGCAGTGTTGCACTTGGGCAGCTCTGTATCCAGTGGTAGGCAACCTGTCATTTTCTCGTATCGCTCTTACCAGTCCACGGAATCCTTTCCTCTGGACATCTGAACAACAGGCGGCATTCGAGGCCCTGAAATCCGCTTTCACCACCGCTCCTGTTCTCCAACACCCTAATCCGGAACTCCCATTTGTAGTGGAAGCAGATGCCTCATCATTTGCCTTGGGTGCAGTACTCTTGCAATGTTGTGTATCCTCTGGTCGTTTGCATCCTGTTGCTTACCATTCCCGTAAATTTACCACTACAGAAACACATTACACTGTCAGAGAAAAAAAAAATGTTTAGCCATCAAAGACACATTCCAAACTTGGAGGCATCACCTTCTGGGGGCAAAATATCCAACCACAGTAATACCGACCACCGCAATTTGCAAGACGTGGCATTTCTAAAATGCATCAACAGTCGGCAGGTTCGTTGGCATTTGTTCTTTGCAGCCTATGACTTTGTGATAAAGCATAGATCCGGATCGACGCATGGGAAGGCTGACGCATTGTCACGTTCACCAGGGGGTGTATCCCTTCCTGTTTTTCCTGATTCTTTGAGTGAAAAGGGTCATGTTACATGCCTCTCTGCACACCCCCATCATCCCTTCTGTCGTCTGTTCACCAATGGGTATCTCATCATCCAGATCAGTTGGCAGATTGGGACCCGGTATATCACGAAGGCCTCCCATTTGTACAGGACAAACTTGTACTGCCCACTCCTAATTCCCGTAACCAAGCCTTAGAGTGGTCTCACGACGCTCCGGTCAATGGACGCCCGGGACAAAAACGGACTTTATTGCTGTTAAAATGTTGGTGTTGGTGGCCCACTATGATAAAGGATGTCAACAACTACGTAAATACATGTTCCGTGTGCATTCAGTGTAAGAATAGGAAAGGACGCCCCCTAGGCTTACTACAATCCATGCCCATCCCTCCTAGCCCTGGCACACAGTTACGATGGATTTTGTTACCAACCTGCCACGTGTTCAGGGTTTCGACACCATGGACACCTATACTAAAATGGCCGGCTTTGTTCCATGTTCAGGTATCCCTAATGCTCCCACCCTAGCGGGGCTGTTCTTCAAATCTGTTTTCTGTTTATTTGGTCTTCCGTCCATCCTGATTTCAGATAGGGGATCACAGTTCACGTCCCGGTTTTGGCGGGCCCTCACCAAACTGCTTGGTATGGACATCCGTTTCTCATCCACCTATCACCCCGAAACAGACGGACAAACCGACCGGGTGAACCAGGCTATGGAGCAATATTTACGTTGTCTGTCTCTACAGCACCAACAGACCTGGTTTCAAATTTTACACCTGGCCCAGTTTGCATACAACAATGCACCACATTCATCCACTGGGTTTTCTCCGTTCTTTTCTCTTTATGGTCAGCACCCCCGTACCCTGCCTTTTCCTGATATCTTCCCATCAGGTACACCTGCTGCTTCAGATTGTATGCGCGACTTGTCCCAGGTCCATGCCTGACCCTGACTCATCTCTGCGAGGCTCAGGCTGCTATGAAGTCTTCCGCTGACAAGAAGCGTGCCCCTGCCCCAATTTACTTGTCTGGTGATAGGGTCTGGCTGTCCACTCGTCATCTCCACATCCCTGGTTGCCGGAAACTTCTCCCTTGCTTTGTGGGGCCGTATAGGGTAGTCAAAGCATTGAACCCAGTAGCTTATCGTCTTTCTGTGCCTGCTGCTTGGCGTATCCACCCGGTCTTTCACACTTCTTTGCTGAAACCCTGTCCCGCTCCCACCCGTATTGTGCTACGCCCCACTCCACTGTCATTACACGCCTCGGACGAGTACGAGATCTCTGGAATTCTGGGTTCCCGTTTTTTTCAGGGGTCGCCTGCAGTACCTAGTGGATTGGTTGGGTTACGGTCCCGAGAACAGGTCCTGGATTCCTGCTTCTGATGTCCATGCCTGATTCTCATCTCCCGTTTTCACTGGAACAATCCGTCCAGCCCACATGTTCGTGGGCCATCGGGGAGGGGCTCTGTCATGCATCCATGTCCGCAGCATCACGTTTCCCAACACTCAGGCCCGCAGCACTACAATTCCCAGAATGCACCACCAGTATCACTAAACACACCCACCTGCAGTTCACGTCTCATGCTTTCACAGCGGCAGGGGTGGTTCGCCGAGGCTCCAGATCATCCCGGCAGCCTCAGAGTCCTGGCAGCCAGCTGCAGCCATTCCTCTATTGGCAGCTTCCCTGGTGCTTGACATCGCGCTCGAAAAGAAGCAGTGTTGCCATGACACCACGCTTTGGTCCACTTCACGTGACACGGGGATCCCGATCACGTGACACGGATTTCCATGGCAACCTCCTTAAAACAGTGAAGCTTACGCCTTCCTTTGCTTCACAGCTGTGTCTCTGGCGTTTACCTGGTGTTTCGACTCACGATTGATTTTGGAACTGTTACCTCGACCTCAGATACGTATTTTGGACTGTCTTTGGATTTAACTTGATTCGTTGTTGCTCCATTCGCTCCCGGACTTCCTGACCTCAGCTTTGTATTACGGACTTCGATTTTGGATCACGTTTTGCTGGATGCTTCCTAAATTCATTGCCTCAGCTTGGAACTTACCTTGTAACCGTCAAGTGAACTATTCCAGTTACCATTGCACAGGGGCTTCCAGTGTGAGCACTCTCCACCACCTGCCGCTTCTTACAATGAGGGTACATTGACGCTCCCAGAGGGGTATGTTTCCTTTTACCATACCTCCACCCCTTTTGGGATAGTATTCCCCAACACTTAGGTAAGATTTCTAATCCTGCTTCCCTGTTGTTTACAAACCTATCTTGTGGCCATTTCTTTGTCTTACCTGCATCATTCCTTTTCAGCTGTCGGGGTGACCTGTGTTCCTGTACCTGCCACCTGTTGCCCTAAAGATTGAACAGGAAGTTACTTTACCTTTCTGTTCGGTACTTAGGGATGGAGGTCTTATATTCTGCATGACATTCAAGTCTTGATACCTGTGACACTCAGCAAATATACTTTGTATCGAAGATCGGGAGGTGATATCTCACCCACTGCATGATATCCATAAGGAAACAAATATGGATCCAGGTATGCTGGACACCCAGACTGACTCTCGGCAGAACCATTTTTGTCAAAGGAGGTGCCCGCCCCCCCTTGAGGTTGTCTCAGGTGGAGACAAATGTGTATCCCTGGAAAGGCTTTGTTCCCCCTCCCCTCCATTAATGATATCTACAATGAATTGATCTTCACATCAAATCGGCAGTGGGGAGGGGGATGGCAGCTCTGGTAGCCCGCCTGTCAAGAGACATACTGGACTTAATGGCTAAAATCGCATTACAAAAAAGATTGAGCCTGCCAAGTCTCAAAGAGAAATTAGGAGAGAAGACTCAAACAGTGAGACCAGATGCCTCAGATATGAGGGCCATTCAGCTGAATTACGATCTCCAATGGAAAAGGAATCTGGAAGTCCAATCCCCTGATATTCTCATTTGATGCTGCATATAGATTCTTTGACATTAAACGCGGGGGGTGGAGATCACTTAGTAGCAGCACTTCTATGGCTTCCTCATTCAAGTGGTGACTTACTATTTCACGCAGAGTATAGGAACCTAGTGGTGAGCATCTCCACTGTGGCAATGTTGCAGTTGCAAAACAACATACTGAAGACCTCTTCATATCCCTGCTCCCTTGCTCCCTTCTCAAAACTGTATGAGGCACTGAATGACTCGCTTAAAGATCAGGCAACTCTGGCAGCAATGGCCCATTCCATCTATCTAAAAAAGCTTTGTGACTAAGGTATAAGAAAGACTTGACAAAGAAACTGAAGCCTCAGTGAACTGGCAAAGTAAGCTTTGCGATTTAGCCAGAAGAGCAGAAATAGATAAGACTACACGGATGGCATTGTTGCTAGAGAATTGTAAATGGATGAGAAGTCAATATAAAAACAAGCAGTTAACGAGGTTAAAGCCGAGGGAAATTCTGTTGCCCGTATTGCCGTTATCTGATGATGGGTTGAATCGCACATGGCTCCAAAAGTGGCACAAACCCTTGTAGAGGACTCACCAGAAATGGCTGGGTCGGCTGCAAAGGAACAAGTTGTATCACATGAAGTGACTTGCAATTTGGTCCGTCAGTCAGCACAGGGGCCCCTGGAACTTCCTCTGGGAGCAACGATTAGAGCTGTCCAAGGAACAGAGGACACTGCGCCTTTGGATGCCAATTTTCTTTCGATCTTTCAGAATCCGGTAACAACTGATCGAGGAAATAAAAGTGGCACTTCATGATAAAAAAACTAAAAATATGAAGATGGGGCAGAAAGGCAAATCTAATGGATCATGGGCATTCATGAGAAACTTGAGGTCTACTCCTCCTTTATCCCCTCCCCCCATATTGAAATGCCCAAAGAAGGACATTCAAGTGACTGCTAAATTGCAGATGGATTCGCAGGAGAGTGCTACAGTTTTAGTACTCAGTGATTCACTGAGGCAATATGGAAATAATGATACAGAGAATTGACCCCTGAATCCTGTCTGAGTGATTGAAACTGATGATTGGAGAAATGTGTGTAGGTCTGAGTTAGTGGAAATAGATCAGCAAATGACTCAGCTAACAAGGAACATCAGCTCTTGTCTATCACTCAATCATGCCCAAGGGTCTGAGACGTGAACAAAATGCTTGAACAATCGCTGGAAGAAAAGAGTAAATGCGTTTTGGCTGGGAAAAGTGTCTGGCAAATTTCACATAATTAGGGATATGGCTAAGTCCTCTGATCACCCCCAGAAGCAGTCTTTAGTTAACAAACTAACTTCAGGGTTTGAAAGGCTGCAACCCAGTAACCTATCAAAGAATAACCAAATCTGCCTGGTAAGAATTCTCCCTGCCTAGGACAATTGAATCTTGAATCGACGAAATGTGATGAAAGTATTTCAACACATTCCAAAACTAAGATTAATTACTTCTATTGACATATGTATAGTGCAGTTTGTCAATGAGAAGTGTTTGGACTGGGTAATTATTAATTTTGGTTCAGCTCTGATCAAATTCAGCCCTATTAGAAATGTGTGAACAGCTGCTATGTTTTGGCTTTGAGCTGAGTGAATACACAGAGACAATCAAGACCTTTGTGGTTCATGAGATTGTGGCTTTTTTCGGAAATGGGGATTTTAAAGAACAGACAAATTCACTCCTGACAGAACAAGGAAGAGAGGGAGTCGGATTCCCAGCCCTTATCCACCAAAAACGTTCCATTGTTCACAGTAAGGACTGGTAGATTGACAGCAAGTAACCAGCTTCAAACAAGGGAACACGAGTCCCCGGCCGGCGCTGCCAACCCTCAAAATTGGTCATGGCTAGCACCGTATTGGTGGAGCCTCGCTAATATTAGTGCTAGACGAACAATAATAATGAGGTCCTTCTAATAGGATCTTGGAACTCTCAAGGCTTTGCGGACATTTTCTCAAATGAACAAGTGGGTCTAGGCTGGTATGATGTTGTCTGCCTACAAGAAACATGGCTCCGATCTAAATCTATTTACGCTGGCTATCAAACATACTTAAACAGAGCGCATAAGGGCCAGCTAGGGAGGCCTTATTCAGTCCTACTGACGCTGGTTACAACGGATAGAAGTCTAACTGTGAAGAAAGTCCTCCAACCAAATCCTTTTGTTCAAATGTTGTTGATGGAACAGCAGAACTCCGAGGGCGATGAAATAATGTCAATAGTACTTACAAATCTGTACTGGAGTGTGAATGTGTGCACTGAGCAGGGTTTTATTGATTTTGTAATGAAGGCGCTGGATGCAGACCTCATAGTTGTGACAGATTCACACATTATTATATGTGGGAACTTTAATATGCACTGCCTGGATACTCAAGGAGATGTGTTAAGTGATTCATTATTGGGAAAAGAGCTCTGCCTGGGTAAGAGAGTCCAGAGGCTGTGGTATAGCAATGTCAAATGGTCAGATAAAGAGAGACATCCTGGGAGCTTGGTCTAGGGGGGTGCAGCAAGCCTGTTTGGATGACTGCTTTGTCTCTGCAAATGTGTTGGCTGCAATTAACAATTTTGAGGTCATAGAGATGCCGGTAAGCAACCACAACCTGTTAGCAATAAGTTGGGTAGTGTGCGTGATAGCCAAACGAGGTAATGGTGAACTCGATTGAAGCATCCTGGGGGAGAAATCGATTAAGAATCAAACCAAAGGAAGTCCCTGGGATCACAGCACGCTTTGAGCAATTTGTGTCTGACAATCTGAATGGAATTGAATATGCTTGGATACTTAAGGATTATATCGAAGAGAAGGGCTCTATGAGTAGATAGAACTTCAAACCACGTCACACGTATAATATAGAGGTGGTGATGGCCAAGAAATCCCTACGAGCGGATATCAAGAAATTGATACAAGCAAAAGATAACCTGCTTGGTCTGCAAATTAAAAGGAGGAAACAGCAATACCATAATTGTTTCTTGGCGCCGAGAGCTTTAAGAAAGCAGCATGATGCAGCGCATATGCTACGGATTATCTACAAAAACAACAACAGAAATATATGGGAAACACTTAATGATGCTAGAAGCTTTCAACCCGCAATTACAATTGGCCAAGTTTCTGAAGATTGATGGGTAGACCATTTTTCTAATTTGTTTGGTACCAGAGTTGAAAGGACAGATGGTGACAGTCTGAGCACAGGGGAACAATTGGCTTTCAACTTCGATAAAGATGAGATTAAAACAATGATGGGGAAGCTAAGTTCCTCAATGGCCACAGGGCCACCTGGCCTTACGAACTCCATCATAAAAGAAAATGTAGACTTGTGGGCTGAATTTACTGTCGAGCTCTTTGACTAGATCCTTGAGACCAAGCATATTCCGCTGACATAGAGGGAGGTGGTAATCGTGCTGATTTTCAATAAGGATTATCGGGAGGATCTGAAAGAATTACTGTCCGATCTCCCTCTTGGACACCCTGGGTAAAATATTCACATCTGTCTTGTTACGAGATTTGAATGCCTGGGCTTTTAGATCGGATTGTCTCAAAACCTGCCAGAGTGGCTTTGTGAAGGGAGTGGGCACCTCCTTAAACCTCTTCCTGCTCAACATTCTGAAGCTTAGATCCATTGAATCCAAGACAAACATCTATCTGGCGTTCATGAATCTGGAATGAGCTTTTGATGGGGTTTACAAGGAGTGTTTAAGAATGAAACTACTGAGCTGGGACTGCCCTGCAGGCTTGGTAGTGGCAATTAAAGCTCTCTACAACAATACCTCTATCTAAATGATTGTCGTCAAACATCTCCCTTTCTAAGATAATTCATACTTATCAAGGCTTGAAGAAAGGGTGCTCTTTGGCCCCAATACTATTCAATCTCTACATCTCAGATATGAGGGAGTCCCGACAGAGGGTACAGGCATTTCCCCCTAAAATTAACACAACAAGTTTACCATGGATCCTATATGCGGATTACTTATTTTTCATTGATCAAACTCCAATAGGACTTCAATGCAAACTAAACTCTTTCATGGTCTATCTTGAAGAGAAAAATCTGCGAGTGAATGTAAACAAGCCTTATCTTGTCATCAGCGCTAGGAAGCACAAGGGAATGTGTTCCTGGAGGGTAGGTGAGGAAAGACTAGAAATGATGGAATCTATCACTTATCTGGGAACAGTGGTGAATTTAAGTATTAATAAGCAAGCCCACTACCTGATGCTACAGTCTAAGGTTAAGAGGTTAGCGGCCCAGCAAGTCGCTCTCCATATGAGGTATGGGACTTTTTCAGTGCTGCACATATTAAGCTTTTACAAACAAAAACTGGTGCAGATCCTAACCTATGGAGCCAAATTCATACTGAATCTATGTTGTAGAGTATGGTGGATTTTGGAATGCTATTTTTGGAGGAGGGTTTTGAGGTTGCCCAACACATTGCCCATGGCCTCTATTCGATTTGTAATGGGTCTCCAATCTATGGCATCAATTGCACTGTGGAAAACTATATCCCTTTTCAGAAAATGCATTGTTTCTGACAGTACACTTCCCTTTAACATTATGAGAAATAATTATCTGTTTACTTTAGATGGTTTCACCTTCGCTGAGAAAGTCATTCTCCCATTAGCCATGGCAATGTTCCGGAGAATGAGTGCTGAAAGTGTAGCAGACAAGCTAAAAATAATTCCTTTGTCAGACACCACCATCAGCCGACGTGTGACGGAGATGGCAGAAAATATCACTCCACAATTAATCACAAAGCTGCAAACCAGTCCCTTTGCGTTACAGTTGGATGAGGCAATTGATGTATCCAGAGAGGCTGATATAATAGCCTGTGCACTATGGGGCAACAACATTGGAAGACTTTTTGTTTCGTAAGGCCATTAAAACTAGGGCAACAGCATCATGAGCAGCCAAACTTTGAGATGGGAAGACGGCATAGGAATCTGCACAGATGGCGTGCCTTCGATGTATTGAGATAGATCGAGGTTGAAGGCCAAAGTGTTAGCAGTCGCTCCACGTGTTGCATGGACACACTGCATACTTAACTTTGAAGTGCTTGCTGGACAATTAACTTTCTGATGTACTCAGTTTCGCTGTAAAAACAGTTAGTGCTACCAAAGCACAGCCAACAAGAGAACGTCTCTTTGCAATTCTGTGTGCAGAAATCGGGTCAGAACATGATGGTCTGCTCTTTCACACAGAAGTCAGATGGCTGCCCTGGGGAAGAGTGCTGCAACGTGTGTTTGAACTCCGAAATGAAGTGCGGCAAGGAGGTAGGCAATGTCATAAGATGCATTCAATACACTGGCTGGAGTAGAAGCAATATTTTGCACTGTACTTTTCTGCTGACTGATTACTTGTCACTTGTGAGTAATTAAGTCTCTGCTCTTGCAAATGAGGTCCCCATGTTTTGTTTCCAAGTGGTGTCTTAATTTGGTTGGTTTCATGCTATCATTGGCTAAAGTTGATCCACACACCACACACTCAGGCCTCTTTTCACCTCTGATAACAATGGAAGTAAATCCAAGGTCAGTCTACATATGTGGCATCATACTTCCGGTTTTGTTTTCCTGTGTGAATGTCTGTGTCTGCCTTTCCTTTAACGCTACTGGGCAAAAAGAAGTGCTTAATTTCAAAATTGGTCCCTCGCCTATGAAAAAATGTAAACTCCCATATTAATACCTTTTCACATGCATTGTTGATAACCTGCATTTACGTACCAAATGAGGTACAGTAAGATTTGAAAATGATCATTCTAAAATAAAATGCATTTTTATTTTAACTGTGACAAAATCCCACATGCACCTGAAGGCTGTTAAGCAAAAATTAGGGAGTGGAAAAAACATGGTTCTCCAATGGTGCACCACAAGTGCTGTGGTGTTCTACATGTTCCATGGGTCCTGGTTTGACGAGCTGGGTAGTTTCCAGAATCCAAAGAAAGGCAAGGGGCATTGCTGACTGCTTGTGCTGGCCAAAAACCATTGGGGCCTAAAGTGGTGGTCCTCTAAGAAATAAATTCTGCCTTTGCCTCCAGTAGCTTCCAGACCTAAACGAAGCCGATTTACCCATCACTTCACAAAAACAAACCAGGCAACGCTTTGGAAAGCACAACCCCTCCAATTTACAGCACTCCAAAATAACTGTACAACCAGAATTCTGCAGGATACACAGCTATGGCTCTTCCCTCAGCATTGTCACTTCGCCACGGATGCCCCCAAAGGTGGGATTGCGTGTTTGTGGGGTGGTGAGTTATTACAGTCTTACTGTACTTTTCAAAATCCACAAATCACATAGTATGTCAACCATACAATGTATCATTTTGTACAGGCTAAAGGGGGGCACTTGACCCAAAGCAGCACACCAAGAGATGTATTTTGGAACTCTCAACATTGTAAATACACCTCCAGTTCAGACTGTTAATAGTGTTGTAAAGTACCCAGTTAATAAAGTCCACACTTAAAACACTTGATCAGCATCCAGTGTATAAAATAACCTTGTAAAAATAAAATGATAATAGTTAGCAGCTTTGCATAAAATTAAAGAGAATTTGGAGATTATCAAACACTGCCAAACAGGCTCTGTTGCTCTGAGAGAGAAGTGAGGCTTGCGATGGTGAAAATGGTAATATTAATAGCTGCCATTTATCACAAGACAACAAGCCAGCAGGGATCTTAACCACTAAATGCCCACTGAACAGAAATATAAATTTCTATGTCAGCAAGTGGCTGATGTGAAGGAACCAGTGTTAGAAGGCAATGAGGTGATAATACTGTACTATATCCCATGGGAGGTGATACCCAACCCACCCCCCAAGACTCAGTGAAGGCCCCTCTCATATGAAAAGATTGAAATGCCCTGATGCCTCTAATTTGAAAAAGGTTGAAATGCCCTGGTTTCTTCCCTGGCCATTGCTGCTGGAGGAGAAAGGAGGACCATGAGGTCTATGTACTATCAACTTGTACAGAGCCCCCACAGTCCTCATATCTCCCCTACTTAGAGTGGAACCAGGCTGCGACACAACACTTTTAATGCAATGCACACTTATAAGTGCCAGAACAAAAGAAAAGGGAATACTGAATATATTGCTGAGGTAAATGAGTTCTGACTGTCAAAATGGGGGACATTGCTCCCTCCTCCCTGCCCCACAAGACTCAGTAAAGGCCCCTCTCATATAAAAAGGTTGAAATGCCGGATGCCTTTCATTTGAAAAGGTTGAAATGCCCTGGAGCTTCCCTTGCCAGTGCTGCTGCAGGAGAAACAAGGACCATGGGGCCCTCTGTTCTATCCACGCCTAGTTTTTTCTCATGTTTCTGGGCACCTACCTTTTGAATGTAATAGAATACAAAAGCAGGAATTGCAAAGACCACCTGCACCTCGTCCTCAGCATAATTCACTCTGGGATGCTGTGTCTCTAATTCGCTCTCCTCATTCTCCTCTTTATTAGCAGACATTATGTACCTTACTTTACATTTCTACTGCTGCAATTACAGTTTTTGATAATCCCATGTCCTGCGACAGTTATTTTAAACATCGCAGTAAGCCATTCAGGTACCCAGGCAAACAATGAGTCATCCACATTTTCTGATATGGCATCTTCTTTTTCTGTTATCTTCTTCATGCAAGGTATGAATCTTGTCGACAGCCTCTGGTAGTGTCCCATTGGTAGCATCATTAGCGGGTTTCGCCATGCAGCAACTGCTACCTATCAAATGGCATATCCTGCCTTCCATGGATGTCATGATATTGTAAACAAAAATATTCAGAAGTGCTACTAAGCACAGGGCACAGAGTTCCTCCCTTACTGCCTTTAGCTCTCTATCTGTTGCATTCACCAACTGTAGCACCTAATACCTGGTAATGTGCAACCACTTGGCATTAGTGGCTGATTGAATCAAAGGCAGTAGAAGTGATGTGAAAAATACTGATGATTTGCTGACTAACCTCAAGTGCTGTGAGATAGCATTCAAGCTTTGTGAGGATTGTTCCAAAACGTAATTACTACTTCTTTCTGTAGGCAACAGGCTACTATAGCCATGTGGTTTGCTTTATGGCTTGACAGTAAGATGCTTACGTACTTGGGTTATCTCATTGTGATGAATCAACTTCCGGGGCACGAGTGGTCCAGGGATGAATATCAGGTTCTAAACCATCAATCTGCCCCACACCTCGACTACACCAGAAGGGATCCAAACAGATTGGAACAAAGGTAAATTATAAACCTCCTTGTCCAATCTTTGGTAACATGGACTGAATGGCAGGCTTATCTCTGCAAGGTTGTGGATCGTTGGTTAGTTGCAACACAGCAAAAATACAAAATATTATCCAATGCTAAAAGGGACTGTCCAGCCAAGGTTGTATAGCAATATCTACTTTATTATTATTACAACAGACAGTTCTAGCACACTACAAAATGCAACCGGAAATGCAACCCACCCTATAAAGGAACCCAGAGGACAGATAGTTTCATGAAGGAAAAGGATACACTCTGGATACTGACAAGATGATAGTCGGTAAAGTAATCAGTCTTAACTGTTCAAGGTTATTTGGTTTCAGCAAGGGGTTGTAAATGTCACTAGGGGCCTTCGGAGAAGGACCAGGGGGACAGAACTACATTGTACCTGGTGCTTGAGATGATCTTGATGCTTGACAGCATCGAGGCGGTTGCAGGATACTTTGCAGCTCCGGGGACAGAGTTCAGGATGGGAGATAGCAGTGGGTATTAGGTGGCAGGCTGTTTGGCAAGCGAGGCTGGATGGATGGCTGCAGGCTGGCCTACATAGCAGCTAAGGGTGAAGAATTGTTGTCTCTGTGCTGGTTGGCGGATTTGGAATGCTGGTGGAGGCGTCTCGGATGATTTTATTCACTGCAGCGTGACAACAATCCGTGGTGCAGCCGGTTGCCGTTTGAGTGCTCAACTGTTGCGATACAATGGCCTCAAAAGGTGGACACTAGTTGATGCTTGTTGTGGAACTCCTCCAAGCTTCTTTTCAGAGCTTGTGTCATCCTTTCAAGGCAGATGGCCCAAAGCTGAGGAGAGTGGTTGCAGGCAATGGCCTTGTTCTTTGTTCAGAGACTCTCTGGCTCTTGCCACTTAGGGAGCTTGCTGTCAGAACCTAGCAGGGCACGCTGTGTGCTGGCTGGCTACCAGTTCTGGAGCTGCTGCATGGGTCCTCTGAGTCCGTTATCTCCCTCTGTTCCCTGGGGGATGTTTAGGGGAGGGATCCTGCTTCCCTCTTGGAAATCCTGGCCTTCCTTCTCTGGCAGAAGATTTGAGGAAGACTGTATCTTCAGCGTGGGTCCAATGCTGAGTTCTTCTTTCCTGCTTCTGGTGAAGCCTTCAGATGATCTGCTAATTGAGGGGCTCAGCCCTCTTTTAAAGCCAGTGATTGGTGCAGGCTAAGTCTACCTTAAGGAACCAATCGGGGTGCCCACCAACAATCGTCTGTTATGTGTGAGGTCACAACCATAGTGCTTTTATTAGATTTGCAGTCACTGGTGGCTTATTTTCCCTTGGGCGATTCCTTTTAATGTTTGGATTCTTGCTGTGATCTGCACTGTTGGTGCCTTTATTGTGACTGCAGCAAAACATAGACTTAGTTTTTAGTATCAGTTTGGTACCAAACTGATACTAAAATCATGACCAGAGTGCTTTGCAGCAGGAAAGGTAAGAGGTGACAACATGTACTCCTAAGTCCCACCAATCTTCATATCTGTTGTAGATCAAAGTGTCTCTCTGGTTAACTGACCCCTCTGTGGCTCTTGATCAAAGCGCAAGTCTCTCTTGAAGTTTCTGGTGAGAACAGACTTCTGTCTCCCTCAAATAACATTCTTCGTCCCTCTGAAAGGGGTCCACGCAGGGGTTGCCTATGGTATATAGTGGACCCAGACATGCCATTCACTGTCCTTCATACAGAGGGTGGGAGCTAGCTTCAAGGTGACACTTTGCCTATCAAAGAGGTGTTAATTTTCCTGCCCATTGTTCAGTTCTGTAACCAGCCCTATTTGCAGGCCTGCTTAAATTAAATGTCATCATTATGCACTGCCACCACACAAAACGTAGACAATAGAACATTGTGGATCCATGGAGCCTTTGATATTTAATTAGGCTGGCCATGGGAGGGGGAAGGTGTTGCCCTTCTCCTATGGATGTTTTCGTGCACCCCTCGCTGTCACCACGAGCATTAGAAAATGTGTGTGGTTTAGCCCCCACACATTTTCAGAGGTTGATCTCCCATCATTCATTTTCATTTTAAAAAAATCAAAAAGCCAAGGCGAGCCCACACTCCCCGTACGGATGGTGGAATTCCTCACACTCATTATAATTTGATTGCAGACTTGTTGCTGAAGTTATTTAGGAGGACAGCAGACTACTACAAGTCATTTCTTGATAAGTACAAAGTAGGCGTAAGGGATGTGGGAGAACCAGAAGTTAATACTGTTTAAAGTTAGAGAGTAGTAGTATACAAGCTTAGTTACTATCGGAGATGTAGCAAATAGCAGTAAACGCTCTCTCGCCTTGTTCCGTCGCGGACCGGGTGAAGACCAGCTTGTCTCTGGTGCACCGGCACTGGAACACCTTGTCACTGCGTTAATATGCCTTCGGGCTGATGGGAAAGGTAGTTTTTCCTGCCCAGAAGCATTTTGAGATGTAACAGCTATTACAATACGCTGGTCTGCAAGTAACACACATACAGTATGCGTTCACTTTGCAGAGCGCGTACAGTCAGTGCTGATCTGGCTGTCTGTGAGATAGTTGAATCTAGCTATGCCAAAAAGCAAATCTCGCAGTCAACGTGCTACTGTTAGTGCACAAGAGTATCAATCAGCAACAATGTTGTTCAACTTGAATACATTTCTTATAGTTGTGCATGCAAGGTAAAATTCAAATATCAGCGTACTTATTCAAAATATCAAGCGCGCACAACTGAAGTTCCAAAAGCAACAATAAATAAATCATGCAGCAGTTCAATTATGCAGGTCTCATAATTTCAATATGGATACCTAACTGTGCTCTGGAAAAGAACAGCAGCTTAAATACCAAGTGAAGACTGGCTTGTCTCTGGTGTGCCAGCGCGGGTGAGCCTGATCACCACTTTACTGTGCACTTGGGCTGATGGGAAAGGTAGATTTTCCCACCCAGAAGCATTTCAAGATGTCATTAAGCAGCAATTACAATACACACATCTTTAATTAACATACATACAGTATGCATTCACTTTGCAGAGCATATAGGGCCAGTGCTGATCTGGCAGTCTATGAGGAAGTCGAATCTAGCTATGCCAACAAAGCAAATCTTGCAGTCAATGTGGTACTGTTAATGCACAAAAGTATCAATCAGCAACAACATTTGAGTTGTTAGTGTAGTCTTTGAGATCTCCAAAATGGCAAAAAGAGAATGCTCCATGTATATTACTACTGGGCACGCCAAGGTGATAGTCTCCGCCTTTCCTATTGTAAATGATGCAGCCGCAAGAGGAAGTGTCCCAGTATCACTGGTTCTAGAAGTCCACTATAGTACGCTAGGGACTTGTGTCCCTGTGGCATCTTTTGCGTTAGGATCACTGTTGTCACGGGACTGTCTGAATGAGAAAACAAATACAATTCCTCTTTGTAATTGGGAGTAGCCAACACTTGCACTTTGGCCAATGACTGTTTAAGTTCAGCAAAATTCTTGTTTATCTCGGAAGTCCACTTTATTTCCCTTTTCTCATTCTGCTCCTCCTTGAGGGCTTGTAGTAGAAGCTTTGTGAAGGTGGAGTAGTTTAATACCCACACTCAGCAATAAATGTAAAGTTCCAGGAACGGCTGCATCTCCTTCACTGTGCGGGGACATGGGGTCCTGTGTATCGCTTCTAGTCTCTCTGGTGTTATCTTGCAGTTGCAATTGATATTCTCGCCCCAAGTATATAACCTCCTCCTGTCAGTATTGTAATATGTCCTTGGCTACTTTATAGTGCTTGTCCGCTAGTAGCGTCAACAGTCTGCCCTCCACTGCTCCTCATCCTCACAGCACACCAATAAATCGTCAAAGTATTGTATCACTGTGCTTGCACCTGCAAGTTGCTGAGGTCCATCTGGATCACTCTATTGAATATACTGGGAGATTCGCAGAAACCGTGAGGCATCCTAGTGTGCTCAAATCTGATTCCTTGGTACGTAAAGACTGTCAGGTATCTAGAATCCAGATGTAATGGGATGGAAAAGAAGGTGTTCTTCCAGGTCAATGATCGTGAGGTATTTTGCCTTGATCAGGATGTTACATAATATTGTGTCAGGATTTCGTAACAGGGGAAATTCTGTGTCTACAACATTGTTCAGGGGGTGCAAATCATGTATAAATCTCATTGATCCCCCCCTTTGATTTCTTAATTGGGTATATGGCCATATTGCACAGCGACGTTGATGTCTGTATTATGCCATGCTCCATAATGTGTGGAGGGCCGAGTATATCCCCACATCCTCCTCGATTGACAATGGGTATTGTTTTACCCGTGGCAGCAATTCTACCTCTTTTAATTTTATATTCACTGCCCCTTTTCCTTTCAGTACCCCTACATCATGGGGTCCGGTTGTCCACAGTTTCTCTGGGACACATTAGAGGTCCTCATGTGTGTGTTTGTTTTCCTTCTTTACTAGTTGTGTGATTTGCCATACCAGCTTCTCTACTACTCTCATTGGGCAGGGTTTCTGTAGCTGGAATACCATTTATCTCTCTTCATACTCACAAGGGAAGAGCTGTTTGTCTGTTACTGCTGTTATGGTCAGTGTTGGGTCAATGCATAGCACTGTACGCCATTACATATCATTGGCATCTGTTCCACATAGGATAACCATGTCCTTGCAGATTGCTACTCCTTCAAACTGTAATACTATTATGGTGCCTTTAGCATCTTCCTTCTGGCACTGGGGCTGAAATAGAAATTCTGACACCAGATGGAAAACCTTCTGTTGTATTCCCGGGACCTATCACAGCAGTATCTGGACCCCATACAGGAACATTGCATGGTACATGGGCTGTCCTCGCAGTGTGCTGTGTGTGTGTGCTGCCAGAGGAAGCCTGACACTTGGGCATACTAAAAACCTGGCATCAAGTACACCATACCCTTTTCAGTGAATGATATTGTTGCATTCAGTTTGCTCAGTAAATCTCTCCCTAGTATGTTTATGGAGGTGTCTTTTGTTTACAGCAGGGGTGCTGTGTCCCTATCGTTAACGATAAGTCTTTGATTACTTGAACCGTGACAATTGCCCCAGAAAAGCCTTGCCTGTCCATTACTTTATTTGACAGCGGGAATCCAACCTCCCTTATACAGAACTTTGTAGCCCCTGTATCTATCAGGTGTGAGAACTCTCTCAGTGCTATTTTCACTGCTACTTTGGGTTCCTCATTGGGGTCATCAGTTACTGCAAGGACTGGAAATGCATGAACTCTCTTTGGGCTCTCCTATTGTGGTGGGATCTTCAGCGGGAACAGGAAGGGACTTCCTCCTACAACACTGACCCCGGTGTAGTGGGCTATAACATTTTGACCTAGTACTATTGCACTTCCCGAGGCCTGTGCTGGTGCTGGTGTTACGCTTGGGAGTGCCATCCCACCCTCGACCTTCCTCGATGGGGGTTGTTGCGGTGACTGAGAATGGGGAGGTGCCTGCTGGGGTTGTGCTTGGTGGAGTTGTAACTGCTGCTGCTGCTGCTGTAAAAAGGACCCTTACTGTTGTGCCATTTGATATGCCTTTGCTTCAGCTTGTTGCCCAAAGGGACATGTATGCGCAAAGTGCCCCATGTTCCTGCATATAAAACACAGTCCGAAGAACCTGTATCTTCCCCACTGTATCCTCCTCCTCTCCCTCGCTTTGAGTATCTTCTCCCTAGTGGGAAAGAACCCCCTTCATTGATAATTCCCATGCTGAAGTACTCCCTGTTGTGGAACATAAGGTGTTGGCACAAATCCCCCAGTGGGGGCATGTTCCCTATGGAAAACCATCCCTGTTGGGCGGGCACCACTGCGGCAGAGTCGGGTATGAGCATTGACCCTTCCGTTGTGTATCACACATTTTTTTTTCTGCACCAGGCTGTTTCCGCCTTCATGGTGTTTTCTACTGCCTGTCTCTCAGTTTCTTGCTTCCTCTTACAAGAGTATACTATTGTTGCCTGTATTTCTGGTCGGCCCTTTGCCTCTATCCTTACTATTTTGTCTAAAGAGGTCTGGACATCAGATGGCAATCCTTTGGCCAATATATGGTAAAATAAAGGTATGCACTTGGCCCATGGTTTTCGTGTTCCAACCTCCAGAGTTCCAGGACCTGTTTGATATATTTTGCTGGGTCTTCATTGGTTTTCATCTTATGGGCCATTACTGCCACTAAGCCTGAGATATCTGGGTACATACTTCTTAAGACATTTCAATTGTGAGCTGGAAAGTTTTAAACGATGCTCCATTGTGTGCTTTGGTGCTTAATTTTACCCACTTATATCCTGCTTGCTCCCATATCTTATCCCCTCATTCCCCTATTATTGCTGAAAATAAGCATGTCCCCTATGGCTAACGTCACCCCTACGGTTTCTTTCTCGAGTGCATATATCCATTTGCTGGCACCTGCCACAGGGGAGGGCAAACTACAAATGAGGTTATCTCAGTCCATTATGTGCCATGGTACATAGTGCGCCTCCCGTCTCACCTTCTGTAGTGAGGGCATCTGCATCACCCAGGGTCGCATCTCCAAACCCCCTTCATTGCCTGTGCCAGTCATATCTTTATCTTCTCCTTCCGGCTTTACCCTTTCCTTCCGGCTGCAAAGGAATCTTGACCAATCCCTTCTTGGCTCCTCACGTTCTCCCCATATCCTTTGTTTTTTGCCACATTCTCCTTTCGCTAGCAGGTGTCCACCATGTGTCCTCTCCTTGGTGTATGTCCTCTTCCACCTCTTCTGACACAACACTGTCCTAGACCCCTATTTCCGTCTCCTCCTCTCCCCCATCTTGTTCTTCATTGTCCAGTTTTAATATCATCTTTCCTGACATCCAGCCCTGTCCATCCTTCCTATTCCCCCTCTCCTTATCCTTTCTCTGCATCTCCTTTTTTCGCTAACTCTCTCTGCTTCATTAAACATTGCATCCACCTGTTGTCGTGTGTTCTTTTCAATGTCTGCTAGATAGTTCTTCTCCCCCTCTCATGTAAGTTATCCCGTTGTGTTTCTCTATTTTTCTTTTTCCCTTTTTCTCCGCTGGCCCAGTCTGGGGACACCCGCTGTAAGTTTGTATACCCTGCTGCAGGTCTTATTCCCGGGTATGTACCGTGGGGAGGAGGCTTGGCACTAGGTTGGTCCCTTTCCTCCTCTCTTTTGATGTCTGGTTTTGTGGGCTCACCATTCTTTTCTTCATACAATTTTCAGTGCCCCCAATATATTCTGTCTGCTATTTAACTTGGAGCCTTTACACTGTGTTAGTAAATACAAGAATATATTTTCTATTATTTTGCTATTGTATGTTCCCTCCCCTGACCATGAATAGAAACACTGACCTGCAATTTCCTGAACCCATTGAAAATTGCACTTCACTATTTTATCACGATATTGGGGCAGTTTTTCACACATGTGGTTGAGGGGGTTATCCCAATATGCCATTATTCACCCTCTCTGGTCATTCCTCTTTTATTCTCTAATGATCCCGTTCACCCTTTCTCTTCTCTTCCCCTCTTTCATATATCTACCTCCCCTTTTATTTACCTTCCACATGCAACCTCTGTACTCCTCCTTCTTCCCCGTATACCACCCTTTTTCTCTGGCCTTCTCCACGGCCTAACCACACACTACTGTCACGCACTTTTTGTTAGTACTTTACCGGCCCTCTTCAATGCCTTCCCTATATTAGTGTCAGTAGGCACCAAGCTAAGCCCTTTCCCTCCATTGACGCCCACCGCTAAAATGCCAAGCACAATATTGCACATTAGGTACATTCTGGCGTTGACCCTTCCACCTTTTTCCACACCACAAGACGGACGAGCACTATTTGCTAACACACGCTCTTCCCTTACTACTCTACAAATCACTGCTTCAACAGATAAACAAGAAAATCACATCCTTCTCCCAAATTAACACAACTATACAATCACTGTCACTACGAGCAAATCCAGTCTAAAGGGATACGCTTCCTGCTAAGCACCTTGCTGCTCTAACGCAAGTGTGCACACACACACACATACATCCACTCCCTATGGGTTGGTGTGTACTAAAATCTAAAACTACTATGGCTGAAATTAAACAATACAAAAGAGGCAATCAACAACAGCATTACAGACATGGAAGATTTCAGATACCAATTACACAAGGTATAGCAATACCAGGAACGTCATCAGCGGAAGAAGGGGAGGAAGACAAAGTAACAAGCAGAGATCAAACCAAACAAAAAGAATGACAAGGTCAGGATCTCGAAAACAAATATCGAAAAGTAAAAACAGAAATTAATCATTAATGTATCGGACAGAGAATGAACAGATTCAGAGAGATCTGTACTCAACAAAGATTTCTCATTTTCCCCAACTGTTAAAACCAATTTGATAGATTTCATGAATGATTTATACAAGTTTATTAGAAAATTTACATAAAACAAAAAATGGTACCACAAAGTAACAATTTATCATCCATTAGGAGAACAAACACCATTGATTAGATTGGCAATTTCAGAGATAGAGAACACACATCTACTACTATCCTTAGAAATGGAATTACAAAAGATTTGTGAACAAATCTGTGAGGAATTAGGTGTTCATCCCAGAAACATTAAAATGAAAGAACCCAAACTAAGATAAAAATGTAGCCCACAACTAACCACTGAAAATTCCTTAGAGACTTTTCACAAGGCAGTTATTGAAGAAATTCACTGTTACATGGACAGAAGTAGTCCACAAGTGAACTACACAAGATGCAATTTTGAAGATATTAAAGCTTTAGAGACTTTATCTCACCCAAACTCTATAGTAATTAGGGAGGCTGACAAAGGTGAAGGTGTGGTTAGGCTCAATAGGGAAGATTATGTACAAATGGGTAACCAACATCTAGCAACACCAGGATGCTACAGAAAATTAAAATCCAATCCAACAAAGACAGTAGTGAAAGAAATGTCAACCATAATATCCAAATGGCACAATAAAGGAGAATTAACAGATGATGAAAGAACATTTCTAAACATAACTGAACCAATCATGCCACCGATATATTTCCTTCCAAAAAATTACAAACCTTTTGAGTGATTACCCAAAGTCCACCCAATAGTTAGTAGAAATGGTTGGGCCATTGAGGCTTTATCAACATATATAAACTCACTAATCAGTTATCAAGTTGAGATTCTACCTTCTTATATCAGAGATTCACCCAGGGGCGTAATTTCACCAAAATGCCTGGGGTAGTGGAAGTGACATCACATGACCCTTGACCCCTGATGACATCACAAAAAGGGATGTCATTTGACCCCACCCCAAAGTGATATCGCGGGAAGCGATCGAACACCAACTTTCACCCGTTGACAAAACAGGAAGTGGCATCACATAGCATTGTACACTAAGACAAATATGGTTACGATATCACTATAATGTGATGTACATTTCATATCAGAATGGATCAACATATGTATTGTTAAGATCAGTGTGTATATGCCCATATTACCAAATTACTGTGAATGCAAGCAAACGTCCATGACCAAAGGATAATCATGTGTTATTATATAGCTCTTATGCTTAAGCGCTTTATATAGAAAAACTATACACCCAATATCACCCAACCTGTGTTGGTACTCATTTATCGACCTCAGAAGGATGAAAGGCTGAGTTGAGGCATTTAAGAACAGACTAAATCAGTGACTCACCCCCTGAAGTGTGCCTGAAAAACACCTTTGATGAGTCTAGCAATTATTGTATAGAATTCCACAAAGACACATTATTTGGCATTCCTCTTCTTTCTTATTTAGGGTCAGTGCTGAAAGTGTTAGACTTGTGGCACTCCTGTTCTTATGTTTCTTTTTTTTAAGGGGCTTGAACAAGAAAGCATTACAAAAATAATTAAAAAAATCTTTTTTAGAGGTCGCAAGGGAGACCACAGAGGTCGCAAGGGAGACCTCAGAGATCGCTTTTGCGACCTCTGGCGACCCCTAAATGACATCCCTGGATTCATCACATGTTCTAAAGATTCTGGCCAACATTGTTTTGGGAACCTGTCTTGTTGTTAGCCACCCTAGATGTCAAATCATGATATACTTCCATTGATCACCAGTTGGCAATACAGACAATTCATTACACATAGTTACAGGGTTCAGCCTCTAACAGACAACATAGAAATGATTAAAGAATTTTTGTGGTCCACTTTGAATAACAATTATTTTTTAATAAAAACTATTATTTACAGACCAAAGGGGTGGTGATGGGTGCTAAATATGCCCCTTCGCTGGCCAATCTATTTATGGGGAAATTTTAACAAACCCATCCATTGTGTTATCCTCATCATAAAGATAAATATTATCGGGAGGATTTTAACCTTATCTAGATGCTGTTCGACATACTTACACTTTAAGATCTGTACTTATGAATTTACAACTATTAAGATTGGACAACTAGAAAGATTATAGGGGAATACAGTACCCTTACATTACTGGGTTTGGCAAGAAAGAATGTTATGCCTTGAAAACGACTAGCGGTCGAAACACATGTTGGCAAAAGGAAAAGACAAAGAGAAATTGATGGAAAAAACAACAAATAAAAACCTTATGTTATAATTAGGAATGCAAATCTGTTTAGAGTATTAATTCAACGAGAAGCACATAGCCCAGAAAGCACACTCATTACAATACAACGGCTTATCATTATCCCACCTTGAGGATGCACCCTAAACACAGTATAAAATAGAAGAAACCTTCCCCCCCATGGGTATGCAACCAATATACAACGCGTTCTTACACGGGTACACTCACGTGTCCTAGAGATGCTTGAGTCCTGGCAGCACCGAGCTTTCCATGCTGGCTCGCGGGAGGCACTCAGGACCAGGCAGACCTTCATGAACTCAGCGTCTGCAGAGCCTCCTCTGTGTTGCATGTGGAACTGGTCTGTGGTCGGCGACCATGTGCCCACAGGAAGGTGGCCAGAATACCCCCAGTTGGCTGAGCGAACTGAGGATCGCGCTGCGGCCTCCAAAATGAATTTGGGGTCATATAAAGGCATGTAATTGATAATTTAACAGCAGTAATCCAAAAAGGAGCATACACCAGGCAAGAAGTAACACTTGTTAATACAGCCGGGTAAGCATAAATCAAATAGCACAGTGGAACAGAACTGATTGATGAGAGCTTACAAAACTGCCCACTGCGGTTAGACCTTTTATACAGCAAGTACAATGATTGCATGGATAGAAACAGTTACACTAACTATATCCGTTTTTTCATGTCCCACAAAGTTAATTGGTTGGGTCACGTCAGTCCCCTCTAACTAGACACACATTAGTTAGTAATTATTGGAACAGGCCTGCCCTCCCCTTGTCATGCCACATGTCCTCCCACTCATCCCGTATACTAATTGTTATTATAAACTACGTAATCGTGCTGACCTCAGGATCTTTATTAACCTGCCGTTGGTCAGCACACAATGGAACAACATGAGACACCCTGAGCTGGTGGAAAGGGAGATATTCACACGGCATCTGACCAATGAGGGGCCTCGTAGACAATAGCGAGAACACAGAATACTTGTCGCTGTTCAGGGACACCAAAACCCATCTTCTGATTGCCTCCTCCTGGATCACCTACCAAAGGGCAATTTGAAATGGCTGATTGTGCTATGAATGTGTCTCCCTGGACATAGCTTGGTGAATTAGTCCTCGAGAGCACCCATGAGACCAGCACGCTGACCTTGTATGTATCGCCAAGTTCTGTTCAGTTCCCTGTGACTGCTGTCTCCTGGGGATGGTTGGACTGAATGAATCTTCCCTCACCCCACTGCCATGGAGTGTTTGTGGAATTCTCCAGATGGCCTGCTGTATAGGGCCCGCCTGAACCATCCACAGGTTTTCCACTCACCTGTAGGCTACATGTCATTTGGGCATTGCAGCAGCAACCTGCGTGTTTGTGTTACCACATTTATCACGTTCCACTATTATATCCCCCCCTTGATCCCCTTCACCCCTGGCTTCTTCGGCCGCTGTCATGAGTTATTGGGTGGTCACTCTCAATTCAGGGAGTTCCTTTCCCCCCAAGAAAGGTGGTGTGCAACAAAGCGCTGTGCATATTCAACTTTAGTGAGGCTTCCAAACTATCTTGTGCCATTCAGCAAATGCCCTCTTTACCACCAATGAGCAGGAACCAGGCAGGTCAATACTAAGAATATATATGTATTCAGGTTTTTACAAGGCATCATAGAACGGTCACACAAACATCAGCCACCAACACTGTGGCCCTAGACAATATCACAATTTCAAATTACTTGCACCAATTGACTGACATATTTCTAATTGACTTTCAGTCATTACAACACAAACAGGTTGAATTTGAGGGCTGTAAATCACACGTAAGATTTCTTTGCACATTAACAATTAGGACATTTGAAACAATCCCCAGTGATTGCATGGGTTATAACAATGCTCTTCTCTCCCAGCAACCCTCACCCCCAGGCATCAGCTATATATGACTCCTTAATTTGAAGGCAAGGTACAGGGAGTGGGAATACAGTAGGAACATTGTTTTGGCTTTTAATTAGAAAGGCAGGGTTTGAGAAAGAGACACCATGGGGAAATTGTTTTGGGCTTTTTATTTCAAAGGCAAAGTTTAGGAAAGGAACTCAATGGGAAAATTGTTTTAAACTTTTTTATTTGAATACAATTCAGGGCCTTGGGATTCTGATTTGGGATGCAAGTGAATAAATGGGAATTGTTGTTTTGCACACTCTTCATTCAGTTGAATGGCAGAGATTTAGGGTTACTTATTTTGGGATTATGGACACGCCCCTTCTGTGCAGAAGTCAGTGGTTTCAGAAAAAATGGTCAGCCAAGTACTTATTGTCTATACCGGCCCTAACACAATGGGCATGAACTTTGTTAGTTTCAAACTCTAACAACACTCATCCCATGATTTTCTATATGGGAATTGATTGAACTTTAATTCAATGCGCTAAGGGTCTGCACAGTTTCACCCCCTTCCCACAATTTAATGGAAAGGATTACAGCAGGCAGTTCCCAACACAATTCAATTGAAATGGATAGGTGGTTTTGTATGGGGGAATTAATTTTAGTTATGTTTAATAAAATGTGCCAAGTGTCTACCCAGTTCCACCCCCTACACACTCTGTAAAATGGAGATTAAGGGTGGCATATTCCCCCCACACATTTGTTGGCATTTGGATTAATCTACTTAGATGGGAGGCCTTGGTTATGGGCCATCCAGGAAAACAGCAGGACTCCTCTGAGGACAGCACATATCTGGTCAAAGGCTTTGATCAAGTATAGTCCCCAGTACCCAGCCCTCCTCTGGCTCCTCAAATGGCAGGCACAGCTAGCTTCTAGATTTCACAATCTCTGACTCCCATGCAATGCTTAAGGCTTTGGTAGCTCTCCTTGTCTTTCTGCTAGTTGTTCCTCTTAAGAGTCCAGAAGTAGACTACCTCTAAGAATAGAGTGGAACAGTCAAGTAAAAAGTCCCTCTCAGATTGAAAACCGATCTCTTATAGGGCTGGTGACATTCCATTATTATCATAATTCCCACAATATGGATTGGCTAGCTCTCGCCCTCCTCCTCCCCCTAAATCGCCCACTGCCTGCTGATAGGACAAGGAGTTCAGAGGTGTGGATGATGGAAGCTGAGGGAGGAGGAAGATTCATCATCACAAAATGACAGGTGGGTTTACCTTTCAAGTGTCCTTAAAAACTCACATGACAGCTACCTTATTTTTTCAGATTATTGCAGGCATATATATATGTTTTAGTTCTATATTTTATTGTGAGTCATAAAATACTAACTTATTTCGGCACACCCTCCCTGTGAGGAGCTACCATTTCTTTTTTCGATTTGCTCCTGAGCCAAAACAGTTACAAATCTGACCCTCCGAGATTCAAACCTTAAGTTCACAATCTACCACCACACCAACTTTACATTTCCTCAGAATTATGAGAAGGCCAGAATCATAATTTTCTTCATAACTCAAATTGTATACATCATACAGAATTCATATTTACATGGTACAGACCGACTGGCTTCTTATCCCCTTCAATACGAGTCTGGGATGAGTTCCCTGGGACACACAATTCTCTTTTAATTAAAGAAAAGGTGGCCCCCTGTTAATTTATGGCAAGGCATCACCTGGGAGTTTATGGTTGCATATGCAGCCCCCAATTGGTTTAAGTTTTATTTCTGTTCTCTGACCTGACACGAACATCTGTTTATCAGCAGGGCCTGTTTCTTCAGTGTTTGAAGATCCATTAGTGGCTCAGAAGGCCATTTCTTGAGGTTGTGTCAGTCTTAAAAAAGGTCATTCCTGTTGGCCACAAATGCACAGTTAATGGGGAGGCCTGACTTTAAAGGTCAATTCTGCTGGCCGGCCTATCTACCCCTCCACAATTCTGATCTAATTCTCTGTAATTCATAGCATTTAAACTAAACACCAGGCCTGCTTTTGCTGGTGGGCTCAGCCAAATGCCTTAAGGTTGCAGTTTCATTTCAGTGGTAAGACACAAGCTGCATCCATACTTCTGAAAGTACAACTTTTAAGTTGACAAGATATGTTTATGTATATGTTTAGCATTATATCTGGGCATGTTGTTTATAATACAATCGTTCTTTATGTATGGTTTGCAGATATAAGTTCACTTTTGGTATTATTCACACATATGCCACAGTTACATAGAAAATGTGTGTGCACAGAGTGAGTGTAAGGCCTTTGTAATTTTCAAATGCACATCATTTCAATGTATCTTGCCCATGTGTGCTGCTGCAGTTTTGAATCTATCAAAAGGTGCCTTTTCCCAGTTTACACATAGTCAGCATCTTATGCACCACATGTCTTTTACCATTCATTGGCCATAACCAGCAGTTTTAAGCTCTCAGGTAGATTCCCTTTCACTTGAGCGCCTGCCCATTTTAGTAGAGCTGCCAATTTTTTTTTCATTTCACTAGGCCTTATGTCAGAAATCACTTTTTTGTACTGGCTTTTATATTTCAATTGGACTCTACATTAGCAGGCTTCACTCCCATAATGGGGGCCCAGCAAGGCCTCTCCATCTCTGTCCCTCTGGGGCTGTATTTTCACCCCACACCGCCAACCTGTACTAGGCACGTGCATTACAGCTGTCAATGATACCTTGTCTCACACAAGGTATCATTCCACCTCCCGACCCAGCAAATTCCCGCAACTGTTAAACACACCCCACTGTATCTGCACCTTTATTGCAGCAGCAAGAATATTAGAAACTGGAAGGAGGTTGTGGTTTCCAAGTTTGGGCATGGACAAGCAATACAACCCATCAAACAGGTGTAGCTGTTCGTTTAGTAGCCCTTCATATAGCTCTGGATGCCTTTGTGAAATATTGCATGAGGAAGGGCCCAGTGCATCAGGATGAATCTGTGGATCATAAGGATTGTATTTTCTGATTTGGAAAAATAAGAAAGCCCTAGAGGTTGAAATACATTGAAAAATGTAAGACTAAGCCCGACTGGCAGATCTCAGTCAAACGCCATCAGTGGAAATGAGTCCTGAAATGACTCATGGCAGTTGCCATTTTGGATCCTTAACATCTTTCTAGTCTGAAGAACTATGGGCAAGGGAAGATGTCTGCTTACTGAAACACTGAAAGAGCAAATATTAGGAAAGATTATTGCTTTCTGGATCATGTAATTATGCAGCGGGGAGCTGCCACACTTGGAGTGGATACTGCTCTGTATCTAATATGCCCACGGAACCAATCGACTCTGCCTCCCATAGTGTATCAGGGCCTGGTCTTCCCAGCAACATCAGGCTCGAGACTCTCTACTGTAGGACCTTGTGTGTGCTGGGTCTGCACTTATTGTAACAGGAACTGTGCCTCCTCTAGAGCAGAGCAACCCTTAATCACACACTCAGCGTTCTGTACATCTGAAGAGTGACTCTGCCATCAGGTTACCTGAGCACTGTCAGGTCTCATCAATGGGTCAGAGATACTGGGCAAGGCAGGGATCCGATAAGTCAGTGGAGGGTGAAGACAGCAGATGAGCAATCTAAGATGCTGAGTGGTTTTCGTTGGACAATTCTGGGTGTCAAATCGAGCAATGGGGTTGCTTGAATGGATGTATTGGGGCATGGCAAATAAAGAGTTCAGCAGAGCACAAAATGCAATGGTAATAAATAGCAAAGTGGGTATGTGATAACACAGTTATGCTAGAAGAGGAATCTAGCAATGAGGATTAATGGAAAAGAGGTGATCGGGTGCAGTCAGCTACAGAGTGTAATCAGTTGGTAAATTCTCAGGCTGGAGTTGTGTAGGTTACAACTTTGGGAGGCCTCTGTGAACTGGAGACGGCCTCAGCCATCAGGTAAGTGGTAAGCATGGTGAGTGCTCCTCACAGATTTTCAGCCTATCGATAATCACCTGGCACAATGTGAATTACGTTCATGAGCTCAGAATCAGCAGTGTGCTGGTGATCCAGAAAGGACAGGAAAAAATTCTCCAGAAAACAGAGCCACTTTTTTATTATCCCCATCTACGAGAGAATTGGTTGAATTGGTTCAATAATTCCAATTGCAGATTCCGACTTTTCCTTGCATGCTAATCCTGCCTTAGATAGAGCATCACTGAGGGAGATCTGGCAGTAGTTAGCTTTGTCACGTTGACATCTTTCATATACGAAGGACTACCACATTTTCCGGGACTCTGATATTGCACCAGTAGCACAGATCGCATTGAAAAAGCGCTACCTCTGGGGTCCCATACTACACTACCGCTCACAAAGAGATCATGGATATCTGATCCAATGACATCAGTGGAAAATATCCATCAGTTACTCCAAGGTATACAGTGGGCTCATTACAATCAATGACAAATAACTCTTAACAGAAGATGCCCAACTTAAAAAAAAACAGTAAATGAAGATCATGATAGCTTCCATTGGTCAATATGATATGATAACGGCATCTCCACATGTGTGGTAGCAGATAATTATAACTATAAACTATTAAGAAGAAGTATGTTGTCATGGTTTCACATCTAGGCCTTCATCCCGTATTCCCAGGGAACTAACTAGAGATGTTATTACGCCCAAAAGCAATAGTGTTTAATTTACTGACCACAGAAAGACGACGGTCTGAAAGTGATGCGACATTGCCAGCTGCAGGCCAGGTCCATGCCAGAGGCAAGTGCTTAACCCACTGTTTTCGCAGCACTGGTTTGGGTTGGTATTTTTTTTAAACTGCAGAATCTGCTTCATTTCCCAGATTAGAGAAGTAAGGGCCAATGTGAACACATTTCGTCACACAGCGGGAATGGTCCTCGGGGATGTCCACCCTTTTTGACGGTTGCAGGCTGGCGAGCTTGCAGTGTTCGAGGCAGGAAATGGCCCAGCAGGCCGCCTGGAATGCCCATCTGGAAGTAGGGCAATGGTTACATTTGAGGTTGATATTACAAGCTTAACATCTCTTTTCCCCCCAGGAATACTTTAGATTTCTGTGCAAACAAGTTTGCGGTTTGGCAGCACTATAAACTCTGTACGTTCTGGGAGAAATGTATTTCATTAGTCCTGCTGCTGCAACTTATTTCATTTTACCTCCGGGCCCTTCCGGCTCCAAAGCCCACATCTGCAGAATCTCACAGAAAAGACACGGCTGTTTGCATCGGATTTGTTTGAAGTTGAGCCGTTCTGTTAGGCGCACTTGAATTTCAAAAAGGTTGCTGAATGGCGGCATCTTTTTAAGAGATTTATAAACTTTTGACGCTTAAGGTCTGGTTCACATTTCCATAGCATGAAAGTAAACACTATTGGAACCACCCCTGAGCTTTTTCCAATGCACGCCATGAGGGATGGGGAGCTTAGGCTTCTTCCGGCAACAGATGAAAATAATGCACAGCTGGATTAACAGGCGGGGCTAAGTGGCTGGTGCCTGCTCACAGCAATCAGGCCCGCATTCCACCTGCATAGCTCTACCGGAGGCGTACAGACCCTCTTCTATTTCCATGCGTTGGATTCATACTTGCATGACAACCAAGTGCGATTTCCAGAAAATTGAAAGGGGTAATTTTGGATTGTTTTCTCCATGCATAGAAAACCTAGTGCGGTGGTGGCCAAGGAAGCCACACCGTCTGGAGACCGTGCCCGTAGATCATGGCCCTTATTACCGAAATAGTAGATCTGTGCGTTGGTTGACTGACAGCCCAACACACAGTTGGTCAAAGGATCTAATCCCAATTGGGCTGGTAATGCCTTTCATGTTTCCGAATTTGATGATAAGGAGCACCGTTGACTCTGGTAACTTTTAACATTATTATTTAAGTGTGTACATTTAATTCAGCCTATAGATAATCATTTGATATACAGACAATGTTTACTTCAAAACGGTACAGTGTGTTTACATTCGTAATAGTGCATAATGTATTCCTATCTCTTTGAGTGCCACGCTACACACTACATGTAATCCTTGGCAGATCACTGATGCAGGGGAATGGGTAAGTTAAAAAAAAAAAACAGTCAGGGGAATATTCTCACGGGAGAGACGTGTGTGAAGTTGAGCGCTGGAACTAACACTGGGAATGAAGGATATGAAAGCGTATGTATTGCATGGATAATGATGGCAGTAGAACGCTTAATGCCGAATATTGAAAAGAAGTTGAAGATATGAGGATACAAAATTAATTCGGGTAACAACAATATCATGGAAGCAAGTGCTATAGGAAGTTTGAAAAATGATATATATATTTTTTTAAACATATTTTTATTGAGAGAGCAGGTCAGCAGCACGACAAAAACATACACATATCAAAGCATAGCTTGAATCTCTTACAGCATTCAAAGAAAGGAAAAAGAATAAAAATGAAGGTATCAATGTTTCGGGCATGAGAGCAACCTGTACAAGAGAATCAAACATTACAAGTCAAGGCGAAGACAAGGGTGTTACATCTGCGTCTGAGCCCAGGTCACACAGGTAAAGGCACAACAGTGTCCAAATATCTTTGGGACGACTGGGTGACGGGACCGACAGTACAAATAGTTCCTCGTCGTCATTCACCATACAAAGGTCCTTTAAGAAAGTGGCTCTGGATGGGGCGGTAGGGGACTTCCAACATTTAAGAATACAGCGTTTCGCAATAATGCATGAGATATTGAATAATCGCCTTGTGGTCTCCTTTACTTTGCCTATATCGCCCAATAGGTATTTCAAGGGTGAAAGAGTCGCCTGAATGGCCGTGATGTCTTCGAGAAGTTTCGCAACTTCCCTCCAGAATTCCACAATCAGTGGACATGTCCAGTACATATGATAAGGCCCTGCACCAGGGGCGTCACATTTAGGGCAGGCACCTGTGCAGTTATCCACAAATTTAGCCACTCTAGCAGGGGAATAATGTAGTTGGTTCAAAACTTTAAACTGGATTAGCCGGAGCCCAGAATTCATGCACACTGATCGAGTAAGTTGACAATACCGGGCCCAACGGACCTCATCTATCTGAGTGCCCGTGTCTCGCTCCCAGACCCCTCATCGTGTTGCGTGACGGAGAATGGGTTTGCACTAGGGTGTATAGCATAGAGACCCCTTTGCCGTAGCTATTTGTGGACACTATCGACCTGATGCATTCAAGGGTCTGGGGTTCTTGCAGGAATGTTGGCCATTTCGCTGAAAAAGCGGCCCTCATCCTGTAGTATTGAAGGCGTTTAAGCTGGCCCCTCCCCACCGCTCCAGTGAAGTCCGTGAGGTCACAGAACTCCCCGTCTGGGAACATGTCGCGCAGCGTGAAAAGCTTGTTGGGGTCCAAGGATTGCTGAAGGGCCCGATCAAACGTGGGGGAAATACTAGAGAAGTCCCATAAGGGGACTTCCGGATCATAGGGGGATTCCAGGCCTATCCTCTTGTAGATTCTGGTCCACGCATGAGTGGTTGTGTATACCGGATCGAACGGGCATATGTCCCCATAACTTGGGTTAAGAAGAACTGAACGTATGTCGTTTGGGCGGACAGAATGTTTTTCAATCAATATGTGGGGGGCCGTATCCTCAGGGTCAAACCAATGCTTTGCAAATTGAGCTTGCGCACACAAGTAATATAACTCAAAGTCTGGTGCAGCGATGCCACCCTGCGCAAAAGGCTCAACCATCTTATCCCAACCCATCCTTGCGGTCTTCCCGTTCCAGATAAACGAGGAGGCGAGTGATTTAAGTTTCGAGAAGAAGGGCTTACCGGGCCAAACAGGGATGTTATTGAAGTAATAGAGGAGCTTGGGGAGGACCACCATCTTGAGTAGCGCCACTCTGCCATATAGGGATAGAGGAAGGTTGGCCCACAGTTGAAATTTGGTCAAAAGGGTTGACAACAGTTCCCCATGATTGTGCGTATATAACAGGTTTTTATCTCTGGCCACCATTATCCCTAGGTACCGTTTCTTGGTGGGGGCAGATCTAAATCCCTCTATCTCAGTTAGGTCTCCCGTGCCGTCATTAAGGGGAAATATTTCGGACTTTGGTACATTGATTCTATATCCCGAGTATTCTGAAAATTCATGTATGTTTGACATGATGTGTTGCACATTCTCTATGGGATCCCGGACATATAGCAGGGTGTCATCTGCGTATAGCTATATTATCTGTGGGGGGCCGGTCATCCTAAGCCCTCTATCTGCGTGGTTTTGACGTATGAATTCCGCCATTGGTTCAATGGTGAGAGCAAATAGTTGGGGCGAGAAGGGACATCCCTGCCTAGTACCCCTGTGTAAATGGAATGACGGGGAGAGAGTGGTGTTGGTTAAAACCTTAGCCGTCGGCTGTGTATACAGTAGTCACAAACAATTAATATAGTACTGGCCGAGACCAAACCGCTCTAGTACCAGAAAGAGATATGTCCAGGATACGGAATCAAAAGCCTTCTCGGCATCTAATGCAACCACGGCCACCTTGGCATCTGGATCTATCTGTGCCATAACATTAAATAGACGTCTCAGGTTGAGAGCCGCGGACCGGGCTGGTATAAAGCCCGCCTGGTCAAGATGGACCAGAATCGGCATATATGGCAGGAGTCTGGTGGCCAGTATCTTGCAAAAATGTTTGCGTCAGTGTTAATTAAGGACAGGGGTCTATAGGACGCCATGTCGTGTGCCGGTCTGCGGGGTTTCAAAAGGACAGTAATGATTGCTTCACGCATCGATTCCGGAAGAACCCGCAGGCTCATTGCCTCTTCCCAAACTTTTAACAGTATCAGGGCCAGTTCACTACAGAATTCTTTATATAATTCCGCAGGCAGGCCATCAGAGCCAGGGGAACGGCCGCTTGATAAAGCTTTTATGGCCTCTACAATCTCCTCCATAGTGATTGGCCTGTCTAGTACATTCCGGGTCTCAGCGGTTAATGTGGGATGGTCGAGATTATCTAAATATCGGAACGTGTCCTCTTTGTTCTTTTTATCATGGTTGGAATAGAGAGAGGAGTAGAACTCAGTGAATGCAGAATTAATGTCCTGGTCTCTATTCACCGTTGCTCCAGTTGGAGTCTGTATACTCGGGATCTGGTTATGGTGCCTCTCAGTTCTGAGCATGTTGGCAAGGAATTTCCTGGCCTTATTGCTTTCCCCATATCGTCGGGCTTTGGCTGGTGCAGCCATGTAAAGAACTTCTCTGTGGGCCAATTTATGGAATTCTTTCAGTGTAGTATGAATTTGCGACAAGTTTCCCTTATCCTGTGTGATGCCATATTCAGTTTGTAACAAGTCAATTTTAGCCTCGGTCGTACCCAATTCCTCTCGTACCAATTTCAACATACCAGTCATCCTACCCAGGATGGCTCCCCGGACCCAGGCCTTAAATGCATCCCATAGAGTAGCATAGGTGGCAACCGAACCCTCGTTTAGTTCTAGAAATTCCGCAATCTCTGCATGTAGCGATTCACAAATGTTAGGGTCTCTTAGGATTGCAGGGGGCATCCTCCATCTTCTCGCCAGGGGGGAGACATCACTCAAGTTGATGTCAAGCGTTACCGGCGAGTGATCCGAAAGGGTACGGGGATGTATATCGCATCGGGAGACCGCCCCAGCTAGGGATTGACTAATGATCCAATAGTCAATGCGCGAATGAGAATCGTGCACCGACGAATAAAAAGTGTATTTCTTCTCACTTGGGTGCAATGCACGCCATGCGTCTAACATGCCCATTTGTTCCATTAATTGTTGTACAACCAGTGCGGCTTTGGAGGGCGTTCTGGGGACAGTCGATGATCGATCCAGGGATTGGTCCAATATCATATTGAAATTGCCACCCCAGAGTATTCGTGCCTCCACAGATGAAGTTAACATATCCATTATTGTGCAATAGAACTGAGGATCGTCTAAATTGGGACCATATGTATTAATCAGAATCACTTAGTGCCCCGCCAATTCCCCCCACACCAATACATATCTACCATGTGGGTCTATTTTGCTGGACTGGTATTTAAAGCACAACCTGGGGTGTACAAGAGTCAGCACTCCCCTGGATTGTGTCGAGTAGTCTGTATAATACCTTTGGGGCCCCCACCTCGGTAGAAGTTTACGCTCCGGAATCTCTGTAGCTGGCACCAGAAAGAAAGTTTTTCAGAGCAGGTCTAATGGTGGGAAGGATACACTGTTGGAAATGATATAGGTAACCTACACACATCCACATACTAATTTCAACTCTGACATCAACCATCATCTAGCTCTAGTCTTCATGCACGAATGTGGCATGGTGATTTTTTTGTTTTTGGTTGCTATTGCACGATACCAGTGCAAAGAAAAGACGCTTTTCTGAACGATCACTTCAAGAGCCAACGTCATGTCCAGCAGTCATTGGAATCCCGCTCATGTTTTACTGGTGCCGTGTTGCTAATGCCATGTGGTTGGCTTCAGGACCAATTCATAAAGCAGTGTCACAACAATTGATGCCTCTGTAGCAAAACACTGTGGGATCTGAGTGAAGCTGGGAAGAGTAAGGAAAGTAGGAAGAGCAATGGAGGTAAGTGTGGGATGGCGATGTTAGCAGCCTGGCCAAGGTACGAAGTCCTTTCATCGCCAGGACTTTCTACGCTACTTGCTGTGTTATGAATGAGGTACCACAGTACCTTGTTTAAATTCACATTACCCTACCAAACCGAGGGGACTGGCCCACTAGGGGGGTATCTGAGAGGTGACATGACGATCCACCCAGAAAGTAATATGACGAACTTACTGAAAATGTTGCCCTGCTTTTCCATATTCGGATCATGCGTCATATTGAGTGTCAATTCTAAACATCTTCCAGTTTCTCCATCTTTGAATTCACTGAAAAGATCTTAGTCCAATAGACTAACATACTGGTTGGGTAGTTGTCCATTTTTGCTTCCATTTGAAACTATTTCACACATTTCACTCATTTGCGATAAGGGTATATTAATCGGAAATAGCCTTCAGTAAACAAAACCCAAGACCTCCAGCTACCGTGCATCAACTTTCAAAGTAACGCATTCTGTGTCACATGGCGACGCTGTTGTGGGCTGCTGCTATATCAGCACTGAAAGGCGCTGGAAGGCCCACCCCCTTGATGGGAGCTTGAATTAAGTAGGTGATTAAAAGCTGCACCAAGCCACTCTTGAGACGAAGCACATCGCGTGAAAGGGCTCCCGCCATCTCCACACTGACTGCATACTGGAAGCCTCGTCCCCTTGCTTGGAGCTTGATGGAAACAGTTTAACTTGTGATAGTTTGCTAGTTTTGGCAATTACTACATATGGCCTGATCTCATGCGCCATGGTGTAAAGCTTGAGAAAAGCCATAAAACACATGTACACCCATGCTACCTTTGTGTTATTTGTACTGTGGGTGTGGAATTAATTGAAGGTAACGAGAGTTACAGAGAAGTGGGTAACATATTCTACAGCTACCCCGTGGAAGGAATCTGCTTCTTCAGGTGTGATGATATTTTCTTTGATGTGCATTACATTATACTTGTGATACCAAACCATGAGTTCCCTTCTGCCACAATTTCTGCCTAATCCAGACAATCCTACTGTGAAACTGGAAATATGGAAGAATATTTTTTAGACTGGGTCATGGCCATTCATGGTCTTACCTTCAGTATGAAACGGCACAGAGTATTAGTCTTGCACAGCCTAGGGTTCAAAGGCAGGTGCATACTCAAAAGCTTGCCAGATTTACCCACCATTGGTTCTGGAGATGCTGAGGAAGCAGACACTCTCATCGCCTTTGAGATGATACTCAGGAAATTGGATACACACTGCAAAATGAGAGAGAACATTATATTATAGAGGTATCATTTTAGCACAAGAGATCAGATACAAGGGGAATTGGTAGACTTTTTCATCACTGCTCTCTTGCAAAAAACGATGTAATTTTGATTTGACCTATTATGAGAGGTTTAGGGACCAGTTTATGCTTAAAGTAAGAGAAAACAAGATCAGAGAGGAGATCTCGGCCAAGGGTTATCCCTCACTTCCTGAAGTACTAGATATAGCTAAATGAATAGAACACACAAATGTGTGTCTGTGTGTAAAGGAACTTGAATCAAAGGAAATGAGGAGTCAGGTTTCTGTTGTGGTGAACAATGTAAACTCTGGCAAGAGTACCACTCACACCAACAGCTCCCACGAAGATAAAGAGTAGTAAACCAGAGTATTCTGGTTCTGAAATGTGCTGAGGGTGGGATGGGTTCCTCATCCACGTCCATGAAGTGCTCCAGATGTGGCTGCTTTTCCCACTATGCCAATGCTGCTGTTTGTCCTGGTTTATCTGTGGTTTGTTTGTGCTCCAACAAGAGGGGGCACTTTGCTTGGTATTGCAGGAATTATACTAAGAGAATGATCAAAAAGATTTCTGCAGGATGGAGGGAGTGGTGAGGATACCAATAGTGACTATGGTCATGAAGTTACTTGATCAGTGAGAGAGGTGGGAGTGAAAACAAAAAAGGGAAACAAGCCTCATGCTAATGTTGTGACAGATGGTATAACTGTTCACATGCTCATTTACTGTGGGTCAAACTACCCCATATTGGACTTCAATGTGTGCAAGAAAATGTTTATGGAGTGTCTCTACTTTCGCCCAGGATTAGGGCAAGTGTTTATGGTGGAATGCACATAGAATGTTGTGGGATATTTTAAAGCCAACATTGACTTTATTGGCAGGGAGACAGAAGCTAATGTGTGTTTTTACAAGAGGGGTGGTAGTCTTCTTGGGTGGTATGAACAGTCGGACCTGGGGATCATCATCAATCCCAGGTTACATTGCCACTGTCTCCGGGGTGTCCTACAAACTTGAGGAGGGTTTTGATTGTGTTTTCAGTGAAAGGATTGGATGCTTGAAAGGGATCTTTCACAAGATTATGTTGAAGAGGGATGCGGTTCCTGTTGGAACCAAGGCATGCTGTGTTCCTATTGCAATGAGGGAAGAAGTTTAAAAGGAAAATAAAAAGCTGTTCCCTCTGGGTATCATCGAGGGTGAAATTGTTCTAATCTGTGGTCCCACCATTTTGGAAAATGATTGAAAGAATGCTGAGAATAAAGATGTGATTCTCAGTAAGGTAAACAAGTTGGTTGGGAGTGAATGGGCTGCATGGTCTTGTGAGGATGGCTTTGGAACGTTCCACAGAGTTAGGGACGAGTTAAGTGTAAAAGGTTGGTATCTTCGAAAGTCAGGGCATATTGTATGTTTGCGAGGGAGTAAAGCAAAACCTCTCAATATTGGACATGAGGGACACCTAGGTATGTCGGAGACCAAGGGAGGTCTTACGGCTGACTATGGGTGGCCTAATCTGGACAGTCAGGTTGAAGATTTGATAACAAATTGTACAGCTTGCAGTGATTCTGACAAAGAACTCAAATGTCATGTTTAACCATTGACGCCTCTAGAATTTCCAAAATTCTGTGGGAACATGTGACCATGGACATTTTAGGGCTTGTGGTGGAACTATGGGCAGTGAGAAAGTATGTTATTGTTTTAATGGACATGTACTCCTTAATGATGATGGCGTTCAGTTCATCTCATGTATCACAAACCAGTTTATGACGAGTGTAGGAGTTACCGATCACAGGTCATCTCTATTTCACCCCAAGACCAATGGTATGGTCAAAAGATTTAATGGCACTAACATGCACAGTGTACGCATGGCAGTGAGGGAGGGTAAGGTCTTGGAGGCGGAAGTAGAGAGATGAGTTTGTGCTTATAGACTGGCACTGCATGCAACAACTGCGTTAGTGCCTTTTGAGGAAACCTTGCACTGCAGTTTGTCCCGTCTGCGAAATCTGTTGAATGAGATGAGAATTACCTGAGAAATAGGGTGAATTGTAAGAGTAAGGAAATGAAGAGGGGATATGATTTTAGGACGTGGACAAGACTTACAAGGGTTTCAGAAGGAGATAGAGTTTGGATACGCAAGCCTGGCTTTGTGATCAAAGGGGTAGGCAAATTTAAAAGCCCAGTTAAGGCTGAGCGAGATTTGAGTGACACAGTCATTTTGGACAATGGCAGGATCAAGATCAAGTGTTCCCCCATGCTGGTTCAATTTATACAGAAACTTAAACTCAAAGTATTTTGTGATGAAAGTGATGGTATAGGAGAGGAACACGATTCAGACTCGGAACAAACTGAAATGTAGTAGCTTGAACCAACATGAACAGTATGCAGTACGCTGTTGGTGGCGGCTGCTGTGAAACGCTGTGACAAGCAGTGCAGCCTGATGGTCCATTCGTCTAGTGCAAAGCTCCTGCAAACGCAAATGAGAGCAGGCTACAGTGGTGAACAGGAGGCACACAACCACTGCGGGCTGAGGATTGCGACATTGCCTGCAACTACGAATCGGGCTTGGCTTGGTACCCATTGCAGAGTACCAAAAAGTGCTGAGTGGAGCCCCCCCCCCGTTCCTCTTGTGGAGTAAGAAGTGCAAAAAATTGAATGCCACATTGACCTATTCTGCTCACCAACGCGAGGCGGTAAGGTGGAGCAGACCACTGGTCTAGTTACTACAACAATGCCACAGCAGAGTCCAAAATATCAGTAGACTCATTCCAAAGTGTGGCATGTTATAAAATCAGAAAACATGGGATGCTATCTTTTGACGATAGCTCATTTCTAAATTGCAAACATGTTTTAGAGACACTGCATAGCATTCCTAAATTGCAATTTATCTCAACCAAAGATCTCTCATAGTTAGAAATTCCACCTAATTACTATGAGTATTGGAGTACTGGAGTATTGTATATTTTACTTTTCCAATAATAGTGGAATTTATAATGGCCAATGGAGATTAATTCCTTGGCTCAGGCTATGATTTCCAGCGGATACAGAAATATAAAATCCCTAAGTGGATTAGGGGTGACAAAGGATCAAGGAAGCACTCAAAGTAATGATCTGGTGGGTATTATGGGTAAACTGGCACTGACTTAGAGGGTATTACAGGGATCATGGAAACTCCTAGAAGGAAAGGCACAAAAGAGGATGTGATTGGACGTGAATAGCCAAGAAGTGTACCCATGAACCTTTAGTGATAACTGTCTGGAATACTCAGGGCTATAATTCTTTTATATCCTGTCCCACTGGTCAAAATGTGTTCATTGATTTAGATGTGTTCCTACTCTAAAAACATGGCTAGCCCATGAGTATTGCCTGGATGGATTCCAATTTGTCCAGTGACCCGCATTAAAAATAACATGGCAGTAGGGCATTGGGAGGCATCATTATAGGAGCAAAAAAAGGCCTCACGTTAATGGAGTTCAAGCCTACATTGGGCAACCAACACGTTATAGCTGGTAATATAACCATCAAACCTAAAGCACCACTGGGTAACATACTATTGCCCCTCTTCTCCCCCTTCCTCCCACCAGCACTTGTGTGCTCTCAACTCCGACCTGCACTTTCTTTGCATCTTTAGCATTAGCGTATTCCTCTCTGACCGGCACTTGCCCCACCTCCCCAGCCCCCTCCACTTCTTGTTGACACAAGGTCTAGTAGGACCGGTTTTTGTTATTCTTCATCCCTTCCCCCCACCCTCTTTTGTCTTGGTTTGCCTTGAAACACTATTTGCTGTACAGGTGAATTATAAATACCCAATTAAATAAATAAAATAAATAAATTGTATATGATCCTCCGGGTAATGGCATGACTATAAAAATGATCTCTGATGCGGAACAAATTTTGAGCGAATGGTTATAACCAATCCGGGAGGCACATACCTGGTAATGGAGGACCTTAACTTCCAAAGGCATCCCTCCAGGACGACTAACTTGGTAATGGACAGCTGTGTTTGTATCAAGAAAAATGTACATGAAGTGGAAATTTAAGACATGGAATTTGATGAGGCATGCCGCTATAGAAACACTAATAAACGAGAAGACTTTTTATCTAATTGGAATATGCTTCAAATGTACTTACACACTAACTTAAATAATTTAGAGCATTTTACTTGGACTGAGGGCCAATATTTCTCCTGAATTGTTTATGTGCTGATCCAGGGGGAATTTAAGTACACAGACAACTTCAATCTCAACTTTAATACTCCCAGTGATGATAGTGCAAGCACATTGAAAACATCGGCCCCTGTGGTTAAGACATCAGCACCTTTACAAGGCACGTTTAGTATTAACAATGGTGTGATTCACATTGTATGGTCAAATAAAAATGGAGAAAAATGTAACAGACAAACTTAACAGATGATAACTTACTTCTATCAAAGTGGTAAACTAGACCTTAGTGAATACTATGAACAAATCAGAATTATTCTCGATGCAATCTGTGAAAATACAAAAAAAAAAGTAACTATGATAAAATTAAACCTGGAACAACCAGATTTTAATTGGTTATTTATAATGCGCTTAATACCCAGAGGTTTCTAAGCGCGGACCCAGGGATTGAACCTGTGTTGCTCCATGTCATCTTGCTTCTACGGCGAGCATGTTGCCCCTGAGCTATGATACGGCAATAGCATCAAAAAAGAAGGAATTTAGAAGAGGTGTGTCTATTGTAAAGAAAATAAGACTCCCTAGTAACGCTACAAAAATGGCTTCACTAAATTAAGGACAGATTATAGAAATTGGGTTAAACAGCATAAGGAATCTATGGTTTCAGTCCAGTGGCAATTCATGTATAATGCATTGCGCCACACAGGCTCTTGTACGTTTTGGACCTTTTATAACTGGCATACTTTGGTACTTGTAAAAATGAAATAAACACAATCTCTGCAGAAAAATGGGAAAAGTATGTAATAGAATTGTATTCCATAGTACGTCGAACATGGTAATAAATAAACTAATCAAGTAAACTTAGATGACGAGCTCTCAATTGATGCAGAAGAAATAAAATTGTGTATAGAAAAAGAATAAAAGGCTCTAGCGCTTCAGGCACAGAAGTGGCGAACATAGCATATACAGCTAACCCTAGTGGACGGTCTATAATCATAGAAAACATATTTTTCCAGATACTAAGCACAGGACACATACCAATATAATGGAAAAAGTCAATTATTGTTCCAGTTCATAAAAAGGGGCCTAGGTCACTACCCAAAAATTATCGCTTTTTGGCAATAGTTGATTCCCTGTCTAAGAACTTCTGCCATCTAAGATCTTCTGCCAATTTCTTTGAAAAAATAATTAATAATTGCACTTTTACCAATAATATATGTCAGAACTATTCCCCCAAAAATAGGCGATCAATCCATTAGTTGATTATCCTTTGCAGAAGATACAGTCATTTTAGACCGTATTCCCATAGGGCTACAACGAAGCCTGAAGGATCTTCATGACTACTCAAAGCAAAATGGATCACGCATTAATTTGGGAAAAATGAAAATAATGGTTATCAAGGGTAATAAAGATATTAGATCAAAAAATGTTGTGTGGAAAATTCATGGAACTCCCATTGAAACAGTAAATCATTATGTTTACCCTGGCATACCAATTAATGATATGTCTAACCTAAAATTGATGGTTAATGATATTGCGCACAAAGTATCCAAAAAACCCCATGCAAAGAAATCCTTCATATCTCACAATGGTGGCTTTTTGATGGAAGGGCTTCTTAAAATCTTTAATGTATGTATAGTTCCTGGTGCACTCTATGGTTTAGGTGTATTCCATGACAATTAAATTGATTGGCTGAGGCTACTGGCAGGTAAACACTTGGGAAATCCTTCTTGGGGTTTTTCTGAGTACTCCAGTCCAGGCCATTGGTAATGAATTGGGACTTACACCTATGCTGACCCTCTGCAAAATCTGACACAGTACATACTATGCACAAATCCTTAAACTTAGTGAAAAGAGCAAGAACATATATGGCCACTTTAGAAAAGAACTGGAATTTGAAGCCCCTATTGGGGATACTGAAAAAATGGCTAATGGACATAAGAAAATGTCATATAAATATAGGGTTCATAGAGTTTCCAACTAATATAGGCCTGGATATAAAGCAGATTTAAAAAAAGCTATTGAATGGGATAGAATTAATAACATTGCACATTTGTCCACAAAATCTTTATATCAAAAGTATATTACTCAAGGATGTTCAAGGGGAGTCCCGTTTGATTACATTATACAATTGTGGGACAGTCAAGTTCAACACTTCATTATGAGGATTTGATTTGACCAATTGCCAACCTTAGAAAGGGGCGGGGGCTGGACGAATATTCCATATAATGAAAGACTGCTGCATCTGCAATAAAGTCACTTATTAACATCATGCCCTGACCTAATAGAAATGTACACCAAGGGCTATAGTAATTTGGATATGGATTTAAAAAAGTGTACTAATAGGTCAATTTAGGGCCCATCTTTTTTTGGAACTACTAAAGCTAAACTATGGAAGTTGATTTAGAAAGACTATTTTAAAATTATTGAATGCATTACATGTGTAGTTTTATGGTATGTTTTGCAAATGTTTTGATAATAATGTTTATGTTTGATGCAATGAAATGTATTAATTATTTATGCATGTGTTTTTTAATGTACCCTTATTTTGGTAATGGTGTAACTTACCAATCAACCTAATAAAAAAAAGAAAAGAAAAAAAAAATCACATAAACTTGCTTATGTAAAGAACCTATACAGTAACTGAGAGTTGACCATACACCCAGCAGATAAACAAGGAGCACTAGTTCTATGAAAACTAGTGATTATAATAAGGAATGTATCAGACAATTGAATAACAATACAGTATACACAATGCCGGATGAAGATCCCACACAATTTATAATGAAAATCGAACAGATATTTTGAACACAGCAGAGGAACTAGACTGGATCAATCATAATACTAAGACATATTTGGAAACCACAGTTGTGTCTTGACTGTCGTGTAGCAGAAGAGTCCTCTGTCCACAAGTGCCGCACAGAGAGAATCAAAGTCACTCTCTGTACAGCCTTTGTGGCCACAGGTGGGAGATGTTCTTCCGGAACTGCGGTACTCGTGGAACCCCGAACCACTGTAAAGGAAACACCGGTTAAGTGTCAAGCCAAAACAGAACCAACAACCAATCAACAAGTAAGTGGAACGGTCTTACCAAAAGGCGTCTGTGGAGTAGCGGTTGTACCTATGGGGGAGGTTCCGAGACCCAGCAAGCTGTTCCTCTCACTGTGTAGCAATCCCAGCAACGTTGCAAGTGGCGGGCCCACCTGATGCCAGAATCCGCACAAGAAAGGCGGAACGTAGTAGGAGTCCGTGAAGCAGTCCATGGTCGTAACGATGATCCAAAAGTAAGCACCAGAGCCAAGGGTTATCCGCTGCCAGTCCGTGAAACAAATCCGAGGTCAAGATCCAAAAAAGTGAGACAGAAGGTAAGTAGCGCCGTACAGGAATCTGAGGAAACAGCTGTGAAGCACCGAAGCACCATGATACAGCACTATTTCCTCCCGGTCATAGGACCCGCGACCGCATCACGTGAGTGCAGTCCAGAAACACATGAGCGGAAGGTGGCGGTCATGTGACGCGGAAGAAGCCAGTCTAGCAGCCGCCACGGAAGACGCCAAAGGGGCAGACGTCTCCGCGGGCAAACAGCATGCCGACCCAAGCTTTGTGGCAATCGGCGCTGTGGCAACTGGGGCGAAGAGAGAACCTGTAAGTCCCGGAACCGGGCAAGAGGGCGAGGGGTGTTAGGGGCACGGGGATGAGGAATGAGACCCCCAGAGGGACGAGTGGAGTGCGTGACAACCACACATCCCAAAGTGCCTAATTTGTATACATTAACAAATATTCATAAACATCCCACTGAAGCCACCAGGGAGGCCTATGGTGGCTGCTCTTGACAGTATTTTACAACCATTAGGCAAATACATAGATTCTTTTTTGCAGACTTTGATTCAGAAAAAGAGCCTTATATCCAAGACACTACACATTATTTGCAGCTTCTCCTCAAAGGGGTACCGTATGCATCTGGCTACAAAATGTTCACAATAGATTTGAAAAGTCTATTTACTTCAATCCATCATAATTTAGGAATGGAATTAATAGATTGGTTTTTGCTAAGTGAGGGGTAGATGGGGGCATCAAAATAATTTACTATGATTTTGCTACAATTTATTTCAGAGAACCGTTATTTTCAATACAAAGAACAATTTGACCTCCAAATATCAGGAACTTCAATGGGGGCAACAATGGCCCCATCAAATGTAATTCCATCGGAGAAGGCTATAGGAGCAGCCTCGAGCAGACACCACCACCGGGTGAACCGGAAGCTGCTGGAGCAGCTTCCTGCTTCTGAACTCTAAGAAGGTTGGCCCTATGGGACTTAGTGGCTGGCTTGTGAGACCAAAAAGCAATTTTGTATGTTTTTACTGCTGAGCATGCATCACGCTCAGTATTACCTCAGAAGAACCAATATTGTTTTAAAATCATAGCGCTCACGTTTGGGGTGAATTGTGAAGGGCTGATACCTTCCTTGTGGGGCTTTTACCATCCACTACTATCAAGCATTGCAGTCCTCCACACCTTCTAAAATGGCCGCCCCTCACTAGTGCCTTGAGCCATTGACTGCCTGCTAGCTGCCCACCGTGATTAGCTGCCTCTTCCCTCATCAGCCAATGAGGGATGCCAGCAGGTGGAAGCCAGCTCCTCCAGCAAAGGCCCACAGCTAAGGCCCTGTCCATGCCTTTCTGGATCAAGTAGGGCCTGGAGGGCCCCCACCTTTTTTGATCCCCTGAACCATGAAGAGCAGAGCCAAGAATTGCAGCTGGTGGCCATATGAACTTGTTCCCTGGCACCATCACGTTCTCCCCTCATCAACAAGTGAGTGATGGCTGAACTCTCGCATTACTTCCTTCACTACAAAACCTGAACTTAACTGCATTTCTCACTCTGACTCGCTGACTGAGCTATTCCCCTTTTCTTCATTGAATTTTGTGCCTTGTTTTTGATTTTCAAACATAGGTGTGTTTTTAACATCCTGCACCCCATATTTTGCATTGCATTTTGTGTCTTGTTTTTGATTCTCAAATCCAGGTGTGTTTTTTTAACATCCTGCCATCCTTATTTTGCATTGCATTTTGTGCCTTTTTTTAATTCAAAACCTAGGTGTGTTTTTAACATCCTGCACCCCATTATTTTTCATTGCATTTTGTGCCCCTCCTATAACCACTATGTCGCCATGGAAGTTGGCCTTGAACTGTGCAGTGCAGCCTCTCCTCTTTCCTTTAACAATCCCCTGCCAACCTAATGGCACTCACCAGCTCTCCTATCTTCTCCAACTGCTACACTATCACCTACCCTCCCTCTCTTACAAATTCTGGAAGGTAAAAACACAAAAAAGACTTTCTGAGTGCCAAACCTGGCATACCCATCGCAGTCACCTATGTCAGTGCAGCTTCCAGACAGGTCTTCAATGACATCCTTTTCTATGTCCTCTCCTATGATCTATGGACTCCTCATCTCCACTCTCCCCCTTTGACATCCTCTCCCATTAATTGTGGAACTAAAAGGCAAGTCCTCTTGTCCGGCTTCTCATCATCACTCTGCATAATTAATGTCTACCACACAGGCAATATATTGGTTTAGGGTATTCAATCCAACCTCTTCCTCTTTAACAGGCACCTGCCATCCCTCATTAACATCCTTCCTTCACCTGCCTCCCCCCACCACTCTCTCTGACCCTCCCCCACTGACTTTAGTACCATGCTCCTGTACTCCACCTCAGAAAACCTTCAAAGGCGAAGACCTCCTTCACGTGGCTACGCCTAATGCCCGCTCAGCCAACAAACACTCCACCGACATCTACCTCCTTCTTGAAGATACTGACCTCGACATTCTCGCTCTTACCGAGACATGGTTCAATGCCAACTTAGTCACTGCTTTTGACTCCCTTCTCCCTGATGGCTCCAGGATCATTTCCAAGCCACAACCCCACTGTGCTGGCGCTGGGGTTGCCTTATTCTTCCCTAAACCGGTTCTTTCCTCCATCATACCCACCCAGCTCTGCTCCTCCTTTGAGAGCCTGGTCTGCAGGTTGGTCATCTCTCCCTCCTCCTCTCTGACCATTGGCACTATCTACAGGCCTACCGGTATTACCACCCTGTTCCTCCCTGAATGGGCTGATTTATGTTCCTCTCAACCACCGTCAATCTCCTTCTCTTGGGCAATTTGACATCCAATTGGACTCCCATGTCATAGCATCCACTCTCTTCCTTGACCTATGCACTTCTCTATCCCTCTCCATTCCCCATTCTGGTCCAACCCACTCAGCAGGACATGCTCTGGATGCTCTTATACATTCTGACACCACCCCCCCTAAGGTCACAACACTCTCTTGGTCCGACCATTCTCTCATCTCTTTCTACCTGGGTCTACTCGGTCCCCTGACTGCACCTCCTCCAGCCCTGCCAACCTCATTCACGAACATCCATCTGATAAAATGAGTGTCAGCTGCTGGCTTGCATCCACCTTCATCCCATGCCCCCCGCCCCCCACTCCAGACTCTACCTCTGACTCTGCTCTCAGCAACCTCCATCTGGCAATTACTAACACTCTGGGCACTCTTGTCCCAGTCATGAGAATCCACCTGAAACATGTCGCTAAGCGGAATACCTGATTCTGACAAACGGGCCTGCTGCATGCTCCAAAGGCAATACAGACTCTCCATCTGTGCCAAGAAAAGGGCCCACATCCAGGCTCAGGTATCGGGTGCTTCCAGCAACACAGCTGAACTCTTTACAATCTGCTTGGAACTAGCCAACCCTTCTGCAGTGTCCTCTTCCCATCTTCCTTACCAGGCACTCTGCAATGCACTTGCTTCACACTTCACCACTAAAACTCTGGACATCCTGAGCATTCTTGCTACCCACTCGCCCATCCTCTCTTCCACCCCCCTGCCTCCCATGACCTCTCACAGTTCTCGTTCTTCCTCTCCTCCTTTCCCCCTGTCACACTCAATGAGGTTACTCGAGTGGTTCGCTCTATGAAAGTCTCCTCCAAACAGGTTTCCCTTTGCTCCTCTAGAATCATCAAGGACAACATTGGCTCTCTTGCCCCCACTCCTGCTGATTTCCGCAACCACTCTTTTGCTACTGGATCCTTCCCCCCCTCCCTCAATCTCTCCCTTGTGCTCCCCCTCCTGAAAAAACCTTCAACAGATCCTTCTTGCCCAGCTAACTACTACCCTTTTTCTTTTACCCCCTTCCTTGGGAATCTTCAGGAGAAGCTAACCTTTCCCCAACTTACTTCACACACTGAACTTGTTGGAAGTCTCTATGACCATCAATCTGGATTCTGAGCATCCAGAGGCATGGAAACCTCTCTTCTGAACACTGCTGAAGAACTGCTTGCATCCATTCATTCCATATCTCCAGCTGTCCTCTTTCTACTTGATCTCTCATCTGCCTTTGACATGGTCAACCACTCTATCCTCATAAAACGACTGCAGGATACCCTGGGTATCTCTTAGCGGGCACTGAACTGGCTGACATCTTTTCTAACTGATCATCCATTCCAGATTATTCTGGACACCTTCTCCTCACCTACCTCCTTCTCCAACTGTCGGGTCCCCCAGGGCTCCAACTTTTCACCCTGGCTCTTTAACATGGAACTCACTCCCCTACTCACTCCGGGCTAATCAAACTTACCCCAGCTTCAGACGAAACATACAGAAATGGATTAGAACCAATGACGCTCACACAACAATTTAGTGTCAAATAACAGATTAAGCCACTACCTGCCACCATATAAATTGGCACCGAAACTTCACCTCTCACTGCTTTCTGTAATGCAACTGTATATATTGTAATGTATTGTATATATCTTTAAGTGTTTGTCGGTAACCTGTGACCGGTAATTCTATGACTGTAATTCTGTGACTGTAACTCTATGTATCATCAAGCCTTAAGCCTCCTTGTACTGCTTGCGCCCAGTTACCCTCGGGTTTGGTGCACCATATAAAAACAATAAACAAACAAACAAGCAAACACTTACCTTGTTCCACTGGCTCGCATCATTTCCTCTTTACCCCCACTTTTCAGTGCTATGCAGGTGACTCTCAACTCTTCTTCACACCTCCTGCTGACTCTCTTGCTTCTTCCATCATCGCGGACTGCCTATCTGCCATCCAGTCCTGGAGCACTTCCAATGATCTCTGCCTCAATGCCAGCAAGACTGAGATCCTTACTATTGGGACCCCAGCTCCCTCCTCCTTCCCCTCACTCGTCATCCTCTATGGGCTATCCCCTTCCTTTTCATATGAAGCCAGAAAACTTGGAGTCATCTTCACCTCCTCTCGATCCTTCCTCCCTCACATCCAGGACATTGCCAAGTGTTACTCACCGGTGAGATGAGTGCGTGGAACCGGGGAGTAGACCCAAAAACCAGGAAATTGCTTGAAGAGCTTTGGGTAGAGCCTCCACCCAAGCCTCCTCTCTGTGAGGGAATAAGACCTTCAAAATGATATGACCTCTTGCTGTAATTAACCAGGCAAGTGGACTGATCACCCAGAAGGGCGGGGAGAACGCACCGCCACGAACCAGGCTGTAAAGGAAAGAACAACAAGTAAGTAATACGAAGGTAACACTTGTCCCCTGTAAGTCTTACTAATCGATGGAATACCTGAGCTTTTTCCCCCCGTAGTATGGAAGTATGGCACAAAACCGGGAATCACCTAGGAATATAACAAGACTTAGAACCTAACTGATTTAAACTATGACACAATTCAGGAGGTGGGCAGGATCTTACCAGTGGAGAAGGACTGAAGGATTTGAGGAGTTCAGAACACAACGACAGGGATAAAATAAGAAAAAGGGAAATGTTAGTAGGATACTAATACCCGGGCGGCACGAGGTCGCACTGGATTCGGGATGGTGCACAGCTGCAGAGCGTCCTTAAGTGCACAGGAAAAACAAAGTTCAATCCAAAAGTTCCGTTCGTAAGGCAGAAAAGTCTTGTCCTCTGGTAAGGTGAGGGAATAGACTCTGCCGGCTGGTATCTTGGCCCCTGGTAACAGGTCTATCGGACAATCATAGGGCCTATAAGGAGGCAATTGATCTGCCCTGCCCTTATTGAACACATCCCGAAAGGATTCGTATTCAGGAGGAATGTCTATACTGGCGTCATGAGCGATGGTGCCTATGACAGACAAGGAAGCCACCAGAGCTTGACAAGAAGACTCCGAGCATACATACGTGTCCTGAAAACAGTGTTCATTACACTCCAAAGAAGGGAAGCAAACACTCTTCTTTACCCAATCAATAGCAGGGTTGAGGGTTGTGGTGTTGCAACCACGGAATACCCAATATGACCTGATATTGAGGAGCCTTGATTAGATCGAATGAAATCGATTCAATGTGTCCGTCTTCGGTCTTCATGCTGGCAAGGGAAGTATTCTGTGTGACCAAGCCGGATACCAAAGATGTACCATCCACAGTATGAACCCTCTCGGGTTGTGCCTTGGGTAGAATGGACACATTGTTTTTTGCAGCATAGTCATAGTCCATATAGTTCCCTGTAGCTCCTGAATCAATGATAGCCAAGGAGGAGAACGTAGTGTCTTCGGTCGTGGTGAATAACACAGGAAGACCGACAGGAGCAGACGAAAAACCCTGTGAGTCCAAGGAAAACACTCCCGGCGTAGGGACTCTATCTATCACCGGGATTTGGCGTTTCCCGCCTTTTTGACTGGTTTTTTGGGATAGTCTTTCAGTTGGTGTTCTGAAGACCCACAATACATGCACAAATTATGTGAACGTCGATATTCACGTTGTGCGGGAGTCAAAGGGCCCCTCACTGCCCCTATCTGCATGGGTTCTGGAGTTGGAGCAGGAGGAGTAACTACGTCTGCTGGAGAGGGGGTAAGGACCGGGGTTTTATGTTCCCCTCTTCTTTCTGACCTTCAGGCATCTATTTGTAACACCAAGTCTAACAGTTCACCGAAGGAGGTCGGAACGACCGGTACTGTGGCTAGGATATCTTTTAATTCTTCAGACAACCCCTGGTAAAACACGGCTGATTTCTTCTCTTCGGGCCAGTCCGTTTCAGCAGCTAGCTGATTGAATCTGGTGAGATAAGAAAAAAGAGAAGAAGTGCCTTGTCGTAGACTCAGCAACTCCAGGTCCGATGCTTGAGATTTGTAGCGGTTATCAAACACCTTATTCATGGCCAAAATGAGTTTGTCCCAGTCATAGAGGATGTAGCTGTTGCACTCAAGCAAAGGGTTGGCCCACACAGCCGCTGTACCCCCGAGATGGGAAAGAATAAAGGCTGCCTTGGTGGTGGAGTTTGGAAAAGCGGTGCGCCGACACAAGAAATGTAGTTTGCATTGATTTATGAAAGTCCGGTATTGTTTTGGGTCTCCAGTGAAGCGTTCCGGAGGGGCCAACGGGAATTGTGTGGCCATCAAAACCGGGGCCGCAGAAAACGCTGAAGCGGAAGCTGAAGGTAAACCAGAACCTGAGGCGGCCGCACCCACCATGTCTACCCCCAGTGTTGGGGAGTTTGAATACTCCGTAAGCTGTCGATCCTTTGATGCATGGCGTCATGAGCCATTGTCATGTCAGACCGTAACTCAGACATTAAATGAAATAAGGCGGCCAAAGGATCAGCTTCATCCATGGCTTCTGTTTTTGTTACTCACCGGTGAGATGAGTGCGTGGAACCGGGGAGTAGACCCAAAAACCAGGAAATTGCTTGAAGAGCTTTGGGTAGAGCCTCGACCCAAGCCTCCTCTCTGTGAGGGAATAAGACCTTCAAAATGATATGACCTGTTGCTGTAATTAACCAGGCAAGTGGACTGATCACCCAGAAGGGCGGGGAGAACGCATCGCCACAAACCAGGCTGTAAAGGAAAGAACAACAAGTAAGTAATACGAAGGTAACACTTGTCCCCTGTAAGTCTTACTAATCGATGGAACACCTGAGCTTTTTCGCCCCGTAGTATGGAAGTACGGCACAAAACCGGGAATCACCTAGGAATATAAAAAGACTTAGAACCTAACTGATTTAAATTATGACACAATTCAGGAGGTGGGCAGGATCTTACCAGTGGAGAAGGACTGAAGGATTTGAGGAGTTCAGAACACAACGACAGGGATAAAATAAGAAAAAGGGAAATGTTAGTAGGATACTAATACCCAGGCGGCACGAGGGTCGCACTGGATTCGGGATGGTGCACAGCTGCAGAGCGTCCTTAAGTGCACAGGAAAAACAAAGTTCAATCCAAAAGTTCCGTTCATAAGGCAGAAAAGTGTTACCACTGGTGACTGAAGAATGAAGGTAACAACCAGTCGGGATGGCAGTTCCAAAGTAAGGTAAATTGAAGGCAGGCAAGGTCTGGCACGAATGAAGGTAACAACCAATCGGGATGGCAGTTCCAAAGTAAGGTAAGTCGAAGGCAGGCAAGGTCTGACACACTAGCGGACAGCGACTATGGCAAAAGCGTGTAGAAGAGAAGTCCGGGAGAAAACAGGGTTCCGGTACACGTGCAGGCGAAAACAAAGACAAAACCTTTTTCTAGCGGGGTCCGTGGAAGCAAAACAGAGGTTTGGTACACAGAAAGGCAAGTCAACAAGGGAATTCCAATAGCGGGTCCAGTAAACAATCCGAGTCGATTCCGTAAAGAGACAAAGGGTTTGGCACTCGAAGGAGGAACTTCTAAATGCCGGGAGTAGCTGTAAACAGAAGCGGCGTCCTGGCTGCAACCACGGATTACATCAGTGAGGGAGGCGAGGCAAGCCAATGCGAGGCTCTACAGCCTCAGCACCCACTGGCCTATGCTATTGTAGACCTGCACTTACCCGCTTATTACAGCTCAAGGCTACCTAGCACTTACTATACTTGGCACTTACACCTGCTTCTCACCCACGAGCATGGACACTACAGCACCTTCCCCCACTCCCTCGTCCCCTTCTTCTCTCTACACTTGCACGTTCTGAATATTCACAAGGCATAGTAGGTTTGGCTTTATCATCCAGTGTATATATTGTTTTTCAATCCCATGTAACCTCGCTGTTGCCATTTAAGCTCTTTGAAACACAATTTACTTGTTGTATAAGCACTGAATAAAAGTACAATAAATAGATAAATAGATAAATAAAATGCAAAATGCTTTCTGTCTACATTTACCTACAGTTTTGGGTTTGTTTTATAGATTACATGTTCAGAGTATGGAAAGGAGATGTGGAAATCTTCCACAATGTATTTTGGAAAATGTGAACACCATTGACACTTACATACAATTTACAGCAGAAGCATTGGTATGCGTTGATTTCAACAAATTAAATTACATGCTGTAATTATTAAAATATTATGACAAAAAGTATATTTGTTGTTTAAAATGTTTATGGAGTGGGGTAAGATGTTAAAATGGGTGGTGGTTTGGGGGGGTTTACAAGCATAGGGAAAAAAGGGGTTTGAGGGCCCAAAATAAAAAAAAATGTATAAAACATTCAATATTTCTCATTATAACATTTTTGTTATTACAGCATTCTCTGTAATTTAATTTGTTGAAATCATATGTAACTGAAGAATGTGACAAAAAAATTCAATTTATGGATGTAAAAATGTGTGTAATCACTAATCAATATTCTACAAATATCTTCCACAAAGAAACCGACAGAAACAATGTGTTGCATCGCTTGAGCTTCCACCAACCAAGTTTCATGAGAAATGTACCTTATGGCCAAATGTTCAGTGTAAGGAGGATAGTGAGCTACACACAAGATTATGATCATCAACTAGAGATCATGGGGACTACATGTCTGTCTTGAGCATATGGAACCGAGGAGATCAGAGCATCAAAGCGAAACCTGTCTGGTATAGAACAAGATGAGATTATGTTTGAATCAGCAACAGAGCATTTATTTCAAGAACTTCCCATGTTTGCAAATAAATACAGAAAGATTTTCAGAGATTATTGGTGAAAACCAGACATACTTCTCAGCCCACAGAATTCAAAAGGACAGGCAATTTTTCTTGCATGCACTGCTCGAATTGTAGTTTCATAAATAAAGGTAATGTGATATAGCATCCAGGAACAGGTGAAAGTATTAAGATACACAGTTTTGCTACTTGTGATACATGTAATGTGATATATACAATTAGGTGCCCTTGTGGAATATATTACGTTGGACAATAAACAAGAGAGTGTAAACGTTGATGAAACGAGCATCGATCATGTATTCACACTAAGAATGCAAACTCAGCAGTGGCGCAACACTGGACAGAGAAGAGACACAACATATCCCAAATCCGATTTCAAGTGGTAGAAGTTGTGATGAACAGAAGCCCATATGATGATCTGGCAAAGAGAAACTTATTGGATAGAGCTATCTGATTCTTTGGCTCCCTATGGAATTAATGAAGAGATCAATTTTGGGTGTTATCTGTGAGGAATTCAGTATTAGCGCTTTGAAATTATTTGCAAAGGTTTGAGTATTTACATGAACATTTGAAATGAAATTGTAGTATTGTGTAGCTTAGGGGTAACAACACTGAGGATTTAACTATGACAATGTACTTTATATCAGAAATCAGTTCTTATTGTTTCTACCAGGATCAATATTGCCCATAAAAGGGCCGCCTGACCCGCTGAGCAGCCTGCTTGTGCAGACTCCGTAGCTGCTGGAGGAGCAGAAAGAGGTTTACGAGTGTGCTCCCCTGCAGCAAGGTTGTGCACTGTGCCACACCCCTCACAGAAGAGAAGGAGCAGCAGAGAGCCAGGTGTGGGGTAACCATGCTTCATCCAGTGGAAGGAGAGAGCCTGTGGCCAGGGATGTCATTTAGGGGTTGCCAGGGGTCGCACCTGCGACCCCTGCGGTCTCCCTTGCTCCCACTGTGGTCTCCCTTGCTACCCCTAAACAATAAAATAACAAATAAATAAAAACATTTTCTTTTTTCTTTTTTAAATTAAATTGAGGCTCCTGTGCTTTGCCAGCAGCATGTGGCTCTAGAGTGGCTGGTTTTCTGATAGCTATAGCCATTAAGATAGCTCAGTGGGTTGAGCGCTCACTGATGCAATGTGTGTGTGATCTGCAGGTTGCAGGTTTGACTCCCATCGAGGTCAACTCAGCCTTTCATCCTGCTGAGGTTGATAATTGAGTACCAACACAGGTCAGGTAATATTGTATGTATATTTGTTCTGTATGAATCGCTTAAGCGTAAGTCCTATATAATAACACATCATTATCATTTGGCCTTGGACTTCTGCTTGCATTCTCAGTAATTAGGTAATATGGGCCTAAATACGCTGATACTAATGATACATATGGCGATCCATTCTTGAATAAATGTATATCACTTTACAGTTATATCATAACAATATTCTTTGTAGTGTACTTAGAAACAATCCTATGTGATATCACTTCCTGTTGGTTAAAGGGGTGTTCCATTGCTTCCTGTGATGTCACTTTGGGGTGGGGTCAAATGTCTTCACTTCCTCTGATGTCATCAGAGGTCAAGGGTTGTGTGATGTCACTTCCGCTACCCCTGGCATTTTGGTGAAATGATGTCCCTGCCTGTGGCCACTGTGGTGAATAGGGAAGGATCCTATCCCACTGGGAGCAAGAGACACAGACTGGAATGGTCCCACTGAGCCCCCAGTAGACAGGAGTTGAGGAGGGGGGCTGCAGTAGTGGGGGGATCCCAGCCTGACCTCCACCAGGCGGGAAAGAGTTCCCTCAACAGGGAAGGGGCCTAGATAGGAGAGGCAACTAACTTTGGGAGGTTGTCCACCAGGGAGGTCCACAAGCAAGGGTGCTGGGTGTGTGAAGCTGCTGGGGCAGTCAGAAAAGTTGTGTCACCTGGGAGATGGATCCAGCGGAGCGGGCCCCTGACCCCACCCCAGCACTAGTGCGTGAACACGCAGCACATAAGGGACCAACTACTGGATACAAAGAGAGCCCAGGGGGGTCCCCATTACAGAAGACTTCCTGAGGCTCAGAGCGTAGGGCAGTTAAGCAGATGTCAAATGCCAAAACAAAAGCCTTGAAACAGGCAACGTCCTCTGGGGACGTTCTGGGCACCCTCCCCACCATATTTGGCCCGAGTAAAATGAGGGGAGCAAATAAGGCATCACATGACATGGCGGATCATTGAGAATCTATGGAGACAGAGGAGGTCGAGCCCATTTCACTGCAAGACCTCCACAGCGATCTGATGTCCCTCGAAACGTCACTCATTAAAGCATTTCAAGAACAATTCCAATTAATGATATCAGACCTCACTTGACCTTAACAGAAATAAGACAGGAAGTCGGCCAGCATGGAGAGAGGACAGACCTCCTTGAAAGCGGACTCCAGGAAGTGGCCATGGTACCGCATGTTGAAGCCATGGAGCGACTGACAACGCAAAATTTGGAGTTGCAGATGGAAGACATGGAGAACCGATCACAGAGGATCAACATGAGGCTAAAAAAATCTGTCTGAGACTGTCTCAGATAAGGACTTAAAGGGGGAAGTCCACAGGACGTTTGTGGACCTCCAGGGATATATGAGCCCAGAAGAAATTGAATTGGACCAAATTCATAGAACCACCAGAATGGCAAGGGACTGCAATGGCAGGCTGAGGAATGTTTTGTTGGCCTTTTTGCGGTACACTTAGAAGGAAGCGGTGCTGCGAGCAGCTAGGGTGAAGGAACCAGTGCTATACCAAGGTTCAGCGATATCCTTATTTCAGTATATTATTTATTTATTGATAATATGCTTACAACAATAAAAGTTTTGCATATTAAAACACAATAACCTTCCATAATATCAACACATCACTATTAAAACACCAATATTCCATTTGATCATTCTTTTAAAATAGCTAATATCATCGCATAAAATTTCATCATATAAAAAATTAAATTCAAGTCATTCCCATCAAGCATCCAGATATCACCCATGTTGCAGTTGTGCGTAGTATTATCATATGCCATGAAGTGTTTACTGCGTAGCTCTACAAGGCTTTCACACTCACATATTATATGGTGTGTTGTTTCTAATTTATTTATACCACATAATCTGCAGTATCTATGCTCTTTTTGTATTCCAACGTTTGCTCCTAGTATTTCCAAGATATCCTTATTTCAAGATCTGGCAGGCAGCACCCTGATCAAAAGGAGGCAGATGGGTGCGGTGGTAACAGAGCTGGCCCGCAGAGGAATCTGCTATAAATGGACCTTCCCCTTTGGACTGTTTTTGAATGGGACAGGGCTCAAAAGCGCATCAGGAGTGAGCCAAGAGTGAGCCACTCCTGCAACTGGATGCAGCAACGAACCCCCAAGATGATCATTCTCCCCAGCCGGAGAACCGAAGGAGGCCTTGACCCTGGGAATGGGTGACAGCGGGAGAACGATGCAGGTGAAGAGCCATTTTGTGGGGCCTGCAACCTAAGGCTGGGAGGAAAGGCGGGGGGGAATATCAAGTGAAGGATAGTAGCAAGTAATGTGGTGCATGCACGTAGACCTGCTTAAAGGCGATGGTAGGCTAGGATGGTAAAGCTTTTGGCTGTCAGAGTGCCAGAGGACATTACATCTTGGTTTCAGTTAGAGCGGCAACACCTGTGAGAGAAATGAGGTGTGGAGGAAGGGTAGCGATGTCAAGGGGGAAGGGTGGGTCGATAGACATCCCTGAGTTAGGGGGATGGAACGGGGAGGGTATAGGTGAAGGGGAGGGAGGGAGCGCACCGGAGGTTGCGGACCAGAGCTGAGTGGATTTGGGAAGGGGCCATACACTGAGCAGGGGATGGGGCAAACACAAGAGTCTGGAAGAGGGGGCAATGAGGGAGGTGACAAAGCATTGGGAGACACCGAACGAGGGGCACTATAGGGAGAGATGGGGAGGCGCACCAGGATGATAACTGTTCAAGTGGTCGACACATAATGTGAGAGGGCTCAACTCCCCTCTCAAGAGGAAAAAAAAATGGAGCATTCCACTAGGAAATCCATCTAGACATACTTTCAATTCAAGTTAAATGGAAATCATATAGTGCCTCCTTTTGATTTATATTGGCCTAAGCCTAGTCGCTCTATGGGGAAAACCGCGTTGCAAAGTTCTGATTTTGGATCGACTTTGCCGCCATTTTAGAGTCATCCGCCATTTTGATTTGTGTTTGTACGATTCTCTGTTCTAAAATGGTGGACTGTGTTTTCAACTTGCAACTGAGCCTCCCGACCTTTGAGTTCTGTTAATGTTTAGGCTGTCCGAGAGCCAACTGTTTAGACAAGGTAAAGAGACCTTGCGCTCCATATGAACGGCCATCTGAGTAATGTCTGCACACATAAGATTTATCCTTGTATAAATGTTGGGACAATGAAGAACACATCTAAAGCTTAGACACAGACCGAACTGCATTGTGTTGGAATATAGACTGAGGCTTAGATACACCACCATTGTATCGCCATGGAAATGCAAACTCATGCAATCCTTTTGCATGTTATTGTATAAGCTGTATGTGAACTAGGCACATACTCTAGACCAAAGATTATTAACATGAAGAGGGGCTGGTCAATATTATTTGAAATTGTATAAAGGCATGAATGTTCAGATGTCCAGCACTCTCTCTCCTCTCTTTGACGGGCTGGTACTCATTGCGGGGTGTTGAGAGCCAGATAGCTAGCTATCTGTATCTGTGTTTCTTTGTAAACTGTTCAGTTGATTAAAAGATCTGTGAATCTTTATAGCCCGTGTTTGGTGCATTTCATTTGTGGTACTCAGCCTCGATATTTCTTTGCTTTAACATTCAGGAGACCCATCTCCTGTGGAAAGATCAGGCAAGAATAAGACTGACGGACTTCTCTAGAATCTTACACACCTCCAGACCGGCTAAGGAAAGTGGGGTGGCGTTGGCCATTAGAGATGGGATGGACCTCAGGATAAAAGCCTCTAAGGTGGATAGAGGAGGCAGATTTGTAATTGTATTGGTGGACTATGCGGGGGTCACATACACACTAGCCTCAAACTATGTGCCTAATGCACGGAAGTGGGATTTTTTGAGGAAGCTTTTGAATACAGTGGAGGAGTATGCACAGGGACATGCAATCATGATAGGCTATTTTAACCTGGCATAGTCCCGGGAACTAGACAGGATTTGGGGGGGACCGCATATGGGGGTTGTTTGAAGCCCTTGGTTTACGGAATGTCTGGATGGGGGTTCATGGGTTCCATGTAATAATGGGACACCCCCACAACCCCCAAACCCTTTTTTTAAACTTCTTTTTTTTCCTGCCCCTGCCCCTATATATATGGTCACCCATATAATATCGCAACAACCTTTTCCCTGCAATATTATATACGGCGACCATATATATGGGGATAATATTACCTGTTACCGGTTCATGGTTACAGGGAAGGCTACACATTCTTTTCCACTGTACACGGGACACAGTCCCGCATTGATTATATATGGGTGTCAGACCCCTTGCCGGGAGCAGTCTCGGACATCGATGTATGCCTTCTTGGATTTGCTGACCACGCTGTGGTAATGATGGACCTGTGCTTGCCGGGACATAGACCAGGGCTCTGCGGTTGGAAGGTACCGGGGGAGCTCCTGCGGGATCTGGTCATAAGGGGGGAACTGGATCAGGGACTTCTTTGATTTAAACAAAGCCTCACACACAGGGCAGGGCATCCAATGGGACACTTTAAAACCAAAACTAGAGGTGATCTCATTACCTTAAAAGCACAGAGGGACAAACAAATGAGGCTACTCGAGACCCAGCGGGAGGCTGAGGTGGAAGTGAATAGGAAACGAGCGATTGATGCCCACTCCAATAGGTCAATGGGAGAATACCGCCAAGCGGTGGGTCAGCTTCCTGTCCTTAGAACTAAGAGGGTGGTGAGGTTGCTAATGTTTGTCCACCAGTGTTTCTATGCAAAGGGCAATAAGGTTGATACACTCATAGCGTGGCTACTGAGGTGGGCAGCTGGCAGCAATACCATCACTGTATATTGATGACCAAGGTCTCTGTCACTTCACACCGAGGGGATACATGAGTGTTTTGCTAGCTACTATGAGGGCTTGTACTCATCTCAGAATCCATCGACCATTTACAGGCGGACTTCCTGGACAGGGTACATCTCCCCTCTCTCTTAGCAGATGTAAGGATGACATTAGGGCAGGAGATCACTGAGGAAGAGGTGTGGAGGGTCATAGCAGCTCTTCCCCCCCCATAAACTCCATGGGCGGGATGGCTTTACGGCAGCTTCCCATAAGACATTTGCGAGATCCCTGGTCCCCCACCTTACCCACCTATTCAACCACTTACGGGAGTCTGGCATCATTTCAGCATCGCCGGAGGAGGCAAAAAACACCCTCATCCCTAAGCCTAACAAAGATCACATGAGGTGTTCATCGCTAAGGCCAATAGCGCTAATAATCATGGATGCTAAAATATAAACCTAAATCTTGGCCAATAGGCTAGAGGGCCACCTACCGGCTCTAATGCACCCGGATCAGTCAGGGTTAGTACACAGGCAGCAGATAATCGATAATATCAGACAAGTAGCACACCTGATCGAGAAGGCCCACAAGACCTCCACTCCCACAGTCCTCTTATCCCTCGACACAGAGAAGGCCTTCAACTGTGTAGAGTGGTCTTTCTTGTTTAAGCTGATGGAGAAGATGGGTTTGGGAGAGCACTTCCTACAAATGGTTATTGCCAATTACTTTACGTCAGCAGCTCGTCTCTTGGTAAATGGGTGCCTGTCTTGGAGAATTCAGCTAAGCAGAGGTACCAACCAGGGGTGCCCTCTATCTCCCCTAATATATGCAATATATGTGTAGCCACTGTTGCATTCAATGGGGGAGTCTGGCGAGGTGCACGGAATACCCTTTGGCAGAATCCAGCATAAAATAGCCGCTTTTGTATATACCAGTGGGGGTAACATGGATGTCATTTGGGGGTTGCCAGGAAGTTCTCTCCTGTACTCTCCTTTGTTAAACCTGAAAAATAGAAATACAAATAAAAGTTGTTTTATTGAAGCTCCTGGGTTGGGGCCAGAGCTGTGCGGATCTTTGTTTCTAGAATGGCCGGCTTTCTTGTTCAGGCCTCTTAACACTGAGCAGTAATAAGAAAGAACAGGAATACCAAATAATGTGTCTTTCTGCAATTCTATGCAATAATTGCTAGACTCATTAAAGATTTATTTCAGGAACACTTCAGGGAGTGAGTAACTGTTTTAGTCTGTTTTAAACAACTCACATTCACAATGCAGCCAAAAACGTCCAACAGGGATTAAGAGTAAAATAAGCATCCCTTTTGGATTATGTATTTTGCTTTTTACAAATTTTAGTTATAGCATATTTTGTTCTCTGTTACAATCATCACAATACATTCCTCTCGGTGTACTTGGTCACTTAACAGAATCCTTGCGCCTAAAAGCTTGTGTACAGTGTAGAAATGTTTGACCATAGCACATAAAGTGGCCCATGATTACATTGTGCCACACTTAATGCTTTGTTGTAATGTGTCTATCTTTCCTATCTCCATGGCATGCTGTTTGTTGGAATGTATAAGGTAACAAGTACCCAGAGTACGGGATGACATGTGAGTGTGCTGCTTTCCCTGCACTACGATAATTCTTTAATGCAAATAAAGCCTGAAAAGTGCATCCACGCAGGTTAGACATGTGGCCATTTTTTGCACCAGATCTGCAGATGATGTGCCCTGCTGTTTAAGCTCAATTACTAGTTTAATGGTATCCAATACAGAGTGTAATTTGCTTTCTTACTTTGAGAACATTCAGACATGTAATTGCTCAATTTACTATAGCTACAGCTGGTAAAATAGCTCAGTGGGTTGAGTGCTCGCTACTGCGATGTGTGTTATCTGTAGGTTTGAATCCTGGCAAAGCCAATTCAGCCTTTCATCCTTCGGAGGTTGCTAAATGAGTACCAACACATGTTGGGTGATATTGTATATATATTAGTTCTATATAAAGCGCTTAAGCATAACACAATATTATCATTTGGCCTTGGACATCTGCTTGCATTCACAGTAATTTGGTAATATGGGCTTATACACACTTATATTAACAATACATATGGTGATCCATTCTTGCATGAAATATATATCACATTACAGTGATATCATAACCGTACTTTTTGAAGTGTACATAGGAACAATGCTATGTGATGCCACTTCCTGTTTTGTCAAGGGGTGAAAGGTTGTGTTCCATCGCTTCCCGTGATGTCATCAGAGGTCAAGGGACATGTGATGTCACTTCCGCTACCCCAGACATTTTGTTGAAATGATGTCCCTGGGGAGTAAGAGATGAAGGATTAACCATTTTCTACAGATGTGCCCAAGGAGGGAAGGAGGGATGGTGCTCCCAAATTTCCAACTGTACTACGATACATGCACAAGTGGTTTTTCGCAGCAAAGGGGCAAACAGTGTCCGGCAATGGACTGGGTGGTGGCGAGGCACAATCTGGGGGAGGGACTGTGGTTACTGCGACAGCATAGGCCAAGGCACATGTACCTGAGTGCTATCACGAGGCTAGTGGCAGACATGTGGGACAGGTTGGCAGGGAAATACGGGATCATGACATTCCCCTATCTTTAATAATCCACATTTTTCACTGGGAACAGAACCAGGGTCATTTACTCAATGGCGAGAAGGAGGATGCTAGAAACTGCAGGACATGTTTCAGGGCCCAACTATTAGACCCTTTACTGACTGTAAGTAATGCTTCTAGGTGGGCAAAAACGAAAGGCTGCAGTATTTCCAGATGCAGCACTGGCTCCAAGACCCAGTGGTCAAGGCGGCTATAACTCACCGGCCCACACCTTTCAAAAAGTTGCTCCTAACACATGATGGGTCAAAGGGCCTGATATCTAGTCTCTACAAAATACTAGATGAGGCCATACTCTGGTCTGCAAGATCCTATATGGAACAGTATGAAAAGACGATCTGGAATTAAATAAGCAGGGACGACTGGGAGAGACTCTGGGGGCTGACACCAAAGTTGGCTAAAGCATCACAACTACAGGAATGTTGGTATAAACTGCTATATAGGTGACATCATACTCTGCCTCGTCTCCACAGGATCTACCATGGGTCCTCACGGAGTGTTGAAGGGGGTGTGGGGAGGTAGGCACGTGGTCCCACATCTGGTGGAGGTGCCCCAAATGTGAACCTTTCTTGAAGGTAGTGCAGGAATCACGTTTGGGTCTTTAGGGAAAATGCATGGACACCTCTGGAGGAGGTATTACTGGGATTGAATGGAGGGACCATGGAAGGTGTGGGCAGAGGAAGAAGGAAGGCTCAGACTATGCTGACTTTAGTGGGGATGTAAATCATAGCACAGCGGTGAAATGGAACAGCCTTTCCCACGCTCCAAGACTGGCTTCGCAAGGTTTGAGACTTCGTGGCGTTTGAATGTTCAACATGTGCAATGAACAATAACTACCTCGCTTTGTCAGAGATTGCGGGGAGGTTTGGTCCTTTTTAAAAGAAGATTACAGAGCTCAATGGTGCCCCCAACACCTGAAAATATTGGACATACTAGATGGGATGAATCGATCATGGTCCCTACCGGACAGACGCCTATATTGGCCCTTAGAGGGAAGAGGGGGAGGAAGCTTGGATGAGAGAGGAACAGGGATGGATGGAGGGGGGTAAATATGGAGTTGTGCCTGCATTACCTGTTTCTTACTTGTTGAAAACTAATAAAAGGAATTTAAAAACATAATATTGCCTATATTTCTTCCATATGCCTTACACCATGTTTTGGACAATTGAATGAGATAGTAAAGTACACATTGCTTGTGACTCTTGAGGTTAACAATGGGTATATTTTGTTTACATACCACATGAATATTTATATGGATAGTTTTACGATTTAGTATTTTTCTGCACATGATACCGATTAAGCTCTTGTATGACAGCGAATCGATATTAAAACAGAAATGTTCTATTTAAGGCGTTCCGCACACTTAGTTCAACAAAATGGCTGACATTATTTGCATCATGACGCGCAGTACGCATGGTTGTATACTGTTTGCCCGTGGTCAATTCGGCCGCGAAGCCAATTTTGCCATTGCATAATCCTCATAATGAAAAAACGCCACCCACCCCCAAACACTCCCCCACTTACCCCCTACTTACCTTATTTATGGCTGCTTTCTCACTGACCCTGCAGCATCAGATCGGTCCATTTTACGCGGGTCGTATCCGACGCTGCTTTTTTCTTTTTGTTCCCGTCCCCTGCCTCCAAACCTCTGGAAGCGGGGGACACCCCTGCTGCCCCCAAAAGCCATCACTACACAACATGTCGAGCGGGGGACACCCCTGCAACCCTCGCTCACCATGTTTGGTAGTGATTACCCAAACTTGATAGTTTACAAACGATCAAATGGTACCTGCCTAATTTGGTCAAATTCACCATACATTGATTTGTAAACGATCAATTTGGGAAATTGCGTACGCATGACATCATCCCGCTGATGAAGTGACGCGAGGGTTTATAGATTATATTAATAGATCACATTAATATTACTAGGATCATTTCCATTAGTGAGCACACAATACCCAGTGAGTACCAGTAAACACGTCAGTAAATTTAAAACAAACAAGCAGTATTTAAAGCTGACACATTCCATTGAAGACGTTCCGTAGCTATCAGCTAAACAGATAATGTTTGCATCATGAGGCACTGAGCGGGAAACGTCATCACATTCATGACATCATGCGAGTGCCTGCTGTGCCATTATATTAAAAGGTCAGGTGGAAACAGTGGTTTTTATTTTTTTGAATGACGCACAGGCACAAAGTAAGGCAGAGTTAGAGGGATGACTTCCATATTAACTTTCCATGGAGAAGGATACTTGCTAATGCTATTCTGCTCGTAGAAAGACTGCACCAAACAAACTTGTTTTGACTGTTGTTTAAAATACACAGCTTTATTTTGTTGTGGGAGTTGTCAGAGACAGGTAGATCATCTGCATGATGAAGTATGTGTGTTTTTAATATAATATGGATTATGGCAAAGTTGTGACAAATGTATATGCTTTTCTCTTCTTGTTTTCCTGTGTTTTTCCAATGTTGTTTGCTTTTGTTTGTCTTGTTATTTTTTCTAGATTTGAAAATGGAATGATGTTAATTATAAGTGGGTAAAGGTTTTATGGCCCTGAGGACAGACTATTGTCCGAACTGCATTGGCTAAACCAAATAAGTTTGTGAACACTGCCTCCCTCATTGAGAAGAATAATTTGTGCACATTTTGCGGAGACTGCTTCAGTGGTTATTCTAAATATTTTCTGAAGTGGAGTGTTACTCTTCATTGAAATACAAATGAAATGAAGCTCCAATTGAGCGATGTGAGAACCTGTGCGTTTCTGAATGAGTCCTTCAGAATGTTGTGCTTGAGCTGTGTCATATTGTTCCACATAATTTATTCAGGGGTGTGAGCACCTTTATATTGTTGTAGTTCAAACATGCGTGTCTACCTTCAAGCAGAAGTTGAGAAGGACTCCTGCCCAGCTGGGGGCATTGTGCATGTTAGAATGTTCTGTGTATATATTTAACAAGCCTCTCATTTAACAAGCCTCTCTGCAAAGGGAGAGTTGCAGCTGAGCAGTGAAGAGGGGCGTTATATGAACCTACAAATAAATATTTATTTGGAAACATATTTGGGTGTCTCCTAACTCATTGAAACCCCACAGAGAGCTATAACTTCAGTGGATGAGCCACTAATTATTAACACGTTCAATCACTCTATGGGTAAAATGGTGCATGTTCTGTTCAAACATTTGGTGAGTTTCAAATGTTGTAATCAATGGTTTCGAAAGCTAACATTCCTAGTTCCCTCTCCCACTCCCCTGCTAATGCCCCCCTCTGCCTCTTGACTGGCTGCCTGGTTCCTTTAGATTCATACAGGACGCCTGCCCCCCCCGACCGGTCCACCGCTGCACTTGGTCTCCTCTGAACCCCCCAACCTGGAATTAACCTTCTGGGATCCCTCCCCTGCACTGGCCTGGCTGGGCCTGCACCCCTTGAGCCTTTCCTGCTGCGTTCCTCGCACTTAGCACATGGGCCTTCTGCCCCATGCACTCTCTTCTTTCCCTGGCTCTGTCCGCTGGCACTCGCCTAACCCACCGGCACTTCCCTCCTCTCCCCCACACTTCTGTTTACTACACTTGCACAATTCATATGTCAAAAGGCCTAGAACCCGTTTTTTGTTTTTTGTTTTGTCATCCCTGCCCCCCCCTTGTCTTGTTGTGCTTTGAAACACATTGTGTATAGGCGCATTATAAAAACCCAATAAATTAATACATAAATAAGTGAGTATGTAATGGGAGTAATGCCAGGGTGGGCATATAGTGTGAAACTTGTATAATGTGAGTGAGCAACAATGAGAAGACAGTATATTGCAGTTGCACATCAGTACAGTGTGCACATTACCACACACTCAGAGTGGCTTGCCTACAGAAGCATGCCAAGTCGCACAGTGTATCTAACAATATAATAAAAGGCCAGATGTAAGTTTGTCCCTGTATGTTTCTCCGATGTAGAAGCTTTGCCTGTTATCACCACTAGAGAGAGCTGTTGCCTTAGGATATATGGAGAACACGCCAATTCGCACAGCTTTGCTTGTTGTCACTGCTAGAGGGAGCTGTTGGCTTAGGAATATGTAGTGGTGCTACTGTGTCAATGAAAACCTGCAATTTGGCCCATGTACACGGGCTTGTACACTAGTACCTAAAGAAGCGCAATGGATAGCACGGGAGAGTTCAGTAGTTTGTATACATAAAGACTGTTTCTGGGTGTCCACAACATTAAACATCTTAATGTCATATAACTCATGTGAAAACCACAGTATGCCATCCTCTCAGCCAACATTGCACCATACTGTGAACTGTGGTGGTCTGAGATAGCATATGACACAAGAAAAATGGTTGAAAAGTTGGTGGTTTATTTGTTATAAGAAAGCATTTCAGAGGAATATCTACAGAGACTATGCGTTCATTTGCAAATCACACCTGGTTCAGTGGTGACAGCCAATAAGAAAGCTATAAATTCAGGATGGCATCCAAGGCATTAACCTATGTTCCTTTACAACCTCAGTGCCACTCCCCCACTGCTTCCATGTTTTGCCCTCCAGGTCCCGCCCTGCTTCCTTCTTCTCTGTTTCCCCCACCTTGATTACTTCTCCACACTCACCCACTTATTCTGTGGTTTCTGTCTCCAGCCATCTGCTCTCACCTGACTCAATGGCCACCAGCAACATAGAAAATTAATGTATGTCCTTTTCTATGTTGTGTGACAGCCACATTTATTTTTTGTAAGAGATTCAGGCTTGCGCTGTCATCATGTACTTGATTCCCATGAATAAAAACGATTGTCACACCAGTGAATACTACTGGGTATTAATAGCATTAAACACCCAGTAGGGGGGAGTGGACTTGGCCAGTACTTAGCCCAAGCATTTGCTGGACCTCTCACTTCACTTGGGCTGATTATGACCAAACCTACCCTCTAACCAGGTGCTTAACACTCTATTAGAGAATGGTTCTCTCACAATGGGCCTAAGCCAATGGTTTTAGGATGGATACAACTAATTGGTGTCAGGGTTTTCATATAAGGGGTACTGATCTCCCTCGGTGCCCCACGCCAAGTATGGTCTCATGCATAGTGCTCTCAGATGCTTCTTCATTCTTCAGCACAGTTGCAAGGATATTGCATCTATGCCTCTGGTTTCTGCTCTCTTCCTCTCCTAGTTCCCTTTCTCTGGAATGTTCTTCCTTTCTCTCTCTGGAATACTCCAACTCCATCTCTATTTAAATCCAACCTCTCCTCCTTTCCGAAATAACCACTTGCATAGCATTCTACACCATCACATCTCCCTGTTCTCCTCTTCCCCACCTCTCTATGGCAACCCAATAGCATATAGCCCTCACCCCGTCATCCGAAATCTTAGCACTTCCTCCACTATCCCGTTCTTATATCATGTTCTACTGTCCTTGACCATGGAACACATTTCTACATCCCCTGCATCATCTGGTTTTATATCCACATTCTCTCCCCCAGTGTGGAGGAAACTGGTCCTCTGCACTTTACTTTACTTTAGGTTATTTATATAGCACAGCCATGGACCCATTGGCGTTAGGGCACGGACAGGACATAAAAGCACAACAAAAAAAGGAGAGGTCTGAGAGGTATTCCTGGTCTAAGATCATAAGTGAAAAGCTGCCAAGTTTTCAATTTTATTTTTGAACAGATTCAAAGTGACCAGGCCTCGCAGCTCTGTACATCTATGTTACAAAATTGTGTTGACCATTTTCCCTGTAATTCTCATTAAATACATTAATTACATTACAAATTAATATGTGTTTGTTGGCTCAACTCATAATTCACCTCAAGGAGATATTGCACCCAACTTGTTATCAGTAATCCAGCCAAGAGGATAGTGCTTGATCCCTGTCTTCCTGTTCCCTGGTTACAGTGACCCAGTTGCCTTGCAAGGGGAATGTGGCTCTTCTTTCTTATATTCTATGGTACCATTCTTTTCTTTACCAGATATGGCGTTTTGCTCACCTATAAGGGATGTGGTACCCTTCTCAGGTATAATGGTTGTATTGTCCTTCTCCCCTACAAGGGATAAAGTACCACTTTCAATAGTAAGCAGCCCCAGTATCTGCAGGATTCTCAAAGCAATCATGCCGCACAGGCCTCTCAGCTTCCGACTCTAAGTGCCCCCCTTAAGTCTAGCTCTGTGGTCTGGATTCAGGAGCTTCTACTAAGGTCTTAGAGTCACGACCTCTCCCTCCCTGTCCTTGTGGCCCACTGTTTCGTGTGGGACTGGCTGTGCTTTCTTGACTCGCTTTGTCCCTTTCATTGCCATGCTTTCTCTAACCTTGTATTTCATCAGTTTGATCTTTGGCTTGGCCAAAGCACTTCAGCTTCATGTGGTTTTTTGAGCCGTGGTGGCGATTTCAACTTCAGCCAGATGTCAGGCTGAATTCCCACCTCAACCACCCAACTCCTCTCTCATGCTGTTTCTCATCAGCTCCTATGGATTTGTGGTAAAGGTGCATATTCAGAAATGCTAAGGAGGACGCACATATCAAATGCAGGAGTGATAGGGAAGGGGCATTCCTAGAAGGGGGGCACCCTTGACAGCTGCAACGTGTAACTTATGCGCCATGTGCGCACATTCAGCTAGAGAAGTCCATGGGGAAGAGCGGGTTGGGGGCAACCGAGGGGGGATAGGGATCTGGGAAAGGGGCAAAAGGGTAGAAGTGGTTGTACAATATAATATAAACCACACAACGGCCATTTTGGCACATAAGGTGCTGGTAAATAAGCCACTTGAATTTTCACACTGGCAGGCCCTGTGTGCTTGGGCAGACATGCATTTCCCAAGCGCACAGCCACATCGAGAAATGTTGCAAGCTGACTGTTACCTTGTGCTTGATGTACGCTCAATTTTGGATTACTTTGGTGGTGCAACTGTTACTTGCTATTGGAGGACCCCTGATACAGTTTCATCCTCTGCTGCAACGTGTGCACAGGGGTGGGCATAGATGGTAATCATTTCTCAAAGCTATTCTGCTGGAGACGGGGTGGGAGGGGGGTATGGTGACATACCCTGCTTCCTCTGCATTTTTAGTCTGGAAACTTGGTCAGCTGCAGGTCTTGCATTTTCCCACAAGGATCCATTCTGACATATAGATCCACTTGTACTTTTTCTCTGATGCACGGCCTTCATTTTCCACGGCTTCGCCTTACCACTGGTCAACTTCATTAAGGGATTCTCCCAGTTCTGTAGTGCCTCACATGGAGTGGCACCTCTGGTCATGGAAGGTTTACAGGGCCCTCCGGTCACAAGTATTGAATTTGCCTCTGGTCCGTTCAATTCAGATTTCCCTTCTCCTCAAGACAGGTAAAAGAAGGTGACATAGGTTTCAGCAGTGGGCAAATGCAAGATACCACTATACTCCGATTCCCCTGAGTCTGATACTCCATCTGCTTGATGAGAACAGAGGAGTGAGACTTGGAGTGAGACGCTGCAGCTCCACATTATCCCCTCCAGGTAGCTCATGGCTTTGGTGCAATTGCTGTGATAGGCTGGCTTTCCTAGGCTGCAGTGTCCCCTCCAGGCCTTAGATGGAGTAAGGCCTCTGGCATCATCACAGCTCATAGTTGTATTTTTTACGGACCACCACACATATTTGTTTCTACTTATTTATTTAATATTGGGAAAAGTATAACAAGAATGCAGCAGGGAGTAGGAAGCTTTGTGCAGTGCATCGAGTGTGTATCAGGTGTGGCTAGCCACTGCTCATATTCCTTCCCCTACACTCAATGTAGTTCAAAACCTTTAAAATACCAGCCCTGCATTATCAAGCGGTTGGAAGGCTTGCATTTGACTAGATGTAAAATTGCTGATGGCAACATTGTGTAAATGGTATGGTGAGGGGATGAAACTTGTTCAAATTTGATATTTTTTGCTTTCTGGGACTGCCAATAAAAACATTTTAAAACAAATAGTTTTTAATTTATAATGGGAAAATCAAAAGTTCATTATGCTGCTCCAAAATGGAATAGCGGTTGCGGGCATGTCTGTGACTCTAAAGTTAGAGATGTAAGGCGATGGGAGGATTTTTCTACTGGGTCCAGCTGGTGTCATGTGGCCTGTCATCATGTGAAAATGTGTGGAGGTGGCGAGTGAAGCTTGAGAGGCAGGAAGCCCTTACAAGGTCAAAGATGAAGTGGGTATAACGTATAGAACTGTATATAAATGTGGGTGAAGCTCATCTGTTTTTCTCAGCCCCATTTCTTTCATTGATGAGTCAAAACAACCTATTACTTGGTCAGGTGTCCTGCCGCAAATGTCTCTAGAAAGTACCTTTTCCAAAACCTTGTTATCCCATAATGTAGTTCAGCATTGTTCCTGGCTCTGCGCACATGATTCAAATAACTGTTCAGCTGAACCCGGATTATTTGTATTGGGCTTTGAGGCTATTGGTCTTCATGAATGACCCGACTGATGAATATGTATCGTCATTGTGTTTACTTGTGTCGAGTTTTCGTTTGTCCAAACCATCTTCACATGTGGCATTATCATCCCACAGAAACTGTTCTCTTTGAAGAAGGATGTGGCCACTACCCTTTCAAACATGGCTATGGGTCCTGGAAAATGCTTAGGGATGCTCATCAGACTTGTATCTTTACAGGACACTGGAGCTAAAGCATACTATTCAAGTGTCTCTTCTTCAAGGAGAGTACTGTTGAAATGTTAATGGGCAATGGACGTTTTGTCATCAAGCAGCATGTCCGCAAAGTCTTTGCTTTCCTAGTTTTTTTAATGCAAAACATGATTTTCAAATTACATGTCACTATTCGTAGGTGATAGCCTAGTCTATCTATATATATATCAATGTGAACATTTGTTTGTGGCAGGATTTGTGATGAAGCACTATTCCTTATACAATTCCACACTGTTTCACCAATCTGCACGACATTTTGCATAGTTGCCTGTTAGGACCCTCCAAACATCACTGACTACATGATATTTGGACAATCCACCTCTTTTCCCCAGATTTCAGCAAAGTCAAAATGTGTTTGTGGGTTTGTGGCAAAAGCGTTATTCCTTGTACAATCCCACACCATTTCACTAAGCTGCACCACATTTTGCATAGTGACCTGTTATGACCCTTTGGACATTAATGGCTACATGACATTTGGACAACCCACCCAGTTACCTGGATGTCAGCACAAGTCACAATTTCTTTGTGGGTTTGTGGTTTGGAGAAGCGTTGTTCCTTATACAGTTCCACATTGTTTCACCAATCTGCACCAAATGTTGCATAGTCACCTCTTAGGACCCTCTGGACATTAATGGCTACATAACATTCAAACACCCTACCCCGCCCCCTGGAATTCAGCATAAGTCAAAATTTGTATGGTGGTTTGTGGCTTGGTGAAGCATTGTTCCTTATACAATTCCACAACGTTTCACCAATCTGCATCAATGTATGCAGAGTTACCTGTTAGGACCCTACTGACATTACTAGCAACATGACATTTGTACACCCTACACCTTTCCCCAGATTACAGTACACATGAGACTGTTACCTGAAATCAGTGAAACCTCAAGATGGTTGTAGAAGGACTGGTCCCGATACGAGGAACAAAATGTGAGGTCCAGACCATAGGATGCACGGTTTCCAAAATATTTGCACTGCAATGCACCACAATTAACTGACCTTACCTAGCGTGAGGTGACAGGTGGGAGAGTGCACAGAAGGTCCCCGTATACAGCACCACACCGACTCTCGTCTCCCCACCAAGGTCTGCTCCGGGGTATGCCAGCCAGCCACACACACCCAATTCTCAGGGCAGTTTTCTTCAGTGTGCAAACCATATCAAACAATAAACTAATTAGAACAGTGACCTACAGCATCAGTGCTACCGTGTCTTTCTACAGAACCCGTTCGAGGCACGAGTACTAGTACATTATAAAAACATACTTTACTGTATTGCACATCAACACTGCACAAAAAGTATAGTTATTGTATTTGCTGCATCATGTTATAGCCCACACCCCCATCAGTGCACCCAAATATTTCTAATTGTGGGTGACACACAATGTGCCATTGTCCATGATGCAATATCCTGCTTCTCAATGGGCTGTCTCTCATACTCTTATTTTTTTCGATGATAAATAACCTAGTGAGCGATACTTTGTCATTATCTGCACACCAAAGTGCAGTAAAGTCTGACTTATATTGCAGTGCACCATTCCAATCCAGTAATTTCCAAGCACAGTAGTATTGCTCCATTATGGCTTCAAACTCTTGGATTAAGCACAGCAGTGAGGTGAGCTGTGGCACAGTCCGTTCGTTTTCTCCTTTAACTACAGAGTCAACCATCGAGCATTGGCACCGATAATTACATTAATATGAAGGGAAGAGAACTGTTAGTGTACAGACACATGTGCAGTCTTTGATTTTCCAGATACAATTCAGCCCCCCAGCAAAACACTCTTCAGCACCCACTCATTGTGAAGCTTTTGTTTCTGTTTACCTTTCTTAAAAGTTCCCAGTCCTTGGAATGTCTTTCTCAATGTTTGCAGCAACCTATGCATAGCATGTTATTCATATGTCCAAGGATTTGGCCTTTGTCTTACCACGTGTTGTATTCTTCAGATGTTTGGTAGTCACATAAACCAAGATGCTACTACATTTAGAATTACATTCATTTCAAGTCCTAATAGTAACACAAAACCCCATGTTCTTCATGCTTATGGACTTTTGCTTTGTGCCTGTGGAGCCACATCTGCATGGATACCACAATGCCCATGCAACATGTATCAGTTGTGGCCAAGTTTCAATGGGCCTCATTACACGGTAGGCGGTAAGGGTTCACCGGTACCGGTATTTTACCGGTACCGGTAAACCCTTACCGCCCTACTACGAAGTCCCTTTGCGGGTTGGGGAATTTAACGCCTGCTTTTTGCAGGCGTTAAAAACCAACCCGCAAAGGGACCAGGGAGCTAATTACGTTACCGCAATTTGCGGTGCCGTAATTAGCGCCTTCCCCATTCCCATAGAGCCCTATGGGGCAAAAATCAGCCCTATGGGCTCCACCAACCTTGGAATAGGGCGGTAATTCCCCTTTCTACCAAGGCGGTGCCGGTATTTTACCGGCATGGACCAAGGTGCTAATAGCACCTTGGTCCTCCGCCTACCGTGTAATGAGGCCCAATGACTCAGAACTGCTGTAATCTGCCTGCATGGTGTTATTTACTGCCATCGTTATTAGCGCCAAGTGTGACAATCACAGTTTTGGGTACAATTATGCTACTAACCCTTTCAGTTAAATTAGGAAATATACTTCCCACTTAATACTGGGGATGTTTTCCCGCTAGGGTGCATATTTCGGCCCTAGGGGAAGAGTGGACATTACAACGCTCTATACAACCCCCACCATGTAGGAACATTTGGTTCAGGCTAAGTCGCAGGACTCTTTACAAGGAAAAGGACAACACTGGCCAAAATAACAATGTATTTACTTGTCAATTTATTTATTGTGATTCTTAAAAGTGCTACTCACAAATTTAAAATTGGTTTCAGGTTGCATAAAGGGCTTCCACAAAAACCGACGGACATTTGAGTCATTCGTGGAGGAATCCCACCTTTGGTAAAAGGAGATACAGTTGTAAACTTATCCATTCACAACAGTTATATTAGAAACCAGTGTCCTGGGGGTTATTAATGTACTAGTGTGATGTTGATCTGCCTTCGTGAGCATCCATCCTTGAAACGTTTATGAGGATTTAAAGCTGGACAAGGATTGGTGCCAATTAGCACTTCAATCGACCTAAAAGCAAAGATGGCATCTGAATTGCCAGGGAATAGGGCAGCCAAATGTCATTTGTTTATTTGCATTTTTAAAGCGCTCACACTGCCCCGGGGAATCGAGGTGCTGTCGCGGGAATATGTCTTAGTTGCATATTTATAACACGTTCAATACCCAGAGGTTTCGAAGTTTCAAAGCACGTTGCTGCTGAATTATCCTCCCGGGACTAGTCATGTTGCCTAGCGTGGTGAAATTCTTAACAGTGGCCTCCTACCAGTGGCCAATTTCTTTGCATATCTCTTTTGTGATCTATGCTGGTAGGTCATATTCTCCTCTTTCATTTAGCTCCTTCCACTCTTTCAACCTGATTATGTGCTGTGCACTGACACTGACACAATGGGCCTCATTACGACCCTGACGCTAAGTGTTTAACAGCGCCGTAAAAGGCTGCGGCACCGTTAAACACTTAGCGCGTGATTACGAGGTCCTTTTGCGGGACCAGACCTTAACGGCTGGTTTTACCAGCCGTTAAAGTAGGGACCCGCAAAGGGACCTTGGTGCTAAGTACGGTACCGCAATTTGTGGTACCGTACTTAGCGCCTTCCCCATTCCCATTGAGCCCTATGGGGCAAAAATGGGAATGGGGAAGGGCCATGGAGGAAGGGGTAATTACTGTACCGCCAACCTTGGAATGAGGTGGTAATTCCCCCTTTCTCCATGGTGGAGTCGGTAAGTTACCGGTATGGACCATGGTGCTATTAGCATAATGAGGCCCAATATGTCAGTCTATTGGGGAGCACGCCATACTCAGCTGATTACCAATTAGTGGGCTTTTTAGGCAAAGGCAAAGAATGCACTGGCTTGACATCCTGTTGACCATTGCCTTTGAAGACATGCATTGTGTGCAACTTACATATATCAATAACAGACTGCATAATGCATGTCATTTATTATGCAAGGACATGTGTCTCAGCACAGCCTAGACAGAATATCATCTGTGATGTCCATCATTGTAGTGGATGGCTGACGATGAACACAACACAGGCATCTCCTTTTTAAAAGCTTCACACCATCAGCCATACCTTTGCCTTACATGTCCTATTCAACTTCAGATCTAAATGACACTTTTTAGAAGGTGATGTGTGTAATGTGTTTGTGGGGATTTTGTGCAAGTCAAACGGAAAGAAGCTCAAGGTAACTTAAGTATTCAAGTGTTTTCCAGTGAGCGAAGACTCCCTCCGGAGTTGCGATCCACATTTTACTTTCTGGTGCAACACCTTATTATAGCCCTTCTGTCAAGATTTCACTTTGATAGACAGCTTATAAAACCTTTCACAGGGAGATGGAAGGAACTGACACAAGCGAAAGAAGGTGCATTTGAGAAAAATGTACTCTTGAAACGGCCATGGATTTTACGGTATTTGTGTGCTCTGTTTCATCATGTAAGCTCAGGATTGAAGAGATTTATAGAGAAAACCAGCAATTGCATTTCCAGTGCGGTATACTATGCTTTTATGGACCAGGGTTTGTATTTGTATGTTTTATATTCTGCTTTCCTGGAACTGTATGTGTGTTATTTAATAAAGATTGACTACCTGTCAACACTCAAAATTTTGCAGATTCCAATAAAGGTGGGGTTGTAGTTCATGTTCCAATTATGAGGGGCAAGCGTTAAAATGCTTTACTGAAATGCCCGTTTGAACAATGAAAAACATGTTTTGACTCGGCTTGAGCCATTGAAGCCTTCACACAATGGCTCACGAGTGGAAATCAGCCGAGTCAGAAAATGTCTGATTCACCTCATATGGGCTTGAATTGCCTTGCTCCATTTCGAGATGGGCCTCATTCCGAGGCTGGCGGTAAGGGTTAACGGTCACCGTTAATGGCAACGGTGACCGTTAACACTTACCACCATATTCCGAGTTCCCTTTTGTGGGTTGGAATTTAATGCCTGCTTTTAGCAGGCGTTAAAAATCCAACCCGCAAAGGGACCTTGGAGTAAATTACGGCACCGTAATTTACGGTGCCGTAATTTACTCCTTCCCCATTCCCATTGAGCCCTATGGGGGCAGGAATGGGGATGGGGAACCGGTATGGTGAATGGGGAATTACCGGTCCCTCCAACCTTGGAATGGACCGGTAATTACTCCATTCACCATGCCGGATTTCCATGGAGTAAATAGCTCCATGGTTGCTTACCATGGTGCTATTTACTCCATGGATAGCGCCAGCCTCGGAATGAGGCCCAATAGGTCTATGTTGTCCAAATTGGATTACAACTTTTTCAAACAGGCGTATTGATTTGGATACGTTTAATGTTTATTTATTTTTTACATAAAAAATAAGTAAATACAGAGGAGACAATGTAGATAAACCCATAGAAAATGTATCAAATGGCACCATTTACAATAAAAATGCATAGATTATTTAAAAGATCAAGAGTTTACTTAATTAATTCCCACAAATTGGTCAAATAAAAAATTAGATTAACATTATTTCCCAAATTAAAATGCTCCCACATACATTCCTTGTGGATCATTAAGCGAACAATGAGACCATACCCCAATGGAATCTTCCTTTGTACATTGAGCAGGCTCCCACACTCAGAGAGGAGGTTTTTAGTGGATGCTATTTCTAAAGAGCCACACAAACGACTAGTGCAGAAGTGTTTAGGAATTGCCCTCCAGGCTCCAACCACTTCCAGAGATTCCATTAAACTTAATTGTATTCTTAGATAAAAGCGTAAAAAGCCGTTGTCAGGGAATATAATTAAATATCGGGCTGGGGGGTATTGTGCCTGTTCAAATGGCCAAGGTACTCCCCACTTAGGGCCTGATTCATGGAACGTTTTCCTATGGGATTGCGCCATTATAAAACACTTCCATGAATCAGGCCCTTAATCTTTTAGACGCAAATCTAACTGTGTTTTGTTCAAAATCACTGTTAGTGTATTTTATTAGTGGCTGATTTGAAGCTGGCTCTATTCAGAGTAAGCAGAGATATGTTCTTCCAGCAACACTAGACGAGTGCACTAATAGTAATGTGCATTAGGGTCAAGGAGTTTGCTCCCAGGAAAGCCAGATCTATGCTCTTAGCAAGTTTATCCAGAAGGGTACCTGTGGGGGCGCGGAAAACAGCCTCCAATGAAGCATCAAAAATTGGTTTTGGATAATAGAATGTATACATCAAATTCCAGGTGTAAGTACTACAACTTAGAGGTAGACATTAGAGGAAGATTAAGAGACTTTGAAGTTGGGATATCTTGTTTAAAAGTGAGTGGCCCCAAGTATTCAATCCATATAATAAGGTGGGAATTACTTTCATGATATAAAGCTTTAAAATAGAATTTAGGCAGTACCCTCCATGTTTCAGAGGAAAAGATTTGATTCCGGGTAGTAGTTGGAGTGTCGTCAATTTAATGTTTATGAAGTGAGTAGACCAGTTTAGACTTTTATCAATGGTTGCTATGAGATAATCAAAGTGTTGTCCAGGGATTCTGTATTTAGATTTCAGGTGAATCTGAATCGAGGTAACCAGCTGCGCTTTTGTAAAATCATAACCTTAGTTTTTTGTTTTTACATGTTTAGCCCATTTTCTTCAGAGTACTTTGACAGCAAGTCTGCATATTCCAACCACTGAAGACGGGTATCCCCAAACCATGGGGTGTATTCATGTGTGGTAGATAGGGTTTCTTGAAGGTCTGAGATGTATAAATTGAACAATGTGGGCAATAAAACACATCCTTGGTTAATACCCACAAAGATGGGGATGGCGCTTGTAGTGTAGCCCGCCTGCGATAATCTTACTTTGTCTGTGGCGTGTGTGCATAGTGTCATGATCATGTTTAGTAAGCTGGATGGAATTCCCCAGTGGGCCAATTTCCCCCAAAGCAATTCTCTTCTAACGGTGTCAATGTGGAACTAGAATCTTTGAAGGCAATGTAGATTGTCTGTCAGGTGCTTCGCCAAGCTCGCTTGATACAGTGCGTGAGTGCTAAAATCTTATCAATAGTGCTGTTACTTTTGCGGAACCCTGTTTGGTTAAAGGGGATAATCTGCTTATCCTCCACCAAGTAATTTAATGGCAACAATAAAGTTTGGGCCAGAATTGTTGCCCCGGCATCTAGCATAACTAGTATTCTGCAATTCTTTGGCTCACTACGCATGCCTCTCTTATGTACTGGGACATGTTTTTAGAACCATAGGAAACTATTGATTCAAACCATGTTGAGTCAGCGAATATCACACCTCCTGTTTCGTGTTTCCTGTTGTTGCCTTTGGGTTGAAACTGAGGGATAGAGTGGGAGAGAGTAGCTGGCAGACATAGATGGAAGGGCTGATAATGTTTTATGTGTCAGCTTTTTTGCAAAATCGAGGCCCCATTAGGTACTTGGAGAGCAGCAGGACAAGAGAGAACATTTAAGCTGCAGAGTATGGCCCTTTCCTCCACTGCCTCAAAAAAGGAGACCACACATCCCGCTGCCACCACATCAGGCTCCTACGGTGCAGCAGCAGGAGCAGCACCATCCACCAGCCACACATGTGCTACTGCAGGGTGACTCAGGTAGATCTCAAATATCAGGGGAGTAGGTTCAGAAAAGGGGTTCACGGGCTAGCAATATTTCCACTATGTGCCCCCCAAAAAAGGCCTCAAAGGTGGTATGCAACCTTGCTGGGGAGGTGGTAGACTAGGGAAAATCCCTAATTTTAGCACCACATGCATTCATAGGAGGATATTTGAGTGCCAATACAGATGCCCTATCAACAGCCTCACCATCTACCACTACCAGTCAGGAGAGCATTCTCCCTATAAGGATACAGGGACCACCAGATGCACTGGGATTTCTCTCAGATATGGCACAACTGTCATGCAACAGTTTTGTGGTAACAGTGCGATGCAGTGGTGATGCTAGGGTAGCACACCTGAAGCACATTCATGGTACCACTGGAAGATCCACCTGAGGCATGCTCAGTAAAAAAACAATTCTGTCCCCAGTTTTTATTCTTCCCCTACAAAAACAAAAAAAAAAATCAAATTAAAAGAATCCGACCAAAAAAATGCAAAACAAAGACAATGGGCCTCATTACACATTGTGCGGTAAGGGAATACCAGTACCGGTAAAGAATTACCGGTACCGTTAATTTCCTAAGCCAATCATGACCCGGACCCACCGCTATCAGCGCATGCGTTAATTACGGTGCCACTAATAGTGGCAAGGCCGCGGGCGAGCAACCTCCAGGCCGGAAATAACGCCATGGCGCTAATACCAGGCCATCACAAGCCATACGGACATGGCATTAGCGGCATGGAAAACACCCAAAAAACCCTTACCGGCATGGCGCTAATAACAGCATCGAAAAGCACCCGTTAAGAGACCTGAGCAGTGTACCCATCTACCACAGGTGGACACAATCAGCACAGGTGCATGCAATGGAAACAGGCAGCACAAAAGAGCACACCACACCCCTACCCACACCCCTTCCCACACCAAGATGGTCCCAATAGCAGCAGCATGACATGACGGGCTTGACTACATGATAGCAGTGCAGCACCAACAACAACAGCCCGCATCAGAGGTGACCCGTAACAGGTACCCATTCCTCACACCATACAGGCGATGCCAGCTATCCACTGGGAGGTGGCTCCCAACCCCTGTACGGAACCCACAGAACCAGCAGGAAGAGGACAACAATATTGCACATCCCCGTACCTGCGTCGTGATAGAGCTGGTAGTCAGCCTTCCAATGACAGTGCTCCGCTGCCTAAGCAGCCTGTGTGAGGCACTCCTGTACAGCCGTGTCAAAGTGGCAAAGATAACCATGGCATGTGTAGAGCATCAAAAAATGTGCATATGATGGAATGTGCCAATGCCACCTGAAATTGACATGCAAGCACCAGAAGAGCATGATGTGGATGGGGATGAGTAAGGGTGGAATGCCCCGGCAGGACATGCAAGAGGCAATGCCAAGGAGGCACACAATGTGCGTCAGCATCTGATTCCGAAATCTCATCAGGCACAAAGGTGAAATAGCATGGACGGAGACGGATATTGTTGCCCTGGTGCATGTTTGGAGTCCCACAAAGGACCCTGTCCAAGATAAATGACACATACGCAATGATGGAGACCACGCTTGGGTTTCAACTTCAGAACAGTGTGTATAGAACAGAATGTGATAAGAAGTGCAACACCCCAACACACCCAAATGCACCCTTACCCCCCTCCCCCCCAAAACACCCAAATGCACCCTTACCCCCCTCCTCCCCAAAACACCCAAATGCACCCTTACCCCCCTCCCCCCCAAAACACCCAGGTGAGTCTCATGGTGTCTACGTTTCCGGCACCACATGTGCCACCGGGTCCTTGGTGGAGCTAAGCATCAGGGCCTCCACCAACATTGGGTTGGTGTGATGTGGGCCGCCTCAGGTTGCGCAGGGAGCGGCGCAGGGGGCTGGTCTGCTGGGAACTCGCTGAGGAGGAGTTTCCCGGTCGATCCTGTGTTGGGGGTTGGTGATGCTGCTCCATGATGTCCCCAATACGTAAAATGGCCTGGCGGAGTTGGCCCATCTCCTGGCATATCCTGTCAGTGCAGGCCTCAGTGGCCTCCTTTATTTGCCCTGCATATTTTTTGAGGTCATCCCCTAGACGGCCTGTCTCGGCCACATGCTGGGCGACCAGCGCAGTAATGTCTTCCTGCCTCCGGGTGATGGTTGCAAGGTCTGCCAGGGTGGTAGGTGCTGCTGGGCTGGACGGTGTGCCCTGGTCCCTGCTTCCGGCATCCAGTGAGGACAGCTGAGGGCTCCATGCACCTTCTACAGTGTGGGTGTCATGTGCTCCCTGGGTAGCAGATCCGGACGTTGCCCTTGGACTCCCCTCAATGGACCATGTTGGGGTCATGGATGAGTTGTAGGACGTTGATTGTGTCCTCCTCGTCAGTGGCCGGTGCGGTGGCTGCTGCCTCCCCAGTGGAGCTGGTGGCTGCGGAGTGCGTGCCCTCCGTGCTCATCTGAGCAATGATGGGGCACACTTGCGTGGGTTCAGCTACAACAGGAGCCGTGCCCTCAGGCTGTGATGAAATGGTGCTCCTGCTGCCCTTCGCCCTCTGCAGATGGACTGTCCTCCCAGTTCCCCTGGAGGTGGTGGTGGTGTCACCTCTCTCATGCATTCTGGCTTTTTTGGCTGCTGGGGAGTACGTGCTGCAGTGCTTGTGTCTCCAGTGTCTGTCGGTGATCCTGTGGAGGACATAAATAGGGTACATCATCGTTAATGGGTCTAGGTGCCTCATGCAGAATGTTCACGTCATGCTGCTCTATGCATTGGGGACTATTCATCAGTGATTCTTGTAATGGGGATGTCGGGTTGGTCATGGATTGATGGGTCTGTATTGCACGTGTATATGGTGATGCATGCATGTATGTGTGTGGCAGGATCAATGGCCTGGTCATCGACACATGTTTGGGGTACCCCCTCACCCTTCACTGTGCATTGTTTGATGTATACACTCACCTCCATCAGATGAGATGGCCACACCATGCTCCATGTCTCCGACACCCTCTATGGCTTCGACTCCTATTGTGGAGGCACATGTCTCCTCCCACTCCTTCATCTTCAGAGGTGATTCTACGCCACCTCCTGTGGCCATTGCAAGGTTGCGGTTGACTGATAGGATATTCCGCACACGTAGCCGGAGGTCGTCCCACCTCTTGCGGCAGTCCTTCACACTGCGGGTGGTAGTGCCCACTGCACTAACTTTGCGGGTAACTTCGTCCCAGATGGCCTTTTTCTTGATGATAGCCTCCCGGCGCATATCATTGGCGAAGACGACTTCGGCATTGGCTGCAAGTGTGCTAGTCAGCATTATGAGCTCCTGTGGTGTGAATTTCTCTTTCTGCTGTCGATCAGAGGTTTTTTTCAGGGCCTTTGACATCTTCAGGCAGTCCTGGATGGTTTTTGGTCAGAGTTCTCCGGAAAGATGTCCTGGATGCAGAGGATGGCAATGGATTGTGTTTTATAAAGATGGCCCCCGTTCTCTTTCCCGTTCCTGTGCGATGACGCTATTTCCGGTTCCGCTTTTTAACGGTGTCCGCTAATATCGGTGACCGCTATTTGCATGTTGCGTGAGGGAGGATGTGCTATCAGTACTTTGGTCGAGGCCGGTAATGGGCATTTTGTGGACTTTTGTGGCATGGCGGTAATGTCATTTACGGCATGGCGCTATGCTCGTGTCCGCAAACTCGTAATGGGACGCTATTAGCAGTCTTTTGCAAGGGCGGACACGCTAATAGCGCCATGCCGTAAAATTCCGATTTTTACCGCACAACGTGTAATGAGGCCCAATATGGCCTCATTACGACCCTGGCGCTGACGGAATGAAGGGGGCCGGTACGGGACCAGCCCCCTTCATTCCGTCAGGGCTGATTACAAAGTTCCCTTTGCAGGACCCGGATCAGACATCTGATAAAACCAGACGTCTTTTCCGGGTCCCGCAAGGGGAAAAGGGAGGTAACAACGGGACACTTGTAATGTGCCATTGTTACCTCACTGACCATTCCCAGTGAGCCCTATGGGGGCTCAAATGGGAATGGGGAATGGTTCCTGCAAGGAGTATTTACCGGGTCCTCCTATGTCGGAATGACCCGGTAAGTCCCCATTGCAGGAACCCGGTAATGGAGCCTGGTTCGGAGGCAGCCATGGTGCCTCCAAACTCGTAATGAGGCCCAATGAAAACAAAGTCCTGCTCTATTTAGCACTTTTTGCTGCATTTCGATCACCTCTTTTACTGTAATAATGGTTGTTATTGTTACCGATTTCAACGGTAATCATTTCCTGAATAGTTTCTTCTGTGAGACCTAGGAATTCCCAAGACTACCTTGAATGAGAAAAGCTTATGGCTTATTTTTTTAGGGCCAGCCGTGCTTCCTGATTGTCACGTTCTTCAGACACCTTTATTCATTATGTCAGTCTCCAGTTCATGGGTAATACGATTACCTCATCTTATTTCTACCCTTATTTAGGTAACTGTGGACTTGTGTCAAATGGAGCCCAACCCATAAGTATGTTTGTTTACTCTAAATCCTTGACTAATTGGGCAAGGGGCTTTCCCCAAAAGATAACTCCAGCCATGATTGTGGACAGGGAAAATGACAGCATGCTGAGCACATGGCTAGGTACCCAAAGCCAATCCAAAAGACAGGGATAGGAGGATCCAATCCGGAATGATGACTGACTAGTTACGTCTTCACAAGCTAAAGAACATGAACCCAGTTGTGATTCCATGCTTAGCATCATTATTGGACATGCAGCTGATTTACTGGAACCTCAGAAGAATATCCATCCTGACACAGTTGGTCCTGTGGAGACCTCCTTGCTCTCCATTCTCTCCTGGAATATTTGGAATGGACTGGGAACATTTGCACCTTGCCTTATGTGATGTTATAGTTTTACAAGAAACTTGAGTGGGTGGGGATTTGGTGCTAGACTGATAATTTGCCTATCCAATTATTTCGAAAAAAGGCACATAGAAGCTACTATGGGGGTATGGATACATTGTCCTCATTGGATTGTAAAGAGTGGTACCAAAGATAATGATACATATCTACAACTTTTTTAACTCCAGACCAAATATGGTCAAGTGTTTTTTAATGAATATTCATTAAGCCGGTCAAGTGGCACAGCGAGTAGAGCGCTCGCTTTGACACCCGTGCAGAGCCTGTTAACGCAGGTTCGAATCCCGGCGGGGCCAAACTCAGCCTTTCATCCTTCCGAGGTCGATAAATGAGCACCACACACCGTGGGTAATAATAAGCAGCGCTCGGATACCTGAGGGTTTGTATATAAAAGCCTAATTATTATTATTAAAAGCCTAATAATGACCCTCAAAAGGGCTTGAGGCACAATAGCTTAGCCCCAAACAAAAATGGTTATAGACAACCTCCTTTTGAAAAGTGTTATCAAGAGTATTCACTTATATCCGGGAGTGTGCTGAATATAAAATTAGGGAATGGTCCACCAGCTGATTTGTTTGATATGGCTGAAGATACAGTGTTGGGAATACCAGAATGGAAATTAGTGATTCTCGAGCATGTAATGTGGGCCTAATATTCTTTAACTGTCTAATGGAATGGGGCATGCACTCAATCAAAGGATGACTGGCCAGTGGCTATTACTTTTTAGAGCATACATGGTGGTTCATACATTGACTATTTCCTCATTTCGGCAAGTCAGTGGCATATCATTAACCGGTTTATGGTACTTATGGGAATTATTCAGTGATGATCAACTTGAATTCAATTTGGCACGCTCCCTACAAATGTGGTAAGTGGCTTCTTCAAAAATTATCAGAAAGTGTATTAGATGCTCTAATGTGCAACAGTGATGAATTAATCATAACACCATCTGCTACTATGTTCTGCCAGGTGTACCCAGTACTGCCTCCTTTTACTCTCACATTATTTGAAAAATGTAAAAATAGGGTTCCACCTTGTGGGCTCTTCTTGCACAAGTTGTTGACATTTGAAGTTGTGGTTTGCCTAATTGTTTGCCCATGCCGACCATGCCTTCACAGAACGGCAACAATGATCACATACCCTCTGTGCTGCTCCTACCAAAAAAAGGAATGGACCAGAAGATTCAAACAATGGGCAGAGCATGGCATAACATGAAATATGTAAGTTCACAATGCAGGTACTATGTCTGCCCCATTATCAGACAACCACAAAACTGATATGTAGATTCAGTGGCTGCAGCCACTCGGATGTAATAGCTTGCAGGTGTGTTCTTTTATTTTGTATCCAAATGAACGATGAAAAGAGCAGCCACTTTCTGCATACCACTGCCTGTGTTTCTGGTGAAACATTTTGACAGCAAAGTCTTAGAAGAGGAGATGTATTGGCCTGTAGATTGAAGTGATGCACATGTAATATGCTGATTGGGAGATGGTCCTCATGTGGTAGTTAAATGGACAGTATGGCTGCCACTGAACCGCTAGACAGAATGTATTTTTTTGTTTTTGCAAGTTATCGTACAATTAAAGAACTTGAACAGTTGGAAAAACTCCCAGCTTGGCATGTTCTAGTATGGTACATCTTTGCCTATACACCCACCAATCAAGTGATTGATTTCCAAAGTTACGCAGTGTGTTTCTGCATGGTCCGGCCTCTTTTCTAACAAGGCACTTATAATTTGCTTGTGAAGTCATGTTCTACTACATTACAAAGCTACTGTCCTTCTGGAAGCACTGTCATCATTCTCCTCATATGGAACCCCATAGGTCATCTGGCCCCAACCCTTTGGGCACACGGATGGTTAGAAAGAGCCATTGAATGACATTGTTCAAGATGACATTTATCAAAGCTGTTCTGAATTACCCTGCTTGTTTTCCTTGGCTCACGTTTTGCATGCATATAGTACAGCTAGATGTAGTATTGTCTTTGGGGTTGATTTGAAAATGGCTCCAAACAACCGATGTTGGGGGTGCAGCGCTTGAACCTGAAACTTGGTGCCCTGTGTTTCTAGATTTTTAAGATGCTATTGATGTCTGTTCTGGGGTGTAGGCAACCACTAGGTGTTTTTTTCTCTGTGTTGTTTCAGGACACTGGTGATTTTCTTGTAGGTTTACTAGATTCAAAATGTTGAAACAGTGTCACTCCTTTTCACTCCCTTGTCTATTGACCTGTTGCGTTGCTTGCTCTGCCAAACATTCCATGGTATCAGCATCTGCAGAGTCCACATGCGAGTCCAATCCATCTGTACTGTCACTTTCTTTTAGAACACTTGGCGTTTCTCTTCCAAATGGCCACCGATGGTTTGAGGACCAATCAGATGCAGATTGTCCCTCACGCTCTCATATGGCCCCAGACATTGCCACATGTATATTTTCAGATGTTTCAGTAGCAGACCTATTTTGATTGTGATATGTCTTGCAGCTCTATTACGCATAGAACAGTCTATTATAGTTGCTACAATTGTTTCAGAAGTTACCTTTCACAAGGGTTTATAATAAATTCTATTTTTTGGTGGCCTCATAACATGTTTTGCCCTCACCTGTATGACCTCTGCAACATTCTTAGCTCTTCCATTCACCAAGAGCAGTTGATTCTATCACTGCAGGGATTCTATAAATGTACTGTTTATGCATCCATCTATCACAGAACGATGGCAGAAAATCTGCACTTGCTCTTCCACACAAAAGAATCATGAAATCTCTCTCCTTTCTGTTACATTTTGCTAGCCAGAACCAATATTTCAAGAACATATTTTATTAAGAATGATATTTTCATGCGAGGATCACAGGAAGAGGGCTTGAAATGAAAGAAAAGCTGCCATTAATTAAACCATTTACTGAGAAAAGAATGATGTTTGTATAGAAAACCTCAAAAACATATCTGTGTCCAGAAGAAATTAGAATGTTACAACTGGGCAGTATCATGGAGTGGCCAGACCTCTCCTTCCTTCCCTCTTATTTACGGTGTTCCTCAAGGTTCTGTACTTGGTCCTTTCCTCTTCTCTCTTTACACCTCTCTCATTGCCCCTATTATCTCTTCGTTTAGCATCTGCCACCATTTCTATGCTGGCGACACCCAACTCTTTCTCTTTTTCTCCTCCTTCTCACCTGACCTCCACCTTAAGCTCTCCTATGCCTCACTGCTATCAAGAACTGGATGTCCTCCTGCTTTCTCTCTCTTAACACCGATAAAACCGAAGTCCTTTTCTTCCCCTCTAATTCTCTTCCCCATCCTTCCCCTCCCCCTTTATTCACTTTCCTCCCTCCAATCTCCCTATCTCTCCCCAAGCTTGTAATTTAGGCATTCTCTTTGACTTCTCCCTCACCTTCTCCCAACACATTTCACTCACCTCTCGCACCTGCCGATACCACCTCTACAATATTCGCAAAATCCGTCCCTCCCTCACATTCCATGCTACCAAACTCCTGATCTCCTCTCTCATTCTTTCCCGCCTCTTCTACTGCACTTCTCTACTCTTTGGACTTCCCACATATAATCTTACCCCTCTTAAACCCTCTTAAATCCATCGACCACTCTGCTGTTCGTACCCTTTGTCTCCTTACCTCCCGTGACTCCATCTCTACCTCGCACTCTCTTACCTTGGTTGGCTACCATTTCACTTACAGCAAAAATGTTACTTTCTCTGCCTTGTCTTCAAATCCCTCCATGGCCGTGCTCCTCCTTCTCACTGTACCTCCATCCCCCTGTGCTTCCTCCCGTTTTCGCTCCTTCCAACTCCTTGCACCTCTGCACTGGAACTCACTCCCTCTCACAATCCGTTCTACCATGACCTTCACCTCATTTCGTACTTCCCTTAAATCCCTCCTCCTCCATTCTCCTCCTTGAAACCACCCCCTCTGTCCTCTCTACTCCCCCTCCTTCCCTTTGATTTTGTCTCTCCCCTCTCCTGCCCCTCCACTCTCTCCCTTCCATTTTCCTCGTCCAACACATCACCACCCCCCACCTAATCCCACTCCCCTTTCCCCCCTCCCCTTCAGTTAATTGCTCTTTGCACTGTTTTGTGGAATGATTCATGATGTAATTTTGCTTCCACTTTTATTTTGTTGTTCTTGTCATGTATTATGTTGTTCCACTGTACAGCGCCTTGGTGTAAAGCGCTCTATAAATAAATAAATAAATCAGTCAATCAATAAATCAATCAATCACAATATAATGGCTTGCATAAACACCTGTTTTACGAGAAAAGAACAAAAATATATGAAAAACAGATAGAAGAGATGACAAAAGAAACAATCAGAAATAAATTAAAGAAAAAATAAAATGTATTTACAGGAAACATTTAAACAGTTCAAAGGTAAAGATTGAAGAATGCACACGATGGTACTTAGTTTAAATGAGATGAAAAATAAAAGCACAATGGTTCGAAATTAAGTATAATGAAGTGACTTAGCCTGCAGCTTGCTGACTGAGCACTGGCTCAATGAATTAGTTGTTGTTTGATGTTATGTTATAGTAAAATTAAGTAAAACCAAACGTATGACAACATAAAGAAGGTTTACTTAAAACATAATGATTCAACTTCAAAAAAGACGTAACGTTTTTCAACACGATGAAGAGTTTGCATAAAAATGGTTTTGGAATTAAGCACACACGGTCTCAAAGTCTGTCTTCCTGAGCTCCCGGCTACGTGAAAGCTCCTGGAAGGAAACTGATATCTCTATTGCATCATTCCCTTAGCCACCAATATCCCAGAAGTCCGTTTTAGCATAGAGTTGCATTTGAGCTGAGTCGAACCATCAAATACTATTATCTATTTGTGTAGCTTAATTCCATTTTGAACGTTTTAAAAATGTGTGAGTTTTAGACCAAATGGTTCAAATCGTTAGAACTGACTCAAACAATTTGGACTCAAATCTAATCGGAGACAGTTCACCCAGTTTTAGTTCTAATATATCTGAGTTTGAAAAATTTCTCATCCTTCCACAAAAGGGGTGATGAATGGAGTTGCCATGGGGCAAGTGCTGCTGCTCCCTGAGTGATGCTGAACATGAGGGTGTATAGGGGAGGCTCCCCTGGCAGACACCACCACACAATGGCCACATGGCAGGGGTTTGTCACAAAGGGAGAACCTGTAAAACCTGTGAACGGAACATCATTTTCTGATTGGCTGCGCTAAATGAGCCAGCCTCCCTTGGTCAGGTGTCTCCCAAAGTAAGTATGAGAAATTATAGGTAGAGGGTAAATAAGAGATGTAGCTGGGGGCTCCAGCTTCCCCTACCTAGCACCATCACATTGGAATGCCCTACCTCCCTCTATACGAGGCGAGACCTCCCTCATGACCTTTCGCAAAGCCATGAAAACAGTGCTCTTCACCTGAAACATGATACTATCTACAGCCATAATCTACATGCTCACCACATTAATATGATCCCACATAGATGTCACTCACCTATGTTCATATGTATATTATATGTATGCTAATGTATACTTGCTCTTTTTGCTCAATGTACAACTGCTTCTCCCCATGTGCCCTATCCATGTAACTAAGATCCCCTCAAGTAACAGTGCCTCAATGCCCAAGGGCTGCTGTGCGCTATACAAATGTAATAAATAAATACATACATCTTGTTAGCAATCTGAGGGGAATGTTTTGGAAGCTGAGTGGTGCAGAACAACCTGAGATAACAGTGAGGAAGAAATAGAACAGATATTAACACACATTTGGTTGCATACATTCTCTGACTTTCTAGGTGATGCTTATTAGCTCAGAGATGAGACTCTTTGGGTGTTTAACTCCACTGCAGCAACCCTTTCCCAAGCACTTTGGCAGTCTAAAAGGGTGAAAAAACAAAAACACACTAATTGGTTTTAAAAAGCAGGGAGTATTCCTGAAATTCCCAATACATTTATCACACACTTGTCACAGGTCAGTAATCAATTCTTAGAGTCATTCATACACTTCTATGAGTATGCAGCCTATAACTAAAGTTGCCCTCCAACATTTCTTCCTAGGCCCTTGTGATTTTACTATCCCTAGGATGCGCTGACGAGCCGCTTATTTAGGGTTAGGGGATAGGGAGAGAGGCTGGCCTGCACTATTCAACAAAAGTCATACAGGATTGACATAAAAAATGTGCGTAGCCAAACCATTGCTGATGAATTATGTAGCTTTATTCTCATTCCCAGCACAGTGTGGTCGCACTTAAAAAAAATATTTATTTTTTTATTTTTTGTGTTAAGAACCCCACCATGGGTAAAGAAAGAAGCACGGCAGGACAAGTAATGAGTGATGTCCTTTCTGCTTGGTTGTTTTACAGCTATTACTTAGTGTAGCTGTACTATTACCCCAGTATGGGTGCTTTTTCAGGCAAAGAATACTTTGCATGAATTGTTTTAAGAAGATGGTGCCACCTTTCTCTTGTTATCTATAATTCTGGAAGAGTGGAAGGGGCCACATCTGGCCTACCGGTTTCAGTGGTGATGGTGGTTAACCCACTTTCTTCAGGGCCACAACACCTATTAAAAGCGTTGTCACAACAAAATCCCTGTGAGCTGTAATTCTTTTTGCACAGGGCCCCACCTACAGAGGACACATAAGGGGTCGGGGAGAGATGGAAGAAACATTTTCTATTTTGCCTCTATAACACTTGGGGTTCAATGTGCGCACTATCTAGTGCTTTTTCAATGCTTTTATAATGCTTTCATAGTGCCATTGTCTTACCCTTCTGTTTTGTGTCATCAGTTCAAAACTTAGTTTTGGAAGGGTTGTTCTGTTGTCTATGGCTTTGGCACAGATGCTTAGTGTTCTCCAGCATTCTGGCGTGTCCTGTAGTAGTACATATTCCTTTTAGTTATTTGCATCTAAAAGGGTGGGCAGCCAGCTATCATAAAGGCTTGGTCTGCAGACCAGAGAAAGGTGTGTCCTTGTGCCTTCGGAGGGGCTGGGAAGCTGAAATCAGCACCCTACATTATATGCACTTGGAGTTAGTCAAGCAAGGACAGTGCTCACGGATGAGGCTAGACCCTTACTTAAGGCAAAAGATGTGTCTGAAGACTGGGGGAATACCAAGAGAGTGGAAGTGTGGTGCAAAAGTGTGTTGGAGGTAGAAAGTGCTCAGAGGAGAGCATTAGGTTGGAACAAATAGGGGACAATGAGGAGATGAAGCTAGAGGAGGATAGAGGAGGGTAGAAAGAGGAAGGTTGGAGAGAAGGGGAGTGGAAATTGGAGAAAAGGAGGGTATAGAAAGTAAGAGATGAATGGAAAGAGGAGTTGGTGATTTGGCAGGCTGTAACAACTGAGGGGGAAAAGTGGCAACTAAGAAGATTGAAGGGAAAGATGAAAAGGAAAGAAATAAAGCAGAGATGGAGGAGGACTACTAACCTTACAAGAGGTGGGAAAGCACCAAAAGGTAGAGGATTACAAAGTGAAGAAGGTAGAGGGCGACCTCAGAATAAAGGAGACGGAGATGCATATGGAGGAGAGAGGAGAAGAACCACAGAAGGGGAAGAAGGGCATATGAGAAACCACAGGAAGTCTAAGGCGATAGAGAGATGACCAGGCATGTCAAATACCTGATATAAGAGCTTTATGTAGGGGAGGAGTCTGGACAGAGTGCCAGGAGATGAAGGATAACAGCCTCAAGAAAGAGGCTATCCCAGCTAAACAAGGAGGCAGAGAAATATGGATTGTTGGGGAACAGAGCCAGATCACCAGACAAGGAGAAGAACATTACTGCACACAGCCCAAAGGCCATCATTCATGATGCAGCAGTGCTGCAGCACATAATGTGGATCCCACCTGTCAGCCATGCTCAGTGCCCCCCAAGATCCTCTACAAACCAAGGGCAGTGCCAATAATGATCATGCTGCTGCAAGGGCATCCCACACACTGCACTAGGTGAACGATGTAAGTATGCATTTTATCCAAAGCTTAAATCTTCCAACTAGCATAGAAGCAAAGGGACAGTGCCTGGCCCCTAACACTCAATTCTTCCAGCCACCAGTGGAGGATGGTGAATTTTGTAATTGGAGAAGCATCAATATTTGCCACCTATATGTGAGAGCGGCCATGCATATCCATGAAGAATGAACCAACCAAGGTGGGCTCAAAAAACAATAGATGCAAGTCACAAACAGTGCACATTAGCATTTCCCAATGCACTTTCAGGATGCCTTGACCCACAAAATATGCCAGTATTAAAATATGTTCATTCTGGCTGTGCCATATATTTCCATGCTGGCTACACCAATATGGGCCAGTAGTCCCTTATAAAACATACTCATGCTTGCTTTAAGCATAATTCCATAATGATACTATAAGAAAACATGCCTAACATGGCATTACCTATATATACCAGTAACCACCAATAAGAACATATACCTGTTGGCTTTGCCATTAAAAAAGCCATGTCAGAGCAAGAAAACATGTCCAGATTGACTGCACTTATGGAGACCAGACTAGATATGTAATAACACTTATCATGCTCACTTTATCATAGGTGCCCAGTAACAAAATACCATGCCACATTAAAATATTATAGCTAGGTTGGCTGCACCAAAACATCAGTCAAGCAACGTAATAGCACTTATCACGCTTCCTTTATCATAGATTCCCAGTATAAAATGCCATACCACGGTAGGAAATGGCTAGACTAGTGGCAACAAAATTCTAGACTAGCTAGGTAATAACATGTATCATGATAGTTTTATCATAGAATCCAGTAACACATATCATGCCAAATTTAAGAAATGGCTAGACTGCCTCCACCAAAATGCCAGTCTAGCCACTTAATAACACTTATCATTCTTGTTTTTATCATAAATGGACAAATATAAATGTTATGCCACAGGAAGAAATGGATAGACTGGCTGCACCAAAATACCAGTCTAGTCAAGCAATAGCACTTATCATGCTTACTTTTTTAAAGATGCCCTGTAAAAAAAAGTCATACCACAGTAGGAAATGGCTAGACTGGCTGCATTGAACTGCCAGTCTAGCCATGAAATAACATGTTCTATGCTTGCTTTATCATAGATGCCCACTACAAAATGTCATGCCTGCCCTCTGGGTTCCCCAGCACCTCATACACACATAATTGCATTAATTAGTAACCATTTCACATTTTTTCTGGGCATCTGTGATTGTGTGTGTGTGCACGTTGCTGGGAAGTAGCGTAGGCATGGCATTAATTACTGGGCATCTTTGATAGATGCCCAGTACAAATTACCATGCCTGTCTCCTGGGACCCCCAGTGCCTTGCATGCACATGTAATCACATTAATACCCAGCCATTCACTCACCCATACATCTTCTCTCGCATTCACTCACGCGTGCTGCACATCAAGAACATTCACACTTCATTCTTCCCATGTGCATGCAGAACATTCACACAAAGTGCATCCTCATTCACACAACATGCACACTCACACCCACATATACATAGACAATTCACATGCATGCACACATGTACATATGTATGTATGCATACATTCCATGCATACACAATCACATCTGACATGCATGCAGACATACACAAATAAAAAAATAAAAAGGCTTTCTTAGCGGCTTCCTTCTGAAGGCTGGCACCTTACCATGCACGTGTCCCAATAGACAGAATAACAGACACATCCTACTAGGGAATGAAACAAAAGGAGTAATTGCAAGAGAACCAAAATGTATATAAGTAAATAAATGCGAGCAAAGAACTGTGCTGCCCGAGAGCGCTCTGCAAACAGATACACAGGCAGCACATTAAGAAGGCACTAAGCATCACAGATGATGTCATACATACAGTTCAGTCTAACAAACGTGGTTGGCTAGGCACATATACAAATCCCAGCTCCATGGGGATGCCTGAGTTCCATTGGCTGCAGTCTGGCCATCAGTCACAGTGCAAGTGGTCAGCTGGGCCCATCATCGCAGGGTGAAGGCTGATTGAGGATCACACAGATGATATACTTTGTATCTGACTAAACTAAACAGCAAAGATTGGCAGGCGTAGAATAATGACTTGCTTAAACCATTACACAAAAAGAGGGATAGTTTGTAAAAAGAAGGCAAATATATAGACATTCTAACCCATGTTTTTATGGGGGAATGGGGGAAGGGTCTTTCGTTCAGGTATTTTATCAGGAGATTTGATCTGTGATTTATTATCCATGGGGCCTCACAATTTCAAGCACACAGGTGATATGTATTTGTTTCAGAGAAGGATATATGACCACTCAGAATTTGGTATCTGCTGGGCAATCTAGTGTGGTCCATGGGGAGGGACTGGTAAAACAATGCATTCAAAGAGGAATAGGCTGCATGGGGCCAGTGGATTATGGCCTGGCTGGGAGGGGAGCGACAGGGCATGAGTCGGTCAACAGGGACGGATGGGGTGCTGGGGCTGGAGCAGGCCTTGGTCTCACATTCAGCGATGAGCACATTTTGTCAGTGCTCTATATTTGTGAATTGCAGCAATGATGGGCTGAGTTTTCTATGAGAACACGACTCGCGCAGAGGTTGCAAGGGGTGGAGGTGGTGGGGGCTGGCTGTGCGCAGCACTGGGAGTTGGAGAGCTGGCTATTTGGCAGAGAGTCACAGGCCTAGAAAAGATGGCATTTGGAAGGGCACAAAATGGAGTCCAATCTAACAACTTTAGTTACATTCCTCCACACATATATCTATGATAGATGATGCAAATATGCATGGAAGTGGTGGAAGTGCCTCCCCCCTTGGTTCACACCTCATTTACCTGCTGCGGGAATGGTGCATGGGGGGTGGAGAATGCCACACCTCCTCAACATTCCCCCTTTCATTACTTTTAATGTAACAAATACTTTGTTCCATTCCTTCTGCGTTCCTCTGCCACTCTTTCTGCCTCATCCCACGCTGCTGTACCTTTATGTGTATCCATGCTCTGCATACATTTCTAAGACTTTCCCCGCATCGAGCATACTCTTCGGGAGTGCATGACATGTAAATAAAATCCCCATCTCGATCTAAATCCACCCACACCTCCTTATTATTTTGCAGATCTTGTGGTTGTTTTATAGTAGTGTGGTAGAGGTGGCCCACTATGACCCCAGTATTGTATATGGCCGCCATGCAGAATTTTGGCTCATTGCTCTCTCCAGTTTGTACTTGTGCATCCTGAGCATTGTGAGGCCCCCTTTCAGTCCTTTTCAGGTTGCCAATAGCCACCATCATCATTGCACTATTAGGAATGGTGTTGGCACAACACCTGATCCCTAGTTGGAACACACAGAAAATGAGCAAAAAGAAAACGATAATGGCGACAAGCATCTTCATCACAGTCCCAAGCCATGATGGTACCCATTCAAATGACGAGGTAAACCAGTCTGTTGGTTGCACAGCACCTTCCCTTTTCATTCTCACTCCTAGCTCATGCACCGCTTTTATGATGTGTGATAGTGTCCCCATTTTCAGCATCAGACGAAGGTATAAATGTGCAACATGCGCTCCCGATTTTCTTTCAGCAAACACCACCTTCCATTGCTGTGAGCAGGTCGAGCACATACCTGTTCTGCATTGTCATTAGTCTCAGTGCTCTTGGTTCCACCTTGATGATGTTAAACCCCTCTTCAGTGTCATTTGCCAGCTGTATGAGTTCCCAGCGCACGATCTGGAAGCATTTGGTGTTTGCACGGGCCTGGATGCTGGGGATCAGGGATGTAAAGAAGGTTTCAGCGGAGTTGAATAATTTGTATTCTGCTGGAATCTGTGCCAGAAGGTCAGAAGAGTCTTTGGAGATATAGTTGGATGGGATCTTCTTTCTTTTTACTTGCTCTTGCAGTTTATCCTCTGTCAGCACCTTCACGAGGGGTGAAAGTCCTGCTGCCTGTTTGGGTACTTGTGACAGTTCGTGTTGCACCCTTTCCTTTGTTATATGTTTCTCAGGGACCACCAGCAGTGCGGAGTGCAGCATTGCCAGAGCACAATCACCCTCCCAGGACGGTGGGAGGTGCAAATATGCTTGTTTGCCACATACCCAGTGTTGGTCCATTAATGCCGCAGTTCATTTTTCAGGTCAGCAATGATGAGAGTTATGTTACAAGGTGAGTTAGAGCCCATGGGTATATCTCCTTCTGCACAAAAGCAAAGTTCATATTTCTTTTCATGATGAATCTGGATTGGTTTTTCCACGGTGGTGACCCACGTTAGCTTAGAGACATAATCAGTCCAGATTTGTGCACACGTGTCATTCATCCACTTGAGTCTGTTATCTGAGAGACCACACAATCCTTCTGCCTTGCACATGAATGTTGACTGCTGCCATTCGTTTTCTATTAATCTTGTTCCTTGTATTGCCAGGAAGGGTTCTCTGAAACATTTTGCAGGTGGAGTGCCTTTTTTGCATATTCTGAAGTCAGGTGGAAGAAGCTTCATGTATATCATGTGTGCCTGGAAAGTTCCCTTTATCCTACATAGTGCAAGATGAATTAGACATTGTGCTTCCACAATAGGAGTTTCATGAGGCACTAAAACCTTAGGCGTCCCTGACGCATGAGGTATCAGGGAGCAGACGTAACAACTATAATTTGTTGCTTGTCTCCGAGTGATACGCATGTCTGAGTACCACTTGTTCGACTGCCGTGGGTGGCGGAGGTCTTCCATTTTTTTTCAGTCCCAACCCACTGAATGCATCATATTTATATTGCCTAGTTTCCCTTTTGTTTCTACTTTTTTGCTGAAAAGTATTTTTCCATCCTAACAACCTTTTACACAATTTACTCGTGGTGCATAATGTTTTTCATGCACTGAACGACAGGGGGCGATTTATTGGAAATATTCCTGTATTTACATTTCCACTTGAGTCAGTGATTTGTTGCCAATAAGGAGTACTTAAGAACTCTTTTGAGGTAGCTGCGGGGAACATATCATACATTTGGGCCAGCCGTGAGGTAGTTGTGCTGATTGGTTGTGAGGTATGCTGGATTGGTTTAACTCTCGATGTGTGCTTTAGGACATTATTTCCAAAAATGCATACATGCTATCTATCGTTCCCTGTGTTACTTTCCGTTTCTGAGGTTACTTTTCTTATAATTTTAGTAGTATTCGGGAGCATTGTGTTATCCCATATTAGTTTGATACCATCCCATAAGAGGTGTCCCCCTTCTTGTATTGGCTTTCCCCCTCCGCCCTTGTCCTTTATCTCCCACAATAAAAGACACTCCCGAAAAAATCATCAAACTCAACATCACAATACTAAATACTATTGCTAAAAAATAGAGCCCACAGTCATACCTGTAGGCTTTCATTGCACTTATTCTATTCCTTCTGCTAGCTATCTGATTAGTCTCCATTGTCAAAGGCGTATTCTCCACCATTGTGGCACCTGCAGGAAAAAGAAAACAAAAACAGGGACAGGGATTAATGAACGATAAAAATAAAAAAGACACGGAAAGGGCACATTAAGGAGAGAGGTGAGAAACTTTGTTGTTCACTGTATGAGTTGTTCCATTGTACAGTGCCTAGGTGTAAGGCGCTCTATAAATAAACAAATCAATCAATCAATCAATCAATCAAAACATTTTCACATTACATTATCAGTTATGTTTTGCATCTACTACTCTTCTTTTATATCTACATATTTTAAAGATTACTTCTCTTTTCAGTCTTTTGCGTGTTAAAATTGTTTCCATTTATTGCACTGCCACATCCTTCTTATTCTCCGGAGGTGCTTCCACTGCTACACTGTCATGGGCCTTCTGTTGTAATGTGTTATGTGATGTTTTGCTGGTGCCTGTGGAATGTTGGTCCAGTTTCAGGGATCAACATTCCACACAGGTCAGTTGATTGTAGGTTCCTCCCAGTGGCGATTGCTTTGGGGGTCCTGAAGAATAAAGCACGTTTATACATATCTACCGTGTGCTTATTTCACTGGCGACAATGAGCCTGGACCCCCACGTCCACGCGTGCAGGACCTGGCGGTGCCCCCCCTGAGGAGGTGACAAGAGAACAGTGCTGCTGCCAGGGCGGAGGGAATTCCGTCGGTTGCTGTGACCATCGTCTGGGTGCAGCCTGCACACCCGTGACAGGGCCTTCGTAGAGCCCTGGTGTGAGGCCGGTGTGGATTGGGGCTGTCCGCTGCGGTGGAGCGGACAGCCCCAATCCGGCGCCGAGGATTTGCGGTCTGCGGCGACCATTGGGGTCGAGCGCTTGCCTGCCTGTGGCAGTCCTGTGGGGCTGCTGCGAGCCTGTGTGCCCTGATTTGTGCTGCCGCCTTGGCCACCGGGTGGACCGTTGGTCTCTGTTCGACGGCAGGAAGGAGGATTGCCGTGTGTGTGTTTGACCGTAATACGCGGCATTTGGATTGCCGCGTACTGAAGGCGCTCCTGACTCTGCCTTCGAGGTAGTATTTTGGTCTTCTCCCCGTCGGGATTGAAGGCGCTCCTGACTCTGACTTCTAGGAAGTATTTTGGTCTTCTCCCCGTCGGGATTGGACGTTGGATGACACACCCCAGTTTGCATGTACTTCTTGTGGCAGGCCAATAGTGTGATTGCAAGGGGCTGGCAAAGGGGCGTGGCAGGGGTTTCTGAGGAGCTGCGGAGAGGACCTGCATGTGGATTGGCAACGCTCTGCAGACGTTCTTTTTGGATGAGATTTGTGGGCTCTGTGAGGTGAGCTGCACATGCACTTAAGTTGCTGTTGGCATAATTTCAGCGCGAGTGTAGCGCCATGCAGTAATTTGCAGGGAGTGACTGATTGAACAGTTCAAAGAGATTGAGACCAGTTATTTCCTGCATCCTGGTACAGTTTGCTCGTTTTGACATGTTGCAATCGGCTGCCAGGCCCCCACCTGCATTTCTGCCCACGCCAGGTGAACCTGTTGCTCCTTGGGCTCAATGGGTGGATTCCTTTAAAGAGTACTTGAGGGCAGCTGGTAGTTCAAAGGTTTCGGATTATGAGAAGGAGGGTGCCTTATTGAACTGTATTGGCACTGAGGGATTGAGAGTCTTTCGGCATTTGCCTGGTGAAGATGTGACTGTGTCGGGAGGTGGGGAAGGGGAAGTCATTATAAGTGCTTATGAACCAGCGGTGAAAAAGTCAGAGACTCGCTTTGGGAAAAGGATTAATGTGGTGCTGGAGAGATATAAATTCTTTTCCAGGGCACAGGCTTCTGGCAAAAGCATTGATGCTTATGTGACTGCATTAAGGGCATTAATAGCCACATGTAAATTTCCGTGGAATTTGGATGAACATATCAGGGACCAAATAATGATGAAGACCTGTAGCCAAAAGATAAGGGAAAGACTCTGGATTGAAAATGATCCGCCATTGGACAAGGTCTTGGAAATTGCTGGAGCAATTGAGACCTCCAGGGCAAGTGTGCAGATTGTCACCGAAAAGGATAACTCTAGGGAAGGGGTTCAAGCTGTTTTGCCTCGGAATAGGGGTGGTGGCATGGAAAATAAAAAGGGGATTGAGAGGAATGGCGCTCAAGGTGGCAAAGGGTTTAAAGGGAAGGAGTGTTGCCGGAAGTGTGGTTGGTCAAGCTATTCAACTGATTCTAAGGTTTGCCCTGCTAGTAATATGGAATGTAGGAAGTGTAAGCATATGGGTCACTTTGCCCGTATGTGTAAGTTCAATGCGGTGGCAAGTGTAATTCCGGAAGAGGGTGCTTCCAATCTGGAAGCTGTGACTATTAGTAGAACAGAGCATGGTGTGATTCTACATGTAGATGGGGTGGCTCGCAAGGGTCCTTGGGTCTCAGTGTTGGTGGATGACTGCCCTTTAGAAATGTTGGTTGATTCAGGGTCACCCTATACCTTGGTGTCTCCTAAGGTGTATGTGGAAAAATTGGGGAAGGATATATCTACACTACAAGAGGCTGATATCAACCCTAGTGACTATGGTAAAAACCCGATTGAACTCTTGGGTTATAGCTTGTCCATTTTTGAATTCAAGGGTCGACATCGGAGTCAGTTAAGGTAGAGTTTCCGGAGGTGTTTTCGGATGCCTTGGGTAAGCTCAAGGGCTTTTCTCATCGAATTGTGTTGAAAAGGGGTGCCATACCTAAAGTAAATAAGGTGAGGGGTGTCCCAGTGATGGCAAGGGAGGGTTTGAAGGTTGAATTGAACAAATTAATGGCTGCAGGGGTTATTGAACCCATTGAGTCATCGGAGTGGCTGTTTCCAGTGGTTTTGGTCAAAAAAGGGGATGAGGTATCAGTATGCATGTGGACTTATGTGGCCTGAATTCGGACATCTGGGTAGATCGCCATCCTTTGCCGAATATTAATGAAGTTCTGTTGACCCTTGGCAAAGCGACATGTTTCTCCACACTGGATTTGTCAGCGGCATACCATCAGATCGGTTTGCATGTTGACTCAAGACATCTTAGCTCTTTTGAGACGCCATTTGGGCCTACAGATTTTGTCGTATGCCCTTTGGATTGGCGTCAGTGTCAGCAGTTTTCCAGAGGTTAATGCAGGAGATGTTTGGCGGTTTGCCTAGAGTATGTTATTTTCAAGATGACATTCTGGTGTGGGGTGGATGTAGGAGGGAGCATGATGACAGATTGTGGCATGTGCTGGAGGTGTTGAAGGAGAAAGGCCTAACTGTGAAATTGTCCGAATGCAAGATTGGTGTGGATAGGGTAACATATTTGGGGCATACTTTGAGCACTCAAGGTGTCAGTCCTAAGGCAGAGTTTGTTTTAGCAATGAAGGATACCCTTGTTCCCACCAATAAGGACCAATTGAGAGCATTTTTGGGTTTGGTGGAATATACGAAGTTCATACCCAATTACTCAGACAAGACGGTTACGATGAGAGCACTCATGAAGAAATTGGCTAGGTTCATGTGGTCGGATGAATGTGGTGAAGAGTTTGTGGCTGTGAAGAATGAGGTAGAGAGGGACCCTTGTTTAAGGTCCTTTGATCCTAAGCTCAAGACTACACTCACGGTTGATGCTAGCGAAGTAGGTTTGGGCGTGGTTTTGGAACAATGGTGTAGAAGGGAGTGCACACCAGTGGCATTTGCATCAAGGACGTTGAGGGATGCCAAGTGCAGATACTCAGTTAGAGAGAGGCGTTGGCGGTGGTGTGGGCATCCAAACATTTTAGGACTTTTCTTTGGGGCATCCCATATGTAGTGAGGATGGACCATAAACCCCTAGTGCAGGTGTTTTCCACCCGGGGCGTGGTTGCTGTGTCGCCTAGGATTGCCAAGTGGTCGGTTTATTTGCAAGAATATTACTTCGTTGTGCAGTATGTTCCATGGAAGCAAAATGTGGTGGCCGACTGTTTGTCGCGGCTCCCTGTGTGGGAGCGGGCTGGTTCCTGTAGCAATTTTGGTAAAGAGGAGGATTTGCACGAGTGCCAGATTGCTTGTATTGTTCCGGCGGTGGATAAAGCCGTGTGGGATGTGGAGAGTGAGAAGGATGCCGAATTAGAATGGATAAGAGAGGGTCTCAGCAAGGGCTGGGAGTCGGTCAAGGATAGGATGGAAGGAAAGGGCTATGCTCAGGTTCTGGGTGAGTTGGCTGAGGGACCCTGGGGTGTGTCCAGAGGTGTCAGACTGGTACCTCCGGTTAGTTTGAGGGGCAAGATTGTGGATTTAGCCCATGCCGGGCATATTGGTCGCTCCTTGACTAAGAGGAGGCTACGGGAGGATTACTGGTGGGCATCCATGGATCGTGATGTGGAGGCTCGTGTGAAAGATTGTCTTGCGTGTGCATCTAGTGACAAAAGCAAGGTGATGTGTCCCCAACCTGTGCACCGGTTAAAGTGCCTAAGGAGGTGTGGTCCAAGCTAGCACTGGACATTATGGGTCCGTTCGAGTGTTTGGAGCAGGAGTATAGGTTCTTACTAGTACTTATTGATTATACGTCCCGGTGGATAGAGGTGGCGGCGTTTGGTAGAGTCACCACCGATTGTGTCATTGTTTTTCTCACCAAGGTGTTTGATAGGGAGGGCATTCCATCTAGTCTGGTTACTGATAATGGCGTGCAATTCACCTCGAGGGTCATGAGGGAGTTTTTGGGGTGGTGTGGCGTAGAACACCATCGAACAGCTTTATATAATCCGAAGGCCAATGGTCTGAGAGGGCGAATGGCACCATTAAGAGCGCTATACAATTGGCTTTGGCGAACGGTCTGGACTGGAAGGAGACGGTTTTGGAGTTTCTGGCTGCGTATCACAGAAAGCCATCTGCCAGTACGGGGTGATCACCCTTCGAGCTCATGAGGGGAAGAAAGCCAGGTACCACCCTCAGGCCCATGGTGTTGGGTGGTCCATGTGGGCTAGATTTGGAGAGTGTTCATCGAAGAGTGGTTGCTCACCAGGAGGATGCAAGACTTTCTCAAAGTGGTAAAAAGGAGTTGCAGGTGCAGGTAGGTGAATGGGTGCACATTAAAAATCCCTGATTTGTTCAGAAAGGGGGATCTGCATTTCTGCCTGCCAGTAGAGTGGTAAAGAGTGGTTTAGGGCATGTACGTTTGGAGGATGGCTCCACCTGGAGTAAGATTAGGGTTGTGGTTTTGGACAGGGACAAAAGCGGTGTCAATGAAGGTGCTTCTGATGAAGTCAATGATGTCTTGGATTTTATGCCCGCAAATGTGAGTGATAGGACCGTGGAAATTGCTTGTAGGACGGCGGATTTTGGTGGTGATGTGGGTGAGAGTGACATGCAGCGTGTGGTGCTTGACCAGGATGGTGGTGAGACTGGTAGGATGCGTGATGAAGGAAGTGTTGGAGAGGGGCGTCCATTGAGACGTTGTGGTCTTCCTGCAAAATTCAAAAACTATGGCCCTCATTACGACCCTGGCGTTGGACCATGGTGCTAATAGCACCATGGTCCATGCCGGTAACTTACCGACTCCGCCATGGCGGAATGGGGAATTACCGCCCCATTCTGAGGTTGGCGGGGCGGTAATTCCCCATGCCGCCATGGCCCTTCCCCATTCCAATTTTTGCCCCATAGGGCTCAATGCGAATGGGGAAGGCGCTAAGTAGGGTGCCGCAAATAGCGGCACCATATTTAGCACCAAGGTCCCTTTGCGGGTTGGTTTTTAACGCCTTCTAAAAGCAGGCGTTAAAATCTCCAACCCGCAAAGGGACCTCATAATCAGGCATTAAGGGGTTAATGGCGCCGCCACCTTTTACGGCGCCGTTAACCCCTTAATGCCAGGGTTGTAATGAGGGCCTATGTGTTACAATGGTACTGTGTTCAATTTGGTTATTAATGTGTTCTTGCAGTTTATGTTCTTTTAGCATTTCTAGGTTCTGTTTTGCAAATTAGAATTATATATTCATTTTCAAATTCATTCTTGTGTATTCTAAGGAAAATGTTTGCATTCCTGTGTTTGATGTATTCCATTATGATAAGGGAGGATGTGTTGTAATGTGTTTTGTGATGTTTTGCTGGCGCGTGTGGCATGTTGTTCCAGCTTCAGAGATCAACATTCCACACGGATCAGTTGATTGTAGGTTCCTCCCGGTGGCGGCTGCTTCGGGGGTCCAGAAGAATAAAGCATGTTTATACATACCTACCGTGTGCTTATTTCACCTTCCTAACATCTGACAGGTGTACCCAATATTTGAGCCCTTTCACTTTAACTGCTAGTGGGGTGCAATAAATTACCTCATATGGCCCGTGGAACCTGGGTGAGATCCACCTTCTTACAAAACTGCGAACATATACCAATTCGCCAGGCAAGAGTGGTTTGGTGTGGCTGTCTGGAGCTTCAGTTACAGTATCTGTTTCATTTTCTCATGTGAAAGGTGGAGCGATTTGTTTGGCAATGCACCGCACTGCCCTTGTTAATTGGGTGAGGTATTCTTTGAACTCTTCTCCTAGAACAGTTGCTGTTCTATGGGTATATGACATTCTTCTTACAGGTGACAGTGGAGTTTACATTCTCCTTCCAGTCACTATTTCGTGGGCGGGACAAGTGGTGGTCTTTACTGGGCTGCGTGCACAGCAGGAACAGGGCCAAAGGTAAACAATAGACCGAATTTTTCTTCAGGGTATGACGCAATTTGGACAATCTACAGGAGGCCGTTTATTTTTTCTTCCATCCCATTGGCCTGCAGTAGGAAATCAAGCACATTTTGTGATTTATTTCTAGTAAGGAAGTTACTTCTTTAAACAAATCATTTACAAAATGTGTTCCGTTGTCGGATCGTATGACATCACATATTCCCCGCCGCGGAAACACTCCTCTTACCAGAAATATTGCTGCTCACTTTGCATCTGCGAGGGCACATGGTCCTGCTTCCACCCAGCAAGAAAAAGGGCAGACCACCACGATCAAATATCTAGCTCTGTTGCACCTCTCTCCCATGTCTGCATAATCAATATGCAGCTCACCGAATGGTCCTACAGGGCGCAGCAATGTGCCACGTACTGTTCTGAGTGTCATTCCTGAATTAAATGTTTGGCATGTGGTACATTCAATTATCATTTTATCAAGATATTCCTGGAGGTTTGGTGCAAACCAATCTTCTTGGATATCCTCAGCAATGTGTTGCTTGGACGTGTGGGGGGGGAAATTGTTGGAATGCTATTAGCAGCAACTCTATCGGCATTACTACTTTTCCTGTATTATGCTGTCTCCATAGGAGATCAGTGGGAGACTGTCTACACCCTCTTTTTTCCATAATTTTTGTTCTTGTGGCAGTGCTCTTCTTTGAATATCTATTAGTTGTGCTATTGATAAGGCATTGTACCTTTCCTCCATTTCTTCTTGGGTTACCTCTTGCAAGACACATTCTGTGGTTTGTGACATTTGGAAATAAGTTGCTTGGTTGGCCGTGGCATCTGCTTCTGCGTTCCGAAGTGATATTTTGTCATTGTTGTTAGTATGGGCTTGGCATTTTACCAAGGCTACCACTGAGGGCTCTCCTAATGTGGTAATGAAGACATTAAGTAGTTCTGCTTGTTGGACCGGGGACCCATCTGCTCTTCTGAACCCCCTTCTTCTCCAACGCGATAGACCAGCATGTACCGTGGTGGCTACATATGCTGAATCCAAATAGATTGTTACTGTACATCCTTTTGCTGCGCGTAGCCCCTCAATAGGTGCTATTAGTTCTGCCGCTTGGGCAGAATAGTGTTCAGGTAAACATTTTTGTACTAATATCTCATACTTTCCTTCCTCGATTTGCACTACCACCGCACCAACATGCTTTTCTCCTGTTTCTGGGCATATGGATGCTGACCCATCTACAAAGAATACCTCTCCCTCTTCCAGTGCATTTTCGCTTGCTTTGGGGATGTCATCTCCCACCCTTGTATGTGGCACAGTCATGTTCCTGCATATCTTGTACTGCATGGCTCAGTAATTAATGTTGCTGGGTTTACTATTTTACAACGAACAATGTGGACATTAGGGCTTCAGATGATAATCTCGTACGCTGATCATCTTTAGGTGGTGAGGGTTGATTTTGATTGTTCCAAAATGGCAAACAGGGTATGCTCAACATACAAAGTGACAGAGCAACCCCTTACAATTGTGGTGCTCTTTTCTAGTGCAAACGCAGCTGCTGCGAGAGATTGTTTGCACGCAAAGTGCCCTTGCATTACTGAGTTGAGTGTACTGCTGTAATATGCTAATGCTTTATGGCCCAGCAACGTTTTTTTTGTGTCAGCACAGCAGCCATGAGTGTCCCATTTGAATGTGAAAATAGATAGAATTCCCACTCATAATCAGGGGTCGCTAGGACAGGGGCGGTACTGATCTGTTCTGTCAGTGCAGTGAAAGCTGTGTGCATTTCAGGTGTCCATTTTATTGGGGCCTTGTCTGTTTGTGCTTCTTTCAGGCCGTTCAGTAGCGGCCTAGTGTATGCCGCATAAACCAGAATTCATACACAACAATAGTTACAGATGCCAATAAACTTTTGCATGACTTTTACAATATGCAGCGTTCCCCCAGCACACACTGCTGCTGCTCTATCTGGTATTATCCTTTTGCTGTTTTTTCAGGTCAGTTGGCCTAGGTATAGCACTTCTGTTAGACAGTACTGCAATTTACTTTTATCTACTTTGTACCCCTTGTGGGCCAGTAGGGTCAGTAGAGTGATGGAGTTTTTTTTCTGCATTGTTCGTCTCCTGTACTACATACTAGAAGATCATCCATATACTGAATGATTGTACTCCGTACTTCAATATTGCCAAGGTCTTCATGGAGTATTCTGTTAAAAATACTTGGGCTCTCACACTATCCCTGGGGCAACCTGCAGTGTCTTATCTTCTCCCCCTATCATAAAAGCAGTGAAGTATTGGGACTCTGGGTCAAGGGGTACAGAGAGCAAAGCATCTTTTAGATCCACTACTGGAAAGTGGGTGGCCTCTTTTGGGATACTGCACAAAATGGACGCTGGATTTGGGACAAGAGGGAACTCCTTTTGGACAATATCATTAAGGTGTTGGAGGTCCTGGATCATACGCCATGCCCCTCCCGTTGCTTTTTTAATCGGATAAATCACATATTACACAGGGAGTTAGAGGCGACAATGATAGCCTTTTGTAGTAAGGGATGTATTGTATCTTGTATCCCCTCCTCTGCCTCTCGTGACAAGGGGTACTGTTTCACTCTTGGGAGGACAGCGCCTGTCTTTAGTTTTATTCTCACTGGGGTCACTTCTCTCAGTAAGCCTATGTCATCGGGGTTTGTGGTCCACAAATATGGCGGCACATGCTGTAGGTCTGTGTCATAAAAAGATGGCAGCGCACTGACAGCGTCCATGAGGGGGCTTGCCACTTGTCAGTTCTGTATCATAATATCACATGGCATACACATTACCAGTATAATCTCCCCATCAGTGTCACTGTCAGTGAACAACTCTTTGTCCGTTAATTCTCTCAGTGGGATATTTGGGTCTATACACAATACTGTCCTCCACTCGCACCTGTGTGTATCTAATCCTATTGCCACAATGCGTTTTGCTGATAACTGCACTCCCTGTAAGTCAAATGAAATTACTGTGCCCGGTACTATTTCAGGCGTGGCCACAGGGTGAAAAACAAAATCAGAAGGTGCCTTCCACTCTTTTCGTGTTAACTCTGACACTGCTTGAGCCAACACCTCTATCCCATAGACTAACATGTCAGCATTTATGGGTATTCCTCGCACTGTGGTCCCGTCTGCAAGTGTCTGAAAAAGCAACATAGCTCGAAGTGCACACATCCCTGGGGTCGAACACACTATCCCTCTCTCTGTAAACTTGATGGGCATGTTAAGCTTGCTCAGTAGGTCTCGACCCAGTAAGTTTATGGGAGACTCCTCATGATAAAATAGGGGAGCGTGTACCGTTTTACCCCCTATTCGGACATCCAATTATTCTGTATATTGAACCGGGACAACTGCCCCAGAGAAAACTTGCATCTCAAGATGTTTGCCAGACAGCGGAAAGTAGCCTTCACGTAAACATGATTTTTCCACTCCTGAGTCCACCATAAAGATGAACTGTTTATTTCTTATCTACGCCCCCACCAGTGGTTCCTCATCTGGTCGTAAGGTAGTTAGTAGTACGGGACACGCAAGAGCTCTCTCTGGGCTGTCCTAGTTGGGGTGGGTGTCTATCCCGGGGCAAGCAAAATGGTTGTCGCCAAGCACACATGTCCCTCGGAACGTGAATGGTGCGCCATTAGCACACATAGCAAATCTATTTGTATGCGTGTGTGCCACTTGAGTCTGCTGTGTTGGACTGCTTTGTGTGCAGTGTGGGGGGTGTCTGAACATACTATACCCGGGTGGGGGCCTGGTGTCGGCATGTCCATCACTTTCATAATTTCCTATAGGTAGACAATAAGGGCTGCCTGGTTGCGGGTGTCAGTACTGTTGTTCATTACCAACTCTCGGATTATTCCCCATGGCCTACTCCGACATTCCCTTGTGAAATGACCCCACAACCCACACAACCATCACTGTCCCGTAGCACCCCCCCGATCCTTGTCCGCCATATCCTCCTCCTCCTCCTCTTCCTCGTTGCCCTCTGTACCCACCTCTTCCTCTAGCAGGCCTTCCTTGCCACTGGGGTCCTGTGTAACGTTCCTCTCTGCCCCACTGTTCTTGTCCATTTTCTGCCCATGCTGCAGCCATTCTAGCTTGTATCCCTATGGGCACCTCCCTTTCTTCCCCTTGCTGTTCTGTGCGGGGTGTTGCATTTACTGCCGTGATCTTCACCAACTTGCTCTGCACCAATTTTGCCTCCTCTGCTAACCTCCTCTGTGCCATTTCTTTCTCCCTTTCTTTGATCCTCCTGCAATGGTGCACTATGATGCTTTGTATTTCTGGCCATCCCCTGGCTTCAATCCCAGCTATTTTATCTAGGGCCTTCTGTACTTCCTTCGGGAGGGTTCTTTTGATAATTAAGTAAAATAGGGAGGCAGACAGAACCCAAGCCGTGACCGTCTCCTCCCACCACATCTCCTGCACCCAAAGAATGAACTGCGCAGCATCTTCCTCGTCCCCCATAGTGCATTGCGTTATTGAGTGTAGGTCGGGGGTATCTGTGAAGGTTCTCTGCTGGGCATCCCACACTTGTGCATGTACATTATTAAAGGGCGCACCATCATGTATATCATTTCCCAGAGAAACTCCTGGGAACCCCGCCTTTACCCACACTGAGTCTGCTTGATCACCCACTGCCATCACTAGAAGACTCTTAACATCTCCAATTGCTAATGGGACCCCTGTCATATTATTTTCAAATGCATATATCCATTTTCCCGTGCCCCCAGAAAGTGGTGGAGGGCCTTGAGGAGATTGTTTTTATCCATCATTGCCCACGGTACATAATGATGCCTTCCCTCTCCCTTATCAAGAGTGGCATTTGTAATTTTGACCTTATTTTTTCTTTACTTGTTTTTATTGCTTTCTTTTTAGACAATGCTATCCTCCCAAGTCTGTTCCTTAAACTTCCCTCCCATGCTGCTTCTTCTGTCACCTGTGGGGTAGCTCAGTGTACTTGCGGTAGTGGCATCCCTCTTGCGGCCCTTCCTTCATCCTCATCCAAATCACTCCATCATTCTTCATCCCTCTCTGAAGCCACAGTATCATAACTCACGCTGTCTCCCTGCCATTCTCTTTCTACTTGCACCGATTTAATTGGTGTACTGTCTATCCTAAAGAGAAAGTCCCTGGATGTCCACTTATCTTCTGTTAATAGGGTCAAACTTTCTCCCGGGGGTGGCACCGGTAGCTGTGCTTCCCCTGACATTGGTAATGGTGTTTCACATAATGCTCGCAATCGGGCCAATTCCGCTTGGGTAGATGTCAACACTCTTTCTAAATCTCTATTCGTTGGCCCTGGGGAGGCAGGAGTTATTAGTTGACCTTAAGGAGGGGGCAGGGCAGTTTCTGGGGTGTTTGGTGCACTTCCCCCTGGCACATACACTGGGTCCACGTACACCTCTGCGGGTCGCGTTAACAATGGATAAAACCGTTTGGGCCCTTTATTCTCCTTCTCAACCTCTCCTTTATCTTCCTTTTCCCCAGTTGCACCCCCATCCTTATCTTTACTTTGCACGACAGGTGCTTCCTCAAACATTTTCCACAGGTCTAATACTTTGCTCCTGTTTTGTAGCTTATTCCCCTTATATTTAACATTTGGTAGCAACATGATCAAGTATCCCCTTATCAAAGGACCCCTCTTCTGGCCAGACACAGGTCGTTCCCTCATTTACAAATATGGGACAAGGGAGTCTCTATCCCCAAAAGTACTTCTTTTTCACTCCCTTCTGATATGTTCTTCTATTCAGGGGGCAATATTGGGGGCATGTGTAAAAGTTACCTCACCCCTTTTTAGTACTGTTTTCTTTGTTACACACATATAACATAAAACATAGAACATATAAACAAAACACGACCAACACATTCCGCAACACTACAGAACATAAAACAAAGAGTCCACCCCTTTTTTCCTTACCCACAATCACTTTACCCCCTTTCACACTTTCTCCATTCACATCACCATTGCCCCTCATGGGTCTTCCTCCACAATACTAAAAGACAATAAAAAAGAAAATAGCCTAAAACAACAACTCCTTTTTACTATCGAGCCTACTCCTTATATAAGGCTCCTACATTATTCTCTTTTTCTCATTTAATCTCTGCACTGGTCGAGACAGTGCAATCCGGTGCCAGCTTCTACCCCTTTTCAGAGCTAAGTTCCTGTATCTCCTTTTCACTTCAACTCATATCGCCATATAAAAAAACAATGGCCATAAAAGAAAAATACAAATTCTCAACCACTCATCTCAATTACTCACCCTTGACCCAAGCATGTTCTCTTCCCTTATTTCTATATCCCCTCTCTTCCCTTAATTGTTTCTCCCTTGCAATAAGTACTCACGTGGCAGTGTTCTTCCAAGAGCCTCCATTCACGGTGTATCCCGAGGGGTGTCCCCGTAGCGGGTCTTGCCCAGCTCCGGTGAGCAGTTGGGTATTTGCAAAGTGGCTACCCGCAGGACCTGCTCAGGAGCATATGCTTTTGCTGAACTCTGCCAACCTTATGTAGCGATGGCCCTCCACGGGTAGCCCCGGATCTCACTGCAGGTACAGAAGTATCAGAGGACAATCATGAATAAGGGGTCACCAAATGAAGGCTGGCACCTTATCATGCACATGTCCCAATAGACAGAATAACGGACACATCACTCTAGGGAATGAAACAAGGAGAGTAATTGCAAGGTAACCAAAATTCATATAAGTAAATAAATGCGTGCAAAGAACTGTGCTGCCCGAGAGTGCTCTGCCAACAGATACACAGGCAGCACATTAAGAAGGCACTAAGCGTCCCAGATGATGTCATGCATACAGTTCAGTCTAACAAACGGCATTGGCTAGGCACATATACTAATCCCAGTTCCATAGGGGATGCCTAAGTTCCATTGGCTACAGTCTTGCCATCAGTCAAAGTGCACTTGGTCAGCTGGGCTCAACATGGCAGGTTGAAGGTCGATTGAGGTACACACAGATGATATACTTTGTATCTGACTAAACTAAACAGCAAAGATTGGCAGTCTTAGAATAATGACTTGCATAAACCGTTACACAAAAAGAGGGATTGTTTGTAAAAAGAAGGAAAATATATAGGGCCTCATCACACGGTAGGCGGTAAGAGTTTACCGGTACCGGTAAGGGCACTGGTACCGGTAAACCCTTACTGCCTTAATACGAGGTCCCTTTGCGGGACCCGACCTTAAAGGCTGGTTTTAAGGAATGGGCCCGCTAAGGGACCTTGGTGCTAATTACGGTACCGCAATTTGCGGTACCGTAATTAGCGCCTTCCCCATTCCCATTGAGCCCTATGGGGGCAAAAATGGGAATGGGGAAGTGCCTTGGTGAATGGGGAATTACTGCCCCCGCTCACCTTGGAGTAGGGCGGTAATTCCGCTATCCACCAAGGCGGACACAGTAAAATACCGGCGGCAACCATGGCGCTGATAGCGCCATGGTTACCGCCTACCGTGTAATGAGGCCCATAGACATTATAGACCATGTTTTTATGGGGGCATGGGGCAAGGGCCTTTCGTTCAGGTGTCTTATTAGGAGGTTTGATCTTTGATGTATTATCCATGGGGCCTCACAATTTGAAACACAGAGGGGATAGGTGTTAGTTTCAGAGAAGGATATATGACCGCTCGGAATTCGGTACCTGGTGGGCAATCTAGGTTGGTCCATGGGGAGGGCCTGATAAGCATATATATTCAAAGAAGAATAGGGGGCATGGGGCCAGTGGATTATGGCCTGGCAGGGAGGGGGGAGACAGGGCATGAGTCGGTCAACAGGAACGGATGGGGCGCTGGGGCTGGACCAAGCCTTGGTCTCACATTCTGCGATGAGCACATTTTGTCTGTGCTCGATACTTGCGAATTGCAAGAATAATGGGATGAGTTTCCGTAAGAACAAGACTCGCACAGAGGTTGCAAGGGATGGAGGTGGCAGGGGCTGGCAGTGCACAGCACTGGGACTGGGAGAGCTGACAATTTGGCAGAGAGGCACAGGCCTAGAAAAGATGGTGTTGGAAGGGCACAACATGGAGTCCAATGTGCCAACATTAGTTACATTCCTCCACACATATATCTATTATAGATGATGCAAATATGTATGGAAGTGGTGGAGGTGCCTCCCCCCTTGGTTCACGCCTCATTTACTTGCTGCGGAAATGGTGCATGGGGGGTGGAGAATGCCGCCCCTTCCCCAACACTTCTCAAAGATCTGCCTTCTCTCCAGACATCCAGCTCCCATGCTCCACACAGGCAGGAACCAGGAAGCAAGGAGAGCTCCCGGGTTCATGCCATGCACATGGTAGCCAGAAGCAGTGTGCATCCTTGCTGGCACCTTACAGTCACAGTAGGCCCGAAACCAGCCCTCAACCTGACTTTTGTCAGGATGATGGCTGAGACGGCCCTTGCAGACATATGACAGTGGGGCTGTCAGCACCTCGGAGTCTGCAGGGACCACCACTATGCCAATATGGTGCAGCCAATTCGGGAAGCTCTGTTTGTTTTTGCCTGAAGCTTGTGGTGAATATACTGTACACTTTTGTTGAACGTTTTCCTTTAATTAATTTAAGCATTGTGCCTCTTTTTCCATAATCCTGCATATGTTAAAACAGCCTGGCAACCATTTAATACGTGAAAAGATGTTTGCTTTATAAGGAACAAGCTTAGAGAAGCCCAAGTCTTAGTCCATTGACTGGGTACCAAAGGCCTTATATTAAAGAATGTGTGAGAAAACAAACAATATACTGTTACCCACATATGGATCGCAGGCAAGAATGCCAATGTTCACTAATCTATGTATATATTTGTGCAAGTGTAGTTGAATGTTCGGGTTTAGCTCCAGACCCATAATAGTTTGTGAGCTGACATTTTGGCCCAGGTCAGCATAACAGTCTGGGTGTACTGGCGATAGAGAAATTTCATGAACTCAACCCATTTTCCCTGCACAGGGCGGTCCGGCTTTTTGCTATCAGTATAGGAAATTTCTGGAGATTGCCGATTTTGCAACTTTTCAATAATAGGAAGTTAGGACACAAGGGTGGCATACCAGTCTGGGGTGTACTGGAGATGGTGAAATGTGACCAACCCCACCCATTCACCCTGCACATGGGTAGAGTGGGATCCGGGCCTGTGCTATTAGTGTAGGTGATTTCAGGACATTGACAGTTTTGTGATTTTTTAAAAATAGAAAGTTATTACACAATACAGCAAACACAAGGCTTATACAGACCCACACGTGCAAGTCAGCTACAGACCCAAGCAACGCCGGGTGGTACCACTAGTGTTATATAATTCTGGAAGACACTTTAAACAGTTGTGTTATATTTTGATGATTTAGTACACTGAGTTTAGCAATAATAAAATGTTATGTTAGGCCATGACTTGTATCGGGTCCTGTTCCAAATGGCCTTAAGAAATGAAAAATCGGCAAATGAACAACAGCAATACACACTTAACAAGCTGTGCCTCAATTGAATGTACAGTTTAGAGGGAATTTAACCTATAAGAGACTGTTTGACTGAGGAAAATCCTTTAGACATTCGTCACATGTTTTGGCTGATCTCATTTTCATTGGCTTTGTGGGATAATTATCTGGTTGCAATACAGTATTTTATACGTAAACTTTAATTGCAAATGTACATATGGAAGGATTTGAAAAGCATGTTTTCAGTCTTTGTTTTGGCAATGGAATGACAGACTCTGGTCCCGTTGCACAGAAGAGGTTTTCTTCTATTGTTCTATGTGAAAAGGTCTCTGGGAAAAAGTAAGCGATTTTATTCCTTGAACCCTTAAAAGCCTTCCCCACATATTCTAGCATGGTTATTAATTACCAATGTAACTCCAGTCCTAGAATATTTGGGGGAAGTGCTTGACTTTTGTGAGAATGCAAATCTGCGGAAATGGTGCCACCGACTGACCTTTTCCCAGGTGATTTTTCAAATGGATACCCTTTTATTTGGTGAGCAGACATTCCTTGATTACAACGGTTTTTGAATCATTTAAATGAGTTACATTCTACTATTAAACTTATAACACCAACATGTCTCATAATCTCTTTTCTGGGCACTATTTTGCACACTTCAAGCAATTATCCTGTGCTTACGAGGCACAAAAGGAGCAATGGTAGAAATGTGTTGTGCAAGCAAATTCATGTCACCCTTATTCAATGATTAAGGAGCCATTATTCTCAGAATTATTAGATCTCAAAAGAATGATTGCAGACCTACTTCAATGTCAAGAATCACTGGTGGAAATGGTGGAAACGGTCAGCTCAGGAACTACTCATAACATAATCTTGATGCAGCTATGAGAGAGTTAATGCTGCTCACGAGAATAGGTATTAATTAATGGGAAACATCTCACTCTAAAAAATTCCATTAAATGTTTTTTTAACTTATGAACCATCAAGATCACAATTTAAGAACGTTGGGAAATACGGCAAAGTGTTTCTGAAAGGTAACAATTGTAAAGAATCAACCTGCGTTTTTTTTTCAGATCAATTTATCAGATCAGGTGCAGTACACACCTAGTCAAATGAACATTTTCTTAGCACCACAAGTATGGACTATTTCATTACCTATCCTTTAGTGGTTGTGATGAAATCACCTTTACACTGAGACCCACTCAAGCTTAATGATGTCACATACACCCTTGTACAAAAATATGCTATTAAAACAATATATCACTTGCAAGGGGCTGACCCGAACCTACCGGCTAACTTTCGCCCTGTGTCTCTCCTTCCGCACTACTCTGAAGTGCTTGAAAGGTTTGTGTTCAACAGTCTTACCAATTTCCTAGACATCCACAACCTTCAAGACCCCCTACATGCAGGTTTCTGGTCCTGTCACTCCACAGAAACTGATCTCATGAATGTGTCCAACGCCGTTGCCTTTGCTAAGCTCTCCAGCCTATCCTCTATTCTAATCCTCCTTGAGCTGTCTGCTTCCTTTGACACGGTTGATCACTCTGATCGCCTTAATACTATCTTTCTACTAGGGATTCGAAATCGAGCCAATGCCTGGATTGAATATGACCTTGCACCTTGCCAGTTTTCTGTCTCCTCGAGCCACGACAAATCACCACTCACTCCTGTAAATTTTGGAGTTCCACAAGGCTCTGTCTTGAGTCCACTCCTCTTTACACTCTACACCGCTGCTCCTGGGGCACTAATCATCTCCTTTGGGTTCTCGTAACAACTCTTCACGTACAACACCCTAATCTTCTTCTCTTTTCCTGAACTCTCCTCTGATCTCTCTATCAAAATTTCAAACTCTCTCTCTACCATTAAGTATTGGATGGTTTCACACTCTCTGATGTTAATCTCTACCAAAACAGAGGTGCTCCTCTTCCCTGCCAACAGTTCTCTCTCATCTTTTCCTCTGCCTATCCAGTTCCCACCTAACACTCCCACATACTCTTCTTTGGCTAGAAACCTCAGTGTCATATATGACCCTTCTCACACCTCTGCTTTCATCTCCAAAACTGTAGCTGCAGCTTGCCTCAACCTTCTAAATATTAGGAAAATCAGGCACCTCCTTCCTTTCAACATTGCCAAGCATCTCTTAACCACTCTTGTCTTACCTAAACTAGACTACTGTGCCAGCATCCTCTTTGGTATCCCGAACAAAACCTTCTGTCCTCTCAACAAGATCATTAACTTTGCTACCGACTCTCTTTGAACTCCCTTACTTCACACCTACATCCTCATACCTTCACCAGGCTGTATGACAGACAATGCAAAACAGGTCCAGATTTAAATGTCTACTCCTGGTTCACAAATCTATCCACGGCAAGGCACCACTGTAACTATACTCATCTACCCAACTCTACAAGCCTTTTTGTAATCTTCGCTGTGTCTCCTCGACGACCCTTGTGACTCCTCGGCCTCTCTGTGCTTCCTCTTGCTTCTGCTCTTTCTCTCTTCTTTCTCCACTTGCATGGAATTCTCTTCCCCTGCATATCTGAGAAACAGTCCACACAGATTTGTTCAAAACCAAACTAAAAGCCTACCCCCTCGCCTCTGAGTTATCTTCTTCACCTACCTCTCATCTGGCTGCTAGCTAACATTTTTCCTTCTCCTCTGGCCTGCCTCTGTCCCTCACTTCCTCTGCCTACACTCTAACACTTCACCCATCATCGTCACATGCCAAACACAGATGGCCGTAGCACCTACCTGCACTTAAAAATGTCCAATGTTCATTGTCCTTAATCTATGCACTTCCACTCATGTTTAGTCCCCCATGACTGCTCGATTTACTCCCCTTCACAACCTGGTTGGAATCTCCCTGAAACTCACCCCATTGTAAGAAGCTCATTGCTTCCCATCAAATCTGATTTCTTATCTATTGTACATTCTTTTGTGATCAAAACAGCATTGTTCCTCCTGTATATAAATAAATAAGCTTGTCTTAGTGACTTTGTGCTTTATTCTTTGAAATTACCAGTGGGGAGATATATGTCAGGCAAACAAGTTGGGATCTGAAAGAAAGAATCATTGAAGATCATTCTAACAAAGAACACTTAACTGAGTGTGGCTAGTCACTTGATTTCATTGGGACATTCTGTTATCCAGCTACAGTTTCAAAGACTCAAAGCAATTCCAGCTTGCCCAAGATATTGGATTTATAATCCACATGCATGTCAACTGCTTCAATTAAATAAGGATATTGAATGGCATATTTGTCTATCTAAGTGAATTGATCTTAATTGGGATTAATATACTGGAAGATGTTTGACCAAAGGTATGGTTGTAGGGGATATACCTGGGAAGTTTATTTAGGAGGGTTTGGGAGTAAGCGAGGACATGATTATATATTTCTTTCATTAGGATATTTACAGCTTCCTAAAAGCTTTATCATTTGCACTAATGGTGCTAGTGATCACAGTGCGTTAGTTTGAGAAATAAACTGGTGGTGGGACCTGTCCAATGAAAACAGCATATTAGAAGAAGTCAAAGTGGGCATGGTAGATAACATTTATAAGGTCCAGAAAGAATTAAAAAAAATAAACCAACAAATAAAGGTAGTTTTGGAGGATTGTTATGAATCATTTTACAAAAATGAATGTTTAGTTGCCCCAGGATTCTGCACTGCAAAGATTGGCAAACATACGGACACATGGGGAGAATAGTAATGAAAGGTTGCTCTGTCTCACCTATTGAAGGACACTTAGTTAAGATGATGAAATTGCTGGATAAAATGACAATTCAGTTCTTAAATATAGGAAACAAGCCACAGACAGGATGATGAAATAATTAAAAATGAAGGCTCTAAGGCAACAGCACAAAAATCAGCTTGAATGTAATACATTTCATGGACAACATGGTAACTGACAAGAGATGTAGATACTGTAGAAAAGCAAATCCAACTAATAGATTGTGGGGTTATTTGAACTAAAATAATGTTAACATTATTCAATTCCATATTATTATTATTATTATTATTATTTATTATTATTATTATTACTGTTATTAATAGTATTATTATTACTATAAAGTTTTGCTGAAAGACACACAAGAGATGCTGCAGTTGAGTTCCTCAAAAGATGTCTCCTCCTTTTGGCAAGTGATTAATGATCTGGTGACACCATCATCTAACTATCTGATTCATTCTATCGGAGAGCAAGATTGGATTGATCACTTTACAATGATTTACAAAGGTCAATCTGTGGGGGAAGTCCATTGCAGGGAACCTACTGTTGGCTCATGGCATTTGACATTTTCAGAGGGGCAAATACGATCCTTTTTTTTGTGCAGTAAGAACTTGTGCGCCCCGGGGCCTGACAGTCTGTCAAATTCTGTTTTAAAACTCAATCCTGATCATGGGTCCATATTCGGAGCTTAATCCTAGCAAAATTACATCACCTGCAATCATGTACCAATTTTCAAGAAGGGCCAACATTGGTTGCCTTGTAACTACAGACCTATAATCCTACTGGATATTCCAGCCAAAATGTATGTGAGTATATTGCTGAAAGAACTCACAGATTGGGCCCAGGGTGCTGGTAAACTGGATGTGCTACAAACAGGTTTTTAGAAGGCTATGGGGATGAACTCATACCTGTTCATCTTGGGCTTGTTAAAAAAGAGGCGATGGTGAGGTTGAGGCCTGTGTACATGGTGTTTATCCACTTCGCTATGGCTTTCCACAGTATTGACCGTACTTGCCTGTGGACTAAACTAAAAAAATTGGTATTTCCTGTTCATTTTCTGGAGATATTGATGGCCCTCCATTCTGATACTTCTAATCGAGTGCACCTAAATGCCAAAGGCAAGCTCTCATTACTGTTATTACCAGGAGTGGTCTGAAGCAGGACTGTGTTCTGGCCCCCTTACTCTTTATCCTGCTCACAAACTCATTCATAGTTTCTCACCAAATTTGGCCTACACCTGCTTGGACTACTTGTTATATGCGGACGATCTTGTCCTTTTTGACTATACCCCAATTGGTTTGCAGCACGAGCTGGATGTCCTGGCTAAATACGCTAAATTAAATCCTCTAAGTATCAACATAACAAAATCAGAGATACTAACATTTAGACCGGGAATTAAACAAAAATAAAAGAACTTTCAGTGGAATATTGGTGGTTTGCCTCTGGCTAAGGATCCACATTTTATAGAATATAGAATCATTGAACTCCCCATGAAAGCGGGGCTGAAAGTTACCAACGCACCAAGATGTTAAAGCTTTCAACTCAAGCCTGTGCTGTGAACCGGAAGTTTGGTTACTTCTCCCTCACCCCAGTTTTAGACTTCTACAGGGCGAAGGTTGTTTCATCGATAATTTATGGAGGTGAGAATTGGGGCCTCCGCTATTAGTGGACTGTGACACCTTGGAGGGTTTGTTCTGGAGGAGAGTCCTACAGCTACCGAATGGTGTGCCACTGGCTGTTACTCGCTATTAGTTGGGATTACCTTCAATAAAATATCATTTGTATCGGAAGTACCTTTAATTGCTGAGAAACATCTATTTTGCCAAGGAAGCATCAATTTGGTGTTTGTTACAGCAAATGTTACATAAAAAATCCTGGGTTGCCCTTCGAAATTCCTAAAACGAATGTGAGTTGATTTGTAGCAAGTATGACAAATTCGAAAGACACACTATGTCATAACCCAACCCTTACGACAAGGAGACTGAAAGGGTGGGACTGGATTGACACAATCAGCAAAGTCAGAATCCATCATCTATACAGAATGACTTTGATCCAGCTGAATGAAATTCTGGATGTTTGGAGCAAGGTTCTGAGAGAGCTGAGAGTTTGTCGCTTCTGTTCTTGCACGGAAGAGGTGGAGACGCTTCGCAACCATAGTGCTACACTGTGGATCACTAGAGGAGAGGCGTAAAGTTAATTTTGGACATTTAATTCGACCTATGTCCAGCTCCACACCGGTACACTATTGCAGTTGATTATGAACTCATTTGGTCCTAATAAATGGATGACTGCTGTGATTAATTTTCTAAATGAAGTTCAGGGCACATGTGAAGTTTAACAGGCCCAAAATATAATATGCATTGGCTGTGTGTCCCTTCTCTTTATGAGATGCTAGGTTGTATTATTGTGAGATATGAGGTTGTATCATATCATGTATGCATTGTATTATGCTATGTTTGTTTTTGGTTTTGGTTTTATTGCTTTTTTCTTCTATATGCTTACTTAATGTTATGAGATAAGTATCGAACAAACCCAACCTCATAATGGATAGGACCGCCTACTAGAGGGGATTAATGGCTTTGGGATACCCAGGATCTGTCTTCCCTAGCTAGATCTAATGTGCAATAATTGGGTTCCTCCATTTGGCAATTAAAGTCGCCCATAATGAGCAAAAATGTATTTGGAGAACCAGAAATGATTGCACAGATTGTGTTCAAAGCCAGGTCCAGTTGTTTAATTGCAGGCCAAGTTTGTCTTAAATTCAAATGTAGCTAAAAAAACAACAGACCCACCTTTAAAACTACACAACAAACAAAGCAGATCAGGTGACTTCAAGATTTTTCATGTGGTCTTGACACTTGTATGGATCCATGTCGGCCACTCCTCCTGGAAGCATATTACCCTGTCGGTATTATTCATGTAGTGCCAATTGTGGTCCATAATTTTGCTCACCAATCCATTACTATTCCAAGATACTATTTATTTATTTATTTTATTTATTTATATTTATATAGCGCGCAAGCAGCCCAGGGGCATTGAGGGCGCTGTTACTTGCAATAACTTAGTTACATGGTACATATGATAGCGATTGTTGACACATTATGAATAGTACAAGAAATCATACTGTTGTTACAAATATTGCATTTGGTCGTATATTACAACATATATGATAAGTATTCGTGCTGATGTGTCGGTCCTTATGTGAAGAGGGTAGTTTTGAGTGTTTTGCGGAAGGTGGTGAGGGAGTCCTCGCCACGGATAGTGGAAGGTAGGGCATTCCAGTGGGTGGGCGCGAGATAGGGGAAGCTGGATCCACCCGCTTTTACTCTTTTTACTATGGAGAACACATCCCCAGGATTCCCTCTGCCAACTATCAACGGGGCAAAAAGGGAAACACTCCCCATTGTTGGACCCACAGAAGCATCAACAGCAGAAATAAATTTCATCTCTAAATAATGTTTTGCTCCCTCATCCTGATTTACTTTGGGCTCAAAATTATGTTCAAACACAAGGTGGAGGGATCAAATTGATGCAACGATAAACATTTTCCAGGCCCCCTGGGAGATTGTGATTTTTCGGGCCTTCAAACCTGTCTCCAAGGCTTCATTCATTCAGTACAAATGTTGCCGCGTTTTAACTATAAATGGGCCCGGACTCCACTCTCTTGACCTACAGAGGGTTGTGATAATAACAAGGGATTACCCAAGATTGGATCATGACAAGTGTCATGGAGGTGGCTGATTTTGAAGTATGCTTCCAAATACACCATAATACTCATGTTAGCCAATGCCTCCCTGTAGCTCAAGAAGCAAGATCTCACAAAAAGGGTTAATGAATCCATATCTCACACTACAACCCCCTCAAAATGTGCAGTGCAAAAATGTGCGGCAAGTCATAAAAATACTGCATGTTATGTCATTGACCTCCAGTTTCCCTGCTAATGCCTGAACCAATGCAAGCTTATAGGCATTCTTGATCCCATGGGTTTCTGCCTCTCAAGGTTCATATAAGGTTAGTAGAGTGCCAACCCTGCCATGGGTCTTGCGCAACATCTTTATGTAGTACTGGTACTGGAATACAGGGGGTGTGCACAGCTGTAGGAGATGTCAAGGAAGGCAGGGAAGCAACAAAAGACCTTGATCTACAAGAACATGGTTTATAAGTTCCTGGTTTTCCTTCTATTTGTGTTCCCATTGAAAGTGGTTGGAGACCTTGGTCTTCTACTCGCGTAGGAGCACCTTGAGAGAGCAAATTTGGCCAATTATGCTGAGGCATTCTCTCCCCTTCCAATCCTCTGGTGCATCATTCCTCTGGGATCTGTGAGGCCTTGTCCAACTTGTGAGAGCCAATGATCTCATTAGCAGGAGCTATTCTCAATACTTAGCCTCAGGGAATTTTGACTTATAGACACCATAAAAGATTCTATTGAAAATGTCCAAATTTATTTAAGCAGCTACCATCAAATCTCCTCAGTTAATTCAACTCCCACTCTGTCCTTTCTAGTTCCTGTAGGCGCTGAACAATACACATCACTAACGGCAAGAAGAGAGATGTCGAGAAGGCATCCCATCCAGGCCAAGAAAAATCAGATAGTTCTCTCCAGCCTCTCCAACCTCAATTCTGGCAACAGTGGGAGAGAGATTCACAGACCAATGATTAAGCAGATTCGCCATACTGCTGACCTACACTGGTGCCTCAAATGAAGTCTCACTCATTATATCAGATTCACCTCAAGCTTCCAGAATTATTTCTGCCACCTCAGGGATCTCAACATATTTCCGGGCTGGAGGGAGAGGAGGAAAAAAAACTATATAATACATAAATTAATGTCTTACACTCACCTGTTGGAAAGTCAAATCTGTCGATCTTTTAATTGCTGGTTGTGTTTAAAAAAGTATGCTTTTTACTCACCTGTTGGAATGTAAAATCTACCTACCTACTAATTGCTGTTGAGTTTAAAAAAGTATGCTTTTTACTCACCTGTTGGAAAGCTGAATCTGCCTATTTATTCAATGCTGGACATGTTTTCAAAAGAATACACTTTTCTCTTCTATGTGACTGTCATAGTTGTGTGCTCACACATTCGATGCTGCTTCTTGCTTCGCAGACGCCCCATCCCTCTCTTCTGTCTCTGTTCCTGCTCCTGCACCTTCAATGATCCTGCACCTCTGATATATATGTAATCCCTGCTTTATCCATTCACTCTTGGCCTGATTGTTGCATTTCCTTGCAGGTAGTTGGTTGTGCTCTTCAGTTCAACCTCTCTCATCCTTCCCTCTCCCCCAGTTTCCACAATGCTGTTCTGTGCAGGGGCATGTTGTGGCTGGGCAACTTCCAGCCAAGTTACTTCACTGGTGTGGGCCGGGAGTCCAGTCCTACTGCGACTCTGCTCTTGAGGTAAGTCTTTAGTTCTTATAGAGTGTGTGTCTGCAATAGTAGTTGCCCTGTTAACCTCCTCCTTCTCTCGTAAGTGCAGAAGGGATGATGAAGACGTCGAACTGATGGAGAGGGCGGTGTTCGAGAAGGTAAGAGAATGCGCGGAGCGCAGCGCTATGAGCGTCTTTTGAATCGGGCTAACCTGTGCTATTCTTCCTTGCAGGTCGCTGCGAAGTTCCTGGAAGAAATGTGGCCAGATGGAAGTGGAACCTAGAGTGGAAGATGTCCGGATTGTTGTCGAATTCCAGGAGAGCTTCGGTAGGTAAGCGTGAGTCTGAAAGGCATTGGAATCGGAAGACGAACGCTTACTAAATTGTCCTCTTCTTTTCTTTCTTCTCCCTAGGATGTTGCTTGCTGGTCAGGACGAGCTCCAGGGAAGACTCAGGAGCAATTGAGGAGCTGGTTGCTGAACAGGTAAGGAGGAATAATGGTGTTCTTCTTCTTCTCCCCTTGTCGATGCAGGCCAGGGATGCTGCGAGCAGGTCTCGGTGAACGTCACGCTGCGAGTGCAGAACAACGTGAAGCGCATGCCTCAGCTCGGGCGTGGCTTAAATAGCCTGCAGGTATCCCAGGTGCCTCCAGGGTAGACCACGCCCTAGATGCTATACTGCATGGTGCAGTTCCACACTGAACCTTGTGGGGGCAGCCATGTTGGTCCATTTCCCCAATGGAAACTCCACCTGCCATATGAGCCTGGTGTCAAAGGCGCCAGGAATGGCTCCAGGACAGCCGAGGGGGGCATGATTGGGCCCTTGGGGCCTTGCGGTAAAACTGTGGTGAGGGCCAGAGACTGCGAGTTCCAAGGCAGGGGCTATGGTCGTGACAGCACTCCCCACTAAGGCCCCTCTCAAGGTGGTTCTTCTGTCTCGTCCCGGCTTCATGGGGTACTCCTGATGGAAGCATTGTATCAGACGTGGTGCATGAATGTAGTCACTGGGCTCCCATGTTCTGTCCTGCTGGCCATATCCTTTCCAGTCTACTAAATAGTAAAGTTTTGTTCTAATGTACTTTGAATCTAGGATGCCATTTACTTCAAATTCTGGCTCTCCGTGAATTATCACAGGTCCTGGTGGGGTAGTTACTCGAGTCCCAGGCTGAACTGGTTTCAGAAGGGATCCATGAAACACCGGGTGTATCCGCATGTTGATTGGCAATGTCAGCTTTACAGTGGTTGGGTTTATGATGGACTCGATGGGAAACAGCCCTAAGAACCATGGGAGGAATGTCTGGGTTCCCTTTAGAGGCACATATTTAGATGCTAGCCACACCTTGTCTCCTATTTGGTAGTCTGGGGCCTTTTCGTGATGCAGGTCTGCATATTTCTTCTGGCGAACATTGGCTTGGCACACATGTTCAATGGCTCTTGCGAAAGCCTGCGAAATGGTCGCGTGTAGGTTCTTGATGGCTGGCATTTCCAGAGTCGTAGGAATGTCCATTTCTGACGTGTGTGGGTGTCTGCCATACATAGTAAAAAATGGAGTCTGCCCGGTACTGCTGTGCAGTGAATTGTTACAGGCATACTCAGCGATCCACAATAAATCTTTCCAATCCCCTTCCACTTGGTGGAGCATGTAGAGCAAGTATTGTTCGGGCATCTGGTTCATCCTCTCAGTTTGACCATCCGTTTGGGGGTGGTGGCTAGTGGATAGTCGAATGTCTATTTGGGCCATCGAGCAACATTTCCTCAAGAAGTTAGACACAAATTGGGTACCCCGATCAAGACTGATGGGAACCCATGTAGCCGTACCACATGTTCAAGGAAGGTTTTAGCTAGACCGGATGTGTATGGTAGTCCTTTAAACGGAAAGAAATGGGCCATCTTGGAGAACAGGTCTACGATCACTAGGATGGTGTTATAACCTTGACAAGAGGGTAGGTCGGTGATGAAGTCAAGAGACAACGTGTGCCACACAGCCGGCAGGATATCCAGTGGTTTCAGGAGCCCAACAGGTCTTTGCTTTGACGATTTATTTTGAGCACAGATACCGCAAGAGGTGATGAATTGAATAACATCTCTGTTCCATGTTAGCCACCAGTAACTTCGTTTCACCTTGGCCAGGCTTTTAGCAATTCCCAAGTGGCCTTCAATGAGGGAGTCATGATACTCCGAGATAACCTGTTCTTGAAGCTCTTTTACAGACAGGAATAGCCGATCCCTGTAGTAAGGTAATTGGTCCTTAACGCTATAGTGTTCTCCTCTCGAATCCCATTCCTGTAGTTGTTCCTGAGTCAATACTTGTCAGACTTCTTGCAGCAACACGTCTTGAGTCATGGTGGTTGTAATGCCTATGAGTCTGTCAGCCGGAATGATGGCCATGGGATCAGGAGGTGTATACACCAACTCGTCGGTGCCCATGCGTGAAAGGGCATCAGCTTTGCCATTTCGGACTCCTGGCCAGTACGTGATCACATAGTCTTACTCTGCGAAGAAAATGGCCCAGCGTAGTTGTCGAGAGGATTGAGCCTTCGCACTCTTCAGATATTGTAGATTTCGGTGGTCAGTTATCACAGTGATAGTGTGTCTGGCTCCCAACAGATAATGTCACCAGGCCTTGAAGGCTGCTTTTATGGCGAGAAGCTCCTTACCAGTGATGGCATAATTGAGCTCAGGTGTTGAGAATTTACGTAACCAGAAGGCCACAGGATGTAGCTGGCCGGTGTGTGGGTCCCTTTGCGATAACACAGCACCCATCACCATGCTGGAAGTGTCTGTCTCCACCACATACGGAAGGTCTGGGCGTGGATGTCGTAAGATTGGAGCGGTAGTGAATTTCACCTTGAGCTTTTGAAAGGCTTTTTTGGCCCCTTCTGTCCATTGGAATGTTTTGTTGCACTTCCTTAAAAGCGAAGTGATCGGATGTACTATTTGCGAGAACCCTGGGATGAATCGGCGGTAAAAGTTTGCAAAACCTAGCATGCTCTGGACTCCCTTGAATGAACTTGGGTCTGGCCAATTGAGGACGGCATCGACCTTGTGCATATCCATTCGTATTCCTTTTGGAGGGAGGATAAAACCCAGGAACTCTACTTCTGTAACGTGGAATGAGCATTTCTCAAGCTTGGTGTAGAGATGATGTTGACGGAGCTTGGTAAGGATGGATCGTACATGCTTAACATGATCTTGCTCTGAAGCCGAATATACCAGGATGTCATCAATGTAGACTAAGGCACAGACGTCATTCAGCTCTCTTAGAACATCGTTCATGAAATATTGGAATGTGCCCGGGGCATTGCACAGGCCAAACCGCATCACTTGATATTCATATAAGCCATATTTGGTACGGAACGCTGTTTTCCACTCGTCCCCTTCTTTAATGCGTACACGATGGTAGGCCCTTCTAATGTCCAATTTCGTGTAGATTTGGGCATCTTTGACTTGGTCTAGCAATTCCGGGATCAGGGGTACGGGGTAGCAATTCTTGACAGTGACTTGGTTCAATGCGCGGTAGTCAATGCAGGTCCTCAATTCTCCTTCCTTCTTCGGCACGAAGAATAAGGGAGACACTGCTGATGACTTTGAGGGACGGATGAAACCGTTGGCCAGATATTGTTTCAGATATGTCTTCAAATGTTGGTTCTCGGGTTCAGTGAGTGCGTAGATACAGCCACAAGGAATTCGGGCAGCAGGTATCAGATCGATCTGGCAATACTAGGGCCTGAGGGGCAGCAAAGTATTTGCTTGTTCTTTTTGGAACACATCTTGAAAGTCCTGGTATTGAGTTGGTAAGGTAGAAACCACACCTAAGACCCTTATCGCACCTTCCTGAACGGATGAGCCGGTATGCTTACTCTTCCTTCCTTTGGGGTAGCAGGTATGTGTACAGTCATGGGAGAAGACCAACTCTCGGGCATGCCAGTTGATCGGTGGATTATGTGCGACCAGCCACGGCATCCCTAGGATTAATCGGAACTGCGGTGCTTTGATGAGGTCAAAAGATATTGATTCTCGATTACCATCTTGATATAAGAGGGTGAGTTCAGTGGTACATTCGGACACAGGACCAGAGGCGATTTAGGTGCCATCTACAGTAGTTACAGTCTCTGTGGTAGGTTAGAGCAGAGTGGGAGCCCCATCTTTGCTGCAAGATCCTGGTCCATGTAATTGCCCATGGCTCCGCTATCAATGTAAACTTCTAACGAATGCATCTTTGATGGCTGTTGATGGGTGATCAGGATCACGGGTAAAGCAAAAGGGGAGGTCTCTAATTGGATTTCTTCACTCGACAATTGGACCCCTACAATTGCTGGGCTTGGTAGTTTTCCGACTCCTCACTTGGTTTCTCCTTGTCTGTGACTCCTACGGTTCTTCTTGGTGGTTTTAATGGGCACTCCTTGAGGAAATGGCCTGCCTTTCCGCAGTACAGGCACAACTGCTGTTCTCTCCTCGTGTCCCGTTCTGCTTTGGTTAGAGGGGGCCTAACTCCTCCTAGTTGCATTGGTTCTACAGAACTTTCTGTTCCCCGCTGAGCATGATCTTTGGGGCACACGAACATGGGGCATGCATCTGGTTTACTTCGATCTGTTCTCCGATGTTGCAATCGATGGTCTAGTTGAACTACCAGATTAATGAACTCGGCACAGTCCTTGGGTGGGTCCACTACTTGGTCCAGTACACCCTTTAACTCCCCTCGCAAGCCCCGGTGGAACAAGGTGGTTCTTTTGTCCTCTGGCCATTCTGCTTCGACCACCAGCCTATTAAAGGTGTCTATGTATGTCAACAGATCTTGGTTTCCTTGACAGAGGGACAAAAGTTTGTTGTCCAAGGCCTGTCCATGAGAGCGACGGGTGAAGAGTTTTTCCAGCTTCTGTTGAAAGCCCCCAAAATCATGTAACAGCGGACCATCCTGTCTAATGAACGGCGCCGACCAGTCTGCTTCACTACCACTCAAGTAGGACAATACAAAGGCCACTTGCGACTGGTCATTAGGAAATGCCCCAGGTCTGCACAGAAATTGTAGGTGACACTGATTCATAAAGGTCGTGTATATTCAGGGATCCCCCGAGAAACGCTCCGGTGGAGCTAGTGGAACTGCCCCGGGTAGGGTGATCTGCACCAGATAACTCGTGGGGGTTGGCATTGATGGGCTAATTCCGGGCAACGGGGCTTGTCCGGCCTGTGATTGAAGGAGTTGTCTGCCGATATCATCAGTTCGTTCTTTGGTCACAATTAGTTCTCTCTGCAAGGCGTTGGTTTCTTGTCGAGCTGAATGTACCTCTCTGCGTAACTGCCCCAACAACTGAGCCAATTGGTTTGCTTCCGAGGTTTCCATACTAGGCGCCCGGGTGGATTATAATGTTTGGGCTTTGCGTTCTGTGACGCTCACCTTGTATCCACAGGGACGCCACCCGACTTGGCTGGATCACTTCTGAGTTATATTCACCTGGGCCGGGGACTTGCTCTGCCGTGGATCTATTCTGGAAGACAGGAGTTCTGTTTTAGCTACAATCACCTTCTCTCGGGGCCTGCCTCCCAAGTGCCCCCCTAGAAACCCCTTTAGAGCCTTCCTGACCTTGTATTTCGATAAGGTGCGCTCTCCGTCCTTCTGTTCTGTGCAGGGACGCGTCGTGGCTGGGCACCTTACAGCCAAGTTACTTCACTGGCGTGGGCCCGGGAGTCCGGTCCTGCTGCAACTCTGCTCTTGAGGTAAGTCTTTAGTTCTTAAAGAGTGTGTGTCCGCAATAGTAGTTGCCCTGTTAACCTCCTCCTCCTCTCGTAGGTGCAGAAGTGATGATGAAGACGTCGAGCTGATGGACAGGGCGGTGCTCAAGAAGGTAAGAGAATGCGCGGAACGCAGCGCTATGAGCGTCTTTTGAATCGGGCTAACCTGTGCTATTCTTACTTGCAGGTCCTGGAAGAAATGCAGCCAGATGGAAGTGGAACGTAAAGTGGAAGATGTCTGGACCATTGTCAAATTCCAGGAGAGCTTCGGTATGTAAGCGTGAGTCTGAAAGGCGTTGGAATCGGAAGACGAACGCTTACTAAATTGTCCTCTTCTTTTCTTTCTTCTCCATAGGATGTTGCTTGCAGGTGCGGAGGAGCTCCAGGGAAGACCCCGGAGCGATTGAGGAGCTGGTTGCTGAACAGGAAACGAGGAATAATGGTGTTCTTCTTCTTCTCCCCTTGTAGATGCAGGCCAGGGAAGCTGCAAGCAGGTCTCGGTGAACGTCACGCTGCTAGTGCAGAACAATGCAAAGCACGTGCCTCAGCTCGGCGTGGCTTAAATAGCCTGCAGGTATCTCAGGTGCCTCCAGGGCGGACCACGCCCTAGATGCTATACTGCATGGTGCAGTTCCACACTGAACCTTGTGGGGGCAGTCATGTTGGTCCATTCCCCAATGGAAACTCCACCTGCCATATGAGCCTGGCGCCAAAAGCGCCAGGACTGGCTCCAGGACAGCCGAGGGGGGCATGATTGGGCCATTGGGGCCTTGCAGGAATACTGTGGTGAGGGCCCGAGACCCCAAGTTCCAAGGACAGGGGCTATGTTCATGACAGCGGCACCCGGGCTGGGTGTCCAACTTCCTCTCTGAATGGGCTGACCTCACCTCTTCTCTTGTGACCTCCTCCTTCAAGATTCTCTTCCTTGGAGACTTCGATATTCACCTCGACTTCCATGATGCAGCCTCCACACCTTTCAGCAACCTCTGTGACTCTCTTTCCCTCTCCATTCTTCCCTGTGGTCGGACTCACTCCTCAGGACAGAACTTGGATGCTCTCATCTCCTTAGACCTCCCCATCTCCAACCCTCTCATTACCCCTCTCTCGTGGTCTAATCATGCCCTCCTTTCCTCTCACCTGGACCTCCATGGTCCCCCAGTAAGTCTTCACCTGCACTGTTAGCCTCCTTCTCCTTCATTTGACTGATGAAGCGAGTATCAACTGCCGCTTTTGCCACCACCTTCACTCCCCTTCCTCCCCCATCCACTGACTCTCACTCCGATATAGCCCTCACTAACCCTCACTCTCCATCTCCAAAACTCAATATCCTTGCCCCTGCCATTACGTCCAAGTGCAACTCCTGGTATGACATTGATATGGCTCCTCTGAAATGCAAATGCAGAGTTGCTGAGCAGAAGTGGCAGACTTCGAGCACATACCCTGACAAACTGGCCTGCCGCCTGCTGCAAAGGCAATACAGACATGCCATCCGTGCTAAGAAAAGGACCTATATCCAAGCCCGCATTTCTGCTGCCACTAACAACACGCCTGAACTTTTCAAAATCTGCAAAGAAATTGCCAACCCTACTCCAATCTCCACTTCTCCTATGCCCTCAATGGCACTCTGCAAATCTATGCCCTCTCACTTCGTCTCCAAAACTCAGGTCTTCCTCTCCTCACTAACCTCTACTCCTCATTCTTCTCCCTCGCCTTCTTATGGGCCTCCCTTGGCTCCCCTCTTCCCTCCCCTTTTATTCCCCTCTTTTTCTCCCATAACACCTGATGAGGTTTCTAGACAAGTCTGCTCTATGAAGGTCTCTTCCAAACAGGTGGTCCCCTGCTCTTCCAGAACTCTAAAAGACAATATTGTCTCCCTTGCTTCAGCCATGGCAAATTTCTGCAATCACTCCTTTGCCACTTGATCCTTCCCTTCCTCAAGCCCTTCTTTGTGCCCCCTCTCGTCAAAATACCATCTCCTGATCCCTCCTGTCCGGCAAACTACTGCCCTATCTCCACTACATCCTTCTTGGGCAAACTCTTGGATAAGCTAGCCATCTCCCAGCTTGTCCACCACATTGAAACTGTTGGTTGCCTCCACAACCACCAGACTGGCTTTAGAGCTACCAGAGACACAGAAAACGCTTTCCTGAACACCCATGAAGTCTCACTCACTAATCTCGATTCCAGCTCTCCTTCTGTTCTCATCCTTCATAACCTTTCTTTTGCCTTTGATACGGTCAATCAAGCCACCCTGATAAAGTGGCGCAGTGACTCCCTTGGCATCATGGACCTGGTACTGGACTGGTTGACCTCTTTCCTCTCTGACCGACCCTCCCAGGTTCAATTGAGCCCTTTCCTCTCCACCATCTCACTCTCCATCTGTGGTGTCCCTCGGGGCTCTATCATCCCCCCCTGGCTCGTCTATATCTACATGCCCCCCCTAGTACATCTGATCTCTACCTTCTCTACTAATGTTCAGTGTTATGCTGGTGACACGCAGCTTTCCATCAAGCTACCCTCCTCTACCTCTCTTCTTCCTCTCTCATTCCTGTCTGACTGTCTGCTTTTCAGGCATGGTGCACTAGTAATGATCTCTGCCTTAATGCCAGTAAGACAGAGAGCTTTCTCATTGGGACCCCTGCTCCTTCTGTCCCTCCCAAACTCTGGCCATCCTCCTTGGGCCCCCTCCCCTCACCCTTGTGTGATGCAAAAACCATTGACGTCATCTTCGACTCTTCCCTCTCCTTCTATCCTCACATCATGGACCTTGCCAAGAAGGCCCACTTTCAGCTAGACCTCCTCAGAGGTTTTCTCCTCTTCCTCGCCTTCCCTCAGTAACTCAATGTCTACAGAGCTCTGGTTCTCTATAGGCTGTATTACTGCAACAGCCTTTTCGTCAATCTGCGTAACTCTTCCTTTCACCCTCTTCAACTAATCCAGAATAGGACTGCAAGTCTTAACCTTGGCCTCAAGTCCATGGACCGCATCTCTCCAGTCCTTAAATCTCTCCACTGGCTCCCAGTTGCTGTGAGGATCAAATGCAAGACCCTCAGCATCATCCACAAGAAGTTCTGGGGCCTGGGACCATGCTATATGCAAATCTTTCTCTCTAAATACCTCCCCACTCGAGCCCTTCGCTTGTCTAGCGCCAACTCTGCAAATCATAAGTTTTTCCAAGCAGAAAGTGGGGGCTAGATCTCTCTCTTCCGCAGGTGCCTCCCTCTGGAATGGCCTCTCTGCCCTTCTCAAACTTAAGTCAGATCTCCTTACGTACTGGAAGCTCCTCAAGAGCCTCCTTTTCTATTCTTCCTTCCCCTGCCTTCTCCCCTGCTAATGTCCACTTTACCTGAGACTGGTGGCTTTGTTCCTTCAAAGTCCTACCTGGTGCCAGATCCTCCCCTGCCCAAACTACCTATGCACTTATTCTCCCACCCCTGACCCCCTCCCTACCCTCATCCTGCACTTGCTCTCAGAGGCTCCTCTGCCTACACTCAGCTGGTTGGCTTGCACCCCTTGTGATCATCCATCCCCATTAATTTGCACTTAGTTGTGGACCCCCCCCCCCCTTAATTCTCTACTTTCCCCTGGCTCTGCGCTCCTGGCCTCCCTGGCACTCTCCTTCCCATGGGCCATTCACCCAGTTCCTGCACTTCCCCACTTCCTTTCACCATTGCACGTCTCGCTACCACACTTGCATGAGCTGAATGTCGCAAGGCCTACTAGGGTCGCTACTTTCCTCCTTCCTGTTTCCCCCCTGCTCTCCCCTCCTGCCTACCAGCGCCTCAAAACACTTGTGCATAGGTGCATTACAAATTAACAATACATAAATAAATAAGTAAACAGACATTTTCTAGACCTTTTGAAGAGGTCCCATTAAGAGTGGCATTATTGCTGAATTTCTAAGGCTTCTTTCAGATGGAGATGATTGAGAGGGAAATTATACGACTGGAGCCTTTATGAGCACCAGGACTAACTGGCAAATATTGTTTTAAATTCACTCTCTGCATTATAGTGAAATTTGTTGTGAAAAATGTTTAAACTATCATAGAAGCACCATGTTTACTGAATACTTGTACAACGGCTATCTTGATATCCTTGTATAAACAAAAACGGGTTAGAGAGGATCCGCACAAATACTGACTTATTGTTCTATCAGATACTTTAAATAAGGTGTTCACTTCCCTCATTTCTAAAGAACCACATTTTCAGATTGGTTTTAGGGCAAACATGGCCACTCTCTATGATGGATTTTGAATTAAAATTTTAGCTCATCAAGCTTTAGCATTAAATGAATTGCCCCTGCATGTGGTGTTTTAGACTTAGCTTCAGCATTGGAAAGGGTGGATCAGGCAACACTTTGGTGAAACTTTGCATCATGCGGCATTGATAAGGGCCTGTTAAAGCATATTACATCAAAATACTGTCACAAGGGTTCTTACCTGCTATAGAAACATGTTTAAATTTAAAACAAGGATGTGTGCACCGCTATCTTTTTTAAATTGAAAGGAAATTTGAATGATGTCCGAAATGTTCCTACAAAACTTTTGGACTGTTGAATACATGATGTAGCTTATACGGACTACATAGTATTAAAGATGTGACTCTCACGGGACTACAAAGGAGCTTGGTAGCCACAGATGACTATATACAGGGAAATGGTCTATACATAAATAAACAAAACATACAAATGATGACCTTTGACGGGAAGAAAAAGAGACATAATCATAGATGGAATCCATCCTCAGAGATGATTGCGGTAGTGGAAGACTTTTCTTGTTTAGGTTTTCACATCAGTAACATATTCGACATGAACAGATTCATGAAAAACATCCACTGAAAGCTTGCATCTGTAATGTGGGCAACTAGATGTTGTAATCTATGACATAGATTTAAAGGCCCAGGCATAATTCATGGGCATCCCGGAAGGCCGTACTGGACGTCTGCTGCCAAGGAAGCCATGGTCGAAACCGCACCCTCGGTCAATTGTGCCAATTTTTCCATCCAGCTTTCCCATATATAGAACCTGGCTGTTCATGGCCGCTGGGGAGTAAGTAGAGGAGTTGTGCAAATGTTCTTTTCCTTGAGCGTGGTATCAGACTCTGTGTCCTTTAGCGCTTTGCACACAAGCCTAAGTTTCTGGTAACCATTACATAAATTAGGAAATCCGAAAAATGTGTAGGGGAGGATGCCAGCTTTTCAGAGAGCTTTGTGAAAATTTAGCAAATTCGGATTTCAGATATGCAGTCTCTTCCAAATGTTGTTGGGGACCTAGAGAAGTAAGCGGAATAGCTTTGCCATCTGTGTTTTCTTGGGCATCGATTCAACATGCCCAGGCTAACCATGCAGTGAGTAAATTGCAGACACATCCCCCTGGCACAGCAAACACCTCCTTTCCAGCTGTCTCTGTGCCCCATAGAATACAATTGAGTCCCATAATAAATTAGGTCCAATTGTACACAAAGCTGCTCCACCTTTCATTTTCATGCCTTTTTGTGCATCTTATCTATCCCTCGCCCTCATCAAAACTACCTACTTGACCTTGATTCTCCCTACCACTTCTGAATCTTCTATCACACTCCTCCTTTGCCTCCCTGACAGGGAAAAAAGTGCTTCAACGCCACAACCTTTGGCAGCCAGTGCTTTACAAATGCAAGGTAACATAGAATAGAGCTTATTCTTTGACTTCATTTATAAGTTCCTATAATCAGAAAGAGCTGAGCTGGACCTATTTTTAATGATGAAGTCTTAGTCTCCTAAAATTGCAAATTCTTTCTGAAGTGTGAGTGTAGCGGAAGAGTGATTCTGAGGATTTGTGGTACAGTGTTTGCTTCCACACTTCTCATTCTGACAGATGTGTTTAATGTAGACATTTAACATCAAACCACAGATGCAATTTTAGCTATGTTAGAGGTAGGGAAAAGCCAAGAGTATAGAAATGCCATTGTCATTCGAAGGGAGGAAAAGAACCAGTGTGACACTGAGAGGCATGTTGACTCTGATAGCGTCATGCAGAGATAAAACCAGTGCTAAAGTGAAGTGTGCATTGATGTGCAATGTCTGCCAGGAGTCTAGCACAGCTTTAAAGTCCTTCTTTAGCTGCGTTTAACAAACTAAGAACATTCATAAGATGATCATAATTTTGTAATATGGTATACAGTGTGAAATTTGAGAATTCAATGATTTGCAGGGTCATTCTTTGGATTGTCTGACCAAAGAAAACTGTAGTAGAAATTCCACCACACATCTATGCTGGCAAACAACATGCAATGATGCACCAAGGTCTTGTGAATGTATAGGTTTGTGAGGTGCCATCCCTTTCTCTTGCACTGTTGAATAAAGCATAAATACCTGGAATGTGTTCTTCACTCTGTTCATGGGTCATTTTTCAGTTCAGATTTTCGCAATGAAGAGGCAGGGCTGGAGTAGGACATGTAGAAACGTGTGTCTCTCTTCGACTCTTTTGCCAGTGAAAAGGCAGACAATGTGTGTGCATCTTCTCAGCACACATTCTAGGTGTCACAAGTAAGGACAAAAAGGAAAGAAAAGTCAGAAAGAGAAGATGCCTGGATATCAGTGATTCTAGATCTGCTGGTGGAAGATAGGTTTTTCTCCCTAAAGCTAAAACATGGTTTCAGTATTCCTTTAGGAGCATCGAATAATGTTTGATTCCTGACAGAAGCATTTAAAACAATATGGAGCCTTTTGTTGTTCATCTAGCTCTTCCAAACCTGAATATGTTTGAAGTCATTGTTCATCAGTTTCCGGTTTTTATGCAACCTCTCCCAAGCTTCCTTACATAAAGCTAGTACTGGCAGTAAAGGGAAACACAGTAGATTTGCCACTTGGATTTAATGGGAATGTGCAGAATCTTGGAGTCAGATGGCAGGTTGAGTATTCGGTTTTAATGTTGGTGAATGTTGTTGACACAAAAGACAAAACAATTTAGCAGTAACTTATAGAACTTAGTAAGGCGGAACCTTCACTGGAGTATCCATCATATGAATATCAGTATTATGCTGGTGTTCAGGTTGCACTAACGTTTTCAGTTGCTATGATTGCTGTAGAGAGAGTACAGCTTCAGCATGTTTCTAAAGCTGAAGTGAGTTGCTTTTATAAGAGCTACTCCCACCCTCTCTTGAATTCTCATGAGTTAACGGGATATGCTATCGAATTTTACCAAATGCAGCAAGTCAGAGGTGCACCCATCAGTCTGTGAGTGGGGTTTAGAATCTCAATTTCTCCCAATGAAATGTCCTACTGGAAAGGGTGGGTAATTGGGTGATTGTGCCATAACCAGGTCAGCAACAGAATACTGTTTTGCATGGATGTATTTTAAAGTGCCAAAACTCCATACAAACACAGAGTACATTTTCAACTTGCTGTACAAGAGTGAGTTCCCCACTCTTTTCTTTTCAGCGGAGATAAAAGTGGATAAAAGTGGGTCAGAAACTCTTATTTATTTATTTTTTAACTTTTATGATGAGAAAACTCCATCCAGCAGGTATGGCAGCGCAGAACAACGAAGAAATGAACCGAATGGGTTTAATCCAATGTCTAAAGTTGGGGAATTCCAAAGATGATGAACTGCAATAGAAACACTTATTTAGCAGTTTCCAGGTGGAGCTTAGATTTCAACCTCACATAATGCCTGCGACCCAAAACTATCAATTTGTCGACCAAATAGGAAGGTTTGTGTATACTGATAGCTTTATAAGCAGTACAGAGCATGTCTAAAAACAATCTCTGATTCCAAAGGGAGCCAATGAATATTATCCCAGACAGACGAAATATGGTTAGATTTCTTTTTCCCAGTGATCAAACATGCGCATTGATCGTAAAGTTAGCAGATCACATCTATCAATATCGTTCAAAATTGCATTAGCTCCATCAAAGTGTGACAAAGCAAACACCTGTGTTACTGACTGAAGCAAGTCAGAGATAATGTAGGAATTCAACTTTTTAGTAAAGGAAGTTGGCATTGGCCGACTATGTTCTCTTTTCAAAATGAGTTTTATTTGTTTGTGACTAAACCAGAATTCCAGTGGTTTGCCCACTGGCCCAAGGAGGGAAAGAATCCACCGGACTGCAGAAGTGGTACCCACAGCAGTATATCTGACATTGTATTCGCTGGAACAAACACAACTGAAACCGTTGTTAAAGGATTTAATTAAAAAAACGAACTGAAGACATGCAGTTAGTAATCCTGCAAGACATGTTGACAACAAAGATATGTACTCAGCTGAGGAGATTTTAAGATACATCTGACTGTCTTCAGCATACTGATGGAGAAATAGGCCACATCTTGTAACAATACCCCTACATGGGCTCCATATGAAAGAAAGGGGGGAGGAATGTAAAGGTCCCCATATAACGCATTGAGATTGATCTGAAATAAATTATCTTAATCATTTTACCACTAGACTGCTCACAGCCATACGGGTACACAACGCGTGCAAAGAGCATCATGGTACACAGTATCTAATGCTGAAGAAATGTCTAACAATACTAATAAGCAAGGTTCTTATAAATCAGCTAGATTAATAGCGTTGTCAACAATTTGTAGCTTAGCAGTCTCCATGCTACAAAGAGCTTGAACACCACATTGGAATTTTGTAAAATGTGATAGTCAATATGAGCCTCTAGCCACTGCATTTTCCAACAGTGTATCTAGAAAATGAAGTTTAGCAACAGTTATTTAAGTCATCGGTCTCAAGTGAAGGCTAATTCAATACCTCTGATACCAGTCCACACTTAAAAAATAATTGAAGGATTCATGTATAAAAAAGGTATTATGATATGTTTTCAGCCTTACAAGACAGAATGTTTCTTTTCACTTTTCTTTTTTTTTAAAAACTTTTAAATCAAATTTTACAACATATTTCAACCATTCTCCCAACAATCCCCCACTCCCCTCCCTCCCACCTCCCCCCCAAGACAACTTCCATTCCATCACAACTTGCCTCCTTCCTAGTCCATTCATCGCTTCTCATTGTAATTCAAGCAGTCTTAAGCGCTGCAGACACCACATTACTCTGAAATCGTCCCAAAGGAAGGTTAGTATATCCTCCCAGTCCGCAGAAAAGTTTTGAACCTTATTGTCCATGGCGAATGTCGCCCATTCAAGAGATACTATTTCCCAAACTTTTTGCAGCCAATCTTGTATCATGGGGGGTTCTGAACACTTCCATCTTTGTGCTATTATCATCATAGCCGCCAATGTTAATATCAGTTTCGCTTTCTCCCTCGCTTTGGGCTCCCCCTCGCACCAAACTCTTCTAACTCCCAGAAGAATCTGAACAGGCATTCCGTCCTCCCCCTCACCATAGACTTGCTCCTGCACCCTCTGTATTTCCCTCCAAAACGGTACAATTTTTGAGCATTCCCACCAGATATGGTCCGCTGTGCCCACCACCCCACATCACCTCCAGCACCTTCCCGAGGTTCCCGTATAAATTCTGTGCAGATGAGCTGGTGTATAATGCCAGCCAACCAGAATCTTGTACCAAGCTTCCTGCAGTTCGGAAGTTTTCACCAGCTTGGGAACCCTCCTCCAAAACTTTTCCCATTCCTCCCTTCTTAATTCTCTCCCCAGGGCATGATCCCATTTCTGCATATACCCACACCATTGGCCCGCATTCTCAGTATCCAAAATCTTATATAGATTCGAGATTAGACCCTTCACTCCGGCATTGGATAGGAGAACGTTTTCAAAATGTGTTGGCTCCCTGGTTGCCGCCTTCCTATTCACCGGGTGTAACACCCAGTGCCTTTTTTGTGTGTATCTTAGCCTTTCCCCTTCTTGTATCGCATACTGCCTTCTACAGTCCTCAAAAGTCAACAATTCCCCCCCCTCGGAACATATCACATAACTTCCTGCAGCCTCTATCCTGCCACTGCTGAAACGTCCCTTTTTCCAGTCCTGGCGTGAAATCCCTTTTACCAAAAATCGGCATGAAAGGGGAAGGGAACGTCTTAATTCCTCTGGACCCCGATAGTTTATCCCAGGTGTCCGCCATAAGCTTAGTTATTGAGCTCTCATATAAGTGTGTAGGCCTGTGGGACTTTGGCAACCAAAGAACTTCTGCCAAATTATGATGAGCGACCGCCATATACATCTTTACCCATAGCTTATCTTGCGGACCCTCGTCCCCCACGTTAACCAAAGCAGCTCTGATGCGGAGCAAGAAACGCTGGGGAACTGGCATGCGAAAGAGGAGAAAATCCAAACATGGTGGAACAGAGAGTTTGGTGGTAGGGTATCCACAAAGCAATCGTGGTGGGCAGCCCACTTGTAAAGCAACACTGACACCACCAGCGGGAGGAAGGAAACCCCAATTTGAGTCACAGCATCAATGCTATCCGGTAAGCAAGAGCAGGACACAGAGGATAGAGACACTGTGGAAAGTAAGTCATAGAGCTACGAAGAAAGCAAGGAAGAGTCCAACATCCTGCAGGTACTGGCACCATAACCCTCAAAAATAGAAGGTAATATGGGGAATGGGAACAGTGCAAGGTCAAGGGGATACGCAGGGGAGCACCCTAATCACTGCTGCTGCCCCCACAGGTGGCCTCATTCCCAGGCACAGTTAATTACTGGCTCTCCCCATAGTAGGGGAGCTGTTACACTTCAGGCTTCGCCGCGGTCATCCTTGCAGAATACAACTTCTTTACAGGCTCCTCTATGGTCCAAGTACAAGCTACCATGGCGTCTGTACAAACGTTGTCGCACTCCAGGTCACCTGACACGTCTTGTACGTGGAAGACGTACAGCAAACCACGCCCCTCTTACGACTATAAAACCACCGTCTTCCAAGGGGCTCGTTGCTGCTAATTAGCGTTACCAGCTACACGCGGTTTCATACGTTTCCTCTTCATGTCTCCCTACACGAATCCTTATCTGAACTCCTGGTTTTGACCTTTTGCCTGACTTTTGGATTGCCTCGTCTCCTCCTTTATTCTTGTCTTGCTCGTCTGGTTGTTGGACTCGGAACGCTACTGGATACGGCTCTCTTCTGTGTCTTGCGGTTTTTTCCTGGTTACCGCTCTGCACATCAATTTGCTGTCTACTATCCGGATCATCTCAACAGCTACTCAACTATACTCGTGTACTCAGGTACATACCTATTGTCTTCCATGGATATTGCCTTCTGTTGGATTCTGGGACGTTGAGTGACTTTCTTGTGAGATTGCTCTTAAGTGCATATGAACGCCCTCCTGAACTGCACCAACCCGGTACTAGTGCGTCCCTCGTGCCTTTCGGGGTTACTTACCTATACTAACTTCCCTGTTTGTTATTTTCTCCTGTCGTTGTCTTCAGAATCCTGGACTCCTCTTACTCCATTTATCTTTACTCAGGTCAGTGGTTATCAATTCTATAGCTATAGTGGGAACCGATACTGATTTCATTCAATTCCACTCATTTGTGTTATTCTTTGTAGATCATCCCGGGGAAACTTAGCTCCACTCCAATATCTATCTAGGTAGTTGTCCAATCATTTCAACTGTTCTAATCACCTGTATAATATCAATACTGTCTAATGTCTTGGTATTCTTTTGCAGCATTGGTATTGGCGGTGTGTGTTCTCCCCACTCTTTTATTCAATTGACATCTCTGTCTGTTCTAACTGAAACAGCAGAGAGGTACATTGTGGAAAAGAGCCCCTCTTTGAGGAAGCCTGAGTATTGTACTCAGGGGAGCTGGGATGGAAGGCTAAATTCAGAATCCTATACCACCAACATCTCCAAGGTCATTTTCTCTGCATCTTCGGCCTATTCGGAGTGCTGAGAAACAGGAGCACCCAATATGTGTTTAGCCCTTCTTCGGCTTGATATAAGTGAAGGGGCCACCCCCTGTCATGTGGCCCACCTGGACTCCCTGGGCCACAACTGCCTCTGACTGCTGGGCTGCATCTGACATGTGCAACCCAGCCCATATAAAGACTTTGGGGCTACTACACACTGTTGCTGCGGCTGCTGCCTGCCGCCCCATCAAAAATGCCACCAAGAAAGAGCACAGGAAGAAGGAAGAGCAAGGGAGCAGCAAGGGGCTTAAGACAGCCATGGCCATGTTGCCTTGAAAGTAAGGGCTTTTTAAATCATTTTTTTTTAATAGAGCGCACCAAGCGAGAACTTCGATGGTGCATCAGGGAACATATATATGCCATCAGAATGAACAACCCACACTATCCTCTTGCCCAGCACTGGATTTCAGAACATAGAGGAGAAAACCTGGACAAGTTCCCCTTTGTGGGAATCAATTTTATTTTGAGAAATCTGAGATGTGACAAAAGAGAATCAGATAATTAATGATCTGAAAGCTATTGAAAAAGGCCTGAATAAAGAAGCAGAACTGAGTATATTTCTGGACTAATCCAATATATTATGACAGCACCACCGTCTGTACATAGAAAAACATCATTTGTTGATTACTATATAGCTCATAACTGCTGTGGGATTTATGGCTGCTCCCTCTTGAAAAGCCCCCACAGGTTGCCCAATCATGATGGGAACGATTCAGCTCTAGAGGAAGATATTAATACGCATACAGATAATTACCAATTTGCTAATTCTCTAATTACACATCTAGTAGAATGTATGAATATTCATATCTGATATTCTTAAAAGCGATATACGAGCATATTTAGACGATATAATACTCCAAGATATACCCAAACGCTTCCAATTCTGACATTAAGTAGATTACCAATATCCTGCCATTCAATTATATAATCAGTTGCATATAATGAATTGCACTCTAATAACATAGGCTAGAATCTGTCCGACACACAATTAGTCCTCTTTTGTTTTCCACCAGGCATATTTCTATGACAACAAAGGAAAGCTTATTTACCATACTCGAGCGGCGAACGAGTTTGATCTGTGACGGAAAGACAGCAGGTACCGCGGCTGTCTTGTTTTCAGAGTAAGTGCGAGACTGAACAGGAGAGGATTATTTTCTGCCTAACAATCTTTTATAGTTAACTTGTCTAATATGTTTTAAGATGCCTGACTTATAAGCACTAATCACGACCCACAATTCACTTGCGATATATACTTAATTTCTATTGCGCCACGTTATCAAGTGGAAAAGCGCCCCATCTGTTTCCCAGATATGAACCAGCATTATCAAATATACATACTGATTCAAGATTATGATACCAAGCGATCAACACAAATTAACTAACATGTTTATGTAAGTATACGATTACACGTAGAGCACAGTCCATGCTAATGAATCACTCAGATGCTATTTCAAATACTGATTGAACATTTTATATCTAAAGGACATGGATATGGAATCGTCGATTTAGGACCTAAAATATATGTACAAACATGGCAAACCACAGTTGTGATACCTCGATAGGGTTTGACATAGATCACAGTCCTAGTAAATAACACACACTGTGTCCCTCACCTTATATCTGGCAGATGGCACTTTATAATTGATAGAATCCTACTACTTAATTAAACATTAAAGGGCACCCTAGACCATGGTATGCGTTTGGGTGGCCACTCAGGGTGATCACACTGGGAAATAGCCTCTTTCAAGGCAGAGATGTTTGGTACTTAAATGTTAGAAGCTAAGGCACTGGCTTCATTATATAACAGATGCAATCTAAAATTGAAATGTTTGTCTCTTCTGTTCTCTGTGTTTTGTACATCTTTCTCTATATCTCCATTGTAGCCAATGACACTGTATGTAAATATGAACAGATTTGATATTAATAAGAAATGATGCCTAGGCACCTAGGCTACCTTCGACCTGTGATATAGTAGACACAATGCAAATGTCATGAATATATTGTTTATGTATAAACTGAGCACAATTCTAACTACACAATAACTGAAAGTAATACTGTCCTATGCAAATTTATCTAATTTGAGTTATAAGAAGAGTCCTGAGGAAGAGAATTATTTCTCGAAACACCTGTCGGCTCACTTGAGGCCCAAGTGGCTTGTTTCAGGTTCTAATATCCGATTCGGGTTTGCTATAAACCACATAGTCTGATTTTACCCATTAATGAAGGAGGTTTGATCTTTTTTTTTTACTTTTTGATTGCAGGTAATAGTGCAACTGAATATTTGGCTTATATGAGATTTAAACACTTCATGTTTCACAGTGCACTGTATAGACTGTATATATTTTTAAAGACATTTTATATTTTTAAAAGGCCCTTTTTATATTATTTATGTTCTATTAGTAACACAGCTGCTTAGGAGTAATTTAAGTTAGATATAGTGGGCCTCATTACACGGAAGGCGGTAATCCAGGGTGCTATTAGCACCCTGGACCATGCCGGTAAATTACCGGCACCGCCTTGGCGGAAAGGGGATTTACCGCCCCATTCCAAGGTTGGAGGGGCGGTAAATCCCCTTTCCGCCATTGCCCTTCCCCATTCCCATTTCTGCCCCATAGGGCTCTATGGGAATGGGGAAGGCGCTAATTACGGCACCGCAATTTTGCGGTGCCGTAATTAGCTCCGAGGTCCCTTAGCGGGTTGGTCCTTAACGCCTGCAAGAAGCAGGCGTTAATTCCTCCAACCCGCAAAGGGACCTCGTAGTACGGCGGTAAGGGTTAACGGTCACCGTTGCCATTAACGGTGACCGTTAACCCTTACCGCCGTCCGTGTAATGAGGCCCAGTGTCTTGTGCTCCATCCCTTTTGTAAAAATAACTCACAAATCCCTGCTTGTGTACTGGAAAACTATATAAGAAAGCTTTAAACAACTAAAAAGAACCGTGCACCAGCATTAATTTTGTCCACCTCTCCTTTTGTGCTCCAGTTACTCTAACCTTGTGTTTTCTGCATAGAGGTATTTGGGGAACCTACCTTCCCTAACCTCTTTATCTTCCCTATCCTTACCTTCTTCCTATCAAAGTGCACCAGGGTGATCTCAAACCCAGGAGAGTGGTGTTTGGAGACAGGTAAGAGGCGGGTCATGTTATAAGTGAAGAGTTTAGCTGTATATTGTGTGCCTGCCTGCACCCCTCTCCCTAAGGTCGTTGGAAAATCACCATGCCAAAAGGAATATGAAGAGAAATAAGACAATCTCTTAGAAAAAACGAGGGAAAATACAGTCCCCTTATAGATCTGCAGAACTTAATCCAGAGGATAAGTACAATTTATTTACGAATGGTCTACTGAGTGGAACAATAGAATCAAGAATACCCTGTGACAAAACACGGCAACTAGGAGAAGAAGTCATTCTCCTGGCCTTAGTTATTTCAGTGATTTGGACAGTGGACAGACTTGTTTTGGATATTCACTCTGACTGACAAGCAGCTTAGTTAGTGAACTAGGTAGGGACTACCTTGTAGCCAGAAGGAAAGACAGGCCTTATTCTACTTAATAAACACAATAGTGAAAATGTCTATACATCATGTCTATACATCATACACCTCCTTCTTCTGATCCTCCACAGTACTTAGCTAATACATCTTCCCTCATGTACACCTTCTCAAAGGTAAGAGCTAGAGAGTACTTTTATGAAAGAAGAAATAACAGTTGCAACTAGAAAACGCTGAAATCCCCAAAAGCGCACACCCTGATGGGTTAAGGGTATTTTCTACAAAGTGTTATCGTCCCAGCTTGTGAAAATTCTCACTGATTTATGTAACTACTTTTAAGACAAGGGAGAATACATGACAAAGTAGAAGAATCAAATAACATTTATCCCCAAACTGGGCACAGGAGCTATATCATTGATGTAATATTGATCACAAGTTGATCACCACAGTTCTAGCCAATAGAGTTGATAACCTTTTCCCAAATCTGATTGTCCCTGAGCTAAATGAACTTTTGATGCTGGATGCCATGAAGGACTTTGAAAAAGTGGACTGAAATTTCTGTTTCGGATCTCGCATGCATGTGGGTTTGAACCATTGATGGTCAAGATCATTTTGACCTATTACCAGTCCTAGAGATGTGGGGAGGGGCTTAGAAAGTCCCTGCTGGATATTTTCCCATTGGACAAAGGAATGAATCAAGTCCACCCATAATCCCTCTTCTTTTTGTCCTGGCCATGGAGTCATTTTATATATTTATTACAGATAACAAGACCATTGGGCGGTGTTGTAGTTTGGATAAGAACCCACAATATATCTTTGTGCTAAGGTTTGCAAGTTCTCAATATACAATGCAGAAGTTATGTCAGCGATAATGAGGTTCTTACAAGTCTCTGGTTTAAAGGCCAATTCCTCAAAATCATAAATATTGAATTTGATTTTTGTCTTTACTTAAGCTAAACACTCCCTGAAGCATTTAGGGATACAACTGACATTACAATATGATGACATGTACAGGTAAACATTCCTATGCTTGTTCAAGGCAATTTGACAATATCTATGTAAATGGTGAGGCCTGGCAGTGTCTTGAATGGTGAGCGTATTGGTTGTTAAAATGAATAACTTGCCTTGCTTTGTACCATCACTTTTAGTGTACACTGACGCGATGTGCTCCGAGGTGGTAGGCTGACCCTTTAGGGTCCCTTAACGAGGGTGGCAGTGCTTATCTAATGGTGTCTTTTAAAAAAAAAAAACATTAAAAAAAAAGGAAACATACCTTTACATCGTGGCCTGATGCCATGTCGTGCTGGTATGCTGGAAGTCCATTTTCAATGTTGATGATGGTGACATCATCAACATTGAAAAAGGGCTTTGAGGATAACAGCTCTGCATGGCATGGGCCGCACTCTAAAGGTAAGTTTCTTTGTTTTCAAATAAAAAAATGGACACCATTAGCCCCTGTATATGAAACTACAAGGGTGCTAAGGTGAGAGGGAGAGGGGAGCAGGTAAAGGAATGGGGCGCTGGCTAACCATGGTGCTCGGGATGCGGGCTTGTACCTTAGATTTCAGACCACATTCCAAGCATCCTGATTGGTCAGCACCCCCTCCGAGGGTGCAAATGATTCAAAACCCAAGAACAGATACAACTCACACACAATCTTCCAATATGAATTTCATATGTGGTGGAAAGTTGCTAACGGTGGGGAACAATATAACATATAAATGTAAAGATCAGGGTGGACTGGGTTGCCTGATTTTACTTAACAACTGTCAAGCTTCTCAACTCAGAGTGCTAGGGGAATGGATGAAGGCCTAGTCCTAAAAGACTTCACTATTCATGGAGCACTCTTCAGCAGCCACTCATTTCTGGAGATAGCCATGGTTGCCATAGAAATTACATCTTAGATTTATTTTTTTATAGTATGGTAAACAAACTCAAACTCAATGTCTAAGATGATGTGTACAGGGCAGGATTCAGATATTGTGTTCCCTTTGTTTATTAATCCCATCTTTAAATATCTGGATTACAAAGGTATATGATGATAAGATATGATATGACATTTATAACACGCCTATACAGAAGTGTTTCAAAGCATGATGACTGGGTGAAATGTGCGTGTAATACACTGGGGTATCACTTTGACGATGGGACAATTAAGGATATCTTGGCCTGTAAATTAGACTTTGGGTTGTCGGAGAAGCACACTTTCCAATAATGACTCGTCAGAAACTGGGCAATGCAGCCTGACTTTAGTGCAACGGGAAGTAAAAAGCCGACACATATATAATTTATTCTGCTAAATACTACCTCCTATAATGGTTTGATAGCTGCTCTATACAAACATATTTCTAAGCCCAAAAGATCTGGCACTTGATAAACAGAAGGATGAATATGGGAAAGGATGTTGCGAAGTACTTCTAAAAGTGCTAACAGTCTTCACATTTCAGAACGTCAATACAAAATTAGTTATCGCTAGCACTACACCCCTGAAGAGTTGCATATATTTTCCACCAACTTAACGAAACATTTTTAGAAAGGGTGTGAAGCAACTTGATCTTTTTTACATGTGTGATGGGATTGTTGTCATTTAAGGGGCTTTTTTGCTGGATCTTAGATCTGCTATAGCTGAAATGGCGGATACCATATTCAAAATTAACCTGTATTTATTCTTCTTGTTTTAGGGAATAATGTTGATGATCACAGTATATACCCTGGGAATAGACAATTTGCAAAGAGCTTGATGGTTGGTGTGAAATATTGAGAAAGCCAGGCTCATCTTTAAGAATTTGTCATTGATAGGATGCTGTCATGTCCTGACAATGAAGAGACAGATTTTCACTTTCCACAGCACCCTTCACAACTATCATACAAGTTTGTTTTCCCTTTCTGAAATGTGACACCTTATGCTGTATGGGATTGAATTGTCAGACCAGATTATGCGCACGTCCTTATTGTCCTGGGACAGCTTTGCTGCCTGTTGCCAAGTTCTGCCTTCTGTGTTTCTTGTCTGGAGGAGGAGCCTTCACTTCAAAAGCATTAGTGCCAAGCGGATGCAGAGTCCAGCGCAAGTCCTTATTGTCTTGGGACTGCTTCTTGTTTGGAGGAGGAGCCTTCACTTCAAAAGCATTAGAATCACCTCTACACCAACTATACCGTCATCATTACCATTGTTGCAGCCCCAGAAGAGGCCCAGACTAATGACAAGGTACTACTGAACATTAGTGATTCTGAGGCGAGTCCCTCGACTTGTTACCCCTCTAGGAAACAACTCAGGCTTGCTAAACGACTTCAAGCCAAAGCCACCAAGCAATCTAAAAGCAGGCCATTGTCTCCCACCCAGCCCATTTCCCTGTACACTCAACTGCTTAATTCCACACTGCGACCAGAAAACAATTGATGTTCAAAAACAACGGAAAAGAGTAGCCCGTCACAAGAGGAGGTCTGCTCAGAATATGGGTACTCTGACGAGTTGGCTTGTAGGGGAGGCTCTGTTAAAAGACCCCACTCCTACTGTTGGGTAATCTGTTCCCAGCTGTGATAACAACTCCTTGACTGAGAATAAGTCTATCATGATTGAGGAAACTGATACTCACAACTTGGTTTCAAATAAGCCTGTTCAACAGCAAAGTCCGAGAAAGACTGCAGTAGTCATTTTGGACTTGGAAAAACTCACTATTTTCCAAACAAATGAGGTCAAGGGATCTCACCATTTAAATCGCTCTACACTAATGTCTTTATTCAACAAGATACCCTCATTAAGTATTTTGAATTCAGGAGATTTTGAATTTATTGAGCCTCTCTGACATCAGAAGCAAGAGATGACCCGGATTCATTGTTGTCTGCCGGAGACAGCTGCACTCACTGGCTCGCATCAGTCAGCTTTGGTACATCTGGGGTATTTTGTGGATATACCACTCAACTAGAGTAAAGAGCTGGCATACCGATAAGTTTAATATCTGAAGCCTTTAGTTGGTATTACCACTAAGATGCTCCCATTTGCTCTATGGTCATGTGTCTTCACTGTTTTTGATTTTATGCTCCCATCTGTATTTATTATTGTTATGTCTTCACCGTTCTGTATTTATTGATTGTCAGACTCACCTGTAACCTTGGTCGACCCAACTGATTGATGTCTTATGTATGTATACCTGCCACATGCTGAAGCTTTTCCAGCGCCCAGTTACCTCGGTGTTAGGTGCACGATACAAATAATAAACAAATACAAATACAAACCACCAAAGAGAGGACCTTGTGTTGTGTCGAGTGTAAGCAATCTTGGGCTGGTCCTAGATCTCCAACAATTCAAAATAACCCCCCGGCGGCTGTAAAGTTCAATGATGTACAAGGGTGGGAATGGCTCCATTTTATGATTCCCAGAAAGACTACTACAGTGATATAGTACCATTTTGAGCTGGAATGCCAGGGGTTTTCACCATTGGGTACACCAGGGGCGGTCACGGGTTCTCCTTACAGCTTTTGAAATGTTTGTACTTCAGGAGACATGGGTGACTTTTAACATGTTATGTTATATTTTAAACACGAGCCACAAAAGGTCCCTTTGGTTGTTCAGCCAGTGGACTACTGATTGGTGTTAAAAATCATCTAAACTCTAGATTGATACATATGGGTCTGCCTGCCAGTAACGTCTGGCAGTAGAAGTGTTTGCTCTCGATGAGGGTGGGGTACTGCAAGGCATGTTAATCGTTAATGTTTATGATTCTCCGGGCACTTCCATCTCTCAGGTTATGTTTGACGAGTTATACATGATCTTGTCATCTTGGTGCACTGTTTTGACTAACACCATGGTGATCCTCTGCGGGGACTGGAATGCAAAGTGCATACATAAGAATGGATGTGGGGTGAACAAGAATCCAATATTTTTGAACATTGTGTAATGCAAGATCAACTATCGAATGACAGGGGAACACGGTGTCTGGGTTTCTTAAAAAGAGTGGCATTTGACCTTACTAAATGGTTGGACTACGGGGGACCAACCAGGTAGTTCATCTTGTTCAGCGGGTACAAAAAAGGCCACGCTGGATTACATGGCTGGTAATGATCTTCTGCTGGAGCGTGTTGTGTCCTTAAAAGTGGTCCTTAATGACTTTAGTGATCTCACTACCCTTTCTTTTGTCATCAAGATGTCTGCGGACATTGTGGGGACCCATATGTGCGGGGACCTGATGCCCAACAGTGAGGGAAATCGTATAAACTGGACCATGAGTAAGATCGCCAAGATGTGTGCATCTGCTTTTCCATTGGGGTTCTTTGATTGGAGGACCCTCCGAGGTCCAAATGTGGAGGCCATTGAAGTTTGGTTCTACAAGTTATCCCATACTACTGGTAGTTCCAATAATAATCCCACACTAGTTGGTAGAACAAAAATGGATAAACCATACAATATCAATATTTGTGACCATAACGCATGATGCACAGAGAAATTAAAGCACTGGTGGTGCACAGTCTGATCCGGTGTTCTATAACTGATGTACATAATACGATTAAAAAGTCCAGGGGCAAATTCAGCACTTGGTTAAAGCATTACCGTCTGTCAACTCAGAGGTTGGCTTGGCAGATTTTTGTGCAAACTTTGACTACTCGAGATACCCGTGACATATGGAAACTCCTTGCAACTTCTAGGGGTGAAAGGTTGGCTGGGATTATAAATCCTAAATCTAGTGCTGATTGGGTAATATATGTCACCGCTAAATTCTTCAAACCAGAGATATCTGTCTGGTCTGTTTGTTATGATGGACCGTGACCTTTACCAATAAACCGTCAGATGTAATTCTCAAGCCTAAATACTCCAATGCTCCGGCCCAAATGGCCAGGCCAATACAGTGCCAAAGAACGATCCTGATAATTGGTCTCATGTTCTCCTAAGCTTATTTTCAAGATTATGCACAGAATATGTGATTCTGGCCACATGGCAGCAGTCTGTGATTATCTCGGTCCATAAAAAAGGAGACCGGACTAACATCTACAACTACCGCATGCTGTCCATGTTGGATGTTACCTGCAAAATCTTTGCTTCTCTGGTACTGAAGGAGCTTCAGAATGGGTTTTTGACAATGACATATTAAATTATGCCCATACCGGCTTTCGCCCCGGTTTTGGTACTTCTCATAACATCAGAATAATGGACCAGCTTATTCAGACCACGCGGAGCCGAAAGGATGCATCACTGTATATTGATTTTGTGGATTTTAGCAGTGCTTTCAACCAGGTTAACAGGGACATACGATAGACTGGGTTTAGGGAGTTAAAATGCCCTCAGTGGATTGTGCCAGTATTGCTACTCCTCCATAGTAACAACAGCTCCAGAGTGAGGCTGCACAATGGGGGGTTACTGATTCCATCCCCATAAATGTGTGAGTTAAACAAGGGTGCGTAGTGGCCCCAATGTTGTTTAACTTATATATAGCTGACCTCCACCTATGCCTGTTTGCAAAGGAGATTTGTCCCCTCAAGATCGGAGACTTACCTATGGTAGGCATGTTGTAAGCTGATGACTTGGTCCTGTTTGATCAGACCTACACTGGCATGAAGAACATGCTCAATGAGCTGTCCGCCTATGCCCACCAATTAGGCTTGACCATTAACCTGGGGAAAACTAGAGTAATTCTAATTACCAGGAAGAAGGTCAATAGGGTTAGTATGGACACATTAGTAGGTACCATTGAATATGTCATGTCCGATCCATATTTTGGTCTGGAGACAAATGCCTTGGGTGACTATAGTCACATAGTAAATATTAAAATCCGAAGAGCAAAACAGTTGACTCTCCAGGCATGTAAGTTCGCTAAAGGACTAGCTTGTTTTTCATTTACAGGTATCATTATGTTGAATAGACAATGCTTTGTTCCCTCTATATTGTGTGGCCTAGATGCCCTTGCTATGCAGGACTCTTCCTGGCTAAATAAGTTGGAAGGTTTCTTTTGGCGATCCACTTTGGGCTTGGGACCTTGATGCTCCATGGAATATCTACTCCTCGAATTGGGCTTAACTTCCTGTGTGGTATGAAAACTCGGGCTAGAGGTTGTCTATATTTAAAGTCCCACTCTAGCCCTGTTTGTAAGTTACTGGAAGCATCTAGAGCCAGCTATGATGCAGAAAGGGTATTTAGGGGCCATAACTTCAGGGCATTAAATGAGAAGTTTTTTGAGATAAACTGGGTCCCAGATTTTAGTAAAAACAAAACACTCCCTATATCCATCTGAAAAAATCCTTTGAGAGAAAGTTTAATAAGTGGGACTGGTGTGAGAAGTACACCCACCTTTCAAAGTTAAAGGGATACGAAGAGGTGTAACATGTGATTCACTGTTACAGGAGGACTCAGCCATACCTGCTACTATACCCTGACCCAGCCATAAGATTGTTTTTGCTGAAGCTTCATACTAACCAACTGCCAGTACTTACAATCACAGGATCTTGGCTTGGCCTAGCTGTTGAAATGTTCATATCCGTGACCTCAAGGATAACTCTGAAACAGTGAGGCATGTGCTTACACAGTGTAGCAAACTGGGGCCACTCTTTCCGACTCGTTTTAGGACTATTGCTTAAATGTAGACACTGTCTCTGCCCAGATCGCCCTGTATCGTGTGTGGCTGCAGGTCAAACCCTTGTTGGTCATTTGATGGGCTTTGCTTTTTGGAATATCATGTGCATTTTGATCAAATGGGAGGGATGGAATGGAATGAAATTTCGGGGCTTCTACTCCTATTTAGAATTGGAATGGACAAGTGTGCAAATTAATTGTTACATTCTTTTATGCATTGTTATATTGAGTTTTACCTTATTGTTCAATTGTACTGTGTTTTATTGATTATTGATTATTGTGTATTGTTGATTGTTTATTGATTATTGATTATTGATCATTGATCTCTCTTTCCTCTGTAAATTAATTTAAATTGTATAAAGTTGACATTTCAGGGATTGACTGATTGATTGACTGATTGACTTCTTTGTTATGATTTTGTATTTTGTATTATTTGTGGAAAGATCTTAATGAACTCAATCCCAATAAAGAATGATTATTATTAGATAGCCTGCGGTAGTGGCAATGTAGTTATGGTTACGTTGCTAAACCCATAGGGAGAACACTTTTTAGGTGGCTTATAACTTTGCTCTCCCTGGACGAATCCTCACCAAACTTTGCAATAAGAGTATATGGCCCACTCTTTTTTTTGCAAAGTTTGGTGAGGTTTGGTCAAGGGGAGGCAAAGTTGTAGGGGGGTCCCAAAATGTCTTTTTTCCCATAGACATAATGGGAAAAAATGTCTGTTGCGCCTACAACCCAAACCGCTGGACGGATTTTCACCAAATTTAAGGCAGGGGCAGTGGCTTGGTCCTGAAAGCATGCTTTTGTTAATTTGATGTAAATCTGTCCAGTCATTTGTTTTTAAAACAACCAAAACATAAGGCTAAAAAATTAGTGATATCTATGTCCGCTCTGCGGACACACTTCCCTGTTCACTGCGTGGACAGGACACCGATTGCCTAATCGGCTTGCTTCATGTCCGCAGACATGCAACGTGTTCTCTGGTTGGCTGGGATGAGGCGTGAGGTGCATCACATTGTTTCGATGTGCCTGTCATATTGGATCAGTGGACAGCGCTGCGTTGAAGTGCGCATAAATCCAATTTTGGGGAGTGTGTTGGTGTGTATGAGTGCTTGGAGAGGGTTGGGGAGTGAGAGATGGCTCAACTGCTATATTTGTTTAGGTGGGAGAAGGCCTTGATGTGTTTGCGGTGTCTGCAGTCACTGCGGTTGTCTGCGGACATACTAAACACTGGGCGCACTACTGGCTATTTTAGTTTAGTATGATGTCATTAGAAGAGCATTGGGTGAAGAGGGTATGTATTGAAGAGTTTTGCGTTGGTTGTGATTATTTTTTAGAATGTTAATTGAAGTGGATAGGTTTTGAGGTGGAAGTAATGTGTTGTTGGGTTGTGGTCATTTGGTACGTGTTTATTTCTATGGGTGTGTTATGCTGCAGTGGTTGTGGCTGGGGCCTAGAGTCATGGGTGCATGGCCGTAGTGGTGTAGGCCTTTGGCCATGAACCCAAGACTCTAAGCCCTGGCTACAACCACTGCAGCATAACACACCCATGTTACAAAAGATTTTGACTGTGGTATGTGGGCTGCTTAGGGAATATGCTATCAAGAATGTGTGTACTGATTGGTAGTAGTGTAATAGTGTTCATAGGATAGTGAGATTGGGCCTCATTACACGTTGTGCGGTAATGGAATACCGGTACCGGTAAAGATTTACCGGTACCGTTAATTCCCTAAGCCAATCACGACCCGGACCCACCGCTATCTGCGCACCCGTTAATTGCGGTGCCACTAATAGCGGCAAGGCCGTGGGCGTGCGACCCCCAGGCCGGAATTAGCGCCATGCCGCTAATACCAGGCCATCACAAGCCATGTGGACATGGCATTAGCGGCATGTAAAACACCCAAAAACCCCTTACCGGCATTGCGCTAATAACGGCATCGAAAAGCACCCGTTAAGAGACCTGAGCAGTGTACCCTTCTACTACAGGTGGACACAATCAGCACAGGTGCATGCAATGGAGACAAGCAGCACAAAAGAGCACACCACACCCCTACCCACACCCCTTCCCACACCAAGATGGTCCCAATAGCAGCAGCATGACATGACAGCCTTGACTACATGATAGCAGTGCAGCACCAACAACAACAGCCCACACCAGAGGTGACCCGTAACAGGTACCCATTCCTCACACCATACAGGCGATGCCAGCGATCCACTGTGGAGGTGGCTCCCAACCCCTGTACGGAACCCACAGAACCAGCAGGAAGAGGACAACAATATTGCACATCCCCGTACCTGCGTCGTGATAGAGCTGGCAGTCAGCCTTCCAATGACAGTGCTCCGCTGCCTAAGCAGCCTGTGTGAGGCACTCCTGTACAGCCGTGTCAAAGTGGCAAAGATAACCAAGCCATGTGTAGAGCACCAAAAAATGTGCATATGATGGAATGTGCCAATGCCACCTGAAATTGACATGCAACCACCAGAAGAGCATGATGGGGATGTGGATGAGTACGGGTGGAATGCCCCGGCAGGACATGCAAGAGGCAATGCCAAGAGGGCACACGATGTGCGTCAGCATCTGATTCTGAAATCCCATCAGGCACAAAGGTGAAAAAGCATGGACGGAGATGGATATTGTTGCCCTGGTGCATGTTTGGAGTACCACAAAGGACCCTGTCCAAGATAAATGACACATACGCAATGATGGAGACCACGCTTGGGTTTCAACTTCAGAACAACTGTGTATTGAACAGAATGTGATAAGAAATGCAACACCCCAAAACACCCAAATGCACCCTTACCCCTCTTCCCCCCTAAAACACCCAAATGCACCCTTCACCCCCTCCCCCCCAAAACACCCAAATGCACCCTTACCCCCCTCCCCCCAAAACACCCAGGTGAGTCTTATGGTGTCTATAATGTTTCCTGCACCACATGTGCCACCTGGTCCTTGGTGGAGCTAAGCATCAGGGCCTCCACCGACATTGGGTTGCTGTGATGTGGGGCGCCTCAGGTTGCGCAGGGAGCGGCGCAGAGGGTTGGTCTGCTGCTGCTGGGAACTCGATGAGGAGGAGGTTCCCGGTCGATCATGTGTTGGGGGTTGGTGATGCTGCTCCATGATGTCCCCAATACGTAAAATGGCCTGGCGGAGTTGGCCCATCTCCTGGCATATCCTGTCAGTGCAGGCCTCCATGGCCTCCTTTGTTTGCCCTGCATATTTTTGGAGGTCATCCCTTAGACGGCCTGTCTCGGCCACATGCTGGGCGACCAGCGCAGCCATGTCTTCCTGCCTCCGGCTGATGGTTGCAAGGTCTGCCAGGGTGGTAGGTGCTGCTGGGCTGGATGGTGCGCCCTGGTAAATGCACCCGGCATCCGGTGAGGACAGCTGAGGGCTCCATGCACCTTCTACAGTGAGGGTGTCATGTGCTCCCTGGGTAGCAGATCCGGACGTTGCCCTCGGACTCCCCTCAATGGACCATGTTGGGCTGGGGTCATGGATGAGTTGTAGGACGTCGATTGCGTCCTCCTCGTCAGTGGCCGGTGCAGTGGCTGCTGCCTCCCCAGTGGAGCTGGTGGCTGCGGAGTGCGTGCCCTCCGTGCTCATCTCAGCAGTGATGGGGCACACTTGCGTGTGTTCGGCTACTACAGGAGCCGTGCCCTGAGGCTGTGATGCAATGGTGCTCCTGCTGCCCTTGGCCCTCTGCAGATGGACTGTCTTCCCACTTCCCCTGGAGGTGGTGGCGGTGTCACCCCTGTCATGCATTCTGGCTTTTTTGGCTGCTGGGGGAGTACGTGCTGCGGTGCTTGTGTCTCCAGTGTCTGTCGGTGATCCTGTGGTGGACATAAATAGGGTACATCATTGTTAATGGGTCTAGGTGCCTCATGCAGAATGTTCACGTCATGCTGCTCTATGCATTGGGGCCTATTCATCAGTGATTCTTGTCATGGGGATGTCGGGTTGGTCATGCATTGATGGGTCAGTATTGCACGTGTATATGGTGATGCATGCATGTATGTGTGTGGCAGGACCAATGGCCTGGTCATCGACACATGTTTGGGGTACCCCCTCACCCTTCACTGTGCATTGTTTGACGTATTCACTCACCTCCATCAGATGAGATGGCCACACCATGCTCCATGTCTCTGACCCCCTCTATGGCTTCGACTCCGATGGTGGAGGCACATGTCTCCTCCCACTCCTTCATCTTCAGAGGTGATTCTGCGCCTCCTCCTGTGGCCATTGCAAGGTTGCGGTTGACTGATAGGATATTCCGCACATGTAGCCGGAGGTCGTCCCACCTCTTGCGGCAGTCCTTCACGCTGTGGGTGGTAGTGCTCACCTCACTAACTTTGTGGGCAACTTCGTCCCAGATGGCCTTTTTCTTGATGATCGCCTCCCGGCGCATATCATTGGCGAATACAACCTCCGCATTGGCTGCAAGTGTGCTAGTCAGCATTATGAGCTCCTCTGGTGTGAATTTCTCTTTCCGCTGTCGATCAGAGGATATTTTCAGGGCCTTTGACATCTTCAGGCAGTCCTGGATGGTTTTTGGTCAGAGTTCTCCGGAAAGATGTCCTGGATGCAGAGGATGGCAATGGATTGTGTCTTTAAAGATGTCCGCCGTTCTCTTTCCCGTTCCTGTGTGATGACGCTATTTCCGGTTCCGCTTTTTAACGGTGTCCGCTAATAGCGGTGACCGCTATTAGCATGTTGCGTGAGGGACGAGGTGCTATCAGCACTGTGGTCGAGGCCGGTAATGGGCATTTTGTGGACTTTTGCGGCATGGCGGTAATGACATTTACAGCATGGCGCTATGCTCGTGTCCGCGAACTCGTAATGGGACGCTATTAGCGGTCTTTTGCAAGGGCGGACACGCTAATAGCGCCATTCCGTAAAATTCCGATTTTTACCGCACAACGTGTAATGAGGCCCATTATGTATGTTTGTTTGTTGGATTGTGTTCAGAATGTTGGTATTGAAGACTCTAGGGATTTTGAGTTGTATTTATTGGTGAGGTGTCTGTTTGCATGGCTGTGTTATGTTGCAGTGTTTGTGAGTTTAATTATTATGTACTTACTGTTTCTTTTGTTGAGGCTTTATGAAGAGTTTTGGCCACGCCATGCAGTCAAGATTGTAGTGTTTGGAAAGAAGCGCTGCAGCAAGATACCCATGGAAGCAAACCTTTTGGAATGTGGTTTATGGTCAGGTGATTGCTTGAATGGGTGTGTTATGCTGTGGTGTTTGTGAATCCAATAATTATATACTTACTGTTTGACTTTTTGTGGTTGCATGGCGTTTTATCATGACATGGGTAGTAGGAGCAAACATTTTTTTTCAATCACTGTGATAAAAGAAAAAAATCACATGTTATTGTAGGTAGTTTATAATGAGTATTTCATTGCATAGTAGATATTTCTGTATTTTGTCGACCCTCATAGCTAGTACTTTAGAAGTACTATATTTCAAACCAGTGTACTGTGCAATTTGCTCAGTTCCTTTGTTTGTTGATTGGGTCTGTAGGAAAAAAAATCCATGCTGGATTAAAAAAAAAACTTTCTATCTTGTGGTACAATATAATTCTTTCATTGATTTCAATAGGAGGAATTGAATAGGTGTATGTTTTATTTTATTTGGAAATGGTGGTAGTATTGTTGCAATAAGATAGCAGTTGGTGTATTCTATTTGTTTATTTCTTGTTTCATTTTAATGGTATTCATTTATCAGTTTGCTTGTTGCAGATTTTTCGGGCAGTTAGATACCTGTTTTTTTTTATTATAACTGGTCATAGTTTTGAAGTTCAATACACAGATTAGATGTTCATACACAGATTAGTTATTAACTTTTGGTTTTTAGAATATAAGGTAAGCGTTTACAAGATTTGCTGGTAATCTCTGTTTTAGAGTAATGGTGGTATCATTACATTCAAACCATCCACAATTCTTTTTTATATATGCTGTGTAGTGACCTGCATTGGTTGTGGCTCCTGCGTGGTAGATTATACCTATTGCTGTGAAGGTTTTCTTACCAAGTGATACTTGACAATGTGTGAATCCCGTCAACTTGCAGTATTTTTTGGTACCATCTGCATTATGACGTAAAATCATTACTATCACGTATTTACTATGTGTCTGTATTTGTAAGGTGGAACGATTATCGGAATTGCAGGTAGTGCATTTTGTGCAAGTTGCTGAAATGGAATGGATTCACAGTTAGATATGGATACATACACTAAGCGTTCATTAAGAACTTCTTCTTGTACTACATGCCTGCAAAGTGTGCATGTATGTTTCCACATCTATGAAATCTGGAAGATTTCATGTATAGGTATGTTTTTGTTTTCTATTACTTGTAGTAAGTACATCAGAAATTCTTGTGGATCTTCTTGTGAGTTTATAGTTAATTTGAACATTCCAGCACAGTAGACCAAATCGTGCCTTATTCCAGAAACACTGTAAGTGTTGTCAGGATTGTTGCTTGCATTTTTAAGAAAGACTAACCATTGCAAACACAATTGGTCTGTACTGTGTAAGTAAATGTTGTCAATAATTGGTGGCAATTGGAATAGAATATTGATTGCTACATTTGCGTAGCAATTTACACCAGTTGTATTTGAAATTTTGAATGGACCTGGCAGTTCTGTGTCCAAGTCATTTGTTCAGAGTGTGCGTTGCTTCTTTGAAGAGGCAGTTGAGTTACTTTGAGCAGTAGATTCTTCTTTGGTTGTGGTCCTTGATGAAGTATTAGCTTATTTTACTTTCTTTGGAGGAATTGCTGTGAGATCCTGCATAGTTTGAGTCTGAAGTAGTTTTCTTTTACAACGTTTTGCTTTTTGCGGAACAGGATAGGTTTTTAGATGGGGGTATAGAGTAAACGCAGTCTATTATATTCTAGAATGCAAGAAATATCAGCATTTACTTTAATTGCATCAAAATTGATTCGAAATAGTCTGTCAAGTGTACGTAAGCGTGATAGTGCTACATAGTTCATGCCTTCTTTAAAGACTGTGATACCAATATCTATCAATGCTTTATCTCGGGTAACACCTTGTGATTTGTGAATGGTGACTGCATATGCTAGAGATAGAGAAAATTGTTCTCTGCATACATACCTGTGTTTGAAAAGTAGGAAGCTGGCTGTTGAGCATCCTATTCTTTTAACTTCAGATAGTTTGTCAAAGAGAATATTGACAAATTGATGTTGTTGTTACGTGGGTATGTTTGAAAGCCAACAACTGTACCAAGTGCTCCATTAACTAGTCCTTGGTCCACGTCAAGGTTATGTTTAAGCATTACTCTACAGTTTAAAGATCATGTTTATATTTTCTCCAAACCAGCTGTGTTAGAGATAGAGTTTTTCAAGGTGTTTAGCCTTGTTGTGGCTTGTTGACACGTGGGTAGTGTGATACCATGTACGTCCAGTTTGTCTGTGGAGCCATTTGAACTATTGGTTGCATTTCATTTTTTTAACATTGTTTCATTAAATTTTGAACAGCTTGCAAGAGTTGGCATCAAGGACATACAGTTGCCATGTGTGAGTGCTAATTGCTCCATAACATCAGTAGCACATGAGCTATGGCCATAGAGTGCATGGATGTGCCTGGTTTTTAATATAGATTGTGCTTCTTGAGATAGTACACCAACTCTAATACTTTTTAAAATGTTGGCGTATGTGAGGTCTGCAGACTGACGCATGCTTTCAGTTAATTCTCTGTATTGGAAATGTTGCCAACGGTTGACATTTCCTATGCTGCCAAGAGTTTGGCAGCACATGTTGTCCCCTAAGGTTTTAAAAATAGGTTCACCTTTCACTGGTGTGAATTGAAGAAGATCTCCAAAAACAATAATGTGTTTTCCTCCAAAGAGCTCTTCGTAGTCTTTTTTGAGAGCCTCTTGTAATCTGAGGTGAATCAAGCCAACATTAGGTTGGAGACCATGCTCACCTAATCTATTAGCAGCATGTTCATTTGTTTGAAAATTGCAGCTTCTTTAGAAAGTTTGTAATAGTCTAATTTGTTTTGGTGTTCTACTGGAAGGAGTAGTAATCGGTGTAAAGTGACATGGCCTATGTGGTAGGCAGCTAAACCTGTGGGGGGCATTACAACAGCTAACAGTTTGTTGTTTGTCAATTGCTGGAGGAAGTTGCTGATGATTTTGATTAAGAATATTTTGCCTGAACCAGCTTGACCACTCACATATAGTAGTAAAGGTTTGTAGTCTTGGCAGCTACAGTTTTTACTTTCTTGTTGCACACCGTGTTCAATTTGTTTAGTTACTTCTTGGAAAATGCTACACTGCTCATTGTTTAGTTTTGATTTCAATACAGCAAAGTCTTCTGTAGATTGCTCATACTGACACATGGTGTTTTCTACTTCTGTCATGGATAATTCTGCCATATTTGCTATTAGTGGCTGTCCAAGTGGTTATTGGCTTCCTGTTACAGAAGGTTGACTACTGTCAGGAGTGTCCACATCTAGTTGGGCCTGGAGTTCTTCTTTGTGTTGCTGTTCATTGTGCAACATTGTTTGGTCCTGTGTAAAATGTACGTCTGTTACATTGATTTCATTTACTTTGAAAGCATCTTCATAGGAATCATAAGTATCTAGTAACTCTTCTTCTTTTCTCCATGGTTTAAAAAGTTGTAGCATGGACATGTAATAGAGTTGTTTTATGTGGAGGAATTTTTAATGACAATTTGATATGATTAATTAAGCTGCGTTTGGTACTATTGACTAAGCTGCCTTCACAATTTGCCACTCTGTATCTACCTTTCTTTTCATCTGGTTTAATATTATTTTTTGTATGTCAAGTTTTGGGCTATGTGGTATAGACACATGGTTTCCAAAGTGGTACTCCTGTTAGGGTAGTATGTGTCCAGTGAAATGTTTTTCAAAATGTCTTGGCTGTTGGGATCATTTTTGGCTATTGTTTCTATGTCCCCATATGAATTGAGAACTCTTTTTTCTAGATTTAGCAGGACCAAGACTTAGCCATACTATATTTTCAGATTTTCCATACAAGGCAGTACCGGTTAAATGGTCTGCAGCTTCATAGCAGCCACATTCTCTTTGAGAGAGCATTTTTATGCCTAAGCTGCACAGTTCATGTGATAGTGTTTTGTCAGATGATATGTCATCCCAGAGGTCCTGAAGCTCTGTTTTCTCTGCTTCGGTTAAGTAGGCTGTGACATATCATGCAACTGCAGTGGAATTGTCGGCAATGTACTGCACATCTATATTTGCATTCCATAGGATGGCAATGATTGCATTGTAATCATTGATGTATTCTGATTCTTCTGTTCTTTTTATGTAACATGTGTTCTTATGTGATTTACCTTTGACACTATGTCTAACTGAAGACATGAAGATGTTTACTTGACCTGTTGTTTAAACTGGTCTATGGAAACCAGAGTGGCATTTGGTGCAGTATTTCCCTTTTGTTTTTATATTTGCAACAACAATAGTTCCCACATTTATGTCTTTGAAATTGTAAAATTTTTGCATGAAGGTCACTATGTGTGGTTTGTGAAGGGATTTCACAATTGACATATTTTTGGATGAACTGCAAAACAGAGGCATCACTGTCCTGACCAAATATAGGAGCATCTTTAATCGACAAAAGCATGTGGATGTGTGGGGCTCCTCTGGCTTGGTATTCTTTTCTCCAAAAGAAGTGTTGCACTTCTCTGAGTGGAGCAACAGTTTTATTACAAATAAAGTGTAGCATAGCAATGAAGCGATGATGGAAATATCTTGATACATTCACAGGATCTAGAGAGCAGAGTTCTCCTGGTGTTTTTATATCTATGTTTGTTTTGTTTTTGTTTGCTATGCCTAGGAAATCGTGTAAATCTTCCCATGCATATTCTGCCCAACTTAATGTCACAAACCAAGCAGGTGGGCCAAGTTTTCTTATCATACAGCGTACATCTCTGTGACGTCTGAACCAGTATTCTTTTGTACCACGCATGTTTGCTAAAAGATTTGTAATGCTTGACTGTAAAATCTCATCTTTTTCTTGCACTTTTTGTAGTAATTCCATAGCTTATATATTTTGAAAATGGATACCTGATTTCAATGTGTGTGTAACTCTGTAGCATAGAGTTGTTAGTTCACTTTCAAAGAGAAGGTGGAATATGTATTCCACATTTTGTCTGAATTTGGGGTCTTCAGAATACATTTGTAAAGAGCGGTATTCTGATGCTGTTATTTGTGTGGGTCTATCATCGTACCTTCCTCCTTTCCCAGTAGGAACGAGTAGAGGAAAGGCATGTGCTTCTATACTTTGTTCCCATATGCTGATTGGAGATCCTTTAGCTTGTTGCATTTGGTACATTTCCAGTGCATCATCTATGGTGTCTTTAGAGTGTAATGGATGAATTGTTCAATGGTCTAAAATATTGGATTCTGTAGCAGGATCTACAAGTTGAAATTGACCAGTTTCTGAAGACTCATGAATTATTTCAGTGGTTTCCCTCAGGTTATCTTCAATATTAATGTCTCTGTAGTATTCATTTTTTTCTTTTAGATATTGCAGGGCTTGTCTAACTTTATGTAAGTCCACAAGTTGTTGCCAAAAATGTTTGTCTTTTGTAGGTACACCATTTACTAAGATAATTAAAGATTGATCTATTGGACGTTGCACTCACAGAGTGTGTACATTTTCATTGAGATCTAATGGAAAATAAACTACTTTGCTACGAATGCCTTTCACTAATTCAGAGGGAGGTAGTTTTGCTGTTTTTAGTTCATGGTGTATTATTGCTTGAAATGGGTGCACTGTTTGAATTATGATGCTCTCATATAAGTTGATTTCTTGCAGGGGTTTTGGTAATGGGAATAATGTCAAGTTATTTGTGATAGCACGTGAAGGTGTTTGGTTGTTGTCAAGTTTTGCAGTCCATAAAAGTATTAAGGGGTCAGTAATCTCGTATTTGTTTTCTGCTATAAGATAGAGAGCTTATTGGAACCATTTGGAATCTTCATTGTCTTCTATTTTGTACGTTATGTCTACAGTTTTTTTGCTTTATAAAAAGTCCTGCGTCAACACACACACACATGGTTTGGTACTTCAGCAGATGTACTTTTAAACTTTAGTATTTCTTTTTTGTATGTGTGTAATAGAAGGTTGCCATCTGTACAGTTGTTGCTATTCTGTTGTAAACCTATGGCATTTTGTAAGTGGCTTTCAGTTCCAAAATATATTCTATGGATATGCTCCATTTCTTCGAGTAGTTGTTTGGCTGTACCATGTAGAAGATTGTTATTTAAATTGGCTAGTGCTAAAGCAGGACTTTTGGCATAGTACAGTTTAAGGACCAGATTTCTCATAGTTGAATGATGTGAGGATATCATTTTGATATGGTGGAAGGTGCTTTTGCAAATAGGTCCAGAAATGCAGGCTAATGAATGTCCTTGTAGTCCTGTGTATTTACGCACTGGACAAGAGTCCATATTTTGTGTTAGTTTCATTTTAAATTTGTCTTTCCCTTTCAAATACTGATTGAGGAACTGGCGTAAAGATTTGAAAGATTTTTTAGCTATATTACACATTGATGTGCACAGCCATTTGCAGACTGGACGTATTGGTTCAGCTGAATGGAGAGTTGATACTGAGTTTTCTGGGGTTATTTTTGTGAACAGCGTTTCTTATTCCATAATGATATTATTATGTTTTTCATAACCTCGTCCACTGCTATGTATGGCAATTGAGTTTATTTGCTTTTGTTTGTATGTCTATTCATTGAAATATGGTTCTGTGCTTGTGGAGTGACTCCATTCACCTCCACAGATGTTTGTGAAGCTATCTTTGTTGATATTCTGTTTATTGAGAAGTCTTTTCTGTAGCTTAGTACTTAGTTTTGTTAGTGTTTCCATTCTGTTTAAAACTAAAATAAATATTTTCCTTTTGAGAAGGATTGTACTGTCTATGACAGCTTCTAGGATTCATTTTCTGTGGTAAGTTTTAAGGGTTGTGCATGATTTCTCTCCTGTTTTTATAAGGTTCTGAAGGACTCTGTGGCGGAACATTGTTTGTAAAATCATTTTGTTGCAATGCTTACTTGCCGCTACATCAAGATTTATAGGTGCAGTTTAGCACCAGTGGTAGCTACAGTGTTGTTAATCACTTTCTGTTTTGTTTTACATTTTGAAAGAGGAGGCAACGTTTCTGTACTGGAAGCTTGTTTTGTTTCGTTAATAACTGTATTAGCTGTTTTGTTTGAACTTTTTGTACAAATTCTGCTAGAAGTAGATGCTTATTTTGGAGAGATTTAGTTTGATTTTGTTTACTTTTGCATTGATTTCTACAGAGTTGCTTTTTGGTAGGCATTCTGTGGGGTCTGTTTGAGAAAGAAAAGAAAGTGTGAGATCTTGTGCAGTGTATGTGTGCTTTGTGAATTAGTGTCTGAGTATGATGATAAGGATGTATGTAGAGGTGTGTGATTGTGCAATGGGCTGCTACATCAGGTTGGGAAGGCTATTCTTGTATTTGTGTGTTACTATTGTGGTGTTCAGATTACAATACAAAGCATGGAGCTGGTGAGGGGAAGCACTAATACTGAATCTAATGTTGCAGGGTTAGTACAATTGTTTGTTCTAGAATACTAGAATTCTACATTGTTTGAGTAACAGAACATTGTGGCAGTATTGCACTTACTTTTCTGGATGTAAAGAGTAGGTTTCTTAAGAGTTCTTCTTCGTACTTCAGATGCCGTTGCTTTTCAGGGGACTGGTCTTCACTGTAATTGTGAAAGAAAGAAGTTAGTAAATGTGTTTGTTAATAGCACTGTTAATGTAGACATGATTTCTTTGTTTTTGCAATAGTTGTGCTTTCTGATAACTGTGCATATCATGTGCATGCACTTTCCTTTGCCTATGTGCATTCTGTATATTTTATTTAGAATCTGTTAGTTGAATGTGCTTTAGAAATGAGTGCAATAGTAAGCGCACAGAGCATAGGTGGTGTTATAGGATGTTAGGAGATAGAATAAATAATCATATGCTGTGTTTGCTATTTTTACAGGGCAAATGGCAGGAACTATATGGAAAAATATGCAATATATGCATTTGTGAAGGTGTGGGAAATGATGGGGTCAGCAGCGTATTACTCAGTAGGTCATTACCAAAGTACTGGGTGATTCTGTGGTGCTTGGAGATGGGGGAGTTTTAAATAAAGTAAGGGCTGCAAGGAAGGATCTGGTGCTTTTCTTGCAGACTGAAGGGAAGGGGCAGATATTGTATGTGTTGCTTTACAACACTGTACATAGTTGTAGATGATGTGATAGACATGAATGCTCCTGTGCATCGTTGAATGCTGTTGTAAATTCTAGAATGGAATGGGCAACCTTCTGGAATGAGACAGCTGTCTAGATTGGAAGAAAAGCTGTAGAGGCAGTGGTGTTGTTTCAGCTGGGAGTCTTTCAAATGATATTGGCTATCTGTGTGCATAAATAAAGATGCATTTACTAATCCTAGGTCTGTGTCATTTTAAAGCACACTAGAAAGTCTTTTTCCATAATTGTACTGTTATTTCTGCCAATTTTTAACATGAAATGACACTTTGTTAGATAGCTGTGTGTGTTGTGTTTGATTAGTATTATATTCATTTGTAAAGGAAGTTGAAATGATAGAATGTATGTTAAATATGCAGAATGTATAGAAAGGAAATTGTATGTACATCCTATGCACTATAATGCATTAAATGCTATTACGGTTGAAATGTGAATAAATAGATGGCAGTGGTTACACAAATGATAGAATAAATGAAGAAAATATCAGTTTGCATATTGAAGTGAATCATATGGGTACATAAAAATTTGGAGAGCAGACAACTTTGCAAGTGACAGTTGATCATAGCAGATTGGAGAAATGACAGTTAGCTTGTTTTACAGGTTATACAGGTTAAGTGGCAGTTACTCTGTTTATATTCATTCATAAATGCCAACCCTCCCGACTTAGGCGGAAGACTCCGGATTTTTTGGTGAAAAATATAGTTATTTTTCACATTCTCTCGCTTAAAATTACTGTAGTCCCAATGCTTTTCTATGGGGAAATGTAGGTCTCCCGAATTCCCTGTGATAATCTCCCTGCCAGGTGGCTATGCATGTTGGCATGTATGTGCATTTATACAAGAAATGTACATGCACTGTGCAGAAAATATTCATACCTGTAGTTTGTTTTCATGCAGGTGGATGTGCATGAATATGCAAGTAGAAATATTGGAGTGTTTACTAGTAGTTGCTGTAGGTGCTTTGCAGTCACAGTCCAATTGTACTCAGAGTGAGCAACAGTACATCTAAAGTGCTGAATTGTGATGACAGAGTTAGACGTAGAGTTCTTGGATGTGATTGGTGGATGGTTGTGTGACTGCTTAACAGTGGCCAATGAGTGAATGGTGCAGAGAGTGAAGTGGAAAGGGTAGAAGGGCTGTCCCAGTGTTACGTGCTACGTGGACACCGCAGCTGTTCACGGACAGGGCGTGCCACATCCGGGGTTTCTCAGCAAATTCAGCATGGAGAGGGGACTGTAGGGATTAGCCAATCAGGTTTTGATTGAGAGAGGCTGTGTGTAGTGGAGATGGCAGAGGTGGAGAAAGCCAGGGTGTTGGTGCCTGGAGATATGTTTGTGAATGGTTTGGAGCAGTATACAAAATGTAGGAATGTGGGAAACAATTAGATGTAAAAGGAGTGGAGCTGGTGTGGAGCACTGTGACTGGTTTCAATTGGCAAGCAATGGTAGAAGTTTGTCAAGATATGGCTAGGGTTAACATGCCACATGTGGTTGTCCTGCACTGTGGTGCTTTGCATTTGGGTTATGTCACTGCCCCTTCTTTGTTGGAAAATTTGCAAAACTTGGTTCAGGCAGTAATGAAACTACTTACAAATGGCAAGATAATGTTTTCTGGTTTGATATCTAAGGCAAAATGGGAAAACAGTTCTGTTTTTTGTCCTCAGCAAAATGTTGCTAGGTCGCTAATCATCCGAGGCATGTTTGCTTTTATGACTAGAGCTGGCATGTTCTTTTGCAACAATGACAACATTGACTCTGGTAATGCTGATTACTTTAAAGAAGATGGCATGTCTTTATCTTTTATGAAAAATGCCATGCTGTTTTGGAACAGATGTATTTTTTGTATTTGTATTTGTTTTATTTATAACTCGCAAGCCATCAGGCCCGGAGGCATCAGGGCGCAATTTGTACAAAGTTACAATAATGCATATATACAGACATAAGACTTACATTACATTAATGCATATGTACAGACATAAAAATTACATTACCCAAATAATGACAGAGTTTCTATCTACATACAATACAGTGATTGCAGTGCTGCTAAGGCTTAACAGTGGGTATACCCATAGGGTGTACAGAAAGTAGTAACGGAGGTCAGCGAGCCAGAGTATGTAAGACAAGAGCATGTCATAGTACTGGTCGAAAAGCCAAGATTTGGTTTTGGACTTGAATGTGTTGAAAGAGTCTTCGGCTCTGATAGTAACGGGGAGGGAGTTCCATAGCTTAGAGGCTAGGACAGGGAAGCTAGTGCCCCCCACTTTTTGAAGTTTGAACCTAGGGATCGATAGGCAGTGGGTCTGGGCAGTTCTTAGAGGACGGGAGGTCGAGTGGCGAGACAGCCAACTACAGAGGTAGATAGGGGCCTTGTTAGCCAAGCATTTGTGCGTGACGGCAAGTGTTTTGAGTGAGATTCTCTGCTTGACAGGTAGCCACTTTAGGTTAATTCTGGATTCTGAAATGTGGTGGTTGCAGGGGATGTTTAGGGCAGCTTGAATGGCATTATTCTGGGTAGTTTGGAGTTTGTTCAGGTTCTCTTGGCTGGTGCCTAAGTAGAGTGCACTACAATAATCAATTGTGGCCATAATGAGAGTTCTGGCTAGTGTGACACTGTTAGGGGTGGTAAGAAACGGTCTGCAAGCTGCAATAAGTGTGCACGTGTATGTAGAGGCAGCTCTGACTGCATTTATTTGTCGAGATAAGGATAAGGTGGCGTCAAGGTAAAAACCTAATGTTTTGGTATCTTTCGAGACTCGTATGGTATTACCGTCTATGGTGAATGACTGATAGGACGGCTCTAGTTTGCTCAGGCATTGCGAGGTGCCCAGGATAAGGAGATCCGTCTTGTCGTCATTTAGGCATAACTGTTGTTGGGCCATCCAGGCTTGGATGACCAGGTAGACATCGTTAAGGGCCTTGGTGTCAGCTAGATAATCACCTGTGATGGGAATGAGTATCTGGGTGTCATCCGCATAGTTAGTATAGGAGACACCCAGATAGTCAAGCACATCAAAGAGTGGTTTCGTGAAAATGTTATAAAGTGTAGGTGACATGCAAGATCCCTGAGGTACACCACAGTGAATTGGGGAAGGGTCTGCGACTGCGGATGGGGCAAAGACCCTCATGGATCTATTGTTCAAAAAGGATTTGATCCAGGCCGCGGCAGAGGACGAGAAGTTGGCAGCAGAGTGGAGGTGCTTGCATAGGATCTGGTGGTTGGCCAGATCAAATGCGGCAGAGAGGTCGAGGAGGAGTAGTAGCATTGCTAGTTTGCCCTTATCCTTCAATACCTCAATTTGGGTTTTGAGGTCTATTAAAGCAGTTTCCGTCCCATGTCTGGACAAAAACCATATTGTCGTAGACCTAGCAGATTGTTGGATTCCAAGTAATCTTGGATCTGAAGGTATGATGCGCGGTCTAAAATCTTAAGCAAGAACGGTACCGTGGTGATAGCTCGGAAGTTAGTAGGTATGCTTGGGTCTAGGGAAGGTTTTGGAGAAGATAATGTGAAGATTTGTGGAGGAAAATAAGGAAAAAAAATACAAAATAAAAGATGTTTGTGAGGCAACTGCAAAATAAAAAACAAAAAATGCTGTTTTCAGAGCCAACCTCAAAAGGGGAAAAGGGGCACATTATTTAAATTTGAATTCTCCACGCTCAGATTTTATGATTTGTCCGCGGACACCATGGTTGTCCGCAGACAACACGTATTACATACAGGATTTTTGAGGTTCAGAGGCATGCAAATGAGACTTAGCAGAGCAATGGATTCGTCAATAGGATTTACTGGATGTGATGTATGAGTAGAGACTTTATCAGACAGTCTTTTTCCTGAAAGGAGAGCAGATAGCTATGGATGTTTGTTTCAGAAAGCAGATTGTCTTGATTTTGGGAGATTTGTGGATAAATTGGTTGGAGGTGCCTGCAGATCGCTGTGGAGTGGCTGTACATCTTGGATTCCCTCGTGTGGAAGTGCACTGGCATGGAGTGCGCGGAAGTAAGTGGCTGGATTTGGTACCTCTTTGTGCTACATTGGTGACACAGTTTCATCCATATATTATTATTATACATTGTGGAGGGAACCGTTTAGGACATGTGTCTGGAATCTCTTTGCAATGTGCAATGAAAGAAGGACTTGGGAAAGTCATGGACAAGTATCCAAACTCCAGAGTAATTGTTTCCCGTATTGAGCAGAGACAAATGTGGTTGTAGAGGTCCGCGGTCAGTCTGCGGACTTCTAAAAATGCACAGGGTCCTGCAGCATTTCATTGACACTTTTATTTTTGAACTGTGAAAGGCGGCTCTGAAAAAAGCCTTTTTTTTTGTTTTTATTGGTTTATATATATATTTTTTTTAAACACGACACACAAGGAAAGGAATAGAAAGGAGGGTAAGGAATTGACACCAACCACGGGGATAAGAAAGGGCAGGTGGAGAGAGGAAGATGTAGGGTGGGCCTTATTCAGGTATGTAGCATTCCTTCTCATTCTCCTTGACCACAGTCTCGAAAGCACTCAAAGGTTCTCCCCCCTGCAGAATACTGTGTCACAGTACATGCACAATACTGTGACCTTCAAAAGGTAAGGATCAACAGTATCATGTATGGCAAGCAAGGCAGCTGGAGGGATGCGCTGCCCCACAGGACTGTCTCTTGTGGTGGCAGGAGTGGAAACGGAGGATGCTGCAGGGGAACTCAACCTACTACATTTATCGCAAGGTACAACCTTACGAATAGCCCCACCGTGGAACAACCTTAGGTGTCGCTTCATTGAGGTAGTACCATTGCTGTACAAACCCGGTTTCCCACGAATCAGCACCACCTTGCACTGATTGCAGGTCACATTGTTTGCACATGCATTTGGTACTCCATCAAGAGTGGTAAATAACCTCCACACACAATAATTATGGTGAGCACTAGTACTAGGGACTTCCACTACCTCATCCTCTTTGTCCTCTTCATCACGCTGTTCTGTATCCTCACACCTGTTCCCATCTGCAGGCCCTTGGGGAGGTGTTGGTGGTGGAGGGATGGGGGTGGTGTTGAGACAGCAGTAGCACCAGCAGCAGCCATTGATGCCATTAGGTCAGCTGTTATAAAGAGCAAGAGCAATCCAATGCAACAAGGAGCAGTCTTTGTCTTGGAAGCCCAAAAACAGAATAAAGAGCAGCTCTGGGGTGTGGCCTTTTATAGGGGTGCTGGGCCGCACTTCACAGACACCCGCGCTGTCTGCGAACACTTCAAACACCAAGAAAGGGCTACAAAAGTTCACCAGGGACATGGTCTGGGACATGTGCAAGGTTCAACTTTCCCAGGAAAATACCTTGGATTGCCCCAAAAAACACTTTTTAGGTGTCTGGGTGCCCAGACAGTGTTGGTTACGCTTAGCGCGGGTGCAGTCACATGATGATGTTGCAGACATGTTTGTGAATGGGACGGCTGTCCGATAGCCCACCAAATGCGCGGGGGCATGTCTACAAATGGGTGGAGGTGTTCTACGGACAGTTTTCCAATCCCAGAACTAATTAAAAGTGTGACACACGTTCAGCAGACAGTTGCAGACAAGCACGATGTTCGTAGGGGCCAAGGGTGTGGTACACATGCGCACAGGTTTTCTACGGACAGTGTTCTGGTCCTTCAACAAAATAAATGTGCATCACAACTTTGCGGACAGGCAGACAGGATATGTGTTCTACGGACATATTCATTATGGTTGCGGACAATGCGAACAGGGGGAATGGTCTTAGGACACTTTAATTTGCATAGTTGCGAACATACGGACATCTTTAGTGTTCTGCGGACACCCCCATTTTGACTACATACAGCTCGAACAGGTATTAGGTCACCCCCATTTTGGTTAATTAAGGACAGGCGAACATCTTGTGTGTCCTAAGGGCACTTCCATCTTGATTGCGGACAGGCGAACATGTTTAGTGTCCTTAGGGCACCCCCATTTGGTTAATTGCAGACAGGCGGACATCTTGTGTGATCCAAAGGCACCTCCATTTTGATTGTAAACAGTATGAACAGGTATAGTGTCCTTGAGACAGCCCCATTTTGGTTAATTACAGACATCCCGGACAACCGCGCTGTCCGTGGACACCCTAACAGCATTTTTTTTAAAAATAAGACAGAGCAATATAGTAACAACACACTTAATATTTTGTTTTTGCATAACAGTATATAAATTATGAAAAAGAGGGTTAGCAGAAACTGATACAAATACAGGGGAATTAGGGGTTTTTACATGATGGATGGTAGGGGAGGAAGGGATTGAAGTATCATCATAACGTTTTTCTTGCTGGGGATTTTTCCGGGATGGTTGGCTGGGATATGGCGAAGGGGTATAGGTACATGTGGGAGAGTGATATTTAATTTTTTTATATGGTCCTCCAAAGTGTTTTAAAAGAATGAAATTTGACATTAATAGATCCATTTTTTGCTCCATTCGCTGCAGACGATTTTCTAAGGTCTCTGATCTGTAATTTTAATATCTCTATGGTCTGTTAAAAAAATATGTTAAGTACACATAAAGTAGCGGTTATTAATTGGTTTGTATAGGGAAGTGTAGTGTCTACCATTAGTATCACTGTTTTCACTCATTTCATCCTGAGAACAATTTTCTTCCAGCCATTCCAAAGTACTAGACATTTCTGTGTAAAAAAAAATATATATATTGCTTTTAGTGTACCTAATACAGAAAGTTTATAAGTATGTACAATAGATGTAGTATAGTCACTAGTTTCTTGCTAAGTTTCGCTGTTACTGCTGCGTAGGTGTGCTGTTGATTTTTGCTGTTCAATTTCTGTGAGGTAATTCTGTTGGAGGCATATTTATTTTGTTTTGGTATATTCCATTATGTTGCATATGCTATGTAATTGGACGGTTGGTGTCTTACATATACAGTTTGCACTTCTTATTTATTATTGAATGTAATGTATTAATGTGCTGCTTTTTGAACATGGTGAATGTTTGTATTGTATGATACAGCAATGTAAGATACACCCTGAGTTTTTGGATAGTGTTGATGTTGACCAAGTCCATCCGCGGACATGTGCATGGTCTACACACATCCATCAGAACCACTAGCGCAGTTTCAATATGTTCTATGTTATATGTATATAAACTAAGGGAATCCCAGTAAACATTTATCAAATTTATATTATCTATATCTATATTCAGTGAAAAAACTTTGTTACAGGAACGTTATGGTTAAGTTGCGCTACTAAAACCCATGAAATTCAGTAAAAAAACTTTGTTAAAGGGACGTTATGGTTAAGTTGCGCTACTAAAAACCTATGAAATTCAGTGCAAAAAGCTTTGTTAAATAGATGTTGTGGTTCCAAGTAAAACTGAAAAACCATTGAAATTCGCCAGTTATGGTAAACTAAGCAACCATAACGCGCGCCACCACCGTTCACTGCCAAGACTAACACTCAGGTCATGAAAGATGACATCACAAATGTCATTGATGACATCACTGATGACATCAATGTCTGGCTCACTCTTTTTTCCTTTACTGACATATATATAGGTCAGTAACAGTCGGGAACAAAAAATTCAAAAAGTATTATATTTGTAGACTTCACTTGGGTCCGCTAACAGCATATGAGACATATACATAGGGGAAAACACAGACTTGAAAGACAGCAATACTTTCTGTGAATGAAGATAATCAGTAAGGTTATCAACACCTTCTTATAGTTCTGCTGTTTTTTTATTACAGTACTTTCCCTGGATATACTCACATTTGTATACATTGTACTCACACTACTTTCCTTAGGATCCAGTCACATCATGTGATAGTTATACATTGGGAAGAAGCAGCTTCAAAGCAGAGCAATCATTTCTGTGCATGAAGATAATCAGTTAGGTTATGAAGATTGTCTGGTAATACTGCTGTTTTTGTGTACTTCACTTTCCCTCTATATGCTCATATTTGTATGTGTTGTATGTTTGTGTTTTATTTGAAATAATGCAATTATGTAGTAAGTGGGTTTTATTAGGTACTTAATAAGAATAATTTGCTTAATAAGAAAGTATTTATAATTTTAGTATTTAACATGGCAAGATTATTAATATTGCACCTCCATCATGTCTGCTGCACACAAAGCCTATGTTTCTACATGTGTACCTTAGTATACTGTAACCAACTTCATAATAGAATGCTCTTTGTATCAATACATTGCTTAATGCACTACTTACCACATGATATTTATTCCAATGATCCTTGACACTTTTTTTTATCAACATTACAATAAGAATCCCTTGTACAGACTTTTCATGAAAAGTAAATGCACATGTGATGTCATCAGTGATGTCATCAGTGACATTTGTGATGTCATCTTTGATGTCCTGGGTGTTAGTCTTAGCAGTGCATGGTGATGGCACAAGATATGGTGGCTTAGCTTACCATAACTGGTGAATTTCAGGGGTTTTTCGGTTGTACTTGGAACCATAACGTCTCTTTAACAAAGTTTTTTTCACTGAATTTCATAGGTTTTTAGTAGCACAACTTAACCATAATGTACCTTTAACAACTTTTTTTACTGAATTATTATTATTATTATTATTATTATTATTATTATTATTATTATTATTATTATTATTATTATTATTATTATTATTAATATTATTATTATGATGATGTGCTCTTAACGGGCTTGATCTTATTTTATTAGAGCAGCACCTGCAAAGTATGGTGGACCTTTAACATGTGGGTGATGTCTTCATTTGCCATTGCCATTAAAGTGTGGGCCACTTGCAAGAATAATTCACAGACTGAAATGTTACATGTAGCTACTTTCTACCTCTTTCTTCATAATTAAATTTGATATTTACACAGGAATCAGCTGTCTTGTTTTTAATAATGGAGATTATTTTTGTCATACTTCATTTTCTTCATGAACATTGCAACAGTTGCATACGGGATATATATTGTAACTTGTCGTTTTTCCATGATATTGCAATTTGTGGTGAGATATTGATTGTCATTGCATCTCTGCTAATGTCAGCCAAAGCAAGGGTATTCTTGCACTCTAGGCTATATAACGCAAAACACATGTTCTCCTCATTCATTTGGATGAGTTGCCTAGTTATGTGGTGTAGATTATCAACACAGGATACAACACGTGATTGTCAGTCAGTTTTTGGGGGAGAGTTTGTGGTGTATGATACTGTGCTTTAATGGAATAGTTATGCCTACTCATGTGGTGGTGCTTGTAGTGTGGGAAGTGTTAGATTTAGTTGTTATTGCAGTTGTGTTTGTTATTGAGTCTGCATGCATGTGAGGAGTGTAAATGATGCAGGGTTTTTGGTACAAGTGAGTGAGCATACAAGTGGTCTCCTGTCTATATTTAATGGTGATTACCTAGCTGTAAACGGTCCAGGCATAGATAACAAATGACTACTGTGGCGTTTTCTGCATTTTATTGTGTGGGACATTGAAATGTTCCACCACAGAAGAGCGCAGGTTCCCTATAGGTGCAGTTGTAAACATTGTAAAAGAATGCGCAGCGTGATGTTTTTGGCTGTGAAGATGGTGTAGTTGTATGAGTGTGTGTTCTGGAGCTGTCAGTGGAGGTGAAGTTGATTTGTAATTCAAGAGTGGGAATGAGTGGTAGGGCTGTGTTTAGTTTTGAATTTGCACACATAGTAGTGTGTGTAGTGCTCGTAGTCAAAGTTGTGATTGTTGCTGGTCAGGTGGTACGTGCATGGTAGGGAGTGTGTATCCTGAATTCTGTGTTTGTTATGGATGTGGGCTATTTGGGATTGTATTGGCGAAGATCCCCTTGACCAAGGATAAGTACATGTTTACTTGCAAGCCAGAGAGTGGAGGGATAGTTTTTATTCGTTAGGTGCATTTGTTGTTTATGTTTGTGTGTTTGCATTTAAAATAGCGATCTCAAATGCTTGTGGTTTCTCAGTATTGCCAGCACTCTGATGTTCACATAAACATTGATCTTGAACAATAGTTCAACATATTAGTATTAACAAAGTTGACATGTGCTTGTTTTCTTTTTTACTTTAGTAAATGTGCCTCGTTTAGTTCTTACTAACCCTGGTCAACCTATTGAAATTGCATTCTTCTTCCCTATAGTTTCTCTTTTCTTCCAGTACTCCACTTCAGGGAGTGTTGTGCCGTTGTGTGAAGCTGCTCCTCTTATCTCAGGCTCCATAGCATCTCTATATGGGAACCACAATGACTGGAAGCTGTAAATATATGTATGGTGATATTGTAAATACTGTATATATTGTTTCATGTACTGATCGAAATAGTTGTTCATTTTACCACTGTTGTATAGTTGTTTTGCTGCTAAATTGTGGTTAAGTTGTTAATTAGCAAATGATAGTTTTCATGATTTATGTGGTGACGGTTTTTATCAGACATTTGTAGCTTCTCCCAGTGTATTTTTGTCCGTGGTAGCCTGCTTCTCTTTTTCCCTGATGCCATTGTATTAAAAGAAAAATGTTGTGTTTTTATAGTTGCTTTCATCTTTCATTGTGATGGCATAATATGTATCATTACAAGATCCCTTTCCACCTATGAAGGTGATGTTTTGGGTGTTTTCCGAGGCGGAGCTGGGTGAATGATCAGGCCAGAGTTTATTTTGCTCAGGTTTGCGTTCAGTGATGTTATCGTACGCTGTTGGATGGTGTTTCTTTATGTAAGTTTAGAACAATGTACGTTATAACTTGGGAGGGGCTGTTTGTTTTTTCTTTGCTGGCGATTAGCTTAAGAAATGAACAATGAAATTTCGTTTGCAATCCAGTTGTCCCTTGTCTTCAGTCTACCGGGCTAAACCACTCACAATCCTAAATTTCAATACTGAAAGGTCACTGGCATATTTTTTTAAATATTGAATTCACTCATTTGTTCAAAGCGAGTGATTGAACAAAAAGGTAATCTACGGTAGTACGCACATTTTTTTGGAACCATGTGAAATTCCCTGCGATATCACACAAAATTCTATCATTTACCATTACCAGCCCATATTATCGCAAAAACACGCTCCATGTTTTAACTGCCTGGTTGAATTTCTTTCATAATGTCCCTCAAAAGATTAATCTGCTCTATGAGATCATAGCCGTAACGATTATTTGGGAATTTCGCATTTACGTTGCCTGACAATATTATCCTACTGGCGGGAAGCGTAACCAACCACTTCTCTAATACTAACGCTATACATCTAATTATAGAGTTGGTATGTTGCATGCCTGGAGGATCGTAAAAATGTACGACAAGCCTACAGTTAGAACTTTCCCTGAGACCAATGGTGATCATTGGAGCTAGAATATAAGGAGACATTTTGGATCATTTTAATTCCCATACTTTTATATACATTTTTGCCCCAATCAGAAGGTCCACTTTTGGAAGACCCTTGCCTTGCTAAACTGCTGGTTAACTAATAAGAGGTAAAACAATCAATCCTTAGAGGCTCAGTGAGCAAGATTCCTTGTTATAATACTACTGCATGCTGCAATCAAAACTCAAAAGTCTCCCTATTCCCTAAAACGTTGTTATACTATGACAGGGAATCCACCTCAAATAAGCACTCTGATGCTTTATTTCAGTCCAAGGATCTATATTGACTATTAATAGTGTTTTTGGCGAAGGGATTCTTGGGTAGTAAAGGGCCAATTGACTTCCTGGAGAAGTCGGTGCTAGGGTAGTCCCTCTCTAACTCAATTTCCTCCTGGACCTTCCCTCCTCCCTAACCTGGGCATCCATAACTGGGGGTATTAGTTCTACTGCAAGGTGACCCCTACTGTATCTTGTTCATTCTAGAGCTAAGTGTGACTTCCCTAAGGCGTTGACTGACTGCCTCCCTAAGGGTCTATTATCTTTCCCTCTCCTAGCCCTGCATAGTGTTCTAGGGATGTTAGGGATGGTGCCTCCTTCAACAAGGTACCACTCTCTCTCTCCTCGCACAAACAGTCTCACCTGACCATTCCCTGCACAGGGTCCAAAGATGTTCTCCCCCCAACCCTCTGTTATCCCCCGTATGTTGCACTCCGTCCTTCCTACCTCCACCTTTAATGTTGTCTCCCTTCCTATTCCTCAATCTCTCTACTCACTACCCCTACTACCTTTGATGTACCATTTTTCCTTTGCACCCTAATATTTCAGCTCTTTGCCACTACTACCTCTCTGCTACTAATGTCACCTCTTGACCACTACTTCTACTCCACTACTACTACTACCTCTCTACTACCACCACTGCTTCTTAATAGCACCACTCCCCTACTTCCCCATCTCTACTTCCACTTCTCACTACCACCCACTAGTATCAATACTTCCACCCTCCATGACTCCTCTACTCCCACTACTACACCCACTTCCTCTAGTCACAACCACCACTACTTGCGTTCTAGTCTTGCTCTACTTCTACTCCACATACTGCTTACTCGCATGCACAAGCAGTCCACAAACCCCTCTCTCCAATAGTCTATGCCCTCCTTTCACCCTCTCCTCATCTGGTTTCTTGGACATCCTCTTCGACCTCCTGTCTTCACACCAACTAACCCACAGTAAACCATTCACACACAGCATCTTAAATACCCCACCCCATCCCCGGATTAGTAACTTACCCTATCCAATCAGTTAACTTTCTGGAGGGGGTGTGACAGAGGAAGGGCTTAAAGAGGTCTAAAAACATCTATAAAGCCCCACCCCTTCTCCATCATGTTGCTGGCTATATTTCCTTATTTGGGCAGTGCAATAGCCCATAGGGAGTCCTTGTTCATAACCACCGAAGTTCCGGTTTCAAATGAAGAACGGCAATGGCTCTAGCAAGGTAAAACATTGTAGAGCTGGTCTGTCCACGGGTGGTCCATGGACACTTTTCAAGGCTCAGGATGGCTGAATCCTCAAGAACACACTGAGATTGGTTTGTCAAACCAGTCCTGGGGTTGAAGCACAGCTCAGGGTCTTCGCAGATCAGGCAGTCCAACATGTTTCACCAGGCCAGATGCAGGAAGGGATGCTGGGCCTCTTCAGGAGTTTTCTTCGGATCTTCAGATAGCTGTTCCTCGACACAGGATTCTCGTCTCTAATGCTGATCTGAAGAAATGGCTGCAGGAGTTCTCTACTTATCCAAAATCCTGTCTGCAAGCAAGTCTAAGCACACCAATGGTAAGGACCTGACCTATTCAAACAGCCAGAAGTTCTCCAATTGGGTACCACTGTGGGTTTCGCTCATGTCCAACACACAGATTTTCAGGCACCATGAATGTGGAGTGGGACCAGATAGTCTCTCCCGCTTCCTGAGCCACACATAGAGAAAGGCTTCACTAGCCCATGTAAACTGGGGTTTTCCGAGGCAAGTGCAGGACCTTATATGGGATTTCATAACCGAACAAGTCAGGAAGAAGGCTAAGTAAAAATATGGCCAAAGAACTAGCGAACATCACATTGGAAGGCTATTTTAGGGCACTACCCACGTTTAGTAGCCATATGCAGTAAACACGAATCTGCACACTAAAACTAACACAAATATGGTAAAAATATAATTGCTGCCACCACCTTATCTTCAGGCACATATAAAAGTAACCAAAAATCCCAAGTGTAAGAGACAAGGGGGGGCACACAAGTATCCCCATCGCACTGCTTTGTAAGATGGTGTGTGCAATGTTAAAAAGGTACAAGGTGTGAAACGTCAAAAGGGAAACATAGTTTCCCAGTACTGATTGTCTGAAAGACTGATCAGTTTCCCCATAACAAAATGAGCAACAGGCCATGGTGTGAAGTTGAAGGTTTCCCTCCTCTGTACAAAAGTCAGGACAGGTTCAAAAGCAAAAGCAACAACTTTGGTGGCCCATAGAACTATGGAGGGAAAGTTGCCAAAAGATACATCTTTCCTAACACTCGCCAGCCCTCCTCCCCTCAACCCCATACTAGGTGCAGAGGAATCGAATCCGCCCCTGGATGGGTTTCCTGTTCCAGTCAGTTATACATCCTGGACAGCCCATCAGCATTGCTATGTTGTGTATTTGTCCTATGCTCAATGGTGAAGTCAAAGCATTGAAGGCTTATGGACTACCTGAGCTATTTAGGATTCCGACCCATCATATTAAAAAGCCACTTTAAGGGTTTATGTTCATTCTGCACAGTGAAGAGAGTCGCAAAGAGGTAGGGTATCAGCTTCCTAAGGGCTCACACTATGGAAAACACTCATTTTCCTCAGTCGCTCAAATGAGCTCTTGATCCTTAAGATGGCGACTAATAAACCATTTAGGGAGTTCCCTGCCTTTGTCATCTAACTGTGAAAAGACAGCACCTATCTCAGAGTCAGCAGCATCTGTCTGCACAATAAAAGGTCTCTGATAATCAGGTGCCCTGAGAACAGGGGCCTGACAAAAGGAATCCTTAAGGCCTTGCAAGGTCTTCTCAGAGTCCTCAGTCCAAGTGACTTTCTTGGGTGTGTTAGGAGTTGTCAGGGCAGTCAGAGGGGCAGATATGGTTCCATAGTCTGCATTAAACATTCTGTAATACCCAATGAGGCCTAGAAAAGCTCACACCTGGGTTTACGCTGTTGGGATTTCCAGTCTTGTACAGCCTGTACTTTGCTGGGAAAGGATGGAAAAATGTCCCACCAACTTAATTCTTTTATTTTATTTTATTTTATTTTATTGTTTAACGCGCAGACCTAGCTCAAGAGCAGTGGAGTGCTGTGCAGAGTGTTGGTGGCCGGTATTTGGGATAGCATCCTTTAACAGTAGCGCAGTGCTGTGAGGTCTGTGTATCAGTATGTGCGCCAATTGGAATTAGTCCTTGGTAAGTTGTTGTGAAAGAGCCATGTTTTGGGGGATTTGCAAAATTGAAGAATTGTGGGAGCATTTTGAGCTGACACCAGGATCGAGTTCCAGTGGGTGGGTGCATGACAAGAGAAGTATTGTGTGTGGGTCCTCTGCTGATGAATTGTGATTCAAGCTGGTTCGACATGTTGTGATTCAAGCCGGTTGCCCAAGGTAGGTCACTGAACTCTGACCAATCTGACACTTGGTAGCCTTTATTGTTAGGTTGGCCTGCTGAAGAGCCTGCAACACAATCCCAAGGTGTCCAACATGTTCTTCCCAAATAGGGCTGAAAACTACAATATTGTCCAGATAAGCCACACAGAGGTCACCCAACACATTCAGGACGTGATTGACTAAACTTTGAAAAGTGGCAGGTCGATTCTTTAAGCCAAAGGGCATTACCTGAACTGGTTAATTCCCTCAGGTGTTAAGAATGCTGTCTTTTTCTTGGCATTTTCCAATACCCTGCAGTAGGGTCAATGTGCTAAGATACTTGGCAGTACCTAGCTTGTCCACAAACTCATCAGTTTGTGGAAGGGAGTGTGCATCTGTTTTGGTGTCAGCAATAAGAGCTCTATAATGCACACAGAATCTCAAATTTGAGGTTCCTGCTTTTGGTACCAGAACCACAGGACTTGACCAAGGACTACTGGAGAGCTCTATCATCCCACGATCCACCATTTTGTTGACGTCATACTTTATGTGGTATCTCACTTTGTCTATTATCCTATAGCTCCTACATTTGGTAGGCATGCTGTCCCTCATGTAAATGTCATGCTAGCACCAAGGTGTCAAGCATGGAGGGAGTGAGAACAAGGGTGAAAACTACCTAAGCAAAGTCTTCACCTCAGCTTGCTGCTGTGAAGTCAGCTGGGGAGGCAACTTGTCATCCTCTATGAAGCAAGAAATAGGGCTCCCATTTCAAACCTAGGAATGAATACCTCCAACCTATTCACATGGACCATATTTCTATTGGTTGACAATATTAGCAGTAGTTCTCTCAATAGGAATTCTTTGGGCACTTCTCCCCCCTCAGTTGTCCACCCAACAATCTTCTTGTGTTCTCCTCAACATGTGATTGATGGTTAAACATGCCATTGAGGTTACAGACTATATTCAGGAAAATAATATTGATATTACCTTCCAACCAAGACCTGGCTATCGGATACCTCTGGCCCATACTTGGCTCTTGCCGTGCCTGTTCATTATCATATTATTAATTTGAATAGAGTCATTGGTGTTATGGGGGGTCAGTATTATTTTTAGAACATTCCTATATATTCACCAAGTTAACATTGAATCGCCAGAAGCGGTAGAACCTTTACTTGTCAAACTTTGTGTTAATCCCTGTACCTCTGGTAGCTTATTCATACTTTATAGACCACCACATAAAATACCCTCCTTTGAAGAACAATTTCTTAAGATGATTTACTCATTTGTGAAACCAACCTCCAACATTGTTATCATAGGTGATTTTAATTTATGGTGTAACAACATTCATGATCGTACAGCTACCTATGTTAGTGGTGCTCTTGGAGACCTTGGATTTAATCAGATTGTTATTGTTCCAACACATAAGGATGGCCACATCCTTGGCTGGTTGTGTACCCTGGGCATCCATGTGGATTACCCAGAGATTATTTTGGTCCATGGTCTGATTGTTTCCTTATTATTTTTACCCTTCCTGTTCCTCAGTTACAACTTCAAAAGGTAACTCCATTCTCACTTGCTCCTTTCATGGAGTTCTCTGACTATGACTCTATGTGTTGACCTCTTACTCTTTCCCATGTGTTCTTGCAGATTATTACCACCAGAATATATCCACAGCCCTTCAGAGTATTGCACCCTTGAGAGTGTGGAAATCCGGGAGGTGTCTCTTCGATTAGTCCCCGGGGATCTGTCATCCAGGTGGCCAGGACACAGCCATCGCTTTTCAATCCAGTTCCAGGGGCTGTGGCTGGGCCAGTGCAGGAGGATCACCTGGGTGAGGGATCTTTGGGGAGTGTGTAGTGCCACACCAGATGGTGAGACACGGTATCCCCTTCCCTGTAACACCTTTACCCCATCCTACTCAGTAGGATATTTAGGAACTCTACCCTCCCCCCTTTCCCTACACAAACACTTTCACATGGACAGTCCACTCTGCTCTAGGAGAAAACAGACTCACACCCGAGCAGTGTAAGTGACATGTCCCACTACTATAGTCAGGCAAGGTCAGGCAATGAATGTTAACCACTCACACCTGACTTTCATTAAGCTTCCCCACATGGATAAAAGGCGGAGCATGAAAGCACACTCTGAGCGAGGCAAGGCACACGAAAGAACAGTGTTTTTAAGCCAGCAGCTGAAGGAAGTGAGAAAGACTGGAAACCAAGAAGGGTGTACCAGAAGGGAGATACCCTTGACCTTTATGATGGAAATCTGTTACTTTCCAGAGTCATCCAGAGTGAACAGCATAAGTCCAGGAAACAAGACTGAAGAATCCTGCATTGTGTGTCAGAGATAACCAGGGCCCTCCTACATGGCTGATCGAGTCAGGGAAGAACAACAGCCGCTGTGGTTCTGTACTTGGCTGCAAGATTGAAAGCAGATCCAGAAAGATCAACACAGCTGGTGAGTTGGGGAGACCGATGCAGGACAGGTCTGTGTTGAAGTTATGGTTGCAAGCAGCAAATTCGTAGAATGAGCGCAAGAAGCAAGATGTATAAAGTGTGTGATGAAAGACGCAAGGCAAGCTAAATTGCTGATGGATGTTTAAACGAATAGAGGAAAGATACAACGCCTGTGACAGAGTGGTCTAGCACGGCAAGTGTGCTCAATCGAAGTTCTCTGTAAGGTGTTCAGCTATAAGTGATAAAAAGGAAAAGTAGAAAATGAGAATGAGAGATTAAATGAATCGAAGTGGTCCTGCAATGGTTTAAGCAAAATCCATCGCACAATCGAAAGTCTTCAATTTCTGACATGGTCTGAGTCCGAAAGTGGAAGACCACTTGAGAACATCGTGTTTAAGGCGGCCGAGCCCGAATGAGAGAGATCTGTGGTGAATAGTGAACCTGAGAACTTGTGAATGTGGAAAACCTGATAAGAAAGTAACTTTATTGTTTGTTTGCTATGTCAGGTCCTCTGCAATAAGAGACCTTGGGCCTCATTACGACTTTGGAGGCAGCCATGCCCTTAATAAGGGCATGGCTGCTTCCAAAACCGTGTCCGGGTCTGGGTTCCCTGAATGGGGAAATACACCGGCCATTCCGAGTATGGAGGGCCCGGTATTTCCACCTTCAGGGACCCCGGGCCCGGTCCTTCCCCATTCCCATTCGAGCCCCCATAGGGCTCAATGGGAATGGGGAGGGAGCTAACAACAGGCCCATTCGAAATAGGCCCGTTGTTAGCTCCCTGGTCCCCTCGCGGGTCCCGCGAGGGAACCTCGTAATATTGCGGAATGGGTTTAATGGTGCCAGCACCATTAGTGGCACCGTTAAACCCATTCTGCAATAGTTATAATGAGGACCCTTGAATGGTAAAGAGACTTTGGCACAGAAGGCCTTGACACCTATGCTTTGAACTATATCCTCGTGTCAGAGAAGCCAAAGTGTGTGCGAAGCTCGAATGTGCCCCCTTGTCCCATACTAAAAACATGGGGAAGGGAAACCAACTGCTCAATTATCCGGACATATTCTTTCTTGAACACTTAACTTTTTGCATACATATTTGTCTCACACCTTTTGTATTTAGAAGTAAGTATTGGCTATATGTTTATTGGTATATGCCCTTTTATTTTGACAGAGAATCCACCAGGACTGCATTATTTATTATTTGATGGTCGTAGCTTATACCCATCTTTAGGTTTAGGTTTAGTCCCATAGGACTCAATGGGAATCGGGAAGTGGAAACACCGGCACCATCTCGTGATGGTGCCGGTGTTTCCACGTCCGCCTGCAGGCGGGTGGTGTTAAACCCGCCAAGTCAGACCTGGCGGGAATGACACCTCCGCCTGCAGGACTCGAGATCACCGGTATGGAAACAACAGTGGCAGCGGGTTTACCGCCACCGTTATTTCCATACCAGGTGATCATAACGAGGCCCATAATCCAGTACATTGCTAGAGGCAAAAGGAGTGGGCATCTCCCATCCTTCTTTGACTATGGCAAGGGGTCACCGGATACAGTGACCAAATAAGAGTTAAAAGTGGCTAAAGCCAACCCCTTTTTGAGGTGCCTCACTGTAGGCAAAAAGTAAGTGTGGCATCAGGAGATCCTATTTCTCCTCTGGGTCTCCTCAAGAGCTCCAATCATATATTTGGGAGTCATATTGAACCTCTCAACTAGGACATTGGTCTGTGGATGGTGTTCAGATGAACATGTATATGACACCTCACATTGCTTCCACATGTCCTGGAAATATTTGGAAATTAAGTTGCTGCCTCAGCCAGAGACTCATTCTTTAGGGAAGCCAACCCTAGTAAATATGCCCAGCTCTTGCAACTGACTTGGCAGTCACAGTCTGCAGTGGGATGGTTTCAGGATATCTTGTGGCATGATCAATGACCACAAAGATAAATGTTTTGCCAGAGGATGTAGGAGTATCAAGGGGACCAACAACGCCAGCTCCTACCCTGTCAAATAGTATACCCACTACAGGTAGTGGTACGAATGGAGCCTGGACTTTTGCACCACTTTTGCCAAAAATCTGACAAGTAGCTCAATGGGCCTCATTACAAGTGTGCCAGTCCGGTAACAACAGTGCCGGTAATCCTACCGGCACCGTTGTTACTGGACCGCCACACTACGAGTCTGCGGTACTGGTGCTTCAGTGGTCCCCATTCCCAAATGGGAATAGGAATTTACAATTACCGGCGCCTGACTTCCCGGAACGCCGGGGTTGTAATGCCCCGATGTTTCAGGCAAGCCAGGTGCCAGTAAAATGCAGAAGTCCGGTGGCAACCTTCCAGTTTTACCGGCACAGTTACCGCCAGACTTGTAATGAGGCCCAATGACTTTCTAACTGTGCTACTAACTTAGGCCAGTATAAGGGCACGCTTAACCTCTCCTTAGTTTCCTTGATGTCATGATGACCTGTAAGGGGGACCTCATGTGCCAATTCCAGGAGAAAGGGTCTCACCCGAAGTGAAACTACCAACCTCTTATGGTCTCCTTCAGAGTACGCTTTGGGCTCACTGAACAGGAGCCCACCTTCCCAATAAATCATATGCTGCCTAGAGGATTCACCCTACAACTGGGAGCAGGCATGTCTCCTTAGGCCTTCAAGTGATGGGCACTCACGATGGCCCTTACTGAACTCATTCCTTGAGGGACTTCCTTCAGCAAGCAAACTTTGTAGTTTGGGTTGATCATAGGGATTGAGCATTTTCGCAGCACCTCTTCCTTGTCAGGCTTAGGGGCTTGACCAACTACCTCCACTTCAGTGGTAGATGAGTTTAGGGGAATATTCTCTTTCCCTCTTTTAAGTTCTTTCTCTCCTTTAGCCTTAGGTTTCATCCACATTGCAATTGATCTCTGCATGCTCATTGTACAAAATGTACCAAATAACTAAATGTAATTTCAAACTTGGATACCATGTCACCTCACAATATTTGGCCTAATGCGCCTCATAGTAATTCACACTCACCCTGCACTACTCACTAATCAATGCAATATGTGACAATCTATGGACCCACAAAACCTTGGTAGCCTTGCTAAAGACCTTTATGGTCGAAACATGTGTCGGCATCACATGTTAAACAATGCAAATTAAACCCTAAGAGTTTACTATATTAAACATATCAGGAAATTGATTCAACCTAATAAAAACCAATGAGGAACAACACATTTTGTGGACTCTACCTACCTACTCAGCTGAGTGGGGGCAAGAAGCTTTTTGTATACTAATTACAGCACAAGCACCATTTGAGTAGAAACTAAAACCAAGTAACCTATGTCTTGCACCTCACAAGCATACTCAAACCTGTAAGCCAATCAAGTATATAATGTTTTTCATTGTTCATACTGAGTGTCATGGATGGGTAGAGGATCCAGAACCACTCACAGAAACTCTGGAGGAGCCTTGAGATCCTTGTAGTCTGGCCAACTCCAACTGGTGGACCCTTTCAAACTCCGGCTTAGCCATTTTAAAGTCAAACTCCTTCTCCCCGAGACTCCACAAGCCTAAGATTCTGAGAATGACATTGAAACATGGGAAGACAACCGTCTTCTTCTTCTGCATTCCCAAATGTGTCAGTAACCACAAGCTCATTGCTACTGCTGGGACCTGCCCCAGCATCTACTGCATCACTACGTAGAGGCAAAGGAACATTCTTAGACAACCGGTGATCTAGCAATTTCTGCATGAGATCAGCCTTTATACCAGAGGATGGCAATCGTCTATCTATACACAACCTTTTTAAATGTTCTACTTTCATAGCTCTAAGAGTAGACATTGCAAATGTTTCCATATTGAAAAGAGTAGGCAACTGTTATATCACTACTGACTTCAGATTACTGTTGTGTGTAAACAGAATTATGATACTACACCAGTAAACAAAATTGGTTGGGATACCCAAAACCTTATATTCACCGCTGAGCAACAACTTGTTAAGATGGCTTTCTAGAATCTGGCCTGGTGGGCAGATCTTACGAGTCCAACCTAGTTATAGTGAACAGGGGAACTCTGAGAGGTTAGCCAACACCCAATCAAGGTAGCAGTGGGAACTAGGCAAAGCTATTCTCAGGAGGGTGTGAATGGTGTCAGGGATCCACAATGAGTCCACTCAGTGAAGCAATCAATAATTCAAATGAGGACATACCAAAATACTATATCTATTCTAGGCCCAAAACACACACTAAAAAAATTAAACAAGCAGATGATATTATCGTGCAACACAAACATATGCATTGTCACCATAGGTTCTAATATGCATTCAATGATTTCAATTAATCAAATAAGATAAGTATGTGATGCATTAAGATGAAACCAAGTGACAAGAAATGTGCCCTAGCTTCAGAAGTCCCAGAATGTATTCGACACAAGTAAAGTACTTGAGTTGTTGAAATGTTCCACAGAAGAGATGCAACATAGTTACTGGTAAGCACAAATGTGTTCTTATCTTTCAGGTGAAGATGCTCAAGTGCAACAACCAAAAAAGTATGCAACAACCAAAAAAGTATGGAATAGAAGGATAGAAAGAGACTTATTTTCAATGTTAGCCTATGGAGGAGAGAGGGGACACATGCTTTGTGTTTACTTATGCCCCTGACTTTGATTTTTCCAGAGGATTTGTTGGGTTGACTTGGGGTTGCTGGAGGTTGGTTTTCCCACCATTGGTTCCAGTGAGAGGTGCCCAGGGGCTGTGGGTGCAAAGATTATTCTGGTCGGACCCAGGAGCAGAGTGCAACCCATGGTGATGGAGAAATGTAGAAAGCACATATGCAGACCTCTTCACAAGATGGGGGAAGGCGAGTTCCAGTGAAAGCCACTGCACGCAGACGACGGTAGGTGTCCTTCCAGACATGGTTGAAAAATACCTTGAAGATCAGTATCCGTTGAAGCTGGGACATTGAAATTCATCAGGTAGGCGTCTTACACCACTAGCTGGCGATCAAATGTGGAACGGCAACAGTTCTAGTGAGGTAGCTCACAGGGAAGCTGGTCAGTCCAACGGGTGGTTCAGGGACACTTCCAAAGGCTCAGGACGGCTGGATCCTTGATAATATGTCGAGGCTGGTTGGTCCCACCAGTCCAGGGGTTAAAGCACCACTTTGTATCCTTGCAGTTAAGGTAGCTGAACAGGGCTTCACCGGGTCAGATGCTTGAATGGATGCTGGGCTCCAACACTGATCTGATGAAATGGCTGAAGGAATGCTCTTCTTAGCCAAAATCCTGTCTGGAAGCAAGACCAAGCCCTCCAATGGTAAGGATCTGCATCCTTCAAACAGCCAGCTGGTGTCCAATCAGGGACCACTGTGGGTTTCACTCATGTCACACAACCAGACTTTCAGGCCCCACGGATGTGGAGTGGGACCAGACATCCAATTACCCAACTTTCTGAACTAAAAACAACATGCTCTCGTATTGAAGGAACATTGTACAGATTCCCAGGGTCCTCTGATGGTGTTTTGCTGCCTCTAATGACTTCCAATCTACTTTCAGCATGTTACTGAGGAGAATCTAGCAAATAGGAGGGTTACATCTTTACTCCCAGTGTTGGATTATGAGGCTGAAGAAATGGTTGGTATCATTTCAACAAATGAACAATCAACAACCGCCTTTTTCTAAGAAATCCAACAGATAGGTCAAAAACATGAAGAAACTGGGAAATCAAGGGAGGAAAAATGATGCAAAAGGAGAGACGAAAGGGAACATTTATTGGTGGTTCCAAAAACTCTATTCTAATTATAAACTTTGCTGAGTTCCATCCAAGAAGGGGGGTGGCAGTGAAACAAAATTGAGGCAGGAAAACTAAACAAAAAACAAGTCCATTCACAAGGTATGATAACTTTATGGGCCGAGGTGTGAGCAAAATAGACTGAAAATAGAATTCCAGAAGGCTTGCCATGGGAACAGAACACACATGCGGCTTGCAATCCATTCTAGCTGAGAATGATATCGGCCACTGTTGCTGATTGTAACTCATTGTTGTTATGTTCCTTGCATTTTGTAGGGTTTAATAATAGTGTTGGCTTAATCATGGAAATGGGAGAAGAAGATGAATTAAGAAACCAAGAGAGTTATTCAAGTTTTCCAAGTGTGCCAGTACAAAAGGTGGTCCAGCAAGGCTCTGTGCCATTCAATAAAACTATTAACACTACTAATAGTGGCTGCCTGGTCCATACTCAGAGGCTACTGCTGGGCACACAGATATACACATTCTAATAGTAAAAAAAACTGTGTGATGAACCTTATATGCTTCCCTTAAGTCCTTGATGAGTTTCGACCCATTGAATGAAATTACATTTCTATTCCCTGTTAAACCGGCTGAAGAAATGTTCAGTTTTGATATTTTTACCACAGACATTTGTTTTATGTCAAATTAAACTGTAAAATTATGATTACTGAAAAGGTATTGCTCAGTGAATGTGAGCATCTCTTGAGCCAAAGTTTTGACTTACATATTTCTACCCTAGTGAGACAGTCACGTTCGTCTGAATACTACTACACATGATTGGTGGGAGATACTGGGGTGCCCAGAGCGCTAGGTTGCCAATAGTGATTTAAAAGTGTGTTGCACTTGTGATGTAAAGGGCTCCAGAGTGGTTAAAATGAGTATCAAAACAAATGTATCAAACATGCTGACCTGCAAAGATAGTAGCCGGATGGCAAGAGTTTCTTCAGACAAATCAAAAGACGATCTGTAGTATGAGTGATCATCTATGTTTGTTGTGGTGTAATACCTTATGGTATTGTGACAGCACTGCAGTCACATCTCTGTCAGGAGGGGGAGACAGCCCAAACCCAAACTCCTCCCTACATGCTAAAGTGAGTGCAAGCAGGCCCTCTCCCTTATCCTCCTTACCTAGAGAGGACGCCTTTGGTTTTTGCGTGAGGAGCCCCAAACACTGCAGCAGAAAGGAATGCCAGAGGCATAGACATCGCAACTACAAATGCCACAAAACACAGGGATGTAATGAGCAGCACAACTCAGGCACACGAGGAATGGTTGCAGCAGAGATTAATTGAGTCATAATGGTGTACAAGAATGGAAAATACACACATGGATAATGTCCATTAAACCACGAGGGATGTTTCTGTATCATGTGAGAAACCTGAAGGTGTCTCCCTGACTAGTCCCAGGGGATCTGTCATCCAGGTGGCCAGGACCCAGCCATCGCTATTGGATCCTGTTCCTAGGGGTAGGCCAATGAGGGAGGATCATCTGGATGGTGGGTCCTCACGGAGTGGAAGTGAGACACCGATGGGTGAGACACGGTATCCCCCTTCTTCCAACACGTTTCCCCCATCCTAACACATAGGATACTCAGAAACTCTACCCCCCCCCCCTTTTCTGGCACGAGCACTTTTGCACACTACGAAAGACAAAGGACTAACACCAGAGCCGTTTACCTGACATGTCCCAACACAAGGGTCAGGCAAATTCAGGCAATTGACCAGAATCACACACACCTGATGGGCCTTTACGTTCTCCACCAGTATAAAATGTGGAGCTCGAGAGAACACTATGAGCAAGGCAGACGGCACAACGAGACAGCTATCCCAGTACGGCAATTCGCGAGGAGGAGAAAGGCGGTGAGAACTGAAGGGGTGACAATGGGAGAAGCGACCTTGCACCTTCCGACCCAGACCCACAAAGCCTCTGTGAAAGGAATGTTAAGACCCGGAACATTAGCCAGTGTGTGTTGCAGAAGATGTCGGTAGTACACAAAATCCTCCTAAAAGGATAATTAGGACATGGAGAGATGCTTGCTGCCGTGGTACGGTGCTCGACTCCAGAATTTCAAAAACCTAGTGAGAGAGTCTCTAGCCCTTCCAGCGGCAACAAGGAATCAATAGGGTTTAATATCTTTAGTAGGGAAGCTATTAACCCCCCTGGGAAAAGAGGAATGATTCCTACGGACTTGGTTTTGATACCCCCTCTGTGATGCTACACATACGACTGGCCCCATAATCTAGCCTAGCGTGGAGGTTTGGGATAGACATCTTACCAGGCGTTATTGGTCCCGATTTCCGGGGATATGTGAAGGTTCTCCTACCGAACCATGGTGAGATCCCTTTTGAGGTATGTCGGTGAGATCAAATTGCCCATGGAATTTCTGTATAGAAGAGAGACATTTATGGAAGGTTCAGTAAAAACACAGTTGGTAATACCCAAGAGCCACCAAAAGGTTGTATTGGAGATCACAAATTCCCATCTTCCGGGGGTACTTAGGATAATCAAAAACCCAGGCACATAATAGTGGGACGTTTTACTGGCCAGGTATCAATGCTGATATAAAAACCTTTATCCAGACATGCAAAATATGTCAAAAGACCAGCACACACATCCCATTACCTGCCCCTCTGAACCCATTGCCGATCTTAGAAGTCCCCTTTTCAAGAATCGGTGTGGACATAATTGGACCTCTAGAGACATCCAGATTAGGCAATAAATATGTCCTTATGATTGTGGATTATGAAAACTGATATCCAGAGGCATTCCCAGTGTGAAATAATACCACACAGCAGATTCTTAAACATCTTCTATCGTATTTCTGCAGGGTCGACTTTCCCAAAGAAATACTAACAGACCAGGGTTTGAATTTTATTAGTACACTTTTGGCTGAAGTCAAAGAGCTACTCCATTTAATCACATTGCAAACCTCTGTGTACCATCCCCAAACTGATGGTTTGGTAGAAAGATTCAATAAAACCATGAAATTAATTTTATGAAAATTGGTAGACAAGTACGGGAAAGACTGGGACTCAACAAACTTGTCTCCAAGAGGCATGGGCCTAATGAGATAGTAGAATGAACAAGACCCTGTACTTATAAAGAAGACCAAACAGAGGGAAAGCAGAAGGTCCATTTCAATCACGTAAATCTCAGCCACCCATGCCAAAGTCCAAGACTGTATGATTCCCGAGAGATAGATACCTTTCACTTAATTCCTCCAGAGCTCCCTAGCCAACAACAAGAAGATCTAAAAGATGTAGTGGTCTAATTTCACAATGTATTCTCAGAAAAAACAGGAAGAGTAAAAGGCACATACCATTATATTAGTTCACCTAAAGGTAAAGTTGTTCAGTTAAAACCATATAGACTCCAAGAAGCTCCTAAAAAGCTTGTGATGGAGGAACTCAACAAAATATTCAAAGACAATATTATAGAGCCCTCTTCAAGCCCATGGTCCTCTCCTATCATGTTGGTCACTAAACTTGACCATTCCTGGAGATTCTGCCTAGATGTCTGTCAAGTTATTGCCATTTCAGACTTCGATGCCTATCCCATGTCATGCATCGATGAACTAATTAAACTGCGGAGCAGCCACCTTTCTATCTACCCTAGAATTAACTAAAGGGCACTGGCAAGTTCCTGTATATATGCCAGATAGGGACAAGACTGTGTTTTCAATGGTTCTAGGGCTTTTCCAATTAATATCATTCCTTTTCTCTTAAACAGCATGCAAACCACTTTCCAATGCCTTATCGGTCAAATCCTACAACCCTATTCCAATTTCTGTAAAGTTTATATTGACGATATCATCTTTTATAGTAAGACTTGGGAGGACCATCTCTTTCATCGTCATACCATTATGAAAGTCCTCGGAAACGCTGGCCTAAGTCCTAATCCAGCTAAATTCAGATTGCCCAATCAGCCGTAAAATACCTTTGCTTCTACGTACGGCAGGGGTGTTGCTAAGTCTGGAAAAGATCAGGGGCTAAGCTTATGTTGAGACTGGGGAGGACTCGGGGCTAGCTAGCATTTTGGGTGTAGCACCAGAGCTTCTATCCGGGGCTACAACCAAATGATCCGGGGCTATAGCCCCCTTAGCCCACCCCTAGCAATGCCTCTGACGTATGGAATGGGAATGTACAGCCCAAGCATGAGAATTTAAAATCCATCTTAGATAAACCAACCTCCGGGACCAAAAGAGATGTTAGAGCTTTTCTCGGGGTAAGAGGATATTACTGTAGGTTTATCCCCAACTTTTCTGGCAAAACAGCCCAGCTGACAGATAAAGTTAAGAATGCCGAACCCCAGAAACTTCATTGGAATGATGAGGATGAGATATGTAATAACACCTTGAAGCAGACTCTGTGCCAATACGCAATCCTGAAGATAGTCGACTTCTCTGAAGAGTTTGTATTACAGACGGACGTCTCCCTTACAGGGTTAGGAGCCGTCCTGTGCCAGGTTTGCAATGGATTGGAAAACCCCATATTATTCACTTGTCGCAAGCTGTTTCCACATGAATAGAATTATTCTGTATTGGAACTAGAGGCCCTGGCCATCAAGTGGACCATTATCCATCTTAGATACTACCTATTGGGATGACAATTCACACTTGTTACAGATCACTCACCCCTAGTTTGGATTAGCCAACACAAAGACTCCAACCCTCGGGTTATGCAGTGGCTTCTGGACCCACAACCCTATTGTTTCACTGTGAAACACTGAAAAGCAAAAGACCAGGGAAATGTACATTTTCTTTCCCGGTTCCCCTGTGAAACAAAGGTGGCTACATCGCATGGAGGAAGGGTATGTGAGAAACCTGAAGGTGTCTCCCTGACTAGTCCCAGGGATCTGTCATCCAGGTGGCCAGAATACAGCCATCGCTATTGGATCCAGTTCCTGGGGGTGGACCCGTGAGGGAAGATCACCTGGATGGGGAGTCCTCGGGAGTCGAAGTGGGACACCGATGGGTGAGATGCGGTATCCCCGTTCTTCCAACACCTTTTCCCCATCCTACTATGTAGAATACTCAGAAACTCTACCCCCCCCTTTTCTGACACGAACACCTTCGCACACCACAACAGACAACAGACTAACACCAGAGCCGTTTATCTGACATGTTCCAACAGAAGGATGAGACAAAGTCAGGCAATTGGCAAGAATCACATACACCTGGCAGCCCCTTCCCTTTGCCACAGGGATAAAAGGTGGAGCACGAGAGCACACTATGAGCAAGGTAGACCTCACTGCGATACAGCTAACCAGTATGGCAATTCAAGAGGAGGAGAAAGACAATGAGAACTGATTGGGCAACAAGGAGAGAAGCGACCTTGCCCTTCCCAAACCAGACCCACAAAGCATCCCTGAAAGGAATCGTAAGACTGCAAACAATAACAAGTGGGTATTCCAGCAGATGTCAACAGTACGGAAGCCCTCATACACTGATAATCAGGACAGGGAGAGGCACTTGCTACCATGGTACTGTACTTGACTCCAAAGACAAGAAAAGCCATGCGGTCCATCACCGCTGGTGAGTCGAGGGGAGAACCGATAAGAAACCGAACTGTGTTGAACGAACGTTGCAAATGGCAAATTAAGAGAAAATCAAACAACTGCTAATTGCTAAGGAGAAAACCAGCTACAGGGGGGTCCAGCACCATGTGGGTGCTCACTCCCACTCTGGCAAATTCTTCCATTGTTGAAACTACCAATACCAGAGAAAGCCGCAAGGAAATTGGTCAAAGTGATCATACAGGGCTCTAGCAAAATCCTCTGTACAGTCGAAAGTTTTTGACTGACACATAATTGGAAAACTAAGGGAGATGAATCCTGCATAGTGAAAAAGGAGAAGGAACATTGTATTGGAGTGAAGAGTGAACCTGACGGAGAGATACCGACAGAAAGGGACAAAGCATGAGGCCCCAATGATCATTGTGGTGACAAGAGTGAACTCGAAGGATGGATGTCCACAGGGGATTGTTTAAAAAGACATTAAGACTTGTGAATGTGAATGGTGAAATTGTTTTGGAATAAAAGCCATAGTGAACCCGACCGAGAGAGGCAAACATTTGAGAAGGGTCTGAGCCCCGAAGAGGGGCATCCAGGGGTGAAAAGTCATCACCCAACATACATGCGGAAAGGAACTTTTTGTTTGTTATTTTAAACACATCAGGCCCTCAGAGGCAAGACACTTTCTGTAGAAAAGAGACTTAACCACCGAAGGCCCTGATAGCTGAGAACGGAACTGTCATCTTGTACTGGGGAATTTCGAGCCTGTGCTGTGCTCAGGAGTCCTGCCTTGCCCCGTGCTCAAAACGTGGGGACAGGAGACCCCCAGCTATGACATCCTGACTTATCATTTGTGAACACTTCTTTCTTTCTTGTGAATCCTATCCCACACTCTATTTGTATTTACTTTTAAGGATTGACGATATTTCTTTTATTATAGACCCTTTTTTTTTCACAAGACGCCACTAGGACTGGCTTATTATTATTTAATGGTCGTAGCTTTCTCCCATCTTAGATTTAAGTTTAGATTAGGTTTTTTTCCAACCTGCATATACAGTTTATTAAACAACCTTCAACTGTGATCACGCGTGCCTGTCTTTACTGTTGCCACCATGAGTTCCTTACAATTAATAGTGGCCACCGCAGAGGCCATGGAAAAGGAAAACCCACTAGCCCACCAAGGATACAAGGGCATACAAGAGGCCTATCAGAAGGCCTTAACAAGATCCCAGCCCATCCATTCCTTTGCATAACATTGAGAACATGTCTCTTTGTATCCTTCCATTCCTCTTCTTTCTGGTCGTCACACCAGAGCAGCTTTATCTAAAAGATAACAACTCATTTTTTCTTACCAATAACTTTGTTGCTTTTCTTTTCTTGAACATTTCACCAAGAAAAGTGCTTTAACTGCATGAGATACATTCTGGGGTGAAGCATTGTGACTTTTCGGCACAGCGTGCCACTCTTCATAGGCATTGTACTTCTGAAGCTAGGCAGCATTTCTTGTGATGTGGTGACATCTTACTGCATCACTTACCTTATTTGATTAATTTAAGGTATTGAATGCATATTAGTACCTATAGTGACTGATTTATAGGGCTACTATTGAATGTTGTGCAGTATTATCATCTGCTTGTTTAATATTTTAGTGTGTGTTTTGGGCCTAGAATAAATATAGTATTTTGTACATTCCTGTCTATATTGAATTATTGATTGATTCACTGTCTGGGCTCATTGTGGACCCCTGAGGGCACTCACATTCTCCTGAGAATTGCTTTGACTGCTTTCCACTGCTACATTGATTGGGTTTTGGATAACATCTCAGAGTGCCCCTGTTCACTATAACTACGGTGGCCACTTAAAATCTGTCACCCAGGGCAGATTCTAGAAATCCATTTTAACAGCACTCTGTAACCTAACCTCCCCCACAAGTTGGTCGTACACATAGACCAGTGATGTCACGACCAAATGGACTGCCTGGAGGAAAGACAGGAATTGAGTTGATACTTTCAGCAGCCTTATATTTCAGCTTATGGATTCCTTTTCATCTTGCTTTCTTAAATTACAAAGAAAGGCACGTGAAGAGTTCAACTGATCACACGGGTCAGTGCCACCTGTAAAACAAGCTGTAACTTGACAAAGATCTCTGTCCTCTGACTCGCTCTCCTCCCATTAAATAATGTCGTATTTCTTTCTCAAGACTTAAATGAGATATCAGGAGAGCATTGCCAGAATCAGTTAATGGTTTACCAAGATTTCTTATTAGAATGGGGTTATCAGATACATTTGAAAGTGATATCTGGTTTCTTCCAGGTAATGCACCAATACATTCTTCAGTATATTCTTCATGATGGCCATCAGCTAACATCTTACAAGAAACCACATTTTGATTGACATGCACTTTACTGTACACTTTAGGGATTCTCCCTGGAATAATTACTAATATGGAAGTCTGCATAATTTGATTTGATTGGCATCCCGCTATTTGATGTTTAAGTAGTATGTAGTTTTGGTCACTCATCATTACTCAAATTGTAAAGAGGGGTGCCTTTTCCTTCCATGTGGAGTGCCGGGCAAACACCACTGAGCAAACAGTGAGAGAACTCTGGTCAAAGAAGCAAATATCTCAGAGTAGAAATTGACAACAGCTATTAATACAGCATAAGGCAGCAGCACATGCTTGCAACTAACAGTCAACTAAAGAGCTTAAGCCATTCCTTGATGGAAATGCATAATACAAAAGTGTATATTGGTAAAGGAAAACAAACTCACTGCCAATCCCACCAGATCTCTCCAAGCAAATCCAGCCAATACAAGACACATACTCTACACCACCAACAGCCTTTCAAGTGGAAGGCTTCCCAACCACCCCCCTCCCCCCCCAATCACCGGGGACAATCAGTGGGGACAACAGGAAAGCATTTTCTGTCTAGACAACCAGAGGTGCACAGCACTCAGCGGGCATATGATCTGGCTACAGGTAGGTATGAAGAGGGAGAATAGTACCAGGGCTATGTAATGAAGAATTCCCTTGCAGGCTCCTCAATTGCCCAAAAATCGCCAACAGCCAGCGCATGCAGCCACTTGCACTGATGTGATCATGATCAGTTAACAAATGATAGGATTTAAGCAATATTCTCATTCTCAGTCTCTACCACCCAACAATCAAGGCTCTTGGTCTCTATTTTACTGCAGCCCAAGCAGCCATTGTCAATCAACTGCCTTGAGCCAAAGTAGTCTCTTTCTGATGATTACCAAAATAGATAATTTTGGGACCTCATCTGCCCCAATTTAAGGAATGGCTTTCACGGCTTTCATGGAAACAAGATGAGTAGTTGAAGTACATGATGAAACACCATAAGCCATATATGTAAGAGGATAGGGACCAATAGTTAGATTATTGGGGCCAGACATCTTTTGATGGCTTGAGACTTTGGGGTTTCCTCTGTTCCCACTCTAGCCAAGTAGCTTCACCTAAGGAGGAGCTTCAAAGAAGGGGAGCTATCTGAATAAGTCCCCGGCCTGGATATAGTTGATGTGGTGGTCAAGGAGCCAGATGCTACGACATACCATGTGTTCTTATCCAGAGGAGGAACAAGTGGTATCCCCGAGATGACCCCGCCTTCTCACCTTGCCCCAGAACCTAGGCAAAGAACTGTAACTTGCATCAGGACCTTACTGTCTCTGTCACTGTAAGGGGTTCTTGGACTTTATCAACCAGTATACTAATGGCCTTTTATAAGTTGGTCCCCCTGTATGGCTCCTTAAGAGAAGATAAACATCTGAAACCCCACAAAAAGAGACAGGTACATTAGTGTCCTGTCGACAGAATCTGATGAGGAACAAGTGTGGCTCTGGATAATTCAGCAGAGGGTGAACGAGGGTGGTCGACTTGGCTCAGTCTAAAAGGCACAAATCACAATCAAGAAGGTGAGGAGCCCCAAATTACCTTGGCCCACATTTACACACACTTAGGCAGAAATGCACCATGAAATACTGAATTCAGTGCAGGAACACTGTAGTCATACTCAACACATGCAAGGTGTAACAACTGCCACGTATGACTGCCAATAGGCCTATGGCCTTGCATCAGTAGCTGACAGTTTGATAGTGGTGAGGCTGAATGAAGCTGGTGAGTGAAGTATGAAGTTTGTTGGAGATGGAAAGACAAAAAAGACAAACAGTGAAAGCTGACAGTTTGATAGTGGTGAGGCTGAATGAAGCTGGTGAGTGAAGTATGAAGTTTGTTGGAGATGGAAAGACAAAAAAGACAAACAGTGAAAGGAGAAGCAAGGAATAGGAGGAGGGAGGAAGTGGTGGGTAACAGCAGGTGGAGTTTGGTGGAAGAGAAAGAGAGTAAAATGGTAGAGGATGCTGAAAAGGGGAGAGAGGAGATGGAGACATGGGAAAAGAGAAGAAGGATTTCAGCTTTCAGGGACACAGAGGATGGAAGAAGTTGTGAGTAGAAGAATGAAGGGGCCTCAGACAAGAAGTGAAGATCTAAAGGTGGTTTTATAACAGCACTAGAGAAGAAGCTGGCAAGACAAATAAAGGAAATAGTGAGAACCTTAAGTCAGAGATGTGAGGTGATGTCATAAGGAACAGTGGAGCAGGCATCCAGAAGCAGGTGAGAAATAGATAAAGGGAGCCAAGTTGTGATGATACCTTTAAGAGAAAGGAAGTAAGAACACCAACAAGGAGGTTGAATAACATTTTTGGGAGCTTTTCCCCATGTCCACATATATTCAACAGTCCCTTCATATCTAGGTACACCAGTGACAGCAGACATTCTAAGTGCAGTAATCCTATTTAATCTAATACCTTGTAGGCAGAGTTGTGACTGAATTTGTGGAACAGCCCTGTGTTGTATCTCTAATTGTGTATGGCCGATTATCAGGTGGAATGGTGTACATGGGATAGTGTAGACAGAGAGGTGTGTAGTGATGTATGTAAGGCAGATTTGTTTTTTAAACTGACCTTTGCGTTTAGACTCACTTGGAAAAGCAGTGTTAAGCAGAGATCATGGGAATGTAATCTTCATAGCTGTGTGTGACTCAAAGTAGTGCATTCACATAACACAGTGTGCGTGTTTGTGTGTGCAAAGATTCTGTGTATATGTGCTGTGGATTGTGACCCAGAAGTGTGTGGCTGTTTGTGAGACATATCAATGTCTTAAGATGTATCGGGTTTAGATTGTAAAATGTGATTTAAATTATCATGTGAGATTTAGATGTCTGCAAATCAATGATAAGGTATTTGGGCTTGGGTGGTTTTGCTTTAGTCAGGACCGGGCCACAGGGGTCACTCTGTGTGTGCTAATAGGCCCTTTTTAAATTAGCATTAAAGTTCTCAGAATTGGGGTTTGGAAGATAGGCGGAGAAAGGGTGTGCTATCTAACGTTTCCTATCATGACCATAGGATCTAAGGCCTTTCAACATTGTTCCTGGTCTATTCTTCACAATCAAAAACTGCTGTTACATTACTACCTACCAACTGTGCTCATAGACTTTACCAATTCTCAGGTTCATTTAATTCAGGAATTGCATGTGCTACACAACACTATATGATGCCACATTTTCAATCCAGAAAGGGACAGGTCCACCATTGAGAAATAAGTGAGACAGTCCTATTTACAAAAAAAGAAGCCCCCAACATGTCTCCGCCAACACAAAAAGGGAGCAAGAACCTTAAGTTGGACAGTTGACTAGATATTGATGACAACAGAGGGAGAGAGCACAAGGAGAAGGCAGATGGAAAGAGAGAGAGAAAAATAGAGAGAGAGAGAGAGAGAGAGAGAGAGAGAGAGAGAGAGAGAGAGAGAGAGAGAGAGAAAGAGAAAGAGAGAAAATCACAGGACATTAATAGAGAAGGCATGGAAAGGAGATTGGAAGAGGGGACGAGGAGTAATAGTGAGCTGGTGGAGGGAGGTGTGTGCAGAGAGAGCTAGTTTGAGAGAACATCACAGTGGTGGATTAGAGGAGAACCAAGAAGGAGGTGGCAAGACAATAGAGAAGAGTTTGGACAAAGGAGGAATATCATTTGAAGAGCAGAGAGGAGATCAGGAGAGAGACATATCAAAAAAATAGGTTGGCAATGATATTTGAGTGACAACTAGAGATGAGGCTGTGAAGGGGGTAGGAGGTGAATACAGAAGGTCTTTACATAAAGGATATGTGGAGGAACAAAAAGGGGCAATCTCTACACCTGACCAGGGTGATACAAATGTGTATGAATCTTAAGTAGGTACAGAAGGAGAGTGAGATTGGAGAGGAGAGAAGAGGATAGGATAGTATGGGGTAGGATAGGATAGGAGGGAAAGGAGAGATTTTTCTTTGTTCAACATTTTTGTAGTGAGGGTTGACCTTTGTGGAGCATGGTGAGATCCCTGAGATAGATAGGGAGGTGACATACTTGGAGTTTTGACCAGTCAATAGCCTGCCCCTTGTATGTTGTTCAGGACTGCAAAACAAGCACATTTGAAGCCCATAACCCTAGGAGAAACAACCATCATAGAGCCAAGGATGATAAGCAAAGAACAGTAATCTAGCAAGGGCTAGAAATTGCCAGAGAGGTTTAAATCACACACAACCTTGAGTTACTGAAAACTGACCATCTCTCCTGGTAGGAGAACCCAAACTGAGATTTATCAATTGAGACTTGTGCTATTGAACATGAGAAGAGCGAAGTACAGGGCAAAGTGTCAGTGCTAATCTCAATCATTGGACAAAGGCTGCTGTTCACTGTCTCCTTTTACGGACGCAGAGCTGTTACTGTTAAAGCGGTGCTGGCCCTTTAACTATAAAACCCACGTGCTGGTCTTTAACACCTTTGCTTCAGCAAAACGCTTGCGTGTGAAGTGCAAGGCAAAGTATCAGTGCTAATCTGACTCATTGGACGAAGGCTGCTGTTCAGTGTCTCCAATTGCGGAAAGAGATTTGTTACTGAGGTGCTGGCCTTTTGACTGTAAAACCCTCCTGCTGGTCTTTAAAACCTTTGCTGTGGAGTGAAGCACACATGGAAAGTTTAAGGCAAAGTGTCAGTGACAGTATCTCGTTCTGGGTGTGGAGTGACAGCCTACAGCTCCCTTGTGAGCCTACAAAGGTGATTTCTGTTACTCCAAGAGAAGTAAAAGCCAAGACCAGTAGGTATGTCCGAAACTCGCATTATAGATATGTATGACTTAGAAGGAAATTGACATTAGGCACTGCTGGCTTTGGCGGAACAGCAGTACAAGGTTGTCAGAATGTTGGGACTATTGGTGTCCTGGTTGGTCTGGGCACTACAGATATTAAGAACTTGAAAAACCCAGCAGAAGCGATGGAAGGGAAGTGCAGATGGACAAGTTCATTTTGGAATGCTGCCGGGTGACGGTCTTGGCTTAGGGGCTGGGGGGGCCTACCCTTGAGCTGGGCATTCACGTGAGAAGAAGACATCCAATTGTTGCTGAAAGTTTTACTTTCAGCTTCTTTTACAAATTAATGTTGGAAATGTTGAGCCTAGGGATTGCCTTTTGTTGGTTTTGCCTAAACCTTTAGCTGAGTCTAATAAACGCTGATGGAACCATATTTCCTCAGGTCTGTTGGTCCTATAGAGCTTTGTGCACCTGAGGTGTGAATGAGTACCATTAGAGTTGCCTTTGAGTAGGTGATGAGTGTTTTGATGTTTCGGGTGAATTCATGATGCCTTATCCGACGTGCATGTGTTAGTGTTTTGAGTTACGTGTTCGTTACTACTGGACATTTGCAGTTTGTACATCGTGCAAGTGATTTATGATGGGTGGGTTGTTTGTGGATCAGTGCATGTGGATTGTTATGTTGTAGGCCTGTATATTAGTGACTTTGTGGATAGTTGAGTGTAGTGGGAGACCTTTTCCCAAGTGATTTTGTGACACATATTTTAGTTGATGAGGTGCACTCCTAATGTTCTGCCACATCAATCAAAGTGGATACTTTTGAGATATGCTGCCTCTTTTGAAATCACAGTGCACACTGTCCTCACATTTTGAATTGGTGATCAGATCTGACCAGTTAAGTTCCTTGCAACATTCTGTGAACTTTCATGGACAAGGTTTTACAGAGAAAAACATGTTTGCATGTTCCTGTGAAAAATGCCAAGGGACCTTAACTCTTGAGTCTTAGCAATGACTGTTTTATGTTTAAGTTGTAACTGGCATGAACCTACCTACCAAGTAAAAGAGTGCTGAAAATGGGGGAGAGAGGATTACAGAGAGAGAACACTGGGGAGAGCCAGAAGATGGGAGACAAATTCATAGGGTTGATCTTCTTTGGCCAGGCAATTATATTTGTAATTCTCCCATGATCTTTGTGGAACCTATTTGCATATATTTTAATTATGACAGGGTCCTGTCTGGCTTTCATTCTTACACATTCAGTAAAATAAGAAACCCTGTAGTTGGGAAAAAAAAACAATTGTAAAGTAAAACCAAGAGAAAAAAACCTTCAGAAGCTGAAACTTTGGCCTGGTCATGGGAGTGTACCAAAGTAAACATTTAAATAAATATAGTTCCCTTGTTAGCATATTGGAACCCATGCCCAAGGTCTACATCTACAGTGTAAGCCCACCTTATCTGAAATTTTGGCAAATCTATGTGCACATTGTTTCTTTGATGAAGCACCTTATCTGCAGAAGTGTGAGTACCTATGTGGAACAGTCATACTACTGTATATTTGACTGTGTATGGCCGAGTGTGAGTTGCAATTGTATGTACAAGTGAGTGCAAGATATGGTGGTGTGTAGCGATATATGTGAGACAGCTTTGTTTTTAGTTTGGGCTATTAGGTATTGCTTGCGACACCTATACGCCAAAACTATTGCATTGGAGTAAGCTAGGGAGGAATGACATATTAGGAGGGACACAGAGTCTGCAGGTGTTGTTTGGTTTTGTGCCCACCCATTGCCTGCCCATGGCCAAGTTAATCGCTATGGCCCTTCACACCCATTCCTGCCTCTGCCAGCCCAAAACACCTCCTCCTGAGAACTCGCTGTAATCAAGCCTTAACATCAGGCTTTGCATTCAAATGTGCCTGACAGCTTTGGTTCAAAACGGGTTTTTCAGAGCTAATGACTTAATTGGAGTTGTAAACATGCTACTGGTGTAATAAAAAAATGGTCTCCATTCAGCCACCTGATTTATTAGCAGTATGCATGTCCTTCAATGAAGTCCTGTTGAAAACAAGCATTGGCAAAGCAACTGAAGTCCTGTTTAAAACAAGCACTGGCAAAGCCAAAATGTTTGGCTTGTACATACGTTTTAGGATTTTGTCAGGCACTGCTAATAGATGCCATACCCAGGTACTTACACCATTTTGCACCTACTACCAACAATGGGTAGTTAATACCACTGTGGCTGTGGCTGTGCCTGGCAAGTGACGTTCCTATGTCTAGAGAAAAGCTCAAACTTTTGGCATTGTCAATGCTTGTTTAATCATTGCTTTGTCACTAGTGCTTGGTAAAGTGTATGGCTACGCAGTTTTCATTGCTCTGTGTGGTTCAAAGTAGTGCATACGTAAACAAGTGTGTGTGTGTGTGTGTGTGTGCATGCGTGTGAAATGTATGTTTATGTGTGGGGGTTGGGAGCAGATTGTGACTCAGATGTGCATAGCTATGTGGGAAAGTCATAGCAGTGTTTAAGTGCTTGTGGGGTGAATCTGTACAGAGTGTAAAGCCTTGAATAAATCCTGTTTTGATGTGCACACTTTACTCAAAGCTTGCACACACTCCACTCAACATTGTATTGCAGCTTAGTGCTGAGTGGTCCTGGGTAGTGAAGATATCTGCAAGTTAACAAAAGTGTGGTTATGCAAATTGCACATATCTGTAGTTCAGTGTTTGTGTTATGGGTTAGAGAGGCTGGGGTGGTTTTGCTTCAGTTTGTGACGGTATAGTGGTGAGCCTATCTTCAGAGTACCGCCTGATAATTATTCTTATACCAGAATCACTAACAATAAGGAAATACTGGACTTAGTACACTCTAAACCCCTTTGTGGTATCTAATTTACAATACCACTTTATGTCCTTTTGGCTTGCATCTCAGAATACATTTATCATTTAAATGAAATCCAATCATTGATTCAGAACCTCTCAGAGTAATACAATTTAAAGTGACTAACTTGTCTATTAAATTTTACCACACGTTATGCCAACCCAATAAAGCTGAGGATAGAATAAGTACACTGAGGCTAATTCACTTTTTTTTAATTGTTATTATTTATCAGAAGTTAGAAATGTGCAAGTTACACATAATTACATGTGCATCCACATTGTATTTCAAACATAAACTAATCCTTTCCTGCAATGTGTTACAAAACATTCTATTTGCGATAATGCCCAGAGTTCCACAACATTGGCCTTGATCTTCGCAACAAACCTTGGCAGAACACAAGCTTCTGTCACATGAGAGTTTTATCACAACACAATTTGGAGAAATATGAATAAAGTAATATGCGTCTAAAATGTCATTGTGCAGCACCTAAAAATGAAATGATTTACCTACTCTACACTACATGATCATACATCATTCACAAATCAGCGAATTCCTCGCATTAACTGAACTCATCAAGGATATCCTCTTCAAATGTGTCCTGAACTGCTCGCGACCCCAATTTAGTTGTCAGACAGAATAAATCATTATCTGGTCCACTCCCTTTTCACGTGGAAAAAAACACTCTTCCAGCCTTTCTGCCACGCACTTCTCTTGAAGTCAGTCGGAGGAAAAGAGTGCCTTGAACCTCTCCTTAGACAGCTGCCAGCTCCCGAGCCAGCGAGTGAGAGGGAAAAAAACCTCTCCCCTTTCTTCTGCAAGCTTTTTTAAACCTTTTTCTGAGACCTAATGTGTCATTCAAAACAACCGCCCTTTTTGTCAATCAGCCAATCCAAGAATGTTCTGTCCGTGTCCATCCGCATCGCTTAGAAACAGAAGCATTAGCTACAGCTCACTGCTGTTTTCCTGCTCTGAAAGTTTTTTAAACAAAGCAATGTCTTTAGAAGAAAGGATCTCACATTCAACACTTTTGATTTGTCACAACACAGCGCAGCTTTCAGTCTGCACATTTAGTTTATTTCACTTCCAAACTACAGTGCATTTCCATCCATCTGCACCAAGTTTATACAACCGGCATGCACTGCTTTTCACTAAATGTTAGAATGGGAATCTGTTATATGTTAAATGGATAGGGTAAATTAGTATGTTAGTTCATGTTAGTTTTATTTAATGCAAGTCAGCCCACAACCGGTATCTTGGTGCATAGTGATTATTTTTCTAGCATGTGTTCTGTGCATTCCCAATATTGGCATCTATTAGATTCAGCCTGAATCTCACACATGAGTCACACACATGAGCCCTTGGCTCTAGTAGCAATTCAGACCTTTGCTAAAATGTGGATGTTGAAATGTGGAGCTACACTTGTTGAAATTCAGAATAGGGTGATGTATTTCCCTATTACATTTCCCTACAATACACAGGATAGGCAGGCATAACAATTACTTCTGTAGCACATATAATTTTTAGCAGCAACCCTTCTCTTACGCAGGAATATTCAATTAATTGAAACCTTTATGGGATGTTTCCAAAAGAAAGCCACAATTCAGCTACACATTACTACAAAACGTGCCTACTTTTAAGACAATCAACGTGGTGGACATGTATTTATTTATTAACAAAGGGAACACACTTTAAACATGAAACATATAAAACCATAGTTTGGAAGGGTTAGAGGGGACAAGTCACTGGACGATTCTCATTTTCAGAGTCATCCTCATGTGTCTCGTTTCATATGGATAAGTTATTGTAGCTTTTAACATAAAAGCTTCAGCTGAAGAGTCTCACTAAAATATGTGTAAACAAGTTAGATGCACTAACAGATTAGGCAAAAAACAGTGCATGGGTGCATTTCCCAAGGCATTTTCATGATGCCTTTCACCACATGATATGCTTATATAACATAATGTTCACAGTCCCTGTGCTGATACATTCCCATGCTGGTGGCACTTATATATACCAGTATTCCCATGGAAGAACATACTCATGTTTGATTTATGCATTAATTCCAGTAATGATAGCCACTTCCAGTGAGTCAGCCCTACAGCATCTAGAGCCCAGCTCTGTAGTCTGACACTGCTGAGCCACAGGGCAAAACCATTAGCCAGCCAGAAGCGTATACACACACATGCCACCTACTAGCTAAAGGCATTAACTGCCTTTAATGAATGGAGTAAGCATCATTTCACATTTACTTTCAGGCCCTCGCTCACTTAATGACACAGCTTACACAGGTTCAAGTGGGCGCTGCATTGAGAGTCCTGCTTTCTTTTGGGGAACATCTAATAAGTGGACAGTTAAAGGATTCCCCTTCGAAAAAATGGAAGCTCATTAATGATGGTGCCTTTTTGCAGGGAAATTACAGGAATGCTCACTGAAGGCTGCACGGTGCAGAGCATTTACAGAGCATTTAAATCTCACACTCGTAGTCACAGTAGTTGTTACATCAACTGAACTTTTATGAGTCAGAGTCAATTTGGCTCATTAAAGTTTAACTTATTTGGCTATGAATGAGGTGTAAATACATTGAGGTGTAAATACATTGCACATCATACCTCTCACAGTCACATCATTTGACTTTTGAAAAGCAGGGCCGCCCCGGCAGTCCTACTTTTAAAATGTAAATCGGGTGACTTTCAGTGAAGATGTAATGTGCACTGGCACATTGCATTTACACCTCACAAACCCTGACTGGCTCAAAATAATACAACTTATGCGAATGTGAGTCATAATTTCAAAATGTTGAGTCAGTAGTCAACTTAAAATAAGTATCACGGGCAGCTGATGTATATCCCACCACAGGCTATACAGTCCAGTTCTCTGACAACGTCTGCACTTCTGCTGCAGGCCTGGTCTCGCCTGGCACGTGCAGTGGGGGAATGGGGTGGGGGGTATTTTTCCTCCATGAAGCTCTTGAAAACATAACACATCAGTCCCGAACTGAGGGAGGGCCTAGTGCCTCCCTCAGTTTATGACAGCTTCACTTACCTCACTCCCTATCCAATCTCCAAAAATGGGCTGGGATGGGGTCAGTAAACTGTAACCCCACCCCTGCCTGTCTGAGAGATGGAACATAGGGCAGGGTGTAATCTACGATCTATGCCATGGGGCGTTCTAATTTTTATACCCTCATGCCTCTGTTTGAGCCTGGCTCAAACTGCACTGAGCATGTCCAGTGGGGATGGGTCTTGTGAGTGCTATTCCCCACTGCACATACAGTACAGCCAGACGTGGCCTTGGAAATAAACAAGCAGCCTCGGGCACAGAGTCACTGACTCATGCCGAGCTGCTCCCTCTGTTGCACACGTTTTATGTTCAATGATGGGAGCTGCATCAATGAAAATAAAACGTGCAAGCGCATTTATCTGGTGGGTCACCCAACACAGCACCATAATGGGACAGCTGCCCCTAAAAAAGACGGTATGCATTCTGGGACTTGAAGTCTTCCATTCAAGATGTGGAAAGTACAGCCACACAGAAATTCTTTTACATTACATTATTTTGTGTTATTTTAGTGTTTCAAGTGCCGACCTATCTCAAGAGCAGCAGGGCGCTGTACAGGATGTGGGTAGTCAGCGTTTGGGCTGGCATCATTTAGCATTAGTTCAGTCCTGTGAGTTACAACAGTCTGTGCGTCAGCCTCTGCATCCGTTGGGATTAGTACTTGGTCAGGCTTTGTTGAAATAACCTAATTTTGAGAAATAGGGGAAAATGAAAAATTCAGGGGGATTTCTGTGCAGATACCTGGATCAAGTTACTTGTGGTGCCTGCGTGACAAGAGAAGGTTTGCTTGCGAGTCCTCTCTTTGCGGACAAGTTGTGTGACTCAAGCTTGTTTGTTGATTTGCTGTGTGAGGCACCTGGGCCAGCATATATGTGGAATTTAGCCACCAGGCACACTGGTGTGCTACTTGTGACTGCTTTGTAGATGTTACATGCAGTCTTGAACAGTATCCTCGCCTGCAGAGGAAGCCAATGTATTTTGCGTAGGATGTTGTGGTTTGGTCACATTGTAGTGAACACATAATAAAACGTGCGCAGAATATGTACTGTTTTCAGGGGAGCCAAATGAGTGGCTTGAGCCCGATCAAGATGGCATTACCCCTATCAACGTCTTAGACCATAAGGGCCAGCACTATGGTCTGGAAGTTCTGCGGTGGGATGAAGAATTTGATTTTGTGAAAAGAGGCGATTTGCAGGCAGGCATTTGTGCCTTCTTGACTATGTGTTTCTGGATGGACAGACTGTTGTAAATGGTGAAACCTAAGTATGTTGCTCAATCTGAGAGTTGCGGATCAAATCCTTCTATGCACCATGAGGCGTATGGTGTGTGGCGCTTTATAATTAATAACATAAATAAATAAATAAATGTCATTGAACCATTGTTGGACATGTTGTTTAGTGGGGGTGCCAATGAGGATGAATTCAGTCTTAAATGGGCTACGATCGAGGTAGGAAGTTGACATCCAGGGCTGGATGATTGCTAGGTGATCGAGTATCATCCGCTTACATGTTGTCAGATGGCTTTAAGTGTTTTGTGTACTTTGAAAGTTAACTCTGTAAGATCATATTTTTGTAGTTGTTGAAAGCCAAAATAAATATTTGGACTAACCAGAGCTTAGAACGTATGTGTTCAGGTGTCTACATGGTAGAGTGGGTTAGATTCTTAGCATCACTGCTTATCAAAATGTTGAGATCCTCTGCAAATAATTTGATCTCACTGAACCTTAACTACAAAGGTTGTGGTCCTTAAATGTGATTCACACTCTTCAAAAAGCCCTCTGTACAGCGTTGAAAATGTAATGATTTTATGGACGAAATGATGTCTCCTCAGGCTCCTCTGATGGTGACACTCGAGGCCATTTCCTAGAATTGCAATATTGTAGCACTGGCCTTGCCTCAATCTGACATTACTTGATTTGACAGGTGTCCTCATCAGCCTGACAGTGAACAGGGATTCTCGTGTAGTGAATGGACTGCTGCTGGAGCAACATTAATTTTCTTCCGTGTTGCTGTTAACCACCAGAGTTTATTGGGCAGTGCAGCACTCTGCCTCACAGGAAAAAGAGTGAGGATCTTTGCAGAGCCCTGTAATGCTTTGCTACTGAATCTTGTGAAGCACAACATCTGCCATTTGCATGGTTTATTGGTGCCTCAGGGTCTTCAAATGGAGAGGAATGGGCCTAGCATATGAGCACTGGAAGCAAGACACTGTTTATTTTTTAGTTTGGCTACTATAAACCAAAACGATTGCATTACATTAGAGACAGGGAGAAATAGCATATGAGGAGGGGCACAACGCTTGTAGGTGTTGTTTGGTTATTTGGCCACCCATTTACTTTTTATGGCATGCTAATCCCCATAGCCATTCCCACCCAGTTCCTGCCTCTCCCTACCCAAAACACTGCCTCATAAGAACTCTTTGAGCTAGCTTTATTCAAGCCTTACCATCAAATTTTGCGGTTTAGTACTTGCCAGTGTGTTTTCAAAGCAGTCTTCTGAGAGTTAATGATGTTATTGGAGCTGTAAACACGCTGCTGGTGTGATAAAATGTCTTAAACCGGTCTTCTTTCATCCACTTGATTTATAAGCACTATATGGGTCCTTCACTGAAGGCCTGTTAAAAACAAGCACTGGCAAAGCCAACAATTTTGGGCAATGCTGCATGGGCATCCCACAAGCGTTAGCATCAGCAGCTGGGCGAGGGGCAGCCCCAACCTCCCCGCGCCTGCTCCTCTCCTCCCCCCATCTACGGAGACATGCAGCCTCGGCAGCACAAAAGCCACGGAAGGGTAAGGTGCGAACAGTCACCGCACCCTTCCTCCAAACAGCAAGGTGCTAAGCGCCATAAGGAAAACAACCGTCAGGCAGGGCTCGCGTTCAAAAGATCTGCCCCCACCAGGGGGTCAGACAGTCAGCTATCCGGCCGGGGGCTGCGACAACAGCAGCCCCCACCACATGTACAACAAAGACCCAGGGCCTCCCTGGGTCCTATAAATGAGAGCAGCATGCTCAGAGTAAACACAATCTGTTTGTGGACCCTGAACGGGAACCCAAGCAAACAGGAGGTTCACTGTTTACTCAGTGTCTTCCAAATCTTCTTGCTTCTTTACCACAGAACCCACCCACCCTACAAAAAAGGGGAGAAGAACAAAAAGAAGTACAAGACACTGTACGGTGCCCACAACAAGTCGTGGGACATAGGAAGGCGGCACGGGTCCGAGGGGGTAACCTCAGGACCCGGTGCCCAGAAGTATGATACCATCATGATATGTGATATTGTTATTGCCATAACCCATATCTGTACAATAAAATCCTACGGCCTTTTTATTGCCAACACTTGATACAATTTGTGTGCCTATCATTATGGGTGGGGTTTTGGGGTTCGGCCATTGCTAATGCATGCATATGGGTTCAGCAGTTATGGTTTGTGCATAAGTATTAGGTGTTTGCCAGGCACTGTTATTTGATGCTCAGGTACTCACACCATTACTCATCTGCTACCATCAATGTCAGCTAATAGCACTACGGCAGTGCCTGGCAAGTGCATTTTCCATTCCTACACAAAAGTCCAAACTATTGGCATTGCCAATGCTCGTTTTGCAATGTTGTGCAGAATGGAAAAAGTAGTGATAGGTGTACATTATAGATAGTTTGTGAGTTGTTTGGTACAGTAACATTTATGTTCTCCTGTGTGATAATGTGAATTATGTGTGTGGTTGTCTGTTGTGTCTGTCCGAGGATAGATTAAGGAGAGTATGGAGAGTTGTGTTGACACATCTGTATTGGGGTGGTATTGTGTTTTGGCAAATTTAGTGTGGACACACGGGCTTTCAAGTGCTCAATGTTCTATAATGCTGTTTTGATGCCAGAATTACGTGTCATATACAGGGACGTCATTTCACCAAAATGCCAGGGGTAGCGGAAGTGACATCACACGACCCTTGATCCCTGGTGACATCGCAGGAAGTGATGTCATTTGATCCCACTGCGAAGTGATATTGCGGGATGCGATGGAACAAGACCTTTCACCCGTTGACAAAACAGAAAGTGCTATTGCATAGCATTGTACACTACAAAAAATATGGTTACGATATCACGATAATGTGATGTACATTTCATACAAGAATGGATCGCCATATGTATCATTAAGATCAGTGTGTATAGGCCCATATTACCAAATTACTGTGAATGTAAGCACCATGACCAAATGAAAATGATGTGTTGTTATATCGCACTTACGCTTAAGCGCTTTATATAGAAAAAATATACACCCAATATCACCCAACTTGTGTTGGTACTCATGTATCGACCTCAGAAGGATGAAAGGCTGAGTTGAGGCGTTTAAGAAGAGACTAAATCAGTGACTCCCCCCTGAAGTGTGCCTGAAATAAACCTTTGATGAGTCTATCAATTATTGTATAGAATTCCAGAAAGACACACCATTTGGTAATCCTAATCTTTCTTATTTAGGGTCAGTGCTGAAAGTGTTAGACTTGTGTCACTCCTGTTCTTCTTTTTCTTCTTTTTTTTAAGGGGCTTTAACAAGAAAGCCAGCCACCCCAGAAGTAAAGAGTCACATGGTGCTGGCCACAGACCAGGAGCTTGCACAAGGGTGACCACAGAGGTCGCAAGGGAGACCTTAGAGGTCGCAGTTGCGACCTCTGGCGACCCCTAAATGACGTCCCTGGTCATATATGTGCTGTTGGTTAGTGGACACAGAGAATGATTTTGAGCTACTTTTTGTTACTTTACCTTGTCCAGCAGACGTCCCAACAAAACTGGGGACACACATTTTCACTTTGTAAACACAATAGTTGGCCAAATGTATATATTTAGCCTTCCAAAACATCTTTCACCAGCGTTGCTGACTCGTAATTCTATATTTTGTGATGTTAGGCTAAATTATGCTGTGTCACGTTGCAATTTTCCATTGCACAATGTCAGGGCCCACAATTTGTAGTCAGTTTCTCGGGCCTCCCTTCTCACATCTCAAAGGCATTTCAATTTCATTTACAATGCAGCTTAAATGGGATTATAGTACAATAAAGCTGGACATGCACAATACTCACAAAGCCAGCCACTCACCACGTCATAACCACATCATTACTGTGCGGGCAACTGCAAATAGACAGATTCCTTTGTTCCTTCAGTGCTATCAGGTTTATGGGCATTGCCAGTGGACCATTGTGCTTTCCATTGCACAATCTTGACACTAGTCAACCCCACACAGTCTCTGAAGTTAGTCCCTTTCCACACCATTTGAAGCATTAATCCCCACCCCCTGATGTGTTGGCCTAATTATGCCTCTGATGCCGGCTTAGAGGGGTCACCCTTTATTGGGCTCATAGTCTGTATTTTATGTTAACATCACAGTAGTTCCAGTGCACAAAGCCGCAAAGTCCTCAGGATTGGTGGTTGTGGGGGGCAAAAGGTGTGTTTGCTCCCTACCATTTCCTACCATGAACATGAGGGGGCTCATTTTCATAAGAGCCATAATGTAAATGTATGATGTAAAAGCCTTGCATAAGGCCTTTACTCCAGACATCCACATCATGGCTCATTTTCCTCCATTGGTATGGCAGAGAAGAAGGGCGGAACTCAACTTGCATTTCTGCCACCTCCCTTCCTCTCCGACATACAAATTCCTAAGTATTTGTGCCGGCATGCACTTTCATGCAGGTGCAAATGCTGTGGATGCCTTTGGAGCCTGCTGGCTTTATGTGCCAGCATGAAACAGGCAGACTCCATAGAAAACCATTGGAAAGGCTGCCTGCCAAGCGGGAATGGTACGCAGCATGCAGGGATGCCATTTATGGGTCACCAGGGATCGCAACTGCGACCCCTGAGGTCTCCCTTGCTACCCCTGTGGTCTCCCTTGCTACCCCTAAAAATCTTCTTTTTTTTTTTTAAACATGACTTTGTAAAATAAAATGTGTTTAATGCAAGCTTCTGGGCTGTGGCCAGGGCCATGTGGCTCTTTGCTTCTGGAGTGGCTGGCTTTCATGTTCATGCCTCGTTAAAGAAGAACAACAGTTCCACAAGTCTAACACTTTCAGCAGTGACCCTAAATAAGAAAGAATAGGAATACAACATAATGTATCTTTCTGGAATTCTATACAATAATTGCTATACGAATTAAAGGTTTATTTCAGGCACACTTCAGGGGGTGAGTCACTGATTTAGTCTGTTCTTAAAAACCTCAACTCAGCCTTCCATTCTTTTGATGTCGATAAATGAGTACCAACACAGGTTTGTTGATATTGTATGTATATTCTTTCTATATAAAGCACTTAAGCATACGTGCTATTTAGTACGCGGTGAGTGTAACATGCAATCTGATTGGCCCATGCCTGGGTTTACCCAACCGGGAATCCCTCTCCCGACGTTCTTTTGTTTTGTCCCCGGCGGGGGCGGTGTGGCAGCCCCTCAGGCAATGAGGAGATTCGGAACGGGTAATCCCCCCTCAGAGCCACCAAATACAGCTGGAGGCTGCCATCCCCTCTGCCTTGGAGCAAGGTAAGTGTTTTCCATCCCCCTCCTCCCATCCCCCACAATCCCAATCCAAACAATCCCTTCCCTGCCCTCCCAACCCTACTTACCTTCTTTTTGGTCGTTTTTGGGAGCGGACGTGCTGGGAACACTTCTATTTTCCCTTCCGCAGTGGACATTTTTGGGGAAATGTTCTTTTTTTCTGTTCCGAAATGCCGGAGCGCTTTGGAACAGAAAAACAATGCTATTAGTACCCCGGTCTTGCAGGTGTAGGTGCCTTTCCCCATCTTACTACGTGTGAGAGAAAAAGAAATAAAATAATAGGCAAAACCCCTTGTTGGGGAAAGAGGCACTGAGACCCGGCTGCAAGAATTCAAAGGATGGTTTATTTCTCCGGCTAGGAAATAACCCAAAAAACTCTCTAACACATTACATCAGTGCCAACATTTATAGTAGTTAAAGTAAGTCTAACAAAAAATACTAAATGGACCCGATTGGCCAGACGGTGTGGTACTGTAGGTGTGGGTAGCATCTCTTCCTCCTGGTTGGCTGAGTAGCTGACGGACGTCAAACATCTTGTGCTCCATGGAGGTCAGGGTCCGGTCACTGTGGTCGCTACCTAAGCTAGTATTGTTTCATACTAAATGACAAATTATTTTAAACATTTTATGCTACTTGTCACATTTCTACATAAGATACACACAATGAATATTGTCAGTACAATTGGGTCATTCGTGGCTTTAATTGAAGGCCTTGGCCCTCATTACAAGTCAGGCGTTAAGGGGTTAACGGCGCCGTAAAGAGCGTTGGCGCCGTTAAACCCTTAACACCTGATTCACACTTTAACGCCTGCTTTTTGCAGGCGTTAAAGTCCAAGGCGCTAAGCGACCTTGGTGCTAATTACGGCACCGTAATTTACGGTGCCGTATTAGCGCCTTCCCCATCCCCATCATGCCCTATGGGGCAAAAATGGGAATGGGGATGGGCAAATGGTGAATGGGGAATTACCGCCCCACTCACCTTGGAATGGGGCAGTAATTCCGCCATCCACCATGGCGGAATCCGGCATGGACCATGGTGCTAGTAGCACCATGGTCCACCGCCTGACTTGTAATGAGGGCCCTTGACCTTTATTGTGCATGCAAAAGAATCAGACTATGTTTCGTATTTCTTTCTAGGTTTCAAATTCATTAGTGCAAGTAAAAGCATATATGATAAAAAATGCTTAAGGTTAGTAGTGGTGGTGTTTGGTTGGTTTTGCAACACAGGCGAGGGTCTGGCACTTGAAAGAAATACCTTACAGGGGGTGCAGGATCAGGATGGCAATAAATTGTTCTAATGGGGGTGGGTGGCTTGCACGTTTTATGAGAACGAATCGAGCAGAAAGTGCGTAGCTCATCTTGGTTCACATGCCGGTTTTCAGGCAAACAGTGATCTCAGAGGAAGAAAACTGTAGCATATTGATTGTTGCAACTTTTCTCCAGCTTCAGCGTGAGAATGGAAGCGCAGAGCTTTTCCTTCGCAGGGGGAGTGCAAGGGTGGGGGCCAGCCAGCTGCCTGCGCACCTTGTGTGTGTGAGTGTGTGTGTGGAAAGGGGAGCTGAGCATTGCTGTACTATCGCAGTGAGGCCTGTTTGCCCAAGATGGAGTCGAAAGGGGGCACAAAAAATGGATGCACCGTGTCCTGCTCAGTAGTCCCATCTATGCAGCAGTCAACCGTGGTTAACTTTACATAAGGGCAAGGGGCAATACCACTACCGAAGGCACGCGGTCCAAGCCTTGTACTGAGGAGCGTACGGCGCGAGGGGGCCTGAGGACCCCTCGCTCCCATACATTCCCCCCTTTTGTTACATCTAAAGTAACAAACTACTTTATCTCGTTCTTTCCGTTCTCCCTTTGGTAGCGCTCAGCTTCAGCCGCAGCCTCATCCCAAGCAGGTATACCCTTTACTGGCATCCATGCTTTACACATACTTCTTAAGCTGTTACCCCTTCTTGCATATTCTTCGGGGGTGACCATTAAGTATATCCCACCATCCCCATCTAAATCTATCCATACCTCATTATACCACAGCAAGTTTTTTGGTTCTCTAATGGTAGTGTAATGTAGATTATCAACCACATCCCCATAGTGTCTATAGATGGCAGTCATCCTATACTGTGGTGTGGTGTATTCTCCTGTTTGTACTTGGGCATCTATCATGGTAGCCACCGTTGTCTGTCGGCCCACTCTTACCATCATCATTGCTGAATTAGGCATATTTTTTTCATAGCATCTCAGTCCCAGTTGGCACACACAAAATATTAAAAGAAGAAAGACTATGATGGGAATGAGTATCTTTGCTGCGATGTTCACCCACGATGGTATCCAGCTGAACAGGTCGTCGAACCACGTGTTGTTGTCTACTCCGCCTTCTGCTCTCATTCTTTCTCCTAAATTATGCACTGCTGTTATCACTTGTCACAGTGTCCCATTATCAGCATCGGAAGTTGGTACGAACGTGCAACACGCCCCCCCAATTTTTTTGCAAACACAACCGTCCATCGCTGTGATAAGATCTAAGACATATCTGTTTTGCATCGTCATCAGGCGCAGTGCACGGAGTTCTATTTTTATGATGTTGAATCCTTCTTCAGTGTCGTTGGCCAATTGGATGAGCTCCCAGTGTGTTATCTGCAGCCATTTCGCGTTTGCCCTTGCTTGAACGCCTGGTGCTAGGAACGATGCAAAGAATGTTTCTGCAGATGAGAAAAACTTATACTGTTGTGGGATTTTAGCAAGGAGTTCTGACGATTTGGACAAAATATAATTGGATCTTTTGCTGCGTGACAACTTGGTTTTCAAAATTTCTTCTGACAATAGTTCCTATGCTGGGGGCTCTGTGATTGTCCCATTGGGCGATGTCGATGGTTCAGCCGATTGCCCTACTGCCGATGTGTCAGTTGATTGGCCTGCTGTCGATGTGTCAGCCGAAGGCCTTGCTGTAAACTGGACGTGGCTCTCTGGTATCACCATTAGTGCCGAGTGAAGTGTGGCTAGGGCACAAGTGCCCCTCCAGGATGCTGGGAGATGCAGGTAAGTTTGTTTGCCACAGATCCAGTATATGTCCATTAATGCAGCAGTGCCTTTTTTCATGACTGGCATTATTAAAGTCTTATTGCACTGCCGCACCATTCCCATGTTCACCTTCCCTTCTCCATGAAAGCAAAGTTTGTGCGGTATTTCCTTTTGAATCTTTATGGGTCTCTCGAGGGGTGTGACCCATGTAAGCTTGGTGATATGCTGTGTCCAGATGGGGATACAAGTTTCTTTTGCCCATTCGTATGTTTCATCTGGCAGCCCTCAAAGCCCCTCAGCTTTGCATTCAATTGTTTCATCATGCCACTTGTCATCTGCATATCTTGCGCCTTTTATAATGAAAAATGGCTCTTGGAGGCAGATTACTCCTTGTCGTCTGCTGGTGCAAGTTTTTTTGTTTTCCAATTTTTCCATAGTGACTGTGTGTGCTTGAAATGTCTTTTTTATTCTACATAGCATCAGATGAATCAAACACTGGGCCTCAGACAAGGGTACTTCCTGTGGAATTAACATTTTTGGGGTTCCAGTTGCATGGGGAATAAGTGAGCAAACGTAACAACTTTCATTACTTGCTTGCTTTGCTGCGGCGCTCATGTCTGAATAGCATTTGTTGGATTGGTCAGGGTGTCGGGGGTCCTCTATTTCATCTAATCCCAAGTTATGATAAATATCGTATCTGTTTTTTCCCACCCCCCTTTTTCTCCTCCTTCTGTTTTTTAATCGGGTACCAACTAGTGAATATTGCAGTGAGAATATTCTAGACCATGCTTCATCTATGTTGTTCATTGTGACATGTGTGTATTCAGTAGTGGTTTCTGGTGCAGTGTGTGTACGCCTGCTTGTATTTCTGGAATCAGTTAACCAATAGTAATCATCATTTACATCCCATCCAAGCTCTATTTCCTTGGCTCCAGTGTTATTCAACAATGGAATAGCAGTTTTGTTTACGTGCAATTGTAAAGGGGGCAATGTTATATTTTTATCATTCAATTCAATGTTATAAGTGTCCTTCAAAATAGCCGTTGCTTCAGTCCATATTAGTTTAGACCCTGATTTTGTCATATCAGTTCCGCTCCCCCCTTTTTTCATTTCATTTGCCACATATAAAACAACATTATACCAAATAAGATAAAACATCATTATTGCAAATAATATGGCAGCATATTGTATAACACATTCCAAATTTTTTAATCTACTGGCCCTAGTGGCATCCCTATTTCTATCTAACGTTTCAGCTTGCTCAGCCATTTCGTTGCATTGGCTCATTTTGAACCTATGTGGGCAAGACAAATTTGTTAAGTTACATGGAAGAAAAATAATTGCAATTATTCATTTCTTTTTCATTTCTTTACTCAGTTAGGCATATAACAATTCCTTTTCATTTCATCATGGAATAGATTAGGAGAAAAAAAAACATGATTTATATGAAAAGAAAAATCGAGAGAGAGAGAGAGAGAGAGGAAAAGAGAGACAAACATATATATAAAACCTTTGCTTTTCCCCTATACTTTCCCGATCTTAAGTTGCAATTGTCATCATATCAACCTGTGCCAGTAGTGGCATCCACACAGTCAGTTTCATTTTGGGGAGGTGTAACACTGTGTGCCCTTCTTACGTCTGAGAGGTGCACCCAGTATTTTAACCCTGTGACTTTTACTGCAGTTGGGGTGCTGTACACCACTGTGTATGGGCCATGAAATCTTGGTGAGTTCCACTTCCTTACAAAGCTTCTAACAGGATTTGCTCCCCTGGCATTAAAGGCCCCTCTGAGCTGTCTGCGGTCGGCACAGAGGTGTCTGTTGCTACATCTTCAGTAAATGGTGAAACTATTTGTTTTGCTATGCTGCGTACTGTGCGTGTTAGCTGTGTTAGGTATTCCTTAAATTTTTCTCCCAGCACTGTGGCAGCCCTGTGCGCATCAGACGCTCTCCTAACAGGGGAGAGCGGTGTGTGCATTCTCCTTCCCGTCACGATTTAGTGCGGGCTTAAATGATGGTCCTTGCATGGTTGGTTTTTGCGTTGGAACAGTATTAGGGGCAGACAGTATACCCAATTATTTTTCAATGTGCTGCATAATTTCGATAAATTGCTTTTAAGCAGCCCGTTGATCCTCTCCACAACTCCATTGGCCATTGGATGATAAATCAAACATAATTTATGTTTCACCCCCAGTAGGGAGGTCACTTCTTTGAAGAGGTCATTTACAAAGTGCGTGCCGTTGTCTGAACGGATCACGTCATAGATTCTCCACTGTGAGAATACTTCTCGCACAAGGAACTTGGCAGCACATTTTGCATCAGGATGGGGACAGGGGCCCGCTTCCACCCACCGTGAAAAAGGGCACACCACCACCATCAAGTATTTTGCTCCGTTACATCTTTCTCCCATATCAGCGTAATCGATATGTAGTTTTCTAAATGGACCTGTAGGGCGTGGCAATGTGCCACACAGAGTTTGCAATGTCATTCCTGAATTGTAAGGTTGGCATGTAGTACATTCAATCACAAATTTAGTCAAGTATTCATGTAGATTAGCAACAAACCAATCCTCTTGGATATCAGAGGCAATGTGTTGTTTTGCAACGTGAGCGGGAAAATGCAGTTCTTGGAATGCTACTTCTAATAATTCTACGGGCATCATTACTTTGGCTGTTGTTTCCTGTCTCCAAATGAGATCTGTGGCTGATTGCTTACACCCTCGTTAGCCCCACAACTCCTGCTCTTCGGGTGGGGCCCTTCTCTGGAGTTCTATCAATTGTGCTATGGGCGTGTTATTGTATGCATCTGCTGGTTGTTCTGCTGTGGTTGTTTTTACAATGTACTCTGATGTTGGTGTCTTATTGAAGTACGAGGCTTCTTTCGCAGCTGTGTCGGCTGCCGCATTCCCCAATGAGACGGCGTCTGTGTTATGGGTATGGGCTTGGCATTTAACCACCGCTACTACCGATGGTTCTGCTAAAGCTTCTATCAGTTGATTTAACAACGCGGCATGTTGCACAGGGGACCCGACTGCTCTTCTGAACCCTCTCCTTCGCCAACGTGACAGCCCTGAGTGAACTGTGATGGTAACATAAGCTGAATCTGAATATATGGTCACCGCACAACCTTTGGCTGTGTGTAACGCGCTGATTAGCACAGTCAGTTCGGCTGCTTGTGCAGAGTAATGTGAGGGGAGGCGTTTTTGCACAATCACTTCGTATGTATCTTCTTCCATGCGTACTACCGCCATCCCCACATGTGTTTCTCCTGTCTCTGAATTTATGGATGCTGACCCGTCTATGAAATACATTTCACCTTCTGTAAGGGCGTTTTCGCTTGCTTTGTGAATGTCATCGCCCTCTCCCTCGTATGTGCTACAATCATGTTCCTGTAAATCCTCAGTTGTGCATGGCTCTTTAATGAATGTAGCTGGGTTCACTGTTTTGCATCTGACCACATGTAGATTTGGACTTGATATTATTATTTCATAAGCAGAGGCTCTCTGTGTTGTGAGGGTAGATTTTGATCTTTCCAAGATAGCAAATAACGAATGTTCCGCATATAGCGTCACTGAACATCCCATTACGATCGTGGCACTTTTCTCAATGGCGAAGGCCGCTGCAGCGAGGGCCTGTTCGCAAGCGAAATGTCCCTGCATTACTAGGTCTAATATTCCACTGTAGTACGCTAATGGTTTGTGGCCTAGTGATGTCAATACTGTTGTCATTAATGTTCCATTGCTGTGTGAACACAGGAAAAATTCCCTTTCATAATCCCGATTTGCAAGGACTGGGGCATCTGAAATAAGGTCTTTTAATCGAGAGAATTGAGCAATTGTCTCCTGTGTCCATTTTATTGGGGCTCTGTTCTTTTGTGCTTCTTTTAGTGCTTGTAGCATTGGTTGTGTATATGCTGCGTAATCGAGGATCCACGCTCAGCAATAGTTACATATGCCAAGGAATTTCTGCATGTACGCCACTGTTTTTGGTATGATAATGTGTCGAATGGCTGCTGCTCTGCCTGGTAATATTCCTTTTCCGTCTTTAGATATTTGCTGGCCAAGATACACAACGCCGGCAAGGCAGTATTGTAACTTTCCTTTATCCACCTTGTATCCCTTGGCAGCCAATACGTTAAGCAGTGTTATCGAGTCTTCTCTACACTCTTCTTCTGTTTTGCTGCAGACAAGTAAATCGTCTACATACTGTATAATGGTGCTCCCTACATCTATGTTGCCAATGTCTTCTCGTAGTACTCTGTTAAAAATGCTCGGACTTTCGCAATACCCCTGTGGGAGTCTGCGATGTTCATATCTGTTATTTCCTAATGTAAAAGCTGTAAGGTATTGTGACTCTGGTGCGAGTGGCACAGAGAAAAAGGCATTTGTCAGATCAATAACAGTGAAGCAAGTTGCCTCTTTTGGTATACTGCACAATATTGATGACGGGTTAGGCACTAAAGGGAACTCTTTTTGGATGACGTCATTGAGTGAGCATAGGTCCTGGACCATTCTCCACGCCCCTCCTTTTGCTTTCTTAATTGGAAAAATCGCTGTGTTGCATGGGGAAGTTGATGGCACTAAGATCCCTTGGCTTAGGAGTGCATTCACTGTTTCTCTAATACCTTCCTCTGCTTCTTTGGATATTGGGTATTGTTTCACTCTGGGTGGGAGGGCACATGGTTTCAGTTTTATTTTTATGGAAGTTACCTCGTGCAACAATCCTACATCGTGTGGTCCTGTAGTCCAAATTTCAGGTGCCACCCTGGCCATGTCTTCTTCAAATATTGTCAGTGGGGCCTTCATGTTAGCCAGGAGTGGGTTGTGTATTTCTCTGTATTGAATCATAATATCACATGGTATGCTTATTTCCATTATTATTTCTCCATCCCCTTCGTAGTCAGTAAAAAATTCTTCATCAGTAATATCTTTTAGCATTATGTTTGGCTCTATGCATAGCACACTTCTCCACGCGCGTCCTTGCGTGTCCAGGCCTATGACCACGATGTGTTTGTTGGAATCTTGAACTGCCTCAATGTCTATAGACATAATTGTGCCTGGCACTACATCTGTTGGTATGATTGGGCGGAATATGAAATTGGATGGTATTCTCCACTCTTTTTGTGTTATTTCAGGTACTACTCGGGCTAATACCTGTATTCCATAGATGAACATGTCCATGTCAATGGGAATCCCTCTTACTGCAACTTCCTTTGTAATCGTACTTATTAGCAAGAGTGCCCGTACTTGGCATACCCCTGGCATTGAGCCCACTATTCCTCTTTCTGTAAAGGCTATGGTCATGTTTAACTTACTGAGTAGGTCTCGTCCCATCAAATTGATTGGCGTGTCTTCGTAATACAATAAGGGTGCACGCACTGTTTTTCCCCCCACTGTTACATCAAGATCTTTTGTATAAGGAACTTTTAAAATAGCCCCAGAGAACCCCTGCATCTCACAATTTCTTCCCGAGAGCTGAAACCGGCCTTCTGTGAGGCATGATTTTTCTGCTCCAGAGTCTACCATAAAGATAAACTGCTTGTTTCCTATCTCTGCCGCCACTAGTGGTTCCTCATTTGCACTTTGTGTGGTGGATAGGACTGGACACGCAAGTGCTCCCTGTGGGCTGTCCTAGTCTTGATATCTTTGCTGACCTGGCATTAAAAAAACGTTGTCACCCGCGACCGTTACGCTGCGGTATGGTGCAGGGGCACCGTTTGCAGCTGCTGCAAAAGGGTTATTGTTTATGTTCCCTACTGGGTTTTGTCTCGCCATGGGCTGTAGTGCGTTTTGCTGTTGTGGTTGCTGCTGCTGTTGCTGTGTTGGGGCTGGCTGTCTCTGTTGCATTTGGGGGACATAGCAGTATTGATCCTGTTGTCTCCCCCTCCCCATTGGAGCTCCACAAGGGCTACCTGGGTGTGGCCAGCCCCACGCCTGTTCATTGTTCATGGGCTGTTGTTGCTGCTGTTGAAAATACCCGGATGGTCGCATTCTACAATCTTGTGAATAATGTCCCCATCTTCCACAATTCCAACACGACCCCTGTTATTCTCTCCTTGGTCCTTGCCCACCATACCCTCTGTTTCCCATTTCTCCGTATCCTTCCCTTTGCCCGCGGTACCCACCTCTTCCTTGGGCCGGCCTGTTCTGCCACTGCGATCCTTGGCATGGTTGTTCTTCTCCGTTCCACTGTCCTTGGTCCTCTCCAACCCACTGTGCTGCTATCCCGACGGGTCTTCCTCCCGCGTTTTCTTCTCCTTCGCTTCCTCTGTCTGCTGTTGCACTGGCAGTAATGGCGGTGACCTTCACTAATTTCGTCTGTACTCATTTTGTTTCGTCAGCCAGCCTCTTTTGCGTGACCTCCTTTTCCTTCTCTTTGATCCTCCTCCAGTGGTGTACAAATATGCTCTGAATTTCAGGCCACCCTTTGGCTTCGATCCCAGCTATTTTGTCCAAGGCCTTCTGCACCTCTATCGGCAACCCCTTTTTAATGATAAAATAGAATATAGCTGTTGATTGATTCCATGCCGTACCAGTTTCACTTCTCCATAAATCTTGCACTCGCAAAATGAATTGCGCAGGATCCTCGTTCTTCTCCATCGTACACTGCATCACTGCATGTAAATCTGGAACGTCTGGAAATGCATGACGCAATGCATCCCATACTTGTGCTCGCACATTGTTAAACGGTGATCCATCGTGTCGGTCACAGCTCATTGTTACTCCCGGGAACCCTGCCCTTTCCCAGATTGTGTCTGCTTGGTCCCCGATTGCTGAAACTAATAGACTTTTTACATCACCTATAGCTAATGGCACGCCTGCCGTGTTCTTCTCAAATACATGTATCCACTTACCTGCCCGTACCGTCAGCGGGGGGAGGAGTTTTAACAGGTTGGCTTTGTCCATTTGGGCCCACGGAATGTAATTTGGCCTACCTGCTCCTTTATGTATCAGTGGCATCTGTAGTTTTTGTTTCTTTCCCGTTCTGCTTGTCTTCCCTTTTTTGGCTTTACTTACCAATATGTTTCCTATCCTCCCTGTTCGTTGTCTTAATCTACCTTGCCATAATGGTGGCGATAGTGTGTCTGGGTAACGGTGGTTTGGCAGCGGGGATCCTTCCGCGGCAGCTTCCTCTTCGTATTCATCTAAATCGTCCCATATTTATTCTATTTCTGACTCTAACTCGTTATTATCCTCCCAGTTTTCCTTGGGTTCACTTCCTGGTCTTCCATCCTGGTCTCCACTTTGTTGACTCTTTGGTGTATCTGGGTGTATAATTCTCACTGGCTTGTTATTCAATTGGAACAGGAACTGTCCTGACTGCCACTCTTGTTCTCGCTTCTGTTGTGATGACGTCCCTTGGGATACTATAGACTGCCCTGATACCGAGGCTGCTGGGGTTGCATTGCTTGCTGCCCCTATCGAGGGGGTGAGATCTGCCAGTGACAGCGGGGGCACCTCCCCTCCCCCTGGCATCATTGGCCCTTTGTCACATAAAGCTCTTAACCGTGTTATTTCCATTTGTGCTTGTGCTAGCTGACGTTCCAAATCACTTGTTAGACGTGCTATATCAACAGGAGGCGCACTCGTGGGGCCATACAGGCCTCCTTTGTCATATGGTGGAGGTTCGGGGGCTGTTGCCCCACTCTGGGTAGTGGTGGTGGGTGGTATATGCAGGGGTTCACTAAACCCTACCGCTGGCCTAGTCATTAAGGGATAGATTTTTGTTACTTCGTTTTCGGTTGTAGTTGTTGAGCATTCCCCTTTTGGTGTCCCACCTACTTCTTCTGGGTTTTTCTGCTTTTCTGTCATTCGGTTTGTACCTACCTCTGCCGTGGGGGAAACTTCCTCAAACATTTGCCATAAATCTAACACTTATCTCCGGTTCTGTAACTGTTTCCCTTTGTATCGCGCTAGCAAATGTGTTGATACTAGGTCCAACACTCTTTTGTCAAATGATCCTCCTTCTGGCCAAATTGGTGTAACCCCATTTCCCTTTATCTCAGTGATCCACTGATTGTGATACTTTTGTATCCTGTTGCTATAAAGTGGAAGGTGCTGGCAAATATGTGCCAGTGGTGTTACTCCCCCCATGGCAATGTTTCTTTTCCTTTCTTGTGTATTCTAGTACCTTTTGAATCTCTTCCCACCTCTAACTTGGTATATCAGTTACAATATGTAGAAAAAATACGTTCTTTATCAATGCTCACAATTACCATATGTCACTTTACCTGATCACCTATCACAGTTTATTTCTTCAGCTTTTACCTTGTATCGATCACAAATTACTTGTGTTAAAATACTTTAGCGTGTTCAACAAGACATATACATAAAAGCAGACCAACAAACATATAAATACGCAATATACACATGCACTGCCTGCGCGCGTTTGTTCTTTTCCTATTCCCGTTACTGACCCTGTTTTCTCTTCTTCCCTATACTACCTACTATTTCGCATTCACTCCCCACCTCTTTCACCTTTATTATGTCTCAAGATTTCTTACTTCCACGGAAAAAGAATATTCTAAAAACTACTCCAAGCCTACACGAGACCCCTACTATTTTTCTCTTTATCTCTATTCTGCACTTGGTCGGGACAAATGCTACGCGGCGCCGCCTTCTACCCCCTACGGGCTAGGATACCACTTCTCTTCTTCTTCTCACTTCGTACAACACCTAATGGCCATATAAAGGATAGATCAGAAAAGCCTCACCGTCACTCACGCGGACCCTATACTTGGCTACCTTCCCTTTATTACTAATTCCCTGCTTCCCATATTTCCCCCTTACCTTCCTTTGAGGTCTTTGCAACCGGGACTCCACGTGTTCAGTCAGGTACTCCGAGGGTCGCCGCTCGCGGCCGGACCTCGCTCAGGTCTGTCCCCCAACCAAGCCATGGCCTGCCTTGGCGAGCAGCTTTCGATCGGGTATTCGTCAACCGGGAACCCTTGACCCTTTCTTCTTGGTGTGCACAGTCTGGTCAACCACGGAGGCGATGGTTCTGCTGGGGGGCACCCTAGATCTCACTGCCGGGCGGCGCAGGCCTCAAGGCACCTCTCTAAATCACATCGTGGGGGTCACCAAAAATGTAGGTGCCTTTCCCCGTCTTACTACGTGTGAGAGACAAAGAAATAAAATAACAGGCAAAACCCTTTGTCAGGGAAAGAGGCACTGAGACCCGGCTGCAAGAGTTCAAAGGATGGTTTATTTCTCCAGCTAGGAAATAACCCAAAAAACTCTCTAACACATTACATCAGTGCCAACATTTATATTAGTTGAAGTAAGTCTAACAAAAAATACTAAATGGACCCGATTGGCCAGACGGTGTGGTGCTGTAGGTGTGGGTAGCATCTCTTCCTCCTGGTTGGCTGAGTAGCTGACGGACGTCAAACATCTTATGCTCCATGCAGGTCAGTGTCCGGTCACTGTGGTCACTACCTAAGCTAGTATTGTTTCATACTAAATGACAAATTATTTTAAACATTTTATGCTACTTGTCACATTTCTACATAAGATACACACAATGAATATTGTCAGTACAATTGGGTAATTCGTGGCTTTAATTGAAGGCCTTGACCTTTATTGTGCATGCAAAAGAATCAGACTATGTTTCGTATTTCTTCCTAGGTTTCAAATTCATTAGTGCAAGTAAAAGCATATATGATAAAAAATGCTTAAGGTTAGTAGTGGGGGTGTTGGGTGGGTTTCGCAACACAAGCGAGGGTCTGGCACTTGAAAGAAATACCTTACAGGGGGCGCAGGGTTAGGATGGCAATAAATTGTTCTAATGGGGGTGGGTGGCTTGCATGTTTTATGAGAACGAATCGAGCAGAAAGTACTTAGCTCGTCTTGGTTCACATGCAGGTTTTCAGGCAAACAGTGATCTCAGAGGAAGAAAACTGTATCATATTGATTGTTGCAACTTTTCTCCATGGTTAACTTTACATAAGGGCAAGGGGCAATACCACTACCGAAGGCACGCGGTCCAAGCCTTGTACTGAGGAGCGTACGACGCGAGGGGGCCTGAGGACCCCTCGCTCTCATACACAGGCCAGGGTACTAATAGCAATAAGACCCTCACCACTGGGACATGTCCAAGTCTGGTAATGTCACCATGGCGAGGGGCTTATTGGTTAATAATAACACATCATTATCATTTGGCCGTTGGCATCTGCTTGCATTCACAGTAATTTGGTGATATGGGCCGATGCACACTGATATTAATGATACATATGGCGATCCATTCTTGTATGAAATGTATATCACATTATAGTGATGTTGTAACAATATTTTTCAGAGTGTACTTATGAACAATGCTATATTATACCACTTCATGTTTTGTGAAGGGGTGAAAGGTCGTTTTCCATTGCTTCCTGCGGTATCACTTCGGGGTGGGGTCAAATGACATCACTTCCTGTGATGTCATCAGAGGTCAATGTTTGTGTGATGTCACTTCCGCTACCCCTGGCATTTTGGTGAAATGACGTCCATGGTAGCACTGGTGAAATGACATCCCTGGTAACGCTGATTGCTATGCGTGCAGGGCAGGTAGCGTTTTCTCATTTGGCTTGGCAGAGTGCAAAAGTGCATGTTCAAAAGGTTGCGTACATGCAGATAAGATGCCTTTTGCCTGCACCTTTGCACTGTACCGTGAAACTGATGAAAATTCGGCAACAGGGACCTGTGCTGCAGACTTACATGAAGGCTTGAAAATAAGCTCCAGAATGTGATACTTTAGAAAATTTGCCATAGCCTCTTCAACACAATCAAAAACTGCCATATGTGCACACTGGCTTTAGCAATGCTTGTTTTCCTCTAAATAAAGAATGGTATATGCAACATGCCATGACGCCACATATTCAAGCCAGGAAAGGACAGTTATCATTGAAAAAGAAGTGAGCTAGTGTGTTAACTCCAATACCCCTCCCACCGCAACCCACAACCCCTCCAGCGACACAGATAAGACAAAAGGAGTGTGTTTAAAAACACATTTTATTTGTCCTTTTTGGCTTCTGTGTTTTCTCTGGTTTCTTCAGCAGGATCCATCCTTGACGGTGGCGCAGATGAACAATCAACTTCCTGGTCTGCTTTTGCCGATGAAGGCATTCCAACGTGAACCCGGGCCTTAGTTACCTCCACACATTAGATTTCTGTCAAGAGAGAAGTACCACAAATGAGAAAACTAAGCAAAAGGTTACTATTCAATAATGAAATTGTTTTCGCTGCATTTATGAATTCCAGAAGGGGGCTGTTGCCTGGCAACCCTGCGCTATTCGTGTTGTTGTCAGGTAATTAAGCGAGTAGATTTTTGTAAGATGTTGGGTAAACATACATTCTCATTACATGCCTTTTGACGACCAGTAGGCGAGGTCGTTAAGCAATGATACAAGACCACCTTGCGAGCCACGTGGTCCCTGCAGAATGAAGGAAGCCGATTAAAAGACCACTGCTGCTATATGTTTGACGGAATAGCAAGTGGTGGTCTTCATTGCAGTTCGATGTAGGAGGATCATTTTTCTTTTTTATGTAACTCTGCCACGGTGGCTTTCAGGTGTTTTGAAGAACTGCACTGAATGGAAATGGCAGGGTTCAGTCACAACACCACAAGGTCTATGTTGGGGCTGTGGGCCCGAGGCTCCAGGGAAACCTGGAAATCCAAAGACACCTCTATCACCCTGCTTAATAGGTTTTTTTTTATTTATTTTGTACTCAAATAAAGCTCAATAAGGTATCACGAGGCAAAGTTCTGTAAGGAAATAGTGTATTGACCTCAACCCTGCTCTCAACTGATGGTCACTCTACATTGAACGAACGGATACCTTGATGTGGTTGAGAATTGGGTGCTAACATGATTCATAGCCCAATTCATACTGAGTTTAACCTTTAGTAATGCTGCTATGTCACTTTTTGATTACCATACCACTGTAATGCATTGTCTATGGGATGCTTCCCCTAGGCTTAATACATACTACCATACACCTGTATACACATCTTCTATAAATAGACACAGACCGATGAAGAATTTATTCATAATGACCACCCATCCTTCGAACTAATCAGCTATGGGTGTGCCTCTCTTAGGAGAATCCCCTTTAATAGCATGTTTACAATTCTGTGTTTGTGATAATGTGCTCAATCGTTCATTATTTACTACAGTTAACTCTCTCACTCTTTTTTTGCACTGTTTCAGAGGATAACATGCTTGGGTTCATGTAGCTCTACACTGATGTAAACTGTAAAATAAAACACATAAAAACTCGCATTGAAATCTGTCAGTTGCCTGTTTTCAAAGATCTTCAAACATACACTTACAATAAAATGAAATAAATGAATGAGAGCTGAAGCTTTGGATGATATACATATCATATGTACCCCCTGTGTGGAACATGGAGGTCCATGGCTAGGAAGGTCACTACCGGTATAACATGAACATCACTATAAAATCCTTCAAGATGACCGTTCAAATTATGAGACTTCAAATTTTGCCCCAACAATATCCTGTGGATTCACATCAGATAGCAGATGCATGAAGATATTCACATATTCACCATTTACACACTACAAATTCCCTGATGCAATATATATACAATAAACGTTTTTTTTTTTTTTACATGAACCAAACATACTGCAGGTATCCGCTACAACAGTGTAGAAGACGAAATCAAGTACTCCAGTTGGATATGGGTTGTTTGACCTAAAAAACTTGACCTACTGCCCATTTGACTTAATAGTTTTTACCTACGTTTTTTTTTACCTACTGCAGAGGGAGACCAGCACACCCTGTCTTCCCCTCACCTCAACCTATTCCCTTACCCCACAACTATTTTTTTGTTAAAGTGTACCATTTGACATAGCAAATTAGGTCAAAAAGATGCGGTCAAATGGGAATAGGTGAATTTGCCAATAGGTCAAATTGGACAATACCCTCCAGTTAATCAACATCAATGTTTACACATATTCCAGGATTAAAGCTCTGCAAGGCAAACGACACAGCCTCAAGACAACAACACAACACAAAAAAGCAAGAATATAAACATAAAAACACAAGACATTAGAAGGGATGAGAAGACATAAGATGTGAGCCTATGTTGTCATCCTTAACATATCCTGCACCACGTCTTACACTCTGGGCTTTTTCTGGGCCCTTAACTCAATTAAAATCTGTTTGCTGGCCACAAGCAACGCTCTGGACATCTACCTATGAGTGTCTGTGCCATGCTGGCCATGGGCACAAATAGCTGCACCATAGTCACTTCTGGTGAGTGCCTGACATCCCCGCCCAGGACCAAAACTTTCATATCCAGTTCTTGTAAAAATACCCCCAAATTGGGAGGTTTCAGAGCATGTGGCCCCCAGAGAGGCCCCATCACTTCATCAACCTCAAATTCAGCCAGGATCTGAAAGCCTATCTGTTTGCATCTGATCAGGAGTCTAGTACAGGACCATCTTTTGATGGATTAGCCTCAACATAAGGTCTACTCCGAGATGCACCTCTGAACCCAGCGCTTCCTCCAACAGAACATCTGACTGTTTCATGCCCAGGTCTCCGGCCCAGAGCTGCCATGTATTTTCCAGAACATCTTCCCCTCCTCACCTCCTAGCAAACTCTGAATGAGTTTGATAACATTGCATGACTTCAGTCTGGATTGCCTCACCAAGAAGACAATTATGAGCATTATCATTTCGGGAATAAGATTTAAGCATCTGACCAAACGCAGCTCAGCTGGTCGACTTTCATCTAGTGCCGGCTCAAGAGAACAGGACATTTTAAACTTCTTCATGTTACACCATGACAAGCATGTAGATGGATGCCTTTTAAATGCATATTCATGTTAAGATGATAAAATTACTGGTATTGTAGTAGCTAAGGGCAAACAAAAAATGTATCAGTTGTCAGGGTGGAGTGGCTTTCCAAAAGCCAACCAATCCTAGCAGATCTTCATACCCTTCCTCATGCTTTTGGCAAATAGTTCAGGCTATTGGACTTTCTTGATTATCCTGAGTAACTAGGGTGTTGTATAATGCCAGGTCTGCTTTGGCTCTCGGGTAACCAGAAGGAATAACAGAATTCAATCTGTAGCATTATGTCAAATTTGAGCCCACTGTGCAGTGTAGGTTCACTTATCAATTTTCCCATATTTTATATTGGCATTTTCTTAAGACCGGCTCATAATATCCAGGTAGAACCCACCTCGTGGCTTCCTTTTTTTGCTCTCCTTTTTAGTTTTGGCTGGCATTTGGCAAAGAAAACTTTACCAAATTATTCCCTTGTATATGGACTTTTGGATTGGTGTAAGGTCACATTGTAAGTTGACACCCCTTTTCCTTTAGTTGATGCATGCATGGACGCTTGGAAGTATGGAAGATCCGTTCATGCATCCTATCATGCTGATTCCTTTTTGTAGTCATGTATGTGATCAGCTTGTTTGTGTCCTGTCATTCACCATTCTTTATTCTTTCACCTTTCTCAGTGCAAGCACACATGAACAATACAACATTTACAGTAATTTTAAGGATCCGAGTCTCACTCCATATCCTGTCCACAGTCCTTCTCGTTTACCTTCATCCTAGTGCTACTTTGTACCAGTCCTGATCCTTCTCCTTCATCCCAGTCCTTCTCCTTTGTCATGTCTTTTTTCTCCTTTGTCCCAGTGATTCTTCCTTTCCTTCATCCAACTCCTTCTCTGTCATCCCAGTCCTTCCCCTTTTCCTTTACCACAGTAATTTTCCTTTTGCTTCATCTCACGCTTCCTTTCTACCAGTCCTGCTCCCTCTCCTTCTTCTTTGTGACGTTCCTCATTCTCCATTGTCCTAGTCCCTCTCCTTCATGCCAGTCCTATGACTTTATCCCAGTCCTTCTCATTGTCCTTCATACAGTCTTTCTCCTTCTCCTCGTCCATGCAAGACAGTCTTACTTTTCCTTCATTCCATTATTTCTCCTTTGTCCCAGTCCTTCTCCTTCATCCCAGTCCATCTTGATATCTTTCATTTTACAACATCTTTCTCACTCTCCTTCATTCCAGTTTTTATCCTGTGTCCTTCTGCATACTCGTCCTTTTCTGCCATCATTGTCCTTCACTGTTGTCCTAGTCCTTCTCCTTAGGCTTAGTCCTCAGTTCTAGTCCTGAATCATAGTGCTAGTCCTTAGTCCTAGTCCTCAGTTCAATTTCTTTATCCAAGTATTTATTTTTCTCCTGAGTCCTTTTCCTTTGTCCTAGTTAATGTCTCGGGACATTCTCTGAGTCAGTCCCTGTCTTTTATCACTTAAATTACCCTTTGTTTGTTTGTTTGTTTGTTTATTCACTTATAATGTGCACCAGACCCGAGGGTATCCGGGTTGCAGCAGTACAGAAAATGCGCAACTTAAGTTACAGGGTAGGGTCATAGGTTACATACAAATACAATATATTTACAAATAGAGAGGCAATTGTACATTACATACATACATAGTAGATACACAATACAATGCACAGAGGACAGTATATGTACTGGCACTAGGTGGACATTGACTCATTGGTTAGATGGGTGGAGTAAAAATGTCAGCGAAAGGCCACAAATAGGCCGGTCAGAAGCATGTCAAGATTACGGGTCTCGTGAGGAGGAGTCTAAACTAGAGGACTAGTCCTAGGCAGACTTTCCCCACCTAGTGTCCTTCTTTCTCTATCTTTCTCCAAGATTCTCAACAGAATGGAGAGTTGGTAAGGGTGCTGGACCCTGGAAGCACATAATTGATGTTAACTACACTTATTTGCCTATATTATTGTCAAAGACCCAACCCATAAACTTGCATATGGACCAGTGTGGAGTTTATCAATGTTTCACTAGGGAGGTTTTGCTTGGTTGGAGACTTTGAGGAATGCACAGAACTTAAACTCTGGTATTAAATATAATCTGTTAAGGCAAGTAGCTGCCACATTTACCCTGGAGGTAAATGGCAAGCATTTAACAATGTTCCAATGTTTTTCAGCCAGAAGTGGATATTTGGACTTCACACTATTAAATCCTCCTTGCATTTGTGAAACAGCGCATGTAGATATAAATGATGATGCCCTCCCTGCATGTGCACAACTGTTAAAGTGGTGCTGGGCACTGGTACTGCACAATATTGTCATCTTGCTACAAACAATAGTTATTCATCAGTGGATTGTCTTTGGTGATGGTCTCATGTGCCATGTTTATCTGAATTCTATCTCACAATGGAACAGTCCTACTTTGTTGGGTTTGAAGGTTTGTTTTAACATATTTGAAAATGTTAGGCCCTATGGGACAGAGATCAAAAGCATATCATGGGCCCCTGTTACCGGCTTTGTATATTTCAGACTTCTGTAGGATATTTCTTCCCTCCAGGCCACTACAATTTCATTTGCAGTCTTATGTATTTCTCTGAGTTGTAGCGTGGAGATTAGCTTACTGCAAACATGTATCTTTCATTCGGGGCACTGACTAAGGGACAGCCCCGGGTTTCGTGTTGGGGTTCACATTACTTTTACTGCATATTGCTTACATAGCTTTGTATCTATTTATGCTAATCACACATAAACAGAGCGCACAAGAAACAGGCCAGCCCTGAACTAAATCTTACATGTAATTTATATGCAGTTGAGACTCTCAGTTCAGCACACAGTCTTCACGATGAAAATAACAAACCAATGTAACAACTGAGCATGAAAAAAAATGAAAACCACAAATTGTAATCTCACATGTTTTAATGGAGTGAAAGCATTCTCTATTTTTCAGACAACAACAGGGATGCAAGCATACTTTATAGCCATTGCTCTCCCTGCAATAAAGTTCTTTCTATCTTAGCAATTTTACTTACACTTTACCGTTTGACTTGAAAAACATGTGCTATCTGTAGCCTTGAAAAGTATCATCTATTTTGGCAGGGCTGCAGGCTTGCAGTTTGCATATGAAATTGGCCCCTTCCACATGGAATAAAACACATAAAACATAGCTTACTATGTTTGTATTATTTGTTTATTTATCAAACTTCTACACCTCCAAAAGCCAGGCCGGGAATCCTTCTAATAAATCACTGTGTTCATTATTATTATTACCGAAAGTTCATGCTCACCTCATCTACTAAAGGAAGTTAGCTCGCATTGGAGTTGCTCTGCCCACTTCAGCAGTCTTTCTGTCTCTCTGTCCGCCTCACTGGAGCAGCCTCTCTCTCTCACACCCCTCCACTCACTGGCTCAGCTATCAACATTGCAGCTTTCAGCACACACTGTCTCAGCTAGGCCCCAGAGTGCTTCTTCTTCTTTGTTCTCAGGTTTCCTCTTCTTCTGCTCTCTCCTGGCAACCAAAAGCCCATCTTTTCTCTCTCTCCACCTTTTTAAAACCCTCTCTCTGCCAGCCCATTCAAGCTAAATCTTCCTACAGATGGTATATGATCTCCCAGCCCCTGTCAGTGATGTCATAAATCAATCAAACACCTCCTCTGGCATGACCAAGCCTTCTGGAAACTTCCAGAAGTCCCTATTCTTTTTCACTGTCACCCTTGACGAGAGTTTGGTTCAATGGGCCCAAAGTAGATAGTTGCAATATTTTCCTTCCAGTTTCCTGTGCTAGTAGCTCAAACACTACTGTTTTAAACAGAGTGATTCTTCAAATTCCTCATCCTCATCCGCATCGCAAAAGCAGTTTTAATTCCTGCATTGTATTACTCAACAGCACTGCAGAGTCTGTGCCTTCAGTCCCATTTACACCCCCCAGTTTGCACCCTAAGTGTGCACCCTTTCTAATCACTAATTATGTTAAGGGGTTAGAAGTTAATGATTAGTATGTAAGGGATTAGAGGGGATTAGTGTGGTTTAGTCCGTATACACTATGCTTATGCCATTCTATCTGATGCTATGTAACCAATTCAAGCTATCCTTTCTTTGGTTTGTATGAATTCACAAAACTGTCTCACATCAGCACTAAGGCACACACACACATGCTGAAGTACCCACCAGCAACAACTGCACACTGACATCCACTTTCGACAGGCGTCTGGGTTGCTAGTGAAATTCATGGCCTAGTTGAAATTCACTCAACCTGTATCTGTTACACTTCATGCCACACCTACTGATCTAAAATGCTAGATGTATTTAATCATCCAGCAGATTCTAACAGATCCCAAAATAATAGTCATGTGATTACTAGACCTTAAAGACGTTAGCTTGCATTTTCTTTGAGAAGGGCCTACAAAGTCATGCCTATAAATGTAAAATGCAATGAACATCTGAAAAAGTAAAATCTATTGGCTTAGGCTGTGTTTCTTTTTAATTATTTTACATGCAATGCAAAAGAAAATATGTAGGAATAGCACATTTGGACAATTCCCTCATGCAACTTGTGTGGGCCGGTATCATAGGCTCATGCATATGAGCCAACATTTTTCACCTATCCTAGTAACATGTTTTATATTAAACACTAGTGAAGGCCTACATTGTGTGTTTGTTTCATTTTTCACTTCACTGATTCAGCTTGTTGCTGCTGACCATGGTTTGTCAGTGTAATTAACAGAGTAACTTGTTGCTTTTCTTACAAAAACAGGCAATCAACTCTTGCCACCACAGCTCATCTAGCCCAGCCAATGTTGGAATGTTGATTCGCAAAATAATTCAATTTACATCTGATTGTGAGTACTGACTGCTCATCCAAATACAGCTGCTAACAGCTGCCAGTAGATCCAGTAATGAGGATTTCCCTCTTGTGTGCTCTGACAGATTGACCTTGTCCACTGTGTCCTGGCACCCACCAGCACCAGATATTCAATTGGCACTAGCATGGCACTTGGCAGATGTCATCCAACAACACACTCACCCTCATCTGGCCCCGCTCCAGTTTGTGGCTTTGACTGAGTTCTGATTCCTACTCTGTATGCCAAAATGTTAAAGGTTCGTGACCCCCCCCCCCCCACCCACACACACAGAAACAAACACACACAGGCAGGTGCAGCATACCTCTCAACTTCCCCTCATTTGCATGAATCCATAAACCATGAAACTGTTTCCCCAATGTCTTCCAACGATATTAGCTTTAATGACCTCACCCACAAAATACCTCTGACCACTTCCATTAGAGATTCTAACAGTTCTGGAGCTCTGAGCCCAGAAATTGTTTTAGGTTGGCTGTACCCAATAGGTTATCTATGAATACTTAGAAGATTGCATGTGTGTGTGTTTGTGTGTGTTGCAAACACCTGATCTCAGCTCCTGTTCAGGCCATCATGTCATGATTTCCCTGCACTAACACCAAACACAGACACATGATATGCTTTTATTTAGATGTTATACTGAAATTATAAACTTGATCAACTGTCTCTCAATAAAAAAGCAATGCACATACTCGGGACCTATGTACTGGTGTTGACAATTGTGTGTCACCTTGATGTAGTGGCACTATTTGGTATTACCCAAATTGACCTTTTACAATTGACCTTTGGCACAATTGACCTAATTATAGTGGTCCTAATTGACCTTTTGCACAATTGACCTTTATATTATTTTAGTTATTTTATATATGTATTGTGTTGGTTTTGGATTATAAATGATATAAGGGGATTGGGTGGAGGAGAGTGGGGGTTTTTGGATTGGTTAGAGGGTTGCAGGGGTTTCCCCCCGCGTATATGTCCTAATTGACCTTCTAAATTAGGTCAATTTTCCTGAGGTCAATTCTCCTGAGGTCAATTGTGAAAGGCCAATCAGTATACAACCCACTATTTTTGGTGATTGCTCGTCGACTGCTCCTGCTTGGCTAGTGTGTATTCATTTAAAATATACTGTTGGCTAGAAGCACCGATAATGCAGGAACATTGAAGGGGACGCTGTCTTTGATGAGTACTGAAATGACTCCATGCATTTAGTTGTCAAGTCCATTTTTGAATTTCTTTGGAACCCCATACATTTGGCATCACTACTTTTAGTCAGTATGAAATCTCCCATTTGCATCTTATTTTTACAATAAAAAATATCTTTTGAGGGGTATGGGCATTATATCTTGTATAGTGAACTAATGGTAATTGATCAGTGTGAATTCATTAAAATGCACAATTTCAAACAACATGTTCTAAAGATTCCTTGGAGGAACACCGCAAACCCAATTACATTCTTCAATTCTATTCAGTGTTGTCTGCTTTACTGAATAATATTATATTTGAATTTGTCCATTGTACATACATATTAAAAACTAAAAAAGACAATATAATTATAGAAACAATATTCTCAATAAAGCAAGATCAAATCAAAACTCAGCAGATTAAAAATGTATTTAACTTAATTTTTAAGCATGTTGGAAAGACATTTTCACATCTTCATGAATATTTATTAAAAAAGAAACTACTATTTATATTTTGTTTAGAAGAACCTTTTTTGTTGGGACAAATGAAGCGAAGCAGGGAGAGGAATCTGATGAGGTGATGTCTGTTCAGGCGGATTACAGTGGTCTAGATTTACAGGTGGACAAGGAAAGAGGGGATTGGAGAGTTCCTGAACCTTGCGGTGCTGATGCACAGAGACAATTAGCATCTTCCAGTAGATGACGCTGATGAAGACGCTGTTGGTGGGATTGATGGTTATGATGATGATGATGTTGCTGGATATGATAGTAAGAACGGTGGTGACACAGAGTTGGTGGAGGAGTCTGAGCTGGTCTCACAGCCAGTACTGCAGGGCACTGGAGGATGAGAAACATTAATGTAGGGTTCAGGAGGAGGAATGAAACCCAGTGAGAAAGGCCCAGGGCTTCCACCAGACTACAGGGGTTGAAGGAAGACATAGCCCACCCCCTTGCCATCATCCTCCTCTTTGCCCAGGAATTACTTTATAGTGTCTTATGGGTTTTCAGCAGGGGAGGCTGAATCTGTGCAGTGTTTCTTATGCATAAGCCCAAAGACCGTTAGCAGGGGGAGGATCTCTGCCACCCATTCACTTAGTGCCATGACCCTCCTGAATCATCTGCAGCACTGACACTGGAATACGGACAAGTTCACCCACCACAAGCCCATGCCAAGAATTATGATGAAACTGCAGTCCGGACCTTTCCTGGGAAAAGCAGAATGGCAACACCGTTGCAAGCCTGTCTTGTCCATGCAATGAATAATTCCTGCTCATGTAGTGACACGGTGGGGCCTACACACAAAGGTACCAGGCCAATTTGCAAATGCTATTCCATGGTGAGTGGAATACAGGGTCAATGTCTGAAAGTGCAGGACCATAGACAACATTGTCTGGAAAATTGGGACATTATTTCTACTGTGCAGACATATCTTCAACTGGAGGCTATATAGGGCGACAATTGCCAGTGCTGAGCATTATTTTGTGAAGCTCCACCCTGAGCACATTTAAAAATGCTATGAAGAGTCTTACTTAAATAATGTTTGATTTTTTTTCATGACAGGCTATTTATTTTGTTCTCATTTTTTCCATTGTTGCCTTAAAAAAATTACAACAAATTACAAAAGATACACATTTGAAGAAATAAAAACTAAAAGAATCCAAACAAATCAGATGTTGAACTGTGTTATAGTGGTAATGTTTGTGTGTTCATGAATTAATATTACAGTGAGGGTCGAAACTTGAAAAGCATGTGCACAAATCAGGGTGAAATTAATTTGGATAGGAATGGAATCATGTGATGCTCACTGAGACTTTGTATGGTCTCCCAATACTCTTTTAGATTGGCAGTGCACCATGCACTTGTCATCAGAGAGACCTGGTAAATAAGGGTTGTTATCTTTCCTAAAACAGAAAACACTAATCGATAAGGACTTTTTCAAGGAGATTCAGTAAAGATGCTTTGCACATGAGAGTGGTTTATCAAACAACTTCTCTCGATTCATGCTGATGTCTCCTGAGAGAGATTTAAACATTCATGGGATGATTTCTAAAATCCAACCACTGATTTCTCGGGACCAAGAAAAACTGTCGTACTGTGAGTATGAGGTGCCAGACATCCGAGAGAAGATAAAAAAAAAATGTAATAGATCCAGAGCTCCCGGTCCTGATAGACTTTCTAACATAATGCTATTAGAACACCCAGATGAATGGTCAATGTTCATACAAGCAGTCTTTAAGAACATCTTGGTACAAAGAAAAATCCCAGACTCGTGGAAGATGGCCATAGTAGTTCCCATTTACAAAAAGGGTGACAAGACCAAACCATAAACATTACAGACCTATTGCGTTACTTGACACAATAGGAAACATTTTTGGGTCCCTTCTACTGCCGAAATTTGTAGACTGCACAGGGCTTGTGGACGCAATAGATCCTTTTGAAACTGGATTTGTTAAATCAGTGGGAACATCGGTAAATATTATGCTACTTAGAATACTCAAAAGCAAATCACATCAAGGAAGGGGGAAGATCGTTATTGTGTTTGTGAACCTTGTCCAAGCCTTCGATCGGGTGAATCGTGAACTGTTTTGGGCAAAACTGGAGGAGAGAAAATGTCCAAGTGACATACTGGAGACTTTAATTGCCCTCTACACTGACACAAAGATCAGAGTTCACCTAAACCGTGCAGGCCTACTCTCATCTGTTATCCATACAGCACAAGGGGTAAAGCAGGGGTGTCCCAAGGCTCGGGCAATCTATACATTTTTTCTATCAGATATTCAGTGATTTGAACCTGATCTGAGAACCTTTCCACCAACAATCGGGGAGGAGAAGATCACGCGAATACTATATGCAGATGATCTCATTTTAATAGACCAAACCAAAATAGGTCTACAAAGGCAATTGTACAGTTTACAGTGATATGTTCACCTCAACCAGCTTGAGATTAACCAATCAAAAACAAAAATAATCTGCTTCCAACAAGGACCATCGAAAAAAGAATTCTTCACTTGGATGTGTCATGGTCATGAAGTCAGGGGCACAGGCATGCAAAGGTCAAATGCACAGGAGACCTTTGGTTCCAGGCTCATGAACAAAAGTAAACAAGAACATCCATTTAACACCAAAAAGCTTTTATTATGGACATAGCACTTCAGATGCATTAACCTTATACATTTCAACCATTAAGCAGGATGCATTAACCTTGAACATTCCATCCATTAAGCAGCCCCAAGTGTATTCTTGGGTGTGCCTGCTAATGGATTGCCTTCGCACATGCTCACTCTCTAGGAGTGGCAGGGTGTGGCTGGTAAGCCAGCCCTAATGGGTGTGCCCACGATCTCAGCTATATAAACTGCCCTGATCCTCAAGACAGACCCTTTGCATTGTTCTGCACTTGCAAGCAGCGTAACGCTCACCGTCGCCTGTGGTTAGATTTACCTTTGAAGATCCTGCTTCCTGGACATCCTGCTTCCTGCCAGCATACTTCCCAATTGGGGGAAGCTGTTCTTACCTGTACATCACTTCGGTATACCTTGTATTAATCTTTACACTTTCCGGAACGCCAAAATCTTAATCTTGGCACTGCAGCACGACATGCTCCATCGCCAACAGCAACGCCTGCAAGGAAAAACAGAAGACAAGGCTAGACATCGAAAAAACAGTCGGTTTAAGGTTGTGCTTCACCATACTTCGCGCTTTTCCTTAAACCATCACTTACCTGCTGTCGAACATTGCGGTAGCATCCATCTTCCATCTGGCCACATCTCGCGTCTCACAGCTGCATTGTGGCTACATTTCCATCTAAGGGAAGAAAACAGAAGAGAGACATTATTGCGGGCATAAATAGGAGCAACATATAGAGACATTAAACAGAACAAACAGCATCACAAGAGCTCAAGAAAGACTTATCAATCATAAGGAGAAGCATAGTCGCAGCTGGACTGGACTAATCCTTATCAGGGAGCAGTGAAGGATCTAGATCCCATTCGACGCGCCCCTGCCAGAAGTAGCAGGACAGAGAGCTTATCTTCCATAATTCACAGGTGAGCTTTATGGGCCAGCGCATGCTCACAGAAACCGTACTTTCGGGTGAAGGGTTCGAGAGGTACAACAATCACTCTTATCTCCACGCAGGAGCACTATCACCACGTACAACCGCTCACAGCTTTTCTACTGAGGGACAGGCCTGAAGGGGGTGATTCAAGTTCAGGGAGGGCTGCAACCTTGCCCCAATGCCTCCGCAGAGACCAGGTGAGCGTAACAGGATGTTGGGGACAAAAACAATAGAAAAGGTTGAGATTTTCAAGTACTTGGGAATCACGGTGAACTACAGCCGCACTGATACTGCGCTGCTTGACTCTCTACTGAATAAAGCGAAGACTTTGGCAATCCAAACCAAACTTGTGGACATCAAATTTGGACGCTTCTCTCTGGTAGCGGCCTTAAACTTTTTTAAGGGAATGGTGGTGCCCTCACTTGCATACGGCATGGAGGCAACCCTGGCCATGCCCGAAATGATATGGCTATGCCTGGAGGCCGTCATCTGGAAAAAAGTTCTTAATTTGCCAAATTCAACTTCTATGGCAATAATTTGCAGATAATTGAGTCTTATATCTCTTAAAACATCTGTTGAATGGAAAAGACTTATTTCGACAAATCCTTTGGTCCTGAGGATCATAAACCAGGAGATAATTAAAGGGTCCTCATTCCAGTTGACACAATGGGTTAGTAATAACAAGAAGAAACTGGATGACTTGGCCTTCTCAGAAGACGATTTAAGAACAAACCCCATGAAAGTAAAAAGTAAACTCCTAGAATTGCACTGGATAACTATCCTAAAAAGGGTTGGAGCCTGCAAACTCGTTGGAGACATACCAACATCACTCAAAAAGCTGAATCAAGTATGTCCATACCTGTTAAAGTTTCCAAACAGATCATATAGAGCAGTGGTCGAAGTGTAAAAAAAAAAGTAGTGGAACTATGTTCCCTGCTGGTCTGCCCCATTCCCCACAAACCCCATCCCTGCACCCTCTCACACACACAATCCAAACCCCCAAACAAACACACCTGCTATTTATGAGAATGTGCAGTGCAGTGCACTGAAGTGCAAGCTTCAACTTCTTCGTACACTCTTGAACTAAACCATTCCAGAACAGGTGCTTTTAAAAATAAAAGTATAGGAACAGTGAAACGCCCACTCCGACCTCTGATATAGTGTAACTTTTATGCAAATACGCTTCAACTTGATGGAAACAAATGAGATCAAGGCAATCCGAGGCACGGACCGATCCCACGGGTGCAGGTTCTATCTGGATGAAGTTAAAGTAGAAGAAATTTGCCACGTGATGACGAGCTGCCCGGGACTGACTGATCAACGGGACCTCCTCCTTAAGCCACTTTTCCAAAACAACACAACTATGGAAAAGGACTGCTGATGGCCGGCATTGATGAGCGGTGGCCTTATTTATCCAGAGGATCTTTCCTTCTGCAATTGTAACAAAACCATGAAAGAAGCATGGACGCCCATTGGGAGACGGTGATAGGGTTGATGAGCACAGACTGGAATTTAAGCACTGTTTCTGTTCCTTTTCTCTTTTAATGAGGACAAAAGATAACTGGAGAAGAAATTCATTAACTTGCGTACTTTTTGTAAAAATTGCGAAGCAATTAAATCAAACAAAAAAAGAAATAGATGGTGTGCCCCCAAACCTATGAGAGAAGAGAGACATACAAATTGAGTGCATACCCCCACCTCTTCAAGAAAGGAGAGGCTTCTATGTTCAGTACATGCCAAAGCATTAGAGGAGAGACATGCAAAAGTAGGGTGTTCACCCACCTCTGCGAGAGAGGGAGAGACATACAAATGTAGTGTGTATGTCCTACACTTCAAGAGGATAGATCTAAATATCTAGTGAGTGCCCCATTCCTGTGAGAGAGAAACCATATACAAATTCAGTGTGTGCTCCCACCCATGGGAGAGAAGTACAAACATAATGCATACTTTCACCCCTGTGAAAGAGGAGATGTACCAAACTGTGCAGGTTCCCCCACTTAAACATTAAAAAGGGGATTACAAAAGTGATGCCAAGTGATACTTAATGTTTTCTTTCATGTGTTTATTGTTGCTGTTCTAAAACTTTATTTCGACCATAAGATCATAAAAACTATGATAAAATAATATGTCATTCAATTCAAATTTCACACAATTAAATAGACTAAGAACCAAGAAATGTAACGTTCTGATGGAAAATAAATATTGGTCAGATAAACTTGTTCGCACATGTGCCCACCATAAAAATAACATAGCCACAGAAAAAAGAAGCAAATGACAATTCGAAAAAGGAGGATAGCATTGCTCTTATAATGCAATCAACTATAAACAAGATTCACCCATCCAAAACAAACTGTCTCAGTAATAAAACAACCCAGTAGCATTACTAAGCTAAGCCCTTTGTACACATTCCTGGAGCTCATAGAGCAGTATACTTCATTACTTACATGCAGTGTCCTCTATGTAATGGTGAGCAATGTCCTATGCCATAATCACAGTGACAATTGTATCCTCCTAGATCTAACACACCAAGCCCATCTTAAGTATTTACAGGTTGCAAATACTGCTGGAGTATCCGCAGAATTGAGACAGGCTGCAATTGCATCGACCACTCGCCTGCAGTTCCGCAAGCCCCAGAGTGGGTTTAAAAAGCGTTTTCTTAAAGGCAGGGTGGCTGGACTCGGCACCAAAATATGAACTAGATCCTCAATGGCATTAAGACACAAAGGGCATGAGGTGGAGGCCTCATTACACCAGGTGTGTGTTACAGATGCTTTCGGAAGTATACCGAATCAAAGGTTTATGAACGAGGATCCTTTGTGCTTCGGATTCACAAAGTTGAGATAATCCTCATAACCTACAGATGATTTAATATTTAGGTAAAGCGCCAACAGCTGGGAATCAACCACCTTCCCAACTACATCATTCTGGTATTTGCCAAATGCAGCATGCTTCACAATTTCTTTTTTGAGCTTGGGTTAGTCCAAAAAGCCAGAATATCACGGGCCTTCAAACACTTCTTCACATGCACGACCCAATTTAAGGACATACTGACATGCTGCTCAATAACTTCAACAAAAGTTTCCCTGTACTTGACAAGATTTGCACTGCACCACAGTCGAACCCAGTTCAGTGATGTTCGAAGCAAGGACAACAATTCAATCCCAGGTAAGCCTGTCTCCAAACAACACTAGCAGATTGAAGATACTGGTGGAAAAGCCAAGAATGTTCTTCAAATACAGAGAGTGGAGTTTGGACTGACCACACAGTTCTACCTCATATATAGCAGCCTGCCTCGCTTGGGGCATGTAGGCCTCCAGGGATACTCGAACCCCCCCATTACCATGTTCATCTGTAAACTTGCCCAGGGCACCTCCATGCCTAGCTAAGGTGTTCCTAGCCTTTTCCAGTTGCATTAACCAACTGCAAGAGGCTATCACCCTAATCCCCAAATAGTCATAAAAAGCAACCTACTCCACTCCCCTTTCCTCCAGGGTAAAAGTGAAGCATCTGCCCTTTTTCCTTCGATTGGTGCTGAAAACCATTGATTTTGTCTTTGTCATGTTCAGCACCAATCCATTAATTTTCCAGAAGTTAAGAAGCACATCCAATTGCCTTCGGGCGCCAACAGGGGTTAAATATAATAAAATCACATCATCTGCACACATCAGAACTGGAATTTGTTACCAGCTAGCAATGCTGTGTCTGACTGTATAGCAAGCATTTCTTTAATAACCCCCTTGATAAAAATACAGAACAGCAAAGATGCAAAGATGCCAAGACGCACCCTTGTCGCATATCCTTTTTAACCTTGATCCTTGAAACCCTACCATTGGTGATGTCATCTTTGATGTCCTGGGTGTTAGTCTTAGCAGTGCACAGTGGTGGCACCAGGTATGGTTGCTTCTATTACCATAACTGGTGAATTTCTGGGGTCTTTGGGTTTTACATGTAACTATAACGTCCCTTTAACAAAGTTTTTTCATTGAATTTCATAGGTTTTTATTAGTCCAACTTAACCATAACGTCCCTTTAACAAAGTTTTTTCATTGAAACTACTTTATATTTCTCAGTAAAGTACATAGATGAAACAAGATTTTCCAAAATTTCCATTTGCATTTTGTGTTATGCTAATGGGAATATTGTGGCGTTTATCTCCCATTTCAGGGACTGGAACAGTGGATACCGGCCTAGCAGCCCAAGTTATCACCCAAGCGAAGCAAGGGTGGATAACGAATTCTCCGGACCATTATCCCCCATTCCAGCCCCTGTAATGTGGGATGAAGGCCATCAGCACAGTAGGTTCCCAATGCGGAAACCCGGGGTGCTAAAAAAAAATGTCTTCCTACACTTTCCAAGATGGCCACCATGCAAAGGAAAGGCGAGGTTCTGTACAGGGCTCTTCTTCGCTTTCCATGGCAGCCTGCAGAAGGCGAATAGAGAATCCTATTACCATATTACCATGCACACATTTTTCTTCCCTTTGAAACCTATCCCAATTTCGATTAACTTTACCACAAAGTCAGTCCCAGGTGGACATGGCCACTTTAACCCCATGTGTTGTCCCTCGTGGTCATGGCCAGTAACCAGATTGTCCAGGTCATGATCTATTCCATAACCCGGACAATCTTGCCACTGCCCATGGTCATAGGCTATACCTTAGTCACCAAAGGTATATCACCATTTTTTGTACCAACATTATGACACTTGTCAAAAAATAAAACACGGGCACATTTGCAAAACCATGCTTTCATGTCCTTGCCAATGTTCCTTACACAAGTTTGCTGGAAATCCACCCACATTCAATTTTTTCAAAAGTGTCAAATGTATGCACATACAATAGTCATTCAACGTAGGCCCCACTTGACAAAATCTATTCTGACTTTACAAAAACATTTACATCTAGATGTATAATCTTTTTATAAACCTTTGTGTAGATTTCACAAATCGCACCACATTTATAAGCCTTTGTATATTTTGGAACCCCCCCCCTAATTTTGCCTCCTCTTGACAAAATCCCACCAAACTTTACAACAACATGTATATGTAGATCTATTATCAGTTTGCCAAAGTAAATATAGATTTGTCAAATGGCACCTCATTCATAAGCCTTATCGTTATTTTGGGACCCCCCCTTTCATTTTGCTCCCTCTTCAGAAAATCCCACCAAACTTCGCAAAAAACATTTACCTATAGATCTGTTATCAGTTGACCAAATTAAGTGTAGATTCGTCAAATGGCACCTCACTTATAAGTCTTTACATTATTTTGGGACCCGTCCTCTAATTTTGGCACCTCTTCACAGCATCCCACCAAACTTTTCAAAGTCATTCGGAATTAGGTTGGAAATAGAATTGCAAAATGTCGTGCAGTTTCATTAAAGGAGTAGTGCACTCAAAAAGTATTATTGTCTCAAGCCTTCGGGCATGTTTATTTAAGCATACGTTGATCAACCGTAAAAACTTTTCCTATGCACCTTACTGCGGTTTTTCTCACTTTTACATATACAAAATTAGGTAGCAGGGCGTGGCCATTTTGTGCTAATCTTATCCGTTGCTGCATCGCCTTAAGCTCAAGTGTCCTTTCGGAACTAAATCATAGTCCCTGCCCCAGAAGCTGACATCACCATTCCTAACAATATCCACTGCCTATATCTGTGACGCTACTGTGCATCGTAGCCAAACACAGCCAATCGTCATTTACGTCCAGACGTCAGTTGATGCAAAACCCGAAATATCAACACACATCCTTTCACAGCACAGCATGTCCCAATTCTGAATACAAAACACTATCTTTAAAGGAAACTGCAATACTCTGCAATTTAAAATGTGCTTTTATTTCACAATAAACGCTGCGATAACATCCGCCAATTACGATATTACCATACCATCTTTTTGTCAGTAGTTGAAGACTGCTGACTTGGTGGAAGAAGGTTGCTTTGTTTCTGGTGTGTTATGTAAATTTTAATAAACATGTTACCCCTGGCTTCATGTACTTTATTTGCTTACACGGTTGAGTTTGTCTGTAAAAGTGTCACTAACATTCTGTTTAAAATATCTACTCACGTTTAACTGCAAAGTGTACAGAAGCGTGCTCGCCATACTTGTCTGTGTTGGTTCTGCTAACTGAACCTGATCATAAAAGTACTTGACGGCCTGTGTAGCGAGGCATCTGTGACATGGTTGCCCGTATCAGTTTCCACTGAATAATCAAATACTTAATGGGAATGGAAACGATTACGTGATGAACAGCAGGGTGCTGCTTGGTCTGGTGGTATGCGTAGAAATCGACCTTGTGGGGAGGACGGGGCAATAGACCATTTCACCAGGTCTGCAATGTCCCGGAAGTGGACTTAATGGTGGGTTTGGCGGGATGTTTGTGCCTCATGTAGTTGCTTACACTTAGATATGGTGAAGTGTGTAGTAATCATGTGGCGCATCAAGGAATACCTTAATGTAAATGCATTTGTGTTGATTAGGTGACATCCTTCCTCCCAAAGGTAATTTTGTACGTGTCGTTATTGTAACACAGTGTGTTTTCAACCTTTTGGTTCTTGGTAGTTTGACTTACGACTCTTAAATGTCCTGGCTAGGGCTGTTTGGAGGTCTGGTGAACCAAACGCAGTCCCACACTCTTGATATCATGTGTTTCTTATGATTTTTCATGGCCCTATGATGGGTGTTTCAAACACTTACACGCCTAATGACTGGCGGATCCCCCCTTTTTCCCCCCTCCCGTTTGTACGGCCTGGTATTTTCCCTCCTAGTTTACTCCTTATCCAAGCCTACCCTTAACTCGCAAGTTCTTTTCCATGCTTAACATTGCTAGCCGTATTTGTGGACATCACTATCCCACACCTTTCATTTTGGCTGTGCGTAGCTTTCTCTGGTGAAAGCAAGACCTGTAGTGGGCAGAGGCATTGTCATAGAACCGAGGACTGCAGCATGGATATACACAACACACGGTTGTGTGGTCATGTGCAGCACTGCGCATTGAGGCCATACACATGGGGAAAGGGAGCTATATAAATCACGATTACAATGTGACATCCATCTGGCAGCGTGAATTTCTTGTGGTCGGGACTTCCCTCTTCATGCCATGGGAAGAGAAGAATAAACAGATGTTATTGTTTATAAGCCGTGTAGTGCTCTCTCCAACTCCTATCTGTTACCTTGCCATTTGCTAAGTGGCACAGTTCATGAGCATTTCATAGCGATCTCTAAAACATATAATGTCCAATTTGTAAGTGGTGCCTGATTTCTGTGAGGGCACTGGCAAATGTCTAAAGGAGTTAAACAAACCACTTGTTACCTGAACAATTGGCAATCAACTCTTGAGCATGGACTTGGCTTTTAATACTGCTGTAAACTGGGCTATGAGGGCTATAGGAGCGTACTTACTGTAAACACACGTGTCAGTGTGTGGCTAACAATAATGCCTAATGAAAGGCACAATGTAGATCTTGTTTTGTAGCATTTTGAAAATCATTGGGGTCTTTACGGGGGTAAACCTTATCCACTAACACTAGTTGGTTTTCGTGTTCAGCGCATGGTGCCAGTTTTTTTTTTCTCCTCCCTGCCTTCCAATATATGTTTTTTACAAACTGTCTGCTGGCCCATAATGTATCGTCCTGAACTTTGCCCTCTGTGTCAAAATGTCTTGGTGACCTGCCAGGTGTTAAGCAACATTATTTTAATTATTTCTTCAATGACTTGGAACAGTAGCACCACTTTTTCTATGGCAGTGGTCTTCACACATTTTCTTTCATACATGTACCCCCTTCCTGGCCCCCAGAGCCTGCCCCTCGGTTCATAATTTTGATCTGTCGTATCCCTAACTGCCCATATAGGGCAGTGTTCTTCAAATTGGGGGCCCAAAGGAGAGAAGAAGGTAGATGGAACGGAGAAAGTGGGTGGGTGGAATGGGTGAAGTATGTGGGTGGAACGGGTGAAATATGTGGGTGGAACGGTTGAAGTGGGTGGAACGGATGAAGTGTGTGGACGAAACAGGTGAAATGGGTGGAACGGATGAAGTGTGTGGATGAAATGGGTGAAGTGGGTGGAACGGATGAAGTGTGTCGACGAAACGGGTGAAGTGTGTGGAACGGATGAAGTAGGTGGATGAACGGATGACGTATCTGGATGGAGCGGGTGAAACAGGGTGTATGGAACAAATCAAGTATGTGGATGGATGACGCATAGGGAACAGATAACGCGGGTAGAACAAATGAAAAGGGCAGCCCGGATGATGAAGGGATAACATGCATAGATTCGGATGAAGTGCATTGATCAGAAGGAATTCATAGAACTGATCGAACTGATAGTGTGCATAGAACTGAGAGAGTACATGCAACGGATGCAATGCACGGAACAGATGGAGGGCACAGAATGGACACTGTACAAAATAATTAAAGTGCATGGAACGATCTGAAGTGCATAAAATGGTTGGAGTGCATAGAACGGTTGGAGTGCATAGAATGGTTGGAGTACAAAAAACGGAGTGAATGGAATGGTGTAGAGTGAATGGAACGGTGTAGGAGTGCTTGAAATGGTCAGAATGCATGCAACGGTCGGAGTGCATGGAACGGTTGGAGTACATGGAACTATTTGAGTGTGCTTGATCACAAGCACCTATGCTAAACCACCTCATCACATCCCCACGCTTACTCTCTCCTTTCACCACCACTCAACTAGAACACAGTGATACTATGACACCATTCGGTATAACTGTTCTCATACCATCACTTGCCTCGTACTCCACATCATCCTAACTACACACAGCTGACTGCTCACCCTTCAGCCAAGCGTTCCCCTCAGGCCTAACGCAGCCAGAATCGTTCTGGACAACCTTCCAGAATGAACACATACTCTTGATCTCCGAACCACCACACCTACCGCTAAGAAGCAGCTATCACACGAATGCCACACCTGCTGCACACATATCTGGTGCTCACATGCACCTTATGACTCTCTCTCTCTCTCTCTCTCTCTCTCTCTGTCTCTCTCTCTCTCTCTCTCTCTCTCTCTCTCTACTGACTTGAACTTCGCTTCCCGAGGGCGTTCAACCTACCAGTGCCTTGAGATCATACCAATGGTACATAAGGCGCTATATAAATGCACAGTAACATAACAAAACATAACATAACATATTCAACCACATTTTTAGTTGCTTTCTTAGTTCTAAATACAGAAATGTTTATTGTGAGACACACAGTGTTACTTTGGGTATAAGCTCATTGGATGGAGGCACTGTGATTCGCAAGGCTTCAGCATCAGCTTGTTGCTATAGCTCAGCTGATTTCCATATTCAACAAAATGTTTTGTTGCTTTCTTTGTTCTCCATACAGAAATGTTTATCGTAAATCACACGTGTTCCTTTGGGTATAAGCTCTTTTAATAGAGGCACTGTGATTCGAAAGGCTTCGGCATCAGCTTATTGTTTCAACACTGTAAACAATGTCAAGGTACTCCTTATTGCCGGTACCATGAAAGGACATATGGGCCCAGGGCGATCATCCCAAAAGAGCGTTATGCTCATCCAACCATTGAGGTGTATCATCAACTGCCGGGTGAAGAAGCCATCAATTGGTATCTGGAAATTAAGACATTTGCAGTAGGGCAGGATGTGGCTGTGTAGAAAACATAACAGAAATATGTCTCAGTAGCCGTTCTTAATTCTGTTCTAATTGAACAATTACTTATGTACCATGTGACAACTAAGAATGAACACAAACGAGAAACAATGTAAACACAGAGAAATCAACGTGCAATGTTGGCGTCAACTATGTGATTGAGAGGTTAGTGCTATGCAGTGTGTTAAGCTCGCAATGGGAGGCCGATGCAGAAGTTGTCTGAAGAATTCGAATTACACAATAACAGTGGTGGTAAACCCGCCGCCACTGTTAATTCCGGACCAGCCGATCCCGACTCCTGCAGGCGGGCGGTGATGTTCCCGTCAGGTCTGCAGGTGGACGTGGAAACACCAGCACCATCACGAGATGGTGCCGGTGTTTCCACTGTCCCGTTCCCAATGAGTCCTATGGACTCAATGGGAATGGGGATTTACCGAATTCCACTTCCGGAATTCCCGGGACACCAGGGTCATAATGCCCTGGTATTTCCAGGAGTCACGGAGGCGGAATGGTAATACGAGTCCGGCGGTAACCAAGCAGTTTTACCACCTTGTTTACCGCCAGACTCGTAATGAGGCCCATCGGCAGCATTTTAACGTAACATTAGCCTAGAATTGGGCGTTAGTGGAACCTGTGCTAACACTGACGTGGACTCCATGTATTTCGCTGCTGGAAAGCCCACTTGCCATGGGACAAAGACAGGTACACACTGGTTGTTTTTGAATCTGCTCACCAATAATGAATTAATCGAGCCATTACTTATGCACCGTGTGACAACTAAGAGTGAACACAAACGAGAAACAATGCAAACACAGAGAAAACAACGTGCAATGTTGGCTTCAACTATGTGATTGAGAGGTTAGTGCTATGCAGTGTGCTAAGCACGCAATGGGAGGCTGATGCGAAAGTTGACTGAAGAATTTGAATAACACATAGACATCATTTTAAACGTAACAGTAGCCTAGAATTGGGCGTTAGTGGAACCTGTGCTAACACTGACGTGGACTCCCTGCATTTTGGTGCAGGACAGCCCACGTTCCATGGGACAAATACAACTACATACCGGTTGTTTTTGAGTCTGCTCAACAATTATAAATTCATCTACTGTAAAGCTTACATAATAATCGCCATTTCCATTCTCTTGGCGTAACGTGGTGTGTCTCTTCAGATCAACGATTTTTTATCAAATGAAATGAAACGTTGTCCAGTTTTAGAATGCTGACCCTTATGTTTGACGGTTTTACATACCTCATTCCATTCCTTTTTTTCCTTACCAATACTCCCTTTATTTCCAAGGACAGAAAACAATACAGACTTATGCCTAGCTTGCTTTTCGTTAATGGAAGCAACAAGTTTCCTCGGCAGGACTCCAGGGAGCAGACTGCTCAAGGCATTGACCTTCAGGTCCACAGACTACCTATTTGTCACAACTAGTCCCCTGCAAAGTGTTGTAATTCAAACAGTGTATTAGTTTTGCTTCCACTCATAAGGTCTTTAAAGAGCAGTACCCCTGTACTCTCCACCCCTGCAATAATTTGGAAATGGAATGTGTTTGATATAATACTTTACAGGGCGGCAGAGTTATCGGTATGCTAAATCTCTATGAAGACTTTATTCTTCTCAATGCCACTCTCCTACTCTCATTCCCTTATGGATGTATCCAATAATTATTATTATATTTTGTATTTAGGGGACCTTGCGCCTTCAGACCACAGCCCTGCTCCACCACAAAATCACCTCCCATATATCTAACATCACTGTCTTTCACAGTGAAAAACACCAGTTTTTTTGTGTCTTGCAGCCATATCCCATCCAATCCTCATGACCCCTCACCTACTTAGAGATTATATGATAAGTTTGACAAGTGCAATGTTGTGGTTTTAATATGTTTTTATTGCGCTGTCTGCAATTCCAAGATGACAGGCGTTTACAAAAATCTGACATGCTTTGTGCTTTTCACCATCCAATCAGCGGGCGCGTCTGATGTCCGCAGACACCACATTGCCTTCTAAGCCAATCGGAGGGTCCTGTCCGCGGAGCAAACAGGGAAGTGCTTCCGCTGAGCAGACATAGATATCACACATTTTTTGTTACCTACTTTTTGGTCGTTTTAAAACAAAATACTGGACTGATTTCCACCAAATTTACAAAAGCACGCTTACGGGACCAAGCCACCGCTCCTGCCACAAATTTGGTGAAAATCAGTCCAGCGGTTTGGACTGTAGGTGTGCGCAAAATTATTTTTCCATTCAGTCTAAGGGAAAAAAATTAATTTTGGGTCCCCCCTATAAGTTTACCCCCCCTTGACCAAACCTCACCAAACTTTGTAAAACAATTCAGAGTGGGCCATACACTTTTTTTCACAAGGTTTGGTGAGGATTCGTCCAGGGGGAACAAAGTTATAAGCCACCCTAAAAGTGCTCTTCCGATGGGTTTATCAACTTAACCATAACTACATGGCTGCTACCGCTGGTCATGTAATATATGAATATAATAAACTAAACCAAGCATTGCATCACACACCAAATCAGCCTGACACGAATGCCCACCAGCATGCCCACCAGCATTGATCGCCACCTTCAGCAATTGTTCCAGCAACTCCACTTGTTTTCCTGTACTAGAAAGAAATTCAGTTAATTGTGTGTGCATGTGCCCCTTCCATCAAGCTGGACCAGTGCTAACACCTCCTCCTTCCTGCAGCTCAAGCAGGTGGTTTATTGCATCACAAAGCCAATAAACATGACACCAATGCACACTGCCTTTGATCATCACCAACAACAATGTTTTCAACACGCCCTCCAAACTTGTTTCTGTTAACTTAAAAGAAATGTGTGTGAGTTCATACATCTTGTAAAAGTTCAGGAAGTTCAGCAGATTACGAATACAGTGAAACATCTGGTAGTTTAGGGTTTGGACGAATAATTCTGCCCAGGCTTCCTTCTCAGTAGCAAGGATAGAGATCATCAGCACAATACATAATATGATATCAAATGAAATGAGGCCTTAGCCATTTTCTTTGCTGATCAATACATCTTTCATATTATTATTATTGTTATTATTATTATGATTATTATTATGATTATTATGATTATGATTATTATTATTATTATTATTATTATTATTATTATTATGATATATATTGAGCGTGGACCTGGCTTTGAGAAGCAATGGAGCGTTTTGCAGAGTTATACAATAGTACAGATGCATAACAGAACACTTTTCGGAGATAACAACAGATATACAGCAGTGGTGGGTAACAGAGGGGGGCAGAGTAGGGGTACTTCTGTACTGGTTGGTGGTGAGGAGAGGGGCGGGCAGCATCTAGCGATTCAGGTGGCAAGAAGGGCGATGTGATGACTTAGGTGCTGAGGCGGAGAAATTCCTTAAAGAGGTGGCTCTTGAGTTCTTTTCTTTTTTTAAATTTGAATTTTATTGATTTTGAATCGTAGGGTGGCATAAACAGGTACACTTATGTTATTTTCACATTGTTAAATTAATACATTATCATTGTATTTCAATAAGTACCATGCTTATTTCGCTAAGTTTCTTTCCCTTCTACGTTGAGTTACTCTTTGCCCATTCCCCCTATCTCCCTAGACGGTCAGGCGTCATCTCAATTTTCATTGGCAGGAACTTGATATGTATTCAGTGTCAACTGGGACATTTGTTTCAATGTTGGCCGCATATGTTCATGTCGGGTGACAGGCCCCTTCACCTGAAGGTTGGTGGGTGTTGTGCAGCTCTGATGTAAATGTGTAGCTTTATGAGGGTTCAGGGTCTTCGGGTTGTCTTCGTATGTGGTTTGGGACATGTAATGAGGTGAATTCTCTCCATGTTTCTTTGTGGCGTGCTGCTTTTCCATGGAGAGCTGCTGTGATGTTTTGCATTGTATAAATATTTGTGGCAATGTTGATCCATTCTTTTTTTGTCGGGAGGCACAGGGATTTCCATTTAATGACTAGTCTGGCTCTTGCTGCTAATAGCAGCAGGGTTGCTAGCTTCCTTATCCTGAGTAATTTGTTGTCTTCTTCTTCTAGGCCAAATAGTGTCAGGAGGGAAGTTGGGTTTCTTTCAATGCCGTCTATTTGTTTGATCCATCCCAGCACCTCGTTCCAGTATGTGCAGGCTTTTGGACAGTCCCACCACATGTGCCAGTAGTTTGCAATCATTCCGCATTGTCTCCAGCATTTTGGCTGTTGGTTTGATACATTTTCCATAGTATGTGGGGTTCATACTGCCATCTATGGAGTAATTGTATTGCATGTAATTTATATTGTGCCGCTATTGATAATCGGGAGGGTGTTTTGCATATTGTGTCCCATGCGTGCTGGTCAAATTCTCTATTGAAGTCCTTTTCCCAATTTTCTTTAAGGTGAAGCCTCGAATTCTGCCCCTTACTGATCAGGGTGGTGTACATGCGTGATATTAGACCTTTATTCGCAGTGGTCGTGTCAAGGATTTTCTCGAAAGCAGTGAGTTCTCTGTGTATCTTGGTGCTCCATTCTCGTTTGGATAGGACATCTTTCAGGCGTAAGTAGAAGAAGATTGGAATTGGGTGCAGTTGGAGGGCTTCCTCCCATTCTGTAATTGGCATGAATTTGTCCTCTCTCCATAGCTGTCTGACCCTTTCAAGTCCTGCATCAAACCAGGCTTCATACCTGGGGTGTCCTGGAATTTCTTCTCTGACCCCCGGGGGCCCATAGGTAGCTTAGGGGGGACAGCCATGTGGTTACTCCCGTCATTCCATTTTCTTCCTTCCAAATATCCCATATTGTCCCCAGTATGGGGTGTTCTCGTAGTTTTCATGTGAGCTTTGGTCTGGGAACCCATAGCTATTCTGAAAGGGTCGTGGGGTCAGATTATCGTTGCCTAGTTGTACCCACTGAAGATCTTTTCTGTCTCTTAAGTGAGGGATGAGGACTCTTAGCTGGACCGCCTGTTAGTATTGCACTGTGTCGGGTAGGCCGACCCCCCCTTGGTCTTTAGGTAGTATGAGTGTTTCATAGGATATTCTGGGTTTCTTTCTGCCCACAGGAATCTAATTATCGCTCTTTTCACTTGATTGAAAAATTCATTTGGGATCTTCACAGGGAGAACTTGGAAGGGATATAAGAAGCGTGGGAGACTCACCATCTTAATGGCATTCAAGCATCCCATCCAAGAGATCGTGAGGAGTCGCCATTTTGTGATGTCCGCATGGAGTGCAGTGAGAAGTTGGGGAAAGTTGGCCTCGTATATGTCAGCAATGTCTCTCGTCAGATTAATGCCCAAATACCGGAGTGTCGGGCCCCGGATTGTTACGCCTAGTTGGTCAAATTCAGCTTTTTGATGTGCGGTGGGTTCCAGTAGTGGGAAGAGAATGGATTGGGTTCTGTTGATTTTGAAGCCTGATAGTGCTCTGTATTCTTCAATGAGTTGAATCGCTCGGGGGATTTATGTCATCGGGTTTTGTACATGGAGCAGGATGTTGTCGGCGTATAGGGCCAATTTGTATTCTCTTCTGTTTACATGCAAGCCCTCGACGCTCTCGTCGGTTCTGAGCATTTGGGCCAGTGGTTCCAGCGATAGCGCAAATGGTATTGTTGAGAGGGGGCATCCTTGCCTCGTGCCGCTGCTAAGTGGGAACCAGCGAGAGTACTCAGAGTTCACTGTTATAGATGCTTGAGGAGAGGTGTATACTGCTTTGATTCCTTGATGCAGTGTCGTACCGAGGCCTATTTTCTTTAATGTTGCTTCTAGGAAGTGCCATTCGACTCTATCAAACGCTTTCTCTGCATCAATTGCGAATAGTGCTGATGAATTTGTTGTTTTCTTAGCTTCATGTATAAGGTGGAGGGCCTTGCGGGTGGAGTCTGCTCCCTGTGTGCCAAGGATAAATCCAACCTGGTCGTTGTGGATTATGGAAGTCATGTGTGTTTCCACCCGTGCAGTTAGGACCCTCGTGTAGATTTTAGCATCTATGTTTAAGAGTGAAATGGGGCGATAGGATTCACACTGCTTGGGATCTTTGCCTTCTTTGGGGATCATGGTAATTAGTGATTAGGAGAAGGATTCAGGTGCGGAACCGGTTTGAAGGATGTGGTTAAAGAGCTCAACCATAAACGGGAGGAGGGCGTCAATAAAGGTTTTGTAGAACCCTGCTGTATAACCATCATTTCCTGGGGCTTTCCCTGTTGGGAGCCTTTTGATAGCGTCTTCTATTTCTTTACCAGTGATGGGGGCGTCGAGTGCTTCAACTGTTTCCTGGGGAATACTCGGGATAGTTATCCTGTTCATATATTCTGTGATTACCTCCTGATTTGGTCTGGCCTCAGAGGTATACTGTTTCTCATAAAAGTCGGCAAAGGCTTTGGGGATTCTGGTGGGATGATCTGCGTGGGGGTCTTTCTTGTTTTCCAATGCCGGTACTCATCTTTCTTTGCATTGTCCTCGGAGTCTGGCTGCTAGGAGTGCGTCCACTTTATACCCTTTCTCATAATGTTTCTGTTTTAAAAACTGGAGTTTGCGCACAATTTTATGGGTTTCCAATTGACGCAGTTCTTCTCTCTTGCTGGTAGCTTCCGCTCTTCTCTTTTCTCTCTCTGCGCCGACTGATTGGGCACTGCGATCCAGTTGTGCTATTTTGTTTCTGAGCTTATTTTCTATCAGATTACGCTCCCTTTTCTTTGCCATGCCTTCTTTGATTAGTATGCCTCTCCATGTGGCTTTCCATGCCTCCCATAACGTGTTTTTTGAGACTTTGTCTGTGTTATTTTGTTCGAAGTATTCGTCAATGTCCTTTGTCAGTTGTTCTCGGAATATCGGGTCCTTCCAGAGTGTCTCATTACAGTGCCATTTTGAGCTTCTGTGGGGGATTGCCATGCGAGAGAGAGTGACTGTGGCCATATTGTGGTCCGACCAGGTTATGGGGGATATGTGTGACGTGGATAATGCCTCCGTTAGAGCTGGTGTGAGCTATATGTAGTGGATCCTGGTATAGGTGGCGTGTGGCGCAGAGTAGAATCTATAACTTGTCTGCTGGGGGTTCATGTGGCACCATGCATCCTTGAGGTATTCATCATGTCCATCACATCTGAGCAACCAGCGTCAGGTGGGTTATTCGCATGTGGGTTGCCAGCTTGTCTGTCCAGTGTTGGGTCTGCCCACATATTGAAGTCACCTCCTAGTATCACTTTGCCTTCTGCTTCGATCATAACTTTGTGGATTATCTGTTGCAGGAATCTGGATTGTTCAGAGTTGGGGGCATATATAGAGGCAAGTGTGATGGTGGTGCCCTGTGTTTTGCCGACTAGCACAATTGCTCTGCCGCTTACTTCTGTCCAGGTTTTCAGCACTTCAAATTGGAGCCCTTTGTTGATCAGGATGCCGAGTGTTTAGTACCGATTTTGGCACACAGAACCTTTTGTTCGTCTCCTTTAATGTATCCGGTTTCCTGTAAGAAAAAAATGTTGAGTACCGCTCTTTTGAATTCCCTGGTAACTAAGGACCTCTTGGTAGGGGAATTCAGTTCCTTGATATTCAGCGTTCTGATTCTGATTGTGCCAAGCCTGTCGCTTACCGTATTGTTATTCTTGACCATTGGTACGTATTCTTCTTGCGTTCGCTGTGTCCCATGTTTTCCTTCTGGATGCCAAAGAGGTTCGAATGTTCTGTTGGATATGCCTGACCGTCTTGAGCTTCAGTGTTCTTTCCTCTCCACCCCCCTCCCTCCCCTCGGTGTTCTTCAGTCTAGCGCCCTTTCCCACCATCCTCGTTGTCCTTCTTTTCCCTTTCTGTCGAGGGCTTCCGTCTTGATTGGTGGAGTCCGGTTCAGACTGACTGAAAACTATCAGTCCAGTGTCGGACCACCAGTGGGAACCATTACATCATGGTCCTTATCACAAACACTATCACTTTAATGTTTTGAGTACCCCTCCCATCCCCCTCTCCCCTCCCAATGCTTAGAACACAACAATAACTTTTGTAAAAGGATATGCAGTGATACATGTAGTTACGTGGTCCATCGTCAGATGATTATTCCACTCCTCTCACCAGGGGGGTCTCGCCAAAGAGTCTGGCCCCATGTCGGAAAGGTCTGGGTCACCTTGTCATTGATTGTTACTCACGATGCATTTCCCGGATCCCCGTTTCTTGAGTACTGACCATTCTAAAGTTGCTTTCATTTATCGTTGTCCAGTGTGTTGTTGCCTTGCCTGTACTTTCTTGATCCCTTCACTCTTTTGGTACCTGTAGTTCGCAACGCATTCCATTCTGTGCAGGTTCTTCTCTGTCTCCATCTCTTGGACCTGTTCCTAGGAGTTCCACAATGCAGTCCCGGATCTCTTCTTCCGATTTTAGCTGTATCTTCTTGCTTCTGTGCTCGAATGTCAGAGGGAAGGGGTAGCCCCATCTATATCTGGTGCCTTGTTCTTTGAGCCATTTCGTCAGCGGGTTACTGAGTCATCTCAGTGCCAGGGTGAGCGAGGACAGGTCCTGGAAGATGGTTATTTGGGCACCTCCAAGGGTGAGGGGACCTCCGGACCTAGCTTTCTCCAGAATCCTTTCTCTGTCTTGGTAGCGATCGAATCTGGCAAGGACTGATTGTGGGTCTCCAGATGGACCTCCATCCCTGTGAATTCTCTCAGTTTTCGGCTCATCGATATCTTCGTCCGCTGTCCAGATTTTGATTATATCATGAATTGTTTTTTTGGGATCTTCTTCTGTTTCACCTTTGTGTTCCTGGATGCCGAAAAAGCGAAGGTTGCTTCTGCTTTCGCAATTTTCTAAATTGTCCATTTTTAGTCAGAATTCCTCCTCTCTCTTCTCAATTTCTCGTATTCTGAAGTCCATTCGAGTTTCGAGAGTATGGGTATGGAGGCTTGATTGTTCTCAACCCCTTCTAGTCTTTCTTCGACGTTGTCCATTCTCTGTATTATCGTATCTATTTTGCCACCCAGATTGGCTCTCATATTTTTTATCTCGTTCAGCACGGCTGCGATGTCGACTTTGGTGGCAGCCGCACCTATCTCTGAGGCCTCCATTATCGCTTTATTCTTGGTGTCTGAGGTCGGTATGAGTGGAGTGTAGGCGTATCGAGCCAATTTCACCTTAGCGTTCATCGGGTGACTGATGTGGCAGAGGAGGCACACGCCCTAAGTCGAGGGCCCTACCCTCTGCACTACAGTGTGCACGGGTGGCTTTAGAATGATTCCAGGTATTGGGCGGTGTTCAGAGCCGCATTGTTGCTAGGAGGCAGGTGGGGGGTGCGTAGGTCTCGTTGTTTTACCTTGGACACTGTTCGGCCCCTTGTAGTAGGGGGCTAGTTCTTCAGCCTTCTGAGTCCTAACTCATTAGTATGCCTTTGTCCTGCGGGAGTTGGGGGGAGGTTTTTATTCTGGGCAGACTTGTGTGTTTCTATGTGGTGGCTGCTTTATTTAAGGCCAGCTTCTCTTTCCCACTGTGGTGTGAGGCAATAGAGTGATCCACTGTGTTCTGAAAATGTTATGGGCTCATTAGTGGGGCCTTGTTTCGGGATGTATGGGTCATGAGATAGGTGGCCCTTCCCTTCTTTTGTCAGCTCACTCGCCTAGACCTGCAGCTGGGTGCGTGTTTTAGCTATTGGGCATATGTCTGCTCTTGCTGGTGGTATTGTTCCTTGTGGGGACTGTTCATTAGGGCATCCGTGGAGCTTTGATCAGCTGTGCAGGCTTGTGAAGTGCAGTCTTGTCATCACGTTATGGGGTGGGGCGCGCCGTGAAGCAGGCATGTAGGATCCTGGAATTCGGTTGCGCGTTACAGGGCTGGTGAATTCTGCCCTTGGAACTGTTATGGGCTTCAGTGGGTGTTCCAGCCCCTCTTTTCTCACCCACAGCCCATTGGGTGTTGCGGGCAGCTGGCCCCATGTTGGCACACCTTCCCGCAGGATCAGTGGTCTTCTGGCAGGGGGGCACTGCTCCAGAGTCTCCCGGGCCTCGTGCGGGGTTGGGGCGCCCTTCTGCGGGGCGCTTGGCCTTAATGTGTTGCGGCCTCACAGGCTCTGCTGCAACCTGGGTGATGGGGGGCCCACTTACCGCTTATTTCAAGTGTTAGTTTTATTCAGCCCCTACAGGGGATGGGTCGTGTGCGGGGAGAGTCGAAAAGGGTGTCACGTCCACCACTTGCCCGGGCGTCAGCTTCTCCGAGGATTCGCTTCAGGGTACTGCACAGTCTTCCTGGGACTTGGTTTCACTTTCGAGTGGTCCCGTGCTGGTCCCTCTTCAGAGACGGTTTTCGCCTCTTTGTCGAGTCTGATTTTGCTCGGGCTTTCTCCCGGGGGGTGAGGGGGTCTTTTGTCAGCTTCTCTGTAATTTTTTATCCGGGGGGTCACAAGACGGGGGCTCAAATCTCATTGTGGAGCTACGGACACAAAGCTCACACGGAGTTGGAGCTCATCCGCGCGCCCCCTGGTGGCCAACCCTTGAGTTCTTTTCGGAATTGTAGGAGCATGGGTGCAAGTCTGATGCTGACAGGGGGGAGGTTCCATAGTCTTGGAGCATAGGCAGAGAAGACTTGTTTTCTGGTCATTTCCTTTTTGCAGCGGCAGATATCAAGACTGCACATGTCCTGGCTTCGGGTGGTGTGCGGTATGCCAGAGTTGCTGAGTTTCTCTACAAGATAGCTGGGTGACTTGAGGACAACTGCCTTATAGATGATGCAGCAAGATTTGAAGGTTATTCATGTATGCAGTGGGAACCAGTGAAGGTTGATGAGGGCTGGGGTCATGTGGTTGTTTCTGCGTAGACCTTTGATGAGGCATTCAGCTGTGTGTAGGACACTTCCAAGGGGCACAAGGGAGGATGACAGGAGGCCTTTGAGGAGTGCATTGCCCCAATCCAGGTGGGATAGGACCGGTGCTTGAACAGTGGATCGGAAGCTGCCCTGAGGAAGGAAGGGCTTGACTTTTCGCAGGAGGGAGAGCTGATACCAGGCTGTCTGAGTTTCCTTAACTAAGTGTGTCTTGAAGGAGAGGTGTTTGTGAAGCCCTCAGAGTTCATGGTTGATAGCCAGGTCTGTATGACTGGGTGTTTGGTGTTGTTGGTGAGGTATAGGAATTCCATCTTGGGGGGGTTGAGTTTCAAGTATGCACTGGACATCCAAGACTGGATCAGTGAGAGGCAGGTTTTGAGCCTATGGATGTCCACGATGGAGTTGATCTTGAGGTACTGCTGTGTGCCATCGGTGCATTTTCGTGCCTTGGAACACGTTATATCATATAAATGCCGTATCATATCATATCATAAATGCCATATTATATCATATTCGTGGATGTGGATGTTGTGCTTGGCTAGGAGGGCTCTCAGCAGCTCCATGTACAGATCAAAGATCAATGGCGAGAGGATGGACCCCTGCAGGACTCCACAGGTGACGGGTACCATTGGCGATCTAGAGGAGTCCATCTCAACAAACTGCTGGTGGTTTGTGAGGTAGGACTTGAACCAGTGTAGGACAAGGTTGCTGATCCCCATGCGCCGATATAGGGTGTCCATAAGCGCCTGGTGGTCTACTGCGTTGAAAGTGGCTGAGAGGTCATGTGGTACCAGGATGCAGGGCTGGCCATCATCAAGGATGTTGAGTGCATCATCGGCCACCTGTATGGTTGTTGTCTCCATGCTGCATCTGGGTCTGAACCTGGACTGGTAGGTTTGGAGGAGATTGTTGGTGTCGATGTGTTGCTGCCGTTGTGTGTCTACTGCTTTCTCAATGATCTTACCTAGGTTTTCAGAATCCAGAGTGGGTTTCTTTCAAAGAGGGAGGATCTCCAGGTCGTGAAGAAGAGCTTCTGCAGGTGGAGTGTCTTGAGGATGGTTGTCTGTTTAAGATTGATCTGCTGCAACGGAGTCTGAAATGACACCGTTTTTCAGTACTGGCTTAACCACACTGACATTTGGGATTAAAACCTAACAATTTCAGTTGTCTCTCCATAGGGAGCACATTTAAATCAATAGATACAAAATATCTCCTGCAGACCTACTGAAGTTGCAGTGTTTTGTAAAATATGCTGTTAGCCTAAAAGTGTTCCAGAAATGCGTGACTAGGTTCTACACAAAGTGTGTCATGGTGTGTGATTGTCGGATGCTTTTTTGGCCCAAATTTCGGTCGCAGTGCTAACCTGACAAAGTATTCCGCTATTTTCAGGATCAACATTCTATAGAAATAAGATGAAAGTGGTCTGCGAAACATACATGAGGATAATATAACTACACAAATTGTCTGCCACTTTTATATAATACTTTTCAAAATAGGGACGCTTGATGCTGAGTCGTTATACACATTGCTATTCAATAGGGTCTGAACTTTGGAGAGTACTTCTCTTCACTTAGACCATTCCATACTCTGGGACACTTGCATAAAATGAACCCTGCATGGTTGCAAATTCTTAAAAATGTGCAAGATGCTAAATGCAGGATGACAGTGGCCAGGTTGTGCATGGAAGTTATAAGGGCACTTGTTGAACCACGGAAATCAAAATGACAATTTAATCCCAATTCATTTCTGCTGAAGTTCATTGTGTGCAAATGTTTTTCACACATATTCATTCTGGATCGCCCCAAAATCCTAATTTACTATTCATTGAGTTAACAGGCTCATCCCTCATGAAATAAACAACATGCTGTAATCCTTCTATCTTCTCCTGTATTTCAGGCAAGATGAATCTACAGAAACCAATATGCGTCTATATTCACATAGAGAAGGCAATCCTGCGCAGCTCTTGAAAATGTGTTACGGACCAGCATGAGGAGTCCATTCTTTCTAACAACTACTAGTAGGTGAGATCCAACACATTCGAAAAGGCGCCATTGATATCAGGATGTTGAAAGAAGTTGAAGTCAATCTTTCTGCTTGGGGAATAGTGATGCAGCTAACTTCAGTTGAATGTGAGGTGAGTAAGGCCCTTGTGTCCATGGTGAATTGACTGCATTGATCAAATTAATGACTGAATTCCTATGAGCAAAACATATATACATATATATTATTCACTACAAAAAAAAACTTTGTTGAAGGGATGTTATGGTTAAGCTGCCCTATGAAAAACCTGTGCACTTCACTTAAAAAATGTTTTCGCCCTCCCCATTATGGTTCAAATTAAAACCGAAAAACCCCTGAAATTCACCAGCTATGGCAGACTAATCCCCCATACTTGCCATCACCACTGTGCACTGCTAACACTAACACCCAGAACATGAAAGATGTCATCTCAAATGTCACTGATGACATCACTGACGACATCACATGTTTAGCCCCTTTGTTTTTGTTCCCCGCCATACATATATATATATATATATATATACAGTAAAAAAACTTGTTAAAGGGATGTTATACTTCACAGTGAAACCATAAAACACTGCACATTCCCCCATTATGGTAAGCTAAGCAACCATAACTCGCACCATCTACATGCATTGCTAAGACTAACACCCAGGACATCAAAGATGACATCACAAATACCGACGTATCTGGATCGCTAACCCCATTCCTCCCAAAGAGTGAGGGATGAATGCCATTAGCAATCAAGATTTTACAGCAGTAACGTGTGGTACCAAGAAAGAGGATTTTTTGTCTTCAACCGGAACGCCTCCGGCATTCCCGGCTGAAGAAAATAAATCCTTTTTCAAGATTGCCACCATAGAAAGGGAAGACGGGTGTTGGATAGAAAGCCTTCTTCGCTTTCCATTGCAAGCTGCAGAAAGCAAAAATGAAACTGTGTGACCATAATGGCAGCACCACATTTGTGTTCCTTGAGAAATGTGTGGTTATGAGCAAGACTTTTACCAGAAAGGCATTCCCTGGTGTACATGGCAACCTCAATGCAATGTTTTTCCCTCGCAGTAATGGCCAGTAGCCACATCCCCGACATTGTGGCCAATAACCATACATAGAGGCTACTCCTCAGAGACTGAAGCTATACCGTTGATTTGTTATGTACATGACAACACTTGTTAAATAACAAAACACTATCACATGCACAACAGGAAGCTTTTTGGTCATTGTCAATGACCTTTACATACATGTGTTGTACATGTAGTACATTTTTCTGTAAAAATGTGCGTAAAAAACGCAAAGGAGTAGTTTACTTACGTTTACATAAAATCCCAAACAAACTCTGTGATGAGAAGTGCTATGATGTCAGAAATACTGGAAGCAACACCATTACCACTCACCTTTCAACACATAATTTCGCAAGTGGCACAGGTCGAAAGGTGTGAAGATATGTGTATTGGGAGGGTGTAACCATGTATTATTTTACAAACATTTATGTGCAGCAAATACTTTCAGGGCACGTTACCTCATTTTTCCTCTTTTAACAAGCTACTAATCATTCTGAACTAATGTTGGTTAATAGGGCATCTGGGTGACAGAAATTGGCCTGACGGTGACAGAAATTTGCCTGACGGCACTAAAGCATATGATATGGGCCTGCCCTCCCGTAGCCAAAGCAAGTGGTATGCAGTATCTTTCTCCATAGCGTTTCTTGGCAGCTTAAACAAATGCGTCTATATGGATGTACGTGCTGTGATGTAGCACCTACAAAAGAACACATTACAACCTGCAACGTAGAATGCCACATTGTGAAAACAGAGAGTAAATTCGTTAAAAAAAACACTAACATTTAAGAATTAGTACAGTAGTTTTATTTCACAATAAACTGAGCGAAATCAACACCCTATGCAATGAGTAAAGTAGTTTTGTTTCACAATGAACTGTGCGAAATGATCGCCCTATTCACATTTCCATAGAAGTAGTAAGTTTGTCTCTTTGTTCGACAATGAAAATGTCAATGGCCACGTAGTTTTTTTTCACACAAAGAAAGGAAGCATTGCTGCCACAGTAGTCGTTTTCCTCCCACATTGATGTGCAAGACGACGTCAACCACTGTGATCTACACCACCATAAAGGATGGAATGTTACTCCTTATGCCGACAGCAGCATGAGGACACAGAGGTCCGACATGGTCATCCCAGTGAATTATGACGCACAGACAGCCGGTGACGAACAGTTGCATTTGATGGTTAAAAAAGCCATCGCTCGGCAGCTGTAATCCGTGACAATCACAATAGGGAAGGAAGTATCTGAGGGGGAAAGGGAAAATGAAACATGTATCAATACGCAACCTTTGGATAAACCAAAGTTGTAATACATAACATTTTCAGTAAAAATTGAATTCAATAGGAGGAAATGTAGTGGGACCCTATGGACGGCGACAATGTGCAATGTCCATAATGGGAAAAAAACCGAACGGCACAGAAAGCTGGAACGTCTTTATTAATAATAACATTTTTGTTTGGAAGTAGCTGAGTGGTGAAAGTGGAAATAAAACGTGTATTAATACGCAACCTCTGCACAAAACAAAATTGTAACACATACTTTTTTTACTAAATATTAATTTAATTTGGGGAAATGTAGTGGCACCCTACAAACGGCGACAATGTGCAATGTCCATAATGGGGAAAAAAATTTCAACGGCACATAAACCTTGTAATTCTTTAGGAAAGATATATATTTTTTTCCAAAGTAAAAATGTAATGTCAATTCCGTATATATAGGCAGCAAAAATACACTTACATGATGTGGACCGCCTCCATTGTGTTCGCTGCAGTCAGACAGTAGTGTATGTGGAAGAGTGCCTCTTCGAGAACTAATATTTCATGGTTGGTGCAAACGTTTTTGAAGCACAACCTTATCAAACTATATGTTTTTTAAACTGTTACTCCCTGCATTCTTTCTGCTCTTTCCCTGTACCTCAAGGTTAAAAAACAAGTGACCCTTATGGGTGTTGACAAATATGCGGCCGTACTGAGCTCATATTGAAAAGAGAAAATGAAGGGGCCTTCACTCCGAATGCAAATACATTCTGATTTTGCAACAACATATCAGCGGCTATTCATAAGAACCGCGACTCCCGTACATGTGCAGAAGTGCTGTGTGTACGAAATAGTGCAGGTGGCTGGCTTAGATTTCAAACTGTAGGACGCCAGCCTGACCGCAGTAATGTTGTTTATGTATTGTAAAATGGACGCAGTAAGTTCATTACGTACAATAAGTAACAAGTCCCACTGTACCGTATGACAGAGCTAACTAGAATACTTCAATGTTTGACTTTCTACTACCACTTCTCATTAACACTCACCTTTTGAAACAGTGTTCCATAAGTGTAACAAATGCATTGGTGTCTTCTTCGTTTAGGTATGTTAGCGGTGATGTCCGCGTTCAACAGAAAACAAAGTAAACATGGATAACGTATCAAAAGATTATGACGCACTTCACGGTGTGCCACAACCAATCGGTGAAAGCGCCACATGATCGCGTGCAGCATGCCACGGAATAGCCAATTGCAATCTTCTCCACGGAGCGAACAGGGAAGTGTGACCGCAGAGCGGACATAGATATCACTAATTTTTAGAGACTTACTTTTTGATTGTTTTTAAGGGAACTACTGGATGGATTGTCACAAAATTTACAAAAGCACGCTTTTGCGACCAAGCCCCTGCCACTGTCGCAAATTTGGTGCAAATCCGTCCAGTGGTTTGGCCTGTAGCCGTGCACAAAGCTTTCCCCCATTCAGTCTATGGGAAAAAAAGATGTTTTGGGAACCCCCCATAACTTTGCCCCCCGGACCAAACATCACCAAATTTTGCAAAATAATTCAGTCTGAGCCATATACTTTTTTTGCAAAGTTCGGTGAGGATTCGTCCAGGAGGAGCGAAGTTATAAACCGCCCAAAATGTTCTCTTCCTATGGAAACAGCAGCTTAACCATAACTACACAGCCACTACCGTGGCTGTGTAATAGTGCAGCGGTTGCCACACTATAGTTATGTTGAGCATTGAGTGTCATAGGACACCCAAAAAAATGAATTGCTAATAATATTTGGCTTAAATTTTGCAAACACAATTTTACGAACCCCCCTTCCCCAACTCTTCCCCCAGACTGGACATTTTGGGAAAGATCCATTAAAAAAATGCTGTTTCGGCCTATTCCTCATTCATTTTCCCATTTAGAAAAAGTCAATTATTTTGCTCAAGCGCAGAGCCAAAACAGCTTGATGGAATGTGACCAGGTATGAAACAATTTTGGCATGAATCATTGGCCCATGGTGCTTTGCAGCAGAGAGGCTGACATGTTTTTCAGAACTGAAAAATCAGCAATTGTTCCCCAAAATTCTATTGCTAATAGCTTTGACTTGCTGGATGTTCTTGGGCGATGAGTTTGTCAAGACCCCTCAAACTGCAAATGTTTGGAATAAAACGTTGTAAAATAAAAATGTTAATAGAAAACAATAACCGTTTCACAGTTTTCAGCCCAGTCCAGTAGTTTTTAAAATATTTGACACAGATAGTGGTTCCCCTTGTTTCTTAAAAGCTGTATATTGGCATTGGTGCTTTTTACAGCAGAGAGTATGAGTGAGGCTAATAACTTTTGACTTGCTGGATGAATTTGGATGACATTTTGCAAACATACAGTTTGTCAAAAGCCCCACTAAACTGGACATATTGGGAACAATTCATTAGAAAATGAAAAAAGTTATTATGAAAACATAAAAACACTGTTTTCAGCCTATTTACATTCATTTTCTGGTAGGAAAAAAATCAGGATTTGAACAGCCGTAGCACGAAAACTGCTTGGAATATTTGCACCAAAAAGGAAAAATGTGGGCACAAAGCGATAACCTAATTTCCTACATTCAGTTATTTTTAAAATATTCCACAGAGAAGTGAACTGCACATTAGAACCTTTATATTGGTCTCGGTGCTCTGCAGCAGACAGAAGGACAGACCAATAACTTTTGATTTGTTTAATGGATTTGGATGAAATTTTCTAAACCAATGGTTTGTGAAGCCTCCCCTCCAAATTGGAGAATTATAGGAACAATTTGTCAAAAAAATGTAAATGTTATTAACAAAAGATAAAAACACAATTTTCAGCCTACTCCCATTCTTTTTCCCAATGAGAAAAAGTGCAATTTTGGACAGCCATAGTGTTAAAACCACTCGGAAGATTTGGACCAAATAAGAAGCAATTTGGGCGCAAAGTGTTGACTTAATTTCCTCAACTATTTTGGGGTAAATCCATCAAGTCGTTATTAAAATATTCAACAGAGAATAGGGTGCCCGCTGCTCCTTAAAACCTTTATATTCGTCTTAGTGCTTTGCAGCAAAGAGGCTGATTGAAGCTTATAAAATCTATTTTGGAAAGTGCCCATGGTTGAAGGCCATAGCTTGTGGGTCCTAAAGAAACCTAGTGGGCAACATGTCAAGGGGCCACAGTTTAAGGCCCTGGCTAGTGTGCCCAAAAGAAAGCTAGTGTGGTGACCATGGCCACTACTCATGGCCATTGGCTATGGCTAGTGGGCCCGTTTAGGAAACATATTGGAGCAATAGACATGGGCAAAGGACACATATAAGGAGCAGGAAAGAAAGTTAGTCTCATAAAAGATAGTGGGCCCAAAAGACATGTATAGCTGGCTGTGGCCACCTTCTGGGTCCAAAAGAAAGATATTGGGGAACATGTACAGTGGACATGGTACCGACTTGGCAATATGTCAAGGGGCCACAGCAAAAGGGCATTGCCACTGGCCATTGCCAATGGCTAGTGTGCCAAAAGAAAGCTAGTGGTGTGGCTGCGGCCAAAGGACGAAGGCCATGGCTAGTGTGCCCATTTAGGGAACATATTGGATCAAAATGGCTAGTGGGACTGGAAGAAATCTATTGAAGCAACATGTAAATTGACCACAGCAGAAGGCCTGGGCCAATGGTCATGGGCGAAGGCCATGGCTAGTGAGCGTGAAATAAAGGTAGTGTTTTAAAAGATACAGTGGGCACGGGCAAATGCCATTATCACTGGCCAGGGATAAGGCACTGTCTAGTATACCTGAAAGACATGTATAGTTGCCGTGGCCAAATCTTGTGGCCACCTAGAGGGTCCAAAATAAAGATATTGGAGGAACATGTAACATGGACAAGGCCGAAGGTCATGGGTAGTGGACCATATAAAACAATGGTATGACAAAACCCTTGAAATTCACTGAAAAAAAAACTTTTGTTAAATTGTAGTTAAGTTGAGCAGATTTAACACAATGCAACCCTTGAAATTCAGTGGATGTGGGAAGTCACTACCAGCTTAACTCAGTGCATTCCCGTTGACGTAAGCCATTATGCTCTGTCACCCATAATGCCATTTTGTATGTGATTGTGGCACCCTTCTCTTATAATATGTATGCGCTCATGGGCTTTGCACCGGGAACGTGTCAAGTTAAGCTGGTTTTGACTGCCCACATCCGCTGAATTTCAAAACCATGAAAATGTGATTGCGTGATGTGATTGCGTGTCCATTGTGTCGCCGGTCACTGCCGTTGTCCACGGACATACTAAACACTGGGCAACCTACTGGGTATTTTACTATACTCTGATGTTGGTTTTGGGTAGTTAGTAGAGCACTGGGTGAAGATGGTATGTGTTGAAGAGTTTGTGCATTGGCTGTAATTATTGTTTCATAATGTTAATTGAAGTGGAAAGGTTTTGAGGTGGTTGCGTTATGTTTTTGGGTTGTGGTCATTTGGCAGGTGTTTGCTTGAATGGGTGTATTATGCTGTGGTGGTTGTGGCCAGGGCCTAGAGTCTTGGGTGCATGGCTAAAGCCTGTAGGCCTTCCACCATGCACCCAAGACTCTAGGCCCTGGCCACATCCACCACAGCATAACACACCCATGCAAGCATAAATGTTGATTGTGGTATGTGGGCTGCGCCAGGGAAATGTTTTCAAAAGTTTGTGTACTGATCGGCAGTAGTGTAATAGTGTTTATAAGATAGTGACATGATGTGTGGTAGTTGGTTTGTTGGATTGTGTTCAGAATGTTGGTACTCAAGGCTCTAGACATTTTTGGTTCTATTTATTGGTTAGGTGTTCGTTTGCATGGGTGTGTTATGTTGTGGTGTTTGTGAGTCCAATCATTGTATACTTACTGTTTGCTTTGTTGGGGCTGTATGTAGAGTTTTGGCAGACCATGTAGTCAAGACTGTAGGGTTTGGCCACAACCACTGCAGCATAAGATACACTTATAAGCAAACATTTTGGATTTTGGTCTATGGTCAGGTGTTCGCTTGAATGGGTGTGTTATGCTGCAGTGTTTGTGAGTCCAATCATGATATACTTACTGTTTGATGTGTTGAGGTTGTATGCAGGTTTTTCATGACATGGCTAATTGGAGCAGACATTGTTTTTTCAATCTCTGTGATAAAAGAAAAGATCACATGTTAGTGTAGGTAGTTTGTAATGAGTTATTTCATTGCATAGTAGACATTTCTGTACTTTGTCGACCCTAATAGTTACTACTTCACAAGTACTATGGTTCAAACCAGTGTACTGTGCAATTTTCTCAGTTCATGTGTTTGTTCATGAAATCATTGGGTCTGTAGAAAATAAATCCATGCTGGGTTAAAAAAAAGCATTCTACCTTATGGTTCAATATCTTTCTGTGATTGATTTCAATAGGAAGAATTTAATAGGTGTATGGTTTTTGGTTTGAAGTGGTGGTAGCATTATTGCAATTAGATACCAGTTGGCATATTCTAATTGTTTATTTCTTGTTACATTTTAGTAGTATTCATTTATCTGTTTGCTTGTTGCATAATTTTGGAGCAGTTAGATACCTGTTGGCATATTCTAACTGTTGATAGTTTTGAAGTTGTTGAGGATATTTTTATGCATAATAAGTGTTGCAGGGTTTCCTTAGAAAAATGTATATTAACGTTTTCTGGTTGTAGTTAAATACTAGTTGGCGTATTGTAACTGTTTATAGTGTTTCACTGTTAGATACTTGTTGTCTTATTTTATTAGTTTATGGATTTAAAGGTTATTGAGGAGATTTTGTTGACGTTCATACTCAGATTAGTGAATACATTTTCGTTTTAAGAATATTAATTACGCGTTTACAAGATTTGCTGGTAATATCTGCTTTAGAGTAATGGTAGTATCATTACATTTGAAACATCCACAATTCTTTTTTATGCATGCAGTGTAGTGACCTGCATTGGTTGTGTCTCCTGCGTGATAGATTATACCTACTGTTGTGAAGGTTTTCTTGGCCATGGGTGAAGACAGTCAGCTTGCAGTTGTTTTGATACCATCTGCATTGTAACATAAAAACATTACTATTACGTATTCACTATGTGACTGTATTTGTAAGGTGGAACGATTATCAGAATTGCAGGTAGTACATAATCTGCCATGGTTCGCATTTTGTACAAGTTGCTGAAATGGAATGGATTCACAGTGAGGTATGGATACATACACAAAGTGTTCATTAGGGACTTGTTCCTGTGCCACATGGCTGCAGAGAGTGCATGTATGTTTCCACATGTATGAAATCTGTAACATTTAATTTACAAGTATGTTTTTGTTTTCCAGTACTTGTAGTAAGTACATTAGAAATTCTTATTGATCTTCTTGTGTGTTTATAGTGAATTCGACCATTCCAGCACAGTAGTCCAATTCCTGCCTTATTCCAGAAACACTGTAAGTGTTGTCAGGATTGTTGGTTGCATTTCTGTGAAGGACTAACGTTTGTAAACACAATTGGTCTGTCCTGTTTAAGTAAATGTTTTCAACAATTGGTGGCATTTGGAATAGAATATTGATTGCTACATTTGAATAGCAATTTACACCAGTTGTATTTGAAAACTTGAATGGACCAGCCAGTTCTGTGTCCAAGTCATTTGTTCGGAGTGCGCGTTGTTTCTTTGAAGAGGTACTTGGTTTTGCTTGTGAACTAGATCCCTCTTTGGTTGTGGTCACTGATGAAGTATTATTAATTTCTTTGGAGGTATTGCTGTGAGATCCTGCATAAAAGTAGTTTTCTTTTACAAACTTTTGCTCTTTGAGGAACAGGATAGGTTTTGAGATGGGGCGTAGAGTGCACACAGTCTAGTGTATTCCAGACTGCAAGGAATATCAGCATTTACTTTACTTGCATCAAAGTTGACTAGAAATAGTCCATCAAGTGTTCGTAAGCATGATAGTGTTACATAGCTCATGCCTTCTTTAAACACTGTGCTACCAATATCTATCAATGCTTTATCTTGGGTAAGACCTTGTGATTTATGAATGGTGACTGCGTATGCTAGAGATAGAGAACATTGTTCTCTGTTTACATACATGTCTTTGAAAAGGAGTAATCAGACTGCTGAGCATCCTATCCTTTTAACATCTGATAGTATGTTAAAGTGATTATTGACAAACTGAATGTTGTCACGTGGGTATGTTTGAAAGCCAGCAACTCTACCAAGTGCTCCATTAACTAGTCCTTGCTCCAAGTCAAGGTTACGTTTAAGCATTACTCTACAGTTTAAAGAAAATATTAATATTTTCTCCAAACCCGCTGTGTTAGAGATAGAGTTTTCTAAGGTATTTAGTCCTGCTGTGGCTTGTTCTCACATGGGTAGTGCCATATCGTGCACGTCCAGTTTGTCTCTTTTTACAACATTGTTTCATTGAATGGTACACTGCTTGCAAGACTTGGCATCATGGGATCAAGGACATACAGTTTACATTTTTGTGTGCTAATTGTTCCATGACATCAGTAGCACATGAATTACGGCCATAGAGTGCATGGATGTGCCTGGTATTTAATATAGATTGTACTTCTTGAGATAGTATACTAACTCTAATACTTTTTAAAATGTTGGCGTACATGAGGTCTGCAGACTGATGCATGTTTTCAGTTAATTCTTTGTATTGGAAATGTTGCCAAAGGTTGACATTTCCTATGCTGCCAAGAGTTTTACAGCATAGTTTGTGCCATAATGTTTTAAAAATAGGTTGACATTTAATTGATGTTAATTGAAGAAGATCTCCAAAAAATATGATGTGCTTTTCTCCGAAGACTTCTTTGTAGTCTGTTTGCGGGACCTCTTGTACTCTGAGATGAATCAAGGCTAACATTAGGATGGAAACCAGCTCACATCATCTATTAGCAGCATTTTCATTTGTTTCAAAACTCTGCGTAGTTCCATTGTAGCTTCTGGAGAAAGTTTGTAGTAGTCTAATTTGTTTTGGTGTTCTACTGGAAGGAGTAGTAATCAGTGTAAAGTGACACCGCCTATGTTGTAGGCTGCTAAACCTGTGAGGGCAGTTACAACAGCTGACAGTTTGTTGTTTGTCAATTGTTGGAGGCACTTGCTGATGATTTTTATTAAGAATGTTTTGCCTGAACCAGCTTGACCACTCAAATATAGTTGTATAGGTTTGTAGTCTTGACAGGTACAATTTTTAGTTTCGTGCTGCATACCATGTTAAATTTGTTTTGTTATTTCTAGAAAAATGCTACACTGCTCATTGTTTAGTTGTGATTTCAGTAGAGCAAGGTCTTCTGTAGATTGCTCATACTGACACATGTTTTTGACTTCAGGCATGGCTAATTTGGCTTCATTTGCTATGAGTGGCTGTCCAAGTGGTTCTTGGCTTCCTGTTACAGAAGGTTGACTGTTGTCAGAAGTGTCTACATTTAGTTGCACATGGAGTTCTTCTTCCTGTTGCTGTTCATTGTGTAACATTGTTTTGTACTGCGTACAGTTTATGTCTGTTATAGTGCTTTAATTTGCTTTGAAAGCATATTCATAGGAGTCATGGGTATCTAGTAAATCTTCTTCTTCTCTCCGTGGTTTAAAAAGTTGTAGTAGGGACCTGTGATATATTTCTTTAAGTTGGGAGTTTTTAATGACAATTTCATGATTAATTAAGCTTAGTTTGGTAAGTTTCACCAGGCTCCCTTCACAATTCTCCACTCTGTATCTACCTTTCTTCTCATCTGGTTTAATATTATTTTTGTATGTGAAGTTTTGGGCTACATGATATAGACACATGGTTTCTAAAGTGGTACTCCTGTTTGGGTAGTACGTGGGTAGTACGTGTCTGTAAGTTGTTTTACAAAATGTATTCACAGTTGGGATCATTTTTGGCTATTGTGTCTATGACTTCATATGATTTCAGAACTCTTTTTCTAGATTTAGCTGGACCAAGGGTTGGCCATAATATGTTTTCAGATTTTCCATACAAGGAAGTACCGGTTAAACGGTCTGCAGCTTCATAGCAGGCACATTCTCTATGGGAGAGCATTTTTAGGCCTAAGCTGTACAATTTCTGTGAGTGTTTTGTCAGATGATACATCATCCAAGAGGTCTTTGAGCTCTGTTTGTTCTGCTTTGGTTAAGTAGGCTGTAACATATCGTGCAACTGCAGTGGAATTGTCTGCAATATATTGCACATCTATATTTGCTTTTCATGGGAGGGCAATGATTGCATTGTAATCATTGATGTATTTTGATCCTTCTTTTCTTTTAATGCAATATGTGTTCTTAGGTGATTTACCTTTGACGCTATGTCTAACTGAAGACATGAAGTTTTTCACTTGACCTGTTGTTGAAACTGGTCTAAGGAACTCAAAGTGCCACTTGGTGTAGTATTTCTCTTTGTTTTTATATTTGCGATGACAATTCCACACTTCTGTCACAGGACAAACAAAACAACGCAAGCTTGTCCAAATAGAGCTTGAACGCAGTAAAAAGGAAAAAGACTTTAAATTTTACACCACAAAACACAAAGAAAAGAGGAAAAAGAAAGCCAAAAGTTCCCAGGAATGCCATCTCAACTTCAACACGATCTATAGAACAAGAAAAACCACAAAGATCGACAGAGACTATTGAGAATTGAGAACTTTAACAAAGCACAGCCTGCTGTAGCTCATCCTTGAAAAGTGCCCGAGACGCAATGCACTTTTAGGAAAATTGTCCCAAAAAAACTTTACTGTTAACAAACCTACTAAACTTTTTTCTCAAAAAAATGCTAGCCCATGGGAATAACTTGGAAAAAGAATCTCCTTCAGCCCATGAAATGTCTGGTGCAGAACTACTTTAAAGCACCAGAAATGAAGTAGAGGGATCCTCCTGCCCTCCAAATCATTCCATCTCAGAGAACGGAGCCAGTCGGGCTCCAAACCTACCTTGGATGCCGGACTAAATCTATCTTCAGGCCCGAGAACACCTGTAGAACCTACGCAGCGCCTAGCGTTAGATCTTATTCTCCAAGTTATCTGATTCCAAGTAAAGATCGTCCAGCTTTAATTCCCTACCTAACCGAGCAGAGAGGCCTAAACCGTCAGAGTACTCCATGTGCTGACCTCTGACCTCAGTACAGGACACAAAAAGAAATTAGACCAATTACATCTCAGGAAAACTTGGCTCAAAACTTATGCAGACAGAGGGGGAGTGCTTTAGGTGGCGCAGACCTTCTACAGACTGTCCCGGCAACATCAACATGGAAGAAACTTACCACCTCAGCAATCTAGGAATGAAAACACCAAGAAAGCATCTGTCTAGTAAACTCTGGGATTTATCTTCAAACGAGAGCACAAGAAAAGCAGACCTATTATCTATAATGTCAACGGTCACGATAGCTCTCGCTCCATTCTCAAAGTTATATGAAGCAATTCATGAAACCCTAAAGGACCACACTTAACTGGTTGCAGCAATGAACAATAAACTGACATTTTCCCTGACAGGTTCTCTCCAAGGAGCCCAAAGAAAGGGAAAAAACAAAAAGGCAGATTTACTCCCGTTAAATACAACTAAAAAAAAACTCAGGGAGGACTCTTTGAGGCAACATCTTATGAAAAAGGTATTGAAGAATACTTCGTTCAGGAAAACCTTAAAATAGCCTTGAAGAATCCATATCAAACGTCAAATCCAACCAACAGCATTCAGCTATTGTACCTGCTTTGCATGCTCCTGTAAAAATCTGTCAAGAACATCACTCTACCTCCCAAACGGTCGACAATGTTAACTCGAGTATAGTCGTTTTGGCTGTGGACGAAGAATTCAGAGTCCAACGTGGACCTGATGGACTTATCAGTATACTTGTTTGAGTACTCGGAATCAGAGTCGCAAGAAGCTAAATTCGCAACAAAAAAAAACAGACAAGACGGTCTGTACCAATCGGATTCAGCCGAATATAACCAACACCATAACTCCTGTTGTTCCAACTTCCGACGAAACTTTCAGTCAAACATCACCCTTACCCTCTCCTTCGTTTCTAACCCTCTCAGAGAAAAGAAATAAACAACATCACCATGATATTCAGAACAACACGACTAATAATGTACGAGTGGTCTCCCAGATCCACAAAGAAGTGGAAAAAGCTCAGAGACTAAAAAGCATTGAAGGAACAACATCAAATGAATAACGACTCAGAACGAGAAGTACAGAAGAGGAGGTCCATAGAACACAGCCTGCAAATAGGCAACATGCTCATACAGAGGATCGCGACTCAATTGGAACAGAAGGGTCGCAGCGACAAAAAGAAACCCGGAAAAGTAATGAACCGAGAATTGGGCATTATAACTATAAGCCATCACAAGATAAAAGATCTGTAAAACTAATAAGAATTCTGGGAAAATGAGATCTGCTGATTTTAAACCGAAGAGCAGTCATCCAATTACTTCATTGTGTGCCAAGCTTGAGGTTGATAACCTCAGAGGACATCCAAATAGTAGAATTTGGTGAAAAACACCTGACCGACTCAGTGTACCTCCATATCAAATCAGCAGTAGTAACAATTACCCTCCTGGAAGCAAAGGACAACCTACGAAAACTTGGCTCCAACTTAAGACCAACGAATGGTGCAGCACATCTAACTTCAAACCGCTTAATAAGGGTTCCATGATCATCAAGTCCTGACAACTTAATAAAGCCACAACCAAGAAGAAAGGAGTCAAACTCTATGAAAACATTAACATCCTCAAACCAGCACTTAGAGAGAGAATTGAACCAGCCTAAGCCTCTAGACTCAAATACAAAAAATGTTGGAAACAAACCAGAATTCAGTATAAGATCGGGACTCTAACAGAGTACCTCATGGACCGCGACTTAGTCTTAAGATCTCCTTCCATCCGGATAACTCAAAGGAAAGAACCACAATCGCTACCTGGGAGAATTCTCCGACAGCGCTCAAAGGACTAGAGAAATAACCAAGGAGCGAGTCTTACAAAGAAAAATCAAACCACAGGGTTGAATAGCAATTCAGGAGAACACAAAGCACAAATCAGAAACCAAAAATGAAGACACATAAAAAGAAGACAACATTAAAACTAGGATCTTGGAACACACGTGGGTTTAACCATATGACTGTACCCAGCGATGTGAACCTAGCTTTGTTCTACATCTTGTGTTTGCAAGAAACGCTGCTGACTCACAATTCCCTACTGGATGGTTATGACACCAGAGCGACCCCAGCTATTAAAGGTGATAAGGGGCGTCCAGTTTCGGGTGTGTTAACCACAGTAAAAGCTGCCTCAGGGATCTCTATCCTAAAGGTGCTAGTTGCTGAACTCTTCTTTCTTGTCCTGCTAACAAGTTGGTCACAGCCTACTCAATTCACTCAGGAACCAAACACCAATATCCTGATAATCATCAACTGCTACTGGAATCCTGACCAAATTTCCAACGCTGATTTCATCAAGTGAGCGACTTCAATAATCGACGCGCCCCAAGTAAAATTCGATGTACCACACTGTGGGCCTCATTACACGGATGGCGGAGAACCATGGAGCTATTAGCACCATGGTTCATGCCGGTAAAATACTGGCACCGCCTTGGTGGAAAGGGGAATTACCAGCCCATTCCAAGGTTGGCGGGGTGCTAATTCCCCCTTCCACGATTGCCCTTCCCCATTCCCATTTTTGCCCCATAGGGCATAATGGGAATGGGGAAGGCGCTAATTTACGGTACCGCAAATTGCGGTACCGTAATTAGCTCCCTGGGTCCCTTTGCGGGTTGGTTTTTAACGCCTGCAAAAAGCAAGCGTTAAATGCCCCAACCCGCAAACGGACCTCGTACTAAGGCTGTAAGGATTTACCAGTACCGGTAAAATACCGGTACCGGTAAACCCTTACCGCCATCCGTGTAATGAGGCCCTATATTATTTGTGGCAACTTGAACGCAATTTGTGAGCCGCGTAACTGGACTACTAACCAGACTGTCAAGAAAGATTGTTGAGAAACAAGAGGTACTTTATGGTCATCAGCAATGTCACCAAGAGACATTGGCCCTCATTACAAGTTATGCCGGTAGCCATGCCGCAATTTGCTGCATAGCTGCCGGCAAAACCGCATCCGTGTCCGTGTCCTCGGAATGAGGACTTACCGGACCATTCCGAGTTCGGATGGCCCGGTAATTCCTCACTCGAGGACACGGTTCATCCCCATTCCCATTTCAGCCCCCATAGGGCTGAATGGGAATGGGAGAGGGAATAAACAACGGGCCATTACGAGATGGCCCGTTGTTTGCTCCCTCTTCCCCTCGCGGGACCCCGTATGCACGCCTGGTTTTCCCAGGCGTGCTTACCGTGTCCCGCGAGGGGACCTCGTAATGTGGCGGAACGGGTTGAACGGCGCCGCAGCCTTTTACGGCGCCGTTTAACCCGTTCCGCCAGGGTCGTAATGAGGCCCCTTGTGTCTACAGAATTGATCTGTCCAAGAACAAGACCATCGATACCGACTTGGCAAAGAGGAGATCAATCAGCTAACCTAGACCACGTTTTCATCTCGAGTGACCTAGGGAGAAAAATCCTAAATCACGAAATCATTCAAACTCAAAACAGTGATCATGATTTAACAACTATATCATTTGCAAACGGAACGGAAAGTCGGCCTGAACAAATGGAATCATCAGTTGAATCAAACAACAGAGGGAACCGACTCAGATTAAAACCTCAGGAAATTAATTCTTTACTGAACGACTACACCAAGGCAATGAAAAGTGACCACGGATTGAATACTGTTCTGCAAGTCGATTTCCACCCCCCCTGAAAAATTTATGACACAAAAACCAGGTTCAAGACCGGGTCACAAACCTCCAAAACACAGTTATGACGCAGTTCTTGTGGAGAAAACAAGGGCTCTCAGACAAATTACAAGAATTGCATCAAAAAGGAACTCCTCACGTCTGAGAGAACAAGCGAGTGCTGCCAAACAATCCTATAAAAACTGGATAAGAGGCCGTAGAAGACTCTTGCTGCAAAATGACGCAGAATAGATGCTAAAGGCATTAGCCAATAAGAACTCAAGAGACTTCTGGCAACTCATTAAACAGAGTACGGATACTCCGCTTGATACCCAACAAAATCCAGTCTCAGAAGAAACAAGGAAACAACATTTTTCTACCCTGTTTGGTGGTCAGGATAACACCACACTGTACCTTTTAATAGCACCCGAAGCAACCTGGGATTTAGAAAAATCCCTAGAAGTCATCGAGCTCAAAATCAAAAAACAAAACCCCTTGAGGGCCCTTGGGCCTGATGGGCTAACTAACGCAATGCTAAAAGAACATCCCCAGGATTGGGCTTACTTCATTAAAGAAGTTTTGGACACGATCTGCAAAACTCGACAACTCTCACGATCCTGCTGGAAGACAGCAACTATTGTTCCAATTTACAAACGGGGTCAAAGAGATGACCCTAAAAATTACCAACCCATTGCGTTATTAGATGTTGTAGGGAAAATCTTTGGAACTTTTCTTCTCGCAAAATTCAACAAATGGACAACTACACATGGTTGGTAAGACCCATTTCAAACAGGGTTCATCAAGAACATTGGTACATGGGCAAGTATTGCATTGCTGAACATTCTATAGTCCCAAAGACATCAGTCAGGGACGAGGATCTACATTAGATTTGTTGATCTCGTTCAGGCATTTGACAGAGTAGAACGTAACCGTCTGTGGAAAAAGTTGAGAGATCGAGACTGTCCGGATGGAATACTAGAACCACTGACCCAACTACATTCCAACACCTCAGTGACCGTCCGCCCAAACTGAGAGGGTGTACAGAGTGACCCATTCCCCACCTCGAGGGGAGTTAAACAGGGCTGTCCCTTGGCCCCTGCCATCTACAACTTCTTCATTGCTGACATCAAGGATCACAAACCTCTACTGAGAATATTCCCACCAACAATCGGGAATTTTAAGATCAACAGACTACTCTACGCAGATGATCTGATCATGATTGACCAGACTCCTATTGGCCTCCAAAGGCAACTGGACAGCTTACAACATTACCTACACCAAAAGGCTCTAGAATTGAACGAAGACAAAACTAAGATCATTTGTCTAAAGAGAGCTAAAAAGAAGCTGAACCGTCCGTATTGGTTTGTGAACGGGACAAAAATTGAAAAAGTAGATTCCATCAAATACCTGGGTGTCCAGTTTAACAACAGCTCAGTAGAAGCACAAGCTCAAGAGCTACTGATATCTAAAGTCAGGATCCTAGCAGCTCAAGGAAGCTTGATGGACAACAAGTTTGGTCAGTTCTCTATGGTTGCCATAGTGAACTTCTATAGAACCAAGGTCATCCCCATATTAACCTATGGTGAAGAAGGCACGATTCACATGACTACCAAACTATGGCCTACTCTAGAGGGTTCATTTTGGAGAAAAATACTAAACCTACCAAATGCTGCAAGCACTATAAGGATCAGAAATGAGCTTGGCTTATCATCCCTTGCCTCAATCGTGGAATGGAATGCCTTGAGTCTTTATAGGAAAACAATTCCACATTTCAGTGCACCAATTTTCAAGATCTTGTATGATGAAATTCAAACCAGCAGAAATGATGTACTGAATATCTGGGTGCTAAACAGAAAGGCAACCCTGACAGAAATCGGCAGCACTGAGGAAGAACTAGTAGTAAACCCATTGAGAGTTAAAAAAAGAACGACTTGAGCTGGATTGGATCCGTACATCTGAAGAGGCCTCCAAAAGTATCCTGGCAAAAGATCTACCCTCGATTGACATAAAACTGAACAATCGTAGAGGGTGCCTGAAGAGATTTCCTGACAGATCCTTTCGAGACACTTTCCTTCGAATGAGACTGAATTTGCTCAAAACAAATGAAGTGAACTGCATTCGAGGAATATCAACCTCAGGAGTCTGTCGATTCTGCACACAGACTGGAGAAACTGAGTTGATCAAACATCTTTTGCTGACTTGTCCAAAATGGAACATTGAAAGAACAAAATACTTGTCACCTTTAACAATGAACTTTCCATCTATGAGTAGAGAATCCTTTTGGAAGACCCTCATCGGCGGAGAAAAAATACAAAAACTGTGATTGCAGTAGTTTCCATGATTAATTTAATCATTCCATTGCTGGAGCAGGAACCCTGACTGATCTAGATAGAAACTAGAAAATTAACCGATCAAACCAGTAGAGTAATCCTACAACTTTCCCATACATACCCTCCACGAGCATGCTGGGACTGTTTTCAGCAGCAACATGCAGAAGGAGGCAGTGTTGAAGAAAAAAGAAATATGGGCACTAGTGGCCCAGAAGGTGAGTGCTGTGTGCAACACCCCCCACACCACAAAGGATTGCCGCAAAAGGTGGGACGACCTGCGGCTGAGGGTGTGGAGCATCCTCTCTGCGAATAGAAGCCAGGCCCTGGAGACTGGAGGAGGCCCAGGTTCGCCTATGAAACTCATGCTGTGGGAGGAGACATGTGCGGCCATGATAGGCTCCGAATTCATTGAAGGGGTCAGTGAAATGGAGTGTGGTGCAACGCCATCCGCTGATGGAGGTGAGTGTCCAAAGTCAATACTGCCAACGGCAATGTTATGAAAGTCACTGCTAAGGTCTGGCCAAGGATTCACGGCATGGTTGTCCACACCCCCCCTGTAAATCATGTCGAAGCAAGTGAGACCCAAGCTAGTGCCAGGTGCAAGGCTGTAACGTATATATGACACATACCACACAAAGTGGCCCATTCCATGAGGCACACAGGGCAGTTGATGTAAACAGTGTGCATGTTAGACAGCACAGTACCCGGCCAACATGAGTGACACCGACATATGTATGCATTTACCACCCAAGTAGTGAATGATGCCCCGTTCCCTACCCAAATGCTGATAACCCACACATATCTGAATGTGCTATTGTAGCCATGTATAAATGCTGGCTCTCAAATCATCACTCAGCCGTCCCTCTCTTCCACCCCCACAGGCAGTGAGCATGACAGTGAGGAGCAGGAGAGCAACTGTCCCAGCACTTCCAGGGGCCAAGGCAGGGGCCGCTGTCTCCCAGCGAGGAAGACAACACCTGGACGTGCACCAACAGCTCCAGCAAGGCCCGTGGAGGGTGCACCGCCCCTATCCCCACCCCCACCCCTCCCTGCACTGGCTGCAGACACATGCCCAATGCCACGGTCTGAGGAATCGAGTGTGGCCGGGGAGGTGGCAGCCACGGCCCCCCTTGAAGTTGCGGACAGCCCCAATTCCATCTGGGGAGCGACTGAGAATGACACAGTTGAAGTTGTGCACACCCCTGAAGCCTACTCTAACCCCCAGGTATCTTTTAGTGACTCGAGTGAGGCCAGGGTGGAGTGGCGTGATGAATTGAAGGCACTGTGCCAGGTAATAACGGACAGCACCAACCGGCTCTGTGAGGTGCTCGGCCGCATAGCCAATGATCTGGAGGCTGCTCGTCCTGGCCAACAGTCTCAGCATGAGGACACCCCTTCAACGAGCAACTCCACCCAGACCAGCCCACTCTGTTGGTCGCTCCGTGCCCAGTGCCGCCGGGACATGCCTCCCCCTGGCTCCGGGAGTGCAGAGTGACTTTACGGCCAGCCACATGTGGGCTACGTGGACCCTATGGGGCTAGTGTTGGGGAGTTGTGGGGGGAGCGGGAGGGGTGAGGGGGTGAGGGTGTGTGGGGGAGTTGGGGGGAGGAGGGGGAGGGTTTGTGGGGGAGTTGGGGAAGAGGGGTGAGGGTGTGTGGGAGAATTGGCAGGGAGTGGGCGGGGGAGAGGGTGGTGGAGGGTTTGTTTTTCACTTAGACATTTTCACTATTAATACACCGGTTGTGTTGCAAAGAAAAATCAGAGAGGACATTCATCATTGCGCATGTGTCATTTAATATATAACAGTGCATAGTGTACATGTATCCCCATACCCAGTGCCCTATGTCCTCAAATTATGACACCCTCTTCTGACTTGTGTGTCAGAAATATTGTCCAATCAATGACTGGCGCACGGCACGTCCTCCTGTGCATCGGCACCCTGATGATGTCCTGCCACATCTTCCTCCTCGCCTTCATCATCATCTGGTGGTAGCAGCTCCATGTCAGGGGACAGGGGCACGTTCCGACGGATGCCCATATTGTGCAGCATTGCACATGCCATGGGGATCTTGGACACCTTCTCATGGCTGCCGAGGAGTGCCCCACCCGACCGGCTGCGGCAGCGAAATCGTGCCTTCAACAGGCCAAAGGTCTGCTCAATCACCACACGTGTACGGGTATGGGAACGATTGTAGTCCTCCTTGTGCCTGTTTTGTGGGTTTTGGACAGGGGTCATGAGCCATGGCTTCAAGGGGTAGCCACCATCACCTGCATAAGAGGGGATTGAAGGTAAGTGTTCTTACATTCATGGTGGACAACTGTACTAGTCTCACATGGCAGCAGGTAATTTCTGCCCACACGCACATGTCCCTGGATGCATTTACCCCATTTATGGCCACGCTATGTGTCCTGTGCAATGGACTGATGGAGTGGGTTGCATCTTCGAGATGGGTCATGGTGTGCACTGACATCTTGTTGCACGCACATCGTATATACATGCAGCAGTGTTGGAGTAAAATCATTCATGTGTTGTGTCCTTTGAGATTTTGTAGTAGGGAGTGTTGGCTGTAGTCAGTACCATATTCGTCATTCTGCACTGATCAGTTCCATGGTGACTTGCAGCGCTCCTATGGGTGTGCGGAACCAGGGACACACTGTGGTATCCCTGGTTGGCTCAATTCAATGCACTCCCAGGGATGACTGTCATGTGTGGTGATATGCTGGATGCAGGATGGCCTTACAGTGTGTGAGGACCACCGATGAGTGGTGCATGTGTTGTGGGATGTGGGCTGGTTAACTGTTAGTCATGTAGTGATAGGCCTTACTTCATCACTATGGAATTTGCTTGTCATGTGCTGTTTCAGTTGCTTTGGGGCACAATGTTCGGTGATGTGCACATCGTGCACTGACGTCAACATTACCAACCAGGTGGAGTATGCATCCCCCTTCCCACCCAGGTGGAGTATGCATCCCCCCCTTCCCACCCAGGTGGAGTATGCAGCCACGCGCCTCACAACCCTGATGCACTGCCATGGGCCAGTCAGGCAACTCACCAAGCACCCAGGCACCTCGTCCAGCATGTCACTCCATGAAGCGTGGTAGCGTGGAGTTCTGCAGGACCAATGAGTCGTGAGTTGATCCAGGATGTCGGGCACAGCAACGTGTGATGATTTTGCTGGCGTTGCATACCATCTGCACATTGATGGAGTGGTATTGCTTGCGATTGCGATACACCACCTCTATGGCATGCGGGACTACCAACTCCACATGGGTGCAGTCAAGAGCACCTACACAATTTGGCATGCCTGCCAGTGCATGGAAGGCAACTTTTGTATCTAATATCTCCTGGGGAGTCTGTGGTAGGGATATGTAGTCCCTTGTGTGCTTGAGGAGGGCATCCAGCACTTGCTTCAGTATCTGGGAAAATAAGAGTTGTAATATGCCATGCATGTGAACGACTGTGTGCTGGTAGGTGCCTGTGGCAAGGAAGTGCAGCACAGACACTACCTTCAGTAGCGGGGGGATTGAGGTGCGTATTTCTATGAGGCTCACTATATTGTTGTGTATCAGGTCCACTATGGTGGTGATGGTTTCACGGTGAAGCAGGTACATGGTGTGGATCTGCTCAGGTGTTAGGTTGAAGGGGGTGGCTCTGATGCGAGGGTTTGGGGGCTGCCAGCATGGTAACGGTGGCTGCACTGGTGGGGCATAATGACCCTGTCTCACCCTCCTTCTCCTCCTGTGTCTCCTCTGTGGTGGGGGCTGTTGTTGTTGTTGTTGTTGTTGTTGTTGTTGAGGCCTTGCAAGCAGGGCCTCCAGCTCCAGTAATGCTACTACTATTGGTATCATCTTGGTGTGGGAGGGGATGTGGTGTGTGGGTGTGCTCCTTTTGTACTGGCCCTCACTCCATTGCCTCCACCTGTATTGATTGTATGCACCTGTGGCACTTCTCAACACTGCTCAGGGTTCTTTACACCTTCTCGGAGATGCCGGTATTTACACCATGCCGGTAAGCTCTTTTTCAGCCTTCAGGAGGCCGTTATTTGCACGTCTGCATTACTTGGGATCAGCTCCGGTTTACGGCATGCCACTAATGACGGCATGGTGTGTCGCACGCGCATAGACTGCAATTTACGGCATCGTAAAGTACGATGCCGTAAATAGTGGTCTGGTTGGTCAGAATAGCACGTAGCGGTAAGCGTTGTCGGTAATCCTTTACCGGCATCGTTTTTCCCTTACATCCTACCTCGGAATGACCCACATTGACCTTTATAGATGCAGTGTCAGCACTAGTGGTATCTGCAGTCTTTTTAATAACTTTCTGTTTAGTTTTACATTTTGAAAGAGGAGTCAAAGTGTCTTTACTGGAAGCTGCTTTTGTTTTACTCAGTAACTATATTAGCTATGTTGTTTGAACTTTTTTGTATAAATTCTGCTAGAGATGGATGCTTATTTTGTACACTTTTATTTTGATTTGCTCTACTTCTGCGTTGCTTTCTATGGAGTTGCTTTTTGGTAGGCATCCTTTGGGATCAGTTGGAGAAAAAATAAAGTGTGGGTTGGGACGTTGTGCAATGTATGTGTGCATTGTGCATGAGTGTCTGGTAGAGATGTGTGATTGTGGAATGGGCTGTTACTTCAGGTTGGGAAGGCTATTCTCATATTTGTGTGTTACTATACTTGTGTTCAGATGACAAAACAAAGTGTGCACCTGCTGAGGTTCAATCAGTAATACTGAATCTAATGCTGCCCGGTTAATACCATTGTTTGTTTTACAATACTAGAATTGTACAGTGTTTGAGTAACAGTTAGAACATTATGGCAGTATTGAACTCACTTTTTTGGATGCAAAGAGTAGGTTTCTTCTGAGTTCTCTTTTGTACTTCAGACACTGCTGGTTTTCAGGAGAGTGGTCTTCAATGCAATTGTGAAAGAAAGAAGTTAATACATATGTGTGTTAATAGCAATGTTGTTAATGTAGAGATGTATTTGTTTTTTTTAGTAATTGTGCTTTCTGTTAATTGTGCATAGCATTTACATGCAGTTTCCTTTGCCTATGTGCATTCTGGATATTTTACTTAGAATCTGTCAGTTAAACTTGCCTTAGAAATGATTACAATAGTAAGCACACAGAGCATACTTAGCTTTTTAAGGCAGTGTTATTTGATGTTAGGAGATAGGAGAAATAACATTATTCTTTTCTTGCTAGTTATACAGGGTAAATGGCAGGAACTCTGGTGAAAAGCATTCAATGTATGTATTTACAATGCAGGGTATCTGCTACTTACCCTGTATAACTAGAAAAAATGTCATGCTGTAATTTCTCTCATTTGCTATGATCAAGTGTCACTTTCAATGGTGCGCGTTTTCCAAGTTTTCATTTACCCATATCACAACACAGGAAACCATACATTGCATGCATTTGAATTTGGTTCAGCCATTTACAATCATACTGTTATTTCTCCCATCTTTTAACATGAAATAACACTTTGTTAGAAAGCTGTGTGTGCTGTGTCTGATTACTATTGTAATCATTTCTAAAGCAAGTTCAAATGATTGATTCTATGTAAAATACTCGGAATGCACACAAAGGAAACTGTATGTACATGCTATGCACTATAATGCATGAAATGCTGTTATGCTTGAAATGTGGATAAATAGGTGGCAGTGGTTACAAAAATGACAGAATTAATGAAGAGAATAACAGTTTGCACATTACAATTAGTAATATGGGTAAATGAAAATGTGGAACGCACACAACTTTGCAAGTGACACTTGATCATAGAAGATGGGAGAAATGACAGTAAGCTTTTTTGCAGGTTATACACGGTAAGTGGCAGGTACCCTTTTCACATGCATCTATACAGGAGTTGTACATGTACTGTGCACAAAATATTCATTCCTGTAGTTTGTGTTCATGCATGTGGATGTGCATGAATCTGCAAGCAGTAATCTTGGGGAGTTTTACAGTAGTTATTGCTGTAGCTGCTTTGCAATCATAGCAGAACTGTATTCAGAGTGATCAACTGTACATCTAAAGTGCTGAACTGTGATGATAGAGTTAGATGTAGAGTTCTTGGATGTGACTGGTGGATGGTTGTTTGACTGCTTAACAGTAGCCAATGAGGGAATGGTGCAGAGAGTGAAGTGGAAAGGGTAGAAGGGCTGCCCCAGTGCTACGCGCTCCACAGACATCACTACTATTCGCAGACATGGCGTGCCACATCTGGGGCTTCTCAGCATATCTGGCATGGAAATAGAACTAGGGGTATTAGCCAATCAGGTGCTGAGGGTGTCATTCACAGGGAGAGCAGGTAATCATATTGTTCATTGCTGTATGCTGTGAAGATGGCTTTGGTTGCTGAGATGGACAGAGTTAGAGTGTGGATAGTGGGAGATGGTTATATCACTAATCTGCAGTGGTATGCAAGCATGTGTGGCATTTCAGACAATGTTGGAATGCAGGGAGTGGAGGCTTACTGGTGGCATTCACCAGGGAGAAATTTGCAAGGTGTTTTTACACTTGGTAGAAATATTGCTTATTTTAACACTCCTGATATCCTGGTTGTAAATTGTGGAGGAATGTATTTGGGCTATCTGAGTGCAATAAGTTTGCAGGGTGCACTGAAGCAGTTGCTAAAGGAACTGATCCACCTATTTCCATCTGCAAAGATACTTTTTTCCCATATACCAGCCAGGACTGCATAGATGCCTTGTCATGTATTTAATCCTCAACAAGACATAGCAAGATGTATTGCTAATAAAGGAATATCTTGTTTCATGTATTATGTGGGCATGTCATCATTCCAAAATGAGAACCTTTTGGAATATGGTGCAATTATTTTATTTGTTTGTTATGGAATGACTTTCACAGATTTTGGCCATGCAATATTTCTTAGAAATATGCAGAACTCAATCAGGAAGTTGTTGTGAAGTCATGTAACAAACACAATCTGAAAAAAACCTAAAGAAAGGCCTAAAAAAAGCTGCAAAAAAGGCTCTTTTCAGAACCAACATCAAAGGGAAGTGGAGTACACTATTTAAATTGTATTCCCCACTTTCATATTTTTTACGGTATGTCTGCGTACATCACAGCTGTTTGTGGAGTGCCCATGTTACATACAGGGATTTTAAGGCTGAGAGGCATGTAAATGAGATTGTGCAGGCCAAGTGATTGGTTCCTGAGGTTTGCTGGGTGTGATGTGTAAGGAGCGACTTTGGCAGAAAGTCTGTTTCTGAGAGGAGAGCAGATAGCTATGGCTGTGTCTTTCAGAAGGCAGATTGTCTGGATTTTGGGTGACTTGTGGATAAATTGTTTGGAGGTGCATGCAGATTGCTGTGGAGTGGTTGCACATCTTGGAATCCCTCATGTGAATGTGCACTGGCATGGAGTGCGCAAAATGAAGTGGCTGGTTTTGGTTCTTCTTTGTGCTACCTTGGTGACACAGCGTCATCCAGACATTGTTATTATTCATTGTGGAGTGAACAGTTTAGGATATGTCTCTGGAATCTCCTTGCAATTTGCAATGAAAGAAGGACTTGGGAAAGTAATTTTTTCTCGTATTGCACAGAGACAAATATGGCTGCGTTCTTCTTCATTTGGTCCACAAATGGAGAAAGCGAGGCACAATGTCAACAAGGCTGTTTGCGCTTTATTGAGAGATGTTGGTATGACCTCTTTTCACAATGAAAATATTATATTTCGTAGCACACACATTTTTCGTAGAGATGGAGTGCATCTTACTGATGCTGGGAATCAGAGTTTTCTGCGAAATATACACAATGCATTGCAACCTTTTTTGGAAGTATTGCATTCCTTTTTCCAGTAGCTGTTGACTACTTGAACTTTTTGAAACACAACAAAAAACACCACAAAAAGGCTTTTTTCAGAGCCACCACTTACTCCTAGAGAAGAGTGCAATGGTTCGCATTACCCCAAAAATATCAATGTCTGTGAACTGTCCACAGACTCTAAAAATGCACAGGGCCCTGCAGCATTTCATTGATACTTCTTTTTTTAAACTGTGAAAGGTTGCTCTGAAAAGAGCCTTTTTTTGTTTTTTGATGTTTTGCATTTGTTTTTTTTGTTGTTTTTTTTACCAAGACACACAAGTAAAGGAAGGGAAGGGAGGGTAAGGAAGGGGCACCAACCACTGTGATAAGAAAGGGCAGGTGGAGAGAGGAAGATGTAGGGTGGGCCTTAATCATGTAGTGGACAGTCCTTCTCATGCTCCCGGACCACAGCCTCGAAAGCACTTTGAAGAGTCTCCCCCCTGCAGAGTACTGCGTCGCAGTACATACACAATACTGTGACCCTGAAAAGATAAGGGTCTACTGTGTCGCATATGGCCTGCGAGGCAGCTTGAGGGATGCGCTACCCCACAGTAGTGTCTCTTGTGTTGGCAGGAGCAGAAATGGAGGATTCTGTAGAGGAACTCAACCTACTACTTTTATCACAGGGGACAACCCTCCGAATTGCCCCAGTGTGGAACAACTTTAGGTGTCGCTTCATGGAGGTTGTACCATACCTGTACAAAACTGGTTTGCCAAGACTGAGCACCATCTGGCAGTCAGTGCAGCGCACCTTGTTTGCATGAGCTCTTGGGTACCCCACCAACGGTGGCAAACAACTTCTGCACCCAAGATTCACTGGGGCTACAAGTAGTAGGGACTTCCACTACCTCAAACTCATCATCCTCTTCATCCATCTCTGCATCCTCATGCCTGTTCGCCACTCCAGGCCCTTGGGAAGGTGGTGGTGGTGGGTGAGGTGCTGAGACAGCTGTAGCACCAGCAGCAGGAGCAGCCATGCACGCCATCTTCAAAGGTGTAAGGTTCCACCAGGATATCAGCAAACTGCAGCAAGAAGAGCAATCCAGCAATGTGGAGCAGTGTCTATCCCGGAGGTCCAAAAACAGAATAAGGAACTTTGGGGTGTGGCCTTTGGGGTGCTGAGGAGCACTTTGCGAACAGCTGCGCTGTCCGCAAACACTTCAAACATCAAAAAGGACATGTGCAAGGGTGACGTTTCACAGTTAAATACTTTGGATTGCTCAGAAAAGCACTTATTCTGTGTCTGGAGGTCCGGACATTGTTCGCGGACAAGGACAAATGCTTAGCGTGGGTGCGGTCACATGATGATGTTGTAGAGACATCTGCGAATGGGACAGCTGTTCGTAGGACACCAAATGCGCAGGGTCGGATTTACGCATGCCCGTTGGTTTTCTACGGACAGTGTTTGGGTCCTCGAACTACTTAAAAGTGCAACACACATGCAACAGACCAATATGGACAGGCGCGATGTTCGTAGTACCCAAGGGTGGCATGCGCATGCGTACCGGTGTCTGCCGGAAAGGGATTGGGTCCTCGTACTAATTAAAGGTGTGCCATAACTTTGCGGACATGTGGACGGGTTATGTGTTCTATGGACACATTCACTCTGTTTGCAGACAATATGAATGGGGGATGTTCTTAAGACACCCTATTTTGACTAATAGTGGACATGCAGACAAATTATGTGTCCTATGGATACCTCCATTTTGATTGCAGAGAGTGCGAACAGGGATATTGTCCTTAGGACACCATCATTTTGGTTAATTTCGAACATCCTGGACAGCCGCGCTGTCCGCGGACACCCTAAGAGCCTTTTTAAAAATAAAAAAAGAGCAATATATGAACAGTATACATAATATTTTATTATTGTACACAAATATAGAAATAATGCAAGCGAAGGGGAAGCAGAAATTGAAACATATACAGTGGATTTAGGGTTTTCTACATGTTGGATGGTAGGGGAGAAAGGGGTTGAGATCTCATCATAACGTTTTTGGTGATGGGAATTTTTTGGGGATGGTTGACTGGGACATGGAGAAGGGATACAGGTGCAGGTGGGACAGTGATATTTATTTTTTCCATGATATGGTTTTCTACAAAGTTCTTTAAAATAATGAAATTGGTCATTAATTGATCCATTTTTTGTTCTAAACACTGTAGATGATTTTCCACAGTGTTCTTCCATTCGTACATGATGTATTTTTTCAGTATTATTCAAATTTTTTGTATGTTCTGCTAAAGAAAAATAAATGTGTTAGGTTCACACAAAATAATGTCTATTAATTGGCTTACTTAGAAAAGTGCAGTGTCTACCATCAGTATCACTGTTTTCACTCATTTTGTCCTGGGGACAATTGTCTTCAAGCCACTGTAAGTACTAGACATTTTTTTGTAAAAAAAAAGATACATTATTTTTTAGTGTATCCTACTACAGAAAATGTACAAATATAGGAATAGATGTAATGTACTTACCGGTTGGATTTTTAGTTTTCCTGTTACTACTATGTAGGTGTGCTGTTGATATTTGTTGTGCAGTTTCTGTATAAAGCATCAGTGAAGTAATTCTGTTGGAGGTATAAGCAATTGTTTTTGGGTATGTTACATTATGTTTAATATGCTATGTAATTGAACTGTTGGTGTTTTATATGCACAGTTTGCACTTCTTAATTATCTTTGAATGTAATTTATTTATATGCTGCTCTTTGAACATGCTCAGTGTGTTTATTGCATGATACAACAATGTAAGTTTTTGGACAGTGTTGATGTTGACTGAGTCCGTCCGCAGGCATGCGCACTGTCTGCGGAAATCCTAACCACTAGTGTGGGACAGGGGGTTCAGTACGTTGTATGGTACATCTATATGAACTAAGGGAAACCTAGTAAAAGCATATCATATCCATGCTATCTATATCTATATGCAGTGAAAAAAACTTTGTTAAAGGTTAAGTTGCACTACTAAAAACCTATGAAATTCAGTGAAAACGCTTTGTTAAAGGGACGTTATGGTTAAGTTGCGCTACTAAAAACCTATGAATGTCAGTAAAAAAACTGTGTTAAAAGGACGTTATGTTTACAAGTAAAATCGAAAAACCCCTGAAATTCACCAGTTATGGTTAGCTAAGCAATCATAATTCGCACCACCACCGTGAACTGCTAAGACTAACACCCGGGACATCAAAGATGACATCAAAAATATCATATCAAGTTTAGAAATTAAAATACTGTTTTTAAAATGTTACCACAATATTATGGATTTTATAATATAATGAAGAAAACTGTACACCCTGTATAAACAATTCACTTCAGCAGCTGCCAGACACTGAAGCAATTTTGTTGCGGTGAGGAAAATAATTTAAAAACATTATTAAGTAAACAATACCTTTTTATTTCATTTATAAACATGCAGTATGTAATTGTAATAAGTGTGTGAAAATGTTATATAACTAATATAAACATTGTATATTGTAACAGAAATGGAATGACAAGAGTTATCTTCCGAAAAGAAGATATAAATCAATATGTTTCTACTAATGGTAAATTATTTTATATGTTTTACAAAACAATACAATTATGTTACATATATATATAAACTATGACACAAAGTATTGCAGATCTCTTGTACTTCACAATCTAGAGCAATAAGAAGAAGAACAACGCAATCATGAAGAAAAACAGAAGAAAACTATTGAAGTAGAATATTGAAAATCAGATGAAATAATTATGTATAGATGCTAATCAAATAAAAAATCAAATTGCAGAACGGTGTACATATTTCAACAGTGATGTGATTCAAAACATTGGTTTTCATATCCCTAGTTCTCCTAATCATACACCTATACATCCCAAAATTCAATTTTTATTTTGTTTTCGACAGTGATTCCGACATTGATTCTCCCTCCCTCTCATAATGTATTATAATGTAAATGTTATGCAAATATGTAATACACTTTTTTTTAAACCACAATTTGAAGTCTGTGTACTATATACATGTTTTTGTCCACAACATCATGTTACAGTGATGTCATGAAGTGTGCTGATGTTTCTAAACAGACTGCATAGCGTGGCTGGGACCCTCTAGCAATCACCCAAAATTATTAGCAGAGAACACACAGGCCTATCAACGTCTTCAGCAAAACCAAAAATGACAGTTATCACACCAGGAAAATTAATACCCTCTAGAGCTCTCGTCTTCTAAACATATGTCCCTGGGTTTTATCCCAGTGTGATTTCACGAATTCAGGTTCCAACCCAAAAACCTATTAGTTGATTACATTGGTCATTTTGAGCTGGTTACATATAGAGAACGGATGTATGTTAAAATATCGTACGACGACGAAAACATCGAATTGCAAAATGCAGAGGCCCACTTGCCATTTTTTTTTAAAATGTCCCCCACATTCACTTTCATGTATGCGGGAGACACCCCTGCAGCCCCTGAAATAAAAAATACTGATGTAAGAATGCAAACCTCACACACCTACCTCTGTATTTTCGGATTCGTAATTTTATATATATGCCTAATGCGGTAAAACCATGTGTGCCGTCTTCTGGCTACAACCTTTTGAGTCGATACCATAGAGAACCTATAGTTTAGTCCTACAATCGGTCAGCCATGTCTAGGAGTCCCACCTAAGATCACCCCTACTAGTATCACTCTACAATGTTGCAGGTTTGCAGAGAGACCATTGGCCTTTGCAATAAAGTATCCCCCTCTGAAAGGTGAATCTGGAGTGTGTCCTCCCATCCCTGGGACCCTGGACAGTTACCAGAATGTGTGTACCTTTTCAAGGCAATGGGAATGAACATGTACGTGTGAAGTGTTCCCTAATTTTGCCATTCTCTGTTCACCTAAGCCTGTCAGAGTGCATTCAGTTGAACATCCAGATGCAAAACGTGCAGCTTCTTCTCCCTTGGTTCAATGGGAACAGCTCTCTCTGTCTACCTTGGTTGAATGGGCATTGTACTGTTCAGCTTGGTCATGTGTGCTGAGACCACTAAATAAAGCCCTCTTGCCTGTGATTATAAGGATTTTAGCCTGACTTTCTGCAGGTGAATTGTTGTCTTGGTAACTGGAACATTTCCGTCTCCACTTGTTCTTGGCTGAGTGTCTGCAGCGATTCTGTCAGCCTTTCCATGTGCTCGAAGACTGTCTCTCCTTTGCCATCCATTTCAGAGGCCTATAGCTTATTTTTCATTCCCTATGTCTTCTCCATGTTGGTAGCAGTCAAGCATGTGCAAGCTAAATATATTGTGTTGTTTCAGCTTTAGCAAAATATATGAACACAATGATATGTACATATATCTGTCCCCTTACCTACATGAGCCATAAGCATATGCTTTGTGTCTATATACAATAAACTAGTGCATGTTCATATAACTTCATGAATGGATGAATATATCTACTTCATGTATAATATGGCTACGTCGTGATGTCAGTAATGACGTAATTGATTTCTGGCTTTGCAGTCAGTCAACTTGCTCGATCAATGTCATTTCCATGTCATCGATTGGGTATGGTCTGAATTTTTGTTTGAGTGAATAGCATTTTTCACACCTGCGATACATCGAAGTTTGTGGTGACGGGCCTAGAAGTGAGGCCAATCTGTTGTTTCTTTGCCTTCGGGCTGAGGATCCTGTAGGGCATGACAATTAGCTTTGGCCTCCATCTACAATACCACCATGTTTTCAGCGACAATGACACTTTTAATTAGTTTGTGAACTTTGTTGCATGGTCATGGAGGTCATGACATGACCATGCCTGTGCAGAATGATGATGTGTATGTGGGCGATGTCTGTGCTTCATAGACATTTTGAAATCCCTTTTACACCCACCCTACCAACTGTGAAGCTAAAACTTTACCTTTCTGCAACTGCTACTAACAGTCTTTGTTGTTCTATGAAATTTGCAAAACTTGTAATGCCCTTTTATGGCCTCTGGAAGAGCTCAGGAGAGGCATCCAATTTGAGAACTATTTAGAGAAGGAAAATAGGAAAAATGGTCTCAGTCATGGCCAGCACTTGCTCTCACGGGCCACCACCACCACCACTACCACCTGGAGGACCTGGAGAAGGGAGCAGGCTCACTGCAGCAGATGACCTGCAAAAAAAAGAGGCAGTAGATGATGCAGTAGAAGAGGTACCTACTATGTCAAGTTGTAGCATAGAATCCTGGGTGTTCCCGTTTTCACAATTGTTGGTGGAGTGCCGAAGGCTCAGGTTGCTCATGTGCACTACACTGAGTGTGGTGTCAATTTCAGTCATGGCCAGAAGGGGCAGTACTCCTTTGACACCACCTCCATGCGTTGCCAAACCTGGATTTTCCACCCGACTGCCACTGCCCTGAGAAAGACAATAGCTTTTTTTCAGGGTGTAGATCAACATCTTGTACTGCACCATGCTCTTCCACTCTGCCCACACTAGTACCATCTCAGTTTATTAAAGGATCCCTCCTGCTGCATCACAGCATATACAAGAGGCACTTGACCCTTACCTTGAGAGGGCAACTGTCGTGTGTGCATGCTGTAATGCACTCAACGGCTGGGAAGAGCAATTCTCCAGCACCTTTGAGGCAGCTGTAAAGGCCTATAAAAATAATTGCCCTTTCCCCTAGTTACATCATCAGTGCCAAACATCTTCTCTTCTCCACCAGTCCCTCCATTATAGTGGCTGGTTGGTGTCCGTGCCCCTCCCCCATCCTGTCCCGATCACACTGTGCCTTCTCCTGAAAAACAAAAATCTTTTTTAAAAAAAAGAATAGGTTCCATGGGGAACCACCTTTCAAAGTCTAAAATCAGAATTAAAAAAATGTGTATCAAAGATCCCTAAGGAGTCCATCCGCCTTATGTTAATGTGCAACACACAAAATAAGGATCCTATGCAATAATTCAGTAAAAAAAAACACAAATGGAAAACACTTTTTTACAGAAAAAGTAAAGCACATTTTATTAGAGTCACAAATAAAATGTAGAGTACAATGTGCAAACATGTGTAATTGATCTAACAAAATATACCAGAAAAATGACATCAGTTTGATTTACCCTACTCACACGACAAGGCAGATATACTCTCACACAAAACCAACATCCCTACATGTGCAAAATACATTCTTTATACACAAAAACACTTAGATTATCCAATAATTGATATCGTTTTAAACTATATCTGGTATCTAATACCATGTGGCACCGTGCATCTGAAATAACTGTGTGTCGTAACTCTATAGAATGTGGGGGCATAGTTAGTGGAACACCTACTGCTAATGATTACACAACCATAATAAACAAGTTTGTTAAGTCTGTTGTTTAAATTCCACATGCCTACTTGAGTTTTTTGCATCCAGGTTATTGACCTTTTAGATAAACCCAGCCTTCTTCAAGACAGATACATTTTGATTGTGGAGTGAGACATAACAAGAACTGTCAATGAATCAAATAAAAAAAAAACATTACTGAAAATTATGGAATTGATGCAAATATATCAAATGCCTTGATAACAGTAGCAGCTGACCCCAATGATTTCTTTGCAAGGTAAGGCACTTTCACATGTGGGAAGCCCCAATCCTATGGCTGATTCACTGTCACGGCCGTAGGCCGTTGGTGGTTGTGGAAGGGATGGAAGTCGGGCCGCCATTAGACCGCTCCGCCACGTTTTTCCTTACGTGCGGTAGCGGTCTAGTGCTTTTTCAAGATGGCCGCCCGCCGCTTCCTATTTACTTTCAGCGGCGATGCGGCTCGGCGCATTGCAACGTTAGTATTTCTCTCTGTTGCGTGCGCTCCGTTTAACTTTCCTGTTCTCTCCACCGTTTCGATTGGCATATATTTCCATCCTCCGTTATTTTTTCTCTTCTGGCTCCCCCGCTGACCCTTTTCTCCTTTCGCCTCTTTTTGTTACTAATATTTTCCCTTTTTACTGAGGGCTTACTTCGCCCTTTCCTCTCCTCCTCCAGAGCTCCTTCTCCTTATTTATATATTTTTTCCTCTGTTATCTACCTACCTGATTCTTCGCCCTTGGACTGCTGGATTCCTTCGGTGCTCTTCATCTGGACCCTCGACCAGTCTGCATCTCCTCCTTGGACACTTCAGGGGCAGCTCTTTGGCAACTTCCAGCACACCTGCCAGGATTTTTTTCTGCTACAGCTTTTTCCCCTGTTGGCTGTCACGGAGAGGGGTCACAGTGAGCCCCAGTTCCGGGGTCACGGTGGCTAGTTTCCGAGGCAGGCCATATCTGCACAAGAAGAAAAAGCCTCCCTTCCAAAGGACCCAGAGAAGGAAGTTGGAGCTATCCACGTCACCAGGTGAGGAGGTGGAGGTGGAGGAACGGTCGGGGGAACTATTCTATTCCAACCTTGAAGACAGTAGTACCACAAGCAAGCCATCCAGCATTGACATTCACTGCCAAAAGGAAGACACAAAGAAGGACACTAAAGTCAACCTATTTGTGACCATTCAAACCTATCGAAAGACATTGACACAACAAAGCCACATTGCAAGGCTTTCAAGAAATACTACAACTAATCTTACCAGCAACTTAACGCATCAACAGGCATGCAAAGTGTGTGTTTAAAATAAAATATACATTTTTCTTCACTCCCAAGACCTAAGAACTCCATGTACAATGCATCAGACATGTATTGCAACGAAATACAAACACCTATGTCCTCCTGTTGTCAGTGTCTGAGATGCTGCAGAATTACTGTAATCATACTGGCATCTCGACTTACCTACATGTACCATGTTACGACGTGGGCTCTGACGTCTTCTAACTGAGTTGAGTCCCCTGTTGAGATGGGGGGAACCAATCTGCTGCAACGTTGCCATGTTTTCAATTAACTATCATGTGAACGCCTGTGAAACCGGAAGCTAAATTCTCTAAGGCAGCCTGCCTAGTCAATCTCATGGGCAGGCAGCCATATTTAAACTTGAAAAATAGTACTGAAGTCATGCCACAATCTAAAACAACGGCATTGTTTTTCACTTTAAACAGCTCCATGTGAAAACAAGGCAACACAGATGGCAACACAGATTAACCGTGTTAGAACATGATATGATATGATAGTTTATTTATGGAGCGCCTACATACAAGTGTTTCAAAGCGCTTCAAGGCAAGAGAGGGAACAAGGGAAAATACAATGACATTCTTACAGGTCATGAACAATAAGAATGTGAAATTAAATATCGTACTCGGCCTGACGACATTTCAGATAGTGCAAGAGCTAAGACATAGGGCCTCATTACGACCCCGGCTGTAGGGGTTTAACGGGCCGTATGGCTGGCGGCCCCGTTAAACCCCTACAGCCTTATTACGAGGTCCTCTCGCGGGACCCAGTAAGGACGCCTAGTGAAACCAGGCGTCCTTAGCGGGTCCCGCGAGCGGCCCAGCATGCTAACAACGGGCCCGTCCTTAACGGGCCCATTGTTAGCATGCTCCCCATTCCCATTTGAGCTCTATGGGGGCTCAAATGGGAATGGGGATGTACCGGGTCTGGGTTCCCTGACTGCGGAAATACCGGGCCCTCCAAGGTCAGAATGACCTGGTAATTCCCCATTCAGGGAAGCCGGACCGGGTACCCGGAATAGGGGTAGCCATGCCGCAGATAGCAGCATTGCTACCGCCATTCTTGTAATGAGGCCCATAGATAAGACCATGGGGGAGAGTGGGAAGGAAATGGACAGACAGGCGACTACCGTACTAGGCCTGGCGACATTTCTGGTAGAGCCGGAGGAAAAAAAAGGTGAGGGAGAGGGGTGCAGAAAGGGAGGGGAGGAACAAAACAAGCGACTATCTTACTAGGCCTGATCAGTGGTCGAAGTGAGCGGGAGCGGTCGGGAGCGGTGCTCCTGTACTTTTTTAAATTACCTTTTACAGCTCCTATACTTTTATTATAAAAAGAAACCGTTCTGGAACGGTTTCGTTTTAAAATAAAAGTGTAGGAAGAAGTTGAAACGTGCACTTTCAGTGCACTGCACTGAACGTTCCCTTAAACAGCAGGTGTAAGTGTTTGTGGGGGTGTATTGTGTGTGGGAGGGGACGTGGTGATGGGGTTTCTGGGGAGTGGGTGCAGGCCAACAGAGAACATAGCTCCACTACTTCTTTTTGTACACCTCGACCACTGGGCCTGATGAGATTTCAGATAGTGCTGGAGGGGTTGGGGGTCATTAAGCTGAGAGGGGAGGAGACAGACGAGGTTGCTATCATACTAGGTTCAGGGACAATTCTGATAGAGTAGGTGCATAGAAGAAAGTAAGGGGAGGAGGGCAGGAGATAGGAAATGTGAGAAAGGGAGAGGAGTAGAGAACAGAGAGTAAGCAGTCAAAATGTGTGGAGAAGCAAGAGGAGAGAGTGACTATAATTGCAGAAGTCAGTAGTAACACATACTGTTGCAAGCCTGGATATGAGATAAAGATGGGAGCAGCAAACTGCATTCAAGGCCATGTCATGATCAAAAACACTGACATTGTTTTTCAAAGTCTGGCTCCCTGTAAACTAAAAGCAATTCAGATATGAAGCCAAGTTTTCACCCAGAGTAACCCTAGCACTGAGTTTGTGCGCTGACATTTCTAAATAATCATGTAATTGAATTCATAGTAACAATGTCCCTGGATAGTCGTTATGCCATGCCACCATGGTAAAAGGTGACAAATGGTGCTGAAGCACTCCAAAGGCACACACCCGTCAGGCAAATGGCAGATCAATAGATAAGATCGACATCGCTTCACTATATTTACAACAAACCCAATCAAAAGCACAAGCACAGAATTATATTGCAGATTAACTATAAGGCGCTCATTGTTTGATGTTCCGACCAATTATGTACATCATAGACACAAAATGTACAATAGGCAACAGCACCTTACTCAAAGAATAATGCTTCATACACTGAACCGATCCACACAGCATGTTAATGCATAACGCAGGCGGATTCCAGAAGAACCTCTAACATTTCCACTGGCATGAGAATCCATGCCGGTGCAAATACTGAATCTGAATTTAAAGTATATAATTTCCTCAACAGTAGTAAATAAACAGCCTGAGAATCTGCAGGAGACTCTGCGCTGGAGATGGGCAAAATTAATAGAAACTGAAAAAGTGTTCAATCAATGTTCTGACTATAACTATGCACTTGTTTCCATGCAAATAATTATAAGAGAGTGCATATGGGGCAAAACACTGTATATTTGTGCCAACTCTTATACAGCAGAAATATAGGGGAAGTTTTAGAAATTATATTTTCTGATAGTGAGATTTCATTTGCTCAACAAATAGTTTTATCATGTCTTATCTTCTTTGTATCTTTGTAGTCAATTTCCCATTACTTTTTAACGCATGTTAGTCTGTTATGGAAATGTGCAAACATGTGAAATGTGGTTTCGTAGTGTGGAATCCTTAAGACTCACAGAGGCATGTTTCCAATTAAATTGATTCAACTGCAGTTCATTGCATGTAGATGTAGATATTTATCTATAGGAGAGGAAAAGTTAGAAGTGTTTTCTGAAATGCTAGTGTCTATTTCTCAGAATAAACCTTTAAAATTAGTTGGGCATGTTTTAGTGTTATTCGAGAACTACCATTCCTGAAATATTTACTTTGGAGATGCAGTCGAGTATACTATCAATCTCTCTTCTTAATGGAGGATTCAAGAACTACTCCTAATCACTGAAGGCATTTGATTTATAGTTACACAAGATCAGACTTGCTTTAATGATTACTTAAAAATCTGTTACTGATGTATAGTAAAGTCAGAGGAGCTTCCTACCATGTTTTATTTAAAAAAGGGATATATTTATAAAAGTCAAAAAACGTTGCGAGTTTGTGGCTTGGTAAAGTGTTTTTCCGTACACAATTCCTCACTGTTACACTAATCCACACCAAATGTTGCATAGTTACCTGTTAGAACCCTCCGGACAGTTCTGGCTACATTACATTTGTATACCCCACTACTTTCCCTGGATTTCAGCAAAAGACAAAATGTGTGTGTGGGTTAATGGCTTGGCAAAGCATTATTCCTTATACAATTCCAGACTGTTTCACCAATCTGCCTAAAGTTTGCATAGTCACCTAATAGGACCCTCTGCACATTATTGGCTACGTGGTCACCCCACCCCTTCCCCGGATTTCAGCAAAACTCAAAATGTGTTTGTAGGTTTGTGGCTTGGCAAAGTGTTTTTCCCTATACAATTCCACACTGTATCACCAATCTGCACCACATTTTGAATAGTCACCTGTTAGGATCCTCAGACATTATTGGTTACATGACATTTGGATATCCCACCCCTTTCTCTGTATGTCAGCACTTTCACACATGAGACAGTGAACTGAAATCAGCGAAACAGCAATGTGGTCATAGAGGGACCAGCCTCGACATGAGGAACACATCTTAAGGCCCCTTTGGGACCTCAAAAACCATGTTTCAAGGCCCCGGGATGCAATGATTCTGAGATATTTGCACCACAATGCACTGTAACCAACTGCACCACGCCAGAGTGAGGTGACAGGTGGGGAGAGAGCACAGACAGTCCCAGTATGCAGCAGCACACAAACTCTCACCCCCGACTTCTGCTCCAGGGTATGTCAGCCAGCCACACACGCCCATTTTCAGTGCAGTTTACTTCAGAGTGCAAATCACATCAATCGGTAACCAAATTGGAACAGCGACCTACAGGAACATTGATTTTCAACAATTGATGAGAGTGTTGTCATGTCTGTCCACAGAAGCTGTTCTGAGAATGGGTACTTTTTGTTAGTAACACATGAACGGAAACTAGCAACAGTTTTTTCCCCAAAAACATTACATGAACATGTTGCGGCTCATCAGTCAAAAAGAATAGCACATTAACAAGCATTTGAAACAGCACAACTAAGAGCATTTAATGTATCTAGCAAAAATCCTGCAAACAATGGACAATCATTCTGAACCAAGTATTATATACCCAAGTTACAAGTTGAAAAAAACTGAACAAAATATACATTTTTGTAACAGCAAATGTACACAATGTTTTTTTCATCAATACACCTTGGATTATCTCCCCATGAACTAATGATTAGAATATGTTAGTACCACAACAGTGTATCACACACAAATGTTGTAGAAGACATTGTAAATACAATGTACTATGTATGAGGGTCAGAAAAGTTACATGTATGTATAAAATCAAAATGATGCATATCTACCATACCATTTTTTACAACTAACTGAATTTTCTTTTCTTCACAAAGAAACAAGATGTTACCTTCTGACTACATACACTCCTTCCCAACATCAAACAAACCACTATTTGCCACATGAACTGAAAACATTTATACTACTACTGTACCTGTAATCCAAAACTCTGATTGTGGCTGTGTCATGGCCAGAGGTCCTATTCTCCAAACTAAATAACTACTAAACGCAAAGTAAGCTTACTATTCCGGCAATGGCCAGAAGACACATTGTTGTGGGCATTACACCCAAAGTATGCATACAGATGTGGCCACTGGCCATGGCCAGAACAATATGTATGGTGACTACTGCTACTACTACTACTACTAATACTAATACTAATACTAATACTAATACTACTACATCCACACTCCAGATGTCCTATTCTGTCTCTAGCCAGGGATCACATTGTTTAAACTACATTACTATTAAACCCAAGATAAGTGTACTGTTCTCATCATGGCCAGTGGCAACGTTGTTGGAAGTGTTAAATCCAAGGTAAGCATACTGCAGTAGCCTTAGCCAGTGGCCACAACAATATTTACTGTAACTATTACTACTACTACAACTATATCCACACTCCAAAACTCCCATTGTGGCTGTGGACAAGTACAGAGGTCACATTAACCAAACTACATAACTACTAAATGCAAAGTAACCATACGGCTCTGACCATGGCCAGTAGACATATTGTTGGGGGCACTAATCCCAAAGTAAGCATACTGTTTTGGCAACGGGCAGGGGTCATATCTTTGCCAGCATTAATCCCAAAGTAAGAATATTGTGACCACTATGACTACTATTATTACTACTGCCACTGCTACTACTGTACCCACACTCCACAATTCCTATTCTGCCCAATGTAAGCATACTGTTGTGGCTATGGTCACAATAATATGTCCTGTAACTACTACTACTACTACTATACCCACACTTCAAAACATCCATTGAGGCTGTGGTGATGGCCAGAGGTTACATTGTCCATATTACATAACCACTATATGCAAAGTATGCATACTATTCTGGCCATGGCCAGTGGCCATATTTGTGGAGGCATTAAACCCAAAGCATGCATACTACTACTTCTACTACTATACCCATACTCCAAAAGTCCTATTCTGCCTCTTGCCAGGGATCTGATTGTTCAAAGAACATAACTATTATACCCACGGTAAACATACTGTCCTCACCATGGCAATTGACCAGATTGTTGGGGGCATTAAACCCAAAGTAAATGTACTGTTGTGGCTAAAACCAGTGGCCGGATTGTTCGGGGTAGCATACCCCGAAAAATCTGATCACTGGCATGCCCACAACAATATGTATTGTGACTACTACTATTGCTATACCCATACTCCAAAGGTCCCCTTCTGCCTCTAGTCAGGGGTCCGATAGTTAAAAACGACATCATTATTAAAATCAAAATAACCATTCTGTTCTCACCATAGCCAGTGGGCAGATTGTTAGGGGCATTAAGCCCAAAGTAAATGTACTGTTTTGGCCATGCCTCAAACAGTCTGGCTATAGATACAGACACATTTTTAGTCCCATTTCATACATTTTAAAGCCAAATTAATCATTCTTGTAGAATACAACATAAGACCAAGATTCTCAAAGTTTGTCTGCAGACACTTATTGCTGTCTGTGTTGGCTGCAAGCATTAAAAGTGGCTGCGAATAAGGCAGCGACCCTCTAACCGTTTTTACACATACAAATGCATACATTGTTCTGTTTATTTTCTCCCTCGCCATCCCCAGGCACTGTTTCATCATCAAAATAACCAGAAATGCATTTTCTAGAGCTTTTTTATACCGAGATGTTTGTGGATTAAGAGCGAAGTTAGCGAATCCAACATGCCATCCATTTCAAAACTTTTGACGCACAGTCACGCTTTTTTAATTGACCGATCAACAGCTGCGTACGATGTCCTTGGATGCTGCATGCCCCCAATTGGACCAAAGGCATTCGCGGACTCCAAATCAGGAAGTGTGTCCATGGACCGGGCAGATTATCTAAATTTTCTTTTTGTCCTCTAATTTGAGCATTTAAAAAAAATCGAATGAATGGTTGTACACCAAATTTACAAAAGTACTCTTTTGGGACCAGGCCGACGCTCCTCATGCAAATTTGGTGCAAATCCATGCAGCGGTTTGGCCTACAAGCCTCATATGATGTTTTCACCAAACTCGTCTAGAAATCTTACCAGCTATGGTAAAACTAACAAATGCTCCAAGAGGCCTGAACTCACTCGTGTTTCATTATTCGGACTGGTGAATAAACCAACCCATAAACTGCTGAACGTTGTCTCACTGCTTATTTTTCACTTAAAGTTCACACTTTGAGCAATACGAACATGTGTATTCTTGCACTTGCACGCACAACGTGATGATTCTGTACATTTGCACAATGTTTTGGGTTATCCATACTGTTCCTCTGCTGGACACTTTGAACAAAACATAAGGTACACCATTTAAACAAGTGTTATAGTATTTGGACTATGGGCCTCATTATGAGTCCGGCGGTAACCGTGCCAGAAATTCCGGCAGGTTACCGCCGGACTCGTATTACCATTCCGCCTCTGTGATTGCCGGAATCACCGGGGCATTACAACCCCAGTGAGCTGGTAATTCTGGAGGCGGAATTTGGTAAATCCCCATTCCCATGGATTCCCATAGGACTCCATGGGAATGGGGACGTGGAAACACCGGCTGTAATGGTGCCGGTGTTTCCACGTCCGCCTGCAAGCAGTGACACCTCCCACCTGCAGAACTCGAGATCAGTGGGTTTACCGCCACTGTTATTTCCGGACCGGCTGACTCGTAATGAGGCCCTATGCCTCAAAAGGCGTAATAATGTACACAAAATCACATGAAAGAAGCATTTTGCTTCATGCTTACCCGCACACTGAATTACACACTCCTGTGGCTCTTCGCGGATATTCCTCGATGTTAACTGCAGTTTTTGTCAAGCAAAAGCACAGCAAGATCCGAATGCTAACCTCCTCAGTGACATCCTAAGCTGCAACAATGCAAGATGCTTTTCTTCAAATATGAAAACATATCCAAAACTTTGTGTAAACTCACAAAACCCACAAAAATGAAATGCTGTAATTGCTCAAAGAAGTTTAACATTTAGTTGAATTTAACTCAGTGAAACAATCCTTAACAGCTTAAGTGTGAGTTCCTTCACCAATCTGTGCAACAAAACATGAATATTGGGCTCGTGGACCATTTGTTGGTGATAACTAAATGGTGATGTGCCTTGGTGCTGTGTCTTGGTACCTGAAATCCAATCCAAACACTACATACTCCAGAGTGCGGTGTCATAACAACATACATAGAATCTAATTCCTGGTGACAATATATGAGATCTGCATCATTTAAATGAACCAATGCAAGAAATACTTTACATTTCTTTTAACCAGCATTTACTTAGAGTGAGACATAACACAATAAATCATTGTTTCTGAAAAAAACATCAACTTTCTCAAAACAAACTGTAAACTTGGAGTTCAAAGCAGGCAGAGCATCGAAAATGTTGACCTTTAAAACACAACAACAGAGAACAATATTTAAAGAAGATTAAAAATGAGACCCACAAAACAACTGGAATGTTTTACAAAATGAAAAACCAAAATCATGTTATGTCACCTAGGCAAATATCATCAACATAAACACATTTCAGGAAGACTTTGAATAATAAAGAAACTGACATTGCGTTGTAATCACAAACAGTTCATAATAAACTGCAAACAATTCCTTTATGCTCATGACAAATTATGCTTATAATTGATGAGCTATCTAAAAGCAGTGACTATTATGAAATTAACAATCACAATCAAGTATTAGCAGGCGTTAAAACACCAGATAAATTAGCCATAGTGAATGAACATTCATATTATAATGTCCAAAGGCACATAAATAAATAAATGAAAACCCAAATATGAAAATTTAAGAGTGCCACCATGGACTACAAGTATGATATGGTCTGAACAGGGCTATATAGTATGCCAAAACATCAAAAAGATAAACATAATTTGGAGGCAAACAGGACTGTCCTTCAGCATGGACAAAAAATCAGTATTGAACAGCATGAAAAAAACAAAGACAGCAGTACCATCAACAATGGCAGTGAGCCCACTCTAGTCAGCAGAAATGGATTTGAATACTATTTCTGTTACAGCTACCATCACAGAGACACACTTGGACCACAATAGAGAATGTTACTACAATCAGGGAAACGATTGTCAAAATATGAGAATCACTCAAGCATATTCTTCAATGAAACAAATATTTTGAGAAAAAACACCAAGAAATGTTGACACCCATCAAGGAAAAGAAGGACATGGACCCTGATTAGACATTCTACTCATGAGAGTACTAACGAATATAGATAAGGCCTATCTTTACCTATTCTACAAGGCTTCCCCTACCAAACAAAACCAAATAAGGTGCTTGTCAGTCATCAGTGAATGTTTGAAATGAAGACCAATGAGAGTTTTCTCTCCCTTTGTATCTGCCTCACCACCCCCAGTCTCCTGCAGAGTCCCTCAAGGATCCTGTGTCTCACCTACGCTCTACAATATTTTCCCAAAGTCTTTTCGACCTCCTTGACAATTTAGGTATATCCTACACTAACTATGGAGACGATACCCAAGTCCTTCTTCCTACCTCAGGCAACTACGACACTGACTTCATTTCACTGAACAAAATGTATCAAAGCATCCAAGCCTTGTTGGCCCTGCACTCTCTATGCCTTAACAATGATAGGACCGAACTGGACCTCCTTGGATTTCAAAATATCCTAAATAAACTCGATGGAGCCTATATGGCATTCATCATAGACAGCAACCACATCCCAGTCTCCAAAGAAGTTAAAACATTTGGGGTCTACCTTGACTCTTCCTTTTCATTAACCAGATAGGTTAATGTTATTGTCTTGTCTACGGCCTACAGAACTAAACTTATCAATGCCAGCAGACCCTTCCTTACCAACGACAGCTGCATTATGCTAGCAAGAGCCCTCATTGTCTCCAGATTAGACTACTGTAGTGCCCTTTTTGCAGGAACCACCACAGGAAACATAAAAGAACTACAGATCATACAAAACAATGCTCTAAGAGCAGCATTAGACATCCCAAAAAAGCCCACATTTAATCAGCCAAAAGAAGCATTGATTGGCTCCCAATTCACAAGTCCATCGATTTAAAAACCCTCATACATTACTGTACAAATGCTTGGTGAACCCTGCCCCTCGATATCTATTGAGAAAATTCAAGAAATCACAATCTGATACACCTACTAGGGCCTCCCACTCCCACCTACTATCTATCCCCAGATTCAAATTGCAGAAAGCAGGGGGTCACAGCTTCCCGATGGTGGGTGCAAACCACTGGAATTCCCTTCCATTTCCTCTAAGATCGGAAACATCCTTCTGGACCTTGAACAAAGGCCTTAAAACCTGGCTCTTTTCACAAGTCGTATAACCTAATACTTACCGACTCTTGGAGCTATGTGCTACCAATGATACTAAGCTCTTACTCTTTGTCATAATCTCTGACTGCACTACTGTTAAATGTTTAAATGTCTCTCACAACTGCGCTTTCTGTAACCAGCGCCTTGATACCTCTGGGTTTGGTGCGCTCTACAAATGACAAATAAACATACTTTACAAATACAAATTACATTCCGTGCTGAGGGTTAATGTCACCGGGATCTTTCCGGGATCAGGATGAGTTTCCTTTTCTCCCTTTCTGCTGTCTCGTGTCCCTCCGCCAGTTTCTCTTTCCTCATTTCTTACTGTTTGGCAGTCTATTATTTCAGGTTTCCACTCGTACTGAGTTTGCTGTATGCGAATGGTGTTGGTGCAATTGATTGGACATGCAGTGCACCAAGAACTCCCGTGGCTACACAGCCATGCTGTGTCTTTGTCTCTCTCTCATCTCCTTGGGACGCAGTCCGTCCTCTTTCTTCCCTGTTGCTTTTCTCGCTACCAACCTCAGGTCCTTGTAGCAAGCCCGTGTGCCCTTTCGAATCTTGCAGGCTGTCTTTTCAGTTCCCCAGAGTCTTCCCCTTCTGGGATGACATAGCTAGAGGGCTTTCCCTGTGTAGAAAGCCATTCCTTCTTTTCTTTCTCTACTTGGTTCTTTTTGCCTCCATAGGGTGTATTCTTCATCCCAGTAGAATGGGATTTTAAATTGATTATTTCTAAGTCAGGCTGGCAATACCACATTGTAACTTGTTGTTCAGAGGCCTAGTCACTAGGAAGATATACTGGTGTTTTCTTGAAGGGTCCTTTAGGGAGTTCCTCCTGAGAACAGGAGTCATTGTCCCAAAGGGAGAGTCCCTCCTGGTGAAGTCCAGCTTACCTCGACACCTAGGGAGTGTATTGCAGAGCGGACTGAGTCCCTGGTCTCCCTAAAGGGGGCTCCCTCTTTGGGAGAAGGGACGAATATCTGCAATTCATCACAGCTTTCACAAGAGCAACACAAAAAAGATAGCCAATTTATCACAAAAATAATATGCATAGCAACAACCCAAAGTATTATGAACAGAAAATATGTTTTGTGCCGGGAGTATCAAATCAGGAATTTCAATGCATGACAGCATTAATCGTTTTTTCCCCACAAACTATATTGACAACATAATTTTTTGACTGAATCTGAAATATGTATTGAACAAGAATCATCAACACATAGGGCCTCATTATAAGGTTGGAGGTAGCCTTGTCGGTAAAACCGGCAAGGCTACCTCCAATCTTGCAAGAAAGTCTGGCACCTGCGAATGGGCAATTACCAGGGTATTCCGGCCCGCCAGACCCGGTAATTGCCCTTTCGCGAGTGCCAGAATGAGGATGCCTGTAGCACTGGCACTGTCCATAACGGTGCCTGTGCTACAGGCATGTTGTCCTCATGGGTGCATTTCATGAAAGGCACCCGCAAGCACAACTCAGAGTTTGCCGGTCCAATACAACAGTACCGGTAAGCTTACCAGTACCCTTGTATCCAGACAGACAAGTTCGTAATGAGGCCCATAGACTTTAAACCTCTATTCACATGTTTCCAACAATAATAAATACAACTAATGAAATATATACTCAATGAAAAAACATTGTTAATGGGATATGCCATCATAACCTGCGCTCCCACTCTTCACTGCTCAGACTAATACACAGGACATCAAAGATGACATCACAAATGGCATCAAAGATGATATCACTAATGACATCACATATGACATCACATATGATATCTCTTGTTTGTAACAATACTGACAAAGAGAGCTTACAAAGGATTATGTTTATGGTATTGCTTCCAACAATCCAGGGGGCGCTGAAGCTCTGTTGCCTGAACCGGCGTCTCCCTCCTTCAGGCCAATTCAAATCTCTTGTAAATCAATATTTATTACAATTTGCCTGAGTTCCCTCTCTGCGTTCCTATTTCTCTGTCCTTGGAGTACATCTGGATCAAGTTTGCTTGAGAATCGCCCTCTCCATCTGACTGCTGCTTAAAGACCTTTGCCAAGTCTCCGGCTGCTGGGCCTCTTCCCGTTCAAGTCCAAGTGTGGGCACATCTCTCCCCTTCCGGACTTTCCCGCCTGCCAATGCCCTCCTTACTGCGGGCTGCCCGGGTCCCCCTGCACCCTAAAATCTCCTTATGGGCGCCTCTTACCTCATCCTGCAGCTCCTAGACTACTTCCTGGCTGTTCTGTCCTGCCCTTGGGCTGCCTGTCACAGCTGGGGCAGTCGCCATCGGGCCTCTCCTCGTCGCTGTCATCCTGGTGATTGCACACATGGCTTCCTCCTGCTCCTGGACTGCTCCCTCTGCCTACTTCTTTTTGGCCTCCTCTTGCAGCTTCTGGACTTCCTCCTTGGCTGCACTCTCCTGCCTCGGGCTGCAGTTCACTGTCGGCTCTGTCACAACCAAGACTCTCTTCGTTGCCTGTTCCTGGAGAGCGCGCATCTGTCTACCTCCTACTCCTGGACTGCCTGCCTGTCTCGGGCTGTCTATTATCACAAACGCTGACCCCCCCTGGGCTCCCCTCGTCACCTGGGTTCAGGTGAGTGCGTTTCTGGCATCCTCTGATTCCTGGCCTGCCCTGCTGCCTCTGGCTGCCTGTTACCACCGGCACTGCTGCCACCTGGACTCCCCTCGCCACCTCGATCCTGGTCAGTTTGCGTCTCGCTTCCTCCTTCTCCTTGACTGCCCTGCCTGCCTACCATTTCCTGGCCGTGGGTCGCCTGTCACTGTCTAAGCTTTCAAGACTTTGAACAGGCACTCCTCTCCTCCCTCTTTCATTCCTGGACTTTCGGCCTGCCTGCTCCATCCCGCCTGCGGGACTCCTGCCACCACCACGGCTTTCCGCTGGCCTCTACCACTCTCCTTGGCCACAGCCTTTGAGGCCTCTCGCTTCCTACTCCTTCGTTCCTGCTGGTCGCCCACCTCCACCTGGGATCTCCATTGGCCTGCCCCGGTCTCCTCAGCTACGGCCTTTAGGACTTTCTCACTGCTCATCCCTCCTGTCAGTGGGTTGCCACCCTCCTACTGGGCTCTCTGTAGGCCTGCTCCGCTATTCTCAGCTTCCACCCTGCCTGCTCCACCCCGCCAGTGGGCTGCCTGCCATCTCCAGCGCTCTCCATTGGCCTATACCGCTCTGCTTGGCCACAGCCTTTGAGGCCGTCTCACCACCTGCTCCTTCCTGCCTGCTGGTTGCCCGCCTCCACTTGGGCTCTCTGTTGGCCTGCACCGGCCTCCTCGGTTATGGCTTTGTGGACTTTCTCACCACCAGTCCCTCCGGTCAGCAGGTCGCCTTCTTCCTACTGGGCTCTCTGTTGGCCTCCACCGTTCTTTTCGGCTTCGGCCCTGGTGAACTCTCTCGCTGCCTGCTTCGTCCTGACTGCATGCCCACCATCTCCAACTGGACTCTCCTCTGCCTGCACCAGTCTTCCTGACCTCGACCTTCTTGGACACTTTACTGCTGTAACTGGCCCCATTCCCCAAAGTCTGCCTCTGATCTGGTCCTCCTGGCTCCCTCTGCTGCTCTGCTCCTGCTCACCCACTGCAATCGATCCTCAGAGGACCCTGCATATCATTTGTCCGCCTGCTACCTGCCTCCTCAAAGTTTTGAACTTTCCAGTATAGTGCCTGTGCCCGGACTGTAGCACTATTACTCCGGCTCTCCTCTGTTACTGTCACATCCCTGTTCCCCGCAGCTCTCTGACTTCTCAGGTCCTCTCCTCTTGGCCCTCCTCTCCTTCTACATCCCGTTGTTACATGCTTGAACCCAACCGGCCAACCGCCAGTACTTCCCTTTCTTCTGGCCTCCCCTGCTACTGGGCACCCCTGTGTACTCTGCCACATTTAGTCCCCTCCTCCCTCTCTCTATCCTGATGTTTCTTTTACCTTAGGCCCACCAGCTCTGTAACCCTTGTTCCTTTGCCCTGCAACCCCCTACTCCCCTTTCTCCCTCTCTCCCTTCTCCCCCTTCTCCCCTGAGCTCCGTTTCTACTCTTCATTTCCCTTTGTAGCTTCCTTTGCCATCATGATCTCTTTCTCCCCGTTCCATCACCTCTTCTCCACCTCTGACATGCGCTTTTCCTTATTCCTCCCTCCCCTTTCACCTTACCCGTTGCTCCCCTGCCCCTCTCCTCACCCCTGCTTCCGGCCCCTTCTCCTATCCCTCTCCCTCACCCTCATCACTATCCCCACGCTCAACCTCTTCCCCAGCTCACACCTCGCCCCCTCTTCCCCTCCTTATCGCCCCAACCTCATCTATCCCCCTATCACTGACCCCAATCAATTTTGCCCTCTGGAACGCTAGATCCCTCTGCAACAAGACCGTAGCTGTCCTTAACATGTTCTTCCATCTTAACCTTCATTTCCTCTGCATAACTGAAACCTGGATCCTTCCAGAATCCTTCCTGAATCCTTCACTTCCCCTCACTCTATTTCCTTTCTAATTATCTACAGACCATCTGCTCCCCTCTCTTCTTCTATGATGACCTTGATTGCCTTCTCTCCCTCATCTCCACCCCTCCCCCTCACAGTTCTTGGCGACTTCAACCTTCACCTCCCCTCTTCCCATCAACCTTCCCCTCTTCTTTCCATCCTCGTTTCCTACTTCCTTACTCCTCTCCATGCCTCTCCGACTCATTCTTCAGGTTCTACGCTCAACCTTATCTTTTTCTCTACATTCACTCCCTCCCCAGTTTCCACCCTTCCCAACTATCTTTCTGACCATGCCCTACTCTCTTTCTCCCTCACTACCTCTCACCCTCCTCCCACTCCCTCCTCTTCCCCCATTTCCTTCTCTCGACGCGACCTCTGTAACTTTAGCCCTTCTCTCTTCCTTGTCACCTGCTCTTCCTCTCTCCCTCCTCTCTCAGACTTATCTTCTCTCTCGGCTAACAAAACCTTATCTTCTTTATCCTCCTCTATCTCCTCCAGTCTTGATCAACTTTACCCTCTCTCTTCCTTCCACCCTACCCACAAACCCTCTCAACCCTGGCTTTCTCCCCACCATTTGTCTATGTGCCGTTTCCTCCGTTGCCTTGAGCGACGCTGGCTCAAGTTTCCCTCTCCTGCTAATCAAGTCTCCTATTTCTCATACCACTCTCTTTATGACTCCTGCCTCTGCTCAGCTAAACGTTCCTACTACTCTAACCACCTCCAATCCCAATCCTCTCATCCTTGTCGTATCTTTCAGAACCTATCTCGTCTTCTCTCCCCACCCACTCCCGACCACTCTATCACTTCTCCCCTCTCACCTTCTGATTTTGCTGACTTTTTCTCTTCTAAAATACTCTCTCTTCACCAAGACATTCTTCGCTCCCCTTCCTATTCCCCCCTTCCCCTTCTCTCACCACCCCATCCTCTTGCTTCTCCAACTTCTCTCCTATTACTTCTTTGGATGTCTCCTGCCTCCTGTCCAAAACTCACCCCACTGCCTCCCACTCTGATCCCCTCCCTAACCCCTTAATTCCTAAGATCTACCCTCTTCTCATTCCTTACCTCACCTCTCTCCTCCGCCATCTTCCCTTCCACCTTCAAACATGCTACTATTATCCCTATCTTGAAGAAACCCTCTGCTAACCCCCTCTTTGAATCCAACTTTCATCCTATCTCTCTTCTGCCTTTCCTTTCTAAACTTCTTGAACGTTTAGCCTACTCTCAACTTTCAGCCTTTGTAACCAATCTCTCTCTTCTCCCCCCATCTCAATCTGGTTTCCGTCCTAAACATTCAACTAAGACTGCCCTCAGCTACGTTCTCAACTCCCTCCTCACCGCTCGCTACTCTAAGCAATCCTCTGTCCTCCTTTGATACCGTTGATCACCCCTTACTACACAATACTCTTTTTCCTTCAGCTTCAAAAGCTCTGTTCCCAACTGGCTCTCCTCCGACCTTTCCAACCGTTCTTTTTCTGTCTCCTGGGGCGGTAGTACCTCCTCTACTCTCCCCCTGGATTTTGGTGTTCCTCAATGCTCTGTTCTTGGTCCTTTTCTTTTTTCTCTTTACACTTCCCTTCTTGCCCCCATCATCTCTTTTTTCGGTATCTCTCACCTTTTCTATGCTGATGACACCCAGCCTGTCCTCTCCTTCTCTTCTTTCACTTCTGTCCTCCACTGTAATCTTTCTGCCTGCCTCACTGCTGTCAAAAACTGAATGTCATCCCACTTTCTTTCCCTCAACACTGACAAGACTGAAGTATTATTCTTTCCCTCCAATATGCTTCCCCCTCCCTATCCCCCTCCTTGTATTCTCTTTCCCCATACTAATCTCCCTATCTCTGCCTCTGCTCCCAATCTAGGCCTTCACTTCGACTCCTCCCTCTCTTTTACCCATCACATTGCTCTTACCGCCCCGCTTGTCATTTCCACCTCTTCAATGTTCTCAAAATGCGTTCCTCACTTATCTTCCACGCTACCAAACTCTTAATCTCTTCCCTCATCTTCTCCCGCCTTTTCTACTGCTCGTCTCTCCTCTTTGGTCTCCCTGCCTCTCATCTTGCCCCCCTAAAATCCCTTTACCACTCTGCCATCTGTTTACTTTGCCTTCTCTCCCCTCATGATTCCAGTATTCTTCACTCTCTTATCTTGGCTGGCTTCCCTTCCATTCCCAACTTAAATTCAACTTCCTCTGTCTTGTTTTTAAATCTCTTCATGACCTTGCTCCCCATACCTTTCCTCTCTACTTTCGTTCTATGCTCCCTCTCGCTCCCTCCCATCTGCTGATCTCTTCATACTCTCTGTTCCTCCGCCACCATGTGCCTCTTCTCATTTCAGCTCCTAGCCCCCCTGCATTGGAACTCTTTACCTCTCGTTATTCGCTCCACTTCCTCTTACTCCTCCTTCTGAGCCTCTTTGAAACTCATCTTCTTCATCCCCCATCCTGACACCCCTCATCACTTCCCTTTCCCTCTCACTTACACCTCCCTATACTCTCCACTTCCTCTTAAGCTTCATTCCCTCCCTTCACATTTCTTCTTCCTCACCCCCTTCTTGACCCCACCATTACTTCCCTCTTCCTCTTCCCCTGCTCCATTTCTCGTATTTTTCTTAGGTAAATTGTTCTAAATACTGTTTCTGAAGGTTTGCCCCATGTTTTGCAATGATGCTTCTATTTTATTATTCTAATGTATTCCTGTTGTAATGTAAAGCGCTTTGGGGTAAAGCGCTATATAATTTTAATAAATACAAATACAAACATATGAGGGATGATAGGTAGGCCTCTCATGAACATGTCCATGTATCATAAAATGTACTTACTCGAAGAGAAACTATCTACTGACGTTGTGTTGATACTATAGCAATCTAAAAATAGATTAATGCAGGAAATTGCTGCAGCATGGACCATAGAAGTAGAGTTTTCTTTATCTGGTAGATTTGTTCAGTTGAATTATCAATGAAATCCTATCAAGACCTGGACTAATGTTAAAGGTCCAGGTGCCTCACGCTCTGAAACACTTGTGTATGAGCGCGATAGAAATAAAATATCAATCAATCAATCAAAGGTCGAGCAAAAGGTTAAGTATACAAGAATTACTAGGCACGTTAGAGGAAAAGTGCAGATCTGTCACATCTAGTAAATTGGAACCAAATACTATGAAAAGCGAATGAAATTAAGATTAGGGTCAGTCATTACACATTTAAAAGATGTAAACTGTGTTATTTGTCAGGGTACTGCTTATTGTTCCCTATATGTGAACCATGAGCTCATGTCAAACCCTAAGGAAACTAAGAGCATTGTGCAAGGTGAAGGCTGACATATATAGCGCCTTCAACATATCATTGTCATGTTTTCAATGCAGTATCTCCATGATCGCTTAAACTGCCTACTGTCACAAAACAAAAACAATGTGTCAGGAAATATGATGTCATCAGTGATGTCATCGATGATGTCATTTGTGATGCCTTCTTTGATGTCCTGGGAGTTATTATGAGCAGTGAATAGTGGGAGTTACAGTTGCATAGCTTAAAATAAATGTCTTAATTTTTTTACGGTGCAACCGTAACATCCCTTTAACAATGTTTTTCTCGAATCCCTAGGTTTTTAATTACAGAAACGTAACCATAACATCCCTTTAACCTTTAGCAAAGTTTTTTCACATAATTGTAATGGTTTGTATTACTAAACAAGTTTCATGATTTCCCATCACTGTATGTAACTTCTTAATAATTCCACTTTTAATATATATTAAAGAACTGTAACTTTCCTTTTACAAATATAGTTTTTGCAGTGCATACTGACATGTGTCACTTTGATCAGCACATGTTGGGGGATGCAAATCATGTATGAATTGCCTAGAGCATGAGGCTACAGTTGATGTTCTGGATGACCGCTTTCATTGCAGCACCCACAAACGGAACAGCAGGCTCTTCAAAAGAGGGTTTACCATGCAGAACAGGGCGCAGAAAGTGTGACATTTAAAGTGTGGTCTGAAGAGGACCTGCTTTGCTACAGTTGCTATTTCTGGAGGATTGCTTTCATTGCAACACCCACATTGAAACAGAGGCCTCGTCAAAAGATGGTTTGCTGTGTGGAGCGCGATGTGGAAAGTGCTGCATTTGAAGTGTGGTCTGCAATGGTCCATGGTGGTTCGCAAGTCACATTGAGCCAACACTTTCTGTCTCAGTTGATCCCATTGACTACCTACATCTTTTGCTCCCTAAACACGCAGGGCCTGTCAACATTGCTTTTTATATTGGATGAAAAGTATTTTCCACTTCGAGCCAGGCTCTTCTAAATAGAGGTAACAAATTATTGGTATATAAAGTCGGAAAACAAATCTACCTGCAATTTACCAAGCGCTAAAGGGTCAGAGCAGATTATTTCAATAATGCATAATGCCCAGAGCTCACAAGAAACCAATGAAGTAAAATCAAAGACTACTATCCCATGATAAACGATACAAGCGAGGCGAGGTCACCAGCTCCCGCTACTAATATAAGTAATCCACCCCATTCTGAAGATATCATAGATAATAACTTTCTCCTTCACCTCTGTTATAGCCTGCATATAACTATATAAATGCTGACAGTGTAATTGCACATCATTCTATGATAGAGATAATTGGCACCAACCTAGAGGGCTCGCCTGATCTTTGTATCCCCTGACTCGAGACAATATGGTTAGTAATCTAACATCTACCCCAACTATTAATAGTAATCTAACCTCACACTTACTTCAACCAATACTGAACAAGCTATTGCAAATATGTCATAACATAACAAATGAGCTCACTAACCTCAAGTAGATATTGGTGTGATTGGATTAAAACTAAAACAATCTTCCCTGGAATGACACAGAAGTCCAAATAATGACTGAAGCAATGAATAAGGACTATGCCGCCCAGTCAAATACAGTAGCTCCTGTGCCCAATGTAAGTGCTGAAGAAATACTAGTAGTAGGTTCGTCCGAGTCCATAAATAAAACTGGAAAGAAATCCAAGCCAAGGCAAAAGCAAGAATAAAAGGAAGAAAGGAAACTACAGAGGAATAGCAATAAAAGTAAGAAAGGTAAATCGGAGCCCATGAGGATAGAAGGCTCTGATACCTATGAGGTTATTGAAACTGGAGTTGGGGGCTTTACACTGCAAAATATAACAAAACCTAAAAACAAGCAGAACAAATGCAGAAAAAATGACACTATACTTGCTAACTTAAAAAATTAGAATGTGATACAGTTAATGACAAACTATAACCTCGAGTTGGGCATACCTAAAATTATTTTTCTGAATAGTCTTGACTTAATGAGAATGGGATATGAAATAAGCACTGATATGGTAATGGAAAAAAGATCTAAAAAACGGTTTATAGATCTTTTTTTACCTCTGACTATTGTCAGCAGTAAAGGACAAAGAACTGGAACCTGGGAAATGAGGTTTCCTCAAAATACACCTGAGATGGTGTCCAGAGATGATTCAGACGGGTTGCCTGGTACCTTACAGCCACAGATAGAGAAGCGACCCTGACACTGTCCATATTGTAACTTGGAATACTAGAGGGCATGGACTTTTTCACAAATAGCTTTAACAAAATTAAAAACGTAAATGATAGCGATGTGTTTTTAATTCAAGAAAGTTGGCTAATTGCCCCACTAAAAATGGATGAGGTTTTCACACTTTTGAAATATTCATGTAAGGGCCCCTCTGGCAGACTGAAAGTGGAATATTAATAGGAATGGCAAATCGAAACATTAAAAAAGAAATAGAAGTATGTCCTGCTAACCCAAACATATTAGTGGTTGAATTGAAACCCCAGGTCCAGTTTCCAAAAGCTATTGGTGATAAATGTTTATGATCCTCCCATACAGCTGCAGTTGTATACTGCATGAGAGAATTGTTGTATGAAAGGAGTCATTCAAGAAGATATCAAATGATACTTATTGGTGGAGACTTTAATTCTCACTGCTGTGCACTGGATGTGGAAAATCTGGATTGCTTTATGGATTCAGTACCCAATGCTCAATTATTACAATAAACTAGCAATGCCCAAGGGAAGAAATGGTTAACATTTATGGCAGAGGTAGGACTGATTATGACAAATGGTCGAGTGAAGTGTGATATGCCAGGTCAATATAACTGGATAATGAGCAATAGAAAAGTAATTATAGACCAATTATTTGTGAATATTGGGCACTTCCATCTTGTTGGTAGCCTTAATATAAAAGGTAATGAATTTAGTGAGCAAAGTATCTTAGACCTACCTGTGATTACAGTGGACAGACACACCAATGCCATAGTTTCAATAGTTTCAACATACAAAAACAGAAAAGGCAGTCTAATAAATTCTGTTGAAAAATGTATACATATTATAGAAGCAGTATTTAGTGAAATTCTTCTTGACATCCCTGATAAAAACAATAGCCTGGATAAAAGGTATCACAAGTAAAGTTGGCATGCAAGAGTGCAGGAAGAACCCTGAGGCAACCTCCACAAAAACTTAAAAAAATACAATGTTAAAGTTGTAGAAACATGTTGACTATTTAAGTATAGATTAAAACATGCATAATCTAACACAAAAGTAACCCCGGGGGAAAAGATTAACATTCTCAAGAATTTAAAGATATAATATAATAATTGGGTCAAGAACCATACATATAACATTTTGAATGACCATGGACACGAGATAAGGAAGATACTAGGAGCCAGGGCTATGAACAAATATTGTCCAGTTATATAATAAACACAAGAGGATGAAGACACCACCACAAGTTAACCCTATAAATGCTACAGATTTGGAGAGTTACATCAGAAAAGCCCTCAACAGTAATATTAAGCACTTTGATTGTGTTTAAATCACAGCAAATAATATGCTGATAAGGAGGATATTTGTAACATGATTATAAAATCGAAACCCTCTGAACGCTTCTGCCAGGCGTTCTTACCAACATTATATTAAAGAGGACCTCACATTCCTGGGTCGATATATTGAGGATCATTTTTAAACAAATAATTTATTCAGGAAATATCTTTGACTCATGGAGGAAATCACTGCTAATACCTACATTTAAAAAGGGCACATGAACAAGTTTAGTAATTATAGATTAATAGCCATGACTGATTCTATCAATAAGGTTTTTGCGAGTTTAGTGCTACCAGAGTTGTTGACAAGTAATAATTAATAATTTTCAAACCGGTTTTAGAAAGGGCTCTGCAATTGTCCATAACTTGCTAACTCGAAACATGCTTAAACGTTTGGTGACATGAAAGCGAAAAGCCCCAATCAATTTGGTCTTTATTGACTTTGTTAACCGGGATTTACTCCAGTCAAAATTATTAAACGGGGCATTGACAGTGATCTCCTCAGACTGATACAAGAACTTTATAAAAATACATCTGTAAGAGTAAGACTGGACAGTTCAGGGACCTTTACTTCAAACATTAGCAGCGCATGCCAGTGCACATTAGCAACATTGCTTTTTAACCCTTACTTAGCCGATTTACCAGACGCTCTGGGCAAAGCCTGCAACTATCCCTCTAGGTTAGACACTTGTCACATTACATGGATGGCCTATGTGGGCAACGATGTAATATTCAACCAAACCAGCTTAGGTCTCAAAATAATACTAGCTACAGTTGAATAATACTGCTTAGTAAATCATGTAACAATGAAAACGAACAAAACTAAAATCATGTTTTTGGGTAAGTCCAAGAATAAGAACACTGTTTGGCATATGTGCAACCGAGAGATCGATTTTAAATACATAGAGCTCAATATGAGCAATCAAAAAACAATGCTTTATTAATTAGCAGCAAAAATACTAGTTTTCTAAAATTGATGGGATCCATCAAAAATGGTATTTGTAAAACGCACTGCTTGAAAGGCTTTTTGTTGCTATATTCTTCTTGTGTTGTGTTTTGTATAATATATGGCTTGGAAACTCTTCAAAGACCCAATCTGAGATGGTTAACAATTCTGGAGGGAAGACTTTGGAGATCTCGTTTAGGTCTGCCACGATGTGTGCCAGTAGAATGTATCACCTTGGAACTGGGTATTTCTTAATTGAAGTCGCTATTGGCAACAAAAGTGGTCTATTTATAAAAACTCTTTCCACACCTGATTGTCCATTGTTGAAATGCCTATGGAATATATATAGAAAGAGCTTACCCCTAGGTAATGATGAATTTGTAGCATTGAAATTGTCTTTTTTTCACAAAATTTATTGCCATCTGGATTTTTCTGAAAACCGTACAATCGTGATTTGGACGTGTAAAACAAGGCTGAAAAGTGGGATTGGATATTAAATTATGAATACATAAGGGGTAACAAAATGTTGATTAAATATTCTGATTATATGATAAATGACATGAAACTACTAATCTATCTACTGAAATTCCCTTCTTCTACGTACCAAAGTTTGTTTATGCTCCTGCGAATTAATGTATTACCAACTTTATATGTGAAAAGGAGCTAGACTCCCTCTCCCTTTTGAGGCATGCATATGTAGATTGTGCAAGAAATCAGATGCTGTAGAAACATTACAACATCTATTAACTGATTGCCCTGCTATTTGACTTTTATATGTAATATATTTTAGGCATTTAGTATAAAATATAGAAACAATCAAATCTGAAGAATGCTGGAGGAGATGCCTTAAGAACGTTTAAGTGTCACTCACTCTGGTATTAATTAATGTATGGGTGAGAGTGGACACTCTGTTAAATAATACTGAAATGATTGCATGAAATCATTCATTCTAGCATTAATTAATTTATGGGTTAGAGTGGAAAGCCTATTTATCATTGCTGAAATGATGAAATGGATGTATCTTGAACCTTTGCAATGCAACATGTGTGTCCATTTCAAGTAATGATTAATGACTAATATTATCCAGTGTAAAAACGGTATTGTTATTTAATTTCATTCTAAATGATGGGATACAATTGTATATTACATCTGTAATATTTTAAATGTTTTTCATATAGTATGAAAAGGTGTTTCTTTTTAAACTACTGTACACATTAATGATAAAAAAAGATCAGGATCGAAACCCCACCAAGCCACCCACAAGAGCCACTGGACAAAGCCTTCAGCCTGGTGCAGTTGCCATTATTGCTGTTCGGGCTGGACTACCCATTTGGGGTTGGGAGCAAGCCTGATTTGCATATGGTCGTTTCCCTTTTGGCTTGGCAGGCGAAGAACGATGGTCTGTCTGGAGGGTTGCCCAGAGCAATGCCAGAGGTTAAGACGATGGTCTGTCTGGAGGGTTGCCCAGAGCAATGCCAGAGGTTAAGACTTATTCTAAACCTTCCAGCCATCACCTCTTTTGTTTTGCAGTTGCCATTATACCATAAGGAGTTTGTGGGCCAGTGTCCAAAGCTTCTGGCATGTGGCCAAAGCATGGGTTTGGGACTCGGCGGAAACCCCTCCCACAAGATTGCTGCAAATCGGTCTAGCAGTTGGTTCTGTAACAGTGAGCAAACGTTTGCTCCCGTTCAAGATTTTCCTGATTTAAAAAATGCTTGGATTCCCCTACAACTTTGCTGCCCTTTGATGGAACGCCATCAAACTTTGCAAACACATTCAAAGTTAGTTCTATACTGTGCATACAACAGAAATGTTTGTGGACTTCTGAGAACAGAAAACACCTGATAATTGTACCCCATCCTTATCACCCCCCAGCTCCCCAGACATTGCTTCATTTCTAAAACAAATGTAATTTTAGGTTTTTTTTATATGTTTTTACTGCAACCTTCACAGGCTGTGGGCAAAGTTTGCAAATCCAACATGGCATCCGTTGCAAAGTTTTTGATGCACTTCATGTTTCTCAACTGACCAATCAGCACATTTACAGGATTGCTGCAAAGATTACGTGGCTTTCTAATTGGTCCAGAGGCATCCGTGGACACCGGACCAAGAAGTGAGTCTGCGTACAGGACAGAGAAATCACTTTTCATTTAACATTAAAGACTAGACGGATTTGATATATATAAAGGAAAATAAGTTTGCATGAAATGGTTGCAATTACTGAAATTCGTGGGTAGGACGCCCCCGTTGTTCTAACCTTCCTGAAAGGCCCCTAGAGACATTTAAGACCTATTTCTCCGTTTGTGCTGAAGCCAAGTAACCTTAAACTGCTGTGATTATTTACCAGACCGACTACCCCCCTGTCAGTATCTAGAGTGCATCCCTGTTACTTTTTTTAAACTGCCTGTCCTCTGCATTCCTTTACATGGACAGCAGTTTTTCATTGTTCGTCGCTAGAACTGTCTGTTGTGATAATAATAAGGTAGATATGTATATACAACCTTGACTGGACAGTCCCTTCTATCATTGGGTAATAATTGTATTTTCGCTATGTTGCAAATAACCAACAATCAACAACCTTTTCAGAGATAAGACTGCCATTCCGTCCACGTTACCAAAATTGGACAAGGCAGTTTATAATGTTCTTGCCATTCCTATTTGTTTGGATCCCTTCTGGTGTATTAGAGGTGTGGGACTGACTGATGATTTAGAAATAGATATTCAACCTCGTACCACTGGTACCCCAGACGTTGATTCATCACACACGCCTACACAAAAGCCAAAACTGTTGCCTTTTCCAATGCGTGTTTTTAAATGTTGTGTACAGAATGGGGGTACGCCTGCATAGCAATAGCATTCACAATGGTTTTAACCACCCAAACATAAAAAATTTGAGTCCGGCTTTTTGGGTGCTAAGCCTGTGACCTGCAGTTCACACAACACCTGCGTTTTTGTGTGTCAACTGTATTTCGCATTTATGTTGTGAAATGAAAGAAGGCGAAGTAACAGTATGCATTAAGGAAAGTATAAAAAAAATCCCTTGGCGACAGAACATCACGGCATAGCAACCACAGAGAGACATGCAGCTGATGATACAATCAAAGCTGAAACAAATTCACGAGTGCCGACGTAAAGGTCACGGATGCTAATGAGCAGAATACATTTGAGGACATCTAACTGCTCAAACAAGAAGACCCGTCTCTAATCTTTATCAAGTTAGAGATAAATTAACCTGTTTGATAAATGTCCTTTCTGTGGAAGAATTTGGCGCCAGTTCGTCTGGAAGTCCGTTTAAGTGAAACATCTATCAACTCGTTGTAGCCATTGGTTTCCTTACGCTGCACATATTTTAACACTGTTTATCTGCATGCGAACTCGTGATATGACGTCAGCCTGGTCAATCCCTCATTTAGCAAGTGAATCATCAAACAACAAGCTGCATACGGCAGTGTACCTTAATGGAAAATGGCGTGTTCAAATCCTGGCCCTTTCACTGTGTGATCTTACCCAACATCACTTTCTCCTTCAAATAGTTATTGTTTTTAAACTGTTCCCCTTCTAGAAACACCCAGTGACGTGCGTGAAATGACCTGCATATTCGCCCCTCGCGTGGTTACAGATTTACAGGGTAATTCATAGATTTCAGAGAGCTAGCGTGCGCCAGCATGCTCCAGCTGTGTGCGCTAAACAGCATTCTGGTGCACCGCATATTCATGGAATATCAAAGCCATTTTGAGCGCTGGCGCAGAGAACATCCCGCAGTGCCAGTTACGCCCCCAGGAACGCCCCTTGCGTAAGGATAAGGCATTAAAATCCCCAATGCAGCGCAAAGGGCCGTGCTAACCCTGCACCAATTCACAGGGCCGGGACACTGCATTTGGGGGGTGTGCAGGAAGTTTCACACGTGATAGGCGTTGGGCGAGCGGGGCACGTGTATTTCGGGGGTGCGCGGGGAGAATCACAAGCGATAGGCCTTGAAGAGCGGGGTACATGTATTCTGAGGGGTGCACGTGGAGAATCACATGCGATAGGCCTTGGGGAGCGGGGTACGTGTATTCCAAGGGGTGCGCTGGAGAATCACGCATGATAGGCCTTGGGGAGTGGGGTACGTGTATTCCGAGGGGTGCGTGGGGAGAATCACACGGAAAAGGTCTTGGAGAGCGGGGTACGTGTATTCCGAGGAGTGCACTGGGAGAATCACACGCGATAGGCATTGGGGAGCGGGGTACGTGTATTCCGAGGGGTGCGCAGGGAGAATCACACACGATAGGCCTTGGGGAGCATGGTACATGTATTTGGGGGGTGCGCGTGAAGTAACACACGCAATAGGCCTTGGGCTATCGGGGTACGTGTATTCCGAGGGGTCACGTGGAGAATCACACGCGATAGGCCTTGGGGAGCGGGGTACGTGTATTCCGAGGAGTGCACTGGGAGAATCACATGTGATAGGCCTTGGGGAGTGGGGTACATGTATTCCAAGGGGTGCGTGGGGAGAATCACACACGATAGGCCTTGGGGAGCAGGGTACGTGTATTTCGGGGGTGCGCGTGAAGTAACACACGCAATAGGCCTTGGGCTATCGGGGTACGTGTATTCCGAGGGGTGCACATGGAGAATCACACGCGATAGGCCTTGGGGAGCAGGGTACGTATATTTCGGGGGCGCGCGTGAAGTAACACACGCGATAGGCCTTGGGCTAACGGGGTACATGTATTCCGAGGGGTGCGTCGGGAGAATCACACGTGATAGGGATTGGGCTAGCGGGGTATGTGTATTCCGAGGGGTGCGTGGGTAGAATCACATGCGAAAGGCCTTGGGGAGTGGGGTACGTGTATTCCAAGGGGTGCGCAGGGAGCATCACACGCGATAGGCCATGGGGAGCGTGGTACGTGTATTCCGAGTGGTGCACGGGGGGAATCACAAGCGAAAGGCCTTGAGGAGTGGGGTGCGTGTATTTTGAGGGGTGCGAGTGGTGAATCACACGCAATAGGCCTTGGGGAGCGGGGTACGTGTATTTCGGGGGTGTGCGGGGAGGTTTACACACGTTTTCAATGCCACGGGAGGGGTACCTGTACTCCTGGTGTGCCCCAACGCGAATTGGCAGTGTGTGTCCTCCCAGGTGTGCCCTCTCACCCCTCCCCAGTCCCTGCAGGCAGCCCACAACACAGGGGACTACCCTGCACCCCTGGCCATGCCCCGCAGTCAGCCCATCCACCCTGGCCATGCCCCCCAGCCATCCCACATGTCACCCTGCACAAGTGAGCACCAACACATGTCCCCCTGCACCCCCACCCACCCAGCAGTGACAGGCACCTGCCAGCAGGCCCGACTCATGTCCCCCCACCCACTCACCCACCCAGCAGTGACAGGTACCTGCCAGCAGGACCATACTCATGTCCCCCCGCACCCCTACCCACCCAGCAGTGACAGGCATCTGCCAGCAGGCCCCGACTCATGTCCCCCCACCCACTCACCCACCCAGCAGTGACAGGCACCTGCCAGCAGGCCCCGACTCATCTCCCCCCCAACACCTCATGACGATCCACAATCATGGGCCTTATGGCCACCCAAATCACACCCCACGCCACCCCAGTCCAAACACACAACCAGCTATGACATCCACCCCACAATGAAATCCCCATCACATGATACATCCCAAATGGCAAGTATGCACATCAACATATTTCCTTCATACCCACACAATGGGTGCATGTGATTGAGAAAACACACATTGTGATATGCATGAAACCAAAGAGAGAATACCACACATTGAAGTAGGAAATAAAAATATATTAAACAAAAAAGCAAGGGAATGAAATGAAACACACAAAAATGGAAATAAATAATGAAAAGCTGCATGTCCAAAATATAAACCAAAAATGCATGATAGCAAAATCCAAAGCAATCCAAAAGCACGTGTCCAAAGTGTCAGTCCGGCAAAACAAATCCAAAGTTCAAAAACAATAAAAAAACTATTGATTTATGGAAATAAAATAATAAGAAGCCAAATCCATTGTCAAACTATTTACAAAGTACAAATCCAGGGTCCATGTGCCCAATCATTGAAATGAAACCTATTAAAAAAAACCTACCTAATGAAGAACTATATACAAAAACGTTGGGCATTGTCCAAGTGCCCCAAAATAAATAAAAACAGAAAGGAAACCTAACACTAACTATATACAATCGCGGCGGGCAAGTCCTACGACTCACTCTGTGATGTCCCGGACCAGGGCATCATCGAACTGCGTGTCTATGTCCCGGAGGCGGGCCTCTGCCCTCGCCCCGAGGTCTCGCAGGGATGCAGTCATGGCCTGTTCCAACTCCCTGCGAGTAGTCTCAAGGCACTCAGCCCCCCTCAACGCCCGGCACATGGAGAATTCCGTCCTGACCATGGTGAGCCACGCCTCTTCCACCCGCCACCGCTCCGCATCTATCCGCTGGCCCAACCGCTGCCACACGGAAGACACTCCCTTTCCAGGGTCCTCCTGCCCTCTGGCCGATACCTGCCCCTCTGATGTTGATGACTACAAGTGATCATCACTCCCACCCTGAGCCTGCTGCTGCTGTCCATGTGCCCTGGCCGATGATGCCAGCACATCCTCCATCTGCTGGTCTCCAGTTGGTGGGGTGTCCACCCCTGCTGGACCTCTGACTCCCATCTGTGGGAGGGATGGGAGCTCCACGAAGCTGGCTGTGTTGGTCGGGCCAGGTCCACACGGGGCCCTGGTGGAATCTGGGCCGGAAGACGGCAGGGAGAATGACTGGTGCATAGTCTCCACAGAGGAGGAGAGGGCCACCAGAGTGCTCGACACATGTAGGAACCCTCCGACCAGGGCCCCTCCCAACTGTGCCACGTTGCCAAGCAGCTCTCCGTGATGGCGTGCGTGGTCCCCCCAGGAAGCACGCACATCATCACGAATGACACGCGTGCGCAATGCAACACCAATCAGGACGGGACCCATGCGGTCAGGGGTCTCCTCGTCCGCAGGTAGTGGAGTGTCAGATGACATGGGCCTCCCCCCTACCTGCGGACGGGCCTGGGACGGGGCATCCCTGCTGGTGCATGGTGGTGCAGTCACAGGGTCAGGGACAGTGGCATGCACAGGCCCCTCCCTGGCGACCTGTGCTGCCTCCTGCCCCTGGCCCTGGACTGAACCACTTGCACCAGTGGTATTACCCCCACCAGGACCCATGTGCGGCTCAGTAGCAGCCTCCTCCTCCTCCTCTGTGGAGACCACCAACCTGGATGTCTCCGCATCATCTTCCACCATCGCAAGTCCCTGTGGGGGCTCACCCAGCCCTTCCGCTACTGCCGTAGTGGCAGACACGTGCATGATTATGGCAATTCCTGGAAGGGTGGCTGGGCCTTGCGTCGCCGCCCGGTGGAGGCATCCCCACCGCTTTGCTCCACAGTGCCGTCTCCGCCCTCTTCTTCACTCGACGATGCGTAGAGGGAGAAATAGAACACAAGCATCAGTGTACTGTACAATAGTCCCCTAGACAGGAAGCAATAACACATTAGTGGCACTGTCAAACATCACTTCCATCCTGTCCCTCCACAACACATGGGTCAATGCAGGCAACACACATGCAGAAACAAGCACGGTGCATGCAATCAACATCAGCATCCATGTACAAGGGCCTCTATTGACAGAAATGTTGGCTTCAAACTCACATGCATCATGGCTCATACTGATCCCATGCACACACATCACCGGAGGGTCATGCATCAGGGTTTGTACACCACAGACACAGTGGATACAAGGATGACTAGACTGCATAAGTGAATCAACACATCATCACGGAAATGTGTCATGCATCCATGGCGTTTCAAAGTCACACACACACTCCTCAGACACACCGACATGTACACCATACATGTACATGAGAGCACCACCCATCTCTCACAACCCATCCATGTCCAAGAACAGAGACAGGCATGCATTTATGTGTGCATTCCGCATGCTGCTCCCCATGTCACATTGAAACACATGTACCATCCATGTGGTTCACGCATGATTGGTCTCACATGCATTACCCTGATGTCCCTCCACACACACATCCATACATGGCCTATGTCACACATACAGGCAATTAGCTGACTACCAGCACACTGCAACATGTCCTGCTACACACAGCAATGCATGGCCACTTACCGCTCAACTCCAGATGGGTCTGCCTCTGAAGGATCTGGACGTGGAGCGCTCGGCTTATGTGTTCCAGGACCATCATCTGGATGTTGGTCAGGCTGACCCAGCACCCCTCTGCTTCCTCTGCCTTCAAGAGGTGCTGGGCCTTGTTGAGGGTCCTCGACCTGAAGTCCTCCCAGCGCTTCCGGAAGTGTTTGATGTCGCGGGTTACCACCCCCTCCACGTTGATGGCAACTACTACGTCCTCTCCTGTCCTTCCTTGTTGGCATGCGATGGTGTGAAGAGGGAATCATAATGCCCCAGAACTTGCTCCACCAGGGTACCAACTTCCTTATCGGTGAAGCTGGTAGCCCTCTGGCTCTCTGGCTGGGAATTGCCAGTGGTCTCGGATGGTGTTTGCCCCGACATGGCGACACCCGAGGCAGGTGTGGGTGGGCAACTGGGTCCTGGGGCTGGGCTGTGGAGCGATGGTATCCCAGTCGGGAGTCTGCTGTTGCAGCAGGGGTAGACACAGCAACTGGACCCCTGCAGATGGCTGATGTGTAGGCACCAAATAGCAGGGCACATGGGCAGCAGGCTGGCAGGCAGCAGCAGATGGCAGGTGGGAGTGTGCTCGGGGCTCTGGGGGCAGGAAAATGGCCTTTTGGGCAGGAGCGTGGTCTTCCGTGTGTTGTCGCATGGCCAGCTTGATACGGAGTGATATGGCATGTGAAAAAACTGCACGTCAGCGTGTAATTTGAGGAAAGGCCCTTAGCGCTAAGCACGTCTGTGACATTACACACGCGGGCGTTTCCCTTGTGACGGGTGCATAGTGATTCAGCACGTGAAAAAACAGCACGTCCGCTTATCAATGCGTGTAATCCAGGAAAGGGCCTAAGCACGTAAGTGATGTGACGCGGGCGGGCGTTTCCCTCAGCATGGGTTAAAGGTGAGCGGGGTAAGCAGTTCGCTGTAGTGCCTTTCGTGGAGACCAACGTGTGTGTTCCTACTTTGTGTCATTTTGCGCACCATTACAGCTTCCCAGCGGATCAAGGACCTATCTCTTCTTTTGACGCGGGTATTGGCTACGCGTGTTTTTCATTATCATGCTAGTCTGACGGTGAGTCGCGCACACTATTTTTCCCACTGCGGGTGCCCCTGTGTATCGCGTACCCGTTTTCAAGGTCATAGTAGCCTGCGTGTCCCACGCGTACGTGTTTTTCGTGTCCCTGGGTGCCACCGCGTACTGCAGGAGGTTAATTTCACACACGTGGTTTACCGGGGTTGCGTGCACGGTTTTACTGCAGTTTTGGGGTGCCTGAGCGTTGTGAGACCCGTAACCTCATCACCGGGGTCACATAAAGCCTTGCAGGTGCAGGGGTGCTTTTAACATCTTGTATCCTACCCCCTTCGCCCCACTTGCCCAGGACAATTGTCGTGTACACCTCCCATTGGCACTTCTCCATCTGTGCTGGCACTAATCCACCTGTGCCATGGTTGGGAGGCCACCAAAGGTGAGGGGAACCTCAGCTGGGCGTACTCCTTGTGGCGGCCAGCGTCAGGGATGTGGCCGGGGTGATCAGGGAGTAGGGGGACTCCAGGTTGTCCAGGGTGGCCGCAGAGGGGGAAGAGGCAGGGGTGCGCCACTTCGGCACGATGTTGTGCCATGTGTTGGTGCAGTCATGCCACCACCCCCTGTGGTTCCGGGAGATGCAGCTTCTGCATTTGGCACTGGCGCCCATGTGACCCGGCAGTCCGTTTCCTCGACTGCCACGGGCCCAAGGGTAGTGGTAGCTGCAGGTGCAGCTGTGGACACCACCACCCAGGCTCAGGGTCTGCCAGCGCAGGCTGCGTTGGCACTTGAAGAATCCTTGGAAGATTTCCAGCAGGTCAGGAGTAACACTGTAGGTGCACGCAGGGCTGCCCTGACCGAGACACGTGTCCCTGGGGTAGTAATGTCAGCAGCTGCCCCGACGAGCCGGGTGTTGGCAAGTGCAGGGGCAGATGCAGCCAACACACCCCGGTTGTGAGTCTACCAACCAGGACAGTCGCGGTCAATGACCCTGCCACAGCGGATGTTGCTGCGCAATGTCCATTCCAGGGCAGCCAGTAACCACTGACGCAAGTCAGGCCTTCGGTCATCCTTCCACCTGCCACTCCCTTGGTTCAATCCACCGGTGCCACTGGCCATACTGATCAGGGTGGCATTTGCCAGCCAGGGTCCATGCCACGATCCAAGAGGAGGAAGGTTGCACCTGCAGCACAGGCTGGGACCCCACACACAGCCACGACCTCCTGCATGTCGAGGAAGAAGCCTTTCTGTGCGTAGGAACTGGACTTCCTCGTGGACTACGTGCTGGACCACAACCGTGACATGCTAGTGGGGCCTAATTGTCAAACTACGGCTGCCCATCAGGATACCCACTGGAAGCAAGTTGCGGAACATGTGAGTGCTTTCGGGCCATGAGGTGCGCACAGCGCAAGAGTGCAAAAAGCATTGGAATGATCTCAAACGCAGCGCTAAGGCAAAGCATGCCTCAAATTACAACCTGACTCTGGTGACTGGCAGTGGGCCGGCACCTGAGGAGGAAGAACTCACTATGCACGAGTCACTCATTGCAGAGTTCAGACAACCTGAATTGGTCGAAGGAGTGGGAGAGATGCAGGATTTTGATGCCCAGTCCAGTGAGTGTTGCTGTGTGTTTGCGGAGGCCATGTGTGTTTTACTTGTGTGATATGCTGTGCATGACTGCCACTACATGTCATGTGTACATGGTTCAGATGTGCAAGTAATGCAATGCTTCACTGTTGCATAGCTGCTCTGCACGATGGTGGACATGTGGAGCAGACGGGGACTGTCCTCATCACCATACTTGCACCCTACTCACATGCTGGTCACCTCGATGCCCCTCCGGTCCATGTACCAGCTCACTGGCCCTTCTGCATGTAGCCTGGGGTGTCCTTCCTCTCGGCACTGGGACTATGTCATGGCATGACTGAGGTGCATGTGTCCTCTGCCTGCATGCGGGTACTCCACGTAGGCATGCTCCCTTGCCCCTCCACCACCCCCCTGCACCCCAATTTCACCTTTGCACTGGTGTGCATAATTTTGCCGTACTGCAATGACCTGTTCATGCCTCCTGTGTACATGCTAACTTCCACCAGCCAACCTGCCAGACACATGCAGTGGGGTACATCCTTTGTCCTTGATGCAGGGTGTCTCACTTGGACTGTGCAGATGGCAGATGCTCCGAAGGGACATGAGTGCCCATTCATGCTCCATGTGCATTCCATGCATGCTCCTATGTGTCCTTGGGTGGATGATCATTGTAGTACGTGTCCAGGGTGACCTACATTTCATGGCATTTCATCAGCCTTCCCATGCCCACTGTGGCTCAGACATGCGTCCCACATATGTTTAGGGTGTGGCAGTCTGTGTGGCTCACAGGCCTCAGCCTGTTTCTGGCCCACTGACTCTTTCCAACTGGTATCGTGTATTCTGCACACATAGGTGTGCTACTGAGGGTTCATCATGTGTCCTGCTTACTGTGCCATCATCATCTGCTGTGTTGTCAGTTGACTCAGATGATGTAATTGATGGTAGTCAACACTGTCTGACAATACACAGGTCTCTGGCCATCCTTTTGATACCATGCAAGGCATCCCTGCATTTCCACTTAGGGGGAGGGGTGGTTTGCTTGTAGCCATGCAAGCCATTGCATGCACATTGCACGTGATGCCTGAACTTGACCTTGCACTGCCTTCATGTTTTCTGACACACATCATGAAGTACTTGTACATGTAGATAGTGAGTAACATACACATGTTCTGCACTGCATCGACCCACTTCTGAACTGTATAACACGCTTCTACATGCCTAATCACTGAAGCAATGTCAAGTTGACCCGGCATGCATTGCAGGTTCTCTTTTGTGTGTGACATGTCTGCTTCATGTGTTGGCTGTCTGTGTGATGTCTATGTGTGTGTGTGTTGTGTGCTTCTACCATGTGTAGTCATCTTTCTTTCTCTCTGCTTTTAAAAGGATGACGCAATGGAGCCAGAGGATGGTGTTGTCATGCCAGGCACAGGGTTGTTATCACTACAGCAACCCGGCACAAGTGGGGGTCGTGGGGTGGTAGACCACAAGAACACACAAGTTCTACAGACCATCTTGTCTTTGGCTGGCAATGAGTCCAGCCCAGATGACCACTCTGACATCCATGTCGAGTTGAATGTGCATCAGGTCCATACGTCAAGGGTGAGTGATTCTGATGTGGACACTCCGCTGTCCGCGACACCTGCACTGAGGGGTCAGACAGTGGTGGGACCTCCGCCTGTGGTGCATCGGGACGCAGGGTCCCCCTCCACACCAGTCGCGGATGGGCCTGGTCCATCACGTCGACGGGGGCATGTAGTTGTGCAGCCGCGGATGGTGCCAACCCAACAAGGACAGCCGGTCCGTGGGTCCCGCTGGTGTCAAGCCCAGCAACGCGGTGGCAGCGCGCCGCTGTCATGATTCCTGCCCCTCATGTCCCCAGCCCTGAAAGATGTCAGGCTGGAGCCAGGCCATGATCACCTACATTGCCCTCAAGGGCCTCTTCATCCCTCCAAAGACCCACTTGGAGTCAGACTTGGTGCTTGTGGCATCAGACTCACTCACTCCCGTAGGATAGCATTGGGGATTGGACATGTAGTGCATTGATGGGGACAAGATGGATGCCCCACATATTTCGTTTCCCTGAACTGCATGTGCAGTCTAGTCTTTTGGGTGTGGTTCAGCCGAGAGACACCTGGGATATCCAGAGACTATTTAAACCAAACCCAGGCTGAGAAACATGCTTTGTGTTTTCTGCACCTGCAGTGTGACACTCACCGTGTTCGGATCAGTCTCCAGTAGGCCTGCATCTTTCTTCTGCGCTCAGCTCCTGCAAGAAAAAGAACACCGTTAGGAACAGCCTTACCTTGTGGCGCTTCTGCCCATCATTCATCGCTCCTTCTGTTCTGCGGGCATCTTCGGCGGTGTCATTCCCATCCGGGCACGCCGCTTCCTAAGGAAAAGGGAATAGAACAAAAAAAAAGGCATTAGTAAGAATTCCGCAAATCTTTGCTTATTTTTAAAGACTGTACGAGCTTCAAACGCTTAACTGAATCCCAGCCGCTCTGGGGGAACTCTGTCTCCGGAACTTCTCATCCATCTGCAAGAGGGAAAAGACACTCCAGGTTAGCCTGGAAACATCTAGAGGCGCCACATACCGCGCTTACTCACTGCATTTCTTCTTCATAACCGGCATCCACGCTGAAAACGTTGTGGCACCTAAAAGACACAGAAAAAGAACTCAGTTCAATACAAATACAAAAGGGTCACATCACGCATCGCGCTCTCACTCACCTTCAGTGCTACTCATCTCAGTAGCACGTCGCCATCCCCAGACGCCGGTCATCATCTAAGGAAGGAAAGGTACAAAGTTAGAGAACTGTTCAAAAGACTCATTATACTTACCTGTCGGACTCTTGCTAGTGAAGTAACTAGGCAGCAACGAGCCTGCATCAATCAAAGTGCCCCTGCACTGAAAGCAGGACGGAGAGCACACTTTCCAATAAAACCAGGTGAGCTGTGGATCAAAGGGAAGGGTTCGACCCCGGGGAAGAAGGGGTTCAAACAAACAGAGACAATAGGGAGTTAAACTCTACCAATCCTGTGTTTCAGGCCCAGTCTCCAATCGAGTACACTCCAGGGAAGGGTTCAAGGTCGTAAGAGAGCAGAACAGGCTGAGTGACGTCCCCGTGGATACCAGGTGAGCGTTACAGCCACTGAGGTACACTGAGTGGGAGCAAAACATGACTGCCAATTCAGAACGCCAGGGGGCAGCAATGGAAAACATTGCTGTGAGCATGGAGCGTGTGGCCCAATCTGTGCTCCCCCTGCTAGGCAGGTGCTTCTCCAGCAGCGGGCAGCACAGTCTACAGTCCGCTCGCTCAGGCTACGCATGGCGGTCTCAGACAGGGCACGCCAGGCTGAAATGTTGTCTTTGTGTCAAGCAATTGCTGCTCACGCAGAGGCACACATGGAGTCTCTGAGGGGTGAGTATCAGTCCCTCAGATCCACTCTGGGTATCCTCTTGATTTCCCAGAGCGCGCGGTCAGAGGAGAGGTTTGAGCAGCTTGAGCGTACCATCTCGCCTGAGGTACGTGCTTGCCAGGAGGTGCATCAGTTGTCCAGCCAGGGCTTGCATGAAGAACTCTGTGTTACATGGGTTACCTGCAAGAGGAAGCACGCGTATCACGGGAGGTTCTGCATGCAGACCTATGTGTCATTTCCACACAGAACCAGGCTCACCCGTCTGGCAGACTTGCTGCCGATGAGGGGCAAGCTGCGGCTAGGCATGGTCAGGCTCCTGTAAAACGTCCTCCTTTTCAGGATGAGCCAGACTCGGACAACGAGGTATCTCCCACACAGGTCAGGCTGTCGAGGCGTTGAGCCCATGCAGGTTTTTTTTTACTCAACATCATCGCATGTGGGTGTTGAGCTGTACACTGTACCTCCCCCCTCCTGGGTGCCTCCCCCCTGGGTCGTATGTGGCCGTTTTTGAGGGCTTTGGACTGTCATATATGTGGCTTGTCTGCTGCTGTACTACTTGTGTTAACACCCCTTCAGCATTAGAAATGGGTCGTTTCATGAATCAGGTGTCCATTAATTGCTATACATTGTGTTGTATGTGTTGTATGTTTATTTTCTTTACTGTACATGTGCTTGATGCACTTCATGCTGTAGAGAGTGTCCGCCACCCTTTGCCTGTCAAAGTCACACTGATGGTGGGATGAAATCTGATGTACGTCTCTGACATGGCCCAGTCACAACCAGCATGAAGAGACACCCACAGGAGACTTTCAAGCATTAAATCTGTGTTTTGTGCCCTTTTTGCAGGAGAATGAGCCTCCAAATCACCTTTGCCGGCAGACATGGTACAGTGTACGTCTGGCAGCTGGCCACGTTCGATGGTGCAGACATGCGCATGTGTGCGCAAGCAGTGCCACAGGGCTTGTGCCCATACATCCAACAGAAGCAGACGTATTTACAGAAACTCCAGGCAATGTGAGCAGCACAAGGGGCACACACCACAGCCAACCTTCCACCAGGCCTGTTGCACATGCATGCTAAGTAGCGCCACTGACGGTGAGCTTGGACAGTTATTGGTGTTGAAGCGCACAGTGCAGCTAAAATGAGTTGGTGGACACATGGCAAGTTGCTTTCCAAGTTGTCAAGGGCACATGCAGGGGCTGTCGCACATATCCTCCAGTCCACCATGCTCCATAGAAGCAGATGTATAAGCCCAGTAGCGTTCAAAGCCAGAAAAATAAGCTGCGCACAGGGACACCCAGCGAGGGACAGACTTGTATGCAGTGCGTATCATTTGCATGTTCAAATTGACACATGCACTACCTCTTTTATTTGGGGGATGCCAGCACACTACTTGTACTAAAGTCGAACCTCACTATATGCGTCTAGCTGCTTACCCAGGGACCACTGTATGATGTGTGAATCTTGACACATTGGTCTTCCATTTGCCACGCGCCCATGTGCGCCTGACTTACTGCATTGACAGTGTATGCACCATCGGGGGGGAATCTTACCTATGGGTACAAAGCAGCAGACAAGAGTGTTTGTTTGTGGAGGAGTTACTTGCTTTGGGGCATGTATGGTGTTGTCTGTGTGTTATCATTTTAGTTAGTTAACATTCAATTTGATAGTTAGTTTAATTAGGTAATGTAGGTTTTTAATAGTTAGTTTAATTAGTTAATATAGTTTAGAATTGCTTGTCTATTGTGCTTTCATGTGACGGTGTGGTGCTTTGTGGCTTTTGAAAGCATCCACTGTCTGTTTCAGCTGGGCCCTTCAAGCTTGTCTCGTGTATGTGTTTGCAGCTTGGGGACCTGACTCACATAGGCCACTCCTGCTTCCCTTATCCATGGGCTTGCATGGATGGTTCGGTGTTACAGTCAATTTCACAAGGGCTTTGGACTGTCATATATGTGGCTTGTCTGCTGCTGTACTACTTGTGTTAACACCCCTAGTGGGGATTGTAGGGGTCTTATCGGCACCATTTCAGCATTGAACTGCTCATGTTACCGGACCTGAGAGTGCGCAGGCAGGAGGCCAGCAATCACCCCAGAGATAAGTCTCTCTTTGACTTCCATTTGAGTCATTTGGTACAATGTGCATGATGTACATGGTTTCTCTGATTGAGTATGTGTTATTGTGAATAGTAGATTTTTGTCTTTTCCCTACTTTCCCTTGTCAATCCGACTCCCCTCTCCTGCCCCTCTTTCTGGTTATCCTGAATAACAATGCCTGTCCAGACAACATATCCCTGACCCTCCTTCCCCACCGTGGTCTCAGAGGCCTGTGTAAGTTTCACCTTGCAGGCGCCCAGACCACGGAGGGGGTGGTTGGTTTGTGCCACTCCTGCGCCTGGACACCGGAGCAGTGACACTACCCATCAGTTGGTGCTTCATTGTATATTATGTACCAAACATGGTACACATCCTGTTGTAGCATTGTTTAAGTGTGCTAACTTGGTTGTTCCATCATTGTGCTTGTACATGTGCTTTGAAATGTACTGCTATTTCAAGTCATCTACTGGAGACTCTTCAATTGTTTTTTGCTGCCTACAGGCTTTTTACCTGGCTTGTGTGTTTGGCTCCTTTGAGTTCTCTGCGATTTGGTATTTCTGGCAGTCAAGGTGGCCTCTAAGGGTGCTGGACACTATTTACATGCAAGGTGGAAGATGGAGACACAGGGGTAGGGAGATCCTGTGGCCAGGTAGACTTCAAGGAAGAAGGCTACACACCCCAGCACAGTTGTTCAGTAGGTCATGGTGATATGTGAATGAGGGAGGGTGTTTGGTTGTTGGACAGTTGTCTTGGCCTACAGTGTGATGGGCACCCTGACATTGTTATTGTGGTGTCCTATGACATGATGTGTTCTGCTGGTCAATGCCTGTTCCTGCGTTGTGTTTACCTTTCAGGTGTGAGGGGATTGGTGTGGTTTGACATGCTGGGGTATCCACATGGGCAATGTTCACATGTGATGTGTAAAAGACACTGATGGTCACTCGATTGGACATGCATGTATTGAGTGCATGTCCCTAATGACGCACACAGTGGCACTATGATCCACCACATGTACATCCACTCTTCCATGTCCACGTGTGCACACAGTGTGCCTTCTGGGGACCACTGGGTCCCTGCAGCACATGATCTATGACCATTTGTGGATCCTGTACATGCATCGATTGTTTGTTTATTTGTTTATTTGGTCCTTTTCATGTGATGCTGAAGGTGTGTCTCTGACACAATGGCTGGTCACTATGCTGTGTGCTGAGCAGTGTGTTGCAGGAGACGCACAGAGCACACAGATTCAGGAGTAGGGATTGTGCCTTGCCCAATGTACATGTGAACAGGCATTCATTGTTATGTTCATGCTACAACTGTTGGAATGTATTTGGGTATGACTTGTTTTGTGTTTGAGGTTGTTGGTCAGTCATTTAATCTGATTCCATGACAGGCGTCATTGTCTGAAGCCACTTTCCATTTATCACATGTCACTTTGTATATTATTGGTAATGTGTTTGGCTTTTGCTATTGCTTGCCATGTCATGGTGTGTCAGACAAGGGCGATGTGGTTTAGGAGGGTTTGGATGACATACGATATGATATGATATGGTATTTGTAACGCGCCTATACACAAGTGTTTCAAGGCGCGACGAGGCAGGGAGGGAGGGAAACAAGGGGAAGACAGACAAACGATCCTACTAGGCCAGGTGTCATTCAGATCGTGCAAGTGCAGAGGTAAGGGGAAAAGGAGAAAGTGCAGGGGGAGGAGGTGGGGGGGGGAAAGTGCAGTACAAGGTAAGTAGCGTAATAAAATAATAAATAATAAATAATAAATAAAAGGGCCAGCTGGTGGCAAGTGCGAGGTAAGTGCAGAGCAAGTGCTGGGAAGGGGGCTGTAGGGATGCAGTGACAGTCCCACAGTGCAGGAGGAGCCAGGGAGGCAGTGCAAGTGGAGAGTGGCTGGGCCCTGGACCGAGGTCACAGAGTGGCCCAGATGCAGGTTTAGTGCAGACTTCAGTGGGGAGTTTAGCAGGTTTAGCAAGGGAGAGGGAGAGAGAAGGCAGAAGCGAAGAGGAAGGTTTTGAGGTGCTTCCGGAACCGGAGATGGTTCTCCTCAAGTTTCAGGGAGGCAGGAAGGCTGTTCCAGAGGGAGGCCCCTGCTGCGGAGAGAGATCTACCCCCAGCTCGTTGCTTCGAGAAGCGGCTGACCATGAGGGAGTTGGAGACGGATGAGCGAAGGGCTCGTGAAGGCAGATATTTAGGAAGAGAGAGTTGAAGGTATTTAGGCCCCTGGCCCCAGAAGGCCTTGTGGACAATGCAGAGGGTTTTGAACTTAATCCTCGCAGCCACTGGGAGCCAGTGAAGAGATTTCAGTCCTGGAGAGATACGGTCCCTGGGCTTGAGGCCAAGGACAAGTCTCGCAGTTCTGTTCTGGATAAGTTGCAGAGGGCGGAGAGTGGAGGCAGGCAGATTAAGATAGAGGCTGTTACAGTAGTCCAGCCTTGAGAGAACCAGGGCTCGGGAGACAGTGAGCTTCTGGGGGAAGGAGAGGAAGGGAAGAATACCTCTGAGGAGGTGCAGCTGGTAGTGTGACTTCTTAGAGACGTCAGATATATGAGGAGAGAAGGAGAGTGTGGAGTCGAAGATGACCCCGAGGTTTTTAGCTTTGCAGGTAGGGGCAGGAAGGGGGCCAAGGGAGTCCGGCCAGAGAGCTGCAGGAAAGGAGGGAGTGGGTGTGCCGATGAGTAGAATCTCAGTCTTACTGGCGTTAAGGCAGAGGTCGTTGGCGGCACACCATTCCTGGATAGCAGACAGACAGTCGGAGATGAGGGAAGGAGAGGAGGAGGCCGAGGGTAGCCTGAAAATGAGCTGGGTATCGTCCGCATAGCACTGAAAGTGGGGGCAGAGAGCGGCGATGCGGTGGGCAAGGAGTGCCAGATACTGGTTGAAAAGCCAGGGAGAGAGGTTGGATCCCTGGGGGACACCACAGGTGGAGTAAAAGATGTCAGAGAGGAAGGAGCCCATTTGGACCTGGGAGGGTCGACCGGAAAGGAAAGAGGTCAGCCATGCCAGAGCCTGACCAGTGATACCCAGGTTATCACGGAGACGGTTGAGCAGGATGGCATGGTTGACAGTGTCAAAGGCAGAGGAGAGATCGAGCAGAATGAGAACACAGGGAGTGTTGGAATCGAGGTTCAGGAGCAGGTCCTCACGGATGTTCAGGAGAGCAGTTTCCGTGCTTCTGGCCGCTCTGAAGCCGGATTGATGGTCATGAAGATTACCAACATATTCAGCATGGAGGTTAAGCTGGGAGATGGCCAGTTTCTCCAGGAGCTTGCCCAGGAAGGGAGTAATGGAGATTGGGCGATTACCAGGGATTTATTTTGATGGCCTGTTTTGCAGTGGTGTGTGATACACACCTTGCATGTGTTCCTTTTGGTCACACACAATTGTTTATGTTTAAGTAGCTAGGGATGCACACAATGTAGCACTTCCATGGCAACATTCTCAGGGTGGTAAGGTTGTGACAATTGACTGTCTCTTTGTCATCATCGATTGTCACCTGGTATGTGCCGGACCTGTGTGCACTCTGCAGGGGTGGGAGTTTAGGTGAAAAATGTAGCCACAAGCTGGGTCCGGGCTGCCTCGCCACGTGCCCTATCCCCTCCCATGGGCAGGGCCTGTGCCTGTGGTTGGTGATGTGGGGGCACCACCACGTCCACCGTTACACCCTGCCATGTAGCAAAATTGTGCAGGACACATGCTGCCACAATGATCCTGCACACCACTGGGGGTGCATAGAGTAGCTGCCCAACAGAGTGTTCAAGGGAGCGGAAGCGTGACTTTAGCACTCCGAATGTGTGCTCCACTATGCCCCTGGTTGCAATATTGGCAGCATTGTATCTTACCTGGGGTGGTGTGGTGGGATTCCGGATTGGCATCATCATGTAGTTGCTCAGAGGGTAGGCACTGTCCCCTGGAGAGGTGATAATGGTTGTGATCGTTGGGGTTTGTGTATTTGTCTGTGTGTGACATGCATGCATGTGCACGGGCATTTGTATTCACCTAGGAGACATGTGTCGCCATGCTGCCCAGCTTCCAGGGACCGGCTCAGGGCGGACATTCTATATATGAAACTGTCATGGGTGGAGCCTGGGTAGTTTGCATAGACAGAGGTGAGGATTCCCTTTGCATTGCATACCACCTGCACATTGATGGAATGCCAGTGCTTGCGGTTTCGATAGATGTGCTCAGTGGGCCTAGGTAGACGTAGGGCCACATGGGCGCAATCTATGGCACAAGCACTTTGGGGAAGTGTGCCAACCTGTAAAAGTCCTGGACTATGGCCTGCCTTTCTGCGGGTGTTCTGGGCATGTATTTGTGCCTGCAGACTGAGGGGCGCGCAGTCATGATTTGCCACACCTGGTGTAGGCAGCGTGACTGCGTGGCCTGTGAGACCACCCCCCCCACTATGGCAGTAGTCCACTGAAATGACCCAGTGGCCAAAAAATGCAGGACATTGAGCACCTTCTCCAAGGGGCTCAATGCTTGGGAGCAGAGGGTGGGGGATGTAAGGTCATCTTCCCACTCATTCACCAGGTCTAGGATGATACAAGGTGGAAACCTATACCTGCCATAGACCTGGTCATCAGGGATCCCAAAAAGGCTAGTCCGGGTGGAAAAAATGCAGGCCCTGGCTATTCTCCTCCTCCTGCGGTGTTCGACGATCAGAGCTGCGACAAATGGGGCATTCATTGTAGCTGAATATACGTGTTTGTTGTTTGCGCGCACTTTTATACTGTGTGCGGGGGCGCTTATGCCTGCCTTCCTGTGGCGGATGTGTTGCCGCCTGTGGGCGTCTTTTTGCGTGCGCTTGTTTCCCGTATTCGATTCCATGCATACGAGTTTTCCGCGTGCGTGTGGGCATTCCGTGTATTTCCCTGCAGTAATTCCCCAGTTACGCCTTCTTTTTCACGCGTTGTTCCCCATTCCGTGTGTTACGCCCTGTGTCCTGCCCCCTTTTTGGTGTGTGCGCTGACGTTGTGCGCTTTCCCTTTGCGCGTTGGGCACGCCGTTTGGGTTGTTGCAATGACGTGTGCGCCTGTGTGCCCCACGCACGGATTTGGCGCACAGCCAGTGGAAAACACGCACAGGCACTTCCTTCAATCGCACGCGTGCGCTTGCTTTTTCACGCTTGCGGCACCTTGCGCCAGCTTGCGCTAAGATTTTCGGCACACATTTGTTCCATGAATCGACCCCTTAAACGGCATTGTGGCTGCCGCAACACTACTTTAAAAATATAAAAGTAAACGTTTTAAATTAGCTAGAAACCGACACCGTTTCCAGGCGAAATGCGCCAGAGAAGGGATGCTTCACATGCTCGGAGCACATATTAACTTTTTCCAAAAATCAGAATAATGAAAGGGAGTGAATGTGAAGGTTCAACAAAAATGGAAATGAACATCGGTTAAAGGTCTGATAATGTACACATTTTATACAAGAAGGTATTGCTCAGTCTCTGTGGGAGAGTGGCTGGTCCACGTACGAATGTTGTGTTATGATAAACAGATTTTATACGGCGTTCAAATCATGATGCTGCTCTAACGTCACCGAGCCTTGTCCAGATAGTGACGTTTTGTGCCGCCGTTCGGGCTGAACCTGCCGGTGGTCTGTGGTGACAAGGAAATTGGGGAAAAGTTGGAGGATAACAGAAGCAGGATTAGCAAAGGTAGATAAACAAATGAAAAGGTGCAAAGGGGCAGAAAGGTAGAGGGGACCCTTGTAGTAGTAGGGGTACTTTGAAACAAAATGTACTTGTTGTATAATCGCCTTACAACTGCACAATAAATAAATAATCATTGGTAGTGGATAAAGTAAATTTTGATCATGCAAAACGAGAGGACAACTAACCTATGATGCAGAGCAATTTTCCGCACAGGGCAGCTTCTGGTACTGTTATTCCATCGCAGTGCATGGTTGTTTGATGGGCTCAAGTTGCGCCTAAGCCTGTCCTTAAAGTGCACATGTGTCTTTGATGAATACATGCAGTTTCTGCCCAACTCCCACACTTTTGCCTCTGCCTAGCGCCCTCATGGCAGAAAGGTACAAAGGTAGTGAAAGAAGATGTTGGCAGTCAGTAGCATAGTAGGGGGCCCCACAGCTCCCCCAGTGACTAAGGCCCTGCCAACCCATTCTTTGGGAGCGGGAGGGACCTTCAACACTCTGACTTTAGAAAGAAAACATTTTTGTTTTAAAGTCAGGGATAAGGGCTAAGGCAAGCTGCAGTGGTGGCGGGTTGGAGCGAGATGGAGGCGCTTCTTCTCCGACTCCCATGTGCATGTAATTTGCCAGGATGCTCTCCCTGTTTCCTGGTTCCTGGCTCCTGTTTGCGTGGAGCACGAGAATCAAAGGCCTAGGGAGGTGAATCGCATCTGGAGCTCCTGGGTGGGAAACATGTATTAAAACAAATTATTTGTGTATGTATGCATGTGTGTATGTATGTATGTGTGTCTGCAAGCATTCAAGGGCGTGGTTGTGTAAGTGCACTTATGAGTGAGAGTTCAGTGTCACTGGTGTGTGTATACATGAGTGTGAGTGCACATATGAATGACAATGCAGTGTGAATGTTCTGGGTGTACCTGTGGAGAATGCAGTGTGAATGTTCTGGGTGTGCCTGTGGAGAATGCAGTGTGAATGTCCTGGGTGTGCCTGTGGAGAATCCTGGGTGTGCCTGTGGAGAATGCAGTGTGAATGTCCTGGGTGTGCCTGTGGAGAATGCAGTGTGAATGTCCTGGGTGTGCCTGTGGAGAATGCAGTGTGAATGGGCTGGGTGTGCCTGTGGAGAATGCAGTGTGAATGTCCTGGGTGTGCCTGTGGAGAATGCAGTGTGAATGGGCTGGGTGTGCCTGTGGAGAATGCAGTGTGAATGTCCTGGGTGTGCCTGTGGAGAATGCAGTGTGAATGTTCTGGGTGTGCCTGTGGAGAATGCAGTGTGAATGTTCTGGGTGTATGCGTTAATGATAGAGAGTAGCTGTATAGGTGCATGACTGGAGGATTAATGGGAATTAATGTGTGCATGTTAGCCTGGGGCCCAGGGATCACTGGCACACTGACATGTTCTTACAGTGATACATCGGCGTGTTTTACTGGCATGTTTGGGCAAAGTCAGCATGATGAATGCTATTAAGTGGAGGAGGGCGTGGGGAAGAGGGTTTAAATGGGACAGGCAGCCTGCATGTATTGCTACTGTGGAATGGCATTCCATTTGCTTTAAAGGAAAGGCCCTGCCATGATGTGTGTTTTTTCATTGGAGCTGTGGGTGGGGAGGGGTCATTAGAGCAGTGAGCAAGAAATGTTTCCTTGACGTAACATTGCATTTTTTACTGGTTTTAATGGAAAGGTCAACATGATGAGTGTCCTTACATGGTGGGGGAGAGGGGTTATTTGTACAAAAAGCAATGGGATATTTACTTAATGAGGCATGGCTTTTGTTACTGGCATTAAGGTCAAAGTCAACATGATGATTGTGCTTACATGGTGCATGGTTTTGGAAGAGTATTTATGCAGCCAGCAAGGAGCTGTTGTTTCCTTTCTGTGGCACTGTTCTGTTTGTTTAGTTTTTTTACTGTCGTAAAGGGCAGTCAACATGAAAAGCGTTTTTACATGGTGGGGTGGAAAGCATTTGGTCAGCCAGCAATAACATGTTATTTTTCTGTGGCATGAGATGTTTTAGTGGCCCTTAAGGGCAAAGGCAATAGGAGAATGTTCTCACAATGGGAGACTAGCATATATTGGCAGAGTCAGCATGAATTTTATTTTATGGTATCATTACTGCACATAATTGTACTGGCCACACACCGGCACGATTGTTATAGTTGGTTGCCAAGGGCCAGGTGCCGCCCCCTTGTTTGTACAATAGGTGAACGATTTAAGGTTCGATTTAAAACCAGACTTAGACCTTTCACCTAGTGCAGTGCATGGTATGCACCTGAGGCAGTATGATTGTAATCAGCATTGTGCATGCATTGTGCTCCAGTCCGGCCTAGAGTGGGGCTCGTCCTGTGCTTTGTTGAGGACCTTGGGGGTGGGGGCTCTAAGTAGGGCTCACATGAGGGTCCCCACAATTTGGGCCTCATCATGAGTTGGGTGGTAAACCCTTAAATCCGGCGGTAATGCTAATACCGCCACATTTAAGGGTCTGCCGGATCACAAGTACAAATACTGCTGCCGCTATGACAGCCGGCGCAAGTACAGCCGGCTGTAATAGCGCCGGCAGTAAAAACGCCGGCACTCAATCGCGCAATTACAGAGCCATCACAAGTCCGGCGTAGGCACCATTAGTGCCAGAAAACCGGTGGAAAATCCGCCCAAAATACCCCTAGCCAAATGCTAGAGGTAAAAGACCACATGAGACAGCAAAAAGTGCCAAGGTGAAACCAATGCAAATCAGAGGCCTACAAAGGACCCACCCATGCACAACACACTTCCAAACACCATGCTGCCATTTGGAGCCGGGAGCCTAGCTACAGAGGCCAGCCAACCAGGCCAGGGCCCTGGTAGCACAGGGTGTGGTGGGGATGAGGAGGAGGAGAGCATCACCAGCAAGGTGGACAGCTATCCCTAGTGTCAGGCCAACACCCTGGGCCCTGACTGATGGGCAGATGGTGACCGAGTATAGGCTGGACATGGCAACCATCACACAGTTGCTGGAAACAATCCAGGCAGACATAGGCAGCCGTATGGCTATCAGCACTGCAGTTCCCCCACTCGTGTAGTTTGTGTACATGCCACAATACCTTGGGACTGGCAGCTACCAACACACCCTTGCCATGATGCATGCCATGGCCCAGTCCACCCTCAGTGCCGTGCTGGGACAGGTGCTGGATGCACTGCTGCTCCATGTCAATGAGCACATTGCATTGGCAGCCACACATGCACAGGTGAACCAGCTGTAGGGCCAGTGCCAGGCCATTGGACAAGACATGAAAGTCATAGCAGCCGTGGACTGCACACATGTACCACTAGTAACACCCAGGTCACATGATGCGGTGCAAAGAAAACATAGCAATTACCATTCCATGAATGTGCAGATGACATGTAGGTCCTGACCTAATCCTCAGCCACTGCTTTGCCCGCTGTCCAGGATACACCCACGACTCTATGAAACAGTGCAATAGTACCCTGCCACTGTACATGAAAAGGCAGCAAGCCCTCAACACATGGATGCTGTGTGAGTACAAATGAAGTCCGAAATGCATGTCAAATGACATCTGATGGGGGCTGGAGACACACAGTGAAATCCATGCATGCCAGCAGAAGACATAGGCAGCAGTGGCACAGCAACTTTCACATGCATGTCCTTGCACGAGAACCCTTGGACACGTGGAACAAATCAGACACAGCCACTCTGTATGGCTAGGACACGTGGGAACACAGTCAGATATGGAATGCCAACTACCACAATGCATCCTGTGTGTGTCGCAGTGTTGCTCCCCACCCTGACACACTACAGACATCCCACCCTGGCCACCCGACAGTCATGGCATTGGTGCCCAAAAGTAGGCACATGCACAACAACACAACACAAAAGTTGCTTGATCCACAACAATGTACATCCCTGAAACAATGAGTCCTGATTGGCCAATCACATGCCAGGATAACTGTACATTATAGTGTAAATCGGCAAACGCAACACCATCAAAAGTGAATGCCAATGACACATGGCCAAACAACATGTCGCATGCACATGTAGATGAAACAGTCCCCTCATCCAGCGGCAAGGGACAGACCTGATACATCTAGACACGGGTGTGGTGCTAACAGTAAGTAGTCCATCGATCCAATGCTGCCCCTTGCACACCACACACCACAGTGGAAGTGCCCATATGACAAGTAGTGCACATGTACCAGATGAGTGTGAAACACATGAAGACTCACATATACACCGAAATACAGCTGCATGTCAACCTCAGACCATGCATGTCCTGCAAGACGCAATGTGCATGGCAACATAGCAATGAGATAGCAGGACCTCTTCAACACAAACTTGATTCTGCTGCCAATGTCACTGATTACTGAGCCTTGTGCACCCACTTAACCAACCTTGTCCTCATACCTGCATTCCCTCTCCTGCAGGTGACTCATGATGTCCCCAGTACACATGGCACATGACCCCTGTGCGTCATCCACACACCCAAGCTGAGCGGCCATACAACATTGCGCATGGATGTACACATATGTGCGTTGAGAGTGCATTTGGACTGCTGAAGGCATGCTATTGTTGCCTATACCGTACGAGAGGGCCATTAACAATTGCACCTTGCAATATCTGCAAACTCGTCCTAACATGTGCCATGCTGCACAACATTTGCTGTTGCAGGAATGTGCCACTGCCCCCGATAGCGATGTGCAGCCACCTGGGGATGGAAGTCAAGATGATGATGTGCCCGGAGCTGGTGCATGTGTACACAGGGATGCGGTAGGGGAGGGGAGGTTGGCCAGACAGGCCTTGATTGAGAATTGACTGAGATACGGTTGATGGGTACATGTAACAAATATCACTTGTACATTAAAGAGCACATGATCACAATCTTGAATGTCCATCCTTTGTATGAATTTTGGAACGAGATTTATTAAATGTTTGACAATCCCCCCACCCCCAGCGAAAACCCCAGCACACAATCCTCCCTCCCCCGTGAACTCCCCAGCACACAATCCCCCCTCGCCCCAGTTAACTCACCAGCACACAATCCCTCCTCCCACCAGTGAATTCCCCAGCACACAATCCCCCCTCCCCTCAGTGAACTCACCAGCACACAAACTCCCCTCCCTCCAGTGAACTCCCCAGCACACAAACCCCCAGTGAACTCCCCAGCACACAATACCCCCTCCCCCATAGAACTCCCAGGCACACAATCCCCCTCCCCCAGTGAACTCCCCAGCACACAATCCCCCCTTCCCCGAGTGAACTCTCCAGCACACAATTCCCTTCCCCCAGTGAACTCTCCAGCACACAATCCCCCAGTGAACTCCCCAGCACACAAACCCCCCTCCCTCCAGTGAACTCCCCAGCACACAAACCCCCAGTGAACTCCCCAGCACACAATACCCCCTCCCCCATAGAACTCCCAGGCACACAATCCCCCTCCCCCAATGAACTCCCCAGCACACAATACCCCCTCCCCCATAGAACTTCTAGGCACACAATCCCCCTGCCCCAGTGAACTCCCCAGCACACAATACCCCCTCCCCCATAGAACTCCCAGGCACACAATCCCCCTCCCCAGGGAACTCCCCAGCACACAATCCCCCCTCCCCCAGTGACCTCCCCAGCACACATCCCCTCTCCCCAGTGAACTCCCCAGCACACAATCCCCCCTCCCCCAGTGAACTCCCCAGCACACAATCACCCCTCCCCCCAGTGAACTCCCCCGCACACAATCCCCCTCCCCCAGTGAACTCCCCAGCACACAATCCCCCCTCCCCAGTGAACAGTGAACTCCCAAAAACAGTGCAGGTAGGTGCATGTTCCCAGGGCCCACAGAAACTGTGCCATGTCCATCTATGATGGTCGCGGGCAGTTTCCAAGACATGGACCCTTTGGTGAGCGGGCTCTCTGGTGGCACATTGACCGGCGCCTAGGTAAAGGCTCCAGGGACCTCTCCGTGGGCGTGGTAAAGGACGATGGGATGGCTGCGGTGAACTGCAGTTGCTGGCGGAGAAGGTTGCTGGATTCCCTTGTCTGCTCTGCATGTGCAGACAGTGCCTTGCTCAACTGCCGTACCTGCCCAAAACCTTTCAGGGCCATGGTGCATCCCTCCACCACTTTCTAGGACCGCGCGTTGTCTCGGGCCATGTTCTTAGTGGCATCCCGTATGGCTCCGCTGATGGCCTTGATGTGGCAGCTGTGCACTTTGGCCATGAACTCTATTTTCACCTGTTTGGCCTCAATTACATCCAGTTGTGCCATCACGGCAGCGCCTGTGATCAAAGGTACCTCAGTGTTACAGGGTCTGGGCTGACAGCTGTGCACTACCTGGAAGGGGGGCTGGATGAGGACATGTTGGCAGCTTAGATGGGGCTGCTGCGGTCCGAGTGCCTATCATCTGGGGTACCATATGATGGAGTATCGACATCAGGCTCTGGTGTACAGACATGACGCACATGCACATGTGGGCTGTGTGCTTCCTGTGCCACTGTCTCTGAGCTCCCCTGAGGTGTGGCCATTCCTTATGTGTCACTGTGTCTGGGTGAGCTCAACAGTTCTGCCTGAGGTGCAGCTGTAGCTGTCTGTCCCTCATCAGGCTCTAACCACTGGTGGCTCCTTCTACATCCAGTGTCTGCATGATGGGTTGGGGTGAACTAGGCACTGACCTCCTGCCTGTGGTCATGTGGGTGCTTCAGCCGCCTGGTTGGGCTGCAGTGTGGTGATGTGGGATGGGTCCGGCGTCGGGTTGATTCCGGACGGGCCCTTTGAGGGGTGGTGGTGCTGGTCGAGGAGCACTGCCTCGGGCACCGTGATGTAGTGGCCTCCTCATCGTCATCGTCACCCTGTGGTGATCGCCATGTGCCTGTGGGGTACATAGGGTGTGGTATGAGTTCAGGGCGGCCTAAATAAGTATCATGCATTTCATGCCTTCAAGTGGGATTGTAGACAGTAGCAATCATGCATTGCACTTGCATTATGTTAACTCCCCATGTTGTGATTGGTGGGATGTGTCACTGTGGAGGGACACTGCATGGACATGTTTGTGTGTCATCATCACATGCGTGCTGGGGCTGAACCGTGCCCATGTTGCTGGGGGGGTTTTCATACACACTCACACATCACGTAGCTGTGCCATGGCCATGGATGTCTGTCCCCTGGCCCTTGTATTGATGCAGTGCACATACAGGGAAGTCTAGGGGGCACTACGGTAAGGTGGAACAAGGGGTCAGTTATGGGTATCTACAGTGCCTCACGCACTTTGCATGCACTTTCATTCACTCAGGGACTGCATGTGTGGCCCTTATAGGTTCATGCATTTTGAGTGGGGGGCTCACCTGCGTCCTGCTGGATACCGGTGCCAGCCTCTGCTCCTCCGACTCCCTCTATGGTTCCCATGTCGATGAGTGTTGTCATCTTCTTCTCCCAGGGTGTGAGCTCAGGTGGTGGTGGTGGTGGCCCTCCTGCAGTACCCATGCTTGCTCTCCTGTGCTGGGATTGTATGACACATACTCTGACATGCAAGTCATTTAGGTGCTTGCGACAGTCCTCCCCATCCCGAAGTACGCGCCCCACTACAGACACCCTCTGGCTGATTTTCTGCCAGATCTGCGCCCGACGTTGCCCGCTTGTCTTGCACTGCTGTGCACATGTAGTTCATCATGGTGGGTCACTGCCTCCTCCACAAGTACGGCCAGCTCCTGGTCACTAAATGTGGGTTTCCTGACCCTGTCCAGGGCTGATTTGCCCCTAGTGTGCCCCTGTTACATTTTTCACTCTTCACGGGGCTGGATGGCTTGCAGGGTCTGTGATATTCGACGGATTGTGAATTCCCAAATGGATGCCGCTTTATTTCTCGTTCCGGCAGTGACACATTTTCCACGCGATATTAGCGTGCTCTATTGGCACCGCGGCACAGCGGTAGCGCATGGTGCCCTGGATTTACGGGTTCCTGGCCAATTTCTAAGCCAAGCGCTATTTGCATTAACGCCATGACCCAGTGCGCGTGCACTTGTATTCGTGATCTGGTGGGCTTTCCGCCGGGGGCCTTGGCGTTAGCGTAAATAGCGCTCGACGCATAATCCGCCGGATTACCGCCTGACTCGTGATGAGGCCCTTTGTGTTAGGCCACTTTTACTAGTCGCTATATTAGTCAGGATATTTAGGACCATGGGATGTGTGGCACCAAAGACAGAGTCTAGTGTCTTACCCAGAAGGCAGCCGAGGGCACAGTGGTCACTGACAGCGCCGGTCCTATGTGGATCTGCTGAGTTCATGGAATGACGAATTGTGCATTCCTAAATGTGATTTTCATTACACGCACTCAGGCCCCTTGTATTTATTGGACGTTTGCCACATTAAATGCTTAGACCACCACTTCCCACCCTGTCCCATTAACCACCACCCCTGTTCCCTATCTGTTCTTTGGAATGTCAATACTGATCACAGGGTTTAGATTTTGGATCAGGGAGATTTCGCTCCTTTGCAGTACGTTATTTGTATTTAAAACACACAAATCCGTTACAGAGCAGTCTCTCACCACAGTCGTCTGCACATGGCCAGGGGCACAGCAGTGAATGTTTGCGCAAGCATAGAGTGTGGGGCACAAAGAGGGAAGGGGCTGCTCCTGACCAGACCCATGCTGCCATCCATGCTGGAAGATAAAAAGAGAACCATTTAAGACACTTGCAGCATTCTTCCTTGCTTTATCATTCCACCCACACCCCATTTTACAAAACATCCATCCCCAAGACCAAGGTCTTTGCTTTTTTAAATGCCTATGACAACGACAGACCCACAATGCGTAGTGATGCATTGCTCAGGCTGTAATAGAGTAGTCTGACAATGCATACACATTGAGAGTGCATATATGATAAGGTAGACAGTGCATATATGGCAATGTAGAGATTTGATTGAGCTGTGTTTCACTCAACTAAATTATCATGATAAAAGCAAGGTGGGGCAGAGCTGCAACATGGCAGTAGTGCATAGTTCATAGTTCTGGGCTCTATATGGCGTCAACATTCAGTCAGTCAAACAAGTTTATTCGCATGTATAAAAACAACCATTAAACGACAAAATACACATTATAGCAACAATTTCAGGAATCCATCAAACACAAGAAAAACAAAATCACAAAACATAAAAGGAAATGCAATCTTTGCACCATGACCAGTTACCATAGATCAGAAGATATTGGGAGGGGTAAAAGAGTCAACCCCAAGGACCCCATTACATTTCACATTGTCCAATTACCTAGATCAAATGGTCACAAGACTAATTGTCCGGCCTTGACCCTCGGACACAACCCACCACGGGCCTTTTTCCCAGAGGTGTACAGTTCGCTCCAGACAAGACATTGCTATGTGTGACAGTTCCAGGTGGAGCAACGGCTCCCAAATAGGGGCACAAGCTAATTTCAATCCCACTATACGGGGCCCGCACATAACCCTATGATCTTCTCAGGACTTCCCTGACCATTTGACCATTCCTGAAGACCATTTTAACAGAGTCAGAGGGGTTTATACCCTCGCCAGCCAATCTAACGCACCCCACCATCGCTTCCCTGGCCACAAAGGGACAGTTCCCAACAGTGCGTAGCCAGTGGAGACATTTGTTAAAGAGGGCATCCCTTAGTTCTCACCTGCCCAAAGGCAACATAGGTACCCCATGCAGGAAAACTGTAACAGTTCTTTTCCCCCCATGTATAGGACTCTTGGAGCTGCGCACCCTTGAACAGAAGCCACGTACTCCAATCCCTCCCTCCCTAGGAGGATTGGTTGTCAGGGAACTTTGGGGACTCTCCCCCAGCACAGTTGGTTCGGTGCACCCAGTGGGGTGGCCCCTCTCAGCGTTAGGGTGCATCAGCTGGTCATCCCGAGTAGGGCTCATTGATGCGTTGGTGGTCCTTTCGCAGGGTGCAGTATTTAAGGGTTGCTGTGGGGGGTTGGGTCCCTTACCAACTGGGGGCATGCTGGAAGGCTCCCCCAGCGGGTCCACTCCATCCTTCCTCTCCACTCTCCTTCCCTGGGCATCAATCAGTACCATAAGCAGTTTCTTAATGATTGCAATTTCAGAGATCACTTGTGCGCAGGAGCAACAGCCAACAGTGTGCACCTCCTTCTGTGGTGGAGCGGAGGAGGAATGGCTGCCGTGGGTGATGGACTTGAGGGCCCTGAAGGGGGTTAGATGAGAAAAGGATCTGGACCCTGAGATCGAAGCAAGTAAGGTCTCGCTCCATGAGCTACAAATGGGACTGGGCAGGAGGTTATCTTCGGTTACTCCAGTAGATTCAGTGTCCATTAGATCCAGAGCGGTAGCAACAGTGGCTGGGGTGAACAGTCGAAAGTAGGACCCGAGGTAGATGGAAGAGCAGGGGGCAGATATGGGCTTACAATGGGCGAGCTGGGTTGGGGGTGACAGAAGCAGCAGGAGCCAGGGATGCGAGAGGGAGGACTGACACATCACAGACCCCCACTATGCCTGTGCCAGAGGCATTGACCAGAAGCAAGGCTTCAGAATTCCCACTATCGGTGGGCAAAGATTCTTGGCAGGCAGTGTCTTCGAATTTCTGACTTGGGAGGGTTCCTTTACAGCTCTGCATTGTGAGGTTAGCAAGATTACTGAAAGGTCCCCCCCCCCGCATTCGGTTCCTGGGCTGGGTGCATTCACACCCTCCACGGAAGAGATAGGCCCTCGGTATGCAGGATCAGTATCAGAGCATAAGGAGGCCGAGGTATGGGACTTTGCTTTGGGCTTAGTTTTGTCTGTTGTATCCAGTTGACTTCTTCTCTTGACAACCAGGAGCTTTCTTGCTAGGGTATGCTCAGGGGCTTTGGAGAAGGACTCGGAGACTCAGAGCAGAACGCAGGTGGGGTAAATGGCGTGGTAGATGACAGAGTGCCAGCCGGTTTCCTGGCCAGTTTCCTTGGTGCAGCATGGCCCGTAATGGACCTCAGGGACTTTATTAGGGACATAACGGAGCCCCCCGGAACTGACAAGGAAAACTGAGCTGAGATCCCGAGTCTGAGCCCCAGCAGGTTATCGCGGGCTCTACGCTGTTAGGGAAGTAGACACAAACAGTACCAGTTGCAAAACACTCGTCTGCAGTTACTTTTCCTTGTCGCCCCCGTCCGATAGCCAACACAAGAACACAAGAAGTGCCTCCCTCCACGGACGCCGAACACCAGCGGTGCCAAACACCGTGCCCTTGCCCCGCCGTGGGCTTCACCGCTGCAGGGCTTGTGGCGGCGCAATAAGTCCAGGGGGCGTGGCCTCCTACAGGAAATGGAACGTCCCTCCAGGGACAAGCGGCGCCAAACACTGCGCTCTTGCCCCGCCGCGGGCTTCACCGCTGCGGGGCTTGTGGTGGCGCAATAAGTCCAGCGGGCGTGGCCTCCTACAGGAAATCGAACGTCCCTCCAGGGACCAGCGGCGTCAAACACTGTGCCCTTGTCCCTTCACTGCTGCAGGGCTTGTGGCGGCGCAATAAGTCCAGGGGGCGTGGCCTCCTACAGTAAATGGAACGTCCCTCCAGGGACCAGCGGCGCCAAACACCGTGCCATTGCCCCACCACATTCATCAGATAAACACATTGCGTTAAGTGCTCCGGGGTCTGTTGGGGCTGGGCCCTGGCAGTCTCCAGAAAGTGGGGCTGACTCGGGGCACTGCCGGGGCACCCCGGTCCCACACAACATTGGCGGGCGCCATTATGTCAGGCAAGCTGCCAGAAGTGCCAGCCAGCCACAGCGACGCTGAGGCAGGCTGGCACTTCTGTCAGTCAGTGTAACTTCCTCTGATGACCCCTCATCAGGGTCATCAGACGAAGTTACTGTCCCTTTGTTTGCCCTACCCAGGTCACGGACCCTCGCGGGCTCCATGATCTAATATGCAGATATGTCACGGAGCCCGCGGGTTTGCAGAGGGTGAAAGACGCCTCGGGCTCTGTGATCTATCTGCTCTGAGCAGAGATCACTGAGCCCGAGGCACCTTTCTCCATTGGCAAAGATTTATAAAAGATGCCTTGAATTGTGCACGTTTCAAGCCATCTTTTATAAACGTAGAAATATTTCTATGTTTATAAAAGACGGCTTGAAACATACACAATTCAAGGCATCTTTTATAAAGCTTTGCTAATGGAGAAAGCTTTGTCGACCGTAAAAGCCACCTTGGGTTTTGTCCGTCCTCAACGCTTTATAAAAGATGACTTGAATTGTTTACGTGTCAAGCCATCTTTTAGAAACATGTTACAAATGTCTATGTTTTATAAAAGGTGGCTTGAAAAGTACACAAACCATAGTAAGGTAAGCACACACGTGTGTGTAACTTACTATGGTTTGTGCACTTTTCAAGCCACCTTTTATAAACATAGAAATATGTTACATTGCTACGTTTATAAAAGATGGCTTGAAAAATACACAAACCGTACTGGTATGCATACTAACATATAAATGTTCACATACATTGATATATTTCTTTGCACACCTTACTATGATGTGTGCACATTTAGGCCACGCCCACAATGAAAGCCACACCCCCAAACGAGGGCCCCCCTCAATTTCTTACCCCACATAAAGCACTGGATAAACATTACATGAAGATATTGTATATTTTTGAATCAACATTTATATCTACACCTTAAACCTTTAAGACCAGATAGTAAAGCATCTATTAAGAACTTGAAGGGTGGAGTTTAGTGTGTGGTGGGCTATGTTAGTTCCTAGTTCTAGATTCATGACTGAGTGCATTGATTTGTTGTAAGGTATTAGGTTGCAAGGCTATGAAAATAAGGAAAAAGGGAGTGTGTGTGTGTGTGTGTCTGTATTGAGTGTGTCTAGTTTTAGTGAAGAATTGATGTATAAGAGCCACATCAGTTGTTTGCTATTGCAGCCTCTCCATTTACATTTGTCGATGGTGTGAAGTTCAGCCTAGTATGAGAGTGTTCACCAAACCATTTTCAAAAGCAAGGGAGGAAATTAAACGATATATATCACACGTTGTTGATTGACATGCTGCACTGCACAACAACATGGTAAAAAACAGGTAAAAAAGGAGACTAAAGAGATAGGGTGACCCTTATCAGTATACGCTAGTTATCAAATACCTTTAAATTACCATTGGGATTTAGCTGTTACCAGTAACTGAGTGCACACTAATGTTGTTTGTTGTGATCAGCAAGTTTGTGTTATGGTGAGGGGGTGGTGTCAGCGATAGGAGGTTAGGTATGGCCAGGGATGACTAAGTACAATAGAAGGTGGGCACTGGAGTGTGTAGTGGTAAGGGTGATAGGAGAGGTGGTAAAAGGGAGGATGTTGGTTGAGGGTTGTTTTGGAATGAGGCATGCTAGTAGGTGGAGACACAGGAAGTTGTGGGAGAGTGGGATGTTGGTGGGAGAAGAGTATGCTTAGGCAGGTGGAAAGGGGATAGAGGGGAAATGGGGTAAGGTAAAAGTGAGCAGTGAGGGAGTAGGAAGGAGCGATGTGGAGTCAAAGAGGATGGACAGTAAGTGTGTTCAGGCAAAGTGGGGTTGAGGTGGGTCAGTGGTGGGTATGGGTGGGAAGGTTGCTGAGGGGGAGATGGGAGTTCATATAGGGTAATGCTGTGAGTTGTGGGAGGCATGAAAGGGGCCCTTGAATGCCATGGAATTGTGGAGCTTCTGTCAGTCTGGCATTGAGGATTTTCTTTAATAGTCCTGGTGGGCATGGGTCTGCAAGAGAGACTCATTCATGGTTGGGTCAACTAGCTCCTACTCAGTACTGAACTGAGATACCTGTGGTGGTGCAAGGCTTTGAGGGAAATGTTGTTATCTACTTTACAAAATATGTCCAGAGACAACTGACATTTCCGCTTTTCAATGTATAGCAGTACAATCCTGCTGATATCACGCCTACTCTTCCTTGTAGCAGGAAGACCTTCTTGTTTCATATCCCAAATATCATCCATATTCCTTCATTATATATCAGATTCTCTATATTGACATCTGGGGTTCCCATTGGTATTCCACTACATCATCCTCATATTAGAAAACCAGATCCCAGCTTCCCATACTCACAGAAAGTATTCTGACCAATACCAATATGGGCTCTAAATGATCTTGGACGAATCATTTCTTCCGAACTCTAGAAACACCTGCATTTTTGCTACATGCAGGTGATTCCAGTTCGGCCGAAGCTTTAACGGATTCAGAATTAGAGACTTGGTTAAACTTGCTGTAAACATTGGCTTGAAGAGGTCAAACCTTGTCCTGCCTCCAAACGTACAAAGCAACAAAAGTAGAACGTTATTGGAATAAGGCAGCTGTTCATGAACATTCTTGCCCGTGATGCTCAAAGAAATTAGTGTCTTCTTGACTAATGGCTTGCACTTGGTCTTTTCTTTAACATAAAAAGCAAAATTTAATATGTGTCTGTAGCTGACAAAAACATCATCTTTACAAAAAACACATAATGCAAAATTCACAAAAAGTAATGCAAAGAACAAAAATGCACATTGGATGCATTTTTGATTTGCAGAAATGCACAGGTCACCTTATTCTCAATGGTGACCTGCCAATATCCCTGAATATATCAGTGTCAGAAGCATGTATGGCTCTCCCTGCACACAAATGCCTCTGAAAATAGATGCATCTTAAGTGTATGTTTGGCTACAGAGCTTACAGTATTGCAATCCTACATCTCAAAGTGGGAATTGGTTTAAGGAACAGCTACGATAACATCATTAATGCTTGTATATTGACTGTCTCTGCATCAACCCTACTAGCCTTTCTAAGGTCATTGACCTGAACCCAGGCACTCTCCCTAATAATAAATAAAAGGCATCAGTAGTCCTCATGAAAGCAAATTCAGATGGATCAACCTTCATGTAGCCCTAATACATGACTGACTCTCCACCAGACCGATAGGCTTTTCAAAGATCCATATCTGTTATGAATTACCTATATGGTAATATTATAAACCTCAATAATACATAATCTGTTGACCCGTGAATGATGTAACAGACTTGGCTGGCTGGCATGACATCTTACAATTCCTACTTCAACATTTTCTAATTTGATCAGCTTCAGAAGGATGAAAGACTGAGTTCTTCTTATTCAGAGTCAAACCCAGGAACCACAATGTACAAATAGATCTGTACATTAGGCGCATTCATCTACTGAGATATCTTACTGCAGTCTGTAATGTGATGATCTACTTAGATAACATTCACAGTTGAACAGATCTCTATTTCCTTTTGCTAACCCCACTCTCACCTCCTCCCCCACCCCTCCCATTCCACTAACCTTTCTCTCCCTTCCTGAAACCGTTTAATTTAACATCTGAGGACGCCCATCGCGGCCATAACACAAAGCCCTACCAGAGCCACTGCAACCGCAGCACAAGCACCAGACCCATCAACCATGTGTGTTTTTTCATTGGGGCTGTGGGCGGGGAGGGGTCATTAGAGCAGTGAGCAAGAAATGTTTCCTTGACCTAGCATTGCATTTTTTACTGGTTTTAAGGGCAAAGTCAACACGATGAGTGTTCTTACATGGTGGGGGAGAGGGGTTATTTGTACAAAAAGCAATGGGATATTTACTTAATGAGGCATGGCTTTTGTTACTGGCATTAAGGTCAAAGTCAACATGATGATTGTGCTTGCATGGTGCAGGGTTTTGGAAGAGTATTTATGCAGCCAGCAAGGAGCTGTTGTTTCCTTTCTGTGGCACTGTTCTGTTTGTTTAGTTTTTTTTACTGTCGTAAAGGGCAGTCAACATGAAAAGTGTTTTTACATGGTGGGGTGGAAAGCATTTGGTCAGCCAGCAATAATATGTTTCTTTTCTGTGGCATGAGATGTTTTAGTGGCCCTTAAGGGCAAAGGCAATAGGAGAATGTTCTCACAATGGGAGACTAGCATATATTGGCAGAGCCAGCATGAACTTTTTTATGGTATCATTACTGCACATAATTGTACTGGCCACACACCGGCACGATTGCTATAATTGGTTGCCCAGGGCCAGGTGCCGCCCCCTTGTTTGTACAATAGGTGAACGATTTAAGGTTCGATTTAAAACCAGACTTAGACCTTTCACCTAGTGAAGTGCATGGTATGCACCTGAGGCAGTATGATTGTAATCAGCATTGTGCATGCATTGTGCTCCAGTCCGGCCTAGAGTGGGGCTCGTCCTTTGCTTTGTTGAGGAGCTTGGGCAGGGGGGGCTCTCAGCAGGGCTCACATGAGGGTCCCCACAATTTGGGCCTCATCACGAGTTGAGCGGTAACCCGTAAATCCGGCGGTAATGCTAATACCGCCGCATTTTAAGGGTCTGCCGGATCACAAGTACACATACTGCCGGCGCTATGACAGCCGGTGCAAGTGCAGCCGGCTGTAATAGAGCCGGCAGTAAAAGCGCCGGCACTCAATCGCGCAATTATAGAGACATCACAAGTCCAGCGTAGGCACTATTAGTGCCAGAAAACCGGTGGAAAATCCGCCGAAAATACCCAAATGCTAGAGGTAAAAGACCACATGAGACAGCAAAAAATGCCCAGGTGAAACCAATGCAAATCAGAGGCCTACAAAGAACCCACCCATGCACAACACACTTCCAAACACCATGCTGCCATTTGGAGCCGGGAGCCTTGACGTGGGCATCTACCTGCTGTGCCTGGAGCTACAGAGGCCAGCAAACCAGGCCAGGGCCCTGGGAGCACAGGGTGTGGTGGGGATGAGGAGAAGGAGGAGGAGAGTATCACCAGCAAGGTGGACAGCTATACCTAGCATCAGGCCAACACCCTGGGCCCTGACTGATGGGCAGATGGTGACCGAGTATAGGCTGAACATGGCAACCATCACACAATTGCTGAAAACAATTCAGGCAGACATAGGCAGCCGTATGGCTATCAGCACTGCAGTTCCCCCACTCGTGTAGCTTGTGTACATGCCACAATACCTTGGGACTGGCATCTACCAACACACCATTGCCATGATGCATGCCATGGCCCAGTCCACCCTCAGTGCCGTGCTGGGACAGGTGCTGGATGCACTGCTGCTCCATGTCAATGAGCACATTGCATTGGCAGCCACACATGCACAGGTGAACCAGCTGTAGGGCCAGTGCTATGCCATTGGACAAGACATGAACGTCATAGCAGCCGTGGACTGCACACATGTACCACTAGTAACACCCAGGTCACATGATGCGGTTCAAAGAAAACGTAGCAATTACCATTCCATGAATGTGCAGATGACATGTAGATCCTGACCTAACCCTCAGCTACTGCTGTGCCCGCTGTCCAGGATACACCCACGACTCCATGAAACAGTGCAATAGTACCCTGCCACCGTACATGAAAAGGCAGCAAGCCCTCAACACATGGATGCTGTGTGAGTACAAATGAAGTCTGAAATGCATGTCAAATGACATCGGATGGGGGCTGGATACACACAGTGAAATCCATGCATGCCAGCAGAAGACATAGGCAGCAGTGGCACAGCAACTTTCATATGCATGTCCCTTGCACGAGAACCCTTGGACACGTGGAACAAATCAGAACATAGCCAGTCTGTATGGCAAAGACACGTGGGAACACAGTCAGATATGGAATGCCAACTACCACAATGCATCCTGTGTGTGTCGCAGTGTTGCTCCCCACCCTGACACACTATAGACATCCCACCCTGGCCACCCGTCAGTCATGGCATTGGTGCCCAAAAGTAGGCACATGCACAACAACACAACAAAAAAGTAGCTTGATCCACAACAATGTACATCCCTGAAACAATGAGTCCTGATTGGCCAATCACATGCCAGGATAACTGTACATTATAGTTTAAATCGGCAACGCAACTCCACCAAATGTGAATGCCAATGACACATGGCCAAACAACATGTCGCATGCACATGCAGATGAAAGGGTCCCCTCATCCAGGGACAAGGGACAGACCTGATACATCTAGACACGGGTGTGGTGCTAACTGTAAGTAGTCCATCAATCCAATGCTGCCCCTTGCACACCACACACCACAATGGGAGTGCCCATATGACAAGTAGTGCACATGTACCAGATGAGTGTGATACACATGAGGACTCACACATACACCGCAATACAGCTGCATGTCAACCTCAGACCATGCATGTCCTGCAAGACGCAGTGCACATGGCAACATAGCAATTAGATAGCAGGACCTCTTCAACACAGACTTGATTCTGCTGCCAATGTCACTGATTACTGAGCCTTGTGCACCCACTTAACCAACCTTGTCCTCATACCTGCATTCCCTCCCCTGCAGGTGACTCATGATGTCCCCAGTACACATGGCACATGACCCCTGTGCGTCATCCACACACCCAAGCTGAGCGGCCATACAACATTGCGCATGGATGTACACATATGTGCGTTGAGAGTGCATTTGGACTGCTGAAGGCATGCTTTTGGTGCCTATACCGTATGAGAGGGCCATTGACATATGCACCTTGAAATATCTGCAAACTCGTCCTAACATGTGCCATGCTGCACAACATTTGCTGTTGCAGGAATGTGCCACTGCCCCCGATAGCGATGTGCAGCCACCTGGGGATGGAAGTCAAGATGATGATGTGCCCGGAGCTGGTGCATGTGTACACAGGGATGCGGTAGGGGAGGGGAGGTTGGCCAGACAGGCCTTGATTGAGAATTGACTCAGATACGGTTGATGGGTACATGTAACAAATATCACTTGTACATTAAAGAGCACATGATCACAATATTGAATGTCCATCCTTTGTATGAATTTTGGAACAAGATTTATTAAATGTTTGACAATCCCCCCTACCCCCAGCGAACACCCCAGCACACTATGCCCCCTCCCCAGTGAACTCCACAGCACACAATCCTCCCTCCCCCAGTGAACTCCCCAGCACACAATCCCCCCTCACCCCAGTGAACTCACCAGCACACAACTCCCCTCCCCGAGTGAACTCCCAAGCACACAATCCCCCCTCCCCCTAGTGAACTCCCCAGCACACAATCCCCCCTCCCTCCAGTGAACTCCCCAGCACACAAACACCCCCCCAGTGAACTCCCCAGCACACAATCCCCCCTCCCCCATAGAACTCCCAGGGACACAATCCCCCTCCCCCCAATGAACTCCCCAGCACACAATCCCCCCTGCCTCCAGTGAACACCCCAGCACACAATTCCCCTTCCCCCCAGTGAACTCCCCAGCACAAACTCCCCAGTGAACTCCCCAGCACACAATCCCCCCTCCCCCAGTGAACTCCCAAGCACACAATCCCCCTCCCCCAGTGAACTCCCCTGCACACAATCCCCCTCCCCCAGTGAACTCCCCAGCACACAATCCCCCCTTCCCCCAGTGAACAGTCAACTCCCCAAAACAGTGCAGGTAGGTAGGTGCATTTTGTCAGGGCCCACAGAAACTGTGCCGGGTCCATCTATGATGGTCGCGGGCGGTTTCCAAGACCGGGACCCTTTGGTGAGCGGACTCTCAGGTGGCACATTGACCGGCACCTAGGTGAAGGCTCCAGGGACCTCTCCTCGGGCTTGGTAAAGGACGATGGGATGGCTCTGGTGAACTGCAGTTGCAGGCGGAGAAGGTTGCTGGATTCCCTTGTCTGCTCTGCATGTGCAGACAATGCCTTGCTCAACTCCCGTACCTGCCCAAAACCTGTCAGGGCAGTGGTGCATCCCTCCACCACTTTCTGGGTCCGTGCCTTGTCTCGGGCCATGTACTTAGTGGCATCCCGTATGGCTCCACTGATGTCCTTGATGTGGCAGCTGTGCACTTTGGCCATGGACTCTATTTTCGCCTGTTTGGCCTCAATTACATCCAGTTGTGCCATCACGGCAGCGCCCGTGATCAAAGGTACCTCGGGTGTTACAGGGTCTGGGCTGGCAGCTGTGCACTACCTGGAAGGGGGGCTGGATGAGGACATGTTGGCAGCTTGGATGGGGCTGCTGTGGTCCGAGTGCCTATCATCTGGGGTACCATATGATGGAGTATCAACATCAGGCTCTGGTGTGCAGACACGACTCACATGCACACGTGGGCTGTGTGCTTCCTGTGCCACTGTCTCTGGGCTCACCTGAGGTGTGGCCATTTATTATGTGCCACTGTGTCTGGGTGAGCTCAACAGTTCTGCCTGAGGTGCAGCTGTAGCTGTCTGTTCCTCATCAGGCTCTGACCCACTGGTGGCTCCCTCTACAGTCAGTGTCTGCATGATGGGTTGGGGTGAAAGAGGCACTGACCTCCCGCCTGCGGCCATGTGGGTGCTTCAGCTGCTTGGTTGTGCTGCAGTGTGGTGATGTGGGATTGGATCGGCGTCGGGTTGCTTCTGGATGGGCCCTTTGCGGGTTGGTGGTGCTGGTTGAGGAGCACTGCCTCGGGCAGCATGATGTAGTGGCCTCCTCATCGTCATCGTCGCCCTGTGGTGATCGCCATGTGCCTGTGGGGTACATAGGCTGTGGTCTGAGTTCAGAGCGGCCTAAATAAGTATCATGCATTTCATGCCTTCAAGTGGGATTGTAGACAGTAGCAATCATGCATTGTACTTGCATTATGTTCACTCCCCATGTTGTGATTGGTGGGATGTGTCACTGTGGAGGGACACTGCATGGACATGTTTGTGTGTCATCAGCACATGCGCGCTGGGGCTGCAAAGTGCCCATGTTGCTGGGGGGGGGTTTTCATACACACTCACACATCACGTAGCTGTGCCATGGCCATGGATGTCTGTCCCCTGGCCCTTGTATTGATGCAGTGCACGTACAGGGGAGTCTAGGGGGCACTACGGTACAGTGGTACAAGGGGTAAGTTATGGGTGTCTACAATGCCTCACACACATTGCATGCACATTCATTCACTCAGGGTCTGCATGTGTGGCCCTTACAGGTTCATGCATTTTGAGTGGGGGGCTCACCTGCAGTCTGCTGGATACCGGTGCCAGCCTCTGCTCCTCCGACTCCATCCATGGTTCCCATGTCTATGAGTGTTGTCATCTTCTTCTCCCAGGGTGTGAGCTCAGGTGGTGGTGGTGGTGGCCCTCCTCCAGTACCCATGCTTGCTCTCCTGTGCTGGGATTGTATGCCACATACTCTGACATACAAGTCATTTAGGTGCTTGCGACAGTTCTCTCCATCCCAGAGTATGCGCCCGACTACAGAACCCTCTGGCTGATTTTCTGCCAGATCTGCGCCCGACGTTGCCCGCTTGTCTTGCGCTGCTGTGCACCATGTAGTTCATCATGGTGGATCACTGCCTCCTCCACAAGTACGGCCAGCTCCTGGTCACTAAATTTGGGTTTCCTGACCCTGTCCAGGGCTGACTTGCCCCTAGTGTGCTCCTGTGACATTTTTCACTCTTCACGGGGGTGGACGACTTGCAGGGGCTGTGAAATTTGACAGATTGTGGATTCCAAAATGGATGCCGCTTTATTTCTCGTTCCGGCAGTGACACATTTTCTGCGCGATATTAGCGTGCGCTATTGGCACTGCAGCACAGCGCTAGCGCATGGTGCGCTGGATTTATGGGTTCCTGGCCAATTTCTAAGCCAAGCGCTATTTGCATTAACGCCATGACCCAGTGCGCATGCACGTGTACTCGTGAGCTGGCGGGCTTTCCGCCGGGGGCCTTGGCATTAGCACAAATAGCACTCGACGGATAATCCACCGGATTACCACCCGACTCGTGATGAGGCCCTTTGTGTTAGGCCACTTTTGCTAGTCGCTATTTTACTCAGGATATTTAGGACCATGGGATGTGTGGCACCACAGGGAGAGTCTAGTGTCTTACCCAGAAGGCAGCCGAGGGCACAGTGGTCACTGACAGCGCCGGTCCTATGTGAATCTGCTGAGTTCATGGAATGACGAATTGTGCATTCCTTAATGTGATTTTCATTACACGCACTCAGGCCCCTTGTATTTATTGGGCGTTTGCCACATTAAATGCTTAGACCACCACTTCCCACCCTGTGCCATTATTCGCCACCCCTGTTCCCTATCTATTCTTTGGAATGTCAATACTGATCACAGGGTTCAGATTTTGGATCAGGGAGATTTCTCTCCTTTGTAGTACGTTATTTGTATTTAAAACACACAAATCCGTTACAGAGCATTCTCTCACCACAGTCGTCTGCACATGGCCAGGGGCACAGCGGTGACTGTTAGTGCAAGCATAGAGTGTGGGGCACAAAGAGGGAAGGGGCTGCCCCTGACCAGACCCATGCTGCCATCCATGCTGGAAGATAAAAGAGAACCATTTAAGACACTTGCAGCATTCTTCCTTGCTTTATCATTCCACCCACACCCCATTTTACAAAACATCCATCCCCAAGACCAAGGTGTTTGCTTTTTTAAATGCCTATGACAAATATAGACCCATCAATGCGTAGGGATGCATTGCTCAGGCTGTAATAGAGCAGTCTGACAATGCATACACATTGAGAGAGCATGTATGATAAGGTAGACAGTGCATATAGGGCAATGTAGACATTTGATTGAGCTTTGTTTCACTCAACTAAATTATCATGATAAAAGCAAGGTGGGGCAGAACAGCAACATGGCAGTAGTGCATAGTTCATAGTTCTGGGCTCTATATGACGTCAACATTCAAAAGATAAACACATTGCTTTAAGTGCTCCGGGGCCTGCTGGGGCAGGGCCCCGGCAGTCTCCAGAAAGTGGGGCTGAGTCGGGGCCCTGCCGGGGCGCCCCGGTCCCACACAACATTGGCGGGATGCATTATCCTGCCGCAGCCGCGACGGCAGATGCGGGCGCCATTATGTCAGGCACTTCTGTCAGTCAGTGTAACTTCCTCTGATGACACCTCATCAGGGTCCTCAGAGGAAGTTACTGTCCCTTTGTTTGCCCTCCCCAGGTCACGGACCCTCGCGGGCTCCATCATCTAATATTGAGATTGGATCACGGAGCCTGCAGGTTTGCAGAGGGTGAAAGACGCTTCGGGCTCAGTATTCTATCTGCTCTGAGCAGAGATCACTGAGCCCGAGGCACCTTTCTCCGTTGGCAAAGCTTTATAAAAGATGCCTTGAATTGTGCACTTTTCAAGCCATCTTTTATAAACGTAGAAATATTTCTATGTTTATAAAAGACGGCTTGAAACATACACAATTCAAGGCATCTTTTATAAAGCTTTGTCGACGGAAAAAGCCACCTTGGGTTTTGTCCGTCCTCAACGCTTTATAAAAGATGCCTTGAATTGTTTACGTGTCAAGCCATCTTTTAGAAACGTTAAAAATGTCTATGTTTTATAAAAGGTGGCTTGAAAAGTACACAAACCATAGTAAGGTAAGCACACACGTGTGTGTAACTTACTATGGTTTGTCCACTTTTCAAGCCACCTTTTATAAACATAGTAATATATAACATTGCTACGTTTATAAAAGATGGCTTCAAAAGTACACAAACCGTACTGGTATGCATACAAACATATAAATGCTCACATACATTGATATATTTCTTTGCACACCTTACTATGATTTGTGCACTTTTAGGCCACACCCACAATGAAAGACACGCCCCCAAATGAGGGCCCCCCTCAATTTCTTACCCCACTTAAAGCACTGGATAAACATTACATTAAGATATTATATATTTTTGAATCAACATTTATATCTACACCTTAAACCTTTAATACCAGATAGTAAAGCATCTATTAAGAACTTGAAGGGTGCAGTTTAGTGTGTGGTGGGCTATGTTAGTTCCTATTTCTAGATTCATGACTGAGTGCATTGATTTGTTGTAAGGTATTTGGTTGCAAGGCTATGCAAATAAGGAGAAAGGGAGTGTGTGTGTGTGTGTGTCTGTATTTGAGTGTGTCTGGTTTTAGTGAAGAATTGATGCATAAGAGCCACATCAGTTGTTTGCTATTGCAGCCTCTCCACTTACATTTGTCGATGGTGTGAAGTGCAGCCTAGAATGAGAGTGTTCACCAAACCATTTTCAAGAGCAAGGGAGGAAATTAAACGATATATATCACACGTTGTTGATTGACATGCTGCACTGCACAACAACATGGTAAAAAACAGGTAAAAAAGGAGACTAGAGAGATAGGGTGACCCTTATCAGTATACCCTAGTTATCAAATACCTTTAAATCACCATTGGGATTTAGCTGTTACCAGTAACTGAGTGCAGACTAATGTTGTTTGTTGTGATCAGCAAGTTTGTGTTATGGTGAGGGGGTGGTGTAAGCGATAGGAGATTAGGTATGGCCAGGGATGACTAAGTACAATAGAAGGTGGGCACTGGAGTGTGTAGTGGTAAGGGTGATAGGAGAAGTGGTAAAAGGGAGGGTGTTGGTTGAGGGTTGTGTGGGAATGAGGCATGCTAGTAGGTGGAGACACAGAAAGTTGTGGGAGTGTGGGATGTTGGTGGGAGAAGAGTATGCTTAGGCAGGTGAAAAGGGGATAGAGGGGAAGTGGGGTAAGGTAAAAGTGAGCAGTGAGGGAGGAGGAAGGAGGGATGTGGAGTCAAAGAGGATGGACAGTAAGTGTGTTGAGGCAAAGTGGGGTTGAGGTGGGTCAGTGGTGGGTATGGGTGGGAAGGTAGATGAGGGGGAGATGAGAGTTCATATAGGGTAATGCCATGAGTTGTGGGAGGCAGGAAAGGGGCCCTTGAATGCCATGGAATTGTGAAGCTTCTGTCAGTCTGGCATTGAGGAATGTCTTTAATAGTCCTGGTGTGCATGGGTCTGCAAGAGAGACTCATTCCTGCTTGGGTCAACTAGCTCCTACTCAGTACTGAACTGAGATACCTGTGGTGGTGCAAGGCTTTGAGGGAAATGTTGTTATCTACTTTACAAAATATGTCCAGAGACAACTGACATTTCCCCTTTTCAATGTATAGCAGTAAAATCCTGCTGATATCACGTCTACTCTTCCTTGTAGCAGGAAGACCTTCTTGTTTCATATCCCAAATATCATCCATATTCCTTCATTATATATCAGATTCTTTATATTGACATCTGGGGTTCCCATTGGTATTCCACTACATCATCCTCATTTAGAAAACCAGATCTCAGCTTCCCATACTCACAGAAAGGCCATAAGGAAAAGACCTATTCTGACCAATACCAATATGGGCTTTAAATGAGCTTGGACGAATCATTTCTTCCGAACTCTAGAAACACCTGCATTTTTGCTACATGCAGGCGATTCCAGTTCGGCCGAAGCTTTGACGGATTCAGAATTACAGACTTGGTTAAACTTGCTGTAAACATTGGCTTGAAGAGGTCAAACCTTGTCCTGCCTCCAAACGTACAAAGCAAAAAAGTAGAACGTCATTGGAATAAGGCAGCTGTTCATGAGCGTTCTTGCCCGTGATGCTCAAAGAAATTAGTGTCTTCATGACTAATGGCTTGCACTTGGTCTTTTCTTTAACATAAAAAGCAAAATTTAATATTTGTCTGTAGCTGACAAAAACATATCATCTTTACAAAAAACACATAATGCAAAATTCACAAAAAGTAATGCAAAGAACAAAAATGTACATTGGATGCATTTTTTATTTGCAGAAATGCACAGGTCACCTTATTCTCAATGGTGACCTGCCAATTTCCCTGAATAAATCAGTGTCAGAAGCATGTATGGCTCTCCCTGCACCCAAATGCCTCTGAAAATAGATGTATCTTAAGTGTATGTTTGGCTACAGAGCTTACAGTATTGCAATCCTACATCTCAAAGTGGGTATTGGTTTAAGGAACAGCTAAGATAACATCATTAATGCTTGTATTGTGACTTTCTCTGCATCAACCCTACTAGCCTTTCTAAGGTCATTGACCAGCACCCAGGCACTCTCCCTAATAATAAATAAATGGCATCACTAGTCCACATGGAAGAAAATTCAGATGGATCAACCTTCATGTATCCCTAATGCATGACTGACTCTCCACCAGACCGATAGGCTTTTCAAAGTTCCATATCTGTTATGAATTACCTATATGGTAATATTATAAACCTCAATAGTACATAATCTGTTGACCCGTGAATGATGTAACAGAATTGGCTGGCTGGCATGACATCTTCCAATTCCTACTTCAACTTTACTAATTTGATCAGCTTCAGAAGGATGAAAGACTGAGTTCTTCTTATTCAGATTCAAACCCTGGAACCTGTAAGAGGATTCAATTCAACACTACAGCTAAGTCAACGCCTAGTCTATAATACTGAATGAAAACCCTTATTGATATATCTTTATGTCCAGTTCATGCATTCTGGATGACTACCCCTATATAACACCCCTCTCTCAGAATCCCCCTGACCCCACTAAGCCAAGAAGTAGTTCTGTTTTGCAAGTTAAAAGGTTTATTTGAGAAGTAAAGCAATATATATCTATCACACTTTTTAATAATTAATAATTGAATATCACACTTAATCTGAGATGATCAAGATTAACAACGGAGAATCTGGCACTGGCACACTTCTTTATAATCAATGATGAGTGGTTAGAGGATGGATAAGATAGCAACAATACTTTTATGGTTTCAAATGGATGCAATGTGGAATGAAATGCAGTACAGAAAATAACTTGATAGGATTTCAGCAAAAGACAATGTAATCACTTTCTTGGACAATTCACCCCCCCCCCCCTTTTATGCAATGCAAGGAAACGGAAGGAAGGCACACAGTTCTCAGAAATGCAATCAAATGTGATTCAGTTCACCCCAGCAAGCTTAGACTACAGAAGTTGGAAACACAGGCAAAATGCTTTTATATGTGCTGGCAATTAAGTGAAAAATATGCTAAATTGCTTTTAATTCCCTCTAGAGGTTCAGGTGAGTGGTATCTAGTTAATATTAGCTCAGGCTCACTTTAGCAAGGATCTAGGGTGTAACTAGCAGGTTAAACGAATTTTTGCAACGGAAGGCAAGCAGCAGCAGATTTTTACACGTGGAGAAATTTTGCAAATCGCGGCCAATTCGCGAGTGTGTTTTCCGCGATTGCGGCAAAACTATAGGGGGTAGGAATGCGGTTCTAGGTTCGCAGAAAAGCCACGATTCCCAGCTTTTGGGGGAAAGTTACTGCAAGCCTCTAGCACAAACGGTCACAGAGATATGAGCGATTAAATAAAGGTTGTTTTTCAGATTTGAAATTTTAAAGTTCAGAAAGACAAGTGCAGCTAGCAACTAGAAAATGACAGGTGACAGCTTTACAAATGACAGGTGACAGTTAGGAGACAGTTCTACTTAGATTAAAATAGGATTGAATTATATTATTTTAACTAAGAGATTGGTTCTGCACAGTTTTACTATGTACTCACACTATATTTAAAAATATGCCTCGCCACGGATCTGGTCAGGTTTTGGACTGGACTCCGGTTCAGCTCTTTGGTTCTGCTAACATTGGCCTGGGTCAGCTCTGCTCTCTCTCTCTGGGTACAGCACTGCTTCTGGATTCTGGAGATTGAGGGATTTGAAGTCTGGATCTCTGGATGTTGATGGAGGTAAAGTATGGAATTTTGGCAGAGCTTCCAGCTGCAAGTGGAAAATGAATCTCTATTTGGCTTGCACTATCTGCTTTTATCTGTTTAGAATGTGGGTGTGTGTGCAGCATCACTAGACCCTACCCCTCTCCACTTGCCATTGGTCAAATTTCCATTTCTCACTTGATTGGGGAAGGAACTGTGAGTCAGAGAGATGTCATTTTATGGCTTGCAGAGAGGACACTCCCCTGTCAAATTGCACACAATCTATATTTGATATAAAAAGACATATTTGCACAGGTAAACATTTGTTTAAAATTACATGCACCCCTCACATATCACAGGAGGTATCCCCTGTTCAAACTTTGCTCTTCCTGGGGGCTTGCATTCAGAAATGGCAATATTTGCACCTTTTTAGTGGTTTTGCAACATCCGATTTTTCTTCCAACTTCATACAAATGTACACAGCCTGTCCATACATACTCCAGTAAATTTTCATTTTTCTAACTTAAACACAGTGTCTGTAATATTAACAATTAGCAGGGTTTTGCCCCAGAACATCACACAAATTGGAGTTTGGGCTTGAATTGAAGGTACATGTTTTAAATTAAGGCTCTTAAAGTTATACATTTCTGTCATTTGATTACAAAGAGTTATCAGTGTTTTTGTAAAATATATATTTTGCTTTCAAGTCAGTTCCCAGAGTGTTGGAGTCCGCCTCCAAGACTTGGATGGGTCAGTCACATGTGTCCTCTGGGCAGGCAGGCCTTTGTTGACAGGAAACAGTAAACATCAACATATTCCTTTCAGAGGAGAGGGGCCATTGTGTGGTCTCTGGGAAGCTGAGATCAGGAGGCCAGGGAGCCACTTTGCATTTAATTAACAGAACCCTGTGATTTCCTGGCTTCTTGTGTTGAATTCTGAAGTGTCAAGAGTTCTCAGGACAGGCAACCCCTTTGAACTTTCAATGAAATAAGACCCCTTTCTTTGCACTAGACAGTTTTGCAAGACAGCTCTCCTGTCAGAGTTTAGACCGCTAGCGCCACCCTCAGGATTTTGTGGTTACTGCATCCATCCTTGGGATTTTTTTTAGATTGATTCATTTCAGCAAGTGATATTACATGGAGTATATTGTCCATGTTCAGGACATGGCATTGGTGTGTTTCTGCAGTAAAGTAATTCTGTGCCCATGATTTTGCCATATTTGACATTCAAGAAAAATGAATTCCCAACAGTTATGGGTTTGCTTTTGGCAATCAGCATTCCCTCTCTGAGCTCACAATGTAGGCGAAATGGGATTTTCCTGTGCATTTTCTGGGGAGCTCTGGCCATTATGATGTTTTCAATGCCAGTAATGCACAGCTTTGGTGGTAGGGCTTGGATGCATGGATAAAAACATCCCACAAGCCCCCCTTCTTGCGGTGGCCATCTGATCCTTCACTGGTGGGACCCGCAAGATCTGGGATGTAGTTCTGATCTTCTTCCGGTAGATGGCACAGTTCAGCATCTTTTCCTCGATCCGGTACTGATCGATCGGTTCTCCTCGCCGGTCCTGATGGGAATATTGGGCGGTACCCCAGGCCCATTGCTTCTCTGCTCCCGGTCTCCGGATCGTTCTCCTTGTCCCGTCTCCAGGTTTTCTTTCTCCTAGGACGACAAAGGAAGAGCGGCAAAACCTATTCATGGACATTTCCACCACTGTTGAGATAGTGGGGCAGCATATGCATTTCATCATAACGAAACATTACATTCTTATTTTGAAAAAAAACAGTATAACTAAGAGACAGTTTCATGCAAATCACAATATTTTAGAGACTAGATGTGGTATGTTTTATGGTTGGAACTGAATTAGTCTGAGACAGTACCCGCTAGGATTCCAGAGGATTCCTCCAGTTGTTGCAGAGTGTGCCTGGGATGGCAACATTTCAACTGGTTTATGTGGACCCACTTGTCTTCCCCCGCTGCCAAAGGACCTTTGGGGATGTGGATTTTGTAGGCCACAGGGGAGATCTTGTCGATGATCTCAAAGGGTCCCTTCCACGTAGGCAAAAATTTCCGCTGTTTTGCCTGGTTTCTTTGGAAGTTGTATAGATAGACCCGGTCTCCCACCTGATATTCCTTCCTGGAAGTCTTCAGGTCATAGTGGGTCTTCATGCTATCAGCTCATCTTTCTAGACTCCGCTGAGCATAAGCAAAAGCATGTTGAAGGTGTTTCCTTAAATTCTCCACATACTCATGAGTTGTGGAGGCATTTATTAGTGTCTGCTCTTGGGTCCTATAGAGCAAATGCTGCGGAAGCACCATCTTGCGCCCAGTCATCAACTCAAATGGTGACATTTTGGTTGCAGATGAAGGGGTAGATCTGATGGCCATTAGGACCAGAGGTAATCGGATATCCCAACTTGGCCCAGAATCTGCCACAAACATTTTTAAGATGCTCACAATTGTTCGGTTGTAGCGTTCCACTGCTCCAGAAGAAGCTGGCCTGTAAGCAATATGTAGCTTTCTCTTGACCCCCAGTATCTCCCACATCTTTGTCATTACTTCACTGGTGAAGTGGCTACCCCTGTCTGACTCAATCCTTTGAGGTAGACCAAAACGGGAAAAGATGTGGTTAATCATCAAGGCAGCTGCAGTTTCTGCCTTGCAATTTGGGGCTGGGAGACATTCCACCCACTTGGTAAACAAGCATGTCACAGTCAACATGTACTTATTCCCCCTAGCAGAGCGAATCACGGGGCCTACAAAGTCGATTTGTAAATCTGACCATGGCAGTGTCATCCCCCTCTTTTGGAGAGGCGCACGGTGCGTGAGGGATGATGGCTGAAATTGTGCACACACAAGACACCCCTTCAAGTATTGGTCGAGGTCCTGCCCCATGTGTGGCCAGTATGCAACCTCTCTTAAGATTTCCAATGTTGTGTGAAACCCCCTATGACCGGCGGTGGCCGCATCATGGGCGTGACTTAACATCAGGCTTCGGAATGAGGTAGGAACCACCCACTGATCGTGGCCAGCTTTGGATTTCCTTACCAGCAAACCGTCTTGGATTCGGAACATTTTTGGACATTTCATCAACACTCTTAGGTCCTCTTTCCCAATGTAATCGGTATCCATCAGGGGAAAGTTCTCAGGGTCCTCAAGGTGTTGGTAAAATTTACCAATTATTGGATCCCCCTTCTGAGCGGTAATTAAATCAGCATCAGGGGTCTCCTTACTCCATTGCGCAATTGAAAGGTCGTTGTGAGCATTTGTCTGGGACCTAGTGATAGCAGTGACCTGGATTTCCCCCAACAGGGACTCAATCTCAATTAGATCCCCTTGGATGGCCCCGGTTTTGGCCAGCTGATCAGCTAAGTCATTTCCAGTTTTGTCTGGTCCCTCTACTTTGGAATGACCCTTGATCTTTTTCCAATAGATGGTCATCTCATTCGAGGTGACCAGATCATCAATGTTTTGGATCAACTTCCCATGTTTCAAGGGTTTGTTGTTAGCACATAACATGCCTCTGGTTTTCCAATTAACCAGGTGCTCCACGAACCCGTTCCGTACATAATCCGAATCTGTGATTATGACCAGTTCGTGGAGTTGATGCTGGACAGCAGTGAGGATGGCCTGATGCACAGCCATCAATTCTGCCACCTGACTACTTCGGGGACCAATTTTGTATCCAGCGGAGGGTTCTGGGAACTCATTCACCCATGCATTCCCTACACCGGCCACCAGTTCTTTCTCCCCGTCGTTGTCAACATGGTAAGAGCATCCATCCACATACACAGTGGGCATTCCCTCACACTTGTCTTCTTCAAAGACTTTGTGTGGGGAATTAAGGTATGCCTCCGTGTTGTCCTTTATTTTTAGACTTTCGTCCTCGAGACAGTTTTCTCTGGCACAATCATGCAAGTCAGCCAGACCTTGCGCGAGGGGACTCTTCTTGTTTTGGCCATATCTGACCTCCACAGGAAAGCCTTGCATTGACAGAATCCAGGAAGTAATTCGGGAATTACTCACATTTCCTGCCCGGATTCTGTCACTTTGGAGATATTGCAGAGGCTGGTGTGGAGTCTCCACTATTATGTGTTCCCCCTGGATAAACGGGCGGTAATTCTTCAATGCCCACACCGTCACCAGGAGTGCCTTCTCACAATCGTTGAATTTTTCCTCCACAGAGGATAAAGTTTTGCTCGCATAGGAGATTACTTTATTGACCTTGTCATGCTTTTGGTATAATACTGCCGTCAAGCACGTATTAGAGAACCCCGTCTCCAGGAAGAACTCCTTGTTTCTGACAGGGTAAGCTAGGCAAGGCGCTTGTGAGAGGCTTCTTTTGAGTTGTTTTACTGCCTCGGATTGTTCTGGACCCCATTCCCACTTGACCCCCCCCTTCAGGAGATGAATCAGGGGTCTGGTGATCTCTGCGTAGCCCTCAATGAACTTTCTGCTGTAATTAGTCAGTCCAAGGAGGCTCCTTAGTTCCCGCAGAGTTGTGGGGTCTTTCAGTTTTTGAAGTGCTTCCACTTTCTTTTCCTGGGGACAGAGACCCTGAGGAGTAATCTCATGCCCCAAGAAATTAACACAGGTTCTACACCACTGTGCTTTCTGAAAGGAAAGTTTTGCTCCGGCGGCCCTCAACTGGGTCAGAACATAACGGATCTCCGCTATGTGTTCCTCCACAGATGAACTTTTGATGAGGACATCATCTACATAAGCCAGGTTACCCTTCGCACCCAGGTCGGGCATGGCCTTATGTAGGAAAATATTGAACTCATTACCGGAGTTAAGGTATCCGAAGGGAGTCCGGGTCCATGTGTACTGCTGGCCCCAAAGGTAAAAGCCAGTTTGTATTGGTCCTCCCTGCTGACAGGCACGGTCCAGTATCCATTGGTCAGGTCTATTGCAGTGAATACCTGTGACCCCTGGATCTGGGCCAGCCCTTGGTCAATGTAGGGCAGAGGCCATCGGGAAGTATGGACCCGTTTGTTGAGCTCCCTGAGGTTGGCACAGAGTCTCCACTGGCCGTTTGGCTTCAATATTCCCAGCACCGGATTATTGAAGGTGCTGTGGACTGGACGGATTATTCCCCGGGACTCAAGGTTCTTAATTATTTCAGTAAGGGACTCCACTGATGCGAGAGGCAAGCGATATTGCTTCAAAAACACAGGAGTCATGCCAGGGTCCGTGGGGATTGTTGTTGTATGGATGTCAGTGCGACCACAGTCATATGAGTCTACCGCAAAGAGATCTTGGAAATCCAAGAAAACTTGTTTCAACTTTTGCTTTTGTTCCAGAGTCACACAGGCATCAGCTAGGTTGACTCTCTCTTCCGCCATCTGCCTGAAGCCTGGAAAGACTTCTGGTTCGGCTATTTCAGCGGCCTCCTCCAACTGGGTGGAGAGGTCCCTGGTCAGAGTGCTGATTTGGACTGGAGGCTTCAGGTGGGAAAGGCAGCCCTCATGGACTTGGAAAATCACCTCATCGCTCCTGAAGTCACAAGTCACATCTTCCTTACCATAGGGGCAGGAAGTGTACACCAGGAAGTTCCCCCCATGTCGGGTAAAAATCCTGTCTGGTGTTGTATTGTCCTCACTGTCACTGTCAGAACAGTCCTTGGGGATTGGTCCTAACAGTTCATTTACTAAATCGATGGAAAAATGTCGGTCATCAACCGCCATTCCAATAATGGTGCCTGCGGCTAGAGTAATACTCTTTAAGTCGCTGTTATCCACCTCTGTTGGAATGGTGTCATGTTCTATGTTGACTAATGGAGTTGGGTTTACCCCCAACCCTTGCTGTTGGAGAGAAGCATTTAGATGTATGTAAGCATCAGGGTTTTGCAAATATTGTCCTCTTTTAACTTTCACTTCCAGGGAGAATTGTCGGGTCCTTTCGGGGATGGTGACTTCCTCTTTGATCTGAATTTCAACTGCATAAGGTAGCAATTGAGCTGACCTAAATGCTTTTTCTGGATCATCAAAGCCCATGGGATTATCCGCTAATCGGGACCAAGCTTTGAAGTTTATTAGGTCCAAACTAATGGCAAAGCGATTGAGAATGTCACTGCCTAAGTAAAAGGCGGCAGTGATGTCTCGCACGACCCAACAATTATGGACTATGCTCTTGTTGCCAATGGAGATTTTGAGCATACACCTGCTTGGCAGGAGATGTTTGGAATTAGGCACTTCCAGGTCCATTTCCCATTTGTCTATCAGTTTGAATGTGGGAATGGCTGGATCTTTTGGGAGTTGGCGGAACATGGCTTCGCTGATGAAGCTCTTACCGTTGTTCACACACACTCGAGCGAGAACAGAGTCCTTCCCATCATTTAACTGAACGGGGATGAACAACTGCTCTCCAATTTGCTGAATATCAGCCAGGCTCTGAGCTGATTTCACATCTTTCTGGACTATAGGAGTGGGAGTTTCTGATTGTGGATTAGTATAGAATCTCAGAGTGTTTCCTTCCAGCGTGGAGTACCACTTTAGACTGGAAGGAAGGTTGATTTTCAGAAATAGAGAGGACCCCCCATCACCAGTCTGTTGTCCTACTGCTATTACTGTCACGTCTGGAATTTGGCTATTCTGGAAGTGAAATTCTACTTGGTCAGATTTTTGTTCAACCATGTGGCAGGTGCCGTTTAAACTAACATGGTTGACACTCTGTTTTAATTTTATGGGTCGGCTAGTCTGGGTCCAGAGGACCTTGTTTACACAATCTATTAGGGGTGACAACCTTCTCAGGAGGTCATTCCCTAGTAAACAAGGGGTGCCCTCTGGAGTCACAATTATGACCGGGTGTTTCAACTTGTGTCACCCGATCTTAATGTCCAAGTCTGCAGTCCCCTCAACGGGAATTTCCTTCCCGTCAAAGTTCTGCAGTTGTCCAGGAAGAGAGGTGAGAGGAATTTGGTAATTCTCTCCCCTTCCTGCATTCAGTTCGTCAAAGGCCCTTCTGGACAGAAGGGTAGCTTGAGATCCAGTGTCCACCAGTGCCAAAATTGTACCCTGCCCCTGTACTTGTACCGGGGCATAGTATCTTCCCTCCTTCTCCTCAAGGGGGCACAGATAATGCACATTTCTGGACAACTGGTGGGCTAACTTTCTGGTTTTGTACATCGCTAGCGAAGAGATTTGGGCAGAATTCTGTGGAGAGCCTTGGGAATCTGAAAGAAAGAGTTGGCAACTGGAGATCAGAGCCATTGTGGGTTCCCCTGGCTCCGGTTCCGGGCCGCCCCCCCCTTTTTGGAGGCAGTCACCAGGATGGGTTTGAACCAGGGGATTTTCTTGCTGTTGGTTCTGGGATGAGATGGTGGGCGGCGGTAGCTCCGTCTCCACATCTCCCCAGTCTGGATTTGCATCCCTAGGGACCCATTTTTCTTTGGGAGGAGTTCCCCCCTCTCTGAAGGAGAAGATCCTTTTCCCAGGATCCTCTGAGGATCCCTCTCCCTCAAATTGGAAGATCTGTACCTCCTCCTCAAACTGAGTCTGTTTGGGTCTTTTGTTTCTCCTACCCCCCGTCTGCTCCTTAGGAGGCAGACTTTCAGGGGCAAGAGATTTTGTTTCCGGTTCCTGGGTTTCCAGGGGCTGTTTACAAGTGAGGAAGGAAGCTTCCTCCAAGGCTTTACACCCCCCTTCCCCTTGTGCCTCCTCCCTGGGAACCGGTGAGTTATCGGGGTGCTGCCCCCGTCATTGTTCTGGAGCACCAGGTCCAGAGTTGGGTGCGTTCTGCGCCGGCATGCCGATCTGAGGGTTCTGCTGAGACCTCAGTATGTGACCCAGATCCCGCGCCATGTTTTGAACCTGGCGCTCTAACTGGGAAACCCGCTCAGGCTGATACGGGGCCCTGTTTTCTCCCCTGGGCTGATCCCGGGAAGGGTAGCTATCCCTTCTTTGGTAGTACCCCTGGTTGGGAAGATTTGGGTACCCCTCCACCCTTGGCCTCCCCTCTCCCGGATTAGGTTGTCTGGGCTCAGGGAATTGGGGAAAGAAGGATGGATGATTTTGGGGTTGGAAATTGGGTGGATACCTGGGGAAAAAGTTCTGCCCAGGATTTGGAGAATTTCTGCCCTCCGGTGGGAAGTTAGGAGGGAAGTTCCCTGGGTTAGGTGCTTGGCTGGATCCCCCCCCTTGGGCTGGAGGAGTCCACACATAACCCAGGATGGGTCGATTTCCCTTGTAACGGGGACTTACATAATCAGGAGAGCGAGGGACCCCATTTGTGGGGCTGCCTCCCTGGCTCCCTGTCGGTGACTGGCCCGAGGACCTTCTGGGCCTAGCATTATTAGGTGCAGGTAGGTTTTTAGGCCACCCCATCTCCAAATCCAAAACGGGGGTGACCTTTACCTCTGCCACCTTGGCAGCAGCAGGGGTGCTGTTGGCTTTGGGGTTTTTCTGGGCATTACTTTTGCTATCTACCGTTTTCTGCACCTCATAGATCCGGGTAGCCTGTTCAATGACCCAGTCTAAAGATCTTTTCTCGTGAAAATCCCTCACGAGCTGGGTCATTATGTATTTGGGCAAGGCATGAAAAAATGTATTAATGAATTCTCTACTGTCTGTGCGCACCCTTCTGGTGGTCTGCGCAAAAGCACGTTTCAGTTCTTGCACAAATTCTTGTGGGGCCTGATCCTCCCCACATTGCAAATTGTAGGCTGCCTTGCGAGCCTCTTGAGGATTTCTGTGAACAGAAAAATGTTTCAAGATGGCCGCCTTATAGGTGGACCATCTTAAATGATTTTGGTCCTCCAGCCCCGCAAAGAAACTGGAGTATTCCGGGGAGAAGGTCCACTTTACATATTGAATACAGCTTTGGCTGTCCTTCAAATGGAAAGTCTCCATCATTTGCTCAAACAACTCTAAATGCTCCCAAACAGAATACTTAGCGTTCTTATGGTAAGGCGTGATGACGCTCCTGATCGCCTTAATCTGCTTTAAGGGGTCCTTAAGCAAGGCCCTTTTTGCCTTACTGGCCCTTTTGGTTCGGGTAACCCTGGTCCATTCATCTTCTGACTCAGAGGCACTGCTCCCAGAGGTTCCCGTCAGATCTTCCAGGTTTTCCCGGATTCTGCGAGCCTGGGAATGGCTGGCAGAATGTGGGGACCTGGTCTCCTGTGTCCTGTACCGCTCAGAGGAGTCTTCAGATCCCTCCTTGCTGCCAGGATTTGCTGGGTACCCCCCCCCCACTGACCTAACTGGGCAGAGGTTTTCAGAATGCCCTTAATGGGCCTACTCTCCTGGGGTTCCCCATTAAATTGCACTGTGCTTGGGTGCCCATACCCGGATGCCCGCCCCTCCATACCTGGGTGGTACTGGCCTATGAGCCCCATACTTTTGTCTGGATAGTAGTCTACCATCCCTGTGGCCCGGTGCTCATGTGCGCCAGGGAACATGGGGGTGGCAGAGTCCAGGGACTGAGAGGTATGAGGGCCTCTGGTACTAGGGCTCCTGAGGTTATGCTCCGGAGCTTCCCTTTCCCAGCGAACCTCATCTCTATCCGCCCCTGCTCCCTGTTGCAATGCAAGAGCCTGCATTTGTGCCTTCAGTTCCTCAGTTAAGGCCTTACTAGACTCTATCAGTCTCTCCTGCATCGCTACCTGTTGCTGGAGCCTATCATTGTGCTGGCAGAGAGCCTCATTCTCTCTCTGCGTTTCCTGATTGGTCCTGGAGCACTGGGCCAGTCTTTGCTGCAGGAGGGTTACCTCCTGAGCTGTGTCCCTATTGGCCTGCTCCTTTCTTGCTAGAGCATCCTCCACCCTCCTGGTGTGCTCTAACAAGTTCTGCTGTTCTTTTTGGCGGTCACCCAGTCCCTGGTGGGCCAGGTGATTTTCTTCCATTTTTCTTTTTAAGTGGCAGACTTCCTGGCCTAAGGTGTCCCTTTCCTGACTAAGAGCCTGCATTTGTGCCGCCAGGTCGTCCCTCTGCCTTTGAAAGGCACCAGCTTTCTGGCGTTCTTCATCAAACTCTGCCTGGGTATGCAGGTCTTTCAAAATCAGCTTGTTGCTCTCTGCCTTCACTCTATCTAGATGACTTTGCAGGGTGGCTACCTGCTCCGTGCATGCCCTGTTAAAGTCTAATTGTTGCTCCAGCTTTTTCTGGCTCTGCAGTAAGGAGTCCAAACTGTCTTGGTGCTCCTTCTGCAGGGCCAGAAATCTAGTATCCTGGTCAGCCTTTTCCTGTTGCAGGATGTCCATATCCTTCTTTATTTTAATGATGTGCTGTCTACTCTCATTTTCTGACTCCTGGCTCCTCTGCAGCCTCTGCTCAGAAGAGTCCAGATCAGATTGGGCCTTCTGTAATGCCAGCAGTTGCCTACTCTTCAAATCTTGGCCTTCAGCACATCTGTCCTGCATGGCTCCCATATGTAAATATAAATATGCCGCTACCCTGGCAATCTTGTTGTGCTCATCCTTGGCCTTAGAGGACATATATAGTTCACTCAGGGCCACATGTAAGGGACCCTGATCTCTATATATATCTGACCCTGTTTCAGTGACCTGTTGTGTGATTGCCTGCAACCACGCCTCCTGGCCCTGTTTGGTCCATTCACCTCTCACAAATAGCTTATGTAACAGGTGCTCTCTGGCTATTTTCATGTCTACTAAGGTCGTCATTCTAGAGATTGTTCTCTGTCCTGACTTACAGAAGTTTGTATTTTATTTTTGCAAAACAGACCTTTTCCTTAGAGCGTTGCTTTGAGGAGTGCTTTACAGCGTAACACAGCGTGGTGATCCGACCGGATATGTGTATCTGGTCAGCTGGCACACTGTATTAATCTGCACAAGTGATAGTTCTAACCCAAACGTCCGGCACGAGCCCCCAATTTGTAAGAGGATTCAATTCAACACTACATCTAAGTCAACACCTAGTCTATAATACTGAATGAAAACCCTTATTGATATATCTTTATGTCCAGTTCATGCGTTCTGGATGACTACCCCTATATAACACCCCTCTCTCAGAATCCCCCTGACCCCACTGAGCCAAGAAGTAGTTCTGTTTTGCAAGTTAAAAGGTTTATTTGAGAAGTAAAGCAATATATATCTATCACACTTTTTAATAATTAATAATTTAATATCACACTTAATCTGAGATGATCAAGATTAACAACGGAGAATCTGGCACTGGCACACTTCTTTATAATCAATGATGAGTGGTTAGAGGATGGATAAGATAGCAACAATACTTTTATGGTTTCAAATGGATGCAATGTGGAATGAAATGCAGTACAGAAAATAACTTGATAGGATTTCAGCAAAAGACAATGTAATCACTTTCTTGGACAATTCACCCCCCCCTTTTATGCAATGCAAGGAAATGGAAGGAAGGCACACAGTTCTCAGAAATGCAATCAAATGTGATTCAGTTCACCCCAGCAAGCTTAGACTACAGAAGTTGGAAACACAGGCAAAATGCTTTTATATGTGCTGGCAATTAAGTGAAAAATATGCTAAATTGCTTTTAATTCCCTCTAGAGGTTCAGGTGAGTGGTATCTAGTTAATATTAGCTCAGGCTCACTTTAGCAAGGATCTAGGGTGTAACTAGCAGGTTAAACGAATTTTTGCAACGGAAGGCAAGCAGCAGCAGATTTTTACACGTGGAGAAATTTTGCAAATCGCGGCTAATTCGCGAGTGCGTTTTCCGCGATTGCGGCAAAACTATAGGGGGTAGGAATGCGGTTCTAGGTTCGCAGAAAAGCCACGATTCTCAGCTTTTAGGGGAAAGTTACTGCAAGTCTCTAGCACAAACGGTCACGGAGATATGAGCTATTAAATAAAGGTCGTTTTTCAGATTTGAAATTTTAAAGTTCCGAAAGACAAGTGCAGCTAGCAACTAGAAAATGACAGGTGACAGCTTTACAAATGACAGGTGACAGTTAGGAGACAGTTCTACTTAGATTAAAATAGGATTGAATTATATTATTTTAACTAAGAGATTGGTTCTGCACAGTTTTACTATGTACTCACACTATATTTAAAAATATGCCTCGCCACGGACCTGGTCAGGTTTTGGACTGGACTCCGGTTCAGCTCCTTGGTTCTGCTAACATTGGCCTGGGTCAGTCTGCTCTCTCTCTCTGGGTACAGCACTGCTTCTGGATTCTGGAGATTGAGGGATTTGAAGTCTGGATCTCTGGATGTTGATGGAGGTAAAGTATGGAATTTTGGCAGAGCTTCCAGCTGCAAGTGGAAAATGAATCTCTATTTGGCTTGCACTATCTGCTTTTATCTGTTTAGAATGTGGGTGTGTGTGCAGCATCACTAGACCCTACCCCTCTCCACTTGCCATTGGTCAAATTTCCATTTCTCACTTGATTGGGGAAGGAACTGTGAGTCAGAGCGATGTCATTTTATGGCTTGCAGAGAGGACACTCCCCTGTCAAATTGCACACAATCTATATTTGATATAAAAAGACATATTTGCACAGGTAAACATTTGTTTAAAATTACATGCACCCCTCACATATCACAGGAGGTATCCCCTGTTCAAACTTTGCTCTTCCTGGGGGCTTGCATTCAGAAATGGCAATATTTGCACCTTTTTAGTGGTTTTGCAACATCCGATTTTTCTTCCAACTTCATACAAATGTACACAGCCTGTCCATACATACTCCAGTAAATTTTCATTTTTCTAACTTAAACACAGTGTCTGTAATATTAACAATTAGCAGGGTTTTGCCCCAGAACATCACACAAATTGGAGTTTGGGCTTGAATTGAAGGTACATGTTTTAAATTAAGGCTCTTAAAGTTATACATTTCTGTCATTTGATTACAAAGAGTTATCAGTGTTTTTGTAAAATATATATTTTGCTTTCAAGTCAGTTCTCAAAGTGTTGGAGTCCGCCTCCAAGACTTGGGTGGGTCAGTCACACGTGTCCTCTGGGCAGGCAGGCCTTTGTTGACAGGAAACAGTAAAAATCAACATATTCCTTTCAGAGGAGAGGGGCCATTGTGTGGTCTCTGGGAAGCTGAGATCAGGAGGCCAGGGAGCCACTTTGCATTTAATTAACAGAACCCTGTGATTTCCTGGCTTCTTGTGTTGAATTCTGAAGTGTCAAGAGTTCTCAGGACAGGCAACCCCTTTGAACTTTCAATGAAATAAGACCCCTTTCTTTGCACTAGACAGTTTTGCAAGACAGCTCTCCTGTCAGAGTTTAGACCGCTAGCGCCACCCTCAGGATTTTGTGGTTACTGCATCCATCCTTGGGATTTTTTTTAGATTGATTCATTTCAGCAAGTGATATTACATGGAGTATATTGTCCATGTTCAGGACATGGCATTGGTGTGTTTCTGCAGTAAAGTAATTCTGTGCCCATGATTTTGCCATATTTGACATTCAAAAAAAATGAATTCCCAACAGTTATGGGTTTGCTTTTGGCAATCAGCATTGCCTCTCTGAGCTCACAATGTAGGCGAAATGGGATTTTCCTGTGCATTTTCTGGGGAGCTCTGGCCATTATGATGTTTTCAATGCCAGTAATGCACAGCTTTGGTGGTAGGGCTTGGATGCATGGATAAAAACATCCCACAAACCACAATTTACAAATAGATCTCTACATTAGGTGCATTCATCTACTGAGATATTTTACTGCAGTCTGTAATGTGATGCTCTACTTAGATAACATTCACAGTTGAACAGATCTCTATTTCCATTTGCTAACCCCCCCTTACATCCTCACATACCCCTCCCGTTCCACTAACCTTTCTCTCCCTTCCTGAAACCATTTAATTTAACATCTGTGGATGCCCATCTCTGCCATAACACAAAGCCCTACCAGAGCTCTGCAACTGCAACAGCAGCACAAGCACCAGACCCATCAACCAGGACCCCACAGGGGGCTACAAGCCACTATCAATAGCCTTGATAAAGACCTTAGGGTCGAAACACGTGTCGGCTGACAACAAGGGAACTCAAGAACCCCCCAATGTACTAGATGTATATAACAACAACCACTTGCACAAATAAAAGCGAAATTGAATCGCAGTCAACAAAGTGTGAGAGCAATTCTTTGAAATCCAAAAGCAAGATAGCCAAGAACAAAACCCACCTTCTTCTTTTAATTTATTGTGTGTATATTTTTCCCACAAATCGGTCTGAACCTGCCCACATTCCTCCCAAATGTCCTTGAAGATGTATGGCACTTGAAGTATATTCAGGTAGAAAGAAAAATCTGGGGTACCACAGATTTCTATCCAAAACTTTCTGGCAGATTTGTTGGAGCCAGCGGATCACCTTTCCACTGGTTTAGCTCCAAAAGAATGCAAAGCATGAGCATGTAGGGGTGGGTGTTTAAGGGGGCTCTGCCTGGATCCTTTACTTTACAGGAATGGAGTTGAGAAATGATCATTGACCTGTTTGGCATACATCCAGATTGCCACATGCAACACAGTTTTCCTTGCTTTTTGGCACTCCCTGTGAGGTTTTACAGGTGTTTCATTGCATGCACACTGTGCTCTCATCCCAGTCTATTCCCAGTGTCCCGTTTATTTCCAGTGTGGCTTTTCTTCAGTGTCCTTGATTGATCTTTGTTATCTGATACAGTGCAACCACCTGTTTTATTTCGAAATGAACAGGGGCCATTTACTGTATGAATGAGGCAGCCTTCCTTGTCATATATACATATGTACATAATATACATATATACACTTCTATAAATTGCCAAGCTATTATGCAAGTCTATGCAAAAAGGACGAGCATACTCATCATTGGCACTTAAGGGGTTACACACATGGACCTCCCAATAAAAATATTATTGTCACAATCGTTATTAAAGATCACAATGGAGACTATGGGCCTTATTACGACCCAGGCGGTAAGTTACCGCCTGGGTCGTACCTTTACCACCATGGCGTAAACTACGTTTACGCCATGGTGGTTGGCGGACTTACCGCCCCATTCCGAGGTTGGCAGGGCGGTAAGTCCCCATTAACCCATTTATCCTTCCCCATTCCCATTTTTGCCCCATAGGGCATAATGGGAGTGGGGAAGGCGTTAATTACACCACCGTAAAATACGGTGGCGTAATTAACAACAAGGTCCCTTAGCGCCATGGATTTTAACACCTGCTAAAAGCAGGTGTTAAATCCTCCATGGCGCTAAGGGACCTCGGAATCAGGCAGTAAGGGTCGGCGCTGTTTACGCCGCCGTAAACCCCTTACCGCCTGGGTCGTAATGAGGCCCTATGTCAGGCTTTGACTCACTGATACCACAGAGACACGTATATCATCCTGCATTACACCCTCATCTTCTAAACACTCACTGTGAGATAACAAGTGTGTCACTAAAGCAACTGGGTCAGAAGCATCTGAAGCAGGACAATGGCAGATGTTTTCCATTTGGGTGTGCAGGGTGCAGATCAGGAGAGCTGCATCAGCTGCACATTAGAAAACCAGTGGGTATGATATGAGATAAGGAACAGTCAGTAAATGATGCTCACCACAGCCCTCCCCCCACCCAAGTTCTCAGATTCCCTGCATATTCCAGACTTGCTTGGTTGGACGGTCTGGCAAGCAGGTCCACTGGTGTAGAGACGTGCTGAAGATGACAGAAGAGAACGTAAGTAGGTAATACAAAAAAGGCTGAAAACAACATGGACGGGTTCCAAAGCAACATGTTTTGCGGGTGTATTCTGACTTACTATCAGGCAGACAAGATAACTGGTGATGAATGATGTTTCAAGGCGACGGCCACAAGCAGTGAGAAGGGTTTTGTTGATGGCCACTTGCACAGTTCTGTAGCTTATTGCCAATGGTTTGGCACATGAAAACAAATGCAGAAAGTTAAGTTATACATGTTCAAGAGAAGCTGAGCAACCCCCCGACAAAGTCCTGGGTTTTGTTAGTAGTCAGGAATGAAACTATCAGAGGGCCAACGAGTCCAAGATGCATTGCTTGCTCATTGGCCAGGTTCCCATGATAGTTCTTTGGGGCCTGATCCTCTCTATTGAAGTAGATAATCATTGTTTGCCACCACATGTCGCTAGGAAGATCTGGATCCAACGAGCAGCAGAATCACACAATCAAAGATGGCAATGTCCCCCCTTGAGGCAGAGTGCATGCTTCAGGAGGGACATGTGAAAGAAGAGAAGATTTCACCAATACTTGGTGAGTTGTAATTTAGCAGCTGCAGGGGAAACATGATTTAAGATCCTAAACGGGCCAATAAAGCAAGGGGTGGGTTGCGGTGAAGGGCTAAATCAAACGTTTTAAATCGACAGCCAAACTTGGGCTTGGGCAACATAAGCAGGGGCCAGCTGATTTTATAATCTGCAAGGCAGTTGTTGACATATTTAGCCTGTTATAGAGTGTGTTGTTACATGAGGTGTACGGAGAACAGCTTTTCGCTACTTCTTGTGCTGCTGGGGCATTTTATGGGAATATTTTAATGCTCTTGATTTCTATTATGTTGGCATGCTTTTATGATTTATTTGTGCTTATACGATTTTTTATGATGTTTTATGAATGTTATGTTACTCTTTCGCATGCTGTCTTTTCACATTGTTAATGTCTTACTCCTTTTGGTAATGGTTGGCTGCGACTGGGTTTCGCTGTCATGTGATCTCATACTGGAAATACCATTCTACAGGATCAACCAATCTGCTGACATCACTTTAATCAGAAAATAGAGCTTTGGCCTGATGAAGGGCCATAGAAATTTCAAAATGCATTGGCATATAAAGCATCTGCACATGGAAGTGGCAAAATAAAGACGATTACAAACAACCATTGCCTCTGAAATGTTATCTCTTATTGCTATTGATAAATCAATGAACGTAAAGTTTGTCAAGACCACCAAGAGTTTTTACGGTGTGCAGCCCTCCCCAATGGCTATCTAGCCTTGGTCCTTTATTCTCCATTTTCCCTCAAGCAGGCAGCATTGTGCTGAGGAGGTCTCTGGCAGCTCCATAGTGAAAAACCATTGGGACTGAGGAGCGAGATAAGGAGGAATACAAATTGAAGTTGCGTAGGGCCCTCCAACCACTCAAGTGCTCAGATTACATACAGATTCCAGGCTTACTGGCTTGGAGCCTCCGGATGGCAATTCCACTGTAGGAGGTAAGTGCCAAAGACAACAGAAGGAAGCTTCAGTGGAAAGAGTTGAGCAGGTCAGGAAAGCAGCAGAGACTGGTCCTGAAAGCAAAGCTTTGGCAGTTGAAGTTGTCCTCTATCATGGTCAGCAGGTGAGTTAAATAATGACATATAACATTGTAAGCAAAGGGGCATGAGCATTGAACAAAATGTTATTGATGGCCACTCACGCAGCACTTAAAAACAAACTTACACTGAGTTAACACTTGTGGTCTCTCCAGGGACCACTACAACCTGTTAGGATTTTAATCTACGAGGGAATGTGAGCAGTTTCCTGGTGGAATGATCTAGGAGACAGACCTCTGAGGCATACGTACACCCTGCTGGGTAAGTCCCGATCCAAGTGAAAAAATGAATCCAAAAGATCCAAGGAAAAAATGAATGCACAAGATATGAGAAGACCAAAAATGTATTAACTGCTTAAGCAGGGAAACTTCTAAACAGAGATCTGCTCACATTCTAAAAAATGGCTGCACTTTTAGTGTGTTACAGAAAGGAAAAGACAGCAAATGTTATGAATTACTTGCAGTTTCCGGGTTTCTGATTCACCTGCATCATTTTCATTATACACATTTCCACACATTTCCAAATTCTATTGGATTAATCTAACCACATGACAATCTTTGATTATCAAAAAGTTCACTCAATAGCCTTGAGCTCATCTCCTTTCTCAGGCGCTAATTTGCTACGTCATTTTGAAATATGTATCAGCTACATACAGCTTACAATTGGTTGCTTTACAAAAAGTACGAGTGGAGTGAATGATTATGTATATTTGTGGCAGTGTGATCATACAATTGTAACTTGACATCCCTTTCCTATTGACCTAAGCTGTTTGGCAGCATCTTACCGTTCTCATGTTTTATATACCTTTGACTCTGGAACACTTTGCAACCCATCGTTGGAAACATTGCTTGCCAGATTTCTGTTTCTCATGAGATCATCTATCCTGTGTTTGACCTTTCATGTTGGGACGTAGCTGTTTGTAAATTTCGCTCTATGACAATGACAAGGATATGTTTATATATTTGAAAGCTTATATGTGCATGCATGATTTGTGTCTTTAAGAAGGTACCTTTATTTCTATTATGTACATGCAGTGATGGTTATATGTGAGTTTCTGGAAACCTAATCAAGTATTCCTCGTCAATCCTACTTCATATTTAATGGCATTCTGCATGGCTTTTTTCTAAACCAAATGGAGACTTAATGACACGCTTTATCCTACAGAGGGCAATGTTGTGCCTTAGTCACTCTGTCTTGCCAGAACTATCTTCCACCAGTTATTGCTCTGCTCTTATGACCTTGGTTGTAATCCATTTTGACATGCTGTTCAAGGACACAATTTGCTATATGCCTTTCGAATGCTTGCCTGGGAACTCAACTAGAGCCATACATTTTGACCAATCAGCATGCAGTGTTCTGTCCTTCTAGCACTGGGGTATGCTATTTGTTTGTTGAAGTGAATTAATCTTTATTTTGAAGCAAAGCTCCATAAAAAACAACATACAACATATACAAATACAAAATCAATTGAATTATTATATCACTATACAATAAGATTCAGTTAACAGTCCATAATAAAACCTTGTTACATGCATACTCTTTTTAGCAACATACCCACAAGGGGCTGCTTTGATGCCTCCAAAAACATGTAAAAGGCCACCACTACCTCTCAGCTATTTCTTTGTTGCTCTCTCATTACCTCACTAGCGCATCTTGAGCTTGGAAGCTGGTTCACCTCCCTTGTCTTAGCCATCAATGACATTTGTGATGCCATCTTTCATGTCCTGGGTGTTAGTGTTAGCAGTGCACAGTGGTGTGGGCAGGTATGGTTGCTTAGCCTACCATAACTTGCGAATTTCAGGGGTTTTTCAGTTTTACTTTGAACCATAATTTCACGTTTGTAAAGTTTTTTTAGTGAATTGCACAGGTTTTTAGTAGGGCAACTTAACCATAAAATCCACTTAACAAAGTTTTTTTTAGTGAATTGTATGGGTTTTTAGTAGTGGAAAACATAACCATAACGTCCCTTTAACAAAGTTTGTTTTTACTGAATTTCTCAGGTTTTTAGAAGGGGAACTTAATCATAAAATCTCGTTAATTAAGTTTTTTTTTACTGAATATACACTTTCATCATGTGATTTTGGGAGATATGTAGTATAATTTCCTTACTTTATATACATGTAACATATGATATGATATGATATGGCATTTTTAACGCGCGCCTATACACAAGCGTTTCAAGTGTTTCAAGACCGACGAGGCAGGGAGGGGGGAACAGGTGAAGACAGACAATGATCCTACTAGGCCAGGTGTCATTCAGATCGCGCAAGTGCAGGGGTGGGGGAAGGGAGAAGTGCAAGGGGAGGGGGGAAGTGCAGTACAAGGTAAGTAGAATAAAATAAATAAGGGCCAGCAGGTGGCAAGTGCAAGGTAAGTGCAGACAAGTGCTGGAAACGGGGGCTGTAGGGATACAGAGACAGTCCCGCAGTGCAGGGGTTGCCAGGGAGGCAGTGCAAGTGGAGAGTGGCTGGGCCCAGGACCAAGGTCGGCAACATAGAACATACTGAACCCCCACGCTAATGATATTTGAAAGGCATGGACTGAGCGCCTGTCTGCAGACGGGCGCAGACGAGGTCAACAGTACCCAAAAGGTCAGGGGGTATCTGAAATTGTACTATTGTGTTATATGAAAATGCACAACTATGAAAAAGGACACATAAAGACATTATAAGTACTAATAAATAAATAGGTAAACCTAAACGTCTGAAACAATAACCAGGTATTTAATGACCATGTAGAATGAAATGGATTATACCATAACAAAAAAAGGTATGCTTCCAACGTAATTACCTCACAGAAACTGTGCAGCCAGGAGGGACAGTAGACACACACAGTACAACGAAGACAAATTACAACAAAATAGTAGTGAACTTCATTTTTCTTATATGTGTGTGTACTTTTTTTGTATGAGGGGCATAAAAAATAATTAGTTTCTGTTGTTTTGACACAGAAATGTGCAATACTTTGGAGTGGCTGGAGGAGAATTTTCCAATTGGGGAAATGTCTGAATATAGCGATAATAATGGTACACACTACTCTGCATAAGCAAATTAATGGTCAGTATTTTATGGCATTTAAAATATATTTATTTATTTTTAACAGACCACGTAAAAAAAAAAAGAAAAGCCAACAAACGACACAGAGGAAGACAGGCTGCAAAGGATAGAAATGAAAATGGACATACTAAATAACAATTCTAACAGTTTAAGGCAATTTGTGGAGGATTATGTGAGAGAAAAAATACGATATCACTGTCCCACCTGTATCTGCTCCCATTCTCCATTGCCTAGTGAACCATCCCCAAACCATCAAGAAGAAAATAAACGTTTTGAAGAAACATCCATCCCTTCATCCCCTAACAAATCATCCTCTCACAACCAGCCAGTGTTAAACCCTAATTCCCCTATATTCATTGCAGTATCTGCTTCCCCCTGTATTTCTCTTGATTGATGTGTGTGTGTGTGTGTGTATTGAAAGTTTTTTTTATGTTAGTTGTAGTGGAAGGGTTTGAGGCAAAACATTTTTTTTTTAAAGAGTTAAAAAGTCTGCGGACAGCACGCCTGTTCGAGCTAGCCGTAAGCAGTAGAATATGGATGTTCTAACAGAAAAACACCTACCCGTACCAATGGCAACCAAGATGGAACTGATCTTAGAACGCACCATCTGTTCAAGTTGTGCGTAAATGAACAGAATGGGGCGTCCTAAGGACATTATACCTTTCTGTACCGCTCACAAACGAGATAAAACATGTTCTTAGAACACACCAGGTGTCCGGGATGTCTGTAAATGAACAAAATGGGAGTGTCCTAAGGACACTATACCTGTCCGTACCGTCCGCAGCCAAAATGGAACCGTCCGTAGAACAGGCACGGTGGCCTGCATGTCTGTAGTCAAACAAAATGGAGGTGTCCTAAGGACACTGTACCTGGCGTACAGTCAGCAGATCATGTACGCACATGCGCACTACACCCTAAGTACTGCGAACATCGCACCTGTCCGTAACTGTCCATGTCACTTGTGTCGCACTTTTAATTAGGTTCAGGACCCGAACACTGTCCATAGAACACCCGCGCGCATGCACACGTCCAATACTCTGCATTTGCTGTCCAGCGGACACCCATTTCCCTCGCGGATGTGTTCAGGCCATCATCATGTGACCGCACCCACGCTGAGCGTGTGGACTAATTTGTGCAGTTTGTCTGCTTCCGCAACATTTCAAAACAACTTATACAAACATGGAAATTATTTTACAGTATAAAATCACCATTCACATGTCCCATACGATGGCCCTACCTTTGAACGTACTGTTTAGAATTTTCGCAACACTTTTGAGTGATCAATATGGTCACGAGCTGCACCCCTCCACCCCTATAAATGGCCACACCCCCGAGCTCATCTTCATTGTGCTTCTGGCTATAGCAGATTGAGTTGTGCTGCCTTTACTGCTGTAGCGACCATTAGCCGACTAATCCTTATGGCATCCATGGCTACTGTTGCTTAATTAGCCTCAGCACCACCCCCAAACCCTCCACCACCACCATCTCCCCAAGGGCCTGCAGAGGGAAATACGGGTGAGGATGTAGAGATCGAGGAAGAAGAGAATGAGGTGGAGGAACTCCACACTACAAGCACTCGCTGGAAGTCGTGGGTGTGGCAGTTGTTTTCCATTTTTGGGAACGTACCAAAAGCACGTGCGAACCTAGTCAGATGTAACCAGTGCCAGTTGGTGCTGAGTCGCGGGAGACCTGGTGCGTAAAGCTTTGGTACAACAACCTTGAAGCAACACCTAACTTCGTTCCACACTGTGGACATTCGCAAGGTGGTGCCATGTGAAGAACGTAGTAGATTGAGTTCCTCCACAGAATCCTCTGTGTCTGATCCTCTCTCCACAAGACACATTCCTGTGGGGGAGCGCATCCCTCCAGCTGCCCCACAAGCCATTCGCGTTGCTGTTGACCCTTACCTTTCGGGGGTCACAATATTGTGTCAGTACTGCAATGCAGTACTCTGCAGGGGGGGAGTCTTCGAAGTGCTTTTGAGGCTATGGTCATGGAGCACCAGAAGAACTGCCCCTACCTATGTAAAGCCCACCCTACATCTTTCTCTCTCCACCTACCCTTTCTTATCCCCATGGTTGGTGTCCCTTCCTTACCCTCCTTTGCCCTCCTCTCCTAGTGTGTCGTTTGCTCAAAATCAATAAACTGGAAAACAACAAAAATGACAAAAAAGGCTCTTTTCAGAACCGTCTTTCTCAGTTTAACAATAGAACTATCAAGTGACCATTGTAGGCCCTGTGCATTTTTCAAAAAGTCTGCGGACAGTTGTTGGACGCACAAAAATGGAGGGTGCAAGCGGAGCAAAACCAATGCACTTTTCGCTGGGAGTAAGTGGTGGCTCTGAAAAGAGCCTTTTGGTGGTGTTTTGTGTATTTCAGAAACTGTAGATTGGAAAAAACGGATTGCCAAATAGGTGACTATGAATCCCAAAAAGTTGCAATGCATTTTGTACATTGCGAAGAAAAATCTCTTTGCCAGCATATGTGAGATGGACTCCATCGCTGCAAAAAATGACAATGCTGCGAAACAAAATGTTTTCATTGTTTCTGAGGACATGCCAACATCTCTTAGAAATGCACAAACAGCCTTATTGCACTGTGCTTTGCTTTCTCCATTTGTGACCAAATGTAGAAGAACGCAACCATATTTGTCTTTGTGCAATACGGGAAAAAAACAATTTGGCAATTTGGAAACATGTCCATGACCTTCGCAATTCCTTCCTTCATTGCAAATTGCAAAGAAATTCCAGAGACATGGCCTAAACTGTTTCCTCCTCAATTAATGATAAGCATATCAGGATGACGCTCTATCTGTAAAGTAGCACAGAGAGGTACCAAGTCCAGCCACCTCATTCCACGCACGCCATTCCAGTGCACTTCCACATGAGGAAATCCAAGATCTACAGATAGACCGCAACTTTCTGCATGCACCTTCAACCAATGTATCCATGAGTCTCCCAAAATCCATATAATCTGTTTTCGAGCAGATTGGCTGTCTGGTCTCCTGTCAGGGAAAAGACCTTCTCACTAAATTTCTCCATACAGAACACACCCACTTAACTTTACTGACCAATCCCTACCTTCGCACATTCTCATTTGCATGCGTCTCCACCCCAGAATCCCTGTTGGAAATACGCGCTGCCTGCAATCTACTGCCATGTCCGCGGACACGTAGGGGATCAGAGCGTGACGACTGTACATTTAAATATTATTCCCCTTTTCCCCTTTAAGGTGGGCTCTGAAAAGAGATGTTTTTTTTTTTGGGCAGATGCCTTACAGACACCTGTTATTTTGTTTTTTTTAAAAAATATTTTTTCTTATTACTTTACTCCTACAACTATTACAGAACCTTCTCCAAAGCAAGCCTTACATTCCAAAAGAACATGGCATTTCCCAAAGAAGATTACTGGGAACAATGCTCACGTGGCTGCAGAAAAACATACCAGCTCGTAACATGAAAGCACGCATGCCGCGATTGATGTTACACCTCCCAATACTTTGATCAGGACAGAAAACAGAACTGGTGTCCCATTTTCCTCTAAGAAATAACCCAGAAAAAATTATTTTCGCAGTTGGAAAGATGTTCATGACTACTTGAACCAACTGTTCCAAATCTTCCAACAAAGTATGTGAACTCACGTAACCCAAATGGCAAACACTGTAGTGCGAAAGTAGCCCATGGGGAGTGGTCATCCTACACATGTCTCTGCAAACTTGGAGAATTGCCACAACATTGCATTCAGTCTCAGTGCTCCACACCACCTCCACTCCTCTCACATCGAAATTGTGTGCCACATGCCTTCTTTCGGTATAGTGCTGTAAACCATTTACAAAAATATCTCCAAGCACCAAAACCCTGACCCTCTCCACCTCTGCCATCTTCAGTATTTGCACCATCTTTCAACACAAAAGAGCAATGTGAACATCTGATTGGCTGATGCCTACAGTCCCCTTTCAATGCTGGATTTGCTGTAGAACCCCATATGGGACACGCCCTACCCGTGGACAAGCATTGTCTACGTGCGGCACGTAACTCTTAACCAGTCCTTCTACCCTTTCCAAATCACTCGCGAATCCAATCCCTCATTGGACACAGCTAAGCAGTCACACAACCATCCAACAATCACATTCAACATCTCTACATCAAACTCTGTCATCAAAATTTCGCACTTCAAATGTACTATTGATCACTCTGAATGTAAGTCGCATATCATTGCAAAGCACCTACTTCAAAAACTACTGTGCAAGTGTCGCAGATTTCTATGTACAGCTCCATGCATGCACACATGCATGAGTATAAAATACAGGTATGCATATTTTAATCAGAGAACATGTGCAACCCTTATGATTTCATTTAAACAAATTATTGCCACTAAATCTGCATAGCCAATACATACCAATGCTCCCCCTTTAAGTGCAAGATGTCCGATTTTACATTGACAAACCGCACTACTTCTTACTGTCTCCCGCATAACCTATACATACGTTACAACCCTCCCTATTTAGCCCGAAACTCGATTCCATTAGAAAATGTCACCATTTTTACTGTTTACCGCCTACATTAATGCTACTTCCAATGCGATTGTATGAGAAAAATAAACGCTACCGATTGCTGTGGTGACATCTCCCTCTGTTGGTCTCCCAATTTTGTTCGGATTCGGATTTATAATATGAAAGTAGTGACATTTTTCCCATCTACTATAATGAGCTATCACTTACAAACATCTCGGCTATGGATAACACATCTGAAAAAAACAAGGCATTTTCATAACCTAAAAATTGTACTCATTTCTGAATCACGTGCAATTAACACAATGCAAATAACATATAAAGGTAGCACATAGTGAAGTGAAATGCACACATGCACTGTGTTGATATATCAAAGGAGAATACTCAGACGAAAGATGAAAAATTAACGTGTACAGTAACATCAATGCTTTAAAAACACAAAGTTACTAAAATCTTCTTTTACAATCGCACTGAAGACTACTCTCCTGAAAATCAACAGCATCTACACTGCAAACGACATATCCGAAGAAACCTGGTCATTCCGCAAAAAAAAGTAAGTACAGTACTACTTTTATATTCTTACTGTTCCTCAAAGAGACTGTATGTGTTATTTATTTAATTTGCGCTCCAAAACAAACATTGAATTCTGAACCATTCTACCCACAAATCCCCATTTGTTAAACAAAGAATAACAGGCAGAATGGCTCACAAATCCCTGTGTTTTTGGAACTCAAATAACATACAGAAGCCTTAGAATGTTAGTACTAGAAAACAAATAGCTGTTTCAGTTTTATACCATTACGTTTGCTATTAATGCTTCTCCTCACCACTAGCTTACTTAGTACTCTCATCTGAAGCACATTGTAGTAGTATACAAACAGAAAAATAGCCTTCCCAAATCATTGTAACAGCCCAATGCACATTCACACACCACCACAAAGAGCTTCCCCATCAAACTCATGCCCGCATGCACACAGCATACATACATTGTACAACAGACCAAACATGCATTCTTTTTTTCAACACACCCCAAAGAATGCCTAGCAAAAAGCAAGGTCGTAGAAAGGAACGCAGAAATAGAGCAAATGAAAATAAAAGCATCCATCTGTAGCAGAGTTTGTAGAGAACGTTGGAACAAAACAGCGAATACAATCGTTTAGCGAAACAAATGAAGCTTCAACTACCAAAACTTTACCTCAGCCATCAAAATTTGGCACGAAACACAAAATGCTTCACAAAAAATTGGCTACCAGTACTGCTAACAATGTTCCTATTAATCCTGCCATAGTAACAAGAACCCATAGTAAAAAAAGTATTTTAGCAAAAATGTTTCGCCACAGAGTCCTTCAGAATCGAATAAGAAGAGGACCGAAATCATCCTCAACCATTAAAACCTACCATAGAAAATTAATCCTACAAGCTCTCGTGGACAGTGCAATCCTTCTCAAAAGGAAGTTGTTTATATTATTGTTAAATAGGATGAAACCACTAACAAAACTAAGTACTAAACTACAAAAGAAACGTATCAATAAACGGAATGTCAACAAAAATAACTTCTTACATATTTGTGGAGGTGAATGGAGTCACACAACAACCACAGAACCATATTTTAATGAAGAAGCATACAAACAAAATCAAACAAACACAATTGCCATCCATAGCAGTGGACGAGGGTATGAAAAAATCAATAATACCATCATGGAACAAGGAACACTGCTTAGAAAAGTACCCCCTGAAAACTCAGAATTACCTCTCGATTCGACTGAACCAGACCGTCCAGTATACAAATGGTTGTGCACGTCAATGTGTGCCATTCCTAACAAATCTTTACGTCAGTTCCTCAATCAGTATGTGAAAGGTAAAAATGAGCTGCAAAATATGGATATCTGTCCAGTGCGCAAATACACAGGACTACAAAAACATTAATTAGCCTGCATTTCAGGACCTATTTGTAAAAGCGCCATCCATGATATCAAAAGGATATCAATACATCATTCAAATGTAAGAAATCTAGTGTATAAAATATACTATGCTAAAAGTCCAGCTTTAGAATTAGCCAATTTAAATAACACGCTTCTGCATGGTACACCCAAATACCTACAAGAAGAAATTGACTGTATTCTGAGAAAATATTTTGGAAGTGAAAGGCATTTACAAAATGCAATAGTTTTAGAACAGACTAGCAACAATTCTGCACATAGCAACCTTCTATTACACACATACAAAGAAGAAACACTAAAATTTAAAAGTGCATTGGCTGAAGTACCAAACCATGTATGCGGGTGTTGTCGCAGAAGGTACTCAAAAATTATAGACATAGCATACAAAATAGAACACAATGAGGATGCCAAATGGTTTGAATTAGCTCTCTACCTTTTAGCAGAAAACAAATACCAACTAAGTGAACCCCTAATTTGTTGCAGTTACTGCACTACAAAACTGGACAACAACCAAACTGCTTCACGTGCTATCACAAATAATGTGGAATTGTTCCCACTACCAAAACCCCTGAAACAACTCAAATTGTATGAGAGCATCATAATTCAAACAGTTCACCCATTTCAAGCAATAATACGTCTTCAACCAAAAACAGCAAAATTACCTCCCTCTGAATTGGTGAAAGGCATTTGTGGCAAAGTAGTTTATTTACCATTAGATCTAACAGAAAATGTACACACTCTAGGAGTGCAACGTTCAATAGAGCATTCTTTAATTGTCTTGGTAAATGGTGTACCAACAAAAGACAAAAAAAATTGGCAACAACTGGTGGACTTGCATAAAGTTAGACAAGCCTTGCAATATCTAAAAGACAATAACGAATACTACAAGGAAATAAATATTGAAGAAAGCTTAAGGGAAACAACTGAAATAATTCAAGAGTCATCAGAAACTGGACAATTTGAACTTCTGGATCCTGCTGCAGTATCCACTCTTTTGGACCATTACACAATTCATCCATTGCATTTCAATGAAAACATAGATGATGCACTAGAAACTTACCAAATGCGACAAACCAAAGTGTCACCAATGAGCATATGGGAAAAAAGTACAGAAGCACATGCTTTTCCACTGCTATTTCCTACTGGCAAAGGTGGAAGATACAATGATAGACCAACTCAGATTACGGCATCAGTATACTGCTCATTACGAATGCATTAGCAAGATCCTAGATTTAGACAAACTGTGGAATACATATTCCACCTACTCTTTGAAAGTGAACTAGCAACCCTATGTTACGGAGTTGCACACATTTTGAAATCTGGAACCCACTTTCAAAATATGTCAGCTACGTAATTAATACAAAAAGTACAAGAAAAAGATGAGGTTTTACAATCAAGTATAACAAATCTGTTTGCAAACATGCGTGGTACAAAATAATACTGGTTCCGATGGTACAGAGACGTACGTTGTATGATCAGAAACCTTGTACCACCGACTTGGTTTGTTACACTAATTTGTGCAGAATATGCATGGGAAGATTTACATGAGTTCCTACACATATCAAACAACAACAACATCAACCTAGATATATTAATACCTGGAGAACCTTTCTTGCTAGATCCAGTTAATGTGTCAAGATATTTCCATCATTGTTTCATTGCTATGCTACACTTTATTTGCAATAAAACTGTTCCTCCCCTTGGGTAAGTGCAACACTTCTTTTGGAGAAAAGAATACCAAGCGAGAGGAGCACCACATATTCACATGCTTTTATGGATCAAAGCTGCACCTAAATTTGGTCACGACAGTGATGCCACTGTTTTGCAGTTCATCCAAAAATATGTCACTTGTGAAATCCCTTCACAACGGACACATAGTGACCTGCATGGGCAAATTTTACAATTTCAAAGACACATATGTGGCAAATATTGTTGTCGCAAATACAAAAGCAAAGGGAAATACTACACCAAATGCCGCTTTGGTTTCCCTAGACCAGTTACAGAAACAGGTGAAGTGAACAACTTGTCTTCAGTTCGACATAGTGTTAAAGGTAAATCACCTAAGAACACGTATCACATAAAAAGAACAGAAGAATCAAAATATATCAATGATTACAATGCAATCATTGCCCTCTTATGGAATTCAAACATAGATGTGCAGTACATTGCAGACAATTCCACTGCTGTTGCACGATATGTTACAGCCTATTTAACAAAAGCAGAAAAAACAGAGCTTCAAGACCTCTGCGATGACCTATCATCAGACAAAACACTATCTCAGAAATTGTACAGCCTAGGCATAAAAATGCTCTCTCATAGAGAATGTGGCGCCTATGAAGCGGCAGATTGTTGAACCGGTACTGCTTTGTATGGAAAATCAGACAACATAGCATGGCTAAGTCTTGGTCCTGCTAAATCTAGAAAAAGAGTTCTGAAATCATATGACGAAATAGAAACAATTGCCAGAAATGATCCCAACAGCCAAGACATTTAAAAAAAACAATTTACTGGACACATACTATCCAAACAGGAGTAGCACTTTGGAAAACATGTGTCTATACCACAATGCCCAAAACTTTGCATACAAAAATAATATAAAACCCGATGAAAGCAAAAGTAGATATAGAGCGACAGATTGTGAAGACAGCTTAGTGAAACTTACCAAACGAAGCTTAATTAATCATGTCAAATTGTCATTAAAAACTCCTCAACAGAAAGAACTATATTACATGTCTCTGCTACAACTTTTTAAACCATGGAGAAAAGAGGAAGAGATGCTAGATAACTATGACTGCTATGAAGATGCTTTCAAAGCAAATGAAAGCGTTATCACCGATGTGAACTTTACGCAGTACAAAACAATGTTGCACAATGAACAGCAACACGAAGAAGAACTTCAGGTCAAACTAGATAAGGACACTTCCGACAGTAGTCAAACTTCTGTAACAGGAAGCCAAGAAGCACTAGGACAGCCATGAATAGCAAATGAGGCAGAATTAGCTATGACAGAAGTGGAAAACACCATGTGTCACTATCAAGAAGATATAGAAGACTTAACTGTACAACAAGCCAAACTTAACAAAGATCAGCGCACCATTTTTGAAGAAAAATAGCACATGGTTTACAACACGAATATAAAGAATGTACATGCCAAAATTACAAACCTATACTGCTGTACGTCAGTGGTGAAGCTGGGTCAGGAAAAACATTCTTAATCAAAATCATCAGCAAGTTCCTTCAACAATTGACAAACAACAAACTGTCAGCTGTTGTAACTGCCCCCACAGGTTTACAACATAGGCAGTGTCACTTTACACCGATTACTACTCCTTCCAGTAGAACACCAAAACAAATTAGACTACTACAAACATTCTGCAGAAGCTGCAATGGAACTAAGCAGAGTACTAAAACAAATGAAAATGCTACTAATAGATGAAGTGAGCATGGTCTCCAACCTAATGTTGGATTTATTCACCTCAGATTGCAAGAAGTAATTAAAACAAACTACAAAGAACTCTTTGCAGGGAAACACATTATTGTTTTCGGAGATCTTCTACAATTGACACCAGTGAAAGGTGAACCTATTTTTAAAACCTTAGGACACAAACTCTGCCGTAAAACTGTTGGCAGCATCGGAAATGTCAACCTTTGGCAACATTTCTAATACAGAGAATTAACAGAAAACATGCAGCAATCTGCAGATCTCACTTATGCCAACATTTTAAAAAGTATTAGAGTTGGTGTACTATCTCAAGAAGCACAAGCAATATTGAAAAACTGGCACATTCATTCACTTTATGGCGATAATGCATGTGCTACTGATGTTATGGAACAATTAGCACAGAAAATGTCAATTGTATGGCCTTAATGCCAACTCTTGCAAGCTGTTTCAAATTTAAATGAAACAATATCAAAAAAAGAAATGCAACCAATAATGGAAATTTGCGCCACAGACAAACTAGACGTACATGGTATGACACTACCCATGTGTGAGCAAGCCACAACAAGACTAAATACCTTAAAAAATTCAATCTCCAACAAAGCTGGGTTAGAAAAAATATTAAAATTATCCTTAAATTGTAGAGTAATGCTTAAACACAGCCTTGACGTGGAACAAGGGCTAGTTAATGGGGCACTGGGTACAGTTGTTGGCTTTCAAACATACCCACGTGACAACAACATTCAGTTTGTCAATATTCGCTTTGACAAACTTTCAGAAGTGAAAAGGATAGGGCGCTCAACTGCTCGATTCCTTCTCTTCAAAGACATGTATGTACGTAGAGAACAGTTTTCTCTAACTCTTGCATATGCAGTTAGATATAGGAAACACAGTCTTTAAAGAAGGCATGAGCTACGTAGCACTATCACATTTACGTACACTTGACGGTCTATTTCTAATCAACTTTGATGCAAGTAAACTGAACGCTGATATTCCTTGCATTTGAGAATACAATAGACTGCGTTAACTGTACACCCCTCATCTGAAACAATATCCTGTTCCAGAAAAAGTAAAACGTGGTAAAAGAAGAAAATAATTCAAACAGAAATGCAACAGAATCTGACGGCAAATCCTTCAAAGAAAAAAAAAAGAAGCTAAAACTTAATCAATTACCACAAGCAAAGAAGAACCTATTAGGGAAAGTAAATCAGGTACTTCTTCAAAGAAGGAAGGAACAGAAACTCTGAAAAAAGCACTCAGAGACAGAACTAGTTGGTCCATTCAAATTTTCAAATGAAACTGGTGTAAATTGCTATGCAAATGTGGCAATGAATATTCTATTTCAATTGCCACCAATTATTAACAATATTTACTTACACAGTACAGACAAATTGTGTTTGCAAATGTTAGTCCTTCATAGAAACGCAGCAAACAATCCTGATAACACGTACAGTGTTCACGGAATAAGACTAGAATTGGACTACTGTGCTGGAATGGTGAGATTCACTATAAACTCACAAGAAGATCCACAAGAATTTATAATGTACTTACTACAAGTACTGGAAAACAAAAACATACCTATACATGAAATCTTCCAGATTTCATACATGTGGAAACATATATGCACTCTCTGTAACAATGTGATACAGGAACACATCCCAAATGAGCGATTTGTGTATGTATACATACCTAATTGTGAATCCATTCCATTTCAGCAACTTGGGCAGAATGCAAACGATGGCAGATTATGTAATATGTGCAATTCAGACAATTGCTCCACCTTACTGATACAAACACATGGGCCCTCATTCTGAGGTTGGTGCTAGTCATGGCGCTACTAGCGCCATGACTAGCCCTAATACCGGTACCGCCACCGACGTGGCGGTATGGGTACTTACCGATCCATTCCGAGCTTTGCGGGACTGCTAAGTCCCCATTTTAAAAGCCATTCCCCATTCCCATTTGAGCCCCAATAGGGCTCAATGGGAAGGCGACAATAACAGTACCGCAAATTGCGGTACCGTTATTGACCCTGTATCCCTTTGCGAGTCCCGTCCTTAACGCCTGCTAAAAGCAGGCATTAAGGGACGGACCCTAAAGGATCCTCGGAGTAGGGCGCAAAGGGATTACCGGCACCGGTGTTATTACCGGTGCCCGGTATCCCTTTGCACCCAGGTCGTAATTACCCCATAGTAACTACATAATACTTATGCTTCTACGTTATAATGCAGATGGTACCAAAAACAACTGCAAGCTGACTGGATTCACACACGGTCAAGTGTCACTTGGAAAGAAAACCTTTACAACAATAGGTATAATCTACCACGCAGGAGCTACAGCCAATGCAGCCCACTACACTGCATACATTCAAAAGAAATGTGGATGGTTCGAATGTAATGATAGCACCATTACTGTAAAGCAGAGATTGCCAGCTTATCTTACAAACACGTATTTAATCTTCTCAAAACCAAAATGTAATAACTAATGTGTACTTCAACATTACCAAATATCAAGTAAAAGACTGTAAACAGTTAGAATACGCCAAAAGTTATATAACTGCCCAAGAGTGCATAACAACCACACAGATAAATGATTTCCACAGATTCGTAACAACAAATGTACAGTTCGAATACATCAACAGGTCAACTGTTGTTAAAAATCTGCAACAAGAAAACAGACATAACATTATTCACAAAGAACAAGGAAACACTCAAAGAAAACAAAGAAATAGTTTGTAGCATAGCAAATAAAGGTTTTTTTTAATCCGACAAGGATTTTTTTCCCCTAGACCCAAGGATTTAAACTGTCTATTATGCAATGCAATAAATCTTCATAAAATACAAACACTAACATGCTTTTTTCTGTTATCACAGAAATCAAAAAAGGATATATCCGCCAAGTACTAAAGTCAAGTAAGAAATATATGGATTCTGAACAAAGTAAACAGTAAGTATAATTACAGTCATATCATACATATTCGAATCTACACGTCTAATCTATGGGACTAATACGGTGCAGTGGCTGTAGGCTGGGCCTAGCATCTTGGATGTACAACCTACCACCTACACCCTACGGCCGAGCAACGAAGACTATATAGGTCCTACCCACAACCATCACAGCATATGAAAACCATGGTGCTTGTAATTTCATCACTTATAAGTTTACTCTTGGGTGCATGGTCTGCAGCCATGCACCTAAGACGCTAGGTCATGCACACAACCACCGCACCACATCACACCCATGTTCACTTATAACCTCACTGCTTATGACTTCAGTCTTGGACCCAAGACCCAAGACTCTGGATCCTGGCCAGAACCACCACAGCATATCGCACCCATTGAGGCTTCTAACTTCACTACGTATAAAGTTGGGTTTGGGAGTATGGTCTTCGGCCATGCAACCAAAATGCTACGCCCTCCCCACAATCACCTGAATGATTTTTGATAGTACAAGTGTACCTATACCTGTAATATGCTGCAGTAGTTGTGTCCACAGTCTACAGTCTTGGGTGTAAGGCCATAGATTTTTCAATGTATGGGTATGCAGTTTATAAAATCCATTGTGGCTTATAACTACAGTGCTTATAACTTTGTTCTTGGGTGCATGGCCTTCAGCCATGCAGCAAAGACTACGTCCTGGCCACAACTACCACACCATATCACACCCATTGTGGCTTGTAACTACACTACGTATAAATGTGCTGTTGGGTGCATGGCCGAAGCACCCAAGGCTCTACACACTCCCCACAACCATCTGATCGATAAGCAATACTACAGATGTATCCTAGGGCCATGCACTCAAGACTCTAGGCCCTGGCCACAACCACCGCAGCATCTCACACCCATGGTGGCGTACAAATTAATAGTTCACCCATAGAAAAAAATAATTTTATTACGGCATGTACTCATTTTAAATGTTCGCTAACACCACGCGTGTCCTTAGAACAGTTTCAAGTTGCTAGCGCACAGCACGGACTGAAATACTACCCTTATGAGACCCCTCATTTTCTGTACTTACAAACATCCCGAACAAGGCGGTCATAGGGAATACATCATTAACACCTACCGCCTGAACCGTTTCCTACCGTTCATAACCTACCGTTTATCACCCATCTCTTACTGTCTGAACCTCCCCACGCACTCTGACACAGCAAAACAGTTTTCGAAATAGCATTTTGCTGCAGGTCGCCGCTGCGCTGTCGGCAGTTCCAAGATGTCGGGTGCATCCAAACAATCTGACGCAGACCACGGTTCACTGCAGCCAATCGGCAGAGACGTCGCCTGTCCGCGGTCATGATGCCAGCCCCTTAGCCAATCGGTATCTTGTCCGTGGAGCGAACAGGGAAGTGTGACTGCGGAGCGGACATAGATATCACACATTTTTTTACACCTACTTTTTGGTCATTTTAAAGAAAAGTACTGCACGGATTGTCACCAAATTTAAAAAAGCACGCTGTTGGGACCAAGCCTCAGCCCCTGCCGCATTTGGTGAAAATCCGTCCAGCGGTTTGGCCTGTAGCCGTGCGCAAAGTTTTTCCCCCATTCAGTCTATGGGAAAAAAAGATGTATTGGGACCCCCCCTATAACTTTTCCCCCCCTTGACCAAACATCACCAAACTTTGTAAAAAATTCAGAGTGGCATATACTTTTTTCTGCAAAGTTTGGTGAGGATTCGTCCAGGGGGAGCGGAGTTATAGGCTGCCCAAAAAGTGCTCTTCCTATGGAAACAGCAACGTAAAAATAACTACACAGCCACTACCGTGGCTGTGTAATTCAGTGAAAAAAACTTTGTAAAAGGGTCGTTATGGTTAAGTTGTGCTACTAAAAACCTATGAAATCCAGTGAAAAAACTTTGTTAAAGGGATGTTATGGTTACAAGTAAAACCGAAAAACCCCTGAAATTCGCCTGTTATGGTAAGCTAGGCAACCATAACTCACGCCACCACCGTGCACTGCTAAGGCTAACACCCAGGACATCAAAGATGACATCACAAATGCCATTGATGAATGGCTAGAAGACCATTTTCCTTGGGATGAAGTGAGTGAAAACAGTGATATTAATGGTAGACGCTACACTTCTCTAAATAAACCAAATAATAACCATTACTTTATGTGAACTTAACATATTTATTTTTTACCAGACCATCCAGACATTAAACATAATACAGAAACAGACACCTTAGAAAATCATCTGCAGTGTGTGAAGCAAAAAATGTATCTATTAATGACAAATTTCATTCTTTTAAAAAACTTTGTGGAGGACCATATACAGGAAAACATTTAATATCACTGTCCTACATGTACCTGTACCCCTTCTCCATGGCCCAGCCAACCATCCCCAAAAACTGCCCAGCAAGAAAAACATTATGATGAGATTTCAATCCCTATCCTCCCCTACCATCCAAAATGTACAAATCCCTAATTCCCCTGTATTTGTATCAGTTTCTGCTTCCCCCTCTCTTTCATCATTTTTATATTTTAATACAATAATAAAATATTATGTGTGCTCTTACTATATTCCTCTGTGTCTTATTTTTTTTAAAAAGGCAGTTAGGGTGTACGCGAACAGCGCGGGCGTCTGGGATGTCTGCAATTAACCAAAATGGGGGTGTCCTAAGGACACTCTACCTGTTTGCACTGTCTGCAATGAAAATGGAGGTGTCCTTAGGACAAACAACATGTCCGCCCATTCGCAAATAACCAAAATGGTGGTGTCCTAAGGACACTATACCTGTTTGCACTGTCCGCAGTGAAACTGTGCGGTGTACACTAAATCCCTCCGCATGTCCGCAACTATTCAAATTAAGGTGTCCTAAGAACATTGCCCCTGTTCGCATTGTCCACAACCAGAATGAATATGTCTGTAGAACAATATCCCGTCCGCCTGTCCACAAAGTTGTGACGCACATTTTTTTTTTTTTCAGGGACCTGAACACTGTCTGTAGAACACCCGCACGCATGCGTATCACACCCTTGGGTCCTACGAACATTGCACCTGTCCGTAACTGTCCGCTGCACGTGTGTCGCACTTTTAATTGGTTGGGGACTCGAACACTGTCCGTAGAACACCCGCGCACATTTGGTGTCTTACAGACAGCCGCCCCATTCACGAACGTGTCCGCGACGTCATCATGTGACCGCACCCACGCTAAGCGTGCTCCTTGTTCACGAACACAGTCTGGGCCCCTAGACATTTAAAAAGTGATTTTCTTTTGCAATCCAAGGAATTTCAAGTGAAAGTTCACCCTTGCACATGTCCCAGACAATGTCCCTGGCGAACTACATACTTTTTGGAACTTTTTGAGCCCTTTCTCTGTGTTTGAAGTGTTCGCAGATGGCGCAGGCGTCCGCGAAGCAGGCCCCAGCACCTCTATAAAAGGCCACACCCTAGAGGCTGATCCTCATTCTGTCTTTCTGTCTAAGACACATCACTACTGGAGATTGATCCTTGCTGGACCTGCTTTTGCTATTCCTCATTCCTGACAGCTGTCCTGATGGGATCCAGGGCTGCTTCTGGTGCTACTGCTGTCTCAGCACCACCCCCACCCCATCCACCACCACCACCTCCCCAAGGGCATGCAGAGGGGAACAGGAATGAGGATGCAGAGGAGATCGATGCAGAGGATGACAAGGATGAGGTAGTGGAAGTCCCTACTACTAGTTCGGACTGTGAATCTTGGGTGTGGAGGTTGTTTGCCACTCTTGACAGAGTACCGAAAGCTTGTGCAAACAAGGTGCGCTGCACTTAGTGCCAGTTGGCACTGAGTCGTGGCACACCGGGTTTGTACAGCTACGGTACTACCTCAATGAAGCAACACCTAAGGTCGTTCCACGGTGGGGCTATTCGTAAGGTTGTACCTTGCGATAAACGTAATAGGCTGAGTTCCCCTGAAGCATCCTCTGTTTCTGCTCCTGCCCTCACAAGGGCAGCGCATCCCTCCAGCTGCCTCACAGGCCATAGATGATGCTGTTGACCCTTACCTTTCAAGGGTCAAAGTATTGTGCATTTACTGCGACGCAGTATTCTGCAGGGGGGAGAACCTTCGAAGTGCTTGCGAGGCTGCGGTACGGGAGCATGAGAAGAACTGCCCACTACCCGATTAAGGCCCACCCAACATCTTCCTCTCTCCACCTGCCCTTTGTTATCCCCGTGGTTGGTGCCCCTTCCTTACCCTCCTTTCCCTTTCCTTGTGTGTCGTGTTTAAAAAAACTAAAAATATAAAACAACAAAAATCTAAAAAATTAAAAGGCTCTTTTCAGAGCCACCTTTCACAGTTTAAAAATAGAAGTGTTAAAGAAATAGTGCATGGCTCTGTGCATTTTTAGAAGTCCGACACAGTCCGCGGACATCTAAAAATGTTTGGGTGCTGCCCTACCAGAACCATTGCACTTTTCTCTGTGAGAAAGTGGTGGCTCTGAAAAGAGCCGTTTGTGGTGATTTTTGGTGTTTTGAAAAACTTCAAATGGTCAACACCTACTGTAAAATAGATTGCCATAATTCCAAAAAGGGTCGCAATGCATTTTGTATATTTCGCAGACAAATCTGATTGCCAGCATAAGTAAGATGTACTCCATCTCTTCGAAAAATGAATGTACTACGAAATATAATATTTTCATTGTGAAAAGAGGACGTTCCAACATCTCTCAAAAAGGCACAAACAGCCTTGTTGACATTGCGCCTCGCTTTTTCCATTTGTGGGCCAAATGAAGAAGAACCCAGCCACATTTGTCTCTGCGCAATACAAGAAAAAATTACTCAGGACTTGGGAAACATGTGCATGACTTTCCCAAGTCCTACTTTTATTGCAAATTGCAAAGAGATTCCAGAGACATGTCCTAAAGTGTTCCCTCCACAATGAATAATAATAATGTCTGGATGACACTGTGTCACCAAAGTAGCACAAGGAGGTACCAAATCCAGCCACTTCATTCCACACACTCCATGCTAGTACACTTCCACATGAGGGAATCCAAGATGTGCAGCCACTCCACAGCGATCTGCATGCACCTCCAATCAATTTATTTAGTCTCCCAAAATCCAGACAATCTGCCTTCTGAAAGACACAGCCATAGCTATGTGCTCTGCTCTCAGGGAAAAGACTTTCTGACAAAGTCTCTCCTTACACATCACACCCAGTAAACCTTATTGACCAATCCCTTGCTCTTCACAGTCTCATTTGAATGCCTCTCAGCCTCAAATTCCCTGCATGTAATATGCACTGTCCGTGGACAACCGCGGTGTCCGATGACAAATCGAAAAATCTGAGAGTGAAGAATTAAAATTTAAATAGTGTGCCCCATTTCCACTTGTTATGTTATGTTATTGTATTTGTACCGCGCCAAAGCCCGAAGGCATCCAGTTTTGAGGTTGGCTCTGAAAAAAGCTTTTTATGTATTATTTGCAGATGCTTCAGAAACATCTTTTATTTTGTACTTTTTTAGTTTTTTTTTCCCCTTATTTTCCTCCAAATATCTTCACATTAGCTTCTCCAAAGCAATCCTTATGTTGCAAATCAGCATGCCATTTCCCATAAAAGATAAAGACATGCCATCTTCTTTAAAGTAAACAACATTACCAGAATCAATGTTGTCATTATTGCAAAAGGACATGCCGGCTCTAATCATAAAAGCAAACATGCCTTGGTTAATTAAACACCTAGCAACATTTTGCTGAGGACAAAAAACAGAACTATTGTCCCATACTGCTCTATGGAAACCAAAGCAGAAAAATAACCTTGGCATTTGAAAGTACTTTCATGACTGCCTGAACCAAGTTGTCCAGATCTTGCAACAAAGTAGGGGCACTGACATAGCCAAAATGCAAAGCACCACAGTGCAGGTCAACTATATGTAGACTATTAAACCTAGCCATATCCTGACAAACTTCTAGCATTGCCTGAAAATTAAAACCAGGCACATTCCACCACACCACCCCCACTCCTTTTATGTCAAAATTGTTAGCCACATTCCTAAATTTAGCATACTGCTCCACACCATTCACAAAAATATCTCCAACCACCAACACCCTGATTTTCTCCACCTCTGCCATCTTCACTACACACAGCCTCTCTCCTGACAAAGCAGAACCTCAACACCTGATTGGCGAATCCCTACAATCCCCTTTCCATGCTGGATTTGCTGAGAAACTCCAGATGTGGCACGCCATGTCCGTGAACAGCCACGGTGTCCGTGGAGCACGTAACACTAGGGCAGCCCTTTCCACTTCACACTCTGCACCATTCCCTCATTGGCTACTGTTAAACAGTCACACAACCATCCACCAATCACATCCAAGAACTCCACATCTAACTCCATCATCACAGTTCAGCACTTTAGATGTACTATTATCACTCTGAGTACAATTGGGATGTTATTGCAAATCACCTACAGCAACTACTACAAAACTCTCCAACATTTCTACTTGCAGATTCATGCACATCCACATGCATGAACACAAACTACAGGTATGAATATTTTCTGCACAGTACATGTACAGCTCGTGTATACATGCATATAAACAGAGTAACTGCCACTTACCCTGTCTAACCTGTAAAAAAGAGCTTGCTGTCATTTTGCCCATATACTATGATCAAGTGTCACTTACAAACCTGTCTGCTCTCCATATTTTTATTTACCCATTTTACTAAGTGTAATGTGCAAACTGTTATTGTCTTCATTCATTCCATCATTTGTGTAACCACTGCCACCTATGTATCTGCATTTCAACCATAATAGCATTTAATGCCTTATAGTGCATGGTATGTACATACAATTTCCTTTCTATACATTCTGCATATTTAACATACATTCTATCATTTGAACTTGCTTTGGGAATGATTATAATAGTAATCAGACACAACACACACAGCTATCTAATAAAGTGTCATTTCATGTTAAAAGATGGGACAAATAACAGTATAATTATGGGAGAAGGCTTTCTAGTGTGTTATAAATTGACATGCAGCCAGGATGAGTACATGCATCTTTATTCATGTACAGAGATAGCCAATATCATTTTAAAGGCTTGCACCTGAAACAACACCCCTGCCTCTACAACTGTTCTTCCAATCTAGACAGCTCTCTCATTACAGCAGGTTACCCATTTCGTTCTAGAATTTACAATAGCATTCAACTATACACAGGTGCAGTCATGTCTATCACATCATTTGCAACTATGTACAAACAGTGTTGTAAAGCAAGACATACAACATCTCCCCCCTTCCCTTCAGTACGCAACACAAGTACCAGACCATTCATTGCAACCCTTGCTTTATTTCAGACTCTCCCATCTCCAAGCACAACAGGATCACCCAGTAGTTTGGTAATAACCTGCAGAGTAATAAGCTGCTGAACCCATCAAATCCTTCTTTTTTTTTTTTTTTTATTGTTGTTTTGATCAGTAAAACCTGACCTATCAACAATTGAAGATAATCATGACATTACAAACTTTTAAAATAAAAATTATACATCCATATTTTTAAATATACAATTGTTAAAACTCATTATTAACATGTTACATATTGATTATTACTCACTCAGATCAAGGCTCAGGTACATGTAATCATCACAATCACGCTGTGTTAATAGCATCTATTTCTGGTAACTTAATTTCTAAAGCATTTAGAAAATTTACAAGGGCGTACCTCAGTTGTTTTGAATGGCCTTGAAATAATATTGACCATAATTCATCGTGCATCACTATTGGCTTGTTGATCAAATGCTTAAAGTACATTATTCTAGATGGTAAAAGAGTGACGCATTCAATCACTAGATGTTTCAATGTTTCCACTCCTTGATGGCAAAATCGACGAGATTGAACTGATATCTTCTTCCATCTAAACAAAATTGCTCTAGTAGGCCAGATATTCAATCTAAAACGCAAAAAGTCAGTGCGATGTTGAGGGTGTGGTGATTGGTTAAGATATTTTTCAATATGTCCCTGGTGTTTTAAAGCAAAAGGGTTTGACTCAAATTTTATTATTTTCAAGCACGCTTCAGAGGTTTTAATCCAATCAGATTCCCATAATTTCTTTTTCGCTTTATTGGGATTTTCAATGAGTAGGGCTTTGGAGATGTCAGCACTCGTCAATATTTTTGAGACATTAGCCCGCCATTTCGTTGGAAAGTGCTCCTCTGCCGCTAATAGGTAATTAGATATAATATCGAGTAGTCCATTAGTGCTCTCTTTCATGATGCACTTTCTATACAAAAGACATAATTTCCATTTAAATGCAGCATAGAGTGATATAAGACCTAATTCATATCTAATGATCGTAATAGACTCAGATTTAGGGAGCTTAAGCGCTCTTTTCCAATACTTGCTTTCGAAGTTAGCCCAGTATTTATATGTTAGACATATCTCCACTTCAGATCCATATAAGATGGAGGTGCAAACTTTTGCTTGTAATATATAACCAATGGTTTAATAGTAAATTTGCAATATTTAGCCCAAATTAGTTGAAGTTGGGATAAAGAATTCTGAAGCTTCGATTGTAAAAGATGATCTTGTGTTTTATCCGAAAATCTACTGAAAACACAAATTCCCAAGTAGATATAGAAGTTTACAAGCTGCAGATTAGTGCCCTGTAGTTGCCAGCGACACCGGCTCCGACCCTTATTACAGCCGAATTGCATTACCTGAGTTTTATTGGTGTTGATACTAATGCAATTTCGTTCCGCATATATATCCAAGGCACTTAGCATATTACATAGGCCAGAGGGTGTCTTGGATACTAATACCATGTCGTCGGCGTATAAGAGCCAAGGAATTGCTACACCTTGTAGTTTGGGAGAATCAACAATCAAACCTTCAATACATAAACCGAAATCTAATAGAAAAAAATTAAACAAGGCTAACGCCAATAAACATCCTTGTTTCAATCCCCTCGTAGTTTGTATGGGCTCAGACAACAGGCCCTCGTTATTCAGGCGAATCGAAATGGATGTATTGGAATGTAGCTGGATGATCCATTTAAGTATATTCCATGGGCACCCTGCATCCATTAGTTTCTTGAATAATAGTTCCCTCGGGACTAAAACAAAAGCTGCCTTGAAATCAACGAAGGCCATATAAATTGCTTGATTGCGTTGCATATTAAAATGGATAATGGCCTTCAAAGTTATCAAATTAACAGCAGTACCCAATCCACGGACAAATCCTGTTTGAAAGGAATCTCGCAGGCACAGTTGATCTAACCAGCGGTTAAATTCACCCAGGATTAATCGGGCAAAAATGTTTCCAGGGCAGTCCAGCAACGCAATTGGTCTATACGAGGCTGGATCCCTTCGATCACCTTTCTTAAAAATTGGGAGAATAATCAATGTTTGCCAGTTCGGCGGCACCAGGACAGTAAGCATAATGTGATTAAACATGTCAAACAAAATATCTGCCCATAGATGTTTATGCTGTTTGAACATTACATTGTGTAATCCATCCGGTCCAGCTGCTCTAGACTCGCTCAATTTGGATATAAGGAACAATAGGTCCTCACGATCAAAGTTGACAATAGGATTGGCCACACTGCCGTCCCATGTTAAACCAAGATCCGTAAAGGGTGAATTGTATATAGTGCCATAAAAATAATTCCAAGATTCATGTGAGATAGAGTTAACTTGTAGTGAATGTTGAGTTTTCAACCCAGTATTATTTAATAATGCCCAAATACCTGCTGTTGACTTAAGAATAATTTGCTTTAACATGACCTCCCCATCATATTGATATTGGGTCGCACGCCGATTTCTAATCCAGTTTTTATACGTCCTTTTTAATTGTTTAATCTGATCTTGGTTAGCTCCTAGGACGTCAGCGTGCCTATTTAACAGATCTTTGATATCCCTTCTTAGTTCACATTTCTTACGCTTTACTTCTACATTAAAGGCATGTTGATGTAACTGAGTAGAACTGTCGGGGGGAAATTCTCCCGGGGCTGGCTGGGCCGTCCGCGGACCTCTGGGCAGGGAGGCCTCAACTCCTCCCGTATATCCCAAAGAGATGGAGTATGAGACACACGCAAGAAGCAAGGTTATTCTGCTGTTTATTAAACAAAACGGCAGGGATGGCCAAGGATCGTACGCGTCCGTCCTGACACTCTCTCAGCAGCGTGGGGCTCGCAGGCCCTTTTTACCTTAGCGTGACGCGCTACTTGCGTCACCTTAACAAAATTAGCAAAAAACCTATCGCCACTCTGGATTGGTTCTCCGAGTGGTAGGGTTAGTATAGCATACATATAGAAGACTTGGTTATTGGTTAAGGGTCAGTCAGGTGGTATACTTGGGTTGTCCCTTCAGTTTGATACATAAAAATTGTTACATGAAGACCCCTAAGGATTGGTCAATGTTAATGGCGTCAGTGATAAGGGTCCCATGTTCTGATTGGTTCAGCCGCGAGCCCCCCAGTCTGGGACCATCGCTTTTCCCAGCTTGCGGTGCACCTGTCATTTGCAACAATGTTTCACTATGGGTATGTGCAGACAATGTGAGGATTTATTCATAAGCAGGAAGGCCGACTACTCCCACCGTCGCAGATGTCTGTTGAGTACCTTAATTGTATCTGCCTGTGTCTTGAGACGGGGGGATCCAGACGCCTTCTTCCTCCTGGGCTTGGCACCCTATCAAGTTCGGCTTGGTCACGTGAGGTGGGGACCGTGGTTGAGGCAGAATTCTGCACAATTAATATTGCATTTCTCACCGTGTGCCTGGCTTATCTTGCAGGTGCGACCTTGGCGTCGGCTTGCGGAATGAGAGTTTGCAATGTTGTGCCCTTGACTGTCTGCTTTCACTGGGCTTATTCTGCAGGGTCAGCAACCGAACCCTTGCTCATTTAATGTTCATGAAAGCTTTTGCTTGCGGCCTACTTGGGCCTGGTGCATAGGTGGAACCATTTGATGCAGAGCGCTGTAGGTTATGGTATCATATTGCTCTATCCCCAGTATCGTGTCTCCGTTATATTCCTCATTATGGTACATGGTTTTAGAAGACGCGTGAGCAAGCCTTTTTAGATAAGTTCATTATGCGTCTTGCGTTTCTGCATTTGAGAAGCCTATGTTGAAAATAATAAAGATGCACGTCCGTGGGTGTGTCCGTCGCCTACGTCATAGCACTGAGTATGTTCTTCGTGTGGATTGATGTGGGAGTGTCCGGTGTGTATGTTGCACGAGTGTGCTGACCGTTAGCTAGGTCGTCATGACATCGCTAACGTTGTGTTGATTTGGTGCTGGATGGTCTAGTCGAGTTCATCCATGCTGCAGGTGTCGGCATGTGCAGGGCAGGCTGGTGGGCATGCGGGTGGGCATGCGAGTGGGCACATCCGTATGTTCTTGTACCAGGGTATTTGGTCGTCTGGGAGATGGGCAAACTCCTCTCGTGGCGGGTGTCTGGGCCGCGATCCTCTAGGCCATGGTTGAGAGGGGATTGGTGGGAGCCTTTTATTCGCTTTTCCCACTTCAGTCCCCCCTCTCGTCGACTTGTCGACCACAAACATATCCTTTTCCTTATCTCCTCTCACTCTCCATATTTTAGTTACTCCTCCCAAATGTCCATAGTGGTTGACATGGTCTTTAAATGACCAGTACATATATACACAGGTTCCTCCAGGTGTGCAGTATACCCATTTCCCTATGTAGCTCCTTGGGTTTCTTGGGTTTTCGAGCTTCACAGATGGTGGGTCCAGGTGATTAGTGATGATCTGGTTGCGCAACCTCTCTCTCTCTTTTATTATTGTGCCTGCGTGTTGGCCGTCATCTGCTGGCATAAAGGGGTGCATACCGACCATTTAGATCATCTCATCTGTGGTGCGTGCCTTCCGGGCCTTCCAAAACCTTATTATGATAAGTGCAGCTCCAGCCAAAATAATGCATCCAACTATGATCTTCAGGCCATCTGACAGCCAAGATGGCATCCATGACCATAGCGTTGAAAACCAGCTCTCGTCCTTTTTTACACCTTTACTTTCATCCATCATTTTGGAGTGCATCTGGGCCAATTGTGATACTGCTTCTGTCAGTGTACCATTGTCAGCATCATTAGCAGGAATAAATGTGCAGCATGATTGTCCTATCTTTGCGCAAACTCCTCCTTCCATTGCTGTGAGGAGGTCCAGTACATATCTGTTCTGTAGTACAACCATTCTCACTGCTCGCAATTCCTCTTTTATTGCGTTGAATCCATTTACTGTAGAGTTAATTGTCATCATTAGTTCCCACCTAGTTATCTGGAGCCATTTTGCGTTTGTGTAGGCCTGTAGTCCGGGATGTATTATTGAGGAGAAGAACATAGCTGCTCTGCTGAATAGTCTGTGTTCTGGCGGGATTAAGGTGAGTGCTGTTTCCAACCTTCCCCACAGGTAATTTCCTGTCAGAGGTTCTCCTTGTCTTTTCCTTCTGTTCAGGACAGTGTTGTTGCCGTTGTGTCGGTTCTCTGGCCCTTTCTGAGGCTGTGCAGATCTCTTCTTCCTTTTGTTTCCTTCACCCATTTTGGGGAAGTTCGCCATATTCACATGTTTCTGGGGCACCACTAGTGATGGTACATTAACGTGTACTATTGTGCATACACCATTCCACAGATGGGGCAGTGTGTGGTATGCCTTGTCTCCACAGGCCCAGTAATGGTCCATTACTACTGCTGTTCCTGCTCCCCTCTCAGGTAGCTCTGTCACACTTGCACAGTTGGTGTTGTATCCTACGTCCACTTCTCCTTTGTGTTGGTAGCATATCTTAGGTGCAGTCATCGGCAGTATCGTTATTGGGTCCTCATCCTTCTCTATCCATGTTAGCATGGGTACGTACTTGACCCAAGTCATCCAACATCTGTTGTTGTGCTCTGCAATAGTTGTAGTATCTTCTCTCGTTATCATGTTGCTGCCAACCACTCCTATGTCCCATTTGTCACCCAGGTACACCTTTCCTGTTATTATTATCAGTGGTCTTTCCCAACATCCTTGTTTACCAGCAGCTTCGGTGGCGTACCAATCACATGGTAGGTACTGTAGTGTAACTTTCTTCGTTTCTCCTTTTTCAGGGCTGCTTGTTATATATCTGAATGCTTCGGCATGTAAACTGGCCTTGTGGTAGCTCAAATAACTCTTAAGGAAGTTATTTTCGTACGGGTATGTGTCTCGTGATTTCCATACCAGGTGTACCGTGTTCCCTTGAAATCTCCCTTTTGTTTGGAACAGTGCCAGGTATATTATACATCGTGCTGTTTTTTCATCTATTTCTGTGGCAACAAAAGTTCGGGAAGCACTCATGGCGTATGGGATCAATGAGCAGACGTAGCAGCCGTCTTCTGTTGTTTGTTTACCTATTTTGGTCATGTGTTGGTACCACATGTTGTTAGAAACGTGTGCTGAATTTTGTATGTAGTTGTCAATATCTTTATTCTCTGAGTATGTGCTGCGTTTAACTTTATTACCCTTGTGTGGAATTTCGCTAGTACCACCTGACGTAACACCTGTTGCAGCTGGGGGTGGGGGTATATTAGGTTTGGGTACAGCAAAAATATTGAAAGCATAATTGTACCACCATACAGAGGCAGCCACAAACCCGGTGATCATCAAAATCCCTATCATCTTTATTACAGAGGCTAGTTTCACCGGCATTTTGCTCTTACCTTGCTGCAGTCCGGCAGCTAATTCTTGCGACGTTAAAGTTGCCCGCCTGAAAATTCTCAATATGCTTGTTATTAGTGTTAGTTGTTGTTTTCAAGCTCTCCCTATCAAGTAGTCATTCAGTGCCCAGGCGAAGAGCTGTTCCCACGCCAATCTAAGCGATCTATCTCTTAGGACAGGCAAGTATGGTTGGATGTGGGGCATTGATTGCTCTATGGCCAAGAGAAGTGCTGTGTAGTAGACACGTACCCTCCTCCTTTTCAGGTGCTTTGGCCTTTTTATGTAATAGACAAATTGGTGCGATAATTCTTCAGGGTAGTTATTGTCTGAGGGTATCATCTACTCCTCCTGGGCAGTGAACTTTGTTAGTTATCTGCTTTCTTAACAGTACAATAATACACCGTACCTGCATGTGCGAGAGAAAAAAAGAACATTCACGTGTTTACATGTGTCCTTCAGTTGGGTTATTATTGCAGTGGGTAGGGGGTCAATGGGCAGAGGGTTTGGGGTTCAACTGGTAGAGGTTTCTTTACTCTTTGAACGTGTGACCATGGGGTGGGCGGTATGGTAGTTACCCCTCTTTATTTCGGTAGTTGTCTCTGGGGAATCAGGGGGGTGGCAGGGTATGGGGACACTTTGGCCGTTAGTTGCGGTAGAAGTCCCTTCCTCCGTTGGCGATGCTGTTGCTGCTCTTCCAATGGCCCTGTCGGTGACGCTAGGGCGGGTCTGGAGTTTGCAGATCTTTACGTCGTGTAGGTGATTCCAAGCACGTTTGTCCTGTAGCTTTACTGCTCTCGTTGATACCTCCTCTACCAGGTGGGGGCAAGTGAAGCGTGAGCTGTTCCACTTTCTATTGAAATTGCGGAGTAGTACGTGGTCGCCTTTGGCAATTTTGCACAGTTTTCCCTTTTCCAATTCTTCATCCGCGTCTTCTTGTTGATCATTCTTAGACCCGCCCCGCGTGCGCTCGAGCTGCTGAGACACAAACACCACACTAGTAATCAAAGAAGACACATATTGGTACATTTCATCACCAAGGACATTTGCAGTACTCTCGTGGTTGGTAAATGCTCTTGATGTTGGCATCAGAGGAAGGCGCATTTGGCGTCCGGTCACCACCTCGTGAGGGGTGAGGTGGTGGTCGGAGCCGGGTCTATTCCTTAACTCAAATAGGGCTAGCGGAAGGCAATACAGCCAACTCTTCTTTGTTGTTTGCTGTATTTTTGCAATTGTCTCTTTTAATAGGCCATTCAGGCGTTCGCATACACCGTTGGCCTGCGGGTGATATGCACATGCAAATTTATGCTTGATGTTCAGTAAGGACGTGATATGCTGGAACATTTCATTGGCGAAATGCGGCCCATTGTCTGACCGCAATATTTCGCACACTCCCCACATGGGAAAGACCTCCCTCACTAGGAATTTAGCTGCTCGGAATGCATCTGGGTGTGAGCAGGGTCCTGCCTCGATCCACCTCGAGAATGGGCACACAACTACAATCATATACCTATTTCCTTGACATACGTTGATCATATCAACATAGTCAATATGGATGTGTCGGAAGGGTCCCTCTGGCCGGGGTATAGTACCTTTTATCACCTTCAGCGTGTGACCGGCTGTGAACTGTTGACATGTGAGACAATTGCTGACAAAATTTGACACATGGGAATTTAACTCGGGGCAGAACCAATCTTCCCTAATTCGTGCTGCGATTACTTCCTTGCCTGTGTGGGCTGGGTGGTGTAGTTGGCTCAGGGCGATGTTCAATAGTGCCAGTGGCATTACCATCTTTCCAGTGCTACCCTGGCGCCATAGTGTGTCAGTTGGTGACATTGTACATCCTCTTTTTACCCATATTTCTTTTTTCTGCCATTGGTGCAGCCGCTTGTAGCTCCATTATCTGTGTGGCTGGGAGATGGGTGTACCCTTCTCTTATTAACAGCTCCTTAGCTATTCCCCTCCCTCTCCCTCTCTCTGACTCTGGGGGGTTCCATACCTCGCCAAAATATGCAGCATACTTCGCGTGTGCATCTGCTGCTGCATTCCCTTTTGAAATATGATCTTCTCCATTAGTGTGTGCGGTGCATTTTACCAAGGCTAATTCTTGGGGGTCATTTATTACTTCAATTAGTTCAGCTAATAAGAGGGCATGTTGCACTGGGGTGCCGTCAGCTCTCCTAAACCCTCTTCTCCTCCACTTGGACAACCCGGAATGGACAGTAGATGTGACATATGCACTGTCGGAATATATGGTCACTCACTTGTCAAAACCTTCCTTCAACGCCAAGATCAGTGCGACCAATTCCGCTGCTTGGGCAGAGTAATGCTGTGGTAATTGTACGCACTTCATCGCCACACACACCGGCACCTCTTTCATTTTCACCACTGCTGCCCCAGTTCTCCTAATCCCATCACTTTGGTCAATTGTTGATGACACATCAATGAACAAGAGATCACCTCCCTCTAGTGCATTCTCTTCAACCCTTCTAGTGCATGAATACATTTCAGTAATCTTTGTACAATCGTGTGCATAGTCTCCTTCCTCAATTGCCTCTGCTATAAACCTTGCAGGGTTGACTGTGTTGCATCTAACAATTGATAATTCAGCTCTAGATAATATAATCTCATATCCTGACGCCCTTTGTGTTGTTAGTGTGGACTTAGGCTTGTTCAATATTGCAAATAGTGCATGTTCCACAAATAGTGTGGTTGGGCACCCCATGGTGATTGCTGATGCCTTCTCTACCGCAAAGGCAGCTGCGGCGAGACCTTGTTCGCAAGGGAAATGACCTAGCATCACAGGATCTAAGTGACTGCTGTAAAACGCTACTGGTTTGTAGCCCATGCTTGTTTTTTGAGCCAACACTGCTTTCATCACTGTTGAGTCGCAATGTGAAAATATGAAAAATTGTCGTTCATAATCTGGGGTGGCCAGTACTGGAGCGGTTGATATTGCATCTTTCAGTTCATCAAAAGCCTCTTTCATTTCCATTGTCCACCCCAACTTTTTCTCCCCTTTGTTAGCTTCTTTTAACCCCTCAAGTAGAGGTCCTATGTATGAGCTGTAATCAAACACCCATGCTCTGCAGTAGTTGCACAGGCCAAGGAACTGCTGTAGTTCTCTCACTGTTTGTGGCAATGGTGTTTTTAAAATTGCCTGTGCTCTTTGTGGTGCAATCTGTCTTCCATATTGGGATATGAGCTGTCCAATGTAAAGTACTTGTTCCTGACAGTATTGTAGCTTTTCCTTGTCTACCTTGTAACCCTTTTCAGCTAATATTGTCAGCATCTTTAATGAATCCTCTCTGCATCTTTTTTCGTTTATGCTGCAAATGATTATGTCGTCAACATATTGTAACACTGTGCTTTCTACCTCAATGTTACCCAAATCCATCTGTATTACTCTGTTGAATATAGAGGGTGACTCGCAGTACCCTTGTGGCAATCTGGTGTGTTTCCACTTTGCGTTTCTGTAAGTGAAGCTTGTCAGATCTTGTGAGTCTAGGTGCAGTGGTATTGAGAAAAAGGCATTTTTAAGGTCGATCACTGTAAACCGTGATGCCTCTGCCGGAATGCCGCACAATATTGTGGCCGGGTTTGCTGCTATGGGGTATTCTGCTTCCACTATGTTGTTCAAAGGCCTGAGGTCCTCTATGAAGCGCCAAGATCCACCTTTAGCCTTGCGCACTGGGTATACAACTGTGTTGCATGGGGATTCTGATGGGACCAATATGCCATTATTTATAAGGGCCGTTATTGTTTCACATATGCCCTCATCTGCCCCTTTTGATAGTGGGTACTGTTTTACTCTGGGGAGTATTGCACCCCTTTTCAGTTTTATTCTTACCCCCCCTATGCTTTTTATGCACCCCACGTCATAGGGGCTAGTAGTCCATAGTGATGTGGGTACTTTTGCCATGTCTTCCTCAATAAAGGGAACCAGGGTGGACGTGGGTGCCTCAAGTGCCATTGCAATTTTCTGTGCCACTTGTTTGTATGTCACCCTTAGCCATATTTCCACACTCATCATAAATACCATTTCACCTTCTTCCTTTTCACCTGAGAAGAGCTCCTCATCTGACACCTGGGTAAGCCTACATCCCTCTGCTAGACTATCACTGCCCTCCACGCTCTTCCTTCTCTGTCTTGGGCATGCACTGCAATGTAATCAGCGGTAGCTATGATGCTCTCTATGTCCACCGAAATCACCTTTCCTTCTGGTTCGTTAGCTGGCGTTTCTGGTCTAAACAAGTAGGCTGCTGACCTCCTCCAGATCTTTCCCTCTATCCCTGGCATCCATGCAAATGCCATGTCTGTCCCGTACTGGAACAGTTCACCATCTACTGGCTCAGCCCTAATCACTGTCTGTCCACAGTATGCCTGCATGATCTGTCGCGCCGTGAGCATGTTAATTCCTGGAGTGGAGCAAATTATGCCGTCCTCCGTAAAGGAGATCGTCATATTCAACCTGCTCATTATGTCCCTCCCCATTATATTTACTGGTGAGGCCCTGGAATATAAAAGTGGGACTGACATGTCATAATCCCCTATTGATAAGGGAATGTTATCAGTAAAGGGAACCAACCCCCTAGCCCCAGAGAATCCTTGGGTGTTCATGGCTTCACCTGACATCTTGAATTTACCTTCCCTTATGCAAGACCGGGTCGCCCCGGTGTCGACAAGGAATGATAATTTTTTGTCACCTATCGTTACCTCTATGCGTGGTTCCTCCGCACTATTAGGTGTTACCGACAGGATGGGACACACCAAGGTCGTCTGTGGGCTGTCCTATTGGGGGTATAATGATTGACCACTTCCCGGGTAAGGGTTGTGTCCCAGCACTGTCACCCTACCCAGTTGTGTTTGCTGTAGTTGGGTATTGGTTGAGGTTATGTTATGGTCTTGGACTTGTGTAGGTGGCTGTACTTGCTGTGCTAGGGGTTGTTGTGTAATCGCTACCTGTTGTTGAGGCGGTGGGTATGTCCGTGGCTGTTGTTGTGTTACTAGTTGTTGCTGTCCATTTGCCTGTTGCAATGTCTGCTGTTGCTGGATGCCCTGCTGTTCCTGTGGGAGCTCTTGTTGTCCCTGTTCATTCCACAACGGTGTGCCTGGTCTCACTCTACAAGTACGTGACATGTGGCCCACCAATCCACAAATCCAACACACCGGTGGTTCCCTGTTCTGCCATGGAAAGCTTCCTGTGTTGTCCTGGTATGCTGGGTGCCCGGTGGGGTAGGAATTTCTAAGTCCCCCCACCTGTTGTTGTGTGTTAAATCCGTATCCTCTCCCTCTCATTACTCCTCCCCTTCCCCGGTTGTAATTACAATACCCAGCTCATGGCGTTGAGTATCCTCCTCCCATGTTAGTCGTGTATGGTTGGGGTGGCGGCATCTGTTGTGTTACAGTCTGCGATGATTGTATTTGGGAGGGGTCTTGTGCAGCCACTACTTTTGTGGGGCTTTGAGTTATTGTGGCAGGTGTAGTTATTAGTGTGCCTTCCATCGTGTATTTAGTGAGTTTCTTCTGTACTAGTTTAGCCTCTTCCGTTTTCCTATCCTCTTCCTTTTTTTTCATTTTTTCTTGCCATGTCCTGCAATGATGCACTATAGTCAGTTGTATTTCTGGCCATGCTTTTGCTTCCATCCCCACTACTTTCTTCAGTTGTTTCTGGACTGCTTCTGGGAGCCCCTGTACTAGTATATGATAGAATATTGCTGGTGTTTTGTCCCATTGTTCTCTAGTTTCCATACGCCACTTCTCCTGAATTTCCTGGATATAATCAACAGGATCTTCGTTCTCACGCATCTTGCGCGAGGTAATAGCTCCTATGTCTGATGTGTCCGGATACTGTACCCTCAGTGCCTGCCATAATGCATGTCTGCAGTTTGCGAATGGTGCCCCATCGTGAGATGTGTTTGTTATTGTTACCCCGGGGAAGCCTGCTCTCTTCCAGATGTCATCCGCAGCATCACCTAATATTGATATGAGAAGGCCCTTTACATCTCCCACTGCCAACTTCTGTCCTGCGGTGTGTTTTTCCATTTCATATATCCATTTACCCGCACCTCCACTTAATGATGGGAGTCTGCATTTTATATTTTCCTTGTCTGCATGCTTCCAAGGGACGTATTGTGGTCTAACCCCTCCCCTCTCTAGAAGAGGCATTAAGTTGTGTCCCGTTTTACCCCCTGGGTTCCACAAAATTGAGTCCTCACACCCCTCCTCTTCTTCCGTCTCTTCTACATCGTCAGCTTCGTCCATATTTCTCCTGGTCTCTACTCTTTCTCCTCCACCACTTCCCCTTCTTTCATCATTTCCTTTACTTATTGTGGGCGTGTGTATTCGTTCTCCCTGCCTGCGTCCAGGGAGGTCTCTAAGCCTTCCTGCATAGGGTGTCAGTTCTCTTGTGAAGGGCGCTAGTTTAGATGGGCATGTTGCACGTAATAAGCGTGGGGTGGTGGAGCATGCATGACGGGACGGTGACGGCGTGGCTTCACGTGTCTGCCCCTCCTCCATTCCATGCTCCTCCTCCTCACTTCTCTGCAGTTCTTCCTTTCTCCTGCAGATCCATGGTGAGTCTTTATTTGTCCGGGTGGTGTATAGTTTATCTAGGCTTTCCCTTTCACTATTTCTTCCTTCCCTCTCCATTCCTTCTTCTTCCTCACTACAAAAGTCATTCATAAATGGCAACCCCCAAACTATCTTTTTCCCCCCAATCGTTACTGTTCTTAAGTCTATTAGGTCTGTTCCTCCCTTTTCTTCTTTGCTAATCGCTCCCCTTCGTGCCAATGTTGTTGCTACTTCTGTGCCTCTATATACATTCCTCCTTACTTCACTCTCCCCCCTCCTATCTTCTCTTTCCCCTTCGTTTCTCTCCGCTATTCCTCTACCAATTTCCTCTTTTTTCTTTTTTAATTCTTCCATTACTTCACAACTCATTTTTTCCAATATTTTTCCATCTTCTTTCTTCCTTTCCCATCTCTCCCTCTCCCTTTCTAATATACTCTCTATCATCCTCCCTTCTTCTTATTTCCTTGTCGTTTCTGACAGTAGTCTCTTCTTCCATATTGCCATTTCTTTCCCTTTCTCCTCTTCCTCTTTTTTCCTGTCGCGCAGGACTGCTCTTGATACCCTTTCCGCCGCTGCCTTTAACCTTTCGGCTTCTCTCCTTTGCTCCTCAGTTCGTTCTCTCATTTTTCCCAACTCATTCTTACCTTCTTTCCTTTCCCGTGCTCTCTCTCTTTCCCCCCTCTCGAGCTGCTTGATCAGTGCATTCTGTTCATCCCTTAATTCTGCTAATCGTTCCTCCAAGGTCTCTTCCTTTTGTCTTAACTGCTCTTCCCCCTTTCTTTTCCCCTCTTCCCCTTCCATTTCACACTCCCTGCCATTATCCTCGTCCATTTTCCTCACCACCTCCTTCTCTTCTCCTGTTAATGAACCTCGTAATTTTAATAGTATCTGCGCAGCTACCCACTCATCATTTCCTACGTCCGTAGCCTGCTCGTCTTCAGTCCTCCCCTCCCCTGCTAGCATCTTCCTATGGGCTGATCCCGTTGTACTAGTCCGCTCCCCTCCCGTGTGGCCACCTGTAGCTGTATATGGAGGCGGGCTGTATGCCAGGTTCGAGTACCCCTCAGCCGCCCTTAATTGTTCTCTTGCTATTTCCCCTAGTTCTCTTAAAGGATACAACCCCCCTCCCTCTTTTTTCACTACCTTCGCTAGAGGTATATCGTCGCTCTGTTCCTTTTTTATTTCATTTTCGGTTGAGTCGTCACTCTTTTCTCCTCCCTCTTGTCCTTTCCCCGTGTTCTGTGTTCCTTCACTTTCCTTTTCCCCATTCTCTCCCTTCTCCTTAATCTCCTTATCTCCCGTTGTTTCCCCTGCAATGAACATTCCGTTTGGTCCTGGTCGGGACCCTTGGAACATCCTCCATAAGTTGAACACCTCCACGTGGTGCGTTAACTTCTTCCCCTTGTATGTTTTGTGCAGATGGTTTAATAGTGAGTGTTGGGTATATGGATCGAAGCTACCATTAGGCGGCCATGGTGTCGTCATTTTGTTGTCCGTCCCCTGTGTCCATTCTATGCTGTACTTGATCAATTTCTCTTTATGGGGTGATAGTGTTTTACATATGTGTTGCAGCGGGGTTGTGAGGGTGTTCCCCCACCTCCCCGATCCTGTCCCATATGACATAGTAGCGCTCCACTTGTTACCCTTCCCCTATTTGGTAGTGGTTATCTCACTAGCAGTTTACAATATACAGCCTTGTATCTTTACCTGGCCCCGTAAGTTTGGGGACTTGCGATAGTCTGCTAAGGAAAAATTAGTAAAATATAGTATTTACATTTGTATATTCTTTTCTTTAGTTTCTTCCTTTATACAACACCCTTACGGCCCCCTGCGGCCGAAGCGCACGCAGCCCCCTGCGGCTGCGTGCCCCTTGTGACGTTCTTATACCGCCGTCCTACTTTCACTTGCTCCTCCTCCCTCTTCTCCACTTGCCGTGGCCGGCGTTCTCCGTGCGCAGCCACGTACCTCCTTTCGCCTTCCCCCGATCAACTCATTACCGTGTACCTCCGTTTCCACGCCCTTAACACAGCTCTCCTCCCCGCCACTCAAAAATAAAAGATGCCTGGTTCTCGAGATGTCCTATGTAAGCCCTGCTGGTGACGTCACCGATCTCTTCAACCTACTGGTAAGTTCTTTATATATTCTTTAAGTCCAAAATACACTCGCAATCTACCCCCGTTAACCCCACAGCTGTCTTCCTGTCACTCCTGGAACAAGGTAATCAATAATATAATCGGACTGCGCACACTGCGTCGCCTCGCGTGTGATACGCCCCTCGACAGGAGGGCTTAACCAGCCAATTATCTTCCGTATTAGGCAACCAGCTAGCTACCGCCTACAGGGAAACGTCATCTATCTATCGAGTTTCCTGCTCGAACAATAGGGATCCTCATCTACTCATTGATCAATAATTGCCAAATCGTAGGAAACCACACACACACACACCCTTACACGTGGTCGCGACCTAGGCCAATTAGTGTCTACGAGCGGCCGCACGTGATGTTTTCGTGCTCCGCCCCCTTCTCTCCCGTAACATAGCGGACTGCTCTCGCACTCGTCCGGCTACCATTCATTTCATTGCCAACACTAAATTATCAAACCTTCGCCGCGCAACTGTGCAACACCTCCCACCTCCCGTATTCAATTCCTCCCCCCTCCCTCACGATTTCACATTGCTTGTTGGGCGAGGCATACTTACCAAGTTCTCTTGATGCGGGGCCGCTCGACTGCGTGCACCCCTCCAAGCGGCTCGCCACCTCCCCTCGTCTGGACTACGTCTGGACACTCGCCAACCGCGGGCGGGATACTTCTCAACCGGCTCCCGAGGGCCACTATCCGGATTGCGCTGTCCGGTCTTCTCGCAGTTCCGTGATTGTCCTGTAGTCCTCAAAAGGGGGCAGCGGCAGAGGGGGCCACGCCGCCGGGCCTCCTCGCAACAGGGAGCACTTGGAAAAATAAAAATAAAAGCGGACCTTAAACAGATCTCAGCAGTGCCTCCAACTTGTCGGGGGGAAATTCTCCCAGGGCCGGCTGGGCCGTCCGCGGACCTCCGGGCAGGGAGGCCCCAACTCCTCCCGTATATCCCAAAGAGATGGAGTATGAGACACACGCAAGAAGCAAGGTGATTCTGCTGTTTATTAAACAAAACGGCAGGGATGGCCAAGGATCATACAAGTCCGTCCTGACACTCTCTCAGCAGCGTAGGGCTCGCAGGCCCTTTTTACCTTAGCGTGACACGCTACTTGCGTCACCTTAACAAAATTAGCAAAAAAACTATCGCCACTCTGGATTGGTTCTCCGAGTGGTAGGGTTAGTATAGCATACATATAGAAGACTTGGTTATTGGTTAAGGGTCAGTCAGGTGGTATACTTGGGTTGTCCCTTCAGTTTGATACATAAAAATTGTTACATGAAGACCCCTGAGGATTGGTCAATGTTAATGGCGTCAGTGATAAGGGTCCCATGTTCTGATTGGTTCACCCGCGAGCCCCCCAGTCTGGGACCATCGCTGTTCCCAGCTCGCGGTGCACCTGTCATTTGCAACAATGTTTCACTATGGGTATGTGCAGACAATGTGAGGATGTATTCATAAGCAGGAAGGCCGACTACTCCCACCGTCGCAGATGTCCGTTGAGTCTCTTAATTGTATCTGCCTGTGTCTTGAGACGGGGGGATCCAGACGCCTTCTTCCTCCTGGGCTTGGCACCCTATCAAGTTCGGCTTGGTCACGTGAGGTGGGGACCGTGGTTGAGGCAGAATTCTGCACAATTAATATTGCATTTCTCACCGTGTGCCTGGCTTATCTTGCAGGTGCGACCTTGGCGTCGGCTTGCGGAATGAGAGTTTGCAACGTTGTGCCCTTGACTGTCTGCTTTCACTGGGCTCATTCTGCAGGGTCAGCAACCGAACCCTTGTTCATTTAATGTTCATGAAAGCTTTTGCTTGCGGCCTACTTGGGCCTGGTGCATAGGTGGAACCATTTGATGCAGAGCGCTGTAGGTTATGGTATCATATTGCTCTATCCCCAGTATCGTGTCTCCGTTATATTCCTCATTATGGTACATGGTTTTAGAAGAAGCGTGAGCAAGCCTTTTTAGATAAGTTCATTATGCGTCTTGCGTTTCTGCATTTGAGAAGCCTATGTTGAAAATAATAAAGATGCACGTCCGTGGGTGTGTCCGTCGCCTACGTCATAGCACTGAGTATGTTCTTCGTGTGGATTGATGTGGGAGTGTCCAGTGTGTATGTTGCACGAGTGTGCTGACCGTTAGCTAGGTCGTCATGACATCTCTAACGATGTGTTGATTTGGTGCTGGATGGTCTAGTCGAGTTCATCCATGCTGCAGGTGTCGGCATGTGCAGGGCAGGCTGGTGGGCATGCGAGTGGGCACATCCGTATGTTCTTGTACCAGGGTATTTGGTCGTCTGGGAGATGGGCAAACTCCTCTCGTGGCGGGTGTCTGGGCCGTGATCCTCCAGGCCATGGTTGAGAGCCTTTTATTCGCTTTTCCCACTTCAGAACCTTTATATCGAAACCTCTGAGTTGCAAAACGTTGGATGGCATGAACGTAGCAACTGCTAAGACAGTCAGCGTCATCAGCATATTGTGCCGACAAGGTGTCTCTAAGCTGATGCAGTTTCCACTTGGACCAATGTACACGATTACCAACATTATTGAGCCGTAAATTTGCCGCATTCATATTTAAAGGAAGTGATTTTGTTTTGGGCCATTCAAATGTTAATTGTAACCAACTATGATCACTCAAGTGGGTCTGCTTAATAGAAAATTTGGATATGTTGTTCAGAAATTTGGCATTAACAAAGATATAATCCAACGTTGCGAAACAGTGAGAATTGTGCCATGTAGATCTGGGGGGAACATCTCCAGATATTGATCCATTGACCATTAGAAAATTACGGTCAGCCATTAAGGTTAGCCAACGGCATTCATCAGATAAGGGGCACCATTGTTTTGGAGTAAAAAGATGCAAATTTAAATCCCCCATTATGAGTGTGTTAGTGATGGTCACGTCCAATGAAAGTTGGTCAAGAATCTTTCTGATAGTATCGAAGAAGTCATTCGAAGAAATATGTTTTTTCCCCCAATAGATATTTATCAAGGCACAAAGACTGTCGGCAACGCAAATTTTTACATATTGAAAACATGGTGGAAAAGTCTTGTGCCAGATAACTTCGATATTCTTATCCTTGCGGAAGACCATAAAAAGCCCTGCCATCGGACGACCTTTAACTGCCTCCACCGCTGGAACCATCAAGATGTTATATATGTCCCAGGTTGGAACATTACGAAGCCATGTTTCCTGAAACACAAGGATATCAAATTGTGAGAGATCCTTATTTTGATTATTAAGAAAATGTTTATATGTGTTCCAGGAAAGTAGACTAATTGAATAGAGCTTCTGAACTAGTTACGAGCCCACATGATCCCTACTGCGGGACCAAGCATTATGCATAGGTCCCATCTCTTATGTATTAGAGGCCATCTTTTCCCCATATATGCGATTTTTAGAATGATCATCAATGAATTTTGTCTGATCCTCATGGGATACATCTTGTGTCAATATAAAGCCTAAGTTGTAAAAGGCAGTACGCGCCAGCCATATTGTGTTTAGTACCACTCTTGACTGCACAAATATACGTGCTTCTGTAAGGTCGCGATCGTTGGTAAACTCGACCAAACTAATGTCAGCTGATGTAATGTCTTCAAGAGCAGTAATATCGGCACAGATATTCAATATGCTGCCTCGATTGAGATCATATAAAGAAAAGGGGTGGCCACGACATCTTATCAAAAGACGGTAATGATTTTTAAAATGGACATTACCAGTGTGCCTGGATGATCTAGAACTGAGCTCGTTCTGTTGTCTCGTGCTGGGGGCTATAGAGCACCCAGCACCTTCCTCTATGGGTTTATGCAAGGGTATGTTCTGTGCTTTCATCGGAACCTTTATTAAAGGATCAATGTTAGGTAGACCCTTTTGAGAGTTCTGAGGGTTAGGATCAGATATGTATAGTGAACCCTGTTTTGGTAACTTACTAGATTCATTTTCACTAGTAAACCTTTCAAAGGAGGCACGAATCTCCTCTCGTAGATCCTGTAAAAGGTCAACAGGGTGCTGTATCTGAGTTTTCCCCCTCCCCTCTTGTGGGTCAATGGAATTAGTTTGTTCAGTCTTGCTCTTGTTAGCTGAGGCACTAAAACGCTGTACAAGAGCCTCACTAGCTTTAATCTGCTTGTCAAAGGAGGCTCTTAATTCTGCTCGCACTTCTTGAATAATATCAATGGGTGTTCTTGACAAATTTACAGCCACTGTAGAGTCAAGTGTGCAAGCAGTACCTGTGTCTAAGGCCTGTATCCCTTGTGTGATAGCTAGTGGATGGAAACTTTCATTGGAAACAGATTGCATATATTAAAGTTTCCTGTCTAGGGGACTGAATTTCCATATCATCATGTAATTTTCGCTTTTTTCTGGTCGATACAGCCAACTTAATAACTTTCTTCGCTTTTGTCTTTGTGTTTGTGGTATAAGGAGATTGAAACTTTTTAGTTGCTGGTTCACCTGCGGTGCAACCCAGGGTTGGCACAGGTGGATTTTTAGAGTTACCAAACAAGGGGGCGAATGAGACACCCACAACTTTTGGGGTTATCCCATTTTTCATTACGGAAATTGGAAGCGAAGAAGGTTCTTGTACAATGGGCAATGTGATTTGGCCCTCCAATATGGACACGGACGAAATGCCCGCGGGAAGGCGTGATCTAACATCAGAAATGGTATTAGAGAATGGTTGTTCAGATGTCAAATTTGATGACAACACACCAGACTCTATGCATGGATTTGTCTGTATAGATTGGTTAATCATTTTATCAATACTAGGCCTGGGTAACAAACTACGTGCCTTTTGTTCTTCCTTCAAGAGCATGTGTAACATATGCAGTTCACTATTTTGCGAACGCATCTTTTCATCAAGGGATTCATATAATTTAGCCAAGGATAAGAGAGTAGTATTCATGGCACTCAATGTATTATTTAGTGCCGGAGCCTCAGGAAAGGAGAATCGGTTTTCCTTGTATGGCATCTGGCTATCGCGAATGAAGTAAGGATGATTATGGTCGGGTTCTGAATATCTGGTGCGCCTACGTGTAGGAGCTACAAAGGAAGTATTAGATATTGGAGATGGCGACTTATCAAATAACACCGGCGATTTATATAGATCAGGATTTTTAGACTCTGTTGGTGGAAGAGAGTTTGGCTTATAGGCCGGATCGTTACACCCGCTTGTTTGAGGCTGTGAGTTTTCAGTGAGTCAGATCAAATCACCGGTATTTGAACAAATGTAAAGAACATCATGGGACTTGAGTTCTTGAGGGCCAGACGCCAGGATGGAAGCCAATGTATCATTACCAAACTCCCCCACCGTTGTTAATTTGGCCGACTCCGAACGTAATATGCGCTGTGCTTCGACAGAGCATAAAGGCACCTGAGGGGGAACAATTAAAGATTGAACATTCAGATTAACCGCAGCGGGCATTGTTTGTGTAATACCAATTTCACCTGTTGAATAAGCCATAGAGATTGTGGCGTTGGCCACCTCAAATCTTAAGTGAGGTTGCTGCCCAATTGCGGGACCAGCAAAATGGTCCAGCACATCCTGCTTGGAGCAACTTGTAACTAAGTTTCTCTCAGGATTTTTTAAAGCCACATCTGCGGGTAGATAAACTTCAGCCACGGTTATGGAGACAGCTGTCGCCTCCCCCATGTTGGCACAATTAACACGAGGATCCGGGACCAGATTAGGCTCTGGGACAGAAAGAGTCGGCGGCTGAATGCCACGCTGGATGTTTAGCGTTTGCTTCCCTGGACCAACTCTTGTTGTATAAAATGATGGAATGTCCACATTAAGTGAGCTCGCTCGGAGTCTCCCTTTTTGTTCTTTAGCCCGTGTGCTTAAGAGGACCTTGTCTGGACGAGAGGGCAATGGATTGTAAATATTAACAAACGATTCCGGCATGCCAGATGTCAGTAAATTAGTCTGGCGTGCCATAAATATAATAATGGAAACTAAATTAAGTAAAAAAGAAAAGAAAAAGACAGAGACCTACAACAAATAAAATTAAATAAATGAAAAAAAAGAGAAACTTACAAAGCCACCCACACCCGCTTTCCCGCTAGACAGCGAGACAGCAATTCACTTTAGCAATTCACTTTGCTATTTGCACGCGCATTCGCGCATGCGCGAGTTTTTTAAGCAAAACTTGTGGGATAGGTGGGATCGGTGAGCTAGACAGGAAACAACAAGAAAGGAAAAAACCACAAAAGAAAAATATCACTAACAGTCCACCAATCAGGGCGTCAGAATGTAGCCCAAAGTCCAAAGTCCAGTGTTGCTCCTACCCAATGGGAGCAATCCGAGGGCACCAACAGGGCGGGGTCAGCGGAGTACAGCGGGACAGAGGATTCGTCCAGCGAAAACGTCGGGCAACCAGGCAAGCTCCAGCTCCAGCGAGACAGCAATTCACTTTAGCAATTCACTTTGCTATTCGCGCGCGCATTTGCGCATGCGCGAGCTTTTTAAGCAAAACTTGTGGGATAGTTGGGATCGGTGAGCCAATGGGAGCAATCCGACGGCACCAACAGGGCGGGGTCAGCACAGTACAGCGGTACAGAGGATTCGTCCGGCGAAAACGTCTGGCAACCTGACAAGCTCCAGCGAGACAGCAATTCACTTTAGCAATTCACTTTGCTATTCGCGCCAAATCCTTCTGCTTTATTTCCCACACCTTCACAAATGCATACATTGCATGTTTTTCCCTACAGTTCCTGCCATTTACCCTGTAAAGGTAGCAAAAAAGCATACGATTATTTCTTCTATCTCCTAACATCCAATAACACTGCCTTAAAAAGCCAAGTGTGCTCTGTGTGCTTACTATTGTAATCATTTCTAAAGCACGTTCAGCTAAAAGATTGTAAGTAAAATATACAGAATGCACATAGGCAAAGGAAAGTGCATCTACATGCTTTGCACAGTTATCAGAAAGCACTACTACTGCAAAAACAAAGAAATCCATGTCTACATTAACAACAGTGCTATTAACACACATATGTACTAACTTCTTTCTTTCACAATTGCAGTGAAGACCACTCTCCTGAAAAGCAGCAGCGTCTGAAGTATGTACCAGAATTCAGAAGAAACCTACTCTTTCCATCCAAAAAAGTAAGTGCAATACTGCCATAATTTACTAACTGTTACTCAAACACTGTAGAATTCTAGTATTGTAGAAAACACAATTGTATTAACCTTGCAACATTAGATTCAGTATTAGTGCTTCCCCTCAGCAGCTGCATACTTTGTATTGTCATCTGAGCACCAGTATAGTAACACACAAATATGAGACTTGCCTTCCCAACCTGAAGTAGCAGCCCATTGCGCAATCCATACATCCTTACCATCATACGCAGACATTCATGCACAAAGCACACATACACTGTACAACTTCCCAACCCACACTTTCTTTTTTCTCCAACAGACCCCAAAGAATTCCTACCAAAAAGCAACTCTGTAGAAAGCAATGCAGAAGTAGACAAAATCAAAATAAAAGTCTCCAAAATAAGCACCCACCTCTAGCAGAATGTGTACAAAAAGTTCAAACAAAACAGCTAATACAGTCATTAAGCAAAACAAAACCAGCTTCCAGTACAGAAACTTTGCCTCCTCTTTCAAAATGTAAAATGAAACAGAAAGTGATTAACAAGACTGCAGCTACCACTTGTGCTAACACTGCACCTATAAATCTTAATGTAGCCACAAGTAAGCATACCCCAAAAATTATTTTACAAAAAATGTTCCGCCCCATAGTCCTTCAGAACCTTATAAAAATAGGAGAGAAATCCGGCACAACCCTTAAAACCTATTGTAGAAAATTAATCCTAGAAGCTCTCATAGACAGTGCAATCCTTCTCAAAAGGAAATTATTTATTTTAGGTTTAAACAGACTGAAACCACTAACAAAACTAAGTACTACACTACAAAAAAGAATTCTCAATAAACGGAATATCAACAAAGATAGCTTCACAAACATCTGTGGAGGTGAATGGAGTCACACCACGAGCACAGAACCATATTTCAATGAAGAAGCATAGAAACAAAAGCAAATAAACCCAAATGCCATACATAGAAGTGGACGATGGTATGAACAATTTAATAATACCATTATGGAACAAGAAACGCTGCTCACAAAAATATCCCCAGAAAACTTAGTATCAACTCTCCATTCCACTGAACCAAAACGTACAGTCTATAAATTGCTGTGCACATCTTTCAAATCTTTACGCCAGTTCCTCAATCAGTATGTGAAAGGCAAAGACAAATTCAAAATCAAACTACTACTAAATATGAACTCCTGTCCAGTGCGCAAACACACAGGACTACAAGGACATTCATTAGCCTGCATTTCTGGACCTATTGATATCAACACACCATGCAACTATAAGAAATCTGGTTCATAAACTGTACTATGCCAAAAGTCCTGCTTTAGCACTAGCCAATTTAAATAACAATCTTCTACAGCCAAACAATCTTCTACAGCCAAACAATTACTCGAAAATGCAATAGCTTTACAACAGACTAGCAATAACTTTACAGATGGCAACCTTCTACTACACACATACAAAAAACAAAAAAGAAATGCTAAATTTTAAAAGTACATCTGCTGAAGTACCAAACCATGTGTCTGTGTGTTGCCGCAGGGCTTTTTTTAATAAAAATAGCACAAAAACTGTAGACATAATGTACAAAATAGAAGACAATGAAGATTTCAAGTGGTAACAATTAGCTCTCTATCTTATAGCAGAAAACAAATGCGAAATGACTGACCCCTTAATACTTTGCAGTTACTGCACTGCAAAACTTTACAACAACCAAACACCTTCACGTGCTATCACAAATAACTTGGAATTATTCCCACTACCAAAGCTCCTGCAACAATTTAACTTATATGAGAGCATCATAATTCAGACAGTGCACCCATTTCAAGCAATAATACTCCTTCCACCAAAAACAGCAAAATTACCTCCCTCTGAATTAGTGAAAGGCATTTGTGGCAAAGTAGTTTATTTGTCATTAGATCTCAAAGAAAATGTACACGCTCTGGGAATGCAACTTCCAATAGATCAATCTTTAATTATCTTAGTAAATGGCGTACCTACAAAAAACAAAAAAAATTGCCAACAACTCGTGGACTTACGTAAAGTTAGACAAGCCCTGCAATATCTAAAAGACAACAATAAATGCTACAAAGAAATTAATATTGAAGAAAACCTAAGGGAAACCACTAAAATAATTCAAGACTCATCAGAAACTGGTCAATTTCTACTTCTAGATCCTACTACAGAATCCAATATTTTAGACCATCATAGAGTTCACCCATTACACTCTAAAGACACCATAGATGATGCACTGGAAACATACAAAATGCGACAAGCCAAAGGATCTCCAATCAGAATATTTGAAAAAAGTATAGAAGCATGTGCCTTTCCTCTACTCTCTCCTACTGGAAAAGGAGGAAGGTATGATGATAGACCCACACAAATAACAGCATCAGAATACCGCTCTCAACAAATGTATTCTGAAGACCACCGATTCAGACAAAACGTGGAATACATATTCCACCTTCTCTTTGAAAATGATCTAGCAACTCTATGCTATGGAGTTGCACACACATTGAAATCATGTACCCATTTTCAAAATATGTCAGCTACACAATTACTTCAAAAAGTGCAAGAAAAAGATGAGGTTTGACAGTCAAGCATTACAAATCTTTTAGCAAACATGCGTTGTACAAAAGAATACTGGTTCCGAACATCACGGAGATGTACGCTGTATGATAAGAAACCTTGGCCCACCCACTTGGTTTGTGACATTAAGTTGTGCAAAATATGCATGGGAAGATTTACACAAATTCCTATGCATAGCAAACAAAAACAAAACAAACATAGATATAAAAACACCACAAGAACTCTGCTCTCTAGATCCTGCAAATGTATCAAGATATTTCCATCATCGCTTCATTGCTATGCTACACCTCATTTGTAATAAAACTGTTCCTCCCCTCAGTGAAGTGCAACACTTCTTTTGGAGAAAAGAATACCAAGCCAGAGGAACATCACACATCCACATGCTTTTGTGGATTAAAGATGGTCCTAAATTTGGTCAGGACAGTGATGCCACTGTTTTACAGTTCATCCAAAAATATGTCACTTGTGAAATCCCTTCACGAACAAGACATAGGGCCTCATTACGAGATTCGTGGTAAAAAACAGACTTTACCAGCATGGGGGCAATACCGCATCTGGGTAGCACTGACACCGCTAACAGCGGGCGATTGCAAGAATGTGTGCAAACGCGTAGCAGGATGCCGGTATCCTCTGTACTGGCATGCCGCAAATTACCCTAAAACCCCCGTTAGTGGCATCATGCAAAGCACTGACACCTCCTTCACCTTCGTCTACCCCTAAATAACGGGCACCGGCAATAACGGGTCCGTCAATACCAGAGCCGGAAGTAACGCCTCACACCAGAACGGGAAATGCTACGGCGGCCATCTTGAAAAACACAATCCATTGCAATCCTCGAGACACAGGACCTGGATCCACACACCTCCAGCTGCATCTTCAGCTACACATCCAGCACAATGCCAAAGGCCATTAAAAAGGAGCTTCCCTTCAGCGAAAGGAGCGCTTCTCTGAGGACGAGTTAAACATGCTGGCAGACACTCTGGCCCAGAATGCAGACGTCGTCTTTGCATCAGACCTCAAGCGAGCTGCCCAGCTAAAGAAAAAATAAATTTGGGAGGAAGTGGCCCAGAAGGTCAGTGCGGTCGGCACCACTTCTGCACCGTCAACGATGTCAAAAAAAGGTGGAATGACCTGTCACTCCGTGTGCGCAATATCCTATCTGAAAATCGGAGCCAGGGTCTGGCTACAGGTGGCGGGTCCAACTCCCCCATAAAGCTCACCCAATGGGAAGAAACATGTGCAAGCACCATTGGCATGGAGTTCATAGAGGGAGTGGGCGACATGGACCATGGTGTGCCGTCATCGGCAGATGGAGGTGAGTGTCCACACAAACTACTGGAATGCAAAGTATGATGATGGGCCACAAATGTGACAGTGACATGGGCCAATGCATGGGCCATCACACACACATGGACACATCCCTGCCTAGATGCAGTCCCCAGCAATGTCACATCTAAATGCATGCAGCATGCCAATGCCATACCTGAGACACACCCCACAAACAGCGAAACGCCATGTGTCACACTGCACGCAGTCCACAACACAAAGGCATGTCACACAGCATACACCACCTTACACATGTGTGAACGAGACGTATGCCTGAATAACTCCCCCATATAGCAAGCAACCTGTATGTCACAACTCCAAGACAGAAAATCATCAAATGTGTACAACTGCAGTAATACCAATGTGTGCATGATGCATGCACAACCATCACTGATGCCGTCCCTCTCTCGGTCCCCCACAGGCTCAGATTCCGACAGTGATGCACAGGACACAGCTGCACAGGCCTCGATTCCATCAAAGAAGGCCAGGGGCGGGGAAGACGGCAACAGGCCTTCAACATGTAAGGGCCCAGGCAAACAACAAAAGCCACCGAAGGCAAAGCCGACACAGGATGGCAAGTCACAGGGGCGGCAAAGAACAGCCGCACTACCAACAGTGGCTATACCGGTGGAATCCACTGAATCTGAGCCAGTGGCAAATGTGACCCTGTATGCTGCAAACAGCTCTGTAGGGGAGTCAGCTGCCACAGCATCCCCGAGTGGCGATGAAGGACAGTGTCAGATGGAGATATGTGTTCCTGAGGACGAAAACCTGTTAACGGAAGTTTTAGGCACACCCAGCCCCATGCAAACACCCCAGTATACCCCAATGAGCAGCCCCAACAACACCACGCTCGACCAGTCTGGAGGAGAGGCAATGCCAGAGGCCTGGAGCCCCACAGATGACCCACCTGCATAGGGCCCCTCATCAAATTTCCCATTCACCTCAACAGGGGTCCAGGACAGAGAGTGGCGCATGTCATAAATGGAGGGGCGGCAGCAGGAGCTGACAGAGCTTGTAAAACAGTACGTTTCAGATGGCGACGTGACAAGGCAGGAGGCCCGTGAGAACACTGAAGCCATGAAAGGGGCAATTGAGTCTATCACCATGCGCATCTGGAGTAGCTGGCAGCAGTGAGGCAGGTCCTGACCAGGATTGCTGATGCCTTGGAGGCTCAGCGGCCTGCCCCGACAGTGGAGCATTCAGGTACGGGGTCATCGGCCAGCTCCACCCAGACAAGCCCTCTGTGCAGGTCTTCGCGCACAAGCAGTGCTCTGTCATGCCTCCCCCGGAGGCCGACAGAGGACACAAGTAGCAGGGGCAGCCTGCATGTGCAAACTAATGTGTCCTCATGTTGCATACCATTGCACACCATGTGTGGGGGAGTTGTGAGGGGAGGAGGAGAGGGGATGGGGTGTGTGGGGTAGTTGTGGGGGGAGGGGGTGGAGAGTAGGTGGGAGTGGGGGAATTGTAGGGGGAGGTGGTGTGTGGGGGAGTTGTGCGAGGAGGGGGTGGTGGGAGGGGGTGTATGGGGTAAGTGTGGGGAGAGCGAGAGGGAGTGTGTGTGAGGTGGAGAGTTAAAGCACTTTGTTCATATTACCTGTTCAATACACCTGTTGTGTACCAAGAAATCACATGACTGGACATTGCTTATTGTGTATGTGTGCTTTATTGGTTTACAGTGAACAGTGCCCGTGTGCCCCCCCCCACACCCAGTGCCCAGAGTCCCACATCCATGGCACCCTCTGCACCCATGAGTCTTAGAAATATTGGCCTATCACAGACTGGTGCACAGCACGTCCCTCCTGTGCATCGCTACCTGACTGATGTGCAACCGCTTCTTCTTCATCATCTTCTTCCTCACCTGGTGGTTGCTGTTCAATGTCAGGGGGCAGAGGCACGTTCCATCGTATGCACATGTTGTGCAGCATAGGACATGCCATGATGATCTTGGCCACCTTCTCATGCCTGTACAGGTTTGCCCCACCCAACCTGCTGAGGGAGCAAAACCGTGCCTTCAAAAGGCCAAAGGTCTGCTCGATCACCACACGGGTATGGGCCCAATTGTAGTCCTCTTCATGCCTGTTCTGCGGGTTTCGGACAGGGGTGAGGAGCCACAGCTTCAAGCGATAGCCACCATCACCTGCATCAGAGCAGAATAAGGTATGTGTGAGTCAATTCCTACCATGACACCTGTACTCATGCATGCAGATATTTGTTGTTCACATGCACATATGCCTGGATGTATGCACACAAATGTGTGCTGTTTCATGGTCTACAGGTGTGGATTGTGTCGTCCAGATGATGCAAGGTGTCCACTTCCTTGCTGTTGTTCATGCACTGAGGATGTCTACCACTGTATTTGCTATCATCTATGTGATGTGGAGTGAATCATATGTATTTTCACTAGCAGCATTTGCACAAATCTCATCATAATTAGTCATTCATTACTTAATATTCCCATGGTGACATGCAGCGCTTCTGTGGTGGTGGGCCAGTGACAATCAAGGTATTCCCTTGGTGGGATAGATTTGTGCGCATTCATGGATGCATGTCCTGTGTTGTGTTTTGCTGCTGTCATGTACATTATGCATACTCACGGCATGTTGCTGCATTGTGTTATAGAGGGTACGGTTTGATGATGTGCATTTGAGGTGTTCAGGGATCAATCTCACCCGGGTGGTGTGTGCATCTTCCCCCTCCATTACACTGCCATGTGCCTGTCATGCAATTTACCGAGCAGCCAGGTACGTCATCCAGCATGTCGCTCCATGTAGCGTGGTATCATGGAGTTCCGCAGGACCATTGAATCATGGGTTGATCCGGGATATCGGGTTGCTGGAGTCACATACCATCTGAACATTGACAGAGTGGTATAGTTTATGATTGCGGTACACCACCTCCATGGCATGTGGGACCACCAATTCCACATGGGTGCAGTCAAGGGCACCCATACAATTTGGCATGTATGCCAGTGCATGGAAGCCAACTTTAGTGTCAAAAATCTCCTGGGCAATCCGTGGTAGGGATATGTAGTTGCATGAGTACTTCAGGAGGGCATCCAGCACTTGGTTCAGCATGCGTGAAAAAAAGGTTGTGATATGCCATGCATGTGCCCCACTGTGTGCTGGTAGGTGCCTGTGGCCAGGATGTGGAGCACAGCCACTACCTTCAGTAGAGGGGGGATGGCGGTGCAGATTTCAATCAGGCTGACAATGTCATTGTGTATCATGTCCACAATGGTGGTGATGGTGTCCCGGTCCAGGTGGTACAGGGTGTGGATCTGCTCTGGGGTTAGGTTGAATGGACTGGCTCTGATGCGAGGGATTGGAGACTGCCTGCGTGGTATCACTGGCTGCATTGGTGGGACTTGCTGAGCCTGTCTCACCCTCATTCTCCTCCTGCGTCTCCTCTGTAGTGCATGTTGGAGTTGTTGCTCATGGCGTAGCAATGCAAGCATGTCCTCCAGCCCCAATATCGCAATTGCAAGTGGGATCATTTTGGTGTGGGAAGGGGTGTGGAGTGTGGGTGTGCTCCTTTTGTGCTGGCCTAGACGCCATTGCTTCCACTTGTGCTAATTGTGCGCACCTGTGGCAGTTGGGAACACAGCAGATTGCTATTTGTGGGTGATCCGCATTGCCGATGAAGCCGACATTGTGGTATCCTTATTACCGCCTTCGGGATGCTGTTAAATGCATGTCCATGTGACTTGTGATGTCCTCCTGTTAGCGGCATCCCGGTATTGCCAGCCCGAAAGTCTGCATGCCCGCACACGGTGGTGCACAGTCTCTGCGGTGGCGCTGATACCATGTTGTCAACTCAAAATAGGCCGGAGTGGTATGCAGTGCCGGTATTCCCTTACCGGCATTGTTTTTCCATTACCGCGAATCTCGCAATGAGGCCCATAGTGACATTCATGCGCACATTTTACAATTTCAAAGACGCAAATGTGGGAAGTATTGTCGTCGCAAATATAAAAACAAAGGGAAATACTACACCAAATGCTGCTTTGGTTTCCCTAGACCAGTTTCAACAACAGGTCAAGTAAACAACTTCATGTCTTCAGTTAGACATAATGTCAAAGGTAAATCACCTAAGAACACATATTTCATAAAATGAACAGAAGAATCAAAATACATCAATGATTACAATGCAATCATTGCCCTCCTATGCAATGCAAATGTAGATGTGCAGTACATTGCAGACAATTGCACTGCAGTTGCACGATATGTCACAGCCTACTTAACCAAAGCAGAAAAAGCAGACCTTCAAGACCTCTGGGATGACATATCATCTGACAAAACACTATCACAGAAATTGTTCATTTTAGGCATAAAAATGCTCTCCCATAGGGAATGTGGCTGCTATGAAGCTGCGGACAGTTTAACAGGTACTGCCTTGTATGGAAAATCTGAAAACATAGTATTGCTAACTCTAGGTCCAGCTAAATCTAGAAAAAGAGATCTCAAATCATATGAAGACATAGAAACAATAGCCAAAAATGATCCCAACAGCCAAGACATTTTGAAAAACAATTTATTAGACACATACTACCCACACAGGAGTACTACTTTGGAAACCTTGTGTCTATACCACGTAGCACAAAACTTCACATACAAAAATAATATTAAACCAGATGAAAAGAAAGGTAGATACTGAGTGGAAAAGTGTGAAGGCAACTTAGTGATACTTACCAAATGAAGCTTAATTAATCATATCAAATTGTCATTAAAAACTCCTCAACATAAAGACTGTTGTCAGTTATGCCAGCAATTTGCATAATTTTCCGCACCTCTAGTTTCCATTGAAGAATATAAACATCATCAGAGTTTTGTATATAATGGGCCAGTTGTACAACAAGACCATTTCTGTTTTTCACTAAAACACATTTCCTGTAAAGCATACACAATTTCCATTTATAATTTGCATGTAAAGATATTAGCCCTAGCTCGTGCCTTATTAGAGCAACAGGAGCGGATGCGGGTAAACATAACAGAGTTTTCCAGTAAAGCCCCTCCTTTTTATCCCAAAAACACTTATTTACAATTAGTTTAGTTTCTGCACCATATAACACAATTGGCATGGCTTTTTGTTTGTAAAAGACTAGAAGAGGAGCAATGGAGAATTTGCAATATTTACCCCTTGATGATTTTTGCTTGGGATATCAGATTGTTCCATTTTCGTTGTAAGCTGGAATAATGAGGGGAATCAGACAAATGATTGCTAATGTTTAAACCCAAATAAACATATTCACTTACAGTTTCAACTGTCTCTTCATACAATTGCCATTCAATTTTTTTAGTTCTTTGCTTACAACTGCCAAATTGGATCACTTGAGTTTTCTTGGTGTTAATAGTCATATTGTTATGTATTGTGTATTTTTCCACAGCACAAAGCATATTTTTAAGACCCATTGGCGTTCTAGATAACAGCAAAAGGTCATCGGCATAAAACAGCCATTTGACTTCACACGAACCCAACCTCGGGGAGTCAGTTGTGATATCATAAAGGTCTTTGCCAATGTTAAGGATGAAGAAATTAAAAATGGCTAATGCAAGAATGCATCCTTGCTTAAGGCCTCTGAAACTAGATATCGAGTCAGATAGACTCCCATCGTTGGATAATCTAATTTGCAGTGTGGTTTGAGAATGTAGATCGATGATCCACTTGAGAAGGTTCCAGGGGCAGTTGTTTTTCATTAGCTTCATGAAAAGAAGTTCCCTGGAAACCACATCAAAAGCGGTTCTAAAGTCTACAAAAGCCACATATAAAGGAGATTTTAGTTTGGCATACTTAGCGATGATTGTGTTTACACATAGCAGATTAATCCCTGTGCCTAGACCCTTCACGAAACCTGTTTGCCATGGATCTCTTAATCCTTTTTTATCAAGCCACACATTAAATTCGCGAAGTACCAAGCGTGCAAAAATGTTCCCCGGGCAGTGGAGAATGGCTATAGGCCTATTGAGGCCAGGTCTAATCTATTACCTTTTTTGTATAACGGTATAAGAATGGATTTTCTCCATGAAGGAGGCACGATTGCAGTTCTCATTACTTCTTTAAATATTTGTGTAAGTACCTTGACCATATTTTGGGATTCTCCTTGAGCATCTTGTTACTAAGTCCATCAGGACCCGCAGCTCTCAAACTGCTAAGTTTTGTTATGAGCATTACTATGTCATCCCGGTCAAACGTAAATGAATGATTCCAATTTTTACTTATTCTTCGAAAGGAAGATTGACTATCTCTTGAGGAGGTTTGATATGTTTGGCTGAAATATGTACACCACTTTTCAGCTGAGATGGAGTTTACCTGTATGGAATTTTGGTCTTTGTATGTAGCTTCATTTAATACTCTCCATATATCCGCTGTTGATTTGGAAGCAATTTTTCTTAACATTAGTTCACTGTCTCTCTGCAGGAGCAGTGCTTTCTTTCCTTTTTGCCAGTTCTTATATTTCATACGAAGTTGCTTCGTTCTTAACATTTTTTCATCGTTGGTTAGTTGCTTTAACATGCAAATTTGATGACGTAGCTCTGATTTTTTGTCTTTCACCTCTTTGTCAAATGTGTGAGTATATTTATGGCTTTGGCCTTGGAGAGACTTTTTAATTGAGGCATATTGAAGCATTGAGGAAACATAGTCCCTTCCTGAATTAAAAGGCAGATGTTTATCAAAACGTGTTAAGGAATCATCAAACCATTTCAATCGGTTCCTTGCACAATTGGCAATTATGTTGCCTTTGTACGTTCCCCCATGCTTTCCCGGTGGTTCAATCTCCAACTCCCACTTTAAACAGAGTTGGTGATGGTCACTTTTAGTATTAGGTCTTATAATCAGGGACTGGACCATGTTCATCATTGCTTTATTTACAAAGATATAGTCAATAGTAGCCTCAAATAGCCCATTATGCCAAGTACTGGCAAAGGGAACATCACCCTCTACTGCACCATTAGTCATTACCAGTTGCATGTTTCCCATGCATTGATTCCATCTGATTTCATCATGCATTAATTTATCCTTTTTTTGGGACAACAGATGCAAGTTGATATCGCCCATTATTAGCACAAAGTTGAAATTTTTTTCAAGTGCAATTCGCAAATAAATTCTTTCCGAATGGTCAAAGAAACACTCTGATGACAAGTGGGCTTTCCCCCAATAGATGTTGACTAACAAAAAAATATAAGTTTTACTTGAGAGTGTAATAAATTGAATAAATGGCGTACCAGAATCTAATATTTAGATTTCTTTGTAGCAACAAGTAAGCCAGCCATGGGTCTACCTCTTGGTAGCACAATAGCAGGTTCTAACACTATATCGTATCCATTCCAGATAGGTGAATCAACCAACCAGGTTTCTTGTAATACAACAATATCAAATTCACTGAGATTTGAGCAAGTAGTGTTAACAAAATATTTAAAAAGCCAGAGTGTTCGAGCATACAAGGTTAGTTTGTTCTTTGGAAATGGATTGTTATGCGCGGTCAAGTTTTTCATTTTCATGAATGATTTGACTTCTATTACTTGATCCGTAGATATGTGGAACCCATTTCCTTGAGTCCATTCTTTCACCTCCTGTTTCCTAACACTCTTCTCTATAGATGTTAAAACCCATTTGAAAGAATGCATTTCTAGCCTTCCATACTAAATCGGCCAAAACTATTGAACGGAGGGTAATCCTTGACTTTGACAGGTTATTATCATTCAAAAATTCCACTCTGTCAATGTCAGAGGATATAATATTCCTCAAGGTAGATATTTCTTTACAAATGTTGAGAATACAAGAACGGTTAAGGTCATATTGGTCGTAGGGATGTTCTCTACATTCTAAGACAAAACCAAGATGCCTATTCCGACCCATTACTCTTGGTTTAGAGGATGGTAAATGAGCATGATTTAAACTTTCTTGCCACCGTCCTCCTTGAGATGTTCTCTCTACCTTTGCCAAATCTCTTTCATTATTATGAGGGATGGACATAGAGGCAGGCTTGGATTTTCATGGCATTGAATTTGTCTGCTCGATAACCTATTTACAAAGTTCCAGTTGTCTTTCTGTAATATACTGTTCAATGGTCTTGTTTATTTCTTCACGCATCTGTGTATCAATCCGCCCATGGCCGTTTTCCTCTGGTTGTACAACCGAGGACAAGATTGCACGAGATGGTTTGGGTTAGGTGGTTTCATTGGCCCTCATTACGACCCTGGCGGAATTCGGAAAACGATGGCGGAAATGCAATACCGCCATCGAATAGCGCTCGGTGCGACTATGACCCGTCACCGCAAAGTACGAAGCCATTAGCGACACCGTAGTGAACGCCAACGCTAACTGCACCAAGCACGCGCACGCGCGCCATGCCAAACCGCAAACACCACCATGGCGCAAGGGTACGCCAATTCCGACCCTAGCGGACATGTACCTAACGCCATCAAGCATGGCGGAATGTACCATTCCGCCATGGTGAGAAGTACGGCATCGCGAATCAACCGTAAACGGCCCCACTGAGTGCCTGTACACCGCTCCCTGCCCACAAAGTACAACTCCCCGTAGGTGCAATGAAGTCACAATGCAACCATTGAAATGTACAAGTCACCCATGCATGCCAACGAACAAAAGAAACACAACAGGGGCCAATGGGAGCTGCAGGGCACAGATGGCACGAATACAGAAGCCATCCCAATGGACATGACCACAGTCCCCCACCAAGAAACGCACGCAAACACAGGCACCTGTGACCAGCAATATTCCAAGAATCACATCATTCCACCAGTCCACCTGGCTGACCGGCATCTGTTACACAAAACCCAATCCCCCGCCCCTGAGCATGACAACATTCAAACTGTCATATTGGCAGCCCCCATCCCTGACCTCACGGGCTTCGTAGGCAAACGCGCCCAGTACAGTACCACGCAACTAAACTCCGAAGCTGGAACCCAATGCAGATCTCCTCACAATACATCGCCCCCCAAATAGGCATATGCCACATCACTTGCAGAGAAGAACGCTACACGGGCCAAATCAGAATAGAAATTTAATGCACATCAAAATCACCAAGCCCATACAGCCATCAGGCCATGAACTCCAAAACACATTTCACCATTGTGGGCTGCATCCGCAAGAAATGACCAGCCACTACTTGTGTGACGCCCTGTTCCCTCATGGTACACAGAGCCACATTCACGTACGAAAAGGCAACATGGAAGCGCACAGAACCGCAGGGCCGTCCCAATGGGGAGGCACTAGTCCAGCTGAAAGGCCGAAATGTTGCTCCGAGCCACCAGTACTGCGTAAGGGCATGTGGCCCATTGGCGATCGTCCCATAAGATCGTAATGCTGCTCCACTGATTAACACGAAGCAGCAGGTGTCGGGAGTAAAACCCATCTGCAGGAGTGGCATACAGATGGCAGTGGCAAAAGGGGAGGAGATACCTGTCAACCAAAAGAAAAGAAAAAGAACAGAATGGCCATCCGAACTACATTCGAACAACTCACTTCAATGATCACACTAAATCCACAGCCATATGCATGCTAGCCCACTCCAAAGGATCATCACCACCCCAAAACCACTTGCGACTCATAACCATCTATATCGAGGTGCAAACACCATCACAAACGAGTGTACCTGTGCATGCGTCTGTCAAAACAGAATCCATCAGATGGGAATGTTAACGTGCATGGACACAAGTGTCTGAGGGCGCGTCGAGACAGGGAGGGCTCAACAAGGCCAGATAGACGATGGTCCCACTATGGCAGCCCTGCATCACATAGCGTAGGGGAGGCGGATAGATCCCAAGAAGCCCTGTACATGGCAAACTCTGTATCAAATCACCTGCCCATGCATCCATTCATCATTCCCTCATCCCGGGATTAAAACGCCTGAATATTTACTCACATAACATTAGAAATATCCATTGAGTCTGTGCGTTATGCAGCCTGCAAAATCCACAGTGCCCCAGCCCGGAATTCCAGTGTAGTGAAGTAACATGTATTTGGGAACGTCCGGCCTCATCGCCCACGTCGCCATTGCGCATCCCAAACCATTCATATCAATCATTGCATCCTCGCCATGGCCCCTGTCTCAAGGACATTGAACAATAGTACGTTATATTTGCAGTCAGACCTGTGGGCATTTCCTCGCCGCTAGCTGAAAACCGAAAGCGCCGCCCTTCGAATTCCTCATTTGCAACATCACGTCGAAGAGGCATCTGTGGCCGTTTGAAATCACTAATTATTCCATGGAGTGCGGCTGTGTGTGAAAATGGCAACTGCCTTCACCCACAAATGGGACGCCCCGCCCGTCGTTGCAACTCGGTACAGTGATGCATGAGGGCCCACCGTTACTCGAGTACTACGTTCCACTGACCCTTCACAAGTCTGTTCGCGACTGCACAGATAGTATGTGAAACAATGGGACCACAGCAGAATGAACATATCAACCAATGTTACACGGCCATCGGGTACAAATACATGATTGCAATAGCAAGATGCCATTCCCCGAATTGCAGCGTTGTGCGTGGGACGTGCTCGGCCAAAGGGGAGAGCAGTTTGCACAGGTGGAATGAATCACCACAGGTGGAGGCCATACAGCCTGAAAACACATAAATTGCACAGCCAGTCTCCTCCCACAACCACACCGAAATGCTACCGGCAGGACTCGCGATGTTGGCCCTGGGGGACATGATAGCACTGCAAGTACTCCAACTCCAAGAAGAAGACGAACACCAACTACAACCGGCCGCAGGAGGAGGAGGAGGCCAAGGCAGGGCCAGCAAGGGCCGCCAGCACAGCCACTACCACCACGCAGGCAGCCCGCAATCCCACGCCTCCGAGCACATCCGTTCAACCTCACTGATGAGCAGATCCACACCCTCTACCGTCTGGACCGGGACACCATAGCCGCCATTGTGGACATGACACAGGCTGACCTTGTCAGCATGATAGATAGCCCAACCGCCATCCCACCCCTACTGAAGGTGGTGTCTGTACTCCACTTCCTGGCCACAGGCACCTACCAGCACACAGTCGGACAGTTGCATGGCATTTCTCAGCCACTGTTCTCACGGACACTATTGCAAGTGCTCGATGCCCTCCTGCAGCACGCAGACGACTACATCTCCCTACCACGCTCGGAGCAGGAAATTACCAACACAAAAGTGGGATTCCATGCACTTGCCGGCATACCGGGTTGCATTGGTGCCATCGACTGCACCCATGTGGAATTGGTCGTCCCACATGCCATGGAGGCCCAGTACCGCAACCGAAAACAATTTCATTCTCTGAATGTACAAATGGTGTGTGACTCCAACAGGATCATTACACATTGTTGTGCCCGATTCCCTGGATCAACCCATGATTCTATGGTCTTGAGGAACTCTACAATACCACGCTACATGGAGCGACACGCAGGGAACAGATCCTGGCTACTCGGTGAGTCTCATTACATGCATGATAATGTGGGGTATGTGATTCGGCAATGACCTGGCAGGAAGGGGGGGGGGTGTGCGTACGTAGCAATGGCATTCCACATCATACGTTTCTCGTCCACATACAGGTGATGCTGGATATCCACTGAAGAGATGGCTCCTCACACCAGTCCGGAACCCACGGGACCAGCATGAGGAGGACTACAACCATGCCCACTCACGTACCCGTGTAGTCATTGAACAGGCATTCGGCCTACTGAAGGGTCGTTTCCGCTGCCTCAGCAGGTCTGGCGGGGCACTCCTGTACCGCCATGAGAAGGTTGCAAAGATGGTGATGGCATGTGTCATGCTCCACAACATGTGCGTACGTAGAAATGTGCCCATGCCCCCTGACGCAGAACTGCAAGCACCTGATGATGGTCATGATGAGGGTGGGGATGTGGCAGCACCTCATGGAGTCTGCGAGGCACCGGAGGGCCGTGACATTCGTCAGCATCTCATTGATGTATGCTTCTAGCACTCACGCCTGGTGGCTGATACATGGACACGGGACTCGTGGCACTGTGTGTGTCTGGGACATGCACAATATGGACTGTACGCCTATGATGGCCTAGTACACAAAGATCAATGTCCACACATCTCATTGGTTGATCGTGCACTGTTTATGGCATATGTGATATTATGTTGTACACCCTATCGACCCGCCACCCAAGTGAGCCCAACACACCCCCTCCACCCTCCTACCTCCCCCCCGAACACCAGTGTCCAAAGATGCTCATTGTCAGTGGGCAGTCGCTATTGCAAGCCCCCTCTGCGGGTATCAGGGGCACCCCTGCCTGTGGAGCGCAGGTTCCTCCCAGATCTACGTTGGGGGCTGCCCTGGACGGAACTTGCAACGGATGATGTCTCTGCCTGCTCACGTCCATGCATGTCCCTAAGGGTTTGCGAGAGCTCAGTGAGCACACGGCGCACTGCGGCAAGTTCGGCACATACGTCCTTGGACGTCGCATGCAGTTCCCCCCTCAGGCTCTCGGTGCATCTCTCCATTTGGACTCCCAGGCTCTCGGTGCTACTCTCCATTTGTGCCCTTAGTGTCTCTGTACCTCTCTCCATTTCTGCCCTAAGTGTCTCAGTTGATGTTTCTATGTCTGCCTTAGTGCCCCCACATTCATCGGCATGGTCCTTGAGGAGCGTGGCCAGTTGCTGCTGTTGCACGATTAACTGGTCGAGGGACTGTTGCCTCTGCTGGGCCATGGCCATTTGCGGGGGTGTCACAGAGGGGCTGTTGTCCTCATGTTGCCTTGCCACAGGGCTTGTGGGGGATGGCCAGTCGTCGTCTTGTGGGTGCCCCTGCGTGGTATCCTCATGTTGTACGGGATGGGACAGACAGGGGGATTGGGACAGGTCATGGATGGATCTGACTTCGACATCCCCGTCTTCTGTGTCGGAGCATGCTGCCATCAATGGGGTGTCACCTATGGTGCTGCTGCCACCAGAGGCAGTGCCTTCTGTGGCATCCGTTGGGGGGACCTGTGGTGGTGGTGTTGTGGGCATGCTGGCTGCTGGGGTGCCTGTTGATGTTCCCTCCTCTGTGCTGCCACCTGATTTGTGCTGCTGCCGTGTCTTGATGCGTGCAGCTGAGGTGGAGGGTCTTTGGCCGTTGGTCTTGGCCCTCTTTGCAGGTGTGCTGGTAGGGGTGTCCTGAAGCTCGTCGTTTGGATCGGACCCTGTGGTGGAGTAAAGGAGGGCGAGGGTTATTGATGGGTCTGTGGGAATTGGAATGGCATTGTATCACATGCATTGGGGTGGTACCTGAGGGTGATTTGGGTCGGGGCCTTGGAGGTGCTTTCATTTGTGTGTGGAGTGAGGGTGCAGTTGTTTGGCAGCCTGCAGTTAGGGTGTGCCTGCTGCACGTGTAGTGCGTGTTTTAGGGGTTTTTAATTATTTATGTATTTATTGTGGGTTTTAACGTGCGCTATCAGGCCGATGTGTGTGGACGTTCTCCTGGACATGTGTTTCTGTTGCACTATGTGGACGCATGGTACTTCACATGGATGGACTTTGTGGATTTGGCATTGTTTTATTTGGCCCACCTACCTGAATCTTCGGATGTCTGCACTCCTTTCTCCATCCCTCCGACTCCCTCTATGCTCTCCATTCCGATGGTGGAGGCACAGATTTCTTCCCAGGGGGTCAACTTGATGGGTGATTCAGGACCTCCCCCGGTGGCTGTGGCAATGTTGCGGTTGGCAGAGAGTATGCTGCGGACGCGTATCCGCAGGTCGTCCCATCGCTTACGGCATTGCTGTGGGGTGCGGGGTGCGGTCTCCACCGCACTTACCCGCTGTGCCACCAGAGCCCATATGGCCTTCTTGTTTGCAAGTGCCGTCCTGGTCATTTGCGTGCAGAAGACGACGGCAGCATTCTCCTGGAGGGTCTCTGTTAGCACGGTGAGTTCCTCACGGGAGAAGTGGACCTGCCGCTTGCGGTCGCACGCTTTCTTCACTACTTTTCCCATTTTTCTTGGTTTCGCTAGGGTGGATGACGGGTTGGGGTGTGTTTCAGGGTAGTGATTTTAGTGGTTGTGTGGTTTTAGTGGTTTTATAGGTGTACGGCGGGATGTTTCCCGTTCCGGGCCCATGTTTTAACTTCCGTTTCCGTATATTTCCGGTCACCGTACTTTCCGGTAGGCGCACACTGCGGTGTCCGCTGTGATGGGTGGCGGTATTGCACCTAGGGCGCCGTACGGCGGCGGTGTGGGCCGTTTTGGGGTCATTTACGCCATCGCGGACTTTGCACTTCCGCCATGCCGTGGTGCTCGTGCCCGATGGGTCGGAATGGGCCGCACTTTGCTCCTTCGTGCAATGGCGGAAACGCTATTTACGCTGTGGCGGTCCGGTCAGTCACTTTCCGCCAGGGTCGTAATGAGGGCCATTGGCTTTAGGCTCCCCACTTATGGTCGCCATGTTATTCACGGATTTATGACCTGCTCCAAATAAAAATATTCCCTTATTCACCACTTTCGCCTCCTCACTTGCAGCCACTAAATCAACTAAGGGTTTGTAATGTAACTGGGATGAGGGTTTCTCCTTGTTTACCACTATGGGCTGCTTTGGTCAATCTATGCAGCCATCATGATTCACTTTTTCCAAGGCCTCATCATGTTTGTGATTAGTTATTTTTAAAAATCGTCCTGGCTTTGCTCTTGATTTGTTAACTTTCTTCTTTGTGGTGAGATTGTGTTATTTGTTATTAAGAGAAGCATCTGGCAGTTTTCTTATTAAGATGTTAGTTAGCTCTGGTTGGCTTCCTTCACTATTGAAGTCATCTTCAGATATCACAACAATTGGGCCAGACACTTTGTTCTTCAAACCCTCATTATTAGAGTCAATCTGTAGTTCCGAATCCAACTCTAGACTCCCATTTATTGCAGGATTGCATTTGCCAAAAACAAAGTGATTGGACTGCACTTGACTTTGGATGCCAGTAGTGGTCAGGTAATCGGTTTGCGACTTTGAATCTTTTATGCTACAGTGCCTAAATATCTCAAATTGTGGTTCACAGGTTCTGGGATTGGTCACAACCTCTCTTTCCGTAATTTTATCTGTTAGGTTGGTTAACAGTATTGTTTGATGATTAATTTTCGCATCCATGGCGTTGTATAGTTTCGCCAAGGATAGTATAGCCAAGTTAATTGCCAAAAGGGTTAAACTCATTTCACCCTGAGCAGTACTTTCCTCCAAGTGAGTGTTATTACGTCTCGAAGCAGTATGTCCTTCCCAGGATTTCTTTACTTGTCTTGGAGTGGGTAATACAAAGGATGAAGGGCTTATAGGGAGGTCTTTTTCAGAACCTAGTGAGGAATCATGAACAATCCGAGAACTCTTGTTTGCCAAAATCTTAGAATCACATGCTCCATCAGACACCTCCATTGATAAATAATTACTTAAATTTTGCAGCCTAATTGGTGATAAGTCATCAACCTGCATGAGATCACCTGTGATAGAGTGCACAAAAACCACTTCATCATTAGAGGACATACCAGATTGGGTGATAAAGTTGAGAGCATCCTCATCTAGTTGACCAGTTATGTGTGTGTTGTAAAAGGCCTCTCTTAGTCTGTGTTGAGCCTCTACGGTGCAGACTTCAGGGGACTTTTCAACAATAGTACTAAGTCTATTGCCTAGGTTTTGAATGTCATTCTCACAGTGTCTACTTTCATTTTCCATGGTGATGTCTGAAATTATGCCTGCACCTTTTATGCACTCAATAGTTGGGGCATTATTTTTAATAGCATCGACTTCAAAATCCAAACGAGTATTTAGATTATAAAGGTTAACAAGTTTGTTAGGCATCACTTTGTTTGCGAGCATTTCACTTCTGCTAGTATCAGTGGGAGCCCCCAAATTGCAATATTTACGAATATCACCTCTTCCGTTAATTAGAGGACTTTTAGCTTTGTTTGCCATTTTCTTGTTAACTGTATAGGTTTCATATTGTTTTTTCTGCTGCCTTGATGGAGTAACTGTGGCACCAACCACAGGAGTGTGAATTACTCTTGATCCATCTTTAACTAATGTTAAATTTAATGCTGGCATTCCTGTCTTCAATGTAAATGGCATGGTTTAACTCACTAGAAAATATGATTGATAATTAATTTAAGAATTTACAAATCATGAGAAAAAACTCCTCAATTGAGGTATATTTCCCAATGCACAACAAAGGGAAATTTTGTCCATATAAAATGAGTGAATAACGAGCAATATACTTAAAATTCATATAAAGGTTACTGTTTGTTGGGATTCACTACGCATCTATAATAAATCATAATTGCTTCAATTCGCCTGATGGCTTGAGAGACTGGCTTAAACCATCTTTCCTTCCCAATAACAGTTTAGTACAACAATGAACCGAGCATGTGCTTCTACAAGTACTGAACCAGATGTTGGCCTGTTTACCTCCGGACACCAGTGCCACGCAGAGCCAAACAGAGCCAAACAGCAGCAAAACAGCTCTTCACATGTAAAATGCAGTGCCCTTTACTCCGCAGTCGGGCTTAATGCTGAAAGGGCGACAGGGGCGGGTTTTTCAAGCTGATGGTGTCACGTGATAGCTCACGTGACCGCCGCAAAGCCCCTCCTCCTCCAGGACGTACAAGCGAGCCGGCAAGAGTCCAGGATGACTCGCAGTGCCGATGACAAGGAAATCAAAAGGAAGCTTTTCCACAAGTTCCTTTTAGCAGCAACAAACACGCCGCTCGAGCGACAGGGGCGGGTTTTTCAAGCCTGATGGTGTCACGTGATAGCTCACGTGACCGCCGCAAAGCCCCTCCTCCTCCAGGAAGTACAAGCGAGCCGGCAAGAGTCCAGGATGACTAGCAGTGCCGATGACAAGGAAATCAAAAGGAAGCGTTTCCACAAGTTCCTTTTAGCAGCAACAAACACCAAAGCAAATGAAAGCACTATAACATATGTAAACTTTACACAGTACAAAACAATGTTGCACAATGAACAGCAACACAAGGAAGAACTCCAGGCCCAACTAGATGTGGACACTCCTGACAGTAGTCAAACTTCTGTAACAAGATGCCAAGAACCACTTGGACAGCCACTAATAGCAAATGAGGCAGAATTAGCCATACAGAAGTAGAAAACACAATGTGTCAGTATGAGAAATCTACAGAAGACTTTGCTGTACTAAAATCACAACTAGACAATGAGCAGTGTAGCATTTTCCAGGAAGTTACAAAACAAATTGAACATGGTGTGCAACATGAAAGTAAAATTGGTACCTGCCAAGACTATAAACCTATACTGCTATACGTGAGTGGTCAAGCTGGTTCGGGCAAAACATTCTTAATCAAAATCATCAGCAAGTTCCTCCAACAATTGACAAACAACAAACTGTCAGCTGTTGTAACTGCCCCCAAAGGTTTAACTGCCTACAACATAGGCGGTGTCACTTTACACTGATTGCTACTCCTTCCAGTAGAAAACCAAAATAAATTAGACTATTACAAACTTTCTCCAGAAGCTGCAATGGAACTACACAGAGTTTTCAAACAAATGAAAATGCTGCTAATAGATGAGGTAAGCATGGTTCCAATCTAATGTTAGTCTTCATTCACCTAAGATTACAAGAGGTACTGAAAACAGACTATGAAGAACTCTTTGGAGGAAAACACATTATAGTTTTCAGAGATCTTCTTCAATTAACACCAGTTAAAGATGAACCTATTTTTAAAACCTTAGGGCACAAACTATGCCGTAAAACCCTTGGCAGCATAGGAAATGTCAACCTTTGGCAACATTTCCAATACAGAGAATTATCTGAAAATATGTGTCAGTCTGCAGACCTCACATATGCCAACATTTTAAAAAGTATTAGAGTCGGTGTACTATCTCAAGAAGCACATTCAATATTAAAAACCAGGCACATCTGTGCACTTTACAGCCATAACTCATGTGCTACTGATGTCATGGAACAATTAGCAAACAAAAATGTCAATTGTATGTCCTTGATGCCAACTCTTGCAAGCTGTTCAAAATCTAATGAAACCATGTTAAAAAAAGAAATGCAACCAATAGTTCAAATTTGCGCCACAGCCAAACTGGACGTACATGATATGACACTACCCATGTGTCAAGAAGCCACAACAAGGCTAAACACCTTGGAAAACTCTATCTCTAACACAGCTGGTTTGGAGAAAATATTAAAATTATCTTTAAACTGTAGAGTAATGCTTAAACATAACCTTGACATGGACCAAGGACTAGTCAATGTAGCACTTGGTACAGTTGTTGGCTTTCAAACATGCCCACTTGACAACAACATTCAGTTTGTCAATATTCTCTTTGATAAACTATCTGAAGTTAAAAGGGTAGGATGCTCAACAGCACGCTTCCTTCTTTTCAAAGACATGTAAGCACGCAGAGAACAATTTTCTCTAACTCTTGCATACGTAGTCACCATTCACAAATCAGAAGGTCTTACCCTAGATAAAGCATTGATAGATATTGGTAGCACAGTCCTTAAAGAAGGCATGAGCTATGTAGCACTATCACGCGTATGTACAATTGACATACTATTTCTAATCAACTTGGATGCAAGTAAAGTAAATGCTGATATTCCTTGCATTCTAGAATACAATAGACTGCATTCACTCTACACCCCATCAAAAAACCTATCCTGTTCCGCAAAAAGCAAAATGTTGTAAAAAGAAAACTACTTCAGACTCAAACTATGCAGGATCTCACAGCAATTCCTCCAAATAAAGTAAAAGAAGCTAATACTTCATCAAGGATCACAACCAAAGAAAAATATACTGCTCAAACTACCTCTTCAAAGAAGCAACGCACACTACAAACAAATGACTTGGACACAGAACTGTCAGGTCCATTCAAATTTTCAAATACAACTGTTGGAAATTACTATGCAAATGTAGCAATCAATATTCTATTCCAATTGCCACCAATTATTGACAACATTTATTTACACGAAACAGACCAATTGTGTTTGCAAATGTTAGTCCTTCACAGAAATTCAACCAACAATCCTGACAACACTTACAGTGTTTCTGGAATAAGACAGGAATTTGACTACTGTGTTAGAATGGTCATATTCACTATAAACACACAAGAAAATCCACAAAAATGTCTTATGTACTTACTACAAGTACGAGAAAACAAAAACATACCTATGAATAAAATCCATACCACTAAAATGAAACAAGAAATAAACAGTTAGAATACACCAACAGGTATCTAACTGCCCCAAACATCTGCAACAAGCCAACAGATAGATGAATACCATGAAACAATAAATACACAGTTAGAATACGCCAACAGGTATCTAACTGCCCCAAAAATCTGCAACAACCTAACAGATAGATGAATACCACTAAAATGGAAAAAGAAATAAACAAATAGAATACACCAACTTCTATCTAATTGCAACAATACTACCACCACTTCTAAATCAAAAACCGTACACCTATTCAATTCCTCCTACTGAAATCAATGAAAGAAATATATTGTACTAAAACATAGAAAGTTTTTTTTTAATCCAGCATGGATTTTTTCCCCACAGACCCAATGATTTAATAAACAAACACAGGAACTGAGCAAATTGCACAGTACATTGGTTTGAACTATAGTACTTCTAAAGTACTAACTATGAGGGTCGACAAAATACAGAAATGTCTACTATGCAATGCAATAACTCATTATGAACTACCTACACTAACATATGATCTTTTATTTTATCACAGAGATTGAAAAAGAATGTCTGCTACAATTACCCATGTCATGATAAAACTGCATACAACCACAAAAAGTCAAACAGTAAGTATATAATGATTGGACTCACAAACACCACAGCATAACACACCCATTAAATCAAACACATGTACACAGACCACAATCCAAAAGGTTTGCTTGCATGGGTATCATATGCTGCAGTGCTTGTTGCCAAACCCTACAATCTTAACTGCATGGCCTGCCAAAACTCTACATACAGCTTCAACAAAGGAAGCAGTAAGTATATAATGAGTGGACTCTCAAACACCACAACATAACACAAGCATGCAAAAGAACACCTCACCAATAAATACAAACCAAAATGCCTGCAGTCGTCAATATCAACATTTTGAACACAATCCAACAAACAAACTAACACACATCATATCACTACCCTATAAACACTATTACACTACTGCCAATCAGTACTCACATTTTTGAAAACATATCCCCTAAGCAGCCTTCATATCACAGTCAAAAGTTTGGCAATATTGGTGTATTATGCTGCAGTGGATGTGGCCAGGGCCTAGAGTATTGTACCCTTCGGCCATGCACCCAATAATCTATGCCTTGGCCACAACCACCGCAGCATAATACACTCATAGAAACAAACACCTACCAAATGACCACAACCCAAAAACATAACATATTCACCTCAAAACCTATCCACTTCAATTAACGTTCTAAAATAATAATAACAACCAACGCACAAACTCTTCAATACAAACCCTCTTCATCCAATGCTCTACTAATGACCCAAAACCAACATCATAGTAAAGTAAAATAGCCAGTAGTGCGCACAGTGTTTAGTATGTCCGCGGACTTCTGTAGCGACCGCGGACACCGCAAACACATCAAGGCCTCCTCCCACCTAAACAAATACAGCATTTGACCCATCTCTTACTCCCCCACTCTCGACAAGCACTCCTACACACCAACACACTCCCCAAAATTGGATTTATTCTCACTTCCATGCTGTGCTGTCTGCGTATATCAGCGGATCCTATATGGTGGACGCATCGAAACAATGTGACGCACCTCACGCTTCTGCCCAACCATACAGCGAACACGTCGCTTGTCCGTGGACTTGACGCAAGTCGATTAGCCAATCAGTGTCCTGTCTGTGCAGCGAGCAGGGAATTGTGTCCGCGGAGCGGACAGATATCACTAATTTTTTGAGACTCACTTTTGGTCATTTTAAAAAAAAATACTGGATGGATTTTCACCAAATTCACAAAAGCACACTTTCGGGACCAAGCCGCCGCTCCTGCTGCAAATTTGTTGAAAATCCGTCCAGTGGTTTCGGCTGTAAGCATGAGCAAATGTTTTCTCCATTCAGTCTATGGGAAAAAGACATTTTGAGACTCCTCCTATAACTTTGCCCCCCCCGGACCAAACCTCACCAAACTTTGCAAAAATTCAGAATGGGCCATATACTTTTTTTGCAAAGTTTGGTGTGGATTCATCCAGGAGGTGCAAAGTTATAAGCCAACCAAAAAGGGTTTATATTCAGTAAAAAAACTTTGTTAAAGGGACGTTATGGTTCCAAGTAAAACCGAAAAACCCCTGAAATTCGCCAGTTAACAAACAGTGATGTCATCAATGACATATGTGATTTCATCTTTGATGTCCTGGGTGTTAGTCTCAGCAATGCACGGTGGTGGCACGAGTGATGGCTGCTTTGTTTACCATAACTGGTGAATTTCAGGGGGTTTTCGGTTTTACTTGGAACCATAACGTCCCTTTAACAAAGATTTTTGACTAAATTTCATAGGTTTTTAGTAGCACAACTTAACCATAACTTCCCTTTAACAAAGTTCTTTTTACTGAATATACATATACATAGTGTGAATTTGATAGATGTTTACTAGGATTCCCTTACTTTATATACATGTAACGTAGAACATGGCGAACCCCCTGCTAGTGATTTTGATGTCTGCGAACTGTGCGTATGTCTGCCGATGGACGCGGACAACAGCAACACTATCCAAAAACTTAGGGGGTATCTGAGATTGTTCTATCATGCCATATAAACACTGAACAAGTTCAAAAAGCAGCACATAAACACATTATATGTAATACTAAATAAAAAGTGCAACTATATATGTAACACATCAACCATCTATTTAAATACGATATGCACTAAAATAGAATATACCAAAACAAAAAAGATATGCTTCCAACATAATTTCCTCACAGAAACTGCACAGCTAGGAGCAACAGCAGACCTACACAACAGTAAGAACACAATTTACCAGAAACTAGTAAGTAAACTTAATTTTTCTTATATATTTCTAAACTTTCTGTATTTGGTACACTAAAAGTAATATATTTTTTTAACACATAAATGTCCAGTGCTTTGGAATGGCTTGAGGAAAATTTCCCACGTGAGGAAATGTCTGAAGACAGTGATACTAATGGTAGACACTTCTCTATATAAGCAAATTAATAATCATTACTTTATGTGTAATTAACATATATATTTCTTTTAACATACCATACAAACATTGAAAATAATACAGCAAAAGAGACATTAGAAAATACTCTGCAGCGTATGGAACAAAAAATTGACATGCTTATGGAAGATTTCAATCTTTTGAAACATTTTGTGGAGGACCACATCAAAGAAAAAAATAAATATCATTGTCCCACATGCACCTGTCCCCCCTCTCCATGTCCCAGTCAACTATCCCCAAACCCTCAACACCAAGAAAAATGTTTTGATGAGACTTCCATCCCTTCATCCCCTCTGATCCATCCTCTCCAAATTCCTAACTCCCCTGTATTTGTGTCAGTTTCTGCTTCCCTGTCCCTTTCATAAATTTAATATCTGTATATAATAAAAAAATATTATGTGTGTTTTAATTCAGTCCTTTGTGTCTTATTTTTTAAAAAAAGGCAATTAAGGCGTCCACGGACAGCGCGCCTCTCCGGGATTTCCGTAATTAATGGGGGTGTCCTAAGGACACTATACCTGTCCGTACTGTCCACAAGCAAGATGGAACTGTTCTTAGAACATGCGCGGTGTCGCGGATGTCCATTATTAACTAAAATGGAGGTGCCCTAAGGACACTATACCTGTCCGTACTGTCCGCAAACAAAATGGGCGTGTGTCCTGATTTGCAGACACTGTCCGGGTCCCCAAACGTTTTAAAAGTACTTTTTTAGACAATCCACATTATTTTACAGTAGAAATTCACCATTGCACATGTCCCAGACAATAACCCTGGCTTTCTACATACTTTTTGGAACTTTTTGAGCCTTTTTGGGGTTTTCGATCTGTCCGCAGACAGCACCCCTAAAAAAGGTGACAACCCGGAGCTGATCTTCATTGTGCTTCTGGCTATTGCAGATTGACTTTTGCTCCCTTTGCTGCTCTTGCTGAGATTATCTCATCAACCCTGATGGCATCCATGGCTGCTGCTGCTCCAGCCGCTGCTACATCTGCCTCAGTACCACCCCCAAATCCTCCACCACCACCACCTCCCCCAGGGACTGCAGAGGGGACAGGCATGAGGATGTAGAGGAGGAGGATGAAGAGGATGAAGAGGATGAGGTAGTGGAAGTCCCTACTACCAGCACTCGCTGTGAGTCTTGGGTGTGGCGGTTGTTTACCATTCATGGTGATGTACCAAAAGCATCACCTGCAACCAGTGCAAAATGGTGCTGAGTCGTGAGAGGCCTGATTCGTACAGCTTTGGTACGACATCCATGAAGCGACACCTAATGTTGTTCCACGGTGGGGCCATTCGCAAGGTTGTACCTTGTGATCAACTAAGTAGGTTGAGTTCCTCTACCACATCCTCCGTTTCCGCTCCTCTCACCACAAGAGACACTCCTTTGGGAGAGCGCATCCCTCTAGCTGCCTCACAGGCCATTCATGATGCTGTTGACCCTTACCTTTCGAGGGTCGCAATATTGTGTATGTACTGCGATGCATACAATAAATAAGGCCCACCCTACATCTTCCACTCTCCACCTGCCCTTTCTTATCCCTGTGGTTGGTGTCCCTTCCTTACGCTCCTTTCCCCTCCTCCCCTAGTGTGTCGTGCGTAAAAAAACTAAAAAAATATATAAACAACAAAAATCCCCCCAAAAAAAGGCTCTTTTCAGACCTGCCTTTCACAGTTTAAAAATAGAAGTGGCAAATAAATGGAGCAGGGCCCTGTGCATTTTTTAGAAGTCCGCGGACCTTTCATGAACATCTAAAATGTTGGGGTGCTGCCCTATCATAAACATTGCACTTTTTTCTGGGAGGAAGTGGTGGCTCTGAAAAGAGCCTTTTGGTGGTGTTTTTTTGTGGTTGAAAAACTTAAATGGTCAACACCTACTGCAAATTGGATGGCTGTAATTCCAAAAAAGGTTGCAATGCATTTTGTACATTTCTCAGAAAAATCTGATTGCCAGCATAAGTAAGATGGACTCCGTCTCTGCGAAAAAAGTATGTGCTACGAAACATAATATTTTCATTGTGAAAAGAGGGCATGCCAACATCTCTTAGAACGGCAAAAAGAGCCTTATTGACATTGCACCTCGCTTTCTCCATTTGTGGACCAAATGAAGAAGAACGCAGCCACATTTGTCTCTGCACAATACGAGAAAAAAATTACTTGGGAATTTGGAAACATGTCCATAACCTTCCCAAATCCGTCTTTCATTGCAAATTGCCTCTCCACCCCAAAATCCCTGTATGTAATACCCGCTGTCCGCGGACAACCGCCATGTCCGCAGACATATCGAAAATCTGAGCGTGGTGAGTGTAAATTTAAATATTGTGCCCTTTTTCCCCTTTGAGGTTGGCTCTGAAAAGAGCGTTTTTTTTTGTTTTTTTGCAGATGCTTGACAGACACCTGTTATTTTTTTATTTTTTTGTTTGTTTTTATTTTCTTTACTCTTAAATTCTTCACATAACCTTCTCCAAAGCAGCCCTTACATTCCAAAACAGAATGGCATTTCCCATAAAAGATAAGTAAATGCCATCTTCCTTAAAATAAACAGCATTACTGGAATCAAAATTCTCATTATTACAGAAGAACATACCAGCTCTAAGCATGAAAGGACATATGCCTCGGTTGATTGCACACCTAGCAATATGTTGCTGAGGACAAAAAACAGAACTATTGTCCCATATTTCCCTAAGTACTAATCCAGAAAAAATTACTTTGGCATTGGGAAGGATGTTCATTACTGCTTGAACCAAGTGTTCCAAATCTGCCAACAAAGTAGGGGCACTGACATAGCCCAAATGGAAAGCACCATAGTGCAAAACTACCACACAGGGACTGTTCATCCTGTCCATATCTTCACAAACTTGTACAATTCCCTGTACATTGCAATTAGGCACAGTGCTCCACACCACCCCCACTCCTTTAACATCAAAATTGTTTGCCACATGCCTGCATTGAGCATACTACTGTAAACCATGTACAAACATATCTCCAAGCACCAACACCCTGACATTCTCCACCTCTGCCATCTTCACTACACACAGTCTCTTTCAACACAAATCCACAACCTCAACATCTGATTGGCTGATCCCTACAGTCGCCTTTCCATGCTGGATTTGCTGGAAAACCCTGGATGTGGCACGCCCTGTCCGCGGACAGCAGGGGTGTTCGCGGGCCGTGTAACTCTTAGACAGCCCTTCTACCCTTTCCACTTTACTCTCTGTGCCATTCCATTCCCTCATTGGATACAGCTAAGCACTCACACAACCATCCCCCAATCACATCCAAGACATCTACATCTAACTCCATCATCATAGTTCAGCACTTCAAATGTACTGTTGATCACTCTGAGTACACATCTCATATCATTGGAAAGCACCTACTACAAAAACTACTGTACAAGTCTCCAAGATTTCTACTTGCAGGTGCATGCATATCCACATGCATGAATACAAACTACAGGTATGCATATTTTCTGCAAAGTACATGTACAACTCTTATGAATGCGTATAAACAGAGTAACTGCCACTTAACCTGTATAACCTATAAAATGAACTTACTGTCATTTTTCCCATCTGCTATAATCAACTGTCACTTCCAAACCAGTCTGCTATCTAAAAATGTCTTTACACACACAGCTATCTAAAAAATTATAATATTAGAAGATGGGAGAAATAACAGTATAATTGTAGAAAAACACTAAGTAGTGTATTATAAAATTACACACAGCCAAGATAAGGTCATGCATCTTTATACACTCACACATGTAGACTGCAAATCACATCCTTATGCTTTATTACCCACACCTTCACAAATGCATACATTCCATGCTTTTGTATACAGTTTCTTCCATTTACCTTATAAAAATTGCAAAATAAGTATATCATTATTTCTTCTATCTCCTAACATTCAATAACACAGCCTTAAGAAACCAAGTGAGTTTCAGACACTTAGGGGGTCATTCCGAGGTTGGAGGTAAGAAACTGTCTTTACCGGCATGGAGTAAATACTGTGTCCGTGTAGGTAATAGACCGCTAATAGAGGGCCATTACGACCTCGCGGGCAGGAGTTTTGCGCCATGCAGGTAACAACATTACCGGCATGCCGCTAAAGCCCTGAAAAAGGCCTTTAGCGCCATCAACTAATGCGTAGATTGCACTACCAGCATGAATCAAGACGGCATTAGCGGTGACCGCTATTAGCGGTCACTGTAAATAAGCAGAACCGGAAGTAATGTCATCGCACAGGAACGGGAAAGAGCACAGCGGCCATCTTTAAAAACACAATCCATTGCCATCCTCAGCAGCCAGGACCTGTTGGATACTGCTTGTGTAAGATCCTAACCACTACAACACCACAATGCCCAAGGCTGTGAAGAAGGGCACCTCCCGCCAGCGCAAGGAGCGCTTTAATGAAGATGAGCTGACCATGCTCGCGGAGACCCTAGAACAAAATGCAGATGTCGTGTTTGCCCAGAGCATGAAGAGGAAGGCCATAATACGCAAGAAGGAGATCTGGGCACTTGTGGCACAAAAAGTAAGCACGGTCCGTAACACCCCCGCACTATCAAGGACTGCAGGAAGAGGTGGGACGATTTGTGGCTGCGTGTCCGCAACATACTCTCGGCCAACAGGAGCCAGGCCATGTCCTGGGTGTTAGGTTTAGCAGTGCATGGTGGTGGCGCTTAGCTTACCATAACTGCCGAATTTCAAGGGTTTTTCGGTTTTACTTGGAACCATAACGTCCCTTTAACAAAGTTTTTTCACTGAATTTGAAAGGTTTTTAGCAGCACAACTTAACCATAACGTCCCTTTAACAAAGTTTTTTCACTGAATTTGAAAGGTTTTTAGCAGTGCAACTTAACCATAACGTCCATTTAACAACGTTTTTTCACTGAATTTCATAGGTTTTTAGTAGTGCAACTTAACAATAATGACTTTGACTTTATATACATGTCATATGGAACTGACTGAATCTCTTCTACTGTACTTGATGTTCGCTAACTCATTTAATGTTCTCGGACATGTTTGAAGAACAGTACCACTGCCTGAAAACTCTAGGGGGGGTATGTATGATTGTTATATTATAACATAGGAACATTTAACAAATTCGAAAAGGAGCACACAAACACATTATATGTACTAATACATAAGAAATGTAACCCATATATACAACACACTAACCATTAATTTAAATGCACTATGTTCTAAAATGGAATATACCACAAGAAGATAAATTGGCTTCCAACATAATTACCTCACAAACACGACAGAACTGAGAACAAGAGCAGACCCACTGAGTACATAGGACATATCTTACCTGAAATAGTAAGTGTACTTAATTTTATTCATATATTTATAAACTTACTGAATTAGATAAAAAATATATTATCTTCTTTTTTTATCACAGAAATGTCTAGTAGTCTGGAATGGCTAGAGGAACATTTCCCACATGAAGAAATGTCACAAGATAGTGAAACTAATGGTAAACACTTTATAATATAAACCATTTAATTATTATTATTTTGTATACATTTAACATATATATATATATATTTTTGTACAGAGCATACCAAAATAGAAAATACTTCAGAAAAACCTGTTATGGATAACACTTTTCACAGTAAGGAAGAAAAAATTGATTTATTGTTGACTAATTTTAATAATTTGAAAACTTTTGTGGAAGATCATTTTAAACCAAAAACCTCGTACCATTGCCCCACATGTACTTTTCCCTCCTCACCATATCCCAGTCAATTATTCCCAAACCCTCTCCATAACCCAAAACGTTTTGATGAGACTTCTTCACCTAATAACAATCATGTTGAAACCCCTAATTCTCCTGTTTTTGTTTCTGTTTCTGCCTCACCTTCTCTGTCATAAATTATTAATATATGTTAAATAAAGTTTAATTTGTATATTGTGTTGTAAATAGATATTTTTTTTTTTAAACAATGTAGGTGTCCGCGGAAGTGCAGGTGTTCTGAAATGTTTGTGAATAAACGAAAATGGAAGTGTCCTGAAGAACACTATACCTGTTCGTACTGTTCGCTAGCAAGTTCAAACTGTTCTAAGAACACACGCGGTGTCCTGAAATGTTTGTAAAAAAAAAAAATTAAAGTGTACTAAAGAACACTATATCTGTCCGTAGTGTTCGCTATCAAGTTTAAACTGTTCTAAGAACACAATTGGTGTCCTGAAATGTTCGTACGTAAACGAAAATGGAGGTGTCCTGAAGAACACTATACCTGTTCGTAGTGTTCGCTAGCAAGATGAAACTATTCTAAGAACACACGCGGTGTCCTGAAATGTTCGTAAAAAAAAAAAAATAAAGTGTCCTAAAGAACACTATATCTGTCCGTAGTGTTCGCTATTGTCATGAGCACTACTCCCGAGGAGCCAGGACTGCCCCAGCGCCCCCGGAAGCAGACCCTTCTTCCACATCTCCGGACCCAGCAGATCCCTACAGGGGCCCTTTGGACCGTGTCCTGGAGCCTTTGGCGCCAGGCTCATAAAGGACTTCAGTCCCGGCGCCACAGGCGCCCGGCTCATATTGATAAACTGTGTAATAATGCTTGGGTGAACTTACCTGAGGCAGACCATGCTGCATACTTACCCAGAACAATCCAGTCTGGCTGAAGTCCCCAGCCATCAGGGCTGGGAGGAACTATTTCCTCTATTCAGGGACTCTTTTCTTACCTGGGTGAGGCCGGTGGAAGAACACACACCTGAAGCACTTCTCTGCTATTTAAACCATGCCCGATGCAATAGACGTGCTTCGCGTTATTCTGCATCAGCAGCAGGACGCTCACCGAGTCGGCTCCTGCATCCTGGCTCCTGACACGCCCGCCAGCACCCGGAACACCTGCAAACAGACAAGAAAAGAGAAGACGAGCATTAGAAATTACTTTCCGGAATCCGGCCTCAGCAATCCTACCTCTGACGATCCTGCAAAGGAAAGGTACAAGATTAGCAGCGCTCTCAAACGCTCGCAGCCGCGCCGCCTTGCCTTACCCATCCGTGGCCTCGCCGAACTCCACCGCGGCCACGACGCCGGCAGCATCTCGGCACCTGAAAAACAGAAAAAGACAGTCATTAGAGGTGCCCGCTCTAAAGCGGCCACATTTCTTCCATTTACTTACGTGCCTCATCACGCGCGACAGCGGCTGTGTCGCCGGCAGCATCTCGGCACCTGTAAGCAGAAAAAGACAATCATTAGAAGCAAGCAGTCGCTTTTCTCGCTTTTCTTTCACTTACCTTCATCCACCGCGGCTACGACGCCAGCTACATCCCATCACCTGCATAAGAGGAATACATGGTGAGCACTAACTAAGCACGGAGAACAAATACTCACCAAGAGACTTACCAGCTTTAGGTTTCTGGGCCCCGGCTCCTGTGGAGAAAAGACACTCATACTTACGGCTACCGTAGGATAGACGAAGGACACAGTGTCCGCAACTATTTCCCATCCAGTGACGTAACTGGATTCTATGCACCCCTGCACCTGAAGCAGGATGGAGAGCTCATCTTTACAATACCTAAGGTGAGAGCTCGCAGAAACCAAGTTGGGGGTCAAGAAGAGTGAGAAACGGGAGATTGGTGGGAACACATATCCACCCCAGCTGGTAATCAATCCCTTTTCTTCCACCTGCAGAAAACTTACTCTACAAGCCAGGCAATCCAAATTCGGAGGCCCCGTCCAGAGCATCTTCCGGGCCCTGCGCCTCACGATAGAAGAAACGGTAGCAGTCCAGTTCGGGTCAGCGTCTCTGTGGGAATCAGGTGAGCGTTACAGAACGCGAAGCCTACCAATAATCTCCTACCCAGGCGCTATGGAAACTGCTGATACAGATCAACTGGCCCAGCTACTGGGGGAATTAAGGGCTGAAGTTCATGCTGCTCGCCAGGAGACGAACGCCCTCAGGAGAGAGTTAATAGTGTCAAAGGAACGAACTGATGACCTTGCCAGACAGTTATTACAGAGCCAAGCGGGGCAAACCCCTCTGCCAAATCCAGGGGGGAATTTTACCCCAGTTACTTCAACCAATCCCGTTCAAATCAACCTACCTGGAAATGTGCCACTGGCACCACCTGAACGTTTTGCTGGAGACCCTAAAAGATTTGCAGTGTTCATAAATCAATGCCGATTGCACTTTCTCTGCAGGCCTGCGGCCTTCCCGAATGACCAGACCAAGGTAGCATTTGTACTTTCGTATCTTAGCAGCAGTGCCACCGATTGGTCAATTCCACTGGTTACACAAGATGATCCAATCCTTTGGAATTTCCAAGCCTTCCAGACGAGTATGGAAAGACTTTTTGCTAGGCATTCCCAGGGGCAGGCCCTGGACAATGAACTCCTTTCCCTACGACAGGGCAATCAGGATCTCTTAGCCTACATTGCATCCTTCAATAGGTTAGTTGTGGAAACTGGATGGCCCGAAGAGAAAAGAATCACGCTATTTCACCGAGGTCTACGCGGCGAACTCAAAGACGTCCTGGCCCAGGTCGTAAATCCACCTCAGGACTGTTCGGATTATATTGATTTGGTGGTCCAATTAGATCACAGGCTTCAAAACAGGAAGGCGGATTGATCCAGGTTTGAAACCCGAATCTTCACTAAGACTCAGAGCAACTCCAAAAGTGTTGATGGCACCGAACCTATGCAGATTGGGGTTGTAAAGGGCCCCTTAACCCAGAAAGAGCGTGACAGAAGACGGCAAATGCAACTGTGTCTCTATTGTGGGAACTCAGGACATTTCCTTCGAGACTGCCCTGTAAAACCACCTAAGAAGACCGTAGGAGCTTCCGACAAGAATTCCGAAAAGTCTGAGCCGGGAAACGACCTTGCCCGACAAGCGTAGAGGTCCGCTTGCCGAGCTTAAAAAACAGTTCTTTGACCTCGCACTTCATTATGCCAATGGTCCTCGTAAATCCGAAGCAGCCAGAAAGATTGCATGCAATTAAGGCATACGTGGACAGTGGAGCTATAGGAAATTACGTGGACGGCGAGTTGGCTTCCAGGATGAACCTACCTCTTTGCCCAAAAGCTGTTAAAGATGTCATCACCACTGTGGATGGGACTGAGATCGCCTCCGGGCCGGTAACCCATACCACTACTGAAGTGACATTACTAGGCCAAGACGGGCATCGGGAGGTAATAGTGTTCGACGTGATCAAGGCTCCGCAATTTCAAATAATTCTGGGAATCCCTTGTTTGGAAAAACACAATCCTTAGATTGATTGGCGAGCAAAAACGATAACGTTCCAAAAGTGTGCACAAACCTGCTATCTACGATCAGACATTGGCCTAGCGTCAGTAACGGCCGACAGTTTGCAATTACCGCTAGAGTATCGAGAGTTTCAAGATGTTTTCCAAAAGGAACAGGCTAACACCTTACCTCCCCACAGGTCATACGATTGCCAGATAGATCTACTACCCGGTGCAACTCCTCCTTGCAGCAGGATCTACGCCCTTACCGAGCCCGAGAACCTTCACCTGCGACAGTACCTGGAACAGTACTTGGCCAATGGTTTTATTCATCCATCGAAGTCCCCTGCATCCTCGGCTCTGTTCTTCGTGCCAAAAAAAGAAGGTGACCTCAGAACCTGTATAGACTACCGCGCTCTGAATCAGATAACGGTAAAAAACAGATACCCTTTACCTCTGATCCCGGAACTCCTTGACCAGGTGAAGGATGCTTGCATATATACAAAACTAGACCTACGGGGGGCTTATCACTTGGTACGGATCAAGGAAGGCGATGAATGGAAGACAGCGTTTCGCACTAAATATGGGTTATTTGAGTACCAAGTAATGCCTTTCGGACTATGTAATGCACCGGCCGCCTTCCAATATTTTATGAATGATGTCCTCAGGGAGCTCATTGACGTCTGTGTTGTCGTCTACATAGATGACATTCTTGTTTACTCCTCTTCGGAAGCAGATCACCGAAATCATGTTAGAACAGTACTTGAAAATACTTCGCCAACACAAGCTATTTGCCAAACTTGAAAAATGTGTTTTCCATGCCACTGAAGTCGAATTTCTGGGTTTTATCCTGACACCCAAAGGCGTCCACATGGACTCGCGAAAGGTGGACGCTATTCTCAAATGGCCATCACCTACTTCTGTAAAAGGCGTTCAGAGCATGTTAGGCTTTGCCAATTTTTATCGCAGATTCATTCCGGAGTTTTCACGAGTGGTACAACCCATCACGGCTCTCTTAAGAAAGAATAAACGTTTTGAGTGGTCTGAAGAAGCTGAACAAGCCTTCCAAGAGCTAAAAGCCAAGTTTACTTCTGCGCCAATACTGAAGCACCCACGCCCAGATCTCCCTTATATCGTCGAAACCGACGCATCCAGCTTAGCAATGGGAGTGGTCCTCTCACAAAGAGACCCAGAGACTAACCAATTACATCCCGTGGCATTCTGGTCTCGAAAATTCTCGGCGCCTGAGGTTAACTACGCCATCACAGACAAGGACCTGTTAGCTATTAAATCTGCCTTTAAGGCCTGGCGTCATTATCTCCTTGGGGCCAGACACACCATCACAGTGATCACCGATCATCGGAATTTACAGTATCTGAAAACCGCCAAGGCTCAATCCTCTCGACAGCTCTGCTGGGCCCTGTTCTTTTCCGAATTTGACTTTGTGATCACTTACCGCCCCGGCAGCAAAAATGGCAAAGCAGATGCTCTTTCCCGGATTGGAATGGGAGACACCATTGTCAACCCAGAGCCTGTACCAATAATTCCTGAACAAAGGATCTTGGGCCTGATTTCTTCACAATCCATCGAGGACATTGAGGCAAAAGTTAAACAATTTCTGGACCCAACAGACTTGCCGTACTGGCTACAAAAAGGAATGGATTTCACTTTAAACAATGACTTGCCTTATTTCCGAGGACGATTATTCCTACCACAGGCCGATTTGCAAAGGCAAGTAATCTCCTGCTATCACGATTCATTGATAGAGGGCCACCCTGGCATTGTCAAAACAGAAGAGAAAGTGAGAAGACAATTCTGGTGCCCTTCATGGAGAAAAGACATAAAAGAATTTGTGATGTCCTGTGGTGTGTGCGCTCAAAACAAGGGTCAAAAGAAAAGACCGGCTGGTCTTCTCCAACCATTAGACATTCCACCGTCTCCCTGGCACACCCTTTCTATGGATTTTATCACAGACTTACCCTCCTGCTCCGGGTACAACACTATTCTCGTTATTGTGGATTTGTTTTCCAAGATGGCCTACTTCATTCCGTTAAAAGTCTTACCCTCAGCTTCGGTACTAGCCAGAGAATTCCTTGAAAACATTGTCCGGTTACACGGATTCCCATCGGTACTAATCTCAGATAGAGGAAGCCAGTTTATTTCCCATTTTTGGCGTAGTTGCTGTCAATTGGCTCAAATCGATGTAAGACTCTCAACCAGCCATCACCCCCAGACCGATGGTCAAACTGAAAGAACTAACCAGACTCTCGAACAATATTTACGATGCATGCTACAACAGTCAGAGAGCAACTGGAAGGACATCCTTTGGATAGCTGAGTATGCATACAATAATTCCGTTCACTCTGGAACCGGGCAAAGCCACTTCTACACTTTGTATGGAATTCATCCTCGAACTTCCAACCTCGATCCACCTCAAGATCTTGGAACACCCGCCGTGGATCAGTTACACACTGCTATTACCAAAGCCTTCAAAGAAGCTGCTGCACATTTACAAAAAGCTAAAGAAAGGTACAAGAGAGGAGCAGATCAACACCGAAGCGAGGCCCCTCAATACCAGATTGGGGACCAGGTCTGGTTGTCCACCAAACACTTATCACTCAAAGGACCTCACACTTTTAATCCAAAATATCTGGGGCCATATCCAGTTACGGCCATAATAAACCCAGTGGCCGTTAAACTAGGATTGCCAGCTCATATGCGAATACATCCTGTTTCTCACGTATCGCTTTTGAAACCCATGCAATCTGGAACCAGACTAACCAAACCTCCAGAACCAATTCAAGTGAATGGAGAACCTGAATTCGAGATTAAAAACATTTTGGACTCTAAGATCATCAGATCAAAGCTGTTCTACCTGATTGACTGGAAGGGCTACGGGCCTCAAGAGAGGTCCTGGGAACCCTATAACAACGTCCATGCTCCTCGTCTAATCAAGAAATTTCACCGAACCTTTCCGGATAAACCAAAACCCCCGGGGAAGACAATTTTGGGAGGGGCCTTGAGGGGGGGTGCTGTCATGAGCACTACTACCGAGGAGCCAGGACTGGCCCAGCGCCCCCGGAAGCAGACCCTTCTTCCACATCTCCGTACCCAGCAGACCCCTACAGGGGCCCTTTGGACCGTGTCCTGGCGCCTTTGGCGCCAGGCTCATAAAGGACTTCAGTCCCGGCGCCATAGGCGCTGGGCTCATATTGATAAACTGTGTAATAATGCTTGGGTGGACTTACCTGAGGCAGTCCATGCTGCATACTTACCCAGAACAATCCCGTCTGGCTGAAGTCCGCAGCCATCAGGGCTGGGACGAACTATTTCCTCTATTCAGGAACTCTTTTCTTACCTGGGTGGGACCAGTGGAAGAACACACACCTGAAGCACTTCTCTGCTATTTAAACAACGCCCGATGGAATACACGTGCTTCGCTTTATTCTGCATCAGCAGCAGGACGCTCACCGAGTCGGCTCCTGCATCCTGGCTCCTGACACGCCTGCCAGCACCCGGAACACCTGCAAACAGACAAGAAAAGAGAAGGCGAGCATTAGAAATTACTTACCGGAATCCGGCCTCAGCAATCCTACCTCCGACGATCCTGCAAAGGAAAGGTACAAGATTAGCAGCGCTCTCAAATGCTCGCAGCCGCGCCGCCTTGCCTTACCCATCCGTGGCCTCGCCGAACTCCACCGCGCCACGACGCCAGCTACATCCCAGCACCTGCATAAGAGGAATACATGGTGAGCACTAACTAAGCACGGAGAACAAATACTCACCAAGAGACTTACCAGCTTTAGGTTTCTGGGCCCCGGCTCCTGTGGAGAAAAGACACTCATACTTCCGGCTACCATAGGAGAGACGAAGGACACAGTGTCCGCAACTATTTCCCATCCAGTGACGTAACTGGATTCTACGCACCCCTGCACCTGAAGCAGGATGGAGAGCTCATCTTTACAATACCTAAGGTGAGAGCTCGCAGAAACCAAGTTGGGGGTCAAGAAGAGTGAGAAACGGGAGATTGGTGGGAACACATATCCACCCCAGCTGGTAATCAATCCCCTTTCTTCCACCTGCAGAAAACTTACTCTACAAGCCAGGCAATCCAAATTCGGAGGCCCCGTCCAGAGCATCTTCCGGGCCCTGCGCCTCACGATAGAAGAAACGGTAGCAGTCCAGTTCGGGTCAGCGTCTCTGTGGGAATCAGGTGAGTGTTACAGCTATCAAGTTTAAACTGTTCTAAGAACACAATTGGTGTCCTGAAATGTTCCTACGTAAACGAAATTGGACGTGTCCTGAAGAACAATATGGGCCTGATCACGACTTCGGCGGTAACCCTTAAATCCGGCGTTAGCGCTAATACCGCCGGATTTAAGGCTCCGCCGAATCAGGGCTTCGGCGGATTTCGTCCCAGCTCTGAGCTGGGGGGAAATCTGCCGAAAATTTGCGCTATTACCGCCGGCGGGAAATCCGCCGGCGGTAAGAGCGTGAAAATTCCCCATTGAGCCCAATGGGGAATGGGGCATTCCCAAATGGGCTCAATGGGGAATTACTTTACCGCCAAACTTGTGATCCGGCGCTATTAGCGCCGGGGAGTTCAGCGGTAGGGCTATTACCGCCAGCAGTAATACCGCCGGCAGTAACGCCCAAGTCGTGATCAGGCCCTATAACTGTCCTTACTGTTCGCTAGCAAGTTTAAACTGTTCTAAGAACACACGCAGTGTCCTGAAATGTTCATTTCACGTGTGACTCATTTTTAATTACTTCAGGACCCGAACAGTGTCCGTAGAACATCAACGGGCATGTGCTAACCAATCTCTGTGCATTTGGTGTCCTGCGGACATGCGCTTCCTTTGCGGACTTGTTCGCGAATGGATCATATGACCGCGCCCACACTGATCGCGTGTTCTGAATGCGGACACTGTTCTTGTCCCTGAACAATTTAAAAGTACATTTTCAATTAATCCATAATATTTTTCAATAAAATCTCATCATGGCACAAGTCCCACATAGTAATCCTGAGTTTCTACATACCTTTTGAAACTTTTAGAACTTTTTTTTGTGTTCGGTCTGTCCGCGGACACTGCGCATGTCCGCGGACCGCGCACAAGCACCCCTGTAAAAGACCTCTCCCTAGAGCTTATTCTCATTGTGTTTCTGGCTATTATTCAGAACACAGCGATTTTTGCTGCCACCTGCAGATTACACCATCATCGAGATGGCATCCACCATGGCTGAACTACTGCCACCTGGTGCTGCACCTGCATCAGCACCACCCCCACATCCTCCACCACCAGCACCTCCCCAAGGGCCTGAAGAGGGGAACAGGAGTGAGGATGCAGAGGAGGAAGAAGAGGATGATGAGAATGAGGTAGAGGAAATCCCTGCTACCCGCACTAGGCGTGAGTCTTGGGTGTGGCGGTTATTTACCATTCATGGGAATGGTCCTAAGGCTTGTGCGAACCGTGTTACCTGCAATGAGTGCAAAATGATACTCAATCGCGGGAAGCACTGTAAGTACAGCTTTGGGACCACTACTATGAAGCGACACCTGAGGTCATTTCACTCTGGGGCTATTTGCAGTGTTGTACCTTGCGAAGAACATAGCAGGTTGATTTCCTCTACTTCATCCTTTGTTTCTGATCCTGTCACCACAAGGACCACCTCTGTGGGACAGCATCTTCCTCAAGCTGCCTCACAGGCCATACAGAATGCTGGTTACCCTTACCTTTCGAGGGTCACAGTAGTATGTATGTACTCTGACACAGTACTCTGCAGGGGGGAGCGACTTCATAGTGCTTTTGAGACTATCGTTTCAGAGAACGAGAACATCTGCTCACTACCCAAATAAAACCCACTCTACATCTTCCTCTCTCAGCTCGCCCTTTCTTATCCCTGTGGTTGGTGTCCCCCCCTTTACCTTCCTTTCCTCTCCTCTGCTAGTGTGTTGTGTATAAAAAAACCAAAAAAAATACAAAATATCAAAAATCAAAAAAAAAAAAATAAGGCTCTTTTCAGAGCCGCCTTTCATAGTTAAAAAATAGAAGTGAAAATAAATGAAGCAGGGCCCTTTGTATTTTTTAGAAGTCTGCGGACAGTTCGCGAACATTTAAAAAATTGGATTGCTACCCTATCACAAACATTGCAATTTTCTCTGGGAGGAAGTGGTGACAGTGAAAAGAGCCTTTGGGAGGTGTTTGTAAGTCAAAAATTATAAATGCTTAACACCTACTTCAAAATGGATGTTGTAATTCCAAAAAAGGTTGAAATGCATTTTGTACATTTCTCAGAAAAATCTGATTGCCACCATAAGTAAGATGGACTCCATCTCTGCAAAAAATGTTTGTAGTACGAAACAGAATATTTTCATTGTGAAAAGAAGACAGGCCAAAATCTTTTGGAAAGGCACAAACAGCTTTATTAACATTGCGCCTTGCTTTTTCCATTTGTCGACCAAATGAAGAAGAACAAAGCCACAGTTGTCTGTGCACAATCCGTGAAAATATCACTTGAGAATTAGGAAACATGTCCATAACCTTCCCAAGTCCTTCTATCATAGCAAATTGCAACAGAATTCCAGTCACATGTCCTAAACTGTTCCCTCCACAATGAATTACAATTATGTCTGGATGTTGCTCTGTCTCCAAAGTAGCACAGAGAGGTAGCAAGGCCAACCACTTAATTCCACGTACTCCATGCCAGCGTACTTCCAAATGTGGGAATCCAAGATCTACAGCTACTCCACAGCTTTCTGCATGCACCTTCAACCAATATATCCATGAATCTCTCAGAATCCATACAATCTTTTTCCTAAAACACAAAAACATAGCTATCTGTTGTTCTCTCAGCAAAAACAGCATATGAGAAACTCTCTTCTGGCACAACACACCCACTAAACTTTCCTGACCAATCCCTTTCAGTACTCATTCTCATTTGCATGACTTCTGAACCAGAAAAATCCCCGGATGTAACTCCTGATGTCCGCGAACTACCGCCATGTCCGCGGACATATCGTAACATAAACAGCCCTTCTACCATTTCCACTTCACTCTCTCTGCCATTCCCTCATTGGATGTAGCTAAGAAGTCACATGACCATGCACCAATCACATTCAAGACCTCTACATCTAACTGCATCATCATAGATCAGCACTGCAAATGTACTGTGAATCTCTCTGAGTACAAGTGTCATATCATTGGTAAGCACCATCTACCAGAAATACTGTACAAGTCTCCCAGATTTCTACTTGCAGCTCCATGCATATCCATATGCATGAACACAAACTTCAGTTATGCATATTTTCTGTACAGTAGATGAACACATTTTCAAACAGACTTTTAGCTTGTGTAATCTGTGAAAGTAATTTACTGTATTTTTTCAATTTCCTAAAATCAACTATCACTTATAAACCTTTATACTATTTACTTTCTTTAACACACACACTCAAATCATGTTAAACTAACATTTTTTAAATTAAATATATAGACTACATATATTCAAACAAAATTGCATGCAAGCACAATCTATGTTTAAATCTTTAAACAAATATGTATACAATTTCATATTTTTTTGTTTTTATTTATTTATTTTCTTAATTACTTTAATTTAGACATGACATTGAGGCGCTATTACCTAGAACAGCTTAGTTACAGAAATAGTGGTATTCACTGGTATATTATAAATTTCACAAGACATAGTAAAGATATTGTTTTTGCTACAGTTAGTCATTTAATACAATTTGTTCATTAAGAACAACCATATGTACTGAACTGATGCAATGTATCTTATGTAAATAAATTAGTTTAATGGTTTTGAAGAAGGCGCTGAGGATTTCAATTAAAAAAATCAATATCTAAATTAAAAACAGTGCTATATACAAACAAAGTTACTAATTTGAATCTTTTACAATTGCAGTGAAGACCAGTCTCCTGAAAAGAAGCAGCCGAATTCGAAGAACAAAGAAGAACTAAGAAGTTACCTGTTAATTTAAGAAAAAAAGTAAGTAGAATATCACCATAATATTTGTATTATTACTCAAACATACTGTAAAGTTAATACAAGCTATTTCTGTGCCTAAAAATAGAGATTGTGTACCATTTTGTCCAAAAATCTCCATGTCTTAAACAGCGATTTACAGCCAGAATGGCCCGCAAATTCCTATTTTTGGACACAAAAATTACCCAACTGAACCGCTACAATTTTCATATTATAGAACAAACAACTGTTTTAATTGTATACATTAGATTTACTACTTGTACTTTTCCACACCACTAGCTTACTTTTTTTTGTCATCTGAACCCCAGTTTAGTAACACATTAATTCAAGAATACCTATCCCTACTAGTTGTAGTTCCCAATGCACAATCACACACCATTACATACATCTTTATCATCTTACTCAAACACTCATGCACACAGCACACATACATTGCAGAACACCCCAACCCATTCCTTCTTTATTTTTTTCAACAGACCCTAAAGAATGCCTACAAAAAGTCAAGTCCGTAGAAAGCAACACAGAAGTAGAGCAAATGAAAATAAAAGTGTCCAACATAAGCATCCATCGCTAGCAGACTTTGTAAAAAAAATTGAAACAAAACAGCTAATACAGTCATTTAATGAAACACAAGAAGTTTCAAGTACAAAAACTTTGCCTCCTCTATCAAAATGTAAAACAAACCAAAAAACAATTAACAGAAAATCAGCTATCACTACAGATAAAACTACTTCTTTAAATTTTAATATAGTGCAAAGTAAGCATACCACGAAAAGTATTTTAGCCAAAATGTACCGTCACAAAATCCTGGTTCAATGCTTAAAACCTATCGTAGGAAATTAATCTTAGAAGTGTTGATGGACAGTGCAATTCTTCTCAAAAGAAAGTTATTTATTTTACTGTTAAACAAAATGAAACCACTAACAAAACTAATAACTAAATTACAAAAAAGACTTCTCAATAAGCGAAATGTCAACAGAAAGAACTTCTTAAGTATCTGCGGAGGTGAATGGAATCACACTACGAGCACAGAACCATATTTTAATGAAGAAGCGTACAAACAAAAGCAAACAAATACAATTGCCATACATAGCAGTGGTTGAGGTTATGAAAAAGTGAATAATACCATAACGGAACAAGAAGTACTCCTTACAAAAATATGCCCTGAAAACTTAGAATTACCCCTCCATTCAACTGAATCAGAACGTCTAGTGTACAAATGGCCATGCACGTCAATGTGTAACATTCCCAAACAATGTTTCAAATCTTTACGCCAATTCCTCAATAAATATGTAAAAAGCAAAGACAAAATCAAAATTAAATTACTGCAAAATATGGATACTACAAGGACATTCATTGGCATGCATTACAGGACCTACTTGTAAAACCACTTTCCATGATATCAAAAGGATATCAACACATCATTCAACTATAAGAAATCTAGTCTATAAACGGTACTATGCAAAAAGTCCTGCTTTAGCACTAGCAAATTTAAATAACATCCTTCTACATGGTACAGCAAAAGAAGTACTTGAAGAAATTGACTATATCCAGGAAAAATATTTTGGAAGTGAAAGTCATTTACAGAATGAAATAGCTTTAAACCAATTAAGCAACAATTCTACACATGGCAACCTTTTGCTAAACACATACAAAAAAGAAATACTAACATTTTAAAGTACATCAGCTGAAGTACCAAACCATATATGTGTATGTCGCCGTAGAACTTTTTATAAAAGTAACACAAAAACTGTAGACCTATCATACAAAATAGAAGACAATGAAGATTCTAAATGGTTTGAATTAGCTCTTTACCTTGTAGCAGAAAACAGGTACGAAATAACTGAGCCCTTAATACTTTGCAGTTACTGCACTACAAAACTTGACAACAACCAAACTCCTTCACGTGCTATCACAAATAATTTGGAATTATACCCAGTACCAAAACCCCTACAACAACTTAATTTATATGAGACCACCATAATTCAAACAGTACACCCATTTCAAGCAATAAGACGCCTTCAACCAAAAACAGCAAAATTACCTCCCTCTGAATTGGTAAAAGGCATTCATGGAAAAGTAGTTTATTTACGATTAGATCTAAACGAAAATGTGCATAATCTAGGAGTGCAACGTCCAATGCATCAATCTTTAATTATCTTAGTAAATGGAGTACCTACAAAAGACAAAAAAATATGGCAACAGCTGGTAGATTTACATAAAGTTAGACAAGCCTTCCAATATCTTAAAGAGAATAATGAATATTACAAAGAAATTAATATTGAAGAAAACTTGAAAGATACAACTGAAATAATTCAAGAAACACAAGAAGCTGGTCAATTTGAGCTACTAGATCCTGCTACAATATCAAATACTTTAGACATTATACAATTCATCCTTTGCACTCTAATGACACCATAGAAGATGTACTGGAAACGTACCAAATGCGTCAAACAAAAGGATCTCCAATCAGCATATGGGAAAAAAGTATAGAAGCACGTGCTTTTCCTCTACTCTTTCCTACTGGCAAAGGAGGAAGGTATGACGATAGACCTATTCAAATATCAGCTTCAGAATACCGCTCATTACAGATGTATTCTGAAGATCCCAGATTTAGACAAAATGTGGAATACATATTCCACCTAATCTTTGAAAGTGAACTAGCAACTTTATGTTACAGAGTTGCACACATATTAAAATCAGGATCACACTTTCAAAATATGACAGCTACACAATTATTAGAAAAAGTGCAACAAAAGGATGAGGTTTTACAATCAAATATTACAAATCTATTAGCAAATATGCGTGGTACTAAAGAGTACTGGTTTCGACGTCATGGAGATGTATGTTGTATGATCAGAAACCTTGGCCCACCCACTTGGTTTGTTACATTAAGTTGTGCAGAATATGCATGGGAAGATTTACATGATTTCCTACGCATATCAAATAAAAACAAAACAAACATAGATATACTAACACATGGAGAACTTTGTTCTTTGGATCCTGTTAATGTTTCAAGATATTTTCACCATCGCTTCATTGCTAAGCTACATTTCATTTGTAATAAAACTGTTCCTCCCCTTGGAGAAGTGCAACACTTCTTTTGGAGAAAAGAATACCAAGCCAGAGGAGCACCACATATCCACATGCTTTCATGGATTAAAGATGCTCCTAAATTTGGTCAAGACAGTGATGTCACTGTTTTACAGTTTATTGAAAAATATGTCACTTGTGACATTCCATCAGAAGCCACAAATAGTGAACTTCATGCACACGTTTTACAATTTCAAAGACACAAATGTGGAAAATATTGTCGTCGCAAATACAAAAACGGAAATACTACACCAAATGCCGATTTGGTTTCCCTAGACCAGTTACAAATACAGGTCAAGTGAACAACCTCATGTCTTCAGTTAGACATAGGGCCTCATTACGACCCAGGCGGACTTCGCGGTGCTAAATGCACCGCGAAGCATGGCGGAAAGCCGCCGATAGCGCCATGGGGGTTGGCGGATTTACCGCCCCATTCCGACCTCGGCGGAGCGGTAAATCCCCAATCCCCATTCTGCCCTTCCCCATTCCCATTTTTGCCCCATAGGGTATAATGGGAGTGGGGAAGGAGTTAATTACGCCACCGTAAAATACGGTGGCGTAATTAACAACGAGGTCCCGTAGCGCCATGGTTTTCTCCGGCTGGTAAAACCAGGCGGAGAAAACCTCCATGGCGCTACGGGAACTCGTAGTATGGCGGAGAGGTACGCCATGCACTACGCTGGCGTAATACCCTCTCCGCCAGGGTCCTAATGAGGCCCATAGTGTTAAAGGTAAGTAACCTAAAAATACATATTACATAAAAAGAAAAGAAGAAAAATATATCAATGATTATAATGCAATCATTGCCCACTTATGGAATGCAAACATAGATGTGCAGTACATTGCAGACAATTCTACTGCAGTTGCACGATATGTCACAGCATACTTAACTAATGCAGAAAAGACAGAGCTCCAAGACCTCTGGAATGACCTTTCATCAGATAAAACAGTGTCTCAGAAATTGTACAGCTTGGGCATAAAAATGCTCACCCATAGAGAATGTGGATCATATGAAGCAGCTGATTGTTTAACTGGTACTGCATTGTATGGTAAAACTGAAAATATAGTATGGCTAAGTCTTGGTCCAGCTAAATCTAGAAAAAGAGTTCTAAAATCATATGAAGATATAGAAATAATAGCAAACGTGATCCCAACAGCCAAGACATTTTAAAAAAACAATTTATTGGACACATACTACCCAAACAGAAGTAATACTTTGGAAAACATGTGTCTATACCACATAGCCCAAAACTACACATACAAAAATAATATGAAACCTGATGAAAAAAAAGGTAAATATAGAGTGACAAACTGTGAAGGCAGCTTAGTTAAACTCACTAAACCAAATTTAATGAATCATATCAAATTGTCATTAAAGACTCCTCAACATAAAGAAGTATATTACATGTCCCTGCTACAACTCTTCAAACCATGGAGAAAAGAAGAACAAATACTACATGACTATGACTCATATGAGGATGCTTTCAAAGCCAATGAAAGCACTATAACTGATGTAAACTTTACACAGTAGTACAAAACAATGTTGCACAATGAACAGCAACACGAAGAAGAACTCCAAGCCCAACGAGATAAGGACACTTCTGACAGTAGTCAACCTTCTGTAACAGGAAGCCAAGAACCACTGGGAGAACCACTAATAATAAATGAGGCAGAATTAGCTATGATAGAAGTAGAAAACACCATGGGGGTAATTCATAGAATCCAGCGCACAAGTGGCGCACGCGGCTGGCGCACAGTGTGCGCGTGCGAATCCCTGCGCCAGCCGCGTGCGCTAAAATCCATTTCCGCGCACAGCGTATTCATGGATTCCAACCACCAAAACCAGCCGTGGCGCACAGTGGCGCAGCGACCCTGCAGCAGCGCCAGTTACGCCCCCAAGAACGCCTCTTGCGCAGGGAAAAGCCATCAATATACCCAATACAGCGCAAAGGGCTGCGCTAACCCTGTACCAGCACAGCAAGCAGGCTACGTGTATCACTGGGGTGCGTGGGAAGTACCTCACGCGATTGGCCCCGTGCGAGCAGTGTATGCGTATTTCAGGGGTGCGCGGGAAGTTCCACACGCGATTTCATCATGGTACGTGTATTTCAGGGGTGCGCGGGAATTTCCACACACGATTGGGGCCGTGCGAGCAGGGTACGCGTATCTCAGGGGTGCGTGGGAAGTTCCACACGCGATTCCATCAGGGTACGTGTATTTCGGGGTACGTGTGAAGTTCCACACGCGATATCAGCAGGGTACGTGTATTTCAGGGTGCAGGGGAAGTTACACACGCGATTCCAGCAGGGTACATGTATTTCAGGGGTGCGCAGGAATTTCCACACGCGATTGGGCCCGTGCGAGCAGGGTACGCGTATCTCAGGGGTGCGCGGGAAGTTCCACACGCGATTCCATCAGGGTACGTGTATTTCGGGGTGCGGGGGAAGTTCCACACGCGAAATCAGCAGGGTACATGTATTCCAGGGGTGCGCGGGAAGTTCCACACGCGATTCCATCAGGGTACGTGTATTTCAGGGTGCGCGGGAATTTCCACACGCGATTGGGCCCATGCGAGCAGGGTACGCGTATCTCAGGGGTGCGCGGGAAGTTCCACACGCAAATCCATCAGGGTACGTGTATTTCGGGGTGCGCGTGAAGTTCCACACGCGATATCAGCAGGGTACGTGTATTTCGGGGCGCGGGGGAAGTTTCACATGCGAAATCAGCAGGGTACGTGTATTCCAGGGGTGCGCGGGAAGTTCCACACGCGATTCCATCAGGGTACGTGTATTTCAGGGTGCAGGGGAAGTTCCACACGCGATTTCAGCAGGGTACGTGTATTTCAGGGGTGCGCGTGAAGTTCCACACGCGATATCAGCAGGGTACGTGTATTTCAGGGTGCAGGGGAAGTTACACACGCGATTCCAGCAGGGTACGTGTATTTCAGGGGTGCGCAGGAATTTCCACACGCGATTGGGCCCGTGCGAGCAGGGTACGCGTATCTCAGGGGTGCACGGGAAGTTCCACACGCGATTCCATCAGGGTACGTGTATTTCGGGGTGCGGGGGAAGTCCGACACGTGATTCCATCAGGGTACGTGTATTACAGGGGTGCGCGGGGAGCACCACACGTGAATTGCACGTGTGGGCCCTCCCAGGTGTTCCCTCTACACCCTCCACGGCCCCTGCAGGTGGCTCACACCACAGGGGCCTACCCTGCACATGACCTGCAGGCACCCCATCCACCATGGCCATGCCCCCCAGCCAACCCACATGTCAACTTGCACTTCTGCCCACCAACGCATGTCCCCCTGCACCCCCAGCCACCAGGGGCACCCTCCACCAGGACCCACCCATGTCTCCCACCACCCCCACCCCCCCAGTCACCAGGGGCAGCCTCCACCAGGCCCCCACCCATGTCTCCCACCACCCCCACCGTCCCAGTCACCAGGGGCAGCCTCCACAGGCCCCCACCCATGTCTCCCACCACCCCCACCCCCCCAGTCACCAGGGGCAGCCTCCACCAGGCCCCCACCCATGTCTCCCACCACCCCCACCCCCCCAGTCACCAGGGGCAGCCTCCACCAGGCCCCCACCCATGTCTCCCACCACCCCCACCCCCCCAGTCACCAGGGGCAGCCTCCACCAGGCCCCCACCCATGTCTCCCACCCCGCCCCCACCCCCCAGCAGTGCAGGGGCAGCCTCCACCAGGCCCCCACCCATGTCTCCCAGCACCCCCACCCCCCAGCCACCAGGGGCAGCCTCCACCAGGCCCCCACCCATGTCTCCCACCACCCCCACCCCCCACTCCCCAGGGGCAGCCTCCACCAGGCCCCCACCCATGTCTCCCACCACCCCCACCCCCCCAGTCACCAGGGGCAGCCTCCACCAGGCCACCACCCATGTCTCCCAGCACCCCCACCCCCCAGCACTGTGGGGCACCTGCCAGCAGGCCCCCACCCATGTGCAACTCATGTACCCCTGCACCCCCACCCCCCAGCACTGTGGGGCACCTGCCAGCAGGCCCCCACCCATGTTCAACTCATGTTCCCCACCACCCCCACCCCCCAGCACTGTGGGGCACCTGCCAGCAGGCCCCCACCCATGTCCAACTCATGTTCCCCACCACCCCCACCCCCCAGCACTGTGGGGCACCTGCTAGCAGGCCCCCACCCATGTCCAACTCATGTTCCCCACCACCCCCACCCCCCAGCACTGTGGGGCACCTGCCAGCAGGCCCCCATCCATGTCCAACTCATGTTCCCCACCACCCCCACCGCCCACTCCCCAGGGGCAGCCTCCAGCAGGCCCCCACCCATGTCTCCCACCACCCCCACCCCCCACTCCCCAGGGGCAGCCTCCACCAGGCCCCCACCCATGTCTCCCACCCCCCCACCCCCCAGCAGTGCAGGGGCAGCCTCCACCAGGCCCCCACCCATTTCTCCCAGCACCCCCACCCCCCAGCCTCCAGGGGCAGCCTCCAACAGGCCCCCACCCATGTCTCCCACCACCCCCACCCCCCACTCCCCAGGGGCAGCCTCCACCAGGCCCCCACCCATGTCTCCCACCACCCCCACCCCCCAGCAGTGCAGGGGCAGCCTCCACCAGGCCCCCACCCATGTCTCACAAAACCCCCAGCCCCCAGCCACCAGGGGCAGCCTCCACCAGGCCCGCACCCATGTCTCCCACCACCCCAGTCACCAGGGGCAGCCTCCACCAAGCCCCCACCCATGTCTCCCACCACCCCCACCCCCCCAGTCACCAGGGGCAGCCTCCACCAGGCTCCCACCCATGTCCCCCACCCCCCCACCCCCCAGCAGTGCAGGGGCAGCCTCCACCAGGCCCCCACCCATGTCTCCCAGCACCCCCACCCCCCAGTCACCAGGGGCAGCCTCCACCAGGCCCCCACCCATGTCTCCCACCACCCCCACCCCCCACTCCCCAGGGGCAGCCTCCACCAGGCCCCCACCCATGTCTCCCACCACCCCCACCCCCCCAGCCACCAGGGGCGGCCTCCACCAGGCCCCCACCCATGTCTCCCAGCACCCCCACCCCCCAGCACTGTGGGGCACCTGCCAGCAGGCCCCCACCCATGTGCAACTCATGTACCCCTGCACCCCCACCCCCCAGCACTGTGGGGCACCTGCCAGCAGGCCCCCACCCATGTCCAACTCATGTTCCCCACCACCCCCACCCCCCAGCACTGTGGGGCACGTGCCAGCAGGCCCCCACCCATGTCCAACTCATGTTCCCCACCACCCCCACCCCCCAGCACTGTGGGGCACCTGTCAGCAGGCCCCCACCCATGTCCAACTCATGTTCCCCATCACCCCCACCCCCCAGCACTGCGGGGCACCTGCCAGCAGGCCCCCACTCATGTCCAACTCATGTACCCCTGCACCCCCACCCCCCAGCACTGTGGGGCACCCTCCACCAGGCCCCCACTCATGTCCCCTATCACCCCCACCCCCAGCAGTGCAGGGGCAGCCCCCACCAGGCCCCCACTCATGTCTCCCACCACCCCCACCCCCCCCAGCAGTGCAGGGGCAGCCCCCACCAGGCCCCCACTCATGTCTCCCACCACCCCCACCCCCCCAGCAGTGTGGGGCAGCCCCCACCAGGCCCCCACTTATGTCTCCCACCACCCCCACCCACCAGCCACCATGGGCAGCCTCCACCAGGCCCCCACTCATGTCTCCCACAACCCCCACCCCCCCAGCAGTGTGGGGCACCCTCCACCAGGCCCCCACCCATGTCTCCCACCACCCCCACCCCCCAGCCACCATGGCCAGCCCCCACCAGGCCCCCACTCATGTCCCCCTATCACCCCCACCCCCCAGCCACCATGGGCAGCCTCCACCAGGTCCTCACAATCCCCAATCATGTGCGTTATGGTCAGCCTCCACAGCCAAAAAGCCCTACCAAGTAACCCATTCACCCACATGGAAATTGAAATTACATGTTACACCCCCAATGTTCATAAAGCAAATTAACCCATGTCCGTCACACACAATGGTTGCAATTGAATGGGAAAACACCCAACATGACATGCATGAAACCAATGAGATGATACCACACAGTGAAGTATGAAAACAAAATTGTATTAAAAAAAAAGAATGCAAATGAAATGAAACAAACTACAATGGCAATGAAAAAAAGAGAAGCTGCATGTCCGTCTAAAAAAATAAAAACTACAAATCCAAATCCAAAAAAATGTTGTCCAAAGTCACATTAAAAATAAAATCAATCCAATGAAGAACTATGTACAAAACATCCAAGGGTCCATGAGCCCAACTGAACAAAGGAAACCTACAAAAAACCCTAACTAAAATGCAACTATATACAAAAAGTGGAGCAGTGTCCGTCGACTCCAAATCATAATAAGAAACAAAGGAAACCTAAAACTAAAGAACTATATACAAAGGCGGCGGGCAAGTCCAGCGGCTCACTCCGTGGTGTTCCGGGCCAGGGCATCATCGAACTCCTGTTCGATGTCCCAGAGGCGGTCCTGTTCCATGGCCCCGAGGGTCCACAGGGACGACGCCGTCTCCTCCTCCAACCCCCTGCGGATTGCCTCGAGGCACTCGGCCCGCCTCAGGGCCCTCCGCATGGAGTTCTCCGCCCTGACCATTGTGAGCCGCGCCTCTTCCGCCCGCCACCGCTCCGCACCATTCTGCTGTCCCAACCGCTGCCACACAGAAGACACACCCACGTCCTGGGTCAACCTGCCCTCCGGCCGATGCCTGCCCCTCCGATGTTGAAGGCCCCGAGCCTTCATGGCTCCCACCACGTTGCTGCTGCTGCTGTGCCTCTGCCCGTGCACTGCCTCCTGCTGCCTGCACATCCTCCGCCGGCTGGGGTGCAGTTGTTGATGTGGCCACCCCTGCTGGACGTCTGACTCCCGACTGTGGCAGGGATGCCTCCTCCACCAGCCTGGCCGCACCGTCAGAGGCAGCTCCACAGGGCACCCAGGTGACTGATGGGTGGGAAGATGGCACAGAGGACGACTGGCGCGTAGGGGGTCCAGTTGAGGAGGGGGTCGGAGCAAGCCCCATCAGACGGAGGAATCCGGCCTGGGTGACCTGTCCCAGCAGGCTGACGTTGTCAACGAGCCATTTGAGATGACTTGCAGTCTCTCCATGAAAAGACTGCAGGTCACCTCGCATGGCCCGTTGACGCAACGCCACACCAGCCAGGACAGGCTCAACCCGGACCTGGATAGCCACGTCCGCAGGCAGAGGAAGGCCAGTTGACGTGAGCTCATCCCCTGCCTGAAAACGGGTCTGGACGTAGGCATCCCTGCTGGTGCAAGATGATGCAGGGACAGGATCGGGGACAGGATTGCACACAGGCACCTCCGCGGCGGCCTGTGCTGCCTCCTGTCCCTGGTCCTGCACTGCACCACTAGCACCAGTGGGATCCCCACCTCCAGACACCGTCTCTGGTGCTTGAACGGACTCCTCCTCCACCAAACCCCCCACCAACCTGGATGACTCCGTGCCATCTTCCCCTGTTGGGCCCTGTGGGGTCCCAGCTGCCCCTTCTGCTGCCGAGGAGTCCAACTCCAACCGCCGCCTCTTGGACCTCCCCCCGGCAGCTGCGGCCTGGGACGCGGCACCGGACTCCTCACTCCCCGACGAGATGACAACCTGGGAGGGGAGCCGGGCCTTGCGTCTCCGGCTGGCGGTGGGATCCCCGCCGCTGTGCTCCACAGCACCTTCTCCGCCCTCTTCATCAGTTGACGCTGCAGACAGGGAGAAACAAAACACAGGCATCAGGGCACTGTACAATGGACACATACACACATGACAGTTGTACATGAGTGGCATTGGCAAACCTCAGACATGTCATCACAATCCCCAAAACACATGTCATTACAACTCGCACACATGAGCCATACCACAGCCATATCGCAACTGCCACCACCATCCATACACATACAACAGCATGAGCAGCCAAAGGTGAGCCAGACATCACATGCAACACAGGAAGTGCACCACACATGTACACACACCACCACACTTGCATGCATGTGTACACCTCTGCCAAGTGTCGCACTGTTCAGACGGGCATCCATGTCACATCTGCCAATCAGGCTTCCACATACCGCTGTCACATGCATCCATGTTGCATCATTGTTGCACCCTTGTCAAATACACACACATGCACATGTAGACAGTGCTGATACATGCAGCCGAAAACAACATACATGTGTGACATCACGGACATGTCTACTTACATACACATTCATCCAAACATGTGTGCCCACACAACTGCATTTGGCATGCAAGCCTACACACACAAGCACCATCCATGTCTCACACATCACAGCCCTCGCATGTGTCAGCCCCACGGCCCTGTACACCCCCACCCATACTCGACCCCATACAAACAGATGTGCAACCTGCACACTACTGAATAATCACCACACGCACTGCTCACAATCAGGATGCATGTACACTCACCGCTCGACTCCAGACGGGTCTGCTTCTCTAGGACCTGGACATGGACCGCTGGGGATATGCGTTCCAGGACCCTCATCTGTTCTTCCGACAAGTGGCCCCGGCGCCCGTTGGCATCCGCTGCCTTCAAGAGGCGCTGGGCCTTGTTCAGGGTCCTGGACCTGAAGTCCTCCCAGCGCTTCCTGACATGTTGTAAGTCGCGGACTGCCACCCCCTCCGCGTTGATGGCAGTCACGATGTCAGTCCAGATCCGAGTCCATCCTTCCTTGTCGGCGCGGGAACTTCCGAAGAGGGCATCATACTGCCCCAGGACTTGCTCCACCAGGACACCAACTTCGGTGGCACTGAAGCTGGTGCCCCTCTGCCTCTCTGGCCGGGGGTTACAAGTGGTCACAGATGATGTTTGCCCCGACATGACAACCCCAGAGGCAGGAGTGGGTGGGCAACTGGGTCCTGGGGCTGGGCTGTGGAGCGATGGAATCCCAGTCGGGAGTCTTCGGTTCCAGCAGGGGTGGTCACAGTAACAGCACCCCTGGCTGATGTGCAGGCAGCAAATGGCAGGGCACGTGGGCAGCAGGCAGTCAGGCAGCAGCAGATGGCAGGTGGGAGCGTGCTCGGGGCTCTGGGAGGCAGTAGTTCGGCCTTCTGGGCAGAAGCGTGGTCTTCCGTGTGCGTACGCGTGGCCAGCTTGATACGGAGTGAATTGGCACGTGAAAAATCTGCACGTCAGCGTGTAATTCGAGGAAAGGCCCTTAGCGCGTAAGCGCGTCTGCACGCATGCGCATTTTCATTGGACAGAAGGCCCCTCAAGCGCAAGCGCCCCTGTGACGTGACGCGTACAGACGCGCATGGCCCTTTCCTCGTATTACACGCGGACGTGCAGTTTTTCACGCGCGCTTACGCGCATGGTCCCTTTCCTCGTATTACACGCGGACGTGCAGTTTTTCACGCGCGCTGAAATGCCCACGCACGTCTGTACGCATCACGTCACAGGGGCGCTTGCGCTTGAGGGGCCTTTTGTCCAATGAAAATGCGTATGCGTGCAGACGCGCTTACGCGCTAAGGGCCTTTCCTCGAATTACACGCTGACGTGCAGATTTTTCACGTGCCAAATCACTCCGTATCAAGCTGGCCACGCGTAAGCACACGGAAGACCACGCTCCTGCCCAGAAGGCCGAACTACTGCCCCCCAGAGCCCCGAGCACGCGCCCACCTGCCATCTGCTGCTGCCTGACTGCCTGCTGCCCACGTGCCCCGCCATTTGCTGCCTGCACATCAGCCAGGGGTGCTGTTGCTGTGACCACCCCTGCTGGAACCGAAGACTCCCGACTGGGATTCCATCGCTCCACAGCCCAGCCCCAGGACCCAGTTGCCCACCCACTCCTGCCTCTCGGGTTGTCATGTCGGGCCAAACACCATCTGTGACCACTGACAACCCCCGGCCAGAGAGGCAGAGGGGCACCAGCTTCAGTGCCACCGAAGTTGGTGTCCTGGTGGAGCAAGTCCTGGGGCAGTATGATGCCCTCTTCGGAAGTTCCCGCGCCGACAAGGAAGGACGGACTCGGATCTGGACTGACATCGTGACTGCCATCAACGCGGAGGGGGTGGCAGTCCGCGACTTACAACATGTCAGGAACCGCTGGGAGGACTTCAGGTCCAGGACCCTGAACAAGGCCTGGCGCCTCTTGAAGGCAGCGGATGCCAAGGGGCGCTGGGGCCACTTGTCGGAAGAACAGATGAGGGTCCTGGAACGCATATCCCCAGCGCTCCATGTCCAGGTCCTAGAGAAGCAGACCCGTCTGGAGTCGAGCGGTGAGTGTACATGCATCCTGATTGTGAGCAGTGCGTGTGGTGATTATTCAGTAGTGTGCAGGTTGCACATCTGTTTGTATGGGGTCGAGTATGGGTGGGGGTGTACAGGGCCGTGGGGCTGACACATGCGAGGGCTGTGATGTGTGAGACATGGATGGTGCTTGTGTGTGTAGGCTTGCATGCCAAATGCAGTTGTGTGGGCACACATGTTTGGATGAATGTGTATGTAAGTAGACATGTCCGTGATGTCACGCATGTATGTTGTTTTCGGCTGCATCTATCAGCACTGTGTACATGTGCATGTGTGTGTATTTGACAAGGGTGCAACAGTGATGCAACATGGATGCATGTGACAGCGGTATGTGGAAGCCTGATTGGCAGATGTGACCTGGATGCCCGTCTGAACAGTGCAACACTTGGCAGAGGTGTACACATGCATGCAAGTGTGGTGGTGTGTGTACATGTGTGGTGCACTTCCTGTGTTGCATGTGATGTCTGGCTCACCTTTGGCTGCTCATGCTGTTGTATGTGTATGGATGGTGGTGGCAGTTGTGATATGGCTGTGGTATGGCTCATGTGTGCGAGTTGTAATGACATGTGTGTTGGGGATTGTGATGACATGTCTGAGGTTTGCCAATGCCACTCATGTACAACTGTCATGTGTGTATGTGTCCATTGTACAGTGCCCTGATGCCTGTGTTTTGTTTCTCCCTGTCTGCAGCGTCAACTGATGAAGAGGGCGGAGAAGGTGCTGTGGAGCACAGCGGCGGGGATCCCACCACCAGCCGGAGACGCAAGGCCCGGCTCCCCTCCCAGGTTGTCATCTCGTCGGGGAGTGAGGAGTCCGGTGCCGCGTCCCAGGCCGCAGCTGCCGGGGGGAGGTCCAAGAGGCGGCGGTTGGAGTTGGACTCCTCGGCAGCAGAAGGGGCAGCTGGGACCCCACAGGGCCCAACAGGGGAAGATGGCACAGAGTCATCCAGGTTGGTGGGGGGTTTGGTGGAGGAGGAGGCCGTGCAAGCACCAGAGACGGGGTCTGGAGGTGGGGATCCCACTGGTGCTAGTGGTGCAGTGCAGGACCAGGGACAGGAAGCAGCACAGGCCGCCGCGGAGGTGCCTGTGTGCAATCCTGTCCCCGATCCTGTCCCTGCATCATCTTGCACCAGCAGGGATGCCTACGTCCAGACCCGTTTTCAAGCAGGGGATGAGCTCACGTCAACTGGCCTTCCTCTGCCTGCGAACGTGGCTATCCAGGTCCGGTTGAGCCTGTCCTGGCTGGTGTGGCGTTGCGTCAACGGGCCATGCGAGGTGACCTGCAGTCTTTTCATGGAGAGACTGCACGACATCTCAAATGGCTCGTTGACCACGTCAGCCTGCTGGGACAGGTCACCCAGGCCGGATTCCTCCGTCTGATGGGGCTTGCTCCGACCCCCTCCTCAACTGGACCCCCTACGCGCCAGTCGTCCTCTGTGCCATCTTCCCACCCATCAGTCACCTGGGTGCCCTGTGGAGCTGCCTCTGACGGTGCGGCCAGGATGGTGGAGGAGGCATCCCTGCCACAGTCGGGAGTCGGACGTCCAGCAGGGGTGGCCACATCAACAACTGCACCCCAGCCGGCGGAGGATGTGCAGGCAGCAGGAGGCAGTGCACGGGCAGAGGCACAGCAGCAGCAGCAACGTGGTGGGAGCCATGAAGGCTCGGGGCCTTCAACATCGGAGGGGCAGGCATCGGCCGGAGGGCAGGTTGACCCAGGACGGGGTGTGTCTTCTGTGTGGCAGCGGTTGGGCCAGCAGATAGGTGCGGAGCGGCGGCGGGCGGAAGAGGCGCGGCTCACAATGGTCAGGGCGGAGAAATCCATGCGGAGGGCCCTGAGGCGGGCCGAGTGCCTCGAGGCAATCCGCAGGGGGTTGGAGGAGGAGACGGCGTTGTCCCTGCGGACCCTCGGGGCCATGGAACAGGTCCGCCTCCGGGACATCGAACAGGAGTTCGATGATGCCCTGGCCCGGAACACCACGGAGTGAGCCACTGGACTTGCCCGCCGCCTTTGTATATAGTTCTTTAGTTTTAGGTTTCCTTTGTTTCTTATTATGATTTGGAGTCGACGGACACTGCTCCACTTTTTGTATATAGTTGCATTTTAGTTAGGGTTTTTTGTAGGTTTCCTTTGTTCAGTTGGGCTCATGGACCCTTGGATGTTTTGTACATAGTTCTTCATTGGATTGATTTTATTTTTAATGTGACTTTGGACAACATTTTTTTGGATTTGGATTTGTAGTTTTTATTTTTTTAGACGGACATGCAGCTTCTCTTTTTTTCATTGCCATTGTAGTTAGTTTCATTTCATTTGCATTCTTTTTTTTTTAATACAATTTTGTTTTCATACTTCACTGTGTGGCATCATCTCATTGGTTTCATGCATGTCATGTTGGGTGTTTTCCCATTCAATTGCAACCATTGTGTGTGACGGACATGGGTTCATTTGCTTTATGAACATTGGGGGTGTAACATGTAATTTCAATTTCCATGTGGGTGAATGGGTTACTTGGTAGGGCTTTTTGGCTGTGGAGGCTGACCATAATGCACATGATTGGGGATTGTGAGGACCTGGTGGAGGCTGCCCATGGTGGCTGGGGGGTGGGGGTGATAGGGGACATGAGTGGGGGCCTGGTGGGGGCTGGCCATGGTGGCTGGGGGGTGGGGGTGGTGGGAGACATGGGTGGGGGCCTGGTGGAGGGTGCCCCACACTGCTGGGGGGTGGGGGTGGTGGGAGACATGAGTGGGGGCCTGGTGGAGGCTGCCCATGGTGGCTGGTGGGTGGGGGTGGTGGGAGACATGAGTGGGGGCCTGGTGGGGGCTGCCCCTGCACTGCTGGGGGTGGGGGTGATAGGGGACATGAGTGGAGGCCTGGTGGAGGGTGCCCCACAGTGCTGGGGGGTGGGGGTGCAGGTGTGCATGAGTTGGACATGAGTGGGGGCCTGCTGGCAGGTGCCCCACAGTGCTGGGGGGTGGGGGTGGTGGGGAACATGAGTTGGACATGGGTGGGGGCCTGCTGGCAGGTGCCCCACAGTGCTGGGGGGTGGGGGTGGTGGGGAACATGAGTTGGACATGGGTGGGGGCCTGCTGGCAGGTGCCCCACAGTGCTGGGGGGTGGGGGTGGTGGGGAACATGAGTTGGACATGCGTGGGGGCCTGCTGGCAGGTGCCCCACAGTGCTGGGGGGTGGGGGTGCAGGGGTACATGAGTTGCACATGGGTGGGGGCCTGCTGGCAGGTGCCCCACAGTGCTGGGCGGTGGGGGTGCTGGGAGACATGGGTGGGGGCCTGGTGGAGGCTGCCCCTGGTGACTGGGGGGGTGGGGATAGTGGGAGACATGGGTGGGGCCTGGTGGAGGATGCCCCTGCACTGCTGGGGGGTGGGGGTGGTGGGAGACATGGGTGGGGGCCTGGTGGAGGCTGCCCCTGGGGAGTGGGGGGTGGGGGTGGTGGGAGACATGGGTGGGGGCCTGGTGGAGGCTGCCCCTGGTGGCTGGGGGGTGGGGGTGCTGGGAGACATGGGTGGGGGCCTGGTGGAGGCAGCCCCTGCACTGCTGGGGGGTGGGGGGGGTGGGAGACATGGGTGGGGGCCTGGTGGAGGGTGCCCCACACTGCTGGGGGGGTTGGGGTGGTGGGAGACATGATTGGGGGCCTGGTGGAGGCTGCCCATGGTGGCTGGTGGGTGGGGGTGGTGGGAGACATGAGTGGGGGCCTGGTGGGGGCTGCCCCACACTGCTGGGGGGTGGGGGTGGTGGGAGACATGAGTGGGGGCCTGGTGGGGGCTGCCCCTGCACTGCTGGGGGGGTGGGGGTAGTGGGAGAAATGAGTGGGGGCCTGGTGGGGGCTGCCCCTGCACTGCTGGGGGTGGGGGTGATAGGGGACATGAGTGGGGGCCTGGTGGAGGGTGCCCCACAGTGCTGCGGGGTGGGGGTGCAGGGGTACCTGAGTTGGACATGAGTGGGGGCCTGCTGGCAGGTGCCCCACAGTGCTGGGGGGTGGGGGTGGTGGGGAACATGAGTTGGACATGGGTGGGGCCTAGTGGCAGGTGCCCCACAGTGCTGGGGGGTGGGGGTGGTGGGGAACATGAGTTGGACATGGGTGGGGGCCTGCTGGCAGGTGCCCCACAGTGCTGGGGGGTGGGGGTGATAGGGGACATGAGTGGGGGCCTGGTGGAGGGTGCCCCACAGTGCTGGGGGTGGGGGTGCAGGGGTACATGAGTTGCACATGAGTGGGGGCCTGCTGGCAGGTGCCCCACAGTGCTGGGGGGTGGGGGTGCTGGGAGACATGGGTGGGGGCCTGGTGGAGGCTGCCCCTGGTGGCTGGGGGGTGGGGGTGGTGGGAGACATGGGTGGGGGCCTGTGGAGGGTGCCCCTGGTGGCTGGGGGTGCAGGGGGACATGCGTTGGTGGGCAGTAGTGCAAGTTGATATGTGGGTTGGCTGGGGGGCATGGCCATGGTGGATGGGGTGCCTGCAGGACATGTGCAGGGTAGGCCCCTGTGGTGTGAGCCACCTGCAGGGGCCGTGGAGGGTGTAGAGGGAACACCTGGGAGGGCCCACACGTGCAATTCAAGTGTGGTGCTCCCCGCGCACCCCTGTAATACACGTACCCTGATGGAATCACGTGTCGAACTTCCCCCGCACCCCGAAATACACGTACCCTGATGGAATCGCGTGTGGAACTTCCCGCGCACCCCTGGAATACACGTACCCTGCTCGCACGGGCCCAATCGCGTGTGGAAATTCCCACGCATCCCTGAAATACACGTACCCTGCTGAAATCACGTGTGGTACTTCCCCCGCACCCCGAAATACACGTACCCTGATGGAATCGTGTGTGTAACTTCCCCTGCACCCTGAAATACACGTACCCTGCTGATATCGCGTGTGGAACTTCACGCGCACCCCTGAAATACACGTACCCTGCTGATATCGCGTGTGGAACTTCACGCGCACCCCGAAATACACGTACCCTGCGGAAATCGCGTGTGTAACTTCCCCTGCACTCCGAAATACATGTACCCTGCTGATATCGCGTGTGGAACTTCACGCGCACCCCGAAATACACGTACCCTGATGGAATCGCGTGTGTGACTTCCCGCGAACCCCTGAAATACACGTAGCCCGCTCCCCCAGGCCCGATCACGTGAAAGAGTTCACGCGAACCCCTGAGATACACGTAGCCCGCTCCCCCAGGCCCGATCGCGTGAGAAAGTTCACGCGAACCCCTGAAATACACGTAGCCCGCTTCCCCAAGGCACGATCGCGTGAAAAAGTTCATGCGAACCCCTGAGATACACGTAGCCCGCTCCCCCAGGCCTGATCGCGTGAAAAAGTTCACGCGAACCCCTGAGATGCACGTAGCCCGCTCCCCCAGGCCCGATCGCGTGAGAATGTTCACGCGAACCCCTGAAATACACGTAGCCCGCTCCCCCAGGCCCGATCGCGTGAGAAAGTTCACGCGCACCCCCGGAATACACATACCCCGCTCAATCGCGTGTGTAACTTCCCACGCAACCCCGAAATACACGTGCCCCGCTCGCACAGGCACTATTGCTGTATGTTGCCACTTTTGTAATGCGCAGGGACGCTACCGCCTGCCTTCGTGTGGCGGACGTGTTTCGGCTTGTGCGTGTCTTTCGCTGTGCATGGCTTTGCCTTATTCGATTCCATGAATACGTGTGGTTCGGGTGCGTGTGGGCGTTCCGTCTGCTTCCCTGCAGTACATCCCCAGTTACGCCCTTATTTTCGCGAGTTGTTCCCCATTCCGCGCGTTACGTCCCGTGTTCCGCCCACTTTCTAGTGTATGCGCCGAGGTTGTGCGCTTTCACTGTGCGCGTCGCGCACGTCTTTCGGGATGTTGCAGTGACGTGTGCGCCATGCACTGGTTTGGCGCACATCCCGAGGAAGACACGCGCAAGGACTTCCATATATCGCACGCGTGCGTGTGCGCCTGTTTTTTTCCGCTTGCGCCTGCTTGCGCGTAGATTTTTGGCGCACGCTTGTTCCATGAATCGGCCCCTATGTGTCAGTATGAAGATAAAGAAGACTTAACTATACTACAATCAAAACTAAACAATGAGCAACGTAGCATTTTTCAAGAAGTAACAAAACAATTTGCACATGGTGTAAAACATGAAAATAAAGAATGTTCCTGCCATAATTATAAACCTATACTACTGTACGTCAGTGGTGAAGCTGGTTCTGGCAAAACATTCCTAATCAAAATCATTAGTAAGTTCCTTCAACAATTGACAAACAACAAACTGTCAGCTGTTGTCACTACCCCCACAGGTTTAGCTGCCTACAACATAGGTGGTGTTACATTACACCGATTACTACTATTACCAGTAGAACACCAGAACAAATTAGACTATTACAAACTTTCTGCACAAGCTGCAATGGAACTACGCAGAGTATTGAAACAAATGAAAATGCTACTAATAGATGAAGTGAGCATGGTCTCCATCCTGATGTTAGCTTTGATTCACCTCAGATTACAAGAAGTACTCAAAACAGACTATGAAGAGCTCTTTGCAGGAAAACACATTATTGTTTTTGGAGATCTGCTTCAATTAACACCAGTAACAGGTGAGCCTATTTTTAAAACATTAGGACACAAACTCTGCCGTAAAACTGTTGGCAGCATTGGAAATGTCAACCTTTGGCAACATTTCCAATACAGAGAATTAACAGAAAACTTGCGGCAATCTGCAGATCTCACTTATGCCAACATTTTAAAAAGTATCAGAGTTGGTATACTTTCTAAAGAAGCAGAAGCAATATTGAAAACCCGGCACATTAATGCACTTTATGGCGATAATGCATATGCTACAGATGTTATGGAACAATTAGCCCACAAAAATGTCAATTGTATGGCCTTAATGCCAACTCTTGCAAGCTTTTTCAAATTCAATGAAATCATGCTAAGTAAAGAAATGCAACCAATCATGGAAATTATCGCCACAGACAAACTAGATGTACATGGTATGACACTACCCATGTGTGACCAAGCCACAACAAGACTAAATAGTTTAGAAAAATCAATCTCAAACGCAGCAGGTTTAGAAAAGATATTAAAATTATCCTTAAATTGCAGAGTAATGCTTAAATGTAACCTTGACGTGGACCAAGGACTAGTTAATGGAGCACTGGGTACAGTTGTTGGCTTTCAAACATACCCACGCGACAACAAAATTCAGTTAGATTCCTTCTCTTCAAAGATATGTATATACGCAGAGAACAATTTTCTCTAACTCTTGCATACGCAGTCACGATTCATAAATCACAAGGTCTTACCCTAGACAAATCAATGATAGATATTGGTAACACAGGGCCTCATTACGACCCAGGCGGTCCGGAAATAACGGTGGCGGTAAACCCGCCGCCACCGTTGTTTCCGGACCACCTGAGTCCGACCCCTGCAGGCGGGAGGTGATGTTCCCGCCAGGTCTGACCTGGCGGGTTTAACACCTCCCGCATGCAGGCGGACGAGGAAACACCGACAGCATTACGAGATGCTGCCGGTGTTTCCATGATCCCCATTTCCATCGAGTCCCATAGGACTCAATGGGAATGGGGATTTACACCATTCCGCCTCCGTGATTCCCGGAAAACCGGGGTTGTAATGCCCCGGTAATTCCGGGAATCACGGAGGCGGAATGGTAATACGAGTCCGGCGTTAATCAGGCGGTTTTACCGCCTCGGTTAACGCCAGACTCGTAATGAGGCCCAGTGTCACAACTCGCCAGTCGTGGAGACTATACCTAAGATGGAGACTGAAAAGGAGATAGAAGAAGGACTCCTTCCCTGGACTCGCGGTGCGCATTCTAGTCTTTTGACTTTATATTCCCGGAAGTTGCTAACGCACTCGCGTTGCAACTTCCAGTACTTTGGAAAGTGTTTCCCAGCGCTCACGTGTAATTTTCCTTTTTTTCCTCCTGGCCGCTTTCCGAACGGCTTCCCCTTTCCGTTTCTGCTGTTCTCGGATGGCTGTTCCTCTGTTTGCTGTCTACTGCTTACCTTCTTGGAAACTCCCTCTTTCCTTGCTCGCAGTCCTTGCGAGGTACCTGCTACTCTTCTGCAACCTAGCCCCTCCGGACTCCCTGCATCCTGCTGCTGCTCTCTGGAGTATTTATTTGGAGCGATTGTGTACTTTGCCTACTCCTTCAGTTTCTCAAGTGCATTCTGGGATCAGTAGTCCCAGCAAGATATCACAACCTACCAGGGTTTTTTCGGCAAGGCTTTTTCCCTGGTCTGGGGTGAGCTCCCTGGGGTCCCCACTGCCAGGCAAATTGCATCTCAGGCAAAGTGGCCTCTAGTGGAGCCCATACCCATCGCACCAAACCAGGGGTAAGGACGCACAAGAAGCTCAGCGACTTTTGGAGACAGAGAAGAAAGGAGATACTAACGGATGAATCCTGGGACTCTGATTCAGACGGTACCTCAGCCATAAAGACTTCAGGTGAGGAGGGGGTTGGTGGAGATAGCAAGGATCAGACTGAATCTGAGAGATTGCAACGCCCAGAGATAATGGCCTCTCTAGAACAATACCAAGAAATGGTAAATGCCATCCAGGCCCTGACGGCTGAAGTACAGTCCCTAAGAGCTGACAATACGGCATTACAGCAACAGGTTCAACAGTTGGGACAACAGGCACCTCAACGGGATGATAACAGAGGAGAACTACCTCCTCTTCCCTTGTCGTGTGGGAAATATGATGGGGACCCAAAGAAATTAAAAGAATTCTTGGATGCCTGCACAATCCAATTCACCTTTCGCCCCAGAACCTACGAGTTAGACAGAACCAAGGTTGGGTTCTTAATATCCAATCTGACAGGCAACGCTCTGGCATGGGCTACGCCTTTTGTTACCACTTCAGATCCGGTTCTCATTGATTACGGTCTATTCACACAACGACTAAAAGAAAGGTTTGAGAGACCGGAGGTCTTGTATTCCGCCTTCGAAAATCTACTCGACATACGACAAGGGTCATCGGATGTCCAAACGTACCTTGTGAGATTTCAAAGGATAGCTGCAGAAGCAGGATGGCCCGAAACTGCCCAACAGACTATATTCCGAAGAGGACTCCACAAAGACATTAAGGACGAACTGGCGAGAGTTGCCAGACCTAATTCTTTTCAAGACCTGGTCTCCTTAGTCTTACAAGTAGAGTTCCGTATGGCAGAAAGGAAGGCAGAAAGAAGAAGACCACGCAATTTTGTATCAGGACCAAACCCCTCTTCGATACCTGAAAAGAGATCCACGGAAGAACCTATGCAAATTGGAACCACACGAGGACCTCTATCTACTGGCGAACGCAAGAGAAGAAGGGACCTTGGCTTGTGTATGTATTGTGGGTCAAACAGCCATCTATTAAGAGATTGCCCTGAAGTACCCCCCAGAAGACAGGGAAACGAAGGACCCCAACCTTAAACAGGGAAAGGGAAGGGGTGAACACCATAAATCCCTGTCACTTAGCACAGCCTTCGGCTTTGGACTGTTGCAGTCTTATGGTAATCAAGATACTAATAGAATGGGAACCGACAGGGTCCGTGGAGTGCATAGCCATGTTAGACTGTGGAGCGGCGGGCAACTTTGTGGACGACAAGTGGGCCAAGGAACATCTCTTACCCAGACGACCGAAGATCAGATCTATCCCGGTGGAAGGAGTCGATGGTACCCCACTAACATCAGGTCCCATTAGTCACAAGACACAGGAGTTGAAGATAAAGATGGCTAATCATCAGGAATACCTCTCATTCGATCTGATCAGGGCGGCACATTTTCCGGTCATACTGGGAATTCCCTGGTTGAGAAAGCATAATCCCCACATTGATTGGAGTTTGAACACAGTAGACTTCAAATCACAGTACTGCGATCAACATTGCTTAACTACAGAAATCACCCCGGTCATTCAAACAACACTGCATCCTTCCTTCAGTGTCAACATGATACCAGCTCCATATCAGGAATTCATAGATGTATTCACAGACACATAGCCCCGTCTTCTACCACCACATCGCAGAGAAGATTGCAAGATTGATCTGACACCGGAAGCAGTTGTGCCTTTCGGGAGAATGTTTCTGTTGTCACTACCTGAAAAGGAAGCTCTGAAAGAGTACTTTGCCACCAACCTAGAGAACGGCCTTATTAGAGAGTCATCTTCCTCAGCAGGGGCTTCTCTCTTTTTTATTCCCAAAAAAGGAACAACAGAACTTCGTCCCTGTATAGATTACAGAGGTCTGAATAGTCTTACGGTGCGAGATAGATATCCTATGCCATTGATGAAGGACATCATTGAAGCCGTCCAGGGTGCCCGGGTCTTCACCAAGCTGGATTTGAGAGGAGCTTATCACCTTTTAAGACTCCGCGAAGGGGATGAATGGAAGACGGCTTTCCGGACACCTCTAGGACATTACGAATATAGAGTAATGCCTTTTGGACTGGTCAATGCACCGGCACAATTCCAACGATTCATGGACAATGTGTTTTCAGATATGCTCTACTCCTCAGTGGTCTTTTACCTAGACGACATTCTTGTCTTTTCCGCCACTCTGGCTGAACATCGTGTCTTGGTAACAGAAGTCTTACAACGTTTAAGGAGAAACAGTCTACTAGCTAAACCCGAAAAATGCATATTTGAGGCATCCACAGTACCATATTTGGGTTTTATATTATCTGCAGATAACATACAGATGGATCCAGCCAAGACAGATGCTATTACAAATTGGCCTGTACCCTCTAATGTCAAGGGAATCCAACGATTCTTAGGACTAGCAAACTTCTATAGAAAGTTTATCCCCAATTTTTCTGAGATTATTCTTCCTATCACCAATCTTCTAAAAAAGGGGGTGAAATTTCTCTGGGATTCCGACACTGAGCAAGCCTTCCAAACTTTGAAAAGATCCTTTGTAACAGCTCCGATCCTCAGACAACCAGATCAAACACGCCCGTTCATAGTGGAAACTGATGCTTCCCTCGGTGCTATCGGGGCAGCATTACTACAAAAGGAGGAAGACGGCTTAGAACATCCTGTCTCTTATTTTTCATGCACGTTGACCACTAGTGAACGCAACTATTCCGTGTTAGAAAAGGAACTCCTGGCCATCTGACAAGCGTGCGAGGAATGGAGACATCTGCTACAAGGCTCTGTAGTCCCGTTTTTGGTCCGTACGGTTCATAAAAACCTTAAAGTCCTTCAAAAGATGGAATGCCGCAACTCACGACATGCCAGGTGGGCGTACTTCTTCTCACAATTTGACTTTGTGATCACCTATCTCCCCGGAAAGGACAACACTCTGGCAGATGCCCTTTCTCGGAGTATGGGTGAAGATTCGGGAGATCTACCAGAACAGGAACTCATGTTAGCAGGAAAGACATTCATCGCCACCATAAACACATTTTTGCGACGGGCAAAGGCGGAACAACAGAACAATAGGAGCTCAAAAATGGATTTGAAAGGGAAGGGCAACTTTCTCTTTAGAAAGGAAGCTTTGCATGTACCAACCCGAGAACTCCAAGTACAAGCAATGTCCTGGTGTCACGATATTCCTTCTGCTGGACACAAGGGCCAAAGAGCCACACTAGAGTTAACATCCCGTCAATTTTGGTTGCCTTCCCTGGCTAAGGATGTGAAGGAGTATGTAAAGGCCTTCCCTGTGTGTGCTCAAAACAAGTATGATTACCACAAACCCCTAGGACTTCTACAACAAGAAAAACAGCCCGAAGGACCTTGGCAACAGATATCCACAGATTTCATAGTGGAGCTGCCGGAATCCTGTGGACACACCGCCATAATGGTCACAATCGATTCCTTTAGCAAGCTGGCTCACTTTTCTCCTCTTAAAGGACTCCCTACTGCCAGCACGACTGCAGAAGTCTTTCTGAAGGACATAGTCAGGCTTCATGGGATTCCCACCAATATAGTCTCAGATAGAGGCGCTCAATTTACGTCCAAATTCTGGACAGTTCTGTGCAGAACATTAGGAATCAGGAGATCTCTTTCCTCAGGGTTCCACCCGGAAAGCAATGGGCAAACTGAACGTTTGAACGCCACTCTTGAACAGTACATACAGTGTTTTTGTAACCAAGAACAAGACGACTGGTTCCATTTTCTGCCCATGGCCGAGTTCTCTTATAACAACACAAGACATACCTCCCTAGGTATGAGTCCTTTCAAGTGCACCTATGGTTATGACCCAAAGCATATACCTCTCTCTGGTATCCCTCCTACAAACACACCTTCAGTGGATCATCTACTGGATACCATACAGAGGATGCACCGAGTATCAGAATCCAATCTCGTAAAAGCTCGACAAGACTGTAAAAGATGGGCAGATCAAAAGAGAAGCCCAAATCCTCAGTGGGAGGTAGGAAGGCAGGTGTGGTTATCCACCAAGTATTTACCCAGATGGGTTCATCCAGGAAAGTTTGCACCCAGGTATCTTGGGCCCTTTCGTATCTCAGCCAAGATCAATCCTGTGGCTTATAGACTGGACCTTCCCCCGATTCTCAAAAGAATTCATCCTGTCTTTCATACCTCACTCCTTAAACCATATATTGAGGACCCTCATTCCCGAAAGACAAAAAGCCCCCCTCAAAAGACCACAAAGACCACTGAGGAATATGAAGTTTCCGACATTATGGATTCCAGATACAAAAGAGGTGTACTGCAATACCTGTTTTTTTGGAAGGGATACCCAAAGTCAGAATGCACATGGAAACCTGTTAAGAACATTTCTGCTCCCCGTCTACTACGGAGATTCCATCACCTTCACCCCGGAAAACCAGCAGGTGGAGGCCTGAGAAGGGGTCATACTGTCACAACTCGCCTGCCGTGGAGACTATACCTAAGATGGAGACTGAAAAGGAGATAGAAGAAGGACTCATTCCCTGGACTCGCGGTGCGCATTCTAGTCTTTTGACTTTATATTCCCGGAAGTTGCTAACGCACTCGCGTTGCAACTTCCAGTACTTTGGAAAGTGTTTCCCAGCGCTCACGTGTAATTTTCCTTTTTTTCCTCCTGGCCGCTTTCCGAACGGCTTCCCCTTTCCGTTTCTGCCGTTCTCGGACGGCTGTTCCTCTGTTTGCTGTCTACTGCTTACCTTCTTGGAAACTCCCTCTTTCCTTGCTCGCAGACCTTGCGAGGTACCTGCTACTCTTCTGCAACCTAGCCCCTCCGGACTCCCTGCATCTTGCTGCTGCTCTCAGGAGTATTTATTTGGAGTGATTGTGTACTTTGCCTACTCCTTCAGTTTCTCAAGTGCATTCTGGGATCAGTAGTCCCAGCAAGATATCACAACCTACCAGGGTTTTTTCGGCAAGGCTTTTTCCCTGGTCTGGGGTGGGCTCCCTGGGGTCCCCACTGCCAGGCAAATTGCATCTCAGGCAAAGTGGCCTCTAGTGGAGCCCATACCCATCGCACCAAACCAGGGGTAAGGACGCACAAGAAGCCCAGCGACTTCTGGAGACAGAGAAGAAAGGAGATACCAACGGATGAATCCTGGGACTCTGATTCAGACGGTACCTCAGCCATAAAGGCTTCAGGTGAGGAGGGGGTTGGTGGAGATAGCAAGGATCAGACTGAATCTGAGAGATTGCAACGCCCAGAGATAATGGCCTCTCTAGAACAATACCAAGAAATGGTAAATGCCATCCAGGCCCTGACGGCTGAAGTACAGTCCCTAAGAGCTGACAATACGGCATTACAGCAACAGGTTCAACAGTTGGGACAACAGGCACCTCAACGGGATGATAACAGAGGAGAACTACCTCCTCTTCCCTTGTCGTGTGGGAAATATGATGGGGACCCAAAGAAATTAAAAGAATTCTTGGATGCCTGCACAATCCAATTCACCTTTCGCCCCAGAACCTACGAGTTAGACAGAACCAAGGTTGGGTTCTTAATATCCAATCTGACAGGCAACGTTCTGGCATGGGCTACGCCTTTTGTTACCACTTCAGATCCGGTTCTCATTGATTACGGTCTATTCACACAACGACTAAAAGAAAGGTTTGAGAGACCGGAGGTCTTGTATTCCGCCTTCGAAAATCTACTCGACATACGACAAGGGTCATCGGATGTCCAAACGTACCTTGTGAGATTTCAAAGGATAGCTGCAGAAGCAGGATGGCCCGAAACTGCCCAACAGACTATATTCCGAAGAGGACTCCACGAAGACATTAAGGACGAACTGGCGAGAGTTGCCAGACCTAATTCTTTCCAAGACCTGGTCTCCTTGGTCTTACAAGTAGAGTTCCGTACGGCAGAAAGGAAGGCAGAAAGAAGAAGACCACGCAATTTTGTATCAGGACCAAACCCCTCTTCGATACCTGAAAAGAGATCCATGGAAGAACCTATGCAAATTGGAACCACACGAGGACCTCTATCTACTGGCGAACGCAAGAGAAGAAGGGACCTTGGCTTGTGTATGTATTGTGGGTCAAACAGCCATCTATTAAGAGATTGCCCTGAAGTACCCCCAGAAGACAGGGAAACGAAGGACCCCAACCTTAAACAGGGAAAGGGAAGGGGTGAACACCATAAATCCTGTCACTTAGCACAGCCTTCGGCTTTGGACTGTTGCAGTCTTATGGTAATCAAGATACTAATAGAATGGGAACCGACAGGGTCCGTGGAGTGCATAGCCATGTTAGACTGTGGAGCGGCGGGCAACTTTGTGGACGACAAGTGGGCCAACGAACATCTCTTACCCAGACGACCGAAGATCAGATCTATCCCGGTGGAAGGAGTCGATGGTACCCCACTAAGAGAAGAAAGGAGATACCAACGGATGAATCCAGGGACTCTGATTCAGACTCTGATTCAGACGGTACCTCAGCCATAAAGACATATAAAGACATAAAGACCATAAAGACTTCAGGTGAGGAGGGGGTTGGTGGAGATAGCAAGGATCAGACTGAATCTGAGACCCAGAGTCTTTAAAGAAGGCATGAGCTACGTAGCACTATCACACTTACGTACACTTGACGGTCTATTTCTAATCAACTTTGATGCAAGTAAAATAAACGCTGAGATTCCTTGCATTTTAGAATACAATAGACTTCGCTCACTATACACCCCCCACCTAAACACATATTCTGTTCCACAAAAAGTAAAACATTATAAAAGAAAAATAAATCAAACAGAAATGCAACAGGATGTCACTGCAAATCCTCCAAAGAGAGTAAAAGAAACTAATACTTCATCAAGTACCACAAGCAAAAAAGAATCAATTAGGGAAAGTAAACCAGGTACTTCTTTAAGGAAGGAAGACAAACTCCAAAAATAGCAGTTAGATACAGAACTACCTGGACCATTTAAATTCTCAAATATAGTTGGTGTAAGTTGCTACACAAATGTAGCAATGAATATTCTATTTCAATTACCACCAATTGTTGACAACATTTACTTACACAGTTCAGACACATTGTGTTTGCAAATGTTAGTACTTCACAGAAATGCAGCAAACAATCCTGACAACACGTATAGTGTTTATGGAATAAGACAACAATTGGACTACTGTGCTGGAATGGTGAAATTCACTATAAACTCACAGGAAGATCCACAAGAATTTCTAATGTACTTACTACAAGTACTGGAAAACAAAAACATACCTATAAATGAAATCTTTCAGATTTCATACATGTGGAAACATACATGCACTCTCTGCAACAATGTGACACAAGAGGAAATCCCCAATGAACGCTTCATATATATATCATTACCAAATTGTGAATCCATTCCATTTCAGCGACTTGTACAAAATGCAAACCATGGTAGATTATGCTCTACCTGCAATTCAGATAATCGCTCTACGTTAGTAATACAAACACATAGGTAATACATAATACTAATGATTCTATGTTACAATGCAGATGGTACCAAAAACAACTGCAAGCTGACTGGATTCACACATGGTCAAATATCACTTGGTAAGAAAACCTTCACAACAATAGGTATAATCTCCCACGCAGGAGCCACAACCAATTCAGGGCACTACACTGCATATATAAAAAAGAAATGTGGATGGTTTGAATGTAATGGTAGTACCATTACTCTAAAGCAGAGATTGCCAGCAAATCTTACAAACGCTTATTTGATGTTCTTAAAACCAAAATTTGATAACTAAACTGTATTTAATCCCTAAGTAAACTTGTGTTAAAAAAATATAAACTAAGGGGGGTGCTGCTGCGCACATCTAAGATGGCCACCTAGTTCCAGAGCTCCGGCTTCTATAAATCCTTCAAGATACGCATCCTCTCTCAGGGCCGCCTGTGGAACAAACGAAGCACGTCGATCTGTGGCACAAGACTGTGGGCACATACTGGGAAAAATTTGGGCCTCTACGCCAGACCGCGTTGAAGATACACCGTCCTGAAGATCCTGCAGACAGAGGCTGGGACATTGGCCGCCCGTGAGTTCCGGGCAAACTTCCGCTGGAGCCGCAGGGGGAGGGGCCGGATCGAGTCGGAGAGGCCACGCTTCGACCAAAATCCTGGAGGAGATCGGACCATCGCTGCCGGCTAATGTGAGGGTGCCACGTCGGTATATATCGCTGCCGCACACTGGGCGCGGCAAATGCGGTGGTCCCCCGCCAACGGCCGCGTGGTGTGCAGCCGCCGTGCTACGCGGGCCACTGTTTACCCGACTCCCATGCCTGCGGAGCTGCCCTTGGCTCCCCTGATATCTCCCGCTGGTGAAGTGCTCCTCCACAAGTGGACGGACGTAAAAACAAGTAAGAACAGGTGGGGCAACGCATGAGGAGGGTGGACACCCCGAACAGGATCTGCCGAGGAGGGGACATTTTATCCGACTACAGCCCTCCCTGGGTGATAACCTTTACACACCTCTCCTGCACGATAACTGGGTCTAAGCTCACTACCAATCCTGTATAGAGTCCGTACCATACGTTGGGGCGGACGGGGCTAGAGGCGCTGGAAGACGCGGTCTACTTGATCCTACACATGGGCCGGTACGAGCAGAAGGGAGCACGCCCCAAAAAAACAGGCCCAATGAACGCCTTTGCCAATTCCCAGCCCAGCGGGTCCATGGCGCCCCCGTCGCAGCAAGTGGACAGTCAGCCCGAGTTGCCAATGGAGGAGAGGGTGGACCGATTGATGGCTATGGTTCAGAACGGCTTCCTAGCGGTGAACACTAAATTGGATGACATAGGGGCAACAATCAGCTCCTTGAAGGCGAGGGTGGACAAGGAAAGCACACAGATTACTGAGGCCGAAGGCAGGATCGCTATCAATGAAGACTCGATACTACAACATGGCCGCGATATTGCCCAGTTGAAAGGGGACCTCTGGAAAACCCTTGACAAATGCGAGGATTTGGAATCCCGTTCCAGGAGGTACAACATCCGTCTGGTTGGTGTGGCTGAAACCTTTGGCAAGGGGTCTATGGAACGCCAGGTAGAGGCCCTTCTGAAGGAACTCCTGGGTTCCGACTCCTTTTCGGACCGTTTCCTTGTGGAGCGAGCACACCGTACATCCGCACCTCCGCCCAGGCCTGGAGCTCCACCTCGTACAATAATTGCCCGCCTTCTCAATTATAGGGACAGGGATGCTATCCTGCGGATATCCAGGGATAAGGGCACCCTATTCCATGAAAACAACAGAATCCACATATATCCAGACTTTTCCACCAATGTGCAATCACTTAGGAGATCTTATGAGCCCGTCAAGAGACAACTGAGACTTCGCCAGGTCCCGTACTCCCTTGTCTACCCAGCGAAAATGAGAATCCAACATGGAGGCAGGGCTCACCTTTTTGAAAATCCAACCGAAGCCATGCTCTATGTTGAAGCCTCCATCCCTCCACCGACCCGGGAGCGGGCCGGGAACCAGAATCTGCCGCCCCGGGGCGCGGTGGAGCCCGACGACCCCGCGCGGTGATGTGTTTTTTTTGATGCCACACTGCTATAATGTTTTAAATTGAAGGCCGCATGGTGGCCCTGAATGTAAATGTTTGTTGGAATGGAGCCATGCAGACTTCCTGGGTCGGCGGTCATATGAGTGCAGCTCACACCCCCAGGAGTGTTCCTAGGTTATGGTTTTAGGGGTACATCGTCCAGTTGGGGTTGATGATGCGGGAGGGGGTTGGGAGTGGAATAGGGATACGGTGTTGCCGTGCAAAATGCCGGGCTTGTTGGGGGAACCCATGTTTCGGGTTGTTATTGCGGTTAAAATAGAGAGCGGTTTTGTAGCGGGATACCCATTCTCCCTGCGACAGGGGCGGGAGTATGGACGTATGCCTAGTCTCAGGTACGACCACGACACAGGTCAATAAGGGCTTGAATGTTAAGCTCCTTTCCTTGAATATCTGAGGGTTGAATAACCCGATTAAGGCAAGGAAGATCACAGCATACATCACACGCCATAACCCTCACATTCTTTTTTATGCAAGAGACGCACGCGCTTGGGCAGGTCAATACTAAACTTTTACCGAGGTGGGGGTCGCACAGGTACTTTACAGAATATTCAGCACAATCCAGAGGAGTGTTGACTCTCATACACCCCAAATTATGTTTTAAATATCAGTCCAGCAAAATAGACCCACAGGGTAGATACGTACTGGTGTGAAGGGAATTGGCGGGGCACCAAGTGCTTCTGATTAATACCTATGGTCCCAATTTAGATGACCCACAGTTTTATTGCACAATACTGGATATGCTATCATCATCTGGGGAGACACAAATACTCTGGGGTGGCGACTTCAATATGATATTGGGCCAATCCCTGGATAGCTCATCGACTGTCCCCAGATCCCCCTCCAAGGCCGCGCTGGTAGTAACACAATTAATGGAACAGATGGGTATGGTAGAAGCGTGGCGCGCATTACACCCAAGCGAGAAGAAATACACCTTTTACTCGTCGGTGCACGATTCTCATTCGCGCATTGACTATTGGATCGTTAGACAATCCCTATCTGGGGCGATCTCCCAATGCGATATACATCCCCGTACCCTTTCGGATCACTCGCCGGTGTTGCTTGACATCAACTTTAGGGACGTCTCCCCCCCGGCGAGAAGATGGAGGATACCCCCTGCAATCCTAAGAGACCCCAAAATATGCAAATCGCTACATACAGAGATTGCGGAGTACCTAGAACTAAACGAGGGTTCGTTGCCACTTATGCCACACTATGGGATGCATTCAAGGCCTGGGTCCGGGGAGCCATCCTGGGTAAGTCGACTGGTATGTTGAAGTCGGTACGTGAGGAATTGGGGGTGGCCGAGACAAAAATTGACCTGTTACAGACTGAGTACAGCATCACACAGGATAAGGGAACCCTGTCGCAAATAAATACTACGCTAAAATAATTCCACAAGTTGGACCATAGAGAAGTTCTCTATATGGTTGAACCAGCCAAAGCCCAACGATACGGGTAAAGCAATAAGGCTGGGAGATTCCTGGCCAACATGCTTAGAACTGATAGGCACCATAACCTGATCCTGAGCATACAGACACCGACGGGACGGACGGTAAACAGAGACCGAGACATTAACTCTACTTTTACCGAGTTCTACTCCTCCCTCTATTCCAACCACGATGAAAAAAACAAAGAGGACACGTTTCAATATCTAGATAATCTCCACCTTCCAACATTAACGGCCGAAACCCGTAGACAGGCCAATCACATCAGAGGAGATTGCAGAGGCCATAAAAGCTCTGTCGAGCGGCCGTTCCCCGGGCTCGGATGGCCTTCCAGCGGAACTATACAAAGAATTCTCTAGTGAATTGGCCCCGATACTGCTGAAAGTGTGGGAAGAGGCAATGAGCCTGCGGGTTCTCCCGGAATCGATGCGAGAAGCAATCATCACTGTCCTTTTGAAACCCCGTAGACCGCCACAAGACATGGCGTCCTATCGACCCCTGTCTTTAATCAACACTGACGCAAAAATCTTCGCAAAAGTGCTGGCCACTAGACTCCTGCCATACATGCCGATCCTGGTTCATCCTGACCAGGCCGGCTTTATACCAGCCCGATCCACGGCTCTCAACCTGAGACACCTATTTAATGTTATGGCACAGATAGACCCAGATGCCAAGGCAGCCGTGGTTGCATTAGATGCCGAGAAGGCTTTTGACTCTGTTTCCTGGCCATACCTCTTTCTGGTGCTGGAGTGGTTTGGTCTCGGCCAGTACTATATTAACTGTGTCCAATTATTATATACACAGCCGACAGCTTAGGTCCTGACTAACACCACTCTCTCCCCGTCATTCCACCTACACAGGGGGACCAGGCAGGGATGTCCCTTCTCGTCCATACTTTTCGCTCTGACCATTGAACCAATGGCGGAATTCATACGTCAGAACCACTCACACAGAGGTCTTGGGATGACCGGCCCCCCTCAGATAATATCACTTTACACGGACGACACTTTACTATATGTCCGCAACCCCAAAGAAAATGTGCAACACATCATGTCGGACATACATGAATTCTCAGAATACTCAGGATATAGAATTAATGTACCGAAGTCAGAAATATTTCCCCTTACTGACGGCACGGGAGACCTAGCTGAAATAGAGGGATTTAGACCTGCCCCTACCAAGGTACGCTACCTAGGGATAATGGTCGCCAGAGATAAAACCCTGCTATATACGCACAATCATGTGGAACTGTTGTCAGCCCCAAATGTGCAACCATATTTCAGATGTGGGCTAGCCTTCTACTATCCCTGTATGGCAGAGTTGCGCTACTCAAAATGGTGGTCCTCCCCAAGCTCCTATATTACTTCAATAACATCCCACTTTGGCCTGGTAAACCCTTCTTCTCGAAACTCAAATCACTCACCTCCTCGTTTATCTCGAAAGGGAAAACTGCCAGGATGGGCTGGGATAAGATGGTTGAGCCTTTTGTTCAGGGAGGCATTGCGGCTCCAGACTTCGAGCTTTATGATTTATGCGCGCAAGCTCAATTTGCAAAGCATTGGTTCGACCCAGAGGACACTGCCCCCCACATATTGATTGAAAAGCACTCTGTTCGCCCAAACAACATACGCTCAGTCCTTCTTAACCCGAGCTATGGGGACATATGCCCGTTCGATCCGGTATACACGACCACTCATGCTTGGGCCAGAATTTACAAGAGGCTAGGACTGGAATCCCCCTATGACCCGGAAGTCCCCCTGTGGGACTTCTCCAGCATTTCCCCCACATTTGATCGAGCCCTCCAGCAATCCTGGGACCCTAACAAGCTTTTCACGCTATGCAACATGTTCCCTGATGGTGAGTTCTGTGACCTCACAGGCTTTACTGAAGTGGTGGGGAGGGGCCAGCTTAAACGCCTTCAATACTACAGGATGAGGGCTGCGTTCTCGGCGAAGTGGCCGACATTTCCGCAGGAACCCCAGTCCCATGCATGCATTAGGTCAATAGTGTCTATGGACGGTCATGGCAAGGGGGTCTCTATGCTATATTCATTGGTGCAGACCCATTCCCCATCGCGCAACACGATGAGAGAAATCTGGGAGCGGGACGTGGGCACTCAGATAGATGAGGTCCGCTGGGCCCGGTATTGTCAGCTTACTCGATCAGTGTCCATGAATGCTGGGCTCCGGCTGATTCAGTTCAAAGTTTTAAACTAACTACACTATTCCCCTGCCAGATTAGCTAAATTTGTGGAATATTGCACAGGTGCCTGCCCCAAATGTGACGCCCCCAATGCGGGGCCTTATCATATGTACTGGTCATGTCCGTTGATTGTGGAGTTCTGGAAGGAAGTCGCGAGGCTCCTTGAAGATATCACGGCCATCCCGGCGACTCTCTCCCCCCTGAAATACTTGTTGGGCGATACAGGCAAGGTAAAGGAAACCACAACGCGACTATTTAACATCTCTTGCATTATTGCCAAACGCTGTATTCTTAAATGTTGGAAGTCCTCCACCGCCCCAACCAGAACCACTTTCTTAAAAGACCTTTGTATGGTAAATGACGATGAGGAACTATTTGTATTGTCGGTTCCGTCACCATGTCGCCCGAAGGATATTTGGTCATTGCTACGCTTTTACCTGTGCGGCCTGGACTCAGACCCTGATGCAACACCCGGGTCCTCGCCTTGATTTGCAATGTCTACTACTCTTGTACTGGTTGCTCTCATGTCCGAAAACTGTGATGTCTTCTTCTTCCCCTCCTCCCTTAACATGAAGGCTGTAAAATAATTAAGCTATGTTTTGATATGTTTATGTTGTATCTTGCTGCTGACCTACTCGCTCAATAAAAATATGTTTAAAAAAAATATATATAAACTGTTAGAATACTCCAAAAGCTATCTAACTGCTGAAAGATTCTACAACAACTAATCAGATAAATGAATACCACTAAATTAGACCAAAAAATACACAGTTAGAATACGCCAATTGGTATCTAACTGTCCCAAATTTAACAATATCCAAATAGATAAATCAATACCACTAAAATATATCAAAACAATAGACAGTTAGAATACGCCAATTGGTCTCTAACTGCTCCAAAATGTTTTAATATCCAAACAAATAAATAATATGTTACTGCTCCAAAAAAATGCAACAAGCCAAAGTATAAAGCATTAGGCAGAAACAACAAGTGAACACTGAAAACAAACAAACAAACAAATAAACTGTAGCATAACAGAAAAAGGTTTTTTTTAATCCAACATGGATTTTTTTTCTTCCACAGACCCAATGATTTTAGCAACAAATACAGAAACTGAGCAAATTGCACAGTACTCTGATTTGTAATTTACTAAATATGAGGGTCCAAAAAAAAAAAGTATGTTGATTATACAATGTAATAAGTCATTACAAAATACTAATACTAACATGGTATTTTCTATTATCACAGAAATTAACAAGAAATACATGTACTCCGGTTACTAGACCAAACAGTAGGTATACAATAATAAGGAGAACCATCGCAGCATATCACATCCATAGTATCTAATACCTTTGTTCCTTATACATTTGTTTTTCACCCAAAGTTATAAGCAAATATGAATGGCTATGCACCCAAGACTCTATGCCCTGGTCACAACCACCGCAGCATATCACATCCATAGAGTCAAACATTTCAACTATGGTCTATGGAAACTTTTAATGTCCGCGGACATTATGAGTGTTCTTAGAACACTTTCAACTTGCCAGCGAACAATACGGACAGCGTTTTCAGGACACCCCCTACGAACATTTCAGAACAACGCGATAGTTCTTAGAACACTTTCAACTTGACAACGAACAATAGGGACAGTGTCCTCAGAACACCCCCATTTCGTTTATTTGCGAACATTTCAGGACACCGCGAGTGTTCTAAGAACACATTCAACTTGCCAGCCACAACCCCCCATTCATATTTGCGAACATTTCAGGACACAGCGAGTGTTCGACAACGTCTTCAGAACACCCCCATTTTGTGTATTTGCGAACATTTCAGGACACCGCGAGTGTTCTTAGAACAAGTTCAACTTGACAGAGAACAATACGGACAGCATCCTCAGAACACCCCATTTTGTTTATTTGCGAACATTTCAGGACACTGCGAGTGTTCTTAGAAGCATCTTCAGAACACCACCATCCTGTTTATTTGCGAACATTTCAGGACACCGCGAGTGTTCTTAGAACACATTCAACTTGACAGAGAACAATACGGACAGCGTCCTCAGGACACCCCTATTTTGTTTATTTGCGAACATTTCAGGACACCGCGAGTGTTCTTAGAACACATTCAACTTGCCAGCCACAGCCCCCCATTCATATTTGCGAACATTTCAGGACACAGCGAGTGTTCGACAACGTCTTCAGAACACCCCCATTTTGTGTATTTGCGAACATTTCAGGACACCGCGAGTGTTCTTAGAACATGTTCAACTTGACAGAAAACAATACAGACAGCGTCCTCAGGACACCCCCTACGAACATTCCCCGGACACCGCAAGTGTTCTTAGAAACGTCTTCAGAACACCCCCATTTTGTTTATTTGCAAACATTTCAGGACACCGCGAGTGTTCTTAGAACACATTCAATGTGACAGAGAACAATACGGACACCGTCCTCAGAACACCCCCATTTTGTTTATTTGCGAACATTTCAGGACACCGTGAGTGTTCTTAGAAGCGTCTTCAGAACACCACCATCTTGTTTATTTGCGAACATTTCAGGACACCGCGAGTGTTCTTAGAACACATTCAACTTGACAGAGAACAATATGGACAGCATCCTCAGGACACCCCCATTTTGTTTATTTGCGAACATTTCAGGACACCGCAAGTGTTCTTATAACACATTCAACTTGCCAGCCACAACCCCCCATTCATATTTGCGAACATTTCAGGACACAGCGAGTGTTCGACAACATCTTCAGAACACCCCCATTTTGTGTATTTGCGAAAATTTCAGGACACAGCGAGTGTTCGAAAACGTCTTCAGAACACCCCCATTTTGTGTATTTGCGAACATTTCAGGACACTGCGAGTGTTCTTAGAACACATTCAACTTGACAGAAAACAATACGGACAGCGTCCTCAGGACACCCCCTACGAACATTCCCCGGACACCGCAAGTGTTCTTAGAAACATCTTCAGAACACCCCCATTTGGTTTATTTGCGAACATTTGAGGACACTGCGAGTGTTCTTAGAACACATTCAACGTGACAGAGAACAATACGGACAGCATCCTCAGAACACCCCCATTTTGTTTATTTGCGAACATTTCAGGACACCGCGAGTGTTCTTAGAAGCGTCTTCAGAACACCACCATCTAGTTTATTTGCAAACATTTCAGGACACCGCGAGTGTTCTTAGAACACATTCAACTTGACAGAGAACAATACGGACAGCGTCCTCAGGACACCCCCATTTTGTTTATTTGCGAACATTTCAGGACACCGCTGTTCTTAGAACACATTCAACTTGCCAGTCACAACCCCCCATTCATATTTGCGAACATTTCAGGACACAGCGAGTGTTCGACAACGTTTTCAGAACACACCCATTTTGTGTATTTGCGAACATTTCAGGACACCGCGAGTGTTCTTAGAACACATTCAGCTTGACAACGAACAATACGGACAGCGTCCTCAGGACACCCCCTACGAACATTCCCCGGACACCGCAAGTGTTCTTAGAAACATCTTCAGAACACCCCCATTTGGTTTATTTGCGAACATTTGAGGACACTGCGAGTGTTCTTAGAACACATTCAACGTGACATAGAACAATACTGACAGCATCCTCAGAACACCCCCATTTTGTTTATTTGCGAACATTTCAGGACACCGCGAGTGTTCTTAGAAGCGACTTCAGAACACCACCATCTAGTTTATTTGCAAACATTTCAGGACACCGCGAGTGTTCTTAGAACACATTCAACTTGACAGAGAACAATACGGACAGCGTCCTCAGGACACCCCCATTTTGTTTATTTGCGAACATTTCAGGACACCGCAAGTGTTCTTAGAACACATTCAACTTGCCAGTCACAACCCCCCATTCATATTTGCGAACATTTCAGGACACAGCGAGTGTTCGACAACGTTTTCAGAACACACCCATTTTGTGTATTTGCGAACATTTCAGGACACCGCGAGTGTTCTTAGAACACATTCAGCTTGACAAAGAACAATACGGACAGCGTCCTCAGGACACCCCCATTTTGTTTATTTGCGAACATTTCAGGACACCGCAAGTGTTCTTAGAACAGTTTCAGCTTGCTTGCGAACAAAACGGACACATATTGAGTCCTCAGAACACCCCCATTCAGTTTATTTAGAACATTTCAGAACACCTGTGATGTCCACAGACAAATCGAACACAAAAAGAACATCTAACACATAAAAAAACACAACTTTCATCCTATCTCATACACTCCCACCCTCCCCAAACACTCCTACACACCAACACACTCTACTAAATACAAATTTTGAACAAAGTTTCACTGCGCTGTCCGCGGTCGTCCGCGAATCCAAGATGGCGGGCGCTACCGAAAATCTGACACGCTTCACGCTCCACGCCGTCCAATCAGTGAACACGTCGAATGTCCGCGGAAATCACGCAAGCCGATTGGCCAATCAGGACACTGTCCGCAGAGCGAACAGGGAAGTGTGTCCGCGGACCGAACACAGATATCACTAATTTTTTTTAACCTATTTTTTGGTCATTTTAAAAAAAAATACTGGACGGATTTTCACCAAATTTGCAAAAGCACGCTTTCGGGACCAAGCTGCTGCTCCTGGTCCAAATTTGGTGAAAATCCGTCCAGCGGTTTGGGCTGTAGACGCGAGCAAAAAAAAATTCCCATTCAGTCTATGGGAAAAAAAAAGTTTTGGGACCACCCCATATAACTTTGCCCCCCTGGACGAATCCTCACCAAACTTTGCAAAAAAATTCAGAGTGACCCAAATACTTTTTTCGCAGAGTTTGGTGAAGATTCGTCCAGGGAGAGCGAAGTTATAAGCTGCCCAAAAAATGCTCTTCCTATGGAAACACCAATTTAACCATAACTACATGGCCACTACCGTGGCCATGTAACATATATATATATATATATATATATATATATATATATATAGGAATTCCCACTTTTGATAGTAGTGTATCTACTGAAGAGTGGGATACCATATAAAACAATTTTGAAATCCCACTCATAGCGTGAGACATCTCTATCACCGGCTTATGAATGTACAATTTCTAAGATAATGCGTTGGTAAATCTGAGACCGAAATAGTCATATTGATTGCTTGGCTAACGTTTGGTCCCATTTGAAAAAAAAAATATCCGAGCATTCTAGCTTTTATGATCGTGTACTGTCTATACTGGGATGTCACTGGCTGCTTTTTTAATGTGTTTTGAACTGTCACTACTTTTCTGCCATAGTTATTGTAAAAAGAATATGGCTTTCACGACTCTGGTGGGTGGTGGACATGGCTTGTAACGGTCCGTCAGCCGGAGCTAAGGTAGGGCCGAGCAGAGATGGGGGCCTCAGCTTGGGTCTGGCCCGTTACCACCCATGTCTGTCCCTCTGCCAGGGTTGTGAAAGCCATTTGAACCCCAGTGTTATTCCGGGGTTCAAATGGTTTCATTTTTTCTTTTTTTCCTTTGGGAGTTGAGCTCAGCATCTAGTGTGTGAGCTCATCTCCTAGGAAGAAAAAAAAATGGCTGGCGCCATCAGATCCTAGGGACCGGAGCACAATGCTGAGAAGCCGGATGGGCGGATGAAAAACAGCCCAAAAGAAGCCTAAAAATAGCAACAAGGCTCAGACAAGCCCAAAGTAGCCCAAACATCATTGTGTGGAGCGTGGAGTGTGGAGCGTCGAGTGGGCAGTTATTACACAATCACACCTGGGAAATACATTTTATGATTGGATAATCTGTTTTGCCTGGGTACAAATGCATATTAGAAATGATGAACCTGCTGATCCCTTGCTCAGTCATCGTAAGAATCTTCATAGATCCCTTTGATCATTCCTATTATGGACAGAGGCAGGGGAAAACCAGGGGTTCTGTCACCAGTCCTGCACCCTCGATCCCTCCTACAGGGCTGGTACTGATTATTTGTCAGGCCTAACTCCTTCCTCCCCCGACTCCTCACCTGTGTCTTCGATTTCACTGCCCTGTAGAGTGGCTGTCTGCTTCCTTGTGAGTCTGGATGATACCTTGATTGATTTTTCTTTAGACCTTCTGTCATGTAAGTAGGGTCTGGCTCCCCCGGAGGCCACCCTGACAGGGATGGGGACTTGTCTCGGGGGGCCTCCGAGGAGCCAACCCCCAATCATCAGGGAAAAAGCCGGAATGGCATAAAAAACCCTGGAGTAGTCCTTGGAGAGTCTTGAGCTTTCTGAGGTAGGAACAGCCTGCAGAAGACTTTGAGACACTGATGTTTCAGGAGCGGCGTCAATGCTGGGCTGGAAACAGTCCAATGGTAATACTGAGAGCGGTTAGAGTCTCGTAGAATAATGGACTGCCGAGAGCAGGGATAGTAAAGGGAGGAAAGAAAGGAAAGCTAAAGAAGAGTAGAACAGTACCGACTTACCAGTTATAGAGTAGAACCCGAAGAATAAGGGTAGAAAGCGAAGCGTCGCAAGGGGTGGAGTCAAAACGGAACCACAAGCACAGAACAGCGAGGACGCTACAGGTAAGTAAGTACAAAGGAATACTGAATGGCAGAGTGCCGAATGGAAAGTTGAGCGAGAGAGAGGAGTAGAGCGGGGAACACCCCGGTATCACTGGAAAACAAGGGAAATTCACAAGAGGGCAAAGAGAACGTAGCTACAGAAAGACAGCTACGGAGCTTGATATCCAGGGCAGATACAACGCACCATCTTGTGGGCGGAGACTAGTTTTATAGCCCGGGCGGCCATCTTAGTTGAGGACTATACCGCGGACCGTGGAACGACCGTGCACAGTGTGAAACTTCCATGAATGCCAGAGTTGCCACGGTCGAGTCCTGACACTAATCATCAAGTCCTGTTATTTGCAATTTTTTATTTTAAAAATCAGGACTGGTATTCAGTCTGATGCAGCATGAGCGTCGAGATATTTAAAAGAAAAAGAAAAAAAAACTGTAAGTGGTGTGGTGACGTGTGGGCACACAGCGCTACTCAAAGGTTGCTTGACCCTGGTGTTTCAAGTCCTTCAGGGGAGAGGCGGCGCTGCGCACCTGAAATCATCCAGTGTTCTGCCTGGCTGACCCTTGCCAGTGCCCCCGTGAAGGGAAGACCTAAGAAAAGAGTGTGCATTTTTTAGTGATTGGATTTTGTATGTGTATGCGTGTGTGTGTGTCTTATAGTAATGCAGTGTTTGCGTGTGTGTTTGTGCATGTTCAAGAAAGACTAGTTGAGTGAGTCTGTAGCTGTGAGTCTATAAGTGCACGTATGAGCATCAGCGCGTGTGTCTGGGAATGAGTGTGTGTGCATTTCTTTGTATGGTTGGTTACTGTAAATCACTTGCAGAGACTGCTGGCATAGATAAACTGTGGGCTGCAGATTCAAGAATGTGATTTACAGTGACCATTTCTGGCATATATAGGTTGTGGCAGCAGCTCCATGTGCTCATTATAAATCTTCCAGCTTTCACCTCTTTGTTTTTGCTTTGTCACCCCAAGTTGGATGGGTATGCTCAGACATGGGTCCCGTGCCAGCTGGGCCTAGAGGCGCAAGCTACTCCTCACTGATGAGGCCCAACAAGGCCAAAAGATGTCTGGGGATGCTTTTGGTCTCATGAAGAAGGGATGTGATGTAGCAGTTTGGACGGTATAGCCCCTTTTGGGGTGGGACCAAGCCGGAATTGCATTTGGTCTTTCCCCTTCTGTAATGGCTTGGCAGGAGAAGAATGATGATCTGGAAGTTTGTCCAGAGCAATTCCAGAGGTTAAGAGAGTCATTATAAACCTTCCAGCCATCACCTCCATGTTTTTGCTCTGTCACCCCGAGTGGGAAGAGTATGCCCAGACATGGCCTGAGTGCCTACTGGGCCTAGAGAAACATATCCGGGGATGCTTGTGGTCTCGTGCAGAAGGGATGTGACCTAGCAGTTCTGCTTGTTTGCACCTTTTGGGGTGGGACTGATTTGCATATGGTCTTTCACCTTCTGTAATGGATTGGCAGGTGAAGAACGATGGTCTGGAGGGTTGCCCAGAGCAATGCCAGAGGTCAAGATTAATTCTGAACCTTCCAGCCATCCCCTCTTTGTTTTTGCTGTGCTTTAAAGTGACCATTACTGACATAGATAGGCTGTATGTTACAACCTATCCACGCCAGTAATGGTCACTTTAAATCACATGTTTGAAGCTGCTGCAACCTATACATCTATGCCAGCAATGGGCACTTTACATTTCAGTGCCCGCTACTGGCATAGATATATTGTGGCAGCAGCCTCATGCATGCAATTTACACTGATCATTACTGACATAGATAGGTTGTGGCTACAACCTCATGAAAATGATTTAAAGCGCTCTTGCGTAGGGTACTGTCAGTCACATTTACTGTATTTTTTTTCATGTGTTAACCTAGAGAAGCAACTGTAAATTGCATGACCGTTTTACATTATTTGCATTCCAAATTGTGCTGCACAATGCATGATTAGCACCCTTGGCGTGTGCGGCAGCCAATCAGTTTGCTCGGCACTGCTATTTTCCCTCCTCCACTGCCTCCTGCTCCCAAATCCAGCCGCACAAGAACCCCCCAGCCCATCCAACTCTCCTTACCTGAAAAGGGCTACTCCGCCAGTGCTGCACCATCTGCTTGGTTCTTGTTCAAGCCATGGAAATGACAGAAGGGCTCCGAGCGGATCCATGCCTTCCATGTCTATAGCAATCCTGAACGAAGCAGCGCAAGCATGGTTTTTATCCGATTGCTAATAGCAATAATACTGTGTTCTGTGGGCTTCACCAGCTGGTAACAGCACTGGAGCCCGGTGTTAGGGCCGTCGTTACTCACCGGGGAAGCCCACAGAAGATGTTATTATTGCTATATTTCAGCACATTACTTAAGAAATGTTCTTTTGTGGTCCCTCGCCACGCATGGTCACTCGTACTAATTTGAGGATATATTTATGCTTTGTTCTCACAAATTGTGTAACAAAATGAATAATTTCAGCACATTTTCTTAAAAATGTTGTTATGCGGGTGACCCCCGGCTCCCTTATCCTTTTGGGCTCACTCACTACGTGTGTTCGCTCACACTAATTTGGGGAAATATGTAGGCCCCTCTACCCAAAATATTCACCTGGCATCATCGCCCATCAATCATGAAATTCACTGGATATTTGTCAGTTTTCCCAACAAAAACAATTACAAGTTGTATGGGGCAGATTCTCAAAAAATAACTCACTGAAAGGAGTGCAGAAAATGCTCTCTTTTCATTTGTGTTTTTTTAGAAATGAGCAGGTCCCCTAATTCTCAAATGTAAGCTATGGATTTCTGGAAGGGCTGGAGTGTTGCGGAAAGATGCGCTGTCCAGACCCTTTGCATACATTAGTGCCAGGAATGTGCTTCCGACAATAAGGTATGCCATGCTCCCTCAAACCACGCGGTTGCTGTTAGCGCAATTCACTAGGACGGATCCGTTAAAGGGCCCGTCTCAGTGAAGTCACAAATACAAAATAAAAGCATTTCCAACTCTATTTGTCTCTTCTGGCTAAAATGATCAAGCCTTCTTTGCAGGATGACACAACCCAGAATGGGTCCTCTTCTCTTGCTCTTACTTTTACCATTACTTCCTGAGTTTATTTGGAGGGTATTTTGATGAGTGTGTAGAATCCACTCACCACTGCATATCCACTGCAACCTAGGGTAGTGAGTCGCCTGTCTACAAGATGTTGATCTGTTTCCATGTGACAGTCTCTTTTCATAGGGGTTAAATACACCATGTGAAAGGACTGCATCGCATGCTAAAGCTACACAGTCTTTAAAGCAGGTGAAAGTGATCCTGGCGATGACCCTACACAGCATGGCCACCCTCCAAAAGTGCTCAGGGGACTTCAAGAGGCATGTGTGAAATATCTCATCTGTCAATTGTGGGGAGACCCTTGACACAGGACGCAAATCCCCGGAACCAACTGTCAAGCCATGCCCATGGGGGCAGTAGTATATGATTGTTTTTGACCTTTCTGGCATGGGCAGAGTTGGAGGAGTAGAGACTGGAACAGAATATGAGTCCACTGAATGCTTACAGGACAGCAATGTGAATTGTCATGCGCGTGTGGGGAGGTAACATCAATACGTACGCTGAAGGCATTCCCCACTGACACGTGTGCCAACACCAACTGAACTGTGGTTACACTACTGTCCGCACTTCTCAGCCATGTCCCTCTTGTCACTCTTTACATTGATGCAGGCATGTTGCACAATTAACCCTTTGCAAATGGTCCAATGTAGACTCCATGTCAGTGGGCACAGCAGAGTCATCGCCTAGATAAGAGATACCCTCCCTTTGTATTATGGAATTTATAGTGTTAGGGTTTAAAAGGGGTCAAATGAAGATGCAGTCATCCTGAGTAAGGGTAATGACCCTGACTGCTGGAAGATCTCACAGGCTAAATGGAGTCATCAACTAACGTGATATGCCCAGGTAGCGTGACTGTATATCTGACAGTATAGCTGACATCATCGCAGTGTTATGGGTGCAGGAATGACCATGTAACTTGCTGGTGAATGGCCCCATGTAAATAACATGTGTCTGCATGACAGAACCCTGCCCCAAGCACCGTTAGTTAATCCATGAACAGCTGGAAGGCAACAGGTATGTAAGTCCCCAGAATGCCAGAAGAGCAAAATCATGAGAGCACTTGCCTGGCCACTACATATCCTGCTTGGATACAGAACTATACATACACCACTGTTTGTGAATTATGCATTGCTTGACGTTGTTGTTCAATCTACAAAAACAGCGACTGCCCATCTGAACCCTCTGAACAGCATGGCCTCTGTTAACTGCAAGGTTGAGGTTGACGCCTCAGAGCTTGGGGGAAATGTGACAGGGAAGGGAAACGAGTGCACATCAGCCGTCGGGTCACAGACTGATGAGACAATGGTGATGATTGTAATTAGTAAACCATGCTGTCAGGTGTTGCCAGAGTAGTACTGTGATCTTGTCCACGGTAGATCCTTAATCACTTGTACAGTGTGCGCAGGGGTCTACTGTTGCCATGCAACCCACACTGTTGATTATAATCTGCATTTCACTAATGGCGCCACTTTCCTAACTTGAGAACAAAAATACGAGCCTAAATATAGAAGTGGGTAATGGATGGGAATCAGGCTGTCGTCATGCCCAGTGAACTAGGGAATGTTATCACATCACCAAACAAAACAGAACGGGTGATTTTGGAGAGATTACAGTGTTATGACGACATATACCTGGAATGTGCGGGGGTGAACTGGACCATGTCATTAATGTCGCCAACACATTTGGCACATGCATTATAGGGAGGATTATGGTCCACAGAATGACTAGAGAATCATCAGAGATTTCTTTTTTTTAGGAGGAAGCTTTGTTGGGGGAGGCCACTTCGTTGTGTATCTCTCGAACACCACTTTCATGTACACTAGCACCGTTCACAATGGAGAGGACGTGTAACAACACTTAAGAGCCAATATTCAGTACCGTCAAACATTTCCAATGGGCACACTAGTCTGTCATCACCTTTCCTGAAAATCGTATGTTTGCCAAATAAGGAGCAGTTAGGCGACATTGCTCTGGGCAGAGGTCTGACCCGGTTGGTAATGGCCTGCCACCCAAGTTAAGGGCCAGAGTGAAGAAAGGGTCTGTTAACACGGGTGGCGGTGCCATTAGCAACACGGTCGGCCTGCGGCTGAGGGCGCTATCACTTTTAGCACCTGCGAGTAACTACACACCAGTGCTAAAGGTGGTATGGCGCAGGTGGGAGGCAGTAAGGACGGAAAAGGGCGAGGGATTTACAGCCATGGCGGAGCTCAGAACGCAAGCTTATACCAAAGGATTCAGTCTGCGTTCCAAGCTCCCTGATTGGCTGGTGCTCCCGCCTAGGATGCTAATGAGGGGATCAATATCATTGCTAACAGCTATGACTGTGATAGAAAAGTGAGAAATGTATTGCCTTGACTATGTTTGCTATGTACTGTGACATTTCATTTTGTGTTCTCAGCATTCCGTTAGCCACCATCCCACCACCTTCAACCACCAGTGAATCCCTGCCTTCCACCAGCTGGCCCATACAGCTTCAGGCCCAACGTGACACCACCACATAATCTGGGCAAGTGATGTTATCAATGTGGCTGCCCCAATAATAGGATAGCTGAGGTCGGGGGAAATCCTGTATGTGGTGTGTGAGGCATTGATCATGATCTCTCCCACTGAGTAATCTCTCCCAACATCAAGTAGGGAGGACGGCACACATCTGTAGCAACAGGGACGTGTTCTTCCACAGGTAGTGCCATCCTAAGTCGCTCTCCCACTTCCTCTACCATTCAGCCATTTGAGCCTGTGCCCATAGCTAATAGTTGACTAACAGGAAGTAACTGGAGGCCATGCAGCAGGTGTTGCAGGCTACAACCAACTGAGAAAGATGCTGGTTGAGGAAAGATGAGAGGCATGGGGAACGCAGCAGCAGCTTCTGTGTAGGCCTATGCTGCAACCCAAAAAGAGACCATCATTGTGTTTTCAACAGTTCTCAAGGTACAGTGCTGTCCCAGTCCATGTGTCTGATGTCACAGCCCATTCCAACCTCTTCTGCAACCGTCAGGTGATGAAAGCCACCCTTTGGCGCACCCACTCACATGATCTCTTAACTGGGTTGCTGGTCCAGTTTTTGCGGAAAAGTATAGTGCTCCTTCTGCCTCCTCGGTTGACTCCACCGCAATCACAACTTCAGTACAGCAGTCACCCAGATTTCCTGCCTGCTGCCATCCCAGCTACAGGCTGATGACCCCCTCCCCTTCCCTTCCCTTCACCAATGTAAGTGGGATCAGGCGGCCATTAATAGTCAAGTGATCCCCTTCTTCAAACCATACTTTTTTAGGGTTGCATTTTACATGGTCCCATTCCGAGCTGAAACTAGTTTTCATGTGTAATTCCCCACTCTGCATTTACCTGGATTTGTATTGGAACTGCACCTTATGATGTAAACATCTGTGGCACTCATTTGGTGCTTTGATTTTAGTTGGACCTCCTTTGCGGCCCAGATTTCTGTTGGGCTAATCCTGTGCCATGCTATTCACATTCATGTATTTCCACTGGGACTTGTTGGGGGTCAGGAGGTGGGGAGAGTCTGGCCAGGGAACATGCACTTGTGATGGACTCACCTATATATAAAGTCTTCATTATTTCCTCTGGCAGCATTAGCCCACCAGCATTGTCTCATCATTGATCTCCAGGTCTTCCTGGTAGCGCACCATGCGCATAAGCACCATCACCTGTTTCATCATCCTCCACCTTCACGTTGGTCATGGGCACATTATGCCTGATTTTGATGTATTGCAGCATGCAACACATGCCCACAAACAGGAATATCTGCTCAGGTTGGTACACGAAGTCCCACCAGACCATGTAGGCACCTGCAGTAGTTTTCAGTGCAGCAAATTCAAGATCCATTTGACTGTGTGTACAAGTGTTTGCTGCATTGCAACACTGCCTCCTAGGTGTGACGTGATGCAGTATTGGGGTTGTTAGCCAATATCGGATTGAGAATACAGAGTCTTTAATCTTATGCTTCATTTAGCTCAACTCTGCCTGGCGTTATATGTTAGGTGTCAGTGTAATGCTCAGAGAGTGAGCACAAACTTTTACTGAGTGTTTGGTCAACAGGTGGGACTTTTGCGTTCATCAAGAAGCAGTCCTCGTCTAGGCTGTTTCGACCACATTACCATACATAATACTTTCACCATAGCGATAGCCAGTATTTTGTTCCTCAGCAACATGCTCATATGATGTAATTGGTAGCATACTGCTGCATCTGTATGTGGTTATTTGTGTTAGTGTTCCAATGGTTTCCAGCAGAATGGATCTGTCACCAAGATGTGTGCACAATGTGGTATTTTGTAAGGTAGCATGATTAATAGGGCTCCGATGAATGAGTATATGTGGTACTAGGGTATACCATACATACCCCGCAACCATTGGCAGCATTGTGGCAGTGGCCTCACGAGTCATACCCTAGCTATTCAACTTTTCTTAGTTGACGCTTGTGTGTATCCAGCTATTCTCAAAGAGATAGATCAAGAGGGAGTCCTCTCATGCCCCTTTTTTCGGAATCTGCAATGACCTATGAAACAAAGTAAAATTGATTCCAACACCTTTTGAATTGAAAATGACATTCTGTTCTGTATTCTTCTACAGTCCGAGTAGGCACAATGTTTCAGAAAATACAAATTCTAAAAAGGACTATCTCCTAGATGTAGGATGATCTGTCTCCTACTGGTCGGCCGATTTCCACAATTCTATATATTTTCTTTTGCCTTCATCAAAACCACCAAAGGACCCCATTATGTTTATTCCTGTATTAAAAGTCATGTGTATTAGTCTTTGAGGTCAATATTTCACCATAAGGCATTTCCATCTGTCTCTTCAATTGTGTTGGACTTCTCTTTTATTCTGGATATGCCAGCCTCCAGTTGGACCTCTCTAGACTGCCACAGGAATAATGATTGCACATGTTTTCGTTCATTTTAGAATGCCCCTCTTTGTTATTGTATAAAGTCTATGAAATAGATTGCATTCTTGATATTGCCCTCATAGATTTTTGCAGTCCAGATTACCCACCACATTGGGGAACCCTGAAATTGTATATGAAGGAGATTTAATGGCATTGATATCAATATGGTCTTTGGGATTATTTATATGGTTTATATCTGAGAAAGATAATACCATGTGCCAGGCCCACGGATAGTGCAATTGGAAGATGGTGAGTGCAGACAATTTATTTCCCTTTAAATGTGCCAATCCACTATTGCTGCGGCTTTTAAGTGTGTTACAAAATATCAAAAGCAAAAAGCTCAGTATATTCAATGACAACCTTTGTGTTGTGTTGACATGAACTATACTGCCTGAGTCCTTTGCCGAAAATTATAGATTCATACCACTCACTGAAAAAAAAGGATCTGAGTTACACCCTCGCTAAACATTTTCATGATGAACATCCGGGTAATCTGACGACATTCAGATATTTTGTGATGGGCAACATCCAAGGTCACCCATGAGGTGGAGACAAAGAGAAAAAGCTATGTCAAGCAGAAGCGTGCTATATTGCGGACTTAAATATCAAAACACCAAATGGCCATAATGATGATGAAGGATTGTACACATTTCTAGAGCAGCTCCGAGCATTGATCGCAATCCAGTGGAATTGAGTTGCGGGAGAAATCCAATCTAGAAAATTAAGGGACTGCCCCAGAATGCATTAATATCAACTATTCACAGAAAACCAACAACAGTATCAGCAACCAAGAGGCACATGAAACCAGATCTAAAAATAAATAGATATGCTTACTCTCCTGAAGAACCACTGAATCAAAGTGGGAGAAACACGTGTAGAGGGCAATAATGTTTTTTTTTTCCTTTTGAACATTTGCATCAAGTACTAATCTTTTCCAACAACAAATCAAATAAAATAATTTTTGTGGAGCGCCTGTAAAACAGTGTTTGGAATTTTTTCATTGTAGTCACATTCCTAATTGGTTAATAAAGAATGAACAAAATATTAAAAATAAACAAAAAATGAAATGCAAAGGGACCTTGAGATCACATATACAGACAAAAACAATAAAAAACAAACATCTATTCTATGGAGAATTCAGGAAAAGGAACGCTGGTGATAAACAATAGTGAATAAATTAAAGATACACAATCATGTGTACACTAATGTGTGCGGATATGCAAGAAATGATTGGTGAAAAACAATAGATGGGGCACATTGCTATACACCTATTTTAAATTCAATTAAAAAAAGAAGAATCACCAGCTGTGACACAATGGGCCTCATTACGACTCTGGCGGTGAAGGTATGAACGGTCCGGCACCGTTCATACCGTCCCGCTGCATTACGAGTTCTGCTCGCGGGTTCCTGACAGCCCGCCAGGTTTTACTTGGCAGGCTGTGCGGCACCCGTGTGCAGAACTCGTGATTGCACCGGCACCATTATCAACAGTGTCGGTGCAACCATGCTCCCCACCACCATTCTGTCCTATACGGCAGAATGGGGATCGGGAGCCCAGCATTACTGCCACCCGCAAATTGGCAATTACCGGCCCATTCAACTCGTAATGGGCCGGTTATTGCCCAATCGCGGGTGGCAGGGCCGGTTGTGAGCATGGCGCTAGCCGTGCCTGCCATACAGGCACGGCTACCGCCATGCTCGTAATGAGGCCCAATGAAATAACAGGAATGGCAAAGAACTTATAAGATACGAAACAAAGAAAATAAAGATACATTACAGCATTAAGAACGTGATCCAATACTAATGAATGATTCTGGGCCAAAATTCAATCAACATAACACACTTTACCCCATAACTGAAAGTAGTGGATGAACAACAATGAGGGCAATGAGAAATATTGAAAAGTCAAATAGATTAATAACGCATAATATACCTGTATGGTACAAGGTACAGTAATAACCCAAAGGAATGGAAGTAGACACACTCTGGGGTGATTTTGGCACCCTATATGAATGTACTATATACTTTATTGCCCCAAGTAAACAAACAGTAATGATGAAAAGAGAAGAAAAAAAAACAGGTATGGATACCATGCATATAAAAGACAACAGGTACATTCAAGTTGGAAGACACTCTGAGCAATCAACAATTTGAGGTAAAAAGAATTGAAGCGTTATAAACGCATCCCAACAAATAAAAATGATATAAAAAAATATACATATTATCATTTACAAGATTCACCTCCTAATGAAATGATGCACGATCCGCAAAAAAAAAAATACAGTTTCAGCACGAAGCACTTTATTTATAAAAGCAGAACATTATTGTGGGACAACAGCATTGATTTATAAGATTTTTAACGATAGTTGTAGTGGTTGAAAAAGCAAAATGCACTTTGAAAGCAATAGGTACTTTGAACATTGAAAGGAATGAAACAGCATGCACTGAAAAGACACTGGCACCTTAATAAAAGCACTATGCACCTCATTTATATGAGGGAACCAATGGCAATCATGCCAATGGGATGAGGAAAAACACCTCAAAGAAGCGCAAATAAAAAAGAAAAAACGTTCAATGTGGCAGGTGCACCATAGCCCTGAATGAAGGAATTTGAAAAAAAAATAAAAATTACATTTGGGCTCACACTCTTAGTAATTAACAAAAACAGGTTATACATGTTACAAAACAGAACAACATAACAAAAAAGAAAACAATGATTTAAATGCTAGGTAGAATTTTTTTTTACGGGTGGTGAAAAACAATGTTAAACATACGATCTTTAAAAGAAAGCAGGGACAGTCAAATATTAGTGATGAAAAACAACAGTATTTTAAAAGAGACTCTTTCTCTTACAAGCATCCAACTCACCAATAAAAAGAACTCTCACACTGGCCACACACACAACTCCGAAGAAGCTGTATGGCGAAGCACGTTAGATATTTTTTATTTTCTTTTACACCGGCTGTCTGCCGACATGGGAAATAAATAATTACCTTTTTTTGAAATACAACATGTATGTCACCGTAATCTTCTTCTTTTACTATAAAAGTCAATCCGGGAGTACGCGTCTTTGTCATATATATGTATTCACTGAAAAAACATTGTTTACGGGACGTTATGGTTAAGTTGGACTAATAACTAAGCTAAGCAATCATCACCGACACCACCACAGTGCACTGCTAAGACTAACACCCTGGACATGAAAGATGACATCACACATGTCATTGATGACATCACTGATGACATCACATATCTGGGCCACCTATTTTTGTTTACTGACATGATTAGGCTATTTTTTTTGTTTTGACTAACAATGAGAATTTCCAAAATTGAAAAGGTGCTATATATCTACACATTAACCTTTTTATATGTTCGTAAAGTACTTTCCTTAGAGTTTAATCTGAGCTCATAGTGCACATGTATGGGGCAATAAGCACACCTCAAACACTCAATTAATTTGCATACATGATGATAAATGTTATTGTGATTTTTTTATGCTGTTGTTTCTTACTTCCATCCTTTAGTTTCCCTGTATGTGCCTCTAATTTGTATGCATTGCACATTTGTATATGTATTTTTTCTACTAACACACATTTGTTATGCCCTGGGTGTTAGTTTTACCAGTGCATAGTGGTGGTGCAAGTTATGGTTGCTTAGCTTACTATAAATGGCAAATTTCTGGGGTTTTTCGATTTTACTTATAACCATAACATCGCTTTAACAACGTGTTTTCATTCAATGACATAGGTTTTTATTAGTGCACGCACATTTCCTACAATTTACTAATATCATACTTAACCCGGTATAGCAACATTTCTTTTCCAAGTTACAAAGTTTCACCTGAAACCTCTGCCATTTCCCACTTTCTAGCATCATGTTTAACACTTCTACACACTTTTGCAACTTTTTCCTCTGCTTTTGCGTTCTTCGATGTTGGCAAACATTTGACATCATCACAGACTTTTTGGACAGTGTCATGTGGCCAGGCGCTCATGCGCGGCATGATGTCATGTCCACGAATGTTTCCGCTCTTTGCGGAAGGGTACATGCGGTGCGAACATTTCGGAACTGCATTTTCAGCTGATGTAGGAACTTTGAAGCTCAAAATGTACCCTTGTACAGCTCCTACACCTATTCGTACTCATTACCCATTAACAATCTAGCACCCAGCATATACTTGGAAGAATATTAGCAAAACTGCTTTGTATCTTAAAAAGGGCATCAGCTATTGCCATCCTTTCACCGCAAGAGCGGCCACCACTACCACCAGATGGAGGACCTACATAACAAAAGAAGTGCTGCATTTCAAAAGACAATATAGAGGACCAAGAAGATGAGGTAGAGGAAGTGCCTACCTCTAGCACCCAGAGAGAATCATGGATGGGGCAGTTCTTTAACACTGCATGGAATGTACCAAATGCTAAAGCTACCAAAGTAAAACCACGGACTACCTGGACAGTTCTCCTACGGGACCATGTCCATTCACTGCCACACCAAATCCAACCACCGCAATACTCTCTGAAAGGTTGTTCCTTTCTTAGCAAGTAGTAGGCTATCTCCCCCACCTCATCTTCCTCAACCAATACTGTAACCACACAGCCTACATCTGTGGGACACAAAATCCCACCAGCTACCTTGCAAGCGATAAAAGAGGCTGTTGATCCATATCTTTTAAAAACAACAGTACTCTGTATATACTACAACACGCCACTCTGCAGAGAGGAGCAATTTCGAAGTGATTTTGAAGCTGTAATCAAGGAGCATGAGAAACACTGTCCCATACTTTAGATGGTACACACGCCAACATCTCCCCCTGTCCACCTTCCCCTCCATATTTGTGGTTGGTGCCTCTTAGCTCATTTCCCTCCCCACCTTACTGTCTGACCACTCCTGCAAAAAAAGAAAAAACATACCAAAAATAATAGGAACCACCTTTCACACTTCAAAATAGAACAAAAAGAAAAATAATCTTATAGACTCCCTCTACTTTACATTTCTCAACAAAGTAGTTATACTCAACAAGATTCTCCAACATTTCCATTACCATTTTGTGTTATGCTAATGGGAATAATGGACAATTGTATACTGGAGAAAAATATAAAAGGACAGAAACAATGTTCTGTCCCAAATACTTTTCTCTGCATACCATAATCAATGTACCTTTATAACTATCCACAGCCTCCACAGTCCCCTTTCCAGGCCATGGATCATTAAAAGACCCGGATGGCACGAGCACATAATCGCACTGGGCAGCCCTTCTGCCCTTTTTTATTTAATATTTGTAACACCCCCTCAATGCCTGCTTTTAAACATTAACATATCCAACCACCAATCAATTTAAAAAAAAAAAACTGGTAATATATCCCTATGACCATATTAAGCTTCCACACACCAACTGCCACTTAACAATTTTCTACAAAACCTTTGATTCTGCATTTCCCTTATTTATACAAAAACCTTGTACACTGTGCTCATATAAATGCACACATGCATTGAGCAGTGAGAGAAGTGCATAAATAGATGGACAGTCCGGATGGGCAAGTGCTCATGAGAACCCAAGAGGGAAATGCCAAGGGATGTCAAGGTGGGATGACACTGGCTAACTGCTGGAGCAGAGGATTCCCAAGGGTGGGAAGCATCTTAACCGTTACATCTCTTTAACAATGTTTTTTTCTGTCAATTTAATAGGTTTTTATAAGTGAAAATGTTTCATGGTGTTACATCACTGTATATAGGTTATTAATGATTCTGCTTTTCATATGTATGAAAGAACTAAAACCTCCTTTAAGAAACACATTTTTTCCAACACATACTTATGTCTGTCATTATCAGCAGCGCATGCTAGGGATGGAAATCATCGTTCAATTTCCTATGACAGAAGGCTTAACCATGTCCCCAGCCCAAGCAAACCACCCTTATAATTCACTGCACCTACCCTGCATCCTAGCTCAGTGTCCATTATAGCCCAATAATGTAACCAATGGCCAGTGCTCATGGTTTGCAGCCATGCCAGTCTCCAAATCCATGGGGCAGAGTACACATGTGCTTGCTGAGGGCCAGGCTCACTACCCAGACACCAAATTGATATCACTAGTTTCTCTACTTATAATCTTACACTTTGGAAAAATAAAACACGAGACATATTTCCAAAACATGCTTTCAGGTCCTTGTTAATGCTTGTCGCACATGTTTGTTTTAATCTAGTCCACCACTTCAGGCTGTAACTAAAAGCAGAATATTTTTCCCCATTCAAACCTACCGCTTCGGCCATGCTGCATGCCCTAATAAGCAAATTACAGAACATATTTCTCCTTGCTGACGGCCATGCCCATTGCCCAAACACCAATGTTATATCACTGTTTTGTGTACTTACATTTTCACACTTAAAAAAAATAAATACAGGACATATTTGCAAAACCATGCTTTGAAGTTCTTGCTGACCCTCCTTGTGCATATTTGCTGCAATCCTATCCAGCACTTCAAGCTGTACCCACGACCATATTTTTTTTCATTCAAACCTATCCCAATTTACAAAATCTTTAGCACATAGCAGGTCCCTGGTGGCCATGCCCACTTTAACCCCATTGATGGTCCCTCGTGGTAACGGACAATCTGGCCACTGCCCATGGTCACAGGCTTTACCTCAGTGACAAAAGGCATATCACTATTATTTGTACCTACATTAAGACACTTTTAAAAAATTAAACACAGTCACACTAGCAAAACCAGTCTTTCAGGTCCTTGTCAAAATGTACGTACATAAAATAATCATATAACTTAGCCCCCCCTTGACAAAATCCATTCATGCTTTTCACCAACCCTGTAATGCAGAAATAGGCATAGATGTCCCTGAACATCTGAGATGTTCGGAAACATCACAGGACTGCCCCGGAAATCAGGACTATTTGCGGACGTGTGAGTTGAAAAAACACCCGGTTTTGGGGCTTTTTTGAAGGCCATATCAGAGCTCATCCTCATCACCCCTCACCGCTGCCACCCGCTGGAACAATCAGAGTCCCATCCACGGACCGAACCCAGATATCACAAATAATTTTGGACCTACTTTTTGACCGGTTTAAAATAACTATTGGACGGATTTACAACAAATTTACAAAGGCACTCTTTTGGGACCAAGCCACCAGTTCTGCTCCAAATTTGGTGAAAATCTGTTCAGCAGTTTGGGCTGTAGGTGTGTGCAACTTCTTTTTCCATTGCCTCTGTGTGAAAATCCACACATTTTGGTACCCCCTATAACTTTGCCACCCTCAACGAAACCTCACCAAACTTCACACAATTAATCTGATGGTGCCATATACTTTACTTGCAAAGTTTTGTGAGGATTCGTCTAGGGTTTGGGGGTGAAAGTTATAAGCCTCCCAAAAAGTGCTCATCCTATGTGTTGAGCAACCCAACCATAACTACACGGCTGCTACCGCAGGCCATGTAATATATATAAATATATATGCAGAGAGGAACAATGCTCTGTTGATCACTGCTTGCAGATTTCGAGCTGGAACTATTTAACATGAACTTTAGCACTACACGTCAACATCTATGTCATGCAAGCATTGGGAATTACCATTATCGGATACTGGGACACCTGCCCCATAACTCTCAGCTTCACATCCCTGGACATCAGACACCAAATGTAAATCACCAGGAGACCAGCTTGTGTATGAACGTTTTTGACAGCAGGTCACACTGTGGAGGTGATCTCTGGGAGAAGGTAAAGGAGATTGTGACACATTGATTCACTCCTCATGGCTTAAAAGTGGGCTTTGTTGTAGCTGACAATGAATCTAATGTTGCAACTACACCGTTTGTGTTAGCCAGAGCCTGCAAATGGGTGGTGATTACACAAGACCTACATCAAGGCAAATGTTGGTCAATTCCATTTTTGTATGCATTCTTTTGAAAAACCCACACACAGGATTATCAATTACTCAGCGGAATCAGAACTATCCAACATACTATATTATCATTAAACTTCTGGCAGAGTGAAAGCTGAGTAACTTACTGTACACCTGTCATCAAGCTTCCAATACAAACCTTTTGGGGGTGCAAAGAAATGCAGACTACCCCCAGGAATCTTTGCTTGATCCAGGGTTTAAAGTCAAGTTGGCAACTTTTAAACATCATGTGCATGAGGATGATAAAAATGAAGGGGAATGTCCTTCACACAAAGAAGTGCTATCCATGTGTAAGGATGCACTAACTGGTTACACTTAAAAGTCCACATAGAACAAGAAAAGAGAGTCAAAGGTCATAGATCAACTAATCAGTGCAGGACTGGTGAATAGATCATTAACCTCCCTGCCTCTGCCCTGTGCCCTCTGCAACTCATCCAGAACAGAAGAGCAAAATGTATCCTTGGCCTCAAGTCCAGGGAATGCATCTCTGCTTCACTGACATCCCTCCACTGTCTCCATGTGGCTGCAAGGATCAAGTTCAACACCCTCTGCATTATCCCCAAGGCTTTCCGTGGCCTGGGACCTACCTATCTTCAACAAATCCTACCTAAATACTGTCCTTCCCAAGCCCTCCGGTCCTCTACCTCCAACCTTCTGCGAGTGAGCCGGTTCTCTAAGCAGAGATTTGGAGGGAGATCTTTTCCTCTGCAGGGACCTCCCTCTGTAGTGGCCCCCTGCCGCCCTCTGTCTTGAGCCTGATCTCCTTAACTTCTGGAAACTCCTTAAGACATTCCTCTTCTCCTCTTCCTTCTCTCTCTTTCTACCCTGCTAAGCTATCTCTCTGCTCTAGTCCCTCCTTCCCTCTTTCTCTGTACTGTGAACTGGCCACCTGGTGTACCGCAGAATCTCACAGGTCCCTGGCACACCTCCCAGTCCTCCTGCACTTGCCTCCCGGCCTTGCACTTCGCCTTATCATCACTGCACTTGATCAATGACCCAAGAGAGGGGCATCTCTCTGCACTTACCCCGCTCACTACCGACTGGGCGCACCTGTACCCCTCCACCCCCATGATCCCCCCTCCCCAACACCCCTCTGTAACTGTCCGTGCACTTGCGCGAATCCGAAGGTACCATGCCTAAAGATCTGTTTTGTGTTTCCCCCCTGTCTTCCCTCCCTGCATGGTGATGCCCTAAGGCACTTGCAAATACTGCAGAATTGTTGTCAGATATATTTGCTGTTACCTCTATTGTCTCAGAATTTCAAGGACTATGAACGACTATTGTGTTTTCCCCTTGTTCCCTCCCTCGTTGAGCACTTCAAAACATGTGCCTTGTGTATAGGTGGTATACAAATAAACATTATCATTACCATTTCTAGTTGAGGTGACACAAAGGTGAGTTTTCATAGAGTGCCTATTCATCCACCATCTCTTCTTCCTCATACACCATTTCCCACTCCCCATCCACTGTCTGTTCCTCACATATTATCTCATCCTCTGCTTGCCCCTCCAAAAAATGCTGTGTCCCCTTTTTGGCTAACTAGCTCAACCTCTGAAATGCATATTGAGGAGTAGTCCAGCTTCTCTTCTTCTTTCACTCAACACGCCCTCCAAATAAAAGAACATTTTGCCTAAGGTCTCACGGTGTGAAACACAAATGTGCCTTGGTCCCTAATGTGCTGAACGTGTCAAAGTCCAAAACAGACAAAAATTGAGAAAGGGAGAATTTGCAAGACTTGGACAGTGAGAAAGGCTAGTTGGAACACACCATTGTATAGAATATGATGGGGCACAGTACAGGAAGGATTCTCGTGTTCATAAAGACAGGTGGCATTCGACCCTAATGAAGTCCAAAGGTATTCTCAGGTACCAGGTCAAACTTGTCAAGAAACACTTCACCTTCCCACTGAGCACATTTTGGGAGGTTTGGGCACCACTAGTCATGGGCCATAGGCAAGGCTACTTAATTTTGCAATAGTTCATGCAAAAATTAGGTTTTCTCAAGCAAGCCCAACATTTCTTTACTTCTATATATCCCAGATTACATATAGGATCTGATGTCACTGAGGCAAAAAATGACCCTTTGGCATATTGTCTACAACATTGTTAGGTAGAGAACATGGTCAAACATCCTCCGTAAATAGAAGAATTAGAATTTTAAAAGCATATTTGATGACAAGCAAAAGCTTCGGAGACCCCTGTGCGATATATTGAGCCACTCAACAGCATTTACCCACATCACCAAGCTGCATTTGCGCAAGAAACAGCAACCTGGCTGTGCTGGCTCCCGTGCGCACCAGGACCTCAAAACTGTGTTTTGCAACACAAAAAGAAAAAGATGGCTGTATCATTCTGCCAAGCACATTTCAGGCAGGATGGAAAAAGGGGACACGCTGAAGGAGCGTGCCAGTGTGTTTTGAAACATATAAAGGGAATAAAGTGAAAAGGCAGCACTGCTTTGCTGGAAACCCAAAATTCCTCTTCAAAATTAAACTTTTCCACCCTTTAAAAATGTTGTTTTGACACTAATTCCATCTGTTCTGTCTTAAACTACTGTGATTAAGAAGGCCCTGCCATGCCCATGGATATTTCATTGTACCTCAGCAAAACCAGGCATAATTCCTGAATGACAGGCCTAGTCAAACAACTCTGAGAGAAATCAACTAGGAACTTGACTTTTACTCGCACAGGAACACAGGTTTGTCTGTAACGCTCACCTGATTCCCGTAGAGGCGCCGGTCTTGACTGGCGAATACCGTATCTTCAAAGGTGATGTGTAACACACGGCTGGCTCTTTGGGCTGGACCTCTGTGCACTGTATGTCTGACTCAAAGGGTAAGATGTCTGCATATAGAAAATATGGGATTAAGGAACTGGGTTATTGAATGTCTCTCTCTTCTTCCCTTTCTCTTCTCCTGTAGAACCCCAAAGGTTAACGCTCTCACCTTAGGTAAGTGAACGGCGTGCTCTCCATCTGCCTCGGGGCAGGGTGTTGTAACCAGTTTCTTCACTGGATAAGGGGAGCAGGCCTCTTGACTTCAGAGGACTGCTGTCCGTCGTTTACTGCACGAACGGTAAGTTTCGAGTAATTCTAATGTCTTTAAAGTCTTTAGTAATGATGTTTCTTGTTTTGCAGGGTTCCGGCGATGGCGGATGAGGGGCTGAAGTGAGTTGAAGATGGAGCCCGTGTGATGAATAGAAGCGCCTGGAAGCACGTAAGTAAGTGCTTGTTGCCCGCTTCCCGATGCGCTCTAACTGTCTTTTTATTTTGCAGGTACAAGTTCGGAGCGGCTGCAGGGTGCCGGAATACCCACTGGGTTAGATGTGGAAAGGAGTAATGGCACGTGAGTATTAAAGTTCCCCAATGTCTTTAAACGCACCTTGTTTTGTCTTTCAGATGTGGGATGCAGCGCCGAAGGCCTCAGGAGCGTGCGAAGAGTTGGTAAGCTGTTGTCTTTCAGATGCCGGAATGCAGTGTGAAGACCTCCGGAGCGCACGAAGAGTAGGTAAGCCTTTGTCTTTCAGATGCCGGAATGCAGCGCGAGGCGTTGGTGACAGCCGATGGACCAGGTAAGTGAAGAGCTGTCACTGAAGACCGTAATGCTAACCTGTTCTTTCTTGTCTTTATAGGTGTTGCTGAAGACTGGATTTTCTTGTCTTTATAGGTGTTGCTGAAGACTGGATTCAGGATGGTAAGCCTTTTTCCTTAGGCCCAGGATCAGATGCAGAAGACACGATGAGCAAGATTCATCCATCGGGTGTGGTTTAAATAGCCTCCTGTAGTGCTTAGGTCCCTCCTTCCACAGCCACGCCTAGGTAAGAAAAGAGTTCCTGCTTTCCAGAAGAGTTCCAGTGTTCTGAATCTAGGGAGTGGCTCCTGCCCCACCCAACAGGAAAAGTAGTTCCAAACAGAAGAGGATCAGAGGCTCAACTGGCAGGCAAGTAAGCAGCATGGTCTGCTGCAGGTAAGTCCACCCAAGCATTATGAGCCCGGCGCTTCCAGCGCTGGGACTGGGCATATTTATGAGCCTGGTGCCACTGGCGCCAGGACTGGGTCCAAAAGGTCCCAATTGGGACTGGTTGGCACTCGGAACCTGGGTTATGGATCTGCTTCCAAGGGAGTTGGGAAAACCCTGACCTTTTGGAAGCAGAGATCATGACAGTGTTTCTTTACAAAACTATCCAAAGTAGCAGTCAAAGAGAATCTAACTCTCTGAGTCAGGTCAGTTTCAAAGTATCTGTTCTTCAGACAAAAACTCCCGATTTCAAGAAAATGACTATGGCTACAAAGACAGTGTAGGAATCTGATGGAGCTGCCAAACCGAATTAAAGAAAGAAATGCCAGCAGTTTTCAACACATGTGGAAAAATGGGCTTTTGCAAAACTAAAGGGAAAAAAAACATGGCCTGTTTAAAAATAAAGTCTTGAATGAAAGCCTGCTTATTCAGCAATGTGAAGGGGTTGTGTTGCTGGTGAAAATACATACATAGGCTATTTTCTTTCACAGGTTTGTTTTAATTCAGGACCCAAAATAAGAAAGTAAAGGTTTTAAAACTCATGGGCTGAATTTGCAAGCTAAAAAAAACAGTTATTCCAGTTGCCAGCCCTGAAACAACCCCCTGAGGAAGGGAGCCACACCATAAACTCTCAGCAGAGACTAACACTCCACTGATAATCACACTGTGGGAAAGATTCTAGTCTAGAGAAACCCACTGACAATGGGACTCCCAGGGCAAGGAAGTTGGAAGTGTGAAGGGGCAATAAAATCTCCAATCAAGATTAGAAACCCCCACCGTGCTGGAAGGAAATTACAGTTGGTTGCAGTTGAAGGAGAAAAAAAAAATATCTGGTGACAATAGACTGCCATTTGTTTCCAAAGACTTTTTCATGACTTTTTCAAGACTTTTTTCAAAGACACTTTAAAGAACTTTTTCTCAACCGCAAGACTTGTAGAATTTTTGCAGTGTAAAAATGAATTTTTGGGCTTTCTTTTAAGACTTGGTAGAATTCACTGATAACCTGGGGACAGACATGGGAAGACATGGCGGATTACAAGAAAAGCATCCATGTTGCAAATGCTAATTTTTGTACATACCTCCCTGATAATCATCCACATCTATGTATAAAGTTGTAGAATTCTGACTGATATAAATCCCATTGAAAAGCATCAAAAACTGGTAGAAGGGCAAAACAAGGTCTCACGGACTGGAGGATTGGACTGAAATGTGCTGCACAAAATATGTAATCTGTGTATATAATTTGTTAAGAGATTGCAATTGTATAAACGTATGTTAGTGGAAAAATCAGATTTTAGTTAAAGTAACTGTGGGAGGTTTTTGGACATTGTAAAACTCACATCATAAATCTGACATAATTGTCCTGAAATTCAACCAACTGAGAGCGAGGCAGAGACTATTACCCTTGTCCAATCCTGTTGTTTGAGGTGTGTTTAGTTAAGTCTGCCCCAGTCATGTACTTTGATGATGTCATTTGGCATTATAAATAAGAGTCCCTGACTACACACATTCTTCCTGATTTTCCTGCGCCAGCGTCCTGTCCCTGTTTAATCCATCCAGACTCCAGATCCCAACTACAAGGCCAAGAATTGCTGACCCTACTCCAGGGCCCACTGCAAACCCAAGCATTGCTGATCCTGTTCCAGCAAGGCCTAAATTCTGAACCCACTAAAATTCCCAAATAACCAAAGGGGAAAGCTGTGGTGTTTTTGGGATGGGAAGCATCCTGATCCCACTAACTGCATCCAGAGGTACCCCTGCCATCCAGCTGACCTGTCTTATCCAGTGACCATAATTGCCAGTACAGAAGTGCTACCCAGTGACCAGTACTTTCCAGCTGTTTGCCAGGCAACCTGCCGTGTATTGACCAGAACCGTTGACTATCCAAAATCCAAACACTAAAAAGTGGAGTGTGAGTATCAATTGCCACCCCACCTAAACCCACAGACTATCTTGTCTTCATCCTTATTCCCCCTCTCTTAACCATCCTATCCTTACCCTGATAACTTGTTAATATTGTCACAATCATTCTTGCAATCCTGCCCTTGGTTTCTAGTGTTAGCGCCACGTTTCTCTTCATTTCTGTCTTGCATAGATCCTAAGTGATTAGCGATATTGTGTTTAAATAAATTAATTTTCCCTTAAGAAAAGGGGTACACTGCGTGAAGGGTTACAACTGCAGCATAACTTTTAAGATTCATGGGTGGCGTTCCTCTTTTCTTAGCCATTAAATCTAGTTTATGTAAGATGTGCATTTGAATTCTAAAATCGGTTCCTTTTTTCACTGCTCTATTTTCCTAAAAACAAACCTAACTCTATCTTGCATAACTCACACAATTTACCAGCTAGAGGCCTCGTTTTACTTCCATAGTGTACCTGTGATCTATAGCTACACCACACTCCAAATCAGTGTATTTCACCTGTTTTTATTAAAAACCGTTAGGGTAATTACAGGCAGGGATTGCAAAGTTTGCAAAGTTTCCAACGTGTCATTTTGGTGCAATCTGTTTTAACCCTGCCACTCATTTTCAAATTGTATGCTTTTTGGTAATTCATTCTTTGTGCATGTTAGTGTATTTGCATTGTGGCTTTAGTGAGGAATTATATTTGCTTCAAGGTTTTTAACACACATTCATTATTTAATTGTCCATTTCCGAGTGTCATTTTATAACATTGCGAGGGGTTTAAAATCCGTTTTTCTCTCTTATTTGGGGAAGGAAGGTCAGATTTGAATGTTTTTTCCTATTTGCCATTCCTGATTACCTGCTGCTTCTGTTTATCCACTTAGAACTGATTATTTGGGGGTTGAGGGAACATTACAGGGGGAAATTCTAACTTAAGTGCTATCTTACCTAAAACAAAAGTGTTCCTATTCTGCTGTGCTGTGTATATGTTCCACTAGTAAGTTAAACCCAGTGCATTGCTCACATTCTCATTGTTATTATCACCCCACTGGTGATTGCTGCCCCATATTAAAAAATGTATGATTTCTTTTAATTTTCAAATAAATAAATAAGTAAATATTGTATTTTACCAATCAGCCTGGTACATGGTCTATTGTGACCCGAGGTATTTGAAAAGGGGGTGTGATATGAGTGGTGTACCATCTCAATATTGATTCAAAATAAACAGATAAGCATTTCAGTTGTGCGCTGCATACTAGGCCGAGACCAAGGTGAGTGCCACCTGATTGAAATCCTTAACACCCCTGGGACAAATCCCACAAAGATCTTTGACTGTCATTCCTTATGCACACTGTCTCCCTCTCTCAGGCATTGTACATATTCAGATGTTTAAATGTATAAACCACAATCAAAAACATTGAAGTTGCTCAATCCATATTGACACGATCCCCTTTAGGTGACGCTTAGGGATCACTCTGGTCTTTCAGAAGGAGTCTTTCTTTTTCCGTGTTGCAGCAGAAATGACATTGGAGCTCACGATCAATGAGCATTTCATGTAAATGAATGATGTAAAAGCCTTGTGTAAGGCTTCTATGGCGTTCATGCACGTTACGGCTCATTTTCAATCATTTTATGGTTGAGGGGAGGAGCGGAATGCAACTTGCATTTCTGCCACCTCCATTCCTCTGTCCCATACAAATGCTGCAGCATATGCGCAAGCGTGGAGCTTCATGCCATCGCAAATGCTGGCGATCCGTATAGGGTACACCGGCTTGATATATCAGCATAAATCAGACAGACCACATACGGATCCATTGTAAACATTGCTTGTCTTGCTGGCATGGAAGGCAGTGTTCACAATGGGCAGAGTTTAATTATAATTGCACATGTGCACATGGTAAGCAGTGTTCACAATTACAATTAAACCCTGACATTTAATTGTAATTGTAAATGCTGCTCACCATGTGCGGGTAGTAAACAGTGTTCACAAGCATGTCAGGCAGGATTTAATTGCAATTGTAAACTCTGCCTGCCATGCCATAACCACTTTGCACTTACGAGTACAAATGTGCATAGACATGTTGCCCTGCCCTTTTGCACTCTGCCATGCGAATGATGAAAACTTGACAGCGGGAGCCGTTTACGTTGCAGTGTTAATGTAACAACTCCCTACCATCAAATTACGTTTAGGAGCAAAAAGAGCTCCATTGCTTGCTCTTAGGATGCGTAAGTCTTTTCTTGGATAGTTCATTTCCATCACTGATTCCTTTCCCTGCAGTGACTTTGATGCTTTCCTTCTGCAATTCGGGTGGAAGACCTCGTAAGGGTGGTGAAAGTGTTAAATCATCTTATGCGCCAGTAGGTGTGTTTGGTTCACCTTTCTTGAAAAACGACGCACTTGTCATCCTCTTTGGAAAATCATATCACAAGCTGAGAAACACTTCAGTAAGTTACCCAAACACAATTAAAACTCTCACTGCAGTGCGGCCATATGCGACAAAGCGTCTGACACCACCTGTGACTCAGGGGAGCTGTATTTCATCAGATTGTAGGCGGCTGTGCAGAACAGATGGGCATTTACTTTTTACATAATTACCTTCCTTGCCATGATGGAAAACTGTTTTAAATTAAGAGGATTCCACAGAGAATTAACCTGCTCTCTCCTGAATAAACCAAGAAAGAAAGAAACGTGTTTTCTAGCCAGCATTGTCAATCATTCAAAAACGTGAGAGTGTGGGGCAATTGTAATACTCAGGAGCACTCTATATTCTCGTGACCCATGTACTCGGAGGCTTGTACACCCAGAGCCCTCCAACTGGGCCTTACAACTCCCGCATGAGTGGTCTAACGTATGGGCCATCCATCTCTCTGCCCATCCTTTCCAACGGCGCCAGTCCTTTCGGCATTGCCCAATGACCTTTATGCCATTCCGAGAGACTGTGCACTTGTTCAACTTCTCCAGTATAAACTGCAGATGGCAGATAATCTGCGAAGGGCCTGTAAGGTGTATGAGTCAAACAGGACACTAGAGGGCACTCGCTATGATTGAAGCACATTGTCTACTGGCACCACGCACCCTCCCCTACTGCCATGGGGACAGTTCTTTTCATCAGACCGGTCAGATCCGGTTGGAAATCAAAGTTTGCTTGAGGTGTATCTCTGTTGCACAGAGCACTTTGCCTGGATGATGAGGACACGGCCGACCGTTGGATAACAATTGAAGAATTGGACTAAGAGACATGCTAAGGAATATTATCGTGCAGAATGTGGAGATGTACAGCAAATAAAACCTAGCGACAGTTGCTCTTCTGAGGAGTGTCTGAAAATAGACTCTGTTGTTCTTTTGTGACATTATATTTCCATTTATATGCTCTTAGCATTTGCTTTTGTAGACACCTTTCCTGTTTTTTTCTTCAGATTTAGCTTCTTGTTTCTTCTTGCTAGCAGAGGCAGAGCTAGGATTGTCGGCGTGCAGCTAAGGTAGTTTGGCTGCCTGCACGTGGCATTAACGTCTGTAAATGTTCACACCTTGCTGTTGAGTGGACATTTTCAGATTGTGGGTGGGCCATGCCCGCTCAGGTCCTACAATGTCTGCGCCTCTGCTTGCTAGGCGGATTCGTGCTCTGCTCCTTTATCACACCAGCACTGAGGGCTCTGCACTGGCTCATTGCAAGGCTGCAAAAAGCACTCCATGGCCAGGCTTTGGCCTCAGAGTCCTTCCAGCCATTCAGGTGTTTTTCCGATGTCATCCAATCTGCACTTACTCCACACACCCACGCTCTTCTGGTAGACCTGCGTTTCATGCCTTTTATGTTTCTGCACTATCAGCTCCTTCCATGACCCTTGTGCCACTTTTCTATCTCAATGCTGTCCTTTTTACGTAGTGTATTAGGAATTCCTGTAACACGGCAGAGCCATATGAGCATAGGGGAATGTTGGGGCACCCCTTGAGACCAGGTGATGAGCCTAGAGGACAGAGGGAAAGGTGGTCAATCACTGAGTGGCCAGGGTGACTGGCTTGCATAGAGTGTGCTCTTGCACATTGAGGGGAACTGGCTAGGCTAGAACTTGGTAGGTCTTGTCAGCGATGTCATTTAACCAAAATGCCAGAGGTAGCAGAAGTGACATCACATGACACTTGACCGCTGATGACATCACAGGACACAATGTCATTTGACCCCGCCCCCAAGTGACATCACAGGCACATGACCTTCAGATGCATGTAACACCTGTGTTTCCAGGCACTCTCATTTCAGTCAGCTATTTCATTTATTTATTCATGTATTGGTCGTTTGAAAGGCGTCAATACAACAAGTGGTGTTTCACGGCGCCACAAGACAAAAAAAAGAAGGGGGCAAGGGAGAAAGATCTATAATGATCCTACTAGGCCTTGTGACATTCGGATCGTGCAAGTGCAGAACAAGAAGTGCGAGGGAAAAAGGGGAGGGGGGAGTGCAGGTCTGGAGCCAATGAAGTGCTAAGGAGGGAAAGGAATGGTGAGGGGGAAGTGCGGATGGGAGGCCTTAGGGCAAGTGCCATCAAAAAAACAGCTATGCACAGGGAATGGGGGAGGTTGGAGTTAATGCTGAGGCAGAGTTGTAGGGGTCCAAGTGCTATGGATAGCAGTTAAGCAGAGGGAGGGGGGACTGGTGGAAGAGGGCTTGGAAACCTGTAATACTCAGAGGAAACTAAGGGGCCGGTCATAGAGGAGAAGGGATGGGTTAGCAGGGAAGGGGGAGAGAGAAGGAGGAGGATAAAAGGAGATCCAGCGCAAGCCTGGAGGGGCAAGGAGACCATTCCAGAGGGAAGTTCCTGCAGAGGAGAGGCATCTGCCCTCACTCTTTGTTTGGAGAAGTGACGGACTCGCAAAGAGTTGGAGCAAGCAGACCGAAGGCTCCAGAAGGGCGTATTTAGGGAGAGAGAGAAGGCTGTAGCAGGGTCCCAGCAGGGCCCCATGCCCCAGAAAGCCTTGTGGATGATGGAGAGGATCTTGAATTTGATCCTAGCAGCAACCGGGAGCCATTGGACAGAAATTGGGGCTAGAGAGATTTGGACTCTGGAAATTAGGCCAAGGATAAGTCTTTAAGTCCTATTCTGGATTAGTTGAAGGGGGAGAAGGGAGGCAGAAGGAAGATTAAGGAAGAGGCTGTTACAATAGTCAATCCTTGAAAGGACCAGTGCTCTGGAGATAGTGAGTTTAATTGGGAAGGTAAGGAAAGGGAGAATACATCTGAGGAGGTTGAGCTGAAAGTGGGACTTCTTGGCAAGGTCTGCGATGTGAGCAGAGAAAGAGAGAGAGGAATCAAAGATGACACCAATATTTTTTGATTCAAAGGTGGATGAGGGGAGGGGGTCTATAGTGGACAGCCAGAGGGAGGGAGGGATGGTCGGAGCAGGGGTCCCAATAGAAAGGATCTCAGTGTTACTGGCATTAAGGCAGAGATCATTGGCAGCACCCTAGGACTGAATGCCAGTCAGACAGTTGGGGATGAGTGAGGAGGAAAGGGAGGGAACCATGAAGGAGAGCTGCATATCGCCTGCATAACAATGGAAGTGAGGGGTGAAAGAAGAGATCAGATGGGCCAAGGGGTCAAGGTAGATATTAGATATTGAAGCGCTACGGCGAGAGCATAGAGCCCTGAGGGATGCCAGAGGCGGAGCGTGTGATGGGCAGAGGAAATGGCCCAGTTCAACATGGAAGGGTCTGTTGGAGAGGAAGGAGGTTAACCAGTCCAGAGACAGACCCTGTGATGCCAAGGGTGTCACAGAGCTGATTTATCAGGGTGGCATGATTGACTGTTTCAAATGCAGAGGAAAGATCCAGTAGGATAGGAACCAAGAAACAGAGGGAGGGGTGATTTTTCCATGATCACACATTTGAGGAATGTGATTTTCAAGATTCGACGAGGGACATGTATGTAAAATATTTGAAAAAAACAAGGGTTGGCCCCTAATTATTGTTCCCGTCGGGCTTAAACTTGTAAGTTGGGATTATGAATCATAGACAGAAGAGTGAGTATAAAGCTACCCCTCGCTCATGTGTCCAGGCCTTGTGTCACCTATAAAATAAGTGCAGATGTGGAAAAAGATGGTGCACTGAGCCTCACTCATCCTTTTGTGTTAAAAAGTATACATTTATTATTCATTATATCATAATGCACAGTAAGTACAGTTCATAACAATGAAAAACAGATTTACAGTCACATAAAATTCAACCTAAATGTATTTTTCTAATGCTTACAGTACACTATTCCCAGCTTCTTAAAGTGCACACATGCAGTGTGGGATTAGTAAAGTGTGTGCTTTCTATGCAATTGATATAGACTGATAAAGTTCACATAGGTCTTCTGTATGGCTATTAAAATCCAATACTTTTTAATACATCCAGTCAGTATTCGTTTTTGCAGATTAATTCATATATCTTGATAAAGTGTTTTGGCCGGATTGATGGAATAATGCTCAGAAAATCCTCAACTCCACAAGCAGGCCTGCATCTCAGGGACCCTGTGAGTGGTCCCCCATAAATAATGACAACCTGACCACATGCGTACGACTTATCATATTTCGAGGACCCTGTGTGGGGTTTGTAGGGTATTTTGTATAGATTTGGGGCCTAGCAGTATTTTCTTACCGCCAAAATGAAAATAATTCAGTAATAATCACTCTTTGCATTCAGATTAGATTTGGTATATAGCACTGCAGTACACATACATTATTTCAGCACACAGATACATTTAGTGGTATACATTATGTTGGTATGCGTTATTGTTGGTATTTCTGGTGAGCATAATTCCTTTGTTTTATATGTGGCCCCAATATCCAGAACCCCTTATTTTTGCTTAGTTTGTTCGTGTGATCACTAGAGAGGCCTCAGGCTTACATTTCAGGAACACCACATTTTCAATTGGATTGCCACGATGGGCTGTCCTCACTGTCTTATCTACGGCAGCGAGCTAACATGTGGTATTTATCACCAACTTATCTACATCGGTGAACTATGTCCAGGGCCTCTCTTTCTGCTGACTCATGTACCTCAAAGCAGCAGTCTACTTCATTATATTATTATTATGTTCCATTCAGAAAACATACACTTATATACTGAATGGAATCATGCACACAGCTACCGCTAAGTCTTATTTTTAGCTAGCTTAAAAATGACAATTGCACTGTCTAAACCTCTCCACATATTATCAGTACTGTAATGGTAGATGCACAAATAAAAGAGAAAAATAAAACACACTATCCGTCTGCTTTCAGATATTTTTTGTGTATTATAAAAATTGCATTTCAACACGATCTTACTCTTTTTACAGAAATAAATGGAAATTGCACAGTAACAACCTTATCTGTAACAAAATGAGAAGAGAGCGGCGAGAACATTTTCAATTCGCAACATTAAACATGTTGACAAAACACTGGAGTTCCCTCTTCCACGCTGACTGAATAGTTTCACACACATACACACTGCCCCCACACTCTGTAATATAATTACCAGGCCTGTTCAGCATGTGAAGTTCGTTGGCTGGTCGCCTTCTGGAAGTGGTTCAATGAATTCTTCTTAAATCACCCCAGCAAGGACGAGCATCTGCCGTCACTCAAACCAGGGCTTATTGACTGGAATTCCCAGTCTCTGCAGCAGTGCACTGGGATCTGCTTTTTCAATCAGGAAAATCCCCAGCCAGGTCTTTCTCCCAGCTGTGTAAAATGTCTTCTCCCTCTTTTTTCCCCGAGGTTCTTTAGAAAAGCTCTGTTACAGCCTACCAAATGAGTTCAACCAATGAAATTCAATCATGTCCTACCCTCCTTCTCTTGAGCAATGGCTTGGCTTATACAGTTGCAACTGTAACAAAACTGATTTCCTGCTTATTCGAGTCTTTGCTTCCTGCAAATACTGTGGACAGAGCGCAGATAGAAGCAAAGAAAAAAAAATATCTGGATGCACGTTTAAAATGACTTTCAGAGCCTGTCATTTTCCATCTCATTTTGCACTGGAGAACACATTATATTATTAATGAGTTAGAATCGTTAGTATTGTTAATGAGGTTAGTTCATTAATCCTCAAATGTGTCTCCTGCAACAGAGGAATTTCAGGTGAGAAAAAAATATATGCTTTTAACTGTGAAAAAAAATATTTGCATTTTAGATGTAGAAATCGTTTTTTACTGAATAGCCTGTTTTCATTTACATGTCCATGTCACACTGGCAACACATGCCTTGCTGTACCGCATTATAGCAATGCACCAAACCCATGAAGTGGTGCTGCATGAAAAAAATGCTAAATACTCTTACATATTCCCTCCTTTTTTCTGAGAATTTGGCAGTCCAAGCCATAATTAGAGGAAAATCAACTTGCTCCCGTCCTTCTTTTAAAATGTAGCAATCCAACAAAATGAATATTCACATGCAAAAACGAAAAAGTTGAAAAACCACTGTCCAATCAACATAATATCAAAATTCATCTTTGGGTCCATATGTTCCTTCCCAATGGAAGTGTCCATAGTTCAGTGCTTCAATTTTATACTTGAAGTCAATCAAAAACAATAAGATAAAACAAATAACTAAAACAAAGAATTAACATAACAGATTAAAATAATTAATTAAAATAATGAATACGTGGAACTCCATACGCCAGGACACTTGTCTGCATCTTATATGTCCCGACCAGCGATGTCACATCATTTGGCTCATTCGGGTGTTCTTCCATCTTGGTACTCCTGGATCCTTTTCTATAGAAGTCATCTTTTCTTTGGCATTCCGGTTATTTTGTCTTCACCTCCACCCGGATGCAGGCATCATTCGATCTTCATCCATGGGACTCTAGGACTCCATCGTCTCCCGTGACCTCCGGTACAAATATGTTAATATTCTAAATCAAATAGAAAATAAAAAGATTAAGTATATAGAACAATACTAACTTCACCCTTTTGCCAAAAATAAAACATGCTTTGTAAAACATTACGCCCTTTTTCTTTCGCCTTCTGAAATTAAGCACAGGTTATAGAGAACAAGCATACATAAAACAACATTCAATATGTAATGCATTTTCATTCTGCACACCGACTCCATAAACTTCAGCTTCTTTTATATAGTATATATATATTTTCATATATTACAGTGTTTATGTGCCATTATAATCAACCATCTTTATTTAACTTCTCTGTCACTGCCTCCTGACTGTACCCATGTATTTTACCTTTTTGTGTTCAAGGGACTTTATCTGTTTCTACACGCTCTAGATTTTTTATCTCATGTCTTGGATGACATGGCTTGATTTGGTTTACATGCACAAATTGTTCTGTTGCTGTTTCACCTTCAGTCTTTAAAATTTTGTAAACTACAGGAGAGACTTTGTCTACAATTCGGAATGGCCCCTGCCAGGCTGCTAGGAATTTGGAATTTTTCTGTTTACTTTTTCCAAAATGGAATTTATACACCTGATCCCCTACACAATATTCCTTTACTGTTGACTTTCTATCATAATATGTTTTAGCACTGTCAGCAGCCCTTTCCAGATTTCTCTGTACAAAAGCAAATGCATGTTGTAAATGCTTCCTCAGCTCATCAATGTATTCATGAACTGTAGATGCGCTTACAAGTGTTTGCTCATGTGTTCTGTATAGCAGGTGTTGCAGCAACACCATTTTCCTACCTGTCAAGACCTCATGTGGGCTAATACCTGTTGCTTTGGCAGGAGTTGATCTGATTGCCATCAAAACCAACGGTAAACATAAATCCCAGCTGGAACCTGCTTCACCTACACATTTCTTTAAAATGTCCACAACAGACCTATTACCCCGTTCAACTCCACCTGAAGAAGCCGCCCGATATGCGATATGTAGTTTCCTTTTCACACCCACTATTTGCCATACCTTGCTCATTAGAGCACTTGTGAAATGACTTCCTCTGTCTGACTCAATTCTTTGTGGCAACCCAAACCTTGAGAACACATGATTCACTAGCAATGTGGCTGCTGTTTGCGCACTACAATCTGGTGCAGGAATACATTCAATCCACTTCGACATCAAACATACCACACTCAAAATATAACGGTTTCCTCTGCCCGACCTTTTTAAAGGCCCTACATAGTCTATTTGCAAATCTGACCATGGAAGGGTTTGGCCTCTTTTCATTAGTGGAGCTCTGTGCATTGGCGAAGCAGGTTTAAATTGGTCACATACTAGACATCCTCTAGTATACAATTCCACATCTTGGGACATATGTGGCCAATAAGCATAATCTTTTAGTATTTCCAATGTTTTTTGTGAACCTCTGTGGCCTGCAGTTATGGCATCATGTGCATGGTGTAGCATTAGCCCTCTAAATGAAAGGGGTACCACCCATTATATCTGTCCTATTATGAACTCTCTAACCATGAGTCCATCCTGTAGTCTAATTCGTTTTTTATTCTTTAATAGCACCCTCAATTCCTCTTTTCCCACACAATCATCTTCTGTTAAAGGGTTTTGTCCAGGATCTATCAAATGGTTATAATAGATTCCCAAAATTTGATCATTCTTTTGTGCCTCAATCAAATCTTGGTCTGGAGTGTTGTAACTCCATTGTACCACTGATTGTTCTGTCTCCTTTGGTGCTTTAGAACGTGTTACTGCATCAATCTGTATTTCACCCAGTAAATGTTCAATAGGTAGCATCACAGCGCCAATTTTAGCCAGTTGGTCTGCCTTATCATTCCCCTCTTTATCCTCTCCTGGAGTTTTTAAATGGCCACATATTTTTCTCCAGTATATTGTCAAATTATTTTCTGACACTAATTTGTCTATGGCTTGTATCATTTGTCCATGTTTAAGTGGCTTTTTGTTGTATGTAATCATACCTCTCGCTTTCCAGCCAGGTAGATATTCCACAAAGCTGTTTTGTGCATAGTCAGAATCAGTCACCAGGACAATTTCACTGAATTTATTATCAATTGCAGTAGTAATGGCTTTAAAAATGGCTGCCAATTCCGCTACTTGATTGCTCTTAGCTCCAATTCTCATCCCTAGGCTGGGGATACCTTCACATTTCAACCAGACATTTCCTATTCCTGACACTAATTGTTTATTACTGTCATTTTCAATGTGAAAAGCACAACCATCGACATATACAGTTGGCAAGTCCTTGCATGTTTTTTCATCAAAAGCTTTGTGTGGTGATTGTTCAAACTCCTGTAAATTAGGTTCTATTTTCATTTCGTTTGATGCTTGTTCAGCTGCACAGTCGTGTAAATCTGCTAAACTTTGAGCAATTGGGCTCTTTTTATTTTGGCCATATCTCACTTCTACAGGAAAACCTTGTAATGCTAGCGTCCATGAAGTGATTCTGGACTGCGCTAGATTACCTGACCTAATTCTTTTACTCTCTAAGAATTGCAAAGGTTGATGATTTGTTTCAATAATCACCTTTTCTCCCTGAACAATAGGGCGGAAATGTTGTAGCGCCCACACAGTGGTTAATAGGGCCTTTTCACATTCATTGAATTTCATTTCAACTTGGGAAAATGCTTTACTTGCATAGGCAATGGTTTTGTGATTCACATCATGTTTTTGTGATAACACTGCTGACATACAATGTTCAGAACCTATTTCTATAAAGAAATCCCTATCCTTTAAGGGGTATACTAAACATGGTGCCTTTACAAGACATTCCTTCAATTTGGCTGCCTCAGACAGCTCTTTCTCCCATTTCCAGGGCGTATTTAGCTTTAGCAGTTTAGTCAATGGTTGAGTGATTTCAGCATAATTTTCAATGAACTTTCTGTTATAGCCTGTCATTCCTAATAAACTTTTCACCCCTTTCACATTTTTAGGGTCTTTTAGTTTTTGTATGGCCTCTATTTTCTTCTTTTGTGGATTTACTCCATGCTCAGTTACTTCATGGCCTAGAAAATTCACTTTTTTCTTGCACCATTGTGCTTTTTGTAAAGACACTTTGGCGCCTGCTTTCTGCAATTGGCCAAGTACATGCCTTATTTCATCAAAATGTTTTTTAAAGCTTTCATTTTTTATCAGGACATCATCCACATAAACTATGGTTCCTCTTTCCGCTGCATCAGGCATGGCCTTCCTCAAAAATATTCCAAATTCACTCCCACTATTAACGGACCCGAACAGAGTTCTAACCCATGCGTATTGAGTCCTGTCAAATGTAAAGGAAAATAAATTCTGTAACTCCTCTGCCAATGGCACGCACCAATATCCAGAGGTGAGATCTAATGTGGTAAACACTTTTGAACCATGTACCTGAGCAAAGCCCTGATCAATGAATGGCAGTGGCCATCTGGACACTGGTACTCTTTTATTTAACTCCCTCAAATCTGCACAAAGCTGCCATTGACCATTTGGCTTTAACACACCTAAAATGGGTGTGTTGGATGTGCTATGGATAGGCCTGATGATTCCTCGCGATTCTAAATGTTTAATAATCTCTGCCAATGATTCTAAACATGCCAGCGGTAGTCTATACTGGCGTACAAATACTGGACTTCTGCTACACCCTTCCGTAAGTGTGGCCACATGTAAATTAGTTAACCCGCAATCATAGGCATCTTTTGCAAATACATCTTTAAATTCCATAAATATCTTCCTCAATTCGTTTCTATCTTCATCGTTGTCACACGCATCCGCTAAGGAGATCTGCTCTTCTACCATTTTGGAAAATTCCGGAAAATGTTCTGGTAGTGGAATCTCTGTGCTTTCCTCTAGCTGTGTGGCTGTGTCTCTTTGTAAAGCTGCCACTTTTAAATGTTTTGTCATGTCAGCTTCCATTTTAATGGCTGATTTTCCATTTCATTTTCACTTAAATCAAATGTTATACAACTCTCTTGATAACAGCACACTGTCTCACTTGAATCATAAGGGTACACAGAATGAATTTTAAATATTCCTTTGGGCTGTGAGTCCAGGTATTCTGGCAACTCACCCTTGGCATCTACATACTTTTCAGGGATATTTCCAATCACCATGTTATTTAGATCTGCAGTATAATGTGGTTTTTGTATGGCCATTCCTAATGGGGAGTTTTCCTCTAAGTGAATATCTTGACAACCTTATTATTTACCATAATTCTTACAGGCCCTTCATCAATATCTACCAATGGAATGTATTCATAATCCAGGCCTTGCTGTTTTATGGATTCATTCAGGCACACAAATGCATCAGAGTCTTTCATCTGCTGTCCATTTTTGCATTTCAGTGTTATTGCAAACTGTTTTGTAAATGCAGGAATAATATTATCTTTCCTCATTTGTAGTTCGATTGCATAAGGAACCAGTTGTGCACAATGATAAGCCTTTCTTTTGTCTTCAAATTCAGGTGCCGGCCCACCTAGGCGTGACCATATTTTTTGATTAAGGAAACCTAACACCATACACATTCTGTGCATGATGTCATTGCCCATGTAAAAATCATTTTGTGCTCCACTCACTATCCATACATTATGGTAAATTGTTTTCTGCCCAATGCTAATTTTAAGCATGCATCTGCCTGCAATTCGGTTTTCAAAGTCTGGACTGTCCAACCCAGAAACATATTGGTTTTTAATCCTAAATTTCGGGATTTCCTCCCTCTCCATTATTTTTTGCAACAATTTCTCATTAATGAAGCTCCTCTCCTGTTCAAGCGCTAAAGTGGATTTTATTGTCTTAAAACAGTCATTTATACCAACATGAACCCATGGTTGCTCATCTTCCATGTCTATTTCAGCAAGAGTGGTAATGTATTTTTCTGAATCTGCTTTAGGAGTAATATTTTGTTTGCATATCTTTTCTTTTAAATAAAAACGTAATGTGTGCTCATCTATGGCGGTCTGCCAATTTTTCCTTGGGTCCAAGTATATTTGTACAGGTAGTTTTTCATTGTCGCTCTGCATTTTGTCTTGACACATTAATATAACAGTGACACTAGGTATGCAACTATTCTGGAGATATACCTCCACAGCATCATTTGTTTTGGCAACTGTGTGACATTCACTTATGTTGCTGTTTTGTGATTTTAGTTTCTTAGGTCTCAATGGTTTTTTGGTTAAGGACCACAGCACTCCATTCAGCCCATCTATGAGAGGAGACAATCTTTTCAGGCAATCTGTCCCCATAAGAAATGGAATTTCACAAATAGATGTGATCAATACCTCTTGTTTCATTCTGTGCTTTCGTATTTTTATGTCAACCTCAGTTACACCTATGATGGGCACCTCCTCCCCATTAAAGTTATGCACTGGACCTTGATTTTCCTTCACTGTGATCTGATTCTGTGGGGATCTCCCTTCATTGATACTCTTTACCAGCTCCTTGGACATAATTGGGGCCTGTGCGCCAGTGTCAATCATTGCAAATGTTTGGCATTTTTCTTCTACAGTGATGGGAGCATAATACCTGTCCTCAACTTCCTCTAATACACATAAGAAGTGTGAATTCTTACTGATTTCAGGACTCACCTTTCTCAGGCCTTTTTCACTTTTGGCTAAGCACATTGGTAAATGGAAAGACATTTTTCCCCCCTTTTTACCCATTTCTGCGCGAGAGACGGTATTCATTTCTCCATGTTCAGAGGTTTTTTGGAGTGTGGCCACTGTTCGCCTATCCATCCAGGTATCATCAGAGGCCACATTACAACCCTCCAACTGAACATGTGGAACAACATCATTCAGCAATCTGTCATTGTTTAATTCTGTGCATTTGTGATCATTTAGTGTGGTACCAGCCCTTTCAGCCTCTTCAAAAATATGTGGCTCAAAGAATTCTTCAGGTGATTGGCATGTACCCTCCTTTGGAGTATTTCCTTTTTCTGCCTGTGTTTGGTCATTGTTTTGACTGCCCAGGGAAGAAATCATAGCATCCCCACTTACTCCCTGTTTACTGGTATTCCCCATGCATGAGTCATTTTTCTTAAATCTGTCTCTTTGTTCTCTTGGAGTTTCAGGTTTTCTTATTTCATTTGTACAAATCTCCAATGTTTGATTTAGCTCTAGGTTAAACCGTACCTCTCTTTTAGAAGTATTTGCACTTTCTGTTACATGTTCATTTACTGGCATTTTCACTTTTAAATCATTAGACATCTCAGAGTCATTATGCAAAATTACATCAGAGCAATCTGTCTTTTCGGCGCTGTAGGTATCATGAGTACTTAGTCACTTTTCAGAAGAAGCCCCCCGGTCATTGCTATGGCCATCAGCCCCCTCCTTTGATGACTGTTTTTGTGCTGTACAAAGCTTCCCTATTTGTTCAGCTAACATTTTCACTTGGGCCTCAAGGCACTGGAACCTTTCCATCTCTCTAGAATCCTCCCTCTCTGGCCTAGATTGATATTGGTTGCTTCCTCCCTGATTGGATCTATTCTGATACCTCTCAGGTGAGTGATTTCTATTGGGATAGTTTCTGAACTCTTGATTCATTTGTGGAGGGGAGCGGGGTGCACCCATCCTTTGGTTGTAGTCCCCTGGTAGGAATCATTGTACTGACGTGGAGTATAATTCATGTTCTGTCTCATGTCCTGTCTCTCATGTTGTGGGTACTGACCCTAATGTTGATTCCCATTATCAGAAAATCGATCAGGGTCTATCATGATTACCATATATCATGGTGTTGGGATCAAATTTGCTCTGTGTCCCCAATGTCTGGTAGGGACCATCATTTCTTTGATCTTGATTTTGTCTCTGATCATACCTGACATATCAGGCCGATAGCCTGCCCGGGGCCTATCTCCTAAATACCTAGGACTGATTTAGCTCTCCCTATTACTAGGATCATGTGATTGAAACATTGGTGCAGAGTGTGATAACCTTTGTTCATTAACCCTTTGTTCAGGTGCAGAATTATTTTTACCTGGACTTTGAGCAGACTCAAGGGACATTTTGGCTGACCTGATTTCCATTACTGTGGCTGAGGGTTCTTTAGATTTAGGTCTAGTATCTTTCATTTTATCACTTTCTCTACCCTGACAATAGACTACCTCATATCGTTTTGTGCTTTGATGCACAATCCACTCAAGGGACTTGTCACGATCAAATTCACGAACCAATTGGGATATGATGTCTTTCTGTAGCCCATAGAAGTAGGTGGTTTTAAATTAATTAGAATTGGGGTCAAAAGATACATCAAAGCGAGAAAATACTCCTTTTAAGTCTTGTAAAAACTGGCGAGGGGATGTATTAGGCCCAGCAGTAAGTGTGTAAGCAACTTTATTTGCCTCCTGTAATGACTGGAAAGGAGAAAAATGACACCTAATTTCTTTTTCAAACTCCACCCATGTCATATTCTGCTGTTCATTTAATCCCCTTATTATGCTGGCCGTCGGAGCATCTAAAGTTAAATGAAAATATTGTCTGTACTGTTCCTTAGGTATCTGGAGTGCTTTAAAAATGTCATGAACCGCTTCTAAGTGATCCTCAATGCAGCATTCCCCTCCTTTTTTTAAATGGTTTGATCAGAGCTTTAATAGATTTCATTATTTGCATGGGGCTACTTGTTGCAATGCATGGAATTGCACTACTTGGTGACTCAATCCTGGTTCCATGTGTATGGGATTGGTGGCTGCCCCCAATGGGAGTATCAAATCCCCCAAGGGCGCTGCAACCAAGTTCAGTCACCGGCCCAGTCACTGGAGCACTAGCTCTTTGGGCAGAACTAGAATTCACCTCCACTCCATTGAATTTAGTACCCTGCCGCCTCTCCTGGGACCTGGGAATGCACATTTGTTGTTCTAAGTCTTTGCACTTTTTAAGGAGCCTGCATGCTTCATTTTGCAGATGGTTGTTTTCATCACTCATTTTATTAATTACCTCCTGCATGTCGCACATTTGCATTTAGCATTCATTGAATTCTTTGTTTCTCTTGTCTCTTTCTTGAATCATTTTAACCATTTCTTGCTCTGCACCTAGGTGATCACTTTCTTTTTCAAAATTTTCTTTTTGTAAAATCTGCATTTCTGAAACAATCTCATCTTTATCCTGTCTAATGTGATCCACTAAGGCTTTTAAGTGTACCAATTTTTGCTCACTGTCTTCAAACTGTTTATTGCTTTTGGACAACTGAATATCAAAATCTCTGCATTTTTATTGCATGTCTTTCTGACATCCTTCTAATTCTTAACATCTCCTCTTTTTTACTTTCCCCCATCTAAGTCAGTCTTTAACCTGTTAATTAGCTGGGTATCATTTTCTTGCATTCGCAGGGACCTATTCAAAATAAACCATATTTTGGCGCATAGCCGTATTAAACAGTCTTTCTCTGCTTTTTCATCGGCTGCATTCAATAACCTTGTAAGGCAGACCTGAATTATGCTGCCTTCTGCAAAAATATTGTCTAGTTTTTCTTTCTGCACCTCACCCTGAATGCGGTCATGCCATTCTGAGGTACTGTTTGATGACCACGTCCCATGTGCAAACAACTTTGCATCTAAATATTGCACTAGGTCTGAGAATGTGGTTTCCCTTTGTGACATTCTGAAATTCGTTTTTGGTGACACACTGTTATTATGAAATGGGTTCCCTTTAATGTACAGATGGCAGTGTGAGACACACTTGCCACGCCCAGTAGGTGCTCTATGATCACTTTCCCGGCCTGCAATGCACCCTAAATATGTAGGGTATTTTGTATAGATTTGGGGCCTAGCGGTATTTTCATACCGCCAAAATGAAAATAATTCAGTAATGATCACTCTTTGCATTCAGATTAGATTTGGTATATAGTACTACAGTATACATACATTATTTCAGCACTCAGATACATTTAGTGGTATACATTATGTTGGTATGCGTTATTGTTGGTATGTCTGGTGAGCATAATTCCTTTGTTTTATATGTGGCCCCAATATCCAGAACCCCTTATTTTTGCTTAGTTTGTTCGTGTGATCACTAGAGAGGCCTCAGGCTTACATTTCAGGAACACCACATTTTCAATTGGAGTGCCACCATGGGCTGTCCTCACTGTCTTATCTACGGCAGCGAGCTAACATGTGGTATTTATCACCAACTTATCTACATCGTTGAACTATGTCCAGGGCCTCTCTTTCTGCTGACTCATGTACCTCCAGCAGCAGTCTATTTCATTATATTATTATTATGTTCCATTCAGAAAACATACACTTATATACTGAATGGAATCATACACACAGCTACCGCTAAGTCTTATTTTTAGCTAGCTTAAAAATGACAATTGCACTGTCTAAACCTCTCCACATATTATCAGTACTGTAATGGTAGATGCACAAATAAAAGAGAAAAATAAAACACACTATGCATCTGCTTTCAGATATTTTTTGTGTATTATAAAAATTGCATTTCAACACGATCTTACTCTTTTTACAGAAATAAATGGAAATTGCACAGTAACAACCTTATCTGTAACAAAATGAGAAGAGAGCGGCGAGATCATTTTCAATTCGCAACATTAAACATGTTGATAAAACACTGGAGTTCCCTCTTCCACGCTGACTGAATAGTTTCGCACACATACACACTGACCCCACACTCTGTAATATAATTACCAGGCCTGTCCAGCATGTGAAGTTCGTCGGCTGGTCGCCTTCTGGAAGTGGTTCAATGAATTCTTCTTAAATCACCCCAGCAAGGACGAGCATCTGCCGTCACTCAAACCGGGGCTTATTGACTGGAATTCCCAGTCTCTGCAGCAGTGCACTGGGATCTGCTTTTTCAATCAGGAAAATTCCCAGCCATCAGCCAGGTCTTTCTCCCAGCTGTGTAAAATGTCTTCTCCTCCCTTCTTCCCTGAGATTCATTAGCAAAGCTCTGTTACAGCCTGCCAAACGAGTTCAACCAATGAAATTCTATCATGTCCTACCCTCCTTCTCTCTAACAATGGCTTGGCCTATACAGTTGCAACTGTAACCAAACTGATTTCCTGCTTATTCGAGTCTTTGCTTCCTGCAAATACTGTGGACAGAGCGCAGATAGAAGCAAAGAAAAAAAATATCTGCATGCGCGTTTAAAATGACTTTCAGAGCCTGTCATTTTCCATCTCATTTTGCACTGGAGAACACATTATATTATTAATGAGTTAGAATCATTAGTATTGTTAATGAGGTTAGTTCATTAATCCTCAAATGTGTCTCCTGCAACAGAGGAATTTCAGGTGAGAAAAAAATATATGCTTTTAACTGTGAAAAAAATATGATTTGCATTTTAGATGTAGAAATCGTTTTTGACTGAATAGCCTGTTTTCATTTACATGTCCATGTCACACTGGCAACACATGCCTTGCTGTACCGCATTATAGCAATGCACCAAACCCATGCAGTGGTTCTGCATGAAAAAAAATGTTAAATACGCTTACAGGTTCCCTGTAACTGTTACCAGCAGCCCAACAACATGCTTATGACTCATCATAACTCGGGTGAAACTCGGAAAAACTGGGTGTGAACCTCTGTAAACTGTTCCTGCACCCCACAACACTGCGTACGCACAACCCCAAGTTAGTTCAGAACCCTGGCTGCGTAAACGCAGCCCAAAATCCGACACCAGATCTTACCTCTGTGCAGTGATTCCCATGCGCAAGTGTTTGTATGCCTGCCTTCGGGTGGTGGATTGGTTAAGGGCTTTGCGTGACCATTTCCCTGTTGAGAGGTTGAGCGATCAGGTTAATAAACCCATATCGTTCTGTGCGATGGACTGCCCACATTTTCCCTTGTTCTTCCTCATTTTATGATTTCCACCCCTTTCCTGCTGTCTGCACCAGCCACACCCACGCTCTGCGTGGTTTCTCACGCAAGGCCCACTGGCACTCACAGAGACATGCAGAGCCTGCGCAAAGTCCCTGCAAGGTGAGAAAAAGTGCCACGCAGTCGATTCCATGAATCGACAAACAGGATTTTGCACCCAGTTTGGCGTGCAGAGTCCCCATTTACCGTGCAAAAAATTCCATGGATCAAGCCCTTTTTGTTTAAAAGTGGTTGTTTTAAGCATTGCCCGGCGGCTCCAAGTAAATAGTTTTATTTGCTGCCTTGTTTTTTCACAGCAGGATGATTCTATGGAATTTTTGTTGACACAGGATGTTTCGGCCCCTGTTCTGATAATTCATTCATCCAGGTGATCATCTTTATAGGTATTCTATTGGGCCTCCATCATGACAGACAGTCATTTAATCACAGAACATCAATCATCTAACCCTTTTTTCAAAATCTGTAATAAAATCAACATACGAATATATCAAAGAAAGTGTTGTGAGTGAGGACTCTTGTGACATACATAAGAGTTGTATCTAAAATTCAACTCGTTCTGAGGTGACTACTGAACTGAATCTTGTTCAGACACTTGGGGAAATAATTTATTGTGATGCATATAATTTCCATTCTGAACTGGATTTTTTCCCAGTCAGGTATCTTCCTCAGCTCGTAAGATGACAGCTGTGAAAATTACTTCTGTACTTTGTTATGGCCAGTATTGTTGTTAAGGGCTCTTTCACCAAGGCTACTGACCTTATAATGCTGGTTTTCTAAAGTCGATTTGTGTCTTGTGTGTTAGCTGCTATTCGCTACCAGTATTTGTCCATGGCCACTGCAAGAGAAAGTCCGGGTGAGTATGCACAAACATGTGCAGTGATCATAATTCTCATTCTTAATTGTCCCAAGGCTCCCTCTTTTTGGCAGTTTAGCATTTACAGGCAGTATTAAGGTGTGAACCCTGGCGTCAACAAATTGGCAAATACAACTATTTACTTGCAGCCGCCGGGCAATGTTTAAAAGAACCACTGTTAAAAAAAAACAACTCCATCATGATATATGAATGATCTGTAAAAACTAATACTGACTGGGTGTATTAAAAAGTGGTTGGATTTGCATAGCCATACAGAAGAATTATGTGAACTTCATCAGTCTATATCAATTGCATTGAAAGCACACACATTACTAACCCCACACTGCACGTGTACACTCTAAGAACCTGGGGATAGTGTACCATAAGCGTTCGAAAAATACTTTTATGTTGAATTTTATATGTATGTAAATCAGTTTTTCGTTGCTATGAACTGTGTTTTCTGTGTATTATTAATTACTTAATAATACATTTGTATACTTTTTAAGACAAAAGGATGAGTGAGGCTCAGTGCTGCATTTATTCCACATCTACACTTAGGTTATAGGTGACACTTGGTCTGGACACATGAGGGAGGGGTAGGTTTATACGCACTCTTCTATTTACGATGTATGTAAAACATACACAATGCAGTACATGTAACAGGTAACCGAAATCTCTAATGCAGGCTACAGCTAGTGTATGAAACATATATAGGTCAATGGCCACAGAGTACTTGTTACATGTGGCATTGATGTGTTAAACGAGCCAAATAAGCACTGGCCTGGGGAGGCGTGCGCTGTATGTTTAGCCAGGATGCAAAATGCTGCATGAGCAAGACCTGAAAATTAAATCATTGACCTGGATTTAGTATCAACAACATTCCCTGGTTATAAATGTATCTATGAGTCAGCTACCAGTAAGATAGAAGAAACCTATTGTGTGGGTGTAAGCTGAGTACATCTGTCTCTGGGTGCATTTATCTTTAAGTTATTTGACAAGTAAGCACATGTTGCCCACACCCAGAGCCCAATATAACACCTTAATGTCTTAGGCTTTGGTACATGACTCTTATTCAGTCTTTTTTAATGGGGTGAGGTGTAGGGAGGGGGGCTGCACTTCCTTCAAGAGTGGGGCTCATTGCATCTACGATTTTCATAGCTCTATGTGCAGGGTGTGTTATTCAATTACCCCCCCCCCCCTCCCGTGACCCCTCCAGGACTGGCCTGTGAGTGTAGTTTCCACAAAGCCCTTTCAAAGAAGTAGTTTGAACCAAGAGGGGTGGGTCACTGCATGACTCTCTCACTTCCGAAACTCTGTGTCCAGCCTTATTTTCTTAAACAGTGTTGCACCAGACCTGGGTCCTGGATGAGTTTGCAGCCCCTCTCAACCATTCACATCCAACTTGAATGTGTTCAAAGTAATCAGAGCCTAATCAGTGGCATAGCACAAGTTTGGGGGCTCTAGCCCTAAACTCCTTTACAAAGCACAGGTCACACCCCACCGTGGGCCGGCCTGGACATCCACATGTGTGCAATGTCCTTGAAGATTATGCTGTTGCAGAGTCATGCACTACTCCAAGTGAAAGAAGTAAATATGTTTTAAGCTTAAATGTTTCACTTAGCGTAGAAAGAAGGGGTGGTACCTGCTCCCCAAATACAACAGACATTAGTGGTGATTGGTTTTTAGGAGGGTGTAAATGTTTGCCCCAAGCATGTGAGAAAACAGGTTTGGCAGGTTCGGAGGTATTCTTCTCCATCCCATGACATTTTTTTGAAATAATGGATTAAAATGGTGCATTACACAGCACACGTTCTGTTAGAATTTGGGGAAAAGGCCAGTCAGATTGCAATCCGTTTTGTAGGGTGTAGGGTAACACATGGAAAAAGTACAATAGATGCAAGTCACCAAAAGTGAACAAGCACATTTCCCAATGCATTCTCACGCCAATCCCCCCACTATCTGCCAGAATAAAAAAACGTGTTATTGCTTGCTGGGTCCATACATCTCCATGCTGGCTCCACCAACATATGCTAATATTCCCATATAAAACCACACTCATCTTCCCTTTGAGATGTTTTTTATAGTATCATTACTGGCAGAAGGCACAAAGCTGGCTCTGCCAATATATGGCAGTACTCCTACGTAAGAATATAATCCTGTTGGTGACCATTAAAAGTGACATGTCACAATAAGAAAACATGTCCAAATTGGTTGCAATGTAAGACAGTCTAGATCCGTAGGAACTCTTATCATCCTTGCTTCATCGTAGATACTCTGTTAATAAAAGGTCATGATACATTAAGAAATATACAAGCCACTACACCAAAACATCATTCTAACGAGGTGCTGCTTCACATCATGCTTGCTTTATCAAAGATGCTGAATAATAAATGTCATGACACAGTAAGCAATGGCTAGACTGGCTCTACCAGAATGCTAGTCTAGCCAGGCAATGACACTCATGAACATGGCTTTGCCCAAAAAAACCAGTAAAACATGCAAAGTCAATAAAGGATGTGTGAAACATGCTCCAGTGATCCCATGTCTCCCAGGGCCTCACACACACACACACACACACGCACACATATTCAGGCATCCCCTTTCACCCACCCATATATCTCCCCTCACATCCAGCCACACGTCATTCCTCCCACAGGCATGCAACCACCCACCCACCCAAAACATTCACACATACAATCACATTCATACCCATTCACCCACCAGTCACTCATACACCTTCTCTCACATACACTCACACTGGAATCCACCCAGAACATTTAGACAGACACACACACACACACACACACACACACACACATTCCTACTCACCCATAAATGCACTGCATTCTCCACACAGGAATGCACCCACCCACCCAGAACATTTACATACGCATACACACACTCACATTCCTACTCATTCACCCACCACTCAGTGACCCATACAACTTCTCTTGCATCCGCCCACACTGCATTCTACACACAGGAATGCACCCAACCACCCAGAACATTTACACATGCACACGCACACTCACATTCCTACTCATTCACCCACCACTCACTGACCCATACACCTTCTCTCGTATCCACTCACTCTGCATTCTCCACACAGACAGGCACCCATTTAGAACATTTAAAAATAGGATCATATTCCTACTCATTCACCACCAGTCACTAATTCCTACTCCTTATCTTGCATCCACTCTCAATGCATTATACACAGAGGCACACACCCACCCAGAACATTCCATGGCACACTATCACATTCCCATTCATTCACCCACCAGTCGCTCACTCATTCACCTTCTCTTTCATCCACTCTCACTGCATTCTCCACACAGGCACACACCCACCCAGAAAATTCAAACACACCCACTATCACATTTCACCACTCATTGACTCATTGCACATCCACACATCTGACACACAGTTGACACATGCCAAATACACATCACATTTTTTTTTTAAAATACATCCTTCTTACCTGTTTTTCCAGCTTTGGTCCATCACTCCATGCCACCCTCAGCTCCTTTGTGCTGCTCACAAACAGGAACTAGGAAGCTGGGAAACCTTCCTCGTTCCTCTATATGAGCTGCCAGGAAGCCAGAGGAGAAGGTGTTGGAGCTGAATATGGTATTTGACACGTGCCACATGTCACGGTGACCTCCAACCCCTACAGAGTACTTCCTTCTCATGATGCAAGGCCTGACCCAGCCGTCACCCTGATGGGCAGATTGGGCAGGGCGCCCTGCACCACAGGGGCTGCGGGGGCCCCTACAACTCCAGTCCCCAGGAGCTTCTTATTTTTTTTAATACAGAGGTAGCAATGGAGACTGCAGGGGTAGCAAGGAAGACTACAGGGGTCATGGCTGTGACCCCTGGCAACCCCAAAATGACATCCCTGGGGCTTGTGCAAGGGCCTAAATCAAGGAATCTATGTGTGATGATACTCACCATGATGGTCGTGGGCAAACATATTATTTTACCGCAAAAGGGTAGATGGCGCGGGGGATATGGGAAGGGGTTGGGATTAGCTATATGAAATGTGGGATAAGAGGGGGTCTCACTTCCACATTTTGAGATTTAAAAAAACTGTAAAAAAGTGTTTCTTACCCACGATTTTAAAAGAAAATGCTTTGTTCTAGCAGAACGTGTGTGACCACTATGTGAGTCGGCTTGTCTGACATTTTGCTGCCGCGGGTAAATTTTTCATGACTAAAGCTCTTCTGGTCAGTCCTCTTTGTTCATGGTGCTGGGTGCCACCTTCTTAGTGGAAAACCACCATAAGTGGTAGGAAGACAACATTGGGACTAGGCTGGAAGAGAATGTGCTGGGTACTACTGTCTTGTTTGACCTTGTGGGTGAACAATCTACCTTGGTGTTTGGTGGTTGAGAATGCCTAGGAAAACGCAAGAGAGGTGCAATAACTTTCCAGTGTCTTATTCCTCATTTCTGCCTGTGAGACTCAGGCAACACCATGGTTAGTTGTCTGGGTCCTGGCCACTGTTCTTGGCATGGTGCTTTGTAAATGTAGAGGCCAGGTGTGTTGGAGTTGTGCTTTTTAGTGTTGCCCTGCAGTGACAGTATGGTGATATTTTCTGTAAAGATTGCTTACCTTACCGCTCAAGAAAGATCAATTTGCTCGGCAGTCAGAGGATTCTCGATTGGTATGGTTTGCTCGGTGTCCTCAGTAACCTCATATTCCAACTGTGTGAATTGTGATTGCTATGTGTATTTCTTCATTCTGTTCCTATAGCTTATAGAGAGTTGAGACTTCATCTTCTTTGTCTGTTCTTTGCCAAATCACTTACATTTCTCGACCCTAGTTTTTATGTAAGTCTGGCAAGGCATGACCTGGAGAATTGAAGGTAGGTTTGTTGAATGGCAATGTCTCTAAGACCCATTGTTTGGGGTGTTCTTGTGTCACATGCATCCCTAGATTTGAGATATTTGTGTTAGAACACTCCTCATTCATGGCACTTACAGGTACAAATTTCCCTGGGGAAAATCAATTCTTAACAATGAATATGCATTTCTTAGGGCAGTGCGTGTTACAGACATGTACATAGTTCAAATGGTAAATAAGCATTTCTTAGTGCATACATGAAATGACAAGTAAGTAGGTTACAGGTTAGGATAGGAAAATACTACTAAGTTTACTAGAGTACAAGAATACAGTGTAATTTACAAATGCAGAAGATGGCGATAGAAGCCGACATTCACACGTTGCCATGGGTGGTTAGGTGGATGCGGCAGATGTGTCTATCTCATAAAGCCAGAGTTTAGTTTTGTTCTTGAATTAGTGATAAGATGGTTCCGCTCTGAGTGTGGTAGGTATTGTGTTCCAAAGTTTGGCCACAAGGACTGGGAAACTTGATCCCCCGGCCTTCTGCAGCTTGAAACTGGGTACAGTAAGTGCATGGACATGTGCCGATCTCAGGGATCTGGTGGCTGTGTGCCAAATGAAGCGGTTGGCCAGGTATGCGGCGGCCAGATTGGCCTGGGCCTTGTATATTAGAGCGAGGGTTTTGAGGGATATTCGGTGAGCAATGGGAAGCCAGTGTAAGTTAAGTCTCGTGTCCGAGTTGTGTAGGCTCCTCGGGATGTTAAGGGCTGCCCTGATGGCGTTATTCAGTGTTACTTGTAGCTTATTGATGTTTCGATGTGGAGGAGTGGCAGAGAGGCGAGCGGTGGAAGGCATGTGCACTGCATGTGGTAGAAAGCAGGCTGTATATGAAAGGAAGAGACATCGACCAGGCCAGTGCGCTGCCTTGGGCAGTATTACACTTTGACTTTTTAATCCATATATGTTTAAAACACGCTTTAAATGCATTAATTTTGACTCATTTTATTCACTATTTTCTTGGGGATACTCCCAATCCCATCATAGAAGGATTGGGTTCATGAGCTGTGCTCGCTCGTTCAGCGAAATATGGGGACGCTTTGAAATAAAATGTCCAGGGCCACTTTTATTTCCCATTCCAACCCTGCATACTGTTGCCTTTTACAAGGCCTGAAAGGAGGACGCGCACACGGAGGGATTTCTCAACACGTCTTTATTTCATTTTCATAGAGTTTATTTCACTTTTCATAGAAGGATTGGGTTCATGAGCTGTGCTCGCTCGTTCAGCGAAATATGGGGACGCTTTGAAATAAAATGTCCAGGGCCACTTTTATTTCCCATTCTAACCCTGCATACTGTTGCCTTTTACAAGGCCTGAAAGGAGGACGCGCACACGGAGGGATTTCTCAACACGTCTTTATTTCACTTTCACAAACCAGTAACTGGCACTTCCTGCGCCTTACCCAGAACTCCCCTCATTCCCCAACTCCCCGTTATAAACTCTGCCTCTCCAATGGCGGGGGCAAAACAAGTTAACCCATTGGTGACCGGCAACACCACCCCCGAACAATATGTCCAAACATCAACTCAACATTCTTCAACAAGCCTCAAAGGTCTCTTGATGGTTTGCCTTGGTCTCTCATCTTGGGCAACTGGCCCTAACATTCCCTGAGTTCCTGCTTCATGGCTTGTCCCTCCAGGATCTCCCACCGGAGGAGTCCACAGGTCGTCTCGTGGCTCTCGTGGTTCTGGGGAAAGCGGTCTCTGAGGTAGCTCCGTTCCCTCTCGCCTGACATAGTGTCTGAATTGCTGACAGTTCCTGGTGACAGCTCTGTTTTGATCTTCGGCTGTCACCATTGTACCTTTCACTGTGGTTACCCTCATGGGACTTGGGGCAAACCGCGGATCTGTCTTTCTGGGCGTTGGCTGTTGGACGAGAACTTCATCTCCTATATGGAAATCTTTTGTCACTGCATGGCGGCGAGTGTCAGTGTCTTGTCTTGCTCTGTCTTTGGCTTCTACATCCCTTTGCAGTATGTCCATGTCCGGCGGTTCATCGGTTGACGGGTTGCGTGGTATGCGGGTTCGCACTTCGTAGCGGAGCATTAGTTCGGCAGGTGTCTTGTTCCTGGCTTCATGGGGTGTGTTTCTATAGTCTCATAGGAGTCGACACAGTGCCTGGTGGGGATTGACTGCTTCGACTCTGGCCCTCTGTATCGTCTTTTTAATTGACGCCATGAAGCGTTCTGCCATTCTGTTCGCTTGCGGGTGGCGGGGGGTTATCTTCATGTGTGTGAAACCCAGATGCTTCGCCAGTGCCCCGAAGTCGTGGCCACAGAACGGTGGTCCATTATCAGATTTGACTGTTTTGGGGATTCCCCATTCGCTGAATACTTCCTCCAGAACCGCTGCTACTTGGGGAAACGCTGTGGTGGTAACCAGTTTGACAATCAGGAATCTTGAATGTTCGTCTATTAGCAGCAGGAGATAGTCACCCGCTTCCGTGGGCCCATGGAAGTCCATGGCTACTCGCTCCCATGGGCGATTGGGTATCTGTGTGTGCTGTAGTGGGGGTGGTTTTTCAGGCGGGGCTGTGCACTGGCAGGCATGACAGTTCTTCATCCATTCCTCTACTGCTGCATCTAAGAAAGGGAACCAGACATGGCACCTCAACTGTTTTTTGGTGTTTTCGGCCCCTCTGTGCCCCTCATGGGCCGTTAGGACAACCTTGATCCTTAGTGTGGCAGGGATGACAATCCTGCACCCTCTGAGAAGAATATTGTTGTCCTTGACGGCCAGTTCCTTGTGCACCCTCGCCAGTCTTTCGATCTCCTGTCTGCTCACTCCCGGGTGTGCCAGCATTGCCCTGTGATGGTCCTTCCACTTATTGGTCAACGTGAGGCTGAGAGCGAGGGCTGTCGTGGGGTCAGCAGCTGATGCAGTGGCGACCATCTCAAGGGATAGGGCCAGAGCTAACGAGTTGGATGCTATGTACTGCACATAGGCGACATCGCTTTTCCGGGTCAATGGAGATCCGACTGGGTGTCGCGACCGATAGTCAGCGGGGTTGAGGTCACCCCCGGGACGGTGTATAATGTCATAGTTGTATTCCTGTAGACGGATGCCCCACCGCTCGATCCTCGGGGGCATCTTGGTGTGCGGGTTCCCGAACAACGACAGCAGCGCCTGGTGGTCTGTGATCAACGTGAACCGTTTTCCAATGAGGAAGTTATGAAAATGCTCACATGCCCAGACCGCTGCCAAACTCTCTTTCTCTGCATGGGAATAGGCCAGTTCTGGGATTGACAATGCCTTGCTTGCATAAGCAACCACGTGTCTGGGGTTGATGTCATCACCGCTGGTTTGAGCTAAAATGGCGCCAAGGCCAACTGGGCTCACGTCTACCACCACTTCTGTGTGCCACGAAGGATTGAAGTAGCAAGGCGGTGGGCTTCCGTTAGGGCATGTTTGATGCTGGTAAAAGCCTGGCAGCATGCGGGGGTCCACTCAAAGGTTGAGTCTTTTTGCAGTAGCTTCCTCAACGGGTCAGTGAGAGAGGCATAATGGGGTATGTACCTTGTACAGTATCCCGCCATGCCGAGGAAAGAGCGGGCAACCGCAACCTGCTGTGGTTCACCGAGGTTGGTGATTGTGACGACCTTGTCGGGATCCGGCATTATCCCTTCACTGGAGAAGATGTGTCCAGAGAATTTTAGTTTTGTCTTGCTGAATCGGCATTTGGTGATGTTGAGTGTGAGGCCCGCCTCCTGAAGCACTGCACAAGTGGCGTGTAGTGCTTTGTCATGGGACTCTTTTGAAGACCCAAAAAACGAGGATGTCATCACTGTAGTTTAGAGTGCCCCTTATGAGTCTGATGACCTGGCATATGGCTTCCTGGAAAATCTCCGTGGCGGACGAGATGCCAAAATTCAGTCTCCGGTATCTGAAGAGTCCGTCGTGCGTCGCAAACGTTGTGAATGGCCTGGAGTCAGGATGCAGCTCCAGCTGATGGCAGCCTTGGATTAGGTCGAGCTTGGAGAACATCCGGGCATTGTTTAGTTGCACAATCATGTCCTCAACGCACGGGCCCGGATGCCTCTCCCGTTGAATGGCGGTGTTTGCTACCCTCATGTCCACACACAACCGGATGTTTCCTCCTTCCTTGGGCACGACCACGAGAGGGGATACCCATGGCGTTGGCCCCGTTGCCGGTTCGATGATACCATCGGAAAGTAGTTGTTGGGCTTCTGACACTGCCGCTTGCATGTGGAACCCAACTCTTCTGGGGTGTTGTGGCACCGGTCTCACCGAGGGGTCGATGTGGAGTCAGATGGGAGGGGCCTTGGGTTTGCCCAGCCCCGTGCATAGGTTGGGGAATTTTCTTGTGATGTCACCTTGTGTGATGAGGTTCTGGGATTGGTAGCATGCTATAGTGCCGACAGAGTCTCTCGGATTCAGTCTGTTCGAGGTTGCGGTAATGGTGTCTCCCGCCTTCACGTGTATCTCAATCAGTCCAAGGCGGGATGCCGTATGATAGCTGAGGCATCGGCTTCTGGCAAGTGGACGGATGATGTGAATGGTTGTGTCCACTTGCCGACCATTCAAGAGGAGACGTTGTGTGAAACGCCCCACTGTCTGCAGGGGGGTGGCAGCTCCCCATTGAAAAATTCTCGAGTGTCATGGTTCGAGCGTCGGCGGGTTTGGTATTTTAGCGTAGTCCTGTTCGCCCATGATATTAACAGTAGCGCCTGAGTCGACCATGAATTGGAATTGGCAGTTCCCCATTTTGATCGGGATTTTGGGGGCCTCCCTGGCCTCTTCGTTGTCAAGTATAAGATTGACGTACTCGTCCTGGTCATATTGGTCATATGGCGTGTTGTATGCTGCTTCCTGCTCGTCGTGGTAGAATGTTTCAGGCCTATATTCTGCTGGTGGGTAATCATACTCATCTGTGAAATATCTGGTTTGGTCTGTCTGGTCTAACTGTGGTGGGTATCCTTGTGCTTGGAACTCGTCAATGGCTCTGACGTATCGCCTCTGTCCTTGCCCTCGCTGGTAGTATCTGGGTTGATTGTATTGTGGGGACGGCGAACGGAGAGGCGTCCTGGTGGGCGCTTGGGGGCGCATTGGAGGAAATGGTAGGCCTTCCCTACATACCGAGTGAAAATGTCCCTCTCTTCCGCAGTTTGTGCATCGTTGGGATTGAGCTGGGCATGACCCAGAGTGTGGGAAGGACATCCCACAGCGGTAGCATTGTCTCTGTTGGCGTTGAACCAGCGCAGCTTGTGCTCTGTATGGTTGCGACCCTCTGTCGCCTTGACGAGTGGGCTGTATGGCTGCAACGAGTTCATTGGTGTCCTGTTTGGGGTTGCCTGTGTTGCCCATGGATGATTCTTGGGCATCAACCCTCTCATGTATGCGAGCAAGCTCGCTGACTTCTGGGATGGTGAGGGGTGCGGGGGACAGGCACCCTTCTATGACCCTCAGCCTTATCGCTTGTTCTAGGGAAAATGCGTCAAACTGGAAGTTTGCTCCCTTCACTCTTAAGCGGGTTATGAATTCATCGACTGTCTCTTGTGGCAATTGAGTGCATTTGTTAAATAGATACCGCTCGTAGTCGTGGTTGACTTCGATGATGAGGAGTTTGTCTAAAGCCCCGATCAGGTTTGTGAACGTATTTTGTTGAGCTGCCGGGATCGTTTTCACAATTGTCTTTATCTCCCCCCCCCACCAAATTGAGGAAGATGTTCCTGATGTTGGGGGAGTCGCCATCACCAGACCCCGCACGTAGTGCTGAAAGTCGTCCATCCAGTCAGTCCATCTGGGCCCCTTGGTGGCTTGGGGCGCCATAGTGAATGGCGGGGGTAACCGCAGCTGTATTGGTTTTGTCTCGCGGGCCAGTTGGGCGGATCCAGGATTGGACACAGAGTTGCTCATGTTGCTGGGCGGTGGGAGCCCGCGGGCGTACAATCAGTCCAAATGCTGCCTCAAACTCTCTCTTCCTGGCCCGGAGTGGTGACCGCGCCGCAGACGATGGCGTACGCCGGTGTAGGCCTAGCAAGCAGGTGAGCATGGACTTGCGCTCACTCGAGAGTCCGGTGACAGGAATGGGCCCTTAAGAGAAAAATGGCTGGAGCGTGCAGCCGGAGGGCGTGGGTGGGATCACCGGCACGCGTCGCTGGAGAGGACCTGGCGTACTGCCAGGCACAAATGCGCACTTCCCAGTGCTCGCGCAGTTGTGTGGCACGCTGTCCCAGGCGTGATGATGGAGGAGGAGAGGAGTTCGGCGTGTAAGCAGACACCCACGCGCACGCGGCAGATTGCCGTTGCTCGTACTGGAGGAGGAGGAGAAGGGGGAGACTCGGCGGTCATCCGAGCGAGGATACGGCGGATTGCCAAAGGAGGACTCCGTTGTGCGCACGGACAGCCTTCGTCGCTAGTGTTGCCTTTTACAAGGCCTGAAAGGAGGACGCGCACATGGAGGGGTTTCTCAACACGTCTTTATTTCACTTTCACAAACCAGTAACTGGCGCTTCCCGCGCCTTACCCAGAACTCCCCTCGTTCCCCAACTCCCCGTTATAAACTCGGCCTCTCCAACGGTGGGGGCTAAACAAGTTAACCCATTGGTGACCGGCAAAACATACATGGATGTTCTCGTACCTGGGAACTTTCATGCCCTTTGGATATTGTGTTCCAACCAAAGTGTAGTGACATCACGAAAAAAAAACGTTCACACGCACAACATGATGGAAGGGATGTCGGGGAGGAAAGACTTAGGAGGGAGATGCTCCCTACAGGCATCTCCATAGAAAAAAACCTGAATGAGCAAGTCCGAGTCCCTGGCTCCCTTTGCATATTAAAGAGCCCTACTTTGATGAACAGATACATGAATACTATTTACAAACTGCATGGTTTTGAGGTTCACTTAATGAAACGATCTTGCTAACATTTGGTGGCAGAAGAAGGGATTTCCAACTATGGCCGCTCACAAAACAAACATAACGCACACCCTTGTATTCCTAATATACCTACAAGTAATGACTGCAAGGTTTCCAAGTGTATATGGAAGCATCAGGACTACAAGAGGCTCGCGAAAAGATGAACGTGATAGTACTAGTGTACAGGCTGGTGGTAAAAGGGCAAAGGTTATTTCAAACCCTGTCTGTAAAAAATGAACATGATGGCTCACATAGAGAAAACCCGTACGAAAAAGCATTGAAAACACTGAATAAGAGATTTGAAAAAAAAGTTATGACCTATTGCACTATTTTGAAAGAAAACAAGGCTCACATGAGCCTATAAATGATTAGATGATGTTCTCAGAGCATTGAGAGAGCTAGTAAAGAACTGCACATGTGGGCTTAGAGACACATTTCATAGTATTCTGTCAGACTGCCAAAATGCAAAAACAAATATTACTGTATTACTGTGCAAGCATCGCATGCTGGAAGAAGTACTGGCAATAGTGTACAGTGTAGAAGAAAGTCCACAGTTCAACCACAGGGAGCTGAGACAGATAATTGAGAAGGAAATAACAAGAGTACATGAGATTGTGTGAACACCTTCAAAGAGGAAAGGAATGCAATAGAGTGCAGAATAAAAAGATGGTGAAAGGAGAAAGTGACTAGGAGAACATAGACAAAAGAGAGAATGTTTCAGATGTGGAAGGCAAAACCACAAAGCAAACGGCAAGGACTGTCCAGTCTTAGGGAGCAGGTTTATCAAGCGCTAAAGACTGCCAAAGGTTAGGAAAACTTGCAAAAACGCCCAGTGACGTGACAGTGAACCACATAGAAACAGAAGACAACAGCAGTTCAGGAGAAGAAAACTGAAGACCAGTTAGAATGCTGCATTTGAAAATAAAGAGGCTGAGGAAAACAAAAAGTAGCAAACCAAATTATTAAGTTAAAGTAGATGGGAAACCCATACAAATGTTGCTGGTCTCAGGATCAGATCTTGTGCTTATATTCAAAGAACTCCAAGGAGAAAAAAAAACATGGGTAGAAGGAAAGAACAAGTTGAAAAGAACAGAGATCCGTGGGGGAGCATATGGAGGAATGGAAATGAAATGTATCACATACATAATAAAAAATAAAACGAACATCCAGTTCAAAGGCAAAAAAATGAGAGCCCAGGTGAACTTTATGGATCAGTGTGAAACATTACTGCAGTGGAAACAACAAGTAGACCTAGGAATTACACTCGATCCAAATACAGAGAAGCAAAGAATGGCATTGACAGTTAACAAGGTTAAACAGATGTTTTAAAAATATGCCAATTTGCATTTGTTGCAGGGACCATAAAGAGGAACATTCATGAGCTCAGAATGATAAAAGGAGCCCCACTGGTTAAACAGAACGTTCGACTGGTTCGAGAGACAGCAAGAGAAGAGTCGCAGGCCCTGATAGAGAACCTATTGAAGGAAGGGAAGGGACTATAGAAGCAGTAGAATCCACTGAACGGCTAAGCCCCACTGTGATAATGAGAAGACGTGGTTGGAGCCAATAAAGAATATGCACTGACCTCAGAGCATTGAGCCAAGAGGAAGTGACACATTTCCATCGGCCATCAATACAGATAGGGTGCTACCACTGGCAAGATATTCTATAATTTAGACCTCACCAGTGATAGCATCAAGTGATGCTACATCCTAAATAAAACAAAAACACAGCCTTCATCGCACCCTTCGGCACCTACCAATATTCTAGTTCGGGCAGTGCTCGGCACCATCGGTTTTCCAGACCATCATGAAGAAAACGTTACATGGGCCCTCATTACGATACTGGCGCTAAACCATGGCGCTATTAGCACCATGGTTGGTGCCGCTATCGTAACAAGTCCGCCAATGTTCAATGGGGAATTACCACCCCCATTCCAAGGTTGGCGGGGCGGTATTTCCCCATTGAACATTGGCCCTTCCCCATTCCCATTTTTGCCCCATAGGGCTCAATGGGACTGGGGAAGGCGCTAAGTACGGTACCGTCTAGACCAGCCGTTCAGGTCGGGTCCCGCAAAGGGACCTCGTAGTAAGGTGCTAAGTGGTTAACGGCACCGCAGCCTTTTACGGCGCTGTTAACCACTTAGCGCCAGGGTCGTAATGAGACCCATGGAGTCAAAAAAAGGGAAAATACTTTCAGAACGACTTCCTTGCACAACCACAGAGGAACATAACCCAGTATTGGACACGGTGCTAAGAGGTGGAAAAAGAAACCAAAAACATGAATTCAACAAAGAAAGACTATACTTCGTTGAGTACTCTATATCTGCTAAAGGTATTGAACCCAAACAGTACATTAAATTGAGGAAGAACCTGAACCAACTAACAAAGAACACCTGCAATCATTAATGGGCATTGCAGAAAATTACACCAAATCCGTAAATGTATTTTTAATTAAAGCAGAATTCTTGAGGAAAGGAGAATCCTATGGCTCTTCAGCCTTGTGTAAGGAAGAATTCAATGCAATAAAAAGAAACATGCACATGCATAACACGTCTTGCCGTTTGATGCAAATCATAAAACCATTACTGCAGTTGATGCCAGCATGTACAGATTCGGAGTCACACAAATGTAACTGGGAAGGAAGAAATACATTCTCATGGAAAGTTTTAACTGAAAGAGAACAGCATTATTCTGACATTGAAAGGGGAATTGCTGGTGTGCACCTCTGCGTGGGTAAGGCAGTTTACACTTGAACGGACCACAAACGAGCACTGAACATACTATGAGGGGGAAAAAAAGCATTCGTAAGAGTATCATCAGGAACCGCAAACACGCGCAGCATTTTAAACACGGATAGAGTTCGCAAAAAGAGATGGCCCAACTAAAGAGCACCCATGCAAGAAATTTAAAAATACCTGAAAGTATCAGCAGAAATACTTGTGCACAATGGCTACGTTATGAGTGGTAATAATGATGATACCCCCAAATACCTTTAAAGAGAGCATCATACACCTAGGGCACAAAGGACACACAGGAACCATCCTGGCAAAAAAAAACAGGGTATGAGAATTGCTTTGGTGGCCCTTATTTGACTGAGAGAGAGAGAGAGAGAGAGAGAGAGAGAGAGAGAGAGAGAGAGAGAGAGAGAGAGAGAGAGAGAGAGAGAGAGAGAGAGAGAGAGAGAGAGAGAGAGAGAGAGAGAGAGAGAGAGAGAGAGAGAGAGAGAGAGAGAGAACGAGTATTAGGAAATTGCATTGTAGTCAAAGGAGACAAAACGTTGACATCCCGACCCACTCCTCTCATGAATGTAGACTGGAAAAGTTAACCTTGGACTCAAGTAGGAATGTGGACATCATAGCCCAATCAAAGCTGGACTGGCCTAAAGGGAACTCTGGAGATTTCCTGATGTTCCTCTGCACCCTCTGGTATTTCCACATGTCCTCATAGGAAAACGGTTGGGCTTACTGAAAATGTGTACTATGGGGCCACTTTGAAAATTATTTCCAGGGCCTCTTTTGATTCCCAGTCCACTACTGGGGCAATGGAATACTTGCCAGGACAGCAGAAGTACACAACTATTTAAGTGGACAACACATCAAAATGGATAGAGTTGAAATTCATAAGGAGATCACAACAAAGAATTCAAGGACGTTATTTAATTAAGTGTTTCAAAAAGAAGGTCGCTCTAGGTGTCTAGAAACAGACAATGGAGTCCAATTCACTTCTGAAGAAATTAGATATTAAGTAGAAAGCATAAATACCTAAGTGGATTGGACTGGATAGAAGTAGATCTCAAAGAAAGTGGTTGCCCGTAGAACAACCGCCAACACAGGGGTGTCCCCCTTCTTTGTGATGAGGAGAAGATAAGCCAGCACCAGCTTTCACCATATATCACCATGGCTGATAACAGAAGTAGGAATAAAGAAACCAACAAAAGAGAAACCAGACAGTGTGGCATGCAGCAGAGAAGAAAAGATAATCATGAAAAACAAAGGGACATAAAGGCTCATAACCAGCAAAGTGGAGGTTGGATCAAAGTAAGATGTGCTACAATGCGCCTCTTCCAATAAGCAAGGCAAGATAAACACTAAGCGCACTTTCTAATGAAAGAACGAAAATGGAACATAGAGAGAGAATAGCATTTTATCAACGGAGGGAACTAGTGAATCAGAATGAGCAAAGTGTTCTGAGTGATAGTGAACAAAGCAGAAAAGACTTCTGAGGAAAAAATGAAGAATCAGGAATCTGGGTTGAGTACTTTGGGATGGTTGTGAGAGTAGTATTTGAAGAAAGAGACCCTGTCTGTCTGAGGGTAATTCAGAGGCATTTTAAGGCATTTTTGGGCCCACAGCACACAGGCTTTCCGGCCCACCAGACCAAAAAAATTAATTCTGGTGAAGTCACAACATTGACTTCAGCACATCAACCTGGCCCACAACAGCAGATGTCTGCATTAAAAGCATATCATAGAACGATTCCTTGGCAATAAAAAAGAAAGCAAGAAAACACAGCATGTCCCATAATTCCTTTCTTGTACAAAGCCAAACATGGATACAGAGAGTGGAATGTTGACCAAGGAGAAGGCAGACCACACAGAAGACCTAGTCAGGTCACTAAGGCCAGCAAGAAGGCTGGTGAACACATCCCCCAAACTATGTTATCAAACCAAAAAGAAAGGGACTTCATCAACTATGCCTCTTTCCGAACAAAGGAAAACCTGGACCGGACTAGTGAAATCGTCTTCCAGATTTCGACTCAGGAAGATGATGGGAAAGACCAGGGTAACCCACAGACGTGTTTTACACCCCAAAAGGAGGATGTCTTGTGGATCAGGCAATCCTGACACGTTTGAGATCCAGAGTAGCAGTGGGAATCCCAGTCCTCATCCATACAATGAATGGACACACAGACAGAGCTTTACATCCTTCCCACACTGCCAGGAATACTTGGGAGGAGATGACGCATAGCTCCCTCACAATTACCAGCACAAGGAAGACAGAATCACCTTCAGCTGCAGCCTCTATTAAAAGCAAGAAAAGTATACCAGCACAGCTCCAAAGAAAGAAAAACATGTTCTACCAAACTCCCACCCTAATAGAGTAATGTTAACTACAGACACTGAGCTGTTTCACACTGGAGGTCACCGAAAGGACATTCAGAGAAAGCAAACTCTTCAGCCTGAGATAGGTGAACAAACTAGCAGCTTCTTCCCAGCCAGCAACAACTACAGACTGAAGTGGTAACCAGGATGGTGGCTTCCCTATTTCAAGACTCCCCCCATGAACTGAGTACTACAAAGCAGCTCTGCTGTGGAGCATCCCCACAGTGGGAATGTTAGCCCACAGGCCAATCAGGGAAAATCTAATCAGTCCAAAGCACTATATATTGGCCAGCTCCCATGACAAGAGTGGGGGTGGGAGTTTTGTGGCAGAGAGATACGAGTTGTGGTGTTAAAGAGTAGGTAGACTGCTGTAGAAAAGGGGAAGGTTGATGGACTAGCTCTAAGACCTGGAATGAAAACCCTGATTGTAAGACCTCGAGAGGAGTGGAAGGGTGCTGGCATCACTATAAGACCTGGAGTGGAATACCAGAGTGAAAGACCCAAAGAGAAGAGGAAGACTGCTGGGCTGGCTGTAAGACCTGGATTGGTGACCAGATTGTAATACCCAGGGACGAAGGGAAGACTGCTGCACTGGCTTTAAGACTTGGAGAGGAATGGTGAATTTTAAATCCAGGAGAAGTGAGGTCGATTGTAAGACCCATATGGCAGAGACTTATTTTAAAATCATGAAGAATGGAAGAGACTGAAAGCTGGAGACCAGACATGCAGGAAAGGAACGAGATTGAAGTGGAGACCAAATGGCCGGTGAATAGAGACCTAGCCACAGCCCTAGTCAGGAAAAGGGCAGAGAAAGCAAAGCAAGAGGCCTTTGATGAGGGCAAGACAGAAAAGGTGAAGATAAAGACTCTCACCTACAAGAAGGCTGAGTAGGAAGACAAAGAAGGCAAATACAAAGGGTTTGGTCAAGGGGCAAACAGAGCAGGAAAGGACAGAGGCTCTGACAAGAGAACGAAAGGGCATATTACCTCAACAGAGAGAAGGAGGACGGGCCCCACACGTGACAGACAATGGAAGGGTAGAGACCCGGGCCTAGGAGACAGAGATGGTGATGAGAAGTATGAGGCAAGAAAGTAAAAGGTCCCCTGGGAACTAAAAGTATGGTGCTAACTTCCGCCCTGCGCATATACTTCGCAGTGCACACCACCATCGGAAAGACGTGTATCGGCAGAACACAGACACCGGACACAGTGGCAGAGACACGCCAGATCAGCTTACATGGGCTAATGGACAACACCTAGCCAAGCTAATAAAGCACAGCAACGCATGGATACAATTCATTTACATTGCGCATCCTCTGACCCAACAACTAATACTTTTACAGTTTGAACAACTGAAAACGTAATCTTTTCCAAATGCATTGGATTCCATAAAGACTCCAAGACGAGGCATCCCTAATATACACAGGACAGTGTATATTTGAGATAGAGGACTATAACTTGCTGTATTGGACCTGCATAGCGGTAACCAAGAGGAGGGTATGAGCTATCTGAATACCTCAACCCCGATGTTCTACCAGTATCATAAATGACCCCGATACGTTATGAAGACTGTCCTGAAGAAAGTGGGAAAATTAGTTTAAGAAACCACTGAAACCGGTAGATGCCAACTGTAAGAAATTACCTGTTCTCACTTAGTAGTGACATGGGATATCCTCTGACGGAGGTGTACTCTGAAATCAAAAGTGTTGTCTTCAGTTGTCCACTCTTTGAGACATCTCACACGAAAATCTAAATTTAAGGTTTACATATACGGGTTAGGGTTCACCAAGTACCGGGTTTTACTAAACTGATGACTTAGGTTATCTTTTATTAATACCTGCACATTGCTGGCTGTCTCTATAGGTCATTAAAACTTATATTTACCATATGTAGATCTACCAGTTAGGTGGCATAGAGTAAATCTATTTGCACTCTCTTTTTATATTGTTTCGCTAACCACACTCAGATACATAGTGTGTATGTCCAACACAGCGACACTCTCCATAGACATTTTGGATGTAAGGTGCATACTAGAATTGGTAGATTTTCCATTCCGTTTACTGTCACTTTTAGATAAGCGGTACATCAATCGCTTCCTAGGTTATGTGACCACTTAGGTAGGGATAGAAAGAACTCACCTCTGTCCTACTGTCTTTCTTTGTATGCACCCCATCCTTTGAGAGTGTCTTATCATAAAAATACAGGGGGGCCCACACCATCTATCTTGGGTCCTTCCCTGTATGCAGATGAATATGTGTTGCTTATGATTATATGTAGGGAATATGTTCCAACTGTTTGTGTTATAGTCTTATTGCGTAGAAATAACTAATTTACAAAATTTGAGGCACCACACGTGTGTTCTGTCCCCTGGGAACTAACCCAGGAAAGAAGAACACACAGTGTCCTTGTGAAGTTTCAGCGGACACTGTAACAAACCCCTTCCATCCTGGCACCTTAAATAAAAAGCATAAACTTGAATTTCCTTTTTGAGTTATTTGTCAAACGGTATACAGAAACTCCCTTGTTCCTGATCACAACCCATAACTTGTTATGCTGCTTCCATCATCAATCAAAATAGGCATGGGTAGCCCCTTCAAGTCCCCTTACCTATCCTTTAATAGAGAGGTGGACTTCATAGATGAACATTAGCCATCCACAGTGAGTGTACCTGTGTTCTCGCTAAAGTACAACACACCTTTCCATAATACCAACCATGAGGAAGGTACACAGACTGCAGTATAGAGGTAAAGATCAGCAGCCAATTTAAAAAGGTACACATCCCCAGCATAGACAGAGAGGGTTATCAGACTGCAAAGTTCTCAATTTTGAATGTAAGAGACAGGTGGGCAGCAATTATGAAGGTACAAACACCAAGTTGATACTCATTACTGCCTTCCAAGATGTTGGACAATTGAAGACATGGAGGCTCATTATAATTTCCCCGGTCCAGAACAAATGCCAGAAGAAATGCTGATAATTCCAGCACTGGCATTTTTTCCGGACAGGAGAAACACATGTTTGCTGTGGGGGCAGTGAACTACTGTCAGGCCTGACTTGCAAAGAGTTCAGGCCCCTACTAGCAAATACATGTCTGAATCAGCAGAGGTAATTCCGGCAAATCCGGCATGGAGTCCTATCAGACTCCATGGATTGGCAATGTACTGGCGTCTCCACCACCCGTAATATCCCGGTAATAGGTATCAGCGATGGGCAGGCCTGGATTGGAGACCAGGAGATCTTATTACAACTTTTTCCCTCCATGCATCGAGAGAGAGGTAGGATAGGTGATAGAATAGATAGGCGAGATGGAGAGCACCATGAAGGGACAGGGCAGAGAGATGGAAGGGGTAGAGAGAAGGGACAGAGAAACTGCACAATGCACAATAAACTCACCAGGCAGCCTAGCAGCAAGACAGGTGCAGACGAATCAGGTGAACAATGTCACACAGGTTTCTGATGGAGTATTTCACTGCTGCAATCGCAAAGGAGGACGGAAGAAAGGCGACTCAGGTGGTATGAACCTTTCTCTGGAATAGGAGGGAAAGTGCCAGGCGGCCTAGCTTCAAGACAAGCGCAGATGAATAAGGTGCATAAAGCGGTCCAATGGAGTACTAGCAAGGCTACAGCATTCCAAGCGGCAGTCCTTGCTACACGAGACATCTGGCAACTGAAACTCATTGTTTGGTGTCCATAGGACTCCCTGGGGTTTTCTGTGATATTACCACCTGCAATAATTCCAATTCCAGTGACTTTTCTGATTTTTGATGGTAAATTGGCAGATTTACCACCAAATTTTTGCCAGAGGTGAATCCTCTACTTCATCTCCTACATTTTAGTATGGTGGGTCGGTAATGCAGTGGGAACAGAGTAGCGACTCTGTTACTGCCTTTTTTTATACTGCACCACCATACTTGTAAGGAGGCAGAACGTAATTTATTACATAGCTCACCAAGGAACTCTTCAATATCTTCCTTGCCCCTCTGGCCCACTTGATCTACACCTTCACTCCTCACTTTCAGCGTTATCACGATGAAACACAGCTCTCTTTCAAGCTTCCCTCCTCTATCCGCTCTACTTCCTCTCTCATACCTGACTCCCTGACTGCTATTAAGCATTGTGCATGGCAAATGATTTCTGCCTTAACGTCAGTAAAACTGAGATCCTTCTCATTGTTTCCCTCCCACTCTCTGGCCGGCATCCTTGGGTCCCCTCCCCTCACCTTCTTGTGAGGCTAAAAACCTTGGGGTCATCTCCAACTCCTCTTTCTCCTTCTCCCCTGACATCATGGACCTTGCCAAGAAAGCCAACTTTTAGCTGCGAACCTCAGAGGCATTCTCTCTTTCCTCACCTTACCCCAGAAGCTCTATGTCTCCAGAGCTCTGGTACTCTCGAGGCTTGACTACTACAATAGTCTCTTACTCAATCAGCCTCTTTCCTCTCTTCACTCCCTTCAACTAACCCAGAATAGAACTGCAAGACGTATCCTTGGCCTCAAGCCCAGGGACCGAATCGCCCCAGCCCTAATATCTCTCCACTGGCTCCCGGTTGCTGCAAGGAACACATTCAAGACACTCTGCATCACCCACAAGGCTTTCTGGGGCCTTGGACCTTGCTCCACCCAACTCCCTCTCCATAAGTACCTCCTGACTAGAGCAATTCGGCAATTCGGTCCTCTAGCTCCAACTCTCTACTGATCCAACGTTTCTCCGAGCAGAGAGCGGGGGGGTAGATCTCTATCATCAGCAGGAACTTCCCTCTCAAATGGCCTCCCTGCCTCTCTCAGACTTAAGCCAGATCTCCTTAAGTTCCAGAAGTAGCTCAAGAACCTTCTTTTCTCTACTTCCTTCCTTCTCTCCCCCCTTGCTATTGCCCCTGCCTGTCAGCTGTGACTGGCGGTCTGGTCCCTTCTGAGTCTTACAGGGCACCAGGCCCCCCTGCCCAGTCCACCCCCCTCTTGCATTTCGCATCTGGACCCTCATCCCCTTCACCCAATTCAATCCCTGGCATTTGCCCACTTGGCCTCCCCTTAGCTCTTGCCTAGCCCCTGTGGCCCTCTCCCCCCTCCACCACCACCTTTTTCATTTGCACTCTCTTCTCTTTACCATGCACTTCCTGGTCAACCACGACATCCTCTGCAAACATCTATCCTCAGCAGCCAAATTTTCAGATAACGCCAACGCATGGATCCATTCCTTCCTTAACAACAGATCCATGAGAGTCTTCGCACCCACAGCCTCTGCCATCCCATCCCCAGTCACTTGCGGTGTCCCCCAGGGCTCCTGCGTCTCCCCCACTCTATAACAATGTATTCACGAAACCCCTCTTTGACATACTGGACCGCTTGGGTGTCATCTACACCAACTACGCAGATGACACCCAAATACTGATCCCTTTAACAGGCGACTACTCCACTGACCTCACTGCTCTCAACAACATTTATTCCATTATCCAAGAATGGATGGCCAAGCATGGCCTATGCCTTAATGACGACAAGACCGAGCTTCTTCTCCTAGGTTCCCAACCCAGACTTAATAAACTCGACAAACTCTATCAAGCATTCACTATAGACGGCAATAACATCACCGTCTCTAACAGCGTCAAAACCCTAGGAATCTACCTCGACTCCTCCCTCACACTGACAAGACAGATCAATTCCATCTCATCAGCCACTGCTTACACTTGTAAACTTATCAACGCCAGCAGACCTTACCTCTCACCATCCAACTGCATCACCTTAGCCAGAGCGCTAGTCCTTTCCAAAGTTGACTACTGCAATGCGCTATACTTGGGAACCAGTCAGAAAAACATCAACAAACTACAAGTCATACAAAACAACGCCCTGCGAGCAGCCCTGAACATACCCAAACAAGAACACATCTCGGACGCCAGACGCACCTGCCATTGGCTATCCATACCACAAAGAATTGAATACAAAACCATCTCACTCACTCACAAATGCCTAGCTAACCAAGCACCCTGATACCTATCCGACAACCTCAAGCACCACACCCCAGCGCGCCCTACCAGATCAGCTCAAACACACTGCTTAAATATCCCAAGATTTAAGCTCCAAAAAGCAGGTGGCTCCAGCTTCCCCGTGCTTGCCTCCAAACTTTGGAACTCACTTCCACTCGAGCTGAGATCAGAACCGTCCTTTCACAGATTTAGACACAACACCAAAACTTGGCTTCTATCCAAAGAAACTGCCTAGCCCTACCGCACTAGCATGCACCAAGACTGTAAATTTGTATATATGTAATCGATTTGTACATTTCTGCTGCATTATTCTTGTTGTATTCATTATTCTTGCTGTATTCATCGCAAGCGCCCGGATGCCCTAGGGCCAGGCGGCGCTATACAAATAATAAACTTAACTAAACTAAACTTCCATTCCCACCCTAGCACTTTGAATGTTGGTGCAAACTGGCAATCCCGCCTCTCATTCCCACTTCTTGTTACTGCACTTGCACGATTCGGATGTCAGAAGGCCTTGTACGACCGTTATTGTTGTCTTACTCCCTTGTTGCCCACCCCCACCCCCCTTTTTTTGTCTTTTGGTGCCTTGAAACACCTTTTGTTGTATAGGCACCTTACAAATATCCAATAAATAAAATAAAGAAAGAAATGGTGACTAACACTGCCTTTGACCACTTATAATCTGGCAGTAATTTTGCAGGACCAAGTGGTGGTAATGGTAAATCTGTTAGGTGGTATTTCATCATATTTAGCACGGAGATACTGCCACACTTGTAATGAGGCCCTTGTGAGTTGCAATATATTAATGATCACTATCCTTACATCTGAGGCAACACTATAGCTAGTTAAACCATGAGCAAGGATTCTTTTGAAAAGTGTGAACTGCGAACAACATTCCTAATAGGGAATGAGTGCTTTAAAATACATAGGGCCTCATTACATGGATAAAAACTGGTACCGGTAAATCCTTACCGCCTTACTACGAGGTCCCTTTACGGGTTGGGGGATTTAACGCCTGCTTTTTGTAGGCGTTAAAAACCAACCCGCAAAGGGACCCAGGGAGATAATTACGGTACCGCAATTTGCGGTACCGTAATTAGCGCCTTCCCCATTCCCATTATGCCCTATGGGGCAAAGATGGGAATGGGTAAGGACAATGGTGTAAGGGGGAATTACCGCCCCGCCAACCTTGGAATGGGGTGGTAATTCCCCTTTCCGCCAAGGCGGTGCCGGTATTTTACCGGCATGAACCATGGCACTAATAACGCCATGGTTCTCCGCCATCCGTGTAATGAGGCCCATAGGAACTGGCAATTTTGACAGGTTAGCCACTGTATAATTAAATGGGTTGCCCAGGATCACATGCTTCGGTTAAGAGTTGAAGAGGGGATTTGAGCACAGTCTTTAATCTACACACTTCACCAAATGTATAGCAAAGTGCTCCATGTGTTAAAGAGCTCTTGATATTGAATGTACTAACGGTGTACTTTTATTATTCGATTTGTATAACGAAAAAATTGAATGCATTTATTGTTTTTATGTGACAATATATAGTTTTAGTTGATTGTTGTGTTAAAGTTTTAATAAAATAATAAAAGAGCTCTTAATAAGGATGTGCACTTCTAAATAGCAGAAGGAAAATCTAACATGCAGCAGTCAGAGAAAGGAAATTCTGACCAAAATTATATGTGTGTTTAATCCTGTGCACATGCTCCATTTCCATCCATCGAAGGCACATAAGTAAGGTGAGATCATGTTTACTATATTCATCGGCACACCCAGCACAGTAAAACTCATAAACATCTGTATTTCCTCCTCTGCTGTCAATCCAACCCATGCCTGTAGTAATATAGGTTGGACTCTGCAGAGAAGATGTTCTGCCTTATCCGATATGCTACAACATGTCTATGCCAATGATGGTCATTGTTACTCATTGTGGTCTGTGGACATGAATGTCATGGTGTATAACCTTTCTGTGTTTCTCTAAATATAAAATAATACAGTGTACTGTAGAGAGTTTTCTTTCGAGCTAAAGAACTGGCACTTGTGGAAAGAATAGTACACCCACACCAGTCCATGGGAGGACTGGGTATAATTTCACCTTCACTTGCTGGGAGGAGGGATGTAGGCGAGGAAGAGGAAGGAAGCAGGACATTGCACACTATGGCCCTCATTCCGAGGTTGGTGGTAGTCATGGCGCTATTTGCGCCATGACTGCCACCAATAACGGTACTGTGTCCGGTTTGGTGCAATGTGGACTTACCGGTCTAGTCAGACCTTGGCAGGACCGGTAAATCCCCATTCACCAAACCATTCCCCATTCCCCTTTTGAGCCCCCATAGGGCTCAATGGGAATGGGGATGGCACAAACAACGGGCCGGCGTATGCCAAGCCTGTTATTTGTGCCCAGGTCTCTTAACGGGTCCCGTCCTTAACACCTGGTCAAACCAGGTGTTAAGGAAGGGACCCGCTAAGGGACCTCATAGTAGGGCGGTATGGGATTAACAACACCAGTCTCCTTACTGGTGCCCGGTATCCTTTACCGCCCTACTCGGAATGAGAGCCTATATCTCGCTAATTAATGAATCAGGCCAGCAAAAGAAACATAGAGTTAATAAATCACCTGCAAATTATTCAGCAGGTGTGAGGTCTTTTTAGCTGTCTTTAGGATGAGATGAGAGCTCACGCCCCTAACATTCTTTTGCAGGTCATTTATATTTCTGATATCAGTATTTTGTCCACACCAGATATGATATGCACCAGGGATGTGCAAATGGATGATATAATTTGCACTGACTAGCTATAGTGAGTAGTTGGGTGAACTCTGAAATGGAAACACAATATGACTATTGGTTTAGGTTATGTCCCAGTAGTACCTTGTAAACATGATCATGAATCTCTTTTCTGTTGATGGAAGTCTGCAACACTTCTGTAAAGGTGCCAGATCCCAGAACGACCTAAAAATGTAAAAGACAAAATAAGCTCAAGGATGGAGCATAACAACTGTAGAAAGAAAACAGCTTTATTTCTGGAACAGAAGGGAAAGAGCAAGCAGGAAAAAACTGAACACTGTCTCAACATGCACACATGGGACTATGATTTTTAAGACAAAGCATCATCATTTTCAATAATTTTAACAAATGTTCCAATAACTCAAAATCTAACAGCCTGATTGTTTTTCATAGTATCAACCCCTATAGAACACTATATAGCCTAATGGCTATTTAGTGCATCCACCTTCAACACATTTGACGTTCCCACCCACAAATCATGACCTCATTTTTTCTAACCATATTCATATTGGTTGGCCTGTGCAAGACATTTCTGACAAAGAAGGTCTATTTGAATTGGACTATAGTTCTCCAAGAAAGCTTTGAGTCTCACCGAGGTCTGGCCAATCGAAATGTGAGAAATAATAGAGCGTGCAGATATGGTGCACAAACCCAGAACATTCGAATTGAGCCCCTCTGTTCTTTATCCCCTGCACTTGTGAGCCACGCCACTGCTGTCTGAACACGGTCCAGCACATTCTGATATTGCTGCTATCTCCTCGATGAGGACCAAACTAAGAAACCACTGCTCAGGCAACATGTTAGTTATTTGATTTGAATTTCAAAGAGAAAAACAGAACACTGTGAAGCAATGGGGATGCTGTGCTCGCACTGTAAATGCTACATCTTGGCACCAATATTATATCGTGCTCTTTTGTTCAATGTGAATTCATGTGCATCCATAAACTGAAGGGTGGACCCCTAATTTGTGTGGGACTGGGGTATATAACTGAAACAACAAGGGGTGGGTCCCAACAGGTATAGACCACAGTTGAAAAACTCACTGTCATGTATCTAAATGGATGACTTTAAAGTGTGACACACTAAATTCACTGCATTATGACCTTTTTCTAGTCGAGTGCCCTTTTGTAAAAGCCCTAGGAGCGAGTAGAGAGCTATATGTTGGTGATTAACGTGTGGTTTGAGTTCCTCGTGTTAACTCCCAGAAAGACCAGGGAGCTAAAAACACATTGGGCTACCAATATTGTATTAAATAACAATCATTCTATTCTATGTGTTACATCATAATTTGTAGCGTGCTTGTAATGTAGAAACGGTTGCAACAATTTCATAAGAACATAAAACTAAGACAGTTTTCAAAAGGTTTAGACAAATAATATAAATCAAGGAAAAGAAGCATAAACAAAAACCTGTTAAACGTATCTTCACGGGATCGTGGTTTACCTCTTTTTCCTGTAGACCGTGGAGTTGAGGTTGCCAGTCTGTCGAAGTCTTGATAGCCGATGAAAGAGTAACGCGAGGAATTAGCCCAATCCCCTCCTGACGGTATATGACAGGATGGCACTGAACCAACTCCCAACGCCACGGGTGGCACTTCTCAGGATTAGCGTGACGTCGGGACAGTGTTTCCACTGGCTGAGAAGGCTTGATGAAATCACCGATGAAAACGGAGAGGAACTCAGGAACTTCCAAGGCAGTAAGGCACAGGTACCGGCAGGGCACAAGACAGGCAAAGGAAAGCAAACTGCAAGAAGAAGCAGTACTGACAGGGGTCCCCACTACTACTAGGAACCCAGACGAAACCTCCTCCACCCTGAACCAGGGGCTGGCTAGTAACGAAGATAGGGGAAGAAAGGGTAGGAGGACCAGAAGCAAGAAGGAGTAAGGAGTAAGGAGAAAAGGCAGGACTGAGCAGGAAAGGCAGACCTGGAAACTGGAGGGCGAAAACCTAGCACCAGGCTCCAGCAGCGCATACACAGTAACAACCGCGTTGAGACGCGTTGTCCCTGTGTATGCGATGCCTATTTATGGTCCGGGGTCAAAACGAGGCTTGGAACGCATGTTCCGATGCTGCGCATGCGCGGGACGTCGAATACTGACGATCCGCGCATGCGCAGATCCTCGCAAGATGGCGGCGTCCACGGCGCCCATCCGAACCGCGGGTCGGCGTGAAGAGAGTCGCCACCGCGGGTACAGCCTCCATGAAGGAGGAGACTGCTGCGGCCGTGGACCAGGAACCCAGGTAAGTGGCGCCGACGCCCGCGAGCGAGCGCGCGGCGTGACACCATACCCCCTCCCGGACAACCCCGGAGCACCGGGTTTCCAAGGAAAGCGGAGATAGAAATCCCGAACCAGGCGCGGTGCATGCACGAAGGAGCGCGGTTCCCAAGTGCGGTCACAAGCTGGATAACCCTTCCAGCTGACCAGGAACTGCAGAACACCGCGCCGTATTCGTGAATCACAAATCTCCTGCACCTCAAATTCAGGGACCCCCCGAACCAGTAACGGGGCAGGACGGGAACAGGTACGACCCATAACATCGGGCACATAGGGCTTTAAAAGGGAAACATGAAAGACAGGATGGATCCTCCAAGAGCGAGGCAAAGACAAACGAAAGGCAACAGAGGAAATACGCTCAGAGACGCGGAAGGGACCAAAAAAGCGGGGGGCTAGTTTCACAGGTAAGTTGCGTACCGGTAGATTCTTGGAGGATAGCCAAACCATGTCCCCAACATGAAGGACAGGCTCCGGGCTCCGTCTCTTGTCAGCCTGCTCCTTCATATGTGCTTGTGCCGCTGCCAAGGTACTGGCCGCCAGACGATGTTGATCGCGGATCAGGGACACCAGGGCATCTGCGGAAGGAACGGTGCTGGAATACGTTGGATGAACAGGCAGCAGGCGAGGATGAAGACCAGTAGAGCAATAAAAGGGGCTGAGTCCAGTAGCGGAATGAACAGCGTTGTTGTAAGCTGCTTCCGCGGTGTCCAACCATTCCGACCAGTTGTCTTGGGTAGCATTGGCATAACAACGTAGGTATTGCTCAAGGGTCTGATTGGTACGTTCTGTCTGTCCATTAGTCTGCGGATGATAGCCGGAACTCAGGGCTCGCTGAATGTCCAAATGCCGACACAGTTGACCCCAAAAGGAAGAGATGTATTGAGACCCCCGATCTGACAAGATCTTCTCCGGAAGACCATGAAGGCGATACACCTCATGTAGAAAACATCGTGCCATCTGAGATGCAGTGGGCAGCTTAGGAAAGGGCAAGAAATGAGCCGTCTTGGTGAAACAATCCACCACCACCATTATACAGGTAAATCCACCGGACAAGGGCAGGTCAACGATGAAATCCGTGGCGATGGTATGCCAAGGGTACGGAGGCGTAGGCGTGGGTTTCAGAAGGCCAATTGGCCTTTTGCGAGGAATCTTGGTCTGGGCACATACAGGACAGGAGTCCACGTATTGCTTTACCAGTGTAGCCCATCCAGGCCACCAGTACTGTCGTGCAACCAGTTCTTGTGTTGTGCGGACTCCACGGTGACCGCAAACGACGGAATCATGGCAATTCTGTAGAATGATTTTCTGGAGTTCCAATGTGGGAACGTACAGACGATTCTTGAAGAACAACAAGCCGTCACGTTCCTTAATGTCGGCACGTTGTAGTATCTGTGCTCTTGTGGGATCCGTACGTGTGGCCTCAACAAACTGTTGGAGCCGGGGAGTCAGTATCAATAGAAAATGTTTGGATGCAATCAAAGGTTCCGGTTCATTGACACCTTCAACGTTATTTTCCAAAGAACGAGACAAGGCATCAGCCTTCGTGTTCTGGGAACAAGGAATGTACGTGACAGTGAAATCAAACTGTGAAAAGAAAAAGGCCCAACGAGCATGACGGGAAGTTCTGCATTGCAAAGAGCGCAGGAACTGTAGATTGCGGTGATCTGTGCGAACCACCACCGAGTACCTCCCACCCAGCAAGTGATGTCTCCATTCCTCGAAGGCAGCTTTTATTGCCAGTAGTTCCTTTTCTATCACTGCATAGTTTCTCTCGCTCACTGACAATTTCCTTGAGTAATATGCCACCGGGTGCTCTGTTCCTGTGACTGCATCTTGCTGTAGTAAGACCGCACCGATTGCGTAGTCAGAAGCGTCTGTCTCAACCACAAATGGTTTTTCATCATCTGGGTGTCTAAGAACAGGAGCCGACATGAAAGATTTCTTTAATTCCAGGAATGCCTCCTCGGCCTGCGTGTCCCAAATAAACGGCACCTTGGTACTGGTCAGGCGGGTTAGACTGTTGGCCAGTTTAGAAAAGCGTGGGATGAAACGCCGATAAAAGTTGGCAAAGCCCAAGAACCTTTGAAGCGACTTCACGCCATGTGGTGGTTTCCATTCTTGTATAGCTTGCAGTTTTGCGGGATCCATCTGTACTCCTGTGTTGCTGATCACATAACCCAGAAACTCCATGCTTTCCTTATGAAATTGACATTTTTCGATTTTGGCATACAGGCCGTTGTGTATTAACCTCCGGAGGACTTCCTGAACATGCACTACGTGTGCAGTACGAGAGTCAGAAAAAACCAATATGTCGTCAAGGTAAACCCAGACAGAAATCCCAATAAGGTCAGAAAAGACATCGTCCATGAACCGTTGAAAGACTGCCGGGGCATTGCAGAGTCCAAACGGCATCACCCTGTATTCGAAGTGACCAATAGGCGTTTTGAAGGCTGTCTTCCACTCATCTCCATTCTTAATCCGCACCAAGTGATAGGCCCCTCTTAGATCCAGTTTGGTGAAGATCTGTGCTGATTTCAGAGATTCAATGATGTCCCGGATGAGTGGTAACGGGTACCTGTCTTTCCTCGTGATTTCGTTTAATTGACGATAGTCGATGCAAGGGCGCAAAGTGCCCTCTTTCTTTTTGACGAAGAATAACGGGAATCCCGCAGGGGATTTGGAGGGTATAATGTAGCCTTTGTTCAGGCAATCCGTAATGTACTCCTGTAGGATGCCTTTCTCGAGTTGAGTCAACGAATAAATCTTGCCGTGGGGAATGATCGCACCAGGCAGAATGTCAATGGAACAATCAAAGTACCGATGAGGTGGTAATGGTATGTCCTCAGGCTTGGAGAACGCCTTGTGGTAGTCAGCATATTCATGAGGTACCGATTGAGTGGCACATAGACGAGTAGACACGTCAGCAGGATTGAGGGACTCCATAACTGCAGGAAAGGTTTCATGGATTACGCAATCACTAGGGCAACGTGTCGAAGTAAACATCAAAGAGCGAGCGGTCCAGTCGACCTGGGGATTGTGATACAACAACCATGGTAACCCCAGAACCACTGGAAATGAGGGGGATTTGATGACGTCCAAGGAGATACGTTCGAGATGCCCTTCTACAGAGAGCCACAAGGGATCAGAGTGTTGGCAAACAGGACCCGAAGACAAAGTAGACCCATCGATCACCTCAACCACTGTAGGTCGTTCCTTGTTATGTAAACGGATCCCCTTGGCAATCGCAAATGAAGCATCGATGTAGTTGCCGGATGCTCCGCAATCCAAAAGGGCCCAGGTCTGCACACATCTTCCAAGCCAGGCAACACCGATTTTCAGGATCAACAAAGGTACTGAGTTCATGGGAGGAAGGATGGAATCAGAAGGGCGGCCCGTTGCTGCCTTCGCCTCAAACAACGGGCCTGTTAGTTTTCCTGTTTCTTCAACGGGCGCAGCGGACAGGTGCCTAAAAAGTGGTCAGAACCACCGCAATACAGGCACAAATTCTTCTGTCGTCTTCTTTTCTTTTCGGTCTCGGACAACGGACCACGGACGGCACCCAACTGCATGGGTTCTGGACCTACTTCAGTAGAAACAGCTGGTCCGGGGTTCTGTGCAAGAGGAATCGATTGATACCTGGCAGACCTGCGGCGTTCACTCCGTCGTTCGGTCAACCTGTGGTCAATGCGTAAGACTTGTTCCACCAAAGCAGGCAATGTTTCTGGCTCCGGAATGTGCAGTAATTCATCCTTGTACTCCTCTCGTAATCCCCGACGAAACAAGGTTTTTTGAGTAATTTCAGGCCATTGTGAATCAGTTGCTAATTGTCGAAACCGACTGATGTAGCGGATTATGTCATCTGACCCTTGCTTGATCTCCATTAATTGATTCTGAGCCATGGCTGCCAAATTGGGTGGTTTAAAGACGTCCAAAAAGGCCTTCTCAAAGGCAGTGAAATCACTCAACAGAGGACTGTTAGTAGAGACTAGAGGTGCTGCCCAGGCGAGTGCATTGCCGGTCAGATTGCCAAGGATGTACCCGATCTTGGCCTTGTCTTGAGCAAAATGAGTTGATCTGAACTGGAAATGGATCCGAGAATGAGTACAGAACTCAGCCACTCGACGCGGATCACCATCATACTTCATCGGAGTCGTGTAAGCCATGGAGTTCTCTGACGGTGTGACAGGTTGTGCGGGACTAGCCAAACACCGATCCAATGCCTGTCTGAGGGTGTTGTTCTCCTGGCGGAGAGTGGTCATTTCAAGACGCATGGCACGCATTTCTTCACGTAGTTCCTGTATGTCGTCCATGTCGGAACTGGGGTTAAGGCGTCTCAATCTGTTAAACGTATCTTCACGGGATCGTGGTTTACCTCTTTTTCCTGTAGACCGTGGAGTTGAGGTTGCCAGTCTGTCGAAGTCTTGATAGCCGATGAAAGAGTAACGCGAGGAATTAGCCCAATCCCCTCCTGACGGTATATGACAGGATGGCACTGAACCAACTCCCAACGCCACGGGTGGCACTTCTCAGGATTAGCGTGACGTCGGGACAGTGTTTCCACTGGCTGAGAAGGCTTGATGAAATCACCGATGAAAACGGAGAGGAACTCAGGAACTTCCAAGGCAGTAAGGCACAGGTACCGGCAGGGCACAAGACAGGCAAAGGAAAGCAAACTGCAAGAAGAAGCAGTACTGACAGGGGTCCCCACTACTACTAGGAACCCAGACGAAACCTCCTCCACCCTGAACCAGGGGCTGGCTAGTAACGAAGATAGGGGAAGAAAGGGTAGGAGGACCAGAAGCAAGAAGGAGTAAGGAGTAAGGAGAAAAGGCAGGACTGAGCAGGAAAGGCAGACCTGGAAACTGGAGGGCGAAAACCTAGCACCAGGCTCCAGCAGCGCATACACAGTAACAACCGCGTTGAGACGCGTTGTCCCTGTGTATGCGATGCCTATTTATGGTCCGGGGTCAAAACGAGGCTTGGAACGCATGTTCCGATGCTGCGCATGCGCGGGACGTCGAATACTGACGATCCGCGCATGCGCAGATCCTCGCAAGATGGCGGCGTCCACGGCGCCCATCCGAACCGCGGGTCGGCGTGAAGAGAGTCGCCACCGCGGGTACAGCCTCCATGAAGGAGGAGACTGCTGCGGCCGTGGACCAGGAACCCAGGTAAGTGGCGCCGACGCCCGCGAGCGAGCGCGCGGCGTGACAAAACCATTCTTAGTGGTAGTAGGGACACATTTCTTAATACATCAAAAATTGCAACATATAGTATATACATCTAATTCTGACAGTATATTGTTCACCAAACCAAGCCTTTACATAATTGAATAAAGAAAAGACTCCTTGTGAAACATATGAGAAGCAAATGACTCTCCTTGTAATTAGAACCCAAGGGGCAATGTTTGTATTATTTTAAACCAACTATAATGTCCTTGGGTGAGTCTCAATCTTGGTTTGGGCAATTCGGAGTCAAACAAATAAAGAAAGAATGAATCAAAACTCTAAATACAGAATCAACTGTAAAGGAAGTAATAAACTCAGGGTACATGTGCATATTTTTGATTTATTCTTTCTTTATTTGTTTGTATTATTATTGCAAACAGTGGACATGGCCAAAACACGTACAAACTGCTCAAGGTCAAAGGCCATGCTAGTGGCCCATTTATATGTTAGAATATACAGTGGGCACAGCCAAAGATTGTGGACTCTGGCCAGTATTAAGCTAAAGTCCATGGCTAGTGCCTGATCACTGTATATAATATACAGTAGACATGGTTGCAAGCTGTATCCACTGGTAAAGGCCACATCTATGGTAGTAGCCTGTTAGTGTTTTAAAATATTCATTGCAATGTTAAACATATTAAAATATCCAATTGGTGATGAAAATATAAAAAAATTGACAGCTCTACAAACACAATGCCACAAAAAATGAAGCCGCCTCTCCGAACCGCTCTAGAATTTCTAAACACTCTTCAAATAGAGTGTTCCAATGCTGTAAATATTTGTAAAATTTAAAGCATGACCTATAATCTGTGCACAGGCTATAAATGTAACCACAGCTACGGACACAACCAGGAAAAAGAAAAAATCATTGACACGTTTTTTATAAAAGCGGTTATAGAAAACTCATACAAGAGTGTTTTCCTCTACTCTCGTGGTCTCTCCCCATCCCCCAAAACAATTAATGCATCTATGATGCTACTCCACCCAAAATGTCAGATATCCATTGCTACGACACATCTACAAACACACAACGTGCCATTTGCCAATGCGAAAGCCGTGGTTGCACAGGGTGCCACATCTGCCCGTAGGTAGCAAGCCACGCACCGAGTGGCTGCTGGACAGCCGCAGATAAATTAATGGAACTATTTCCTCACACCATCTTTATCTTTTCCAATCTGACTAAGAGGCAAAAATGGAGATGGAGCATGAGATTTAATGGGCAAATTGAGAAATCCTAGAGAAAAGTTAATAAAGCAGTTTCATTGAGACTTTATAGACTTGTTGTCTTTGTTCATGTTTATTGTCTTTCATAATAACAAGCAGTATAGTGCTGTTTTCCGCACATGTAATAGCATGCCATAATGCCTAATTGCTTGTTGAAAACCAATAAAAAGACATTTAGAAAAAATAAATAAAGCAGTTTCAGTTTTCATTACAGAGCACATACAATTATGCATTTCGAAAACCAACAGTTCTACATCGCCAATTTCTATACACATGACATAGTACACCTAACTGATGAAAGAAATGTAGTGTTCCTTCAAAACTCCAAAACAATACTCCAGCTGTGCTAGAATACTACACTCAGTGTACCCCAAAAAGGTCCTTTCAAGGAGTACTTATGACATATAAATACACAAATGCAATAAAATAAACCAAAAATTGTTTTTATTGTACACGCGGTTGCAGGTCATTGACTTTTATCATAACTGCTGTTACATAAATTTGTTAAAAAAGGGGCTCACTTCAAGTTTTATACTACAATACAACTTAAAAGATCAATACGGTACAACACTATGCATGAATACATGTAAAGTTAGCTAAAGATAAAGGAAGCAGAACATAATAGACAACAGTAAACTGGGTAGGAAAACATTTCACAGCCATGAGTGAGAATACACAACCTAAAATACATTCTATGGCACATCTAAAATTACAGTACGATTCCTCCTTTTTATATTAATTTTGTCAAAATATGTTCTTCTCTTTTTCTCCAAAGTCTCACATATACAAAACTCTAAAAACACAACCAAAATAAAAAAAAGTCTCACAAATACCTACCAAGTCACTGACTATGGCCTTTGGCCATGACCAATAATTGTTCACCCCCAATGTCACCATACCTATAAAAATACCTTTTTAAAAAAAGAATAAAACACTGACACCCCAAAATATATAGCAGCGGCACGGAACTACCCCTGCCCGTGGATGTCTGTAGTTATTCATTGCTTCAGACATAGCATGAATCTGAAAAACAGCTGGAATAAATGCTTTCCTACCCCATAAGGCCATCACCAAGTGCTCTCCTCATCTGTGCCAGTCCCCCCTACTCCCCAGATGGCCTCCTCACCTCCACTACCCTCTCCATAGACCCCATAAAACACACCGTTTCTGTGATGTAGTTTGCTTTCAGATGTCGGGAATTTGCAGCTATAGGCGTGACTACAGATAGCTTCATCTTGAAAACTCGGTCCCTAGACCCCCTCCAACTCCCAAATTTCATTTGGTGCCCCCTAGCCACCCCTCATCTCTAGCCTTTGGCATTTGCACATGAATTCACCTGAAAATAGGATTTTTCCTGTGTTTCATTTTCCCATATCCTCGGCCATAGCCACGGACATCACTTACATCGCGGGAATACAAGATGGTGGTCATTTCATTTCTAAAATCACCCAGTTTCAGGTAAATCCCCTAAATATCTCTATCTATTTTTTGGAAGGGGCACCCCCTATCTGTCAAATATTTAAAAAACTACTGCACAGAATAACCCCATACCACAAAAGGATCACACAGGTTTTTAATCACTTTCTGAATTTTGGTCCAATGCGTTACTCAAATCAAGTTATTAATATTATGCATGTACTCTCCTACATATTAAATATAACACCTTGTGATATAAGACCCTTCATGTGTGTCTTTGTACAAAAGATATGTTCTGTTTAATGTGATGTACAAAACCCATATGTGTACCGTTCTCTCTAATTATCAGGAAACATCAGCGTAAAATGACATGGTCAGTATTTCTGTGAAGAAACAAAAGAAGCAGCCTTACCTGCTTATTTTAAAAGGTTTTGTGTGAGCTCAGCAGAAGACATGAATGTCACGTCACCTAGTGACTTCATACCCATGGTGTCATCACGTTTGTAGTAACATTTATGTGACAATGTCAACAACCACATACTGCCAAGTAGTTCTTGTAAAATAGAACATTGCACAAGTGTATTCATGTGAAATAGTGAAGTATTATGTGTATTAATTTTTGATTTTTTTTTTTCACGGCCTCTTGTATCATTCTGAGAATGTTACATAATTAGAGAGATGTTGGGACCTTGTTAATGAAAATGACAATTCCTCCACCAGAGGAGGAGGTTAGTGTAATGCCCAATTACGGTTTGCAGAAACATACTGTACATACACAAATTATTACAATATCAAAAGAAGTTACATTAACAGGCAGTATATCATCAAATTGTGGTTTGCAGAAACATACAGTATTTACAGAAACTCACAAACATGATTACAGTGTCAAATGAAGTTACAATAGCAAAATAACACAGTCTTAAACTGTATATGGTTTTATAAGCCATATTCATAGTTCAAGTCCCTCTAGATGATCTCTAAAATAATCACATCTTATATGATACAACAAGTAACATGTTGCATCATTACCAATGAGATGAGAATTGTAATTATTGGTAAATGATCATAGAATCAACCTAGAAAACAATTCAAATTGCATTCCTCATTCATGCCACCTGGCATTACTGAGTTAAATGTGTCAATCCCAAAACATACTCTTTGAACCAGTAGTAGTGCTATATCACTACCTCAAGGTTGCTTTTACATCACTTCTAATATATGGAATCTTGTCTGTGAGATTTGATGGCACAATTCCAAAAAGTGCAGTACCAATGGTGACTTCATATTTCTGGTGTGGAAATTGGACTTGTGTTCGTTCCAGCAAATGTTTGCCTTTCTGGATGTTAGACCTGCATAGTATTTCCCACAAGGCCAATTTCTGCAATATATAACATGCTATGTGTCACAAATAGTATGGCAATGTAGTTTAATGGGGCACCCTGTGTTTGGATGGTAAGCCTTGTTACCTTTTGTTATAAAACTGCAATTCACACAATGTACACATGGAAATGTACCTGTTATTTATTTATTTTATTTATTTGAATTGATAAAGCGCACAACGGCCCAGCACTGTTACTGGAAAACAAAAGTTTAACAGCTGTTACAATGAACTTTCTTAGTTACAGTTACATGGTATTGGAAGAATAAACATAAGAGGTGTTCATTAGTTACATTGGTTGTCGTAGTTTGTGGCATTTCACTTTAGATGGACAGCAGAGGGACAGTTCAAGACAGGCAGTAGACACATATGAATTAAGCATGTCCTAGGGTTACAGAAAGATCAATAGATTTTTGTGGGTAAGGCTAGTTAAATAGCTTGGTTTTGAGTGCTTTCCTGAAGGCTGTGAGAGAGATCTCATCCCTGAGCATAGCGGGTAGTACATTCCAACTTTTGCGTTCTAGGAATGGAAAGCTCGCCCCCTCGGCTTTGTCTCTTTTAACAGTCAGGACGAGGAGCTGGTTGGAGTGCTGGGTTCTCTTGGGTCTAGTAGAGGTGGATCAATGAATCTTTTCTGACAAGTAGGGAGTGGCTGAGAGGGAGAGGCACCTCTGAGTGATGGTTAGAGTTTACTATATCATTGTGAACTAGTAAATATTTATGTTTTGTACTCCTACTGTATGCAATTTGAGGATGTTTGAATATTTGTCCCAATCGTTTATCTTGTGTGACTATAGTCCACTGCTTCTTGATGATCTTCTTAATTTTGGGACTTTGTGGTGAAAACTTCAATACACAAACTGTGTATTGTTTAGTTTGGTTCTTAACCTTGTGTAAACTGACTTGTTTGGTTGTGTCTCTATCTTTGCCCTTGAAGACTCAATCTCATTAAGAGGATAAATATGATCAAAACAGTGTGTGCTCAACTCATCTAGTTCATTGGAGCATTCCTCTGAGTCATGGGCTATTCGCTTCACTCGTAAAAGCTAAGGTAAACCTTTCACAGTGCTATGTGGATGGAATCTCAATTGGTGCAAAAAAGATTTCAAATCAGTATTGTTCCTGTAAAAATCGTTTCTTAATCCTTCTGATGTCCGTTTTAAAGTTACATCTAAATGGTGCAACTCTTGAATCCGAATGTGAGCCATGAATTGTATCCTGATGTCCACTTCTTTAGGACATATATCAGGAACAGCTTCAGTTCTTCAATATCACCTCTCTATATTGCAAAGACATTGGGCCCCATTACGAGTCCGACGGTAACCATGCCAGTGATATCGGCAGGTTGCCACCGGACCTGTAATGATTTACTGGTGGCTGACTTCCCAGTAACAGCAGGGGATTACAATCCTGGTGGACCGGAAAGTCAGGCGCCGTTAAATTGTAACTCCCCATTCCCATAGAGTCCAATAGGTCTCTATGGAAGTGGGGACCACAGAAGCACTGTAAACGTTAATAACAGTGTTGGTGCTTCTGTGAAAACTCTGCGGGCAGGTGCGATTCTGCCCGGCAGGTCAGACCTGCCAGGTGGGATGGCACCCGCCCACAGACCTGCAATATGCCGGTCCAGAAACAACAGTGCCGGTAAGCTTACCAGCATCGTTGTTTCCAGACCGGCAGGCTCAGAATGAGCCCCATTGTCTATATAGCAACACCATTATCTGCTATACTGATGTACCAGACTGTGTGATTTCAGCACATGATATTTTTCAAAATAATGCATGTATGTGTTGGTTTATGACTGTGTCATTGTTGCATCCATTGATGTTCCCGATACATGTAGGTAATATTGCTCTCCATACCTAAAAGGAGAATCCTGTGCTATACAATCTGAAAGTGCCATTATGAAGCTTTTGGATGCTCCTCTTTTTCATTCTCATAGAAGGAGCCAGTCTACAGCAAGCTGCCCTTGGTCACGTGGAATCAAAGTATATAGGTTCTTGACATCAATAGTAAACAGTATGTCAGTAGAATCAGCATTAATGTCCTCTAAAATAGCTTGGAAATGTGTTTTGTCTTCGATGTATTGTAGATGGGGGTCCAAATCTAACGTTCATTCCTCCACATGACCCTCAGAACGAGGGAGAGAAATGAGAGATGTGCCTCACTTCTAAGCCCATCACCACAAACTTCAATGGTTCACAGGTGTGAGAAGTGTTATTCTCTTAGACAACCGTTCAGACCATACCCAATAGATGACTTGAACGATATGGAAATGACACCGATTGAGCAAGTCGACTGACTGCAAAGCCAGAAATCACTGACGGCATCACTGACATCATGACTTGGCCGCACTATGCACGCAGTACATATTCATCCATTCATGATGTTACACAAACCTTAATTAGTTTATTGCATATAGGTATGAAGCACATGCTTATTACCCATGTAGGTAGGGGACGAACACACATACATATTTCTTTATATTCATATCCTTCGCCAAAGCTGAAACCGGAAAATGCAGAGTTCATATATTTACCTTGCACATGCTTGACTGCTATTAATATGGAGAAGCCATAGGGAATGATATAGAAGCTATAGGTGTCTAAAATGGATTGCAAAGGAGAGACAGGCTTTGAGTAAGTGGAAAATGATCGCCACAGCCAGAGGCGAGCAGGCAAGTGGAGAGAGAAAAGTTCAAGTTACCAAGACATTGATCCAACTGCAGAAAGTCAGGCTAAAATCTTCATAATTACAAGCAGGACAGCTTCACTTTGTGGTCCCACGGATGTGACCCAGCCGAACAGGACCATGCCTATTCAGCCAAGGTAGATGAAGAGGACTGTTCCTGCGAAACCAGAAGTGAAAAGGCTTGAAGTGTTGCCTAGCAGCTGTTAAATGACTGTACTCTCCCACGCTTAGGAGATCAGAGATTGCAACATTAGGAAACACTGTGGACCTCCATGTTCATTCTGATTGTCCCGGGAAGGTGCATTCAGTCTGTTAACTGTCAAGGGTGCCAGGGATGTGAGGACTCATTATGATCAATCTAGATTCACCTTTCATGTGGGAATAATGTGTTGCAAGGGCCAAAGGTCTCTCTGCGACCCTGCAACATTGTAGATTGATACTAGTAGGGTTGGTGCTAGGAGGGGCTCTTAGACATGGCTATCCAGTTGTAGAACTAATCCATTCAGTTCCCATATGTATTCTACCCAAACTGACCAATTTGAATGTGTGATAGGTTTCTAGGATGGAACCTGAGTTTGTGATGTCACATGGGGATAAAACTGGGTGACACATGCTTGGAAGACGGGAGCTCCTGAGGAAACATGTTTTTCTTGCGTGATCCCTGTCATATTGTTTACTAATAAGAGTCAGTCATTTTGCTCCATGGCTGAGTCTTCCATTCTTGTGGCGGGGAGACTTTGATGAGCCTGAGTTTTCTCTGCTGATATTTGGTGTGACTGCTGTTTGATGCCGAAACTATCGGTCTTCCTGGGAGTGAAGTTATGTCCTTGTGTATCTTTGGTCAAATATAGAATATATGAGTGATATGATGTTTATTGTATAAAAATGTGTTGGTTTTATCACATATCCAATCCATAGTAATGGCTTCTTGTGATAGGTCTCCCAGTCTGGCTCTAATGTCAGGTAACTTATCATTCTCTAGTGGGTTATACATCTCTCTGACATTAAATTGTCTTCTACAATATTCATCATATTTAGAAACATTCATCATAGTTAAGGCTCCTCCTTTATCAGCTGACCGTATTGTAATGTCAGGTTTGGTAAATAGACTGTTAATGAAACTCATCTCTTGTCAGCTAAAATTCCTGAATTTAGCATGTTTAACCTCATTTTTGATAAACCTATTCAAATATAGGGTTCTGTATTTGGGGTGCAGAAGTATGCTTAGGTTTGAACTCAATATATTTAGAATCGACCTAATTTGTAATGGCATTCTCTTCTAGATCTTGAAAACATTTTCTCAATTTAACCTTCCTTACAAATATATGTAAATCAATATCATTCTCAAAGTGGAGTTATAGGTCAGTAGAAAACTAAGAACTTTCTGTAAAACTTGTTCATCCTTTTTGGTAAGTGCCCTCCCAGATAAGTAGATAACTGAGTAGCTGAGGTCTCTTGTTGAACTGTCAAGTGTTTGGACGAGAGATGGGGCCTTGTATGCCTCCCCCCTCGTGTCCTCTTTCTCTTGCTCCTTTTCCTAATATTGTGTATCATGTGTCAACTGCTGTGCCCAGAGTTGGACTTTCGATTTGGCAGACTCTCCCTATTTTCTGAGTCTGAGCTAGTGTAGTCTGATGAATCTGCTGTGTTCAGTCATCCCTGCATCCAAGTGTACATCGCTCATTCAAATGATCATATGCGTCTCTACTACATTTGCTAAGTTTCGAGTCAGTTCGATAGTTTGACAGATTGGTATTGATATCCTCTAGAATTGTATCAAATTCTGTGTTATTATAAAAATTTGCTTAATCTCGCTGTAAGTCCTGTATGTCGTTGGACAAAACTCTGATGTTCTTAGGGTGGTCTTGTATAGTTAATAATAAAAAATCTAATGAAAAGTTGTTCAAAATATGCTCCCACTTGCATAGAAACTCTCTATTCTCTTTGTAAAGGGTAGGTCTTAATGGGTTCCTGAGTCCTCTTGGAATACGCTAAACGTTATAGTACTTGCTTAGTGTTACAACATTTAATTTTCTACTTATTTCATATAGTATAAGACTTTCCAGTTGTCACATTTTTCCAGCTGAATTATCCTATTTTAACCTTTGCCTGCATCTTGTATGAGACCAAGGATGGCATCAGCCTCCTTTTCTGGGAATCCCAGTGCATCTGCTTTTTTTTATCAGTTAGAATGGTTATTTCACTGTGTGACATTTTATGCGAGTGACTTCCCTCAGGGTGTTCAATTTAAACAAACCAAAGGAGAGTTCAGGGTGAGAGGGTACCTGCCTATCATTCTTTTGCAGGTAATTCTAATTTCTGAAATCAGTATTTAGTCCACACCAGATATCCATAGGCAGTGGGGATCTGTGAATGAGTGATATCATGTGTACTGACTAGCTATAATCAGTAACTGGGTGAACTCTGAAATGGAAACACCATTTGTCCATTGTATCCCTGTTGCAATGTAGACAGGGCTCACCTCTGATTTGTAGGAGTTAACCTCATGTAATGGCTTGTTGGTTGCGTTGGTTGCACTTAACACTACACAGTACCTTGCCTCATATGGCTCTACACTATTTAAAGGACCCCTTTCTGTAGAGGTCCTTACAGTTATTGATAGGACTTTGTAACTCATGAGCTACTACACCTGCCGTACCTGCTACATTTACATAGTTATCTGGTCAGATAGCACAACAAGTAGAAGGTTTGCTTTGCTTTGACATCTGTGCAGAGCCTGCCAACAGGTTTGAATCCTGCTAGGACCAAACTCAGCCAATAATCCTTCCGAGGTCGATAAATGAGCACCACACACCGTGGGCAACAATAAGCAGAGCTCAGATATCTGATGGTTCGTAGCGCTATATAAATGCAAATTATATGGTGCCCCTGCGATTCCTGAAGGCATGATCCTGGCAATGTATGAATTCATTAGCCTGAAGAAAACAGCCAAGCTCAGAGAGCTTTATGGTTCTGGATAGCCCATTAAATAAATCCAGCAATGGCTTGTCACTCTCGAGAGTTCCTTCAAGCATGCTTGCCTTTAGTATTACACCAGTGGAAAGCACACATACAGAAGAGGATACGAAAGTAGATGAGTATGTTTTGTAGAATTTGATTATTTTATAGTCCGAGCTCAAAGTGTTAGATAAGGCATGTTTGCTTTGAATTGATGTGAATAAATGACAAAATTGATAATTCCAAATGAAGCTTTTACTTGCAAACATGTGCAGACATGCACACAAACATTTGCTGGTAGAGCAAAATGTCCACCAACTCCCCACCCCTGTTCTGAGAAATAACATTGAAGTCAATGCGAGATGTGGTGTGTTCAACCTGTAAAATCACGTTATTGGAAGAGTTATGTAATACACTAGGGACGCGCACTAGTTAGGGAGAAGCACATGTGATGTTCTTCAGCTTCTTTGGGCCTCATTACGACCCTGGCGGAAAGTGACTGACCGGACCGCAACAGCGTAAATAGCGTTTCCGCCATTGCACGAAGGAGCAAAGTGCGGCCAATCACGACCCATCGGGCACGAGCATTACGCCATGGCGGAATCCGAAAGGCTGCGATGGCGGAAATGACCCCAAAACGGCCCTTACCGCCGCCGTACGCTGCACCAGGTGCAATACCGCCACCCATCTTAGCGGTCACCGTAATGAGCGGTCACCGTAACGAGCGTGCACCGCAAATTACGGCCACCGTAAATATACGGAAACGGAAGTAAAAGCATGTGGCCGGAACGGGAAACAGCACGCCGCACAACTATAAAATCCGAATCCCAACACAACCATAAAAAATCCGACCCTGACACACATCCCAACCCGTTAGCAACCCCAGTTAAAAAAATAAATATGGGAAAGGTAGCCAAGAAAGCGTGTGACCGCAAGCGGCAGGTACACTTCTCCCGAGAGGAACTGACCCTGCTCACCGAGACCCTCCAGGAAAATTCCGCCGTCGTCTTCTCCAGTCAAATGACCAGGACGGCCCTTGCCAACAAGAAGGCCATATGGGCCCTGGTGGCACAGCGCGTAAGTGCGGTGGGGACAACACCCCGCACGCCACAGCAATGTCGCAAGCGGTGGGACGACCTGCGGATCCGCGTACGCAGCATACTTTCTGCGAACAGGAACATCGCCACAGCTACCGGGGGGGGTTCAGAGTCGCCCATCAAGTTGACCCCCTGGGAGGAAATCTGCGCCTCCACCATAGGAATGGAGAGCATAGAGGGAGTCGGAGGGATGGAGAAAGGAGTGCCGACATCCGGAGAATCAGGTAGGTTGGCCAAGAGAAACAATGCGAAATCCACAAACCACGAACATGTGCAGTACCATGTGACCCCATAGTGCAATACATACTTTGCCCTGACAGCGCCCTCTAAAAGTCAGAATGAACAAACAAATCAATCAAGAAGCCATAAACAACCCCTACATGTGCAGCATGCACCCCCTAACTGCATGCAGCCAAATGAATGCATCCTCAATCCACACGAAAATGAGACCACCTCCAAGGCCCAGTCCCAAATCAGCCTCATGTACCACCCCAATGCATTTGATACGTTGCCATTCCAAATCCGACAGACCCATAACTAACGCTCGCCCCTCTTTACTCCACCACAGGGTCCGATACCAACGACGAGCTGCAGGACACCCCTACCAGCACGCCTGCAAAGAGGGCCAGGACCAACGTCCCAAGAGCCTCCACCTCAGGTGCAAGGATCAAGACACGGCAGCAGCAGGAATCAAGTGGCAGCACACTGGAGGGGACTGCAACAGGCACCCCAGCAGCCAGCAAGTCCACAACCCCAGCACCACAGGTCCCCCCAAAGAACGTATCTGATGGCACTGCCTCTGGTGGTAGCAGCACCATAGGTGACACAGCTGTCATGCCAGCATGCTCCGACACGGAAAACAGTGCTGGCGACGTAGGTACCATCCATGACCTTTCCCAATCCCCCTGCATGTTCCATCCCCTACACCATGACGAAACCACGCAGGGGCACCCTGAAGACGACGACTGGCCAACCCCCACAAGTCCTGTGCCAAGGCAACATGTGTTGAGCAGCCCCCCTGTCACACCACCGCAAATGTCCATGGCCCAGCAGAGGCAACAGTCCCTCGACCTGCTGATCGAGCAACAGCAGGAAGCGTCCACGCTACTCAAGGACCATGCAAATGAATGCGGGGGTTCCAGGGCAGCCATGGAAACATCCACCGAGACACTCAGGGCACAAATAGAGAAAAGTAGTGAGAGCCTCAGGGGAGAAATGGAGAGAAGCACCGAGAGCCTGAGAGCACAAATGGAGAAAAGCACCGAGAGCCTGAGGGGGGAACTGCATGCGACGTCCAAAGACGTTTGTGCTGAACTTGCTGCTGTGCGCCGTGTGCTCTCGGAGCTCTCACAAACCCTCAGAGACATGCATGGACGCGAGCAGGCAGAGACATCATCCGTGGCAAGTTCCGTCCAGGGCAGCCCCCAACGCAGATCTGGCAGGAACCTGCGCTCCACGGGCAGGGGTGCCCCTGATACCCGTAGAGGGGGCTTGCAATAGCGTCTACCCACGGACAGCATGCATATTTGGACACTGGTGTTGGGGGGGGAGGTAGTAGGGTGGAGGGGGTGTGTTGGGCTTCACTGGGTGGCGGGTCCATAGGGTGTATAAATCAAATCACATTAACAATACAGCACCTCATTATCATCCAATGACATGTGTGGACATTGATATTTGCGTACGAGGCCTTCATAGGCGTACAGTCCACAATGTGCCTGTACTACACACACACAGTGCCACAGGTCCCCTTTCCGTGTAATAGGCACCATGCGTGGTTGCTAGAAGCATGCATCTATGATGCTCTGTCGGATTGCACGTACATCCTGTGCCTCATGGACTCCTTGAGGTGCCTCCACATCCCCACCCTCATCATCATCATCATCTTCAGGTGCATGCAGTACAGCGTCAGGGGGCATGGGCACATTCCTACGTATGCACATGTTGTGCAGCATGACACATGCCATGACCATCTTAGAAACCTTCTCATGGCTGTACATGAGTGCCCCGCCAGACCTGCTGAGGCTGCGGAAACGAGCCTTCAGTAGGCCGAATGCCTGTTCAATGACCACACGGGTACGTGAGTGGGCATGGTTGTAGTCCTCCTCATGCTCGTTCTGTGGGTTCCGGATTGGTGTAAGGAGCCATCTCTTCAGTGGATACCCGGCATCACCTGTATGAGACGAATAAAGGGTGTCAGTGGAATGATAGTGCTAAGTAGCCCCCCCCCCCCCTGCAAGGTCATTGACGCATCAAATGGGCCACGATGTCATGCATGGAATGAGACTCACCGAGTAGCCAGGATCTGTGCCCTGCGTGTCGCTCCATGTAGCGTGGTATTCTTGTGTTCCTCAGGACCATAGAATCATGGGTAGATCCAGGAAATCTGGCACAACAATGCGTAAATATCTTGTTGGAGTCACACACCATTTGCACATTGATTGAATGAAATTGTTTCCGGTTGCGGTACTGGACCTCCATGGCATGTGGGACAACCAATTCAACATGGGTGCAGTCGATGGCACCAATGCAACCCGGGATGCCGCCAAGTGCATGGAATCCCACTTTAGCGTTGGTAATCTCCTGGTACGTGCGTGGTAGTGTGATGTGGTCGTCGGCGTGCTTCAGGAGGGCATCGTGCACTTGGAAGAGTGTCCGTGAGAACAGTGGCTGTGAAATGCCATGCAACTGTCCCACTGTGTGCTGGTAGGTGCCTGTGGCCAGGAAGTGGAGTGCAGACACCACCTTCAGTAGGGGTGGGATGGCGGTTGGGCTATCTATCATGCTCACGAGGTCAGCATGTGTCATGTCCACAATGGCGATTATGGTGTCCCGGTCCAAACGGTAGAGGGTGTGGATCTGCTCAGCAGTGAGGTTGAACGGATCGGCTCGGAGGCGTGGGATTGCGGGCCGCCTGCGTGGTGGTAGTGGCAGTGCTTGTGGGCCTTGCTGACCCTGCCTTGCCCTCCTCCTCCTCCTTCTCCTCCGTCTCCCCTGTGCGCCCGGTTGTTGTACCTGTTGTTGTTCGTCGTCTTCTTGTAGTTGTAGCACTTGCAGTGCTATCTGGTACCCCAGGCCCAACATCGCTAGTCCTGCCGGTAGCATTTTGGAGTGGGAGTGGTTGTGGGAGGGGTTTGGGTCTGCAATATATGTGCTGTCGGCCTGTATGGCCTCCACCTGTGCTGATTGAATGAATCTGTGGCAGATGCAATCCCTTCTGGCCGAGCACGTCCCGCACGTAAGGCTGCATTTGGCCGCATGGCATCTTGGGATTGGAATCATGTATCAAATCCCGATGGCAGTGTGATGTACTTTGACTGATTTTCATGCTATGCTCCCATTGTTACACATGCTATGATTGCAGCCGCTTACATACCTGTGAAGAGTCAGTGGTATGTAGGGCTCGATCGATGGCCGACCCTCATGCAGCACAGTAACGTACTTCACCGACGGGCGTGGCGTCCCATTTGTGATTGCAGCCAGTTAGCATCATGACACACAGCCGCACTACATTGATGTAATTGTGAATGCAAGCGTTCACAGAAGCCTTTTCGACGTAATGTTGCAAGTGAGGAATTCGAAGGCCAGCATTTTGGGTTTTGAAGTAGCGGCGAGGATACGCCCACAGGTCTGGCTGGAAATGTAACGTTCTATTGTAGAATGTCCTTGGGACATGGCCCATAACGAGCAGGCAATGAATGATATGAATTGAATGGGATGCGCAACAGCGTAGTGGACGATAAGGCAGGACGTTCCCAAATCCATCTTGCTTCACAACACTACAGATCCGGCCAGGGGCACAGTGGTTTTTGCGGACTGCATTACGCACAGACGCGATGGAAGTTTCACATATTATGTGAGTGAATATTCATGCGTTTTCATTGCGGGATGAGGGAATGATGTGTGGATGCATGGACTGATGATTCCGTTTAGGGTCTGCCATGTACATGGGTTTTTTGATTCACTCCCCTTCCCCTGCGTTATGTGATGCAAGGCTGCCATAGTGGGACATACGTCTATCTGCCCTTGTCGGATCCTCCCTGTCTCGACGCGCCTTCATACACTTGTGTCTAGGCACGTTACTAATCCCATGTCATGGGTTCTATCTTGACGGACGCATGCACAGTAACCGACGTTGACAATGGTGTATTTAGCTCGATTGGTTTCGTTATGATTCGATACTGATTTAGGGGTGTGTATATTCCTTTGGAGTGGGCTAGCATGCATATGGGTGTGGATTTGGTGTGTTGAATGAAGATTGTAATGCATCATGAGTCCCGTAATGCAATCGGTTAATTTGTGTTTCTTTTGGGTGACAGGTATCTCCTGCCCTATTGCAGATGCCATCTCTACGCCACTCCTCCAGATGGTTTTTACTCTCGACTCCTGCAGCTTCGGGTGAATCAGTGGAGCACCATTTCGATCTTATGGGACGATCGCCAATGGGCCACATGCCCTTACGCTGTACTGGTGGCTAGGTGCAACATTTCGGCCTTTCAGCTCGACTAGTGCCTGCCTCATGGGACGGACCTGCGGTTCTTGCCGCTTCCATGTTGCCTTTTGGAACGTTGATGTAGGCCCTGTGTGCCATGATGGTACAGGGCGTCACACAAGTGGAAGCCGGTCAATTATTGCAGATGCAGCCCTCGGTGATGATGGTTGTTTTGGTGGTATTTTGCAATTTGCTGTGGGGCCTTTGTCATTTGGATGTGCATTTAAATTGTATTCCGATATTTGTCGTGTTGCGTTGTTCTTTGCAGGTGATGTGGCGATTTTCGCTTTGTGGCGGTATGTATTGCGTGATGATCTGCATTGTGTTCCGCCTTCTGAGTTGAGTTGTGTGGTACAGTACTGGCCGCGTTTGCCTACGTAGCACAGTATGGTCACGGATAGGGGCTGCCATTGTGACTGTTTACATGATGTGCTGTTCAGGGGCGGGGGATTGGCTTTTGGCCGACTGGTGCCTGTCAGCCAGGTCGATTGGTGGAATGATGGGTTGTTCAGAATGTGGCTGGTCACAGGTGACTGTGTTTGCGTGCGTTTGTTGGAGGGGGACTGGGGTCATGTCCATTGGAATAGCTTCTGTACTGATGCCATCTGTGCCCTGCAGCTCCCATCGGCCCCTCTTGGGATGAGCCTGGCTGCTCAGTCACTCTGCCGACTTGTGTGGTACATGCTTCTGCTGATGGTTGGTTTGTTTACTGGCATGAGTACAGGGCTGGTGCAATCCCCCTCAGGATGCTGTTTTGGATGTTGCCTTGCGCTGGTGGCAAGCGATGGGGGACTACTGTTGTTTTGTGTCATGTGTTCTTGATTTTCATTTTGATGTATTGTACCTTCACATGCCTGTGCTGCGTCAGTACGGCTATGGTGACATGCCGTACATGGATGCCCACTCACGGGCCGCTTTGAGCCCCTGCATGCTTTTCTACGTTGGCATGCATGGGTGAATTGTGGATTTCACTGGTTGCATAGTGTGGGTACATTGCGCCTGCCAGGAGTTGTGCAATGAGGCCAGGGAGTGGAGTACAGGCACTCAGTGGGCCATTTACGGTTGGTTCGCGTTGCCGTATTTCTCGCCATGGCGGAATGGTACTTTACGACGTGCTTGATGGCGTTCAGTACATGTCCGCTAGGGTCAGAATTCGCGTACCGTTGCGCCATGGCGGTGATTCCGGTTTTGCAAGGCGCGCGTGCGCGTACTTGGTGCAGTTAGCGTTGCCGTTCACTGCGGTGTCGCTAATGGCATCGTACTTTACGGTGACGGGTCATGATCGCAACGAGCGGTGTTCGATGGCGGTATTGCATTTCCGCCATCATTTTTCCATTTCCGCAAGGGTCGTAATGAGGCCCTTTGACAAATATCTGTCCTTCCACTTGAACAGCTGGGATTTTGTGACAGAAGTTGCATACATACTGCACAGTAAATGTAATAAAGAGTATTGCCCACCCCTTATAGAACACTCCACCTCTATAAACATCGCCATGTTGATGCAAGACATCCTAGATTTGCTTGATGAAAGTTTGTTAATCGTAGTATACAATAAAGTATAATTATTCACATGTTCTATCCTTCACGCCCACTACCTCACAACACTCACCAACTCTACCTCACCCCACCCAAGACATTGTTTAAAAAAAATGTTTATATAAACATGTGTTTTTCATGCTTCACAGGCTCTGCCCTAAATCCACAATGTGAATAAGGAAAAGTAGGTCGCCCATGTAATGGCCTGGATTGAGAAAATGAGATAATGTGTTAATGTCCTGTTCACAGATTAGACTACTGCTATCCTTGAAATTTTGAAAAAGATGGCATTCAGTAGAAAAGAACATTTTCCAAAAAACGGTTTGCAAGGAACACATACCCAGAGGACACCCACAAAGTATGCATCATGCAGGACAATTACCACAATCACTCCTATGCAGCTGCATTAATGTCAGAAAAGGGTCTCGTCTGGTTCTGAACTCCCACAGAGTCTCCTGACCTAAATCGAAAGGTGTTGATCTGAGCACTACCCAAGGGTTACTTCAAGTTTGTGCACAAGCTCACTAACACGGCACAAATATTTGAGGGCATCTTAATGTTTTGGTGGCAGGTCCTCATCCTATGTACTTGTGCCACACCCAACATGCAAATGCACTGCATGCGCCCTCTTGACTGCTCTTGACTGCTCATGCCAGCATGTCAGCATGGTCTGTTATTCAGATACTCAGTGTTTGTACTGGGCCAACGGTGACCAAGTAAATAAAATACAATAAGGAAGTGTGTAGTATAACCTCTATCATAGGTTTTATAGTGGGAGCAAGAGTATACTTCAACACCTTATTGTAAAAAGTTCAGTAAAAGAAAATGGTTGTCTACTCAGTGTAACAAAATGAATAGAAGGTGAAGGAACAGTCAGAGTCGACTGCCACTAGTATCAGGACCAAGGGGTGCAGTGGTGGGTGTGCTAGAACGTGGAATGGTTGACAGCTTTCACGAGTCTAGGGGACAAGCATAGAAACTGTGGGTAGGGTACTGGGGAAGGTGGATGGCAGCCTCATGCTCTGCTGACAATTTTTCTAGTACAAAATGTACTCATATCCCTCAAAAACACAGAACTGAATCAATGTATTCAATGCAGGGTATCACATGGAAAGAGTGATGAACGTTAATGTTCGCAAAGGAGCCAGTGGGACTGACATGCGTATGTGTGAGAAGAAAGTATGAGGGTACAGGGATGAGTGAGGATAATGGTGCGTGCACGAGGGCATGGTGGGAGGGGTGATGGTAGGGGTTGCAAGGATGGTGAAGGTGAGGAGAAGGTACGGGATAAAGGATTTGGGGTGGTTGAAGTGAAGGAAGGGTTCAAGGGTTCAAGGGTTCAAGAGTTCAAGAGTAAGGAAGGTGAGGAGAAGGGAGGGTTGCAATGGTGGAGGCAATTGAGGAGGCTCAAACATAACCTTACCAACTTTCCTCTACAATTTCTATTTCGAATCTGGGAGCAGGGACAGACCTCTTGCTCTCCACTTGCATATCTGAATTGTCATTGATTATGCACCCTCATTCCAAAACATTCCAGACCCGCTGTGAACTGCTAGTTCGGAGAACATCCATCACATACCATGTGTGTTGGGAGCGAGGTCAGAAAAGTTTCAACATTAGTCCACTTGACAGTTTGGAAGGCTGGCCATCTACTCCGTGATGCAGCACAGAATCGCCTTCTACACCTCCTTCTCAAATTCCCGAGCTTCATGAGGTCTTCTGTTAAGAAAAATATTATGGCAAAATCTGTGGCAAAAACAGGACACATTCTGACAAAGACAGCACTGTACGTAGAGAGACATTGTCAAGAGACCATGTGGCTATCACTGGCAGTAGTGTGTGGTATAGACTGCAGAGAAACATACAGTAACATAACATAATGAACACAGGTTGTGAACAGGCACATGTTTCATTACTGCAAGAGACAGAAAAGAGAGACAGAGAGAGAGAGAGGTTACAGGAAGTAAGAGAGACATGGGCTTTATAAATTGCATTAACAGACTTTACATTATTAGAACATAATGAAGACAGAATGTACTGTTCCATTGCCAGTGCCTCGAATTAGAATGTCTTATTTCGGTAGTCAGGTTAACTCTGACTGTTGGAAATCCCCTTTTAAGGAAAATCATATTATAATGTTGCTATGCCGCATGTTAGAAGCATTCAGAGATATAGGGCCTCATTACGGGTCCAGCGGTAACCTTGCTGGTGCTTTCCGTGGGTTGCTGCCGGACCCGTAAATAATTCCCGGTGCCTGAATTCCCAGTGCCACCGGGCTAATCCTAGTCCTGTGGCCGGAAAGTCTGGCACCAGTAATTTTGTTAGTCCCCATTCCCATGGAGTCTCATAGGTCTCCATGGGAATTGGGACACGGGATCACCGTCACCGTTAACAACGTTGCCAGTGCTTCCATGAAAACTGCAGACGGGTGCAGTCCCGCCCAGGAAGGTCTGGCTCTAGTTGACCGAATACAAGGTCAGACTTTAGCCGGGCACAGGAGACATAGCTTCAATCGTCTCCCCATCTTACATTCTCACAGTGTGTTCTCCATTCTCAATGACATAGGACATTTTGATTTTCAAGTTGTTGGTCATATGCAAAAATTATGAACCTACATCGCATGTCACTGAGTACAGTTTCCTTTATATAGTGAATTTTCAACTGTGTATGTTTTTTCATGAATGGACATCATGGATTGTTATGAAAAGAAACAACTGGAATTTTTTGCAATATAAAGTTTATTAAAAAAAGCTCCTAATAGAAAGTTAAATGATAAATTCAAATTCATTTTACATATATTTTTGAGTCATGTGTTTAGCATCAGCAAGCATGTTGCTTTTCTCAATGGTTGCCCAGAATGATATGTGTTCCCATTAGGGTCTAAATAACCAGTGTACACTGAATTCTCCCTGTACACCTCCTAGATTTATAGAGGGGAGGACAACCCCCTTGTTACAGCTTTTCCAGCCCTCCAGTCCTTCCCGCTCCAGGGCAACCTCTTTTTGTTCAACTCTAGTGAGCGGGACGACACCCGCCTGCAGAGTTGTCATGTGCTGGTTCGGAAACAACGGTGCCGGTAGGCTTACCAGCACCGCTGTTTCTGGACCGGCACAATTGCATTGAGGCCCATAGTGATGTGGGAATATGAGTGTGAGACAATAAGGTCGGTGGAGAAGAATAATAAAAAAAAAGACAAAAGATAAAAAAGTGTGTGATGTCCCCTCAGTCATGTTTTAATTAAGCATAACACACAAGAATAGTAGTGAATGTGTTGCCGGTGTGGGGGCATTGGAATGTGTACATACTGTACCATAACATGGAGCAATGGAATTGGTACCCAAGTGCATTGTTAGTTTGTAGCATTGTGACATATGGGGACGGGCGGATGCTGATTTATGCTTCTGCTGGCTTCATCATTATGGTGCTGGTTGTGAAGTGGCAAGAGCGTTCACCTCAAGGGGCAAGGAGCTGGGTTAAGTTACCTCCTCCACCACCTGCATTTCAAATTTTGCGTTTTTAAAACAAATGTTTGCAGCGTTTGCTATCAAAATAAAACAAAATTAGAAAAGAATGGTTTCCACGGAAAAACAAATGAAAAAAACAAGGGACGAATCAAAAATATAAATCATAAATACATATTCAATAAAGGTCATAGTTATGAAATGAACTATTTAATGAATTACTTAAAAGTAGCAACAGTGGATTAATCAAGCCATGGATCAAGCTGATTAGAGGTCACCAAATGATGAACCATTTGCCCAGTCTATCATGGATGAATGCTGCAGGTAGACAGCCACTGCTACTACAGAGGGTGATGGGAATAGGAATGATAATGTAATCGAAAGGATGCCAACATCACACTCCCCTGCCACTTGCAGCATGCCTGTGGCCACTGCCAGTATATGAAGGAGCAAGTGCTCTCACACACATTGGGCCTCATTACACGGTAGGCGAAGGACCAAGGTGCTATTAGCCTTGGTGGAAAGGGGAATTAGCGCCCTATTCCAAGGTTGGCGGGCGGTAATTCCCCTTTCCCCCATTGCCGTTCCCCATTCCCATTTTTGCCCCATAAGTCTCTACGGGAATGGGGAAGGCGCTAATTACGGTGCCGCAAATTGCGGTACCGTAATTAGCACCCTGGTCACTTTGCGAGTTGGTTTTTAACGCCTGCAAAAAGCAGGCGTTAAAGTCTCCAACCCGCAAAGGGATCTCGTAGTAAGGCGGTAAGTGTTAATGGTCACCGGTACAATTAACGGTGACCGTTAACCCTTACCGCCGTCCGTGTAATGAGGCCCATTGAATGGCAAGGAGCCACCCAGTGAAGCAATTGTAAAGAGGATCACAAAAAGCTGTGTGTAATAAACATCAAACATAGATTGGAGCCAAACAGCACCGGGAACACCAACTAGCAGATTAAAAAACACGGCGATACATGCAAAATGCAATCACAGGTACGGTATGTCTTTGAATTGGAGCCAAAGTGCAGTATAAAAAAAGCGGATGATTTGGTAGTGAATCTCTTTGTACATGCTGAGCGTCATAAAGAGTGTATCTTGATATTCTGTGCTAAAGAGGAAGGCGCTATAACTCCAATAGGCAAGGAAACCATTTACCTACTCCCTACAGAGAAAATGATCTGCAGTGCAAGCCTATGTGTTCATAGAGAGCCTACTAGTGTGCTCACTTCCTACATAATGACATCTTATGAACTCTCAGACTAGATCTCCTGCATTTGTTTTTGTTGAATTGAAAATGGTGACATGTATTCAGTTCATTATTTTTGTCATCCATCCCTTGGTTCTTAGCAACATTCTCTGGAATTCTCTCCTAGACCTTGGGTTTCATCAAATTCCTTAAAGGTTTCTCCTAGACCATGTGTTTTATCAGCATTTGCTTTCAATAAGTATTTCTTCCCACCTCATTCATGGACCCTTTCAGGCTGACAATATTATGCATCCCTCCTGCCAGTGGTCTCTCCTCGCCAGGTAGCACATCAGCCTCAAGCCTCCTTTGGCTTGTCTCAAGGACCACTTGCTTGGTCTTCCTTTTTCTCAGCAGCATGCCCTCCTGTTGGCAGATTCTCTGGGATAACCTTCTACAGAGTAACTCCTGTAGGCTGGCCCAGGTGTCAACTGCCTCTCTCCAGGTAATGGGCCACCCTTGTATCCTGGGTAAATTGGCTGCTTACTTTCAAGCTTCTCAATAATCTTCTTCTACCATTCTTCCTCGTTCCTCCCCCTCTTGTTATAGCTCATTGTTGGTTTTGCTACTTGTCTTGGACCTTTCAGTTGTCTAGGACCATTATGTGTTTGTTTCAGAGCTTTAGATTGATGTCTATTTCTATTGAACCTTTACCTGGCTGTCCATGAATTGGTTAATTAGATGATATCTCTCACCTGTCCCTTCTGTGTCTTTAGAAGCAGCAGATAAAACTGCCACCACCATGGAACCCTGTTGGTGTTTGTGCAGGTGACGATGGCCTTTCCTCATCTACAGGATGATGCTCCACGGGGTCTTGCTGCCTCTCTGCCCAACCGCGGTGGCTGCAGTTGTTCGAACCCTTCTTTCAGTGAGTTTGGTATCTTTTTTGTTTCTACAGAGTGTGCCTCCTGCTCTAATTTCTATGCACGGTGCAGGCGCAACATAGCACTGTTCTTAACATGGGGAATGATCCATTCATTACTGTCTTGCTTTATTCTGAACATTACCACGATATTAAGCAAGGATGCATGCAATTATTGTACTGGGTTTTGTTAAGAAATCTCTGATGCTGTTTCATTGTTTTATTGTGTGTTTTAAAACGACGGATCTGCAATGCCTCATTGGGTGTAATACCCAACCTTGGAGGGGCTGGCAATGGCCAGAGTGGGGTATCCCATTCATTGCACTCTCTAGGAGCCACATCAGGTAGCGGCTGGACCAAACTAACTCCTAGCTGCACCAACCCCTGCACAGAAAACAGGGTGTTTGCTCAACTCACCACAAAGGTCTCAAGTCTAAAATGAATTTTGTAAATGTAGAGTCGGAAAAGAACATACATGATAATGCCTAACTTATTTAAAATCAAAATCAGAGCATTTAATTGCATGAGGGGGAAAAGGAGATATCAACACCAAATATATTAGTGGAGCAAGAAAGGGGTGATGCAGGAAATATTACACACAAATCAGATGCAAAAGTACTTAAGTTGCACACTTGCAGGAGGAAAAACAAACATTGCAAGATCAGCTTAGCAAGGACAGACAAAATGCAATTAAACAAAAAACAGGTGACTGTCCACGATGAATGGCAAAAAGAAATCTGATATTTAAAAGTGCAGCTTTTAAAAGTAGAACATTATATATTACATTAATTCAAAGGAAGATAATTATGATGTGTAAACACGTAATGCAAATTTCAAAAAGGCGTGCAGTAGTTTCACAATAGGAATTTACCAAGTAAAGAGATAATTCAAACATCCTCAGGCCTCAATACTACATGTGCTGACGTTAAATGATTCTGGGATACGAGCAGGAACTTATGTGCTTGGCATCCTTCCAAGGCATTAATGGCACGTTGAACAGAGTAATATGAATAAACAAAAGAAAAACTCGCTGAGCACCCACTACACTACAAACCAGTTGCCTGTTTGAGATGTCCCGCAAGAATGACGTGAACAAGAAATTCAAGAGATCGACAATATATATGAATTAGGTGATGTTGTCACTGAAGTCATATTTGTTTCTGCACGGACACAGAAAAAAATAAAACAACGACCAACCATAAAACAAATTGAAGAGGGAAGGACAGGATCAACCTTCCATCCCAAAAGACCCTCACACAGGAAGAAGCACCAAAAGCAATATGGCCACCGAGCATACGAACTAACTTCAATTCGCACTGCTGCCACAATGAACATCTCCCATGAAAGATACCCTCTCAGCAGTCCCTACAACCCTGCAGCAGTACGAACTCTACCTAGAGAAGACGAAGACAGAGCTGGAGACAGCTGCATGGACAGCATCGACTACCGTGCTGAGACGCCATGTCACAAGTTGTTAGAGACACCACAACAACATTGCTGCGTTAGATAGGTAGCACACATGTGTCTGCACATTCGTGACAGATGTACACCCAACTACATGAAGAACACTCGTATACAGTTCTATTAGTTAGAGAACAGTGACATAAACATGCTGTCTGCACGTATATTATTTTGTCATTAGGCTTGCTACAGCAACGCAGAAACTCAAGAAGCAAGAAGCGCTTATGTAAATGCTTGCAATGCTTACATGCAAATAACACCATGGTATTACAAGAGCACTCCAGAGACCTGACAGCCATGACACTAACGTATGGACACTATGGAAGACGCATACAATACGAGCCAGACTATGGCTTAGGAAGTGTAGTAGGCCCAATGGTCTCAGAAAACCTCAAGCCCTGCAGACTGCCATGTAAGCAGAATCGCTGCAGCAAAGGACGGAGCCGCTGCCAAGGTTGCATTGTTGCAAGCGACATTCATCATTCTGAACCCAAGTAACACTGGCTGCAGGAGAGGCCCATCCCCAGCAAAATACAGAATAATTCAGAGCTCCTGAGCTCACAAATGTGGTCCCCAAGCCCGTGGTCTGCCCGAGCTGATGAAGTGCCAAGATTTGGTAGCTGGGAAGGGCACATCATCTCACAGACAAGACGTAGATCGCAACAATATTGTTACAGCTAGGCTATAGTTCTGTGCTGGGAATGGAGCTCGCTAATGGCAGCAATGGACTACACACAGTTATGTCACTGACACAAAGATGCATCCAGCAGACACATATTTGCACATGCACCATTCACAGGTGCTTTGCGGGCTGGAAACAGAGTTTGTCCCAGGCTTGGGGGCCCGCACCTCAACTAATCACACTCCAGGGTCCTAGGGGTGGATGGTGGGTTTCACCGACCAATCACGGGGTCTGCTCACTGTAACAACAGGTAAACATTTTAGGGGACAGTCCAAGCCTGACACCAGACATCAACTAGCCCAATCACGTAGTATCTATATGGGACTGTATAGGTGAGCTATCACTCCTCACCCTATCCGGAATGGAGATATGTTTTGGAGATGAGCCTGGGGAGTAACGCAAATTGTGCTGTCACAGGTCATCAAAACTGGCGCCTTGGGAGCCAGAGTTCGTCGAGATGTGCATGGACCTCCCTCTGCGCATATGACCCTGTTGGTTTGTTGGCTTCGAATAAACCTCTGTGCAGCCTTGCTACTTACGTGGACCCAGAGTTCTTTCAGCTAAGGGGAAGGAGTTAGGCCTTCCACAAGTTCGACATCCGTGGACTCCTAGCATGGCCCTGTCTGCCTGGGGGTTCACCCTAACAAAATGGAGGCACATCTGCACCAATTAGAGAGTATCTGAACTTAATAATCGACAGACAATAATTAAAACAAATAATAGCAAACCTTTGATCCATTTGATCGGATCACCTTTGTGTCCCCATGAAATTGAGAATTCAGGACAAAGAATATTTTTAGGTAGCCACCTAGATGTTAGGATGGCATTGAAACCCCTAATCAAGACTCATTTAAAATACTGCTGGCAATGTACCTCAAAATGAACAAAAGAAATGTGACAGAATAAACCATCTTTTACACAAAGACAAGATTCTTTCAACAAGCAGGAACCACTTAGATTGTTCCTGAGAGAGTTTAGAGAGATAAAAGGATTTTGAATTGAGATTGGGCGGCCCTTAGCAAGCCCTTTGACTGTTCTGAAAAAAATAACAACTTGAAATGTTTTAGCTGCATTAGAACTCTAATTGCAAGCCTAGGGGGCACCATCTGTTGTCTATGATAGACAGTACCGATTTGCAAATGAGTTATGGCCAGAGTCGACATGAAGCATGTGAAAATGCATATTCACATTTACAATTATAAAAATGTTGAAAAAAAATACAGAATTCTAAAGAGGCATTCCAGGACTTTCTCAGAAAATAAACACCTCAAATGAGAGTAGAAGGTTCAACTGCAGAAAAAACAGCCTGACTGGGTAACCACCACATGTTAAACATCACAGCTCTGCTTCCCTCTAAAAATAATGATACATTTAAAGAGGTTAATGATTTGGCTGTCTTTTCTGACATGTTAAATGACAGCCCGGTTATTGCCTTGCATGTAACATTTAACATTCAACCGATAGTTTATAAAATGGCCAGTCTACCATGGAAATGAAAACAATGTTTTTAGTAAAACAGTTAAACTTGCGACCATATAGAGAACTGCCTCCCTGCAATGCCATGGTAAAGATGATTCCTTAAGGTATGAAAATGTTGGTATATGGCCACAATTCCTATAGACCCAAGTCTACCTGTATAGGCTTCGACTGGCATCCCTATGAAGTCCATCTGATATTATTAATAAAATGCAATCAAAAGGAAAGGTCCACCGATACATAGCTCATTCAATAATCGTATTTTAGGAGTCTTGAAACCGAGTGGTCAATACAGTGTATGCGCTGACTTTACAGAAATATATCAATGATCAGAAATGTTCCCTTAACTTAATTTAGTTGCTGGTTTACTTGGGTGTGTGCTTATTGCCCCTGCCATCCAAGATCAACTTGCTTTTGTTTTTAACCTTTTGGCCCAGCAATACTCATTTGCTTAGCACCTCTTTGGCTTCCTAAACGGTGAAAGCCAGGGGAATATTTTATCGTAAACGGAATTCCTGGTTCCCAGAGAATGAGGGACTTTAAATGATGTTGCCGATATTTTGCTAACAAGTCAAACATTGGAGGATCACTTTGCCATACTGAAACATACACCAACACAATTGAAAAATGCCAGTGATAAAGACTCAGTCCAGAAAGCTCTTTGGGCCTGAGATAACTGCTGACGACTTACATCTTCAAAAGAAAAAGGTGAAACCTTTAAAATCAAACATCATACGCCAATCAAAGAGTTAGGAAGTCTATTAGGAATATCTAATCATAGTCGAAAATGTATTGAAAAATATGGCAGCATTATTCAAGCACTCACTATGTTGTTGATGAAAGGAATCTCGTAAGTTTTGTGTCACCCACATGTCCAATTTGTATGAACTATCAAGCGAGGACTGTCTAAAATCTAGTATAACTACTTACGTTGTTAGGAAAAAGTATACATAGCTTGAAACTTGATTTTCGGACACTTGTGTGTCTGCTGCACTTTCGCAAAAAATTGTAGAAAGAAATGATGAATGAATGCGAAAGTGATAAAATATCTGCTGTATTCTTACATGCCACTTTGTAGATGATATAACATTTCAAACCATTCAATCATTATTTTGGGCCAGACAGATCTGGCCCAAAACAATGATTAAGGCTAGGGAAGTGTTTGGCTTTTCATTTTACTTCTCTTGAGCCACTGCTGGAAAGAATTATTATCAGACAGGGAATGGTTCACCAAATGCACATACTCATCTAAACCTGCATACCTCCTTTGAAAAACCAGAGAACTGTTAGATCTCTGGAATCGATATAAATAAAATATCATATCATATATCATATCAATCAATGGAACTTAGACTTGGTTTTCAAGGCCAACTGAGTACATCCCATGTCACTCTGAGACAGATGCTAGAACAGATGCAATAAATATATCGAGCAAAGTCCTCGGTGCAACACTGTTGTGAAAAACATCTGCCAGGAATTATTTTAGCAACAATTTCTGTAGCAGTTATGGGTGCCATAGCTGGAGCCACAATATCCTCGGCTAATTTAGTATCTTTAAACACACAGAGGCAGAAGTCTGGATCTCTTAGCCTCAACTTATGATAGATTCAAGAAGACATTGGGCTTCATTACGAGTTTGCTGGTCTGGAATCAAGAATGCTAGTGAGCTTACCAGCACCCTTGTTTCCGTATTGGCAAACTCTGAGTCTGCCTGCCATGGCCGCTGTGACTGACAGGGCTGACCCTGCCCGGTGCTGCAGCATGGTAGGCAGACTGTTCACGGAAGCACCAGCACCATTGCTAACCGTGGCAGTGATTCTGTGTTCCCACTCCCATAGTGTCCTAAAGGGAATGGGGAATTACTATTTGCCGGCGCCCGACTTCTTGGGCCACTGGACTCATAATGAGCCGGGTGCACCGGGATGTCAGGCATCGGGAAAAATTACAGGTCCGACAGCAACCCGCCAGTATCACCGGCAGGGTTAACGCCGGACCCGTAATGAGGCCCATTGATTGCCTTCCGAATGTTCATTGTCACACTGTAAAGTTTTTGGATGATATGATTCATTCTGTGAACTCGTACAGCAATGTTATTGGACGGTCATTGGAGATTCCTGCGAAACAGGTATGGTCAAAGCCTGAATCCCTTAAATTGTTATGCCCATAGTCTGAGAAATTCAAGATGGAATAATTATTTTATTATTGTTCGAATATCTTTTTACTTTACTTCAACAGCTATAATTAGGGAGTATTTACTGCTTTTCAAATATGCATGGAAGCAGCATTGTATGTAGACCCAAAAAGAATGGAACCAGGTTATTGAATATTATACTATAACCAGAAAAGTGATGGGTGGAAGGTTTTGAATGAATCTTAACCACTGGCATTGATCTGGGCAACCTTCCACACCACCGTTTTTTAGTTCATCTGCACCATTGCAAAAGGGGTCCAGCCATACGCAAATCAGTCAGGTACTGCCACCAATGGTAGCAGCCCAGCCCAAACTGCTAGGCCAGGTCCACTCTGCATGGAAACACAAGCAACCCCAGACATGTGGATTACTGCAACAGGCTTTAATAATAATAATAATTCTTTAATGTGATATAAAATGAAAATAAATTCAAACTTTACACATATATTGATAATCATTCATTTAAAATCAAACATATAAAATCATAAACATAAAATCATCAATCATAGGTCACTGCTAATGACATCTAGTGCAAAGACATAATTACTAACAACCTTCGATATTGTTTGCCAGTACTTTCACTGGTTTGTAAATAATCCTGAGCACCTAAGTATTAAGTATTGATGATTGGGTATGCTTGAGTTCCCAATCCAGGTTCTATCTGTTGCCAGACATTATAGAGTGCTATAAATAGATGCATGTTGGTTGTGTTGGTACAATACTGCCAGAATGGAGATTTAGGTATACTAAGAGGGTCATGCAAAAATTCCCCTAGGAAATATACAATGGTCTTCTTTAGTGCCATACATTGCGTTAGAACATGTCTGGCTGTCTCTGGGCACAAGGGAGATTTGCACACTCGGCAGGTTCGCTCTGCTATGGGAATATTTTCCCTTGCTCCTATGATAGATAAGGTGGGTAATTGTTCTAATCGAAACAGAATAATAAAACGGCGGAGTCTTCTGGTGGGACATACGAAAAGGTAGTCCTGCGGTTTCATGAACTTATAAACTCTATAGTTCACAAAACGGTATGATTTGAGGGTGTCCAGATGAGCGAAGTTCTCCAGCCAATCCCAAAGGTCCACCTTTTTCTCCAGTGCATTTAACATTTCTTTGGTCACACTTTAAGAGTCCAACCAATTTCATTAAGGAATTTTCCCATATCTTTATATAAAGACGAAGTGGTACATTTTTTACTTAATTCCTGATGTAAAACTATAAGCAGAGGGTTAAGAGATCCACTTGTCATCTTAAGATAGAACCCAGTTCTTCTTTTTAGTACCATAGCTTTAAGCGAAGGCAAGCCCAGTTCTAATCTTATCAGGGCCATTGGGACCCCTGGGGGAAGCCCCAACATTCGCGCCAGAACTTTCCCTCTAGCACTTGGAGCCACGCCAAATTCATCGTCAGCAGCGATTCCAGACCATAAATGACCATCGGTGCGAAAACTTGCATATAGAGGTGGCGTGTTCCCCACAAAGTAAAGCCCCCTTGTTTGCTCGTGAACGATACAATGAATGAGATAACTTGAAGGACCCTGGCAATACGGCCCTGTTTGCATAGAGCATAGTCACCTCGAGGCTCTATTTCCACTACTAAGTAGCGGTAAGACGGGGCGTACACCAGGCTTTACCAGGATGTCTGTGATTTTACACTGTTCACTCTTCAACTCTGCCAGACCTGGACTGTGTGGAAAATCCTTTAGGTTTGGTGCAAGGTATCTTCCTAGGACTGTGATGATTGCACAGGCTCACAGTGGCTATGAATGTTCATTCCTGAACCCTGTGGATTCTCAGCAAGTCCCTATGCCCTAGGTCGTTTCACCTGATGATTCCATCTCCTCGTCTCTCTCCTCTTCAGGTTGGCTCTCCTTTCACTCCCAGCTCAAATTCTATTTCCTCTGTCTTGTCTTCAAATCCCTCTATGGTCTTGCTCCACCATACCTTTCCTCCCTCCTCACTTTCTACACTCCTTCTCGCCCACTCCGCTCTGCCGATCTTTTCCTACTCACTCCTCTTCCTCCACCCTGTGCCCCATCCCGCTTCCGCTCCTTCCAACTACTTGCTCCTTTCTACTGGAACTGTCTCCCTCTCCCTATCCGCTCTATCTCCTCCTACTCCTCCTTCCGCAGTCCTCTAAAATCCCATCTCCTCCAATCACCACCCTAACATCTTGTGCTGCCTCTCTCATTTCAGTCCTACTCCACATCCTAACACCTTCTTGCTGCTTCTCTCACTATGGTTCTACACCACTCATGTTAAACCATATCACTCATGAAAATCGTTTCATATACTGCTTTCTGGTACTTGATTGACATGTTGTTTTGTAATGCTTGTATTCTCTTTATCCTCTTGTAAAGTGCTTTGGCATAAAGTGCTATATACAAATCAAATGAATACAAAAATTACCTTGACTGTCTCCATTATTGATGCCTTTCCTGCTGTATGTGTTACCCTACCCCCATTAGCTAGCAGAGACACACCCAAGATAGAAGGGGTCCATGTGGTAGCTTTGTCACTTTGATGCACTTGTGCTATTGTGATTGGTCACTGTCTGACGTTATCACTGTTGGGTCCTGTGTTTATGACATGTTATGCTAGAAGATGGATGTTCCTGTGTACGATTTCATTTTGATGTGTCAGAGTGAGTTATTTCTGACCTACTTCCATTTGTCGACCAGCACTTTGTGACAGTGGTGTTATGTGTTGCCCATTTATTTGTCACTTTTAACATTGCATGCCATGGGATTGTGTGGCAACCGGGTGACATGAAGTTTGGGAGGGTTTAGGTGACATACCAGGATTTAGATGTGCTCTTTTCCATGGGGTTGCTGGCATACTGCATCTTTAATGTGTGCCTTTTGTTCACATGGGATTGGGTTACTTTAAGTAGCTATGGATGCACACAATGTGGCACTTCCAAGGGCACATTCTCAGGTTGATAAGGTTGTGACAGTGGATTGTCCCTTTGTCATCATTGATTGTCACCTGGAATGTGCCAGGGCTGTGTGCACTCCGCAGGGGTGGGGTTTTAGGTGTAAAAGTGCTCCACAAGCTGGGTACGGGCTGCCTCGCCAGGTGCCCTTTCCCCTCCCATGTGCACCGGGCGTGCATGTGGTTGGGGATGTGGGGGCACCACCATGTCCACTGGTATGCCATGCCATGTTGTAACATTGTGCAGGACACATGCTGCCACAATTATCCAGCACACTACTGGTGGTGCATATAGTAGGTGTCCATCGGAGTGGTCAAGGGAGCGGAAGCGTGACTTTAGCACTCCGAATGTGCGCTCCACTATGGCCCTAGTTGCAATATGGGCTGTGTTGCATCTTACCTGGGGTGGTGTGGTGGGGTTCCGCACTGGCGTCATCATGTAGCTGCTCAGAGGGCAGCCACTGTCCCCTGGGGAGGTGAGAATGGTTGTCATTAGTTGGCTTTGTCTATTTGTCTGTGTCTAACACGCATGCATGAGCACAGCCATTTATACTCACCAATGTGTTGCCATGCCTCCCAGATTCCAGGTCAGGTGTATGGGTTAAATTCTGAATATGAAACCATCATGGGTGGACCCTGGATAGTTGGCATATACAGAGGTGATGATTCCCTTGGAATCACATAGAGAGACTAACCAGCAGACTACCGCCTAGCAGGCAATCATCAGTAGAATATACCCATAATTCCATACATTCAGATCGCCCTGAATGCACTGACAATAATCGCAGACACAAAAAGAAAAGGTGTACAGCCCCTCTGAACAACCCAGGGAACACAAGCCCTACTCGACCAGCGAAGGACGCAAAAAAAAACACAGCCCACTAAAGGAGCATTACTGAATGTCAGGTCATTGGTAGCACACGCTACTGAGATTGCGGACATTATTGTGAACAATAACCTTGACTTCCTTGTAATGACAGAAACCTGGCTGCATGAGGCAGCAGGCCCTTCTATTGCCCTAGCCATCCAAGATAATTATTCCATTCTCAGTGTAGACAGACCCACGGCTCGAGGAGGAGGAATAGCCATTATCTTTAAAACCACTCTCAATATAAGACCAGCCACCCCTATGTCACTGGCATCATGCAAACTCCTCTCAGTTAAGTTCCAAACCTCACCTAACAGCACCACCACATTACACATCATTTACAGGCCCCCAGAACCCCCCGGGTCCTTTGAAGAAGATATCATAGCCTTAGCAGCCGACACCACCAACCCTACAGCGCAAAATATCATGTTAGGAAATTTCAACCTTGGTTACAAGGACACTAGCGACCCTCACGCCATCTCTCTAGCCTCCGCATTACTAGAACAAGGATATACTCAATTTAGCACTAAACCCACCCACGAAAAAGGAAGGATACTTGACTGGGTTGCGGTTCTCAATTGCACCATCACCCTACTAGATCTGACTCCAGTAGTATGGTCAGACCACCACTTTATCACTTTTAAAGTGCATATCAACAATTTGGAAAAGAAAAAGCCCATTATTGCTCCCCCCTGCCTCTCAAGGAATAAACGAAACATTACAGCAGACGCTCTAGTTACCCTGGTAGCCCCCTTACTCAATGCCCTACCGGACACTAATGATCCTAACACTCTAATTAACATCTACAATGAAACCATGACTAAAGCCATTGATGCTTTGCCCCGCTTAAACTGCGAAAAAGCAAACCCAAAGCCCATCTCAACTCGTGGTTCACTCCATAGCTAAAAACACTTCGTACTGAAAAAAGAAAATGGAAATCACGTTGGAAATCATCCCCTACACCTGAAAACAAAACCAACCTTGCCATCACCACTGCCACCTACAAAATTAAGATAATCCAGGCTAAAAAAGAAACCTACAATAACAGAATAGCCCAAGCCAGCTCTAGCACTAAAGAATTATTCGACATTCTAAGAGAACTAGAGAACCCCAACCCACCGCCAGAGACATGCACTAAGGATAAAGCCTGGTGCACGAGCATTCAAAATGCCGTCTCCGATAAAATTAAAGGACTACAGACTAAAATAGCTGACAAAAGATCCCAACTAACAGTCATCACACCAGCACCTACCCCTACCCCTCACGTTAACTCAGGTTTCACATTAAAAAAAGTCACCATTCCGAAGTCCACAAAATCATTGCATCTCTTAAACCATCTAACTGTAAGGGTGATAGCTGCCCAGCCCAGATTATAAAAGATGCAGCTAGAGACCTTGCCCCATTCATTACTAAACTTGTAAACTCCTCCTTCTCTAACAACTCCGTCCCTAGTAACCTCAAACAGTCCTGGGTTCTACCACTATTAAAAAAACAGACCCTTGATCCGGCCATACCCACTAACTACCGACCAATTACGACAGTCCCCTTTCTACTGAAAATTTTGGACAGAATAACCTACTTGCAAATACAAGATTACCTTGAAGCTCACAAATTACTCGCCACCCGTCAATCTGGCTTCAGACCCCAGCCCGGAACAGAAACCGCACTTGTCGACCTCAAAAGCCAGATCGATTAATTAAAAGACAAAGGAAAGATGGCCATCCTACTTCTACTCGACCTCTCAGCGGCTTTTGATCTGGTGGATCACTCCATACTTTGCAAACACCTATCCTCAGTGGCCCATTTCTCCAGTTCTACAGTTGCCTGGATTCAATCATTCCTCGCTAACAGAAATATGCGCGTGTTCTCACCTTCAGCAGCTGCTGACCCCATCCCCATCACCTGCAGAGTCCCTCAAGGATCCTGCGTCTTGCCCACTTTGTACAACATTCTTACAAAGCCACTATTTGACAAAATGGACCGTCTGGGTGTCACCTACACAAACTATGCGGATGACACCCAGATACTCCTACCCCTCTCAGGAACCTAAGACATAGACGTCGCGCGTATTAACAAAGTCTTCATCATTATTCAGGCTTGGATGGCCACACATGGCCTCTGCCTGAATGATGATAAGACAGAATTACTCCTAGTCGGATCATCCAACAACCTTCTCAAACTAAGTCCTCATTACACAAATATCCTCATTGATGGGAACAGTATACCCATTGCCAAACATGTAAAAACTTTAGGTTTCTACCTCGATGCCCAGTCCAACCTAACTAAGCAGATCAACATGACCTACACAGGCAATCTGATCAGAGCCTGTAGTCCTTTTCTATCCCCCACCAGCTGCCTTACGCTGGTGAGAGCGCTTATACAATCTAAACTGGATTATTGCAACAGCCTTTATCTAGGAGCGAACAAAACCATCCTAAATAAACTCCAGATTATGCAAAATAATGCGCTCAGAGCAGCGTTAAATATTCCCAAAAGAGTGCACATATCAGAAACTAGAAAACACCACAGCTCTCCATACATGAGATAATTGTCCTAAAAACTATCTGTCTAACTCACAAAGCGCTTAACTACCAAACCCCCCCCCCCATTCTCACAGACAAGTTCACTTGGAAGGTATCCAACAGAATCACTAGATCATCCAACATACCATGCCTGCAAGACTCTCTGATACACTCGTTTCTAGCTCTGAGAGAGAGAGGCACAACCTGCACATCACGGTTTCAGCACAAAGATTTCAAACATAATGGAGCGGGAGGCTCCAGTCCATGCCGGGCACATTTTTGAATTGTGCAAGGCTTCCTAAATAACATCCTAGTGCCCTGCATCTATAGAGAGACGCCAAGCGACCACTGCACAGCTTCTCCCATTTAAAGTAACGTCAATTTGTAAATGTGAAGGAACGAATCTGAGCTTGAGCCCCAGACACGGGTCACGACTTCTACTGGTCCTGAGGAAGGCGGAATGGCCCATTCCGCCGAAACGTAGTTTACTCGCACTTTCTGTTTTATTCGTGTGCGAGTATGACACCTTCTAGATTTATTCTGGTGTCACACGTAGACCCCGAGTTTAGCTAGTAGACCTTGAGTTTAGCTAACCAATTGAAAATGCCCCCAATGGAACTGAACATTTATAATCCAGAGACATATGGTTTCAACCTCTGAGTGGGGGCCTATCAACTTCAAAATTTATATAGTGTTGACTATTCTGAGAAAAAGTTTTTTCAAATGTTTTTTTTATGTGTGTATATAACTGTCTTTTGCATTGTATGAAATACTGTGTACATGAACATGGATATTTATTGGTTCTTTTTTGTACATATTGTGCTTGATTTGGAATTTATGTTGAGTTAATAGTGCTTGGTAATTGACAGACCTTGCTTATGAGTAATAATTGAAATAATAAAAAGTCACTTCTGTATAATGCTTAAGCAGAAGTACGAAATGGTGATTTTTGTAAAATGTATCCCTATGAAAACTTAGGTGGACACAGAAAACTAGATAGCTTGTGCCATATTTCTGGTATTGAGAAGTTTATTATAAATTAAATTTATATATATGTTTAGTGAACCTGTCAGGACACTTTTTTGTTTTGTGGTTTAGTGATTTCCCGGTCCTTGACAGAGTAGGGATATACCCTCTAGTGCATCATCCAACATACCATGTCTGGCAGTGCCCAGATATAATCTAAAAAGAGCTGGAGGCTCTAGCTTCCCGGTATTAGCCGCCCAGCTCTGGAAAACTCTCCCTCAGAATATTCAGACTATTCAAACCTTTAACAAATTCAGAAGCCATGTCATCATTTAGATACTCAACAAAACATAAAACAACAGTTCCTGATACCACTAACCGTGAGATGATCTGTACAACTAGCATGTGTCATCCATCCTATACTACTGCCATGACCTATGTATAATATGCACAATGTCTATTATGTTTATATGTACCATTGTCATTTTTTCTGTGAATGCTATACTATGCCATCTAACCATCACCATCCTCTAGCGCCCAATTACCTCCGGGTCAGGTGTGCGATATAAATACAATAAACAAACAAACAAACAAACAAACATACAACCTGCACCTTGATGGAATGCCAGTGCTTGCGAATCCGATAGGTGTGCTCTGTGGCCCTGGGGGGACGTAGGGCCACATGGGTGCAATCAATGGCACCAAACACTTTGGGGAAGTGGGCCACCCCATAAAAGTCCTGGACCATGGCCTGCCTTTCTGCGGGTGTTCTGGGCATGTATATGTGCCTGCGGACTGAAGGGCATGCATTCAGTATAGCCAACACCTGATGTAGGCAGCGTGACTGCGTGGGCTGTGAAACGCCCTCAACTATGGTACTTGTCTGCTGAAATTAATCAGTGGCCAAAAAATGCAGTACATTGAGCACAGGGTGGGTGATGTGAGGACATCCTCCCACTCAGTGACCAGGTCTAGGAGGATATGAGGTGGAAACCTATACCTGCCATTGACCTGGTCATCAGACATCCCAAAAAGGCTGCTCCTGGGTAAAAAAATGTGGGGCCTGGCTATCCTTCTCCTCCTCCTGCGGTGTCCCACGATCAATGCTGCGAGGCATGGTACATTCATCGTAGCTGTATATGCGTGTTTGTGTTCGCACATGCTTTTTATGCTTTGTTTTAGATGCGCTGTGGTTCTTAGGCCTGCTTTCGCTTGCCGGACGTATTTCCGTATTAGCGTGTCTTTTCCCAGGTGCAGGAGAGCCCTGTTCAATTCCTTGAATACGTGTTGTTAACGCACGTTTGGGCGTTGCGAGTATTTTACTGTGGTACTTCCCACATAACACCCACATTTACACTTGTTGTTCCCCATTCCATGTGTTCCGCCCTCTTTTTAGGTGTGTGCGCTGGATGGTGTGCTCCTTCACTAGGCTTCTCGCGCAAGTCTTTCGTGATGTCGCAGTGAAGTGCTGGACCCACGCGGATTCAACGCAGGTCTCAGGTAAGCCACGCGTAATGTGTTCCATGAATTGGAAAATGGGTGCTTGCGTGCGTTTTGCATGGATGGGCCCCATTTTCGGCGCAGATTTATTCCATGAATCGCGCCAATAGTTTCTTTCACAACAGAAACCTCAGCATACTGTTCAAATGACCATTCCGATAAAGAATACTAGTTGACAATTAATACTAATGATCAGGCAGTACTAACGGGAAACAAGAAGAAAGAGATGCTGGTAATTTTGGTGTCTACTATTACAATGATTAACATTATTTGGAGGATATTTCTTTTTGTGTTTACTGAATCAATTAGTTTTGTTACTGTCATTAAATGGTAACTGAGACTACAACCCATAGACCCAATAGTCAAACAAGTAAATCATTGATGCCAAATTACGTGTTAACATTGAATTATTTTTTTTATTTTCTAGACAGTACTAAAATTTTCAAAAAATTATGTCAAACACTAACTATTAATAAAAAGAAAGGAAGCGTGTTTTTTACAAGTGACCATCAAAGGAAGAAACCTACAGCCCATGAGACTAAAGATCAATTGAAGGGTAGAATTATCACAACTGTACTTACTCTAGATATTTGCTCTACTGATGTATTGAGATAGATGACGGATAGGTGGACTGTTTGGGTTATTTTGACAGAAACCCTATCTGTGTTATGTAAATCAGCAAATATGCCACTTGTCCTACACAATACATTGAACATATATATCCATAGCATACAAGTCAGGGCACAAGATTTGTTTGCCCATTGCTGTGAAACTCACACGATGTATGATTCAGAAACAGCTTAGTAGCTATAAAATTGACAAAAACACTAGCTAGAATTTCAAAAGTAGCCTTTCCTGGCACTGTCCAGTTATTTTCAGTATTTGGGATGATTGATCTATCTTTACATTTATTGATTTCTTTATGACCATGGGTGGGGTCCTGGAATCCATTTCCACCTGTTTTGGGAAATCAGTATTACAACTCCGCGTCACTGAAATTTGATTTTGTGCAGTTTTGTGCCATGTTTCATTTCCATGTTGGTTTTGTGTAGCGAGGCGAGAAACTTTGCACAGGTCTTTTTTTTGATCCATGCTAGTTTTGTGCAGAGACATAAGCACATTCCTGGGGGGGGAGGGGAGTTTCTGAACCATGCTAGTTTCATGCAATATCACCAGAAACTTTGGGCATGATTTTTTTCAACCCATACTAGTTGTGGACTTCAACATGAGAAACATCACACACTTTTTTTGCGCAACTGCACATGAAACTTCTGGCAGCTCTTTTTCATTTGTGCAGGGTTCATGCGCGGGCACAAGACGCTTTGGTCGCTCTTTTCGATACACAGAGTGGCGGAGCAGTGGTTTGGGGTGAATTGGAACAAAATCAGACAGACATTGCTTCTGCTGCTGGTGGAACAGAATTTAACAATTTTAAAAACAACATGCAAATAAAATGGTGTTACAATAAAAATTCCTCCAGCCATGGTGAGATCGGATGGAAGGTAATAAGTAAGTCCTAATAGCACACAGCGTACACTTCTAAAAATAAATACAAATGCTGCAAATAATAATTCACAGGCACAAGTGCCTACATTTACAAAGAATTTCTGCAACCCAAGCCACAGTATATTTCCAGTCAGAAATGCGGCCCTTCATTCACGTGAGACAAAGCTTTCGCATACAAATAATACTAAAAGTATGCAAGAAACTGGAGTGTTGTGCAGCCCCACCATGGTGGATGTGAGAAAATAAAGTATTAACCATGGTTCACAAAGGTATCCAGTTATAATATTGAGAAAAAAAAGTCGAATGCAAAAATGTCGAAAAAGAAAATGTTAAAAAAAAATCCGAATGTGTTTTATTTTTAATTTGTATGTTTTTTTTGGGTTTAGGTAGTAAAAATAAACGGGGGGTTGGGAGGGAACGAGGGAACCCCCCCATTAAAAAAATAAATGAACAAAAAATACATTCAAAATTTTATTTTTCTACATTATTTTTTTCGACATTTTTGCAGTCGACATTTTCACTATAAACCGTTCACAAAATGTAAATGTTTCTTGTGATTGAAAAATAGATTTAAACACTAACCAAACCTATAGGCCTTTAGCTCCATTTCACGGAATAAAGTGTGGCTACAAGAAACTACGTAATCTCACATGAGGTGGTGAGCCTCAAAGACAATATCTAGATTGGCTCGTGGAACAGTTTCGTATAATTAGCATCAAGGTCTGACTCAGACATACGAACAAAATATGTGTTGAGGGGGACTGCCTCTTTAAGGCAATACTCCCGAGGCAACGTCACGAGCAGATGTGACAGAGGTAAAAGGGAGTGGGGGAGGAGAAAGGCAATTCCAGTTATACGATTGAAATAAAAGAGACGTGTTTATACAAAGCTGGTGTGCGTCTATGACTATGTGAGGCTGTAAAGGCTAACAATATGCTGAAAACATTATTTCATATACTCCGACGGATGGAATGTTTCTATGCTTGACAAAAACACAGATAACACTGCATCCTATTAGAGCAAATTAAAAATGCCTTCCGCATTGAAGTCTACTGTCGTAAATGTGTTTAAATTGGTGGTGCTAACTCCGTTATTCAAAATTAGACAGAACTTAAAAGGAGACTGAACTGGATCGGCAGGATTAAAGGAAAACCACAAGGAATAGAGCCACAGATGGATTTCTGACTGTCACCAAGAAATGAGATAAGATTGCAATATTACTCACTGCGTTCCTTACTTTGATTTAAAAATATCTGTGACTTATCAGTTTTCGTAAGTTGTTTTGACCGAGCAAGATGCATATTTCATTTGATTATTGTAGACTGCTCTTATTTAAAACCTCCTGTCTCAGTGAAAACATTTCTAAACAACACCAAAACACACAATTGGTAATTTTGAATTCCAATAAAGGAATGGAAGAAAGACTATGTGGAGCAAGCGTGTAGGGTTGCGTCCCAATCTCAATCTCTGCCTGGAGATCAACTGTAACCTACTGTTGGGCTAGACCACGCGCCTTATTCTTTTTCACAGCCGACAACACCCGCAGGGCCGAAGCCCGTGGAGAACAAGGGTGTGGGTGTTGCGCTCTTGCAGGGGTCTCCCTTCCCCACATTTTGAGCTCGGGAAAAGGTGGGACTCCTGAGCACAGCACACTCTCGATCTTTCCCAGCACAAGGCGACAGTTCCGCTTCACGTATCAGGACCTTCGGTGGTTAAGTCTCTTTTCTACAAAAAGTCTCTTGCCTCCAAGGACCTGATGGGTTCCAAAAATAACAAACAAAAAGAAGTTCTATTCCAAATGTACATTGGGTGATGACTTCACGTCTGGGTCCCCCTCTTCTGGGCGCAGATCCTTCACAAATCTGAGCCTCCCTCTATCGGGTTTACTATGGCTTTTCAGAACAATCTGGCCTGAGATATTCATGAGTCTTAATGTCTTTTTTAAATAGTTTGCTGCGGACACCCCTCTGCCGGGTTCACTTTCGTCAATGCACTGTTCCTTGGGACTTTAGACTTTGCCCCTCTTTATTAGCATCCCTCTGTCAGGTTCACTCTTGCCATTTCACAATTCCTTTTACTTTCTTCTGATGTGGTATTCACTTCCCTTGCATTCGCAATGGTTTGTCAGTCAAAGACTTTCAACTGTACTTGGATTTTTCTAGACCCCTGTATGACCACTTCACTTTGACCCTTTACTCGTGGCTCCCCTAGGGCCTTCTTTTATCAGTAGTTTCCTTCAAACATAGGATTAACCAGAGCCTCTCGAGTGAGCACTTATGTGGTGCCGGACCCCTCTGCAGCTGGTCTTCCCTAAAAAATGTACAGTTCTTTGAACTTTCCTCAATCTGCCACTTTGCTACTTTCATTCAACAGTTCAGATTCTTTATTGGTTGCCCTTCGACTCACTGGCTGTGATGAACTGCTTGGCTTTCCAGAATATCTGGAGTCAAGGCTGGTACCACGGTAGCAGGCGCCTTCCTCTGTCCTGCTTATCAGCGTAGGCATGCTCTGTGTTCCATTGACATCTGCTGCAACACACTCGGGCTATTGTTTGTGGTCTTACGATTCCTTCCACAGAGGTCTTGCAGGTCTGTGTCGGAAAGGGCAAGGTCACTTCTCTCCTTGTCTGCCTTTAGGTTCCCGCCGCCTTTCTCCTCCTCTTGAACTGCTTGGTTTGGATAGCTCTCTTGTCGTGCGGTCTCTGCCTTGCTCGTATTGTGCTCTCATGCTCCAACTTTTATCCCTGTGGGGAAGGGACAGGGCTGTCAGGTATGTGTGATTCTGGTCAATTGCCTGTCTTGCCTCACCCTTGTATTGGGACATGTTAGGTAAATGGTTCTGGTGTTAGTCTGTTCTCTTTCGTGGTGTGTGAAAGTGTTTGTGTGGAAAAAGGGGTGGGGCAGTGTTTCTGGGCAGTGTTTCTGAATGTGCTAAGTGAAAGGATGGGGAAAAGGTGGGGAAGAAGGATGATACCGCGTCCCACCTGTTGGTGTCCCACTTCCACTCGCCGAGGACCGCCATCCAGGTGGTCCTCCATCACTGGTCCACCACAGGAACTGGATCCAATAGTGATGGCCGTGTCCTGGCCACCTGGATGCCAGATGCCCGGTAACAAGCTAGGGAGACACCTTCAGGTTTCTCACACAATCCTCACCTTTTTCTTAAGTAGGATTGCCTTGCCCAGGAATGTAATTGTAAACAATTTCTCTCTGAACTTGCAGACTTCAAGCGGCTATTACTGGCTTTGATAGAAGCCTACGGGAGAAGATGAGGGGACCCACGGGGGACTTTAAAACTGGTTCACTGGATGTAAACGGGCCTGGAGAAGATAACCATATGCAATACACATATGCAATACACTGCCCCCTGAAGAAAAGCCGATTTCAGCACATCTCACATCTATTAATTGTGAGACAATCTCAGGTCCCTATACACTGTGAGACCAATATCATATTCATGAGTTTCATGAGACACAGCACCAAGATGAGCAAGTTGCCGAGCAGAACATATTTAGGAAAGCCAACTCTAACATTATGAACACTGCAGGGGAAAGCCAGGCCATAAATATAGTAGGAACCCAGGCCCTCAGTTTGCTTAAAAACAGAACCCATCGACCCCGGTCTCGGGAAAGCATGATCAGCCATCAAGCCCTTGTGGGCTCAAGCAGGGCCACAGTATTTCTTCATGGGTTTCAAAGATTCCCCCCTCCCCAAGACCAGCGAGAATCAAGGTAAGCACTCGTAAATAAATGCAGGTACTGGCTTCGTACTGTAAGGGGCTGTACTTCTGTGTCCAGGGAAGCCATAGCAAACTGTTACAGAGTGCGCGATGAGGGTGACAATTCCGGTGATTTCGTCAAACTAGAATTTTGGGATCCCAGAATGGCCAATGATGTTTTGGGTAGATTTGGGAATTCTGACAGGACTGTAAATTGTATGATTACAATCAATTCTTACCCTCATTTGAAATCTGTCAGCCAACTTGGAAACCTCTCCCACAACTCTGCATTATCTGTTGTAAATGTAACAACATTGGGGCCAAGGTTAAATGGTAACCACTGTGGCCCTAAACCTAAGGGATCTAGAATTGCCCGCAAAATTAAAAAGGAGATTTCCTACATTTTGGGCACCAGGGCGATTAGTATGTACCCGGGCAAAAATCTTGGTTATTTCAATTTATTTTGTTTTTCCTCTTTTCCTTGAATATGTTGTATTGTTAAATTAAATAAATTGTTGTATCGTGTTAGGATGTACTTTGATGGCCTGACCGCCGAATAAAGTCATTTGCCTGACTATGTTTACTAGAGTTAAGGGCACTTTTATTAGAAGTTCAGCATATTGTTTCACTTCACGGCCACGACACACTTATAAAATTCCTTAAAAATGGGGAGCGGCCCTGACATTTTCTGCAGTTTTCTTACTTGGCCTACTGACAATATTTTGACTAATATTGTATTCTTGCCCTCTGTCCAAGTAGCTACAAAAAACTGGAGATATCCTATCCCTGGCTGGGAGACACGCCGCTAAGTGAACACTGTCCCATAATAAACTCAGGCAGGTATACTTTGTGAGTATACGATATCAATGCACTTCACACACAAACAACAGGTTGTTGTTCTATTTTCTTTCTCTCCTATATAAACGTTGCCAGAATAAAACCACTCACATACTTACATCAGCCTAGGAATGTACACATGTTATTCGAAATGCAATGCTTAAAATAATTAATTAATCTATTTTTAATATGCAAATAATGAAAACAAGACTGTTTATGTTAATAAGAAGCAATACAGCTGATATGCTCTCTGCACTTGGATATTCCAATGCACAATTACCCCTCAATTTGAGGATGGAATGCCCATATGGCCGATATGCAGATCTTACCTGCATACCTTTTAGGTCGTCCAAAATCCATGATCGTTTTGTATCTCCTAAAAAGAACACTATATGAAGTACCCATAGTTCAATCAAGTAAACAATAGTTTTCGGAGAAATTTAAAACAAGATATTCATGCAGTATGTGCAATATGCCCAACATTTTGATAACCAAACAAACGTAAAATTCACAATTTGTCCCATTTGCAATATGAATGAAAATTTCAACCAGAGTTCCATTTGAATACAAGTAAAAGAAGTAAGCTTTTTTTATTCATATGGATTTGCATTAGATCAAAGTTAATGTACAGGTTACTAAGGAAACTAGTTGTATAAAATGATAGCACATATTTGGTGCAGGCTTCTTTACCCAGAGATGTCATACTAGTGTGTGCAATTTCTACATTATCAAGAAAACCACAAAATATAATTTCTAATGTTATCACAAGTAAGAATGCCTACCTCACCAAATTTAGCTACACCTGTGGTCTTCAGAGAACTTCCGTGGCTGTTCAGAAGTCACACGAACTGTCAAACCAAAATCTATATGATTCCATGCACCTTTAACATATTTTACATGGGCAAAAGCACAAAGGAAGTTCCTTAATGTCTATGAGAATATTGCTCCAAAATCCTTCACAGAAACCTTCTATCTCCATTGGTTTAGCACTTACTACATTAAGGTCAAACTGAAAGGGATTTCATATGGATCATTTTGCAAACAATAATTGCTGATATGGGAGGTATAGCCATTGATCTGAGAGTCAATTTTAGAATATTATATATATTGAAAGTGGATTAAAATAAAACAGGTCTAAATGAAATTGTTGAATGGCCATTGGTATTAAAATAACTCATCAACATATTATAGGGTTAAGCACTTGGTAGGCAGGAGGACTTGTCCGGGTACAACCCACGCTATTATGGGTATGAGTGAAGTGAGGGCACTCACAAGGGCTTAAGGTCATTACCAGCTAAGCCTTTGCCCCTGACAGGATGTTCACAATATAAGCACCCTCCATATGCCTACCTTGGTGCTCTTTGCCATTAAAGGAATTGAATGCACATTGAAGAAAAACAAGAAAAGATTGCTTCCAGTCAGTGTAGAGAGGATCATAAGTGTCTTTTATATGTTTCTGATGGCCAACATGTCAGGCGTGGACAAAAGCAGAAGAACCACAGGTAAATGAGGGAGTTGGGGAAGTAATTGTGGTGGGAGAGAAGCAGAGCGGGAGGGCGAGTGGGCAGGCACCGGATTGTAACAGAAAGACAGCCCTGGACAATAGGTTTTTATAATGTGTGTTGCTCAGGAAAGTAAGTGCGACATTCTTACCTTGATTACATGTTATGTTATGTAATGTAATGTAATGTAATGTAATGTAAAGTAATTGTCATTTATTTAGTGCCTTTCACCATTGATATGGTCCCAAAGCGCTGTAGGTTGAATGCCCGTGGGGAACAGAAGTCCAGGTATGGGAAATTCATCAGATTTTTAGAATGCATGTGTGCATTGTAGACAATACAAAGATAGGTAGGGGTGGCCAAGTCCCTGCTAGTGGTCCATGTATAGCAGGCATGTGGATGGGTGCAGAGAGCTAGTCTGGAGAGTATGCAAGAACAGGAGAAACATTATGTGAGCATCTAGATCGAATTTTTATTGTGGACGATAGGTGCATTCGAATGGCAGAGGTGTTGTGCAATGTGTCTTAGAGTAGTGCATGGTAGCAAATGTGTGCGGGTGGGTGGCCATGCCTTTGGCTAGTGTCATAAGCATGCAGTGTGATACATACCCATGAGTCCTGACTGGGTCTTGGTTGCGTATAGATGCTGCTGGATTTGTGAGGGGTGAAATCAAAGCATGGCTAAATCCTGGCCTTTGGCTATATACATGCACATGGTATGATACCGTATTTATTTTTTTATTTTTATATTTATTTGTTTTTGGTTTGTTTAAACCTTTACAAAATGATTTTCGTCAGAAGAATACAAATTTAAAACAGTTAAAAACATAACATCAAAACATAAATGTATCAATCGGCAATATTAAAATCATAATCACAGTAAATAAATCAACATTTTTCTAGATCAATAGTAAAGCAATAAAATCTCAGTAAGTGCCAAAATAACTTAATATCAGTTCCTTTCCAAGAAAGCAATGACTCTTATCTTAAGGATAGTAGAATTGCTGTGTCTTATTTGATGCCACAACAAGTCTCTGTTTACCCAATGTAGATGTTGAAACAATTGCTCAAAAGGTCTTAGTTGGAAGTTCCAATCACGGGAGGGATGGGCGGGAGCAGGGCGGGAAGAAGGACCAGGGAGGAGACAAAAGAACAAAGGGAGAAGAGGCACAGGGGCTTGGGTGGCACACGGAAAACGGAAGGAAACAGAAATAAATGCAATACATAATGAAATAGGAAGCACGTAGATGGAAGGTGGCCACTCATCACACTATCCCCACACTCCTAGCCTTGGGAGAGGGACTCACTCACACGGTCCTTCAGGCATCGTCTGTGGAGCTGCGCTCCAGTTTATTCCTGCTTCCTAAAAGGAAGCCCCAATCACAGGAAGGGAGGTCGGACACAGGGCGGGAAGGACAGGGGAGGGGACAAAGGGAGAAGAGGCATGGGGAGTGAGGATGGTGCACGGACAACAGTGGGAAAAATAAATAAAATACATTGTAAAAAAAGGGCAGACAGAAGTGGAAGGGGTTAGCTGACCACACTATCCGGACACTCCTAGCCTGGTGAGCAGGATTCACATTTTAATGGGCCTTCAGGCATCGGAAATTAATTAACTTAATCTTTAGTGGTAGCCAGACAGCATCCTCAGTGGTTTTGAACAGAGCAGTATGGATGGCTCGGTCGGATCTGTCAATTTATTTACAAGCCATATAAGGTGCGTGGATAGCTCAGGGTGCTCCCTCATCCCAGACCCCAATCTGTGCGCCAGTTATCAATCAAACCCCCACAGTGCATGAGCTTTAACTCCAATGGAGTTCCGTGCCAGTGTGGGCCCACCTTAGAATATTGAAACGATGGTTCAAACTTCGAAGTTTTATTGTTTTATTTAGGCAAAGAAAACCTCATCTATCCTTGCAACTATGATGATGGGTTTCCCTAAGCTTCAAAAAATAAACTGGTGCTAGTCAATCCTCCATCCGGATCTAATCTACCCTAGTATTAATACCAAAGGAAACAAACTTAGCCTGGTAAAATATGACTCCCTCCTTCCACCCTCTGCCTTTTCTTGGCTTGTGGAGGCTCGTTCCTGACTGCCACACATCATGTCTTTGGTAGCCCCTCAGGCCTCGGCCTACTGGTACAGTTCAAAATAAGTCCTTTATGCTTTCTCCCTTCATAGAAAATCGGATTCCAGATGTAGCCCCTGGTTTTAGGCCCAGACCTGGGGATTCACAATATTAAAATTACCTTGGGGCAGTAATGAACCACTATTGAACCACCCCACCATCTCAGACCAGCTGTTCCAATGAGGTGCTGAGCAACCTGCAATTAAAATTGTTAGTACAGGAGATGGGCCAAAATCCTGGTTTCCAGGTACTAAAAAATAAAGCACAGAAAAGGGGGAGTTGTGTTACCCATACAGGCTTTTATATAAAAATGAGTAACTTATACACAGAAGCAAACACATAACATTTCTTCAAGTCATTACAGGCCCCAATTCAGATCCCCCTTTATTGTTTGATAATGCACTCATCAGAGTAGTAAATGCCCTTTGCACAAACCGCCTCGGAATGACCTTTAAGCAAGTTCCTATGCACACCTCTCATTGGCACCATACTTTAATTTCCAACCTATCACTTTGCAATGACCCATTGCATCCATGGTACCATCTAAGTCGCATTAGCAGCTACAGTCTGCACTACTTAGAAACATCTCCCCTTTTTAGTCACCATGGTCAAATATCATGTTACCCAAATCACAGTGCCTTTTTTGTCTTGTGTCATGATGTCAGTGCTTTCATATTTGCCCCGCTATGCCGCGGGTGGCGGCCATGGCATTACTGCTGTCTCCCCTTCACAGGGTGTCTTCTAATAGTCCTATGGGCTGGCATCATTGCCGGGGGCCCAGGACTTACGTTATGTTAATAGACTTTCATACTGTACCACATCACAACCACAGTAGATTCTGAGCACCTACTCTTGTCTGCTGAGTCGCCTTCCATGCCAACAAAAGGGGTATCCAGGCCTGGTAGAGGAATGAAAATCAGTGATGGGAAGATAAGAGGATAGGAAATTGGGAAATGCATGCTAAGAACACAAGAAGGGAGGGATGCAGCAGGAAAATTATATTTTGTTTTGGCATGGGAGCATGCAAGTCCTGTTAGGGGGGCGAGTCGGGCATTTATCAAAGCGTTTTGAGAAATGGGTTGTGGTTTCAAGGCAGATTTGGAAAGTGGCATGTTTAAGAGTAGACTGCCTTAAGGTGAATGTTGATTGGTGACAGAAGATAAGGGAATGGAGTGGAAAAACTACTACATTAACATTGAAAAAGCCTGGCACCTTGATGCCCAAAAGGTTACTATTAAGAGTCTGTTCTGCATCATTTCAAGCTAGACTTTATTTTAGTTCACAGTGAGGCAGGGTGTTGCCTTACTGGGGATAGGATATAGTAGAATCATACACAACCGCCTACAGTGGGGACGTCTATCCTGAACCCCCTCTTCAGGCTGTGTTCCTTCAATTGAATGATAGACAGGAGTGCATGTGCGGAATACAGATTAGGTAGGGAGAAAAGAGACAGATATCTGCCCTCTGTATGCAGTTTGAGTCTGGTTGTCTCGTGCTATTGCATGTTACGTTATGTTAATATATTGTGAGGGTTACAATGAGCTGAGGACATACTGTGTTGCTTGTGAAGCAATTTATGCCACAGTAGGTTCACTTCTTAGTAATGAGAAGCAGGGAGGGAATGTTTAAGGTGGCAAGTCAACAAGGGGGAAAAAAAAGTGCAGCCAAAGATTAGCACTGCCGGGCCACTTAGACAGCTTGCCATCCAGGCAGCCAAAGTAGAGCGAGTGGGCATACAAAAGAAGTGGAAGTACTTTAAAGCTGGCCCACAGGCAAGATAAATGTTGACCTGGGCAGCTTGTACTCCTGGAAACCCTTTTAATGCCACCAGCCGGGAGCTGCTGAACATCAGAAAAGCAACAACTCCCTGAAAAATGAACAATATTCCAATGTTATCAATTTCATTTTGGCAACATTTTTCATGTTTTCATTAACGTGAAGTTACAATTCTCATAAGGAATCAAAAAACACCATAGTAGTGTCAGAGCACATTGGTTTGTCCTTTTGAACACCATACTTAAAAGCATGAGCATGTCTTTCAATCAGCAGCCATCAGCCTAAGCCTTCCACAGTGTCAGGGTGTCATTGTGCCTGGGCATGCTGAAACCATCCACAGGAAACCAGCAGAGAAAGGTCCTTCTACTTACTATCTCACTTACTCCGCTAGTCTGTGAATAACCACGTTCTATAGACAGGAACCTGTGAGGGACTCTGGACACTTTTAAATAAGGGAACGTTTTGAAATGTGCTCCTCTGGGGAAAAGCCCACGGGCCCACTAGAATTCCTTTAGCCTGCTAGGAGCTATATAGGATTTGTAATAGTGATGCGCATGACAGGTCTCCTATTAGGCCTGGGCTCGTCTGTGAGTTGTTCTGCATAAATCAGCCTTCTCAGCTAAGGCTGCAGTTACCTTGCACTGTTAATAATAAAGTGATAAACATAAACAAACATTGTAACATTTGAAAAAGCCCATTTACTATTTTTTTTAAATGAATTAATAATGATTTTGATAGAATATTCACCGTCTTTTCTCAAAATGCCCTTTGTACTTGGAAAGGGTTCCACTCAGTTTAAAACCGATGATCTGTCTCTCCTCTGAGATCCAAGCTATGTTTCATGTTGAATACTGGCCACTGATTATTCGGTTGTGCTGCTGAACCTTCACATTTGTTACAGTGTGCAAAACCACTAAACATTACTAAAAATAGATCTACACTCAGTAGTAACAGCCTATTTCTGAGGTGGGGATTTCCATAGATAGACTTTTTTTAGCATCTCTCCTCAATTTGAAGTGCCTATTGTGTGCTTCATGAATGGATCACCACCCTCACCCTCAGAGAGATTCATCCTTCAGACATGGAACTAAGCCGCAGCCTCCATTCATTCATAATGTACTAACAAGATTCAGGAGGAGTAGGAATTGTTCGCTGATTCAGATTTCGGCTCTTTTGCTGACAAGTTTTTGGTTGTCAAGAATCAGAAATCTATCATCTCAGCAACCTTATCTTCTTCCTACAAATGACAATCTGTTGAGGCAGAGCTATCTTTCAATGATTCACCATCCCATGGATCACTGACTTTAGCAGCTTTTGCCCTAGAACTTAGAAGGCTTGCTAGTCTATATGCCCTTGCCTGAAACCCATGTGGATTAGTTAACACGTAGACAGCCCTCCACTAGAACCCACCATTGTAACAAGTGCCCTGATTCTGTCATTGGCACCTAGGTAGACCGGTACATTGTGTGGCATGATCCTCAGATCCTTTCCTGCAGAACTGACAGTGGGCCTCATTACGAGTCTGGCGGTAAACCTTAAATGCGGCGGTAGCACTATTACCGCCGCATTTAAGGGTCCGCCAGATCATGGCTTTGGCGGGTTTCGACCCAGCTCTGAGCTGGGGGAAATCCGCAGCAAAATTGCCAATTTTTGGCACGATTAGGGAAATCCGCCGGTGGCAATAGCGTGAATTCTCCCCATTGGGCCCAATGGGGAATGAGGAATTCCCGAATGGGCCCAATGGGGAATGGGCAATAACCCTTCCGCCAAACCCGTGATCCAGCGTTACCGCCCAACTCGTGATGGGGCCCAGTGTCTTGGATTGAAGTGGACACTTTCAGGAGCGATCTTGCTTCAATATGAACTTATCATAGCCAAGATGATCTGTCCTTCTCTGTTATACCACTTGGCGAAAAGACACATCAAAGGACTCTACCTCTCAATTCTTCTAATAAGAGATCCACAGCCTGTGTGGGCCTTGAAGATAGGACGCTCAGCTATGCTAAGCCTACTCAAATGAGATAGCATTTCTAATAGCAACCAATTCTGCCATACGGTTAAGTGATCTGATAGCCTTGTTATCTCTTTAATAAGTGGAAGGTGGAGCTTTCTAACCATTATTCATTTTGCCTAAGGTCTGACGTCTACTTGGCTTTTCTTATTAATCAGCATATTCCTACTCAAAGGGGGCACTTTACTCTTTGAATGTACTCAATTCATTGAACTTCCACCTAGACGCAACAAAGCCCCTAAATATCGCCATGCTTTTGATCACCTTTGAGGAGAAGCAAAGAGGAAGGCGCGCGGCTAGGTCACACATTGCTCAATGCAAAGTGTTCTGTATTCCTGAGACTTACATAACTCAGAAGCTTCCACCTCCGTAAGGCCTTCACATGCACATGAGGTGGACAAGGACAGCATCTGTGGCTTTTTGGAGACATGTAAGAATAGACGTAATACGTCAGATAACTGTCTGAGCTTCCTCATGAGCTTTTTGCAAGCTTTTCTTAATGAATGTCAGTGAAAGGGATGATGCGCAATTCGGCAAAGCAGTCCTTTATAACATGTTAGTTAGCATTGGGATCCTCTCCAAGCAGTATTTTTTAGGATTATGCTTTGAAATCCCCCACATGTTGGAGGAGAAGGGATAGGACAACTAATCACGTGACATTACACTCCCTAGTGACCACTGTACACCTAGAACATAGCCCACATTCCTCACAGCACTCTTCACCTTTCCTGCTGACCTAGCCATCAGTGCAGAGCTCAAGTGCACAGCACAGAAGGGGTGGTGCTGAGTGCCCTGCAGGCGCAAGGCTTTGATTCATTTTTTGCAGTGCAAAAGTTTCTAATCCTGTCCCAATTGGATGGACATCTCATAAGCCACATGTATGAAGGAAAGTGGACTATGGGCTAGAGTAAGGCGGCTAAATCAGAATGCACAACTCATGCAGATGTGTCAAAATCTTTATTGGTCCTCCCTCAAAAAGAGTTGAATGACTTCCTAATATTGCATTGGATATCAAAACAAAGGGGGCACTCTGAGACAACAGTGTCAGGAAGGAAGGATACATCGAATACAGTGAAGGAACGATGCTAAGGAATGTTGATGTCCCGAGTTCAAAGGCCAGGCCATTCTGTAAAGTTCAGGTGTATCTACACCCAGAAAAGGTACGTACAGTTTGAGGGCAGATTTAAATGCCACATCACACTTTTAGATTTGACCTTCAGCAAATGATTCCAACATTGAGTAGTGCATCAGGATTCTGTACCCTTGATATGGTGCTACTGGTGAAAGATTTACTCTGTTACCATTTTTACCAAATGGGTTCCCTGATACATTATTGCTACGCACAACATTGTGGCTTCCCCTCTTGTTGCTTTAGGGGTCTCTTCTCTCTTTTACCCCACCAGATCCTCATAATATTCCTCACTTGCCCTTGTAGTATTTTGGGTGCAATTCTATTCCCTGTACCCAGGTATTAATTAGGGTTCAGAAATGAACACCTCCACTATCATCCAACGAAATGTGAATGGTGGCTTTGCAGTTACCACCAGTAGTTGGGGGAGAACCCACAGCAGGCAGTTTGTTGTCTCCTTCTTCTGAATTCCTGGCTCCGTCAAAACTTTGGGCTAAGATCCCCAGCAGGCTCTCTTTGCACCCTTGCCTAAACTCCTCCAGTGTGTTGCTTGTTTGGCTTGGCTATATCAGTTTCTTCCTCTCTGTCTCGCTTCCTTTTTCTCTCACTATTGCACCTATAGACTTTGGAACACTGCTCTAACACCCTCACAGCCAGGAGGCTTCTGCTTCTTTTCACAGTTGGGATTTGCTCGAATTGTCTAGATGAATGTCCTGGCTGGTGCACATATTTCCACGTATGTCCATGTGTAGTGTTTCTTCTGATGAGCTGCCTTGCCCTGGCCCCCATGACCTGAGGTCTAAAAAAGCCTGTCTGCCATCTTGGGACACGTTACTGTTGTCATTGTGGTGGATACATAGAACTGGAGAATAGTACACTGGCAATGCAGCAAAAGAGTGTGTTAATTTGTGCTCATCTTTTGTGCACGGAGAGCATATGCTGTGTATTTGTGCTTTTCTGTTATGCCGAGTATATTTTTTTGGGTTCCAGTCTGCGCATCACTAGGAGCTTTGTGCAGTGGACTGCATTTGTCACAAAGCCCTACTCCTTTGGTGGATCCTTGGTCAGAGAATGGTCTTCTCTGTATGTTTCCTGCATGTTTTGTGCTCAAAGTAACCTTTTCCTGGGTCTGTATATTTGAGGGTTTCCTCCACCTACTATAATTTTCCCCACATGCATACTGTATTGTCCCCCATGACAGATATTTCATGCTGGATGACATTATGAATCGTTCTTTGCAGAGTTTTTTGGAGTGCATGTACTGGGGTTTTTGAGGGAAGGCTGGGAGGGCGTTGGGGGATCCCCTGCATATCACGTCTCAGTGTTGTATCACACAGAGCATTGCTTCCTCTAGCCGACAGAGTTCTCCAGTGCCCACAATAGGTATTCCCAGTTGACTTTGTCAAGTAGTCACTATGACTGGAAGCAGCCATTCATCTGGATCATGGGCCCTTCTTGGAGTTGGGTTAAACCTTCCAGCTGGTTTATTAAATCTAGGAGGAGACTTTCATCTACACTGTCCTGTGATATAAACGCTGTGTGTTTGAGGCAAGACTCTTTTGTGGAGAAAAGAGGATTAGGACAAAAGGGCCTATTTACAGATAAGTATTTCTTCATAAAAAATGAGAGACAGAAACCACAACTCTACATTTGACCTGGGAAGCAATTTAGCTGGTGGTACTCTTATTTTGGGCATCTTCTACATGGGTTTCCTCTCATGCATGTCCCGACTTTTATCTGTGCCTATTTTATCCCCTCATACCGTTAAAGTTTCTACACTCTAACCTGTCACACCTTGTACCTATCTCACTATCACACTCAAGAATTCCAAGATTAGGCAGTGCGCTTGCTTGTCAACACTCCAATGCAAAATGTGTTCTTGGCAGAAAGTTCAATATGCACAAGCTGATAATCATGTAAGCCGGAGAACCTGGTCATTGCTTGCTTGGTAACTGTGAGAAAAGAACATGTCACGCTGATGTGGCCACTGACACCAAATGGAAGCTGGAAACTATTGTATGTATTGCAAAACCCTAGGCCTCACATGTCATCAAAAACATGTGAGTACAAACACCTACATAAAAACAGCAGAAGGTGGAAACACTCACAATTTTGATCTTTAGTAGCTACTATAAACCCCTTACGTAGGCCAGCTCCAATTCTAAATATGCCTTCATAAAGATAGTAAAACCAACACTTTCAATGAAGCACTGTATGATGGTTGATGTCCTGTTGGACCCAATACTTATGGGAACATCCACTGAGCTATCTTCGAAACCTGCTAGGCCCATTTACCTAAAGTAAATATTGGTTATTGTGAAGAAGCAGCAGGCTCTGAGGGCCCTGATAATGGCCTCATACAAGACCCTCCTCTTTGCTTCAGCCTTCACTCCCTCTCTCCCTTGTTGATCTGCTCTCTCTTGGCACTGTGTGCCTGGCCACCCTGTGTACCCTGTGCCCAGGGACCTACTGACCCTGCCACCCACCTGCGCTTCCTCCTGGCCACCCCTTGCTCTGGGGACTGTAACTGTACCCATACAGTCCCCCAACTCCCTTATTCTTCTTTCTCTGCACTTATCAGACTTACCCAGTCTGCTGCCTTAAACACAGCACTTGCCACATGCTGGCTGCACTACCACTGTTTATTGCCTCCATTATCTATTTATTTTTTTATTTGTTATTATTTATTCTGTTCTTCTCTGCTCTGCACTTTCCACTCTACCCCTAGTACGATCGTCTCTGTGAAGGCTGAGGAGATCAAGCGCTATACTAATAACATTTTACCGGGAAAACTAATTTTCCCTGACAGAGAAGGTAATAGTAGTCCGTGCTCCATTTTGATACTTGTTAACGTTAATGACCCTCCCAACGGAGCAGACCATTTTGAATAAACTTGAAACCCTACTCAAAGTGTATAGCGGTTCTATACCAATTACAATTTGTGGTGACTTAAACGCGAGAATCCCTAAAGATAGCTGTGAAGCAGTGACCTCTATTGCACCTGCCTGCAATAACAATATGCAAGGCAGAAGCTGGAAGGGTTTGAGTTGGGGAAGGATGTTGTACTCCCATGGTCTCCCTATGGTTAATGGAAGTCGCCATTCAGATGACCCCCCTCAACATACCAAGGTTACCTTTAATAGCACCAGCACCCTAGAGTAAGTCTTTGTCTCAGCTACTGTTGGCACGTTATTGATTGATATGTGTATCTTGCAGAGACATTAGAGTGATCACTATCCTTTGATTGCACCCTTAGATTGCCCCAGACCCATACATAATCAGGAAGAGGTGGGTAATTAAGGCTGCATCAACAGTTATGCGAGCTGCGTTGATGCAGTGAAATCCTGTATTCTGGGAAACCACAGCACCAAGGCATGGTCTGGTTTTGGATTTAGATCATCCCTCACCGCCATCATTTTGATAAGGAGTTAAGTAATGGAAAAAGGACCTTGCGTGCTGAACTATGTAGGGCTGCTATTGAATTTACTTCACCTGATAAGCATACACCAGCAGTGCGAACTATCCGAGTGAATTACCGGAAGTGGCTACATAGGCACCAAAAAAAACATTCAGCGTAAAATATGGGAAAGCTTGGTGTAAAGCTTGCAAATGAATGATGTTAAATCATTCTGAAACATCGCTAATAATGCAGTCCTACTACTATAAGTGGAGTTTCCCAGAGCGACTGCATAGCACACATCAATCACACGCTTGGTAATGTTGCTGTGCCCCAATTGGCTGTAAACATCACTAAATATCGATGGCAATGCACTTTGGGTTATTCAGACTTGGTCAAAATCATTATCACTATTAAATCTTCCAGGGCGCCTGGCCCGGATGGGCTTTGTAGTGTGTTAATAAAGGCAAGTCCCATTATTTGGGCTAAGGCCTTAAACTGTTTATTCCATTGGATCAGGTTATCTAATACTCTTCATGCCACTTGGACTTAGAGAATTATCGTCCCAGTACACAAGAAGACGTCTTGAGAGGACCCGAGTAAGCATCGCCTGCTGGCGATGCTCGATGCCCCTTCTAAGATCTTTGCACGTGTACCTTTACTGGAATTAAATAACTAGATTAATGATAACAAGATCATACCATTCTATCAGACTGGTTTTAGGAACGGGGCCAGTATGACTATCAATGCAATGGCATTAGTTACTATTATTCAGCAGACCTGGCTGATAAGAAAACTAACTGTCTATGCGGCATTCTTAGACTGCAGTGCAGCTTTTGACACCGTGGTTAGGAACAGACTTTGGATGAAGCTGAAGAATTGAATATACCAGCTGGTCTGTTTAACATGATCATTGCCCTACATGATAACACCTAGGTTAAAATATGAATGGACAATCATGGTTCCTCAGCTGATTGAATTAACAACAACACCTGTCTGAAGCAGGGGTGTATTCATGCTCCCACCCTATTCAACCTTTATTTGGCTGTTGTAGGTGTGAAATTGGAAAACTCTGCTTCTTGTCCACCTAAATTGGGGAACGTTGGCATATGGTGGCTTGCATATGCCGATGTTATTGCGATCTTGGACTGCTCCCCAAGGGGGTTGCAGATTACACTGAATAAACTCTTTGAATATGTGGAATTAAACTCCCTTAAGATTAACATTGGGAAGACCAAAATTCTGGTGTTTTGTTGAAGATGTTCTATTGCTCATGCAAAATACACCTGCAAACTCAACCAAGAACCTGTAGAGGAGGTGATCACATATCAATATTTGGCAATTGTCTTTGACTCCTCTATTATAAAGCCATCACAACCAGCATGTAAGGTAATGAGCCTTATTCAGTTACATGCATAAAAAGGCTGCAGTCTTACCCCATCCTTTTCCAGCCTCTAGCTGCCAACAGATCATAACATCACATTCTACTGCTGTAACATTCTATGACTTCACTGGCTATTGGCAGTGTTCCGTCTGCAAGACAATGATGAACTTTGTACAACATGAGGAACTATATACAATATAAAAGATCCTCCCTTAATTGGAAGACACATTTGGAACAGGTTGAACTCAAAGCATTTCAGTTGATGGGTGTCATACAGTCTATATCACATCAATAGGGAGGACATTCAGATGGGGTGATTCTTAAGTTATACTTCCCCAAGCTTTCACAAATGCTATCGTATGGCTCTGTAATTTGGGCCCATAATGAAAGCCTTGAAATCGACAAAATAGATCAGATTGTACCATGGAGATTGCTACGTCTCATGAAAGCGACCCCAGCTGAATACATAGATCTTGAGTTTGATATTGTCAATATTCGAGCTAAATTTCTTCTACGCTGCTTTACGCTATATTGTAAATTACTGGTGATAGCATCCAAGGGCTATTATGGAATTGTATTGGGACCCTAAGGCAACATATGGCAAAGACTATTATTATCAACATTTTGAAAAACTGTGAGCACTGGGCTACATGGTTGACGGAGGATGTACTTAACAAACTTTTTACTTTTTTTAAGGAAGGAGTGTTTGTGAAGTTTTGCACACACATTATTGGGAACACATCTATGTGGATTTGGCTACAAAAGGTTTGTCTGGCATGTTTGTTCAGTACATTACTAGCAGAGTGACTAAACCTAAATGCATCCAATGTTATTAAGGGAATTTCTCAGTTTGGGAATACATGAAACTCAAATTGAATATCAATATTACCCTTGAAGCGATCGGTACCCGGTACAGGATCCCGAAGGAAGAGAGGTTATGTAGACTCTGTGGAGAACAGGCAAATGAATCTGTAAGACACCTCATATTGACCTGTCCTTCGGTAACACATTTGAGAATGAAATATTTGTTGGTGGCAGGTCCGAGTTTGTAATATAATAACAGCATTGATAACATTTGGAATATGTTTATGTCTGCTAACAGTGATAGTTGTATTTACCATATGATGAAATGTTGGTTTCAGATAAAAAAACATTAAAATATTTTTATTTGAGGGTTTTTCTTTCCCTGCTTCCTTTATTTCTATGTGATTCTTTATTTGGATTTTTGATTATATTATGTTTATATGTTTTATGTATGTGAGGACTTTGTTTCTTTCTTGATTTTCTATTAAAAGTTGACTTTTGCAAACTGTATAATACCAATAAAGAGATTAAAGAAATGATAACAATATTGAAGGACACTATGTAATGGAACTAATGAAAGCATGAATCAGAAAGGCAACATCAAAGGGAGAGAAAATGTGAATTTTATTACAAAATAGCAAATCCTGGAGCAAGATGCCAATGATTCTGAAAGCTCATACGTTACACGTGTTAGTATTTACAATGAACAAAGAAACAGAACGCATACAATAAACAGAGTTAGAAACTACAACAAAATGCTGAAAGTAGTGGTGGTGCATTTAGGGATCCTCATTCATTTTCATTGGAGCCATAAACAAGCCCAAATCCTTAGTGACAGATGGTAATAATAATACTCCAGGGACATGTCTCTGCAGCATAAACAGCATTTTGAAAGATCTCAATGCCTACACGATTGTTGGTCGCTTTGCTGTCGCCTGTCAGTAGGCATTGTATGTCTTTGATGGTCTTAATAGCTGATAGTTCATGATGTTTACCTAATATATTCTCCAGGTAATTTCCTTACACAGCTATACTGATCAGATTTCACATTCTAGTGAGCCTGCTTGGACAGGGACCATACAGAAAAGTCAACATGTCAACAGTTAGATAGTAAACTATTTGTACGCATACTCCAAGTAGAACCTTCTGTACTCCAATAATCAAGGAAGCTAATACCAACACTGTGGAGGGTCAGAGAGTCAATCAAAAGTCTGTCCCATCAACCACACTGTTCCGAGATGCTGAGCTTTCCTTATGATAACAAGAAACAATCTCAATTGGTTTGGAAATTTAATATCTTGCTCAAAAGTGTATCATTGGAATGTTAGAACATAAATCATTTGGCATCCAATTGTACAATTAACAATCACAACATGAAACACCAGGCATGACAAATAAAGTAAAGGCATGTGTTTTTACAACCCAAATCAAGTTAGGGCTGCAGCCTCATCGCTACTCCCACTATCTTCAGAAGCCATATTTCTTTCAAAATTGGGCCAAAATGTCCTTAGGTCTGCAATGCAAAGTCACATTAGAAATATAAGTTTCTTCCCTTTCATTGGTATATACCATATATTTTATCCATTTAGATGATGTAGGTCCAACTTTGGATTTCCAGTGCCTCAGTGTACATTTTCTGGCCACAATACATGCTATATTGAAAAGTCTATGGATGATGATGGAGACCTTGCCTATATCACCCAAAAGATATTTTAATGGGGTAAACGAGGGCGGAATATCCATTATATCAGCTAATGGCTTGGCCACATTCTGCCAAAAGCTGGCGATGTGCGGGCCTGACCAAAACAAATGCAAGAAATCAGCTGGATAGGCAACAGGCCTCGTACACGCGTTACTAATGTCAGGACATAATTTAGCTATCTTCACTAGGGTGTAATGTAGGCAATTTAGGACCTTAAATTGGACAAGCCTGTTTCTAGCACATAAGGATACCTCCTTAGAAAGGAGGCAACATCTCCTCCACTGTTCATAAGTAATCTCATGACATGCATTGTGCTCCCATTTGGGGCGCATGTGGTTCAAAGTGGCTTGATGTTCTTGAGTCAAGTTATATAGCTTAGCGACCACTCACCTAGCTACAGCCATATTTACTGTCACTTCTATACAGATATGCGTCTCAGGCTCCTGGGGAAATGGGGACCATTTCTTCTGAAACTCTACTTTCATACAAAAGTACTCCAAAGTTAATATGGGTGTATTGCCCAATTTATTTGTAAAGTCCTCAAGGGAGAAAAACTTACCCTCCGGGAACATATCTCAACTAGGGCAGTGCATGTGGCCACTCTTTTTATATTGTTGCAGAATGTCTCTACTCTACTCTAATCTCCAGCCATGTGAATATGCTATGTAATATCTCTAAAATGTTGTCACTCCCCTTTCATCTGGTGCATTATATTTTATCCTCCTTATAACTTCCTTTGCCCTGCCTCTTCTGTGAGTAACCCCTCTCAGCTAAAATCCCAAAGTGTCCTCATCCCCACCTCCTCTATCATTCACTGCCTCAGTTGCCACAATGACACATACCTGGCATGATTCACTTAGGCACTCATGCAATCAATGTGTCTTGTCAGTCTGGTTGCACCCCAATGCAACTCAAGCAAGCCATTGTGATTCCCCTCCTGAAAAAAACACCATTAGATGCCTTAGTCTTAGTCAATTCCCATCCTCTTCTCTTCTACCTTTTATCATGAAGTTTTTGGAGGATTTAGTGTCTCCTCTTCTTTCTTCATTCTTGGAATCTTCCTTTTCTCTTGACCCCTTTCAGTCTGGATTCTGGTCGGGACATGAGTCTGAGAGTATCTTGGTATCCGTTGTGGACGACTTAGCCAGGCTGGTTGATTGCAGAGGAGCGGGTGCCCTGATATTATTAGATCTGTCAGCGGCTTTCTACACTGTCGACCACTCCATCCTGCTTTCCCGCCTAGCCCCGATAGGCATCTCTGGTCCTGTCCTGGCCTGATTTACATCTTCTCTAACTGAAAGGGTCCAATCACTGTCTCTTCTAACCTTTTCTATCTTCTTCACACTTTCTCTCATGTGGTGATCCTCAGGGCTGCCTCTTGTCCCCAATATTGTTTAACATATATATTCAGCCGTTAGTTGCTCTCATCCGCTCCCGTGGCTTCAGGTGTTACTCGTACGCAGAGGACACCCAGATCCTTGTCTGTTTAGAGCTTAACTGGGCTGAGGTATCATCCTGTCTATGCGAGTGCCTGGAGGCCATGAGGGGTTGGATGAATAACAACGGGCTCAAGTTAAATGGGGACAAGACGGAAGTCCTGATGGTGGGTTCCTTTTCTGATTTTCTTTCTTGGGCCCCTTCTTTCTGGCCACCTCTGCTCAGTGCTCCACCTGTTCCTGTGCTGGTTTTCAAGAATTTGGGAGTCTATCTTCCCTCATCCTTGTCAATGGCTCCCCAGGTGAGAGTAGTTTTCATAACAGATAATTTCCTGCTTAAAACTCTTTCTGAGGTTCTACCTTTTGTACCGGCTCATTTGCACCATGCAGTGTTCGCCTCTTTGGTAACTAGCTGCTTGGACTATTGTAATGACCTGCTTCTGGCCCAGCCTCTTGGCCTGATATACCGGCTGCATCTTTTACTGAACCTTGCCGACCGGTTGCCGCTTCTACTTGCTATGGCTCACACATTAGCCTAGTACTTTGCTTCCTTCATTGGCTCCCTGTGGCAAAAAGAATTAAGTTTAAATCCCTTTGTTTGGCCCACCGAGCCTACTATCGCCAGGGAGTGAACTTCCTCCAAGATACATTTCTGAATATGTTCTGGGGTGGTCTCCCTGTTCTATTGATGCATGTCTTGTGGTCATTCCTAAATTTTGCCTATGCAGGGTCAGGAGTTCAAACTTTCTCTGTTACTGCCGGCAAATTATGGGATGACTTAGGCGTACTATGAACCATTTGCAATTTCGACGCTTGTTGAAACCTTGCTGTTCTAGTTGCTGTGTCACCTAGCTTGCTCATCTAGTCCTCGCGCCAAGATGCCTTCGGGTGAACGTGCGCGGTGCAAGTGTAACTAACATAACATATGCAGCCTTTTCTGTTTGTCAGTGTGAAAGTTCCTTTCATTTAGTAGCAAGTGTTTGCAGAACTCGGGTCACTTATTAGACTGTGCATAGGTGATTAAAATAAGAAGGGGAGTTTGCAGGGTTGGGGTGGGCTTTGAGAAATGCTATTGGCGATTTTCAGGACATATAATAATAACACCATTCCATGATTACTTTATTGATATTCACAGTCCTGAAAGTTGTGTATGTCCTGTCATAAAATGCATAATACAAGAGTGATTTCATTATCCAGAAATGGCACCATTTGCTCAAGCTGCCAGTTAGCCAAAAGGAGCCAGGCTTCTGCTAGCTATAGGGGTGTACAGTGCTTAATCTGTGGGGGCCTGGCACATATTTATGAGCCCCTGCACTTATTGCTGATTCTAGCTTGATTATGTTGTGGTGTTTTGGCAGTTTTATTATTTTAACTGACAGTCAGTCACAGTAAAATAATAACAACAGTGCAATGTTTGAAGTTGCTGCAGCTGGGAGCTATGTTTCTCTTCCCTCGAGCCAGGAGAGCCAACCAAACCAACATCTACAATGAATTACTTTTAGCTTTCCAGTCCAAGTGGTGCCTTACAAAAATGCATATGTGACATTAACTTTGAGTGTTTGTAAATGTTAATAAAGAAGAACTAGGACTCATCTAGGACAGATTTAAATATAATGGACCATACATACTAGCCAGAAAGTTAGAATGCATCCCATGTGGAAGTTAAACCTGTGGTGCGTTGTGTACCCACTCCTGGTTACCCAGCGTACAGTATTTAAAAATAAGGGAAGATTTGCAGAATTCTTACTACTGCCTTTCTTCTGTTCTTTTCCTTTTTCCTTAGGACATCATATCTCTCTGCGTTGGCCTTTCGAGTCTGTTGCGAAATACCCCATCATATTCCATCTATTCACTGTTCATACCCATTCTCTCCACTGTGTTGGCACTCTCTTCATTATAAAAGGCTCTTAGGCCCCGTTCTTAAAGCACCTCTTCTGTGTGAAAAGGCTTCCCTCTCTCCTGTCTACCCACTCAATTGGCCCCAACCCTTGAGTTCTTTCCGCGAAGCACACCAACCAAGCTGACAAGCTTCCTTCTCTCTATCTGTGTTCCTGCCAAGCAAATGTTTACAAATACCTTCTCAGTGTACCCTGTTAACGCATAACAATTCTCCGCACTGAGCCAGTGGCGCAGGCACTTCTGTCTCTCCATCAGAAAATGGATCATAGGCCTCGTGTTTCGTTCTGAATGCTTCCTAGTGTTTACCGCAAATCTCTCATACTATAAAGCAAACTAATTCTAAGTGCCTCAACATACATACATACATGTGTGACAGCGTGTCAAACATATTTCTAATGTGTCTCTACAAAGCATACATGTGTGTCATTCTAAATGTCTCTCCATGGCATTTCAAATATGCCACTGTGTGTGTCATTACAGGCCTAATGTTTCTCTCAGCCTAAGCGCTATTTCTAATGCAAGCATGAATACATAGCATATCATGGTGACTATATATCGTGTCTCTAAAACACTACATGGCACTTCAAATATATGGCAAGTGTCATTCTATTGCAAATGGCAAAAGTGCAAAGTGGCAGCATGTTTCTTTATCATTCTAAATGGCAAGCACTATATGCATACATAATCATTCTAAAAGCATATTGCAAATGCATCAATCTAATATGTGATTGGGTAATGGTGTCTACTACAGCAATGTACTATGGGTAGCTAAACAGAATGCAATAATGGAATGATTCCATAGCAAAGAGTAATGATTGGGTAATGGTGATTCTAACAGTGAGTCTTAATAATGGGTGTTATGATTCTCTACAGAGAGTCTATGATTTCATCATAATGATAAAAATCCAAGGCTCCTCATGTTATCCAATTCCACAGGTTTAGTTATCTCGTCAGCGGCTACCGCTGACGAGATAACTAAAGACAAAGCCTGGTGTGCCAGCATTCAGTCCGCCATGCTCAACAAAATAAAACTCCTCCAGAACAAAATCCAAAACCTCTGCAAAGCCCTCCCAAACCAAAAAACCAACCGCCCTACACAAGACAAGTGTAGTAATCTCAATCACTCTCAATTCTCCTTCAGAAATGTCACTGAACCTGAGGTCCTTAATCTCATCAAAAACCTCAAACCATCCCTCTGCAAAACAGACATTTGCCCTCCCAAAATCATAAAGGAATGCGCCAATGACCTAGCACCCCTGATTACTGCCTTCATTAACGCATCTTTCCAAACAGGAACTGTCCCAAACAATCTCAAGGAAGCCTGGGTGCGGCCACTTCTAAAAAAGGCCACACTTGACCCAGCACAACCCAACAACTACAGACCGATAATGACAGTCCCGTTCCTCCTAAAAATCCTGGACATAGCAGCTCACATCCAGATCCAATCATACATTAAAGCTAACTCCATACTAGGCAAAAGACAATCTGGCTTCCCTGTCGGGCATGGAACAGAATCTGCCATATTAGACCTAAAAAATCAAATCTCACAGATCATGGACAAAGGCAAACCTGCCTTGCTCCTCCGCCTCGATCTATCAGCTGCTTTTGACCTGGTAGTTCACCAAACACTCACCACCCACCTCACCCATGCAGCCCATTTCTCTAATCAAGCAGCATCCTGGATTACTTCCTTCCTTGAAGCAAGAGCCATGAAGATCTACTCCGACACAGCTAGGGCAGATCCTACCACTATAAACTGCGGTGTCCCCCAAGGATCTTGTACAGCCCCCACCCACTATAACCTCTTCACAAAACCCCTCTTCGACCTACTGTCATGATTCCTGCCCCTCATGTCCCCATCCCTCCAAGATGTCAGGCTGGAGCAAGGCCAAAATCACCTACATGGCCCTCAAGGGCCTCTCCATCCCTCCAAAGACCCACTTGGAGTCAGAGTTGGTGCTTGTGGCACCAGACTCACTCACTCCCATAGGATAACATTTGGCATTGGACTTGTTGTGCATTGATGGGGACAAGATGGATGCCCCAACATATTTCGGTACCCAGAACTGCATGTGCGGTCTAGTCTTTGGGTGTGGATCAGCCCAGAGAAACCTGGGATACCTAGAGACTATTTAAGCCACACCCAGGCTGAGAAACATGCTTTGCATTTTCTGCACCTGCAGCGTGACACCCACCGTGTTCGGATCGGTCTCCAGTAGGTCTGCATCTTTCCTCTGCGTTCAGCTCCTGCAAGAACAAGAACACCGTTAGGAACAGCTTTACCTTGCGGCGCTTCTGCCCATCATTCATCGCTCCTTCTGTTCTGCGGGCCTCTTCGGCAGTGTCATTCCCATCCTGGCATGCCGCTTCCTAAGGAAAAAGGAAAAGAACAGAAAAAAGGCAGTAGTAAGAATTCTGCAAATCTTCCCTTATTTTTAAATACTGTACGAGCTTCAAGCGCTTACCTGAATCCCAGCCGCTCTGGGGGAACTCTGTCTCGGGAACTTCTCATCCATCTGCAAAAGGGAAAAGACACTCCAGGTTAGTGTGGAAACATCTAGAGGTGCCACACACCGTGCTTACCCACCGCCTTTGTTCTTCATAACTGGCATCCACGCTGAAAACACAGCAGCACCTAAAAGACACAGAAAAATAATTCAGTTCAATGCAAATACGAAAGGGGTACATCGCGCATCACGCTCTCACTCACCTTCAGCGCTACTCATCTCAGCAGTACGCTGCCATCCCCGGACGCCGGCCATCATCTAAGGAAGGAAAGGAACAAAGTTAGAGAACTGTTCAAAAGACTCATTATACTCACCTGTCGGACTCTTGCCAGTGAAGTAACTAGGCAGCAACGAGCCTGCATCAATCAACGCGCCCCTGTGCTGAAAGTAGGACGGAGAGCACACTTTCCAAGAAAACAAGGTGAGCTGTGGATCAAAGGGAAGGGTTGGACCCCGGGGAAGAAGGGGTTCAAGCACACAGAGACAATAGGGAGTTAAACTCTACCAATCCTGTGTTTCAGGCCCAGCCTCCAGTCGAATAGCCTCCAGAGAAGGGTTCGAGGTCGTAAGAAGTCAGACAGGCTGAGTGACGTCCCCGTGGATACCAGGTGAGCGTTACAGAATGCAAAGCCTCACATCAAAATCCACCTGGGCATCATGGAAAGTTCAGAAACCGACCAGTTAGCCCACATTTTGGGCCAGCTGCGTTCCGAAGTACATGCAGCCAGGAAGGAGACCAACACCCTGAGGAGAGAGCTGATAGTAGCCAAAGAACGCACAGATGATTTAAGCCGGCAACTTCTCCAGTCACAAGCAGGGCATGCGCCATGCCGGGAAGCGTGCCCTCGATGCCAGTGCCATCAGCCAATCCCGTTCAGATAATCCTTCCTGGGGCAGTACCCTTGGCCCCGCCCGAACGATTTGCGGGGGATCCCAAGAGGTTTGCAACATTCATGAACCAGTGCCACCTGCACTTCCTTTGTAAGCCAGGGACCTTTCTCTGAATGACCAATCACGGGTCACTTTCGTGCTATCCTACCTGAGTGGTAGCGCCGCGGACTGGTCTGTACCCTTTGTGGCCCAAGACGATCCTTTGCTGCATGACTTCAGGGCTTTCGGCAGGAGATGGAAAAGCTGGTCGCCCGTCGTACTCATGGGCAGGCATTAGACAACAAACTTATTTCCCTACGCCAAGGGAATCAAGACCTATTAACATACATAGCCACGTTCAATAGACTCGTAGTTGAAGCAGAATGGCCAGTGGAGAAGAGAACCACGTTATTTCATCAGGGGTTGCGGGGGGAGCTCAAGGATGTTCTCGCACAAGTAGTGAACCCCCCGAAAGACTGCTCAGAATTCATTGACCTTGTTGTTCAACTGGATCATAGGTTGCAGGACCGCAGAGCAGATCGAACCAGACCGGACCCTCGCCCTATGTATGTGCGTTCAAAGGACAATACTGCCCGAACAACAGAAGGTTCAGGAGAACCAATGCAAATCGGGGGGGTCAGGTCCCCCTTGACTAAAGCGGAAAGGGATAAAAAGAGACAGCAGCAGTTATGTCTGCACTGTGGAAGGTCAGGTCATTTCCTTAAAGAGTGCCCTGTGAAGCCACCGGGGAGGACGGTAGTGGCCACGGACAAGGAAGATACCATCAAGGAATCGGAAAACTCCCCAGCCCAGCAAGTGTAGGGGTCTGTGGTTTTGATTCATCACCAACAAACATCTCGGATGCACGCAGTAAGAGCGTACATAGACAGTGGAGCCGTTGGGAATTACTTCGACCAGGATCTTGCAGCAAAGATGGGGCTTTGTTACGCCCTAAATCAACCACCAACACTGTTACCACTGTCGACAGCATGGAAATAGCTTCTGATCCAGTATCCCAAGGCACTGCAGCTTTAACCCTTCTGTGCCAGGATGGACACCAAGAATCTATCATTTTCGACCTCATTGAGGCACCACAGTTCCGGTTGATTTTGGGAATGCCATGGTTGGTAGCTCACAATCCTCGAATCGATTGGCGAGCAAAAGAATTGGACTTTCCCAAGACTTGCGCCCACACATGTTATCGCCAAGAGAAACAACCAATAGACACCAGAACCTCCACGCTTGCGACTGTGGCAATTGGCACCCTACCAAGTGAATACCAGGACTTTCAAGATGTCTTTCAGAAATAACAGGCTAATACCCTGCCACCGCATAGACCATATGATTGCCAAATCGACCTGATACCCAGTGTACAAATCCCTCGTGGGCGAATTTACGCACTCACGGAATCAGAAAACTAGCACCTGAAGGCCTATCTTGACCAATACCTGGACAACGGGTTCATCCGTCCCTCGAATTCTCCAGCAGCCAGTCCTCTATTCTTCGTACCAAAAAAGGAGGGGGACTTGAGAATGTGCATCGACTATCGCGCACTGAACCAGATTACCGTAAAAAATCGCTACCCCCTGCCACTGATCCCTGAATTGCTTAATCAAGTCAAAGATGCCCAAATCTACACAAAACTAGACCTAAGGGGGGTATATCACCTTGTTCGCGGAAAACAGGGGGATGGATGGAAAAACGCTTTTCGCACCGAATACGGCTTGTACGAATATCAAGTAATGCCCTTTGACCTTTGCAACGCGCCTGCTGCATTTCAATACTTCATGAACGATGTCCTACGGGAATTGATTGATGTCTGTGCTCTAGTGTACATCGACGATATCCTAGTATACTCCGCATCAAAGCAGGACCACGTTAAAAACACGTCCGATCCATATTGGAGAAACTCCGTCGACACCAGCTCTACGCCAAGCTTGAAAAGTGCTCATTCCACATCTCTGAGGTGGAATTCCTGGGCTTTATTCTCAGCCCGAATGGAATCCGAATGGATGTACACAAGGTAGAAGCTATCCTGAACTGGCCATCCCCAAATTCATTCAAGGGGGTTCAAAGTATGCTGTGTTTTGCAAACTTCTAACGCCAGTTCATCCCAGGATTTTCGCAAATCGTGCATCCCATCATGTCATTACTAAGGAAAAGCATCAAAAAGTTCCAGTGGACAACAGAAGCCGAGGAGGCTTTCCGGGAACTCAAAGCAAGATTCACATCTGCCCCAATCTTACACCACCCTCGCCCTGATCTCCCATACCTGGTGGAAACGGACGCCTCAAGCATGGCTATGGGAGCCGTCCTCTCACAAAAGGACCCCGAAACGGGCCAGTTAACTCCTGGCCATTGAGTCAGCCTTTAAGGCATGGCGGCACTACCTCTTGGGCGCCAGACACACAATCACCGTAATAACTGACCACCGGGACCTCCAGTACCTAAAAACGGCAAAGGCCCAATCCTCACGACAACTACATTGGGCTCTTTTTTTGCTGAATATGACTATGTGATTACATTTCGACCAGGGGTGAAAAACGGGAAGGCCAATGCCCTTTCCCATATGGGGGTGGAAGAGCAAGGGTATCAGACCCCTGACCCAATAGCAATCATCCCGAGTGACAAGCTCCTAGGAATCACAGCAACCATAACTCAGAAAGAATTACATGAAGAAATCCAAAACCTGATGAGTCCGGAGCATTTACAAGCATGGAGTGCACAAGGAGAACATTAGATGATAAAAGATCAGTTGCCCTACTTCAGGAATCGTTTATTCTTGCCAAACCAAGAACTACGAGAACAAGTCATGTCCGGTTATCATGATTCCTTGATCGAGGGCCACCCCGGAATCGCTAAAACCCTAGCCAAGGTAAAACAAAATTATTGGTGGCCCACGTGGCGTAAAGACATTATCCAATTCATCCTATCTTGTGGAGTGTGTGCTCAAAACAAGTCATCCAAGCAGAAACCGGCTGGGCTATTACAACCATTGGAAATCCCACTAGCATCCTGACACACCTTGTCCCTCGATTTTATTACTGACTTACCACCCAGTCAAGGGTTTAACACTATTCTTGTGGTCGTGGACCTATTTTCAAAAATGGCACATTTCATTCCTCTTAAGGGGCTCCCAAATGCTTCCACTCTGGCAAAGGTATTTCTTGAAGGCATCGTACGGCTCCATGGGTTTCCTTCAGTTTTGGTCTCAGACCGAGGTACTCAATTTGTATCTAACTTCTAGAGAAAATGCTGCTTCTATGGCCCAGATCGACATCTGGCTATCCACCAGTCACCATCCCCAAATGGATGGTTAAACTGAGACGACAAATCAGATGCTCGAGCAGTATCTGCGTTGCATGTTACACCAAGCTGAAGGAAGCTGGTTCGACATATTATGGATAGCTGAATATGCTTATAATAATTCCCTACACACCAGCACTGGGCAGACACTATTTTATAGCATGTATGGCAGGCACCCACGTACTTCTGAGTTGGACGTTCCTACAACCCTCGAAATGCCAAAAGTCAAAACCTTGCACACGACATTACTCATACCTTTAAAAGGGCAGCTGAACACCTACTTCAAGCTAAGAATCGGCAAAAGAAGTTTTCTGATCAACACCGAGCAAAGGCCCCCAACTACCAAGTGGGAGACAAAGTCTGGCTGGCGTCTAAACACGTGTCCATTAAAGGAGCCCAAACTTTCCGTCCAAGATACCTGGGTCCATTCACCGTCACCTCCGTAATAAATCCTGTGGCAGTCAGACTAGCTTTTCCATCAAACATGCAGATTCATCCTCTGTTCCACATGTCTCTCCTTAAACCTGTCCAACCTGGGACCCGGGTAGCAACGCAGCCGCAGCCAGTAGTAGTCGCCGGGGAGCCAGAATTCGAAGTCAAGGACATCCTAGATTCAAAGTACATCAGATCCAAATTATACTACTTAGTAGACTGGACGGGGTATGGTCCACAAGACAGGACATGGGAGCCTTGTGAGTATATCCATGCACCTCGCTTGCTTAAACAATGTCATCAAAACCATCCAACTAAACCAGGACCAGACTGAAGAGCCACCTTGAGAGGGGCCTTGAGGGGGAGTGCTGTCATGATTCCTGCCCCTCATGTCCCCAGCCCTCCAAGATGTCAGGCTGGAGCCAGGACACAATCACTTACATGGCCCTCAAGGGCCTCTCCATCCCTCCAAAGACCCACTTGGAGTCAGACTTGGCGCTTGTGGCACCAGACTCACTCACCCCCATAGGATAACATTGGGGTTTGGACTTGTAGTGCATTGATGGGGACAAGATGGATGCCCCTACATATTTCGATTCCCAGAACTGCATGTGCGGTCTAGTCTTTTGGGTGTGGTTCAGCCCAGAGACACCTGGGATACCCAGAGACTATTTAAGCCACACCCAGGCTGAGAAACATGCGTTGCGTTTTCTGCACCTGCAGCGTGACACTCGCCGTGTTCGGATCGGTCTCCAGTAGGCCTGCATCTTTCTTCTGCGTTCAGCTCCTGCAAGAACAAGAACACCGTTAGGAACAGCCTTACCTTGTGGCGCTTCTGCCCATCATTCATCGCTCCTTTTGTTCTGCGGGCATCTTCGGCGGTGTCATTCCCATCCCGGCACGCCGCTTCCTAAGGAAAAGGGAAAAGAACAGAAAAAAGGCATTAGTAAGCATTCTGCAAATCTTTGCTTATTTTTAAATACTGTACGAGCTTCAATTGCTTACCTGAATCCCAGCCGCTCTGGGGGAACTCTGTCTCCGGAACTTCTCAACCATCTGCAAGATGGAAAAGACACTCCAGCTTAGCGTGGAATCATTTAGAGGCGCCGTATACCGTGCTTACCCACCGCATTTGTTCTTCATAACCGGCATCCACGCTGAAAACGTTGCGGCACCTAAAAGACACAGAAAAAGAACTCAGTTCAATGCAAATACAAAAGGGGTGCATCGCGCATCGTGCTCTCACTCATCTTCAGCGCTACTCATCTCAGCAGCACGCCGCCATCCCCGGACGCCGGCCATCATCTAAGGAAGGAAAGGAACAAAGTTAAAGAACTGTTCAAAAGACTCATTATACTTACCTGTCGGACTCTTGCCAGTGAAGTAACTAGGCAGCAACGATCCTGCATCAATCAACGCGCCCCTGCGCTGAAAGCAGGATGGAGAGCACACTTTCCAAGAAAACAAGGTGAGCTGTGGATCAAAGGGAAGGGTTGGTCACCGGAGAAGAAGGGGTTCAAGCACACAGAGACAATAGGGAGTTAAACTCTACCAATCCTGTGTTTCAGGCCCAGTCTCCATTCGAATAGCCTCCAGGGAAGGGTTCGAGGTCGTAAGAGGTTAGAACAGGCTGAGTGATGTCCCCGTGGATACCAGGTGAGCGTTACACCTACTTGAATCCATGGGTGTTGTATATACAAACTATGCAGATGACACTCAAGTACTTTTACCCCTATCTGGACACTATCACCAAGACGCCACGGCCCTTCACAACATCTATGCCACTATCCAAGCTTGGATAGCAATCAATGGCCTCTGTCTTAACAGGGATAAGACTGAAATTCTCATCCTGGACCATACAAACACATTATTGAAACTAAGCCCCCAATACAACTTCGACATAGAGAACTCAACCATCTCCGTATCATCCTCTGTCAAGACTCTAGGTATTCACATTGAAGCAAATCTTTCGATGAACAAACAAGTCAGCGCCATAGCCTCTGCTCAGCGTTCAGCACCAAACTCATCAATGCCATTAAACCCTACTTATCCATCCCCCATTTGGCCATAGCTAGAGCGACTATATGAGCAAAACTTGATTATTGCAACGCCATTCTAGCTGGCACCTCCGCCAAAAACATTCACAGACTGCAAACCACACAAAACAATGCCCTCAGAGCCGCCATGAGCACCCCTAGAAGAGACCATATATCCCACACCAGACGTGAAGCCTGAGGCTCCGGTCAAAAACCGTATTACTCTGAAAATCCTCACCATCACTCACAGGTGCATCAACGAAACGGCTCCAGCATACCTATCTGAAGTAATATCAAGGACCACATCCACTCAACCCACCAGAGCTCAGTACACCAACCAGCTACACATACCACGCATAAAGAGAGCCACAGCGGGAGGCTTCTCCTATATTGCACCGAAACTCTGGAACTCACTCCCTGCCACCCTTAGAGCTGAAACTTCCATCTCTGTCTTCTGCAAAAACCTCAAGACCACTCTCCTCAACTAGCAAGTGGAGGACTGCCTCCTCCACTTCTGCCATGTATATTGTAATGTAACACAAATGTAATATAACTATATTGTAACCTGTATATATACTACTAATGACTATGTAACTATATTGCAACCTGTATATATATTGCTAATGGCCATGTAACTAAGTAACTAAGCTTTGTACTGTAACAAGTGCCACCATGTCCTTGGGCTGTTGTGCGCTATATAAATACGAATAAAACAAACAACAACAGGACGTCACCAAACCTGGGGCAAGGTCAGTGAAAACGTCACTGTGGAGCCAAGTGGTCTTTTGGTCTCTCACTCTGTGCTTTTCATCATTTGGCGAATTTCAGCATAATTGCAAAAAATACCAGAGGGGGACACTTGCGCTGCAACAGCACTCTACCAACAATGAAGCAGTGTATTTTCCTTCACTGTGAACAAAGAGTCTGTTCACTGTTACTACTCAAGTGGCTGGAGCCTGCTTGAACCAGACTCAGGTGACCCTTGAAAGCATCCAGTACAGTGCTGAGCATGTGCGGTGTGCATCGAGCCAAGTGGTCTTTTGGTCTGGTGGGCGAGTGTGGCATGCCATGCCTTCCACTTACTGCCTCTACTGACATGGTAAGCAGGGCGAAGTGTCTGTGCTGGGTGTAGTGACTCCAAAGGTTAATGCAGGCCAACCTTATGTTAAGTTGAGGAGTGGGAGGCTCCTAATTACTTACGGACAGAGAAGGGGGATTACCCAAAATGATACAGAGGCCAGTCTTTCGGGCAATGGGCAGTATGTGCCTCCTCAGACGATATTTAATGGCTCTCCTCACCAATTATTTTCCCAATTACTGGCTGGGTCAGCCCAAACAAGCAGAATAATGGAGGGGTCCACCACCAATTCTCTATTGAACCCACCTATCCTTCCAACCAGTCATTCACCTGACCAAATGGCTCCTTCAGATTGAAACATTCTGAATGGCCCAGTTTATCGGACTACTTTAGCGGTGGAGCTCCATTCTCCAGCATGCACACTAAGGCCCATCACAGAGGCAGACATGGAGGAGGTGGAGCACATGCCGCAACCTGGTTAGCATTTTTCCATAATACCAATCTTGAATCATTCCCTGCCACTGAATGATTCTTTCAAAAAACTCTGTGAATACCTAGAGGGCATTAGCAATAGAGCCTACAGATCCCACTCTCTGGGCCCAACACATTGACGCAACAGAAGAACCCCTTTACAAGTTTGCCATCTTCACCAAATGCAGCTAATAATATTCAAAGTCTATCCTAAAACAGCCCTCCATCTGCATACATTTTACGCCCAGAAACATCGGAATGAGGAGAGACTCTATGATACTACCACAGATGGACAAATTTGGGCGAGCATCGATTTTGGCACTTCATCTGGTGCTAGAATCTATGCTTAGATTACATGACAACATCAAGGATATCACACAGGATAACTCAAGGAAGTTGGGCCATCTCGATCTTAAAATGTCCAGGCTACTGGAAGTCCAACTACCTCCAAAGTCCGCTTCGAGCGTCCCCAAATGTGTCTGTACTGGAGAGGATGTTTGGGAAGTTTCTGTAACACGGGCCTCTGAGCAACAAACACCTTCTAACAGAGGTCCCAGCCCTACTCCTGACACTCCCACCGTGCTGGTGGACGCTCACCTACGTGAGGTGGCACTAGTATCTGCAGTTGATGATGAGCAAGAGGCCCGCACCGAGAAGGAGCTCCATGGTGCGATAGATCTGTCCTCTTCCAACACTCACATGACCCTACAACAACAACAAGCAAGGAAGGAGCACACAAAAAAAATCAAAAATAAAAGGGAGCAGCAAAAAAAGAAAACAAAAAATCTTGCGGCCACAAATTTGAATAAGAGGAAAAATGACCTCCAAGTTCCTGAGTTTGCTCTCGGGAGAGGACACCCTCAAGTATCTGACTACAGAACCGCAATCACCTCTCTACACTGCTCAGGATCAATTGCGGGGGCAATCTGTCTAAACCACAGAGACCCAAGAGATCTAAATAAATCAAGCTAAGCAAGATGACATAATTTTTGGGAAACCCCATTCCAGCTCATCCATCCAAGAACAGCCCAGCACTGGGTTACCAATGGTTCCAATCATGGTGGACATCCAACAAGAGGCCCCAGAAACTATGTTGCAATTTCCTCGGGTGGAGGATGTTGGTGGGTCTTCCACAGGGGCCATTCCTTCAGTACAATCTGGCAGAACAGATCCATATAGGGTTGATTATTTTCATGTGGTTGTTATGGTATGGGATTACGTATCGCACTTAAACGGCCATCAATCCATGAATCGCTTGCAAATGCTCAGAGGTTTTCAGGAAATTCGGTCCCTGCGTGCCTTGCACTCGGACTACATCACAAGGGTGATCTTTCCAAAATCAGGCTCCAATAGATCTGTCTATCACTTAAAGTCCAACTTGATTGCACGAATCGTATGGAGAGAACGCGAATCATTGAAGATGGTGGGCTATGACATATTTGAACTTCATGACCCAACAATCTTGTCTGAATTTCTGACCCTGCTCGTCTCCCTGGACGACAAAATAAGAACATGCAATCTACCTTCGCGACTGTGGCCATTGAGGGCGGGTCCTGGTTGGAGGCCACGGTACAGATGTTCTCCAAGATCAAGCAATCTAAAAACCTGCACTAGGATGGGGAATGTAAATTCTCAACATGGAACGTATGCAGTTTTTCCAATCTAACTAAGGGGCTCTGTTTTTAGATGGGGATGACGAATGTTCTGTTTATGCAAAAAACCATGGCAATTACTTCTTTTACTTTGCAGGGGTTTGACAACTATTGTGAGACCGCCACCAGGGGGCCTAGGGAATGCCCATTGGGGGACCTTGCCATCTGCACTGATTTGGGGATAAAATGTTTCCACTTTGAGATTCCCTCCACTGTAGAGGGCCTCTTGGCAGTTAACATTACCTTCGGGGATTGCCCGGAGGCCCTACTACTGGTGAATTTATATTGGAATCCCCCTACGTATGCTCTAGGGTCTTTCTTGGAGGATCTCGATGGGCTTCTTGAAGGATGGCTGGCAATGGATAAAGGTACAATGATAATCCAGTTTGGAGATTTCAATTCTCGCTGTGTGGAGGGGGTCAGTTCAATGAGACCAGGAAAGGTGGTCCTTTAACCCTTCACCGGATCCCTCAGACCTTCCCTCCACCTGGTTAAATCATCCGCATAATTGGGACAATTTTTGCCTCCTACCGACCAATTGGGCACTTTTTATTCCTGGTCGAGGGGCACCAAAAAATCCACTTACTGGGGGCAAAATCAGTAAGCGACCATGCCCCTATTTTTTTGGTCTTGCACCTAGATCTGGAGTACTCCTCAAAAGAGTTGGTTACTGCGTTCCTCTCTCCAGACAGAGGTGGCTAATAGCACCATGGTTACCTCCAAACTCGTAATGAGGCCCAATGTGTTTTAAAGAAACACTTAAACACTTTGGGGGTCATTACGAGGTTGGAGGTAACCATGGCGCTATTAGCGCCATGGCTGCCTCTAAAACCTCACCACTCCGCCCTGGTGAATGGAGCTATTACCGCTTATTGCAAGGTTGGCGGGGGCGGTAATTCCCCATTCACCAGGACCCTTCCCCATTCCCATTTGAGCCCCCATAGGGCTCAATGGGAATGGGGAAGGCGCTAATAACGGTACTGCAAATTGCGGTACCGTTATTAGCTCTATGGTCCCTTTGCGGGTCAGGGAGGACCCGCAAAGGGAACTCGTAGTAGGGTGGTAAGGGATTACCAGTACCGGTGCCCTTACCGGTACCGGTAATCCCTTACCGCCCGGGTCGTAATGAGGCCCTTAGTTTATTTCAAGACACAACTCATTTATACTGTCGATTGATACCTGTAAAACGCACAGTGGATCCATCACCCTCAATTAACACGTGAGAGTTGCAGCTTTAACCACAAACATGTTGATACAGTATGGAGCAGCCAAAAGTGTCAATAGAGGGCAGAGAGTTGCCCACCCCAATGTGTAACAGGCATGCTAGAAAATATTTGGGGCCTGGCACTTATTTTCTTGCAGCAGGAGTGGAAAGCACAAAGACACAATGATGTAGTAATCAAGAAAATACAGGGTATTTACATAACACAAGTGGAAATGGGATTCTATAATTGCAAATTGTGAGGAATGAAAAGGTCTCTCACAAACTTCTTGGTTTGGGCATGCCCTGGCTCCACTCGAGTGTCACATGGATTACCCATATCTTACAGGACCATAGTCAGGGTCCTCTGAGTCCAATAGCTTACGAGCTTGACAAAGTCTTAGATTCTCCGTGGTAGTCAAAAACAAAGGTGGATCTTTCCCAACACAGCGCTTTACCAGGGCCATAGGCACATGCTTAGGTGGTTCTCCATCAGCTGACCTATCCATGTTCTAGAGCCTGGTCCCTGTGGTATTCCCCTTATGGCTACTTGTGATTAAACCTCCTTGACACTTGGTGATGCTGCATCGACATGTTCTAAAATCATCCCTTGGCCAATTTGGTTCACTAGAACCTCCCTTGTCTAACTTGCTAGTAGCCACACCTGTTTTACTCCTTCCTCTTCAGGCCTTGTACCTTTATCTCCACTTCTGGCTTTCCTTCATCCTCCTTCGCAGAAGGTAAGGGTTCTATCCTTTACCCACCTCTGCCAATCTTCCTCTCCTTATGGTACCTTTCTCCCTCCAACCTCATAAATAGAACGCTCTCCAAATGGTAACTACCTCCCTCCAACCTGTTCAGTGTAACTTTCTCTATCCAACCTCCTTAAAACCACTCTCTCCAGATGGTAAATCTCCTTCTCCACTGCAAATCTGTCCCTCCAACATCCAACACTCTCCTTACAGATCTCCTCTCAAAATAGGACACACTTTCTGACTGAACAAGCATGCTTTTATAGTCTCTCCCCTAATTGGGTGGCAATTAGGGGCATGATTTACATCTGTATACGGCAGGGAGGTCTGTTCTATGATTGGGCCAGGTGCCTATGATCATGTGGGCTGTTAGTGGGATGGAGTGTGCTCTTAGATTTTACAGAGGAGATGGGCATATCTGGGGTCACCATACCCCACCTATAGAGCTCTGCTACCATTTCTAGCTGCATAGTGAGTCCTTCTGTTCCTCCAGTGTGCAAATCAAAAGGCAGGAAAACGTTTCATAATGGAGGGTGGGCATTTGTTTCTCATGGGATTTTTTTTTTCAGGGAAATTGCACCTTTGTTATTCTCGCAACTCTAGCGGGGGGGGAATGTTTGTTTACTCTGTCCCACGTGTGGGTTATGTGCATGACCTTCCTCCAAGGCTTACTGTTTTCTTCAGGGAAACTGTGTAACTGCAAGAATTCTCGTGAGTTATGCACATCTGACGTATTCTCATGAATGTGTCCATTGGCAGCTGTGCAGAGGGAAGAAATATATGTACCCGTTCTCTGATGATGGCATGATTCTGCAACTTTGTTTTCTTAAATGGAAAGATTGTAATTCCTACGTTGGGTGTTGTGTTTGGGTCTTGCTAGGACTATGCATGCTAGTACTGTGATTAGAGACATTCTCAATGGTTTAGTAGATGACCGCCATCACCCCGATAGTTGTGGGGGCTGCAGGTTGTTTGTGCTCTTTTCTACTGTCCCCTGCCTCAAAAAGAGCCAGTGGGCCTCATTACGAGGCAGGTGCTGACGGAATGAAGGGGGCCAGTACGGGACCGGCCCCCTTCATTCCGTCAAGGCCGATTACAAGCTTCCCATCGCAGGACCCGGATCGCATGCCTGGTAAAACCAGGCGTGCTTTCCGGGTCCCACAAGGGGAAAGAAGGAGGTAACAACGGGACACCTGTAATGTGCCCGTTGTTATCTCCCTCCCCATTCCGATTGAGCCCTATGGGGGCTCAAATGGGAATAGGGAATGGTTCCTGCAAGGAGGAATTACCGGGTCCTCCAATGTTGGAATGACCCGGTTATTCCTCAATGCAGGAACCCGGTAAACAAGCCCAGTTTGGTGGCAGCCATTGAGCTGATAGCTCCATGGCTACCGCCAAACTCGTAATGAGGACCAGTGTGGGGTATGGGGATCCCCATAAAACTCCCCTAGGTCCAGACTCCACTAATTCGGGGGCATAATCGGTTGCAGTGGTGCATGTTAAAGCACACATGTTGTTAAAATGTAAGGACAAATCAATCTTATTTATAATTAGTTTTGTAGGATAGCAAATAAAATATTCCAAAAGTTGCCAGGTCATCAAATGTGCACAGGAGCATTTCCCAATGCATTTAAATAATACCTGTGCCTGCAATGTATGCCAGCATTACCACTGTTGGAATATACTCATGTTGACTGTGCCTAATAATGTCAGATCAGCCACTTTAATAAGTCATTGGGCCTCCTTACATGGTATGCGGTAAGGGTTTACCGGTACCGGTAAGGGCACCGGTACCGGTAAACCCTTACCGCCTTACTACGAGGTCCCTTTGCCGGACCCGACCTCAACGGCTGGTTTTACCAGCCGTTAAGGAATGGGCCCGCAAAAGGACCCTGGTGCTAATTACGGTACCGCAATTTGTGATACCGTAATTACATCCTTCCCCATTGAGCCCTATTGGGGCAAAAATGGGAATGGGGAAGTGCCATGGTGAATGGGGAATTACCGGCCCCGCTCACCTTGGAGTAGGGCGGTAATTCTGCCATCCACCAAGGCGGACACGGTAAAATACCGGCGGCAACCATGGCGCTAATAGCGCCATGGTTACCGCATACCGTGTAATGAGGCCCATTGTTATGTGGGGGCCTACCAGCATAATGCCAGTGTTGCCACTGAAAAACTTGTATGCTGGCTATGCACAATAATGCCATTATTGCCACTGTAAAAAGACAATGGGCCTCATTACACGGAAGGCGGTGAACCATGGCGCTATTAGCGCCATGGTTCATGCCGGTAAAATACCGGCACCGCCTTGGTGGAAAGGGGAATTACCGCCCCATTCCAAGGTTGGCGGGGCGGTAATTCCCCCTTCTACCATTGCCCTTTCCCATTCCCATTTTTGCCCCATAGGGCTTGTGGGATGTTTTTACCCATGCATCCAAACCCTACCATAAAACTGTGCGTTACTGGCATTGAAAACATCATGATGGCCAGAACTCCCCAGAGAGTGCACAGGGAAAACATGAAGAATAGGCTGCCACCCATTTTTGCCTATGTTGTGAGCACAGGAGGGCACTGCCTAAAACCACCATTGGGCTACACACACAGTAACCTGAAACCATTGGGAATGGCAATGCTGATTGCCAAAAGCAACCCAGAACTGTGGGGAATTCATTTTCTTAATGTCAAAAATGGATGCAATAACGGTGCTCACCACTATCAGAAAGCCGGCGTTTTAAAACCACCAGACTTTTGTGTAAAACTGAACAGATGAACCCAAACCAGGCCAAGGAAAGACTTGCTAAGAGGTGGATACAATGTAAAACTATATTCTGAAATGACTTGAAGGAAGTAATTATTTAATGTATATATAAAAAATAGCTGCATGTAAGTTGGATTTGAATGTAGAAAACTGGGAACTAAAGTGACATTTAGCTGAATTCTGCCTGACAACTACCCCCGACAGGAGTCGAACTGGCTCAACAACTCTTCCCAGGCCTGGCTGCATTCTGCTGCCCCACCAAAAGGAGATCACACCTCTCTGATTGAATTAAGGGAGGGGTACCTGCAGACAGCAGGAGTTCGAACAAAGCCCTGTCCTGGCCTCAGGCTAATGTTATATTGGGGGGGCCATAAATTGGCTTCCTCTGGGGAGAAATTGGAAGGGGCAGTGCCTCTGCTAGCAAGCTGAGCTTGGGGGAAGTGGATAAACCAGTTATTCCACCATGTGATGTGGGAAGCCACACCCCTTTTTGACCAGGGCATAATTTTAAAAAGATAGATAACTCATAGTGCGGACTGGTCAAAATTATATAAATAATACCATTATTCTTGTGCTTTTTCGGTGCACATTTTAAGAGGTGTTGGGACCCTGTGGTATGTTCTAGGGAGTAGTAGCAGAAATAAGGTTGTCACTCCAAATGTCTGCATGTTAAAAATCTGGCACCTCATCAATTAATGTCCATACTCTTTGCGCACATTTGTGTAATATTTGGTAAATGTCTGATATTGGTAAACCGACCAAAAAGCGCAAAATGTTGTCATTTCTGAATCCCAGCTCGCAGGAACATGGGGCTTGAACAGAGACCTGTCTTAATTCATCTGTAATATGTACATGTAATGTCAACCACTTGTGTATCTGGGAAATATGTATTTGAATCAAATATAGATTTGTGGGCAAATTGACCAGGGGAGGATCCTCTGACCCATAAACAGACCTCATCATGATGACAATCCATTTCCTTCCCCCAATCATGGGAGAGGGGAGAATTGGGCCAATGACAAGTAGAGAGGGGCAGGCTCAGTTATGCCACGCACACACCCACTTTCTAAACACATAAAAGCAGACAGTGTAGGACAGGTGAGAAGATTCACTTTCCACTTTCTTGCGGGACGCTTTGCCGGGAGACTCCAGACTTCAAATCCATCAACCTCCAGAGACCAGAGATCCAGAGAGACCAGAGATCCAGAGAGACCAGAACTGTGTAGTGCTGAGAGCAGAACAGAGACCAGACCGCTGTTCAGAACCACCCGCCGGGAGTCCCGTCCAACCTGACCAGACCTTGATGGCTTATTTCAAAATATAGTTTGAGTACTCACTGTGCCAAAACCAATTTCCTAGTTTAAAATAATCTAATCCAAACTATTTTAGCCTATTAGAACTGCTTCCTAGAATCGTGTCATTCTGTCATCTTTAAAACTGAAAACTGTCATCTGTCATTCTGAGCTTTAAAATTTCAAATCCAAAAAACTACCTTCACAGAATTGTCCGTATCTCCGGAACTGTTTGTGCTAGGAACGAAATTTAACTTTTATTTTAAAGCTAAGATTCTAGGCTTTCCAGCGCATGCGATTAAATTTGCCGACATTTTGCACTATTTCAGCCACGTGTAAAAATCAGCAGCTCCTTGCTTTCCTTTGCTAAAATTCGTTTTAACCTGCTAGTTACTCATAGAGCATTGCTAAAGTGAGCCTGAACTAATATAAACTAGATATCACCCACCCTGAACCTCTAGAGGGAATTAAAAGCATTTTTAGCACATTTCTCAATTCATTGTCATCACATTCAAAGCATTTTGGGCCTGTGTTTTAAAATCATACCTGTTTTTCTCTAAGCTTGCTAGGGGGGAACTGCATTTCGTATTGCATTTTGTTGGGATTCTTGAAGACTGTGTGCTCTCCTTCCATTTCTTACATTGCAAAGGAGGGGGGGGGGTGAATTGCCAGAGAAAAAGTGATTATATTATCTTTTGCTAAATCATATCAAGTTATTTCTGTACTGCATTTTATTCATCATTGCATTGTCCTTGAAGCCATAAAAGCATTCTCAGCTACTTTATCCTCTCTATATCATTTCTAAGCCATCAAAAAGAGTGCACCACTGTAACAGTATCCATTGTTGATCACTATCATCCTCACAGTGTGCTATCAAATATTAATTTACTATAGAAGTGTGATATATATATATATTGTTTAATTTTTCAAATAAACCTTTTAAATTTGCAAAACAAGCCTACTTCTTGGCTCAGTGGGGTCAAGGGGGATTCTAAGAGAGGGGTGTGATATAAGGGTTGTCATCCAGAGTACATGAACTGGACATAAAAATATATCAATAAGGGTTTCCATCAGCATCCCAGACTAGGCATTGACTTAGCTGTAGTGTGTAATTGAATCCTCTTACAAAGTGGGGGCTCGGAGCCGGGATATTCTGGGTTAGAATTACAACTTGTGCAGCTTAATACAGTGTGCCAACTGCCCAGATACACATATCCGGTTAGATCACCACGCTGTTTTACACTGTGAAAGCACCCCTCAAAGGAACGCTCTAAGGAAATGGTCTGTTTTTCAAAATAAAATACAAACTTCTGTAAGTCAGGAAGGAACTCAAATTCCAGAATGACGACACTGGTAGACATCAAAATAGCCAGAGAGCACTTCTTACATAAGCTATTTGTGAGAGGTGAATGGATTGAGCAGGGCCAGGATGCGTGGTTGCAGGCAATCACCCAACAGGTCACTGCAACTGGGTTAGATATCTGGAGAGATCAGGGTCCCTTACATGTGGCCCTGAGTGAACTATACATGCTCCTAAAGCTAAAGATGAACACAACAAGATGGTTAGGATAGCGGCATATTTGTATCTATATATGGGAGCCATGCAGGACAAATGTGCTGAAGGCCAAGATCTGGCAAATAGGCAACAGATCGCGTTAGAGAAGGCCCAATCTGACCTGGTCTCTTCTGAGCAGAGGATGCACGGAAGCCAGGAGTCAGAAAATGAGAGCAGACAGTTAAAATCAAAGAGGACATGTGTATCCTGCAACAGGAAAAGTCTGACCAGGATACCAGATTTCTGGCCTTGCAGAAGGAGTATCAAGAAGGTTTGGACTCCCTACTGCAGAGCCAGAAAAAGCTGGAGCAACAATTAGATTTCAATAGGGCATGTGCTGAGCAGGTAGTCACCCTGCAAAGTCACCTAGATAGGCAAAAGGCAGAGAGCAATAAACTGATCCTGAAAGACCTGGATACCCAGGCAGAGTTTGATCAGGAGTGCCAGAAAGCTGGTGCCCTTCAAAGGCAAAGGGATGACCTGGCGGCACAGATGCAGACTCTTAGTCAGGAAAGGGACACCTTAGGCCAGGAAGGCTGCCATTTAAAAAGAAAAACTGAAGAAAATCACTTGGCCCTCCAGGGGCTGGGTGACCTACAAAAAGAGCATCAGAACCTGTTAGAGCACACCAGGAGGGTGGAGGAGGCTCTGGCAAGAAAGGAGCAGGCCAGTAGGGATGGGACTCAGGAGGTAACCCTCCTGCAGCAGAGACTGGCTCAGTACTCCAGGACCATTCAGGAGGCACAGAGAGAAAATGAGGCCCTCTGCCAGCACAATTATAGGCTCAAGCAACAGGTAGCCATGCAGGAGAGACTGATAGAGTCTAGTAAGGCCTTAACTGAGGAACTGAAAGTGCAGGCTCTTGCATGGCAACAGGGAGCAGGGGCTGATAGAGATGAGGTTCGCTGGGAAAGGGAAACGCCTGAGCATAACCTCAGGAGCCGTAGTACCAGAGGCCTTCATCTCTCCCAGTCCCCGGACTCTGCCACCCCCATGTCCCCTGGCGCACATGAGCACAGGGCCATAGGGATGGCAGATTACTATCCAGCCAAAAGGATGGGGCTCATAGGCCAGTACCACCCAGAAATGGATGGCCGGGCATCCGGGTATGGGCACCCAAGCACAGTGCAATTTAGTGGGGAACCCCAGGAGAGTAGGCCCATTAAGGGCATCCTGAAAACCTCTGCCCAGTTAGGTCAGTGGGGGGTACCCATCAAATCCTGGCAGCAAGGAGGGATCTGAAGACTCCTCTGAGCGTTACAGGACACAGGAGACCAGGTCCCCACATTCTGCCAGCCATTCCCAGGCTTGCAGAATCCGGGAAAACCTGGAAGATCAAACGGGCACCTCTGGGAGCAGTGCTTCGGAGTCAGAGGATGAATGGACCAGGGTGACCCGAACCAAAAAGGCCAATAAGGCAAAAAGGGCCTTGCTTAAGGACCCATTGAAACAAATAAAGGCAATAAGGAGTGTCATCACGCTTTATCATAAGAACAACAAGTATTCTGTTTGGGAACACTTGGAGCTCTATGAGCAAATGATGGAGACTTTCCATTTGAAGGACAGCAGTAGCTGCATCCAGTACGTCAAATGGACATTCTCCCCAGAATACTCCAGTTTCTTTGCAGGGCTGGAGGACCAAAACCATTCAAGATGGTCCGCATATAGGGCGGCCATCTTGAAACATTTTTCTGTACATAGAAATCCCCAAGAGGCTCGCAAGGCAGCCTACAATTTGCAATGTGGGGAGGATCAGGCTCCACAAGAATTTGTGCAAGAATTGAAGCGTGCCTTTGCGCAGACCACCAGAAGGGTGCGCACGGACAGCAGAGAATTTGTCAATACTTTTTTCCATGCCTTGCCCAAATACATCATGACCCAGCTAGTAAGAGATTTTCATGAGAAGAGGGCACTAGACTGGGTCATTGAACAGGCTACCCGGATCTATGAGGTGCAGAAGCCCATAGAAAATAAAAGTAATGTGCAGAAAACCCCCAAACCAACAACACCCCTGCTGCTGCCAAGGTGGCGGAGGTAAAGGTTGCCCCTGTTTTAGATTTGGAGATGGGGGGGCCTAAAAACCTGCCTGCACCAAATAATTCACAGCCCAGAAGGCCCTCGGGCCAGTCACAGACAGGGAGTCGAGGAGGTAGTCCCACAATTGGGATTCCCCGCTCCCCTGATTATGTAAGTCCCCGCTACAAGGGAAACTGACCCATCCTGGGTTATGTGTGGACTCCTCCAGCCCAAGGGGGGGGAACCAGTCAAGCACCTAACCCAGGGAACTTCCCTCCAAACTTCCCACAGGAGGGCAGAAATTCACCAAACTCTGGGCCGAAGTTTTTCCCCAGGTATCCACAAGGATTCCAGCCCCAAACTCATCCATCCTTCTTTCCCCAATTCCCTGAGCCTAGACCACCTAATCCGGGAGAAGGGAGGCCAAGGGTGTAGGGTTACCCAAATCTTCCGAATCCGGGGTATTACCAGAGAAGGGATAGCTACCCTTCCCGGGATTAGCCCAGGGGAGAAAATAGAGCCCCGTATCAGCCTGAGCGGGTTTCACAACTTGAGCGCCAGGTCCAAAATATGGCACGGGATCTGGGTCACATACTGAGGGCTCAACAGAACCCTCAGATGAGCATGCCACCGCAGAATGCCCCAAACTCTGGGCCTGGTGCTCCAGAACAATGACGGGGGCAGCACCCCGATAACCCACTGGTTCCCAGGGAGGAGGCACAAGGGGAAGGGGGGTGTGAAGCCTTGGAGGAAGCTTCCTTCCCAACTTGTAAACCGCCCCTGGAAAACCAGGAACCAGAAACAAAATCTCCTGCCCCTGAAAGTCTGCCACCCAAGGAGCCGAGAGGAGGTAGGAGAAACAAAGGACCCAAACAGACCCACTTTGTGGAGGAGGTACAGGTCTTCCAATTTGAGGGAGAGGGATCCTCAGAGGATCCTGGGGAAAGGATCTTCTCCTTCAGAGATGGGGGAACTCCTCCCAAGGAAAAATGGGTCCCAAGAGATTCCAATCCAGACTGGGTAGATGTGGGGATTGAGCTGTCGCCGCCCATCATCCTATCCCAGAACCAACAAAACCAAAAAACCCTGGTTCAAACCAATGCTGGTGACTGCCTCCCAAAAGGCAGGGGCGGCCTAAAACCGGAACCAAGGGAACCTAAAACCAAATCAACAGACTGGGTAGATGTGGGGATTGAGCTGTCGCCGCTCATCATTCTATCCCAGAACCAACAATACCAAAATCCCATGGGTCAAACCCATCCTGATGAATGCCTCCAAAAAAGGGGGGGCGGCCCAGAACCCCAAACCATTTCCAGTTGCCAACTTTTTCTTTCAGATTCCCCAGGCTCTTCACAGAATTCTGCCTAAATCTCTTCTCTTGCCATGTCCGAAACCAGAAAATTAGCCCACCAGTTGTCCAAAAATGTGCATTATTTGTGCCCCCTTGAGGAGAAGGAGGGAAGATATTATGCCCCGGTACAAGTACAGGGGCAAGGTACAATTTCAGCGCTGGTGGACACTGGATCTCAAGCTACCCTTCTGTCCAGAAGGGCCTTTGATGAACTGAATTTAGGAAGGTGAGAGAATTATCGTATTCCTCTCACCTCTCTTCCTGGACAACTCCAGAACTTTGACGGGAAGGAAATTCCCATCGAGGGGACGGCAGATTTGGACATTAAAATTGGACGTCACAGGTTGAAACACCCGGTCATAGTAGTGACTCCAGAGGGCACCCCTTGTTTACTAGGGAACGACCTCCTGAGAAGGTTGTCACCCCTAATATATTGTGTAAACAAGGTCCTCTGGACCCAGACTAGCCGGCCAATAAAATTAAAACAGAGTGTCAACCATGTTAGTTTAAATGGCACCTGCCACATGGTTGAACAAAAATCTGACCAAGTAGAATTTCACTTCCAGAACAACCAAATTCCAGACGTGACAGTAATAGCAGTAGGACAACAGACTGGTGATGGGGGGTCCTCTCTATTTCTGAAAATCAACCTTCCTTCCAGTTTAAGGTGGTATCCACACTGGAAGGAAACACTCCCACTCCTATAGTCCAGAAAGATGTGAAATCAGCTCAGAGCCTGGCTGATATTCAGAAAATTGGAGAGCAGTTGTTCATCCCTATTCAGTTAAATGATGGGAAGGACTCTGTTCTCGCTCGAGTGTGTGTGAACAACGGTAAGAGCTTCATCAGCGAAGCCATGTTCCGCCAACTCCCAAAAGATCCAGCCATTCCCACATTCAAACTGAAAGATAAATGGAAAATGGACCTGGAAGCACCCAATTCCAAACATCTGCTGCCAAGCAGGTGTATGCTCAAAATCTCCATTGGCAACAAGAGCATAGTCCATAATTGTTGGGTTGTGCGAGACGTCACTGCTGCCTTTTACTTAGGCAGTGACATTCTCAATCGCTTTGCCATTAGTTTGGACCTAATAAACTTCAAAACTTGTTCCCGATTAGCGGATAATCCCATGGGCTTTGATGATCAGGAAAAAGCATTTAGGTCAGCTCAATTACTACCTTATGCAGTTGAAATTCAGCTTAAAGAGGAAGTCACCATCCCAGAAATGACCCGACAATTCTCAGTGGAAGTGAAAGTTAAAAGAGGACAAAAATTGAAAAACCCCGATGCTTATATTCATCTAAATGCTCCTCTTCAACAGCAAGGGTTAGGGGTAAACCCAACACCATTAGTCAACATAGAACATGACACCATTCCAATAGAGGTGCATAACAGGGACTTAAAGAGTATTACTCTAGCCGCAGGCACCATTATTGGAATGGCGGTTGATGACCGACATTTCTCCATTGATTTAGGAAATGAACTGTTAGGACCAATCCCCAAGGACTGTTTTAACAGTGACAGTGATGACAATACAACACCAGACAGGATTTTCACCCGGCATGGGGGGAACTTCCTGGTGTACACTTCTTGCCCTTATGGTAAGAAAGATGTGACTTGTGACTTCAGAGGGGATGAGGTGATTTTCCAGGTCCATGAGGGCTGCCTTTCCTACCTGAAGCCTCCGGTCCAAATCAGCACTCTGACCAGGGACTTCTCCACCCAGCTGGAGGAGGCCGCAGAGATAGCAAAACCAGAAGTCTTTCCAGGTTTCAGGCAGATGGTGGAAGAGAGAGTCAACCTAGCTGATGCCTTCGTGACTCTGGAACAGAAGCAAAAGTTGAAACAAGTTTTCTTGGATTTCCAAGATCTCTTTGCGGTAGACTCATATGACTGTGGTCGCACCGACATCCACACCACAACAATTCCCACGGACCCTGGAATGACTCCAGTGTTTGTGAAGCAATATCGTTTGCCTCTCGCATCCATGGAGTCCCTTACTGAAATAATTAATAACCTTGAGTCCTGGGGAATAATCCGTCCAGTACACAGCACCTTCAATAATCCGGTGCTGGGAATATTGAAGCCAAATGGCCAGTGGAGACTCTGTGCCGACCTTAGGGAGCTCAACAAACGGGTCCATACTTCACAATGGCCTCTTCCCTACATTGACCAAGGGCTGGCCCAGATCCAGGGGTCACAGGTATTCACAGTAAAAGACCTGACCAATGGATACTGGACCGTGCCTGTCAGTAGGGAGGACCAATACAAACTGGCTCTTACCTTTGGGGGCCAGCAGTACACATGGACCCGGACTCCCTTCGGATACCTCAACTCCGGCAATGAATTCAACATTTTCCTACATAAGTCCATGCCCGACCTGGGTGCGAGGGGTAACCTGGCTTATGTAGATGATGTCCTCATCAAAAGTTCATCTGTGGAGGAACACATAGCGGAGATCCGTTATGTTCTGACACAGTTGAGGGCCGCCGGAGCAAAACTTTCCTTTCAGAAAGCACAGTGGTGTAGAACCCGTGTTAATTTCTGGGGGCATGAGATTACTCCTCAGGGTCTCTGTCCCCAAGAAAAGAAAGTGGAAGCACTTCAGAAACTGAAGGATCCCACAACTCTGCGGGAACTAAGGAGCCTCCTTGGACTGACTAATTACAGCAGAAAGTTCATTGAGGGCTACGCAGAGATCACCAGACCCCTGATTCATCTCTTGAAGGGGGGGGTCAAGTGGGAATGGGGTCCAGAACAATCCGAGGCAGTAAGACAACTCAAGAGAAGCCTCTCACAAGCGCCTTGCCTAGCTTACCCTGTCAGAAACAAGGAGTTCTTCCTGGAGACAGGGTTCTCTAATACGTGCTTGACGGCAGTATTATACCAAAAGCATGACAAGGTCAATAAAGTAATCTCCTATGCGAGCAAAACTTTATCCTCTGTGGAGGAAAAATTCAACAATTGTGAGAGGGCACTCATGGCAACGGTGTGGGCATTGAAGAATTACCGCCCGTTCATCCAGGGGGAACACATCATAGTGGAGACTCCACACCAGCCTCTGCAATACCTCCAAAGTGACAGAATCCGGGCCGGAAAGGTGGTAATTCCCGAATTACTTCCTGGATTCTGTCAATGCAAGGCTTTCCTGTGGAGGTCAGATATGGCCAAAACAAGAAGAGTCCCCTCGCGCAAGGTCTGGCTGACTTGCATGATTGTGCCAGAGAAAACTGTCTCGAGGACAAAAGTCTAAAAATCAAGGACAACATGGAGGCATACCTTAATTCCCCGCACAAAGTCTTTGGTGAAGACAAGTGTGAGGGAATGCCCACTGTCTATGTGGATGGATGCTCTTACCATGTTGACAACAACGGGGAGAAAGAACTGGTGGCCGGCGTAGGGAATGCATGGGTGAATGAGTCCCCAGAACCCTCCGCTGGATACAAAATTGGTCCCCGAAGTAGTCAGGTGGCAGAATTGATGGCTGTACATCAGGCCATCCTCACTGCTGTCCAACATCAACTCCACGAACTGGTCATAATCACAGATTCGGATTATGTACGGAACGGGTTCGTGGAGCACCTGGTCAATTGGAAAACCAGAGGCATGTTATCTGCTAATAACAAACCCCTGAAACATGGGAAGCTAATCCAAAATATTGATGAACTGGTCAAATCGAATGAGATGACCATCTACTGGAAAAAGATGAAGGGTCATTCCAAAGTAGAGGGACCAGACAAAACTGGAAATGACTTAGCTGATGAGCTGGCCAAAACCGGGGCAATCCAAGGAGATCTAATAGAGATTGAGTTCCTGTTGGGGGGAAATCCAGGTCACTGCTATCACTAGGTCCCAGACAAATGTTAACAATGATCTTTCAACTGCACAATGGAGTAAGGACACCCCTGATGCTGATTTAATTACGGCTCAAAAGGGGGATCCAATAATCGGTAAGTTTTACCAACACATTGAGGACCCTGAGAACTTTCCCCTGACGGATACCGATTACATTGGGAAGGAGGACCTTAGAGTGTTCATGAAATGTCCAAAGATGTTCCGAATCCAAGACGGTTTGTTGGTAAGGAAATCCCAAGCTGGCCATGATCAGTGGGTAGTCCCTACCTCATTCCGAAGCCTGATGTTAAGTCACACACCCATGATGCGGCCACCGCCGGTCATAGGGGGTTTCACACAACACTGGAAATCTTAAGAGAGGTTGCATACTGGCCACACATGGGGCAGGACCTCGACCAATACTTGAAGGGGTGTCTGGTGTGCACAATTTCAGCCATCATCCCTCACACACCGTGTACCTCTCCAAAAGAGGGGGATGACACTGCCATGGTCAGATTTGCAAATCGACTTTTTAGGCCCTGTAATTCGCTCGTCTAGAGGAAACAAATACATGTTGACCGTTGCATGCTTGTTTACCAAGTGGGTGGAATGTCTCCCGGACACAAACTGCAAGGCAGAAACAGCAGCTGCCCTGATGATTAACCACATCTTTTCCTGTTTTGGTCTACCTCAAAGGATTGAGTCAGACAGCGGTAGCCACTGCACCAGTGAAGTAATGACAAAGATGTGGGAGATACTGGGAGTTAAAAGGAAGCTACATATTGCTTACCGGCCAGCTTCTTCTGGAGCAGTAGAGAGATACAACCGAACCATTGTGAGCATATTAAAAAAGTTTGTGGCCGATTCTGGGCCAAGTTGGGATATCCGATTACCTCTGGTCCTAATGGCCATCAGATCTACCCCTTCATCTGCAACTAAAATGTCACTATTTGAGTTGATGATCGGACACAAGATGGTGCTTCCCCAGCATTTGCTCTACAGGAACCAAGAGCAAACATTGATAAATGCCTCCACAACTCATGAGTATGTGGAGAATTAAAGGAAACACCTTCAACTTGTTTTTTTCTATCTTCATTGCAATCTAGAAAGATCAGCTGATAGCATGAAAACCCTCTACGACCTGAAAACCACCAGGAAAGTATACGAGGTGGGGGACCGGGTCTATCTATAGAATTTCCAAAGGAACCAGGCCAAACAGCGAAAATGTTTGCCTATATGGAAGGGACCGTTTGAAATTATAGACAAGATCTCCCCTGTAGCGTATAAGATCCGCATCCCCAAAGGTAATCTGGTGGAAGGGGAAGACAAGTGGGACCATATAAATTAGCTAAAGTGTTGCCATCCTAGGCACACTCTGCAACAACTGGAGGGATCCTCTGGAATCCCAGAGGGGGCCGCCCCTGATCAATAAAAGCGCCAATCCTAAAATATTCCACATATAGTCTATAAAATTCTGTGATCCTTGAATATATGTTCTTTTCTCCTAATTTAAAAAAAAATGTATATGTTCATATCTTCTGATTTCTAAAATGTACATGCCGCCCCACTAGATCAATAGTGGTGGAAAATGTCTATGAATAGGTATTGCCGCTTTTGCTTTCTCATCCTAGGAGAGAGGAAACCATGGAGACTGACCAAGGAGGATGACCGGGGACCCGGAGCGAAGATCCGAGGGGCCTGGGCTACCGCCCAATCCTCCCATCAGGACCAGCAAGGAGAACTGATTGATCGACTGGAGGGAGGAAAAGATGCTGAACTGTGCCATCTATGGAATTGGAAGAAGATGAGGCGAACATCCCAGATCTTGCGAGTTCCATCAGTGAAAGATCAGAATGGCCATCGCAAGAGGGGGGGCTTGTGGGATGTTTTTACCCATGCATCAAAGCCCTACCATAAAACTGTGCATTACTGGCATTGAAAACATCATGATGGCCAGAACTCCCCAGAGAGTGCACAGGGAAAACATGAAGAATAGGCTGCCACCCATTTTTGCCTATGTTGTGAGCACAGGAGGGCACTGCCTAAAACCACCATTGGGCTACACACACAGTAGCCAGAAACCATTGGAATGGCAATGCGGATTGCCAAAAGCAACCCAGAACTGTGGGGAATGCATTTTCTTAATGTCAAAAATGGATGCAATACCGGTGCTCACAACAATCAGAAAGCCGGCGTTTTAAAACCACCAGACTTTTGTGTAAAACTGAACAGATGAACCCAAACCAGGCCAAGGAAAGACTTGCTAAGAGGTGGATAGAATGTAAAACTATATTCTGAAATGACTTGAAGGAAGTAATTATTTAATGTATATATAAAAAATAGCTGCATGTAAGTTGGATTTGAATGTAGAAAACTGGGAGCTAAAGTGACATTTAGCTGAATTCTGCCTGACAACTACCCCCGACAGGAGTTGAACTGGCTCAACAACTCTTCCCAGGCCTGGCTGCATCCTGCTGCCCCACCAAAAGGAGATCACACCTCTCTGATTGAATTAAGGGAGGGGTACATGCAGACAGCAGGAGGTTGAACAAAGCCCTGTCCTGGGCTCAGGCAAATGTTATATTGGGGGGGGGCGTAAAATGGCTTCCTCTGGGGTGAAACTGGGAGGGGCAGTGCCTCTGCTAGCAAGCTGAGCTTGGGGGAAGTGGATAAAGCAGTTATTCCACCATGTAATGTGGGAAGCCACACCCCTTTTTGACCAGGGCATAATTTTAAAAAGATAGATAACTCATAGTGCGGACTGGTCAAAATTATATCAATAATACCATTATTCTTGTGATTTTTCTGTGCACATTTTAAGAGGTGTTGGGACCATGTGGTATGTTCTAGGGAGTAGTAGCATAGTAGCAGAAATAAGGTTGTCACTCCAAATGTCTGCATGTTAAAAATCTGACACCTCATCAATTAATGTCCATACTCCTTGCGCACATTTGTGTAATTTTTGGTAAATGTCCGATATTGGTAAACCGACCAAAAAGCGCAAAATGTTGTCATTTCTGAATCCCAGCTCGCAGGAACATGGGGCTTGAACAGAGACCTGTCTTAATTCATATGTAACATGTACATGTAATGTCAACCACTTGTGTATCTGGGAAATATGTATTTGAATCAAATATAGATTTGTGGGCAAATTGACCAGGGGAGGATCCTCTGACCCATAAACAGACCTCATCATGATGACAATACATTTCCTTCCCCCAATCATGGGAGAGGGAGAATTGGGCCAATGACAAGTAGAGAGGGGCAGGCTCAGTTATGCCACGCACACACCCACTTTCTAAACACATAAAAGCAGACAGTGTAGGACAGGTGAGAAGATTCACTTTCCACTTTCTTGCGGGACGCTTTGCCGGGAGACTCCAGACTTCAAATCCATCAACATCCAGAGACCAGAGATCCAGAGAGACCAGAGATCCAGAGAGACCAGAGATCCAGAGAGACCAGAACTGTGCAGTGCTGAGAGCAGAACCAGAGACCAGACCGCTGTTCAGAACCACCCGCCGGGAGTCCCGTCCAACCTGACCAGACCTTGACGGCTTATTTCAAAATATAGTGTGAGTACTCACTGTGCCAAAACCAATTTCTTAGTTTAAAATAATCTAATCCAAACTATTTTAGCCTATTAGAACTGCCTCCTAGAATCGTGTCATTCTGTCATCTTTAAAACTGAAAACTCTCATCTGTCATTCTGAGCTTTAAAATTTCAAATCCGAAAAACGACCTTCACAGAATTGTCCGTATCTCCGGAACCGTTTGTGCTAGGACCGAAATTTATCTTAAAGCTAAGATTCAAGGCTTTCCAACGAACCTAGAACCGACTTCCTACTCCTTATAGGGCCTCCGCAATTACTCTCTACGCACGCGATTAAATTTGCCGGGATTTGACATTTTGCACTATTTCAGCCACGTGTAAAAATCAGCAGCTCCTTGCTTTCCTTTGCTAAAATTCGTTTTAACCTGCTAGTTATTCATAGAGCATTGCTAAAGTGAGCCTGAACTAATATAAACTAGATAACACCCACCTTGAACCTTTAGAGGGAATTAAAAGCATTTTTAGCACATTTCTCACTTCATTGTCATCACATTCAAAGCATTTTGGCCTGTGTTTTAAAATCATACCTTTTTTTCTCTAAGCTTGCTAGGGGGGAACTGCATTTCGTATTGCATTTTGTTGGGATTCTTGAAGACTGTGTGCTCTCCTTCCATTGCTTACATTGCAAAGGGGGGAGAGGGGGGTGAATTGCCAGAGAAAAAGTGATTATATTATCTTTTGCTAAATCATATCAAGTTATTTCTGTACTGCATTTTATTCATCATTGCATTGTCCTTGAAGCCATAAAAGCATTCTCAGCTACTTTAGCCTCTCTATATCACTTCTAAGCCATCAAAAAAGTGCACCACTGTAACATTATCCATTGTTGATCACTATCATCCTCACAAGTGTGCTATCAAATATTAATTTACTATAGAAGTGTGATATATATATACATTGTTTAATTTTTCAAATAAACCTTTTAAATTTGCAAAACAAGCCTACTTCTTGGCTCAGTGGGGTCAAGGGGGATTGTAAGAGAGGGGTGTGATATAAGGGTTGTCATCCAGAGTACATGAAATGGACATAAAAATATATCAATAAGGGTTTGCATTTGCATCCCAGACTAGGCATTGACTTGGCTGTAGTGTTGAATTGAATCCGCTTACAGGCTCTATGGGAATGGGGAAGGCGCTAATTACAGTACCGCAAATTGCGGTACCGTAATTAGCTCCACTGGTCCCTTAGCGGGTTAATTTTTAACACCTGCAAAAAGCAGGCGTTAAATTCCCCAACCCACAAAGGGACCTCGTAGTAAGGCGGTAAGGATTTACCGGTACCAGTAAAATACCGGTACCGGTAAACCCTTACTGCCTACCGTGTAATGAGGCCCAATGTAAGTTGTGCCAATATGTGCATGTTTTGCCACTGTAAGAATGCACAAATTGTGGGTGTGCATAATAGTGCTAATATTCTCACTGTAAGAACACATTGTCATGTCAAATGTAAAAATATATGTTCATAGTGCCAATGTAAAAGCACTCTCACATTGGCTAGGTCGAACAATGTGAGTATTACCACAGCAAGAAGATTGACATTCTGGCTATAACAATATTTGCCAGAATGTCCACTGCAAGAAGACATTTGCATTGGATTTGCATTCATGTCTGTGTTTCGGGAATCAAAGTTTACCAAACAGGAACAAGGTCATGTGGAGCGAGATGAAGCCACAAAAAGAACTCCTTGGAGCGGGGAAGTAAAGGATAAAGGCAGGTCCCCGAGAGAGCCGTGGCCTGTCTAGCCAGTGCCAAAAACCTCAAGGAATCTGGCTTAATTCCACGCAATGGGAGGTGGGAGGATCTCTATCACTCTGCCCGGAGGAAGAAAGACACATCATTATTTGTCAGGACTGAAGGAATCAGGTGTCTTCAAGTAAGGACTTGAATGATGCATTTCGAGCTCCAGGTACTCCATATGTTGGCACCAGGGATGTACTATACAGCTAGCCATCTAGAGTTCCTACAGTACGTTTCACTTAAGTCTGTTATGAATGCAAATATCGGTCCCACGTGACCTAATGGCACACATGCCCTGATCCCTCTAGCGTCAGGCTGGAGTCAATGCGTTTGTTTGGATGGGTCACACTACTTCATCCTGCTGGTAGGAAAGTTGTGCACTCCCTCGTATTGGTGAGTATGCACTGGGAACCCTCCAGAGGAAGTTTCAAATGGAGACATCATTTCGAGACTACTCTGTCATGCCTGGCTGCAAAGAAAGCAGTATTAGCTCCATACTTGACAGTGAGAATGATTCCTAATATAGTGCACAGCACATTCTGTTCATCTTACCTAGCTTAGCCATTGCCCTTGACACCACTTCTTGTAAGCCATGGTCCTTTCCTTACATGAAGTGAGCCTGGTAAGTGGAATTTGTACTCTGTAAGGAGCCTCTAGATAGTGTGTGAGTGGCCTAAGCATGATGCTTGCCATTTGCCAAACATTGCTTTTGATGTTCTCCCCTCTCCCCTTCACACATGCGAATGGCCCCTTCCCCTCGTTTGAGACTATTGGGAGAGAACATGAAGTTCCACTTGCGATTCAGAAGTTATGTTTGCAGGTCTCCCTGTTCCTTCACAGACAGGAGGACGAGTGAACTGTAGGTTTGTCGATTCTGCAGCCTCAGAAGGCTAAAATGCTTTGCTGGCTCTTACATGATACAAACCTGTTGCTTAAAGTTCTTCACATATCCTGTAAGCATGCACAACAAGCTAATGAGGTACATAACATGAAGAACGAGGTTCTCTTCTATGCGTTTCACAACTGGTGGATTGGTGAAATCCTAACACGTGATACATGAGGCTTGCTGTTAATGACGTGAATGATCCAGACACCCATCATTGCTCTGGGCAGCGTTACATGTCATCATTTTCATATGGGCTATACCATTACAGAAGGGTCCTTCCAAATCAACATGTTAACTGGTAGTGTCATCAAACAGAGCTGTCCTGTTTGAACTGCTAGGTTATGTAGCTTATGCAGAGGAATACAGGCAACCCCAGCCATGTGTTGGGCATGCGGCCTGGCAGTACAATGCCCTAGAAGGATGTCCAGAGCCGTCACAGTGGTTATGAAGGATGCACACTCTTCCATCCATTACTTTCACTTTACTGGGGGAAGTGGAGTATGATTAAAAAAATAAAGCTGAGCCAGTGTGTTGCCCACGGGTGAGTGCCTGTGATGCAACTTCCTACAATGTCATTGCCGCTAATGCCAATTCACAAGACATCACCTGGGACAAATATTGTACCAAAGGACTCTCCTTTCCCTTTCATTTTAAAACATAGCACCACGGACCTCAATGCATTTGTTGTTGATGCTACTTGCTGTTGCGTAGTGTATACGCAGTTACCACACATGCGCGAGCGGGATCGAGGCTCGTGCAAACGCAGTTGATAATAAAGACGGTCACCCGGCAATTGGAGCCGGGGACACGAGCAGTCCACACCCATCCCGTGTGGTTACTTGTATGTGTGGACGTGGCTGCGTATGAATGCCGGTGGGGGCCCTGCCATAGCCCCCACCACTTAACACTGAACACTGGTAACGAGGACGACTCCGGAGCAGTACATCTCCGCACTGAAGGCGTTGGAGATGGAACATCTTGCTCCGTGTAGGCACGAACTCGCGTGCAGGGCCGGCGGACATTTTCTTCATACGCGGATCGCAGCGGTTGCAGCCGAGGAGGGTGCTCGTGCGCCGACTGCGATCCCCAGTAAATACTCATCAATTTTTGGAACTTTCCACAGCCCTAGCATGCTGCAGGGCTGTGGCATCATTGAAATAGAAGAAGGGAAGCCCTGTTGGGGGTGCTAAAGACTTTCCCACGCCTGGACCCACTGGGTTGGGTTCCGGAATTTTTCATCTGAGGACTGAATCATCTCTTCACCTGTAAAGGCCAACAACCTGTGAGTACTTTACCCTGACACTGACATGGGTGAGGAAGGAGAAGAGGAGGGTGCCCCTGCCCCAGTCCCACATAGGATGCACAGCACTTTGGCCCGCATACCCGAATTTGACACCACGGGCTCACCATCTAATTTGGGGCTGAAATGGCTCCTGTGGGTCAAGAAACTAGAAATGTTTTTCTGGGCCTCTGGGGAGGTGGATGATGAAGCGAAAATTGCCATCATGGTGTACTCTGCAGGGACGGAAGTCGACAGAATCTACGACTCTCTCAACATCCCGGTGGTCTCGTACGACGCCGTGAAACAGGCTCTTCGAGACCACTTTCTTCCCATGGTGAACGTGGATTTTGACAGATTTGTCATGTGTGCTGAGAAGCAGCTACAAGAGGAGTTGCTGGACCAGTTCTGTGCGTGGCTTAGGCACCTGGCCAGCTCCTGCAGGTGGGTGAATGAGGAGAAGATGGTCCGCCATTAGCTGCTGCAAGGATGCAGTTCGGGGAAACTGAGGAGGAAAGTGTTGAGGGAGCCTGGTTTGACCCTGCAGCAGATGTTGGACACTGGGAGAGCTTACGAACTGGCGGAGGCTAGGGGGGCGAAGATGGATTCAGCCATGCACCCTGGCAAAGGTGAAGAGGCATTTGCCATTGGACGCTCTGCTCCTGGGAGTGCGAGATGGTCACCAAAGAGAGGGGATGGCCCTACGGCGCCTGGCAATGCTCAGTCGTGTCCCTACTGCGGGTATGACCTGCCGCATGTGGGGGAGTGCCCAGCAAAGTAGAGGGTCTGCGGCCGGTGTGGCACACCAGGACATTATGCGAGGATGTGCAGGGCATCCACCCCGGTAGCAGCCTCAAGAGGACCAGCGAGAATTGGTGGGAGCAATACCCGGGGGGTGAGGGGTGTGTCAACGGTCGAGCAAGGCCTGCAGGACCTGAACATTGCAGACGAGGAAGAGGAAATCTTTTTCATTTCAAGCATTGCCACAGGGTCCAGAGGAAGCCGACAACCGGTTTGCATGGTAGACATCGGAGAAGTTCCCACCCCGGTCCTCATAGATACGGGGGCGTCAGTCTGTGTGCTAGCGACTGAACATTATGAAGCACTCCCAGGCGCTCCGGAGTTGACAGAATCCACGGCGCGGATATACGCCTTCGGGGGGGACATGCCACTTCCCATTCAAGGAGTGTTCATAGCTCCAGTATCCATGGACAGAGCAAGATAAAAGCAAGGTTCTTCGTAACAAGCGTGAGCCCACACTTCCTCCTAAATTGTTCCGCCTCCGAAGCACTAAACATTGTGCACTTCACGTTTGCTGTCTATCACACGGACCTAGAATGCCTCTTGCAGCATTTTGACATGATCTTCCAAGGGATAGGGAAACTAAAAGACGACCCCATATGGCTCCACATTGATGAATCGGTGAGACCAACAGCACTCAAGCATCGCCGCATCCCATTCCACCTGAGGGCACAGGTGGAGAAGGAGTTACAGACAATGGTCGACCTAGACATTATTGAGAGAGTGGAAGGCCCAACCCCTTGGGTTTCTCCGATCATGGTTGCCACAAAGCCCAAACAGCCAGTTGCAGTCCGCATCTGCGTGGACATGAGGTTGCCGAACACGGCGATCAAAAGGGAACGTCACCTCACGCCCACCCTAGATGACATTGTCGGCAAGCTACCAGGGGCGAGAGTCTTTTCTAAACTGGATTTGAGGTCTGGCTATCACCAACTGGAGCTCCTCCCAGAGTGAAGATATATTACCACCTTTACGACTCATGAGGGGCTATACCAGTTTAAGAGGCTCAGCTTCGGGGTCTCGTCGGCAGCGGAAGTTTTCCAGAATGCCATAAGGGGTGCCCTGTCGGGGCTCAAAGGGGTAATCAACATGTCGGATGACATTCTGGTGTTTGCAAGGTCAGAAGTTGAGCACCTGAAGCACCTGGAGAGCACCCTGGAAAGACTCTGCGGCCTAGGACTGACCCTGCACAGAAATAAGTGTGAATTTTTGAAAGACCAGATAGAATTCTTCGGGTTCGTGTTCCACGCCAGGAGCATCTCTCCGGACCCGGAGAAGGTGAAGGACATCCAGGAGGCCGCCCCGCCGAAGTCGCCCGTGGAGATCAGGAGCTTCCCGGGAATGGTCAATTACTGTGGATGATTTATTCGCGAATTGGCCTTCCTATCGGAATCCTTGTGGGCCCTGACTAGAAATGATGTGGCCTGGTCCTGGACCGGGAAGGAGCAGAGGGCATTCACTGCCATCAAAAACGCCCTGTCGGGGCAAGAGACTATGGCCTACTTCAATCCGGACCAGGAGTTGGAGATTGTGATAGATGCAAGCCCGGTGGGACTGGGTGCAGTCCTCATGCAGGCCAACCCACAGGGGACCATACGGCCCGTTGCTTATGCCAGCAAGGCTCTCACCGAGACAGAGAAGCGATATTCACAAATTGAGCGTGAAGCCTTGGCTATCTTGTGGGGCTGTAAGCATTTTCGGATTTACATCCTGGGAAAGCCCGTAGTGGTCGTGACGGACCACAAGCCCATGATCCAATCATGTCTGGGGCGTCTTCCAGCCACCGCCTTGCATCGAGAGATGGATGCTCTCGCTCATGGAGTACGGGGTCAAGTTGCTGTATCGTCCTGGCATGCACAACCCAGCGGACTATCTGTCCCGGTATCCGGGGTCTTGGAGGCCCAGAGACTTGGTAGAGGTGGCGGACTGTGTGGAGGCAGTGCACCTGGTGGTGGAATCGGCGCTACCTGTCGCCCTGGCGTGCCAGGAAATCGCAGATGAATCAAACGCAGATGAGGTATTCCTGAGAATCAAGGAGGCTGTGGCCAGCGGGGAGTGGGGCGACGTGCTCACGAACAGTGCCAGAAGGGACGACAGTGCACGAAAGGACCTGCAGGCCCTCTGGAGGTCTCGCCACGAGCTGTCGGTAGCGGGGTACGGCTTGCTGCTGAGAGGGCACCAAATTGTCATCCCACGAGCAATAGTAGGAAAGGTGCTGCAGCTCGCACACCAGAGTCACCAAGGAATGGCGAAGACAAAGGCACGCCTCAGGTTGAAAGTATTGTTCCCAGATCTGGAGAGCAGGGTAGACGAGTTTGTGAGGGCATGCATTCCGTGTCAAGCAGCAAATCCAGTGGAGCGAGGGCCGCCCATCCAGGCCATGGAAAGGAGTGAACGCCCGTGGGGGAACAGTGCATGCAGATTTCGGGTCCACGGGCCGGGGGACGTACTTCTTGGCAGTGATAGACCAGTGGTCGCGCTATCCTGAGGTGGAGCTGGTTGAATCCACTGCCAGTGATCACACCATCCTGGCCCTGGAGAAGATTTTTGCCACCCATGGCTTCCCCGTGGAGATATGTTTGACAATGGGGCGCCATTCCAGGGCCAGCAGTATGCAAGATATTGTGAAGAAAGAGGAATCAAGCATCGGAAGGTCACCCCACTCTGGCGCAGGGCAAATGGAGAGTTGGAACGCTTCATGCGGACGCTAAATAAAGTGTTCCGAATATCGCTGAATGGAGGGGAAGACCTCTGGCGAAATCTGGTCAACTTCCTGCACGAATACCGCACAACCCTGCATCAGTCCACTGGGGTCGAGCCAGCGGAAGCCCTTTTCAAGCGGGCCCCCCGGGGGCTGTTGCCCGAAGTCGAAGGTCGAAGCCCGGGGGAGATTGACAACAACAGGGTACAAGAGGAAAGGGCTGCCCAGAACGAGCGGGAGAGTGTCCGGAGGAAGTTACCTGAGAGGGTGATTGCAGTGGGGGACACGGTGCTGGTTCGGAATTGGAGGCCGGACGGGAAGTTATCTCTGCCTTACAAAACGCAGCCGTTAGGAGTGACCCACGTCAAGGGGTCCATGGTCACTGCAGCCAATGCCCGAGGAACAGTCACAAGGAATGCATCATTCTTCAAGCGACCCGCATGTGACCGAGTTTGATGATGGATATTCACCAAGGGCCGATGGACCGCCAGAGGCCCCAGGGACACCAGAGGCGCCCTTAGAAGAGGCATGCAGGTACCCGAGCCGGGCTGGGCGCAAGCCGCGCAGAGGTTCCAAGACTTTATTATGGACCCTGCCTCGTAACAGGTGGAGGACTGTCAGTCTAAGTTTGAGCTGTTACTGTTGAATGCATTTTGTTATATGTGTTTCTTGTTTGGGGGAAAAGGAGGGATGTTGCGTAGTGTATTGTCATGACCCCTGGGTGCAGCAGTGCTGTCTAGTTGGTGATACACTCTGACTACTTAAACCCCTCCCCTTTGTTTAGCTGTGCTCCGCGTCTTTTACTGCTTGTTGCAGTGGACGCTTACCGCGATTGTCCGTCTCCTCAGAATTCCTTAGAATCTTTCTCTCAGAAAAAACGAAGCGTAGTTCAGTATTTCTGTCCTCCCCCTGTTGCCTTTTCCCATCCTTTTAGTACTAGTCATCCTGTGCGCCCTGCCGTGGTTTTCCAGTCACATACTTCTGTGAAGAGTTCCAGTGTTCTCGAGCTCGAGTTCATTTTGGATACATTGTATCTCATTTGAACGGCACTCTGCAAGTATTGCTTTTCAGTTACTTCTGGTTATTGTAGCATTGCCGTTCGAAGAGTGCGGAGCATTATTTATTGGACATTACTTTTGTGACACGTTAGTTGTTTGTGTGTGCGTTTAGGAGTTTAAAGTGTGTGAGGAATTTCTTCCCGCAAGTGTTGCATTTCAGTTATCGCTTGGCCATCGTAGCATTGCCGTATGAAGAGTGCGGAGCATTGTTTCTTGAACATAACCTTTATAACACGTTAGTCAGTTCCATGAAAATAAGTGCATGCAGTTTTCCTGTCACAGTGTTGTTTAAGCTAAGACATTATTAGTGCTCTACGTTACCTTTTACTCAAAAAGAAAAAATACTGTCACATTTTCATTCCATATGGTTTTGTGTGCACAGACATAGGAACGGACCTTGGAACATTCACTATTTTGGGAGATAGCATTGCTCCTTTTACTGGGAATTTTGAGATGACTTTAATCTCTTCTGGCTCAGAGATATTACGTTTGTTTTTAGGTATTTAGTCTTATTTCTTTTATGAATTGAGAGAGAGAGAGTTTTAGCACATCTTCCAGCATTAGGTGAAAATTGTTTTCCTATTCTTTAGCATGGGAATCTTGTAGGGAGATTGTATTATTCCCTAGTTTGTTGTTCATTTTTCCTTGCACCACACTTACTGTAGGGATTCCAGCCCTTCCTAAATAGCACCTATCTACAGAACATGTGCCCCTGCGTAGAAGCAGGATGGAGAGCTCATCATAACAAAAAATAAGGTGAGGAGGGTGACACTACGGAGGGAAGGGGTGGTGTAATAGTAATAGAATTTTCTATCCCAAACTATCAGTAAAACATAGGGTAACAATCTCCTTCTATATTCAGTAGAATTGAAGAATTCAGAAAAACTGCAGCAGTAGTGAGAGAGCCACGCCCCCTGAGAGGAGTAGGAGTTGTTGTCAGAAGTGGTGTTCCCGCAGAGGTTAAGGTAAGCGTTACAGAACGCGAAGCAGTGTGGAAAAGTACTCTGACTGAACATCATGGAAACTTCCGGGTTAGACCAGTTAACCCAACTGTTGGGAGAACTCAGGGCGGAGGTACATGCAGCTAGGTCCGAAACCAGTGCGCTTAGAAGAGAACTAGGGGTTAATAGAGAGCGAACAGAAGAACTAGCTCGCCAACTGTCACAAAATCAAGCGGGACAGGTACCTTTACCCCAAGCTAATCCCCAGGCTTCCTCCTCAACCTTGCCTCCGGTTCCTGTCCAAGTGGTCATTCCGGGGAACATTCCTTTGGCACCTCCAGAACGTTTTATGGGCACCCTAAAAAGTTTGCAGTGTTATTAAACCAATGCAGATTAGATTTCTTATGCAGACCTGGAGTTTTTCCTTCTGACCAATCGAAGGTTCCATTTGTTTTATCTTATATGGGTGGATGTGCTGCTGAATGGTCCATTCCCCTGGTTAATAGGGATGATCCAGTGTTACAGAACTTTACAGAATTCCAACGAGAATTGGAGAAATGTTTCGCTCACCACACTCAGGGACAAGCCTTGGACAATGAACTGTTGTCCCTCAAGCAGGGTAACCAGGAGTTGCTTGCATACGTCGCTACTTTTAATAGTTTGGTGCAGAAACAAATTGGCCCACAGAAAAGAGAACAGTGTTATTTTAGCGTGGATTGCGTAGTGAGTTGAAAGATGTTTTAGCTCAAGTAGTGAATCCGCCTGAAAATATCACAGAATTCATAGATCTAACCATACAGTTGGACCATCGGTTGTAGGACCGAAGAACAGATCGAGCTCGCCAAGACAATCAAACCTTTGTGGTTCGTCCAAGAGAACCAGTGGTGAAAGCAGGATCAGATGCTCATTCCAAACCCATGCAGTTGGGTGGTATCTGAGGTCCAATCTCACAAGCCGAAAGAGAGAAAAGATGCTAACTACAGCTGTGCTTATATTGTGGCAAGGCTGGTCACTTTTTGAAAGATTGTCCTGTTAAACCTGCCAGGAAACCATTGGGAGGAGTTAATCAGAAAAAGAAAGATTAAATGGTGGAAAACTCCAGTGCCCGACAAGTTTAGAGGTCCGCTTGTCGAGCATAGAAAAGGTTGCTGCAACCTCACACTTCGTGTTTCCTATAGTCCTTTTTAGTCACAACACTCCCACAGAAAGGCATGCCCTAACGGCTTACATTGACTGTGGGGCGGTTGGCAATTACATGGATTTACATCTGGCAAACAAAATGGGGTTCTCCTTGAGGGAAAAGTCAGAAGCCGAGAATGTTTTCGGGGTGGATGGCACTCCATTAGTGTGTGGTCCAGTAACGCAGTGCACTAACAACCTCATCATGCTTTGCCAGGAGGGACACAGGGAGAGGATCTCCTTCGACCTTATTCGAGCTCCACAATTCCAGATCATCTTGGGAATACCCTGCTTGGAAAAGCATAACCCATTAATTAATTGGTGTGCCCGAACCTTGAAGTTTGCTGTACGGTGTCAGAGTTTTTGCATGTCTAAAGAAGATTCAGTCATGATGATGCAGCCAAAACCAACTACTGAACTTACCTTAGGTCTCATAGGTACCTTACCTGGAGAGTATCAAAGATTCCAGGACATTTTTCAAGAAGAAAAGCAAGTAGAAGTTCTGCCCCACACAGGCCTTATGATTGCCAAATTTACCTTATTCCCGGAGCTCAGCTTCCATGTAGTAGGATTTATGCACTTACCGAAAGAGGAAAAGTTCATTTAAAGGCTTATCTGGATCAGTATCCGGCTAGTGGGTTTATCAAGCCTTCCTAGTCACCAGCGGCCACTCCCCTTTTCTTCGTGCCCAAAAAGGAAGGTGATTCGAGGATCTGTATTGGTTACCGAGCACTGAATCAAATCACTGTGAAGAATCGTTATCCTCTCCCCCCTCATCTCGATCTTGTTGGATCAGGTGAAACAGGCGTGAATATTCACCAAGTTAGATCTTCGAGGAGCCTATCACCTAATTCGAATTAAGACAGGAGATGAGTGGAAGACCGCTTTTCGAACGCGGTTTGGGATTTTTGAATACCAAGTAATGCCCTTTGGGCTTTGCAACGCTCCTGCGGCCTTTCAGTCCTTCATGAATGACATCTTCAGGGAATTGTTGGATATTTGTGTGGTAGTCTATGTGGATGACATTCTAATCTTCTCCGCCAACCTTTCGGATCATGTGACGCACGTGAATTCGGTACTTCAAATACTCAAAGAAAACTCCTTGTATGTCAAGTTAGAGAAATGTCACTTCCATGTTCCAGAGGTGGAATTTTTGGATTTTAGTTGTCTGCACACGGAGTCAAGATGGATAATAGGAAGGTTGATGCCATTCTTAACTGGCCTGCGCCCACCTCTGTCAAAGGGATTCAAAGTTTTCTGGGATTTGCAAATTTCTACCGACGATTTGTTTCCGATTTTTCCCGGTTGGTTCATCCCATCACATCTTTGCTAAGAAAAAACAGGAAATTTGATTGGACTAAAGAGGCAGATGAGGCTTTCAAAGAATTAAAGGAGCGATTTACAACTGCACCAGTTCTTCAACATCCGCAACCCGATCTTCCCTTTGTAGTTGAGACGGATGCCTCGAATGTAGCCATTGGAGTTGTTTTGTTGCAGCGAAATCCTAGCACCAAAGAATTGCACCCTGTAGCCTTTTGGTCTAAGAAATTCTCTTCTGCAGAATTGAACTATACCATTACTGACAAAGAGCTGTTGGCTATATAATGTGCACTAAAAGAATGGAGACATCATCTGCTAGGAGCGAGACACACTATAACTATATTCACTGACCATCGAAACTTGCAATATCTACGCTCTGCAAAGGCTCAATCCTCTAGACAGTTACGGTGGGCTCTCTTTTTTGCAGAATATGATTTTATTATCACATTCAGACCAGGAGTGCATAATGGAAAGGCTGATGCACTATCTCGCATTGGAAAAGGCGAAGCAGCTTATGTGCCTGTGGCTCCTAGGGAGATCATTTCTGGAGAGAAGGTCCTTGGAGTTATGGACACCGTGGATTCGACCTTTAAAGAGATGAGAAAAGAGATTAAAACTAGTATCTCTATGGATGAGTTGATGAAATGGGAGTTAAAAGGTGAAGGTTATTCAGTATGGGATGGTTTACCTTTTTATCAGGAACGTTTGTACTTGCCCACATCCAAACTGCAAGCTCAAGTGGTTGCAAACTATCATGGTGCCCTGTTGGAAGGCAATCCGGGAATCACTAAGACCTTGGAAAAGGTGAAGAGATCTTATTGGTGGCCTACTTGGTGAAGAGATGTCATTCAATTCCTGAAAACGTGTGGCAATTGTGCTCAAAATAAAACTCAGAAAAGAAAACCTGCTGGCCTACTGTACCCTTTGAGTGTACCACATGCTCTCTGGCATACAATTTCAATGGACTTTATCACAGACTTGCCTACTTGTGAAGGTTTTGATATCATTCTGGTGGTGGTGGACTTATTCTCAAAGATGGCGCATTTCATAGCATTGAAGGGATTACCCACAGCATCAGTTTTGGCGAAAACCCTCCTGGAGAACATTATGAAATTACATGGTTTCCTTCAATAGTGGTCTCAGATCGAGGGAGTCAAGTTGTCTCTAAATTCTGGAGGAAGTGTTGTGAATTGGCAAGGATTGACGTGCGCTTGTCCACCAGCCATCATCCCCAAACGTATGGGCAAACTGAGCAAACTAATCAATCTCTAGAACAATACCTCAGATGCATGTTACATCAAGTAGAAGACACCTGGCTAAATATGTTGTGGTTTGCAGAGTATGCATATAATAATTCTGTTCATGCCTCCACTGGTCTTAGTCCCTTTTACACCCTGCACGGCCAGCACCCACGAACATCGGCCTATGACCCACCTGAACCATTGGAGATGCCAGCAGTGAAATCGCTGCACGGAAAAATCACCACCACTATAGCTCAGGCACGAGCACACTTGTCCTTGGCCAAAGAGTCTCAGAAAAAATGTGCAGATAACAAGAGATGTAATGCTCCAGAATATAAGGTAGGGGATTTGGTGTGGCTAGCCACTCGAAATTTGGCTTTAAAGGGGTCCCGAAAATTCCTTCCACGATTTCTGGGGCCATTTGCTATTGAAAAGATTATCAATCCAGTAGCCATGAAGTTAACCTTGCCAATAACCATGAAAATTCACTCAGTATTTGATGTTTCCCTTTTGAAGCCTGTGTATCCAAACACTTGAATCCCAGATGCTCCAGCTCCGGTGGAAGTTGAGAATGATCAACTCGAGTATGAAGTTAAGGAAATATTAGACTCTAAGATTGTGCGCAACAAGCTATTCTACTTGGTGGATTGGAAGGGGTACGGTCCTCAAGATAGAACCTGGGAACCTTTAGAAAATCTTCATGCCCCCAGATTAGTAAAGGCTATTCACCGTAATAACCCATACAAACCTAGGAAGGGGAGTTCCTGTTTAGGAGGGGTTTTGGGGGGAATACTGTCATGACCCCTGGTTTTCCACTTAGATTTGTACCAAAGGTTTCCTGGTTAATGGCATACCATGCCTGGTCAAAAGATAGATAGAACTTGGTGAACTGTTTAAGACTCAAGCATTCTGCATTGCCCAACATGGCTGCCGGATTGCATCTTCCCGAGTGCAGCAGTGCTGTCTAGTTGTTGATATGCTCTGACTACTTAAACCCCTCCACTTTGTTTACCTGTGCTTCGCGTCTTTTACTGCTTGTTGCAGTGGACGCTTACCGCGATTGTCCGTCTCCTCAGAATTTCTTAGAATCTTTCTCTCAGAAAAAACTAACCGTAGTTCAGTATTTCTGTCCTCCCCGTGTTGCCTTTTCCCATCCTTTTAGTACTAGTCGTCCTGTGCCCCCTGCCGTGGTTTTCCAGTCACATACTTCTGTGAAGAGTTCGAGTTTGTTTTGGATACATTGTATCTCATTTGAACGGCACTCTGCAAGTATTGCTTTTCAGTTACTTCTGGTTATTGTAGCATTGCCCGTCAAAGAGTGCGGAGCATTATTTATTGAACATTACTTTTGTGACACGTTAGTTGTGTGTGTGTGTGTTTAGGAGTTTCGAGTGTGTGAGGAATTTTTTCCCGCAAGTATTGCATTTCAGTTATCTTTGGCCATCGTAGCATTGCCGTATGAAGAGTGCGGAGCATTGTTTCTTGAACGTAACCTTTATAACACGTTAGTCAGTTCCATGAAAATAAGTGCGTGCAGTTTTCCTGTCACAGTGTTGTTTAAGCTAAGACATTATTAGTGCTCTACGTTACCTTTTACTCAACAAGAAAAAACACTGTCACGTTTTAATTCCATATGGTTTTGTGTGCACAGACATAGGAACGGACCTTGGAACATTCACTAATTTGGGAGATAGCATTGCTCCTTTTACTGGGCATTTTGAGATGACTTTAATCTCTTCTGGCTCAGAGATATTACGTTTGTTTTTAGGTATTTAGGCTTATTTCATTTAAAAATTGAGAGAGAGAGAGAGTTTTAGCACATCTTCCAGCATTAGGTGAAAATTGTTTTCCTATTCTTTAGCATGGGAACCTTGTAGGGAGATTGTAGTATTCCCTAGTTTGTTGTTCATTTTTCCTTGCACCACACTTACTGTAGGGATTCCAGCCCTTCCTAAAAAGCATCTATCTACAGAACATGTGCCCCTGTGTAGAAGCAGGATGGAGAGCTCATCATAACAAAAAATAAGGTGAGGAGGGTGACACTACGGAGGGAAGGGGTGGTGTAATAGTTATAGAATTTTCTATCCCAAACTATCAGTAAAACATAGGGTAAAAATCTCCTTCTATATTCAGTAGAATTGAAGAATTCAGAAGAACTGTAGCAGTAGTGAGAGAACCATGCACCCTGAGAAAAGTAGGAGTTGTTGTCAGAAGTGGTGTTCCCACAGAGGTTAAGGTAAGTGTTACATGCATACGCAGTTACCACGCATGCGCGAGCGGGATCGAGGCTCGCACATGCGCAGTTGATAATAAAGACGGTCACCCGGCAGTTGGAGCGAGGGACCTGAGCAGTCCACACGCGTCCCGTGTTGTTCCTTGTATGCGTGGGCGCGGCTGCGTATGAGTGCCGGTGGGGGCCCTGGCATAGCCCCCACCACTTAACACTTGCCATGTATAACTAGAACAGTGGGTACACAACCTTGTGGATAAATGTGTCATGGAGAGCCCCATAACATTTATAGTTATGTGTCCAAATGTTGCACAGGGGTTGTATCTGTACTGCATCATCACACGCTTACCATGGAAACAGTCTAGACTTGCAGTCTGAGTTGGTGGATATGAATAGGGCATGACACAAGGTGCATGTGTAATGTTGGTGTTCCAGCATTTTCTGACCATTCAGGAAATGTGTGCATACCACTGCTCAGGGTGCAATTGTTTGTTTGAGGTACTGTGACACATATCTCTGGTTATGCATGCTGACAAAAACACTAGTCCAGAGTCTGCGCTTTCTGGGGGGGGGTCGTATGCACTAGTTACGCAAGTAATGTGGTGACGTAAAAAGTGACATGTTGACATCAGGAGTGGGGACGTCATTGAATGCGGAGCATGTAGCATAGGTATAGGTTGTTAAGGCACAGGACCCGGGGACAGCGTGAAAGGTCCGACGGGGGAATAAAATGGAGGGTGTGCAATGTGCTTCAGGGATGGGGTAGCTGGTGCAGGGTGGGCATAGGGGTGAGGATGTAAGGTGTCCTATGGGGTTTTAGGATATAGGGCTTTTTGAATGATATGTGAACATTAAAGGAGCCATGCTGTGGAGGACCATGTTAGGAAAACATTTTTGGAGACAGCTCATAATAAAGGGCTGCAGGCGTTTGTGACAGCAGTGTTTATTTTTTGAATACTCAGCAGAAACAGTGCACAGTAATGTCGCAAGTCTGAAGTTTCCAGGAGAACGCAGTGCTAGCAAAGTCGTTTCATGAGCTACTTTCGAGGCCACAGAGGTGGGCATCTGGGTGTCAGGGAAGAATTGGCAGGGGGAAAAAGGAATCAAAGACAGTTAATTAAAATAGCTTCACTGTGTTGTATATGTTTTGAGAAGCACGCTTGACAGCTAGGCATGAGAAGGGAGCTGGAGGGCTAGAATGATGGTGCTGTCGCTGAGGTGCACATGGCACTGAGCCAATGAGCAGAGAGAGGTTTTGGTGTTCCTAGGGTGAAACAAAAGTGTCCTTGCTGATATCCATGGGGAACCTCATTGCTCAGACTCAGTGATAAGGTCTCGCCCCATGCAATCTCAAGGTGCCATGTCCAATCAGCACACAGCAGGGTATCCACTTGTATATTAAATAGTGCCAACCAATGGCGGGTAATAGTTGTTTGACCGATCAGCAAAATAACTTAATTGTGGGGTGTGCAGGAAGATTTGTGATGTCACGAGGGGTATCAATGTGATTTTGGTCCAAAAAATGTTTTATCCTATAAGGGTCACCTAAGGTAAATATCTCTAAAGTGGTCTGGCGTACTTCCAACAATCAGCTCCTGTGACCTGCCCCAAAAATTTAGCTATAATGTTGTATGATATATTTGTAATCTGTGTATAAAAAGTACTGCCGCAGTGGGCGCCGTTATGAACTAATTTCATTCAGTTCAGATCCATGGGGCTGTCTGAACCGTGTCTTTCAGCTGTTTGGGTCCAATAAACCTAAGTTACTTCTTGCTTGGTGTATGCTCCTTGTTGAAATACCTTTCCTTCCTTGGGATTACCTTTGATGGAGGTGCCCTGGTATACAGCCCTCGCATAACACCCATGCTGGTATTGTCAGTATCCATATGAGTGGATGGAAGACCTACATCATGCTGCTGATGACACACATGAACCAATATGGGCATTCTGCAAAAGAAGATGCCTTGAACAGGAGGGTAGTCAGTGTGCCTGTTATGATGTGGGCCTGTATCAACCATGTGCAATGGGAGGATGATAGAGAAGATTTGTTGAAATCCTGGAATGCTGAAACATTACAGATTTGGGGATATTACATGTTTCATGTGGCTGTTCAAATGATGAAGGCCAAAATGCCCTTAATATGTTTGTGGCACTAGCTGCATTCAGCAACAGAAGCTGTGTGGGAGGAGTGGGTCTTGGAGCCCCCCCTCCATTTTGAGACAACACACTTCCTGGATAGGCCTTGATGTGACTGCTTTGGGTTCAGGTCCCTGGCCCCAGAGCACTCGCACGGGAATACCCTTAGGAACTGCGACCCCCTGATAACAGCCTAAACTAGTGTTGAACCAGACTCCATGTTGTGTGCCACCGACTCCATTTTGTTTTTATCATAATGGCAGGTCAGCCATGGAAATTAGAACACAGGCCTGCAGCTCTCCCTGCAAGGCTAGCACAGCGAACAAGCTACTCCCCCCAGCCTCCTCCCATCTGTCATCTCTGCAGCCGTCCGGTTCTCATGGGAGACTGGCCGGGCGAATGCAACAAACTTCGCACTGTATCTTCTGTCTTCTGTCTTACCTCATTGACCCTGCTGCGGCCCAGCACAAGGTCTGGCAGCAAAGAATTGTTCATCTCTATAAACCTGCCCCCAGCATGCAGACCCAGGCCGTAAAGAAGACCATCCCTAAAATTCTTTGAACAGCTAAGACTAACCCCTGAGTATGTAATGTATATTCGTGCTCTAACCTGAAAATAGAAGTGCCTTTCTTTGTTAAAATGTGTTATTCATGAACTATTTCAATTATATGTGGAGTCTTGAAAGGGTCCCTGTGAATAATAGCATATCAGCGTGTTGCATGAAATGTATAATCAAAGCTCTAACGATAGATCCCAGTTATATAAGCAAGGAGTATATTAAGGTGCAGTATGAAGTTTAATATAAATAGATTGTAAAATGTATAATGTAACATATATTTGTATTTTATTTATTTATAACGCGCGAACCAACAGGCCCGGAGGCATCAGGGCGCAATTTGTACAAGGTTACAGATATGCAGGTATAACAGAGAATCATTACACATGGGTTCCGATATGCAAGTCTAATAAAGAATCATTATATACATTTGCAAGAGGATATTATATACATATGTACAGTAGTTTCAGTGCCGATAGGTGATAGTAGCGGTCGGCAAGTCAGGGTAGGTCGGGAAGAGGCGCGAAGCCGGCCTTAAAGCTGGTTGAAAAGCCAAGATCTAGTATTGGCTTTGAAGGTATTGAAAGAGTCTTCCGCTCTAATTGAAACAGGGAGGGAGTTCCATAACTTGGAAGCTAAGACGGGGAAACTTGAGCCCCCTGCTTTTTGCAATTTAAACTGCACATGCCCGCACTAAGCTACCTCATTTCGAGCTCAATGTATATATATGCACAGCATCGTGTAAAAGCAATTTAGCAATCAGATGCCATAGCCAGTATCAGTCCATTGCGATAATATGTTATAAGGCCTGCATGTAAACAACCTAGCAATGGACTGCTTAATTACACACGGTATCATTGTGAGTCGTATAACAATGGAAGAACCCAGCTATACAGAAATGATAACATATTATAGACAATTGTAAACATAATGTAATAATTATGTGTGAAAAGCCTTTATGTAAAAACGTTTCAAGAGACCCCGTCCCCTCCTGTAATACAGGACCGTATCTTGAAGGTGTTTCGATTCCTACCCCACCCTTCATGATGCCAGAATGGACCAGGAGATATTTAATGATGTTTAGACAACTTGCCTTTAACCTCCATAGCAAGACTTATGACCATTATGGTATGTGCCTTTTTGTGACCCACCCTTTCAATGTATAATCTAGCTCTTGGATTTAGTGCCCTCTTTGTTGTGTACCAGATGGACATTCCAGACCACACCGTGATCTTGGCCCCTTAGCCAGTATATCTTGTATTATACTAAAACACAGTTAAGCAGCTTGTCGAAGGGTTTAATAGATGCATTATGACCTTTGCCCAATGATAATTAACCTGCATTTGAGAAATGTCTTTCCTTTGGTGTCAAGATTCACAGGTCCTAAACTCTGCCGGACAAGACAGAGTGTAATATTGGATGAATGGGAATGTGTGGCCACAAGGGCAAATGTCAAGTGTCTATTGATATGTAACACTACACAAGTTGCCAACACTGCATGCCAATCTGATCAGCCCAGCTGACCGATTGACCTGAAAGGCATTGTCACCGCACCACGTGAAGTCGCACCGACCGCAGCGCATCTACCCTATGTCACCTATAGGTGCCTGCCCCTAGTGACCAATCCCAATTGTTCATGTGCCCCTTAGGCCTCCCCTCTCCTCGATGACACACAAGCTGTATAAAACTGATTTGTAACATGGTTTCTGCAGAGCGCTCTCGGCATGAGCAGAGAAGATTCTGCTTGCCCTATTTTAGATAAACAATTTTTCATATCACCAGCACTTGGTTGTGGTCTCAGTCCCACCTGGGGTGTGTCCTGTTTGACTTTTATTGGGAGAATTAAGTACATTTTTCGGCGGGACTTCTCACTTTCACAGCGCTAGGAGAGACTGAGCCAAATGCCTCTGTGATGCGTAGACACCAGACATGAACCTGCAGATAAGGCACAGTATCACAGCAGAAGGGGAAACAGTCACATATTAGTGCATATTAGTGCAGTGAGAGCCTTCCTCAGACTACAAGACCATAAAGGCATAGAAGATCTCCTACAGCGAGTGTCCACACATGTACTTCTGACTACTGCCACATAAAGCAAATACTTCTGCCCCGGCTGACAGGGCCTCCTCTGTGTGTCCAACACCTACTTGCAGCAGTAAAAAGATAGCTTCAAGCATTGTTAACTAGACGCTCATCATCACTGTGGTGTCTGAGAAGGCCGCTGTCCATACACACCATTGCCTCACATTTCTGTAGGTGCATGCTCACTTCATAGTGATGTCTCAGAGTCAAGTCCCCTCATGTCACCTCTAGAAAAGGGTTTCCTCAAGGAAAAGCCTAGACTCATCATTCCTTTTCATACAGCTGTGAACAGGATCATGGAGCAGGATCGTGCTACCATTCAAATCCCCACTCAGAGACATGGGACCAGACTCTAGCACACAACATGGTAATGTAAAAGTATGTGTTCATGAGTATTTTTCTCTGTTGCTGGCGTACCTGCAGACTTGAATGCATGAGTTGGCAATTGAGGTTGCTTTGGCCATCGCAATGCCATGACATCTTCGGGGAGATGTACCAGCAGACTGTGAATGCCATCAGGGACATAGGCAAGAACACTACTGATGCCACCATGGAGACAGGTCAGGAACTGTTGACAACAATAGGGAGACAGTGCTAGTATGGAGAGATAAGCTGTTGTCTTAAGGACAGGTTTGGGTACTGTATGCTGCATCATGAAGTGTCCCATATTCCATTCCTCCTTTGCTTTCCTGTACCAGAGTATACCCTCATCTATAAATGTATGTATTTCCTTGAGTTATTCATGCATATGTGTGAATATTCCATATTTTACCACGGTGCCCACTGGCCCACATAGTGCATGAAATGAAACAATGTCACTTTTGTTTGGTTCACATACTGAGCTCTGATACCATGCAAAGTTACATTGCTCAAGGAAACAATATGGCTGCTGGGAGTACATCTAGGAAACACAGCTTGTTGATACATGAATACAAGAGTGGGGGTTTTGCAGTGAAAGTGCATGTGAAGTGCTGTTTGCTGGGACGAACGTTTGAAGTGAAAGATTTCTGCTGTGTTTCCACTGTTTTTGTGGAGTTCTAAATGGCAACGCCCCCTTTGACCCAGCAAGACTACTTATTTCTGGAACAAGCGCATCCGCGTGCGCATCACGTGGACGTGCATGTGAAGTGCTGGTTGCTGGGATGAACGTTTGAAGTGAAATATCTCTACTGGGTTCACAGTGTTTTTGTGGAGTCCTAATTGGCCACGCCCCCTTTGACCCAGCAAGACCTCATATTCCAGGTGCCTGTGCATCTGCACGTGCACATCCGTGGAAGTGCACATGAAGTGCTGTATGCAGGGAGGAACATTTGAATTGAACAGTGAATCATCCTCAACTACTTATGGACTTTGATACCATTATGAATTAGACATTAAGCCTCATTCCGACTGTGGCGGCCACGGAATGAACGGTGCCGTTAAGGGACCGTCACTGTTAACTCTGGGCCACCACATTATGAGTTCTGCAGCGGGTCCCGCTCTGTACGCCTGGCCAGACCAGATATGCAGAGCGGGACCCACTAGCAGTACAGGATGCTAACAATGGGCCCTTCATTAACAGGCCCGTTGTTAGCATCCTCCCCATTCCCATTGAGCATTATGCGGGCTCAATGGGAATGGGGTTGTGCCGGGTCCGGGTTCCGCGAAAGGGATTTACCGGGCCCTCCAAGGTCGGAATGGCACAGTAAATCCCCTTTTGCAGCACCCGGACCCAAGTTTGGGAGTAGCCATGCCACTATAAATGGCATGGCTACCAACAAACTCGTAATGAGGCCCATTGTCTCTTTGCCTAGAAGTCCCTTACTCAACTATTATAACATTCCTTTTTGTTGTATTGCAGATTTCTACTGCGTTTACAGTGTTTTTGTGGGATCCTAATTAGCCACGACCCTTTAACCTCGGCAAGACTACATATTCCAGGTGTGCGCACATCCACCAAAGTGCACGTGAAGTGCTGTTTGCTGGGAGGAACATTTGAAGTGAAAGGTGAATCGTCATCAAACACTTATGGATTTTGATACCTTTAGGAATTGGACATTGGCCCTCATTACGACCCTGGCGGATTTTTTCCGCCATCGACGGACTTTTCCGCCATGGCGTAAAGTCCGTTTACGCCATGGCGGATGGCGGACTTACCGCCCCATTCCGAGGTTGGCGGGGCGGTAAGTCCCCATTGACCCATTTACCCTTCCCCATTCCCATTTCGGCCCCATAGGGGTCAATGGGAGTGGGGAAGGCGTTAATTACGCCACCGTACATTACGGTGGCGTAATTAACACCAAGGTCCCATAGCGCCATGGATTTTTACGCCCGCAAAAAGCGGGCGTAGAAGTGACCATGGCGCTTTGGGAACTCGTAGTTGGCGGTAAGGGGTCGGCGCAGCTAACGCTGGCGTAAACCCCTTACCGCCAGGGTCGTAATAAGGGCCATTGTGTCTTTGCCTCGAAGTCCCTTAGTCAACTATCATACCATTCCCTATTGTTGTATTGCAGATTTCTACTGTGTTTACAGTGTTTTTGTGGAGTCCTAATTGGCCAGGCCCCCTTTGACCCGACAAAACTACATATTACATGCGCACGTACATCCGCACGCGTGCATCCTTGGAAGTGAACATGAAGTGCTTTTTGCTGTGAGGAACATTTGAAGTGAAAGGTGAATCGTCATCAACTACTTATGGACTGTGATACCTTTAGGAATTGGACATTGTCTCTTTGCCTACAAATCCCTTAGTGAAGTGCCGTTTGTTGTTCGCTGGTCAGCTGCAGCACTCCACTGTGCTAAGCTTTCGGGCCATCCCTGTGCAAATGTGAATGCGAGTAGAAGTGGTCAGCAGTGAGTGCACTGTTCGTCTGAGGTGAAGTTAACCAGGAGGACCTGGTGTCTTTGACCGTTTCTGTTGCCCCGCCCACCCCCCTGTCTTCTTCGGGAGTGATATTACTTTCCCGATAACTCTCTGAGTCTTCCTTAGCGCTAGTGAGCGTGATTGCCGGTCTTTCTGTGATTTGGAACCACTGTAGCTTGGCAGTGGGCCCGAGTCCTGAAGATGGAGTCCACAATGCCAGAGTGTAGTAAAAGGATGCACAGGAGGCATAGGGGTTTCTGGCTGAACTCCTTCAGTGTAGTTCCAACATCAGCTTCCTTTGCAAATAACACACTATGGGCCTCATTACGACCCTGGCGGAAATCGAAAAACGATGGCGGAAATGCAATACCGCCATCGAATAGCGCTCGGTGCGACTATGACCCGTCACCGCAAAGTACGATGCCATTAGCGACACCGTAGTGAACGCCAACGCTAACTGCACCAAGTACGCGCGCGCGCGCCATGCCAAACCGTAAATACCACCATGGCGCAAGGGTACGCGAATTCCGACCCTAGCGGACATGTACCTAACGCCATCAAGCACGGCGGAAAGTACCATTCCGCCATGGCGAGAAGTACGGCATCGCGAATCAACCGTAAACGGCCCCACTGAGTGCCTGTACACCGCTCCCTGGCCACATAGTACAACTCCCCGTAGGTGCAATGAAGTCACAATGCAACCAGTGAAATGTACAAGTCACCCATGCATGCCAACGAACAAAAGAATCTCAAGAGGGGCCAATGGGAGCTGCAGGGCACAGATGGCACGAATACAGAAGCCATTCCAATGGACATGACCTCAGTCCCCCACCAAGAAACGCACGCAAACACAGGCACCTGTGACCAGCAATATTCCGAAAATCACATCATTCCACCAGTCCACCTGGCTGACCGGCATCTGTTACACAAAACCTAATCCCCCGCCCCTGAGCATGACATCATTCAAACAGTCATATTGGCAGGCCTCATCCCTGACCTCACTGGGCTTCGTAGGCAAACGCGCCCAGCACAGTACCACGCAACTATACTCCGAAGCTGGAACCCAATGCAGATCTCCTCACAATACATCGCTCCCCAAATAGGAATATGCCACATCACTTGCAAAGAAGAACGCTACACGGCCCATATCAGAATAGAAATTTAATGCACAACAAATTCACCAAGCCCATACAGCCATTAGGCCATGAACTCCAAAACACATTTCACCATTGTGGGCTGCATCTGCAAGAAATGACCAGCTACTTCTTGTGTGACGCCCTGTTCCTTCATGGTACACAGGGCCACATTCTCGTACGAAAAGGCAACATGGAAGCGCACAGAACCGCAGGGCCGTCCCAATGGGGAGGCACTAGTCCAGCTGAAAGGCCGAAATGTTGCTCCGAGCCACTAGTACTGCGTAAGGGCATGTGGCCCATTGGCGATCGTCCCATAAGATCGTAATGCTGCTCCACTGATTAACACGAAGCAGCAGGTGTCGGGAGTAAAAGCCATCTGCAGGAGTGGCATACAGATGGCAGTGGCAAAAGGGGAGGAGATACCTGTCAACCAAAAGAAAAGAAAAAGAACAGAATGGCCATCAGAACTACATTCGAACAACTCACTTCAATGATCACACTAAATCCACAGCCATATGCATGCTAGCCCACTCCAAAGGATCATCACCACCCCAAAACCACTTGCGACTCATAACTATCTATATCGAGGTGTAAACACCATCACAAACGAGTGTACCTGTGCATGCGTCTGTGAAAACAGAATCCATCAGATGGGATTGGTAACGTGCATGGACACAAGTGTCTGAGGGCGCGTCGAGACAGGGAGGGCTCAACAAGGCCAGATAGACGATGGTCCCACTATGGCAGCCCTGCATCACATAGCGCAGGGGAGGCGGACAGATTCCAAGAAGCCCTGCACATGGCAAACACTGTATCAAATCATCTGTCCATGCATCCATTCATCATTCCCTCATCCCGGTATAAAAACGCCTGAATATTTACTCACATAACATTAGAAATTTCCATTGAGTCTGTGCGTTATGCAGCCTGCAAAATCCACTGTGCCCCAGCCCGTAATTCCAGTGTTGTGAAGTAACATGTATTTGGGAACGTCCGGCCTCATCGTCCACTTCGCTATTGCGCATCCCAAACTATTCATATCAATCATTGCATCCTCGCCATGGCCCCTATCCCAGGGACATTGAACAATAGAACGTTATATTTGCAGTCAGACCTGTGGGCATCTCCTCGCCGCTAGCTGATAACCGAAAGCGCCGCCCTTCGAATTCCTCATTTGCAACATCACGTCGAAAAGGCATCTGTGGCCGCTTGAAATCACAAATTAATCCATCTAGTGCGGCTGTGTGTGAAAATGGCAACTGCCTTCACTCACAAATGGGACGCCCCGCCCGTCGTTGCAACTCGGTACAGTGATGCATGAGGGTCCACCGTTACTCGAGTACTATGTTCCACTGACCCTTCACAAGTCTGTTCGCGACTGCAAAGATTGTATGTGAAACAATGGGACCATAGCCGAATGAACATATCAACCAATGTTACACGGCCATCGGGTACAAATACATGATTGTAATAGCAAGATGCCATTCCTCGAATTGCAGCGTTGTGTGCGGGACGTGCTCGGCCAAAGGGGAGAGCAGCTTGCACAGGTGGAATGAATCACCACAGGTGGAGACCATACAGCCTGAAAACACATAAATCGCACACCCAGTCTCCTCCCACAACCACACCCACTCCGAAATGCTACCGGCAGGACTCGCGATGTTGGCCCTGGGGGACCTGATAGCACTGCAAGTACTCCAACTCCAAGAAGAAGACGAACACCAACTACAACCGGCCGCACGGAGGAGACGCAGGAGGAGGAGGAGGGCAAGGCAGGGCCAGCAAGGGCCGCCAGCACAGCCACTACCACCACGCAGGCAGCCCGCAATCCCACGCCTCCGAGCACATCCGTTCAACCTCACTGATGAGCAGATCCACACCCTCTACCGTTTGGACCGGGACACCATAGCCGCCATTGTGGACATGACACAGGCTGACCTTGTCAGCATGATAGATAGCCCAACCGCCATCCCACCCCTACTAAAGGTGGTGTCTGTACTCCACTTCCTGGCCACAGGCACCTACCAGCACACAGTCGGACAGTTGCATGGCATTTCTCAGCCACTGTTCTCACGGACACTATTGCAAGTGCTCGATGCCCTCCTGCAGCACGCAGACGACTACATCTCTCTACCATGCTCGGAGCAGGAAATTACCAACACAAAAGTGGGATTCCATGCACTTGGCGGCATACCGGGTTGCCTTGGTGCCATCGACTGCACCCATGTGGAATTGGTCGTCCCACATGCCATGGAGGCCCAGTACCGCAACCGAAAACAATTTCATTCTCTGAATGTACAAATGGTGTGTGACTCCAACAGGATCATTACACATTGTTGTGCCCGATTCCCTGGATCAACCCATGATTCTATGGTCTTGAGGAACTCAACAATACCACGCTACATGGAGCGACACGCAGGGTACAGATCCTGGCTACTCGGTGAGTCTCATTTCATGCATGATGATGTGGGGTATGTGATGCGGCAATGACCTGGCAGGAAGGGGGGGGGTGCGTACGTAGCAATGGCATTCCACATAATTCATTTATCGTCCACATACAGGTGATGCCGGATATCCACTGAAGAGATGGCTCCTCACACCAGTCCGGAACCCACGGGACCAGCATGAGGAGGACTACAACCATGCCCACTCACGTACCCGTGTAGTCATTGAACAGGCATTCGGCCTACTGAAGACTCGTTTCCGGTGCCTCAGCAGGTCTGGCGGGGCACTCCTGTACCGCCATGAGAAGGTTGCAAAGATGGTGATGGCATGTGTCATGCTACACAACATGTGCGTACATAGAAATGTGCCCATGCCCCCTGACGCAGAACTGCAAGCACCTGATGATGGTCATGATGAGGGTGGGGATGTGGCTGCACCTCAAGGAGTCCGCAAGGCACAGGAGGGCCGTGACATTCGTCAGCATCTCATTGATGCATGCTTCTAGCACTCACGCCTGGTGGCTGATACATGGACACGGGACTCGTGGCACTGTGTGTGTCTGGTACATGCACAATATGGACTGTACGCCTATGATGGCCTAGTACACAAAGATCATTGTCCACACATCTCATTGGTTGATCGTGCATTGTTTATGGCATATGTGATATCATGTTGAACACCCTATCGACCCGCCACCCAAGTGAGCCCAACACACCCCCTCCACCCTCCTACCTCCCCCCCGAACACCAGTGTCCGAAGATGCTCATTGTCAGTGGGCAGTCGCTATTGCAAGCCCCCTCTGCGGGTATCAGGGGCACCCCTGCCTGTGGAGCGCAGGTTCCTCCCAGATCTACGTTGGGGGCTGCCCTGGACGGAACTTGCAACGGATGATGTCTCTGCCTGCTCACGTCCATGCATGTCCCTAAGGGTTTGTGAGAGCTCAGTGAGCACACGGCGCACTGCGGCAAGTTTGGCACATACGTCTTTGGACGTCGCATGCAGTTCCCCCCTCAGGCTCTCGGTGCTTCTCTCCATTTGGACTCTCAGGCTCTCGGTGCTACTCTCCATTTGTACTCTCAGGCACTCGGTGCTACTCTCCATTTGTGCCCTTATTGTCTCTGTACTTCTCTCCATTTCTGCCCTAAGTGTCTCAGTTGATGTTTCTATGTCTGCCTTAGTGCCCCCACATTCATCGGCATGGTCCTTGAGGAGCGTGGCCAGTTGCTGCTGTTGCACGATTAACTGGTCGAGGGACTGTTGCCTCTGCTGGGCCATGGCCATTTGCGGTGGTGTCACAGAGTGGCTGTTCGCCTCATGTTGCCTTGCCACAGGGCTTGTGGGGGATGGCCAGTCGTCGTCTTGTGGGTGCCCCTGCGTGGTATCCTCATGGTGTACGGGATGGAACAGACAGGGGGATTGGGACAGGTCATGGATGGATCTGACTTCGACATCCCCGTCTTCTGTGTCGGAGCATGCTGCCATTAATGGGGTGTCACCTATGGTGCTGCTGCCACCAGAGGCAGTCCCTTCTGTGGCATCCATTGGGGGGACCTGTGGTGCTGCTGTTGTGGGCATGCTGGCTGCTGGGGTGCCTGTTGATGTTCCCTCCTCTGTGCTGCCACTTGATTTGTGCTGCTGCCGTGTCTTGTTGCGTGCAGCTGAGGTGGAGGGTCTTTGGCCGTTGGTCTTGGCCCTCTTTGCAGGTGTGCTGGTAGGGGTGTCCTGAAGCTCGTCGTTTGGATCGGACCCTGTGGTGGAGTAAAGGAGGGCGAGCGTTATTAATGGGTCTGTGGGAATTGGAATGGCAATGTATCACATGCATTGGGGTGGTACCTGAGGGTGATTTGGGTCGGGGCCTTGGAGGTGCTTTCATTTGTGTGTGGAGTGAGGGTGCAGTTGTTTGGCAGCCTGCAGTTAGTGTGTGCCTGCTGCACGTGTAGTGGGTGTTTTTGGTGTTTTTAATTATTTATGTATTTATTGTGAGTTTTAAAGTGCGCTATCAGGCCAATGTGTGTGGACGTTCTCCTGGCCATGTGTTGCTGTTGCGCTATGTGGACACATGGTTCTTCACATGATTGGACATTGTGGATTTGGCATGGTTTTATTTGGGCCACCTACCGGATTCTCCGGATGTCTGCACTCCTTTCTCCATCCCTCCGACTCCCTCTATGCTCTCCATTCCAATGGTGGAGGCACAGATTTCTTCCCAGGGGGTCAACTTGATGGGTGATTCCGATCCTCCCCCGGTGGCTGTGGCAATGTTGCGGTTGGCAGAAAGTATGCTACGGACGCGTATCCGCAGGTCGTCCCATCGCTTTCTGCATTGCTGTGGGTTGCGGGGTGCGGTCCCCACCGCACTTACCCGCTGTGCCACCAGGGCCCATATGGCCTTCTTGTTCGCAAGTGCCGTCCTGGTCATTTGCGTGGAGAAGACGGCGGCGGCATTCTCCTGGAGGGTCTCTGTAAGCACGGTGAGTTCCTCACGGGAGAAGTGGACCTGCCGCTTGCGGTCGCACGCTTTCTTTGCTACTTTTCCCATTTTTCTTGGTTTCACTAGGGTGGATGACGGGTTGGGATGTGTCTCAGGGTAGTGTTTTTAGTCGTTGTGTGGATTTTGTGGTTTTATAGGTGTACGGCGTGTTGTTTCCCGTTCCGGGCCCATGTTTTTACTTCCGTTTCCGTATATTTACGGTCACCGTACTTTCCGGTTGGCGCTCACTGCGGTGTCCGCTAAGATGGGTGGCGGTATTGCACCTAGGGCGCCGTACGGCGGCGGTGTTGGCCGTTTTGGGGTCATTTCCGCCATCGCGGACTTTGCACTTCCGCCATGCCGTGGTGCTCGTGCCCGATGGGTCGGAATGGGCCGCACTTTGCTCCATCGTGCAATGGCGGAAACGCTATTTACGCTGTGGCGGTCCGGTCAGTCACTTTCCGCCAGGGTCGCAATGAGGGCCTATCTATTAACTAGGGCAACAGGCCCCACAACATTAACTTGCTGCAGATAAGGGGATGAAGTCCTTAAGCATGGACTACGGTCACTCTTAAAGAGGAGCACTGGGAGTTGACCCTGCTCCGTGCCCTCTGCTCCTGCTTCTGCGCTTCGCGCTCACATGAGCTTTCACTTCCGCTCCTACGCAAGATCTCACGAGACTTCGGGTCCTGCAATATCTCTATACAGAGCCTTATAAATCAGCTGATTCCGTACATATGCTGAATAATACAGGTGAGGCTGATCCCCCCAAAATTTCGGCTGGACCATTAACGGCTGACCGTCCTAAACGAGCTAGCCGTACTTGTGCTCATAAGACAATTTACAAACAAGGTTTGCTTAGTGAGACTAAAGTGGCAAAAATTATGAGTTTCTTTTCGAAAAAAGAACGTGTGGAAAATAGTGACAAATCTGTACTAAGTAACACTGTGGCATGTGTACCATTGGTGATTTGATTTTGAATTTTGCTTTGTTGTTTATGTATAAATGCATGATTCTTTCTTTTTATTTCTTTTTGATGTATTTGGTGGTGTCGTAAGCGATGGGTGTGAGCCCCCCTTCTACTTAAAATCCCTCCTTTCACTCACTCAAGCACCTCACAGTCCCTCCCTCCGCTGCTTCCCTAATATCCACTTGCCACTCTTTCACACCCACTCACAGTGCAGTACCACTTGCACTCACGAACTAATGCCTCAGCTGCTCAACAACCACCTTCACAATCCACTCCACCATCCTTTCTCCTCCTGGTCTTTTTCCTACTCAGACCTTTCCCGCAGAACGCACAACTTTTCTGTTCCTTGGGGCCTTTCCTATCCTTCTCCCTCTTCTCCGGTTGGTGGTCTTTCCCTATTCAATGTGGCCCTGCCTTCCACGTCTGGGAGGTATTTATAACAACAGTCTTTATATAGTGCCTTAAGTCTCGTCCCTTTTTTGCATGTGGAGTTGCCACAGACCAACAGGGACATCTGTATCTTGTCACAGTTTGTGGTAGGGGGTACTGGACGCGCTGCCCCTAAATAAGTCTAGTCTTTGGCTATTTTTTATTGTATGCCCCTGGTGGTTTAGGGGAAGCAGACTGGTCTCCTCATTGGGCAAACTTAGGCTAGCGCATGGCGTACGACTTCTGTGACCATCACTTAGGAGCTACACCTCCTGCTTCTGTTGGTTTCCCTGCTGTTACTCTGTTTGTAGGCCAATCACGTGGACCTTCTGACGGGGAAGCCATGTCTCCATGTCCTTTCTGTTAGTTCTTCTCTACACCGGAGCATTCTGAAGTGAGGGTATTGGGCACTGTCACTGTTGTGGGCGTTCTCCAGAATCTGTTGTTTCTCTAGTGTCAAATGAGAACACTTCGAAAGCATTTGGGGTCACAGCCATGGATGGGGTGGTGTAATTTGGTACTGCACAATTACAAACTGGCACATGGAGAGGGGACAGGAATTGAGGTCCTGCCAACTGCCACCACCCCCATCTAGGGTAGGACTGGCTCTGGAATCCTCCCTGCTAAGCATCCAACCCCAGGCAGAGAGGGGTCAGGCGGCTCACATTGTCACACCTTTTCCCAAAATCCTTATTTTGCATTAGGCCAGTTCATGTCACTGTAGTAGTGTGTGCCTTTGTTTTTTTTATTCAAGAGATACTTATTATGATATTAACAATACAGCTCTTTTCGATATAGCACTAACTGCCATAATCTCACAGCTTCATAGAGCTGTCACTAAAAGGTGTTATTCTCCAGTTTAACGTTGTTTATTTTATAAACATCTAAAGGTTGTAAATATTACATTGTTTTTTAATGGGTTCTAATATCGGCCATCCAGCCTCTAGCCTCTAAATGCGTTTTGAACCCCTACGTTGTCGTGCTTCCGTTAATATTGAGCTATGCCCCTGGCCTGAACATGATAGTTGTCATCAGGGTGTGCACCTATGCTGTGGAGCCTGCTGATTATCACACCAATCTATTTTACTACGAATTAGACATTTAGGTTGCACACAGATTGCAACAACAGCTGGGCCCTGCAACTGGAAGCGTTTTGGGTTGGGACACACCCAGAAGCATTGCTATATCCAGGATACTGCCATTCTTTCCTCTGATGCTCCCTTACGTGAGTTGTGTATACATTGTTATTTGTAGTAGTAAATGTCACTGAGCTATTACTGTATATGATATTTAAATACTGTTTTTACTTGTTTAGTGTACGTTTTCTTTTTTATAATGTTATGTTTATTGTTTAGTAAATGATATGCATTTACAATAAGTTCCATTCAGACACAACATATTGCTATGGTATGAGCACGTGGCAGCCCTGTATTTGTTAACAAGTTTCTTTTATTGGTAGCTTTTTTTAATTTGTATTAATAAAATATTTCACAAAAAACCCATGCAAGCTATTAGACTAGCAAGTTGGCACTTTGCATACTTTGAAACTCTGCTAGGAGAAAGGATAGGACCCTTACAATGACTGTTTACAGGAGCGTACATCACGCCAAAACTGTCATGAATTAAGCTCATATTTAACACCCACACCTCTGAAAAGTTGGAGATGTTCTGTGAACCCGGAATTAAGTGAAAAATCATGAGATTCGAGGTTCTGCAAATGCTTTTGTCTGGGCCTATTCATTTGTTGAGTTGCTCCACACGCCCGGTAACTTTGGGATGCGTCCACCAAAAACTGATCTGATTTTATAATGTGAAGGTTTTTTGGCATATTAAGTAACACAGGTTCTGAGAAGCGAAATGACATGCCTTATTAACGTTCTGCAAACATGTACTTCAATGTGATTCAATAAATTCAGTTTACGATCTCAATTTGCAAGGGCTAGGCAATACATATTAATACCATAATGCTTCTATTACTTAAATTTGCCACGTAGTGGCAATGCTGACTTGTAGATTGAACCCTGTAAATCAGAGAGGAGGTGAGGGGGAGAGCGGAAGAGAGAGGGAGAGCCAAGAAGGTAGACTTACTTAATGCAATTAAGGGAATAATACGTGTTCAACATTTGCCATCGCTGTAATTAATCACTTGGAATTCAAAACAGCTGCAAATTTGCTCTGGGAGAGAAAAGCACAATCGCAAATAATTGAAGGGACCTTGCTGGCAACATGCTGTAATGTACAGTGAGACCGTCTTATAGTTCATGTTAGTCAGATGTTTTTTTTCCCTCTGCCTTGAAAGGTGGGTCTAGAACCTGACTACTGGCTTTATCGGGGCCCACTCTGTTACAACCCAGTATCTGCAGGGGTTGTGGTTTGGTGATTATATCTTTAAACGGCAGGTCGACTCAATGATCCAGACCTTGAAGGAATACCTTTTTAATCCTGGTGTGAGATCAGCAGCACTGCCCCTGCCACAGAAGGCTATGTACACCAGGCTGGTTGCACCACTGCTCTTTCTTTAAGTGGATGAGTGAGTGTTTACCCCAACATAACGCTGTGAGATGCAATGACTTACCCCTAGATACTGCAGGGGTTACTCACCCATAGATACTGCAGGGATTACTTACCCGTAGATACTGCAGGGTTAATTTGCACTCTATATGGAGATCTATGTGGAACTCAAACTCCCACGTGTGCATCGTGGCAGAACTCACTCAATTCAACATTGTTCCCCGATAATATAACAAGCATTGGCAACACCAACAAATTGAACTTTCGTGTAGGAATAGGAAAGGCACTTGCCAGGCACTGCCTAGTTCTGTTAACTGGCTACTTATGGTAGCAGGTGCAAAATGGTGCGAGTACCTGGGCATCTTTTGGCATTGCCTTTCAAATGTCTAATACTTATACAAAAGTCAAAACTGTTGGCTTCGACAATGGCTGTTTTTAGCAGGACCTCAGTGAAGGACATCTGAAGACTAGCACCTTAGCATGCACGTGTCCAAATAGAAAGAATAAGTACACACCCCACTAGGGAATGAGACCAGGAGAGTAATTGCAAGGAAACCAACATTTATATAAGTGAATAAATGAAAGCAAAGAACTCTGCTGCCCGAGAGCGCTCTGTCAACAGATACAAGGGCAGCACCTTAAAAAGGTACGAAGCATCATAGATTACATCATACATATGTTGCAAATTGACAACTGTGGTTGGCTAGGTGCATACAGTAATCCCAGCTCCATAGGGGATGCCTGGGTTCCATTGACTGCTGTCTCTCCCACAGTTACAGTGCACCTGGTCAGCTAGGCTCATCCTGGCAGGGTGAAGGTCGGTCGAGGTTCGCAAGGATGATATAGAGCTATCTGACTAAACTAAACAACAGACATTGGCATGTAAAGAATAATGACTGGCATAAAACATGGTATCAAAAAGGGGCTGTTTTTAAGAAATAGGTACATTCTAATACATGCTTTTATGGGGGCATGGGACAGGGGTCTTTCTCCAGGTGCCTTATCAGAACGTTTGATCTTTGATTTGTGGTCCATGGGGCCTCACGATTTCAAACGCATGGGGGACAGATGTTAGTTCTAAGTGAGAATATATGACCATACAGAATTAAGTATATGGTGAGCACTTGAAGGTTGTCTGGGGGGACGGGTCTGGTGAGCAGAGGCATTCAAAGGGAATAGGGGGCATGAGGCCAGTGGACTATGACTTAGCAGGGAGTGGGGTGGAAAGGATATGAGTCAGTCAACTGAGATGGATGGGGCTTTGGGGCTGGAGCAAGCCTTGGTCTCACACTCAGCGATGATCACATTCTGTTAGGTCATGATACTTGCTAATGGCAACAATGAATGGCTGAGCTTCTGTGAGAACATGATTGGCACGGAACTGACAAGGGTCGGATGTGGCGGGGCTGGCTGTGTGCTGTGCTGGGAGAAGGAGAGTGGGCATTTCGACAGAGTGGGCGAGGGACTAGGAAAAGATGGCATTTAGAAGGACACAAAATGGAGTTCAGGCTACAAGCATTAGTTGTATTTTTACACACATCTATCCAAGATGGGTGATACGAATATGTACAGGAGCGGCGGAAGTGCCCCCCCGCTCACACCACATCTACCTGGTGCGGGAATGGGGCAGGGCGGGATATATCACCTCTCCTCAACATTCCCGCCTTTCATTACTTCTAATGTAACAAATACTTTGTTCCATCTTGTGTAGGTTCCTCCACCACCATCACTGCCTCGTACCCTTGTAGCCCTCATCAGGCTGTGGTACCCTTTATTGGCATCCATGCTCTGCAAACACTTTGTAGGCTCTCCCCATGACAAGCATACTCCTCTGGAGTACATGACATGTATATACAATCCCCATCCCCATCTCAATCCAACCACACCTCCTTGTGATTTTCCAAATCTTGTGACTCCTTTATGGTAGTATGGTAATAGTTGTCTATTACATCCCCAGTATTATATAGCCACCATAAGGTATTTAGGCTTGTTGTTCTCCCCAGTTTGTATTTGTGCATCTTGTGTGTCGTGAGGCGCCCTGTTAGTCCCTTTCTGGCTGCCAGTCGCCACCATCATCATTGCACTATTAGGAATTGTTTTGGGACCACACCGGATCCTTAGCTGGCACACACAAAAGAACAGCAAGAGGAATACAATGATGGGGATCAACATCTTCATCACAGTCCAATGCCAAGATGGCACCCATTCGAATGCTGAGGTAAACTAGTCTGTCAGTTGCACAACATCTTCTTTTTTCTTCCGTACTCCTAACTCATGCACTGCCTTTATAACATGTGATAGTGTTCCCTTTTCGGCGTCAGACGAAGGTGCGAATGTGCAGCATGTGCTCCCGATTTTTAGGCAAACACTGCCTTGCATTGCTGTGAGTAGGTCGAGCACATACCTTTTCTGCATTGTCATCAGTCTCAGTGCTTTTAGTTCTTCCTTGATGATATTGAACCCTTCTTCAGTGTCATTTGTCAGCTATATGAGTTCCGAGCGCACGATTTGGAGCCACTTGGCATTGGCGTGGGCCTGGAAGCTAGGGATCAATGATGCAAAGAATATTTCGTCACAGTTGAATAGCTTACATTCTGCTGGGATCTGTGCCAGAAGGTCGAAAGAGTCTTTATAGATATAATTGGAAGCTCTTTTTTTCATGATATTTGCTCTTGTAATTTATTTTCTGATAACACTATCACAAGGGGTGGAATTCCTTCTGCCTGTTGGGTTGCTTGTGACAGTTCATGTTGCACCCCTTCCTCAGTTATATGTTTTTCAGGAACCATCAGCATTGCAGAGTGTAGCATTACCAGAGCACAGTCACCCTTCCAGGAAGGCAGGAGGTGCAAATATGCCTGTTTGCCACATACCCAATATTGGTTCATAAGGGCTGTAGTTCCTTTTTTCGGATCAGAAATGATGAGAGTTCTGTTGCAATGTGTGTTGGAGGCCATGAGTATACCTCATTCTACATGGAAGCAAATTTCATATTTCTGTTCACGGTGGATCTTTATTGGCTTTTCCAGGGTGGTGACACACGTTAGTTTAGAGACGTGATCAGTCCAGATTTGTGCACATGTGTCATTCATCTATTACAGACTCTTGTCTGTCAGGCTGCGTAACCCTTCTGCCTTGTACATGAATGTTGACTGCTGCCATTTGTTTTCTGCAAATCTTGTTCCATCGATTGCCAGGAATGGTTCTCTGAAACATTTTGCAGGTGGAGATCCTTTTTGACATATTCTGAAATCAGGTGGAAAGTGTATTATGTGTGTCTGGAAAGTCCCCTTTTCCTACATAGTGCAAGATGAATCAGACATTGTGCTTCCACAACAGGAGTTTCTTGAGGCACTACAACCTTAGGCATCCCTGATGCATGAGGTATTAGTGAGCAGACGTAACAACTGCCATTTGTTGCTTGTCGCCCCGGTGGTCCTCATGTCTGAGTACCATTTGTTCAAATGCCCTGGATGGCAAAGGTCTTCCATTTTTTTCTAGCCCCAATTCATTGGACGCATCATAATTATACTGCTTTGTTTGTCTTTTATTTCTACTATTTCGCTGAAGAGTAGTTCTCCAGCCTAACAACCTTTTACACAATTTGTTCATGGTACATAATATGGTGCATTGAAAGACAGGGGGCGGTACATTGGAAATATTCCTGTTTTTACAATTCTACTATAGTCAGTGACTTGTTGCCAGTAAGAAGTACTTAAGAGGTCACTTGAGGTAGCTGTGGGGAACATATCATACATTTGGGTCAGCCATGAGGTAGTTACACTGTTTGGTTGTGAGGTAGGCTGTGTTGGTGCAACAATTGATGTTGATGTCATGATTCGCAGACCTTGGAGGTTGTGGAATCAATGGAGGAAAGGCTGAGCCGTTTCAATATCAAGTAGAAGCAGTGCAGCATTCTAGTGTTTTTCACTTCCTGTTTATGACGTGTATTTAGACGCGCTGGAAGATTCCTGCAGCGCGTTGCAACCCTGCTTTCTTTTGGGTTAACACGCTGTTTGTGTGTTCCGCCTTTCCTTCTATGGCTTCTTTCCTGTTTCAATCCGCCCTCCTACCTGTTCCCTTCCTTCTTTCTTTCCATTCTGCTCCTCAGAATGTTTTCCCCTTCCTTCTGTTCACGGTTGCTACTTTGCCTTCCGAGTTCTGAACCACGCTACCCGCGGTATCACTTACTTGCTCCAGTTCCCAGGGCGATTCAAAAGTAGCGTTCCCTTGGTAGTGCTACTTACCTTTCCGATTCACCTCTTTCCTGGCGGGGCCTTCATCCCGAAGTTGGATTACGATTCACACCCAAGCGGATACTATACCGGAACGGCACTCAAACCGAGTGCATGCTGGACATTGTAGTTCTACACTCATCGAGACTTCAGCTACGTAGTCAACTGTTTCCTCAAACCTATATGGATATTCTTGGACTAAACATCTACACTCTACAAATACCAACTCATGGTTTTTCGGCAAAGCTTTTCCCTGATCGTGGGGTCGTCACCCTGGGGGTCCCACTGCCGGGCAATTGCATAAAGGCAAGGTGGCCTCCAGAGGAGCCCTTCCTAAATTCATCAACAAAAAGCCTGAATCTGCTTAGAGAGAAAGAAGAGACATTCTCACTGACAAATCATCCGACGACGGACATACAGGTGAGGAGGAGGAGGAAGCGGGTGACAGGGTCCTTCATTCAGATTGTGAGAGTTGGTTCGAGAACATTATTTGCAAAAAATGCATACATACTATCATTCAACATGCCACTTTTTGTTTCTGAGGTTATTTTTTTTCTATTTTTAGTAGCATTGGGGAGCATTGTGTTATCCCATATGAGTTTGATGTCATCCCATAAGAGGTGTTCCCCTTCTTGTAGTAGATTTCCCCCTCCCCCCTTGTCTTTTATCTCCCATAATAAAAGACACTCCCAAAATAAATAATGAAACCTAACATTACACTGCTAAATACTGCAGCTACACAATATAATCCACAATCGTAACTGTAAGCTCTTTTCACACTTATTCTATTCCTATTGTTATCTATCTGAGGCATTTCAGTTGTCAAAGGCGTAGTCTCCACCATTGTGGCACCTATATGAAAAAAGGAAACAAAAACAGGCACAGGGATTAATGAAATGGAAATAAATAAAAAAGACATGGAAAGGGGACACCAGAGAAAAATAAAACATTTCATATTACAGTGTAATTTCTATTTTACATCTACAATGATGCTTTCATATATATATATATATATTCAAGATTATTTCTCGGACTGCTCTGTTGTGTGTTCAATTCGTATTTATTTATTTATTTATTGCACTGCAACATCCCTCTCATTCTCCTGTGGTACTTCTGCTGCTACGCTGTCATGGGCTTTCCTGACATCTGACAGGTGTACTCAATACTTAAGTCCTTTTACTTTCACTGCTAGTGGGGTGCAGTAAATGACTTCATAGGGCCCATGGAAACTGGGTGAGTTCCATTTTCTTACAAAAGTGCAAACGTATACTAGTACTCCAGGCAAGAGTGTTTCGGTGGGTCTGTCAACAGCTGCAATCACTGTGTCCGTTTCATTTTCTCTTGTGAAAGGCAGGGCTATTTGTTTGGCAATGCACTGCACTGCTATGGTTAATTGGGTGAAGTATTCTTTGAATTCCTCTCCTAAGACTGTTGCTGTTGGATGGGCATCTGACATTCTTCTTACAGGTGACAGTGGAGTTTGCATTCTGTTACCAGTAACAATTTCATGGGGCGACAAGTGGTGGTCCTTACTGGGATGTGTACACAGCTGGAATAGTGCAAAACATAAACAATAGACCCCATTTTTCTTCAAGGTGTGACATAATTTGGACAATCTACTCTTGAGGGGACTGTTTATTTTTTCTACCTTCCGTTCGCTTGCAGGTGGTAAATCAAGCACATTTTGTGTTTTATCCCTAGCAATGAGGTTACTTCTTTAAAAAGATGAACAAACTCACTCTTACCCTGCCCATAAACACTCCGAAAATAAACAAACCAATGGGATGTCTGCTCAAATTCCTAAACAAGAAGCAGAGAGTAACTTTCTTAAGGGCACGGTTGAATTTGTTAAAGATCAATGAGATTCTTGCAATAAGAGGTGCCTCTAGTGACAACGCCTGTCGATAATGCGACCAGAAAGACACAGTAGAAACAATAAGATATTTACTCCTTTCTTGTCCTGGAATGATAACTGAAAGACAAACTCACATGGGACACCTCTTTAGAGACAAAAGGACCCTAGAGGAGGAACATTGGTGGAATCATCTGATGAGTGGCCAAAGTAAAAAATCTCTCATTGCAATAGGTCAATTTCTCAACAACATTGGCCTGGAACACGAATCGGTCACACAATCAAAACAAAGTTAGTTACAGAAAGAAGTCACTTAATTGGCCAACTGTCGTAGTCAAGAAGGCGAGGCGCGACAGCCGATTCTTGGTCATTTTAGTTGGTAAATGGCGACCACTCAAATAACTCAAATCCAACAGAAGATTGAAGCTTGTTTCTTGCAGAAATTCTATATAAAATATGGAGTCAAGTAATAAACAAAAAAAACAAAAAAAAGATTGTTTACAAAATGTGTTCCGTTGTTGGATCGTATGACATCACATAATCCTCAACATGGGAACACTTCTCTCACCAAAAATGTTGCTGCGCACTTCGTGTCTGGGTGAGGACATGGCCCTGCTTCCACCCAGCGTGAGAAGGTACAGAACACCACAGTCAGATATCTAGCTCCGTTACACCTTTCTCCCATGTCTACATGATCAATATGCAATTCACAGGATGGTCCTACTGGACGCAGCAATGTGCCACGCATCGTTCTGAGCATCATTCCTGAATTGAATGTTTGGCATGTGGTACATTCTATTGACTGAAGGTTTGGTACAAACCAATCTTCCTGGATATCGGCAGCAATGTGTTTGGATGTGTGGGCAGGGAAATGCAGTTGCTGGAATGCTATTAACAACAATTCTACAGGCATTACCACTTTTCCTTTGCTATCCTCTCTTCAGAGGAGATCAGTAGGGGACTGGGTGCACCCTCGTTTTGTCCATAATTCTTGCTCTTTTTTTAATCTCTAATATTTGTGCTATCGATAAGACATTGTACCCTTCCTCCACTGGTTCTTGTTTTTTTCTCTTTCATTACACATTCTGTTGTTTCTGGTTTTTGGAAATATGCTGCTTGTTTGGCCGCGGCATATGTCGCTGCGTTTCCAAGTGATATTTCATCATTGTTGTTAGTATGTACTTGGCATTTTACCAAAGCTACTACTGAGGGCTCTCCTAATGTGGTAATCAAGTCACTAAGTAGTTCTGCATGTTGTACCGGGGACCCATCTGCTCTTCTGAACCCTCTCCTTCTGCAAAGTGACAGACCAGCATGTATCATGGTTGTTACATATGCTGAATCTAAATATATTGTTACTGCACATCCTTTTGCTGCATGTAGGGCCTCTATTAGTGCTATTAGTTCTGCTGCTTGGGCTGAATGATGCATGAGCAGGCACGTTTATACTAGTACCTCATAACCCCCTTCCTCCAGTCGTATGATGGCAGCCCCAACATGCTTTTCTCCCGTTTCTGGGCAAATGGATGCTGACCCATCTACAAAGTATACTTCTCCCTCTTCCAGTGCATTCTCTCTTACTTTAGGGATGTCATCTCACTCCCCTTCATTTGTGGCACAATCATGTTTGTGCATGTCTTGTACTGTGCAGGGCTCAGTAATGAACATTGCTGGCTTTACTGTTTTACAATGAACAATGTTGACATTCGGGCTGGTGATGATAATCTCGCACGCTGAGACTCTTTGGGTGGTGAGTGTGGATTTTGATCATTCAAGAATGGCAAACAGGGAGTGCTCAACGTACAGGTTTACGGAGCAACCCATTACGATTGTTGCACTTTTTTCTAATGCAAACGCGGCTGCCCCAAGAGATTGTTCACATGCAAAATGCCCTTACATTACTGAGTGAATTGTACTGCTGTAATATGCTAATGGTTTGTGTTTTAACAATGTTTTCTGAGTGAGTTAACACAGCTGTCATGAGTATCCCATTTGAATGTGAAAATAAATAGAATTCTCTGTCATAATCAGGTGTCGCTAGGACCGGGGAGGTGCTTATCAGTTCTTTCAGTGTTGTGAAGGCTATGTGCATTTCAGGTGTCCATTTTATTGAGGCCTTTTCTTTTTGTGATTCCTCCAGGCCATCCAGTAGCGGCCTTGTGTACACTGCATAATCCTGAATCCATACACAGCAATAGTTACAGATGGCAAGAAACATTTGCATGTCCTTTACAGTATGCAGTGTGTCCGCCGCGTGCACTGCTGCTGCCCTATCTGGTATTATCCTTTTGCTGTCTTTTGAAATAAGTTGGCCTAAGTATAGCACTTCTGCGAGACAGTACTGCAATTTACTTTTATCTACCTTGTACCCCTTGTGGGCCAATGGGGTCAGTAGGATGAGGGCGTCTTTTCTGCATGTTTCTTCTCCTTTCACTACATACTTGAAGATAATTGTATTATGGTACTCTGTACTTCAATGTTGCCAAGGTCTTCATTCAGTATCCTGTTAAAAATACTTGGGCTCTCACAGTACCCTTGGGGCAACCTGTGGCATTCTTATCTCCTCCCCCTATCGTGAAGGCAGTGAAGTATTGTGACTCAATGTCAAGGGGCATAGAGAAGAAGGCATTTTTCAAGTCCATTACTGTAAAGTGGGTTGCCTCTTTTGGGAAGCTGCACAAAATGGACGCTGGATTTGGGACAAGAGGGATCTCCTTTTGAACAATATCATTAAGGGCAGAGATCCTGGATCATATGCCACGCCCTTCCAATTGCTTTTTTAATCAGATGAATCACTCTATTACATGGGGAGTTAAAGGTGACAATGATACCTTGCTGTAACAATGCGTGTATGGTGTTTTTTATTCCCTCTTACACTTCTCTAGACAAGGGGTACTGTTTATCTCTTGGAAGGACGGCGCCTGGCTTCAATTTTATTTTCTTACTAGTATCACTTCTCTCAATAACCCTACATCATGGGGGTTTGTGGTCCACAAATAGGGTGGTACGTGTTGTAAGTCTGTGTCACAAAAAGATGGCAGTGCACTCACATCTGCCATGAGGGTGTTTGCCACTTGTCTTTTCTGAATCATAATGTCACATGGCATACAAATCTCTAGTATAATTTCCCCATCAGTGTCTTTGTCAGTGAACAGTTCTTCAACGATTAATTCTATTAGTGGGACGTTTGGATCAATACACAATACTGCCCTCCACTCACACCGGTGTGTGTCTAGGACAATTGCTATAATGCGTTTTGATGATACTTGTACTCCTTGTAAGTCAAGTGAAATCACTGTCCCTGGCATTATTTTAGGTGTGGCTACAGGGTGAAAAATGATATGAGAAGGCACTCTCCACTCCTTCAGTGTCAATTCAGGTACTGCTCTAGCCAATACTTGTATCCCATAAACAAAAATGTCAGCATTTGTGGGTACCCTCACACTGTGCCAGTGTTTGTATCAATAACATTGCTCGAAGTGTACACATCCCCGGGGTCGAACAAACTATTCCTCTCTCAGTAAAAGCAATAGTCATGTTCAACTTAGTCAATAGAACCCAGCCAACTATATTTATGGGTGATTCCTCATGGAATGATAGGGGTGCTCATATCGTTTTACCCCCCATTCTGACATCCAAATCTTCTGTATATGGAACCGTGACCATCGCCCCAGAGAATACTTGCGTCTCAAAATATTTGCCAGATAGCAGAAAATTGCCTTCACGTAAACATGATTTCTCCGCCGCTGAGTCCACCATAAAGATGAACTGCTTATTTCCATCTCTGCCCCCACCAGTGGTTCCTCATCTTGTCGTAAGGTAGTCGATAGTACGGGACACGCAAATACTCTCTGTGGGCTGTCCTAGTTGGGGTGAGTGTCTATTCTGGGGCATGTAAAAAGGTTATCACCGAGCACACATTTTCCTCAGAATGGAGATGGTGCGCCATTAGCACAAGTAGCAAATCTGTTTGTATGTGCATGTGCTACTTGGGGTTTCTGAGTTGAATGACTTTTCATGCTGTGTGGGGGGAGCCTGAGCATGTTATATCCTGGTATGGGCCTGCTATCTGGCTGCCCGTCACTTTCATAATTTACTATGGGTAGACCATAAGAACTACCCCAGTGCGGGTGTCCATACTGTTGCTCATTGCCATATCTTTGGTTGCTTTGGTAATTTCCCATAGGTCTACTGTGACATTCCCTGGCAAAATGGCCCCACCTCCCACATGACCAGCACTGTCGCGGGGGCACCACTCCGTGATCCTTGCCCACCATATCCTCCTCCCCACTGTCCTCTGTACCCACCTCTTCCTCTAGCGGGTCTTCCTTGCCACTGGGGTCCCACATAACGTTCCTCTCCACCCCACTGTTCCGGTCCATTGTCTGCACATGCCGCAACCATCCTAGCTTGTATTGCCACATACACCTCCCTTTCTTCCCCTTCCTGGGCCCGGGGCAGCGTTGCAGCCACTCCCGCAACCTTCACTAGTTTGCCCTATACCAACTTCGCCTTTTCATCTAAACTCCTCTGTGCAGTCTCTTTTTCTCTTTCTTTGATCCTCCTCCAATGGGGTACTATGATGCTTTGTATTTCTGGCCAACCCTTGGCTTCTATCCCAGCTATTTTATGAAGAGCCTTCTGTACTTTCTTCGGGAAGCCCCTTTTGATAATTAAGTAAAACAGGGAGCTGGATTGATCCCAAGCTGTGCCCTTCTCTGCCCGCCACATCTCCTTCACCCAAAAAATAAATTGTGCAGCATCTTCCTCATTCCCCATAGTGCATTGCATGATAGAGTGTAAATCAGAGGTCTCAGGGAAAGTTCTCCACAGTGCATCCCACACTTTTGCCCTTACATTGTTAAAAGGTGTCCCATCATGCATATCATTCCCCAGTGATACTGCCGGGAACCCTGCTTTCACCCACACTGCCTGAGCTTGGAGAATTTTGACATCCCCAATTGCTAACGCCACTCCTGCCGTGTTCTTTTCAAATGCATATATCCATTTTTCTGTGCCCCCAGAAAGTGGTGGGAAGGCCTTGAGGAGATTGTTTTTGTCCATCAGTGCCCAGGTTACATAATGAGGCTTTCCTGCTCCCTTATGAATGAGTGGCATCTGTAATTTCGACCTTACTTTTTCCTTACTTAATTAAACTGCTTTCTTTTTAGACAATGCTATCATCCAAAGTCAATTCTTTAACCTCCCCGCCCAGGCTGCTTCTTATGTCACCTGTGGGGTTGCCCAGTGTACTTGCGGTAGCGGCACCCCTCCCATGGCCCCTCCTTCGTTCTCATCAAAATCGCTCCAACATATTCATCCCTCTCTGTAGCCAGAGTATCATAACTCACACTGTCTCCCCCTCTCTTTCTACTCACACCACTTTAATTGGTGTTCTGCGCTCCCCCGAGCACTATTAAAGGTGTTTCACATAATGCTCGCAACCGGGCCAATTCTGCTTGTGTGGATGTTAGTACTATTTCTAAATCTCTATTTGTTGGCCCTGCGGGAGCAGGAGCTATTAGTTGACCATAAGTAGGGGGTGAGGCGGGGCAGCAACCGGAGTATTTGGTGTGCTTTTCCCAGGCACATACACTGGGTCCGCGTAACCCTCTGTGGGTTGTCTAAGCAGTGGATATCATTTCTTGGGCTCTTTATTTTCGTTTTCACCCGCTCCCTTATCTTCCCCTTCCCCAGTCACACCTCCCTACTTATTCTTACTGGGTACAAAGGGTGCTTCTTCAAACATTTTCCACAGGTCCAATACCTCCCTCCTATTTTGTAACTTCTTTCCCTTGTATTTAGTCATTAAATGGGTGGTGACAAGATCAAGTATTCCCTTATCAAAGGACCTCTCTTCTGGCCAGGCACAGGTTGCCCCCTCCCCCTTCAGTTTTGCTACCCACTCATTATGATATTTCTTTATCTTCTCTTGATATAAGGGGAGGTTTTTAAAAATATGGGACAGTGGGGTGTCCATCCCCATGTTTGGGCAGCTACTTCTTCCTCTCTCTCCCATTTTTGAAGCTCTTCTATTCAGAGGGTAATAGAAGGGTGCATAGGGTTTTTACCTCACCCTTCTCAGAATTCGTTTTCTGGTTACATATAAACAACGTGAACCATGGAACACTCTAATATAACACAACCAACAAATATTTCAACAATACAAAACATGAAACACAAAGTGTACCCAACAATCCCCTAACCCTCCTTCACACCTTCTCCATTCACATCACCTGTGCCTCTACTGTGCCTTCCTCCACAATACTGAAAGACACTAAAAAGATAAGACCTAAAACAAAAACAACTTTTTACTGTCAAGCCTACTCCTTATCTGATGCTTCTACTTTGTTCTCTTTTCTCTTTTAATCTGTGCACTGGTCATAGCAGTGCAATCCGGCACCGGCTTCTACCCCTTTTCAGAGCTACGTTCCTGTATCTCCTCTTTTGTTCAACTTATTTCTCCACAATAAAAGAAATGGACACAGAAGAAAATGCAATTCTCATGTATTTGTCTTTCTCACTCAACCTCCAAAGATACATGTTCCTTTCCCCTTATTATTGAATCTCCCAACTATAGACACTTACTCCTTCCTTATTTGTTTTTCCCTTGCAATTAGTACTCACGTGCCAGTGTTCTTCCAAGAGCCACCGTTTTCTGTGTATCCCGAGGGGGCCTCCCCATGGTGGGCTCTGCCCAGCTCTGGTGAGCAATTGGGTATTCTCAAAGTGGCGACTCATACAACCAACTCAGGAGCGTACGCTTTTTGTAGAACTCTGCCAACCGTAGGTAGCAATGGCCCTCCACGGGTAGTCCCGGATCTTGCCGCAGGTATGGAAGTATCTCCACAACCATCACGCATAAGGGGTCACCAAATGAAGGCTAGCACCTTAGCATACACATGTCCAAAAAGAAAAAATAAGTACACACTCCACTAGGGAATGAGACCAGGAGAGTAATTGCAAGGAAATCAAAATGTATATAAGTAAATAAATGCAAGCAAAGAACTCTGCTGCCCGAGAGTGCTCTGCCAACAGAAACACAGGCAGCACATTAAAAAGGCACCAAGCGTCATAGATGACATCATCATACATATGTTGCAAATTGACAACTGTGGTTGGCTAGGCATATATAATAATCCCAGCTCCATGGGTGTGGTGAGGGATTTGCAGCACACTAGCAGTATCACCAGGTAAGGTTGTGCACTGTCATGCATTAGCATGGCTGGCGACATATGCATCTCAATAGTGACATGATGTGTTGAACATAGGGCTGAGCATGGAGAATTCAATATGGCAATAATTGGATGATTGTCACTGTCACTAAAGATGTGAGTTGTCCTACAATATTGAGTATGTACATGTCTCCTTTATCAGCTATGCATATGCTTTGTGTTATTGGTTACACCCCCAGGACATGCTGCTCTGAATCAGTCTCCTCAGTATGTTCCAGTACACGTATTTTAGTGAGGGGTGGTGCAGGTGCTTCTTTTTTGTGCAGCATTACATTTACACTACTGTCAGCTCAGCCTTACATGCCATCTTCAGACATCTGCCATGTCTAGTAGCTACTCCATGATGCATGAGCATGCAGCACACCTGACTCTCACAATGTGTGAGGATGACCCAGTCTACAAGTATACCTGTGGGTGATGTGTGATGTATGCTATGCACTGCTGGTGTGGTCCAGATGTTGGAGGCCTAAATGTCCTTCTCATGTGTTGTGTGTAATGTTGTAGCTGTGTTCCCATTAATGTGGACATGAACTGTTGATAGTGAGGGATGTGTAACCTTAATCATGTATACACATGTGTGTCTTTCGTGAGTTGCTTCATTGATTTCTCAGAGATTTGGAGGACATCTACATGATAGGGCAAGGGACATGATGAGGGTTTCAGTAACAAGCATGAAGAAAGTGTGGGTCGGCAGTGTATGCCCATCGAGTGGTGCTATACCAACCAGGGGAGGCAACAGGAGGATGCAGCTCACACTGGTAGGGTGGTGGGTGGAACGTGTGTATAGGCAGGTATCATGGCATGGCTTTACCTTGCAAAAGAGGGTTAAATGGTCTTTTGAAACTGTGACAGTGAGTGTAGAGTCCACTGTTGTGGCGAGGTAGTATAAGTGTTATCATGCATGTGTTAAGTAGGCCTGTCTGCTGGATCTCACATTAAAGTACCAGCAGAGAAGTAGTCCGCACATGTCAGCTGACATGTTAGGATAAGAACTGCACATTTGGGTGATATATGCCATTGACAGAAAGAACCAAAGGAAATTGCAACATGCCTGCCAGGTGTCCTTTCCAACTTAAGTATTACCTTGGAAATGCATCTGCCTGTGGGGCCATCCATGGTGACTTGCTTGCAAACATTGACGGTGAGCAATCTGGCACAGCCAACAGGTAGTCTTGCACAGAGTCTGACAGTAAGGGTAGCATCCAGCCTGAGACACGTTATGCAGGCACCTCCTACAATATAGACCTGTGTTGTCTTAGACAAGCAAAGACACTGGACTGGTGTTGGGACACACCCACCGGTCATCCATCATTTGGTGTAGGAGGAGTGGCCCTCTTCACATTGTGTGAGTACCATTGCAAATAATCGTAAATTGAACCTTTGTTTGTACATGCTTTGATACTTGTGGCAGAGGTGGACCCACCTATTTAGTTATGTACAGGGACAAGGAAGAGGGACAAAGGGGTAATATTAGCTCGGAGTCAGTAGATGCAAGGATCATTGTGTAGGCACATAACAGTTCTTGTTTGCTCAAAGGCATTCTTGCAGGTCAATGAATGTGTGATAGCGCATGTTGCCTTTGAGTTGGCATTTGATTCTGAGGGTGTTTGGTAAGCAGAGGGACTCTCTTCGGACTATTCTTGAATAATTGTGTGTTTCAGTTGCTGCTTATGTCGTAAGTGTGTGTGTTCCATGTCTGCAGAAAGTTGTGCTACATACATGACACATGTGTTTGAGGCACTGACATCCAGGGGTGATTGAAGTGGTTCTCATGAGTTGTCTTTCACTAAGGATGGCCTGTGTAGAATTGTCATACTGCAAATGTGTGTGTTCATACTTATGGGTGAGCCCTGCAGCTGGCGTGGCAGTTGCCGCACAACAGCAGGTATTTAGTAGTACATCTTTCTCTACACATATTGGTTGTGCTGTCCTAGGAGGAGAATCTGGCAATGGTGTTGGTATAGTCTTCACAAGGCAGGAGACACTGTTTGCCATTAGAGGTGTGGGAGTTGGCACAGCATGTTGTACATATATGTTTAATATGTCTGTGATGTGTTAAGACATTTGTGGATGTTCTTATGTGTGCGCTGGTGTGTGCATGCTGTGATTGTTGTGTCCTGGAAAGCATGCTGTGCCCTTTGTTCTTCAGGGATATTTGGACACGGCATTTGGGACTGGGAGAGCAGAGTGGGGCATGGCTGAGCACCCATGGTGCTACAGTGCAGGCCCAGCCACAACAAGAGGGGAAGGCAAAGGAATACATCATTGCCTGGTGCGTGAGAGAGGACGTTGGGGCAGGGCTCCATGTTGAATTCTCCCAAGGAGCAGGGCAAAGGGACACACTAAGACACCATGGGGCCTCATTACGAGTCCGGCGGTAATTGTGCCTGAAATTCTGGCAGGCTACAGCCGGACTCGTATTACCATCCCGCCTCCATGATTCCCGGAATTACCGGGGCATTACGACCCCGGTGACCCGGGAATTCCGGAGGCAGAATTCAGTAAATCCCCATTTCCATTGAGTCCCATAGGACTCAATGGGAATGGGGAAGTGGAAACACGTGATGGTGCCAGTGTTTCCACATCCGCCTGTAGGTGGGTGGTGTTAAACCTGCCAGGTCAGACCTGGCAGGAATGACACCTCCCGCCTGCAGAACTCGAGATCACCCGGTCTGGAAACAACGGTGGCATCCCCATGTTTGGCAGGGAGAGCCAACAGGGGGTGACTGGAGATGTGGTGAAACAAGGATTAGAGACATAGGGTGGTTAACATTCAGGGGTGAATAGGTTGTTTATTCATGGTATTTTGCAAGTGTATCTTTGCCTTCACAGATCTCCGAGAGTTGTTGGTTGGGCAGGTGGTCAGGCATGAGTAGCAATGGAAGAAAGGGCATGGATGATGAGTGACGCATCTGGTATGCCTTTGACTCAATGGTAGGGCATGTAGTGACTGCTGACTGAGTTGATGTCAGACATGACGGGTCAGATACAGGCAAAAGGGGATGCCTCAGTGGTGGATGCACAGATATAGGGAGTGCCAAAGTGGTAGGATTTCAACGCAGAGGTGGAGGGTGCAGACACATGGAGATAGGGGAAACTAACAGGAGAGGGTTGAGTGGGGGGATGTGATATGGTGATTGGAGTTGGTGAGGGCCTTGGTAGGGGGATGGGTGCTGACAGAGGTTTGTAGTCCCTGTGTAGATGGGGCACAGATGACAGGCACAGTGGTCTGACTCTGCCAGGGGTGGTTGCAGAGCAGCAGAGTTGGAGTGGTGCTACATCATGCTTGGAGACAGTGGCAGGGTTATCAGGTGGTATGCCCACACACATCAAATGCAGCAGAGTAGTGGATAGGCCAGTAACAAACCAAGGCAGGAGTAGAGATGTGTGTGGATTCCACCCACCACATCTCCTCTAGTGAGATGTGGAGAAGACAGTCACTAGGGGTGTGGGGTGTGTCTAGTTGTCCAGAGTTGTGAAGGGGCATTGATGGATTTATAGGAAGGGCATGATGATGACTGGGGGAGGTACAAGACATTGAGGAGGGTTACATGGTGGAGATGGGGTAAGTAGATGTAAGTGGCAAGGGGTCGTGGGGAGAGGGAAAGGAAGGTTAACCAGTACAAGGGCTGGGCAGCTGCTTATTTTCTACATTCCAGGAGCACATGTATTGCAGCAGTGAGTGTGGGTGAGAAGGACCAACAGCAATGGTGCAGATGGACCCATCATCAAGATTGCAGTCAGGTGAGCAAACCTTGGCTGCGACTCAATGGGAACACATGTTATAGAGACATTATACAAGGGACTGGCTTTTAAAAAAATGACATTTTTCGTGTGTGACATGGACAATTATCTCCGACTTGACATGAGTCTGGACGGGGTTTGTGCACTTAATGGCAAGGATGTCGATGAGGTGGCATTGTACTTTCAATGTTATGTGGCTCACAGTATTTGCCAATCCAAGAGACACATTCTCAGGGTGTTATTATGGGTAAGATGGATTAGCTCGATTTCATCATTGAAGGTCATCAGGGATGTGGCTTTAGTGTGATTGTTCCAAACAGGGTTGTACTTTATGTGAAGTAGGTTTATAATCCATGTTTGGGTGTGTGTCCAGTTCCTGTGACCTGTGGCTAGCTAAGGGAATGGGTGGAGCTTGTGGGTGGTTGAGTAGGGAAGTTCTCCTGCACCTCTACTGCTAAGCAACGCGTGTGGCAATATTATGCAAGACAGACAATGCCACAGTGATTTTGCATACTACAAGGGATGCATATAGTAATTTGCCACCTGAGTGGTCAATGGAGCGGAAGCGTGACTTAAGTGCTCCGAATGTGCACTCCACTGTGCCCTTAGTGGCTATGTGTACTGTGTTGTAGCGCAACCTTGCATGCGTTGGCTGCATTCCTGATCAGTGTCAACAGGAATGGTGGCAGCGGGTAGGTAATGTCCCCTGCAAATGAGAACATTGCTATTAATTGCATGTTTTGTCATTTCTTGTGTTTCTGTTTGGCATGTGACTGCTGGTGTGGGTGATACTCACCCAGGAGCCAGGTGTTGCAAAAGGTTCCCGATGCAAGGACCTGGTTTATGGGGGAATGATGCAAGAGGTAGCTATCATGCATGCGTCCTGGGTAATTGGCATTCACATGCATGACATGTCCCTTGGCATCACAGTTTACCTGCACATTTATGGAATGCAATGTTTCCTGTTGCGATATGTGTTCTCAGTGTCTCGGGGTGGGCAGTTTCAGTGACACATGGGTGCAGTCGATTGCTAGCTGGACCCCGGGGAAAGTGTGCATCTGCATAAAATTCCTGGCACACTCTTTGCCTTGACTGCAGTGTGTGTGGCATGTCAATGTGCCTATGCACACATGTTAGGATGCAGCGCTGGTGGAGGCACCTTGTTATGTTATGTGATATTAACTGAACTTGTAAAGCGCACGTACTCCCAAAGGCATCATGGCGCTGGTCGCATAAATAGGAGATTTTCATTCATTATCAGAGTCTAGAATAATATAGTTTTCAAAATCCGGCAGAAGCTGAGATTATCAACAGTCCTGTGTAGGGAGAAGGGAAAGTTATTCCAGGCTTTAGCGGCAACCACTGAGAAGGCACACTCACCCATCTGTGAAAGTCTGATCCGAGGGACCACTACATGAAGAGCGGACTGAGAGCACATAGAGCACGTAGGAACATATTGCAAACATATTTCCTGCAGATACTCTGCCCCCAGGCCATATAAGGCATGATGCTCAATGACTTGATGAGAATCGGGTTTTCAATGGGGAGCCAGTGGTGCTGCCTCAGCAATTGAGACATGTGGGCTCCAAATGGGGGGCGATGAATGGACCTAGCTGCAGCGTTCTGGAGTAGGTGAAGCCGAGTGATCAAATAACGAGGCTGTGCCAGATAGAGTGAATTACAATATTCCAACACGCTCAGAACCAGCGCAACCACAACGCGGCCCTGACACTTTGCAGGGATGAAAGGAAGGACCTTCCGAAAAATATGGAGCTTAAAATGGCTGGTTTTGCAGACCGCCGCAACCTGCTAGTCCATAATAAAGGGACGCAGAGATTTTTACCCCCAAATTCCTGACAGACGAGACAGGCACGGGGAGAGGGCCAAGAGATGTAAGCCAAAAATCTGCAGTCCAAAACCAAAGAGGAGAAGTAATACCAATCACCAAGACCTCAGTCTTACTGCCATTTAGCTTTAACCAATATGTCATCATCCAAGTCCCCCGATCCTCAAAGCACTTCCTGAGATGGATAGCCATATTGGATTTGATGAGGTCCAGGCAGACCAGGATCTGGGTGTCATCAGCATATGAATAGTAACGAAACCCATGAGACAAAATGAGAAGCAGGCAAGGCCTAATATAGACATTAAACAGGATGGAGGACACTGCCGATCCCTGAGGGACACCACAAAAAAGTGAACCAGGGCTGGAATGAAAAGGGGGAAGAGAAACTGACTAGGAATGATCAGCCGGAAAGGCCACAAACCAGTCAAGCACTTGTCCAGACACACCAGCGGCAGAGAGGCGGGAGATCAGGGTGGGATTATCAACTGTGTCGAAAGCAGCAGAAAGATCTAACAGCTGACATCACCCTGATCCACCAAGCGCACCAGGTCATCAACACGGAGTTCAAGACTGATTCTGTGCCTCTCCCTGGCCGGAACCCAGACTGAAATTAATCAAAGTAACGAGAGGATTCCAAAAAAGTGGAAAGCAGAGGGGAGACTAGTGTTTCCAAAACCTTTATCAAGAAGGGCAGAACTGAGGTCGATAGTTTGTTAGCACTTCAGGGTCCAAGGAAGGCTTCTTTAACAGAGAGATCACCAGGGTGTTCTTAAGTGAAGGCAGGATCACCCGCTAGTGAATGAAGTATTGACTGCTACAGCAAAAGAGCCAAGGGTGTGGCATCCGCAGGGGACGCTGATTTGAGGCGCTGAATAGCCTCTAGTTCATTTGCGTCAGAAAAAGTAGGGAACGTAGACCACAACCCATTAGCAGGAGGGTGCCCAGCAGGGGGTGTATCAGTAGATAGCGGAGGCACTCCACCATTTATATTATCCCGGGTGGTTGATATTTTAGTCAAGAAGGACGAAGAGAGAGAATCACACAAGCTCTGTGAAGGCGGCACCAGGGGCACGCACTTTCACAGGAGTGGATAAAGATTGGACAAGTTTGAAGAGGGGCTTTGGTTTGTTAAGGGCACCCTCTACCTTGTGACTGAAGAATGCTTTTTTTGGCATTTATGATTGCTTTATGATGGGCAGTAAAAGAGCGGCAAAAACAGATTTGGCTTCACAAGAATAGCTAGCCCACCCTTTTCTCTCCGCCTGTCTACAACGCAGTTTTCCTACTCTAAGTTCCTCAGAGAACCAAGGCTCCGGGGAGCGGGTTCTCTGTTTACATAATCTAAAAGGAGATTAGATTGTTAAGTAAATGGTAATCGTTTATTCCCACTCAAATTATTAATGAATGTATTACTCTGGTGGAACGTTTCAGACCTTTTTGGTCTTTACAATCGAAGCTTTATTTCAACACTGGCCAGTTTTTTTCAGATTGTTTTCCAATTAATATGCAGAATTTAGAAGCTGTATTAGTTTCTGTCAACCTGCTCAGAACGCTGCTTTAGAATATTTCATTAAAGTAGTTCAACCGGATGTTGCCAGATTACATTTAAAAAGTAATAAATCACACTGCCAGATATCTCTTTTGCAGAACAACAGGCTGTCAATCGTTATGTGAGGATGAAAGCACTGCTATTAAAGCGCTGAAAAGGGAAGGGCTTTAGATGTCATGGACAACTCGGCATATGACATCAAGGTGAAGAGGGGAATGCCTGCCAAAGATACTTAGCAGACAGTGGGCCTCATTCCGAGTATGGAGGTAATCATGGTGCTATTTGCACCATGACTACCTCCCATACCGGTACCGAGTCCGACCTGGTTCAATGGGGACTTACCGGTCCATTCCGACCTTGGAGGGACCGCTATGTCCCCATTGAAAAAAAAAATCCCCATTCCCATTTCAGCCCCCATAGGGCTCAATGGGAATGGGGAAGTAGCTAATAACGGTACCGCAATTTGCGGTACTGTTATAAGCTCCGAAGTCCCTTAACGGGTCCCGTCCATAACGCCTGGTCAGACCAGGCGTTAAGGGAGGGACCCGCTAAGGGACCTCGGAATAGGGCGCAAAGAGATTACTGGCACCGTTGTCCTTACCAGTGCCGGTAATCCCTTTGTGCCCAACTCGTAATGAGGCTCAGCTCCTTATCCCATTGAAAACAATCAATAATGCCACAGATGTACTTATAGTTGTGGGTTTACCGTTGATTATGTTTCATAGACCACTGCACATTACTTGAAAATGGATTTCGATTTGAAAACTGCACATGCTCTGTACTTTTTGACAAAAGTGATTAAGTCACTTAATAACTCCACACAACATCTCACTTTCATAGTATGAAACGATTTTAAAACCCATTGACAGTTATATTAACTGTTTTAATAGTGAACTGTTAAGGAACATCATGTAAAACCACTTCAGAATTCCTTCAAAAACTGGAAAATTATTATAGTGTTGATGAGTCTACATTGACTGCTCCGATAGACATTTCCAGTCTTTATAACAACAATCCCCATGCAAAATGCATGAAGGCATTGAAGAACCCCTCAGATGTACATGATGAACACCTGATCATTTAACTGTCCAGGCCATGTTTGGTAATTATTTTCAATATATTTAGACCTTCTGTAAACAACTACATGAAACAATGTTGGGAACTAAGTCTGTTCCAACTATACTAATCTATTCACTGAAGATTTTTAGGCCAATTTAGTAATAGATAACAGACAGCAATTCATGGGTGTGTTATATTGAGTATGTGTTTATCATTTGTCAGTCAAGAATCACACCATTGTCACATCTGCATGCCATACAATGTTACAGAGGTATTTGAGCTCCAGTACAAAGATGAGTGGGTCCTCAGGAAACTGCACTGGCTCCTGCTGCAAGCATGTATCACCTTCACATCCTGCTGCATCATCTGCAAGGTTGTTGCCCTCAAGTCCCCAAGCTACTTTGCCAGAAGCTCTCCATCTCCGGAGTCCTGTGATCCAACAGAAGAAAGAACACATGAACACTTGAACTCTGCTGGTGCAGAAAGGAAAGAACCGGAAGAAAAGCCTTCTCTGTGTACACCCCCAGACTCTGGACCTCCTCCCGTCAACACCCCCCTTGTAATCCCCTTGTACATATCCGGAATGTACTTAAGACTCCCCTATACAAGGAAAGGCTCCTCCTTAACCCCAAGGTCTACACCCTCTCCACTCCCACCTAACCTGAGACTGGGCAATCTACTACCTGTGCCCTAGTTGATTGTAGATGCTTTCTTGCCTAATTGCCCATCCTCTCCCCTGCCCAATGTTAGCTCCCTGCATTATTGTATTGATCCTGTATTGATCCCTTGTGATCTGCTTCCCTCATTGTGTACACATCGTGTACCCACTCCATGAATTTTAAAGCATTCCATTGCTTCCCGAAAGTAGGGCTGTACTTAATTAATACAATAATAATAATAATAATAATAATAATAATAATAATAATAATAATAATAATGTTTGATTTCTATTGATAGAATTTTAGTATAGACAGTACCAAATAATGAATGATTGTACACATTTATTTTACCGGCCTGTTGTTCTTGTCCAAACTTTGAATGTTATTTTTACTTATAATAAGTTGATTCTGGAAAGTAAATGTCTGGGAAGCCATCCCTGTTGTCACATTCCTTTGTTATGGTGGCCTAACTGAAATGTCAACCTTTTGAGGATTCCAAGTAGATTCACAGTCCACACACATACTTTAAGGTTTCCTGAATAGTCATTCATATGTAAAATTGCACTGCACCGACCAATGATTTTCTTGAGTAGGGCAGAACCAGAAAATACTTGATTTACAACAATGTGTACAGGTTTGTTCCTGGGGAAGTGGCTGTTCCTTTTGACAACACCACTTGATCACAATGTACCTGCTGTTGTTCCTTCTGGTATCTCTACAACCAGGAAGTCCAGGAAAGCCAACAACTCTTGTTGGTTTATCATTGACTGGTTCCTGTGTGTAGCATGTAGAAGATGCATTGGGCCTCATTACGAGTTTGCTGGTGTGGAATTAACGTACGGTAATTCAGTTTACCGGCATGCTTTCGCACCAGCATACTCTGAGTTTGGTGGTGGGGTGGTCTAAATTAGCTCCAGCACAAACCTGGAGGTAATTCCGGCACCCCACCATCAAAAACCGCGGGCATTACGTCACCAGTATTACTAGTGCCTGTGGACTCCATGGAATGGGGATTTACCACCCTTACCGGCATCTGTAATCTGACAGTAATTCTGACAGTGGACTTGCTGGTAACAGTATTACCATTTGGTGGTATGCCTTAATGAGGCCCATTGTACATTCCACAACTTTAGACCCATGATATTTGCCATTTTACACAATGTGTTGCAGTGGCGACAAAAAAAGTTTAATTTGGTATTTCTACAATTTTTGCTATACGCTTTCTTACAAATGAGCAACAAAATGTTGGTGCACTTCTCTGATAAGGAGGTTTGACTAAGATGGGAGTCATTACTTGTTTGCCAGTAATTCAGCCTTAAATCGGTCATATCACGGCCAAACTTAATTTCCGTTGTTGCCACTTGATCCCAGGGATTTATCATAGGATTGTGAGTGATGGCAAAATGGCATTAATCCCCATTTTGGAGGCCATAGGACTCCATTTGCTTTTCCATGTATTTACCATAAACTGTAATTCTGCACCGGTAATCCTGCTGATTTTTGGTTTTAAAGTAGAGCATTTACTCCCAGCATGATGCTGGAGGTAAACCCTCCACTTTATGCCCAAACTCGGAATGCATCGTTACAGTAAGAATGACAGTAATTCCATTACCGCCATAAAAAAGTGGCGGTAAGGGAATTACTGCCACTTTTTTACTGCACAAACTTGTAATGAGGCCCAAAGTCTCCTTGCTCTTTTCACGTTCCCAGGTATTCAAGCGGCAGACATGGTGTAAAATGGATATGTTATATTTGTGCCCTATGCTCTGATGTACTATGGCCCTGGGCTTCTATCTTGCTTCCTGCTGATAAAAAAAAAAAAAAAAAAAAACATTTCTTATGGAAAAGTGTGTGCATTTGCAATTAATAATTTATGGAAAGCTTGGAAATAGTTGATTCATTGGCAGGGCCTTCAGTGTCCAGACAAGTGGTCGACTGTAAATTGGTCGAAAGACAAATGGTCGACGTAATTTGGTCGAAAACCAAATGGGCGAATTTTTAATTGTATTTATATATGTATTTTTTTGGTTTTCGTTTAGGGAAAAAAAGGATTTTTTAGAAAAAAGGGGGCTGGGGGGGACCCCCCCAGGGGGGGACCCCCCCAAAAAAAGGGGGGGGAAATAAAAAAATAAAAATTCGACCATTTGTCCAGTCGACCAATTCCAATTTTTTTCGACCAAATGTCTGGTAACCAGGGCCTTCACATCATGCTTCATTTAGGGAAGATACAGTTCTGTAAATTGTTAAATTGATTCAGTCTGGAAATACCCAGAGCATACATAACTCTCCAATTATTGAATAGCTCAGAAAAAACAAGCTATGATTTTATTATTCAAAACCCACTTTTATGAACCTTCCACAACCCCCAAACACTCCCTAAAACACTCCTTTCTCTTATCTCTCCCCGAGCCATTAAAAAGTATTTGGCTAATTGACAACATTTTAGAAAGTGTACATGCTAATCTGAGCATTCCCAGATGTGACCACAACATTGAACTTTATTGGATTCGTGCATGCTTCTAATTTTTTAATGCTGTCGCTGACGTTGGTAGGATATAAAAGAAAACAAAGTGGAGAATAGAAATGCTGGCAATCGGCGAGTGTGCGGCACCTCTATATGCACCTCTATATAATGGCAGACATGGTTTCAATTACAGTAATGTTTGGTAATTGCAACAGAAAAAAAGGCCTTAAATAATTGGCTATGCAGAAAATGCAAACATTAAAATGGCGTCTTTACAAATAAATAAGACATGTTGCTTTCTGTGAATACTTGCTTTCCAAGGCAAATGGTTTTCGCCTTTACATGAAAAGATTCCAAAATAAAAATAAGAGTCCAGAAAAAACGAATCAAACATTGGCTGAGAAAGAATTATTGGATGAATGAATTAAGACCAAAAAATCAATGTTCAGGTGGAAAATTACTCTAGAAAATGAAATGAGTCAGACAATGTCACAGAACTGACTTATGTGCGGTCCAGTACTTCCTAAAGGTTTTGATCCACACATGCTGCAAGTGGAAACGAATGAGGAATCCAGGGATCTGTCTGGGTTTTCGAGCCCTTCAGGGACATTTTATACAAAATCCAAAATGTATGCAAGGGACCACCCACGTTAGCACACATACAATATTATACCTTCAGGACGCGGAGGGGAGTAGGAAAAAGTAAAAGACAGGCAAACTTGGTTTTACTCTTTCATTATTTACCCCCTCCGTTTCATTAAAAAGTAAGTGTTGCCTGTACATGCACTTTGCAGATGGTCTTTCCTAATAGATTCCTATGGAACAAGCCTGGTTTTGACCACATGCAAAATCCAGTTGAATTCTGAAATAAAGAGAGTGTACAATGTCCATTGGTCTGCTACACCTTCAGGTACGCGGATACACAGGTGGGAAGGTAGAGAACACAAGACAGGAACATATATATGGTGACACACTGGTCCTGCACACACATCCAGGCAGCTACACTCACATCAACTGCCCCAACAGTAACTTTCAGAACCCGAGCACATTAACATTCTAAGCAGCAGAACTTATGATGTCACCCACTGCACCCAGACACATTACTACAAATTCCATGAGAATCTCATGCAGGCGTACAATGAGGACAGTGGATATCTTATCTCTAATACTTACCTCTCCTCGGACATTTCACTGCTTCAAAATGGGGTGGCATGTTAAATGGAGTCTGTAAAATATTATGGGGGTAATTCATAGAATTCAGCGCACAAGTGGCGCATGTGGCTGGCGCACAGTGTGCACGTGTAACAGTCTGCACCAGCCGCATGCGCCAAAATCCATTTCCGCGCACAGCGTATTCATGGATTTTAACATCCATTACCAGCCGTGGCGCAGAGTGGCACAGTGCTCCTGCAGCAGTGCCAGTTACGCCCCTAACCCCTCCCCGTGCGCCATGTACAGCACACAAATCCCGTACATGGCGCACAGGCCAGTGGACCAGCATACAGGCCCCCAACCATGAAAACGCCTGTAAAACTCCCCACGGACCCCTCTGAATACACGTACGCCACTGCGCGGGGCGAATCACACGCGATTGGCCCTGTGCGAGTGGGGTACGTGTATTACTGGGGTTCGCGGGGAGTTCCACATGCGATTAGCCCTGTGCTAGCAGGTACGGGTATTTCCGGGGTGCGCGGGAAGTTCCACACGCGATTGGCCATGTGCGAGTGGGGTAGGTGTATTTCGGGGGTGAGTGGGAAGTTTCACACGCGATTGGCCCTGTGCGAGCAGGCTACGTGTATTTTGGTGGTGCGCAGGAAGTTTCACACACGATTGGCCCTGTGCGAGTGGGGTACATGTATTTCGGGGGTGCGCGGGAAGTTTCACATGCGATTGGCCCTGTGCGAGCGGGATACATGTAATACTGGGGTGCGCAGGAAGTTTCACACGCGATTGGCCCTGTGCGAGCGGGGTACGTGTATTTCGAGGGTGCGCGGGAAGTTTCACACACGATTGGCCCTGTGCGAGCGGGGTACGTGTATTTCGGGGGTGTTCGGGAAGTTTCACACACAATTGGCCCTGTGCGAGCGGGGTACGTGTATTTCGGGGGTGTGCGGGCAGTTTCACACGCAATTCCGCTATCAGAGCGGGGTACGTGTATCCAGTGGGGTGCACAGGGAGTCCCACACGTGAATTGGCAGTGTGGGTCGTCCCAGGTGTGCCCTCTATCCCTTCCACAGCCCCTGAAGGCAGCCCACACCACAGGGGACTACCTAGCCCCACTGGTCATGTCCCGCACGCAGCCCATCCACCATGGGCATGCCCCCCAGCCAGCCCACATGTCACCTTGCACTAGTGATCACCAACTCATGTCCCTCAGCACCCCCACCCACCCAGCATTGATGGGCACCTGCCAGCAGGCCCTGACTCATGTCCCCCAGCACCTCCACCCCCCAGCAGTGAGGGGCACCTGCCAGCAGGCCCCGACTCATGTCGCTCAGCACCCCCACCCGCCCAGCAGTGAGCCTCAGGCCCAGACTCATGTCCCCCAGCACCCCCACCCACCCAGCAGTGAGCCTCAGGCTCTAACTCATGTCCCCCAGCACCCCCAACCACCCAGCAGTGAGCCTCAGGCCCTGACTCATGTCCCCCAGCACCCCCACCCCCCAGCAGTGAGGGGCACCTGCCAGCAGGCCCCGACTCATGTCCCCCAGCACCCCCACCCACCCAGCAGTTAGGGGCACCTGCCAGCAGGCTCCGACTCATGTCCCAAAGCACCCCCACCCACCCAGCAGTGAGCCTCAGGCCCTGACTCATGTCCCCCAGCACCCCCACCAACCCAGCAATGAGCCTCAGGCCCTGACTCATGTCCCCCAGCACCCCCACCACCCAGCAGTGAGGGGCACCTGCCAGCAGGCCCCGACTCATGTCCCCCATCACCCCACCCACCCAGCAGTGAGGGGCACCTGCCAGCAGGCCCCAACTCATGTCCCCCAGCACCCCCACCGACCCAGCAGTGAGTCTCAGGCCCTGACTCATGTCCCCCAGCACCCCCACCCACCCAGCAGTGAGCCTCAGGCCCTGACTCATGTCCCCCAGCACCCACACCCCCCAGCAGTGAGGGGCACCTGCCAGCAGGCCCCGACTCATGTCCCCCAGAACCCCCACCCACCCAGCATTGACGGGCACCTGCCAGCAGGCCCCGACTCATGTCCCCCAGCACCCCCACCCACCCAGCAGTGAGCCTCAGGCCCTGACTCATGTCCCCTAGCACCCCACCCCCCAGCAGTGAGGGGCACCTGCCAGCAGGCCCCGACTCATGTCCCCAAGCACCCCCACCCACCTAGCAGTGAGCCTCAGGCCCTGACTCATGTCCCGCAGCACCCCCACCCACCCAGCAGTGAGCCTCAGGCCCTGACTCATGTCCCCCAGCACCCCCGCCCACCCAGCAGTGAGCCTCAGGCCCTGACTCATGTCCCCCAGTACCCCCACCCACCCAGCAGTGTGCCTCAGGCCCTGACTCATGTCCCCCAGAACACCCACCCCCCAGCAGTGAGGGGCACCTGCCAGCAGGCCCCAACTCATGTCCCCCAGCACCCCCACCCACCCAGCAGTGAAGGGCACCTGCCAGCAGGCCCGACTCATGTCCGCCAGTGCCCCCACCCACCCAGCATTGACGGGCACCTGCCAGCACGCCCCGACTCATGTCCCCCAGCACCCCCACCCACCCAGCAGTGAGCCTCAGGCCCTGACTCATGTCCCCCAGCACCCCCACATCCCAGCAGTGAGGGGCACCTGCCAGCAGGCCCCGACTCATGTCCCCCAGCACCCCCACCCACCCAGCAGTGAGCCTCAAGCCCTGACTCATGTCCCCCAGCACCTCCACCCACCCAGCAGTGAGCCTCAGGCCCTGACTCATGTCCCCCAGCACCCCCACCCCCCAGCAGTGAGGGGCACCTGCCAGCAGGCCCCGACTCATGTCCCCCAGCACCCCACCCACCCACCATTGACGGGCACCTGCCAGCAGGCCCCGACTCATGTCCCCCAGCACCCCCACCCACCCAGCAGTGAGCCTCAGGCCCTGACTCATGTCCCCTAGCACCCCCACCCCCCAGCAGTGAGGGGCACCTGCCAGCAGGCCCCGACTCATGTCCCCCAGCACCCCCACCCACCCAGCAGTGAACCTCAGGCCCTGACTCATGTCCCCCAGCACCCCCACCCACCCAGCAGTGAGCCTCAGGCCCCGACTCATGTCCCCCAGCACCCCCATCCACCGAGCAGTGAGCCTCAGGCCCTGACTCATGTCCCCCAGCACCCCCACCCACCCAGCAGTGTGCCTCAGACCCTGACTCATGTCCCCCAGCACACCCACCCCCCAGCAGTGAGGGGCACCTGCCAGCAGGCCCGACTCATGTCCCCCAGCACCCCCACCCACCCAGCAATGAGGGGCACCTGCCAGCAGGCCCCGACTCATGTCCCCCAGCACCCGCACCCACCTAGCATTGACGGGCACCTGCCAGCAGGCCCCAACTCATGTCCCCCAGAACCCCCACCCACCCAGCAGTGAGCCTCAGGCCCTGACTCATGTCCCCTAGCACCCCCACCCCCCAGCAGTGAGGAGCACCTGCCAGCAGGCCCTGACTCATGTCCCCCAGCACCCCCACCCACCCAGCAGTGAGCCTCAGGCCACTACTCATGTCCCCCAGCACCCCCACCCACCCAGCAGTGAGCCTCAGGCCCTGACTCATGTTCCCCAGCACCCCCACCCACCCAGCAGTGAGCCTCAGGTCCTGACTCATGTCCCCCAGCACCCCCACCCACCCAGCAGTGAGCCTCAGGCCCTTACTCATGTCCCCCAGCACTCCCACCCACCCAGCATTGACGGGCACCTGCCAGCAGGCCCCGGATCATGTCCCCCCTACATGACATAAAGATGCACAATCATGGCCCACATCTCCACCAAAATACCACAGCACGCCACCCCAGTCTTGAGATGCAATGATTTCCCAATCCACCCCACACTGACATGCCTATCTCAAGACACAAACCAAAAGTCAACTATGTACATCAACACATGTCCCTCACACACACACACACACACACACACACACTGGTTGGCATTGATTGTGTAAACCCACATTTTCACGTGCATCAACTCAAAGAGCAAATTACGCACATGGAAGTAAAATATCAAAATGTATTCTGGACAAAAATAAAGCAATGAAATGAAAGCATAAAAAAATTGCAAACATGAAATGAAAAGCATGTCCAAAAGATGAGTACATGAAAAGTATAACCAATCCAAAGAAATCCAAAAGAAAAATAGTCCAAACTCTCCCTCCACCAAAGCAAATCCAAAGGAAACGTAAAAAGTAAAATCCATTAATCCATGGTGAAATCCCAAAAAAAGTTCCAATAAATCCACTGTCCAACTATGTACAATCAATTGTCAAGGGTCCATGAGCCCAACGAAAGAACAGAAAGCTATGAAAAAAACTACCTAATAAAAAAACTATATACAAATGTGTGGGGCAAAGTCGAAACACCCCAAAATAAAGGAAAACGAAAATTAAACCTAACACTAAAAACTATATGCAATGGCGGCGGGCTAGTCCGACGGCTCACTTAACGATTTCCCGGGCTAGGGCATCATCAAACTCCTGCTCAATGTCCTGGAGGCAGTCCTCTTCCATGGCACTGAGGATTCACAGGGACAATGCCATGTTGGAATCCAACTCCCTGCGAATAGCCTCGAGGCAATCGGCCCGCCTCAGTGCCCTCTGCATGGAGTTCTCTGCCCTAACCATTGTGAGCCGTGCCTCTTCTGCCCGCCACCGCTCTGCATCTATACGCCGGCCAAACCGCAGCCACACGGAAGACACACCCATTCCAGGATCCTCCTGCCCTCTGGCCAATGCCTGCCTCTCTGATGTCGATGGCTCGAGCCATCATTGCTCCCACCGAGAGCCTGCTGCTGCTGCTGTCCATGTGCCCTGTCCGATGATGCCTGCACATCCTCCATCAGCTGGTCTCCAGTTGTTGTGGTGTCTACCCCTGCTGGACCGCCAACACCCGACTGTGGCAGGGATGTGATCTCCACCAAGCTGGCTGTGTTGGTCAGGCCAGGTCCACAGGTGGCCCTGGTGGAATCTGGGCCGGAAGACGGCAGGGAGAACGACTGGCGCATAGCCTCCACAGAGGAGGAGAGGTCTGCCAGAGTGCGCGACACATGTAGGAACCCACCGACCAGGGCCCCTCCCAACAGTGCCACGTCACGACGCTGCTCTTCGTGATGGCGTGCGTGCTCCACCCCGGAAGCACGCATGTCATCATGAATGTCACGCGTGCGCAACGCGCCACCAATCAGGACAGAGCCCATACGTTCATGGGACACCTCGTCCACAAGTAGTGGAGAGGCAGATGACGTGGCACTCCCCCCTACCTGTGGACGGGCCTGGGACGGGGCGTCCCTGCTGGTGCATGGTGGTGCAGTCACAGGGTCAAGGACAGCGACATGCACAGGCCCCTCCGCGGTGACCTGTGCTGCCTCCTGACCCTGGCCTGGACTGCACCACTTGCACCAGTGGTACTACCCCCCACCAGGCCCCATGTGCGGCTCAGTAGCGGGCTCCTCCTCCTCTGTGGAGACCACCAACCTGGATGTCTCCACACCATCTTCTGCCATTGCAAGCCCCTGTGGGGGCTCACCCGGCCCTTCCGCTGCAGCCGCAGTGGCAGACGCGGCACCAGTCCCCTCGCTCCCGGATGATGGCAATTCCTGGGAGGGTGGCTGTGCCTTACGTCCTCGCTCGGTGGAGGCTTCCTCGCCGCTTGGCTCCACAGTGCCGTCTCCGCCCTCTTCTTCACTTGACGCTGCGTAGAGGGAGACATAGAACACAAGCATCAGGGTACAGTACAATATTCCCCTAGACAGGAAGCAATAACACATGAGTGGCACTTTCAAATGTCACTTCCATCCTGTCCCTCCACAATACATGGGTGAATGCACGCAACACACATGCAGAAACAGGCACGGCGCCTGCAATCAACATGAGCATCTATGTACAAGGGCCTCTTTTAACCAAAATGTTGCCTTCAAACTCACATGCATCATGGCTCACACTGATCCCATGCACAAACATCACCAGAGAGTCATGCATCATGGCTTGTACACCACAGACACAGTGGATAGACACAGTGGATACAACAGTGACCGCACTGCATGAGTGAATCTACACATCATCACGGACATGTGTCATGCATCCATGGCGTTTCAAAGTCACACACACAATTCTCAGACACACACACATGTGCACCATACATGTACATGAGAGCAGCACCCATCCCTCACCCCCCGCCATGTCCAAGAACAGAGACTGGCATGCATTCATGTGTGCATTCCCCATGCAGCTCCCCATGTTGCATTGGAACAAATGCACCATCCATGTGGTTCACACATTACTGCTCTCACATGGATGACCATGATGTCCCTGCACACACACATCCATACATGGCCTATGTCACACATACAGGCAGGTATCAGACTACCAGCACACTGCAACATGCCCTGTCTCACATAGCAATGCTTGGCCACTTACAGCTCAACTCCAGACGGGTCTGCCTCCGAAGGACCTGGGCGTGGAGCGCTGGGCCTACGCATTCCAGGACCCTCATCTGGATGTTGCTCATGCGACCTGGCACCCCTCTGCATCCTCTGCCTTTGTGAGGCGCTGGCCCTTTTAGAGGGTCCTGGACCTGAAGTCCTCCCAGCGCTTCCGGCCCTCTGCCTCTCTGGCTGGGGGTCACCAGTGGTCTCAGATGGTGTTTGCCCCGACATGGCGACCCCCGAGGCAGGCTTGGGTGGGCAACTGGGTTCTGGGACTGGGCTGTGGAGTGATGGTATCCAAGTCGGGAGTCTTCTGTTCCAGCAGGGGTGGACACAGCAACTGGACCCCTGCAGATGGCTGACGTGCAGGCACCAAATAGCAGGGCACATGGGCACCAGGCAGGCAGGCAGCAGCAGATGGCTTGTGGGAGCGTGCTCGGGGCTCTTGGGGGCATGAAAATGGCCTTTTGGGCAGGAGCATGGTCTTCTGTGTGTTTTCGCCTGGCCAGCTTGATACAGAGTGATTTGGCACGTGAAAAAAATGCACGTCAGCGTGAAATCCGAGGAAAGGACCTTAGCGCGTAAGTGCGTAAGTGACGTTACGCGCGTGGGCGTTCCCCACAACACGGGTGCATTGTGAATCAGCACGTGAGAAAACTGCACGTCTCCGTGCTATTGGAGGAAAGGGCCTTAGCGTGTAAGCATGTAAGTGACGTTGCACGTGTGGGCTGGCTTAAAAGGTACGAGTATCACGCTATTTTCTTGTACGTGCTTTTTGTGGAGAGCGAGCGGGTGTTTCTTGCACTTCTTGTCGGTTCACACGCAATTACTTCACAACGTTTCTAGTTCGTACTCCCTGTTTCCTCAGACTGCGTTCTTCTCTTCTTTTGGCGGGGGTGTTGCCAATGCGCACACGCGTGTCTTTTTCACGTTCTTTTTCAAGGCAGACGGTGAGTCACACACATATTTTCCAACTGTGGTTGCCCCCGTGTGTCGCGTACCCCTTCAGAGGTCATTGTAGGCTGCGTGTAACACGCGTACGCTTATTTTTGTGTTTCTGGGTGCCACAGCGTAGTGCGGGTTCATTTTTTTCCACGCACGTGGTCTACCAGGGGTTGCGTGCACATGTACTTTTGTTTTTGGGGGGCCTGTGCGTTGCGTGACCCGCCATCTTCCCCCACGGGTCACATAAAGCCTTCCTAGAGCACTAGGGTACGAATTCCATCTAGTACCCTACCCCTTTCACCCCAATTGCCCAGGACAATTGTTTACTGCAACTCCCATATGCACAACAACATCAGTGCCATGGTTGGGAGGTGACCAAGCAGTAAAGGAGGCAAAGGTGGCCGACCTCCAAAAGGTGGGAATGGTGGGCGCAGTAGGGGACATGGCCAGGATTTGCAGGGTGCCCCTACAGCCCAGTGTGTGGAGAACCAATCGGGGCCACCTGTGCCCCCCCAATGGTTGTGGGAAAAGTAGCTGACACCATCCCAGCTCAGCCCTTGTTGGACCGGCCCATTTTGTCACCTGAACTGGCTGTTACACCTCGACCTTCGCCGCATCACACTCCCCGGGGTCTGCCACGTGCCTCTTCAGTCTCCCGCGTTAACACGGACAGTTGGGGAGCTCTATGTAAGGCCAGAAAGAGGTACAAGAAAGTGGTTGCTCTTCATAAGGGGCTATGGCGCCATCATGCACCTTTTTTCTCACGCTGGCAACTCCCATGGAGAAAAGCTGCAACAAACTACATTTCCTAGAAAACCTGTCATGCATTGTAGTTCCCAGCATTAATACGGGAGCCTCATTTTCGAATATGTCATGCCTCCTTGTTGTATTTAAACCACAGCGGTTTTCAGAACGCCGCTTATGTTTATAGTTACAACCGGCATTTTCTGAAGTTCCCCTTCTGTACCTTAATTCCGGAAGTCTCCTGTTTTTTCCGTGTTCTGACCTTACCTGCACACGGACTCCTACATCTTGATTCTACTTTGGTATTGTTTGCTGAGTGTCTGTGTACCAGACCCCTTGCCTGCTCCCTGGACTCCTGGATTGTGATTTTGTTGTGTTTGCTGACCGCCCGTGTACCAGACCTTTTGCCTGCTCCTGGACTCCTGGATTGTGATTTTGCTACCGCTACTTCCTGTTTGAATACCACATCTCATTTGGCCACAGACTCTTGAAACCCTTCCTTAGAGTGCTTCCGTTCTTCTGGGGAATAACACTGGTAAGAACAATTCTTCATTTTGGAATCCTGTCTTCATCGAACTGTTACCTCATCTTTGGATAACATTGTTTCATTTCTAAAGTGCATTTTGGAACGCTTTGCTGTGGTGCACCATCCCGAAACCAGTGCGACCCTCGTTCCGTCCGGGGATAGCTACCCTACTAACCTTCCTTTTTTTTGTTTTATACTTTCATTGTTTCCCAGGATTCTTTACACTACTCTTACTTCCACCAGTGGTAAAGTATATTTCCTTGATTACCATCATTGGGCAGTTTCACATTTAGCTATTATCTAAAGTCTCTTCTGCTTTGCAGGTTGCTCCAGGTCCTTTTTTATGGCTTAAAGGGAACTCACTCAGGTACTCTATTAAGGATAATAGTCTTGGGGAAAGCCAGGGTTGAATCCAACAGAATATTCATCTCTTGTCTTTTCTTTACAGCTGGGTCCATGACGGTGTGTTCTCCCCACTCTTTTGATTGATCGGTCCCCTTGTCTGTATAGTTCAGCAGGTGGTCATATCAGTTTAAAGAGTTCATTCCCTCACAGAGAGGAGGCTCAGGTGAAGGCTCCAACCCGAGCTCCTTCAAGCAACTCTCCAGCACAAGAGGACCTGTCTGTTTTACACTCCCCATACCGGTGAGTAACACTGGCACAGGATGACTCCCAGGCTGACTTCCAGGTCAGCAAGTCTAATAAACATGTGGCGGTGAAAGTTGCTATCCCCAGGCCAAGTGGATCTGGGGCAGCAATGTCATCTGCTGCCCCAAGTAGCCAGGGTGGGGAGGCTGCATGGGCAGCTGCAACTCAATCCACTGCAGCTCGGAGTCTCCCACCCGGGACAGTGTCGGTCCAGGTCCATCACACCGACGTTGGCCCTGCCAACATCACCCTGCAGCCAATGCCTGCACCAAGACCTATGGTCATTTTGCCTTTACAGACTTCTAGTACCCAGTCCACCTGCGCTTCTGCCCCTACTGACCAAAGCGGCGTAAGCCACTCAGGATCCGCACCTCCTTCCAAGAAGAAGAAGAAGGGTGCTCTTGTACTACAGGCTGAGACCCCAGACATGACTACACAATCCGGCACGTCAAGGAAGCCTAGCTTCAATGACACCGACCTTGATGCACTTGTGGCCTATGTGTCGGCACATAGCCGTGAAATGTTGGTGACTGCAGGCTGTAAGAGTACGACTGCTCAACGTAGGGCCCACTGGCAGACCATCACGGACCACATTAGTGCCCTTGGATTTGTGAGGCGCACAGCTGATGATTGCTACAAGCGGTGGAATGACCTTAAATGCAGAGCAAAGAACAAGCTGGCTTCCAATCATGCCTCTACTCTGGTGACTGGCGGTGGGTCTCCACCAGAGGACTACCAACTCACTGAACATGAGTCTGTTGCTGGAACCTTCATCACAGAGGAACAGATCCAAGGCGTGGGAGACCTACCAGATTATGAGGCATTGTCCGGTGAGTGCCCATGCAAGTGTGTGTAATCCATGTGTATGTTTCTTGGGTGTTGTGTGATGATTGAGTGCCAGGTGACGGTGTGTACTCCTGAGTGGTATGGGTCACCCATGTGCTTCCTCCAAACCATTCACCGGCCTTGGGTATGACAGTATCCCTTCTGACCACAGTAGCCAATTAGCACCACATTACTGCAGTTGCCCTTGAACTGTCATCTTGCAACAACATTGTTCTGATTTTCCAGTGTTCATTCAGCCTGATTGTTTCAATCCTCCCATTTTTGCAATGCATTTTTCTGCCCTAATGCCACATATGTGACATGCTTCTGTCATAGATTACAACCCACATTGGCCCACATGTATTACCTTGTTATGGGAATGATTTGACCATTCAGGCTGATTTTTTTAAGTGCCTGCTCATATTAATTTTTGGGGACTGTTTGAATGTGGAACATGATTGTTGTTTCCTGTCATGTTGAAGTGACCAACCATTGATGTATCCATCTGCCTGCCATCACTGTATTATTGCACACTGGATGTGTTGCAGTGTGTGGCACATGCATATTTTGTCAGACTATTTTGCATTTTTCATCTCATCATGTCCATCTCACATGGATGCGTGACAGTACTCATTCACTGACATATGGCTGTACTTGTCAAATGTACCATGGCTATCCTACATGCCATCTGTGTGCTGGCATGTGTCATGTATGTGGATTGCCCATGCCACTCACAGGCTAATTTGTGATGCTAGTGCTATCTAGCATGCAGCAGATGTGTTGCTTTTCCAACTTGGAGTCCTCAGTGTCGGCTTTTTGCCTCCCCCTCCAACTCATTGACAGTGCATGCATGCCAGGGTTATAGTCGTGTGGGACATCTGTTATTCATGTACTGGATCTCTGCCTTGTCAGGCCTATGTGTGTGCTATGGTGCTCATGCCTGTTTCCATTTGTTGTCTTTCATGTTTTTGCAGGTGATGACGCACTTGATGCTGTTGAGGTGGAGGAGATGGTGCAGACCCAGGAGGAATCTCAGCCACGACCGGACACCAGTGGAGGACGTGGTGTGGTGGTGGGTGAAAACCCTATCCTCCTGCAGACCATACTGTCCATTGGTGTCTCTGGGTGCACCCCGCCAGACCTCTATGATTCAGGTGCTGAATCGGACAGTGGGACTTATGTGCTGTTGCAGGTGAGTGTTTCTGGCAGGGATGCTGTTCTGTCCAACCCACCTGCACCAGGGGTAGACCCCTCTATGGGATGTCAGTGTTGGTAACTCCACCTTTGGCGGTTACGGATGCAGGGTCACACTCCACTACATCTGATCCTGTTCCTGGGCCAGAAGATCAGAGGAGGAATGCAGTCCTGCAGCCTCAGGCAGTGCCAGCACAGCAAGGTACAGATTGCCTTGCCCCAAACAGGTGTGGTGCCCGCCGACGCGGTGGCCTTACGCCACCAGGAAATACTGTATGTGAAAACTCCATGTACAGTATAGCAGCACAACAGGGAGCATCGGTTGAAATGATGGCTCAGGCAATGGAGAGGATGGCCACTTCCATTCTCCCTTCTGAAAGTCAGATGGAGCAACAACAGCAGGCAACAGACTCCATTTGCCAATCATTCAGGGAAGACATGTTGGTGTCCAACAGGGACCGACGGGCGGCACTGGAGACTCTGCGCAAAGCCATATCTGTAGAGTCACAGGGCCACAGGGAAGCCCTGAGGTTAGAACTCAATTTCCTCAGGGAGACTCTGGGTGAACTTGAGGCTTCCCAGAATTTTAGGTCAGAACAGCAGCTGGAGCAGCTCACACATTCGCTCTCAGCTGAGCTGCAGGCAACTCGTGAGGAGATCTGGCATCACGGGACGCCATGCGTGCAGAAATGCAGGCAACCCATGAGGTGCTGCATGGGGATCTCCGTTCTATCATCCTCCAGAACGAGACCTTCCACACATGCATGCTTGCTGCCATGGAGGACCATACCAGGGCTTTGCGTGGGCTGCCTCCCATAGCACTACCACCTCCTGATGTAGCAGCACAGGGTAAAGAGCGCGTCAGCAGTTCTCCCACATTGGCGTAGCCGTGTAGGCCATGAGCCCATGGAGGTATTTTTTTTTGCAACATCCACACAGGTGGGTGTTGGGGTGCACCCTGTCCTCGAACCTCCTGGGTGGCCTCGCCCCCAGTCCACGCATGGCCATTTTTGATTTTTGTATTTTTATTTTTTACAGTGTGTTGCCTTGTGTGGCACCCGTGGGCATCCACTGTGTATTCTAGCTGGGCACATGCAGGCTTGTCCTGTCTTTGGGTTATATGCTTGGGTTCATGACACACACACCCCTCCTGCTTCCCCTTTCCATGGGCTTGCAAAGGGTGTGACCAAGTGACAGTGTCTTACACAGTGACATTGGGCTCCCATGAGCTGTGTGGGCAGTCTGTAGTCAAAACTGTGTGGACACCCCTAGTGGGGATTGTTGTTGTATTGAACTCTGCATGGTGTATTGATATGTGCTTGTGCATTCATGTCTTCCTCCTTATTCACAGGTACCTTCTTCACAAGGCCGTCTCCTTTGCAGATGCAGTTCATGTTGTATGCAGTACACTGACACATTTGCCTGACAGCAACACTCTGCAGTTGGAAGGGGTCGATGTGCTGGCTTATTCAGGTTGTAAGACTTGCACTACTTTGATTTTGTACTGTCATATTTTGTCACTGTTTCATCCTGTGTTGCTGTATTGTGTTGCTGGTAAGTATTTGTTCATGTGTGCTGTTTGGTATTGATTACTGGGAGCATATTGTCTGTGGCCTGTTTCCCTTTGGGACAGTGCACTTTGTGACAATTGTGTCATGTGTTGTGCATTCATTTGGTTGCTTTCACATTGCATGACATCCCATGGTGTGTTGGGTAGCTGAGATGGGGTTGGGTTTGGTGACATGGCACTATTTTCATGTTGTATTTTGCAAGAGGGTAGTCATTCATGCAGCATAAATGTGTGTCTTTTTGTGACACAGCATTGGTTGTCTTTCAGTAGGTAGGGATGCACACAATGTAACACTTCCAGGGGACCAATCTCAGGCTGGTATGGTTGTGACAGTTGACTGTCCCTTGTGTCATCATGATTTATTGTCAACTGGTATGTGCCAGGGGTGTGTGCACTCCACAGGGGTGTGATTTTAGGTGAAGTAATTAGCCACCAGCTGCGTACGGGCTGCCTCACCACGTGCCCTTTCCCTCCCATGCGCAGCGGGCATGCATGTGGTTGGGGATGTGGGGGCACCACCATGTCCACTGGCAGGCCCCGGCGGGTGGCAACGTTGTGCAGGACACATGCAGCCACTATGATCCTGCACACTACTGGGGGCACGTATAGCAGCTGCCCATCAGAGCGGTCAAGGGAGCAAAAGCATGACTTGAGCACTCCGAATGTGCGCTGCACTATGCCCTGGGTTGCAATATGGGCTGTGTTGTATCTTACCTCGGGTGGTGTGGAGGGGTTCCGAAATTGGCGTCATCATGTGGGTGCTCAGAGGGTAGGCACTGTCCCCTGGGGAGGTGATGATGGGTATCCTTAGTGGGGTTGTGACATTACTCAGTATCTATAATGCATGCATATGCAGAGGCATTTATACTCACCAAGCAGCCATGTATCGCTGTGCCGCCCAGCTTCTAGGTCCCAGTTTAGGGGTGACATTCTGAAAATGAAACTGTCATGGGTGGACCCTGGATAGTTGGCATATACTGAGGTGATGATTCCCTTGGCATCACATACTACCTGCATGTTGATGGAATGCCAGTGCTTGCGGTTTCTATAGATGTGCTCAATTGCCCTGGGAGGACGTAGAGCCACATGGGTGCAATCAATGGCACCTAGCACTTTGGGGAAGTGTGCCACCCCGTAAAAGTCCTGGATGGCAGCCTGCCTTTCTGCAGGTGTTCTGGGCATGTATATGTGCATGCGGACTGAAGAGCGTGCAGTCATGATGGCCAACACCTGGTGTAGGCAGCGTGACTGCATGGCCTGTGACACCCCCCCCCCCCCACTATGGCACTTGTCCGCTGAAATGAACCAGTGGCTAAGAAGTGCAGTACATTGAGCACATTTTCCAAGGGGCTCAGTGCTTGGGAGCACAGGGTGGGTGATGTGAGGTCATCCTCCCACTCACTCACTAGGTCGGGTATTATGTGTGGTGGGAACCTGTACCTCCCATACACCTGGTCATCAGGCATCCCAAAAAGGCTGGTTATGGGTGTAAAAATTCTGGGCCTGGCTATCCTCCTCCACCTGCGGTGTACCACAACCACTGCTGCGAGGAATGGTATATTCATCGTAGCATCTGAGCTTGTTTGTTGTTTGTGCGCACTTTTATGCTGCGCGGGGCCGTGTACGCCTGCTTCCTGCTGGTGTACGTGTTTCCGGATTAGCGCGTCTTTTTTGGCGCATGGGTTTCCCCTGTTCGATTCCATGAATACGTGTTGTAGGCGCGCGTGTGGGCGTTCCGCGCATTTACCTCCTGTACTTCCCCCGTAATGCCCACATTTTCATGCGTTGTTCCCCATTCCACGTGTTACGCCCCGTGTTACGCCCACTTTTTCTGTGTGCGCCGCGCTATGTGCGCTTTCGCTGTGCACGTAGCGCACGCCGTTTGATGACATGTGCGCCTGCGTGCGCCATGCACGATTTTAGCGCACATCCCAGGATTTACACGCGCATGAAGGCACTTGACCTCTCGCAGAGACGTGCCGAGTCTACACAAAGCACCCGCAAGTTATGCAAAAGTTTAGCGCAGTTGATTTCATGAATCAACAAACAGGGTTTCTCACGCAGAATGGTGCACAAATCCCCAATTTTCCAAACAAATAATTCCATGCATCGGCCCTTATAGTCTTGATCATTCTTCCTTACCATGCTTATATTAGACCTTTTTCTGTTTTCTTGGGTTTTGAATTGCTGTTCAGCAGCTATCTGTTGAATGGAAAACTGTCTGTTATATGAAAAGATGAATTATTTTCCAAAATACTGGCATGGTGGCTAGAAAAATATTTTCCACATGTAATTAAGCCAAAACTAATTTGGTTTATTAGGAGGGAGACATAGCTTAGGAAATGCCCATCTTTTGTACTATATCATCTTGCGGGCAATATCAGAACAGAAATTGGCAGAAATGGCCTTTGATGCTGAAAAGTTCTTTGACTGGGTAGGCTGGTTGCATCTAGGGAAGGTTATGGAATTAGGCCTATGTCACATTCCAAATCAGTTCTAGGATTAGCGTAGACTGCCCAATGGGTCATGGTGTTTGTGAACAGAGTTTTCCCACAATACTTAAATTTGAATTTGGGAACAAGGCACGGCTGAACCTTGTTGACATTACTTTTCCTGATGTTGCTGAACCATTACTAGAATGAATCAGATCACACGATTGACTTCATGGCAGGGTTCTTGGTGGGATGAGGTTTACTGATTTTGGGATTATTATTGAACCTTTGCCTTGAACCAGACTAGATTGTGTTTCTGTATAACAGCAGCCGCGCTGGATCCAGTATGAATGGGATTTAAAAGGGGCTATATATGCCCCTTCTCATTCTATGATGGCCAAACATTAGAAAGGTATTCAGTAACTGTGGAATTCCATTAGTACACAGATCCAAGCAATTTAACTCCCATGTGTATTAACTCCAGGGATCTCCAGACTTGCCACTTCTTACAATCACACAAACAGACTGGTGATTTTCATTACATCTATCGCACACTGCAAGGGCATGGGTCATTCTTTGATATTTCTAACATCATCACATCAGCATCAATTACACACTCAACAAAGGTTTTCCTCGTTGATCTCAATGAACCATGAATCCAATCCACGAAATCATCACACTGCACTAAGGGTATGATTAACAAGACAAGAAACAGTAGTGGTCAAAAGGCTGTTTTAGTTTTCGACCATATATTAACTACAGTGCAGACACATCAGAAGCCACGAACACAGTTTTCTTATGCCAGTACTATCGCATATTCCCAGTCACTGCCATCGTATATCTGTTAAAGTCTCACTTGCAAGGTATAGCCATAACATGCTCAAAACGTCTTCGCATACCAGGCACTGCTATAAATGGTAGACACAGCCATTTACAATACTATAGTACCATGTTGTACCAGGTTAAGCCTCATATGCCATGTACAGTTAAAGTAAAGGAAGCTTCAGACTCACAAGTTCAAGTGCTGTGATTATTGCCAAGTGTAGGCTCAGCGGCCCGAGTACTGTAGTCTGATGCAGACAAAACGTGAAATTCTAGATACATGATTCAGCTTCTTTGTTTATTTATAACACAAACTTAAGTTAATCACTTTTGCTGATCTCAGTTATAGAAGTTAGTCAAAATGAGGCCCTGTGAAGTTAAGTGAAATCCCAAGGATCACACATGGCTGTGAAGCCGAGAAGCCAGGAAGAGTGCCTATTTCAATGTTTCAAAATTATCCAGTAGACCACGTATCCGATCATACCATCATTACCTCAACATACTAAGATGTTCTTTCATGAGCAGGCAAAGTTGTTTGTGTTTAACAAAGCGAATGAGTGAAGCAACAAACCACATTCTAGATGAATCCGAAAATACAAAGGACATGTTTTTCTATTGCATGAAACAAGTATGATTTATGAATGGAACACAATAACTAGTGGTACTCAATTAACGGAGCCATCCATTTCCACATACTGTATACAATGTTAATTTCCTAGATGTAATAGAGGGCACAGAAATAACTGCACTGCAGAGTTTACGATGAAGTGCCACACCTAAGACATAAAACATCAAAAGTAAGCAAATGCTAAACAACAGGGTCGCAAAACAATCTCAGACAAACCTAAACACATACACAGAACATGTATACAAAGGTACAGCACCTATACGATAATAACTCTGAGGGTGTCATGGCAGGTGCTTTTATGGAAAATGTTGACTTCCCTTCTGCTAATTGACAACGCTTACACTCCCTCAGGATTATATTGTTGTGATGGATCTCACAGTACAAGCTGTCATAATTTTGAAAAGCTGAATGGGACTCGACGCACATAGCGTGCCACCACCAAGGTAATTTATTTCTGTGCAATGTAGTTTTTCACTGAGAAATACATTACTCTTTTACTTCTAAGTGTGAAGCCAGCAAGCCAGTGGTCAGTGAGGATCTGGCTTGGGTAGCAAGTAGATTGCCAGTGGTAGCAGCTGGTACCCCTATCAAAATCCAAATGACATCTATATGGTGTTGGTTGTGTAGAAAACACTTTCACTTCAATAGGTAAAATGTCTGCTTAAGTTAACAAAGAACTCCACATTTTACTTAGTACATTTAATAGATTGATACAGTAATATGGATTATTTGTTCCTTCCTCTAAAATATAGCAGTTATTATTGTGAATTGCTAATGTGTTCACTTGTTACATTTAAACATGTCTTTATGTGGTTTCAGCGTTCATAAAGGATAGTGCAACCTAGGATAGTTACTTGTAAGAAATATCTTCCATCTTAATGTTATGCATTGGAATGAAATGGTTATACAGTACAATGTGTTAAACAAAAAGGAAGCCAACACAAATGTATGGATGCTACCTCTAGCAAACGCTTGATTTGTGTCATTAACAGTTGCTGTGCGGAAGGAGAAGGAACAGTGGTTCTTTGAGACCATATCAGCAAGACACAGAGACCTCTTCAGCAGATGGTGACTTTATTTTATGGTTCACTCGACTTCTTCCCCTATGTATATGTATCATATGATGTGACTGGACCCTAAGGAAAGCAGTGTGAGAACATATTTGAAGGGTAAATCTATAAAAATAGTACCTTTTGAGTTTTTGACTGTTAGGTAAAAAAAAAAACATGTGGCTTAGATATGTTAGTAAAGAAAAAAAAGGGGGAGCCAGACATGTGATGTCATCAGTGATGTCATAATGACATTTGTGATTTCATCTTTGATGTCATGGTTGTTAGTTTTAGCAGTGCACGGTGGTGGTGTGAGTTATGGTTCCTTAGCTTACCATAACTGGCGAATTTCTGGGGTTTTTTTGGTTTTACTTGTAATAACCATAATATAGATAGGTTTTTATTAGTGCAAAGTAACTGTAACAGGTTTTTACCAGGATACACTTAATTTGTATAGATGTACCATACAACATACGGACCCCCTGGCCCCTTGATGATAGCGACAGGATCCGCGGACTGTGCGACTGTTCACGGACCTCGGGTAGCAACCACACTGCCCAAAAGGTCAGGGGTTCTCTTACATTGTTGTAGCATGCAGCAAAGACACTGAATATGTAGAAAGAGCAACACATAAGTGAATTAGAAGGAAAAATGAAGTAGGTCTACAAACTCTGTATTTATGAAAGCAACAGAGCACTTGCATAGGGTATGCAACACAATGGAATGCACCAACAAAAAAATAACCTGTGATTCCAACACTATTACCCCAGTGCTGCTTTACATACAAACTGAGAAGCAAATGTTAGCAGGACAACTGCAAAGCATTGACAGCAGAATTGTACTACTACGTGGTAAGTACGCTCAATGTCTTCCTATAACTGCAGTGTGTTCAGTGTACAATACTAGAAAAAAATATTTTTCTTTTTTTACTCACAAATGGCATGCACCCTGGAATTGCTTGAAAAGAACTTCCCTCGGGCTGAAATAAGTGAAGACCGTAATTCCATTGGTACACAACACAGTTTGAAAAGTCAGACAGCTAATACACATTGCTTCACATATACCTGACAGATATTGTTTTCTTTAACAGTACATACAGGAAATGAAGGAAATACCCCAGAAGCAGCAGCTCCCCCACAAGTGCATGGACACATAAAAAATAAAACAAACACTGTACAAAACAAACTAGACAGCCTGGGCGCAAGAATGGAGCAAGTGCTGAACACTTTTGCAAACTTAAAAGATTTTGTACAGGGACATATCATGGAAAAAATTAAATACTGCTGGCCCACCTGCAACTGTACCCTTGCCCCTATCCCAGCCAACCATCCCCACAAATTCCCAGTAAACAAATACCTTATGATGAGACCTTACTCCCTTCCTCCCCTTAAGCCCCACCTGTGGCAAACCCTAATTCCTCTGTATATGTTTCCATTTCTGCTACCCCTTCTCTTTGCTAATTGTGAGTATTTATGTGTATAATAAAGCGCCATGTGTGTAATGTTGCTCTGTGTGTTTTTTTTTTAAAAAACCCCATTATGAGTCAGCAGAGCGCGTGTCTGTCCGGGATGTCCGCAATTAATCAAAATGGAGGTGTACTGCGGACACTGCGCGGGTCCGAGAGGTCCACATTCAAATTGGAGCTGTCCGTAGGTCCCCAGTCCTGTCCACATGTCTGCAAAGTTATGACGTACCTTTAAATAGTTCGGGGACCCCAACCATGTCCGGCAGACACCGGGGGGCACGCACAACTCTCCCCCCGTATCCTACGGACAGCGAGCCTGTCCAGCATGTCGGCAAAGTTGTGACGTACCTTTAATTAGTTCGGGGACCCCAACCATGTCCGCAGGTCACCTGGGTCCATGCGCATCGCACCCCCTGTGTCCTACAAACACCACGCACTTTACAGAACTGTCCACCGCATGTGTGTTGCATTTTGAATTAGTTCAGGGAGCCCAACTCTGTCCGTAGGACACATATGCACATGCGCACAATGGATCCCACGCAAAAGGTGGCCTTGTGGACCACCGTCCCATTTGGGAACATCTGCAATGTCACTATGTGACTCCACCCACGCTGAGCGTCGGTCCTTATTCGTGGACAGGGTCGGGTCCCCAGATAACAAAATAGTGCTTTTTTGAGCAATCCAAGGTGTTTTACTGTGAAACTTCACCCTTGCAGAGGTCCAAGATCATATCCTTGATCCCCTGGACACTTTTTGGAACTTTTTGACCCCAGCTTGGGGTTCGAAGTATCTGCGGAGCGCGGGACTGTCCGCAAAACGCTCCCCAGTGCTCCTATAAAAGGCCACACCCCAGTTGCATACTGACAAGCCCTGGATGAGCACCTGTGATCCCCGGACTACCGCGGTGTCTGCAGATCTCATAACACAGGGGGCACCCGTGTTCCCTTTCCACTTCACACTTTACAACACCCTCTCATTGGCCACTGGTAAGCAGTCCCACAAGCATCCACCAATCACATCTAAGATCTCTACATCTAACTCTAGCCACAAGGTACAACACTGCAAATGTACTTTTGAACACTCAGAGAACAGTTCTCCTGTGATTCTCAAGCAGTGCATTCAAAAGTACTGTAAAACTCCAGATTCCAGATTGATCCACATCTACATCCAGCAACAGAAACTACAGGTATGCATATGTTTTGTAATGCACATAGAAAATTAAAACTGCATGTATGTTTTTGTGTCTGGTCCCATGTTCAGGACACGTCCCCTCCGTGTTGTGGTCGGCTGCTGAATGCAAAGACTTTGCATTCAGCAGCCGACCCAATAAGGCATGACTTGGCCAACAACGGGATAAGACCGCCCATACCAGAAGAAGGACCATGCGCCTTCGCCATAACCCAACTCTTAATCAGGAACCCCAATCAATGCACTGCCACTGGTACCTAAGAACCACATACGTTTGCTCACTCAAAAACAAGAATAAAGTGAATTAATCTTGTCAGCCAAACTGAGAACTAAACAACATTTGTGTGTGTCATAACTATGAAATGTATGCATTGTAAATTGTATTGTGATTCAAATTGACACACAGAACAAAGTGAATGGTGCCTTGATAAAGCCCAAGTAAGGGCGAAACAATAGCACTTGCAAAGATATGTTGGCACAAAGGTTTTTTAAGACTATTTGTAAGTGACTTCAATCCAGCAATCCAACTAAGTCAATGCTTAGGATGGGATGCCCAGTGGAACCCCTTATTTATATATTTTGATGTCAAAGTTCTTTAAATCTGGATGGTGAACCCTTATATAACGCCCATCTCTTTGAATCCCCCTGACCTCACTGAGCCAAGAAGTAGGTTTGTTTTGCAAAGTAAAAGGTTTATTTGAAGAATTAAACAATATATATATCACACTTTATGAATAGCACTCTTATGAATATGGACGGTAATCAACAATGGGTTATATTAAAAAATTGACACTCTCTTTAATCACTTAAGAGTATGAATATGAAGGATACTGTAGCAGAGAATACTTTATGTAATTCAAGGAAATGCAATAATGGGAAAGAATGCAACACAGAAATAAACCTTGATATGATTTCAATCAAGAGATAATATGGTCATTTATTCCCCTGTGACTACTCACTCCCCCCCTATGCAATATGAAGAGATGGAAATGAGGGCACACTGGTTTCAGGATTACAATCAAGAATACAGTTCAATTCCGGTTGCCCCCAGCAAGCTTAGAGAAGCAGGTATGATTTTAAAACAGGCAAGAATACTTTTGAATGTGATTGAAGTGAAAGTGGAAATATTCTAAATTGATTTTAATTCACTAAAAGAGATTCAGGATGAATGATAGTTACTTGAGATTGGTCCAGGTCAACATTAGCCATGATTCATGAATGATTATCAAATTGGAAACGAAATTCAGCAGTTGCAAACAAGAAACAGCTATTTTTACAAGTGGTGAAATGGAGCTAAATTGCAATTCGCTGCAATTTGTCCGCATGCTTACATCGCGATTACGGGAAAAGTATAATGAATCGGATTTGTTGGAAAGCTTAGATTCTCAGCTTTAAGATGACAGATAAATTTTGTTTCTAGGACATGCGGTTCAAAAGTTGCAGAGGTTTTTGTGAAGGTAGATTTTCAGAAATAAACTCAAGATTTCCAAATGACAAATCGCACCTTACAGATTTGAAATGAACAGGATGGACACAAGATTCTATAATGCAGTTCTGAACAGGTTGAAATGGATGGAAGAGGATTACTTTAAATAAGAGTTTGGTTAAGGACATTTCTAGACTAGTTACTCACTCCTCGGCTTTGGAATGGAATGGACCTCGTCAAGTTCTGGTGAAGGGGTTTGGCTCCACTCTCGTCACCAGACAGGTCTCGGGCCCTCTGGGTTCTGCGTTCAGCACTGCACGGCAGTCTGGGTCTCTTGAACTGGATCTGATGGGTCTTGGATTACAGCACTGCTTTCTGGGTCTGGATCTCAGTTCTAGCACAGGGTTCCTAGCTAGAAGCAAACAGCACGGCCCGGCTGTTGAATGGTTTGGTTAGGCCCTGTGGAAGTTTAGGGGTTAGAATCAGGTTGCAAAAGATTCTGAAGGCCTGCTGAGATGGATTCAGCTTGTGAATTAGGCCTTTGCTTCAGGGTTCTAGACCTTGGTTCTAGAGTCTGGATTCTACGTTCTGGTCTCTGGATCTAGATCTGGAGTCTCTATCTGGATATTGTCTGGATCTGATCGGCAGAGTGCTTCGCAGGAATCAGTGAGTAGTGGAAAAAATGAGTGTGTATCTGGGTCTCAGCAGTTCCTATTTAGTTGTTTCCAAAGTGGGTGGGTAGGCTGATTCTCTATGCCCAACCCCCTAAGGATTTGATAAGTTAGAGGATTCTCTGTCTTTTGACTGGAGAAAGGATCAGCGTGTCATGAGGTGTCATCATGATGCTACCATTTACCCTCTAGGGAAGAAACTCCCCTTTGCTTTTAGTTAGAAAATCATTTTTTCATAACAAACATATTTCCAAGGTGCACAACTTGTTCATAATACATATACACATCACAGATTAATTAAGGCATGTCTCTGTTCAAGTCCCATGTTCCTACGAGCTTTAGTTCCAAAATGACAACTTATTTGCGCTTTTGGTGAGTTTCCCAAAATTGGTTCTGCACCAAATTTGATACATGCATGCAGCTCCTCTCTGGGCATACTACTGTAAATTCTTAGGTTCATAGCAACAACACTGCAGCTGTGATATTAATAATTCCGGGGTTTAGTCTCAGAACATCACACAGCGTCCAGCTTAGTCTTAAATTGTGGGTGAATTTTTCATTGCCACAATCTCAAAGTTGTACATTTTTGTCAGCTTGTTACAATATTTTAGAAGCATTTGCATTTTCCTTAAACATATATTTGGTGCAATGTTATATCCACATCCCAGTCTGGTCCGCCCCCAGAGCTGGCTTGACTCAGAGGTCACATGCCCTGTCTCTCCCAGAGCAGTTGTTGACAAGTCAAACCCAAATCAGCATATTCCTATTCATCCCAAATAATCCATTGTCTTGACTGAGAGCAACATGCCAGGGTGCCTTGGCTAGTTCCTGTTCACAACAGTTTGTCAATCTCTTAGCCTGGGGCAGGGGAAATCTCCTTTGTCCAGGGATATGGTGTGGAATCTGTTTGATCCCATTGTGGGAAACGTTTTAACTCTGCAACCAATGTCTACAAATTGTCTTTTCTTACAATACAACCCACATTTTTAATACATACATTAAACAATTGCTTCCTTCAAGCCATTTCAGAATATAGTTTTAAATTGTCTCCACCCCTTAGGCTTCTGATAGCAAGTATTTATTTGGCATAGTTTGGGGTTCCATGTTCAACTTTACAGAGAATATGGTTTTAAAACGCCGGCTTCTGCTAGTGCTGAGTACCGGTATTGCATCCATTTTGACAGCTGTCTTTCCATCAGTATCCTTAACAGGGATCTTGTTCTCAGAACATATGATTCTTGCTGACATTGTATTTATGTGGAAACTTTTTAACTCTGCAACTAATGTCTACAATTTGTCTTTTCTTACAATATAACCCACATTTTTAATACATACATTAAACAATTGCTTCCTTCAAGCCATTTCAGAATACAGTTTTAAATTGTCTCCACCCCTTAGGCTTCTGATAGCAAGTATTTATTTGGCATAGTTTGGGGTTCCATGTTCAACTTTACAAAGAATATGGTTTTAAAACACCGGCTTCTGGTAGTAGTGAGTACCGGTATTGCACCCATTTTGACAGCTGTCTTTCCATCAGTATCCTTAACAGAGACCTTGTTCTGAGAACATATGATTCTTGCTGACATTGTATTGATGTGGATCCTTGCAGTTGTGTAATGTGGAAAATCCAACAAAGAGGTTGGATCTTTTACGTGATTTGTGAGCCAGGATTTTAGCAATTGTTGACAATCAAGAAAACGGATTCCCAAACAGCTCTGTGTTTCTTTAGGCAATCAGCATTGCTATTTCCAAGTGGTTTCAGGCTACTTTGTGGGTACACCAATGGTGGTTTTTGGCAGTGATCTCATGTGCTCACCAAGATAGGCAAAAGTGGATGGCAGCATATTTTTCAGGTTTTCACTGCACATTTTTTGATGATTTTGAGCGAGCAGCATGCTTTCCAGTGGCCATTCTGATGTTTTTGCTGCCAGCAATGCACAGTGATGTTGCAGGGCTTGGATGAGTGGGTTAATACATCCCATATAACACATCTGTCACTGCATAAATGCACTTTGAAGAATGACGCATTACTCACCAAGAAAGTCACCACTAGTTAAATAACAGAACAGAATACAGTAAGTGAAATAACTTGCATTTATATGATGAATGTGAGACAAATCAAGTAAACACTAAGTGAAGTAACTTGTGTTAAATTAATGAATGTGAATGAAATCTAAATAAAGTTCAACATTGTATAAAAAAACTAACATGTATGTATCTTGCAATCATTATAGACTTGAGAATTTGTAAGGACAACTAATCTAAAAGCGGATAGGAAACAAACTTCCTCTTTCATAGATGTGTAGTACATTGGAGACAATTCCACTGCAGTTGCATGGTTTGTAACAGCTTATTTAACCAAAGCAGAGAAAGCAGGGCTGAAAGACCTCTGGGATGACATATCATCTGACAAAACACTGTCCCAAATATTGTACAGCTTTGACATAGAAATACACTCCCATAGAGAATGTGGCTGCTACAAAGCCACAGACGATTTAACCGGCACCACCTTGTATGGGAAATCTGAAAACATAGTCTAGCTAAGCCTTGGTCCTGCTGCATCCAGTAAAAGAGTTCTCAAGTCATACAAAGACATAGAAACAATAGCCAAAAACAATCTCAACAGCCAGGACATTTTGGAAAAACAACTTATTGGAAATATACTACCCAAATAGGAGTACTGCTTTGGAAACCATGTGCCTATAACCACATAGCCCAAAACTTCTCATACAAAAATAATATTAAACCACATGAGAAAAAAGGTAAATACATAATCAAAGGTTGTGAGGGCAGGCTGGTTAAACTTACCAAACGCAGCCTCATTAATCATATGAAGCTACATTAAAAACTCCTCAACATAGAGAACTGTACTACATGTCCCTACTGCAACTATTTAAACCATGGAGAAAAGAAGATGATTTATTGGACACCCATGCCTCCTATGAAGATGTTTTCAGTGCAACTGAAAGCACTATAGCAGATAAAAACTTTACACAGTACAAACATATTTTGGACAATGAACGCCAACAAGAGGAAGAAACTTCAAGCAAAACTAAATGTAGACACTCCTGAGAGCAGTCAACCTTCTCTTACAGGAAGCCGAGAACCACTTGGAGAGCCACTCATAGCAAATGAGGAAGAATTAGCCATGACTGAAGAAGAAAACACCATGAGCCTGATTCAAGGATTATTTGCGCCGAAAATAACGGGAATTGTGTGCCATTCTGCCCGCAAATCCCCATTTGTTAAACAGGCACGGACCAGCTATATTTGCAAATGCTACTCCTTCACAATAATGCAACAGCAAATCCTGAGTGTCTCAGGTATAAGGCAGTAATTGGACTACTGTGCAGGAATGGTGAGATTCACTATAAACACACAAGAAGATCCACAAGAACTTCTGATGTACTTACTGCTAGTACCGGAAAGCAAAAACATACCTATAGATGAAATCATCCAGATTTCAAACACGTGGACACATTCATGCACTCTCTGAAGACACGTGGTGCATGAACATGTCCTTAACAAACGCTTTGTGTCTGTATCTATACTTAACTGTGAATCCATTCCATTTCAGCAGCTGGTACAAAATGCAAACCATGGCATATTATATACTACTTGCAATTCCTACAGTCGTTCCACCTTACAGATACAATCACACAGCCAATTCATAATAATAATGCTTTTATGATACAATGCAGATGGTACCAAAAACAACTGCAAGCTTACTAGCTTCACACACGGACAAGTATCACTTGGCAAGAAAACCTTCACAACAGTAGGCATAATCTACCACACGGGCGCCACAACTGGTGCAGGTCACTATACTGCATACATTAAAAAGAAATGTGGATGGTTTGAATGCAATGATACTTCCATTACTCCGAAGCAGAGATACCAGCAAATCTTGCAAATGCCTACTTAATATTTTTGCAACCAAAATGTACTCACTGAGATACTGCCCAATACCAACCATCACATATGAGAAACTGTAAACAGTTAGAATACACCAACTGGTATCTAACTACAGCCATTATACTACAATATTACTTCAATATTAATTCCTATTAATCCACCACCAAAAATAACAGTTCTTCTGAGGAAACCCTTCAACACTTATTAATTTTAAACAACCAGTATACACCAACTGGTATCTCACTTCACCTGTAGTACTACAATATTACTTGCAGTGGACAAACTGCCAAAATAAACCTTCAGCAATAGCAGTGCTACAAACATACCCTCAACAACTTTCAAACTACCAACAGTTAGAATACACCAACAGGTATCTAACTGACCCACAATCCTGCAATATTACTCTGCAATACCACAGTACTTAGAAAAAAACATCAACAGCAAGCAAATGCATAAACAAATACTGCTAAAAAGAGAAAACAAACAAACAGTTAGAATACACCAACTGGTATCTAACTACAACCATTATACCACCACTTCCAAAAGGAACATCATACACCATTTCAATTCCTCCTACTGCAACAGTGCCTATAACCAGAATACTACATAGATATGCACCTTACACATTACTGTAAGCAGTGCACACGTCAATGAAACAGAGTGTTCCACATAACAACAAATAAACGCAGGAGGTTTTTTTTATGATCCTGCATGGATTTTCTTCCCACAGACCAATTGATTATGCAAACAAACACAGGAACTGAGCACATTGCACAGTACTTTTGTTTCAAGCATAGTACTTGTGAAGTAATAATTTTGAGGGTCCACAAATTACCCAAATGTATGCAATGCAACACAATACAACATTACGAAGTACCTATTTTACCATGTTATGTTTTCTTTTATCACAGGCAATGAAACAACAATTTCTTCTGCATTTCTACATACCACATTAGTGAAATATGCTATTGCCACTTCAACAATATTCTGCAGTGCATGCAACAATACACACAGTGAGTATACAATTATTGGTGTCACGCTTCTTTGTAATCTGCAAATTGCATTCTAAACACAAATGCATGCAATCCATATGCCACTATCAAAAAGTTGAGTGCATGACTATATTATGCTGTGGTGGTTGTCGCCATGGCCTAGACTCTTGGGTGCATGGCCTACGGCCTATGGCCTCTGTCCATGCACCCAAGAGTCTAGGCCCTGGCCACAACTACTGCAGCATAATACAGCCATGCATGCACACATCTGCCCACTTACCATAACCCACACGTAGCACAGCTGCCTGAGGCCCTATCCACCTCAGTTGACATACTACTACAGTACTTCCAGCCAATAGACACACTCTTGGATGCATGGCCTCTGCACCCAAGACTCTACTAACGGCCCACAACCAATACAGCATAATACAGTAAAGTACCCAATAAACTGCCCAGTGGCCACAACCCAAACACATAAGGCATCCACCTGAGGCTCTGTCCACTGCTGTACAAATAGTATTACAGTATGTGCAACCAGTCAGCACACTCTTGATTCCAATAAGCCAGACTCCTCAGGACCTGTCCACTTTTCTGTGCATACCATTACAGTACTTCAACCAGTGGGCACACTCTTGGACTCTTGAGTGCATCGCCTCCGGCGATGCACACAAGACTATAGTAGTTAGCCGCAAATACCCCACACTGCATACAGTATCATACACCGAAGAATCTCAAGGCAGTCCAACAAACCACCTGGCACACACCCTGTCCATTTTCTTAAACATACTATTATAGTACTTACAGCCAGTGGGCAGACTCTTGGGTGCATGGCTTGTAGCCATGCACCCAAGTCTCTAGTTGCTGGTCACAATCATGGCAACATAATACAGCCATGCAACCAACAATCTATACACTGCCATAACACACATACATAGGTCAACCACCTGAGGCCCTGTCCACTTCTGTACAAATAGTATTCCAGTACGTGCAACCAGTCAGCACACTCTTGAGTCCAGTATGCTAGTCGCCTATGCCCTGTCCACTTTTCTGCACATACCATTACAGTACTTCAAACAGTGGGCACACTCTTGGACTCTTGAGTGCATCACCTTAGGCCATGCACCCAAGACTCTAGTAGCTGTTCACAATCATCACAGCATAATACTGCCATGCAAACAACAATCTGTACACTGGCCACAGCCCAAACACATAAGCCAATCACCTGAGGCCCTATCCACTTCTATATACATAGTATTCCAGTATGTGCCACCAGTCAGCACACTCTTGAGCCGAATAAGCCAGCCACCTAAGGCCCTGTCCACTTTTCTACACATACCATTACAGTACTTCAATCAGTGGGCACACTCTTGGACTCTTCAGTGCATCACCTCCGGCCTGCACCCAAAACTCTAGTAGCTGTTAACAATCACCACAGCATAATGTAGCTATGCACCCAAAAATCTGTACACTGGCCACAAACCACAAACATAAGCCAACCACCTGAGGCCTTGTCCACTTCTTTACACGTAGCATTCCAGTACGTGCAACCAGTCAGCACACTCTTGAGTCCAATAAGCCAGCCGCCTGAGGCCCTGCCAACTTTTCTACACATACCATTATAGTACTTCAACCAGTGGGCACACTCTTGGACTCTTGAATGCATCACCTCCGGGCATGCACCCAAGACTATAGAAGCTGGACACAATAACCTCCCACTGTATACAGTATCATACACCCAACACACACCCTGTCCACTTCTGTATACATAGTATTCCAGTACTTGCAACCAGTCAGCACACTCTTGACTGCATAGCCTCCGGGCATGCACCCAAGACTCTAGTAGCTGATCAGAATCTCCATAGCATAATACAGCAAAGCACCCAAAAATCTGTACACTGGCCACAACCCACAGACATAAACCAGCCACCTGAGGCCCTGTCCACTTCTATACTCATAGTATTGTAGTACGTGCAACCAACCAGCACACTCTTGAGTCCAATAAGTCAGCTGCCTGAGGCCCTGTTCACTTTTCTACATATACCATTGAAGAGGAAGTGTCAGGTGTCATCCACACTCCAGCCACCCCTTTCGTAGTACCTGGTACTTTTACACCAAAGTATGTGATGTATGAAGAACAAATAAACCAGCAAAGAGCAGCGGTAGTTTTCTGCCCGAAGCCTATTATAGTAACAGCACCTATTGAAGTACCGAAACCTAAGAAAACATGGACAGTAAGGTACCCATTGAGAAAACCATATCTACAGTCAATACAAAATGACGGTTGTCCGAATGGAAAACCCGTAGAAGCCAAGAAGACAATAAATGAAGCCGAATGGTGACATCATAAGACATCGGACGGATACACACATAGAGGATATAAAACCAGAGAATGCTGATGGAAAACAAAGTCAAAAGGAGATACTATGGATAAATGACATCTTCAACCCAAGATGAAGAAACTTATGTCATATGCACAATATGCAAGAAGGAAAGAAATCGTGAAGCTTACATATGCTTAGTAGTGAAGTAGATTGCGGTAAGTGCCAACATGTACAAAAATATACCTCAAAAGAACTTTATACATGAGTATAATTCCACTACGCACATGAGCAGAATTGAACAAAGGTTACTAAAGGTCTCAAGAGGAGAGTGTTGCAGCAAACAAATCAAGAATTAAGACGGAGTGAAACTCAGCTGAAGGTAACCATGCCAAGAAGCCAAGGTCGTATTTGGTTGGGAAAGGCTGACAGTGGATACAATTAAAGAGACAAGAACAGAGTATCCTGTTCAGAAAGGTCAAGATAAGCCACAGATGGTAGAAGACTGGCAGAATTAAATCAAATACATGAAAATATATGAAGAAGAGGTCGATTTAACAGTGTCCTAGTCACGTGACAAGGCAGGTTGGAAGAATGAGACTTTCACACCTACGCATGGATCTCCGCCATACCCATACACCCTAAATGTTCTCAGTCCAAGAAGCATACTCGAGGTCAAACTACAAAGCAGTAATTGACACATGACCACTGAAGTGATGATTGATTGTAACATAATTGGAGGGAAGCTGGGGTGCAGTCAAGTTCCCTGCACCTGGCTGGTTGTTCTGCATGCTGCTAAGATGCGAGTGAAAAAGTATGAGTGTGGTTGATGCCAACCCAATCATAGTGGACCGAGTAATATAGGGTCCTATAGAGAGTAGAGCCAATAGGATGTTGTACGTTTAGTGACGTTCATAGTGGCCATTTTGAAGGGAGGGCTTAGTTGCCCCACCTGACATTGATTGTCCAATCCCCTCTCCCCATTACCACATACAGATATAGTACCTATGATAAAGTTACCTTCCTATAACCAATCACGTTGCATGTTAGGTTTTTGTAGATTGCACGTGAATGATGATGAGTTTTTGCTATAAATACTGTGTTTTTTCTGAAATTGAGTTAGAGTTAGAAGAGAGAGAGAGAAGATCGAGCGATTGCTGATGTTTGTTGTACTCCCCGTGTTATGTACTTGTCATTAAAAGGACTCCTTTTGCCAAACTATTGAGTTGTCATAGTTATTTGATGCATGAGTATGAATCTGAATCCCCATCTCGAGGGTACTTCTACTCATCTTAAAGGACTGTTTGGAGATCCCCAGTCAGAGGGCTGACTGGAGACTATCCACTGCACTTGGTAACACAGATTAGATGGTTAGATTACATAAGATACCCATTGGCCGTCTACATAAGTAACTTCGGGTCCTCACCAATATCACGAGTCCTTTGCCATCCGGCTGATAGAATGAGAAGCTCCCCATAGATAGTGGTTAGTTTAATTGAAAAACCGTGCAGGTTAGGTGTGAAGGGACACTTGCTTTCTCCCAAAAACGCTTTCCTACTTCTACGAGCAGCTGATTGAACAAGTGGCACGGAAAGGCGGTAACGAAGGTGGTGATCCCGAGCGTCCGGAGAGGAAAAACATGCGAACAGTGAGTAAAAAAGACTGAATATTTTGGCAAAAGCTTGCATGCCTTAAAAACCAAGTAAAGGGAAGGTAACGGAGGGAGGTGGGACAAATATAATGTCAGAGTAAGAATATAATGTAAATGTATATATAAAGGGAAAACATTGACTCGAGTGTGGCCGAGTAATATAAGGAGATATTGTGAGTGTGGCCGCGATAAGAGTACACCCAGTACATAGGTTTTAAAGAGCCCTAGCAGAAGCCTTCATCTAAAGTCGTTCTGATTAATAGGATGACACAGGAGACCAGATCGATTAAAGACGATCTGAAAGAGATGGGCTTACATTCCATACAGGAATACAAATAGGGGCATGGTGCATCTGAGGAAGCAGATGGCATGATATTTGTGTGGCCGGCCAGAGTCTGTCTGTTTGTTTTATGTGTTTTAGTTAAGGTATCCACCCACAGATCTAGGGCCTCCTCCTATAGAAAATGTATTCGATACCAGGAGGAGAGCCTACCGACGATGAACATTCCATCAGCGGTATATGATATCTCCAAAAGAATACTAAATCAAGAAGAGACAGCTATTTTGGAGAAAGGCTTTTCATTTATACCAATGAGAAACCCTAGTCAAATGGATTTGTGAACAGAACTTAGGACTACTTCAGCACTAATGCTACTCCTGGAGATAAGAATAGTGATACACCATTTATACCACAGTCATCCTTTACTCCTACCACTCAAATGGTTTCAGATTAAACCATTATATTTGAACAGGCCGTTTTAAGAGACTTCCATTCCATTTTTGCTTAGCCTACAGATCCCAAACACAGCAGGTCTTACAATTTTTCCAAGAAGGAATAGGAATGTCTCCAAAATCTCAAGGGCAACACCTCTATAGTCATTAAACAGGCTGATAAAGGTGGAGGTGTAGTTGTCTGCGATTCCACCTATTATGACACCGAGGGGATGAGACAGCTAGACAATTCCTCTTTCTACCTCAGACTCAGAGGTGATCCCACAGAGAGTATTAGAAATTAGATTTTGGCTCTTGCTACCCGGGCATGTGATTGTCAGGAATGGCACTCTGTCAAGAGTGGCACAGGGTACCCAGGTAGGGTTTGGGTGGTTGTGCTGACGTAAAGTAGCAGATAAGCACACACAGCAGGAAGTTCAACAAGAAAGAGGAGTAGGAAACTGCAGCTGTGAGCCAAAAGGGGCAAAAGATACAAAGGTACAAACAAACTGGATTCCCTCTTGGGGTGTATGCTGAAATGGGAAAGAGTGTTCCACGAACAACATCAGTGGGTGTCTGTAACACTGAAAACGCGACAAGGGAAGGGGCAGAGGTTGCCTGCCGGAAACCAACAAGCAAGCTCTGTACAAAGGGATTACATAAGACACATGAGAAGACAACAGAAATATCCAGCGAAAGGTAGTCAATGAGCAATCTAGCAGGAGGAAATGAAGGAAAGGCAGTTAGACTGAAATAGATAACCTAAGGTGGAGTACAGAGGACTCAATGAAGAGAACAAGGGAGCAGCAGTCAGGAAAACAGAAGGGCTGCAAAGTAGGAAGCAGGTCGGCAGTCAAGAGTGGCACTAGGTGCAGGCAAACTGTAGTGGACTGCAGAGGACTTTAGTAGGCTGCAAGGCAGGGAGTCCAGAAGAACAGGACAGAGAGAGATTAGTAGTAGGCGACAGACAGAGAGCCCAAAAGAATAGGGCCGCGAGGCAGGGAGCCCAGAGGAGCAGGGCTGTAGGCAGCTAAGTGTAAAACAGGCTGTAAGGCAGAGCAGTGTAGCAAGCCGCAAGGCAGGGAGCCCAGAGGACAAGGGTTGTAGGCAGCGGAGGGAGACAGGCTGCAAGGAAGGAGCCCAGAGGACAGGGCTGAAGGCAGCAGAGGGAGCAGGCTGCAAGGAAGGAGCCCAGAGGACAAGGGCTGTAGGCAGCGAAGAGGTGCAGGCTGGAGGGTAGGGAGCCCAGGGACCAAGGGCTTGAAGACAGCAGAGGGTTGCAAGATGCAAGGTAGGGAGCCCAGAGGACAAGGGCTGTAGGCAGCCGGAGTGAGGCAGGCTGCAAGGCAGGGAGCCCAGAGGACAAGGACTGTAGGCAGCCGGAGTGAGGCAGGCTGCAAGGCAGGGAGCCCAGAGGACAAGGACTGTAGGCAGCCGGAGTGAGGCAGGCTGCAGAGCAGGGAGCCCAGAGGACAAACTGTAGGCAGCCGGAATGAGGCAGGCTGCAAGGCAAGGAGCCCAGAAGAGCAGGGCAGCAAGAAGTGAGCCCAGAGGAGCAGGGCCGCTGACTGTAGAGGGCTGCAGAGGACTGTAGTAGGCTGCAAGGCAAGAAGCCCAGAGGACAAGGGCTGTAGGTAGAAGGCAGCGGAGCGTGATCGGCTGCAAGTTAGGGAGCCCGGAAAGGACACTGGATCAAAACAGGATAATGCAGCAACAGGAACAGCATACAAAGTAAAGGGTCAAGGCAAACAGGAGCGGGGAGAACTCAAGATGCAAGATATTGTGCTCCTGAAGGCAGCTGCTTATATACAGCCCTGCCCCGTTCTGAGGCAGACTAATTGACAGCACCCGGAGCAGCACACCTGAAGACAATCTGCCTCCTCCCTCTCTGGTCCTGAGCAGGTAGAGGCAGCACTGGCCGCTAGGGCTTCTGGGGATTGTGGTCCCGATAACGATGAATGAGAATAGCCAGGAATTGAGGACTGTAGCCAGGTGCATTGTGGTAAATGTAGTTAGTTGAACAAAGTAAGAAAGAACCAAAGTCGAGCAAATGGAAATTAAAGACCAAGGCGTGAATAGGAGTTGTTCAAAGAGTATTAGGAGGATAAATGAGTACCAAGTAGTCCATGATGGTTTCCAATGCGTGTGCCAGCAGCGCGGGCATGACAGTTCCCTCCCCTTAAGGCGGGAGTCACGGGTCGTCGAACGTCCGACGGTGAACAGGTTGAACTACGGCAGGGAAGTGACAGATTTGTTCCTAGCGGTGCCCGTCGACGACAGAGCGTTGGCGTCCTGCAAGGAAGAGGCGTGCGGGGCACCTCGGTGACGATAGTTCTGGACCGCAAAGAGACGATGATGAACTGAGGCCCAGCAAGGGCGTTGAGTCATCGGCGTCTCTGTGGTCTTTAGGTGGCGGGAAACCCACCAGTGGATGATCCTCGGTGCGTCGACGGTCGGGCCTTCTCCAGCGGGAGACAAGCGGGTGACGATGCAGACGAGAGCGTCCGATGATCAATTGAAGTTCTTAGGCAAATGGGAGCACGGCGGCTCCGGGCAGCGACGGCGGTCGTCAACAGTGGCGGACAACAGTCCGAGTGCTTCTCCTTGGAGTTCCGTAGCAGTCCCCATATCGGGTCGGCAGCCTTTCGTAGGTCTGTCTACCAGGAAACTTTGGCAAAGATCAGCTGTGCACGATGGTCCCTCGTAGCTCGGGAAGAGGGCACCTTACCAGGTCCTCTCTGGGTCAGTCCTTGGAGGCACAACAGCTTTCAGATTGTGAAGGAGAGCAACAGCAATTCTTCTCGTCCAGAAGGGCTTCAAGGTCAAGCGTCAGTTACTCCAGTTACTCGTCTTAGTGGACTTCAGCTTCTGAACATGATTCCTAGCAGTGAGAGGTCCCCAGATATACTGTTGATCTCCCATTCATTCCGCTGGGTCACACTCAAGCATCCAATCACGACTAAGGGCATTCATGCAGGCAGGCAGCCAATCAGGCACACAAGGTATTCAGGCCATTCACTTCTCTCCAGACACTCATAACAAGTTATGTGTATTGGGACAAGTACCGAGCCATTCAACACTCCAAGCTGCATTCATATCGGTTTCGGGCAGGGCTGTCTCAGTCATTATGTCAACCACCAGATTCTAGACATCCACAACACAGAATGCATATTCGTCACACACTCTATTCACCCAGGTCCCACCCACATTAGGTACCCACCATCACCGGGAAGGCTCCAGCTAGTCTGGCTGGGCCTTCACAACAACACCATACACAGCATTTCCACCCAACAGCCAGTCAGGTGGAAGGGACATAGTCAGGGCTTCCCAGGACTTTGGGAAAACAAGGTAATGGGTAATAGAAAGCAAGAGGCCACAGGGGCCATCTTGCTTTCCATCAGGAATCAACTGATCCCAATGGCAGGGCCGGGGTATCCCAAAATGGAGGATACTCCGCGCACCTGTCAATTTCAGCATGGAGCTGCCACCAGCCCATACCCTGCTCTGCGGGCCACCCACAGGTGCCCAAAAACATACACTAGGGGCACAGGGTTGTACCCCCACCCATGGGTGCCATAAGGGTATCCCACGGGTCCGTTCACCAAACCAAAAGAAAGAGAGCTGCACCGCCAGGAGTCCTACATGAACTCCTGCGCGGAAAACACGACAGAACACACGATAAAAAGCAGTAAAGGACAAGGATACGGAGGCCCTGTCCCTCTGATGCATTTCCAGCATAACAAAGGGGGTGCAAAGTTATAAGCTGCCCAAAAAGTGCTCTTTCTATAAATTGAGCAACTTAACCATAACTACACGGCCATTACTGCAGGCTGTGTAATATATATTTATATTACATGGCCACATTAGTGGCCATGTAGTTATGGTTAAGTTGCTGTTTCCATAGGAAGAGCACTTTTTGGGCGGCCTATAACTTCGCTCTCCCTGGACGGATCCTCACCAAACTTTGCAAAAAAAGTAGTTGGGTCACTCTGACTTTTTTCGCAAAGTTTGGTGAGGATTCGTCCAGGGGGGGCAAAGTTATAGGGGGGTCCCAAAACTTTTTTTTTCCCATAGACTGAATGGGAAAAAACTTTGCGCACGGCTACAGCCCGAACCGCTGGACGGATTTACACCAAATTTGCGGCAGGAGCGGCGGCCTGGTCCCAAAAGTGTGCTTTTGTAAATTTGGTGTAAATCCGTCCAGTAGTTTTTTTAAAAATGACTAAAATGTAAGGCAAAAAAATTAGTGATATCTGCGTTCGCTTCGCGGACGGACTTCCCTGTTCGCTCCGCGGACAGCACCCCGATTGGCCCATGGGCTTGCGTCATGTCCGCGGACATGCGACGTGTTCGCTGATTGGACGGCGAGGGGCGTGGAGCGCGTCAGATTTTCTGTGGCGCCCGTCATCTTGTATTCGCAGTCGACCGCGTACAGCGCAGTGAAACATGGATAAAAAATTGTATTTAGTGCCGTGTGTTTGTGTGTAAGTGTGTTTGGGGAGGGTGGGGGAGTATGAGATAGGTTCAATGGTTTGTTTTTTTATGTGCTAGACGTTTTTGTTGCGTTCGATTTGTCCGCGGAGAACACGGCTGTTCTGACATTTTGTAAATAAACTAAATGGTGGGGTGTTCAGAGGACGGAGTATGTGTCATTTTTGTTCGCAAGGAAGGTAAAAATGAGCTATGAACACTCGCAGTGTACTTAATTGTTCGTAAATACACAAACTGGGGGTGTCCTCAGGACGCTGTCCGTATTGTAATCTGTCTAGTTGAATGTGTTCTAAGAACACTCGCAGTGTCCCGAAATGGTTGCAATTACACAAAATGGGGGTGTTCTGAGAACGTTGTTTGTATTGTTCGTTGTCAGGGTGAAAGTGTTTTAAGAGCACTCCTTTTGTCCGCTAATAGTACAATTTCGTAGGGGCGTCAACTGACTTTTTGTCCACTAAAGAAACGATAAATCCGGCTGGTGTGCGTCGACATTATGTGATAATCCTATGACTGGCGCTATTGACCTGGCTGACTTGCTTTTGCGACACTAAATCATATCTCCCGCCACTAAGCCTGATATTATCAAAGCATTCATATTCCCCGCCTCTCTCCGTGACGTTACAGGGTGCGTAATGAAACGCGCCCAGTCATCTCCAGTACTACGCGACTTTACACAGAACCCGGAAGACAACACACATTATGTCACAACACAGCGCGCCACAATTCAGAATATAAAACTGTGATTTAGAAGCAAAGAGCAAGATTGTAAATGTTGTAAAGTACATTTATTTGACATCAAATGTTTAGAGAATATTCAGCAATTTGCATTTGTCTTTGTTGTCGATCCGCAAAAGTTCACGTTGAGACACGCGATGTTCCTTTGCGGTACAGAGAGTGTTAGATCAGGTTACAACTCATTGCGCCACAATTTGGAATATGAAACTGTGGTTTAAAAGTAAACAGCAGGATTGTACATTTGGTAAAGTACATTTATTTCACATGAAATGTTTAGTGAATATTCAACGATTTGGTATTGTCTCTGCTGTCGATCAGCAAAAGTTTATTTGGAGCCGCGCGTTGTTCCTTTGTGGTAGATAGGCTGTTGGTTTATGATAAAAGCAGTAAATGGTCTCTCTGATAATCGGAAGGTTGCTCCAACAACGAGCCATTAGACCACCGCATTGGTTGGTATGTTGTTTGTAGCCGCTAGTACTGCGTACGGGCATATTGGTCCTTGGCGATTGTCCCATAAAATGGTGAGGGTCATGAAGTTGCATATTTGGACTTGCACCTGGCAGTTGAAGACCGCATCCGCTGGAGTCTGTAAATCGTGACATAGACAAAACGGGACCACGCACCTGTTTTAAAAAACATAAATTAGTCTCACCAGCCGATCTTCATTAAAAATCATCATTTTATTTATTAGGGCGTGAAACTATTTGCTATCGAAGATAGTGCAACAGAGTATGTTAATAATAAAATAATAATATTTTCCCATTCATATAGCGCTAAGAACTGTGAGGTATCTAAGCGGTGCTTATTATTAACCACGGTGTGTGGTGCTCATTTATCGACCACGGAAGGATGAAAGGCTGAGTTTGGGCTTGCCGGGATTCGAACTTGCGTTAGCAAGCTGTGCACGGATGTCAAAGCGAGCACTGTACTCGCTGTGCCACTTGACAGGCTACAGTAAAGTGGCACAGCGAGTAGAGCGCTTGACCGCCTATAGACCGGTTAAATTATTTCTATTAACCCACTCTGTGTCGTCTGCCTTTTTCAGAGCCCTCTAAACGACAGGGGATCAATTTGGCGGTGATAGTACGCGGTAGAAAACATTATGCCACTTTCAACGAACAAGTTCAACTTCAGCGGTCTTTAATGCTACGCTATTGTAATTATATTTGGTATAAACTAATGTAAAGGGTTACTTACAGTACAATTGCAATTTCCATTGTCTACGAGTGGTGCAGTCCGAAAATACGACTCCGCATGTGCCAACGATCTTTCGCATAGTGATATAATATGTAAAAGTGGTTTCGTTTCAGAAATGTCATCTTTATCTTCTCTTACGTTTTAGCAACACTCCTTCAAGAGAAGTCTTTCATCACAATCTCTGTCTGTCAAGGTCAAAACACAATACAACCTTATAGTCTGCTTCGTGAGCCTCTCTGGGGCCCGAGAAAAAAATGAAGCAGCTGACCTTCACTGTGAACGAGCATAAATTCTTACTTTGCAACATTCTGTGTAAAGCCATCTGTAGAAGTTGGTTTTTGCACGCCATGTTTGTATATTGTTTGCGTGATATTAAAAAAAGTTTGTTTAAAGGACGTTATGGTTCTAAGTACAGCCGAAAGACCCCTGAAAATAGCACGTTATGGTAAGCTATGAAAAATAACTCGCGCCAACACCATGAACTGCTAAGACTAACACCCAGGACATCAAAGATGACATTGCAAATGTCATTGATGAAATCACTGATGACATCACATGTGTATGTACTTTTCATGGAATTTGTGTACTAGGGATTTTCATTATAATGTTCCGAAAAAAGTGTCAAGGATATTGCAATAAATATCATACCCTTATTAGTGCTTTGAACGAGAACGATGCATTTATATTAATAAATAGCATTGTATGGGATTCTATGTAGTATACTGAGCTGCTAATGGAGAAAGATAGCATTGTGTGCAGAGTACAAGATAAAAGTATAATATTTGTAATGTTAATATGTAGAATAATGAAATGATAATTGTCCTGAAATGTTGGAAAATTCACAAAATGGGGGTGTTCTGAGGACGTTATTTGTATTGTGTGATTGCTTAGCTGTATGCAATGAGGGAATGGTACAGAGAGTAAAGTGGACGCCGTCCGCGGACACCGCGGCTGTTCATCGACAGGGCGTGGTAAATCCGGGTTTTTCCAGGAAATCCAACATGGAAAGAAGACTGTACGGATCAGCCAATCAGATGTCGAGGTTGTGGATTTGTGTTGAAAGAGACTGTGTGTGGTGAAGATGGCAGAAGTGGAGAAAGTCAAGGTGTTGGTGCTCGGAGATATGTTTGTGCATGGTTTACAGCAGTACGCTGAATGCAGGCATGTTGCAAAGAACTTTGATGTCAAAGGAGTGGAGGTGGTGTGGAGCACTGTGCCTGATTGCAATGTACAGGGAATTGTACAAGTTTGTGCGGATATGGCCACGATGAACAGTCCGCATGTGGTAGTTTTGCACTATGGTGCTTTCCATTTGGGCAACGTCAGTGCCCCTACTTTGTTGGCTGATTTGGAACGCTTGGTTCAAGCCGTAGTGAAGATCCTTCCAAATGCGAAAGTAATTTTTTCTGGATTACTACCTAGGGCAATATGGGACAATAGTTCAGTTTTTTGTCCTCAGCAAAACATTGCTAGGTGCGTCATCAACCGAGGCATGTGTGCCTTCATGCTTAGAGCTGGTATGTTCTTCTGTAACATTGAGAATATTGATGCCAGTAATGCTGTTAAGTTTAAAGAAGATGGCATTTCTTTATCTTTTACCGGAAATGCCTTTTTATTTTGGAATGTAAGGGTTGCTTTGGAGAAGGTTATGTGAAGATTTTAGGAGTAAAGTAAGAAAAAAAACAAGAAAAAAAATATAAAATAACAGGTGTCTGTCAAGCATCTGTAAAAAAAAAAAACGGCTCTTTTTAGAGCCAACTTCAAAGGGGAAATGGGGCACACTATTTAAATTTACATTCACCACGCTCAGATTTTCGATGTGTCCGCGGACATGGCGGTAGTCCGCGGACATGAAAACAACACCCTGCTCCTCCACCATAGCCCACATGGTCGTGTCCGGGGCTGGGTCAGCGGAGGGTGACCAAGATGAGGTCACAGATAACATTTCTGTCAGGGCATCAGCAGTTACAATGGAAATGGCAGAAACGCATTCCACAGATCTCACAGAGGCAACAGGGGAAGACACAGGGGGAGACACGGACAATAGTCTCTCAGATTGGAAGGAAAATGGGGAGGAAGAGGAAGTGGAAGGGGGAAAAGGGAGAAGAGTTTTTTCCCTGATAGCCAGTACACTGCCCAGAAAGTTACTGATTTCATTAATTAGATTCTAAGCTTCACCTGTAATCATAGTAGGGGGTAACATGTTTGTGCTGTATGGGGTGCTTTAGACAGATTGAGGGAGAGCAGTGGCTCCAGTTTGTTCTTGCACCTAATTAAGAGTAATTTCCTCTTTTGCTCCACCGGTTTTGGTATAGGCACCAGGGGGGTTTCCGAAAATGGGAAAGGTAGGCTAGGGGGTGGGGTAAGCCTCACCCGGACATAAGTGATTTCCATCTTCCTGCAACCTCCTACTGCCTCCTGTATATACTAGATATGCCGTAAGGTAACTATTCAACTGTTCAAGCGTGGAAGCAGGGCACAGAGTGGGGGAGGCAGATGCAGAGCGCAAAGAGCCATTTGGACCAGTGGCATAAAGCAGGGGCTGATGCGTCCCAGCTCGATTGGTTGGCCTCCCCTCCCCTAATGCAGCTCCACACCTTGTCAGAGAAAATTAGGTGCAAGATTGGTTCCGTCAGCTGTGGCTTTGGCTATTAAGGCATTTATAGCCGCTGTCCTCCCAAAGTGCCTAACACCCTGTGGGTGCCCACCACTCCCAGCACCCTTGTCCAGTGGGATTCACCCTGCAGGGCTGTGCTGCAGATTTTGTAGAAAAGGGGGCATGACCAGAAACGGAAGCAGGAGGAGTAGAGAGGAGCCAGTGAACCTCCCTGTGGGTACCCAACACCCCCAGCTTCCTTGTCCTGTGGGCTTCACCCTGTGGGACTGTGCTGCAGATTTTGTAGAAAAGGGTGCGTGCCTCAAAACTGGAGCAGGAAGCAGGAGGAGTAGAGAGGAGCCAGTGAGCCTCCATGTGGGTGCAAAACACCCCCAACCTCCTTGGTTGCAATGATCAAATTCAAGACTTCTTGCTTTGTCCACAAGGCTTTCTGGGGCCTGGCACCCACCTACCTTCAATACTGCCTACCTAAACACTGTCCCTCACGAGCCCTACTCTCATTTATCACCAAACTTCTGTGAGTGAGCCGGTTCTCCAAGCAGAGATTTGGTGGGAGATCCTTATCCTCAGCAGGTGCCTTCCTCTGGACTAGACTCCCTGCCACCCTACGTCTTGAAATGTATCTCCTGAAATTCCGGAAACTCCTCAAGACCTTCCTCGCTCTCCTCTTCCTTCTCTATCCCTCTAACCTGCTAACCTAGTTCTGTCCTTTCCCTCTCTCCCTCCTATTACTTACAGCATGCTGACTGGCTGCCTGGTGTACCTCAGGGTCTCACTGGTCCTCGGTACCCACGCAAGTCCTCTCTCGCACTTGCCTCAGGGCCCTACACCCTACCCACACTTAACGCACTGAGAAATTAACCCAAGAGAGTGGCTCTCTCTGCAATTACCCCAGTCTCAACTGACCGCGTTCACTTGACCCTCTCATCCCTGTGACCCTGTGTGCACTTGCTCGATCCGTACGCACCATGCCTGAAGATAGTCTGGCTGTTTCTCCCCTGTCTTCACCCCTAATTGTACTGTTAAAAAATTGCAGAATCACTGTCAAACCTATTTTCTATATGCCATACTGTTAAATGTATTTTATGCACTTCTCTGCCTCTGCAGACTAATATTGTCTCAGATTTTCAAAGGCTTTGAACGACTGCTGTATTTTCCCTGTGTTCCCACCCTCCTTGAGTGCTTTGAAACACTTGCTTGTGTGTAGGCGCTATATAAATAAGCAAAAATAAATAAATAAACAATACCATACCCCAGCGCCCTTGTCCAGTGGGCTTCTATTGTTTTCATGATCCATTTCAGGATTTCATCTATTGTGTCTTCAATGCTGTTTGCATTGAAGCACAGTTCAGTACAATTGCCAACCAGTGAGTGCAGCACAGTTCTATGCAATGGCTATTTTTAGAGCGCAGCACAGTTCTGCACAACGGCTAACTATAAAGTGCAGTGCAGTTCAATACAATGGCATACCAAAGAGTTTACAACAGTTCCGCACAATCGCCAACTGTAGTACGCAACACAGTTTAATAAAATTGAGAACCAGAGAGCGCAGCAAAGTTCTACACAATGGCTAACCATAGAGTGCAGCACAGGTCTACACAATGGCCAACTACAGAGCACAGCATAGTTCTACACAATGGATAACTATTGATAGCAGCACACTACAATTCAATGTCCAACCAAAGAGCACAGCACAGTACCGTATAATGGCCAACTATAGATCGCAGCACAGTTCACTACAAGTGCCAATCAGAGAGTGCAGCACAGTTAGACACAATGGATAACTATAGACTTCAGCACTGTTCTACATAATGGCTAACTACAGAGCACAGCATGGTACAATACAATGGCTAACCCTAGAGCAAAACACAGTTCTGCACAATGGCTAACTAGAGAGCACAGCACAGTTCAGTACAATTGCCAACCAGAGAGTGCAACACAGTTCTATGCAATGGCTAATTTTAGAGCGCAGCACAGTTCTGCACAATAGCTAACTATAGAGCGCATTGCAGTTCAATACAATGGGCAACCAAAGATCGCACAGCAAATTCACACAATCGCCAACTATAAAGCGCCACACAGTTCAATACAATTGTCAACCAGAGAGCACAGCACAGTTCTACACAATAGCTAACTATAGAGTTCAGCACAGTTCTACACAATGGCCAACTACAGAGCGCAGCATAGTTCAACAGAATTGGCAACCAAAGAGTGTAGCACAGTTCTACACAATGGGTGACAATAGAGCGCAGTACAGTTTGAAACAATGCCAACCAAAGAGTGCAGCACAGTTCTACACAATGGATAACTATTGATCGCAGCACAGTACAATATAATGGCTAACTATAGAGCACAGCAAAGTTCTACACAATGGCTGACTATACAGTGCAGCACAGTTCAATGCAATGGCCAGCCAAAGAGCAAAGCACAATTCTACCCAATAGCCAAACAAACAGCACAGCACAGTTCTACACAATGGCTTACTTTAGAGTGCAGCCCAGTTCTGCACAATAGCTAACTATAGATTTCAGCACAGTTCAGTACAATTGCCAACCAGAGAGTGCAGCACAGTTCTATGCATTGGCTAATTTTAGAGCGCAGCACAGTTCTACACAATGGCTAACTATAAAGCACAGTGCAGTGCAATACAATGGCCTACCAAAGAGTGCACAACAGTTCCGCACAATCGTCAACTGTAGTACGCAACACAGTTTAATAAAATTGAGAACCAGAGAGCGCAGCACAGTTCTACACAATGGCTAACCATAGAGCACAACACAGTTCAATACAATTGTCAACCAGAGAGCGCAGCACAGTTCTACACAATAGCTAACTATAGAGTTCAGCACAGTTCTACACAATGGCCAACTACAGAGCGCAGCATAGTTCAACAGAATTGGCAACCAAAGAGTGTAGCACAGTTCTACACAATGGGTGACAATAGAGCTCAGTACAGTTTGAAACAATGGCCAACCAAAGAGCGCAGCACAGTTCTACACAATGGATAACTATTGATCACAGCACAGTACAATAAAATGGCTAACTATAGAGCACATCACAATTCTACCCAATGGCCAAACAAACAGCACAGTACAGTTCAACACATTGGGCCTCATTACACGGAAGGCGGTAATCCAGGGTGCTATTAGCACCCTGGACCATGCCGGTAAATTACCGGCACCGCCTTGGCGGAAAGGGGATTTACCGCCCCATTCCAAGGTTGGAGGGGCGGTAAATCCCCTTTCCGCCATTGCCCTTCCCCATTCCCATTTCTGCCCCATAGGGCTCTATGGGAATGGGGAAGGCGCTAATTACGGCACCGCAATTTTGCGGTGCCGTAATTAGCTCCGAGGTCCCTTAGCGGGTTGGTACTTAACGCCTGCAAGAAGCAGGCGTTAATTCCTCCAACCCGCAAAGGGACCTCGTAGTACGGCGGTAAGGGTTAACGGTCACCGTTGCCATTAACGGTGACCGTTAACCCTTACCGCCGTCCGTGTAATGAGGCCCCTTGGCTTACTATAGAGTGCATCACAGTTCAGCACAATGGCTAACTAGAGATTGCAGCACAGTTCAGTACAATTGCCAATCAGGGAGTGCAGCACAGTTCAATGCAATGGTTAATTTTAGAGTGCATCACAGTTCTGCACAATGGCTAACTATAAAGCGCAGCGCAGTTCAATACAATGGCCTACCAAAGAGTGCAGCACAGTTCTGCACAATTGATAACTATTGATCGCAGCACACTATAATATAATGTCCAACCAAAGAGCGCAGCGCAGTTCAATACAATGGCCTACCAAAGAGTGCCCAACAGTTCCACACAATTGGCAACTGTAGAGCGCAACACAGTTCAATAAAATTGAGAACCAGAGAGTGCAGTACAGTTCTACACAATGGCTAAGCATAGAGTGCAGCATAGTTCTACACAATAACTATAGAGTGTAGCACAGATCTACACAACGGCCAACTACAGAGCACAGCATAGTTTAACACAATTGGCAATCAGAGAGTGCAGCACAGTTCTACACTGTGAATGACTACAAAGCACAGCACAGTTCGATACAATGGCCAACCAAAGAGTGCAGCACAGTTCTGCACAATGGATAACTATTGATCGCAGCACACTATAATATAATGTCCAACCAAAGAGCGCAGCACAGTTCCACACAATTGCCAGCTAGAGAGTGCAGCACACAATGGCTAACTATAGAATTCCGTACAGTTCTACATAATGGCTACCTACAGAGTATAGCACAGTTCAGCACAATTGGCAACCAGATACTACAACACAAGTCTACACAATGGTTACTTATTGAGCACAGCATGGTACAATACAATGGCCAACTATAGAGCGCAGCACAGTTCCACACAATGGCTAACTATAGAGCGCAGCACAGTTCTACACAATGGCTGACTATACAGTGCAGCACAGTTCAATGCAATGGCCAGCCAAAGAGCAAAGCACATTACTACCCAATGGCCAACCAAACAGCACAGCACTGTTCTGCACAATATCTTACTTGAGAGTGCAGCCCAGTTCTGCACAATAGCTAACTATAGATTTCAGCACAGTTCAGTACAATTGCGAACCAGAGAGTGCAGCACAGTTCTACACAATGGCTAACCATAGAGTGCAGCACAGTTCTACACAATAACTAACAATAGAGTGCAGCACATATCTATACAATGGCCAACTACAGAGCGCAGCATAGTTCTACACAATGGATAACTATTGATAGCAGCACACTACAATTCAATGTCCAACCAAAGAGCACAGCACAGTTCCGCATAATGGCCAACTATAGATCGCAGCACAGTTCACTACAATTGCCAATCAGAGAATGCAGCACAGTTGCACACAATGGATAACTAGAGAGCATAGCACAGTTCAGTGCAATGGCCAACCAGAGAGTGCAACACAGTCCTATGCAATGGCTAATTTTAGAGCGCAGCACAGTTCTGCACAATGACTAACTATAGATCGCACCGCAGTTCAATACAATGGCCAACCAAAGAGCGCAAAACAATTCCACACAATCACCAACTATAAAGCACAGCACAGTACAATACTATTGTCAACCAGAGAGCACAGCACAGTTCTACACAATAGCTAACTATAGAGTTCAGCACAGTTCTACACAATGGCCAACTACAGAGCGCAGCATAGTACAACACAATTGGCAACCAAAGAGTGTAGCACAGTTCTACACAATGGGTGACAATAGAGCGCAGTACAGTTCGATACAATGGCCAACCAAAGAGCGCAGCACAGTTCTACACAATGGATAACTATTGATCGCAGCACAGTACAATACAATGGCTAAGCATAGAGTACAGCACAGTTCTACACAATGACCAACTACAGATTGCAGAGCAGTTCTACACAATGGGCCTCATTATGAATGTGGCGGTAAGGCAAAAACGGCACTGGTAGTGCTACCCGTGCTGTTGTTACCATGCCGCCACATTACAAGTTCTACTCACGGATGCCGGACTGCACGCCTGGTCTGACCAGGCGTGCAGACTGGCACCCGCAAGCAGAACTCGTGATTGCGCCAGCACCGTTATAAAAGGTGCCGGTGTAACCATGCTCCCCACCCCCATTTTGCCCTATGGGGCAGAATGGGGATCGGGAGCCCGCCCACACTGGCACCCGTAAATGGCCAATTACCGGCCCATTCATCCCGTAATGGGCCAGTAATGGCCCATTCGCCGGAGCCGGTGCCCGTAGCGAGTTTGACGGTAGCTGTGCCCTTAACAAGGGCACGGCTACCGCCAAACTCGTAATGAGGCCCAGTGTCCAACTATGCAGCATAGCACAGTTCCACACACTAGCTAACTATAGAGTGCAGCACAGTTCATTACAATTGCCAGCCATAGGATGCAGCACAGTCTTACACAATGGCTAACTATAGAGAGCAACACAGTTCAGTGAAATTGCCTACTAGAGAGTCCAGCGCAATTATACACAATGGCTAACTATAGAGCACAGCACAGTTCAATACAATTGCCAGCCATAGGATGCAGCACAGTCTTACACAATGGCTAATTATAGAGAGCAACCCAGTTCAGTGAAATTGCCTACTAGAGAGTCCAGCGCAATTATACACAATGGCTAACTATAGAGCACAGCGCAGTTCAATACAATTGCCAGCCATAGGATTCAGCACAGTCTTACACAATGGCTAATTATAGAGAGCAACCCAGTTCAGTGAAATTGCCTACTAGAAAGTCCAGCGCAATTATACACAATGGCTAACTATAGAGGCAGCACAGTTCTGCACACTGACTAACTATAAAGCGCAGCGCAGTTCAATACAATGGCTTACTATAGAGTGCAGCACAGTTCAATACAATGGCCAACCAAAGAACACGGCACAGTTCCACTCAATGTCCAACCAAAGAACACAGCACAGTTCCACACAATGGCTAACCAAATAGTGCAGCACAGTTCAGTACAATGGCAATCTATAGAGTGCAGCACAGTTCTACACAATGTCGAACCATAGAGAAAAGCATAGTTCAACACAATGGCAACCAGAAAGTGCATCACAGTTCTACACAATGGCTAACCATAGCGTGCAGCACATTTGTACACAATGATAGACTGTAAAGTGCAGCACAGGTCGATGCAATGGCCAACCATAGAGCGCAGGACAGTTCTACACAATGGCTAACTATAGAGAGCAGCACAGTTCATTGAAATTGCCTACTAGAGTGTCCAGCACAATTATACACAATGGCTAACTATAGAGGCAGCACAGTTCTGCACACTAACTATAAAGCACAGCACAGTTCAAAACAATGGCTGACTATAGAGCACAGCACAGTTCAAATCATTCAACAAATTGGTCCAGCTGCTCAAGCTCAAACTAAGAAGAGCTGAAAGGATTAGTGGTGGCCAATCAATACATCTTGCACAATGTCCTTCCTAGGCACAGACCCTCACAGAGAGAACAGTCTGAATAATGGGTTTATATGGGCCACCAACATCCTTCAGGAAATGTGGGCATTTGGAGCAGGCTCAGGAGACATGAGTTTGGAGGAGGGTGGAGAGCGAGGAACAAGTTTGAAGTCAGTTGGAGTGGAAGAAGGGACTTTTGAGTAAGTGGGAGAGAAGATTGTTTGGAAGACTGGAGGCTAGAGGAGTAGAAGTACCATCAGGAGGTGAAAGAAACAGCCAAACAGAATAGAGTGTAAGGGGAATAGCCTTGGACGGAGGCAAATATAATAAGTAGAAGAGCAGGTGGGTGAGTTGAAAGCTCAGGAGCAAGGTGTCTGGAGGCAGCAGAAAGGATGGAGAACAGCACGAGGCAAGCAATGCATTTTCTAATAAGAGCAGCAACAAATGTGAGGGCACACTTTGCCCAAATCAGGGGTTATGGTTGAGACCCTTATTTTGAGGAAACAAGCCTATGGTGGGAGGAGGCTCAAAAGAAATGTTTACAGGAACTACCAGTGCCGTGGCAGCTGGTTGGAGACCATCAACAATCAGAGTCAAGCAGGCAGAAAACAAGAGAGAGCGCCCTATAAACCGTGAGTAATGGGTAGCCTTTAAAAACCCAGAACCTTTAAACTTTGTAAAGAATCCCAGACACTGCTGGAACTGTTGAGACTATTCAGACTCCTTGCATTTTGAGTTTGATCCCGGAGAGAACCTTTGTGTTAACAATATTCCTTTTAACAGGAGGCTTGTGTTCAGGTTCTTTGTACGTATCACCATTTTATCCAAACATATGGTTAAATATAAAGATTTGTGGTCATGTCTGTTACATGAATGCTCTTTGATGAATCACTAGGGGTGCTGATGTGAGGTATGTGTCCCATTCCCCTTTCTTATGGGGTAATCTGCAAGAGTACCATAGGAAAATGTATGCATGGGTATTTTAGACTTTGATAAAGTGCTTTGCTCAGTAAGAAAAGTGTGGCATTCTTAATATAACTGAACTATGTACTTGAAATGTTCATTTAAAAAAGTCAGTTTACAATCTTGGTACAATTAATTAATTTCCTTCTTTTTCATAGCTTCCTTTTCTGAGAATGAGAATGCCTCTCTAAATGTATGTTCTCTTAGAAAGGAACAGTGAGATCAGAGCATGTATGACAAAACTAGCAAAAGAAAAGAGAGAGAGAGAGCGAGAGAGAGAGAGAGCAAGAGAGAAATATCAGAAGCATTTTACAATGGCTCAATCCCATTGAAAAATGCTCTGTCAATCAGGCCCACTGAGAGCATGCCTGACCACACTGCGAGAGAGAGAACAGAGAGAGCATACCTGACATAGTGACCCCTGCTCATAGAGAGAGAGAGAGAGAGAGAGAGAGAGAGAGAGAGAGACAGACAGACAGACAGATACAGAGATAGAGAGATTAGGAGAGTGTGGCTTCAGAAAAAGAGAGCATGGACACAGAGAAAGAGCAAGCGAGAGAGACCATAAAGTTCATTTATGAAATACTGGATGCAGCTATTATAATTTATTTTGTCAATAGAACGCTTATCAATCACAAAAGAAAGAAAGTCTGAAACTCCCATCGGAAATAAGAAAGTGTGAACTGAGAAGATTGTGCACACATTTCTACAGCAAATGTATTAACCCACTTAACCAGTGCACACATTATTGACATCCTATGAGGTTAACAATGAGTAAATACGAGGACAAACAGATCTGATCTCACAAATAGTTCTGTCAAGTGTGATGTATCCAGTCGGATTGTAACCACAGTGAGATTGTAACCCCCTTTGGGACGAGGGGGGTGAACGTGCTATGCTTAACGCTCCCTAGGGGACAGGGTAAGCAGGATGCTTCTGAAGGTGACTCCCCTTTAGAGGACAAGAAAACCACATAGAGGCACACAAGCCACCATTCCTCCCCCTAGATACTAAAAATGTTTGGTTATAAAGGTGGTAAGTAGTATGACAACCACAAACACCCTAAGCTTCTGACCCTACCTTTGTCGAATCTTCATAGAAGATGGTGTAGCGATTAGCAGACCAGCCCCCTGGAGAAGCACCCAGAGAAGAACCAATCAGGAGATGGAGACCAGAGAATGTGCAGAGTTTAACCACGTTGCAATGTGCTCTGGGCAAGTGGAGCAAGGCACGCCCCACTAATGACCGGAGCAGCTGGAGAAGTGGCAAGACTGAAGACATAGCTCCTCAGCAAGCCAACTGAAGGACATCCAAAAAGTAGCTTAACCGACCCCACACCAAAAGAGCAAGTGCTGAGACTCACCGGAGGCTGATGAAGAGCCCAGTTGAAGAATTGCATAATCGGCTCCACAAAGAGAGGAGCGATAAACCAAATGAAGGCCACTCCCAAGGAGCATCTACTACAGCAATCAGGTACGTGGCAGCTCCAGTTGAGAGGAAGACAGGCGGAGGAGCAGGGAAGAGAAGGAAGAGACCCAGAGTGGGAGAAACTAAAAGAACCCCAGAGTGGGGAGAGGCTAAACAAACTCGAGAGTAGTGGGATGCTGAAATAACCTCTTTGTAGGGAGAGGCTTAAAGAACGCGAGAGAGGGGAGTGAGAAAGAGACAACCCACAGAGTCGGGAATAAGAAAGAAAGTCCCTGATAGAGTGACAAAGGAGAAACGTCAGGTGGAACGTGAGAAAGAGGACCACCCCCCCGGCCCTCCCCAAAGACGGGAGGGATGTAAGAAAACCCAGATTGGCAAGATGTAAGAAACATAACCTCAGGTGGGGGAGTGAGAAGGAACACCTTAGGAAGAGGAGAGAAGGAGGAAACCCCAGAGTGGGTAGTTAGAAAGGGAGAAATCCCCGAATGGAAAGAAAGGAGAAATACTAGAGTGGGGAGAAAGAAGAAACCCCAGAGTAGGGCGAAAGAGGAAACAGAAGACCCACAGTGGGCAGTGAAAAGGAAAAGATTCCCAGAGTAGGGAGGGATTGAAAGAACTCCCAGCTGGGGAATGAGAAGGAGTAAGAAGGTGGAAGACCCCCACAGTGGGGGGGGGGGGCGGATTGGAAGAACCTGAGGAGAAGCAGTAAGAAGAGAGGTGTGAAGAGTGTCTGGTGTCTTGACGGGACACTCAATTTCAGTTGCTACCTTCGGACGTATGTGCACCGGAAAACTTGGATTCATTGTATCCAGTCTTTTTCTTTTTCTTTTTCGATTCATAAAGTGCAATTGCATTCAGCATCCAGCATTCAGCAAGTCTTTCTACAGTGCCTTCACCGACCCATCCCGCCTCCTGCCAACGTCCGCTCTCAAAACCTGCAAATCGGAGCGAAGCGTAGTGGAGTGTGGAGAGTGTCTGGTGTCCGGTGTCAGGCAGACGGCGGACTCATGGATGAAGGGAGAAACTGGCGTAGCTTGAAAACCAGAATAGAGGGTGATTCCAACAGTCTAAACGCAATCGATACATCCATGATAGTGACATCATGCACCCTGAACATGGAGGACTCATCTTTAGCACTTCACGACACGGGTAAGAGTGTATGTTAGTCCACTTGCATGAACATTGCACTCAAATCATCCCCTATTCTACAACAACCGTTTTCTGGCATTACTCCCTCAGAATACGAGCTCCCCCCAGTGCCTGAAACGTCAGACACATTGTTCTTAAAAATCCAAATCTTACCATCATCTTTGACTACTGACACTCTGAACAACGTGACACTGCAAGGTTTGTCGCTTAAAACCATCACTCATGTCCCATTAACTGCTTGTGCAGCAGTTCAATATGCAGATGAAATTGATTTTCCTTACACGTGTCCCAGAGAAACAACAACTACGAACAATCTTACGTCCATCAATGCAAATCTAATTACTGTTTCAACCACAGTACACATCGTAGGATACCTCAGAGAACAATAGAGGCCATGATTCAAACAGAATCCTCTGCAAATCACGCGATCGAAGGACTGAAGCCTTCATTTGAACCTCATGGAAGCCTGGTACAGGATTCATCATCTAAAAACATGTCCATGACTTCTACTGACCTTCCTAATACTGCAGTGTGGTTTGGCACAATGGATCCTGGCAATCTGCAACCTGCTGAAACGGATATTCAAACCGACTCCATATGCACTGTTAAACACTTTTTGTGCTTCACACCGAATAAAGGCATGAAAGTGCCAAAATAACGAGACAATCAACTGAGAATCTACAAAAAAGCCCAACCACAAGGTCGTGGTCCAGGTATCCCAACCACTTGAAACGTATTTAAAGAACTGTTTAGTGTTCGAACCCTTGTCCGCACAAATCCATCAGGTGCCGTAGAGTCTCAAAAGTTCAAACCCAACAATTTCAAGTAAAAACACTGAAACCAACAACTCACAAACTCAACGCTTAATGACCCCCTTGCGATGCCTAACATTTCCGCAGCCCAGAAGATTCTTCCTGCAAATAAACACTCCAGTCCATTAACATCAAAGACTGCTTCAGGTCACTTCAGCACCAATCTTGACAAGGGTTCATCAGACAAATACCTGGATCAGAGAACTAAACTACGAGTAAACCAAGTCATGGAAGCACTTGATGTGGAATATAGAACTTAGAGTACGTCCTCCAATATAACAACATGTTCATCACCACATAGATATGAGAATGCAGTGCCACATCAAACATGTTTAAATGTAAATCAATCAGCTCTACAAAGTTCAACATCAAAAGAGTGGTCTACAACGTCCAAAGAAAAAAAACACAAATCCAATGAATAGGAATTCCCCACAAGATCACAGAGGGATATAAATGAACAGAATAACTGTGAACCATGGCTGACCTCAAGTCACATAACTCAAGAACGTGACCACACCACAAATTATACCACATCACGGAGGAACTCAAATGAGTACGATTCTCTCCACAGGCAATGACATTTTGAAACAAAGAAACAAAAAACTGACCTCTTAGCCTTAATGTCAATAATGACTATTGCATAATCACCATTCATGAAGTTATATGAAAATATGGATAAAACCCTGAAAGACCACACAACTTCACTAGCCATGTTGCACAGCAAACTCATCTTTGTAGAAGGCTATGTGACAGCTCAAGAAAAACATGCTTTGGGCGAGAAGCAATCGACCATCATTAGGAATGATACTTCGAACATCCAATCCAACATTCTTTCATGTTGTTCCAGGAGTTCTCAGACCATTTGGCCGACTCATTTGGTTGACCTGACCACCAAACCACTACAGAGGTCCATTTCATCTACTTCAGCCCTGGCGAATCCAGGAACACAACAAGAGGTCTCTCTTGTGGGTATCACAATGAGCAAGTCCGACCAACCAAACCACAAGAATTGCTCTAATTTTTCTAAGAACAACGAACCCTGTATTACATCAGCACCTGACATCGACATTATCGGATCTAATGATTCAAATTCATTTGAGACAACGAATACTGCTTATGCAATTTTTGGATCGCAGAAGCAAAGCATTGTGGAGAAAACATCATTAGATAAAATTCTTCCAAGAATTCCTCAAGCAACCAAAGTTCCAGCCAAAATCATGCCACAAACTGAATGCAAGTGGGAAGCTCCTAGACCAGTGCCTAGAAAATCTCAGATTAAAATAACAGTGCCAATCGTCGAAACATCATCAAAGAATCTAAACTCGAATGAGCAGAAGTCTAAAACATTGTACACATAAGATGAAGTGATTGCCAAAAGGCATCATTTTTTGCAATTTTCAACATATTCTCTTGATCAATCATCTGAGAATATATACGAAGAACAAGAGCTAGTTAACCAACTTGAAGTAGAACAGGAGGAACGGCCCTTGCATTCCATCCAAATAATGGATCCAACATCACCACTTTTTCTCACTATGGCCGACAAGAGACCATGGAACGATACGGCACACACCCAACAAACAAGAACTGAAGCCTGCGCTCCTTCAAACTTATGTCCAAACGATAGGAGGCACACTTCGATTCAGTCAACATCAGGTCCTAGTCATGGAAGACTAACCTCTAATAATGCATCAGGACATATTCATAAAAACCAAAGAATTCCAACACAAATTTCTCAATTTCGAACATTCAAGTTAGAACGCATCTTAGACACCAAAGAGTGTCTTATCTTCAACAGACGGGCAGTCTTAGAGCTTCTTCACCACATTCCAAATTTGCATCAAGTGACCTCAAATGACCTGATGATAATTGAGTTTGTCGACGATCAACCACGGATCATATTTATCTACACATATATTCTCGGGTGATTAAGAATATGCTAATGAATGAACACGAGAACTTGCTCATGTTGGGTTTTGACCTATCCTTGGCTCAACCATTGTCAGACGACAAGACTACTTCCATCAAATGCCAATCACAAATGGAGCTTCTACAAAACTCAAATCAGAGATGCAGTTTGTCAAATGCTAGAACAATATTTAACAAAAGGAGAACATGACTGGAATTCGAATCAAAAGAGAACCTGAGACGCAGCCTGCCAGAAAAAGCCGCTGTAACCAACGTAGGATTTGAGTTTCAAGACCCACTGAATATTGTCGAAGACCTGTGAGCCTGAAAGAGAAACTAAATGTCACATTTCAGTGAAGCTGTTCAAATAGGGAAATTACCATTTGGCAGAAATCTTCATCAGCAGGCACTCTTGCCGAAACACATTGTGACTAGTCCAGTTCATATGGACCAAGAACCTTTCCGCTTGAAGTTAGCCTCATGGAATACCCATGGCTATGCCCACCTGACAAAAAAGAGTGATGTCAACTTGGGTGTTTTCAATGTCATATGTTTACAGGAGACCTGGTTACGGACCAAGCCATCCTTGGATGGCTTTGAGATTTCCTTGAGTGCTGCGACCAAGGGAACCCAGGGTCAACCCATCATCAGGTCTGTTAACCGCAATAAAATCCGGAGGCCCACTAGCTTCACTCAAATGTGTGGCGAAGACTGCTTTATCCCAGGAAATGGTAATGGAATGGGATTCAACGAGTGCTCATAAATCATCTAAATATTTGACGAAGATTGTGTTGATCAATGTATACTGGAACCCAGCACTCATATCGACTGTAGCATTTACAACACATTTTGCTGATCTGATAGATGATGCCTACATAACTCAAGACACTGGGTTTGTGATTGTGTGTGGTGATCTTAATGTTCAAGCTTCGCTCACAACCCATCGAACAAACTGTTGCAGGCAATCATGTGGAATAATCTAATGATCAGCAAAAACATGCACATGTTGAACGGGAACATGAAACCAGACATACCTCCCCAGACAATGTGAGAAGGAATGGGCCATTCTTCCTCCATTGCTTACATATTTGTCTCTAAAGCCTTCTGACTATTTGTAACATCATTTAAAATAATAAAACAAAAAACAGAGATCACCATTTATTATGTGTGGAATGGCTGGTATCTATAAATAAAACACAGAAATTCACGCCAACCAACACTGTCATAAGTAATGACGGAACTAGATTAAAGTTGGTGCACCAAAACATCATGCACCTGGCGGGAACCTTACATGACGCAACCGCCATGATCGACTACAATCCACTTCTTGAAACCTACCGACAAAAATATACAACTAGACATAACGTGTCCAATCATCACACACATGTCTATAAACAAGATGCAGAATCTATTATGAAAGTTCTAGTCAGTAAAAACACCAAAGACGTTTGGGCATTAATCAAAACCACCAAAATACAACCAACAGATACACAGTTAAAGCCAATTGGGCATCTCGAATGGATGAGGCATTTTGAAGGCCTATACACAGATCCAAATCAAACAAGCAAAATAGAACAAGCGATAACGGATATGCAACCATGGGTTCTTGCACCAAGTTCCGACGACATCATGCATCACATTAAGCGGCTCAACAACTCTCGAGCTCCTGGTCCAGATGGGCTAACCAACGCCATGTTAAAAGATAATCCGGCAGAGTGGGCAGTTTCTATACACACCCTGTTACTAAGAATTTCTATCAGCCATCAAATACCATCCTCATGGAAAAAAGCAATAATCGTTCCCATTTTTAAAAAAGGCTACAGGGACAACCCAACAAACTATCGTCCCATCGCTTTATTAGAGGTTATCAGCAAAATATATGGGGCAATCATTTTGGAACATTTCCGTACAACATCTTCATTATTAACATTCTAAAAAGCCGTACCCAAAGTAGGAAGACTTTGGGGGTCATTACGAGTTTGGAGGCAGCCATGGTGCTATTAGCACCATGGCTGCCTCCAAAGTCGTGTCCGGGTCCGGGTTCTCTCAATGGGGACTTACTGGGTGATTCCAACCTTGGAGGACTCAGTAAGCCCCCATTCAAAAAAACCTTCCCCATTCCCATTCGAGCCCCATAGGGTTCAATGAGAATGCGGAGGGAGCTAATAAAGTGCTCGTAAATTACGGGCCTGTTATTAGCTCCCTGGTCCCTTAGCAGCTCCTGCTAAGGACGGCTAGGTTTACCAGCCGGCCTTAGTGGGAACCGCTAAGGGACCTCGGAATGCGGTGGTATAGGGTTAATTGTATCGGCATCCTTACCGGTGCCGTTAACCCCTTACTGCCGCACTCGTAATGACCCACAAAGTATTTCATGGCTTTTATCAATCTGATACAAGCCTTTGAGCAGATCGATCGGCAGAAATTCTGGAAAAAGCTGACATTGGCAAATTTCCTGAATTCTATTTCAGAATCCATAAAAGCCATGCATCGTAACATATCACTGCGGAAGCGTTGGAACTGAAACGGATTGCTATCAGATCAAATCATCACAGTCAGAGGTGTAAAGCAAGGTTGTCCGATGGCGTCTGTGATATTTAACTTTTTCATGGCAGATCTGAAACTTCTTGACCACCATGTGTGAACTTTTCCACTGAAAATCGGTGGTGCTCCTTTACCTAGACTACTGTACGCAGATGACATCGTACTCATAGATCAGACTCCAGTAGGGTTGCAACGGCAATTAAACAATCTGCAAAATGTCATCACTGCTAACAACCTCGAGATAAATAAATCCAAAACTAAAATTTGAACGTTTGAAAACTCTAATAAAGGCAAGAACGCTTATACTTGGAGGCTTTGAAGAAGAGCGAATTGAACAAGTCACCACCTTCAAATACCTCGGAGTCTGGCCAAGTGACACAACATCAGAAGCTCCTATGATTAGTCCCTTAAGACCCACAACACAAGCCTTGGTGAGTCAAGCGCGCGTTGTGAATCAGACCTATGGAAAGTTTTCTCTGCTTCCAGTTATTTCATTCTACCACACCAAAGACTCGGAAGCTGTGCCCCATATAATGGACAAAACATGGCCCTTATTAGAGAGTGTATTTTGAAAAAAAAAGTCTTAAACCTCCCGCAATCTGTTCCAATTTTAATCATATGGTGAGAGTTGGTCTTTCTTCTCTTGCTTCATGTGTTATATGGAAAAGCCTCGCATTGTTTAACAAATGCCTTAAACCCAACCACCCCCAGATTCTTGAAATGCTGCGTAAAGAGATAATGGCATCACCCACTCGGATGTTGTAGCAATGGCAAGCAAACATTTGCCTCACGTTCAGGGAAATAGGTAGCTCACTTGAAATTTTGGCCACAAACCCTAATCAATGCAAAAAAAAACTAAAAGAATCAAACTGGATCAAAACTTGAATCAGCGAATGGGTATCAATCAGTGATCCACATCTCTGTAGAATCACGCCGACTTAACACCACTTGTGAATACTTGAAGCAATGCCCTGATAAGTCTATAAGAGGACAATTCTGGAGAACTCGACTTAACATTCAACTAACAAATGAAGTAAAACACCTGCGTGCCTAAGTACATCGAGCTGTTGTTGTTTCTGCAAAAACTCCTTGGAGACAGAAACTGTGAAGCACTGGGTAGCAACCTGTTCAGCACTCATCGAAAGCCAGACCATCTTCTTTCATCATTTATTTTCTGATTTCCAACAACAAGACATTATTGCATGTTGGGCCATATTAATCTCAGGATGCAAAACAACGCATGTGATCACTTTAATCACATTTCTAGAACCTTTGTTTGAAGAACCATAACGTTATGTGTTGACTTCATGGCGAACTGAAGTTTTAATTTTCGTTAATTCCTCTCCTCTCATTATTCCTATTAAAGAAAAATCAATTTGCAAGCAAATTAATGAAAAAAAAATTTAAAAAGAAGAGAAAACCCCATGGGTGGAGAGACTAATAGAACATCTGGGTGGATAGTGGGACGGAGAGAAGCCGTAGGGGAGGGAGAGACTGAAAGTGCACCCACGTGGGGAGTGAGCAGGAGAAAAACCCTGGAGTCAGGAGAAAAAGATGTAATTCTAGAATGGAAAGAACATGAGAGAGAAACCCAGAATGCGGATTAAGAAGGAGGAAAGCCCCAGCGTGTGGAGTGAATGAAGGAATCCCAGAGTAGGGAAGGAGACGAGCCCCATATTGTGGAGAAACTGAAAGAAACCCAGAGTGGGACAAGACACAAAGTGACCTGGGCTGGAATACCTGTGTAACATTCCAGCTGTCTAGAATTGTATCACTTGAACTATAACCATAGGCTAGCACATCTGATAAAGAACGATAGGTTTGGGGGTGGAAGCCAGCAGCCACCCCTTTCCTTGGGTAGTTCCCTAAAGTATTTCTTCTTCTGTTGTTTTGTTGTTTTCTGTTAGTGGATAGAGAAAGTGATTAGGTGAGAATGAAGATGACCCCTGCTAATAGCACAGGGGGTATTGATTCTATCAAAGACAAGGAGGCAATTATTATGCTTCAACTTCTTATGTTATTCCTGTCTCCAGCAGTTTCAACAAAAATCAAACATTTCCAACTTTTCACATTTTTTTTAATTTTTATTTTAAAACTACATTTCCCCTAAAATCCAGTCCTTTCTGCGGTCCATTTTGAACCGTGCCATGTGACCCTAGTCCTTCCTGTTCCTTCCTTCCTCTTCTTTGAACGCTCTGAACTGCACTCTGTCTTGTAACTGAACTCTCAAATTGTAGAACTACAGAGTCTAGACCCTTCTCCCTGGTCTGCTCTGCTCTCTCTCTGTTTACGATTGGCCGATCTTGTTGATCCCTTTAACCTGTGCCCTCGCTAGAATGGCTCAATTGTTCTTCTGATCATCTCCTATCAAGATGCAAAGAATACATTAGGGAGGCAGATACACTGCCCTATTCCACCTTGGAATCAATTGTTAGTACACTTTAAGAATGTTTCACCTCTCCCGTGTATCTTGGGCGGGAAAGTAATGCTTGCCTCATTGTCTTTAATAGAATCAAGACTCCCAGCGCTATTAGCAGGGGTAATCTTCATTCTATGTCAAGACTGGAGGTGAGCATTATGCTTGTTCAAAGCTTCTCATTACTGTCGCTGCCACTGACTGTATAGGCTTAAAGTAAAATGTTCTAAAAGTATTATCGCTGGCACAGTCGGCTGCTTGCAGTATGTCTTGCAGCTTTGCTCCCTGCGCTATCGCTTTCGAGGCCATTGTTCCTCTCATAGAATGCCCTTCAAACTTAGTCATGTCTACTCCTGCCAATTGCATCACTTTGCGCACCCATCTGGCTATGGTAGCTGACGCAACTGCTTTATATGGTTTCCTAGGCACTATTAGCAATTGCATGGTTCCTACTGCTCGCATTTCTGCTGTTTTAGTTACGTACACCCTTATGCATGCTGCCACGTACCATTTGGGATGATTGTGCAGGTAGAAATAAGATATTGAAGAGGAACCAGTCTGTGTCCTCGTGACTGGTGTGAAGGTAGCCCTTTGGGTCCATACGCATTTCTGTTCCCGTCTAGTGCTTTAACGTCTGCTACTCTCCTGCATGATACCAAGCATAATAGCATGGTGAGCTTCCCTGACAGCTGCTTTAGGGACAGATATGTGTTTGCTGGCCAACTAGCGAGCAGTCTCAGTACCAACGTCACGTCCCATAAGTGTATGTATTTTGGTGCTGGAGGTTTCCTTAACCGGACTCCCTTGATGAGCCTAATCACTGCTGCGTTCTCTCCCATGGGAATCCTGTTGATGGGCAAATGTCCTGCCAAGATGGCGGACCTGTATACTCCTATTGTCCCAAATGCTTTTCCATCCTGCAGTAGATCTGCCAGGAAGTTCAGAAACGCCACTATCGGGGCAGAAACGGATGTCTCCTCTTGCACCATCTTGACCATCTACCCCAAGTTGCGTCGTAGCTCCATCAAGTGGATGGGGCTCAGGATTCTGCGATAACTCACGCAGTTTGCGCCGAAATGCCCGGGAGAGCCCAGCACCTCTGGCTATCTTGCAGGCCATTAGTGGAAGAGAACCTCTCACTCTCAGAGGATGAGATGACTCTTCTGGGTCCATGAGACGGTGTTCTCCTAACGGTAGTAGCCTCAGATGGTCCATCAGTAACTCCATTAGTGTCGGGAACCACACTAGTGATTTCCATATCAGAGCAACTACGATCAGGCTCGCTGCCTCCCTGCGAGCCTCCACTAGCACTCTGTTCATCATTATAAACAGGGGAAAGGCATAGTGCAGGTTCCCCCTCCAGTCTTGGAGGAAGGCGTCTGCTCCTTCTGCTGTCGGATCTAACCTCCAGCTGAAGTATCTGCTCTTCTCTGTGTTCAACCTGGATGCAAATAGGTCTGTGTGGAAAGGGCCCCACAGTTGCTCTATCCACTGAAACACTCCTACATCCAGTTTCCAGTCACTGGAATCAGATAAATGTCTGCAGGTCCAGTCCGCTACTACATTGAGTGATATTGGAAGATACTCTGCTGTCACTGAGATCCCTGACTCGAGGAAGAAGTGCCAGAAGTCCTTGGCTAGCTCTGCTAGGAGTCTGGACGTTGTCCCTCCTAGGTGGTTGATGTATCTGACTGCAGAGATATTGTCCATCTTCAGCAAGATACATGAGTTCACCTTGTCTTTTGTGATGGCCTTGATCACAAAGGATCCCGCTAGCAGCTCTAGAGAGTTTATATGCAGATCGGAGTTCCTCTGAGCTCCATCTGCCTCCTGTTTCCAGTTCCCCGCAACGGGCTCCCCAGACTGCTCTGCTGGCATCAGACTCTGTTATTAGGTCGGGACAGTCTCCTAACATGGATTTCCCGTTCCAGGCATCCATATTCTGCAGCCAGCATACCAGTTCCGTTCTCGATTTGGGGTTTAGGGGTACTGCCTGGTGATATTTTAGCCCCTGGTGCAGGTGCTTTATCTTTAGTCTTTGCGAGGCCTGCTAGTGAAGGGGTCCTGGAAATATCACTTGAATCGATGCTGCTTATAGCCCCACTATTCTCACTATCGTCCTCAGTGATACTATGCTCTTGTCCAGACAGCTTCTGATCTCTCTCTTGATGTCTCTCACTTTCTTGGCTGGTAACTGTCTTGGTGTCAATGATAAAACTGAAGAAGTCTATTTGTTTCTTCGGGATCGTGTCTGACTTCTCCACGTTCACTTAACTAGAGGGGTTCCTTCACCCATCTCATCAAGTAAAGCAGCGTCACACTGCTATCTGCTATTACCAGAATATCTTCCTGGTAGGATATCATACGGCTCCCTTTCTCTCTGATCACTGCCGCTATCAGTCTCATGAGTTTCATGAAAACCCATGGAGACGACGGGCGACCAAGCGGCATTGTCGTGAATTGCCAATATCTTTCATCCCTGGCAAATGCTAGGAAGGGACGGTATTGTTCCTGAACTGGAATTGTGAGATATGCGTCATTTAGGTCTATCCTTGTGAGCCAGTCTCCTTGTCTTAGTGCAGGTGGATCCCTTCCATCTTGAAGTGGTGATATGCCAACCAGCTGTTCAACTCCCTTAAGTTTATTACAGGCCTGACTTTCTCTTTCCTGTTCACCAGGAACATGTTGCTTATACATTTTTGTCTCGTGGTTCATGGCTTGATAGCCCTTTTCTGCGCTAAGTGCTGAAGTTCACTGTGCAAGCTGATTCTTTCTGTCTGGGCAATATGTATTGGAGGGGGGATTTTGCTCTGGTGGGGCTCTTGTATGAATTCTAATTGCAGCCGTTTGGCTCTTTGATGGACCCAGGCATTGCTGGACAGCATGTGCCAGTTATAGAACTGCTGCGTCTTCCCCCTACTGGTGGATATGCAGCTTGCCTCACCTGCAAGGAGGTTCTGTCCTGTTCCCGGTCCTCTTCCTCAGCATGCTCTCAGGAATTGGCTTCTCAGAGGGAAGCAGGCATCCTGCAGTTTATTGTCCCAGTAATGGGCCCTGTTAGTTTGAGATCTTCTCGTACCTTGATAACAACTGGGCGCTCAACCTCGGTAGCGACTGGTTCCAGTGAAAACCCTGCTTGGAAATATTTTCCTGATGGATGCCTGGGCTTTCTCTAGTGAGGTGCATGTCCCCACAAATCTCTCCATTTCTTTCCCGAAAGTCTTGCCGAATAAGAGACCCTGGGCTGTCTTGCCCGCTTCGTATGAGGCTAGATCTCCTAGCTTGGAGTTGATCTTCAATAGAAACCCTCCTCTCCACTCTGAGGAGAATTTGCAGTTGGCGTTTCCTAGTAGGCATACTGCTCTCTGTGCCCAGTTTGCTAGTATGTCTGGGTCCACTTCTTGCCCTATGTCCCGGGACTGCTCCGCCAGGTTCATGATTTTGCCGAGGGGCCTTGCGAGGTCAAGGACTTTCTCCTGACAACTTTTCCAGGACCTACCTATACCTTTTCTGGAGTCTTTGGATGTTTTGGATACAAAGGCTTGCATTTTGGGATATAGTTCCAGCATCTCTGTTACCTTTCCGGCAACTCCGGTCTCTGGCATTCTGCTCTCATGTGTTGTCTTCCTTCCTTTCCGAGTGCCTTTCACAGTCTCTGCATCATATATTTGGCTACCCATGGTGATGGTTGCCAGTCCGAAGACCTGGGATTCCTGGTGTTCTCAGGCTTGAACAAATCGGATATTTCCTAGCTATCCTCTATATTGTTCTCTTTCCTCAATTTCTTCTTTATGGGGGGTTGTGGGTCACCTTCCTCTGCTCTGTTCTCTTCTCCTTGGGATGAGTGTGGGCTCTCGGGTGGCTTCTCTTCTGAGTCTAGCCCTTCGTTTCCCATATTGTCTTCCCTTGGGTAGGGGGTCGTGCGGTTTGGCACCACCAACTTGCTCATAAATGTGTCTCTAAGCTTCTTGAAGGCGTTGGTAGCCTCTGGGGCCTCTGTGTCTGCCCCGTAAGTTTGACCCGGGGGGGTCAGAAGAGGCCTTCTTGATACACCCCTTTGGGCCCTCTGGTGTGGCCTTCATGGACGTGCTTTTCATTTTCTCTGTGCTGTGTTTCTGGCTTAAAAGATCTCGTTTGTAGCCTGTCTGTCCTATAGGGGTCCCACCCCTGGTGCCACTGCTTCCACCAACGAGTTACCTAGCACCTCTGTGAAGCTGTGCGCCAGGTCCTCTGCCTGTTCTTCTTCACTCCACTCAAATTCTGACATTGCTCCTGGTGCTTGTGTCTTATTTACCTGAGCTAGTTTGTATGTGTCATATCCACTTTGTCTCGGGAGAATAGCTCACGGGGCAACGTGCTAGCCTTGGAAGCAAGACGACATGGAGCACCACAGGTTCGATTCCCGGATCTGCGCTTAGAAACCTAAGCGCATTATAAATAACCTATCATATCACTCTGTGGTGTGGTTTGGCTGTGTGTGCCTTTGCACCTGCTGCTCTGTTCTGCAGAATTCTGCCCTCACTGTGCGAGTTATTGTAGTGTAGCTCTTGCTGCTGAGATAGTGAGCGGCCTGGCCGCTTGTCTGCTAGTCGGATTCCGACTTGTTATAAAGTATGCAACCTCTACCTGCCTTGTGGGAGTCTAATTATGTGCTCCCGAGTGATGTGGAACCTCTCCCCAACTTGTGGGTGGCTAATTGTGCTCTCTGGCGTGTATGGATTCAATTGTTTGGTCGCCTCCTGTGGTTAACTCGTTAACTTATTGAGCGTTGTGAATGCACCGGTTCATTCAGTGTTGCATTGAAGAGAACAGCTCTGCCTCCTCGAGGGTGGCGCTGCTTCGCTCCTTCGCACTGCAGATGCGCTCATTTCTGTTAGTTTGCATCTCTCGCAAACATTGGCGGACGCTGTGTCGTGGGGCTCTGCCATCCCCACGGGTGGGGTATTGCGATCACTAGACTCTGCCTCCTCATCAGAGGGGGCTTTCACCCCTTCGTCGTGCAGAGGTTGGGGTGCCCCAAACATGCCGATAGTGTGGCATGGGGCAGAGCCACCACCACTTGCTGCATATTAATATAAAATCTCTCTTTACACTATCAGAAAAGGTTGCTCTGTAGCGAATATGTTAATCTAACGCCCTAGCGTTCCTCTGGAACACATGCTGTGCACACTGGCTCTTATATATGGTGCAAAGAAACATTGCGCCTGTCGCAGCTCAAAAATGAGGTACTTACGTGCTGAAGAGCAGGAACAGAAAAGGGGGAAAGAAGGAACAGGAAGAACTATGGTCACATGGCAGGGTTCGAAATGGACTGCAGAAAGGACCACATTTTAAGGGAAATGTAGACAACAATTGAAAAGTTGGAAATGTTTGATTTTTTTTTAACTGCTGGAGATAGGAATACATAAGAATTTGAAGCATAATGCTCGCCTGCGGTCCTGAAATAGAATAAGATTCTGGACAGAGGACTTCATTTAATTTTTAAGTTGAGACACAATGGCCTCCTGATGAGCACCCTTTATGACTTTCTGTTGTTATAGAATAGGGCTTGAGCTGTAGAGCCAGGGAAAGAGTAAGTTTGTCTTTGAGAGAAATAAGGCGTGCCCTGTCGTCCGAGTCCTAATTCCGACCTACCACACATCGATTTGGGAAAAAGGTCGTCTTCTAGAGAGCTTTCCATCATGACTGCGTGAAGTCTCTCTAGTCACCTTACCATGGCAAGTATACTGCATTTAGTTTGCCCCACCTCAAAACTTGTCCAGGAATGATACATAGTTAAAATCTCTTTTTTAACAATTCGATCTTTTATGTTTCAATGCTGAATCTACAGAGATAATGAGCACTACACAGAGTCTTTAAAATTCCCCACATTTCCTGATTCATTTGAACTCAATCTAAAAGAGCGGGGCGTGCCAGGCTGATGTACTGTGTATTGTGAATATCCGACGAATCAGATCATTAATTATTGGCAAAGGAAAGGTATAGATTTTCGCATCCATCGCTCACTTGTTCATTATTTCCAAACCCTCCTGATTAGCAGATGGAGATTTGGAGCTGCACTTCATTTTCATAGACTGGACTTGTGTTAATCAATGGATACTAATGACTCACCCCTCTGACCTTCTGTGATTCATGGAAGCAGTCAAAGGCGCCTGGTTCTTCTGACTCTGGACTGTTCTACTTTGAAAGGCATATTAAAGCTGTCCGATAGCGGTGTTCTACTTTTTTTTTATAAGGAACCATGTTGTTTGTAGTCTGCATTCTAAGAATGTTCGCTGTCCTATTGTAGTGGGACTGGAATTGGAGAGGATGGCATATCCTTACAGACCCCATTATATCTTGTGCGAGAAAAAATAATAACTTGTTCTCTCGACAGAATGTCATCAGAGGGAAAATGCAATCATGTCCTTTCCCCAAAATGCGTGTAGCTAACCAAGAGATCGGTCATAACATTAAGATGTGTCACATGACCTTTGACCCCCAACGTCACCATAGCAATGGTGGCACGATCAATTGACTCTGATTACATAACAAAAAGTGGCACTGCAGTAGGTAAACAATCTACAGTAAAACATGATACGTTACAAAAGCAGAACTGATAACACCACGTGATAAGTAGGGAGATGTTATGATATGCCAGGATCACACCCAGCACAAGCGTCACGGGATAGGTGTACTGACATCAGTACGAATGCAGGTTCCTAATGGACAGTGACTGCCTCTGCATTGCATTTATGGCAAGACTATGGCACTCTGACCAATGAGAATGACAGCATAGCACTACATGATGAGTCTCTATGCGTGGGGAAAGTCTGGAAAACCCTACTTGATTTAATAAAATGTTTAATAAAAAAGCACATTTATGTATGTATTTATTTATTTATTTATTGTCTGGTATAGCTTATAATAAGCTTTTCACACACACAAAATGCAGGATACAGATACATTTCATAAACTTCAAATACACAAGATTGAAATACAACAATTACATAAGAACATATAATAAAATACATTTCATAGCATAACCTATTTTAAGATACAGTTCTGATCTAAAACTAAGGAAGATAAACAATGAGTAGCAGCAATACCAAAAACAGTAGAAGGATCACACAAGAAGCGATGCCAGAAAGTCTTTAGGAAAGTCTCATCATCCACTGGGCCGAACTTAGAAAACAAACGAGTACGCAGGTAGTCCAGTTCCTTACATCTAACAAAGAAATGTTCTAAAGTTTCAACCTCATTTTGGCAAAGATGACACAAGCGCATATGCTTTGGAATTTTTAGCCTAGCACCAATGAGATCTTGGGTGGGGAAAATAACTACATGGCAGCATTCATTCTTGAGGGTAAGTTATACATACCACTACATAGCAAGACGTTAATAATTTGCAAATTAACTCTTTGAAATGAAATGATCACATATTGTTTAGTTCTGTTTAGGCTAAGATGCTAAAATGGATACAATGGCAAGCCCATTTATGAAGACGTCATAATCAAGCCCTCTGATTTGCAAATAATGTCCTGAAGAAGGTGGTAGTGCTGTTACTCACCACACCAAAATCTGCTCAGGGTGTTGGTGTAGTAGCAAATTAAGGCTTTCCGGACCACCAATTCAGCCTGGATCCCGACAGGACCCACAGATCCAGGTCTCCTCAACTTGAGGTAACTCTTCTCTACAAAACACCCTTCTGCTGTTCAAAGACAGGCAGATGTGTTATCCCGACAGGACCCACAGATCCAGGCCTCCTCATTTTGAGGTCACTCATCTCTACAATACACCCCTCTGCTGTTCTAGCAAAGACAGACTGAGGTGTTATCCCGACAGGACCCACAGATCCAGGCCTCCTCAACTTGAGGTAACTCTTCTCTACGATACATCCCTTTGCTGTTCTAGTAAAGACAGACAGAGGTGTTGATCGCATGAAAGAGCGGGGAACACGCGCACCATGAAACCAATGCTGCAAAGAAACCACACAGAGATTAATAGCCAATCTATGAATCATATCACCAAAACACCCCAGACCCAAGAGTAGCAATACCTGGTGATTGGATTGATAGGGCATGTAGAATCAGAACCTATTAAAGAATAACAATTTATAAATAACGACCCCGGGACACTTAACCTAAGTTCTGAGAGTGAGATAGGAGGAACAGAGTATTACCCTCAGAGGTATGAATTGGTCCAGGAAAGGAGAACAAACAAATGGGATAGAATGACAAAAAGGGGAGATTAGTGACTAACCCGTGGGCACGAGGGACGTACTAGAAATGGGTTGGTGCACTGGGCAGCAAAGCGTTCAGAAATGCACTTTTGGAATTCTGTAGACAAGGAATAACAGCCTGGATGCACAGTACAATATGTACCAGATGCACAATGCAGGGTGCAGAGAAGCGGAGGTTCTGAAGAATAGCCCGTGAGCAGTCCCACACAGAGGCTCTTGAATGGAGGACACACACCCTGACTTGCAAGTAACGGGATACCGGCAAACCCAGAGTGCAAAAGAAATGGTAAATGATAGGTGAGCTTACGTTGTCAGGCGATGAGGCAGTCCCGGATGCAATTTGTGGTCGGCAACAAAGTATCAACAAGAGCAGAATCGGAAGGCAAGGAAGTTGTGGACATAATCCGAGGTCAGCAGTGGGGATATCAACAGGCGGTGAATTCCAAGGCGAAACAGTCTGATACACGGTCCAAGGTCGGCAACGAGGAAGTTCAGGTAAGGGTAGTGCGGAGCGTAGACAAACCGCACTAAGATCCGAGCATCACAACAGGCAGGGGTTGAGCATAGAGGAATCCGGAAACAAGAATCAGAGGTCAAGGATATAGAACACACGGTAGTAAGTAACACCACAATTAGTAGAAGCACCGAGAAGACACCAATGCCAGCTTTAAACAGTTTGAAGGCGTGGCTTCTGTGGACACGTGACAGACTGGAACGGGCTGCTGAGTCACGTAACACAAGGCTTTGTCCATGCGAATAATCTCCATGGCAACTTCCACCGCTGCCAGATGGAGAACCATGCGCGTTGCTTCATGTTAGTAGAACATTTTGGGCGAAAAGACACACTGTGATTTGGTGAGGCATACAAACCACTGTGTGATGTAACAAGTGCTGAGACCTAAAGAAAAACGTCAACCTATATTGGACCTAAAATATCACATGGATCAAAGAAGCTGACTTGCAACGTAACAGCAGATCAATTTGCTTTAGTTGTCTATGAAATCTACCAATTAAACTATATTTATAAATTAACTAAAGGGACCCTGACTAAGCCTTTCCTTCTTGGTCCTAGAAGTGTTGCACCGACCTACTACCCGACTCAAAAGCAATTACAAAAGAAAAGAAAAAAGAGCTTTTGCTGTCAAGCAATAATTAGTAACCTGGTTCCATGTGTAAATAAATTAAAGAATCCACTGTCATTTCAGTTTTTTATTTTTGAATATTGCTATAGCAATATTTTGCACTTTATGGTTGCAATAAAACAAGAAATCAAATTTTAAATGTCTATTTAAAAGTTTGAATCTTCATATTTTAACTGCACTGTATTGCACTTTTGTTATTCTGTCGGAGCTATGTAATTGTAGTGTATTTTATTATATATGTGCGTGAGACCAAATATCAAGGTTTGTATGTACCAATATATATATTTAAAAAAACAAAGGCGTAAATGGGAAACTTCCGTGCACCTTTAGATGAGTGGGTACTGGCCATCCGTGTTACGCCACCACAGAATGTATATGTAGACCCAAAGGAGAACCAAAAAGGTCCTGATTACACTCGAGCGAATGCGCTTAAAGAAACACAGGATGCTGTAATGTGCCATGGAATATTTTATTGAATAAATCCAAAAGGTGCAACTGGTACAAGGAAGCTGCTGCAGCAACGCGTTTTGCGCTGTCCAATTGCTTTTTCGCCCAGCTACAAGCAGGTATTCCTGCCATGTGCATATACCAAGACTAGTCCCTTTTCAATGTCTCATGTCTGGTAGCTTAACAGCAGGGTTGAAAGTATAACAACCACGGCCATGTTGAACCAACATCTATAGCATTTCAAACTGGGACTTAGTTACGATAGTATTGTCATGTTAATGAAGTGTGGTGATGAAACTTAAAATGCACAAGGAGGGCCCAGACGGCATAACATTTAAACACTAAGCAAAGGAAATTGAACAACAGCCATGACTTAAAAAGGAGCCATTGAAGGGAAGCAAGAGCAGGTGTAATAGCGGGATGTGGGGATAGAGAGAAAAGAAGACATATAGCAGAACTTTAGACAGAGTGAAGAGGGGAAAGATGGGTTGGCGGAAGACCTAGCAAAAGAGAGAAGCAGTAGAACAAGCTATAGAAGATAAGACCGGATACAACAATTTTAGTAGGAGAGAAAGAAAGACATGGTCTAGCCTTCCATATACTGAAGAGCTAGAACCGACAGGAACAGGAAAGAACAGACAAATGAGGAGAAAAAGAAAGAGCAGCATCAAGAATTACTCCATGCGAAAGAGAAATAGGAAGAGAAGGGGAGGAAAGGAAATGGAGGCAGGAAGTAATGGAGGCAGGAGAGTAGTGACAGACATGAAAAGAACTTCAGTCTTAGCGGGATTTAAATGGAGCAAGTGAGCCAACATCCAGGACTGCAGTAAGACAGGGAGTAAGAGTTAAATGGATAGAAGGAGAAAAGGAAGAAAAAGAAAGAGCTGCATATCATCAGCATAAACATGATGGGAAAGACCAGAGGAAGAAACACTACAAGGTAAGTGGAATCTTATATATATATACAGAGGAAATAGGAGACTGAGCCCTGGGGAACTAGATACTGAAGCATAACAGTAGACAAAGCAAGACCAGTCCAGGACACTGAATAAATGCCATTTGTCAAATAAGAACAAATTCATTTTAGCACAGAGCCACCAAAGCCCAGATAAGAAAGGGAGCAAAGAAGGCAAAATTGTCCAACCATCAAAAGTAGCAGAGAGATCAAGTAAGACTAGAAGTGAGGATTGCCGAGAATAGTGAGCGGAAAGAAGAGAATCACAGACAGAAGGAAAAGCAGTTTCAGTAGAATAAAGAGGGTGAAAACCTTATTGGTAGATTGGGAGAAGAGAAAAAGAGTTAACATAAGAAATGTGAGAATAGACGATACGTTCAAGGAGTTCAAAGAGAAAAGGTAGTCACAAAGTAGTATGATAATTTAAGAGGAGAGGTGGGTCAAGAGAGGGTTTCTTAAGATTTGGAAGAACAGAAGTATGTTTAAATATAGAGGGAACAGTAGTTGACTGAAGAGAAAGATTAAAGAGCAAAGCAAAATAAGTGGAAAGGGAGAGATAGACCTTAGGAATAAGAGAGGAGGGAAGAGGGTTGGAAGGAGCGGCCATACCAGGTGCATTATAAAGAAAGCAAGAAATATCTGAAGAGGAGATGGGAAGAAAAGAGATTAGTGAAGAGTAGGTAGGAGGACAAGTAAATAATGGAGGAGAAGGGAAAGACAAATAAGAGGAGAGAATAGATGACTGGAGAAGGTCACTTTTGAAGAAAAGTAAGAGGCAAGATCAGATGTAGTAAGAGGGGATAAAATAGAAGTATCAGAAGTTAAAGGAGAAAGAATGCAGTTAAGAGCCTGAACTGAATGACGAGGATAGGCTGAGGTTAGAATAGAAGTGTTGTTTGGCCAAGATGCTGGCTGCATCATTGTCAGAGTGAAGGGAAGAATGTTTAAGAAGATCAGAAGGGGAGTGGGATTTCCACCAACAGTGCTCAGCATGACACAGGCAGTGGCACAGAGGGTGATAGGCAGGGGTAAGCCAAGGTTGGGGAGGTTTACATGAAGGGATGAAAGAAGAGGAAGGATATACATAATTGAGAGTGTCGCGAATCGAGGCTGAAAGCGCAGTAGAATACGTATAAAAGGACAAGGATGAAAGGACTTCTAAAGAAGGGAAAGCGGATGTTAAAGTAGAAATAAATCAGTTTCCCCACTCCATCTCACATCCCCAAAACCACAAAAACAGTGGTAGGATTTGCAGCATGTAACCACAGAAGATAATTTGAATGCGATAGAGAAAGGTGTGGAAATTAAAGCTGCAGACATCAAGCCACGTGAACCACTGAAGACTTCTACTCATGAGACATCTTCTGGCCTGTGACTCTCCACTGGCAAATGACACTGGAACAGACTTCCAACTCCCAATCCAGAGAAGAACACTATATTCAGGCCCCAATAAGCAGCTGAACCCTAACCTAACTCCATCGTCCCAGTTCTCTCCTCCCTCAACTAACTACTGAATATAATTCTTGCAACCTTACTCCTTATTTGCTCCCCTTCAGATGACCCACCAGTTTTACTACTCCAAATATACTCCTACCCAATTCATGATCCATAAACAACTCAAACAATCCCTACTTCACAACCTAGCAGCTGCCCCTATGTTTGTCCTGCCCCAGAATGTACCCCCAAGAACATAGAGTTTCCACCCCGACACACAGTTAACTGATATTTCCAACATGCACTCATCAACAACACAAGTTTTCCACATCTGCCTTTTCCTCTATCCAACTAACTTCACCCAGCACTTTCTCTCACAGAGCCATGAGTAGCATGGTCAACATTATTAGCAGAAGGGAGCTATATAAGACAACTTCACCTTATCTTTTCCTTACTCAAAGGAGGTGTGTCAAAGCCAGATTTGGAGGCTTGTGTCCATAATTTGATGTGGTGAAATTTAATTAGGTATAATTTGTTACAAAGTGTAAAAAGACTGTTCCGAAAATGTTCCACATTATCATTTGCTCCCGGAATGAATGCAGGTTCCAAACTGGAAAAAGCTGTTTCTGTCAATGGCTCTCACCTGAGGTTTGAGTGTGAGGGCATTGTCCATTGTGGTTTGAGATTCCTTACTGTGGAGGACGATGTGGGCATTGATATTTATATTGATATTTTATTTCTATCACGCTCGTACACAAGTGTTTCACAGCATGACAAGGCAAGGGAGGGGAACAGGGGAGAACAAAACAACAATCTTACTAGGCCCGGTGACATTGAGAACGTGCAAGTGCGTGGGGGAAGGGAAAAGTGCATGGAAGGGGGAAGAAGTGGAAAGTGCGGAGCAAAGGAGAAACAGTTAAATAATAAGAAATAAATAAATAACAAAGGCAACAAACAGTAGTAGAGCAGCCAGCAATTGGCAAGTGCTGGGTTTAAGGCAGCAGACAGAGTAGGTCTGATAAGTGCAGGAAGACAAAAGAGGGGGTGCTGTATGGGTACAGATACAGACCCCAGTGCAAGGGGTGGCCCGGAGGCATTGCAGGAGGGTGGCAGGGTGGGCAGGTACCCTGGCCCGGAGGACAGAGGGTGGCCAGGCTCACGGTGCCAAGAGAGAACAGATCAGCAGGAGAGAGGGGGAGCGAAGGCTGAAGCAAAGAGGAAGGTCTTGAGGTGCTCCCGGAACCGGAGATTGTTCTCCTCAAGTTTTAGAGTGGCAGGGAGGCTGTTCCAGAGGGAGGCCGCAGCCCAAGTCAGAGATCTACCCCCAGCTCGTTTCTTTGAAAAACGACTGACCCTGAGGCAGTAAGAGAAAGAGGAGCAAAGAGCTCGAGAGGGGAGGTATTTGCAGAGGGATAGCTGAAGGTATTTTGGAACCAGGCCCCAGAAAGCCTTGTGGACAATGCAGAGGGTTTTGAATTTAATCCTTGCACCCACTGGGAGCTAATGGAGAGATTTCAGAGCTGGAGAGATATGATCCCAGGGCTTGAGGCCAAGGACAAGTCTCGCAGTCCTGTTCTGGATTAGTTGCAGAGAGCGGAGAGTAATGGGAGGTAGATCTAGAAAGAGGCTGTTGCAATAGTCCAACCTAGAGAGAACCAGAGCTTGGGAGACCATGAGCTTCTAGGGGAAGGAGAGGAAAGGCAGAGTGCCTCAAAGGAGGTGCAGTAGGAAGTTTGACTTTTTAGAGACATCAGAGATGTGGGCGGAGAAGGAAAGTGTGCAGTCAAAGATGACCCCGAGGTTCTTAGCATCGACCATTGGGGCCGGGAAGCGAGACAATGTTTGAAGGGGCTGCCAATTCAGTTTTGGTGGGGTTGGAATTTAGTTTGTTTTGCTATCTTTCATGTGTCAATTCGTATAATGTTTGTTTTTGTACCTGGGGCGGGAGGTGTTGTCAACAAATTATTCTGAAATGTGTACATTATCTGTGTGTCATTAATGTGGTTGTTGCAGGTGACACCAAAGTAGTTGATGAGATCTAGTAGGTATGATATGTATATGTTGAAAAGAGCAGTTGACAGTATAGATCCTTAGTTTCCTCCACAGGTCAGGGATGGGGAGGGGAACATGATAGTAATTTTCTTAGCGTGGGATCAGGATTTGAACCTGTATTGCAATGCATTCTCTTCCTTCCAAGGCAAACACGTTGCCCCTGAGCCATCCTTCCTCACTGCGGAATGTGTATGTATACACATTGTACACGTATTAATGAGACTTTATCTTTGCTATCTCTAAAACACCATAGAGGAAGGCTCAAGAGAGACAAGTTAACCTGCTTGTTTTTGACAATATAGGCATCAACCCAGTATGTTATGAATCATTAGGTTTGAATCTCAAGACATTGTTTGGCCCTCCACATTTACATAACTCAAATTTGGAAACATTGTTTTAAACTGAAGACATTCAAATCTAATTTAACATTAAGGAATTCCGAAGAAAAGCCCTGAAAGCCTTAAATGAGATACAAGTAAGACTGACTTTCAGAAGAAAACACATTTGCAAATTCAAATTATGTCATTAATTAATTCTGGAAATACAGATGGAAAGTGCAAGAGCGCAATTAAGAGATGGGCCAAACTTCACATAGAAGCAGATTTCAAAATTTGATATGGACAGGGTGTGATTAATTGCAACTCTTGATATTGAATGTACCCAAGAGCTTGACATTTTCGTCAAAAACTGTGTAGGTTAACAGATGACCCTGATACGTCTGCATGCCTTGCACACAGAGCACAATATTCTGGTAGTATGTGATTTTACCGACGGACATTATAGAGTGGTACATTGCATCACGCTCAAAACACCTTTATTTGGTGGTCCCACTTCCAAGCCCCCCGATTTTCGACCCTTATAACGCCATCCTGTTCCATTTTAACACCTTACCCACTACCCTTTATATATTTATTTAATCTTTTCAGTGTTGTTCACTGTTATAGTCCACTCTGTTTTGTACCACTCTGTAATGTTTGTGATAAATTGACTGGGTACCAATATTCCTAGGTGTCCAGCAGCCTTTGGGTCAGAAATGGAGTGCCCTCTGCAGTTGAACTCCTAGGGACATAATGGACCTCATTATAATTGTGGTGGTCACAGTATGAACGGTGCCGGTAAGGCACCGGCACTGTTCATACCGTACCGCTGCATTACGAGTTCTGCTCGCGGGTTCCTGACAGCCCGCCAGCTCTTACCTGGCAGGCTGTGCGGCAACCGCGTGCAGCGTTTTCAAATGCAATAGTGTGTTGGACCTATACCTTTGTGTGTTTAGAGCTTTGAAACACAACTGGGATTCGGGCTGTGTGCCCTTTCCTTTCTGCAGCAATGTGTTGCTGCTGACTGTTACTTCTGGCCTACAGATGAATTTTGTGCATATGCTCGGGCCGTTAACTTGGTCTGCCTGGCCGTTACCCATGTTACAGCCCTTGAAACGGGGGCTTAACACCACAAAAAGCAATATGGGGAAATAGGGCCAATCAAGCTATTTGCCCCCACTGGACTCTAGGCAACATCACTGTGCATCACTTATCCCCAAACGTCATCATCTACTTGCTCACACTAAATGAGATGATTTATCTAGCTTACTTCCCAAGGCAGATCTGATCTCCTCAAACTTGGTGACCTGTCTCTTTGGTTTTGGGCCACCTGCCCTGCTTGACTGTTACCAGGTGTTCTGGCTGAGGTTTCTAAGGATGTTTTGGGATTTTAAGGACTGGCATGGTTGCAGAGGGTTGACTCTTAATGGAAATAATAATAGATAATAGCATTAATGCTGTTAGCTAATTCCAAGTTAATCCATTTATCGGCCTTGGAAGGGTGGACGACACAATTCGAATTTGTGAAGTGCATTCTGGCCCCGTTTTTTTTTTTTTAGATGAGTGCTGAGCTAACGTCTGGGCCCTTATTGTAAAAAGCTCTGGCGACCTCAGTGCTTCGTCGAAAGGATGAACGATTTTCTTGATTTTAGGGTGATAAAACATGCTTCATTTCTTCTGCTTGCGAGAATGCGCCACTTACAAACACACCCTTCTCCTCATCGGCGATATCGCCTGCTGTGTTCTCTGGGCCCCAAAGGACACGATCGATCGTCCTACACTAGTCACAACATGTCACTGTCAGCTGAGTGGGGAACAACCACAAGGGTGCAGCCATTTCAGGTATGCGGAGTTGGAGATAAATGAATGTTGCCAGGTGGAGACATTTGCCCCCATCTGCCAGGTGAGGGTGCAAAACTGGCCGCCATCCAGCAGGAGTCAAAGAGGGGAGAACCTGACGACATACTCTACAGAGAGGGAGAATGCGACAAGGACTAGAAAGAGAGCCAATTACGGCCAACGGACACATTCTGCTGATTTGAGGTTGCGTAAGAGACTGGAGGCACTTGGGAGAGGCCAAACCAGTCAACATAACGAACATCTGTGTGTAAAACATTGCAATCCGGGAAACTGCCTTTAAGGCCAAACTAAACGGAGAAAGTACGTGTTGCTTAAAAGAACACCTAACTGAGAAAACTCAGCATTACACCACAGACTGAACTGAGAACATGTGTGTGTATCTATGTATGTATGCTTGCATGTCGGTTTTTTTCTAACATAAACACCTAACTAGAACGCAAGAGGGCACTGCCCTCAGTGAGAGTGGCTTGTTAGAGAGTAGAGCATTGGCAAGGTGGGCTCTGCATGTACAGATTGGGAATCTGCTCTGCTGGTGCACTACTCATTAACCGAGGAACAGCAAGGCCTTCCGTTTTTTCCAGAACTGTAAGAGCATGGGATCCGTGTGGATGTCTGGTCGTTGTAAAATCACAGTCAGAGTGAACAACTGAAAGCTGTCTTCTCTGTCTTCTCTTAAAGGCATATTTCTTTTTTTGTTGGTGATTTTTAGTGGTGCTCTTTCTCTGCATCATTTCCTTCAGAAATTCCCTCACCACAGAAAACGTATTCCCTTTCATTTCCTCATGCTCTACATGGGACTTGCTAGCGGGTCGTCACAAATTCATTGACCCGACCAAACTCATCGCACAGTCAGGCCCGCTGTAACAGAAGAGAAAGGGAATGCGGGTTCTGAACTGAGACTATTTTTGTGGTTAGCATAGCAACCGGCAATGCCATGACATGAAAATGCCAAATCACTAAAATCTGCTTTCCCAAACTCTGTCACTCAACTACCAAGTGATAAGTCCCTAACAATAGTTGCTCCAATCAGCAGCTTTGTAAGAAGGAAGTTGGGTGCATGGCCATCCATTTCCCAGCTGCACAGTGATTTCATACTGGACTAATTTGGGCTATTTCAAAGACAGTTGGGCTTTTTATAAGCTACGTTTGAGGCAGATCTCTTTTCTTTGTCCTGCTGAGGCTGCCTTCCTAACCGACCACCCACCCCATGCCCCCGCTCTGCCCCCGCTCTGCCCCCACTATATCAATTCCATTGTCTCTACCCTACCAACACCACCAGTAAGTGTGCTGGTTGGGTTTTGTTTGGGGTATTTGGGCTACTTTTGATACAGTCTTCCGAGGCTGCTTTCTTCTTTATGTTTTTTTGCCCCCAACCAACTACCATAACCCATCCTACCCAACTCCCATCTCTCTACCCACACTCTCTCCCTACCCACCTACCCAACCCACCTACCCGACCCCACTCTCTCTCTACAGCAACCAAACCTTACCCCACTGTCCCTATCTCACACTCTCTCTACACTCCGCCACCCACCCAACCACCACTCTCTCAATAAGAAACCCACCCACCCAACCCCCACTCTCCCAACAGCCGACCCCCACTCTCCCAACACGCACCCACCCACCCAAACCCCACTCTCTCAACACCCACCCACCCAGCCAATCCCCACTCTCACAACACCCACCCAACCCCCACTCTCTCAACACACACACACCCTCCCACCCAACCCCCACTCTCTCAACCACCCACCCTACTGTCACCCACCCACCCTGCCTCCACTCTCTTTACTGATATCCACCCTACCTATCCCACTCTCTCTACATAAACCTCAATCTCTCTAAACCCACCCACCCGACCCCCGCTGTCTCTACACCCATCCATATGTCCAACCTACCCCCACTCTCTCTATACTACCCCTATTCAGACTACCCACCATACCATACTCCCACTCTCGCTACCCCACCCACCGTACTCCCAGTCCACACTACCCCTACTCTCTCTACCCCCACCAATGCACACTATCTCCACTCTCTTCTCTACCCCACCTACCCACTCTCTCTATCCGCACTCTCTCTAACCCGATCCACCATACTCCCACACACCCACCCTACCCCCACTCTCTCTACCCTCCCACCCTACCACCACACTCCCTACCCACACCCACCCTACCTCCACTCTCTCTGCCACCACCCACCCTACCCCACCTTCTCTACCCATACACTCACTCTCTCTACCTCCAACCACCCACCCTGCCACCACTCTCTATACCCCACCAACACACCCTACCCCCTCTCTCTAAGCCCACGCACCCTACTCCACTCTCTCTGCCCCAGCCACCCACCCTAGCATCATTTTCTCTACCCACATTTACCCGACCTTTACCCCAATCTCTTTACCCAGATGCACCCTACCCTTCACCAAATTTCTCTACATCCATCCACCCTATCCACACTCTCTATATACCCACTAAACCCTATACCCACTCTCTCCATACCCACCATCAAAACCCTGACTCTCTCTACTCCCACCCACCCCAACCCCACTCTCCCACTGCATCTACAACCTCCCAAACATCCACCCTCCACCCGCTCTATACTGCTCCCATTCACTCTACCAACACCTACCCTACCCCCACTCCACCATACCACCACTCTCTCTACTCCAACACACCTGCCACCAGCCCTATCAACCCCCACCCACCCTACCCTACCCCTACTCCCTCCACCCCTACCCAAACTCTACCTCCCCTCACCTACCCTACCCCACTCTCTCTACCCCCACCTACCGTACCCCCACTCACTCTACCCCCAACCACCCACCCTACCTCCACTTTCTCTACCCAACCTACCCTACTCCCACTCTCTTTACCACACTCATCCTACCCTACCCCCACTGACTCTACATCCACCCATCCTATCCCCACTCTCTCTATACCCACTCACTATATCCCACTCTCTCCATACCCACCCTAACCCCCCTCTCTCTACACTCACCTAACCTGTCCCCACTGTCTCTACGCCCACCCACACATCCACGTTATCTCTACTCTCTCTATACTACCACCATTCACTCTACCCACAGCCACCTTACCCTACCCTCTCTATGCCCACCCACACATCCACCCTATATACACTTTATCTATCCCCACCCACAGACCCTACTCCCACTCACTCTCTACCCCCACACACCCTGCCACAAACCCTCTCTACTCACAACTACCCACCCTACCCCCACTCTCTCAAGCACATCCACCCTCCCTACCCCTGCTCTGTTTACAAACACCCATACTACCCCCACTCGCTCTACCATCAATCAGGCACACTACCGCCATGCTAACCCACCCTCTCCCTACCCCCACATGCCCAAACCACCCCCAACTCTCTCAACCCCTGCCCCCCCCCATCTACAGCTACTCACCCTATCCCTACTCTCTCTACCCACACCCACTGACCGAGGCTTGGCTTTGTCTGCCCCACCTACCCACCCACTCTACATCCACTCTCAATCTCCATCATCCACGCTAGGTCCACTCTCTGTACCCCTGCCCATCTTCCCTACCTCTACTTTTTCTACCCAAACCCACCTTCCCTACATCCACTGTCTCTAGCCCACCCATGCACCCTACCCCACTCTTCCTACCCCCACCCACACTGCCTCCACTCACTACACCCACCCACACTACCTCCACGCTCTCTACATACCTCTAATCATCTTTACCCACACCCACCCACCTGTTGAGAGGCAGATGAATACATCATCCATAGCTTCTGCCCCTCTCTCTCCCCCAGCTCAACATAGCACTGGTGAGAAACAGTCACAAAGGCAACCGTACTAGCCTTATCCCAGGCAGGCACAGCAAGAGATGGACACAATCTAAACTGCAGATTGCACTAGTAACCAAACTGATGTTGTGACAATATATGTGCATGTATTAGACACAAAGCAAATGCTCACTCAGCATGAAGAATGTGGACACTAGGTAACATATGCGCATATACATGAAGAATATAAACATAGCATCCATAAGACATGAAGAAAACTAACACAAACAATGTATAAGCTGAATGCAACATGAGCAAATATAACTCACTAACATAGAAATGCAACAGTAATGGCCAACCATCTTTTCCAAAATGAAAGCTAGAACATGCTCTGATTAAGCGAAAGGCCTTGAGGCTTCATTACATCTCAAAATGCTGAAATCACAAAAATACAGAACTGTGCACAGCTCAGGAAGGAGCTGGTAACCACCGCCAAGGTTACAACAAAATAAACGAGATTGAGAACATTGCAGTGAAAGCAAGAGATAGCAATTCACAAGACGCAAGCATACTCCCAGATTAATTTAGGTTTTATAAGAGTACAACCAATCTTTATTAGGCAGTTACAGGACAACTGTAAGCCAAACGACTCCATGAGGAATAACTCAAGAGTGTCCCCACTGGCAAGAGAAAACATACTTGCATCAATATTAGCTACATTTCCAATAAATGAAGGGTAAAATAATTCCAAACACGGTCCCATCACACGTGACCCGCAATTGAAGAACACTGTCTATTTATTAGCAATGAACACAGGACACCTGATTTGCTACTTACATATATCCCCAGACATGAGATGGCACACAAAGCCAAATAGAAAGAGATCACCCTGGCTCATGGCCTAGAAATTAGGCATGGTATCTTTTTTTAAATGAAAGGAAAGCAGTCAGTGGACCCCTCTCCCTCTAATTCTGTCTGGCTCATGTCTCGGCAGCCTGTCAGATGTCCAAGGTTGGTTAGTAACAAGCCAATAAAGGAACATCTCCAATATTACGCAGCCAATTACATATTGTAGAGATTATGGGGCCGATTCATGGAACAAACGTGCACGCATGCAATTCATGGAAGTCCCTGCGCGTGTTTCCCTTGGGATGTTCCCTGGGGATGTGCGCCAAACCCGTGCATGGTGCACACGGGCGCACACATCATTGCAACATCCCGAACGCTGTGCGTGACACGCACAGGGAACGCGCACAACTTCGGCGCACACACCAAAAAGGGGGCGGGACACAGGGCGTAACACGCGGAATGGGGAACAACTCGTGAAAAAGAAGGCGTAACTGGGGAAGTACTGCAGGGAAATACACAGATCGCTCACACGCACGCAAACAACACGTATTCATGGAATCGAATACGGGAAACACGTGCATGCTAAAAGACGCGCATAGGTGTCAACATGTCCGCCACACAAAGGCAGGCGGAAGCGTCCCCACACACAGTATAAAAGTGCGCGCAAACAACAAACACGTATATCCAGCTACGATGAATGCCCCATTTGTCGCAGCACTGATCGTGGTACACCACAGGAGGAGGAGAATAGCCAGGGCCTGCATTATTTCCCCCCGGACTAGCCTTTTTGGGATGCCTAGCGACCAGGTCTATGGCAGGTATAGGTTTCCACCCCGTATCATCCTAGACCTGGTCAGGGAGTGGGAAGATGACCTTACATCCCCCACCCTGTTCTCCCAAGCATTGAGCCCCTTGGAGAAGGTGCTCAATGTCCTGCATTTCTTGGCCACTGGGTCATTTCAGCGGACAACTGCCATAGTGGGGGGGGGGTCTCACAGGCCATGCAGTCACGCTGCCTACACCAGGTGTTGGCAATCATCACTACGCACCCCTCAGTCCGCAGGCACATATATATGCCCAGAACACCTGCAGAAAGGCAGGCCGTGGTCCGGGACTTTTACAGGGTGGCACATTTCCCCAAAGTGCTTGGTTCCATAGATTGCACCCATGTGGCCCTACGTCCACCTAGGGCCACTGAGCACATCTATCGAAACCGCAAGCACTGGCATTCCATCAACGTGCAGGTCGTATGCGATGCAAAGGGATTCATCACCTCTGTCTATGCAAACTACCCTGGCTCTACCCATGACAGTTTCATATACAGAATGTCCGCCCTGAGCCGGGCCCTGGAAGCTGGGCAGCATGGCGACACATGGCTCCTAGGTGAGTACAAATGCCTGTGCACATGCATGCATGTCACACACAGACACATACACAAACCCCAATAATCACAACCATTATCACCTCACCAGGGGACAGTGCCTACCCTCTGAGCAACCACATGATGACGCCAATCCGGAACCCCACCGCACCACCCCAGGTAAGATACAATGCTACCCATATTGCAACCAGGGGCATAGTGGAGCGCACATTCGGAGTGCTCAAGTCACGCTTCCGCTCCCTTGACCGCTCTGGCGGCCAGCTACTATATGCATCCCCATTAGTGTGCAGGATCATTGTGGCAGCATGTGTCCTGCACAATGTTGTAATACGGCGGGACGTACCGGTGGACATGGTGGTGCCCCCCACATCCCCAACCACAGGCACAAACGCTGCCCATGGGAGGGGAAAGGGCACGTGGCGAGGCAGCCTGGAACAAGCTTGTGGCCACATTTTTCACCTAAACTCCCACCCCTGCGGAGTGCACACAGGCCTGGCACATACCAGCTGACAATCGATAATGACAAAGAGAAAGTCAACTGTCACAACCTTACCACCCTGAGAATGTTGCCATGGAAGTGCCACATTGTGTGCACCCCTAGTTACTCAAACCTAACCAATCCTGTGTGACCAAAAGGAACACATGCAAGGTGTATATCAACCCCCCCCGCAAAACAGGCCATCACAATCCCTGGTATGTCACCCAAACCCTCACAACCCACATCACCCTTGTCTGTCACACCATGACATGGCATGCAATAGCAAAAGCCCAACACATGACCAATAAGATACGAAGTGACATGTCATAAATGAAAACTGGCCCGAGACAATGATGCCTGACATGGAATCAGATGAAATGACTGACCAACAACCTCCCACACATACAAAGTCAGACACAAATGCTTTCTACCAGTCGTAGCATGAACACAACACTGAATGCCTGTTCACATGCACATTGGACACGGCAAAATCCCTACTCCCGAACCCATGTGCTGTGTGTGTCTCCTGCAACACACTGCTCAGCACACAGCACAGTGAGCTGCCACTGTTTTGGAGATACACCTTGAGCATCACATGAAAAGGACTAATTAAAAAAATAACCAATTGACACATGTACAGGATCCCCAAATGGTCATAGATCATGTGCTGCAGGGACACAGCGGGCCCCAAAAGGCAATCTCTGTGCACCTGTGGCCATGGAAGGGTGGTTGTATATGTGGTGGATCATTGTGCAACTGTGTGTGTCATTAGAGACATGCACTCAATATATGCATGTAAAATCAAGTGACCCTCAGTGTCCTGTACACATCACATGTGAACATTGCCTAAGTTTACACCCCAGCATGTCAAACCACTCCAATCCCCTCACACCTGAAAAGTAAAGACAACACAGGAACAGGCATTGACCAGCAGAACACATCATGTACATAGTACCCCACAATTACAATGTCAGAGTGGCCAAAACACTGTAGCCGAAGCCAACTGTCCAACAACAAAAGGCCCTCCCTCCTTCACATACCACCATGACCTACTGAACAACTGTGTCTGGGGTATATAGCCTTCTTCCTTCAAGTCTACCTGGCTACAGGATCACCCTACCCCTTGGTCTCCATGTTCCAGCTTACATGTAAATAGGGTCCAGCCCCCTCAAATGCCACCTTGACTGGTAAAAATACCAAATCGCAGAGAACTCCAAGGATCCAAATTCCCAAACCAGGGAAAGAGCCTGTAGGCACCAAAAAACCCTGGAAGAGTCTCCAGTAGATGACTTGAAGTAGCAGGAAATGTCAAAGCACATGTACAAGCACAATGATAGAACAACCATGGTAGCACAGTTGAACAATGGTCACCATTGGGTACCATTTACGGTACATAACAAACAATGAGGATGCAACAACTGATGGGTAGTCTCACAGCTCTGGTGTCCAGGCGCAGGAGTGGCACGAACCAACCACCCCCTCCGTGGTCTGGGCGCCTGCAAAGTCAAACTTACACAGGCCTCTGAGACCCCGGCAGGGAAGGAGGGTCAGGGATATGTTGTTTGGACAGGCATTGGTATGCAGGATAACCGGAAAGAGGGGCAGGAGAGGGGAGTCGGATTGGCAAGGGAAAGTAGTCAAAATACAAAAAAATACTATTCACAATAACACATACTCAATCAGAGAAAACATGTTCATAATGCACATTGTACCAAATGAGGCAAATGCAAGCAAAAGAGAGACTTATCTCTGGGGTGAGTGCTGGCCTCCTGCCTGCGCACTCTCAGGTCTGGTAACAGGAGCAGTTCAATGCTGCAAAGAGAGTGTGAGTTAATAATCTGAATGTGTGTTAACAACACACACACACACAACACCATCCATGCCCCAAAGTAAGTGACTTCTCCACAAACAAACACTCCTGCCTGCTGCTTTGTACCCATTCGTTAGCTTGTCCCCCTCATGGTTCATACACTGTCAATGCAGTAAGGCAGGCACATGTGGGCATGCCGGAAATGGATGACCAATGCGTCAAGAATCACACATGATACAATGGTCCCTGGGTGAGCTGCTACACGTGTATAGCGAGGTGGAACTTCAGTACAAGTTGTGTTCTGGCAGCCGCGGATTTCAATAGGTAGAGCACGTTGCAATTTGCACATGAAAATGATATGCACTGCACACAAGTCTGTGCCTCTCTGGGTGTCCCTGTGTGCTGTATCAGTTTCTGGCTAGGAACGCTACTGCCCTATTAACTCTGCTTCAATGGAGCAGGGGATACTTGAGGATATCTTCGATGGCCCCTGCGTGTGCCCCTGACAACTTGTAAAGTCACTTGGCATTTGGCCCTCAACGTATTTCAGCTATACTGTGCGCTACTCCAACAATGCCTGGCAAAGCTCCCCAGCACTGGTGCTACTTAGCATGCATGTGCAAGTGGCCTGGTGGAAGGTTGTCTGCGGTGTGGGCCCTTGTGCTGCTCACCTTGCCTGGAGCTCCTGGAAACACGTCTGCTCCTGTGGGACGTCTGAGCACAAGCCCTGTGCTTCTGCTTGCACACACATGCACACATCTGCACCACCGAACGTGGCCAGTTATCAGGATTACTTGTCCCTGTGTCTGCTGGCAAAGGTAGTGTGGAGGCTCATTTTCCTGCAGAAAGGTCATAAAAGATATGAATAAGGCTGGAAAGTTCCCTGTGTGTGTGTGTCTTCATGCTGGTTGTCACTGGGCCAGGTTACAGACCTACATCCATACTCCTCCCACCATCAGTGTTGTTTTGACAGGCCAAGGGTGCAGGCTACTGTCTACAGCATGAAGTGCATCAAGCACATATACAGGCAAGAAAATAACATACATCACAATCCACATCAATTAATGGAGACATCAATCACATACTCACCCAAATTGATTACAGACATTGGGTGGATACAACGCTACCAATCCCCACTAGGTGTGTTAACACAAGTAGTACAGCAGCAGACAGGCCACAGTTATGACAAAAGTCCAAAGCCCTTGTGTAAATGTTTGTTACACCGGACCATCCTAGCAAGCCCATGGTTAAGGGAAGCAGGAGTGGCCTATGTGAGTCAGGACCCCAAGCTGCAAACACATACACGAGAAAAGCTTGAAGGGCCCAGTTGGAACAGACAGTGGATGCTTTCAAAAGCCACAAAGCACCACACCATCACATGAATGCACAATAGACAAACAATATTAAACTATATTAATTAATTAAACTAACAATGAAAAACCTACATAACCTAATTAAAATAACTATCAAATAGTTAATATTAACTAACTAAACTAAAATCAAAAATCAAAAATGGCCACATACATCTGGGGTGCGGGGGACCCAGGAGGGGAAAGGTATAGGGTGGACATCAACACCCACATGTGATGATGTTGAGACAAAAAAACACCTCCATGAGCTCAACCCGGCACACCACGACCTGTGTGGGAGATATCTCGTCGTCCGAGTCTGCCTCTTCCTGAAAAGGAGGACGTGGGACAGGAGCCTGGCCATGCCTAGGCACAGCTTGCCTGTCGTCGGCAGCAAGTCTGCCGGACAGGTGAGCCTGGTTCTGTGCAGCGATGACATGTAGGTCAGCATGCAGAACCTCCCTTGATACACGTGCTTCCTCTTGCAAGGTAACAAGTGTAACACAGAGTTCTTCCTGCGCGGCCTGACAGGACAACTGATGCACCTCCCGGCAAGCACGTAGCTCAGCTGAGATGGTACGCTCAAGCTGCGTAAACCTCTCCTCTGAACGCTCCCTCTGGGTCATCAAGAGGCCAGCCAGAGTGGATCTGAGGGAATCATACTCAACCCTCAGGGCCTCCATGTGTGCCTCTGCATGAGTAGCAATTGATTGATGCACAGACAACATTTCAGACTGGCGTGCCCTTTCTGAGGCCGCCATGCCCAGCCTGAGTGAGCGGGCCGTGGACTGTGCCGCCCGCCGCTGGAGAAGCACCTGCCTAGCAGGAGGGAGCACGGATTGGGCCACACGCTCCATGCTCACAACAATGTTTTCAATTGCTGCCCCCTGGCATTCTGAATTGGCAGTCATGTCTTGCTCCCACTCAGTATACCTCGGTGGCGCGCGACCACTGTGTTGCTGGGCTTGACACCTACGGGTGCCAAGGACCGGCTATCCTTGTTGGGTTGGCACCGCCCGCGGCTTCAGGACTACATTCCCCCGTCGACATGATGTCCCAGGCACATCAGCGACTGGTGTGGAGGGTGAGCCTGCGTCCCGATCCACCACAGGCGGAGGTCCCACCACCGTCTGGCCCCTCAGTGCAGGTATCGCGGACAGAGGAGCGTCCACATCAGAATCACTCACCCCTGACAAATGGACCTGATGCACATCCAACTTGACATGGACGTCAGAATGGTCATCTGGGCTGGTCTCATTGCCAGCTAAAGACAAGATGGTCTGTAGTACATGTCTATTCTCGACCCCCACTTGTACCAGGTTGCTGTTATGATAACAACCCTGTGCCTGGCTTGACAACTCCATCCTCTGACTCCATTGCGTCATCATCTGAAAAGTGGATAAAAAAAAGCATTAGTGCACATGTTACAAGCACATAACACACACACACATAGATATCACACAGACAGCCAACACATGAAGCAGACATGTCACACACAAATGAGAACCTGCCATGCATGCCAGGTCACTTTGACATTGCATCAGTTAGTAGGCATGTAGAACGGTGTTACACGGCTCATAAGTGAGTTGATGCAGTGCAGAACATGTGTACGTTACCCACTATCTACATGATCTAGTACATCATGATGTGTATCAAAAAAACGTGAAGGCAGTGCAAGGGCAAGTTCAGGCATCACATGCAATGTGCATGCAATGGGTTGCATGGCTATAAGCAAACCCCTCACACCCCCTAAGTGAAAATTCAGGATGCCTTTCATGGTAGCAAAAGGGAGACCAGAGACCTGTGTATTGGCAGACAGTGTTGACCAGCATCAATTGCATCATCTGAGTCAACTGACAACACAGCAGATGATGATGGGACAGTAAGCAGGACACATGATGAACCCTCAGTAGTACACCCATGTGTGCAGAAGCCACTACATCAGTTGGACAGAGTCAGTGGGCCTGAAACATGGGGAGGCCTGTGCCCCACACAGACTGTGACACCCTAAAAATGTGTGTGATACAGGACTGAGCCAGAGTGGGCATGGGATGGCTGATGAAACGCCATGAAATGTAGGTCATCCTGGACACGTACTACAATGATCATCCAGTCAAGAACACATAGGGGCATGCATGGAATGCACATGGAGCATGAATGGGCACTCATGTCCCTGCGGAGCATCTGCCATCTGCACAGTCCAAGTGAGACACCCTGCATGAAGGGCAGAGGATGTACCCCACTGCATGTGTCTGGCAGGTTGGCTGGTGGAAGTTAGCATGTGCACAGGAGGCTTGAACAGGCCATTGCAGTACGCCAAAATGATGCACACCAGTGCAATGTTGAAATTGGGGTGCGGGGGGTGGAGGTGCAAGGGGGCATGCCTACGTGGAGTACCTGCATGCAGGCAAAGGACACATGCACGTCAGTCATGTAATGACATAGTCCCAGTGCTGACAGGAAAGACACCCCTGGCTACATGCAGAAGGGCCAGTGAGCTGGAACAGACTAGCATGTGAGAAGGGTGCAAGTGTGGTGATGAGGGCAGTCCCCGTCTGCTCTACATGTCCACCATCCTGCACAGCCTGCACACATCAGTGAAGCATTGCATGACTTGCACATGACAACCATGTAGACATGACATGTAGTGGCAGTCATGCACAAGACATCACACAAGTAAAACACAAATGGGCTCGACAAACACGCAACAACACTCACTGGACGGGGCATCAAAGTCCTGCATCTCTCCGACTCCTTCGACCAATTCTGCCGGTATGAACTCTGCAACGAGTGATTTGTGCAGAGTAAGTCATCCTCCTCAGGTGGTGGCCCACTGCCAATCACCAGAGTCATGCTGTAATTAGAGGCATGCTTCGCCTTAGCGCTGCCTTTGAGGTCATCCCAACGCTTCTTCCACTCGGCAACTGTGCGCACATCATGGCCGAATGCACTCACATTATCCGCGACATGCTTCCAGTGGGTATTCCCATGCACAGCCGTAGTTTGACAATTTGGCCCCACTAGCATCTCACGGCTTTGGTCCCGCACGTAGTCCCGAAGAGAGTCCAGTTACTGCGTACAGAAAGGATTCTTCCTTGACATGCAGGAGGCCGTGGCTGTGTCTGGGGTCCCAGCCTTGACTGCAGGTGCAACCTTCCTCCTCTTGGATGGTGGTGCGGACCCTGGCTGGCGAATTCCGCCCTGATCAGTATGGCCAGTGGCACTGGTGGATTGAACCAAGGGAGTGGCAGGTGGAAGGACGACTGAAGGCCTGACTTTCGTCAGTGGCTGCTGGGTGCCCTGGAATGGACCCTGCGCAGCAACAACCGCTGTGCCAGGGTCATTGACCGCGACTGTCCTGGTTGGTAGACTCACAACCGGGGTGTTGTTGGCTGCATCTGTCCCTGCACTTGCCAACACCCGGCTGGCCGGAGCAGCAGATGACATTACTGCCCCAGGGACACATGCCTCGGTCAGGGCAGACCTGCGTGCACCTATGGTGTGCCTCCTGACCTGCTGGAAATCTTCCATGGATTCTTCAAGTGCCAACGCAGCACGCGCTGGCAGACCCTGAGCCTGGGTGGTGGTGTCCACAGCTGCAATTGCAGCTACCACTACCCTTGGGCCCGTGGCAGTCGATGAAACGGACTGCCGGGTCACATGGGTGCTAGTGCCAGATGCAAGAACTGCATCTCCCAGAGCCGTAAGGGGTGGTGGCATGACTGCACCAACACGTGGCACAACATCGTCCCGAGCTGCCGCAGCCCTGCCTCTTCCCCCTCCTCAGCCACCCTGGACTCCCTGGAGTCCCCCTACTCCCTGGTCACCCCGGCCCCGTCCCTGACCATGCCCGCCACGAGGAGTACGCCCAGCTGAGGCACCCCTCACATTTCATGGCCTCCCAGCCATGGCACAGATGGAGTAGTGCCGGCACAGATGTGTTAGTGCCATTGGGAGGTGTACACGACAATTGTCCTGGGCAATTGGGGTGAAGGGGGTGGGAGACAAGATGTTAAATGCACCCCTGCACCTGCAAGGCTGTATGTGACCACGGTGATGAAGTGACGGGTCATGCAACGCTCAGGCACCCCAAAACTGCAGTAAAACCATGCATGCAACCCCCGGTAGCCCACGTGTGTGGAATTAACTTCCCGCAGTATGCAGTGGCACCCAGGGACACGAAAAACATGTACGTGTGGGACACGCAGGCTACTATGATCTCGAAAACGGGTAAGCGATACACAGGGGCACCCGCAGTGGGAAAAATAGCGTGCACGACTCCCGTCAGACTAGCGTGATAATGAAAAACGCACGCAGCCAATACCCGGGCAAAAGAAGAGATACGTCCTTGATCCGCTGTGAAGTTGTGATGGTGTGCGAAACAACACGAATTAGCAACACACACGTCGGTCTCACCGAAAGGCATGTACAGCGAACTGCTGGCCCTGCTCACCTTTAACCCGTGCCGAGGGAAACGCCCGTGTGCATCACGTCACTTACGCGCTTAGGCCCTTTCCTCGGATTACACGCATTAACACGTGGACGTGCTGTTTTTTCACGTGCTGAATCACTATGCACCCGTCACGAGGGGAAACGCCCGCGCACGTAACGTCACAGACGCGCTTACGCACTAAGGGCCTTTCCTCGAATTATACGTTGACGTGCAGTTTTTTCACGTGCCAAATCACTCCGTATCAAGCTGCCCACGTGACAACACACGGGAGACCACACTGCTGCCCAGAAGGCCATTTTCCTGCCCCCTAGAGCCCCGAGCACGCTCCCACCTGCCTGTCCTCCTGCTGCCCACGTGCCCTGCTATTTGGTGCCTGCACATCAGCCATCTGCAGGGGTCCAGTTGATGTGTCCACCGCTGGAACAGAAAACTCCCGACTGGTATACCCAGTTGTCCACCCACACCTGCCTCGGGGGTCGCCATGTCGGGGCAAACACCATCAGAGACCACTGGCGACCCCCAGCCAGAGAGGCAGAGGGCTACCAGCTTTAGCACTAAGGAAGTTGATATCCTGGTGGAGCAAGTTCTGGGGCATTATGATGCCCTCTTCACACCATCGCGTGCCGACAAGGAAGGACGGGAGCGGATCTGGGAGGATGTAGTGGGTGCCATCAATGCGGAGGGGGTGGCATCCCGCGACACCCCGCGACATCAAACACGTCCGCAAGCGCTGGGAGGACTTCAGGTCCAGGACCCTCAGCAAGGCCTGGCGCCTCTTGTAGGTAGAGGATGCAGAGGGGTGCTGGGTCAGCCTGACCAACATCCAGACGAGGGTCCTGGAATGCATAAGCCCTTTGCTCCATGTCCAGATCCTTCAGAGGCAGACCCGTCTGGCGTTGAGCGGTAAGTGGCCATGCATTGCTGTGTGGAACAGGACATGTAGCAGTGTGCTAGTATTCATCTACTTGCATGTATGTGTGACATAGACCATGTATGGATTTGTGTGTGCAGGGACATCATGGTGCTGCATGTGAGACCAGTCATGCGTGAACCACATGGATGATGCATGTGTTACAATGCAACATGGGGAGCAGCATGCGGAATGCACACATGAATGCATTCCTGTCTCTGTTCTTGGACATGGATGGGGTGTGAGAGATGGGTGCTGCTGTCATGGACATGTATGGTGTACATGTCTGTGTGTCTGAGTAGCGTGTGTGTGACTTTGAAATGCCATGGATGCATGACACATGTCTGTGACGATGTGTTGATTCACTGATGCAGTCTAGTCATCCTTGTATCTGCTGTGTCTGTGGTGTAAGAGGCCAGATGCATGTGCCTCTGGTGATGTGTGTGCATGGGATCAGTATGACCCATGATGCATGTGAGTTTAAAGACAACATTGTTTGTTAATAGAGGCCCTTGGACATGGATGCAAATGTTGATTGCATGTGTCGTGCCTGTTTCTGCATGTGTGTTGCCTGCATTGGCCCATGTGTTGTGGAGGGACATGATGGAAGTGACTTTTGACAGTGCCACTCATGTGCTATTGCTTCCTGTCTAAGGGACTATTTTACAGTACCCTGATGCTTGTGTTCTATGTCTCCCTCTACACAGCGTCGAGTGAAGAAGAGGGCGGAGACGGCACTGTGGAGCAAAGCGGAGGGGATGCCTCCACCGGCCGGCGACGCAAGGCCCAGCCACCCTCCCAGGAATGACCATCATCCGGGAGCGAGGGGACTGGTGCCGCGTCTGCCACAATGGCTGAGTGGAAGAGGCGGGTGAGCCCCCAAAGGGGCTTGCGATATGGGAAGACGGTGCAGAGCCATCCAGGTTGGTGGTGTACACAGAGGAGGAGGAGGCCGCTACTGATCCTCACATGGGGCCTGGTGGGGGTGGTACCACTGGTGCAAGTGGTGCAGTGCAGGACCAGGGGCAGGCGGCAGCACAGGGCGTCGCGGAGGGGCCTGTGCATGTCACTGTCCCTGACCCTGTGACTGCACCACCATGCACCAGCAGGGATGCCCTGTCCCAGGCCCGTCCGCAGGTTGGGGGGAGGCCCACGTCATCTGGCACTCCACTACCTGTGGACGAGGAGACCTGTGACCGTATGGAGTCCGTCCTGATTGGTGTCGCGTTGCGCACGCGTGACATTCGTGATGACGTAGGTGCTTCCTGGGGGAGCACACACACAATCGTGAAGAGCTGCGTGGCAACGTGGCCCAGTTGGGAGGAGCCCTGGTCGGAGGGTTCCTACATGTGTCGACCACTCTGGCGGCCCTCTCCTCCTCTGTGCAGACTATGCGCCAGTCGTTCTCCCTGCCGTCTTCCGGCCCAGATTCCACCAGGGCCCCTTGTGGATCTGGCCCGACCAACGCAGCCAGCTTGGTGGAGATCACATCCCTGCCACAGTTGCGAGTCGGAGGTTCAGCAAGGGTGGACACCCCACCAAATGGAGACCGGCAGATGGAGGATGTGCCGGCATCATCGGGCAGGGCACATGGACGGTAGCAGCAGGCTCAAGGTGGGAGCGATGATGGCTCGGGGCCATCAACATCAGAGGGGCAGGCATCGTCCGGAGGGCAGGAGGACCCTGGAATGGGAGTGTCTTCCGTGTGGCAGCGGTTGGGCCAGCGGATAGATGCGGGTGGAAGAGGAACGGCTCACTATAGTCAGGGCAGAGTTCTCCATGCGCAGGGCATTGAGGCGGGCTGAGTGCCTGGAGGCAACTCGCAGGAAGTTGGAACAGGCCATGACTGCATCCCTGCAAGACCTCGAGGACAGGGGAGAGGCCCGCCTCCGGGAAATCGACATGGAGTTCGATGATGCCCTGGCCCGGGTCATCACAGAGTGAGCCGTAGGTTAATTAGTGTTAGGTTTCCTTTCTGTTTTTATTTCTTTTGGGGCGCTTGGACAATACCCCACCTTTTTGTATATAGTTGTTCATTAGGTAGGGTTTTTTGTAGGTTTCCTTACAATGGTTGGGCTCATGGACCCTGGATTTGTACTTTGTATATAGTTCAACACTGGATTTCACTTCTTTTTCTTTTTTTTTTCATAGATCAATGGTTTTGTCTTATTTTTTCACTTTGGATTTGTTTTGACGGACAGACACTTTGGACCCATGTGCTTTTGGATTGATTTGGATTCTGCTTTCACACATTTTTATTTTATATTTTTGGACATGCAGCTTTTTCTTTATTATTTCCATTATTGTGTGTTTCATTTCATTCCCTTGCTTGATTTTTATTTCCTACTTCAATGTGTGGTATTCTCTCTTTGGTTTCATGCATGTCACAATGTGTGTTTTCTCAATCACTTGCACCCATTGTGTGTGTGTGTGACGGAAATGTGTTGATGTGCATACTTGCCATTTGGTATGTATCATGTGATGGGGATTTCAATGTGGCGTGGATGTGATACTTGGCTGTGTGTTTGTACTGGGGTGGCACGGGGTGTGATTTGGGTGGCCATAAGGCCCATGATTGTGGATCATGATGACGTGTTGGGGGGGCATGAGTCAGAGCCTGCTGGCAGGTGGCTGTCACTGCTGGGTGGGTGGGGGTGCAGGGACATGAGTCGGTGCCTGCTGGCAGGTGCCTGTCACTGCTGGTTGGGTCAGTGGGTGGGGGGACATGAGTCGGGCCTGCTGGCAGGTGCCTGTCACTGCTGGGTGGGTGGGGGTGCAGGGGGACATGAGTCGGGCCTGCTGGCAGGTGCCTGTCACTGCTGGGTGGGTGGGGGTGCGAGGGGACATGAGTCGGGGCCTGCTGGCAGGTGCCTGTCGCTGCTGGGTGGGTCAGTGGGTGGGGGGACATGAGTCGGGCCTGCTGGCAGGTGCCTGTCACTGCTGGGTGGGTGGGGGTGCAGGGGGACATGAGTCGGGGCTGCTGGCAGGTGCCTGTCACTTCTGGGTGAGAGAGTGGGGGGGCATGAGTCAGGGCCTGCTGGCAGGTGCCTGTCACTGCTGGGTGGGTGGGGGTGCAGGGGGACATGTGTCGGTGCTCACTTGTGCATGGTGACATGTGGGCTGGCTGGGGGGCATGGCCAGTGTGGATGGGCTGCCTGCGGGGCATGGCCAGGGGTGCAGGGTAGTCCCCTGGGTTGTAGGCTGCCTGCAGGGCCTAGAAAGGGGGGAGAGGGCATACCTGGGAGGACACACACTGCCAATTTGCGTTGGGGCACCCCAGGAATACACGTACCCCGCTTGCCCAGCAAAATCGCATGTGGCACTCCCCGCACACCCCTCAGTATACACGTACCCCGCTCGCACAAGGCCTATCAAGTGTAAAACTTCACATGCACCCCCAAGATACACGTACCCCGCTCGCACAAGGCCTGTCATGTGTGAAACTCCCCACGCACCCCTCAGAATACACGTACCCCGCTCGGCCAAGGCCTATCATGTGTAAGACTTCCTGCGCACCCCCAGAATACATTTACCCCGCTCACACAAGGCCTATCGCATGTGCAACACCCCGCACACCCCGAAATACACGTACCCCACTCGCTCAAGGTCTTTCGCATGCAAAATTTCCTGCGCACACCCATTATACACATACCCCGCTCAAACAAGGCCTATCGCGTGTAAAACTTCCCACGCACCCCCAAGATACATGTACCCCACTCGCACAAGGCCTATCGCGTGTAAAACTTCCCGCACACCCCCAGTATACACATACCCCGCTCGCACAAAGCCTATCATGTGTAAAACTTCCCACGCACCCCCAAGATACACGTACCCCGCTCACACAAGGCCTATCGCGTGTAAGACTTCCCGCGCACCCCCAGAATACATGTACCCTGCTCGCACAAGGCCTATCGCATGTGATTCTTTCTGCGCACCCCTAAATACACACAGGCACCCCATCCACCCTGTGCATGCCCCACAGGCAGCCCACGCCACAGGGGGGCTGCTTTTTCTATGCTATTTACCTGGCGCAAGCGGGGTACGTGTATTCAGAGGGGTGCACGGGGAGTTTTACACGCGTTTTCGCTGCCGCGGTAGAGGTACGTGTATTCTGGGGCATGCGCGGGAAGTTTTATGGTTAGGGGGCTGTATGCTGGTCCACTGGCCTTTGCGCCATGTACTGGATTTGTGTGCTGTTCATGGCGCACGGGGCGGGGTTGGGGGTGTAACTGGCGCTGCTGCAGGGTCGCTACGCCACTCTGTGCCACGGCTAGTTATGGATGTTGAAATCCATGAATACACTGTGCGCTGAAATGGGTTTTGGCGAACGCGGCTGGTGCAGACTGCCACATGCACACACTGTGCACCAGCCACTTGTGCACCGAATTCTACGAATTACCGCCTTTGTCTTTTTACTATTATCAATTTAGAGGTGGTTGCAGGTGGGGCCATCAGACAAGCGTTACCCAATTGGAAATGTAACCCCTGTAGAATGTATATGTAGTCAGCACTATTAACCAGTTCCATACCCAATAGGTTTTGGTAACACAGATTACGGTATGCTATCAGTTATGACAAATCTTGAATACATAAACCATTGTTTTTGATAAGCATGTCGTGAGCACCAAGAATGCAATGGTTGAATGCTGTCTCTGCTTTATTCTGATGATAACAAATCTTGGTTTAGCCTTGCACTTTGTCTATTTCCATTATCGAGTCCGGTTTGAACTGGCTCCAGAACCTCTGTCGAATTTGGGACTTCCCAGTATGTCTTAACAGATGGTAGCCAAGGTCATGGTTTTCGAGGTGTCATCAGATTGTTGAGGGAGCCCTGCCATGGCCCGAAGACTATGGAGGTGGCCTGTGGAGAACGCTATTATGTGTAACAGAGAGAAGTCAACAGGAGTGCCTTTGGAGAAAGTCCTTGTGAGGATATTGTTATAATTAAATGTACATAGTCCGTATTGTCAACAGTCCTGACTGGTCCTCGCACAGCGCCCCGTAGGGCAGAGGGTAGCTGGCTATTAGGGAAGACTCAACACCGAAGACCATAAGGAGATCCACAGATGTAAGTATGACATAGGCTTTCCAAAACGGTGGGATGGGATAGATTGTATATTGCGGGATTGTGATGAAATAAAGAGTTAAGTGATAAAGGAGATAGCTTCTGAGAAGGATCAGGAAAGATCATGTGATAAACCTCATTATAGGGTAATAATAAGGAGAGACGAATACCTCAGGACGAGTTGGGAAGATGGCCATAGTATATTTATCTGTGAAGTAATTGCTGGTGCCAGCCTTATGTTGTAAGATAGCTTAGGCTTTGTAAAAGTAGACTTTTGTGTATATTGGTATATATTGTGGAGGACATGAAGTTGTGGTGTGGACCAAGGAGGGTGGTCCGGTGTGGGAGCAGCGAGGTGGGGCTGCTTAGAGTGTGTGTGTGACATTGTGGTGTCACTCAGAGTGTTTGGAGGGAACAGCGAGTTGGGGCTGTTCGGAGCAGGAGTGGCATTTGTGGTCCCGCTCTGAAGCATTGGATGTTTCAGGAGGTATGGTTTCAGAGACGCAGAAGTATTAATTGCAGAAGTATTGTTGGGTAGAGTGTGAAAGGCAGGTAAAAGAGGGTGAGTGAGAATTGAAATGAAATGTGGTAAGTATTTTTGTATTTTATTTTATTGGATATTTGTAAGGTGCCTATACAACACATGGTGTTTCAAGGCACCACAAGACAAAAGAGGGGGGACAAGGAAGAAAGATAACAGTAACAGTCCTACTAGGACATGTGAAATTCGGATCGTGCATGTACTGTAACGAGAAGTGCAAGGGGGAGAAGTGCCTGTCTACCTGAAATGCAAGGTACTAGGGTGGAAAGGGAAGTACAGGGTAAAGAAGTGAGAGTCAAGTGAAAAGTGGGGTTTTGAAGGTGGGGGCAAAGGCCACAGGGGCTAGACAAGTGCTAATGTGAGGCCAGAAGGGCAAGTGCCAGGGAATTTCATGGGGTGCATGGTAAGAGGGACCACACCCTAAGCGTAAGAAGGGGGTGGACTGGGCGGGTGGGGCCTGGTGACCTGTAGAACTCAGAGGGAACCAAGCAGCCAGTCACTGCGGCAGACAGGGGTGTTAGCAGGGAAGGGGAAAAAGAAGGAACAAAGAAAAGGAGGGTCTTGAGGAGCTTCCTGAATTTAAGGAGATTCGGCTCAAGCCTGTGATGGGCAGGGAGGCCATTCCAGACGGAGGGTCCTGAGCAGGAGAGAGATCTATCCCCACTCTCTGCTTAGACGAGCATCTGATCTGCAGAGATTGGAGCTAGAAGACCGAAGGGCTCCAGCAGGGAGGTGTTTGGGGAGAGAGAGTTTGATGTGGCTGGGTCCCAGGCCCAAGAAAGCCTTGTGGATGATGCAAAGGGTCTTGAACGTGATCCTAGCAGCAACTTGGAGCCAGTGGAGAGATTCTAGGGCTGGAGAGATGCAGTCCTTGGGCTTGAGTCCTATTCTGCCTTCATTGAAGGGGGTGAAGGCAAGATAAAGGCAGATTGAGTAAGAAAGCTGTTGCAGTTGTTCAGCCTAGAGAGAACTAGAGCTCTGGAGGCATTGAATTTCTAGGGGAAGGTGAGGAATGGGAGAATGAGGCAGCTGACAGTGGGCCTTCCTGGCAAGGGAGCAGAGGAGAGAGAGGAATCAAAGATGACAGCAAGGTGTTTTGCCTCACAAGAGGGTGAGGGAAGGGGACACATGGTGGGCGGGAGCAGGCGTCTATGTCCCAATGAGAAAGTTCTCTGTGTTACTGGCATTAAGGCAGAGATCATTGGCAGCATACCTTGCCTGAACAGCAGTCAGACAGTCAGTGATGGGAGAGGAGGAAGTAGAGGTAAGGTTGAAGGAGAGCTGCATGTCATCTGCATAACACTGTAAGTGAGGAGAGCTAATGGACTCCTGCTTGGCTTATAATCCATTTGGCAACTAGCCTCCATTTTACTAGAATCAATGTGTACATTGCATTGATCATTTTGACATATCTTGTCCCCCCTCTCACAACCACGCTAACATTCACAATAGAGGAATGGGATCTGATTGACAGTGCCTACTTATTCTCTCTAGTTAGGAAATTAATTTATCAAAAGTGTTACCAAAACTGTGAAATCCATAACATTCTCACATTTAGCCAAATCGCTATTAATTCTTTCCTTGATGGTTTGCCACATTCCATCAGCATTGATGTGTTTCTGACACCTGCAAGTATTCGAGATCACTTCAGTGATGACCCTGTCCCGACTCTTGGGAGTGCATTGCATTGCTTTAACTATGGCTAGTGAGAAGCAGTTAGTCTTCCCCACTTCAGGTTCAGGAGTGCTCTTTTTGAGCTTACATGAGTGCCCCTGTTGAGGGTACTCAGGAGTTCCCATTGAAACATTTTGGCATTCCAAAGTGGTAGTGTAGTCTTGCTTACCATCCTGGCTAATAATAGACAAATCAGTAAGACAGGGAACAACATGCAATAGTTATTTTCTCTCCTTTAGCTGATGCTGCCCCTTTTGGGAGCTTATGGCCAAGACATCTCTTACACGACAGTCATCTAATAATAAGGGACTGCCCCTCCATACCCGAGGCAACTGAACTGGAGGGTTGATTACAAGGCCATTAAGCCCAGAAGTTTCAGTAGCCATTAAATTGGTGGATTCAACAGCAATGGAACATGTATCTACCCCTCACAGTATGGAATTAAGCATTGCAGCTCTAGTAGTAGGCATGATGCAAATAAATCGATGAGCGTAGTCGTGGGAAACGGAACAACTCGAGGTTTTAACTACTACCCTAGAAGAGATTAAAAAGCAACCAGTAATGGTAATAGTTGCCAAAGGAAATCAGGACGCACAGGCCAACACAGGCATAACACAACACAGGGTGCCACAGGCAGCAAGCGGCAGGCGACCTAACCGCACACTGAAATTACTGCTGATAGACCAGCATGCTCAGAACCCAAATTATGCACACAGAGTACTTCAAACAAACTCCAACTCTATGACATTCTGTGGTCAGCAGTTTGAAAAAATGCATATTGCCTTGACTTTTCGCAGCAAATGGTGCAAAACGAGCATCCACTTACCCCCCTTCCCCCCAGATACCCACATCAGCTTGAGGCTTGGGAGGAAAGAGCCTGAAAATTGACCGCGCATCTCACTCCTTTCAATGTGTCCTCTGCCACGCTAGAGTTGGCAGCCCAGCATTCACAACAGCAGCTCAGGATGAGAGATTGTGAATAGAATAGAGGAAGGGACCCCTCACCATCAAGCCGCACCGCCTAGCGTTCGCTTCCTACAGATTCTGATGACACAGTGATGTTTACTATAAGTCTTACATATTAGTTAAAAAATTGAAAATAGGGAGATGCCTCAGAGAATGTCACTAGCAAAGAAAGCACTGTCCTTTCTCCAGGAAGATTTGGCATATGTACCGAGCACATTGTGGACCAGCAGTCCACATGAAGTTGGTCTATTGAAAGGAGTGGGGGCAGTCAAAATATAATTGAAGCAAGCAACTATTTTACCATGAGTAAAACCATATTGCATGTCAAACGAAGCTGACAAAGTTATTTATGAGACTATTGATGCCTCAGTGCGACAAGGAGTATTGGAGCCCTCAGAATCCCCAATTAACACGACTGTGTACCCAGGGAAAAAAGCAACAGAGGGCCATGGAGATTTGTCCAGGACTTACACCCCCTGAATAATATTGTTGAGGCAGAGTTCCCATTAGTTCCAAACCCAGCCACAGTATTATGAAACATCCCGCCCATGCCCAATATTTTACAGTGATTGATTTAAAGAATGCTTTTTTTTCCATCCCCTTGCATGAAGAATCCCAGAATGTGACCTTGTTCACTTACTGCATTATTAAACAAAAACATAATCAGTTACCCAAGGTGTACTGTGAATTCCCTGTGGTCTTGTAAATTCACTTGGGAAATATACAATTTGACAGCACAGTAATACAATATGTAGAGTACATTTTAGTGTACAGCAACACGGAGGAAGAGTGCAGGAGAGACTCTGTAAATCTCATGACAGTATTGGCTGAGAAAGGGTACAATGTTGACAAAGAGAACATTTAATATTGCCAGAAAGAAGTTTTGTATAAAGGCCAGCTAATATCAAAAGAAGGAAGGAAGGTGACACCTGAAAGAACAGAAACAATCATGAAGACACCCAAGTCAGAAACAGTAAGAGGATTACAGCAATTTCTAGGCATTTGAAATTATTTCAGGGCATGGTTTTTTGACAACAGCACATATGTAAGACCACTTTTAAAAGGACTGAAGGAGGCACAGAAAGATAACAGTGGTGCAGCCTGGACAGTCAAGATGATAGATGCCTTTGATGAATTGAAGCTAGCAATTAGCACAGCTCCTGTGTTAGGGATCCCCAATTACAATTAATAATTATTTGTATTCTCCCATTCCATAGTGATGATGGCTGTCTTTGCACCTCAAACTACCATGGGAGACAAACGAATAGCATGGTACAGTGGGATTTTAGATTGAGTCATGAGAGGTCATTATCCCTGTGAGATAGCACTGGTGGCAGCAGCTTTTGTGAATGGGAAATCTGCCAGTATGACTAGGGGCTGCACAGTTATATAATATGTTGTGCATGCCCTATTTGCCATAATTGAAAAGCCAAAAAACACATTGACTACACACAAATTAATAATAGCAATCCCATTGATTAAAATTGTCAGTTGTCGTGTGCTAAATCCAGCCAGATTTATAGCAGAACCAATAAAGGAAGGAGACAATATATATGACTGCACTAAATACACTGAATACCATGATGAAATACCACATGTCAATGAAAATTCCCTAGGAGAGAGTATGATTCTCTTCATTGACAGGTCATTATCAATAGACCAGAGCACTGGTGAAAGGCACAGTGGCACAGCAGTAGTGAAGCAAAAGAAAATGACAGCTTTGAGACAGTGACAAGTGCAATATTGCCTGCACATTTCTCAGCACAAGCGGCTGAACTGGTAGCGCTGATTTTGGCACTTAAAGTGCATGAAGAAGAGGCTATAATGGTGTTTTCCAACTCGAGCTATGGTAAGTCAACAGTACAACAGGACTGTGACTTTGGAAGAGGGGGGCTTCCTGTGCACAGATGAAGCATACACCACTATTGGACAGACTCATAGATGGACTCCAACTCTTATTGGCCATAGCTGTGGTCAAGTGCTCAGTGGACACCAGAGGTGCAGATTTTATTTCTCGCAGCATCGAAGCTGCCAATCTTGAAGCAAAAAGAGTGGCATATTTTCCTGAAATCGCTGATGTTGTGACTGCACTGAACAAATACACACGTGCACATAACATGGTGATGAAGGAGGGTTTTAAAGCACTAACCATAGCACAAATTACCGACCAACAGAGTAGGGCACCACCAGAAGAATAAGATTCATGGAAATGAAGGAGGTGCTCATTGTCCCCCACAGATGCGATGTGGAAACAGGACAGCACTGAGAAACAAGTAATGGCCCTAGGGCTGCTTGCAATAGCACTAGACCAATTGCACTACTTACCAAGCACACACATCAAGAGAGTGTCTTGCAGTACTAATTTTGGAGGTCCAGTTTGTCCCAGATTTGGCAGAACACGTTGCTAATGTTGCTGCAAATCTTTTAACATTCCAGAAGCTCATTGCTGGGCATACTCTGTGAATAGTGAGAGGAGCAATATCCTGTCCTACTGGACCATTTCAGCATTTGCATATTGACTATGTAGCTATGCTCCAAATTTGTAACTGCTACAGGTACATCCTAGTGGTCATATGTCCCTTTTCCAGATGGATCAAAGCAGGTCATGCACACATCCAGATGCCACATGTGCTGTGAATTTCCTTTTATGTGAGGTATTTTCAAGGTGGGGAGTGTACAAAATGCTCCAGTCTGACAATGTAGCACTTTGTACTTGAGGTATTTGATCACAAAACTTTCCTGTTGGGTATAAAGCACAAAATCCTATCAGCTTATCACCCACAAAAAAAGCATTTGTAAGTGCCTCAACAGTCTCCTAAGGAATCAAATTGCCAAACTAAAAGAGACACTGACAAAATGTTGGCTCCATTGCCTTCCCTTAGCCCTATTTGTATTACGCAAATACTCCAGATCTGACCATCACCTGACTCCACACGGTGGTGATGGGATGCAAATGCATACACTCCTTCCTCCCCCCAATCAAGCTCAAACTGATGCAGAGAATGCTGTTTTGTTAGGGAAGCAAATGCATTATTATTTGACAGCAATTATTGAAAAACATAAATGTAGGTACAAGCACAGCAGGGGGCTCAAAGAAGACAGGTGAAGCAAATGATCAAATGCATCCAGATATTGTATTGAGGCAACTGGTATTGTTTCCTAGGGAAAAGGTCCTGTGTAGGAAATTCACACAACAGTGGCAAAAGCCCTACTTCGAGGGACCGTTCATAGTGGAGGTGGTTACACAGTCCACAGTGAAAGTTCAAGGAAGGTGTGCCTGGTTTCATCTCAGTGATGTCAAACCCTACAGAGGCGAGACCCCCCATGCTGTCAACACTGGGCACAAAGGTGAAGAAGACGTGAGAAGAATCCAAACGAGTTCAAGAACAAGAGCCAATCAGCAGCAAGAAGAATAAAAAACACATTGTTTTTTCTATGGAAACCGACAAGTCAGTTCAACATCCTTTCAACTATGCTTGCCTAAAATAAAGCATGATACTCCTGCAGTAAAGGGAAAGTAACAGATTCTCCCTATTGCAATTCTATTTTTCTTGGTATTGTCCTTTTTTATGAAGATGTATCCCTTTTTCAAAACTTGGAACCTCTCCATAACTATATTATTACTCAATCTAAAGTCTTACATAGTGTCGGAAAGAAATGTGCACTCAATATTGACACAGTTTTTCTTGTGAACACTTGTTTTTTAAGAATACAAAAGAAATGCTTCTCCTGATACAAGTATGCTGCAGGACTTGTAATGATCTGCCGGCGTCTGACTTCCTGGTAACTCCGGAAGTCAGGCGCTGGTAAATCATTACGAGTCTGGCGACAATTCGCTGGTATCACTGCATGGTTACCGCCAGACCCGTAATAAGGCCCATTCTCTTTTAGCGCCTACAAGAGAATTTGCTCACAATGCTTTGCAGAAAGTTTATACCCTATTAATAATGATAATAGCAGTGTTTTTCGAAACATGGTATGGTCTGTATATAATACTTTTTATCAGCAAGAGAAAGGATCATTTATAATACTGCTAGACCAGTAAACATGAGTATATGCACTATAACAATGATACATGAAATGACACCAGAACAATTCCTTGCAGTAAACAGAGAGATGAAAAGACTAAACAGAAGTGTGCTAGATGACTCAAAGCACTCGACCAAATATATTGATGATTCGGCACATGTGACTAAAAATATGTGGTACAATCACATGAGTCAAGTGGGCAGAGAGACGTCTGATGAGAGTTGTTTTATTTGTTCCATCACCCCCTACTCCATGAGTGCATCCAGAATGTTCATAGCCACAGAAGTACCTGCAAACACAGCACATTCCAAATACACCTTGCACTATGTATGATCCGAGGATAATTCCCTGGGCAGACAGCCTCCACAGAGGGGGCAACAAAAGCAAATTCTTGATGGGAGAATAGTTATAAAACAAAACAACACCATGATAAATGCTAGCACACAATACAAAGTAGAAAATTAACTGCCAGTGGGCATGAATAGGAGAGGGATTGAAATAGTAGATCATAACATTCTGCAGTATAATGATGCATTTGGAAAATAAATACCTTGGTGTTGGGACAGAGGACAGTTACAAATAAAAAGACACATACTAACAGCTGAAGGATGAGGGGAAGATTAATAGGTAGCAAATCATTAGCGCTCCTAGAGCAGCACAAAGAGGTTGTGCAAAATGCTAATAAGGTATGCCTCGAGGAATGGGCCAAATATACGAAATTGCTCATATGGGTAGCAGATGAAAGAGGAACAGTACCCATAATACCTTTGAAAGATGTCACCCTGCACTTCAGAAATAATAGCACACTGTGTGTTTAAATAAGCCCAAAGTGTGGGCATATATTTTCGACCTAGCAGGCATGGCAGTAGGAACAGTCATGATATTGGACCATGATAATGGACCACTACTGCCACTTACCCCAAAGAGGGATGCCTGTGCTCCCTGGTAATAATAAGTACACCAGCTTGGTAGCACCCCCAAGAGAGGTGCGGGGTAGTGTTTTTTCTCAAAATGAACACAGAACAAGACATAAGAGGGCCCTCACAAACACGCATAAAGAGGAGAAACTACAACTCAATGAAGATGGAAGATGCATATGATGCCATACCAGATGAAAATAAATTGTTTGGTAGAACTGAGATGTTCTTTACATCCCTCTTTACTGTCAGGTTGCAAGCCAACATGAATGCAAAATGGCTGAAAATATCCCGCTGGGAGCTGTTGCAGACAATAAACACAACACTAAAAAGGTTTTAATGGCATAAGAGAAGAGCTAAGTTCAATAAGACTCATGACCCTCCAGAACAGGTAAATTCCCGATCTGGCCCTGGGGGTAGGGGGTGCAAAAACTGAACCCTCACAGATGACATAGCCACCTTAACAGAAATACACACAAGAATGATGGAGTAGTTGGATGATATTGTTGATGATGACTGTTTTAATTACCTGTTCTCATGGATTCCCTCCTGGTTGGCTAATTCATTCAAAGTACTGATGGCAGTTTTAGTACTATTTGCCTTCTATGTTCTACAAATTGCAATAAGCCAATGCAAAAAGACTGCTAAAAAGGCATTAGTAATGAAAATAGTAATACACTTTGTTGCTCACCTACACGAGTATACCCGAACAGGTGACCTCCCCCGTGCCCAAGCAATAGAAACCTTTTGCCCCTCAAGTATCAAAATGTATTTGGCCACAATTACACTGAGCACTGGGTATATCGTGATTACAATGGGGAATGCTGCATTATGACCTGAAGTATGGATGAATATGTTGGGCATATAGGCTGCTTGAGTGGGGTGACAAAGAAATGGACACCTAAGGAGCCTTATCTGGGAGCGAGCAGAAGGAAGAGTGTGGTGGAGGACTAGACCAGAGGGGGCAATGTTAAGAGGCAGATGAATATGTCATCCATAGCTGTGGTCCTTCCCCGGCTCAATACCTCACTGGTGAGAAATGTTACGCACTAAGACAACCCTACCACCCTTATCCCAGGCAGGTACAGCATCAGATGGTCATGATCTAAACTGAAGATGGCACTACTAACCAAACTAACATTGTCACAATACTTGTGCATGTGTTAGATGTGAAGGAAATGTGCACTCAACATAAAGAACACTGAAACTAGGTAACACATGAATGTTGCTTTGAGAGCACAAGATAGCAATTCCCATGATGCAAGAAGGAAACTCCCAGATTAATTTAGGTTTTATAAGAGTACAACCAACCTTTGATAGCCAGGTGCAGGACAACCATAAACCATAAGACTACATGAGGAATAACTCAAGAGTGTCCACGTTGGGAAGAGAAAACATAATACTTGCATCAATATTGGCTACATTTCCAATAAATGACCCGTAATTGAAGAACAGTCTCTATTCATTAGCAAAAACCACAGATAGGAAACCTGATTTACTCCTTGCACATATCCCCAGACACTAGGTGGAACAAAAGGGAAAATACAAAGATATCAACCTGGCTCATGGCCTAGAAATGAGTGAGGGTATCTTCTTTAATTGAAAGGAAAGCCGTTCATGAACCTCTCTCCCCCTACTTCTGTCTGGCTCATGTATCGACGACCTGTCAGTTGTCCAAGGAGTAATAAGCCAACCAGTGAAAATCTCCAATGTTATGCCACCCATGCCAATTACATATTGTAGAGATTATATCTTTTTAATGTTATCAATTTTGAGGTGGTCGCAGGAGGGGCCATCAGACAAGCATTACCCAATTTGAAATGAATCCCCTATAGTATGTATATGTAGTTACTACTATTAATAAATCCTTGTACCTCATAAATAAAATGACAATATGATGTCAGTTATGATAAATATGGAAAATATAAACCATTGTATTTGATAAGCATGATGAGAGTGGCAATAATTCAATGCTTGTATGCTGACCCTGCCTTATTTTGATGATAATAAAGCTGGGTTTTGCCTTGCACTTTGTCTGTTTCCGTTATTTAACTTGGTTTGAACTCGCTCCAGAACCTCTGTGCAATTTGGGACATCCTAGGTCATCTTAACATACCTTACCTCCACTCTCTCTGCCCCTACCCAAACTACCAATACTCTTTCTGCCCCCACCCACCCTACCTCCACACTCTCTACCCCCACCAACTGTACCTGCACTCTCTCTACCCTCGCCTGCCAACACTCCCTCTACTCTCCCTACTCCCACCCTCTCACCCAACCTCCATGCTCTCTATCACCATGCACCCACCTTACGCATACTTTCTCTACCATACCTCACACTCTCTACCCCTGCCCACCCATCCTACCTTCAGTCTCTTTACCCTGTCCCACCCACCCTACCTCCACTGCCTCTACATTACTCCACTCTCTTATAGTAGGGATAGAGTTTGGATGGTGTTCCTAAAGTCAGGGGATGCTAAACATGTTTTTATCCTGACATATCTAGCTATAATATGTTGTCTTATGTTCTGTTGATTTATACTGTGAGCAATCTCCAGGCACTTGCATGGCTCTGCAAGAGAGTGGGGTGGGGAGGCTAATGGGGATAGGGTGAGAGGATAAGTTCAGAACCAGGAGAAACTGGTGTCTATGAGTCTTGTTTTGCATGTGGGAGTTTGTGCGGGAGGCCCCGTGTGTTGTACCCGTAAGGGTAAGCTTCAGTGTCTCAGGTGTGTGGTAGTGTTTTGTGTTAGTCTATTGTGTGGGGTTGTGGTGGGTTTGGTAGTGCACACTGGTTAGATTCTGTCCAAAAGGGATCCAGAGTCATGGGTGGCCATAGCTGTACGATAGTTCAGTATCTTGATGTATAATTACATTGTTGAGGGTTTATGGACTATGTGAGTGGTTCAATTTGGGTGTGCTTCAGCATCTAGAGATGCTGGGTGAGAACATAGTATTGATTCTTTGTTTATTTGTAGTGTGGCTAGTCCAAGGTGTAGTGTAGTGGTGTCAGTTACGTTGGAGAAGCAGAAAGGGGAAAATGGGTTAGTAAGTCGGTTTGTTTGTTTTAGCCTCTTTGGTTACCGCTTGATGGTATCTAGCCAGGTTTCTTGTTTGTGGTTCTTTGGCCCATCTCGTTTCCTCTCAAGTTGTTTGTCTGTGATGTTGTTGTTGCCGGTGTCCCTTCGAGGTTGTCTTTACCTGCTGAATAGCCATGTTTGGAGCAGTTTCCTGAAGGTGATGTGGTCTTCTATGGTTCTAATTTCTTTGGGCATGGTGTTCTAGATGTTAGCAATTCGACGTGAGAACGCTGTTCCACAGAACTTTCTTTTTTTGTAGTGTTTTGCCTCTATTTGTAGGTCGTTGCTGGATCTTAGTTCCCTTCCTGTGCGATACTTGCTAATATTGTCTTGGAGGAATTCAGCTCCTTGTCTGTGCAAGGGTTTCTGTGCGATGCAGAGTGCTTTGAAATTGATGGGCTTTTTTACTGGTAACCAGTGAAGTCTTTTCAATGCTGGGGTCTTAATAGGATCCTAGCTGCTATATTCTGCACCCTTTGGAGTTTTTTGGTAAGTCTTTCCGCCATTCCTAGAGGTTGTTTGCGTAGTCAATTCTTGTGAGTTAAGGGATATAATTGTGAGGGTTCTGTGGGGGAAGGAGAGGTAAGGGAGTAATCCTCTGAGCTGTTGTAGGAGGAAGAAGCATTTTTCGCCGATTGCGTTGACTTGCAGTTCAAGGGATAGTCTGCTATCCATGAGTATTCCTAGGTTATTTACTTGTCTCGGGAGGATAGCTCAGGGGCAACATGCTCGCCTTGGAAGCAAGATGACATGAAGCAACACAGGTTCAAGCCACAGGTCCGCGCTTAGAAACCTCTGGGTATTAAGCGCGTTATAAATAACCAATCATATCATATATATTACGTCAGTAGTCTCTGGTTGCATTACCATGCTGATTGGCCAGTCCAGTTGTGGGTTCCCTCTGTTGAATCCTGCGGGTGAGAGCATTATTTCTGTTTTTTGCTGGGTTCAGTTTGAGGTTGTTTGTTGTCATCCAATTGTAGATGTCTGTGAGGCAGTTGTTGAGGCTGATATTTTGTTCCTGTGTTTTCACAATTATTTGTGTGTCATCTGCATGTTTGTAGGCGGTAAGTCTGTGGGTTCAAATGATTTTCATCAATGGCAAATGTAGATGTTGAAAAGCCGAGGAGAGAGGTTGGATCCCTGTGGGACTCTGCATGATCTATGTTTGGTGTTTGAGGTGAAAGTTGATAGGTAGGTTCTTTCGGGTTGGTTTGTTAGGAATGAGGCAAGCCAGTTCAGTGCGGATTGCTGTATGCCACATTCCATCAATCTTTGTATTAGTGTTTCGTGTCTGATTGTGTCAAAAGCTGCTGATATGTCCAATAGTATGAGGGCCGATTGGGCATCATCGTCTTCATTTATTTTCAGGTCGTCCCAAACCAATAGGTGTGCTGATTCTGTTCCTCTCATTGGTCTAAAGCGAAATTGTGACCGGTCGAGTATTCCGTTTACTTTGACATATTTAAGAAAGATTTTGTACATATGGTTCTCCAGAATCTTTGCTGGGTAGGGCAGGTTGGATATCGGTCTGTAGTTGCTTGGGTCTTCTGCGCTTTCTGATTCCTTTTTTTCAGTGGTTTAATATCTGCTGATTTGAAGTAGGACGGTACCATTCCTCTTTTGAGTGATAGATTCATTCGGTTCCGGAAGTGTGTATCTGGGTTCTGTGGTTGAGGATCCCTTTGAAGATGTCAGGTGGGCAGAGGTCCCTTGGGAATCCTGCAGGGTTGGTGTCCTTGATCAGTGTGGCAAAGGTTTCCTCTGTGATTGGTTCTAGGTAGGTGAGTTTTGCTGTAATCATTGTTTCACCTGGTGTCTGTGGTCCGGCAGTCATGGTTGTATGTGCCCGGGCTAGGTTGATGTTCTCCTAGATTGTATCTATTTTTTATCCCAGGTGGTTGGTGATGTTGTCACAAAGTGCTTGTGTCGGGATGATGGATTACTTGCAGGAAAACGTTTTTTTAATCTATTTGATGATTTTGAAAAGTTATTTCTGTCGATTGTTTGACATTTCTATTCTTGTGGCATAATGGTACTTTCTTCCTTTGCGGACTGTTGATTTGTATAGTTTGAGTTGTCTTTGGTATTTTATTTTGTCTCGTTGGGTTTATTTGTCTCTCCATTTTTTTCCATTTTGCAGTTGTTCTTTTTTAGTTCTTTCAGTTCTTCTGTGAACCATTTAGATGCCAGTTCTTTTTGTGTTGTTTTGAATGTTTTAGTTGTTGCCAGTTGGTCAAGGGCCTCAGTGGTCCAATTGTTGAGTGTGTCTTCTGCTGTGTCTATGGTTGTTTTGGTGGGTTCTGTTTCACTTGGGGGGGTTGAGTCTAGATGGTTTGTTAGGGCCTATAGGTCTAGGTTCTTCCAGTTTCTTTTCTTGCTGGTATGGAGCAGTACCTTTCCGGCCGGTAGGTGGGATTGGGATGTGATGTAGAATGGTATTAAGTAGTGGTCACTCCATACCATTGGTGTAGTTGGCGTGGATGTGCATGGTCCTTCCCTGTTGAGAATTGCATCCACGGCGTGTGCTGCATCATGGGTTGATCCATTTACTATTTGCTTGATGTGGAAAGTTTCCAAGAATGCAGAGAGTTAGTTTGCTGGGGATTTAATTTCTTTTTCAAGACCCGATGTTGAAATCTCCCAGTATGACTAGGTTGTCGTGGTAGGTTGATAAAATGGCAACTGTGTCTTCTAGTTGTGTTGCAAAGTTGGGGTTGTAAGGAGGTGGTCTGCAAATCAGGAGGAATACTATGTTGGTTTGGTGATTGATTTCTATCTTGAGGAGGAAGGAGTCACAGTCTTCTGCATTGGTTGTGAAAAGTTGAGATGCTTGGATGTGTTATTTGTGTATGATTGTGATTCTGCCTCCTCTTCAGTTTTCTCTGTTGCCGTTTATTAATATATAATTTTCCGGTATTGCTTGGTTCGCAATGGCTTTATAGTTGTCTGATAACCAGGTTTCTGTAACAAAGAACATGTCTGTGCCTCCTTCTCTTAGTAGGTCATGGATTTCTATTGAGTGTTTTGCCATAGATCTGACCTTGAGAAGTCTGCAGTGTAGTTTGTTTGATTATTATTTGGTGTTGTTGTCTATATTATTTGTTCGGTCTGGCGTGTAATCTTACTGTGGCATGACATTTTTACAGAGCATCTATGATGAAGCACCTAAAATAACTGTTATTATGTGCCTGGACTAGCTTGCATTGGAGCAGCTAATTTGGCCATATTGTGTCATGGCATTTGTAATGGCACAACCAACAGGAGTATGTTCCTTTGCTTATGTACTGGCATACATTGGCCGAGCCAGTTTATACATGTTTTCTTATGCTATCATTACTGGTATTATGCACAAAGCAAACATGAGTATGTTCTTATACGGGAATACTGGGACACATAGGTGCAAAGAGAATGGAAATGAATGGGCATAAGCCAGCATTAACATGTCTTTTTTATACTGGCATATATTATGGGGAATGAAAATGTTTCGGGAAATGCTCCTGTTAACTGTCAGTGATTTAAATCTATTGAATTTCTTCATGAATTTCCCTACAAAACCCATTACAAACTGTCTGGCTTTTAACCCTATTTTTCACAGAACATGTGCTGTATGATGCACCATTTTAACCAATTTTTCAAAAAGAATTCTGAGGGGAGGTGAACCACCCCAGTATTTCCTCGGTTGGTTTGTGCTCCCTCGCTAGGCTTGGTGGTTCTTGCAAACTTGTGGCAAATATTTATGCTCCCCCACTTAAAAAATTCACCTGCCACCACTGGCTGTGCTAGTTTACCATAGGCAAGAGTTTTCTTTTTAAAATATGGATTGATTAGAATGATATGATATGATAGGATATGATATGGCATTTATAAGGCACCTATACACAAGTGTTTCAAGGCGCGACTTAGAGAATTAGAATTAGAGAAGGTTGGAGTGTCATTGAAACTGGAGTAGGGCTGTGCATAGCGGAATTATGGCGTTAGGTGTAAGGGTACAATAGTGGCAAAACATGTTTGCAGGATAGAGCACCATCGCATAAAAGGACATATAAACATGCACATTTGCCCATGCTTCTTTGGGATGAGTAGAAGACAAAACATAGAGATTGACACATGATGTTGTTGGGTAGGGAAGAGGATAAATGAAAGCACACACATTGATCAATGATTGTATTGGTGTGCAATAGAGGAAACACTAAATCACAGAACTGACGCGTGATTTTTTTGGGTTCCGTAGAGGAGCAATCATATCACGCCCATATGGTGCCCTTAGACGTAGAATGGCAGAAATTAAATTAGACACATGCATATGTTTTTTTTTTATTTTTAGTAGAGCGGAGGAGAACCGACATTTCAAACAATTCCATGTGCCTATTTGGGCGTAGGCAAGTCTAATCATACGTACTGACATGTGAATTCTCTTTTGGGGGAGGAAGAGAGGAGAAGCCCATTGACATGTCATTTTTACAAGGCGCTGGAAAGAGTTATCTATTCACACGGATTAACATATGATTGTTATGTTGTGCACGAGTGGAATCACACAGTGACATGTGAATAATTTAGGCTCATGATTTATTATTGTTTTGGGGTGAAGAAGAAGAGTGATCATGTCACATACATGAGCACATGATTTTTGAGCCATTGTAGACAGACACTTTGACTCATGATTTGTTTATGTTACGTCGGCGGAGAATCTAAACCGCACAGACTGGCACATTATTATTTTATGGCAAAGAGCTTTTGTCAGGTGGAGGGGAGGAGGAATCAAACCACCCACTGACACATGACTTTTCTTGGCCCTGGGAAGACAACATCAAGCAAAATAATGCATGATTTCATTGGAGTGCAGGAGATTTATCAAATTGTGCACAGTGACTTGCAAGTCTTAAGAAACCCTCTGCTGACCCCTCCTGCCCGGCTAACTATCGCCCAATCTCCATCACTCCCTTCCTGGGCAAGCTCCTGGAGAAACTGGCCATCTCCCAGCTCAATCTCCACACTGAATCTGTTGGTTGTCTTCATGGCCATAAGTCTGGCTTCAGAGCTGCCAGAAGCATGGAAACTGCTCTCCTGCACATTCGCAAAGACCTGCTCACTAACCTCGACTTTAACACCCCCTGCGTTCTTATCTTGCTTGTTCTCTCTTCTGCCTTTGACACTGTCAACTATGCCATCCTGCTCAACCGTCTCCGTGATAACCTGGGTATCACTGGTCAGGCTCTGGCGTGGCTGACTTCTTTCCTCTCCAACTGACCCTCCCAGGTTCAACTTGGGTCCTTCCTCTCCGACATCTTTTTCTCTACCTGTGGTGTCCCCCAGAGATCTAACCTCTCTCCCTGGCTGTTCAACCAATATCTGGCACTCCTTGCCCACCGCATCGCCACTCTCTGTCCCAACATTCAGTGCTATGCGGATGATACCCAGCTCATTTTCAGGCTACCCTCGGCCTCCTCATCTCTGACTGTCTGTCTCCCATCCAGGAATGGTGTGCCGCCAACGACCTCTGCCTTAATGCCACTTAGACTGAGATTCTACTCATCGGCACACCCACTCCCTCCTTCCCTGCAGCATTCTGGCCGGCCTCTCTTGGCCCTCCTCCCACTCCCACCTGCAAGGCTAAAAACCTCGGGGTCATCTTCGACTCTGCACTCTCCTTCTCCCCTCACATATCTGACGTCTCTAAGAAGTCACACTACCAGCTGCACCTCCTTAGAGGTATTCTTTCTTTCCTCTCATTCCCCCAAAGTTCACTGTCTCTAGAGCCCTTGTCCTCTCCAAGCTGGACTACTGTAACAGCCTCTATCTAAACCTGCCTGCCTCCACTCTCCACCCTCTGCAACTTATCCGGAACAGGACTGCGAAACTTGTCCTTGGCCTCAAGCCCAGGGATTTTATCTCTCCAGGACTGAAATCATGCAGTGGCTCCCAGTTGCTGCAAGGATTAAGTTCAAAACCCTCTGTATTGTACACAAGACCTTCTGGGGTCTGGAGCCGCAATACCTTCAACTCTCTCTTCCTAAATACCTTCCTTCTCGAGCTCTTCGCTCATCTGCCTCCAACTCCCTCAGGGTCAGTCGCTTCTCCAAGCAACGAGTTGGTGGCAGATTACTCTCTTCGGCAGGGGCCTCTCGCTGGAACAGCCTTCCTGCCTCCCTGAAACTCGAGGAGAACCATCTCTGGTTCTGGAAACACCTCAAAACCTTCCTCTTTGCCTCTGCTTTCTCTCCACCCCTCCCTTGCTGAACTCCTGACTGAAATTGTACTGGTTACCTGGCCACCCTTTCTGATCTCTGGCCCAGGCCCCGTCAATTACCCACCTGCACTGCCTCACTGGCAACCCCTGCACATGGGGACCATTTTTCTGTATCTCTTCAGTCCCCCTACCAGCACTTACGTCTGCACTTCCTTTGCACTTACCACTAGCTGGCTGTTTTATGTGTCTTATTTATTCCACTTCCCATGTACTGCACTTTCCCCTCTCACCTCCCCCGGTGCACTTTCCTTTCCCCCCTTCCCATGCACTTGCGCGATTTGAATGACACCTGGCCTAGTAGTATCGTTGTCTGTCCTCCCTTTGTTCCCCCCCTTGCCTCGTCGTGCCTTGAAACACTTGTGTATAGGCGCGTTATAAATTACATATCATATCAAATCATATCATAAATGTATTGGTACAGAACAGTCGAGAAACCACATCACAAACGTTAACACATAATTTTTTAGGACTGAGGAGAAAATTAATTACATGTGTTGAACCAAGATTTGATGCAGGCTGATGGATGATTTCTCTGGTGCAGAAGCAGAGATACCGGATCATAAACATTTATATGTGCGTTTTTAGGGGCATGTGAGGAGAAACTCCATCACATACATTAAAGCATGATGTTTTATGTTCAGGGAGGAGAAATCAGATTTGACATTCTGATAAGTGATTGTATTGGGTGCAGGAGAGAAGATATCAAACACCTTGAACAGTGGTATCTTCAGGCTCTGAAAAAGTAGTAACTAAATTGTACATATTGACAGGTGACTGTTTTTGGCTAGACTTGATGAGGAATCAAATCACACACATTGACAAGTGATGTGTCTCATGCGCAGGAGGAAGAAATTAAATCAAATTACATTTAACTTCTTGGGGTGCAGGAGAGGAGTAATTAAAACATGCAGATTGATTTTCAATTGTACTTTTTCACGAGAAAGAAGAAACTAATTCACAAACATTAACACCTGATTTTTTCTTGAGACACACAGTAGAGACGTAATTACATACATTGGTCTGTGACTTGTTTTGGGGTGGGGCAGAGAACCACAATCTTGCAAGAGATAAGAAATCACACACATTTGACTCATGAAGGTTATGGGCATGTAATATGAGAGAACACATAGCACATTGGCACATGATTTTATTGAAAGCTGAAGGAGAAAGAAAATCACATCGAATGCTCAATGCATGTTAATGCACAGAAGGGGAGAAAACAAATCAAATACATTGACAAATACATTTTAGAACTCAAAAGGGAAGATACCAAATCACACATATTTTGGGGTAGTGGAGCTGGAGAGAAAAAACAAATAATACATGTAGATGCATGATTCTTTTTTGAGAAATAAAATCTGATTGACTCATTTGGTGCAAGAGAGAATAAATATTGTGCATTCACCAGTGATCCTTTTGGCCACAGGCATGGAAAAAACAAAATCGCACACATTTACCTATGGTTTTGGGGTGAACATGAGAGGTGAAATCACACACATTACCACAAATCTGAGCATTAAAATAAAACAGGACAGAGAAAAAAGTTCCCAGCACCTGGTGTACCCAGATAGCAACAGCTACATCAGTAATATGCAAAGATTCAAAATATTGCAGTATATAATGATTAAACATAGTCCTTTTAATACAATAATTCTGTCTTTCTTCACATCCACAATTCAAAGAGGACATCAAGGTTCAACCTTACCATGTTCTTCTGAGTCGATCAGCTGTGTAGATGTAAGGTTGACCCCTATTGGTAGCCACCTTATTAACCTCAATAGGAGAAACAGAGGAAATCCCGGTAGCCACTAAAGATTTGTCAAAGATGCAGGGAAAGAAAAACGCCACAAGTGGTGGGAGAAAGGCAGGCATGTACCCGTAGAATGGGTAGGAACAAAGGCCAGCAAAGGAAGGGCAATAGAGCAATCTAGGTAGGGAGATAGCAGAGGAGGAATGGGAGGAGGAGAACAAGCAGCAAGGATAAGATTCTGGAACCAGGAAAGAGCAAAGTGTCTAAGCCGGGTTAGAGACTACAAGATTTGCGATGCAAGGATCCTCCGATCCAGAAGCTGAATGTGCGCTGAAGGACGGAGGGCGTCAGAAGCGGCAATCACAGGACCGCACACTCCAATTTGTGATCAACATGATACCACTGTCGTAACAGAGCGCAGAAGCACAGGTACACGTCAAGAACTATTATCGGGGCAACAATTGTAAACACTGCCAAATGGTGCGTCCCATGACAGCGAAAGATTAAATATTGGCCAATGTATTTCAAACTAAGGGTCCTTCATCAGGGCAAAATCTGCAAGTAATATATAAACATGTGTGTCACTGTGATCCACAAAAAATAAAATAAAGAGACAGCAATAAGTGCACTAAAATTAAAACCTCATATCTGACTCCAGAATGTGCTAAAATAGTACCTTGTTCTGCAATTCTAAAACAGACAATCTAAAAAATAACAGTCAATATGTTCAGGAAATTGTACAATAGACTTAACTGAAACCAGTAGCTGATCTACAGTTGGAGAAAAAATCGACACCTGTGGGAAAGCAAAAAATATGTGTCTTTAGGTATTCATCAGTGAATACGATATCTTCAGAATTAGTGCAAAAGTAAATCTATTCATTAAGAACCTTAAATTTGTATGTGTAGCCACGTGATCAACAACACGTCCAAAGAAAAATATTATTGCAGCAGAAGCCAATGTTGCATGATGGGACTAAATACATGCTAAAGGTTCCCAGTGCTGAGGTACATTAGCGTGCACGTTGAAGTGTTATGACATCATTGTGCTAACGTACGTGAGGGTGTCACCGGACGCGGCGGAATCAAAACAAAGGAAAATGCCTAAAAATAGAAAGAAATAATTAATCAGATTATTACTTCATTTCTGCACAAACCATAAAGGTTTTGCACAATCAGTCCATATATTTAATAAAAACAACATTACAATGAAAAATTGTTTGATAAAAGAAGTATTTACATTCCTATATAAAATCACTGATGCACTTTCAACGTTATAGATATCTTTGATTAGCTGGCGCATCCAGGATGATATGCATTATGCATATATTTATTTAGGATTTGCCATGCTCCTTCTCCATATTTCAGTGTTGCTCCTAGGTCATTCTTATTAGACATTATTGTGCACAACAGCAGCCCTTCTCTGATGGTCCTTGCATTACGGCAACTACGCAATGGCTTCAGACATTGCCTTCAAGGGACATACCCAAATGTGGCAGATATCTTCTTTCCAGTCTTCACAATAACTAAAGCTACTTGAAGAGCCCCCTTTCCAATGAGCTTTGAAACGCGACAACGGTAGTATGCGTAATCTTATTTTACACTTTAGGATTTTCGCATTTTTGTTAGAGGGAATATCCAAGTATTTTACTAGAGCAATACTACGATCAGTTTCCAAATATTGATTTATTAGTGTCTTGTTGGTAAAATAGGCCCCTTATATCTTTTTAGAAACAAGGTCTCATATTTGCACCTCAATTTAATTTTGTAGTATGGGCTAAAGGTACTTGGACACTTTCCTTATATATTAGGTACATATATTATTCCTTGATATTCCACAACTTGAGTCGATATAACAATGGCCTGTGTTTTACCAGGTATTCTATGCTATACAAGAGCAAGTCTAATTTTACTGGAACATATGGAGCACTGAATGGCAGGCCCAGCAGTCAAATTTAAAATCCTCTTTTCTGCCGTCACCAGGGGGGCAGTATTGGTGTGACCCCATAGTTCTGTTCAGAAAGTGTCTGCCTAGAAAACCTGCATCTTATATACTTCTATCTTATATATGTCTATCGCATTTGGCCGCCATCCCCTATTAGCCAATGTAGTTTCACTCTTCTCTGTGTGATCATCCCACTTGGCTGTTTATGCATGTGCAAACCAAGGTAATCAAAGGTTAATACCTCAATTAATACTTTCTCGCCTATAACAAATGTCGGTTTACCATGGCTGGTTTGATTTTTAGGGGTGAAGACCATGATTTTGGTTTCAGAGATATTTAGTACCCAAGGCAGGGGAGCAGTCAATCAGGTCACTTGGATCGCGGGCTGAAACTGCTAATCTCAGCCTGCGTTCCAAGGAAACCTGATGGCTGCTTGCCATCTTCTCCCCTTCCCTTAATTTTTTTAAGTAACTCCAACCCCCCTCCGCAGCCCCACTTACCTGATTGTGGTGGTGTCTCCCTATAACCGGCCAACATGAAATGGAATATGGAGCCCCGCCTTTCAGCTCTGTGGCAGCCATCTTAGTATAGTATTCTGTTTCGATCAACAGGTCGCAGCGTGTTGTGCCATTCATTGAAATAAAATACAATGACCCTAGCACCCCGGGTTGCTGAATTGGCAACCGGGGGAGCTAATAGCCTTAAAACCATCTCCAGTAAGCCGTATCTGGTGTTATTGGCCAGGGGTCCCTTGCTAAAAGACTTTGCTATGCTGGGGCCTTTAACTCAGGCCGATAATGGGCTGGATCGGGTGTTAACTGTTCTGACTTGAGTGTCGTGTAGACCGTTGAAACCTCCGTCCTCAAGTGACGCACAGGGGAACTAAAAGAAACCCGCTGTGCGACCTTTGGGGCCACAGGTGGGAGATGTTACTTCCCAGATCCACGGAACCTCGGGAACACCGATGCTGCTGTCAAAAAGAACGAGGTTAAGTACCAGGCAATTACAATATATCACGTTAACCAAAGGATCTGAATAGTCTTACCTATCTGGTGTTTGGAAAACCCAGGAAACCTAGGAGGGAGGTTCGAGACTCAGATGAGGCGGTCCCTAGAACAAGAGGACCGCAGAAAAGCGTGGATGCAGGATAAGCCACCTGTAGGACTGAAGGCGTGACTTGAATCCCAAAAGGGAAATGGCGTAGAAGTTCAACAAGGTACCAAGGGATGATCCAAAGACAAGTTAGGGTCGTGTCAGAAATCCAGCAATAGGTAAGCAGTTCCAAGCAAAGGTACAAAAGGGTAATCTGAAGGAGTCCAAGAGAGAGTTCCAAGATCAAGGTAAACCAGTAGTATTATCCAAACGTAGCGCCAAACAGGGTCTGAAAACAGCTGAGAAGCAATGAGTGTTCCGTGCCTCAAGCCTTATATACTGTGCGTTTCGGGGTCATGTGACGTCCACCAAGGTCACATGGGAAACGCCATTCTGGATCACGTAAGCAAGTGAGCGATCGGCGTGGAGGTGTAACGCCGCCCCTTCTGCTGTATGTTCTCCATGGCAACTGCCAGTGCAGGAAGAGCTGCAATCGAGCCCGTAAATCGTACCTGGTACGGAGCTTTCGGTCCTTTGGGTAAACCGAATCACATGAGCCTCGAACCCTGGAGGGAGGTGTTGGGGAAATGTGAGCAGTGTTCTGGTGTGCAGTGGATCGGTGTGCAGAGGATCACCTAACATTAACGCTGTATTATCTTTAGCTCCTTTCCGTTTCATTCTATGGCAAAAGTGTCAAGTTAGTGTTGAAGTCCACTGCAAGTGCAAGTTATAGATATAAATACCTCCTCATCGGCAAAAAAGAGCAGTTCCCACTCTTTACCCATCAACATCCATTTCCGAAGCATTTAGATTATTAGCAATGTCCTTAATACATAGCGAGAATAACAGAGAGGCCAGCACACACCCCCCCCAGACCTCCCTGGTGTAACCATTAATATGAATCAATACGAGAAGATTATCTCTTACATTCGGCTAGCATTCCACACAATAGATACGATAAATCTAAGTCTAGTGCGGCCAAACAATTGCAACATCGCAACCTTTTTAGAAGATCAATGAAGGAAAAAAATTAAAGGGGAGATCAACGACACTGTTGAAATTTGACACCAATTTCAATAGCAATGAAAATTCGTGCCAGGGAGGCAGTATATCGTAAGTGACTTAGAGTACACAAGTGGAAGATGGCCAGAGAGCGCTGGCAAGCATTGGCGAGCTCTGCAAGTTCACAACAAACATGGTTGTCCTGGAAGATAGTAAAGGAGACACAGCCGGCTAATGATCAAATTAATGGGGCTCCCATGGACTCATGAGTCACTTTCATTGCAGAGGGAATGGGAATGAGTACCTCACACACTGCCAATACATATACTGGTACTAACGCATGGTACTACACTTTGCAGGTTTATCAGAGAGTAGAGATTATTAAAAGTATCAAGCAGTCTTTTACTAAAAAGAACAACTGCTGTGGTGGTCCAACATGCTTCACAAATAATTAGCCACACAGGTCAGATTCCTAAGACTTGGTCCCTGTTTTCAAAAAGGGTAAAAGGGACGATCCAAAAAAAGATGGGATTCTGGCCATGCAAGACGCCCCCCCCCCAACATTCTTTCACATATTTTACTTGCTGAAATGGATTACAGCCATCATTCCTCTGAACCCAAATGGTTTTCGGAAGAGGTCAAGTACTGTCTGGGTCACACGCATGCAACCTGTATATGCTGCATTCATAGATTTCAGGGCAGCATTTGATACCGTATGCAGAGAATGGCTCTGGGATAAACGCCTAAAATGGAATATCCCCCATGGGCTCCTGTATATGATTAGGGCTCTTCATGCAAACACTACACTTAGAGTTAGGTGGGAAACTTGGGTAAAATCACAGACCAACTACCCACCTCCATGAGATTAAAACAGGGGTGCATACTAGCACCCACATTGTTTAGTTTATATTTAGCAGCTCTAGCACAAGGCGATATGCACCAAAAGAGTGTTTCCCCTAAGCTAGGGACAACACGCATACAATGGCTAGGGTGTGCCACAGCATTGCACTGTTGGTCTATACCCCTAGAGGGCTTCAATAACAATCTGATCTCCTTACTACTTATTCACACAGTAATGATTTTAGGATTACCACCACTAAAACCAAAGTGATGGTTTTTCCCAAAGTGATGGTTTTTCACCTTAGGAAACTCCACGGTGGCGACTGTGACAGATGTGTGTATCAGACCATCAATATCTGGGTTTAGTAGTTGATGACAATTTAGACTGGACACCACAACTAAATAAAACAACTACACTGGTCAACCAACAACGAGGTGTTCTTCGAGCATTTCCCTCTAAAAATGGGGGTTATTCCATGGAAGAGGTCCTCACTATAAAGTTAAAATCGTAGTGATTATGACATATGGCCTTGAAATCTGAGCTCATAACCATCGCAGGAGTTTAGAACTTCTTGAAAGCAAATGTCTAAAAGCCCTGTGTTGACTGCCCCTCAGTGCTGCAGTTCAGTAAATAAATACGCAGAATAAGCTGTAGGGAAAATGAGCACATGCATTGCCTCTCGATGTCTCAGCCTACACTGGAAGCTTGCTAACGCCACTGATTTTTTTTTTTAAAGTATTTTATTGGCATTTATAGAAATAATTCACAACCATCAAACAGCAACACAACAAACAAACTACAACTAATTAACTAATTAACTACCACAGTCTTCGTAGCTCAATATGTTGTTCGCAATTGTAGCGGGGGGAGAGGGGTTGGTATTCGGCGCACCCAAGGTCACTGGGGCTGGGTTTTCAGGCTGACCATTCTTGGGGGTATGTCACAGGCAAGTCTCTAGTAAGGGTGAAAGCTCAGGGGGGTTTGTGGTCCGAGGCATATTGGATGTCATGCACCAGGGCCTTCCATGAGTCTAGGGTGTCGTTGGAGTCGTCGCCGTTTGAGTGGATTCCATCCTGCCAGGCCCTGGTCTCTGCCTCCGTCCACTTTTCCAGGTCCTTAAGCCAACGTCCATGCCTCGGGCCCCCTGGTGATTTCCATGCCATTGCTATGGACCTTTTGCGAGGATGCAGGCTAGGTCCATTAGTTTGACCAGGTGTTTGTGTTTGCTGAGTCTGGGATGGGCTCCCAGTAAGCATTCCTTTGGGTTCCACTCATATCTCGTGAGTCCCGCTTCGGTGCAGGTGCTTTCCACCATGGACCAGAATTTTGCTGTTTTGGTGCAGGTCCAAAACATGTGGATGATGTCCGCTTTGTCATTTCCGCACCAGGGGCAGTTCGGCGGTGCTTGTTTGTTAAAGGTAGCAACTCTTAGTGGGGTCATGTATGTTCTGTATAGCACATTCAATGGAACTTGTTTGAATCTAATGTTCCTCGACACCTCTTTGGGGTATAGTAGTATTCGCTCCCATTCACTGTCAGTTAGTGTGGTCCCTAATTCGGTTTCCCATTTTTGTCTCAGGGACGCGCTTTTTGGATTGGGTCTATCATTTAGTTTGGTGTACAAGCGGGAGACCGGCTTCCAACCATCTGCTAAATCGCACATCTCCTGAAGGAGGGGGTCTGGTGGGGGTTCTTCTGGCCAGACAGGCCACTGTACCCAGGCTGTCCATTTGAGGGGGTGGTACCACAGGAACTGAGTGTTCGAGATGCCTTCATTAGCTTGTAGCGATTCGAGTTCTCTGAATGTGCCGTCTTCAAACAGGTCTCCCCATGTATAGATTCCGGCTCTCTCCCATTTCCTGGCTGTCGCTAAGTCTGCCTGAGTTTTGCATACATCCGCCAGGATGGGGGTATTGGGATTGTAGGAGTGTTTCAGTTGTCGAAGGAAGCCAATTCTGGCCCATATCTGCCTGCCCAGGGTAACAATCATGGGGACTCCAGAAGTTTGTTTCGTCGGGTTCCAAAGCATTTCTTTAGGGAATAGCTTAGGGGTCGGATGTCACAGGAGCCCCACTTCAGTTTACAGGTCGTCAGAGAGCCATTTTGTTGTGTGGCTGAGCTGCGCGGCTAGGTAGTACCTTTGCAGATCGGGTAGTTGTATCCCACCTTCTTTGTACGGGAGCGTGAGTGTAGGCAAAGAGATCTTGTGTCTGGACGACCCCCATATGAAGTCCTTGATTATAGAGTCTAGTTTTTTGAAGAAGGGAGGTCTGATGTAGAAGCATACGTTCGTGAATTGATATAAGAAACGGGGGAGAACTATCATCTTGACTATTGCCGCTCTGCCCATTACTGCCAGTGGTAACTTCGATGCTAACGCCACTGATAACACTGCATTATCTAATGTTGCCTTACTATACACCCACCTACATTTACACCTGAAAGGTTGTATAATCTGGATTATATATAACACTGCAGACACCTGGCACTCTCGCCGTAAGCTTGAAAATAATGGGTTTAATTATAGCAGATATCGTATATATATTATGCAATGCATGAGTTAAATGGAAATCAAATTTATGTTGACCTGGTATCTAATGCACACAGCAATCAATTCATTGAGTACCTTGACCTACACTGTAGTTATCCCCAATATGCCGGTGCAAACCCCAGTAATCTAATTCTGCGCGCGTATATCAAAATCAAATTTAATCTTGCTGGCTCACTGGAGATCACAGGGCGAAGGAAAAGGATCCCCAGGAAAGCAGGAACTTGCAGGCTCTGTGACAATAATGAGAAAGAGACCACAAGCCATTTACTAATGGTATGCGAGAGCCTTGAGGACAAACATAAATTATATTTCTCGGCCTATGGGAAGATGAACGTGATACATGGCCCTATTGGGAACATTTGTAACCTATTCATGACGGGCAATTATAGTAGTCTTATTTATAATTTCACAAAATGTTGGATATTTATGGGTGATTCTTTGAGTGAAATGTGCTAATGATATTGATTATTGTAACTTTCTCACTCAAGTAGCTGTTGTTTTAAGTGTATAAAAGTCTTACATGGCTGTAGTATTCAATACCTCTCTCGGTACCTTGCTCTCCTATCTTTACTGTATGTCTCTTAATTTGCTTCCTCCTGTACGCCACTGTAACCATCCTGGCAGCCTATTTCTTTGTTCGTTTTTTTCAAACTGTCTTGTATATTATATGCTTCTTTGTACACATTATATAACCAAGTTTAAGTTGTCTTGACCTCTACTGCGCCCGGCTACCTAATGGGTTTGGCGCGCATTACCAAATAAACAAACAAACAAACAAACAAACAAACAAACAAACAAATAAAAAAAAGATGACATTGTTTTTCCTGTTGCTTTTTCCAGGCATGTAGCAGTTCTTCGTCATGATAACCCCTTTCTGATAACGTATTAAAAAGTGTGTCTATTTCATTGATATATTGGTCCTCATCACATGCTGCACGTCTAACGTGAAGTAATTGACTGTATGGCAAACTACAGACTGTGATACCAGGATGAAAGCTTAATTGATGGAGAAAATGATTCCTGCCAGTCGGTTTCTGGAAAATGTTAGTGGTGATCCTAGATGCCACTGGTGTAACATCAACATACACAAAGTTAACTTTGAGATAACCTACATTAGCTGTTTACTGCATGTGGTCGACAGTGCCATTGTTATAGCCAATGACATCATCTAGTGTATATCGAGCACCACTCCATTCTGCAAAGACATCATCTAAATATTGTCCCCAAATCATGCACATTCATAAATGATTGTTTTGGGTGCAGGAAAGGAGAAATCACAATTTCAATAATTCCTTTTTAGGGTGTAGTAGAGAAGAAAACACATACACGGATGTGATGTGCGTGGCCATTAGAGAGGAGAACCCACATCAATGCACTGATACCTTATTTTTTGGTCACAGGAGGTAACACATCTCATAAATTGACCTATGATTTTTTGGATGATTGGAAGGAAAGCCCACACCACATGTGTTCGCCATAACTTTCATGTGGGAGCAAGAGAGAAGAAACTAATTCATCATTTATGTAATTTCTTTTGGTTACAGTACAGAAGAAATCACACATAGGGCCTCATTAGGACCCTGGCAGAATGGGTTTAACGATGCCGGTAAAGGTGCCGGAGCTGTTGAACCCATTCCGCCCTATTACGAGTTCCCCTTACGGGACCCGCTCTGGACGTCTGGTCAGACCAGACGTCCTTTGTGGGTCCTGCGAGTGGACCAGGGAGCTAGCAACTTTGTTAGCTTCCTCCCCATTCCCATTGAGCCCTATGGGGGCTCGAATGGGAATGGGGATGGGTAAATTGAATGAGGAATTACCGGGTCTTCCAAGGTTGGAATGGCCCGGTAATTCCTTATTCAAGGAACCCGGACCCGAGTTTGGAGGCAGCCATGCTCCTCCAAACTCGTAATGAGGCCCATACTGTCGTGTGCACACAATTAACCCAGTGATATGGGCTGATGGAGGGGTGCAGCTGGCGTTTTTCACAGAAAAGGGCTGGTGCTTTCATTGTTTACAAAGCCAGCATTGTGTGTGGTACTGTGTGGCCACGTCAGCGGTTCAGAAGTCACAGATCTGTACCTGTCAGAGGGAGTCTGCCACTTGTAAATTTGGACGGGTGGGACATGGTTTCATACATATTTAGTGACTACTATGTGAGTATGGAAACTGTCAGGGCCTGATTTACAAAACGTTTTCCCATGGGGTATTGACACTCTACTGCAGAGTTGGTATGTGTAGCGTCTGAAAATGTTGACAGAAATCAAAATCACTAATGAACAGTAAGACCAAGGGAAGCATAATCGCTCAAAACTACAAAGCACGAGAGTATCGCCATCCAGAAGAGAGGGAGAGAAACAAAGAAAAATCACGGCAAATTGTAAATTCCATAAAACAGGAATGGCTTTTTTATTGGCACCCCTTTGAACTGGGTGGATTTTTAATCCAAATTGGGAGTTCGTGGATCTCCTAAGTGGGGAAGTAGAGATGTTAAAAAAAGAAAATCTGATCTTCATTAAAATAAGAAAATTTGAAAAGAAGCTAGAGTTGTTACTTTGGGAAGACGCATGGGCTAAAATCTTGAAAATAATTAATCCTTTCAGCAGAGATAAACTCACACATGAATAGTTATGTTGTCACTTCAGTTTGGAATAATGCAATCAGTTCTGATCTTGCATTACTGCATCCTGTTACTTGTAGTCCTGCATTTCTATAATCAAAGTTAAAACTACAAGTCCCAGAAAGCAGAATAGAAAAACACTGGCAATGCCTATAGTTTTTGTGTTTACTGTTGTTCATTGCATTATGCATTTATAGGCACCAGGGTGCAAGGGGAAGAGTGCAAAGATTTGAAGGTGGATGTGATAAGGGGTGTGTATGTGTGAAAGAAAATGAAAAGTGGAATAGAGTAAGGCAGGAAGCCATTGATAGAAGATGCCATCGATGTTGAGCTCAGGAAATATGTGCGAGAAAGGATAAGAAATGAAGTGAGAGTGTGAGAGGAAGGATGAGAGGAGTAGAGGGAGGAGGTAAGGTAGGTGGGTGGGGAATAGAGGGAATAGGTTGGTTGGGGCTAGAGTGCTAGAGGGGCTAGGTGTGCATGGTTGGGGGTAGAGTAGAGGGGGTAGGATGGTTGGCATAGGGAGAGGGGGGTAGGGTGCAAGGGGATAGAGAAAGAGGGACGGTGGTTGGATGGCACTAGAGAGATGAGTTGGGGCAGAGAGAGTGAGGGTAGGGTGGGTTGGTTTAGGTACAGAGAGTGGGGGTAGTGTGGGTTGGGGTAGGGTTGGTGGGAGAAGAGAGTGGTGTGAGGTTGTGGTAGAGAGAGTTGGTAGGGTTGTTGGGGGTAGATAGATTGTAGGTAGGATGGGTGGGGGTACAGATAGAGGGGTCGGGTGGGTGAATGGTGGTAGAGAGAGTGGGGAGTAGGGTGGCCTATTCTAATCGGGCAGATGGGACTGCAGTAAAGCTCCAAAGGGTGGTCATGCTCACAAAGCAAACATTATTTGTATTTATATGTTAGTTATTTGAATATCACATCTATCCCCATATTAATAGGTATTGGCTAGATGGAGAAGCAGGGGTGTGCTTACGCCAGTAGTCAGGTTGATCATATCAGTACTCACAGTGCCCAGTTAGCAGAGTGTCATGGCTCCTCCCCAGTGGTGCTGCCAGAAATAGGTTGTAAAGCCTTTTCCTGCAAATCAATGTGATCTGAATTTGACCCCCACAACTCTTTGATGGCTCATGCTTTGCATAGTGTTAAGATACTATTTTTACACAGTCCAATAAAAAAAAAGGTATCAAACTTGAAGTTGTTGAATTTTCTGAGACACCAGTCCAAAAACAAACTTTTCTTTATATCACTGTGCAGCAAAATACCAGTGATATTATGTGCCTTGTCAACAGGGGAGTGTTTGCTTGCATTACTATAATTAATAACAACCGCCTCAATATTTGGCCTGGTCATAGTCTCACATTAGGTTTGGAATGGATGGTTCAAGTGGCACGGCATCTATACCGTTGCGGAGGCGGTAAACACCAACGGTTGAGGTCCAGAAACCGCTGCAGCAGTGTCCTCCAGTGAATGTGGGATCCCCCGCCTGGAGAGGATCGCATAACTTTGTCAAAAGTTAAACAATTTCCTCGTTTTGGCATTGTACTTAATGCACAAACAACACAATCCGAGGGGTTGTAGGTTGTAATTGCATTTTAAGGGGCCAAGGAACAAGATTGTGCCTTTTCCATAGACAGCTCTGCATAAAGTAACCATTTTCCAATATAATCTGACTTGTTATAAGGTCGGCAAGAGCCCACATAATCTGCTTGAAAAGTGAGGGCTGAAGTGTTCGACTAGGTGCTCTGGGAAGAGCAGCATAGCAGTGACGTCACACGTCACTAGGGTAGGTGACACCCGGTGTGGTAACACCCTCAGGTTACTGCATTGGGTGTCACCCTTCCGCTAGTTACGCCACTGATTAATGTAAAATCAATGTTTAGGCAATTTAACCAGACAGGATGCCTGGAGCTCAGCTGAACACCTCAACGGTTGAGACCAATGATATATCACGCCAGAGTCTTGTTTGCAGAATACCCTCTTCCAATGTGAAACCCTTGCACTTTCCCCAGAGTTTTATTAGGAGCTTGACGCAACTCACCACAAACGAGTTTCAAAGCGCTCGGCTTAATGTTTGTGGTGTCAATTTGTATTTTCTGCCACTATCTCCACACACAGGTTACAATATTACCACCATTATGCACATTGACATATACATATGAAGTAATAGCGCGGACAGCATTGCCATTTCTGGATTCAAGCGACGTGCATTATTCTGAACACGCATACGTGGCGTGTGGTGACTCAACACGTGTTTCACTAACACACGCTTCTTCAGAACTTAATATGCAACAGACTGACTCGATACCTGGGTGTCTTTGGTGGGAAAAAAATGCAAAATGCAAAAGTCAATAATACTGTGGCAGCAACGTATACAGTCAAGTGGCAACATTCCAATTAATAATTACCACAAAGTCCGCACAACTGCCCCCAAAGATGGCACACTATATTTCTACATTTATATAATGTCCCCTTCAGCACTCGCACCCACCACCCTAGACTCATACATTTACATTATTAGTTTACTCCTGATGCCGTGTGCTGTCACACCACATGCCTTATGTTCACTCACTTTCTCAAAGCTTCAACCCACTCTACTGTACGACTAACATTTTCCCTCTCGTGATATAATGGATGTTGAAACAACTCCATGAGAGTTTCCCATTTTATCACAATGAAGACACAAATAAACCTTTCCTGTGTGGAATGCTAAGGGATTTTCAGACCTAAAACTGTGAGCCTGTTTCCAGCACCGAAGTAAAGCTCTCGATTATTACACAGTGCTCAAGGACCGACCCAAAACAAGCCGCACTGCCGAGGGGCAGCTGCAAACGGGGTGCTCTTCCCAGCCCAGCTGTGCAGGTGGTGAGCAGCCTTAGCCTCATGCTGCTCTATGGGGAATCGTATACTGCTCTTCGCCGAAGTTGTTGAAGCAGCGAGAAGAGACTTGGAAGGAGATCACTGTGCGCTGTTTAAACATAGTCCACAGGAGTTCAACTGATAAGAAGGATTGGTGCATAGAAGACCAAATATGACGGGCATCTAGTTAAAGTGCAATCATTTAGCCCCTACTTTGGAGAGCACTAAGCTCCCCCGCAACAGCAGCAGGCCGGCAGACGTGAGTGAGAGGGGTCAAGGCCCGGTTAGTGCTTCGGCCATTTCATAGCAAAGGCGTCGGCAGTTGCCATGGCAATGACATACACTATTCCATAACTCCCATTTTTCCTTTTTTTTCTATGTTTACAGTACCAATGTTTTTAGCAATTATGTGGCTTATGCCACCAAAACACCAAATCCAATAAATAGGACTTGATGTGTTAATTTCAAAAGACCCACTTTCTCCTACCCTCTACTTGTATTCACCTCCACCTGCACTATAATACGTTTTTCTATGAAATATGTCACCTTGTTTCCCAGATCAGTTTTCTGTAAACCCGACCCACGGCATCTATAAGCAGAATTTTGAATTGAATTTGAATTTTGAAGAATTCATAGCGCACACACATTGAACTTAATTGTATCCTGGCGCAGATGACACCATATAATAAGAGGGAGAACATGAACCTGATAGAGACAGATATCGAAGTAATGCAATGAAAGCCACAATCACCAGACTTACTTAAATAGGTAGGTCTTTAAATCCGCTCTGAAGCTCAACAGAGAGTTAGCCTGTCTTAAACTCAGCGGAAGACTGTTCCATAGTCTGGGTCCAGCAACTGAGAAGCAGCAATCTCCTCTCAAGCTACAATTTGTCCTAGGAATAACTAGAAGAAATTGATCTTTAGACCAAAGGGCTCGAGTTGGTTGATAGCGCTTCAGGCAGTTTATCAGGTAAGCTGGTGCCAACCCATTCAGACATTTGTAGACCAAGCACCCTATTTTTAATTTAATCCGGTCTTCTACCGCTAACCAATGTAATGATCGACAGAGACCAGAAATATTGGTGTTATTCGCTACATCAAAGACCAATCTTAAACCCACATTTTGCGCTTTTTGAAGGCAGTGAATCTGTTTGCACGGTGCTCCAGCCAAGACTCCATTACAATAGTCTAAATTGGAATTGACTAGGGCCCTGACCACCACAGCATGATCGATAGTAGGAACACAGCGTAATGCTTGATGCAGAAGGTGGATGTTATGAAAGACTTATTGGACTTTGGCTGAGACCTGGGCATTACATCCTAGGTCACTCTGCCAGATGCAGCCAAGATTCTTTACTTTAGTGGTGTACTTAAGGCTAGTACTCAAAAACTGTGGTGGAGGGGGGCATCTGTTTCCTTCAAGGAGATGCTTCGGACCAAAGAGGATCACCTCCGTTTTTTTTTGATTGAGTTGTAGCCAATTTTTTTCCATCCAGGTTCCAACTTCTTCTAAACATCTGCTAACCAAGGCAAGAGCTTCCTCCACATCATCAAGCCTAATGTATAGCTGAGTGTCGTCAGAATAAGAATGAAGTCTAAGATGATATTTCTTTAGGATATCCCTAAGGGCATGAAGGTACATATTAAAAAGAAGTGGAGAAAGTGCTGATAGCTGTGGCACACCACAGCACTGGAGGAGGATTTCTGAAAGAAAACCTCCAACCTGAACACGTTGTTGATGATCAGTAAGGAATGATGTGAATCACTGTAGTGCACAGGGGTACACATTCACAAAGGTTTTCATACGGTTGAACAAGGTGCCATAGTCAACCATATCAAACTCGGCAGACAGGTTGAGCATCACAAGTAGGGAGAGTTTACCTGCATCCCCAGCCTGTAACATCTCATCCCAAACCACTGTCAATGCTGTCTCTGTAGGGGATGAAAACCAGATTGCAGGGGGTGGAGAAGACCGTGATCCTCAACATAATACTGCAGTTGTTTCATGACCACCTTTTCCAGGATTTTACCCGGCCAAGGAAAACTGGCAATTGGCCGGTAGTCATTATAATCCTCGGGGTCCAAGCTAGTTTTTTAAATAATGGTGAAAGAACCGATAATTTCAAGGCATCAGAGATTAATCCCTGAGTAAGTGAGAGGGGTGTCCAGCCAAAGTTTCGAAAATAAAGGATCGAATGACCTTTTTTTCGAAAGTCAAAGGGTCGAAAAAAAGGGTCAAATTCTTATTTATTTATTTATTTATATATTTTTTTGTTTGGTTTGGTAAAAAAAGTTTTTTTAATAAAGAAAACGGGGGTTTGGGGAGACCCCCATAAACAAAATGTGACTCTTTTTTTCGACCCTTTGACTGTCGAAAAAAGGCATTCGATCCTTTTGTTTTCGATAGTTTAACCTAGAACCAGTGAGAGGTCAACAAACTTAGTCATGAAGGGAGTAAGTTCCACTGAAAGTCGTTTATTGACTAAAGCAGGGTTTGAAAAAAAGGAGTCATTTGTGTGTTTCAATTCATACAAAAGGACGTAATATCATCTTCTGAAAATGATTTGAGACTGGTCGGTATCATCACCAGACCACTAGGTTTTTCTTTGGCTAGACTGACAGCCTCTGATTGAGGGGCTATATCTAAATTTCTATGGAGCCTAATATTATTTTGAATATTCAGTATTTTATCTCAGAAAAAATTATTTAGGCCATTAGCGTGAGTTACAGAAGAAGCTTTCACTGGTGCGTGTATATTGGGACTAACAAAGTCAGCAATTGTTTTAAATAGTTCTTGGGGAAGGTTTAGTGCTGTTGAAATGTTAGTTGATAGAATTATTTTATTTTTTTATTTTTTTTAAACTTTATTTAATCAACTTGGCAACCCATCGAGGGAAAAACCAGATCAAGACACAGAACTGATCAGAAAAGGTACATCATGGCATCAGCCTGTGACTTATACAAAGCAGATTTCACAACACAATGCAACACTATCACATAGAACATTTAGCTTGGGTAAAAGAGGAAGGGTTACGCCCAGGGTTAGAGATGGGGGTAAGACCCACAGAGAGCTACTGAGAAGAGTGGGAGGGAGGGGATGTTCTAGAGTCTGAGCCTGAGGACAAGGCAAACACATATTCGCGGAATCGTCGCCAGATGTCCCTAGGTCTGGAGTGTGGGTGTTGTGGGTGTTGTGTAGCCCTCCAGGCCTTCTCGTTATCATGTGTCCAGGTGACTGCACGGAGCCACTGGGCGTGTGTGGGCGCTCTGGGGCGAAGCCAGCGCAGCAGTATACAGCGCACAGCCAGCAACATACAGAGACCAGCTAACTTCCTAGAGTCGCGTTTCAGACCAGGGAGCTCATGAAATAGGTAGCGCATAGGGGAAGGATCTATGGTGCAGTCTAGTATATCTGACATAGAAGAGCATATGTCCTGCCAGTATTGCGTCAGGTGTGAGCAGTGCCATATCATATGAAGGTAAGTGGCTTGGTCGATTCCGCATCTGGGGCAGTGCGGCAAACACTCTTGGAACATGCAGTGTAATTTAGCAGGTGTGTGGTGATACCTGTGCAGAACCTTGAATTGTACCAATTTAAACCTGGAATTGTAAGACACCCCCTGGGTACGTGAACACATCCGCGCCCAGCGCTCATCAGTTATCTCGACTCCTAGGTCTTCTTCCCACTTGAGTTTTAGTTTAACAAAAGAGGGAGCGGCTCTGGTCTGTAGCAAGTTATAAAGTCTAGCTACTTTCCCCTTGAAGGCATCGGAAGTGCACAGTTCAGTAATTATAGGGTCATCCGGAGGGACTGCAGGAAACTCAGGATATTTGGCTCTGAGAACCCTTCGAAGCGAGGAGTATTGCAGCCACGCTGATGGTTTACGCTTAAGGGGTGGAGGAAGGTCTGCCCACTCCAGGAAGTTGTCCCGTCCAAATACATCTCGGAGAGTCAGGAAGCCTGCTTCCGACCATCGGGAGACCATAGGTTGAGGGATATATGGGACATCAGGGAAAAAATTCCAGAGTGGAAGGTCCCCATGGAACGGATTAGGCGACACAACCATTCCCCATATTTTGGTGAGTGCAAGTAATGTGCTAATCACATGGTCCGGTGAATCAGGATCAGGCGGGGCGGGCTTGAGAATGAGGAACCAATCGTTCGTTCGCTGACCTTCAGCTTTTCCAGTCGGACATAAGGATGCGGGTCCTCTGTACTGAACCAGTAGGAGGCGAATTGGGATTGGGCAACTACCCAGTATCTGAGAAAGTCGGGGGCATCGAACCCGCCCAATTCCTTGAGAGTGGTGAGTGTAGTGAGTTTAAGCCAGACTGCACCGGAGTGCCAGAGAAATGTATTAGTAATGCTGCGATTGGTGAGCGTTGAGACTACAGCATGCAGTGAGCCCAGGTCATCTTCAGCAACTCCCAGTCTGGTTTCAACCTCAGCGACTCTTCCATCCGTCTTTTCGATATGGGCTTTTATGGAGGAGATTGTCCCATTCATTTCGTCCAGTTTTGTATGGAGTGTGGTGAAGCCATCTCGTATGTATTCCAGCACCTTCTGTGAGTTGTCTGAAGCCGGTGGAGCAGAGGTGGCAAGTTGCTCCTCGGGGTCATCAGGGGCGGGCTTGGATGGTGTTTTAGTGAACATATTTAACAAGCTTTGTTTTTTCCCAGCACCAGCTCCCTTGGTCATGGTGAAGGTCGGGCTCGGGGTCCGGGATCCTGGGCAAAAGTAGGTACTCAGAGGTAAAGAGATTCCCTCAATACTAGCCACAGCCCAGAAACACCTGGGTCTGTAGTATCTAGCCTTACAGGTCTGTAGGACAGTGTCCAATTTACAGCAAGTTATGCTCCCTAACTACAATTTAAGTGATTTGTGTGCGTTCCGATGGACAGGTCCGCCCCCGTGGTGGCTGCGGTGCACGTAACCCCCTATGGGAGAGTCGGTGGAGTTGAAGGCACCGGTGGTACAATGCAGCAGGCCCAGTACATCATGAGACAGGTGTTAGGGCCCAGGGCGGCACCCTCTCCCACCAAGTAAGCGTATGGCAAGTACCTAGTTGAATGCTGTATAAAGTTCACAGGGTTGGTTTAGTCGGCCTGGCAGATATACAATCCAGAGGGGGAGCCCCCAAACAGAACCAGCATCAGGGGGTTCGCTGCTCCCAGGTCCTCCAGCAGAGCAGGGATCGCAAGTCAAGGGATTCGGGTCCGGGTACAAGAAACTTGGGTCAAAATAGATGCTCAGAGGTGGCGTAGCACCCCCCGGCAGTGGCTGCAGACTAGGATTATCTGGGTTTATGGCTGCATGGCTCTTTGTACCAGTGGGTCAGTGTCCAATTTGCGGCAAGGGTATGCTTCAAGCCTTCCTGCTAAGCCGTATTAGTGTCCTACGATGTGCAGGGACCACATCCGTGGCGGCAACAGCGGGGACGCCCCATAAAGGTGGAGATGTTGGGGGATGAAAGCATCAGTGGCACAACCATAGCAGGACCGGTGTATTATAAAGCGGGAGCTGGGCACCAGGGCCGCACCTCCACCCCCTAAGTATGCGTGAGCTGAGTACTAATGTCAATGTTGCGCAGGTGCACAAGGTGAATTAGCCGGCCTGCTAGCCATGGAGTCCAGTGGGGGGTGCCTTCAGGGCCACTCCAGTGTCAGGACGGCTACGCTAAGCCCAGGCCCCTCTGAAGGAACAGGGGGCATGTGCCAAAGGATTCCCACATTGGTCCTTCAGGTGGATGTCAATTTATGTAGCATGTTGAGATGGGGGGAAAAGAGGCCCCAAATGCGCCCAGGATGGTGCGGGCTCCAGGCCCCGAGCCGCTCCCATGAAGCGCCCGGGTAGTATGAGGCACAATCCGCCGCGGGCGACAAGGCCGAACGCCGCAGCCTGAACTGCCCCCCAGCGGGGAAGAAAGGATTCCAGGCCAGTCCTTGGCCGCAGGAGTTGAATCCCCAGTTACGGGGAAAGGCAGCTCGCTCCCCGCTCCCCGGCCTCCTTACCTTGGTGAGAGATGCAGACGGAGCACCACAGGAGGGGGAGCGAGGGAGAAGGGCAGACGTTCAGTACAGCCGCACGGGGTCAGCCGCGGCAGCCCCGATCACCCGCGGTTCTGGTCCCGAATAGCAGAAAGCACAGTCTCGGGCTCCGGTCACCAGCTCACGATGGTGTAGTGCAAGCACAGGCCCGCCGGGTGATTAGGCGAGCTGTGCGGCCGCTCGGCCCAGCACACGTGCCTTGGTGCCCCTCCCCCACGGAGGGCGCCTGTGCCAGGGTGTCGGGTGGCACCAGCGATCTGAGCCTCACAGGGCTCTGTCTCTGGGCGGGCCAGCCGTCTGCCACGCCACGCAGCCAGTGGGTACAGCGGGGCTCACAGGGGGTCTCCGGCTCCCAAAGTCGGCTCGAGCATAATCTGTAGTCTGATTTTACAGCTGCCTCAGTGCCGGATGATCTAGCTGCATTTACCATGGTTAAAACGGATGATATGCACCCTCGTAATCCGGAGCTGCACAATCAGGCAGCCATCTTGCTTCGGCGCAACAGCGCCCCCCCAGTTGATAGAAATGTTGATCTAGCAGTGAACACCACTTTTTTTATAATAAGTCAGTGCTGTACTTGCCGCCATGGAATGTTTAATCAACTTAAAATAATACCATTGATTTTTGTGGTATTTATATTCTCTTTGTAGCTCCAGAAGGTCTCTGGTGTACCATATTTTAGAAGGCTTTTCAGTGGCAATGTTTTTCAAAGGTGCATATTTTGTACAAATATTGCTCAAAATTTGAGTGCCTTCTTGAAATAGAGCATCACACTCATTGAGCTGGGTACACTTACTCAATGCTGTACTAAGATCCGTCCCAGGTATAGTATCCAAATATTTTTCTTTCGCACAGGTTTAGTGCCAACAGAGGATCAAGTAGGGTCCTCACATTGTTCTGCCTTGATACGAAACACCCTAAGGTAATAGTCTGTCCGGTGAATAGGGAATGTATGAACCATACTAATCCCTTTTCCTCTTGCTAGCACTAATTCAAGACAGTGGCCAAAATGTGAGAGGGAGTGTGGGTTAATGTTAGAAGCTCGTGTTGAGGTAAAGGTTCCTGTAATTGCCTTGAATCTGATTTTGTGGGACCCTCCAGCCAAATGTTAAGGTCACCAATGCACAGTAATTCCTTCTAGTTGCTGCCTGTTGAGATAAGGAAGTCATCTAGGCCCTCCAGAAATAGCACTGCTGACCCAGAAGGACATGGAACTGATCTCTCAGGAGTTATCCCATGGTAGTGTTTTGAGGTAATCAAACTTTAAACGGGAGCGATAGATGATTGCTATCCCTCCACCTACTTTGTTCGGCCTATTAATATATTGAATGGAATAGCCCTCTGGTACCAGGCTATGGAAAATAGAGTGAGAAGTGCCAGTAAACCATGTCTCGGTGATAAATAGCACATCCAATCTATGAGACTCAATTAAAAGGCAACTCTCCGTTGCATGAGCAACGGCAGATCTAGTATTTAACAGCCCTGCAACTATTGACATCTGGTCATTTGGAAGTGGCGTGGGGAAATCACTTGCTGGTTTAAGCTTTCCAATTCCCATGGCCCGAATTTTGGATAGTGCATATAGCAAAAATAAAACATGTTAGTGTTCAAACCAAGTAGTAGATCCCTTGGGAAATAAGTCGCGACATAGCTCTTCAATTAATAATAGAAAAGACTGGTAGTCTAAAAGGGGCTGAGTGCCAAAAATGATGCTTACTTACGGCCAAGGGATGCCAAAATAGGGAAGTGCAGGAATTTTGGGCAGAGTGAGCCATCGACCGCCGCGACACGGCCGAACAGGCCAAACAGGCTTTGCATCAGTGCTTCGCGCTGACACGGCCCAATTTTGGCCTGTGTCGAGTGGCTAGCGCGTCAACAGGGGACGCGGGAGCAGCGAGTATAATGGGAAATAAAGTCCCAAATCCACGCGTCGGCCACCAGCAGAGAAAGCAAAGCCTCTGCAGCCAGAAAACAAAGTCAATGATACATTTAAAAGTTCAAAAACGAATGTTACAAGTGCCTACTAGTATTATCAAACTAAAAAGGCATTTTTTCCTAAAATAGTAAAAATCGCCAATCGGCAAACATATGCTGGTCAATAGGCGGCTCTTGCCATGTCCGAGACCCGGTATCAGATATCCGGCCGGATCTTGGGACCCCGCCAGCCTCAGCCCTGACTATGCTATACCGAACCCCCAGCTTCGACGAGGGAAGCTTCGACGAGGGAAGCTGGGGGTTAGTGATCTAATCTGCCTTCTACTGTAGATCGTGCCTATGGATCCCTTAATTTACTAAAAAGAACTGCATTACCAACAGTATTTTTGGTGCACCACTTCCATGGTAGCGATTTAAAGTGGAATTGATGTACAGTGTGGAGTTTGGAAAGAAGCAGCATGAACGATATTGCAACATTTTTTTAATATTATTTTGAACATTTCCTTTGAGAGGAGTCCAACTGCCAGCTGTGCCTCCTCGGAACTCCGCCCCGTCGGTACTCTGCCCGTCGTTACTCTGCCCTTACCCCCAAACTCCACCCACACTGCATCCCTTGTGTGATTCCCCCTTTCAATTTTGTTAACTTACACCACTGTCTATAAATAAATAAAATGTATGTAGTGCTTTTTATTTCTCTGCATGCAACTTTATTCTACAAAACCGGTTTCCAACACATCATCAGGTCACAGAGCATCGTCGCCTGTGCGCTATGCTAGACGTCTGTGGTCTGGCTTGTTTACAGGTCCTCGACACATTGCGCATTTTAACTACTAGAATGACGCCTTCCTGCTTGACCTTGCAGTGCCTACTTCTGTTGCACGTTTGTTTGTTTCTCACCCTGAGAGAGAGATCGGGAGGTACTTAGAGATGGATGACGCCAGTGAGATTGAGTGGAGACATGTGTTAGGGAACTTGACAGCATGATTGAAAGCCGTGGCTGCAGTTACGGGAGTGAGTGTGTCAGTGGTTAAGGAGGGGGGAGGCATATGTAAACAGAGGTTGAGTGGCAAATGGGAGGAGAGAGGAAGACGACGAACATGAGACCGGGAGAAGTGAACAGGAAGGCCGTGAAGAAGGCACAAAGCACATATAGGGCCTGATTTACAAACGCGTTTTTCAATTGGAGAGACGGATTTTTGTCAGCAAGTGGTTGTTTGGTCACAGTAGGGCAAATAGGCAATTTAGATAGCTTTATGCTGTGAAATGCTTCATCCAATCACATACAGTTCTTCTGCCAGGCATGTCTATGAGCATGTTGCCATGGCACAGGAATTCTAGCATACACCATGGCGGCCATAGCACGTTTGGGGACCATTACAGCTCTTGCCACACTCTGTATAATGGATGACGTGTTGCCCCTGCGCATGCATTCTGGTGCGCAATATTGGTTGCATGGCTGGATTTTTCCTAAGGTCATACTGCATTAAAAATGGGCTGCTGAATCTGCAGGTGAATAACAGCCAATGCGTTTGATGTCCAGAGAGATGCTTTTGGATTAACCCTCTTGGCTACCATAGCAGGACTTTAAAATGTTGGATTAATTATGAGCTCTGCTTCAGAGCTATCTTCGGGCGACATGGATTTTCAGCCAATGCCACTCAAACAATTCTGTATGCAAATCTGGACCTATAAATGTAATTATGAACATTTGCTTTTCCTCTCAAACACATAGTATTGCGTTCTTTTTGAAGTTGTATGCTTTTCATCACCCAATTATAATTGTAGCCTTTCGAGCCTTTGATATGGCATCTGATATCACTCGTGCGCCCTTCTTTTAACAGTGAGTACAAAAGCATTCAATTCCCGCGCACAAAGAAAAATAATTAGAAGGAACATTGGCTGCCAGTTCTATCTTCGATTTGAAAGTCCAGTTAGGACCAGTATTTATACCTTTATGGGAAACCAATTTAGTGACATTCATTGTTATTCGCATTTGAAATGAAATTTATTCGAAGCTCTTTTTGCAACAAGATTACTAATTCTAGTTCAGGAAGCATACAAATAAACAGAGACATTCATTTAGTGCCACACTCATTTGTGACCGTCTCCTCTAATCTACGATGACCTGACATTGTAAGATTATTGTTGTCAATTGTTTTATGTAACATAAGAGGGCAATCAAATATAGTTTTTATATTTCAATCATATACTTTACGATCAGATCTCATTAAATAGATCATATTTATGTATACTAACAAAAACAATTGGGTCTAACTCCAAAATAAATGGTCCCTCTTGAAAAACGCAGAAGGCATGTTGTAATGAATTGCTATCTGGCAAGGATGTGAAAGCCCTGGCTTTTTTTTTTTTATTTTTATTAAATAATACGAAGATGCAGGTAATTCTATTGATGAAATTCAGGTCTGATCAGATTTCCCCTTTCATACGCTCCATGCCAAAAGCATAGTGTGTATCTGTGTCCTGCTGCATCAGTATCCTGATTTGCAGTGCCTGCTCTACCAGTGGCACAGAGCAGGTTCAGAGAGCAGAGCTACCCATTTGGAAGCTGCAGTGACAGAACATTCTCTTCAGTGCAGGGGCTGAATTTAAGATATGCACCCCTGTACCAAAACTATGATGATCATAAGTGGCCCAAGCTGGTGGAAGAGTAAACTCAACATATAAGCTATTCTTGGGTTAAAGCATGGTGCATGGCACTACTTATGATCATTACAGCCACGTCCAATTTGATATCACACATATGTCAGCTCCTTTGAGTCAGCTTAGCTTTGGAAGGTGATGGGCATTCTGGCCAGACAAACTGAGCCTGCCAAATGACAGGACAGGAACCTGAATGGCCATGCCTTTTTTTTAAATCTCTTTGTGAGGGCAGGTAACATCCTCTGCCAGAGACAGCCACACAACAGGCCAGATGGTGTCCTGCGCACAGACATTAAATGAGCAAGCCCATTCATAGGCAATAGACGTACACCAAGGTTCTGGGATTCTAAAGGCCTTTGATCTTAGAAGGTGAAGGGGAAAGGGTTAAACTAGTCAGAAAGGATCTGTACAGCTGAGGAAAACTTCCACCATCTTGTTTCTCTCTGCCTCACTCTCTCCTGTCCCTTCCACTCCTCTTGAGCAAAGCACATTGGGTGTGATGTTAGAACGGGCAAAGTCCACTTCTTTCAAGAACAGGGATTTGGTCACTGAGGCAGGCTAGATTTAGTCCAATTGCCGGCAGACCTTTACCTTTAAAAGAAGTGGTCTCGCACCACTTCTTTGAATCACCTTGGGAATCATCTTGAAATCGTCTTTTGGACTGCAAACCTTGAAGAAGATTTTAACAGGACCCTGCTGCGAGAGCAGTCATTTCAACAGTCTTCCAGTTGTGAGGTTATGGAGGTGCTCCACGTTAGAGGTGAGTTCTGTCCCCTAACCATCCACAGGTTGCATTGGGAATTGACCTGCAGCTGGAGCAAGACCTGCCTCTGCACCAGCCACAGTGATAACCAGGAACTCACTGTGTCAAAGGATCCCTGCATTTGTGTGCCATCCTCACTGATGTTCGAGAGTATGAGAGAAGGGCTCATCTTGACCTTGAGCCCCTGGATTGAGACTCACAGCATCCTGACAGCCAAGACAGCCACTATCCCATTGTTTTTGCCATTGAACTGCTTAGTCAGAAGACTGGTTTGGCACTGCTAAACCACCAATAAGAGCAAAAGGGTACCAGTGGCTGCTAACTGCCCCATTGGTCCATTTGTTGGCACTGGTGTGGTCCTTGGAGACTGGCTAGACCATTTTCAACCCTTTTTGCAACCTCAAGAAATATCATTTTTGAATGTGGTTGTCTTGTATTTACATTTCCTCCCCCTGCCACCTTACCCATAGTGCTTCATCTATTCCATATTTGCATATTTCTGCAGGGGTGGAGATTTAACGTGTTTGCTATTGAGGTATTATTGTACATGACGTGTTTGATTTGATTAAAATATATATTGTTATAGAACCTCATTCCTGTATTTTGGACGTTTATACTTCACTGTTTGGGTTGCTATTGAACCACATTCACAGCCCTCTTGAGAGTATAGCCTTCCCTCACCCAACTTTACCACAAAAGGCAAAGAAGGTATATTTCTGAACTGTGCCTGTTTTAGCTTTATGGTTTATGTTGGCTTTGACGTGTAGAAGTGCAAAGGGTGAGTAGGTGATTTAGCCTCTGTTTATCCTGTTACTCCTGCAGGGCAGAAGTCATGTTGTCACACATGCTGGAAAGTGTTCACACGATTAATTATCTAAGGATCTTTCAATAACCTATGTAATGATCACCAGCTCAACATTAGATGCCTCAAGCCCAAATCAAAATGAAGCAATCTACTGGTACAAATCTGTCCCTAAGCAGAGCGTTCAGCAGAGTCTATTTTTGGGTCGTAGAGATAAATCAATCTTGCAAGTTTTCTATGGTGCTGGGGCTTGAGGGATACATACAGGTGAACATTTCAGTCTGATTTAGAATTCCATTCTGCAATTTCTTCTTGATGTTTTTTACATCAGCAGCTAATACCATTACATACAGAAAGGGTAACTTGCGCTGGATCACTGATAAACTCCTATATTATGGGGCTGGGGTCAGAGTTATGAGCGACCCAGCTTCACCTCAATGAGGAGGCCCAACAAGGCCAAAACACGTGTCTGGAGTTGCTGATGGTGCTCTTGGTCATAGAAGAATTGTCTACCATTTTGGTACTGTACTGCCCTTATGGGTCCAACAAAGACTGATATGCAAATGTTATTTCTCCTCTGTGAAGGGTGCAGTGAGCTCAAACCTGGTTTTAGACCCTCCTGAGTGGAAGAAATTCCATAGAACAGGGTATTTTACCAATGTTTGTTCTGAGTAGAGGAGCTCCCACACTCCTTTGTAATTTTGTAAAACTTGGAGTTTCACCCTAAGTAACCCAGGTTAATCCAGGCATAGACAGCTTGCTCACTGTGCCTTAGAGAGGCTCAGCTTCACCTCACTTAGAGAGCCCAAGAAGGCTGAAATAAGAGCATGGAGTTGCTGATGGTACTCTTGATCAGATGAGAGTTACCTAGCATTTCAGTGCTGGACTGCCCTTGTGGGTGGGACAAATACTGATATGCAAATGGATATTTCTCTTCTGTGAAGTGTGCAGTGAGCTCAAACGTGGTTGTAGACCCTCCTTAGTGGAAGAAATTCCATACAATAGGGTATTTGACCCATGTTCATTTTCAGTAAGGGGGCTCCCACACTCCTTTGAGAGTCATGATATGGCTTGGTGAAATACACTCTTTTTACATGGATATTGCAGAGGAGACATATCCTTAGCAAGAAACCAGCAAGATTAGGTGGATCCCAGACATCCAGAAATGAATGTGTGCTGTTGAGAGAGGGGAATGGTTTCTCGACCCTGCAAGTGCTCTTAAACGGCGAAATAGGTTTGAAAGCCACAGTTCAGAGGGCAGGAGAATCTACTGTTATTGGACCATCTAGTCCTTTGGAACAGTGATTTACATTACCTGGAGCAATGGTCATGTGCTATGGAAATGATAGAGAGCGCCATACAGTTTTTGCTATTATGCCCTCAATACCAGCTGCTGATAAAAAAAGGTAGCTTTTGTCCAACTATAGAGAAGCCTTAACCTTAGTGCCAGGTGTACATATTCCATTTGGCAACATATACATACATTACAAAAGTAATGACTTGTAGGAGAAAATGTTGATGAAGCACTTGTCGTTGGGCAGACCCTCCAGGGCACTGCAGCATGAAATTATATATTTTGTGGCATAAGAAGCATATTATGCAGCACACAATTGTACTTATTGCAGCATTTTTGCAGCACATATTTTATTAACTGGAGGGTGCTAAAGAGCCAAGCTGTAAGAGTGCCAGGTTATGAGAAAGAGGCAATGTGTGTGTGGTTGCAAGGGAGCTGGGTTGTCATTATTTGCACCATTGTCATGTGGTCTCTACTATAAATTTGATAGGACGAGTATACTTCAATGTGTATCAATCACCTAAGAACCCACCCCCACCGCACTCACCAACACCCCCACACTCAGCAATTACCCATCACAAATTCCACTCCCAAAAGTCTCTCTGCCAGTCATGCACATAATCAGGTGCTCTGTCACACTGCCAATTAACAATTGATACTCGCCAGTACCTGCCTCACTCCGACCATGCTCCCAAATCAGACCTTATGCTCTCCAGTTCCTCCTGCAGCCTACAGTCCTTCATTCTTTCTTGCTCTGTCTGGATCTTGCCTCCTTTCTTCCAGTTCATCACACTATTCGTCCATCCTTTAACTTAATCTGTGGCTCCCTCCCTCTGTTCGGCCCATCACTCCTTCTTTGCTTTTTATCCAGCCGTCCCCTCTAGTTTGCTGCTCCCTTACTGCTTCCTTGCACATCACACCCTCTCTCATCCAAGGCACCTCCTCTGCTTTTATGCCCATCACACCCCATCTGGCCCAATGCTCCCCATCCTCCAGTCCTTCCCTTATTGTGACTATTTTTTATATTTTTATAAATGCAGATTTTGGGCCATATTCTCAAAAAATGAAGGCATATATCAATACTACAGCGTATGCATTGTTTTTAGATGCTGCATTTTTAGCAATGAGCAGGCCACCTTATTCTCAAAGGTAACCTATGCATTTCCAGGGGGCTGAGATGTAGCACAAATGATGCGCTGGCCAACCTCCTTTAATACGTTAGTGTTGGCAGCACTCTCCTTACACTAATGCAGGCTCTCAGTGCTGGGAGGGCATTTTACATATCTCATTTGAATCATTTAAACCCTTCCTCTTCCTAGTTCTCAGCTTTTCCTCTATATTCTTCAGGCACTATCTTTTCTTCTTTTCGATCATTCCCTCTCCTGATCACCCCATCTGTTCCCTTTTCTTCCCTCCTTGCAAGCACTATCGTCACAATCTATACTCTTAAATTACAACTTACTTTAAAACTTCCTGTACTTCCCTTCTTCCCTCTTATAGTGCCTTTGCATCTCTCTCCACTGATGACACCACCTCCTCTCCTTATCTCACCTTGTCTTCTACCCTTGACTCGCTTAACCCTGTCTCTGTGAGGCATCAGGAAGTAGACACAAAAAACTGAATTCAAGTTTAACTTAGACATTTTTAATAACAGAAAAATGGTTGGAAAATGCCCTAACTTGCCCGATGCTAAGGTAGGATTTCCCTTCCTAAATAAACTAAGGATAGTCTGTGTCAGGAAACCCAAAGTAAAGGTCTGTCTGTGTCCAAAACCTATACTTTCCCTCACATCAATTTTATACACTGTGTAGGGATGTCAGCGTCAAAATGAGAAGTGTTCAAATAAAGATTTTGAGCTTCATTCAGCTCTTGATTTGTAAAAGGTTTTCCTTCCCCAAAGTTCACGATAGTTCACAATGCAAAGGGGTTCCATCCCCCAAGCTTTCAAGTATTTCAGCTGTTTCAAAATACAGTTTGTTTTAATACTATCCACTACTTCTGGTTTGGTTATGTTTCACCAAGTTCACAAAGTATAGTTCACATCAACTTTCGTTTATATTCAATCACAAGCTTCTTTGCAAGTATGCAAGTATCTTAAGTGACTTTTTAATAGGTGGGTGTCCTTGTACTAGGCACAGTTGTCAGACCACATGGTCCACCCGTTACAGGTCACGCAACCAAGACACCTGTCTTGCCTCTTCTTCCTTGTGTGCACGTTGCCACTGTTTCAGCTCTACAGTGGCACTTGGTTCAATCTTATTTCACATCCTCATGATGCTTTACCAATTCTTGCTTTATTACTATTTGCTTGGCTTGCTTTGCCACTATTCACTTGTTGCACTTTCATATGTGCTTATGGCTCTTGCCAATGCGTGTTCTCGCAACTTACACAGTTCCTTCACAGAGTAATATTCCACAAAACTGCTTAATTCGGCTCGATATTCAACAGTGCTTGCATTCTAGCTTTCATTCAAAGCAGTATTCAAATCCTTGCGTTTATTCAAATCGATATTCAAAAGTGTTTACTTTATTGCTTTTTTTTAGTTCGGCATTCATTAAAGTTCCACAAGTGTAAGATGTGCCTGCCGCCCGAGTGTCCCCCTTCCTAGGTGGACTCGCTGGTTGGTGCTTAGGGTGCTCCAGCGAGGTTTCCGTTCGCCACAAATTCTCTCTCTCCCGTGCGGTGCTTCTGTCAGTCTCCACAGTGGCTCTCTGTGGCTTTGGTCCTGCCACTGATGCATCTCTCACAGTTTGGGACTCACTCTTAACTTTGCCTGGTTATGCCGGTTCCCATTTCGTAGTCCACTGCAGGCATCCAGCTTCTTTCAGTCTCACTTCCAGCTGCATACACTCTGCATCTTTCTAGGGCTCTCGAGTGCTCCATCTGCCAATGGAGAGGTCTACTCTCATCCAGCATTCCATTTTCAATGTTCATCCTGCTTTTAAACTGCCCACCAGGCTGATTGGTGAAAAAAGGACTAGACCACTCATTGCTGACTTGGAAGTTCTGCATTGTTCTTGCTCGCCTCTTCCTTGTCGCAGTACATAACTAGTGTGTGTATGAGTGTGTGTTAATAAACAGAGGATGCATTTCTCTAGTTGGTCTCTTCCTCAACCCATTACTTAACTGGTGTCTATTAGGGAATGATTTATAGGAAAAGTAGGGAGGGGATTGACAATAGCCTATACAATCTTGTGCAACATTGGACTCATGGTGAAAGAGAAATGGGGAATACTGTGTATCACCCAAGGGTGCCTCATATCCACTCCTCAAGTCTCCTCCACCCAGGTAGTCCTCCTTCACCTATCCACCCCCAGCATCCGGATCTGATAGCACCAGCCTTTCTCTGGCCACCTTGTAGGAGAATATATCGGGGGAAGAAGTGAGGACACACTCAGATTCCTTCCTCTCATAAATCTCCTCAACCATGGCTCTTGCCTTAGCTTTGCATTCTGTGATGTTTCCTTTACATGCAGAGCAATGCTGGCATATGTTCCACCCCTATTCTGACTCCTCTATTCTGTTGGCCCTTCACTATTCATTTGAAAATGCTCTTCTCTTGGCTAATCCAATCTTATTATTCCGATCTTCTCAACTCCTATTGTTTCCAACCCCACCGCCTCTTTTAACCTTTGACTCTTTATCTTTCTCCACCTTCTCCAGATCCTATACCTGCTTCATCCCTCTCTGCCACTGGCCTGGCCTCGTACCTGTCCTCTAAGGTTGCCCTTTTGCGCTCCGCTAATACTCCTTCATCTTCTACTTTTGTCTCTTCTCCCCCTCTAATTCTGCTTATATGTCCTCATCCGACCTACTCTCCAAACCTGACACTGCCCTTCTTCTGTCCAGAGCCAATCCCACTTCATCCCTTTCTAATCCTATTTCTTCCTCTCTCAACTCTGAAGTCTATCCTCTATTGCCTTATCTTACTGCTCTGTATAATGTCTCTCTCTCATATTCATCTTCTCCTTCTTCATTTAAGCATGCCACTATTTTCCCTTCACTTGACCCTTCTCTCCCCTCCAATTTCTGTCATTTATCACTTCTCCCCTGTCTTTCAAAACTCCCTACATACTTCAGGGCTCCCTTTGGCATTAGCTGATTTTCGGCTAGTGATCCATCCATTCCTTTTTTACAAATAGTGAACATCTCACCTCTTCCTGTCATGTCCCTTTTTCAGGCGATTTTGCGTTATGCACGTTTCTCCCTCTGGTGGTTTTTCCACCCTTACTGATTTTGAAAATGCTGTCCCCTTTCTAATGTGTTTCTCCGGGCGATTTTGTGTTCTTTTTACAACATCATCTGTGCTGCCGGATTTGGTCCGTGCCCCGTCAGTCCATCCTGGACTGCCCTTTTTCATTTCCAAGCCTTTCAATCCAGCGTTGTCTGGCATTGTGCGCACAGGTAACCTTTTGGCCTTTGTATGCACCACTTTCATTCTAATCCGTTCCATCAGTGGGCACTACACGCATTACTGATGACCCTCACGAGCAGTCACTCATTCTATTCTGCCTTTTGCTTGTGGTGCCTTGAGTTGTGTCTGCCACCTCTCTGCCCTTGTTTTCCTAATTTTTCCATACTAATACCTTGTTTTCCCTAATATGGCCACTCCTGTGCCCCCACCCACCGGGCATTTTGACGCATGGTGTGTGCACAATTATATACTAACACACCTTCTGCTGATGCCTGCATGCCTGGTTTGTGTATCAGCCAACCCTATGACACATTTTCTTAGACCTGCGACTTGTTCTCTCTTGTGCTTGCCCCAACAGTTACTGGACTCTCTGTACAGTAATTTGGCAAACTGGTCCTGGTCCACCCCCATCTGGCTGAACCTACAAGTAGTGTAAGATTCCCAATACACAGGGATAGTAGCTCCACGGATTCCCCCTGCACTCAATGTATATACAGGGTGAGTGATCCGTGCCCGGTTGACAGCAGTAGAATAAACTTGGATATCCCATGAATGTATCGTGTAGAGTACTAGTTGTACCAACTATGTCCTTTTCTTCTCTGCCCCCATCAGGGATAACTACCAGGGATAACTACCATACTACATAACTCCTGCCCTGAGGAAGGCCTTAACTACTGATGCCTGTTTTGGCACGCCGAAACGTGTTTTCCATGTGTTTAGTTCCCCTCCCGTTTGGAAGTACTTCGGGAACAATTTCTTGATCTCTCCTACACGTTGGCAGTTAACCATATGGCAGATAACCACATTAATCAAAGTTGATTGAATAATTTCGTTTTTCACATACCAGGGTAATTTTTTATAGACCCTGGTAAAACCCAGTTCACAGGAATAAACTTTTTGCTGTTAGGATCCCTTCATCAATTGAGTTCTTGAATAATATCCAATTTGCTCTCTGATGAATATACCGTTCTTGGTGAACTGATGTACATATGATGAATGTTATTTTTATGTCTTTTTCTTCTTCTGATATTTCTCTTTAACTTGTATAAAAAGTAATTTGAACTACAAAAAATGTATTTTATGTAATACATTTATTGTTCGTACTCTTAGGACCTTCTCTTGGGCTCTCTGTTCTCGTGACTTTCTTTGAAAGCATATACCTTGCACTAACATGGAGATATAACCGAAATAACTGACAGAAATTAGGACTGTCAACAGCGTGGGTACCTCTTTTGGTTCCTTGTTTCAAATGTTTCAAAACTCCTGGAAGATCTTGTCTATTCTCATGTCTCTTCCTTTATTACCTGTAACTCCACCATTTTTTGCTTTCAATCTGGTTTCCGCCTTTGACACACTTCAGAGACCGCCTTGCTCTTTGTGACTCGCTCCTTTCTGCACGCTATGAAAAACACTCTTCACTATTGATCCTTCTTGATTTGTCAGCCACCTTTGATACTGTTGACCACCCTCTTCTTCTTCCACCCTCACCTCTGTTGGGTTTCTAGGGCTGTTCTGGACTAGTTCCGGTCCTACTTGTCTAATTGTACTTTCTCTGTTTCTTGTGCTGGAAAATCCTTCACCACTCTACCTCTCCAACACGGTGTCCACCAGCACTCAGTCCTGGGCCTTCTTCTTTTCACTCTCTACACCTGACCTTTCGCTCCTATAATTTCATCCTTTGGTTTCTCAGGACATCTCTATGCTGGTGACACTCAGCTTTTTCTCTGTCTTTCAGCAGTCACTTCCTCTATTCACATTACCATGACCTCATGCCTCCTGTCCATCTAATTATGGATGGCTGCCGACTATCTCATTGTTAATACTTCTAACACAGAGGTTCTTTTCATCCCTGCTTTAACCATCTCTCCTCTGTTCTCATTCTTTCTCTCTCTTGGCCCGCTACATTGGAACACGCTCCCACTTTCTCTCCACTCTCTTTCTTCCTATCCACTTTTTGGTTCTGGCCTTAAGGACAATCTACTCTCCTCCTAACATTGGACTATTCTGTCATTTTATTACTTTATTTGTACCACTCACTAAATATTTTATTCAGCGCTTTGGCTTAAAGTGCTCTATAAATCCATACAAAGTAAAATCATCCTCTTCAATAAGATACAACGTTTTAGAGGTGGATGTTATACCAACTACTGAAAAAAGCTTTGTGCAACAGCCCTCGTCTGATGATGGAAGCGAAGTACCTGGGCCCAGGTTAGACAGTAACTTAAGCAGGAACCAGACTGGACCCAGGCAAGTATGAACAAGGAAATACTTCTTTATTTTTCTTAGTGACAGTATCATTAGGAAACCAGGAACATAAGCTGCAAGCCTCCTTCTGTTTCCCATCTATCACTCCACGTCCCCAATGGTCATCCCTGGAAAACCCAGAGCACACCCAGGTTCCACATACAGAATTGTGAGGTTGACCTACACCAGCATCTTGTGGACAAGACTATCACAGACCCTATGGAGCTTGCAAAGGCTGCCAACAGGTTTTTAAATACTCAAGTCCAGAAAAAGATTCATCAGGCAATCCCAAAGCTTTAGTTCAGATGTACACCACAGAAGGATGAGCGCACACACCCCTAACACTGGGACACCTGCATTCTCACAACCCAAAGAGTGTTTCTTGTGTATGGGGCTGGGCCATACAAAAGGGGATCCTACTTGCAAGGGCATGTTAATGTAAATTTTAAAGGATATTTGCACCGCGCACTATCACCACCGGAGTGGTCCCCTGGCATACCCAAGCAAGACACTGTGAATGTTGGACACATGGAGGATGCCATCCAGTGTGTGGGCCTCCTAGGGGAGCACTTCCCACTAGGCCAAGGAGTGGCCAAATGTGGATTGGTTAAACTGAGTGGGAATGGTACTGGGTCTTCAGAAGAGATCCCATTTCCCAATAATACTCAACTCTATTTAGAACATGTGTATATCAATGGACACAATACACCTGCGGTCAGAGACACTGCAGCAAGCCTCACTGCTGTCACCTGGCAGTGGGCACAGCCAGGCCAGTATATTGATGGGCCTGATTGTAGCTCCAGTGGGTTTGACAGAACGAGTAAGTGCCCCTCTGTGATAGTAGAGTTCATCTGGTGAGGTAAAACGACCCAGCGCTGTGTAGCAGGGAAACCTCCATCCCTGTCCCATGTCGGTTGGGTAATGATCTTCCTTATCCCGAGATAATTGCAGCGGCTATCCAATCGAGGGCCAAAGAGATCGCCAGATTGAACACTCTCAGAGCCTTAGGGCCTGGAGTGCTTCAAGAGGGCTTGTTGACGGGACCAGCGTGGCCAGTAGTTCCTAGTCAGTTCCACAGACTGCTGAGTTGCCTACTCCTACGGGAGAGGGGCCAGTAGATTCTGAGGACCCTACTTGGCTGAGGACTCAGTGACTTCAGCATTGCCTGGTCCAGCGCAGGAAACTGAGGTGGAGGACCAGGTGAGCGCAGAACCAAAGGGCGTGCCCAAGCTGGATGAATTTGCATCAGCTGGGGGCCAGGATCAAACTGACTGATTTAAAGCCCAGAAAGAGTGTTGCACTCTGGAAGGTCTGTAGAAGCAGGCAGCAGAGCAAGTTAAGGGAAAAGCCCTTGGACTGTTCAAAGTGTACTGAGAGGATGAACTCCTATACAGTGAGCCAAAAAAGTCTGAGGGCTGGGCACCAGAAGGCTGGTGATTCCGCAATGCCACAGAAAGTTCCTTTTGGATTCAGCTCACCAAATTCCTTTAGCAGGTCACTTGGGAGTGACTAAAAGACATTGGATTGGTTGTCTGTGCACTTTTACTGGCCAAAGTCCAGAGTACATGTTGAGGAATGTGTTGTGGTCCTGCCCTGTCAAGCTTCTGGCAAGTCATGTTGTGCCACAAAGGCCCCCTTAATTCCACTACCCATGCTTCGGCAGCCTTTCGAGAGAATGGGCATGGATGTTGTGGGTCTTTTGGATTCACAAGCCAGCTCAGGGAACAGATACATGTTGGTGGTGGTGGAGGACCCTGCCACAAGCTAACCTGAGGCTGTCCCTCTGAGGAGCCTCAAAGCCCATGTGGTTGTGAAGGCTCTGATTCGGATATTCTCCCATATTGGATTCCCCAAGGAAGTTGTTTTTGACAGGTGACAAAACATCATATCCGTATATATGAAAGCTATGTGGGAAGAGTGAGGAGTCACCTACTGTTTCTCTACATCCATCCACAAACAAATGGGCTTGTTGAGCAGTTTAACACAACCCTGAAAGTCATGATAGGTGGTTGGAAGAGCAACCGAGGAGAACATGGGGTATTCTCCTGCCATGCCTTCTGTTCACCTACAGGGAGATGCCACAGAACGGACGAGGCTTTAACCCCTTTGAGCTTCTGTTTGGATACCCTGTGCAAGGTCTCCTCAGTCTACTGAAAGAGGGATGGGAGGGCAACACTTCATCCCCTGTGTGAGATGTGGTAGACTATGTACTTGGCCTTTGTTTTAGAATGGCAAAGAACATTGAATAGTCGATGAAAAACCTAAAGGCCAGTCAGGAGTTAATGAATCACTGGCAGGACCAGTAGGCCATAGTGACTGTCAATTCTGCAGGCCAGTGGGCGTGGATTATGGAGCCTGTCAAACCTAGTGCCTTTCAGGACAAGTGAAATGGGCCTTACTGTATGCTGGAAAACATCAATGAGGTGAACTATCTCATTAACGTGAAAGGACCCAAACAGATGTGCAGGGTCTTTCACATCAACCGGCTAAAACCCCGTTATAGGCGGGGTGGCTTGGTTATGGCATTAGTGACTGACGGAGAGACCAAGAAGTCCAATCCCCTCAAAGACCTCCTGCACACTGAAGCCACATATGGGGATGTTGAAGGTGTCAACCTTGCAAAAGACCTGTCATAACAGCAACTGACAGACTGTCACTGTTTAGTGGGACATCTTGTGGGTCTGTTTTCACGGACTCCAGTTCACACAGATTGGTGCACCCATGATGTGGACACTAGAGACAGTAACCTGGTGAAGGGTAGGATTCACTGGATATCAGATAAGGTCAGGGACACCATAAAGGACCCCGTTTCCAAGATGTTTGGATCTCTTTTCGTGTACCAGAGGTGTGGGGCTGATTGGTGGTTTAGAAAGCGATATTCATCCCTGGACCACTCGTGCCCCGGAAGTTGATTCGTCACACTCGTTGAACTTCGAATTACTACAGTAAAATTGTATCTTCATTTAAATTCTCTGTATTTAAAATTCTGCAAACGGCAAATTATCTTTGTCAAACATTGAACATTATCTAGTCGTCCAGAGAACCGTAATCTTAGTCTTGCTAAATACCAGACGCTCAGCAATGTCCATGAATATCACAGTACCTCATGCCCGTAATCTCTTCTTTCAAATTATGCCACCATAATAGAATTGTCATCAACCCTCGTAGCTCTCATGCGAATATAACTAAACCCTTAAAAAGAGGCCTGCAAAATAAAACAATACTGTCACCATGAATCTTGTCCTCGGCACACGATGGCCCTCATTACGACCCTGGCGGAAATCGAAAAACGATGGCGGAAATGCAATACCGCCATCGAATAGCGCTCGGTGCGACTATGACCCGTCACCGCAAAGTACGAAGCCATTAGCGACACCGTAGTGAACGCCAACGCTAACTGCACCAAGCACGCGCGCGCGCGCCATGCCAAACCGCAAACACCACCATGGTGCAACGGTACGCCAATTCCGACCCTAGCGGACATGTACCTAACGCCATCAGGCATGGCGGAATGTACCATTCCGCCATGGCGAGAAGTACGGCATCGCGAATCAACCGTAAACGGCCCCACTGAGTGCCTGTACACCGCTCCCTGCCCACAAAGTACAACTCCCTGTAGGTGCAATGAAGTCACAATGCAACCAATGAAATGTACAAAGCACCCATGCATGCCAACGAACAAAAGCAACACAAGAGGGGCCAATGGGAGCTGCAGGTCACAGATGGCACGAATACAGAAGCCATCCCAATGGACATGACCACAGTCCCCCACCAAGAAACGCACGCAAATACAGGCACCTGTGCCCAGCAACATTCCGAAAATCACATCATTCCACCAGTCCACCTGGCTGACCGGCATCTGTTACACAAAACCCAATCCCCCGCCCCTGAGCATGACAACATTCAAACTGTCATATAGGCAGCCCCCATCCCTGACCTCACGGGCTCAGTAGGCAAACGCGCCCAGTACAGTACCACGCAACTAAACCCCGAAGCTGGAACCCAATGCAGATCTCCTCACAATACATCGCCCCCCAAATAGGCATATGCCACATCACTTGCAAAGAAAAACGCTACACGGGCCAAATCAGAATAGCAATTTATGCACATCAAAGACACCAAGCCCATACAGCCATCAGGCCATGAACTCCAAAACACTAATCACCATTGTGGGCTGCATCCGCAAGAAATGACCAGCCACTACTTGTGTGTCGCCCTGTACCCCCATGGTACACAGAGCCACATTCACGTACGAAAAGGCAACATGGAATCGCACAGAACCGCAGGGCTGTCCCAATGGGGAGGCACTAGTCCAGCTGAAAGGCCGAAATGTTGCTCCGAGACACCAGTACTGCGTAAGGGCATGTGGGCCATTGGCGATCGTCCCATAAGATCGTAATGCTGCTCCACCGATTAACACGAAGCAGCAGGTGTCGGGAGTAAAATCCATCTGCAGGAGTGGCATACAGATGGCAGTGGCAAAAGGGGAGGAGATACCTGTCAACCAGAAGAAAAGAAAAAGAACAGAATGGCCATCAGAACTACATTCGAACAACTCACTTCAATGATCACACGAAATCCACAGCCATATGCATGCTAGCCCACTCAAAAGGATCATCACCACCCCAAAACCACTTGCGACTCATAACCATCTATATCGAGGTGCAAACACCATCACTAACGAGTGTACCTGTGCATGCGTCTGTCAAAACAGAATCCATCAGATGGGAATGTCAACGTGCATGGACACAAGTGTCTGAGGGCGCCTCGAGACAGGGAGGGCTCAACAAGGCCAGATAGACGATGGTCCCACTATGGCAGGCCTGCATCACATAGCGTAGGGGAGGCGGATAGATCCCAAGAAGCCCTGTACATGGCAAACTCTGTATCAAATCACCTGCCCATGCATCCATTCATCATTCCCTCATCCCGGGATCAAAACGCCTGAATAATTACTCACATGACATTAGAAACATCCATTGAGTCTGTGCGTTATGCAGCCTGCAAAATCCACAGTGCCCCAGCCCATATTTCCAGTGTCGTGAAGTAACATGTATTTTGGAACGGCCGGCCTCATCGCCCACGTAGCTAATGCGCATCCCAAACTATTCATACCAATCATTGCTCCCTCGCCATGGGCCCTGTCTCAAGGACATTGAACAATAGAACGTTATATTTGCAGTCAGACCTGTGGGCATCACCTCGCCGCCAGCTGATAACCGAAAGCGCCGTCCTTCGAATTCCTCATTTGCAACATCAAGTCGAAAAGGCATCTGTGGCCGTTTGAAATCCCTAATTATTCCATCGAGTGCGGCTGTGTGTGAAAATGGCAACTGCCTTCACCCACGAATGGGACGCCCCGCCCGTCGTTGCAACTCGGTACAGTGATGCATGAGGGCCCACCGTTACTCGAGTACTACGTTCCACTGACCCTTCACAAGTCTGTTCGCGACTGCACAGATGGAATGGGAAACAATGGGACCATAGCCGAATGAACATAACAACCAATCCAACACGCCCATCGGGTACAAATACATGATAGCAATAGCAAGATACCATTCCCCGAATTGCAGCGTTGTGCGCGTGACGTGCTCGGCCAAAGGGGAGAGCAGTTTGCACAGGTGGAATGAATCACCACAGGTGGAGGCCATACAGCCTGAAAACACATGAATTGCACAGCCAGTCTCCTCCCACAACCACACCGAAATGCTACCGGCAGGACTCGCGATGTTGGCCCTGGGGGACCTGATAGCGCTGCAAGTGCTCCAACTCCAAGAGGAAGACGAACACCAACTACAACCGGCCGCACGGAGGAGACGCAGGAGGAGGAGGAGGGCAAGGCAGGGCCAGCAAGGCCCACCAGCACAGCCACTACCACCACGCAGGCAGCCCGCAATCCCACGCCTCCGAGCACATCCATTCAACCTCACTGATGAGCAGATCCACACCCTCTACCGTTTGGACCGGGACACCATAGCCGCCATTGTGGACATGACACAGGCTGACCTTGTCAGCATGATAGATAGCCCAACCGCCATCCCACCCCTACTGAAGGTGGTGTCTGTACTCCACTTCCTGGCCACAGGCACCTACCAGCACACAGTCGGACAGTTGCATGGCATTTCTCAGCCACTGTTCTCACGGACACTATTGCAAGTGCTCGATGCCCTCCTGCAGCACGCAGACGACTACATCTGCCTACCACGCTCGGAGCAGGAAATTACAAACACGAAAGTGGGATTCCATGCACTTGCCGGCATACCGGGTTGCATTGGTGCCATCGACTGCACCCATGTGGAATTGGTCGTCCCACATGCCATGGAGGCCCAGTACCGCAACCGAAAACAATTTCATTCCCTGAATGTACAAATGGTGTGTGACTCCAACAGGATCATTACACATTGTTGTGCCCGATTCCCTGGATCAACCCATGATTCTATGGTCTTGAGGAACTCTACAATACCACGCTACATGGAGCGACACGCAGGGAACAGATCCTGGCTACTCGGTGAGTCTCATTACATGCATGATGATGTGGGGTATGTGAATTGGCAATGACCTGGCAGGAAGGGGGGGCGGGTTTGCGTACGTATCAATGGCATTCCACATCATACGTTTCTCGTCCACATACAGGTGATGCTGGATATCCACTGAAGAGATGGCTCCTCACACCAGTCCGGAACCCACGGGACCAGCATGAGGAGGACTACAACCATGCCCACTCACGTACCCGTGTAGTCATAGAACAGGCATTCGGCCTACTGAAGGGCCGTTTCCGCTGCCTCAGCAGGTCTGGCGGGGCACTCCTGTACCGCCATGAGAAGGTTGCAAAGATGGTGATGGCATGTGTCATGCTCCACAACATGTGCGTACGTAGAAATGTGCCCATGCCCCCTGACGCAGAACTGCAAGCACCTGATGATGGTCATGATGAGGGTGGGGATGTGGCAGCACCTCATGGAGTCTGCGAGGCACCGGAGGCCCGTGACATTCGTCAGCATCTCATTGATGTATGCTTCTAGCACTCACGCCTGGTGGCTGATACATGGACACGGGACTCGTGGCACTGCGTGTGTCTGGGACATGCACAATATGGACTGTACGCCTATGATGGCCTAGTACACAAAGATCAATGTCCACACATCTCATTGGTTGATCGTGCACTTTTTATGGCATATGTGATGTCATGTTGAACACCCTATCGACCCGCCACCCAAGTGAGCCCAACACACCCCCTCCACCCCCCTACCTCCCCCCCGAACACCAGTGTCCAAAGATGCTCATTGTCAGTGGGCTGTCGCTATTGCAGGCCCCCTCTGCGGGTATCAGGGGCACTCCTGCCTGTGGAGCGCAGGTTCCTTCCAGATCTACGTTGGGGGCTGCCCTGGACGGAGCTTGCAACGGATGATGTGTCTGCCTGCTCACGTCCATGCATGTCCCTAAGGGTTTGCGAGAGCTCAGTGAGCACACGGCGCACTGCGGCAAGTTCGGCACATACGTCCTTGGCCGTCGCATGCAGTTCCCCCCTGAGGCTCTCGGTGCTTCTCTCCATTTGGACTCTCAGGCTCTCGGTGCTACTCTCGATTTGTGCCCTAAGTGTCTCAGTTGATGTTTCTATGTCTGCCTTAGTGCCCCCACATTCATCAGCATGGTCCTTGAGGAGCGTGGCCAGTTGCTGCTGTTGTTCGATCAACTGGTCGAGGGACTGTTGCCTCTGCTGGGCCAAGGCCATTTGCGGGGGTGTCACGGAGGGGCTGTTGTCCTCATGTTGCATTGCCACAGGGCTTGTGGGGGATGGCCAGTCGTCGTCTTGTGGGTGCCCCTGCGTGGTATCCTCATGTTGTACGGGATGGGACAGACAGGGGGATTGGGACAGGTCATGGATGGATCTGACTTCGGCATCCCCGTTTTCTGTGTCCGAGCATGCTGCCATCAATGGGGTGTCACCTATGGTGCTGCTGCCACCAGAGGCAGTGCCTTCTGTGGCATCCATTGGGGGGACCTGTGGTGGTGGTGTTGTGGGCATGCTGGCTGCTGGGGTGCCTGTTGATGTTCCCTCCTCTGTGCTGCCACCTGATTTGTGCTGCTGCCGTGTCTTGATGCGTGCAGCTGAGGTGGAGGGTCTCTGACCGTTGGTCTTGGCCCTCTTTGCAGGTGTGCTGGTAGGGGTGTCCTGTAGCTCGTCGTTTGGATCGGACCCTGTGGTGGAGTAGAGGAGGGCGAGGGTTATTGGTGGGTCTGTGGGAATTGGAATGGCATTGTGTCACATGCATTGGGGTGGTACCTGAGGGTGATTTGGGCCGGGCCCTTGGAGGTGCTTTGATTTGTGTGTGGAGTGAGGGTGCAGTTGTTTGGCAGCCTGCAGTTAGGGTGTGCCTGCTGCACGTGTAGTGCGTGTATTAGGGGTTTTTAATTATTTATGTATTTATTGTGGGTTTAAACGTGCGCTATCAGGCCGATGTGTGTGGACGTTCTCCTGGACATGTGTTTCTGTTGCACTATGTGGACGCATGGTACTTCACATGGATGGACTGTGTGGATTTGGCATAGGTTTATCTGGCCCACCTACCTGAATCTTCGGATGTCTGCACTCCTTTCTCCATCCCTCCGACTCCCTCTATGCTCTCCATTCCGATGGTGGAGGCACAGATTTCTTCCCAGGGGGTCAACTTGATGGGTGATTCAGGACCTCCCCCGGTGGCTGTGGCAATGTTGCGGTTGGCAGAGAGTATGCTGCGGACGCGTATCCGCAGGTCGTCCCATCGCTTGCGGCATTGCTGTGGGGTGCGGGGTGCGGTCCCCACCGCACTTACCCGCTGTGCCACCAGAGCCCATATGGCCTTCTTGTTTGCAAGTGCCGTCCTGGTCATTTGCGTGGAGAAGACGACGGCAGCATTCTCCTGGAGGGTCTCTGTTAGCACGGTGAGTTCCTCACGGGAGAAGTGGACCTGCCGCTTGCGGTCGCACGCTTTCTTCGCTACTTTTCCCATTTTTCTTGGTTTCGCTAGGGTGGTTGACGGGTTGGGGTGTGTTTCAGGGTAGTGATTTTAGTGGTTGTGTGGTTTTAGTGTATTTATAGGTGTACGCCGGGATGTTTCCCGTTCCGGGCCCATGTTTTAACTTCCGTTTCCGTATATTTCCGGCCACCGTACTTTCCGGTAGGCGCACACTGCGGTGACCGCTAAGAGGGGTGGCGGTATTGCACCTGGGGCGCCGTACGGCGGCGGTGTGGGCCGTTTTGGGGTCATTTCCGCCATCGCGGACTTTGCACTTCCGCCATGCCGTGGTGCTCGTGCCCGATGGGTCGGAATGGGCCGCACTTTGCTCCTTCGTGCAATGGCGGAAACGCTATTTACGCTGTGGCGGTCCGGTCAGTCGCTTTCCGCCAGGGTCGTAATGAGGGCCGATGTGCCTTTCTCATTCCGCTTGCACTCGCTCAAATAGCTCCATACATGAAAGAGCTCTGTACTCTCCCATGGCAGTGTGCTATGATGTCGTAATGCTGAAATGAGTCATTTCTTCCGACCGCAGATAACCCAATATGGCACCTGTGTGTGTGTGGGCCAGCCAATGGCCTTAATGGAACTCATGTGCCCTAACTGGTGCAGGCTCTTTGACCAGCCCACATTATTGTGGTCATACCCTGATTTGCTGCTCCTGGTACTCTTGTTAGGGGATGGCTCCAAAACGGCCTGTGCAGTCTCTGGAAAAAATGTGTGTTATGAGCTCATGGGGACTACATGTCCCTATGTATCTCCTGCACTTCAAGTATGATGGTGCTGTAGTGGCGCTGCAACTAAATTCGGGTAAGGGCTCCATTACAACACCCTACTACAATCTTTCTGTGCCAATATAAATTCTGGGATGTGGTCAGGGCTTCACTGCAATGCCATTGTCTCCACTTCCACTGTGATGGAGGAATGCTCTGCTCCACTCCACGCAATATGCTGCTGGTTTGTTTTCCCTTCAGCCTCAATTCTCCATTTTCAAGCACTGCATCGGGCCCTCTCACAGGCTCCTTGGAAGTCCCATCCTGGAACCATGCCTCTATCCTGGGTTCAAGGCAGTCTTGGCATCTGGACATCACTTGAATTCTTCCTCTTAGTGGCCTTCCTTACACCATGGGCTCATGTCAAAGCATCACTCAACGCCAAAATGAAGTACCTTGGTGCAGTTCAGACATTGGCCCTCATTACAAGTTTGTTGGTCCGGTAGTAACAGTGCCGGTAAGCTACCGCCGCTGTTACTACCAGACCAGCAAACTCTGAGTTCTGCTTGCAGGTGCAATTGCGGCACCCGCAAGCAGAGCATGTCGGAATGGACCAATGCCGTTTTTAACAGTGCCGGTGCATCCGGCTTCCCCATTCCCACTGAGCCCTATATGGGAATGGGGAAGAATATTTTCTGGCGCCTAGGAATGGGCTATTACCGGGTCCCGCAAGGCCACAATGACCCGGTAATTGGCCATTCCTGGGCGCCGGAAAAAGAAATATCAGCGGCAGCCGTGCCTGTATTACAGGCACGGCTACTGCCAGCCTCGTATTGAGGCCCATTGACTTGAAGCAGGAACTGGACTGGACAGTGGTACTCACTACGACTGTGCCGGTCCAGTAACAACGGTGCCGGTAAGCCTACCGGCACCGTTGTTATCGGACCAGCACAATACAACTCTGTGGGCTGGTGCCATCCTGCCTGCCAGAGTCAGACCTGGCGGGCAGACCGGATACCCACCCGCAGAGTTTCACGGGCGCACTGGCACCGTTGCTGGTGCTTCCGTGGTCCCCATTCCCATTTGAGTCCAATGGGACTGAAATGGGAATGGGGATTTACAATTATTGGCGCATGACTTCCCGGAACGCCGGAGTTGTAATACCCTGGTGTTTCCGGCAAGCTAGGCGCCTGTAAAATGTACAAATCCGGTGGCAAACTACCGGTTTTACCAGCACGGCTACCACCAGACTTGTAATGAGGCCCAGTATACCAAAGGAAACACTTATTTTTTCTTCTTAGTTACAGCATCAGTAGGAAAACGGAGGAGCGTAAGATAAAAACATCCTTCTGGTTCCCATCTCTCACTCCAAGAACCCAACGGTCATCTTTGGAACCCAGAGCACACACAGGTTTCACATACATCCCATCACATTCTGTTAGCTGTTGCACTCAGCATGGTCAGACTCAAGACACTAGCTGTAGTCTAATTTGGGAACATCATCACTATGGGCCAACGCGAGGTGGTTGGGGACAAAATCACAGACATCAATAGCAGGAACTCTCTTCTATGCGGTCATTAGCCAGAATGCCAGCAACATTTTGTATTATTAAGCAGAAACCACCTATTGCCCCAACAGTAAACCCTATCACTACCCCAATATCCAAACCACTGGACCCATGCTTCATCAAACACCCCCAATCTTTCAACCCACTGCTTAAGAGCATTCAAGCGAGTTACAGTATACCCCTCAAGAAACACACAAAAGGGTGCATTTGCTGAATTCTAATCTGTATTATTGTTGGCTGTGGAGATCTGAAATAAATGATGAGTACATAAAATAGTAAGGCAGCTGCCGCATGATTGTATTAATACTTTCTGAACATATCTTACATTTATTTAAACGTCTGTAATCACTGCAGTGAAATGCCCTTAGCACTGCAGCAAATAGAAATGCACAAAAGAAACTATTAATACCAGAGAGCTATGTGCTCACAATGAGGCTATTAAATCTCTTTTTTATGAAATTCAATTATGTTAGAAATCTGTATGCTAAAAACTGAATAGTTCATAATGTGGCCAGATTCATCTTTAATCCAGCTTTTCGATGTCAGCGAGAATGGACACCCCTCATCTGATTTTTTCAGCCCAAGCATTTGGGACATGAGTCCGTCGTCAGGGCAAACAATCTCTTCCCATAGCATTTCTCCCTAAATCTGAACTAATCTATCACCGCCGTACAATGGGAAGTGTGAGGATTACAACCTTAAAAGATTGTGCCTATGATATGTTTATTCCATTATTTAAAAAAAGTAAGAATTGGAGTTCTCACCATACCTGTTAGTTGAATTATCACGTTTAGATGACTGATGCAAGCAGCAGATGCTCATTGGAAAATGTACATCTGCCTTTTCTTTTAAAAAGTTGCACTGTTGAATACCCCGGTCATTCTTGCATTTGGAATAGCACCTGATCAATGGTGAGCAAATTCCACTTCAACATGAACATGTGGACTTGTCACCCACGCACTGATTACACGAACTGCGCACATGCACTAGAGAAGATGGCTTATGCAAGTGCTAGTACATAAACACTACATACATTTGACAACATGAACTGGCATCCCAATAGCTTTTTGAGTGACGTATGGTGGAAGGCTTTTTGCACTTCAAGAAGACGATTTGGGTTTGCAAGCAATAGCATATAATTGCTAAGAACAAAAAATACCAGCAGCTAATTTGAGCATACCATTTATGTCGGAGGTTGAAGTGGGCGGGAGCAATCAGGAGTGATGCTCTTATACTTTTTAGTTTCACTGTTCCTATTCTTTTATTTTAAAAATAAACCGTTCTAAGTGTGGGAAGAAGTTGAAGCCTGTACTTCAGTGCACTGCACTGAAAATTCCCGTAAATAGTAGGTGTGTTTGTTTGGGGGTTTGGATTACGTGTGGGAAGGGGCGCCGGGATGTGGTGTGTGGAGAGTGTGGCAGGCCAGCAGGAGCATAGTTCCACTACTTCTTTTCGTACACTTTGACCACTGAAGTATGTATATATTTATACAAGCGCTTATATACAAAAATACAATTGCTTCAAAGTGCAAGGGATATACAATATGAGTTACATCTTCCTCATCAAACACCCATAAACTCATTACGAGGTTGGCGGAATGGGTTTACCGGCACCGGTAATGGTGCCGGTACCGGTAAACCCATTCCTCCCTATTACGATGTTCCCTTGCGGGGCCCACTCAGAACTTCTGGTCAGACCAGACGTCCTTTGCGGGTCCCGCAAGGGGTCCAGGGAGCTAATAACGGGCCTGTTATTAACAGGCGCGTTATTAGCTCCATCCCCATTCCCATTGAGCCCTATGGAAGCTCGAATGGGAATGGGGATTGGTTTTTTGAATGAGGAATTACCGGGTCCTCTAAGGTTGGAATGACCCGATAATTCCTCATTCAAGGAACCCAGACACGATTTTGGAGGCAGCCATGGCACTAATAGCACCATGGCAACCTCCAAACTCGTAATGAGGCCCCCAGAGTCTACGAGTGGAAGGAGGGTGTCTTCATAATAGAAAGTATGATGGGCCCGAAGAGGTTCTAGCATGGGGGCAGCTTCATTTGATTAGGTGACAGCTGCAATATTTCTATAATAGGTGAGAACATTTCCTGGGGTTTGTGTTAACTCCTGATAGACATCAAGGTGGTCATTACAGAAGGATGGGCCTTGGATGGTAAAAAGTCTGTTGCCTAGTTTAGTTTTAGTTACATGATTAACATGCAGTCTACTGAGGGTGGGTTGTGCCCAAAACAGTTAATTAGAAAATCAGGTACTTCTTCCTTAAGATCTTGTGGGTCTAGCAGAGGGTTTTTGAACTGATTCTTTGGATGACCAAGATCCATTCACATGATCGCAATTGGTTAATTTGGCAGGCCTAGATACATTCTGTTGCAATAGTGCAGTTTGAGGATGGTGGTGGACAGAGGAAGTCAGTTTATTAATCTGCTTCAGCAGCATGCCTACGGAGTGTTGCAGCTTGTGGAGGAGGATCTTTTGTCTGATGTAGTAAATGCCATTAGCACTCTGGTGGGGGAGCCAGCCAATCAGGGGGCTAGGAACTCAGGCTTGAACCGGCGATGAAAGCCTGCGTTACATGCCGGCTAACGGCCTGCTCCCCTCTGCCATCTTCCCCCCACCCTTCATTGACTTATTATTATTATTTCCCCCCACTTACATTATTTTGGCTGTGACGGCACACGCCGCCGCAGCCGCACCGTCTGCTCTACTATGGACAGCCATTATGGGAAAGGAGGAGGGGTTCCGTATGGAGTCCTGCCTTCTCTTTCGATGGCAGCCATCTTGGAAAACAGCAAAAATACTGTACATTTATGCTGTCCCAGCCCATGAGACCGGTGCTAATTGCCTTATGTGCCCATTCCACGAGCATCACAGGGAGGTAACGGCCCGGGGCCCACTTAAACAGTCTGAACAGGGCTCTGGGCCATTACCCCCGGTGATGCCCCTGGAATGAGCACATAATGCCACATTGAGAGGTAGCAGAGGATTGCAACTCTCTTCTGTTCTTTATCCAGAAATTTGAAGATAGATTCCCTCAAATCCAGCAGGGTGGTCTCTGTGCTTCTGTCCATTCTGAATCCTGATTGCCTGTCATGTAGTAATAGTCATGATTCACAGTAATTTGGCAGTTGGGCTATTGCTAGTTTTCTGAGAATCTTGGTGAGTAAAGTTGGAGATTGGTCAAAGATTGAGGAGGTCCTTAGGGTCACCATTTTATTTTTTATTTTTTTGTGTTTACCAAAATGTATTGGTTTTACAAAAATGTCAATGTTCTGTGAATTTGTTGCTTTTTGTCAAACGTTTGTTCCATTTTCTTCAGTTTCAGTTTCAGTTTCCATGCCACCTTCCTGCTCTTTTTCTTTTTCTATTTTCTGTAAGGCGGTTTGCAGAATTTTTATTGTGGCGATAGCCCATGAAGTTTTTTGTCCACTTATCAAGCGAGGCCACCAAGTAATTTCCTCGCAGTGAGAGTGAGACTCTAGAATTGAGGCTAAGTAGTTTTGTCTGGCGGTTAGCATTGCCAGACAGGTCGTCAGGAGGTGACAAACTGATTCTACTTCTTCTGTCTTTTTGCATAACCTCAGGAATTGGACATGGATAGTCCTGTGATGGGCAGGATCTCGTTGGTCGGTAGTAGATTTAGTCTTGTCTCAGAAAGAATTGACAGAACTGTTTGTTGGGAAATTTCCTGTAAATCTCTGCCAGGTCGTTTATTTTTCTCGGCAGTGTTGGAAGATGACTTAGTAGTTTGATCTTTTAGGCTTTCTCTGAGGTGTAGATCCAGTCAAGTTCTTCCAGTGTTTTATGTTTATTCTGAGGGGGTTTTGGAGTCATTCTTCTTCTGTGCAGGCGATTGATTCCAGGCGATTTATTTTTTTTTGGCTACCCAAGATGCAAGCATTTTCGTTCTGCCTGTCTTGATTTCCATATGTAGCAGGTTGTAGAGGGTTGATGCCTCCAGTAGTAGAATATTCCTGTAAAGTGCCATGCTGCTGTTTTCCGCTCTGGTTTTTAAGGAGATGAGCCCTAGCTCTCTTCTGATGGCTTACATTGAATTCGATTTCGGTAGGAAAAGCACCGACCTCCATAAAAAACCTTCATTCTTCTCCCAGATCTCTTCCGGAATCTTTGGCATTGCTTCTGCACCACATAGCAGGCACGTGACCACTTTTGATTTGTAATATTTGATCTAGGGAATTATAGAAAAGCGTCCGAATTTGTTGTCCAGCATGCGTGCTTGGGTAGATAGAGTTTTTTGCTTTGGACCAGATGTAACTTTGCATGCTCATCTCAGAGCGCGAACTGTCGAGCATGACCCCTAGGTATTTGAATTCTGATACCTCTTCAATTTTGCAATTTTCTATTTGTCATGTGGTCTGCTTGATCTGTTTTTTTTCTTCTTTTTTTTGCCTCTCCAGGACCATAATCTTGTTTTTATTGTTGTTGATTTTCAACTTGTTGGCCTCTATATAGTCAGCTAAGTTGGTTAATTAGCACTGGAGGCCAACCAGTGTTTGATCAATCAGCGTGATGTCGTCTGCGTATAGCGATCTTTGAATCGGGGTTCCTCTGATCTTTGGTGGAAATCCTTTAACCTCTGTCGTCGATTCTTTGTAGTCACCTAAAAAGGCTATGAACAGTGCCAGTGCAAGGGGGCATCCCTGCTTCACCCCTCTTCTTGTCGGGATTTCCTCTGACAGCATGCCGTTTTTGTTCAACTTCACCCGCATAGATGTTCTGGCGTGGAGGGCTTTTATTGGCTCCAGGATGTTCTTCGGGCAATATGCCGCCCGGAGTTTCATCCATAGAAGTGGTCTATCTACCATGTCAAAAGCTTGGGTGAGGTCTATAAATGCTAAATACAGCTTTGCCGTCCCGTCTTGGGTTTTACTTCTGAGGGTGCTCAAGACCATGATGTTGACGATTGTTCCAGAGTTTTAACGGAATCCTGCTTGAAAAGGGCCGTTCCGAGTAGCTTTTTTGAGCCAAGTTTGGAAGTTCCTCAGTAGGAGTGAGGCAAACACATTTTTCCGATCGTATCGAGCAGTGCAATTGGTCTGGAGTTTTGTGGGTTTGTCCTGTCACCCTTTTTGAAAATTGGTACCACCACCGCCGTAGTCCAGGATCTTGGAAGCAATCGGTCGGTGGCGCATTTTTCGAAGACCATGCTAATGAAGATTGACCATTCTTCAGGGAATTTTTTCAGATTGATATTCGTCACTCTGTCTGGACCTGGAACCCGTGAAGCTTTTAGTTTGCGGATGACCGCTTGGATGTCCTCTTCGTTTGCTATATCTAGCCATCTACCTTCGGGATCACTGCTGTTTGCTTCTGCCCTCACCATCGGGCCGCTGAAGAGTTCTGAGAAATGGGCTATCCAGCTGGTTTCACTCAGTGTGTTCGATTGTGAGGGCTCAGGATTTGCTTCCGAGGCCTTAATCTGGGTCCATAAGGCTCTGGTATTCTTACTTGCCAGTTTTTTCAGCATTTCCTCAGAGTCTCTTTGATAAAGAGTAATCCGCTGGTGTCTTAACCAAGCTTTATAGGACTTGGTTTCTTTGTACAGTTCAGATTGTGCTGCTGGTGAGTTTGATGATTTGATCTTCATTCTTAAGCGTCTCAAGACGGCCCTTTTCTCCACCAGCAGCTTGTCATAATGATGCAGCAGGGTGTCCCTCTGTTGGGGTTTCTTCCCACTCTTGAACATGTATGGGCTCAATAGCGGCTTGTAATCTGGTTCTGTCTCCTTGAGAAGTTTGTTTACCGCCAGCTGCTGGGAATAGTTGAGTGTTAGTTCTTTTATTCTAGACTCTGTAAGTTTTAGGCGTGACCCTTGGGTATTACACTCTATTTGTCGTTCGCTCCTCAGTGCTTCTCTTATTGTCATCATCCAAGTCGCTTTGAGCAGATTGTGATCACTTGCCGTGGTTTTTACTACTTCGAAAGTGACTGCCAGTTTTAGGAGATTCTCATAAGCAAATAAATAGTCAAAAGTTGCGCTTGAGCAGTCTCTTTCCCATGTTGGCCTGTGACTGGGTTAGGGAAAGCTTGGTCAAAGTTGAAACAACCCTGGGATTCCATCAGATCTTGCCACTGTGCTCCTCTTTTTTCTGCCGGTGTAGTTTCTGATTTCCAAGTGTCTGATGATGAAGGACACCTGGCGTTCAAATCGCAGCAGAAAATTATGTGAGTCACATCATTCTCTGCGTAAATTGCATCCACTGTTTTTTCAATGGTTTTCAAGAAGCAGTCATCGGTTTTGGTTTAAGGGTTCCAATATACGATGATGATTGCGACCAATAGCTTTTTCTGCTGATTGTCTTTGGTGTCCAGCACGGACCAGATTGTCAGCACTGCTAGGTGGTTCAATGAAGTTGACAGAGTCCTTTGAATGGTTATTCCTCTTCCCGATTGGACCGCCAATAAGATTCCTGCAGAAGGATGGCCTACAGTATTTTTTTTGGCTGGCGAGATGACTATACTGAAGCCATCAAGGTATGGCGTCTCAGAGAGCCAGGTTTCTTGGAGGGCCAAGATGTCAAAGTCATTTAAGTTGACATCTCCTTTCTGCATTAAATGCCTATGACCACGTGTGCTCCAGAAGCCCAGGTGTAGAGTTGTCGTCGACAATAGAGGATTTTCTTGCATTCCCGACGGTTGTGCCTCAGTACCGTCGGTAGCAAATTGATATTTTTTATTCTGAGAAGCCAGTGTCTTTGGCAGCCAAGCCCACAGTTGCTTCATTGGTGAAAGCAGCCTTTTGTTTAACGCTGGTTTAGTGGAATTGCTTGAGGCCCTGTCTGGCATGTCTGGATGATCACCTTTAGGCAAATCAGCTGATGCTCTCTGAACCTCTTTCAGGTGGATCTTATGTGGATGTGTCAAAGTCTTGGATTCTCTTTGTGGCTCATTTTCAGAGGCTCCATCCCTATCGGTGTCACACTTGTTTGATAAGGGAGTTGTATGGTAGCCCACCAGTCTCGGGACTTCCGGCTTGGTTCTGTGTCGTGGCATTCTCGTGGTGTTGTACAAGTCTTCAGTTTTGGAGTTTTAGTGGATGCTTCGCTGCTTTTCCGCCAGCCTGTGTTCCCGTGCAGCCGGTGCTGAGCCAGGTTTTGGCAATGTCGATAGATGGAATCCACGTTTAGACAGTTGTCTACTGCTTTTTTTAGTTGAGGGGGTGGGGCGGCAGCTCTAATATGAAGGTAGGCTTTGGCAATTGTGCCCCTGTGATAGGGTTCGACCCTAACATAGTCCTGGGCTTGTAAGATTTTCAGAGAGGACATTTTCCTAAAGATGTTTCTCACGGTTCCTCTTTTGAGCACCAGATTGTCATGATTGCTTGAGGCTTGTTCGAGTTTCAGGGTCAGCGTCGCAGCCCTCGATTCTGTTTTCTGGTTGTCTCGTCTGTTCCACTCTCTCAGATTTTTGGACGTTTGCCTGCAGACGTTTCTGCCCCTTTCAGGTCGACTCTCACTGTTCAAGCCGTCGTGATCATGGAGATCTCTCCTTCTCTGGGTGGTGTGGGTATTCTTCCGTTGTTTTTTCGGAGTCTGGGCCAATTGAGTGTCTCTGTTAGGTGTGTGTGCCCTTGCTGTTCTCTCTTCAGCTTCGTAAGGGACTTCGGTTAGATGCTGTGAGATGTGCATTGATGATGTGTCGTCAGGGAATTCTTTGCCAGTTCTTGGGGATTTTACTGCATAGTCAGTAGTGCGTTTTTCCAATGGTAGTCTTTTTGGGTCAGGTCTGGGGGGGCTGCGTTTTCTTGCTTTTCCCTGTTTTGGGTATGAGGTCTGGCATTTTCCTTACGTTATTTTCTTTTGGCATCTGACATGTCGTTTAGTTTTAGAACTGTTTGATTTTCTGACAGTGGTAATTTCACTGACCTTACAGTGGTTTCCCTGTGGCTCCAGGAAGTATTGGGTGTGTCAGTGTTTGCTTCTTGAGAGAATCCTCTTTCCTAGCCATGGAATCCGTATTACTTGGCCTCTTTGAGATTTCTTTAAAGAAGAAAACCTCTGGTAGAGTGGAGCTTCTGGATGAGTTATTACAGTCTGGGGATTAAAAATACTGAAATTGTCCCATTGTGGGCCCTTTGTTGCTGTTTGCAAGAATTATTGATCTTTTTGGGTGCTTTGGGCTGTGTGGGTTGTAGTTGTTAGGATTTGTTTCTTGCAGCCTGTGTGTTTGGTAGTACTTCGGTTTACTGATCCATTTTTGAGAGGTGAACGAGGGGTGAGTGGTCTGCTTTTTTTCCATCGCCTGGATATACCCTTCTAGGTATATTAGTTTGGCGTGCATTATTGCAGTCAGTGTCGAGTGATCTTTCAGGTTATCATTTATGGTCTCATATAACTTGCAAAAGAGGGCCAGCGCAATGGTGATGGCTGACATGATAGCTACCATGTCAGATTTTTTCGTTGGGGTGTCTTTTTGTGCCGAGGCCATTGATTGCCAAGGCTCTGTCGCCTATGTGACGTGCTTGGCGGGGTAACATGATTGACTCCCCGTAAAGGTGACAACTGGATAGTTGGGTGTCTGCTTCTCCTGTGGGGTGGTGCTGCTGATTGTCCGAGGGATCTTATCCCTTCATGGGGAGATGGCTTGATGATGTTGTTCTATTCTCCGAGGACCTTTGTCTGATATTGGGGGATTTTATCACTTGAGATTGATCGAGAGGATCTTACATCTGCTTCTTGCCGCTCCCCTGCTCCTTCCGCCGTCGGAGGCTCCTTTATCAGTGAGCTTTCTGGCAAGGAGATCTCCTGAATTATGTTGAGGTCATCTGGCTTGTTGGAATTTACTGGTCCTTTGTAGGTTTGCTGCACCGAGATTTTCAGCATGTGTGTAGATGCTGGAGCAGCGTCGCAAGGGTTGCCAGTTTTCCGGATTTTTATGGCTGGCACCGGCTCCATGATTGCCTCTAAAATTTCAGCATCTGAAAGTTCATCTAGATGGTCATGGTTTCTTTTTCCCTGTTTTTTGAAAAAGTCTTTCAGGGAGTTTAATTGTGTTAGTTTTGTGAAGATCTTTTTTTGTGTAATGATTTGTGGTTTTCTGTAGGGTCTCCCCCTCCTGGGCGGAAAAGCTCTTTTGCTGGCTGCTTGCAGGTTAGTACATGGCTGGTTTTGATGCTGGTTTTCTTTTTCGGGATGCATGCTCGTCTCCTTGTTTGGGGTACACAGCTCCATTACTGCTTTAACCTCTCCTTACCTTATTCCTTAATCCTGATTCATCTAGCTGGTCCACTACACTGCCCACAGGCATACGTTTGGGGCTGGTCGGCTTGACTTTGGTTAATCCTGATAGGAGAGGAGCATCTTGCACGATTCTCGTATCCTCAATGTGTACAGCAATTCCTGGTGGCCCCGCTGCCAGCCGGACCCCCACCCCCTTTGGAAACGTCGCAGGGCTGCACGGAGCTCACTGATGGCGGCTCAGCATTACGAGAGGCGTCCTTCTGTATTTGGGCAACCTGGAAGAATGGGCAGGTAAGGAGCAGTGGGTCTGCGAGCAAGGCAATTTCCTCACTGCTCGGTGATTGTCGGGGGGAGAGTTCGGCATCCGTGTCAGGCTCTTTTGTGATCAGAGTGGGCAGTGCGGTCAGGGCATAGCCCTGAGCTGAAGCCACGCTTTCACCACTCGCTTCTCTGCTCGCTTCTCCGCTCCTCAAGGAGGCGGCCCGCAGTGTGGCTGGGACTGAACTCCCCACCAGGGGCCCTCCGGCCCCTGGCGAGGAAGGTAGGTCGGCAGCCACACACAGCCCCGGATTGTTGGCTGCTGGAGTAACTTTCTCATTGTTAGTGCCATTTGTTGGGCTTAGTTGGGGTGCTACATCGGCCCTATCAAACAGTGCCTGATTTGTCTTCTGCACGTCGGTATTAGCGGGTTGTTGTTTGAAAAGACGGGTGCCGGAGTACCCATTACAGTGTCTTTGTGCGCCGACCTTTGTTTGCATAACTTTGCTGGAGGCGACTGCAAGCGGCTTCTGTGTGCGTTTGAGCTCCCTTGCAGACCTCTTCTTGAAAGAAGGGGCTTTGCACTCCTTAAACGCCTTTTCTCGCCATCTTCTTCACTTAGTGAGTCAATGGGGGTGCTGTTTGCTTGAGGAGGCGGCATGTTTGATGGTCCTGCAGTCCTGACACAGACTGCACAGACTGCTCCTACCTCTGCGACTAGCTCCGCGGCCGCTCTGTGGCCCGGTGTGGTTCTTGAAGGGTCCTCCCACCAGTGATCAATGAAGCTAGTAGACAGACTGAAAGTCTCAGGATTCAAGAGCTCACAGAAGGTAGTGACTGCACAGAATGCTCCTACCACTGCGACTAGCTCCACCATTTGATTACTTGAAGCGTTACAGGATTGTCGCTTGTTTTAGGGCAGATATTTTAACTTTAACATTAGTATTTTGCTACTATATTTCGTGTTTCAATAGGAACATTATCCTATTTAGGTTCAGCATCATAACATTAAACTTTGCCACTGCAACATTCATTCCAAGCATCATGTAAGCTAAAAATGTGACCTGCTTCAATCCTTAAAACATACAGGTATTGTGAATCTTTGCAGATCATTTTAAACAGTAGTTAGTTTGTATCATTACTCTATTTTGGAGCAGCTAATACCAGACAAATAAAGCCTCAATCTTACTGAATACTTATCATGCAAATAATATTTTTGTTTTATGCTTTTTAGAATGATTTTGCACCATAGATGTAATCCAACAGGAAATAAAATATCACCAGGATAGTAGTATCCTCTGTACAATGAATATACATATTGCTATACCCGGTTTATGGTCTTTTCATTGAAAAATATCCATCAATCTTTGAAACCATCGAAGCGAATGCATCGAAAATAATTGCATTGAAATACTATGTTTTACATTTAATGTACATATCCATCGAAACCTGTCCATCGAATATAGGAATGGGCACGTTTCAATTGATATGCACTTTTAAATGTAAAAGATAGCAATTTGATGCATTTATTTTGCATGTTAAAATGTTACATGGAGCTGTCTAGTGCTGAAATTCCGGCACTGGCCAGCTCCTTGTAACGTTTTCATGTTTATTGTATATTGGGGGGTTCATCCGCTCCCGCAAACCCCCCACACACCCCTCCTTAACCCTAACCCAAGCCTAACCCTAACTCCAACCCTAACCCTAAACCTAACCCTAACCCTGACTCTAACCCTAACCCTAAACCATCCCTAACCCTAAATCTAACCCTTAATCTAACCCTTAAAGTTTATTGAATATCGGGGGTTCCCCCAGTCCCCCAACCCCCACGCACACCCCATTAACCCTACCACAACCCTAACCCTAGCCCTAACCCTAAACCAACCTTAACCCTTAATCTAACCCTTAATCTAACCCTAAATCTAACCCTAACTCTAACCCTAGCCCCAACTCTAACCCTAACTCAAACCTAATCCTAAATCTAACCCTACCCCTAACCCTAATTGTCCATAGAAATTAACCATCAAAATGTATTCGATGAATATATTTTGGATGGAAAGTCCAGATACCACTAAACCCACCATGTGAGATGCTATTTAATGCAGGTCACAGTAGTCTAAACAAACGCATGTAATCCATATTATATTAGAGTTAAACAAACGGCAAACAAAAAAGAAATGCATGTTCATTGCAGTTTTCTGAGGCTGCTGGCATCATCGTTCACCCTTCTCTTCTTACAGCCCACCATATAAACCAGAATACAATCTAAGTAATCAAATATAAGTTGGGTGTGTTTTTTTTTCACGACACTGCACAGCATGAAGTAGCAAAAGCATGTTTTTAATGGCTGCTGTGTCAAAGTCCTGATACTACCATCAGACTGCAAACCCAAGATCAGAAGTAGGTTACATTCACCTATAGGCTACATAGTGCATGGAGCCATACGGGTGGTGAACTTTGGGAGATGGTGGAAGAAGTGGAAGCATGATGGCCTACTCTGAAACAATTTAAACTGGGCTTTGTGGCAGCTGCCAATGGTTCCACCATTGATGCAGCCCTAAGAAATAATTAAAACATGCTCAGTGGTTTGCCCATGTCCACCATCTTCTGTTCATAGGACATTGGGACCCTCAATATGCCATGCTTCTTAAGGTACAGAAAAATATGCCTCTATTTCTGACAGTCCTAATGTGGCCACTCGTGAAAGACCATGGTGCTGGCCTGGTGGAATTCTACAGTAAACATGCTGGAATGTCTACGCGAGCAAAGCAATGACGTGTCCAACTACTGCAGCATTTGGATGGTGCGTACCTCACACCAATTCATTGGTAGGTGCTGAACAATGTCTGTTATCATGTTCAGGATTTTCAGGAGGACAGCTAGTGGGCTGGCATGGTTGCTTTGACACTCAGTGAGGTTCTCATGTTGATGTACCTGTTGAAATATGAACTCTCCAACATTGCAAAAGACCATGAATTATCTGGCAGCACGATTTGTGCACAGTTACAATACAAGGCAATATTGGGTATCTCAAAGTGTCATTCCTTGACCCCCCCAAAAAAGGCAAGGTAAAACATTTCCACCAGCATGTGGGTGTGGAAGACTATTTCTAAACTTAGCAAGAAATGATTTATATATGCAAGAATGCACTGATGATGAATTTGGAAGAATAATTACAGAATGAGTGTAGTCTGCATGGTCGTTGAACAGCCCCTGTCCAGAACACAACTGTTGTAGGGTCCCCCGTGCCTCGGGGAACCGTCATGCACGCATGCACTCACACACACGCACACGGTAAAGGAGGACACGGGACGCGCTGGTGGTCTGTACGCGTCCCGGCGCGAACTGCCGCATGTGCGTGGTTTATTTCAACTGCGCATGCGTGGCCGGGAACGAGGCCCACGCATGCACGATAGTGGCGCTGGGACGTCACATCCCTTCTTTTTTCTAACAACAGAACAAAACAAACCTTTGGTGTATGGAACCCTTATAGTGAAACAGAACAGTAACATTACCATGATAAACGGTGACCACAAGTGTAAGTCACCCCTCGCTCAGTCCCCTGAGTCCAGGACATAGTCTTTAAGATGAGCTGGAGGTCTCCTGCTCCCACGCACAGGATATCTCGATGTGACCGTAGGCAAAGGGCGGTCCGCCTCTGGTGCGGGTCCAGGATCCGATGAGGGGACGCCCTCCTGGGCCTCAGATGTTCCTTCCTGGCCCGAAGGGTCATTCAAGACCTGAGCTTCCGCCGGGACATCCACTTTCTTGAAAAAGGATCGATTGCGGGTAACGGTACCCCGTTCACTGGCTGCAGTCACCATCATGCCCTTCACATGAGTCACCTTCCATGGGCGTGGTTCAAACGGTAAGGACAACTTTCCTTCCGGATGTCGATTCTTGACTAGTACTGAGTCCCCAACTCTCACTTCCTTTTCTTGTAATCCTCTGCGTTCACTCTCCTTCCGGTTGCGCACCGCTCGTTCTTCACGAACTTTATCATTGTCTATGACCCCCAGCCTCCTGTCCTCCTTTTCTGGTAACATCCCCCTCGGGCACCGCCCGAAGAGCGCCTCAGCTGGGGCAACCCCTGTGGACTGATGGGGAGTTGAGCGATACACTCGAAGAAACTCCACAACTCTTTTGACAAGATCCTCACCTCTGCTGGCCGAGATCCGCATTACCTTGTTGAGCGTTCTCATCATCCTTTCGGCTTCGCCATTGGCTCGCGGCCATAGCGGGGAGACTCTTCTTTGTTTTATCCCCCTCTCTCGTAGATACTGCGCACACTGGCTGCCAGTAAACGGTGGTCCATTGTCTGAGCAGATGGTATCCGGGAATCCATGCGCAGCGAACATTTTGTCCAACGCCGCCGTGGTGAACTCAGTCGCCGTTGACTCAACCACCTCTACCTCCGGGTACCGCGACCATTGATCGACAGCCACCAAAAAGTACATGTCTCGACCTGTCGAACCAAAGTCCACATGGACCGTACCCCACGGCTTCTCACTACGTTCCATCGAGCTAATGGGTGGCGCTTTGTCACCCGGTGTCGACGCCTGGCAGACCAGACATCTCTTCACAAAGCTTTCAACTCTCGCCTCCAGATCGGGAAACCAGACTTTGGGCCTTAACCTAGCCTTCGTCTTGACGACACCCTGGTGTCCAATGTGTGCCAGCTCCAGCACACACAGCCTTAGCTCCCTCGGGATGACGATCTGCTGGCCCCTGAGAAGCAGTCCATCGTCGGAAATCGACAACTCATCTCTCACCCTCCAGAGCGCTTGTAAGCCCTTCTGTGCTTCCTCCTGGCGCCTTGAGTTGTTCCGCAGCACTTCTCTCCAGTCCCCGCTTCTCACTGCTGCCTTGATGATGCCGAAGACTTCATCATTGGAGGACTCCGTCGCTACGGTGAGTCTCGATAACGCCATGGGAAGTGCACCTTCTACCACTTGACATAGCAGACCCTTACAGTCCACTTCCCCGTTTTCTACCTCTGCGTTCTCTTTGTTAGAGTGACGCGACAAATAGTCTGCGGGGTTATTGGTCCCCGGCCTATATAAAAGCTTAACCCCATATTCCATTAAGGCCAGCATCCACATCTCGATTCGGGGCGGCGGCTTCGATGATGCACCCGCCAGTATCGGCAGCAAAGGCTTGTGGTCGGTGACCACCACAACCGGCTTGCCCAAAATGTACAGGCGGAAGTGCCGACAGCCCCATAGGATGGCCAGTGCTTCCCTTTCTATCTGTGAGTATCTCATCTCTGTACTAGAAAGTGCTTTGCTGGCATAGGCAATGGGTCTCATCTCGCCGCGCTCATCCGGTTGCAGCAACACCGCACCTACACCAACGGGGCTTGCATCTACTACCACTTCTGGCTCGAAGGCCGGGTTGAAGTACGCCATGGTGTCTGCATCTGACAAAGCATTCTTGAGGGCCTGAAATGCCTCTTGTTCTCGGGACTCCCATTTCCACACCGCGTCGTTTCTTGTCAGAGCCCTGAGAGGCTCCGCCATCGAAGCTAGTCCCCTGATAAAATGCCCACAATAGGTCACCACCCCCAAGAAGCTCCTTACCTCCATGGGGGATTGTGGTGCTGCTGCCTCCTTTATATCTCTGACCTCTGCCGGGTCTGGTGACACTCCTGCAGCCTGAAAGATGAAGCCGAAAAACCCTATCCGGTCTTTAAAGAATTCGCATTTTTGGCGATGTAAAGTGAGACCCAGTTCTTTCAACCTCCTTAGAGTAGCTTCCAACCTCCTCAGGTGTTCCGCCTCAGATTCTGCGAACACTAAGATGTCGTCACTCATGTTTATAACGCCTTGAAGGCCGGCTGGTGCCCCCCTAATAGTGTTCTGAAAAACTTCAGCCGCCGACGAGATGCCGAAGCTCAGGCGCTTAAATTGGTAGAGGCCTTCGTGGGTTGTGAAGGTTGTAATAAATCTGGAGTCCGGGTGGAGTTCCAGTTGGTGATAGCCAGCCCGTAGATCCAGCTTTGAGAACACACGTGCCTCTTGAAGTTCCCCCACAATGTCGTCCAGTGTTGGCGTTAAATGTCTCTCCCTCTTAATCGCGGCATTAGGGAGGTGCATATCAACGCAGATCCTTACCGCTCCTGGCTGCTTTGGTTTGGGAGCGACCACTATAGGTGAAACCCAGGGTGTGGGTCCCTCCACCCTTTCAATAATATCCATGCTGATGAGCGACCTCAGCTCTTCCTCGACCTTCTCCCTGAGATGAAACGGGATCCGCCTATGCCTGAGGGCAACTGGTCTGATGGTGTCGTCAATGTGTAGCCTTATCGGGGGCGCCTTCAACTTCCCGACCCCTTCAAAGATGCCCGCATACTTGTCGAGCAGACTCTCAATGTCCACTTGATACACCTCCAATGCAAAATTGAGGGCTTCTGACGCGGCACAGCTGAGTAACGAATGGGGACTCACGTCCGTGACAGAAAATCGTGCCCTAATGATTCGGTCTCCCTTGGCGACAGGCGTGATAAACACCCCCTTGATGGGCAGTGGGGCATCCCCTCCAAAGGTGAATATCTTTGCTGCCGAACTGTCTAGTGGGGGAGGACCTGGCAACTTCTGATAATGGTCCTCGGCCAACACACATACTGAGGAGCCTGTATCAATCAAGACCTGTGTCGGCACACCTTGAATGTCCACCACGCATTTGGGCTGTCTCTTCTTTCTAGCCCCAGAGGCCAGGTTTGAGATGAAGAACACCTCTTCATTGTCCTCCTCTTCCTCTTCGGCCAGCTGCAGCCGCTGCATTTCTTGTTCAAGTGCCGCAATGCTCCTTTGCCTTTTGGGTCCACTACCACTGCTCCTTGCTGGGCCTCTCGGCACAGAAATGGGAGCTGGAGCACGACACATCCGGGCGTAGTGCCCTGGCTTGCCGCACCGGCCGCACGACCTCGACACGGCTGGGCATTCTTCTGCGTGGGGTAGGTCGTACCCACAAGATGGACACATTGACCCCGACTCGGGAGGATGACGAGTCTCTTGTCTTCTTTGCCCCCACTTGTCCTTTATTCCGGGTCATTTACTTACGGCAAATGCATCTTCAGACATGCCTGGATGCCTTGCAGCGTCCATTTTGGCGCCTCTCAAATCCGCCAGCTCATATATTCTGCCACTGTCCAGGATTTGCATCTGAATCCACCCCGGTTCCCTTAGCACTTGCCTTCTTAACTTTCCGGAGCTACAGCCCTGGATGACTTGGTTCCGTATCATTGACTCATCATTGTTCCACCGACACGTGGTGGCCATCAACCTCAACCGGGCGCAGAACTGATCAAGGGATTCTCCTTCTCTCTGCTTCTCGCCACAAAACAGAAACCTCTCGTAGTCAACATTTGAGAGAGGTATGAAATGGTTCTCTAGCGCAGTCTTGACAGTGCTGTACGTAACCACCTGTAGGTTGCATGATTCGAAAATACGTAAGACGTCTAGCCCCGCAGAGTATAGCAGCGTGGCCCTCTTCGCATTATCATCGGTGATGCCGGTTGCTGTAAAGTACATCTCGAGTTTCTTAATCCAAAGCAACCACCTAGGCCCCAATTTGGATGGGGGACCAGACACATCAAACTCTTGCATTGGTAGCAGAGACCGTTGTTGTGGCATCATTGTACCTGTCGCAGTTCCTGCCTCCCCATCGCTGTCTGCCATGATTTCAGGTCGCACAGGCACCTCCTGGTGTCACAGAGGCCGCAAACCTTACTTGGGGGGCTCTCTTGTGTTGTTGAAGCTGCTGCCAGATGGTTGCCCACTGTGTCTTGTCTTGGGTTCCTTTCCTGGAAGTGTCAGTTGTACGGAGAAAAAAAAAAAAAAAGTCGTCCCCGGGTTATGGGGAACAACCAAGGTTCCAAAAATTGATTGTAGTATCTGTGCAGCGGCGCACAAGCACCTTTTCAGGCCGCTACTGCTGCACAAGCATCACGGGATTATTTGCGTCGGGTCCGTGTCTCGCTACGACACGTAGCACTGCCGATTCTATGCTTGCCGTGCGTTCGTGCAAACGTTGCCTTGGCGATATCCCACCTTCGTCTCCAGTTGTTGTAGGGTCCCCCGTGCCTCGGGGAACCGTCATGCACGCATGCACTCACACACCCGCACACGGTAAAGGAGGACACGGGACACGCTGGTGGTCTGTACGCGTCCCGGCGCGAACTGCCGCACGGGCGCGGTTTATTTCAACTGCGCATGCGTGGCCGGGAACGAGGCCCACGCATGCGCGATAGTGGCGCTGGGACGTCACAACAACCATACAGCTGTCATTAGGCAGTACCTGCCAATTCATACCCACAGCTGACTTGGGACGAGGGGACAGGCAGAAGTGACTTTGGGACATACATTTCACTCTGTAATGCATAATGCATGCACATCTATATTAAGACATTACAGTGGGTCTAGCATACTACAAATACCTATGTGATGGACACGTGTCAGCTGGGAGGGGAAGGTGGCTCCCTGAAGTTTTCACTTGGTATGTGGTCTGTATGTCTGCACGTAACAATCCAATTGGCCATTGAAAAAATGAGCTTCCCTCGTACTACAAAGATAGTGTGAAAGAGCGTTCAGCCTGCAGATGATTTTAATTCAGAATGCAGGGAACATCTCTCTGAACCCCATGTCAAGCAACTGAAGTTAAATAAATCAAAACCACACCAAAGTTTCTATGACAAATACATATGCTCCAACTTGAATGACAAGATTCCGGTTATGCCACTGATTTATAGCAGGAGGACACGTTGACTAGAACAAGTCTGATGGAGGCAAGTGGAGTGGCTGTGAATTCGTTATTTTCACGTAGAACCACTGTTATGTATAGCAGCAGTGAGTCTAAGACTGAATGACATGGTATGTCTGGCAGTAGAGGAGTAGAGGAGCATGCGAAGAAGGATCAGTTTAATGACTATTGGCATCCACTATTGGGCGGCCTGCGAAACATGCACTCAACTTGAGTTTTGCTGGAACCACAAATATGTCCCTGGCAGGTGTGCCATGAAATAATGTTCTGACTTCACCCCAGGGAGAAAGCATTCCAACAAACAATTGTTAAGGGTTTGCCAGAATGTGGAACTACGCCCGAAATATTAACAACATGTGCCACAGAGCATAACAATCTCTGCAAAGTTTAAGAGTTTGCCATAACTCCTCCTGCATTTTTAAGGCTTTGCCTCTGACTAGTTCTACTTCTTCCACTATTTGTATTAACATTTTTAGGAATACATATACACATCTACACCACAGGCATTCTAATACTCAAGTACAGCTGGTTATGTTCAGCTTTACCCCAAACTAAAAATACCAATCAACTTCAAATCAAGGACGCACCAATCATGCAAAAATGCCAATAAATACGTTTTTGCATGTGGTGATCTTTGAAACACAGAACACATTGGTCTCCAGGTAGCAATCCCTCCTCCCCTAATCTTAAGCAGGACATGTTTCATTAATAATCAATTCAGTGTGGGTGCATCATCTACAGTAAGGTACAGATTAGGTGAACCTTGAGCTAAGGGGCCTCCAGGCATTACTACCCACCCAAACCCACCCCCGATAGCTCAAAGAAGTTACCTGGTTGCAGCAGCATATATGGGGAGCCATTGTTGGTCCAGAAAGCAGACAATTGAGCTTCTGTGGGTCTATCATTCAACCGGTGAGTTAGATTTTCCAAGTTATATAACTCTCAGACCTTATTCAGCCATTAACAATCGGTGGGGAGTCTAGCATTCTTCGATTTATTCACCAAGCAGGTCAAGGCTGCAAAAACACGTGGTGTACCATATACATGAGAGTTCTTACACCCTCTATGGTAGGGGAAGACTAAATAATATCATCATCTGATCCAATCCTGTGGCTCTGTCTTCAAGATCTTTAATCCATGCAAGGACTAATTCCCAGCATCTCTGCACAAACGTGCAACTCCACCAGACAAGCAATAGGTCCTCCTTTCAACACATCATCTCCACCACAAAACACCAACTCAGGGAGCATTTTAGTGAGCCTAACAGGTAGACTTGTATGGGAAATTAACCCCATATTTAATTCCCACTTGACCTTCACATTATTAGGTGCCTTTAAATCGATCAATGTCTTCAAAAATGTTGATATCGGAACCCATTTGCCACATGTTGGTCTTTCACCTGTTCACACGTTCTCAGTGGCCTTGACACCTTTACCATTAGCCTTCCTTGAGAAAGAGCTCTCTTTGATTACAAATAGAGGAATACTGAAAGCCTACTGAGGTAGAGTTTCTGTTTCAATGTTAAAATATTGATAAATTCATCTTTCCAACTTGCCACCTCGCTCAAACCCAGCCTCACACCACCCCTGGAACCATAATATATCATAGATACCAGATATAAATCACAGAGCCCAGAGGCAGCTCAGTGGCAAATAACCTCTGACTGAAAGTGGGTCCAGCACAGCATACTCTAAAGGCAACCACTGCTTGGAGGTGTACCACCCTAAGTTGAGTTTTGAGATAATGTCTGGGACAACATGCCTACCATAGATGAGGGAAGAATCAGTGGCCCTCATTACGACTCTGGCGGTAAGTGAAAAACGATGCTGGTAAAGGATTACTGGCATCGCTTACCGCTAGGTCCGATTATGACCCGAGAAAGTGCAATTAGCAGCACTGTAGTTAACGGTGCCGCTAACAGCACCAAGCGCGCGGGCACGCGACCTCCCATGCCGTAAATACCGGCATGGCGCAAAGTGGGGAATATCACGAGTCAAGCGGACATGCTCTTAACGCCCTTGCGAAGGCCGTAAAGTACCTTACCGCCATGGTGCTAATACCGCCATCGCGGACCAACCGTAAATGGCCATGTGCAGTGTTCCCAGCTGCCACAGGTGCACACAATCAGCACAGGTGGAGGCAATACAGACTGGCCAAGTACAAAAGGAGCACACCCCACCCCTTCCCACACCCAGTCACACTCTACAATGATTCCAATACGACTAGCAATGTTGGGGCTGGTGGACCTGATTGCAATGGAAGTGCTACAGCAACAACAACAACAACAACAACAACTACAACAACAGGCAGCACAGAGGAGATGCAGAAGGAGAAGGAGGGCAAGACAGGGCCAGCAAGCCCCACCAGCACAGCCAGTGCCACCACGCAGGCAGCCCCCAATCCCACGCATCAGAGCCAGTCCATTCAACCTCACCGCTGAGCAGATCCACACCCTGTACCGTTTGGACCGGGACACCATCACCACCATCGTGGACATGATACACAACAACATCGTCAGCATGATTGAAACACCCACCGCCATCCCCCCCTACTGAAGGCAGTGTCCGTGGTCCACTTCCTGACCACAGGTACCTACCAGCACACAGTGGGGCACTTGCATGGCATTTCACAACCATTATTCTCACGTACGCTGAACCAAGTGCTCAATGCCCTCCTCAAGCACACAGATGACCACATTTCCCTACCACGGTCTTCCCAGGAGATCGCAAACACCATAATGGGTTTCCATGCACTGGCCGGCATACCTGGTTGCATTGGTACCATCGACTGCACCCATGTGGAATTGGTGGTCCCACATGCCACCTCAACCGTAAGCTATACCACTCAATCATTGTACAAATGGTATGTGACTCGAACAGGATCATCACACATTGTTGTGCCCGATTCCCCGGATCAACCCATGATTCAATGGTCTTGCATAACTCCACAATACCACGCTACATGGATCGACATGCAGGGCCAAGATCCTGGCTACTCGGTGAGTCTCATGTCATGGCCATGAAAATGTGAAGTGGGTAGGTGATTGACGTACCAATGCATACTTTACCTGGCTGACATGGGGGCGGGGGGGAGAGATGCATACTTTACCTGGCTGACATGGGGGGGGGTGCATACTTTACCTGGCTGACATGGGGGGGGGGAGAGATGCATACTTTACCTGGCTGACATGGGGGGGAGAGATGCATACTTTACCTGGCTGACATGGGGGGGGATGCATACTTTACCTGGCTGACATGGGGGGGGGAGATGCATACTTTACCTGGCTGCGAGTACCAGAGGTAATGGAGCCAGCTCATACACTAAAGCAGCCCAGACTTTAGCTGACACCTGACCACATAATGCCAGATGTAAGCAGCTCTACCATGTGAATGAAGATGTGTCCCAACCATGACACAACCATCTGCATGTGCACTGTACCTTATCAGACCACATCCACCTCAACGAAATGCACCTACATGCAATTACTTCAGCCAATACACGGCACCAAACACCATCAACTGAAATGCCAGTCCCCCATAACTGCGCACAAAGGAGTCACATGACGGACATAAACATCAATACACCACTACACTGACACAGAGGCCCAAATAAATTGCATAACAACATTTGTAGTGCTCAGTGAGGTCATCATGAGGCTGACAGCTATGGTGCCATGATGAGAGCATTGATATCACTGGACATCTGCCAGATCACCAAAACAACTGCTATGGACTAACACAGTGGATGGGCACTCACAAGGTACTGTACCCCCCTGCATACACTGGTTGATGGTATGCAAAACAGTCCATAAGAGGAATACACATATAGCGGTCACATCATGTGACTCCATTCGTGCATGGAAATGGGGTTCAAAGTAAGAGATGAATGCATGCCATGGTGTCACGTCATGATTTGAAATCTGATGTCATGACTGACACATACATTGTTGCCCACATACAGGTGATGCAGGCTATCCCTTGAAGAGGTGGCTCCTTACCCCAGTCCGGAACCCACAGAACCAGCACGAGGGGGACTTTAATCGTGCACATACACGGACCCGTGTGGTTATTGAGCAGACATTTGGCGTCTTGAAGGCACGGTTTCACTGCCTCAGCAGGTCTGGTGGGGCACTCCTGTACCACCATGAGAACGTGGCAAAGATCGTCATGGCATGTGTAATCCTACCCAATATGTGCATCAGACGGAATGTGCCCCTGCCCCCCTGACGCTGAACTGCAACCACCTGACGATGAGGATGAGGAGGGTGGGGATGGGGCAGCACCTCAGGGAGGAAGCGATGCACAGGAGGGACGTGCAATGCATCAGACTCTCATTAACCAATGCTTCTAGGACACATGGAAGGTGGGTGTCACATGGAGATGGCACTTGGGGCACTGTGTGTGTCTGGGACATGCACACTGTGGACTGTTCACCAATAAAGCACACGTACACAATGAGCAATGTCCACACATGTGATTTGTGCATAACCAAAAAGTGTATTGAAATTGTGATTTGAATGAACACACCCAATCCCCCCTCCCCCCTCAACTCCCCAACACACCCCATCCCCCCTCAACTCCCCAACACACCCCATCCCCCCTCCCCGATCAACTCCCCAACACACCCCATCCCCCCTCCCCCCTCAACTCCCCACAAAAGTGTGTGGATGCCTGTGGTCAAGTGCATCATGTGGGATTGTTCCACTGGGCGGCCTCTATTGGCACCCCCCTCTCCTGGCAACCGGGGCACCCCTGCCTGTACTCCGCAGGTTCCTGGCCGATCTGCGGACGGGGCTGGATGGGGCAGAACTGGCAGCCGAGGAGGTACTTGGCTGCTCACAAGGACGCATGTCCCTCATAGTTTGAACAAGCTCCGAGAGCATGTGCCGCACCGCGGCTAATTCTACACAGATATCCTTGGAGGTGGATTCTATGGTTCCCTTCACAGTTTCTGCACATTTTTGCATTTCCGCCCTTGCACTTCCACATTTGGCCACATGCTGATTCAAGAGTGAGGACATTGTTGTTGGCGCGTGATGATTTGTTCCATCGACTCCTAGTTTTTTTGGAATAAGGATAATGCCAGTGGCGTGTCCATTGTGCTGCTCCCCTCCTGCACATCTTCCACTGGGCATGGAGTGGCTGGCCAAGAATCATCAGGGGATTGCCCCTGTATGCCATCACCATGCTGGCTGCATGGGGACAGGTATGGGGAACGAAGGTGGCCAGTGGGGGGACCCACAACAACATCAGCATCCCCTACATCATTGTCCGAGCTAGCTGTGGTGGCAGCAGTCTCGCCAATCGTGCTGCTTCCGGCAGACCCAGTGCCTTCAGTGGGCACCACTTGGTGGATGTTTGTTGCTGGTGGTACCGTGGTGCTTGACTTGGTGCACATCTGTGCCCTGGCCTGTGTTGTGCTCGTAGATTTCGGCTGCTGTGAGGGTTTGCTTTTTGCAGCAGAGGTGGAGGGTTGGTGTGTTGGGACATCGGGCCTGGCCTTCTTGGCAGGTGTGGTGGCAGTGTCTTCGTCAGCACTGTCCGAATGAGAGCCTGTGGGGGACCAAAGGAGGGAAAGGGTTAGTGATGGGTATGCGGACATTGAGCAGGCATTGTAATGACTGCATTCATTTTGATTACTAGATGGTGCACATTGGAGGCTGTGACATACAGGTTGTCTCCCTTTTAGGTGGTAGAAGCATGGAGGCATGTGGGTGCCTAAAGGGTGTGCATACTGCATGTGTACAAGGTGGAGGTCAGAACTGCCTGTAGGCAGTCTTCTGCTAATGTGTCATGTTAACCCTGTCAGGCATCATTGAACTTCCCAAAAATCTGGACTTCAGTGAGTTTGGCATGGCTGGATTTAAGGCACCTACCTGCGTCACCTGATGTCGGGGCTCCTCTCTCCATTTCTCCGACCCCCTCTATGCTCTCTGTGGCAATGGTTGCGGCACATATCTCCTCCCACGGCTGCATTTTGATTGGTGACTCTGCTCCTCCACCAGTTGCCATGCCCAGGTTTCTGTTTGCAGACAGTAGATCGTCCCACCTTTTCCTGCACTGTCTTGCATTGCGGGGTGTTGTGCCAACTGCACTGACCCTCTGTGCTACTATGGCCCATATGGCCTTCTTTCGTGCTATCGCCGGTCTGGTCATCTCTGTCGAGAATACTACATCGGCATGTTCTTGTAGTGTTTCAGCCAACATGTTAAGCTCCTCCCGAGAGAAGCGCTCCTGCCGCAGCCGATCACCACTTTTTTTCACAACTTTAGGCATTGTGAGGATTGATGGGTGTAGGTGAAGGTTTGTAGAGGTTGTGGGAGTCAGGTGTCCACTGGTTGAGGAGGATGGCAATGGATTGTGTTTTTCAAGATGGCCACCGTGCTCTTTCCTGTTCCTGTGCGGTGACGCAACTTCCGGATCCGCTTATTTGCGGTCACCGCTAATGGCGGTTCCCGCTATTTGCGGTCACCGCTATTAGCGGTGATCGCTGATATCGATGGCTAGGGTGGCGGACGTGCTATTTGCACGGCATACGATGCCGATAAGTGGCGTTTTTTGAACGTTACCACCATGGCAGTGATTACATTACCGGCATGGTGCAATGCTCTTGCCCGAGAAGTCGTAATGTGCCGCTTTTAGCGGTATGTGACCAGCACGGACACGTTAATTGCACCATGCCGGTAATGTCCGTTACTTACCGCCAGGGTCATAATGAAGGCCAGTGTCTCATATGTGATACTTGGATGATCATAACATAAACACTTGTGGAAACCTAACCTCATGTAGATGGCCTCTGATAAAATACAATTGGGAGCAACTTCCTTTTTAATGCTGCCAAACAACCCATCCATGCAAGCCATCTCCCGAATTGTATAGTGTAATGTTACAAAATGGAAGATAATTACCCACATAGAGAGAATCAAAATCTGCCATGAGCAAACCCCACCCCAGGTACTCTTTTTTCCAGACAAATTCTAAAGCGGTAACCTGCCAGTCAATAATAACTTCATGCTCCCTGGTTTCCAGAAGGGATTTGTCAGTTTTAATTTTGTATCCTGACAATTGACTGTAAAGCAGGACTACCAGAAGCAAATCCAGAACAGACTCTCGGGTGAATCAAATGGATCAGAACATAATCTGCAAAAAGTCCACATTTATATTCACCTTTTCATTGAAACTGGCTTTAAATCCATATTTTTGATAACTGCAGCCTGAGTTTCAATTATCAGAGGGAATAAAAGAGGGGCAAAGGGAATGCTCTGTCATGTAGCCCTGTGAGAATTATTGCCCAAACCAAAGACAGACAGACTTTGTTGAATAACAAAGGTGAAGGATGTTCCATCCACTCTATCCAAGACTTCAGAAACAGACTAAATTGGGGTGTGGCTAAGCGCTGTTGCGGGATGGATGCCTGACAAGCAAGCTCCCGCTCCGAAATCGTATTTCGCGCTGCTTAAACATCATGGCGTGCTGAATTTATTCCTTAAATATGCTGCCTACCAGTCGCTGCATCCCTGGTGGTCCGTGGGGCACTTCTACCAAGTGTTGTGTTCGAATGAGGTAAGACGCGTATGAGGAGGGACAGGCTTACCAAGAGGGCAAGACCCGTGATGCGCTCTCTGACATTTCTAGTCAGCTGGTCGGGTACGCGACAGTAAGAGGACTCGCCAATACAACAGGACTCTTATTTTATACACAACACGGGGCCTGGCACTGTTATTATTCACTGAAAGACTGTTTTATTTTAGAAATTTAAAGGTGCAGGAAACATTTACATGCTAATTCCTGGGTAAACTATCATGTACACAGTTTTATTAGCACTACATTTAAAAATGCAGCTAATTGTTCATGCTAACTTATTGGAAGCCAAGAGGCCTCCCTCCTACTGTTATCTTAATTATTTATATTAAGAACTGCCTCCTCATGTTATAGCATTCAAAATGCAATAATTAATTAAGCAGTTGGCTCCCTTCAAAGCTCTACAGTCAAGACTTCAATAATCTTCTGCACCCTTGCGTTCAATATGCTGCAGCCCGCATATGAGGGAGTAATACAAGCCTGAAAGTGATTAGAAGTGCCTATGTTTAAAAGTCTGCAACACACCATTTAGATTTTGGTTGGTGCTTCTACCCAATAACTGGAAGTATTCAAGAACCTAAAAGCAAAGTTTTGGGTCTGTGCACCATCATACCGAAGCACTTGGGGAAAACGTGCCACAATCTCAGAGATAAAGAAATGTACCCTTGTGTAAGTAATATACCTACAAGCAACACTTTCTCCACGACTTACAGATTAGGTGCTTTTTGCTCAAACAAATAGTGAAACATTATACCAGCCATTTTCACTATAATGTCTAAGAAAAATCAAGTGAAAGAGACATCAATCTCCACTCCAAACAAGAGGCCAAAGAGTGAATCACCAACGCCTGGAGAAGATACACCGGATGCTAAAATTGCAAGCCATACTCGCCGAAATCAAAGTCTTGAAGCCTTTTATGGAGGCAAACAAATACAAAACTACAGCAGTTGCATGATAAGTGGTCTGCCTTTGAGGCTACAATCTCAGAAGTTGAACAAAGGGTAAGCAACACTGAAGACATTACAGGAAGAGTTCAAGAACTCGAAAGCACTGTTAAATCCCTACAGAAGCACATTGAAAACCTTGAAAATAGTAACAGGAGGAACAACTTATGAATTGTTGGTCTTCAGGGTAGGTGCTGAAGTGGAGAACCCAATCTCTTTCGTAAAAACTCTTCCAGTGAAGCTTTTGGAAATTCCATAATCAATTAAGCTGAATATCCAAAGGGCTCATCGAATTGGCCCACCCACTTCTGCACATCCTTCTAGTGGCTCCAATAATGGCCCATCCAGAACACTGATTTTTGCATTATTAGACTATAGTCAAGTGCTCATGATAATGGAGAATGTCAAACTATTGTAACATCCTGTGTGGAATGGTAGAAAATGTTTCATCACCTAGGATGTATCAAATGCCACAGCATCCAGAAGGAAATAACTCCTCGCCCTTAGACCTGCTCTTAAAAAACTTAATGCAAGGTACAGCATTATACATTTGGCTATACTTATAGTGACCGTCAATGGGCACACATCTTCATTTCAAGACCTTCTTACTTAAGGAACTTTATCCATTACCAGAGGAAAGAAATATGGACATGTCTAGACCATCTACCTAATGTTTTGTTACTCAAGTTGCTATATTTATCACTCATCTTCCCCATGAATCTGATTTTTCGGAGCAGGGTGCTAGGTTAGCCTTCTTCCCAGAGGCTCTTCCTCCCCCATTCTCTTCTTTTTGCTCAGCATGAATTGGAGTGGCCGCTCCCTGTTAGCCACAACCGTTGTTCAAATTTCTCTTTTCTCAATTTTGATGTTCTTCAAGCTGATTTTGTTAGTCTACTTTTACCCTTTTGTCTCCTTCCTTATGTGTCACACTGAGTTCTTATATGATATTTGCCTTCCTTCAATTGATAATGCACACATTTTGGCTCGTTACAATCCTTAATTTGTCTTTTATGCCATGCATTGCATTTAGATACATAAGTCTTGGTAAATATTATTATGGACCTTTGATTTCAATGTAACAACGTTGAATGTTAAAGGGTTACCCAACCCTGTAAAAGACCAGAAGGTTCTCATTCACCTTAACAGAACCAAATCCTCCATTGCATGCATTCAGGAGACTCACCTTTCCAATGCTGATGCGGCCAAACTCAAGCATCATTGGGTTGGTCAAGTCTTCTCAAGGGCAGCCAATGGGAAGAAGAATGGTGTCATAATTTTAATTAATGAAAGTTTTAATTGTCAAATACTAACAAATTAATCAGATGATGTAGGCAGATTGGTAATGGTCAACTTCTTGTGGATTCCTCTGAATTTACTGTTCTTAATGTATATGGACCTACCTCATCGTGCCCTTCTTTTTGGTCAAATCTCAAGAACCATGTCTTCCTCTCTAACCCCAATAATTTGATTGTATGTGAGATTTGTAACAAGATTGTGGATCCATATTTAGACAGAACATATAGTGTTTGTTACAAATCCTAAAAATCCCACACACAATTTACAAATTTTATATCTGAGTTAGGCCTTATAGCTACGTGGTGTATCACTCACCCTAGAGAATCCAATTTCACTTTCTTCTCTAATCCTCACAAAACCCTATTTAGATTAGATTACATATTCATCTCTAAACCTCCTACTAGCTATCTTATAAATGCCAAGATAGATTGTAGAGCAATATCGGATCATGTTCCTGTCCATCTACAATTACCTCTCCACAAAAGTCATGGATTCCTAGAAGATGGAGATTTAACTCAGCTCTACTTAAAGATAATGATAATGATAATGATGTGTTATTTTATATAGTGCCTTAATCCAAAGTGCTTAAGATGAGGCTTTTACTTCCTATATTATACAACAACATAATTATTACTTCTCAGAAAATTCAAGTCAAGAAACCTCAGTCCCTAATAACTGGGATTGTTATAAAGTGGCCCTTCGAGGGCACATTATCACCTTTATGGCCAATAAAAAGAAAGAGCTATAATTACAATCTGAAAATATTCTGAAAGAGCTTAAAGTCCTTAAATTCAATTTTCACGCACCAACTCAATATTAAATTCTATCACTAGACTAAGATTTCAATATAATAAAATTGTTACCCAATATTCATGTGACAATCTTCTTAAATACGAAGCAAAGATTTATCAACTTTCTAATAGATCAAGCAAGTCCTTAGCACCCTACTTAAAACTGAAAAAGATAAAAATAGAATTGCAGTCGTGAAGGATAGTATAGGTGGAAGAAAGTTTTCAGATAAAGACATTTTAAATGTTTTCTCAGACTTCTACAAAAAACTATACTCTTTGTTAACATCCCCAAATAATTACCTCATACAGAATTTCCTTGAAGCTGATCCTCGTTCTTCATATCCATCAGTAAATCTCCAACCACTTAATGCCCCTATCTCTATTAGTGAAATCCAGAAAACTATTAGAAGCCTTAAGAAAGGTAGAGCCCCTGGGCCAGATGGCTTTTCTAGTGATTTCTATGCACATTTCACTAATATCTTAGCACCCAAGCTCAATGAGCTGTTTTCTCAATTTATTATGAATGGTGAAGTGCAAGGATAATTTTAGGAGGCAATGCTGATAGTATTCCCCAAGCCTGATAAAGATCCTGAACTCCCCCAAATCTACAGACCCATCTCCCTCATTAACACAGATTGCAAAATCTTTGCAAAGATATTAGCCAATAGACATATATCAGTAATTCCCAGATTAATAAAACAAGATCAAGTTGGCTATATCAAAGGCAGGCTCTCTTCCTCCAATATAATTTTAAATTCCATAGATCTCATTCGGAGCTCCAATGAGCCATATGCCATCGTCGCCCTTGATGCTGAAAAGGCATTCGGCCGAGTCGAATGGAAATGTATGTTTGAAGCCATCAAATGCCATTGTTTGGAAGCCCCTTTCCTATATTTGGTAAAATGACTCTACTCTAATCCGAGGACCTTCATTTTTTTATTAACGGACATAAATCCCCATTTTTCACCCTTTTTAGAGGAACTCGTCAAGGATGCCCCCATTTCTCCGCTCCTATTTATCCTAGCACTAGAACCCTTTTTTTGAGAGAATAACACATAACACCAACATTAAGGGTATACATTGTAGCAATGGACAAATCAATCTAGCGGCATACGCTGATGATATATTGTTATTGCTTAAAGATCCAAACTCTTCCTTGACACACATCTTCGATATTATCTCTGAATTCTCAGCCGTATCAGGTTATTAACTGAACACAGACAAATCTGAGATCCTCCTCCTTAATGTACATTTCAAAAATATTACATTTTGACTACGGGTATAAAATGGTGTCCTAATGGTTTCAAATATCTTGGCATCCACATTTCCTCTTCCATTAAAGACATTATTAAACATAACACCACTTTCCTTTTAATGAGAATACAAGAAATAACCGACTCCTGGTCTACTCTTTACCTTTCATGGTGGGGTAGGATAGAATCCATTAAAATCATGATAACACCCATTATCCTATATTTTTCATATATGTTACCAGTTGCTCTTCCTTCTTATTTCTTCAAAGCCGTTGACTCCTGTTTAACCAAATTCCTTCATAAACTTCATTTATCACGGACAATGGGTGGAGTAGGATTTCCTGATTTTAAGAAATATCACATTGCTTTTGTTTTAAAACAGTGTCAAGATCTGCGGCCCGAGGACGCTGCGTACCTGTGTTTCCTGAAGGCTTGCGTGCCGGGGTCGCCAGGACGTTGATTGTAGAACGAAAGATGACAGGGTAACGTCAAGAACCGGCCCAGGTCCCGTCCTGATTTGCAGGATTGAAAATGGGTCCGATTCCTGACGCCACGGATGGACACTTCCCTGGATTAACGTGGCGCCAGAACAGTGCGAGCACTGAACAGGGAAGGTCGGTAGATGTTAACAGCAAGCTTGAGTGCGTTGCTTGTGATTCTGCGGAGACCCTCTCGAAGATGGTGGAAGAAGGCAGCCAAGACTGTAGTATGGCAGCAACTGCAGGCAGCAGAAAAGGCAGAGTAAAGGCACCGTAGAGGCACTGGTACCCAAGCACAAAGCAGAGGAGTATTCAGGCAAGGGAAGGTTGGCAGGCAGGAGAGGGGTAAGGCGGCAAGAAGGGAAAAGGAAGGGACAAGAGGCTCCAGACCAAGACCAGACTAAGCCCAACCCCGGGAAGCCAGACCCCCAGCCAAGGAACCAGACCAACAGGACAGGGGAAGGCAGGGCAAACTGGAAGGGAACAAGGAAGGCAACCGGAGTAACCGAGAATGGACAAGGAGATCCAGTAGCGAGCGGGAGGTCAGGACCAAACCGCGTTGAGACGCGGCGAGTACAAGACCAGGAAGCTCTTTTATAGAGACTCGGCATGGAAGCGAGGCTTGACCCGCAATCCGAGTCGGCGCATGCGCGGAATCAAGGTATTCATGGGAACGAGGCTTGAACCACAAGCCCGTTCTCTGCCGCTTACGCGTATGAACGCATGCACCCCGACTCGCCCGGAGTGGGCACGCACCCCAAATGAGCGATGACCTTGGAGAATACACCTTCGGCCAAGACGATATCGCGGGTACAGCCGCCAGGCATCTCCCCGCCCAAGAGGATACGGACGTTCCTGTTCCCGGGTGAGTGTCCTAACAAACAGACTCAACTGTGGTTTACATGTGAATTTTGTGATGATGAACCCCAATGGTTATATCTAGACAGAGCAATGGCATCTCCCCTTAGTTTAGCCGACTGCTTCCACATTAAGGCAAAGACAACATGTATCAAGTGCATGGCTACGATATAATCCACATGCTACCTAAGAAAATTCTTGTTCCCCTCAATTAATATGCCAAATCAATATATTTCATCCTATATTTGGTTAAACCCTCTAATCAAAATAATAATTCACTTTTTTGGAGGCAATGACTCTCTCAAAACATTAAATATCTCAATCTATTGATTGTTCAAGGTGCACCTATTAATTTTAATGTGTTTATGGACAGATTCAATGTTCCTCGCTGTTTTTACAACAATGTGTATCTATTATTAATACTATTCTTGAGAACTATGTCTCTCTTATTAACACAATTACTTATCCAAATGCTGAAAGGCTACAATCCCTCTTCAAATTGTGTTCTGCTGCCTCCTATTACAAAACTCTTTGTCAAGATCTACCTTCCAATATTTTGCAAGACTGTCTATCGGCCTGGCAACATGATTATACACCTACAACTGACCAACTTCAGTGGCCCCAGGTCTGGAATCATATATCTAAAGTCACACCTTCAACAAGTATATTGCAATCAATGTTCTTTTTTCATCATATAATTTGTATTACTCCTGTAAATCTCTTTAAATATGGCCTCTTCCTAAATGACAAATGTTGGAGTTGTCTTCATTCCCTGGGATCCTTTAAACACATGATCCTATATTGCACATGTGTTTCAGTGTTCTGGACAGATGTTTGGAAAGTAATCAGAAGCATGTTTAATACTTCATTGGACTTCTTCCCCCAGATTCTCTTTGCTGGTATCACTATTGTTCCAGATATCACATGCAAATATAGCAAGTTTTTGTTTGACTTACTTATTATGTTAGCCTTAAAACGATTACATCTAACTGGAAGAACTTAGATAATCTTCATCATAAAATATGGTGGAATGTTATTTGCAATACCCATAGACTGGAAATGTGTAATGCCGCTACTGTATTTTAATTGCGTAAACATGAGCTCAAATGGAAACCCTTTACAGAACTTCTTGCAAAACCATCAACAGTTTAACTAGCTTCATATTTTAAATGTGTTATGCACTCTCCCTTTCTTCCTTCCCTCCCCACTCCTGCAACTTGGGCCTCCTTTTGTGGATGTTTTGTTGTTTTGTATGTCATGTCTTGTCCATACAAACTCCCTCTTACAACCCTTTTTATTATCCTAAAAAACCAAACTATTGTGTATTGAGGATTATACTTTCAGACTAGGCTTTATTATATATGGTGGAATGTTATTTGCAATACCCATAGACTGGAAATGTGTAACGCCGCTACTGTATTTTAATTGCGTAAACATGAGCTCAAATGGAAACCCTTTACAGAATTTCTTGCGAAACCATTAATAGTTTAACTAGCTTAATATTTTAAACGTGTTATGCACTCTCCCTTTCTTCCTTCCCTCCCCACTCCTGCAACTTGGGCCTCCTTTTGTGGATGTTTTGTTGTTTTGTATGTCATGTCTTGTCCATACAAACTCCCTCTTACAACCCTTTTTATTATCCAAAAAAAAAAAACGATTGTGTATTAATGATTAAACTTTTATACTAGGCTTTATTATATTATATCTTAACAGTTAAATATTACACTGTTATATCTCTATGCTTTATGTTGATATTCTTTATCAATTGTCTATGTTATGCCATGAATAATTTGATTCTAATAAAAACCTTTAAACTAAAAAAAGAAACAGACGTAATTTCCCTAACACAACATAAGCAATTAGATCTTAAAAAAAAAGTGTGGTTGTTATTAAGGATGTTCCAACTGACCCAGTCAAAAGCATTCTCTGCATGAAGTGAGAGCAGGTATCAGTCAATCTGATCTGGAGTCGTCCTTCAGCGTGGACAAGGTATATCATGTATGTATGTTATCTGTACATTGCTGCAATCTAACAAAAACAACCTGGTCCAGATGGATCCGATCTGGTAGATAGTTACCCTGACAAGATGCCCATACTCTCAATGTACCTTTGTTATCAATAATCAGCAGTGAATTAAGTCTGTGAGGGCCACAAGTTTTCATGTGGCTACCCTCCTTATGGAGCACTAATTTACTGACCTCCTATAGGAGAAATACTATATCCTTCTGTTATACTGTTGGAAATGGCCATCAACTTCAGTGCTTGTAAATTCTTAAATTGTAAAACTGGACTGTAATCCCAACTTGGTGGCATGATTTTCCAGACTGCATCCTCTTAATCACTATATCCCAGTTCAAATGACCCCTCCAACTTCACCAATTCCTCTTCAAGAGGTTTTGATAATTTAACTCCTTAAGTGCTAAGGATGAGTATGCTCATCCTTTTTGCATAGACTTGATTAAAGATCACCAATTAAGTGGTTAATACCTTACAGGTATATATAAACTGGAGGGCCATGCAAATAGAGGCCTTACCAAATAATTACTCTCAATGTTTCACAAAGCCATTTATTATTACGACTGTATCACTGCACTACACATCATGGCCAGTCTGAATGTAGGGCAGCCAACAGTCAGCCCTTTGTTTTCTCCTTCTTTTAATGAGGTTTGCCGTTTCCTCTTGGCACCCTATGCTGCATTCCAGACCATTCCAAGTACCAACACAACTACTAAATTGATATCAAAGTAAGGCTCAATTGTGTGCCTCAAAATCTCTAAAACGTGGTCCCCCAGAACAATGTTGGGCATTGCCATCTATCCTTACTCTGTCCTGGGGCCAGGAGGTCTAGATAAACACCTGCACATCATGTTCTGACCAGACTATTGAAGCATTGAAGGCCCTTTTGCTAGGAATTTGAGTCCTTCCTCAATTAAGAGATAGTCAAGAGTAATTCTTATGTGGTTGCAAATTGAAAGCATACCCTGTACCCTGTGGATTTCTTTTCCAGCATATGTCTGCCATCCAAAAATCTTGCAGCAAGGCCTGAAAAACATTTTAGTCTGCTTCACTCATATGTGGCCAGGTACCAAACATGTACAGTCTGTCAAGTTTAAAGTTAGCTACTAAAATTGAATCCTCTCCTATATTAAGTACACCATCAGCCCAGAATGTGATTTTGTCCTTAGCGTGGGAAATAAAGCTCACACAGAGTCAGCAACAAGCCACCTAAATGTTCTTCTTTCCTTTAAGAACCCTCTGACACAGGGCTGTTACAACTAAAAACTCTTCAGCAATAGAATGGTTATTCCTTCTCTTTTCATGTCACTGTACACCCAATATGCTCGGCCAAGTCCAATCCCTCGGTCTTGGCCAGAGAAAAAATGGGTTTACTGAAGAAAGATAATGTCCAGAGAGGTCTTTAGAAAATGAAATGACAATAATGATTGGTTGTATGGAGGGTTCAAGCCCTTCACATTATTAGTCGTCGCTATCATGAGAAACAGATGTGTGACTTGATCTCAGGTGAGGTTGGTTCATCTAATCTTGAATAGCAGCACAAGAGGATCACATAAACAAAGAACATATTGTCATCATGCAACAATCCAAGACTGTGTTCTCCCACCCACAAATTCCTCTAACTTTTATATACTTTCCGGTACATTGGTCTCAAGGCAATTATTTGAAGATTTCATTACCTCCTCAGGAAGGATTTCAATCTTCCTGAATTAACACAATAGTAGACTCTGAAGAGCCAGTCAAACGTATACACTGAAGGTCAATTTTTGGTTCACATGGGATAACCCAATCAGATGTACTCCTCAAAGACTTTTAAGTCATACCACTCTGATAACAACATTACTTTGAAGTAACCTTTAGTTATTTATTTACTTTTTTTTGATATAATGCCTTTATCCAAATCACTTAAAAAACAATTGCAAAATGATACAACAATATGAAAATAAGAAAGATTTAACACCAGAGCAAGCAAATTAACAAAGTGTGAACACAATTCTGTACACTGCAAGATCAAGTGACAGAAATATCCATCAGATGTAGCTTTGGACACTTTTAAAATATATGCAAGGAAGAAGATAAGCCAACATCCAAATGAAGCACATTCCATATTTTAGAGGCTAAAAGATGAAAAGAAAGTGAAAAGGAGCACTACGAGGATGAGGAGAAGTAAGAAGAATCTGAGCAGTGGAAGAGATCTAGAAGGTTGATACAATACAAAGGGAATTGAACTGAAAATGATCAGAAAATGGAAGCCAGCTGAGATGGGCAGGATTTGCATAATTCTAGTAAAAAGGTGAACTCTAAAAAGAATGCAAATAGCAGAATGCAAAACATAATGAAGAGGTAATAATGTATAGCAGGGTAAACCAACATCTAGTGAACAGCAATAATTGAAGTAAGAGAGCACAGATGTTTACCGAAGAAGTTTAGTAGGAGAAACAGTTAATAGGTGGCACATTTTATGAATGTTAAATAACTGAAACTGGCAGGGGCAAGCAACTGATAAAATGTGTTCATGCGAATAGAGATTTGAATAAAAAAATAAAACCAATATTACAAGGATCTTCATAGATTTGAAGTTGAAGTGGATGGAAGAGATAGATACTGGTGGGCACATTGATGTGGAAGCTGGAAATAATACAATTTCAGGGTATTTTTGGGTTGAGACAAAGGAAATATTAAGTCATACAAGAATGAATGGCTAGTAAACAAGAAGATCATTTTTGATGCAAGGAATCAGAAAAGGAAGGCAAATAACATAAAAAGTGGTATCATCAGCAGAGAGGTGTGCTTGAAACTAGTAATTAAAGAGGAAAGAGTCACAGTGCATAAAATGAACAAAGGTTACTCCATTACAGAGCCTTGGTGGACACAAAAGTAAGTGAAAATGCTGAAGACGTATAAGCTTTTAAAGACACAATATAGGAACCATTGGAAAGTTAGAAAGAGAACCAACTATGAGCAGAACCAGCAATCCCAAGAGAAGACAAAGTTTGAAGCAAAATAGAATGATAAACAGTGTCAAAGGCAATGCTGAGATCTAGAAGAATCAAAACTGGAGAGAGCCTGAAATGGCATGCATGTTGATTTGAATCAGGCATAGTTAAACGAGTAGTCTCTGTAGAAAATCCAGGACAGAAACCATATTGAAAAGGAGACAGAAATGAGCAAATGTTCAAGTAAGAAGAAATGTGAAGATGTTTAATCCTTTATAGCTCTGAAGCAAAATAGGGGAAGAGAGAGATTGGCGGAAAATTTGCCAGATCAGATGGGCCTGATTAAGCCTTCATATGAGAGGATTAACAGTAATGTCTAATTCAGAGACAGTCAGAACGAATTAAAGATATAGAATAAAAGATGATGGTACTTGAATCAGTTATTGAAATGGTGCTCAGATTTTTATCAAGGGATGATCTAATCATCTGAACCTTATCAAGGAAAAAGAAAACAAATATGTTTGCAGAAAAGACGACTCAAAAGACTGATCGTCTGATGCAAGAGATATTCATTTATTTAGAGTAGGAAAAAGATACCAAGAGGGATAAACTTCAGGAGAAAAATGAGTTTGATAATAATGGGCCTTCAAATCTCCAATAGAAGAGCAAAAGAGTGAGTGCAGCCTAACAAAGGAAAGATAATTGTCAGAGTATTTGTTTTTTATGCCATTTGCACTGAGCAAGAATGTCAGGGCAAATTAAACAACGACCAAGGGACAACGTGCTGGAATGGTGCCTCATGGTGTTCCTGCAAGATGTATAATTTTTCCAATTATAGAGACTGTAAAGCACCTGTGGACTTTCCTATACACAATCTCTTATTCTTAAGAAAGTGTACACATTCTACTGAGAACCATACTTTCAGAACACAAATTCGCAAGTGTTAAATGTGAACAAATATGCCCTAATAATGTTATATGCATAAAACAATGGACAATGTATATTGTTTCTTTTTAAATGTGACAGTAAATACATTATTGTGATGCAAGTATGAAAATGTGCATACTTTGAATGCACCAGGAATCATTCACAATTATGTATCATGCAAATCATATAATACCATAACTGGCTTGGCCTAAACATGTTAAAGTGAAATCATATGCCAAGGTAACTTGTGTTCAAATCTATTCCATGAATAACATGTCGTCAAAATTGGGAAGTTTTGATTAGCCAAATGTCCAAAGCCAGGCATCTATCCATCATCAGAGAAACCCATCCACTTCAGCTACATTAATAGAGTAAAATGCTTCCACTGGAAAAAAAACAGAAAATGTAGGGAATTGAATTTCTGTGGTCTCTTACTGATTTGTATCTTAGTTTATGATTCAAGAGGGCAAGGAGCTGACAGGACAGACTTTCACTTCACACAATAAATACACATACAATACAACACTTCCAAAGGACTTAACTGTATTTATATTTTGACCTTTAACTTCTGTATCACCAATGCAATATCAACTGTTGAGCCTTTGAACTGGGGTGTCCGACCCAGCCCTTTAAGACGAGGTAGCAATATTTTGAGATGGATGTGAATGTAGAATATACTCAAACATCAATAATCAAACCAACTCAGGAAGTTGGCAAATTGTAACTGTTTTAATATCAATTATTGAAAACAGGGAGTTACAACAAACATCAATGAATTTGCTCCCTCTTCACACTCAATGCATTTAATCAAAGAAAGCATCTTTTATACAAAAAGCTCATAATCATTGACATCATCCTACGTTGTAAACTACAAAAACTACTTGGCAAAGTGATAGGATTACAGGGAACATCTAGGTATACGTTCCATACTGGTTAGGAAGGTGACTGGGTCTCTAACATCAAGTGGGGCAACTAAGTCCTCCCTTAGTGCAGGACACTACGAATGTCATCACATACACAATGTCCAATTGGCTATACAAACTATAGGGCTCTCTATCACGTGGCCCTTTCTTATTGGTTGGCACCCTTTTACCCCTCTGTAATATTCCACCTTTGCAAGAAGCACACAGGCTAACATCCAGGTGCTGGTGGACTGGTCATAACCATAGCTTCCCACCAATTAGCCTGCGCATCTATCATCACCCTTGCAGTCTGTCAGTCAATTAACTTTGAACTTAGCCTTGAAAATGTTCACTGAGCTCGAGAATATGAGGGAGTATAGGCATAATCTGTCTTCTCAGTTTCGATACAGCTCATCCCAGTGTGTATTTTCATCCAACCACGTGACTGCAGACCATGTTCTCGAGTCTTTCTGTATTTGAAATACTATTAAATGATGAACCTCTGAGGTCTTCAATGTTCTCACTCCTCATCTAAGACAGGAGTCTTGTTCATTTAAACGTTCTGTAACTATTGCTTCGAACATTCAGGCCCAAAGTGGGCTTGACTTCTTGGTATGGAGACAGCCAAGCCTTTCCTTGGTTCACCTCTATGGTTAAGTTTTCCGATTTCTAACTGCGACACACTGAAAAACCTTTCTGTTCACTGGATCTAGCTCTGCTCAAGTGCGTTGTGGAATTATCCATAGTTCATAGGTTTCCTATGCATATACGTGGGCACATCGCCGCAATCCCATCACTAAATAGCCAGCCTTAAGAATACTGTCTCTACTTGCGTTACTTCATCTGTACAATTGTCAAATGACTTGACATTTTCTTCATTATTTCTGGAGCATGAACATTGTCATCTTGAGCCCAAAATGTTATTCAACTTTGGCACCTCCTCCTTAGAGTGCCTATAGAGTGTTTATATTCTCTCATCTCTTCATCTATCCTAGGTGTGTCAGCTCTGTTCTTCATGAAGTCACCAATTTTCTAATTTGCTCGGTTTTTATGCTTCTTCCGGGATTTCATTCAAATGGCCATCATATTGTCGTGTATGAATGTATGGTTTTCTCAATGGGAATCTTAATTCCAGGATTCTCTTCGGTATTGGTACTCTCACTGGTATTGCACGTGTCTCACACTCTGGCTCCCAAAATATAGGCAACATGAGGGAGGAGTCTTGGGTGGGGATACTTGGCTCCACCTCTACACTCCCCCTCTGGGTGATTCATCAACCACTCTCTCATCAGTCTTCAAATCTAGACATCCTTGTTTGAAGAAATGCTTCTTTGGGACCCATATCTTTATGACTCCTTTCAGGCATCCCGCTGATTTCACATGCTCATCAGTACTCCAAGAAATAAGCATGCATTGTCCACTTGGACTGCGATAGATCCATTTCCCCACATACTTCTTATGGTTTTTGGGTACAGGAACTTCATTCCTTCAGTTGCGTGAATTCTGGTCTTCATGTTGTCTCTGATTTCTTCATCTGTCAGCTCCTTAGTTTTCCATCCTGATTCAACATCAATAATGATCTTCATTCCTACTGCCTTCCTTGCAGTCTTCTTACATTGTGAGATTGTTATCCTGATCACACAAAACCAAGCACTATCATCACTATCAGGGTTGCAAGGAACTTGAACATATTGCTCATCCATTGTGGCAAACACAAGAATATTGATCCAAACCAACTGTCATCAGCAATGTCTTCCACTTTGTCTATCAGCTGGACCTGTAACTTCATCAGCATTGATATGGCCTCTGTCAAGGTGCCATTCTCGTCATCATGAGAAGGTATGAATGTGCAACATGATTCTCCAATTTTGGCACAAACACCTCCATACAAAGCTGTAATCACATCCAGGACATATATGTTCTGAAGTGTCATCAGTCGTATGGCTCTCAGATCTTACTTGATAGCATTGTATCCCTCTATAGTAGTGTTGATCATCTGCAACAATTCCCATCTGGTTATTTGTAACCACTTAGTATTTGCATCTTTCAGGATTATGGGGATGAAGATTATCGTGAATATCAATGAAGTCTTACTAAACAATCCATGTTCATATGGGATGGAATGAAAGGCTTATATTGACCGAGCATGCTGTAACATGAACATTCACTATAGAACCTAGTCCTCCCCAAACCTTGGGCAGCTTCATATAAGCTCTGGGTCCACAAGCCCAGTAGTGATATATTATCACTGCTGTTCCTATGCTCATTGCTGGCACATCAAAGATTCCACCACAATTTTTGTTTTCTCCACGTTTTCTTGTGCCATTTTTTCTGAAACATAGCTTTGCAATATCCAAAGGCACGATCTGTAATGGTCCTCCTTTGTCTTCGACCCATGTCAGCAAGTCTAGGCCATAATGGTTTGCATCTGTTTTCACAATGGTTGGTTTGTAGCATCCCATCACAACCCATGCTCTGCAGATGACTACTCCTTCTTCCCATCCATCTGGAGAAAGCACTGATCCCCAAATCTGAATTTGGCCTCTGTTTTTCCATCTTCAAATCTCTTCTGCAGATTTTCCTGGACTCTGAAGTCTTCTGTTCAATTCCCACCTGATTCCAGCCCCTTTCACCCGAGGCTGTTTGTATCTTATCACAGGATTTTTAGTGTGGGTTCTTGCTCTCGTCTTTGTGTCTTGACCATAATCATCTTCATCAGGATCTGTCCATTCTGTTGCCCATGCTAAATAGACTGTTCGGCCCATGAACTTAGCCATCGTTCGGCAGAGTGCACTGTGAGATAAACAGTGTGCTGTCTGAACATCTATTTCAATGGCTATTAATTTCTTAGACTCCCCCATTTTATAAGGCAGGAGTGCACATACATAGCATTCCTCCTCTGAGGTTCTCCTTTCTACCTCTGTCATGTGCTGATACCACATGTTATTTCTCAAATGTGCTGTGCTGTCTAGATAATCATTTAAGTTATGATCATCTTCCCTTGTACTTCTCATAGGTTTCCTTCTTGCCACATGATCTCTTATAACCATAAACATAGGTAGATTAGGCTCCGTCTTTGGCAGGAATGTGTGCTTAAGAGCAGATTCAAACAGGAGGGAGGGGAGTCCAAGGGATGTGAGGCCAGGAGGTAGCGAGAAAGTGCACAGTTGACGGGGGATGGTAAGATTAAAGAGTGAACTATAGCAAAGGAAACAAACACAAGTTATGTTTAGCCAAGTAGGGGGGTGCAAGCCAATGCAGGGATTTGTAAACTAGCAGCACTCAACAGGTTTTTCATTGCAAGACAACTGGCAGAGGTTATGTCTGGACGTGTGACAAGACAGGGGGGAGGTTATAAAGGATAGCAGTGGCAAGGTTGGGTATTTCGCTAAGTGGGGAGAAGGAGTGGAGTGACAGATCATCAAGAAAGTGGCAGAGTAGGCACCTCGGTTCTAAGGTGAGTGGGAGGCTTTTTTTTCAAATTTTTTTTATTGGCATTTCTTTAAACATGAAACATAGGGACTCAACATAGTCCCCTCTCAACCCCCTTCCCATCCCCCTCACTTCCCACCGGTTGTCAATCTTGCTGTACTTCTGCGTTTCCTAGATGGATCAATCTTAGCCTGTGAACATGTCCAGTATACGTAGGTTGTGAGGACACCATTGGAGCATGTAGTCGCTTTGCAGGTATTCAATGGCGTCTCCCCAGTCCGTTGCAAAGCGCTGTCTATCCCCTCTCCATTGCTACATAAGTCCATATCCTGTGGAGCCATTCTTGTGTGGTTGGATGGGTCTTTTGTCACCATTTCTGCTTGATTGCTAGCCACGCAGCTATTAGGAGGCCCATGAAGTTCTGTTTTTGCGTCTTGGTGAGAGTCTTATCTCAAGCCACACATCCATACTTCTTCTCCTAGGTTATCCGTGCCTTTGAACAGTTCTTGCATTTGCTTCCTCACTTCCGCCCAAAAGTGTTGTAGTTCTTTACAGTCCCACCAGATGTGTCTCCATGTTCCCATTGTGTCGCATCCCCTCCAGCATTTCCCTTGTACAGTCGGGAACATTTTGTGCAGCCTTTCCGGGGTGTAATGCCATTGGATCATTACTTTGGTCCATGCTTCCCTCGTTTGTATCGCTCATGTCCATTTTGGGATTATTAGCCAGAGGTATGTTCATTGTTCCCCCGCAATTTGTTTTCCTAGCGTGATTTCCCATTTTTCATGTAGTGCCATGTTATGTTTTCTTCCTGGACATTTATGAATTTGTAGAGGGTGGATACGAATTTCCTTTCACCCGTCTGGGTCAGCATGTACGTCTCAAATGGAGTGAGATCCCTTGTCAATGCCTTGCTGATTCTTGGCGTTGTGAGCCAGTGGAGGATTTGTTCATACTGGAACCTGTCCTTTTCCGTGAGGCCCAGCAGCTCCTGGCAGTCTGCGAATGTTCTGATAGGCTGTCCCTCCAACATGTCTCCCACTTTTGTGCAGACGCGTCTCGCCATTTCTGGAATGTTCCTTTTTCTACGCCTAGGGAGAAGTCTGGGTTATCAAACATTGGTATGAATGGGGCTGGGTCTATCGTGAGTGTTTCTTTTTTGGTTGCTTTGTCCCAAATTTCCATAGCTGTGCTCATTACTTCACTTATTTTGATGTTTTGGTGTCTGTGCTAGGGTTTCTTCCATAGGAGGTGTCGCAAATGTGATCTTGCTACTGCTCTATCCTGCGCTTCCCACCATTTTTCTGATGAGTCTGTGATCCATTTGTTTAGGACCCATAATTGTGCCGCCTCGTAGTATTTCCTAAAGTGGGGGAGCGCCATACCTCCATCTGCATTATGCGCCATGAGGGCCTGTTGTGACAATCTCGGTGACTTGCCCTGCCATATATATTTGGTTATTGTTTTGGTGAGAGACTTGAAGAAGGTCTTCGGTATTGGAGTAGGGAGAGGTTGGAAATAATACAGCAGTCTGGGAAGGATCATCATTTTAATGACCGTTATTCTGCCCCACCAAGAGATTGACAACGGGTTCCATCTGTCCAGATCTCTTTTAACATTGTCTAGGAGTTTCATGTAGTTCCCCTTGTAGAGGTTTTTCATGGTTGGAGTCAATGTCACCCCCAGGTATCTCACACCTTCTACGGCCCTTTGTAGTCGTAGGTCTTTTGTAGTCTCGTATATCTCATCTATATCTCCCGCCAGGGCCATTACCGATGATTTTTGTTCATTTATTTGTAGTCCGGATATTGCTCCATATTCTTCTATCTGCTGAATTAGTAGGGGTAGGTTCTTGATTGGTTCTGTATGGGTCATCATCATATCATCTGCGTAGGTGGCTGTTTTATGCATGTGGCCTCCCATTTCTATGCCCTGTATGTCTGGGGCCGCTCTGATCTTTGCCAGAAAGGGTTCGAGGAATATTGCGTAGAGTAGGGGTGATAAGGGGCACCCCTGCTTGGTGCCCCTTCCTATTTTGATGGGGTTCGACAATTCCCCGTTGACTGCGCTCCTGGCCATTGGTGAAATGTAATTGGCTCCGATCATCTTTATGAAATCATTGCCTATTCCCATTTTACGTAGAATCGCAAACAGCATGGACCATTCTACCCGATCGAATGCTTTTTCCGCATCAATCGAAATAATTGCTGATGGAATTTCCATGATTCCCGCTTTCTCTATAAGATGCACGATACGCCTAATGTTGTCGTGGGTTTTTCTGTTGGGGATAAACCCTGATTGTTCTTGGTGGATCAGCTTAGGGAGCAGGGGAGCTAGCCTGTTGGCTATTACTTTTGTGTAGAGTTTTGCGTCCACGTTGATTAGGGCTATTGGGCGGTATGAGGTCGGGTTTTCCAGATCTTTTCCTTTTTTGTGGAAGACAAGTATTTTTGCTTCATTCATGGAGGGTGCGATGTTGATCGAGTTCTTGAAAGTGTTGAATAGGTTTGTTAGATAGGGCATTAATATGTCCGCAAATGTTTTGTAGAGAGCCGCTGTAAAGCCGTCCGGTCCGGGAGCTTTATTTTTGGGAAGATCCCTTATAGCTTTAGTGACCTCTTCAGTCGTTATCAGTTGTTCAAGGGCTGCTTTTTCAGCTGGGGTTACTGTAGGAATTGATATATCTTTTAGGTATGCCGCCTGTTCCTTTTTATTTGGGTGCTGTGAAGTATATAAGTTCTGTTAGAAGTCCCGGAATATTTCTTTGATATCTTCCGGTTGTGTTTTCTTTTCTCCCTGTCCGTTTTTCAGGGAGTGCACCATTTGCTCTTGTCTTTTCCCTTTTAGTTGTCTTGCCAGCAATTTGTCTGCTTTATTTGATTTCATCGCGTACCAGTGTTTTGGTTGCAGCAGTTGGATTTCTGCTCTTTTATTCCTGATCAGGTCTAGCTGGCTCTGGATGTGGTGCTATGCCCTCTTTATTTTCCTGGAGGTATTCTTTACCATTTCTTCTCTTATGTCTTCCAGTTTTTTTTCCAGTTCGTCTTCCCATTTGTACGATAGTCTTTTTGTGCTTTCAGCGCTATTATCTGTCCCCTGATCACCGCTTTGAAGGCATCCCATATACTGCTCTGGGAGACGTCCGTGGTGTCGTTTTGCTTAAAATATTCCTCTATTTTTTCTCTAATTGTTTCTTTGGTCACTGGATCTTGTATGATGTCTCTGGGGAGCATCCATCTCCATAGGCCTGATCCCGTTCTGAATTTGGGAAGTGGGATCCAAAGCGGGGCATGGTCTGATAGCGATATCTGACCTTTTTCGATTTCTCCCACCAGGGGTCCTGTGGCCCAAATGTAGTCTATCCTGGAGCTTGAGTCATGTACATGTGAGTGATACGTGTATCCTTTTGTTGTGCCTCTGAATCTCCGCCACACGTCTTCGAGTGCCATATTCTGCATAGTCTGTTTGAGCGCTGGTGAGGGCGTTCCTTGTTGGGAGGTTTTGGGATTCGAACGGTCATCTGTTTGGTTCCACGCTATGTTGAAATCTCCTGTCAGGATAACTTCCCCTTCCGTGAAGATTTCCAATTTGTTGATTGTATCTTTTATAAAGCCCTCCTGGCCCGTGTTCGGTGCGTAGAGGGTTGCTAGAGTCAGGTGGAGATTGTCTATCAGCACCTTCGCAAAGACATAGCGGCCGTTTTTGTCTGCCATTGTCACTTTGATTTGGACTTTCAAGTGGTTGGTGAATGCAATCAGCACTGCTTTTCTTTTCTCTTTGTCATTGGATTGGAGGATTTGATTGTAGCCTCTTATCCGGGTAAGGCCTTTCCTCTTTTTCTGTATGTGTGTTTCTTGGAGGGTTATTATATCGAACTTGTCTCTGTGCAGGAAGTGTTCCGTTTTTTTTCTTTTCACTGGCGTGTTCAGGCCTCTAATATTGAACGTTAGAATTTTTAGCCCCATTTTTTGGTGTGTGGCTTGTGTTTCTTCTTGGATTCATCTTGTGGGTCGCCCTTGTATGCATTTGTACCAGTGGGTATCTCATTTCCCCTCCCAACCTTCCCCCCAACTCCCCTCCCTCAACCCTCCCTCCTTCCCACCCCAACTTTGATCCTGAGGAGGGCCCTGGGCCCTATGGTTGCTCCGGCGTTGTGTCTTTGCTCCATGCCCTCTAACGTCTCAGGTTTAGAAGTTTGCAGGGGTTCCTAAACCCTGTTTGTGGTGCAGATTCCTAGGTCGTCCCTTGGCTCTGCCGCACCTTCCTGTGAGCACCTGCCCTGTCTGTTGCTTCAGTATGTTTGTAACCTCACCCTCCATATGTTCTTGCGTAGAGGTTCATTTTCGTTTACAATTAGTTTTCCACTGTTTTTCGGGATTGGAGTCTAGTTCTTCTCTTTTCTGTTTGCCACCCCCTCGGTTCCCTCTTTTGTCTTGGGAGCTCGCTTTTGTTTGTGGGCTCTGTCTCTTGTTCCTGGCCACCCAGTATTTGGAGGCCTTCCTCGCACGTAGCGATTCAGTATTGTTTTTCTTCCCGTGTGAAAAGGAGTCCAAAGGGGAGTGTCCATTTATATCCGATTTGTTTTTCTGTAAGGCATTTCGTTACCTGGCCCATTTCTCTTCTCTTTCTAAGCGTTGATTGCGCTAGGTCTTGGAACAGAAGAATTTCTTTTCCGTTCATTCTTATTTGCTCTAGGGTCCTGGCCTTCCTTAGGATTTGTTCCTTCTGTATTTATTGTATCATGGCCACTAGGACATCCCTTGGGCGGGTTCTGGGTTCCCCTGCTCTCCGAGGGCCTACTCTGTGTATTCTGTCAATGAGGATTTCCTCTCCAGAGCCATCCTTTAGAATGTCTTGGAAGACTTGTTGTACTGCATTGCGCAGGTCTCTATCCTCCACGGTTTCCGGCATATTTTTAATTCTTATGTTCGATCTCCTGGATCTGTTTTCTAGGTCTTCACATTGTGATTCAAGCTCCATTGCCACTCTAGCTAGGCTGTCTTGTGCTTCTGAATATTGGAGAACTTCCTCATCCATATTCTGGACCGTCCTTTCCAAGTTATCTGTCTTTTCCTCGAGGTTTTCTATGTCTTTCTTCAGGTCATGGACCGCTTGTTTCAATTCCCCCTTCATGTTTTCGAATTGCGTCTGGGTAGAGGATATGAACTGGTCCTGGAATTCCTTGAACCAGGTTTTCATGTCGTCTTTCCTGGCCATTTCTGTGTGTTCTTTCTGTTTTGGGGGTCTTCCCCCTTGCTTTTCTGTCTGTTTGGCTGCTTGTTGTCAATATTTCCTAGTCCCCAGAATTGAGTCAGATCCTAGGCCTGTTTAGGACCACCTTTGTGTGCCACAGAGGCCTGTAATCATATTCTAGCCCTGGATTTTGACATGTGTGTGTGTCTTTAGTGGCCGGGCATTTGTTATTGATTGTTCGCTGTAGGTCTTAGGTTTTTATTGAGTGTTCCCAGTGGCCGGATTGTCTTCTACCCTTGGTGGGGTCTTCTCGCTTGAACTCTGATCGGGTTGCGGTAGTCTCCCTCTCAGGACTCGTGTAGTGGTAATTCCCTTATTTCTCGCTCTTTCATAGGGGAGCGGAGATTCACCAGTGAGTTCCCCTTGGTGTCTCCTCAGGGTCCACGTTTAGGATGTGGGTGTTTTTGTTTCCCCCCCGCGGGGTCCTTAGTTATCCCCTGCGGTCTCGTGTCTTGCCTGTCGGGCTTCCCCTGGCCCACCGTGGGGTGCTTATCCCGAATCTACTTAGGTTGGGGTTATCGCGGAGGGGTCCCCATGACTCTGGGGTGGGTGAGCTGGGCCTGGTTCTTGTCGTGGCCCTGCGCCTCCTCTGGTTTTCCCTGGGGGGGGGATGGGCGCTCGGCCCGCTCGCCTGAGCTTTTCCTGTGTTTGCGCCGGGATCGTATTTCCCCCTCTCCCTTTGTATCCCCCTGTATTGTGGCCGGGGGTCAGTGTTGCTAATCGCGTGGGAGGTGGTGCCCTTCCTGCCACCCTGATGGCTCTCCCAGGCTCATACCTCTGCTCCGTTCGCCTTTCCCTCCGGACTCCGACCGGGACTCGCGTGGAGCGCTTCTGCTTCTGCCTGGGCTGCTGCTTCTCACCTCCGCGCCTCTCCGCGGGTTCGGTACTTGTTCCGGGCCCCGCCTCCAGCTCTTCTACTCGATCCACCTGGGTGGCGCCTGCTATCCGTCTGCTTCCTTCTCCTGCTGGGGGGAGGGGGGTTCTTGGTAGGGAGGAGCGTTGCCGCCGCTCTCCAGGCTCCGGTCCTCTTCCTTTCTCTGCCTGCGATGCCCCACGCGGATCCGCTCTTCTCTGGGTTGCCTTGCTAGAGATCGGGCTGCTCTGGGGCGGGTCGGCGGGGCAGGTCCGTCTTCTTCTGGCGGGAGCGATCGGGGGTCTCCTCTTCTTCCTTTCTCCACCTTCCATAGACTGTGGAGGAAGGATGCGCTCTGCTGGGCTCGGTGTTTGCTTAACTTTACAGCTTAAATTGGTGCGGCCCGAGCAGGGGGACCGAGCTACGCTCACACACGCCTACCCGGCTCGGCCGCCATCTTGGAATCTGGGAGGCTTTTTTAAAGGAGTTGTAAGAAGGCACAGATGTTGCTAATATTATTCAGGTTAATCCTTGCCACAGTCAAAGTGTAGGTCATAAAGTTGGGAAGGTTAAAGAGTTTCCCATTTGGGTTACGTCATACCTATACAACTGATAAACAAAAATAAATGCATACACATAAAAAAAGTCAGATAAAAATAACTGAGAATATGGGCAGGGATTTGGCAGGGGCTACCTCAGTGAATGATCCTGTTCTCATTAATCCATTGGATTGAAGAATAGGGTCCACGATGTGTCGATTGACCACATGTGTTGTGCTGGAAACAGCCAGCTTCTGCAAAAATAATTTCGCCTTTTTTACTCAGCCCTGTAACTGTTACTATACAAAATAAAACACTATTCGTTGGTCGTGAAATACTTTAAAATTATGAATAAAAGACAAACCTGGACACATTCCCCTACTGAAATGGTTTTAGTATAGGTTTACATATTTGGAAAAGGGGAGTTGCAGTGCGTATTTTTAAAAAACAAAGCAAACATTGTAATGTGCCAATCATATTTTAAATCATTCTGCTCAGCAAAATATGAATCCATGTAATGGTTAACTAAAAAGAATATAACATCAGTGTGATAACAAATGTGTTTGTATATATCTTAATAGATGTGTGTCTGATCATATGGTAGGTCTAGGTATGCCTTCAGGTAAATCAGTAATTGCTGCATGACTGATACACATATTTCCATTAACTATTTCCAGAAATAATTTCACAAAAAGTGCATTTACCCTGCTTATAAATTATTTTAGTGTTGTAATTGACTATCGCAACAATGAGCGCATTAATGTTTTATGTTTGACAAGAACTGCATTGCAGGGCAGAATACCTACAGTCACGAAGAAACAAACTGTCACGAACAAATATAAAATACTAACAAGGACAAACGCAAAGTATTAACTGTTCTAGGAAAATTTATTTTTCTCAGATTAAATTGATTAATTCTATACATTGGGAAACTGTCGATGTCAGTATTAATGGCATTGCAAGGAAAGGGATAAAACCCCTTAAGGACATATAAGTGGAGGGTACCACAACCGGAATGTGCGCCAAATTGTCTGCAAGAATACAAGAATTACAAGAACACAAAGCGCCTACTCAGCCCACTCTCTTCTACAAAGTAAGAGCCAACCCAATCATAAAGGTAAAACAGACACAGTGAAGCGATATCGCTCCTTCGCCTTTTGTGGTTATATGGGCCGAGGGAAGGCTATACTCTCATGAGGGGTGCGGATGTGAAACAATAATAACTTAAACATCAAAATATAACAGTCCAAAATGAAGGAATATCCAATCAAAATTAGATAAAAAAGATATGTAATTTAATTAAACACACCATGTACAATAATAACTACATACAAAACACTACAAAACACCACCTCTGTTGGAAGAACACAGAATATGCAACATAGCACAGGACGCAGCACTCCAGGTAATGAGACAGGGGAAGAAAATAAATAAAACCCCCAATACAATATTTTAAAAGGCTATGTTCTCGGGTGCAAAAGAGTTGGAAATTATGTAACCATCCTCTAGGGCCTAACAAACGACAAAAGGAATAGTTTGCAGTCAATGACACCTTGATGCAGTTCCCGGTGGTTGTGTTGATCCAAGCAGTGAGCTTGTGTCGCATTGACTCGAATTAGGTGCTTCGAGTGGTTCGAAGGCAGGTTAGAGCGATGCAGGTTGGAGCGATACCAGGATCAATTCAGGCTTGTTCATGATGTGTGGTAATCGCTGAGTCGGGTGAGGGAGTGATGCTCCAGCGATTCGAGTCAAAGGCCAGTAACTGTTCAAAGCAACATTCCTGATGCTCAGGTGTGTAGTTCGACAAAGAGGCAGTCCGAAATCGAGCCTTTTCGAGTAATTTGTTAACTGAGGTTCGAATCGCCGAGTGACACCACAGAGGTTCGAGTCAGGTCGGAGTCGGGACCCAGCAATGGACAGCTGATTCAAGCTGGTTATGAACTCTGTAAGGTATGATGCAGCGTTAAGTGCTTGCATCTCCAATCAGTCAAGTGGCACAGCGAGTAGAGCTCTCGCTTTGACATCCATGCAGAGCCTGCTAACGCGGGTTCGAATCCTGTCGAGCACCACACACTGTGGGTAATAATAAGCAGTGCTCAGATACCTCAGGGTTCGTAGCGCTATATAAATGCTGAATTATTATTATTTATTTTAGTTCAAAGAGTTTGGTTGAGTGCAAAAGGCAGCATCAATGTGTCCTGTGATTTGAAATGCTGGGAACCCAGTTCACAAGCAGTCTAGCTGGTTTGAGGCAATGAAAACAGGGATCCTGTCTCACAGGGTGCTGTGAATTCCAATGCAGGGATTCAAGGAGTGGATTAGTCTTTACTCTGGGAGTCCCACATGCAGGGGAGGATGGCTCAACCTTGCAGGTGTCCTTCAACACAGTGAGGTCCTGCGTACCATTGTGGCTGGCAGAGAGGCAGGTCTTGTCTTCGGGGCAGTTCACCCCCAATGTTCCCTGTGGTTGTTAGGAGACAGAGCTTTCCTCGGCCATGGAAACTCAGTCTTCACCTCAATAGCAGAGGACTTTGGAAAGATGAACTCTCTCAAGAGAGGAATTCATTCTTCCTTAAGTGTTTGCCTAAAAGTGAATCAAAGCAAGAGTGGGAGACCCCTTCTTTAGAATGTGAAAGTCCACAGGTAATGGAACTAAAGTCTAATCCCTGTCAATGGAATTAGTAGACTTTTTCTTCTGACTGAACACCCAAAGTGCCTTGTGTGCCAGGATATGGAGAGGACAGGAAGGAAAGATAGAGGCAGAGAGAAAAAAAGGTGGTACAACCTTCCTCCAGCTGTAATGAGTTCCATCTGTCTACACTAGCCCTTCCTCTGTCCCTTCTCAATAGAACCATGGCCTTTTTTGCATGCAGCACCCTGGGGTGAGGGTACTGCTTTTGGGAATGTGTGTGCCCTTTGATTCCTGTTCCCAAGACTGCTCCTGTGGCACGACTGTCACTGTGGGGAGGCTGTTACCTGTCACCCAAAGGAACAAAGGGAGGCTACAGTCTTGCTTGGAGTAGCAAAGGCAGCCTGGCTGCAGGGAATACACATAATCCTGTCACAGCTGAGCTTGGCTCACAGGGCTGGCACATGTGTGATACCATTTTGATGTGGCTTGGATATGTATGAGATATACTAGCTACCATACCTCAAACTCACATATTGGCTTATATTTAAAATTGGACATGCCACCAGGATAGCATTCTCATAGTTACGTCATTTTTGGAACAGGGATGCATATGGTAAATGCAGCCCCTGCTCTGCAGAGGCTTGGTGGTCACTACATCTGTCAGATGGGCACGTGTGACCTCTGAACCTGCTCTTTGCCACTGGAGAACAGGAGCTGCAGGTCAGGCTACAGAAGCAGCAGGAAATTGGTGTGCACCATACTTTTGGATGGAGTTTATGAAAGGGGAATCTGATTAGCAGACTAGCTTTTTAGAGTTAGATTTACCTTGCTTCATTATTTTAATTAATCAAAACAAAAACTAGAGCTTCTACATCCTTGCCAGAGGGTAATTCCTCAAAGACTGTGATTGGTTAATGGGAGGCGTAGTGCCCATATGACCACCAGTCATTCAGGGATTACTGCCTCTTCATTTCTAAAGGCTCAGTACTAACGTTTTCTGTGTAACATCATCTGTCAGGTTTGACAGTATTACTATGGTGAAAGCCTACATTCCTTTTATTGCAGTTGCAGTTCCTCATGAGGTGATGATTATAAGAAAAGTGTAGCATTCTTTCTTTCGATAATATTAACACCTAGGTGATAAAGGTTTAGTTTGAGTTGGTTTAGTTTGTTCATGTATAAAAGGAGCACATGCTGGCTCACCTTTGAGAGCGAGAGGCTGATATCTGACTACCTGGAATGTTGAGAAGCCTGACAGGGGGCTGAACAGGGAGTCCAGTATGAAGCCAATCCTCCTCATCAGGGAAGGACCCCATATGCCTCCTGAAAAATTTGCCATATTGCACCGTTCTTTAAAACTTCTGGAAAGGGTAGGAGAATGAAGCCACTTTGTTTTTCGAATGGATAAATGGACAAGACCAACATCTCAAATTCACTGAGAATTACAGAAGGGAAGAAGTGAATTACCTAGATATAACAATCAAAGTAGACACAAACAAGGGAGAGCTCTACTTGAAACTATATAAAAAACCTACAGGCCGAAATGCATTATTGCATTATACAAGCTTCCACCCAACCCACACACTTGACAATTTACCCTTCGGGCAGTTTTTACAGCTTAAAAAGAATAGTACTAACAGAGAGGACTACAAAGAAGGAGCCAAGAGACTAAGATCAAATCAACACGAAAGAGGCTATCCATCTAGCCTGACCAAAATAGCAATGAAAAGAGCGGACAACAATCATCGTGAAGTGATACTTGAACGACAGCTGATACCTAAGGAGAGAAAGAAAGAGAACATGCTTTTTGTGAATACTTACAGTAAATTATCGAACCGGATCATAAAAATCATATATCGAAACTGGAAGATCCTGGAAAAAGGAAAGAGTCCTATTGAAAGACCACTAATTGTGTTCCGGAGGAGTAGAACAGTAAAGAACCAGATCATGCGTAATGATATTACAAAGCAAATAAAGGTCCAGCCCACATTGACAGAAACATGGGGAATGCAAGCACCAGAGGGACACTACCCTTGTGGAAGTTGTTCTTGCTGTAAACAGACTAAGAAATCCACAGAAATAGACCTAGGCCTAACTAGCCAATGGAGACAAAAAGTGTTAACTAACTGTAATTCCAACTTTGTAGTTTATGTGATCTGGTGCCCCTGTATAAAAGATCTATATAGGGAAGACCGATAGAAAAATCAAGATTCGGTTCACGGAACACAAAAGCTGTATAAAAAATAGAATTCATTCGCCCCCCCCTTGTGGGACATTTCATTGAAAAAATACATAAAGCAGACAGAATGAGGTTTTCTGTAGTATCCCAGGTTAAAACCAGTAATGACATTAATATGGACAGAAAAAGACTCATGTTGAACGAAAAAGAACTAATATTCCTGACTAAAAGTACAGAACTGGAATTGAATGAAAGGGCAGAATGAGGAGATCTGAGATATTATTTTTAAAACCAAAGAATTCTGCAGTATGTCACAAGTGATGTACCAATTTAGTAGCTGGGACAAGAAATGTGTACATTAAATGGCTGTCGGTTTGGATTATCAAATACGGCTTGTTAATCTTAGATCAACATCAGAGATGGAAGTAGATGTGAAGATGAGGAATACTCAAAAACTCTGAGTTGTAACAGCATTGTTAAATAGAATAATGGTAAGTTGATGTGTGGGTAAATGGTAGATGCCCCTGTCCTGATGCTGTCAATGAGATATCACATTTGTGAGTACACGTTATCAGAGACCTATCCATGAAGTCTAAGTCAGGGTATTTTGAGACATACCTTGTGGAAATAACCTATGAATGACCCCATTGGGCGACAGATATGCATGTACAGAGGGAAAAGAGGCGTGTGCCTTGTTAAGACGGAGGCCCATGGAGGATAAACGATCGACGTTGCCTAGACAACGAGTGAGGCCAGCTCGAGTAGATTGGAGTAATGAACCTCAGATTTATTGCATTAGATACTTTTTCATCAAGTCCGGGTCAGGGTATTTAGATATATGTTCTGTAGATATAACCTATGACTGACCCGACTAAGCGAAGGATTTGCGTGCACAAAGTGTGAAGAAACATGAGCTTTGCTTTAACGGAGACCTGCGGAAGATACACGATCAACGTTGTTTAGACAACGAGCTAAGCTAGCTAGAGCAGATTTGAGGAAAGGACCTTGAATTTAGGGTCTGTGACGTGATGACGAGACATTAATGACGAACACAAGAGTGCAACATAAAAGGAGATCTGGGAGCAAGACGGAGCAAGAGACAAGGAGCCAGCCTGCAGACGTGTGGACCGACTGGACGGCAAGAGAGACAGCTTTCCACTTGGAGCAAGAACGGTGATCTGGACCTGCGAAAGTGCTCAGCTGCACTGTAATGTTTAGGTAAGCAAATAGAACAAGCCTAGATATCAGGGAAATAAAAGAAGAGGGTGAAGGAGAGTAATGATTTGAAAAACGGATAACAATAGGTTTTCATAAACCTGTTTCTGTCCACCTTGTAGAGTGTAAAATTCCTGAAGAGGGAGGACTGAGGACCAAAGGAAAATCGGGTATCCCATATGTCCTTCACCTAGGATTTGGAATCCAGTTATCCAGGGTCGATAGGCATTTGGAATCTGGGCTATTAAGATCAGGCATAGAGGTAAGATAACTAGAGGATACGAAGATTCCTCACAATGAATGGAGGTAGAGAATAAGAGTACAGGTTACAGGTGTCCGTCTGTTATTTTTTAGAATTGGCTATGAAGATGTGCGAAGTGTGTGATAAGATCATTCACATCACCATAACCTAGATATAAACGCACCGTAAGAAGGCCGGAGAAGATAGAAAATCAATAAGCACTATTAAAAAGGTACAAAATGAACTATTGACCATGCTGTTTTTTAATATACCCATAACTGACATGGTTGGACTGTGGGTAGGCAAATGTATAATAGCTTTAAGATACGGCTGAAAGAAAGAAAAATATGTTTTTAGAAACTGTCAATGTCAAACCTGCTCCCCAGCAAAAGTGAGGCATGCCATAGACAAATGAAAGAAAGAAGGTTCAAAATAAACTGTCTTCTTCCACTGTGATTGAAACATAGTTTGTTGTGGTAATAGAACTTCAAAAAGAGTGGTTGATTAACAAGACCATATCTTGTGCACTTGCTTTCCACAGATATCCATTCAGTGTTTTGGCCCAGATGAAGGATAGAAGGTAGTGAAATATAATATCACTTATCAATGATGTTAAGAAGACAAGAATGGTGTATGCATAGCAAACTGTTATAGTACATGCCCCTGAAGAATTTCCTAGTCAACTGTGTTAAGAAACAAGGAAAGAAACATGTTGAGTGTGTTCTGATTGTTGTGAATGGTTGAATGAGAGACAGTTGTACGGATGATCAGAAGGAGTGAGGACTATTGTGCATTTTCGTCAATCCAGACAGGTGTTGATCTCTAATTAAAATGTGTTCTATATATAAATGAAGTGTCCAAGATCGGATGTACTAGATAACAGATTGTGTGTGGGACGAATTTGTCTAAGTAAAACAGTATTTTAGAACTTTGTTTAAAATATAAAATATAATGGGCCTCATTACAGGGAAGGCGGTGAGGGTTAACGGTCACTGGTAATGGTACTGGTGACAGTTAACCCTTACCGCCTTACTACGAGGACCCTTTGCGGGTAGGTACTTTAACGCCTGCTGTTTAGCAGGCGTTAAAAACCAACCCGCAAAGGGACCAGGGTGCTAATTACGGCACCGTGATTTGCGGCACCGTAATTAGTGCCTTCCCCATTCCCATAGAGCCCTATGGGGCAAAAATGGGAATGGGGAAGGGCAATGGGGGAAAGGGAATTACCGCCCCGCCAACCTTGGAATAGGGCGGTAATTCCCCTTTCCACCAAGGCGGTGCCAGTATTTTACCGGCATGGACCAAGGTGCTATTAGCACCTTGGTCCATGCCTACTGTGTAATGAGGCCCAATGTATTTTACTGATATGTGTTTTATGAAATCAAAATAAATTGATATTTTTGATAACAATTGGTAGTAGTATGTTATAATTCAATAGATAACAAAACATGCAATTGGGCTGACATGAAAGGTGACTGGTAAGCAAGGGACCCTGTAAACAAATGTGTTGTATTGTTGTTATTCAAAGAGGGCTTTTTAAAGTGGTCCAGATAAAAATGCCCTCAAGTCTCTCTGAGGTTTGCGAGTTATATTTAAAGTTGAACATGCCACCAGGATAGCATTCTCATAGTTATGTCATTTTTGGAACAGAGGTGCATATGGTAAATTCAGCCCCTGTCCTGCAGAGGCTTGGTGGTACTTGGTGGCACAGGCTGGCTCACCTTTGAGAGTGAGAGGTTGAGATCTGACTACCTGGACTACCTGGACTGTTGAGAAGCCTGACAGGGGGCTGAACAGGGAGTACAGTCTGAAGCCAACCTCCTCATCAGGTACCGACCCCATATTCCTTTTGAACAATTTGCCATACTGCACCGTTCTTTAAAACTTCATTGTGACCACCCAAATTTGGACAATTGTGTTCACTGTACTTTTTAATAAGAGGGGAATGAGTTCCTGAAGGTATAGGACCCTCGCCAAATCGGGGTGTTTGCATCTCAAAGGAGGAGAAACACTATCCTAAACTATTCTGTAGTGCAAGGGTGATTTATTTTTAAGTGAAAGAGTTCCTATTGGAAGTTAATCTCTCCGAAAAAGGGAACAAGATACAAGAAAGAAAATAATTTAATAGATATAATTGGTATATATAATCCTTCAACACTTTTTAGGGTACTAATTCTACTAATAAAGCAAATGTACTGGTTCTGGAGGAGTATGAAAAAGACTTGAAATTTCATTGTACCAATTCAAATATACCCTAATAGGTAAAAAGGACCTTAGCACGTCCTCCACCAGCGCAACCCACCCTTAGGAATCCCAAATTCTTGCATGTTTACAGAGTGACTGGGTATATGTTATTCCGACTGGAAGTGTACCACCTAAGTCAGTAAATACTGCTTCTGTGATTTCCCTCCATCCAGTTGGTATATGGAAAAAAGGGACAATCTGTAACCACGAACAGGAGCCTCCTGGGCAATTGCATATTCAGGTAAATTAGCTATTTGTGTTGAAATTCTTAGAAGGCAACTGTAAACTGCAGGTCACTCAGTTGCAGACATATTTATGGAGACCATACCTAGGGAAAACATACAAACATAAATAACACTGGCCTACGACGAAAGGCACCGTATCAGATTCTGATTTGCCAGAGTATCTCAGTCACAGGCAAATGTCATGTGGCCTGGGGTAGAATATGCTCAATAAGAAATACTTTGAGCTGTGTAGAAGGTCTTTATTATGGAACTAGAGACTAAGAGCCTCACTCATGGAAAAGAGTGCATTTGTCCCGTAAAGGCTACGCGCCAAGAACAACATTGCACAAACTTGCGTGCAGAGTAAAAAATGCGTGCCCCGCGTATTCATGGAATTTCCTGCACAAAGTTACTGTGTATGCAAAATTGTGGCCAGAATGCCCCCGACACGCCCTCAAGCAAAGAATTACCAGCCAGAACAGCTACCTTTGCGTGCTCCCAAGGCCATGAATACATGCAACCTTCAAGCAGTGCGCAGGCCTCACCCACTCTCTGCGTGGTGTCCTACGGAAGGCAGTCGACCGCTCGCAGAGATGTGCCGACCCTGCGTGAAGTCCCTGCAAGTTATGAAAAAGTGCCATGCATTTGATTCTATGAATCGACTAACAGGGTTTTGCACGCAGAATGGTACGCAAATCCTCGATTTTCCATGCAAATAATTCCATTAATCAGGTCCTAAATGTGGGCTTAACAGTTGAGCTGTTCCAGTCCTCAATTGGAAAACCCACAAAACTTGTGAGGCATAAGTACAAGTTTTGCAGTATTTACTGAAGACATACTGTAAGGCAAATATCACATTGTATAGAGAAGAAGGCATAATCGGATAACTTTCAATTAGAGTAATTTAAAAAAAAATCAAGCCATAATAGCCTGCCTTGAGGTTTTAATCAGAGGTCCAGGCTTTGGTATTATCCCAATTGTAAGGGGCATATACCCTGCTGAAGTGCCTGGCAAATCAATTCCTTTACCTACAAAGACAGTCGTCCATACTGTGGCCAAGTTAACAGTGGGAAAAAGAAAACATGATCATATTTTCCCTATTTTGGCATTTCTGCATTGGTTGCCATTTGAGTCCATATTTTCTTCAAATTAGCTCTTTCATTTATGATGCTAAGAAGCAGGGATAACTGATGTATTTAGAGAAGAAATGGTATATATCAGAAGGTGCACCCGAAGAACATGATAGATGAGGTGCCAAGTGAAAAAGCAGTATGTTTACCAATATGCTCCAGTGCCCTCAAAATATGCCGACAGCATTGATGCTTTTCAAACCAACCATATTAAAGCTTTTAAATATTTGAAAACGGTATATTCCCATATATGTCAAGGTCTAACTGGAGGTGGGATTTTCTTTAAGGTTTCTATGTATCTCGATGTATATATCTATCCACTGAATAAAGTGCAAACCCTCCTGGGAAGCAGGAGAGTGCTGTATGCAGGGGTTTGGGAGGGAGAATTAGGGTTAATAGAAGTGATATGCAAACGAATAATAGGGTTAGGCAGATTTTATAGGATGATACAGTATAGGGGTTATCTTGCCTGGTAACTTCACAATGATTTTAACCAGTGTTTTAACTGCTTAAATAATATATGTTCATATGCTATGTTGTTTTATTTTATTTTCCTGTTGCTCAGAACTCCATTGCTTTTAGTACCATTATAAACAAAGCTGCATAATATAAATCTCATCGAGATCCTGGTTGACTGCAGGTAGCAGTTTCTCTCAGTGCTCGGTGCCATGAGCAGGTTTAAAGTCCAACTGGCATTAATGCAGCACGGTATAAACTCAGCATTCCAGGATCCTGGCCATGAAGTTGACTCCATGTATTTAATTGGACATACAGAAAGGATCATATTTGAGGTGTTTGAGAAGAGGTCATATCATATGAGGACCTGGGTGAATACTAATACCTTTTGAAAACCTGTTGCACTGAGTTGAGTGATGTCTGAGTTGGTTTAGATAAAACAAACACTAGCCTGTCATGTCGGTAAACATTCATGTGATGTCACTTCCTGTGATGCTGTTGGGGGAACAAGGATCATGACAAGTAACGTGAGTTAACCTGTATGAATTTGGTGAAATGCCACCATCGAAGAAACATCTGGCAATATTTAGAGGACATTAAGTTCAGTTCTTTCCTCACGTAAAAGATGTAACGTATATGTCTTTCAAGTCGAAGCTTGGATCATTTTTCAGTCCACACTTCAAGAATGCAGTTTTAGAGCTGCTTACTTTCTTTCCCAAATGCAAATGTGTTCGTATATTTCAGAAAAAAAGGATAAAAAGATCTTTCTAAAGTGTTCCCTGGAGATGAGGAGCCGCATTGAGACACCCACGCGCAGCTTATAATCGTGTTCTATTGACTCAATGGACTGCCTATTAAATCTTTCGATTTTCATTTTAAGAAATTCATATTTAGGTGCAACTTAATGATTTAACATGTTCAGACCTACAGTCATGTTGTGAAAACCGCAATGAATACTTTCATTTGACAAAGGGTTAATTCATCTCTAAACTAGGGTAAATATTTTGAAACCGTTGCAGCTCTGGTCATTCCGAAATCACCCATTTACCCGATGTGACAGCTCTCAATGTAGAGGAGCAGGTGAGTGCCTCTGCAGGAAGTCACGCTACCCCCACCTGTATTTTGGAGGCCTGAGATCGTGGCATGCTTGAGACCAGCATTTGTGACCATTCGGCGGCAAATCTTCGAGAAAAGGTATCCACTAAGAAAACCCTATCAGATGTACTCCCGAAGAGAAGACAATCTCATAGAGGAAATCCCCCAAGGAATATGAAAAAGAGCAAGAAAGGAACTGTTGACGTCACAAGACACAAAGTATGATGCACAGAGAAGACTAGGTGAAGAAGATGTATGACCCTTATAGAAACTGATGATGAAATAAAGAATCAAGTAAATGTTCATATGCAAAAAGAAGATTGCATGTGTGACGAGCACTGCAGAAAATGCAAGCTGTTTAATAACGGTACAGATGCTGTAACGCAAGTAGATTGAGTAATTTTAGACAATGGCTATGAGTAGTGAATAGACTGCAGTCGATTCCGCCATTGTATAGAAACTGGACATCGGTATAGCAACTTTAGTAAGCTTAAACCCATGGCTAGAAGAGCAGAGAGCTGTGCCGCAGCAAAGAATTAACCGAGATCATGTATGAGCCTGGAAGGGCTGTCTGGCCTGGTGTCAACGCTGAAGCAGGTTTTCTATTATTGAAGGCACTTAATGTGAAATGCTGAATCATCCCTTCTTAAGATGTAAAGAAAGAACATCATGGGTGCCAAGTTTTATTCATTTAAGACAATTAAATGCTTAAAAATAGAACAGATCGTGTTCTCCTGCCACGTGTGCCAGGGATGGAAATAGAAGCGGTTAGGAGTTTGAGAACAACGATAGTGTTTTCCCGCACTTCCTTATATTCACAGAGAGAAGGATACTTTGCAAGACCAAGTTCAAAGACAATCTTCATGGCAGAAGGCATGGGTGATGAACGATGTTGGGCTAATTGTGTGAGGTGGTACACCTTGGGTATGAGCTTACATGCTGATAGTGAGCCAAATGTTCCTGACTGGCACGAGCGTGCCAACCTATTGTAGAGGGTCATATAACAAAGGGCCTTATAGTTTGCGAGCCAATGATATACCGGGTACTTAATAATGATTATTTATTTTTAAATTTGTTTATTGGCATTTATCATTTTTACATTTGCATGACATAAAATATGTCCATAGTTAGAGGATAATAAGCATTTCATAATAACACATTAACATTTAACAATTCAACTTTAACTGTCTCCAAGTGCTCTTCCATCGTGGCAGGACAGTCTGTCGGTTCAGAGGGGGTTGGGCAAGCCGGGGGGAGAGGGGAGAGGGGACTTGAGCTTGTGAGGGCCCAGTGAAGTTGTGGCTAGTTGCTCTCTGGGTCCTGTGATGTTTGTTGTGAATCCGTTTTCCATAGGTTTGTTCTTGTTCATGGGGGCTTGTCATCTGAGGGGTGAAACAAGGATCCTGTGAGTTCTTTCCAGGCCATTAGGGTCATGCTCGAGGCGTCCGAGGACCTGGCAACACTGTCTTCCCATGCCTTTGTTTCAGCTTGTACCCAACGTTCCAATTCTCTGTGCCATACCTTTTGTTGGGGTCCTGCAGGTTTTTTCCAGGCCATTGCAATTGTCCTATTTGCCAGTATGCACATGATGTCCATTAATTTGGCCAGGTGTTTAAGTTTGGCCGGCCTGGGGTACGTTCCCAGAAGGCATTCGTCCGGGGTCCACTTGTACCTAGTAAACCCTGCTTTTTCGCTTGTCAGCTGTACGGTGGCCCACAGGGACTGTGTTTTGGTGCAGGACCAGAACTTGTGAATCAAGTCTGCATTATTCTCTCCGCACCAGGTGCAGACAGAGTGTGGTGGTTTATTGAATTTCGCCAGCCTGAATGGGGTTAAATATGTTCGGTATAACAGGTTCTAGTTGTATTTGTCTAAATCTGTGGTTTCTGGAGACTGCTTTAGGGTACGCTAAAGCCCTCTCCCATTCTCCACCAGCCATTTCCCGGCCCATGTCCGTTTCCCATCTTGTTTTCAGATCGGCACTTCGTGGGTTGGGGGTATCACTCAAGTGGCCATAGATCTGGGACACTGGTCTCCATTCCTCTCCCAAGCTGTACAATAGTGTGATCAGAGGGTTTGATTCCGGTTCCTCCGGCCATGTTGTCCACTTGTTTCGTGCTGTAGTCCGTATCCTTTGATACCACAGAAACTGGCCTGTGTGGATTCCAGCTTCCTCCTGTAGTGTTTCAAATTCCTTAACGGTGCCATCGTCATATAGGTCTCCCCACGAATATATACCTTTTTCTTCCCAGCGTCTGAGGTGTTGCAGGTCCATGTCGGATCTGCATAGGTCTGAGATCATTGGTATGTCTGGGGAGTAGTGATGCTTTGCGTGGGCGAGTGCCTCTGCTCTGTGCCATACTTTTCGCCCTAGGGCAGCCAAGAAGGGGGCATTTCGCATCTGGTGGCTGGGGGCCAAAATAAGTTCCTTCAGATGGATCGGGAGACCAAGGGTTGTAGAAGGGGCGTCTCAGATGTGGTGTCGTCTGCTAGCCACTTGGTCACAAAACTGAGTTGTGCTGCCAAATAATATTTCTGGAAGTTTGGGAGTTGAATTCCCCCTGGCTATGCGGTAGGACCAAGGTGGCGAGTGCTATTTTGCGTCTTCCTTTCCCCCATAGGAAATCACGGAGTATCACTTCTAGCAGGCGAAAAAAGGAAGCATTGATGTAGTAATGTACATTTCGGAACCTGTACAGGAATCTAGGGAGGACAATCATTTTAATTATTGAGGCTCTGCCCATCAGAGACATGGGAAGTTTTGCCCAGAAGTTCATGGATTTTCTTAAAACGGGGATTGCTGATTTCGTGTTGTGTTCGTGCATCAGTGTGGGGGTGTGAATTATGTGTATTCCCAGGTATTTAAACGAGGTGACCTCCCACTGTATCCCCACAGGAGGAAGTTCTACAATATTCTTGCTCTTGAGGCCAGCTAGATGGAAGAGGAAGGACGTCACCCTGCTAAATTGTATGCCTGAGACCTTCGCAAAGTTGTCTAAGACGTCTAGCATTGTGGGCACGTTATTGTCTGGGTCCGTAACATATAGCAGCACGTCGTCCGCATAAAGTGAGCTGATGTGGTCCACTCCCCCCAGGCGTATCCCAGCATCGAAGAATTGTTTCCGAAAATAGATGGCAATAGGTTCCAGTCCTAGCACATAAAGCATGGGGGATAGTGACATCCCTGCGTCGTGCCCCTGCATATGTCCCAGACCTCGGATACATACTTTCTGGTTTTTACCCTAGCCCTGGGTTTTGTGTAAAGTATCTTGATCCACCTAATGAACCCCAGGCCAAAGCCGAAACCTTCTAGCACCACTTCGAGCCATTCCCAATATATAGAATTGAACGCCTTAATGGCATCAAGGGATAGCAGTGCACATGCCTCAGTGCTAGCCTCAGTTTGGTTTATAACCTGTTGTAATCTGCGTAAGTTCATGGTCGTGTTCCGGCTCGGTATGAAGCCGCACTGATCCATGTGCACGATCTCCCCTATGATTCTAGCCAACCTCTTCGCTAGCATTGTTGTCAGTATTTTCACATCATAATTGAGCATGGATATTGGGCGGTAAGAGCTGCATTCATCGACAGGTTTGTTAGGTTTAATGATCGGGATCAAAGGGGTCTCTCTCATGCTGTCGGCAATATCCCTCTCTCATATGCTTCTTGAAAAACCTCATGTAATAAAGGTGTTAGGGAGGTCTCGTACACTTTATAAAACTCAGCGGGTAGCCCATCGGTCCCAGGAGTCTTGCAGTTGGCCAGCAATTTAATTGCCTCTGTTATATCTTCGGTCGTGATGTCTGCATCTGGGCCTCAGTCTGTTCAGGGGCTAGTCTGGGGAGTCCTATTTCCTCCAATGTATCTGTGATTTGGTCTCGGGGAACTTGGTCCTTATGGGAGTATAGGTGTTCATAGAAATGCTTGTAGGCGTCATTTATGCCATGTTATGTTTGGAATTCATTGCCCTCTGCGTCTGTATCTTGGTGATTGTGTGCCTGGGGTGTTCTTTCTTGCACAGCCAGGCCAGCATTCTACCCGGCCTGTCGGCTTCCGTGTGCGCTCTGTTAGTCTTGGTGGTGTAGTCAAATGTGTAGTTAATAATGATGAAGATGACTTGCACTAGAGGTGGGCACAAGATGTCCACTTGACAGTAGAGACCCAATCACAACCCAACCCCTTATAGAAAGTATACTTAAATGTTCCCCTTGAACGTATCACAACCCCTCGCAGGTTTCTCTTATTTGCCACGTAGTATGACATCACGTATGATGAATTGTTGCTATATAAGTGTAATTTTTTTGTATGAAGCGGCAAGAGCTCAAGCGAACATCTGTTAATGTCCATTGTAACTCCCTGTTTTAAACAATTGATAATAAACAGACAAACTTTGCCATCTTCCTGAGTTGGTTCTGTTATTTGGTGTAAGAGTTACTCTCCTTCCCATCCACTGCATGACACGCTACCCAAAGGGCCTTACGTTCACATGGTAACAGTGCTGGATGATTTAAAGATCCAAACAAGTTCAGTTCCAGAATTTCGAACGATCAGCATCCTATGCCTTTAATCCAGAAGATCACAAGGTTTCTTGTGGAGAGTGGCAAAATAGAAATCTTGCAAGAAGAACTGAGACGGTGGACAGGTCCTCCTTTGATAAAATCCCTGCCCGGTTTCTACGGCCCCCGGTGGACGGAAGGCAAAGTGGTCGGTTGGAGGAGGAGATAATACAGAAGGCCTTGAGTCGATTAATGAACGAATGGTGAATAGACTAAGGGGAATGGCAAATTAAGGGGACAGTGTTATAGTAAATTATGAGTAAAGCAAAATCAAAATATTGTGTGAAGATAGAGATAGCGCCTAGAGAGCCCTGGCTCAAGGGAGCTTCAAAAGGAGACATTTCAAACTCCAGTTGGAGTAGAGTGAAATATATAACGTGCAAACAGGTTTGCATAAAGTGATGCCTCAAACCCTGCACAGGGTATAAGAAAGGCGAGGGAAAAGATAAAGTGTGATCACAGTGTTTATTTGAATGTTTGAAGTTGACTAGTCTTTGTGTTGTGTGTTGAGTAGAGATATTGAAACACAATAGAAGTTTTGAAGTCATTGAGAACATAATTAAGGGAATATAAGTAACAACCTAGTGAAGTGGTTGGTACCAATCCAGAGGTAGAGATAGCTGATTAAGAAACTAGAGGATTCAGCGATGATTGTTGGAGCACGCTCATATTTGTTGATTTGAAAGTATTCAAAAAGTGGTGAGACTATTTTATAAAGTCTGGTAAGTATTGACAGTCAATTGAGGCTTGTCACATTGGGAGACACTCGTCTGATGCACATATGCAAAACACTGCCAAACCACATGCCCAAGCTCAAACTGTATAGTGCAGAGTGAGTAAAAGGCACGGCAGATAAGATGTTCATGCCGTGGCCACAAGGGAATCACTGTCAAAAGTGGTATTGCAACACATGACCACATACTTGCATGTGGTGTACACAGGAAGAAAATAGAGAAAAGATTAGCGATCCTAGAGCTTTGGAAAATATACCAGTAAGAAATAGAAGATCTGCCAACTGAGGAGTGGATGCTTAGCCAGTTTACAGAGGAAGGTGTTGAGCCTGCAGCTCCCCTCACCTCGCCTGAAGTGAAAGGCCCTAGTGCGGAAGAACTAGGGTTGTATCCTCTAAAGGAACTGAAAGCAGCGTTGGGGTATAGTAATCCAATATACAAACCACCCGCATATAGCGGTGACGATAGTCCTGAAGATAGTAAAAGACAAGAGGAGATCTTTAAGATCATACAAGACAAAGAATACAAGAGTGAGCGATCGAATGCATTGACAGAAATAGAAAGAGAGATTAAGAGATGGAAGGGTGAGAAGGATAAAGGTGACAAGGTAACGCTCGGGCAGAACAAATGGATGGGAGGACATATATTACTCAAGCTAGATGGGAAAAGCATCGAGGAAGTTAGGCAAAGAGAAGACAAGGACGGACAGGATAGAAAAGACCGGGATCGAGAAAAGAGATTGAAGGAAGACAAACAAAAAAAAAGAAAGAGCAGGGAGCAATGAGAACAGAAGTATCAGGAGGAGCAAGAGAAAAAGGAGGAGCGGGCAAAAGAGCAAAGAAAGTATGACAACAGGCAGAGAACAATAGAAAAGAGGGATAAAACAGAAAGGACAGACCCTCCAGGATATTGCAGGATGAAATGGCACATTTTTCAGCACATACCTTCATTTATTGCAGCATTTTTACAGCACATCTTTTATTGACTTGAGCGTGCACGATTGGCACATTGCAGGAAAGAGGGTGTCATTATTTGTATCTTTTGTATCAGTTAAATAGGAAGAGTACCAGATGTCTCTGGCTTTGGAGAACAGTTTGTCATTTTGGCTACTTTTTTGGTTTAATGTGCATGCTTATTTAATATTATTAATGGTATTGATCATTATATGGTGCAATGCTGAAAATTGTCACCTTCTATATTCTCCAACCCCCAAACACACACACCTCTCTCACCAACACACCTTTCACGTCTCACCAATTCCCCATCACAACTTGTATTCCCAAACCTCTCACTCAGTCACACACACTCACATGCTGTGTCACACTGCCAAGTCACAATTCACACTCTCCAGTCCCTGCCAAACTCCAAACCATACTCCCAAAGCACACCTTACGCTCCCAAATTCCTTCAGCAATAAACAGTCGTTCATTCTATCATGCTGCTTCTGCATATTGCATCCATTCTCCCATTCTATCGCACTCTTCCCTCATTCTTTCTGCCAATCTGCAGCTCACTGTCTCTTTAAAGCTAACCCCTCTCTGTTTTTGGCCCCCTGACCCCTCCAAGTACAAGCTCCCTCTACTTTATGTACCTCTGCTCGCTCTCTGATATCTAGCCCATCGCCCCACTGCTTCCTCTCTGTTCTCTTGCCCACCACTAACCCCTCTGACCCACTGCTCTCCCTCTGCTTTCTTGCTTACCACTCCACAGCTCACCCATCACTCCCCGTTTATCTCCTTTCCCTCTCATATTGTAACAATTTTGTAATTTTAGAAAACTGTAGATTTTGGCCAAGAGCCTAAAAAAATTGGCCATCTAAAAATAGAACAGAGGATATGATATTTTTAGATAACCCATTTTTGGAAATGAGCAGGTCACCTTATTCTCAAAGGTGACCTGCGCATTTCCGCGGGCCTGAGCTGTAGCGCAAATGATACGCTGGGCAGCCGCCTTGAATATGTTTGTGTTGGAAACATCCTCCTGACAATGCTCTATAGGCTCCCCGCACATTTCACTGTGATGGGCCCTTTGTGTCTCTCACTGTAAAATGCGACCCAACAAAAGCTCATCTTGCTATCCTGTTTGAGGAACAGAAATGCAAGTGAGACAGCAGCTGTCACACTTAAAAGTATTGCAGTAGTAATTAAAGACCATGTCACTCACCTGCACCTATTCAAAGCGGGCACATATGGTTGCCTACAATTTGTGCACATTTAAAAGCACATCTTGTAAATTTGGGATCTGCTTTTAAATGTGCAGAAATGCCCCCGGATTTGGGCAAGGGTGTGAAAAAGGCCCTCTAAATAGGTGCTTATGAGATGTGCCCATTCAGATGTCCTTTTTTAGATTGGGCAGCTATTTTTTTACGCAAGTGATGAGGTTGCGCATTTCATTTCTTGAGTAAAAAGAACGTTTTGAGAAAACGGGGCCCTTGAGTATTTTTTTTTAATGGTTGTTTTTACAAAAACAGTCATTTTTGCATTTTTTTTTTAATAAAACGCCCGTTTTCATTGCTTTTTGCGGGATCACAAAATCCCTATAAGATGGAGGGTCTGAGAGAAAACACATAAATTAAGGGACAAGAGAATATGGAGGCAAAGAGAGGAGGAGGAAAGGAGGGCAGGAGTAAGGAAAGAAGAATGAAGACAACAGAGGAAGAAAGAATTAGAAGGGAGGCAAGAAAATGAGGGAAATTAGAAGAAGAGCCAGAACGAAGAGGGCGACAGTGGGATCTTAATGTTAGCGATATTCATAAGGAGCCAGTAGGGCCAAGCCCAGCAATATGATGGAAAAGAACAGAAGAGTTCCTTCCGATAAAGGAATCAACATTAGGGGCATCTAGAATAGTATTGGAAGAAGAAAACTTTGGTATAGGAATCAATGGAGATAGGATTGATAAGGCCTATCAAGAATTAAGGGAAGCAATGCACTATGGAAGTCGAGGGAGGAGGTAGCAATCCCCAGTATTCCAATCATGAAGCGAACAAGAAAATCTGTTCACTCTCGAGCATAGAGCCTTGCCCTTAAGCAGACTGAACTTAGACAAGGGTGAAGGGAATGATAGTCACACTTCTTGGGGACGAGACATGTCTGACGAGGAAAGAGAATCCTTCCTTGGGGAAGAGGGAGTAAGCACATGCACCTCTGAGGGAAGCCTGCAGACAGACAAGGAAGTAAAATGGTTGGATTTAGAACAACCTATGGATAGTATGCCCGATACTATAGCATATCCAGAGCATCCCAGAGAACGATTGTTAAGTGAGAAGGGAGAATCACCACCATATGTGAGCAGACTAATATCGTTACCAGCAAGGAGACGGTCAGGGATGATTGTCCCTGTCATGGATAGGCTGACAATGATAGCCAAATGCAGGTTAGGGTTTACACAGTTTCCCTTATTGGAAAAAGGGGGAGCAAGACCATAGTATATTCCATGACCGCAGATGGATAAGGACAATTTAAGGTGCACGCTCCCGAGCTTGATTTCGGGCGCTGGGAAATGTATATATGAATTAGAGGAAAATATGTAAGTGTGACAGCACAAAACAGAGTGCATGATGGAACGCTGTTTAATAATTGCAGGACAGATGTGTGGAGGGCTCTTAGAAGACAGTATCCCAATACATCAGATATGGGTGCAATCATGACACGTAAGATGAAGGAAGATGAAGACTCTATTGCTTACATTCGGGATATTCAAGAGCGATGGCAGATTGAAACGCGAGAGCTGTGGGAAAAATCAATGGCATTATTTAACCACATTTTATGTCAGGGGTTGTCCGAGCCAGTACAAAGGAAAATGAAGAAACAAGTGGGAATGGAAGCAAAACCATTGGATGAGATACAAGTGACCCCCCGTGTTGTTCCCTTGTGTCCCCCCCACCCCCCATCCTGTACATACGAGTCTGTCCTGATACATTCTGGTTTCACCATCACCGTCTCGTGGCCAATGCTGGATTTGACTTTTATAGACTTCATTGATTCACAGTGCTTCACCCTTTCTTAACTCTTATGCTGGACTTCCTTTGCATCTTGTACTCATGGTGGCCATGAATCATGCTGTTCCCATCTTCATCTTGTATCCTGGTTTGCAACATTATGTGTTACTACTGACTTCTGCAATTGTATTTGCTCTCCCTTCTTGCCTCTCTACTGTCTTTGACAGCTTACTCTCTGTTCTCTCCTCCCCTCCCCTCTCCCTTTTCCTATCTCCTCCCCTCCTCCCTTTACTTTCTTCTATGCACTTAATCTCTCAGAATTGTCCCTGGACCTAGTATGATAGCAACCTCGCCTGTCGCTCCCCCATTCCCTTACTGTCCTCCCCTCCCTCCAGCACTATCTGAAACATTGTCAGGCCTAGTACGATAGTCACTTGTTTTGTTCCTCCCTTCCCTTTCTGCACACCTCTCCCTCACCTTTTGTTTTCCTCCGGCTCTACCAGAAATGTTGTCAGGCCTAGTGCGGTAGTCGCCTGTCTGTTTCCATTTCCTTACCACTCTCCCCCTCCCTTCCTAATCTATGTTTTAGCACTTGCACTATCTGAAATGTCGTGAGGCCGAGTATGATAGTTAATTTCACATCCTTACTGTCCATGGCCTGTAAGAATGTCATTGTATTTTCCCTTGTTCCCTGCCTTGCCTTGAAGCGCTTTGAAACACATTGGGCCTCATTACGACCCTGGCGCTAATGGGTTAACAGCGCCATAAAAGGCTGCAGCGCTGTTAACCCATTAGCGCCTAATTACGAGGTCCCTTTGCGGGACCCGACCTTAACAGCTGGTCTAGACCAGCCATTAAAGTAGGGACCCACAAAGGTACCTTCGTGGTAAGTATGGTACCGCAATTTGCGGTACCGTACTTAGCGCCTTCACCATTCCCATTATGCCCTATGGGGCAAAAATGGGAATGGGGAAGGGCCATGGGGAAATAGGGAAATACCGCCCCGTCAACCTTGGAATGGGGCGGTATTTCCCCATTTCACCATGGCGGACACGTTACGATACCGGCGCCAACCATGGTGCTGATAGCGCCATGGTTTAGCGCCAGTATCGTAATGAGGGCCATTGTGTATAGGCGCTATAACTATCATATCATATCATATCATAATAGTGCATCACTGTCAGTAATTTCAAGAGAAAAATAAGAAGAAAGATGAGAATAGGAAAATCGAGGAAGCAAAGTTAGTTCAGAAAACAAATTGTCAGAGTTTGCCATGGAAGGGGCGGTATTGACAAAGGGAGAAGGACTGGGAATGCAGGAAGCAGTGGGTACATTGCAGGCAAATAATCAGTGCCCGATGGACCAAGGCGGTTATGGGTTCATGCCACGAGGCAGAGGTAATGGCTATAAAGGAAGGGGTGGATTCCAAAATAATTAAGGTGGATTTTAGAATGCACAGAATGAGAATTAGAATATCCAGGGAGGATTTAACCAAGGGGGACTAGTTAGGCGGGCTCCCCCCTGTATGTCTGACCTGTGGGATGACAGGACACATTGCACGTGTATACGGGAGCCAAGAGGATGTACAAATGGTAAATCACAAGAGGAGGAACAGCCTATCCTCCACCATATAGCACACATACTAGGGAAGGATTTGCACAAGATCAAACATTGTAGAAGACACAAGCCCCGCAAGTGCAGGAGATACGGCAACCAGAGCAAGTGCAAATGAATCCACTGCAAGGGCAGTCGCAGCTGGCCCCCATGCAGACACAGCAGTATGCAAACACAGGACAAGTGCTGACACCAATAATAGGAGTTGTCACTGTGGTAGGAGGAAATCCTTTCACAAGAACAGGAATAACCCTGTACCCACAATAGGACAGCTCACAGGGTGACTTGATGTGTTCAGTGCTATCAGTGACACCAGATCCCCAAGAGGAACCAAGGGTCGATGTAACGATAGGAAGCAATATTTGTTATTTTTTGGTAGACACTGTGGCTACTCGTTCATGTAAACAAGAGGGAACATATCCAATGTTGGGAATTGCCATGAATGCTCAAGGGTTCTCTGGAGCTACAAGTCGAGTTCATTTTAGTGATGAATTAGCAGTCTCTATAGGAGAGTGTGCCATGTCTGATCCTTTGTTGTATTCCTGGCAGACACCAGTTAACATTTTGGGAAGAGATTTGATAATAAAAGTAAACATGACAAATGTACTGAAAAGGGGATAGTGTGTTCAATCCAGGGTTACAGTATTTAAATGTGGGAGAATTTCTACTGGCGTTCACAGGGCAAGTGGCTCTCTGATGCCTTCCAGTAGAGCCAGAGGTTTTCCTATATGGGGTGAGCATTCTATTGACATGGCTACCTGGCTTAGTGGAAAAAATTGTGAGAATACCTGATGAGTTTCTGTATAGACCACAGATACCTATGGACGTAGAGGGTGGACATACTGTCCCTATATAATTGGAAGTAGCCATAGTATGAAGGGAATTGGTGATGCTCGAAGGAATGGACGATCAGCGTAGAGCATCGAGGACAGTAATAGCTCACGAAGAAGGGTATAGATTGACGGATATAACTGATGATGACATGTTCAGGGAAGACCAAACAGATGATGAAGTGGTGTTCTTTATGAGCATCACATACTGGATAAGAATAGAGAAGAGGGAAGCCCCAAAATGAATGGCAATAATGTGGCAGTGTCTAGCATTTTTTCAGGAATACTTAGAGAAGGTGCCCAGCGTCCTATGGACTACAGGCCCTTATGATGTAAGGTTGTTAAAGGGGATAGGGGAAGTCAAAATAAAACTGAAGCCAGGAGCAATTTTGCCCTGAGCAAGACAGTACCCCATGTCTCGAGAGGCTAATGGGGGTATATTTAAGATCATTTCAGCACTGATGAAACAAGGTATTCTGGTGCCATCGGAATCATTTTGCAATACTGCAGTACATCCAATCAAAAAATCAAAAGAAGAGTTGTGGAGATTTATACAAGATATAATATGAGACTGATTAACCAGATTGTAGAGGCAGAGTTTCCTTTAGTTCCTAACCCAGCTATGATACTATGCAGTACCCCACCTCGATATTTCTCTGTGATCGATTTAAAAAAAAATGTTTTTCCGATCCTGTTGCACAAAGATTCACAAGACTTGACTTCCTTTACATTTTGCCAAACTCGACTGAAACATACTCGCTTTCTCCAGGGTTACTGTGAGTTTCCATTGATCTAGAGTCCTACAGATGGAGTTAGGTAATATTGATCTTAAGAGTGCTTTGATACGATTCAGTTGACAAGCAGACAATGGACACAAGGTAGACAAAGAGAAGTTACAGTACTGTCAAGAAGAGGTGTTATACATAGGGCAGTTAATTTCACATGAAGGAAAAAGGTGACACCTGAAAGAGCTGAGGCCATTATGAAAACTGCAAAGCCAGATACAGTGAGACAAATGCAGCAGTTTTTGGGATTATGCATCTATGTTAGAGCTTAGGTGTTTGATTACAGTTTATATAAAAGACCCCTTTGCAAGCTTTAAAGAAAGCGCAAGTGGAGAAAATAGAGTGAACTGATGTCATGATCACTGCTTCCAAGGAGTCAGGACCAGCCCAACGTCCTTGGAAGCAGGCCCCTAACCCTGATCCTAGGCACCAGCCGGTCCCCACAGGGACCTTTTGGACCTTGTCCTGGCGCCGGTGGCACCAGGCTCATCAGAAGCATAGGTCCCGGCACTGGAAGCGCCGGGCTCATCATTGGTGTGAAGGTGCTTGGGTGGACTTACCTGCGGCAGACCATGCTGCTTACTTACCAGACTCTTAGAAGTCCTCGGTGAACTGGGACTACTTTCTTACCTGGGTGGGGCAGCTCCACTCCCTGGATACAGCACTGGAACTCTTCTGGAAGCAGGAACTCTTTTCTTACCTAGGCGGGGCCGTGGAAGGAGATGCCTCATCACTCCTAGGCTATTTAAACCACACCCGATTGATGAAACGTGCTTCGCGTTATTCTGCATCTGCAGCAGAACGCTCACCAAGTCTGTTCCAGCCTTTCTTCTTTGGATCCTGAACCTGCAAGAATTATACTTACCATTCCTATACCCGATCAACATCAGCACCTGGTTAGCACAACGAACTTTAACACGCAGTGCTTACTTACCTGATCCATCGGCAGCGGCCGTGTCTCACGCTGCACCTTCGCCGGCAAAGATAAACAGCATTTCCATACTCACTGGCACGCTGTGCATTCCGGCTTCTTCACGCTGCATCTTCACCTGCAAAGATAAACAGCATTATCATACTTACTGGCACGCTGTGCATTCCGGCTTCTTCACGCTGCATCTTCACCTGCAAAGATAAACAGCATTATTCTACTTACCGCCACGCTGTGCATTCCGGATTCTTCACGCTGCATCTTCATAGACAACAGCAGTGTTACACTTACCGGCACGCGGCGAATTCCGGATTTCTTCATTCTGCATCGTCGCCTGCAAAGACAAAGAAAGAGACAGTAAGAGCGCTTGCCATACTTACGCAATTCCAGGCGCTTCACCGCCACGCATAAAAAGACTATAAAGACTAAAGGTGTCCAGAAACTTACCGGTCGTGCAGACAACGACGGTACCCATCCTCTGAAGTCAAGAGGCCAACGTTTCACCAGTGAAGGAACTGGCAACGGCACCCTGCACTAGACGCAGATGGAGAGCCCAGCATTCACCTATCTAAGGTGAGCACGTTGACCTGGGAGGGGGGCTCAACAGTCAGGCTGGGAGGAGAGAGATAGGGACATTCACAACCCAGACCTTTAACCCCCATATTATTTCACCTGCAGAAACCTCACGCTTCGAGTCCGACACACAGTGCGGAGAGGTTCGACCCCAGAAGCCAACCGAATCCTGCACATCACGTTTCGTGTTACAGACACCTTCCTGCCAAGACCCGCGCCTCCGTGGGAATCAGGTGAGCGTTACAACTGAAGAAATGGAGGAAGGGTTTGAAGAATTGAAAAAAAGCAATTTGTACAGCCCCCATTTTTGGAATTCCCAATGATGCTGAGTAGTTTTATGTATTTTCAGACACAAATGGGACAGTTATGACAGCAGCACTCACACAAATGACTACATTAGCCTTTAGCATATTACAGTGGGATTTTAGACCCAGTTAGAAAGGACACTTTCCTTGTGAACAGTCATTGGCAGCCGCGGTGTTTGCAGTTGAGAAGTCTACAAGTATTGTTATGGGCTGTTTTATGAGCATGCTCTGTAAGCCATTTCAGAGAAGCCTCAAGGTACATTAACATCCCAGAGAGCTTCCGCCTATGAGGTAATAATTTCAAATGCAGCAATTAAAATTGTCAGATGCAAAATAGTGAATCCTGCCACGTTTTTAGCTGAGCCAATAGTTGGCGGTGATCATGTGCATGACTGTGAAAATTATGTTGAATTATATGCTGATATACCCTGTGTGAAAGAAAATGCTTTGTCAGGAGGTGAAATTCTCTTTAATGATGGTACTTTGAAAATTGATCAAACTATTGGGAGAGGTCTTCAGGCACAGCGGTTGTAAGGCACAAATGAAATGGGGAATTTGAAGTTGTATCAAGTGCCATGATACCGTCTCAATTTTCGGCACAAGCAGCATTATAGGTAGCACTTATTGTCATGCTCCAAGAAGATGAATGCCAGGAAGTGACTTGTACAGTCACTCCACCTATGTGATGTCAACCATACATGCAGGGCTAGCACGTTGGAAAAGGAGGAGCTACCTCTGTGCAGATGGCACTTCAGGGCAACACGCACCCTTATTGGACAGGCTTATTAAGGCACTACAACTCCCAGTAGCCATAGCGGTCATTAAATGCGCAGCTCATAGGAAGCGAACATATTTTATTTCTTGTGGAAACAATGCTGCAGACATAAAAGCCAAGAGGGTTGCATATTATCCAGATATGTTGAGCTTCGATACTGACAGCATTAAAGAGAAAGTTGTCACAGCTATGTTGAAGCAATACAGGTTTAAAACTTTGCTGATGACCCAATCAATGGAAATTCAAAGAAGTGCACCACAGGAAGGAACCATGGAAACACAGGGGGTGTTCTTTATCCCCCACTGAAGCATTATGACAACAGGGTAGCACTGGAAAGCCACTGATGCCAGTAGCACTATTAAAGGTAGCGCTTGAGCAGATGCATTACCCCATGCAAATAACAAGGGAGAGTCTTGCTGCAGCAATTGCATAAGACTGGTTTATTTCGAATGTATTGGAGCATGTTGCACTATTTATAGTGAATTGCATCACGTGTCAAAAGTTTACTGCTGGGCATACACTGAGAAGAATTAGAGGGGTAATACCTCGACCGAATGGTCCTTTTCAGCATTTATATATTGACTACGTTGATATGCTGAAGATGTGCAATGGATATAGGTATGTGATAGTGGTGGTGTGTCCCTTCTTTAGGTGGATCGAGGCAGGTCCGTGTACATTCCCTGATACCACTTGCACAGCAAGGTTTTTAGTACGAGAAGTCTTCCCAAGATGGGGTGTGTGTGAAGTGCTGAGATTCGATAATGGGCCATATTTTGTGAATGAGGTATTTGAACAGATAGGGTTCTTCTGTTTATCACCTGCAAGGAAACAGAGTGTATGAGAGATTCAACGGCCTCCTTAAAGAAAGGATTGCCAACATTAAATTGACATTGAAGAAGAGATGGCTATATTGACTACCCTTAGCTTTATATGCGCTTCGGAAGCAGCCTGGCTCAGACTATCACATCACCCCACACAAACTAGTGAGAGGGAGACAGATGAGAATGCCTCTTACACCTCTGTCTAGAAGTAGAGGTGATGCCCAGACCCTAGCCAAAATGTTAGTTGATGAATTAAAAGAATATTTGACATGTAAGACCTCTAGCATCTCTCTCATTTCAGACCAACTCAAGCATCAGGGGGGTCGGTCTCAGAACACAGATGAAGTCAATTCAGCTACCGGCTAACTTGATCTTGTATCAGCACCCAAATTGTTTATTGGAGGTTCTATCCTAATCATAAATGTAACCAGAAAGTGGCACAAGTCGCGTTTTCATGGCCCCTTTTGAGTTGAAAATATAACCCCCTCAGCAGTGAAAGTCCAAGGCAGAAAAACTTGGCTTCACTTAAGTGATGTGAAAGTATATCAAGGCAAGCTACCCTTCCACAATTGTCAATCCAGAAGCAAGACAAGAAGAAGCAGTTCAGCGTGTGCAGACTCGCAAGATGACAAAGAAGAAGGACTATGAGGTGACCAGCTGTTAATGGAGATTGTGCATTTGGACTAAGACTCGTACGGACACTCCCTATAGATATTTTAGTAGGAGTGGAAACCTTGGCTGAGAGTCTTAGGAATCTTGAAAAATTAACTTTAGAATTACATTGACGTATCAAAGTTATGCCTAAACATCACTTCATGATCAGAACTTGGAAGCAAGTTCAATATTCAGATTAATTTCTCACTGAATATCTGATTCGTACAACACATGATTCTCACTGACAGCGATGTGCATAGGCTTGTGCTTGCTGTTTTTGTATATATCCTTCAAGCTTATCCTGCTCCTGTCAGAAGAAATGTTGATATTCACACTTTTTTTTACATGATGCTAAAAATGTCCCTATGATTAGAAGGATGTTAATTGTGATCAATGAGCAGATACTGCAACTACAGGAGTAACATAATTTGGTAAAGTGTATTAAAAATGAGAAAGATAGAAGTTGGCATGATTCTTGAAAATGAACGCGTGCAGCCAGCATCGGGATGGCGCAAGAGATGGATGTTGATGGTTTTATGCGTAGCATATGCTGTACAATTACTCTTTTTGTATTTCTGTTTCTCCTGTTTCCTCCTCTCTATCATATTGGTCCTGATAAGGCATATCTTCCCACTAGTTCTCCCCACTATAGAAACTGCTTTTGATTCACTTTGTGGGCAGTATACAAACCTTGCATATGGGAGATATAGGAGAAATGTAGAGGAAGATAGTGAGGAGATACATACCTATCTAGGCAATTCAGCACAGGTGGGTAATAACATGTGATATCAGCACATGAGAAAGGTGGGAGAGAGAACATCTAAGGAGAGTTACTATGTCTGTGCTCTCATACCCTATGCCCTGAATTCAGTACAAACTTTAATTTCAAGAGAAGCCCCACACACAATACCAGATGCCCCATTCACCTTGCAGTATGCATGACTAGAGGACAACTTGGATGGGAGAGCAAGATGCTTGTATATCCTAAGGGTGCACAGGAAGAAGTGGTTGTGAAAGCCATGAAGAGGATGGAATGCCCAGATATGACAAACATTGCTGGATCACCTGGGTGTTGGGAGCGAACAGACGTCTTATTCTATGGACAGGTGAAATCCAAGAAGGGATGGGAAGGAGGTCTGATGTCCTGTGCAGTTCATCTACTGAAGCCAGAATATGTTCAAGAGATCCAGAGAGAAAACAATGGGTGTTTGAATTCATGGGCCAAGCATACCAAGCTGGTGAAGTGGGTTGTTGAAGATGAATCAGGTCCAATGCTTGTGGTTCCATTGGTGAATGTAACATTGTGTTTTTGAAGAGAAGGAAGGAAACATGTGGTAGATAACATAGGCTGCAGGACTACTGTTGACGTTACCAGAATGGGAGCAGGGACAGCAGTCCAGATGGATAGATATAGGGCTTGTCGACCTAGGGCCTACATGAAGCTGCCCAAAGATTGGGGATGAACATATTCATTGGGGCTCATTCATGTTCCAGTGTTAGTGATTCCTCAGAGTGACCTGAACAATGGAGAAATCCAAAGGTGGATGCCCATTTGAGAAGGAGAAGATCACTTACATTTCTCAATCGAAACAAAAGGGAGAATTACTTCTCAGCAACATCAGTAGATGCATATGAGGCTATTCCATATGAACACAAATTGTTCAGTAAGACTGCTTCAATATCCACTACTATCTTCATGCCTGGGATCCAGACAATGGCTAATGCCAAATGGTTGCAGTTTACCAGAAGGGAGCTTCTGCACACAATCAACACTACAATAAAGGGATTCAATGCTATCAAGGAAGAACAAAGGGCATTACGATTGATGACCATGCAGAACAGATAGGTCATTGACATGATCACACCGATGCAAGGAGGAGTTTGCACCAAAATCAGGCCATCATGTTGCACGTTCATGCCTTGACAGAGGCCATAACATTGCTGATGAACCTGCATACCAAGATGGAAGATGGGACAGAGGACATTGCAGATGAGAGTTGGTTTGTGTCATATTCTCATGGATTCCGCAATGGATGGCAAACATCGTTAGGTTTCTTGGAGCAGTGTTAGTGATGGTGGTGTTTGGATTATGTGTGATTTTGTGTGATTCTGCGTGATCAGGATAATACCTACACAGTGTAAGAAGACAGCAAAGAAGGCAGTAGAAATGAAGATCATGATCGATGTCAAATCAGGGTTTGGACCAAAGGAATGGACAGACAAAGATAAAATACATAGAGGCCGCCATTGTAGCACCTGAAGGAACATTGTTTCTGCATCCAAAGAATGACAAGAAGAATGTGGGATGATAGGTCTATTGTAATCCAAATGGACAGTGCAGTTACATGACCTGGAGTGTGGATGAACATGTCATGTCAGCTGGGTCACTGAAGGGAGTGATGAATATCTGGACTTCAAGTTAAAGTATCAAGATGTGGAGATCGGTGAAGGTGTGGTCAATGGATCCACCGGGGGGGTGTAGAGGAGCAGCCGAATGCCTCTGCAGGATGTCCCACCCCCTCCCACTTATATGTTGGAGGCCTGAGATTGTGCCATGCTTGACACAAGCAGTTGTGACAATTCCGCAGCAAATCTTCGAGAAACGGTATTCACTAAGGAAAACCCTGTCAGATGTACTCCCGAAGAGATGACAATCTCATGGAGGAAATCCCCAAGGAATATGAAAAAGAGCAAGAAAAGGAGCTGATGACGTCACAAGATGCAAACTATGATGCACTGAGAAGACTAAGTGAAGAAGATGTATGACCCTTATTGAAACTGATGCTGAAATAAAGAATCAAGTAAATGTTCATATGCGAAAAGAAGATTGCACATGTGAAGAGCACTGCACAAAATGCAAGCCGTTTAATAGCTGTACAGATGTTGTAATGCAAGTCGATTGAGTAATCTTAGACGCTGGCTATGAGTAGTGAATGGACTGCAGGCAAAGCCCCCATTGTATAGAAACTGGACATCGGTGTCACAACTTTAGTAAGCTTAAACCCACGGAGAGAAGAGCTGAGATCTGTGTTGCAGCAAGCAATTAACCAAGATCATGGATGAGTCTGGAAGGGCTGTCTGGACTGGTGTCAAGGCTGTAACAGCCAAGGCCAGTTATCTAGCCTTGAAGGTAGTGAACGTGAAATGCTGAATCATCACTTGTTAAGGTGTAAAGAAAGAACACAATGGGTGCCAAGTCTTATTCATTTAAGACAATTAAATGCTGAAAAATAGACCAGATCGTGGACTCCTGGATGGAAATAGAAGCGGGCGAGGAGAGCGAGAACAACGATAGTGCATGCCTGCACTCCATTATATTTCCAGAGACAAGGATACTTAGCAAGGCGAAGTTCAAAGACAATCTTCATGGCAGAAGGCATGGGAGATGAGAGATGTTGGGCTAATTGGGTGAGGAGGTACAATCGAGTCCAACTTCTGGACCCTGGGGTATGAGCTTACGTGCTGCTAGTAAGCCAAATGTTCCAGACTGACACGAGCGTGCCAACCAATTTTAGAGGGCTGTATAACGAAGGGCCTTGTAGTTTGAGAGCCAATGTTAAGCAGTGTAGTTAATAATGATACAGATGAGTTGCACAAGACGTGGCAGAAGAGGTACACCTGACAGTAGAGACCCAATCACAACCAATCGCTTTTAGAAAGTATACTTAGATGTTCCCCTTGATCATATCACAACCCCTCGAAGGTTTCTCTTATTTGACACATAGAATGACATCACGTATGACGAATTTGAGCCATATAAATATAATTTTGCGTATGATGTGCCGGGAGCTCGAGCGAACATCCATTGATGTTCATTGTAACTCCCTGTTTTAGACAATTGATAATAAAACAGACACACTTTGGCAACTTCCTCAGTTGGTTCCGTTATTTGGTGTAAGAGTTACTCTGCTTCCCATCCATTGCATGACCGCTACCCAAAGGATTTTACGTTCATCACCATTTACTGTTGCCTGTCATGTTTAAAATGCAGGAGGCAACTCACCACGAGCAAACATCACCAGTCTACTCTTTTTGGATGTACGTTTGCTTAGGAATATTTGGACCAAAAGCAAACAGTTGACAGAAGTGTGTCTCCTGCTCGACCAAAAACTGCTCACATTTATTTTTCATGTTTTGTTTCTCGAGGTTTACCACCAAAATTTAGATGATGGGCTGGTGCTAGGCAATATTGATGGGGTGCGGGTTAGGAAAGGGTAGTTGTGGAGTGCGGGATGTTCTCACCTATATTTTGTGGTAAAATAATTGAGAAAAACAAACAAGCCAAAACAAAATCCAAGCTGTTTATTTCGAGCAATAGACATGCGTCACATTTGACTTGGAAGAACAGGCAGGGTTCGCTGGTTGTTGCACGTGTCCATGTCATTTGCAAGTTTGGCTTTGGTTAATGAGTGGAGGTTGTGCCTGCTTGTGTTGGGGCAGTGTCAGAAATGCAGTAAGTAAGTTGGACTTCGGTAAATGTGTTGAGGTGGTATTGTGGCAATGTATCATTTGTTTGACAATTCCTCGTGCCTGGGGATGTCTACTCACCTTACAGGCAAGAATATATCTTATGCCATTGATTTCCGGGTACATTTATAAGAAGGGATGGGGAGACGATTTTCTAGGAGCATGATCTGTAGATTCCACCAGACCATTCTCAACATTCCAGTCAATCACTGTGCTTGGTGTTCGAACGATCTGATTGATTGGAATGCCAGAATGTCGGGAAAGTTTATTTGGAACATCCCGACCTATAATTGGCAAACATATCTGTGCAAACATGTTTTCATCTTCTCATATGGGACACATTTTGCCCAGTCTGAGAATCCAATGTGATCCAAACCCCGTTTTCATCGCATCCTTATTGCGCATACATATCAGCATAAAGATGCTCTCTGCAGGTGTTCTTGTGTATTTCATATGGGCATATACGGCTAATTAAAGGTCCCAGAATATTAGAACTGCTCAGGACTGATTAGGACTGTTCAGAGCGCTGTCCTCTGCCTCTGCTGAGACGAATGTGTCAAGAAAATGTACCCAGAAGTTGGTGCATGCCTATTTGAAATTTAATTAAACTAAAAGCATCCTCTCATTCTACATACCACTGACAATTCTTGAAAAACTCATTTGTATTATAATCACCTGGTAGGTCTGGTGTGAGCTGATAACGTGTATTTTCTTCTATTATAGCATGTTTTAATGCTATAAAATGCTTTTGTCAGAAATATTGGTTCTACGGGCAGCTCCGCAACTCAAATGAGTTATGGCGTGTTGAAGTCCGAGAGGTGCCACTTGCAGGCTTACAGCAGGCAGCGTGTACTATTTTTCCCTATAGAGTCCACCTGCATTTTGCTGACGCATAAAGCTGGCAGGCTCCATAGGGAGTCTCAGCATTTACACCGACATGAAAATACATGCTGGAACAACATCTGGGGCATTTGTATAGTTGAGAGGAAGGGAGGCAGTGGAAATGCAAGCTGTGTTTCAGCCTTCCTGGCCGTCTTACAAATGTATGAAAAATGTGGCCTGGCATGAATGGAAGGCATTAAAGCCTCATGTAAGGCATTTACATCTTTCATTCACGTTACGCCACACAGCATAATTAGCTCCATTGTGTTTGGTAATACCCAAATGTGGGAACACACTGGGAGGAGATAGATGTGTTTAATATTGGTTTGGTTGCAAATAATTTGAAAGGCGTGAGCTCAGGAATTATGTTTCATTTTGCAATACTGGGACTGAAACATCTTAATCTATCACTATTTCCAAGTAATCAGGTTCACCCTCACAACACCCCAGTACCATGGTCCTCATTATAAGGAGGGCGGTGAAAGTAAGCGTCCCCAAAAGGCATATAACACACCCCAATGAGAGTCAATGATGGACACACCCCTGGAGGGAATGAGACCAAGACCAAGTGTGGTTGAGATTAAAAGTCTTTTTTATCTAAATCGATATAGGGCATGCAAAGGACTCTGCAAACTCCGCGAGCACTCTGTCTGACAATAGCAAAGACAGTCATTTATATTACAAATACACGTCATGCATGAGCTAAGCTATAGGGGCCACATAGTCTTTGGGATTGGATGGCGACGACTAGCTACTGTGTCGGCTGTAGGCACGGTGCTACATGACTGGCGGGAATCCAAGTGGTTGCATCACAGAGTGCTTGGGTCAGCCGGGCTCATCGGAGTGAGGTGCCAGGGCGCAGGCTTTCCAAGGAGATTCACTACTTCAATACTAAAACTTGCCCTTGTGGCCACTGATACACATTCATCACACCCGCCTATGTCACGTTGGTATGTAGAACCTTCAACACATCAATCTAGTACCAGGGAGGGGACACAGGAAAACAGTATGCAATACGAGGCTTCCTTTATACATCATCATAAAGTTGGCATTAACAAAGGATCCAATCTCATGGGCCCAGGTGTCTTGTCAGGGGGCACGGGTTAGGCTATCTTCATCATTCTATTCTGTTAGATGTAGTGAGTGATAGTTTTATGGTATGTTAGTACAAGGGTGAATAACTGTTTCTATGGCCCATTAAACTTAGGGTGAACTGAAATACTGTTGGGTCGGAGGGGGCACATAGCTAATACCTCAAAAGGTGGTGGGAGTTGGGGTCATGTGGGTTGGTATACTCCTTGGCCTGGCCAGGGCGGCACATAGTGATTTTATGGTGGCATCTGGCGTCATAGGCATGTGGAAGATGAACGCTTGGTGCAGGTCCAGCAGGAATGCGGGGAGGTGTAGCTGTACTGTTTCAACAACAGAATACCGGGGACCGTCAAGCCACGGGGACCCTTGAGGGGAAGAGGGGGATTAGGTGTGCAGCTCTCGAGAAGGAGGGGGAGATGGCCTTGTAACTTCCCGCTGGTCTCTGTTCACGGAACAGCATGAATGCTCTTACAGGGCAGGGTGGCTGGGGAGCTCGGGGGCATTATGTAAGGGGCACAATTTTATAATTCACATATTCTCGTGTTTACTGAATCAATACAGTGAAAAGCTTTTCATTAACATCACATCATATAACATTCATTACTCTGTTGCTTTGATCCCACGGGGGGAAAAATGTACACAAAACGTGAGGTAGTACCTGGTTGGAGGATGCATGGGTCTCAGTGACCTATCACAACTTTAAACATGTGATTAGGATTTGTGACTCGAGGATCGGGGATACAACGAGTTGATCTTATCATTTCAACCACAGCGGATGTGGCTCAGAACTTCAAATAACTCACAAATATCATAACACTCTCAATCATACTATACACAAGCATTTTATATATTGCTCTTTAATCATTTTACTCTAGCAGCAAACATTGGTCAGTAAAATGAGCCTTCAATTGTCCATACACTTGACACCCTTACACAGAAATGTTCTGGGGTAGACAGGGGTCGTACCATATTAACGCGGGCAACTGGCACTATGGGTTTTGAGCTTTTTAGCAAAAGACTTAGCAGCATTGGATAAGGCTGGGAGACGCAGGGGTTTAACATTCATGTTTAACACTTCAGCTCGGGGAACAGGGTTGGGGGGTCATGAGCACCATTTATCATGGGTGTGGGGGGCTGTGCAGGGTCGAGGTATACTTGATAGGGACGACTTTGTTCTTTCCCAGACCTCAACTAAAAGTCAGGTCACCGCCAGGGCACTGATGTACTGTGGAAGGTAAATGATACAGTGTTTGTTCTGTTACTTGTTTGCATCTAGTTGCTCGTGAGAACGGACCTTCAACAGATCCACCATGGGGAGGAGGCTGGGGGGAAGTGCAGGGCTCGCTGTGCGCGGACAAGTGGGGGGAGAGCTGCAGCTTCTGCAGGCAGCCTGTTCCACAGAGGCCTGGGTTCAGTATGCTCAAAATGGAGTCTAAGTGTATTACAAAATGGAGTCTATGTTATGCTACAAGGTGAGCCATGCAGCCCCGCGTGTTTATCCGCAGCCGCCCTGCCTCCTGGGCCCAGGTGCATGGGGGCTGCTGCTAAGGGCCCTTAGCTCCACCGTGATTATGTTGAATCCTTCTTCAGTGTCGTTGGCCAGTTGGATCAGCTCCCAGTGTGTTATTTGCAGCCAAATTGCATTGGCTCGCGCTTGGATACTAGGGACGAGGGAGGCAAAGAATGTTTCAGCATAGTTGAATAGCCGTAACCTGTCAGGAATTTGTGCCAACAGTTCTGTGGAAGCTTTGGCTATGTAGTTGGATGATCTCTGCTTGCTCGACATCCGACTTTGCATGCTTTCCGCGGATAGGGCATATATTGGAGTTTCTTCCGTTGGTTGCATATGCTCTGGGACTTGGATGGCTTGCAGTCCATTTTCCCCTTTGATATGACTCTCTGGAACCAACATCAGGGCGGAATGCAGCGTTGTCAAAGAACATGTGCCCCTCCAGGATTGTGGGAGGTGCAGGTATGCCTGTTTACCGCAGACCCAGTAGGTGTCCATGAGGGCAGCTGTCCCTTTCTTCATGTCGGGGATGATGAGCGTTTTGTTACAGTTTTTATTTGTGCCCATGTTGTTTTTTCCCTCGCCAAGGAAGCACAGTTCATATGTGATTTCTTTTTGCAATTTGAAGGGTTTTTCTATGGCTGTCACCCAGGTTAGCTTTGTGATGTGCTCGGTCCACACTGGTGCGCACGTTTTCTCGAACCATTGCAATTTCTCTGCTGGCAATCCTGGTAGCGCTTCTGTTTTGCATGTTATTACTTCCTCTTTCCACTTGTTCTCCAACAATAATGTTCCTTTAATCATTAGGAACGGTTCTTTTAAACATATCACTCGTTGGGTCTCGAATATCATGTTTTCTCCTTTAGCAGCATTTCAAAAGATACTGTGTGTGCCTGGAAGGTGATCTTCATTCTACATAGGGTGAGATGAAGGAGACACTGGGCATCTGCAAGAGGCAATTCTTGAGGCAGTAGTACCTTAGGTGTACCTGAGGTGTGGGGTATCAGGGAGCACACGTAACAGCTCTTGTCGGTTGTTTGCTTGGCAGTGGAGCTCATATCCGCATACCACTTATTTGATTGATGTGGGTGTCTAGGGTCTTCTATTGTGTTCAGCCCCAGGCAGGAACACTCATCATATTTCCTCCTCCCGACCTCCCTCCTCCTTCTGTTGTTCTTGAGGTACCCTCTTGCATTCCTTCCTACTTGTAGTGTTGTGCTCTGTTCACCCGCCCCGTTTTCCCACTCATCATATAGGGCAAAAAAACCTTTCAGTCATTTCTGCATTTTCTTCCTGTATGCTTGTGGGGAATTCATATTCTATGGACGGATGTGCTGTTGGCGTGACAGGGGTGGCGGTGGTGTCATATAACCATGATAAAACAGAGGAATTACGATCATTTAAACCATAGACACTATGTTCAGAGGCATTGTACGGGAAAGTGGGACGTGGGGTCAGCTTATTACCGGTGTGATTTGGGTGCTGTTCAGGGTCTGGGTGAGTGTCATATCCCCATATGGGCTGAAAGCCGTCCCATATTAGATAAGCTCCTTCTTTGACCATCTTGGTTCCATTCCCCATATTGGTTCCATTCCCTCCCCCCTCATTCATATCAATAGATATGAATGTGATTGTCCAGTATAGAACTAGTCCAAACTTTAATGTAAAAAATATGACAGCGCATACAAACAGACCACACTCATACGAATATCTCCGCAAATCAAAATTAACGTTCCCATTCCTGTCTGCCCTAATACTATTTGTTGCGGGCGGCACATCCGTTACCATGGTTTCTCCTATACATTGAAACATAAAAGTACATTAAGCATCTTCATAAAAACATGAATTATTTATCATTTTGGTATGAGAGAGAGAGAGCTCTGTATTGCATTACTCAATTGTTTTACTCAGTTATTTCATTTAAGTTACACCACACTTTAATGGTAAGCAAACAGTGGGAGAGAGAGAGAGAGAGAGAGAGAGAGAGAGAGAGAGAGAGAGAGAGAGAGAGAGAGAGAGAGAGAGAGAGAGAGAGAGAGACATATTGTAGTGTATTATTAACAGTATGTACGTTTTAAGAGTCACTCATTGAATCCTTTTTATATTACATCAATCATTACCGGTAGGAGGGGGTTGTTTCTCTCTTTTTGTACTTATTATGTCAGTTTTTCCCTCATCTCCACTCCCTCATCCTGTCCCTGTGTAACATTATCATAGGCTTTTCGAACTTCTGTTAAATGTATCCAATATCTCAGGCCCTTCACTTTAACCGCTGTCGGTGTGCAATACACTGCTTCGTATGGGCCATGAAACCTTGGAGCATTCCACCTACGTATGAAACTTCTTACATATACCATCTCCCCTGGCAGTAGTTGGCCCGTTGCATTTTCTGTGGCAGCGGTTGTCTCATTTCCTTCTTCATTTGTGAACGGGGGCGCGACCTGTCTTGCTATCATACGGGCTGCTTTTGTGAGCTTTGTCAGATAGTCATTGAATTCTTCACCTAATACTGTAGCACTTCTGTGGGCGTCTGAGTGTCTATGGAGCAGGGAGCATGCCGTGTGCATGCGCCTTTCTGTTACGATTTCATGGGGTGACAGGTGGTGGTCCTTGCTGGGCTGATTTCTCAGCTCAAACAAAGCCAAGGGCAAACAATGCACCCAATTTCTTTTCAGAGTAAAACATAATTTTGACAATCTTCCCATGAGGAGGCCATTGATCTTCTCAACCGTGCCGTTACTTTGTGGGTGATAAATAGAACATAACTTATATTTTATCCCTAGCAGGGCCGTTACTTCCTTGAAGAGATCATTTACAAAGAGTGTGCCATTGTCGGAGCGAATCGTGTCACAAATTCCCCAGCGTGGGAATACTTCTCACACTAAGAACTTTGCAGCACACTTGGCATCTGGGTGGCCACACGGTCCTGCCTCAACCCACCTGGAAAATAGGCACACTACCACGATCATGTAGCGCGACCCATTGCACCTCTCTCCTATGTCTGCATAATCAATATGCATTTCTCTGAAAGGGCCTGACGGCTTGGGTAGTGTCCCCCGCAGGGTCCTCAATGTCATTCCTGAATTATATATTTGGCATGTTGTACATTCCATTGCAAGTTTGGAAATTTGGTCCTGTAACCCTGGGACAAACCAATTCTCTTGTATCTCCGCTGCAATGTGCTGTTTTGCATTTTGGGCTGGAAAGTGGACTTGTTGGAACACTATTTGTAGTAGCTTGCAGAGCATAACCACCTTACCTGAGTTGTTTTGACGCCATAGGAGATCTGTGGGTGACTGGCTACACCCTCTTTTTTCCCACATCTCTTTTTCCTTGTTTGCTGCCCAATCTTGGATTTCTAATATTTGTGATATGGGCATCATATTATACCCGTCCGGGAGATCTTCCTCTGTGTTTTTCTGTATCAAGTACTCACCTGTCCTTTCTTTCGTTAGGTAAGATGCCTCCTTGGCGGCAGCGACCGCTGCCTCTTTCCCCAAAGAGATGCAATCTGTGTTGTTTGTGTGGGCCTGGCATTTCACGATGGCTACAATTGTAGGGTCTTTCAAAGCTTCTATCAATTCCTTGAGCAATTACGCGTGTTGCACTGGTGACCCATCTCCCCTGTGAAATCCCCTTCTCCCCCATCGGGCCAGTCCCTGTGCACTCTCGTAGTCATGTATGCTGAGTCTGTGCAAATTGTGACAGCACACCCTTTGGCGGCATGTAAGCTGCAATAAGTGCTACCAGTTCGGCAGCCTGTGCTGAGTAATGGGCTGGTAATCGCTGCTGTACTAGCACTTCATATTCCTCTTCCTCTAGTCTCACAACAGCTGTTCCCATGTGATTTTCTCCTGTCTCTGAGTTTATTGATGCTGATCCATCTATGAAATATATTTCTCCTTCAGCTAATGCATTTTCACTTACTGTGGGCGTGTCTCCCTCTTCACCTTTGTAAATTGCACAATCGTGCACTTGCATGTCTTCCATTCCATCTAAGGCCATCATTAATGTCTACGCTAATGGAACCGTCTTGGTCCAAGGCCCTCAGGCCAACCTTCATCTCTTTGATCGACGCTTCCTGCGCCTCATCAAATTCCTTTCCTCTCCTGCTGTCCCCCCTCCTCTATCCTCGGCTACCTAGCCTCTACCCTCCCTCCCTACCCCCTCTCTCTTTCCCTCTTTACCTCCGCAGGGCGTACCTCTGATCCGTACCCCTCCCCGGAAGTCCTTCAAAGATGGCAACCTTCTCCACATTGCCACCCTCCACTCTCGCTCTGCTGTCAAACATTCCTCTGATATCTGCCATCTTCTAGAGGAACTGGACCTTGATGTGCTTGGTCTCACTGAGACATGGCCAGTTCTGTCACCAGCTTTGACCCACTCTTACCAGACGGCTACAAGATCCTCTCTGTGGCCAGGCCTAACTGTGCTGGGGGTGGTGTGGCCCTCATCTTCCCCGAGTGGATTCCTGCCACTGTTACTCCCACGCAGATATACTCCTCTTTTAAATGTCTTGTCTGCCGACTCTCTCTCTCACCTAGCCATTCCCTTACCGTGGCTACTATCTATCGGCCACCTGGTCAAATCTCCTCCTTTCTCTGTGAGTGGGCGGACCTCTCCTCCTCACTCCTATCCTCAACCACTCAACTCCTCCTTCTTGGAGACTTCAACATCCACCTGGATGCCTCCTGTCCCCCCTCTGGACTCTTACGTGACCTCTGTGACTCTCTCTCACTCTCTATCCTCCCCTCTGGGCCGACCAATTCTGCAGAGCACACTCTTGATGCTCTGATCTCCTCTGACCTTCCCCTCTCTGTCCCTCTCTCCACTCCTCTTTCCTGGAGTGAACAGTTTCTCCTATCCTCCCACCTCACCCTCCCTACCCCACAGGCAAAGCCACCCTCATCACTGCCACTTTCCTTCTTGGTCATCCTACCCATGAAGCACATGTCAGTTGAGGCTTTTGCTGCCACCTTCTCGCCCCCTCCTCTCCCTTCGTCTGACTCCCACCCTGACACAGCCCTCTCCACTCTCCACTCTGCTATATCTGATACTCTTGATATCCTTGCCCCTGTCATGAGAATCCGCCTGAAGCCCAAAGCCAAATGTAACTCCTGGTATGACTCGGATCTCGTCACCCTTAAACGCAAGTGCAGGGTGGCAGAGAGGAAATGGCGTGCTTCATGTGCATCCTCTGACAAACTGGCCTGTCGCCTGCTCCAAAGGCAATACCGGCTCTCCGTTCTCTCCAAGAAGAGAGCCCTCATCCAAGCCCGCACCTCTGCGGCATCTAACAATTTGGTCGAACTCTTTAAAATCTGCAAGGAACTGGCCAACCCTGCAGCAGTCTCTACCTCTCCTGTCCCCTCCCAGGCCCTCTGCACGGCCCAGGCCTCTCATTTCATCTCTAAATCTCAGGACATCCTGTCCTCACTCTCCTCCTATGCCCTCCCCCCCTCTATTCCCTGCTCTCCCTCTGACCCTTCTGAAGCCACCACTCCTCTCTCCTTCTCTGCCTTTCCCCTTTCTTCTGCTGACGAGGTTTCGAGACAAGTCCGATCTATGAAAGTCTCGTCAAAACAGGTCCACCCCTGTTCCTCCAAAACCATCAAGGACCACATCGACTCCTTGGCCCCTGCCCTTGCTGACCACTGCAATCACTCTTTCGCCTCTGGAGTCCTCCCATCCCCTCTCAAGCACTCCCTTGTGCACCCCCATTTTAAGAAACCCTCTTCCGACCCCTCCTGCCCAGCCAACTACCGCCCAATCTCTATCACTCCCTTCCTGGGCAAGCTCCTGGAGAAACTGGCCATCTCCCAGCTTAATCTCCATGCTGAATCTGTTGGCAGTCTTCATGACCATCAGTCTGGCTTCAGAGTCGCCAGAAGCACGGAAACTGCTCTCCTGAACATCCGTGAGGACCTGCTCTCGAACCTTGATTCCAACATTCCTTGTGTTCTCATTTAGCTTGATCTCTCTTCTGCCTTTGATACTGTCAACCATACCATCCTGCTCAACCGTTTCTGTGATAACCTGGGAATCACTGGTCAGGCTCTGGCATGGCTGACCTCTTTCCTCTCTAATCAACCCTCCCAGGTCCAACTGGGGTCTTTCCTTTCTGACATCTTTTTCTCTACCTGTGGTGTCCCCCAGGGTTCTAACCTCTCCCTCTGGCTTTTCAACCAGTATCTGGCACTTCTCGCCCACCGCATCGCCGCTCTCTGCCCCTACTTTCAGTGCTATGCGGATGATACCCAGCTCATTTTCAGGCTATCCTCGGCCTCCTCTTCTCCTTCCCTCATCTCTGACTGTCTTTCTGCTATCCAGGACTGGTGTGCCACCAATGACCTCTGCCTTAATGCCAGTAAGACTGAGATCCTACTCATCGGCACACCCACTCCCTCCTTCCCTGCAGGTCGCTGGCCGGCCTCTCTTGGCCCTCTTCCTGCCCTCTTCCTGCTCCTACCTACTCTCCTTCTCTCCTCACATATCTGACGTCTCTAAGAAGTCACACTACCAGCTACACCTCCTCAGAGGTATCCTTCCTTTCCTCTCCTTCCCCCAGAAGCTCACTGTCTCTATAGCCCTGGTTCTCTCGAAGCTGGACTACTGTAACAGCCTCTATCTAAATCTTCCTGCCTCTACTGTCCGCCCTTTGCAACTCATCCAGAACAGAACTGCGAGACTTGTCCTTGTCCTCAAGCCCATGGACCGTATCTCTCCAGGACTGAAATTACTACACTGGCTCCCAGTGGCTGCGAGGATCAAGTTCAAAACCCTCTGCATTGTCCACAAGGCCTTCTAGGGCCTTGGGCCAAAATACCTTCAACTCCCTCTTCCTAAATATCTTCCTTCTCGAGCTCTTCGCTCATCCGCCTCCAACTCCCTCATGGTCAGCCGCATTTCCAAACAACAAATTGGTGGCAGATCTCTCTCCGCTGCAGGGGCCTCCCTCTGGAACAGCCTTCCTGCCCCGCTGAACCTTGAGGAGAACCATCTCCGGTTCCGGAAGCACCTCAAAACCTTCCTCTTCGCCTCCGCTTTCTCTCCCCCTCTCCCCTGCTAAAGTTACTAAACTGCACTGAATCTGCAACTGGGCCACTCACCTTCTCGGTCCTTGGCCCAGCCACTCTCCCCTGCACTGCCTCCCTGGCACCCCCTGCACTACGGGACTGTGTCTGTATCCCTACAGCCCCTCCTTCCCAACACTTATCTGCACTTACTCGCACTGCCACTAGCTGGCCCTTGTTGCTTTCCTGTATGGTATTACCATGTACTGCACTTTCCCCTCTCCCTTTCCCCTTGCACTTCTCCCTTTCGCCTCCCCCCTTGCACTTGCGCGATCTGAATGACACCTGGCCTAGTAGGATCGTTGTATGTCTCCCCTTGTTTTTTCCCCCCTGCCTCGTCGTGCCTTGAAACACTTGTGTCTAGGCACGTTATAAATACCATATCATATCATATCATATTGTGCATGGTTCTGTGATGAATCTTGCAGGGTTCACTGTTTTGCATCTCACTATGTGTATGTTTGCACTAAACAGAATTATTTCATACACTGTGGCTCTCTGCATTGTGAGTGTGCTCTTTGATCTTTCCAATATAGCAAATAGGGAATGTTCCACGAACAGTGTCACGGAACACACCATCACTATTGTTGCACTTTTCTCAATTGCGAACGCTGCGGCTGCGAGAGATTGGTCGCAAGCGAAGTGTCTTTGCATTACTGCATCCAGTGTTCCACTACAATAGGCCAGTGGCTTGCATCCCAACGATGTTTTTTGTATCAGTTCTGCTGTCATGAGTGCCCCTTTGCAATGTGAGAACAGATAAAACTAGCGCTCATAGTCTCGGTTTGCGAGTACTGGCGCGCTTGAAATTAGCTCTTTAAGTGATGTGAAGGCATCATCTAGTTCTGCTGACAATTGTATTTCTGTGTTTTCTCTTTGAGCTTCTTTGAGTCCCTGCAGTAATGGCCTTGTGTATGCTGCATACTCTAATATCCATGCTCGGCAGTAGTAACACATGCCGAGAAATTTCTGCATTTCCTTCACTGTTTTTGGCTTACTTACTGCTCTATTTGCAGCCACTCTGTCTGGTATGATTCTCTTGCCGTCTTTTGAGATTAGTTGTCCCAGGTACAACACTTCTTGTTGAAAATATTGTAACTTTCCTATATCCACCTTGTAACCTTTGTGGGCCAACAATGTCAAAAGTGTGATAGAATCTTTCCTGCACTCGTCCTCATTTTTTCCACAAATCAGAAAATCATCGACGTACTGAATAATTAATTGTGTTGTCTGTGACCACGTTTCCTAGATTTTCGTGTAGAATCCTGTTGAATATACTTGGGCTTTCACAGTACCGAGGGGAAGTCTGCAATGTTCGTACCTTTTTCCTCCCAGTGTAAATGCTGTTAGATATCGAGACTCTTCCTCGAGTGGTACTGAGAAGAATGCGTTCTACAAATCGACCACTGTGAAGTGAGACGCATCTTTTGGGATGCTGTATAGAATTGATGCAGGATTGGGGACCAATGGGAACTCCTTTTGGATGACGTCATTGAGAGGATCATCCTCCTAGCTCCGCCTTTTGCTTTTTTAATGGGGTAGATACAGGTATTGCATGGTGAATTTGAAGGAACGATTATTCCCTGCGTTAACAATGCGGTGATTGTTTCTTTTATCCCCTCTTCTGCTTCCCGAGACAGGGGGTACGGTTTGACTCTGGGTAATAATGCTCCTTGTTTGAGTTTTATCTTAACTGGTGTCACCTCATGCAACAGTCCCACATCATGTGGGCTGGTGGTCCATAGGTCACCCGGCACTGATTGCATGTCATTGTCAAAGAATGAAGGTGGTGCTCCTACCACTGCCATCAGTTGCACTGGCACCTGTCTTGTCTGTATCATTATATCAGAGGGGATTGCTATTTCCATTATTATTTTCCCATTACTTTCTGAATCTGTGAAGAGCTCATCATCTGATAAATCTCGCAGTGCAATGTCGGCATTGATGCTTAACACTGTGCGCCACTTGCTGCCATGTATGTCCATTGTAAAGGTGAGGGTGCACAAAACTCTGCTTATTGATATAGCAGGAACAACAACTGTTAGGGAAAAAATTATTTTAGACTGGATACATGATTACAAATGTATACATTTCTTTTAATATTCTCTTTTTTTTTTAAAGTATTTTTGTTAAAAAAGACTATTACAAATTCCAACATACATTCATCAAAACTTTCATACCATTCAGTACATTGTATAAGTGCGGGGTTCCACAATTAACAAATATTTAAAGCATGATTGTTAATTACAATATGCGAGACACCGGAAAAAACACATTGGGTTTTCCTATAAGTTGAGATATGTTTCGGCCTTTCTAAGAATACCATTGTGGTCAGCGGTGGTCAATAAAATAGTTATTCGGCCATCTTCAGGACGATCTTGCTTATTGAGAAGATTAGTTTCTTTCCCATTAAACATGAAAACTGTCAAATCTAAAAACATAAATATACATATGTTAAATTTTGAACCAGTCTACCCCAACCTGACTAATCTCAGGGTGATGGCCAGTTATGTTAGTATACTGCGCCTAAATAATGCACCCACCTGTGGTCGGCATGAGTGGTTAAAGACCATGGAGTGGAGGCTTCTGAAACTGTGCTGTGTGTACCAGGAGCCGGAGCCCTATTTACAGGGAACATAGGAAAGACACTGAGTCGTCTATACATCATTACGATGCTAAGAAGAGTTCTGGTAAGCCAAAATAATTAAGCACTTACGGGTGGCACCTCTATGTAGGTGAGTCTTCAAAATCTTCAAAAAGAATATTAAACATGGACAGCTGTCTTGAATTCAAGCTTGGTCCTGCAGATTTCATCTGTAATTTTGCCTATAGAAAAAGGCAAAATAAATCAGTGATGTGATATTCAAAATGACATCACTTCTACTATTTTTTCATTCAATATGTGGTGTTTGAGACAGCATGGTAACAAACATGCTGTACGCAACGATTTCATTTGGTTGACTTAATTTTGAGTCTAATCAAACACTTACATTAGAAATGGGGACTTCTCCCATCTTTGTTTACTTTTTCTCGTGCCCTGGGTTGGTAATCACGGCGTGTCACCGCGACGGCAACACGAGAAAGCACAGGGGCTCATAAATAAGAAGCCTGGCACTTGTCAGATGTTTCAACATTGTATGTGCTTGTTCACCATATTTATTTACGTTGGGCTGCGCCCGAAGTTAACAATGTTGGTGAGCCGCAGCAACAGCTCGAGAGATTCGGAGAAACCGTACAGATGTCAAAATGTATAAACAACACGGGAACAACTTAAAAAGCTGATTAAAAGATAGAGGCTACCCAAAAACTACAATACACAGAGCATATAAAAGAGCGCTACACATGAATCAAGCCCTCACTTTAGAACCATCTCAGCGTCAGCATGAGGAAGATAAAATCACATGTGTGAGCACATACAGTCCAATCAGCAATAACTTGAGAAAGATTATCCGTAAAAATTGGAAAATGTTACACACTGAAGATTTCAACCCCTCAGTACCCAGATTCGCATTCAAACGACAACAAACTATCAAGGATAACTTAGTACACACATAGCAGTACAATAAACAAATGAAGACCTCACAGACATCCCTTTGGGGATTACCCCCTGTAGTTGGTCACCATCGATGTGGACATTGTTCTGGGTGTGCGCAAACAGCCACTATGAAGGAAATCACTCTCTGTAACACTGTTGTTCATCTAAAAGACTTTACTAACTGTCTTACTCCCTGGGTAGTGTATGCTATTAAGTGCCCTTGTGATCTGGTATATATTGGCAAAACAATAAGGCATGTACGCCAATGAATTAGCGAGCATAAATCCTGCATTCGCAACCAAGAAGAAAATAAACCACTAGTAGCCCACTTCTTGAAAAAACAACATAAATGCACTGACCTAACATAGTGTGTCATTCAAGTCATCAAACCATTCCCTAGAAAAGGGAACAGAGATCAAACTCTGACTAGATGTGAGCAAAAGTGGATTTATAATCTCAAGACAGTGAAATATGGGTTAAATGTATCCGTTGAATGGAGCTCATTCCTTTGACATCTGGAATAGAGCGAGTAATTCTACAATGTTGTAGCCCTATCTTATATTCAGTCACTTTTAAGATCGACCTTTGCCTAAACCAGGTTTAATAATTTATGTCTGCCCGATGGGAGGGCACACAAGATGGTCACGATCGTTGGCATACACTCTACCTACCACAGGTTTCCTAACATTAAGCATTATGGGCAACTAGGGTTAAAGGTTTTCTCCGCCCTCCCTTTCCCTGTTACTTTCTTTAACAGGGGTCACCTTTTCCTAACAGGTGACATCTCTACGAGGTATGCTCACTCCAAACATAAATTTAGTTCGAAAGGAATTAAGTATGATTATAGAACTAGGGGCCATATATATAATCTCTGTGCCTTTGCTAAACGGGATTCATTAATAAGAGTGGCAGTCCTTTGCATTTGCCACTGTATAGATAAATCTAAATATGGATTAATAGTCATTAAAGAGCCCATTGGTGGTTCGACACATTTTTCTTGTATTTCTTTTTTCACAAGAATCAGTCACTTTTCTTACCAACGTGGCTATGTACACGCCCCTTTCTCAATTTCAGATCATTAGCATCTTCTGATTTTTGATACAATTTTTTCTGTGCCACTAAGCCGGGTGCTTTCATTCTCCATGTCTAAGCGGTCACGTGTTCTTCACGTCTGCGCTTTCCGAGTCACCTGACCCATAAATAATGGTCTCGCCCCCTTTCTCAGAGTTACCAGCAACTTACACGCAGGACGGGCGCACGATTGAGCAGCTAACGAACTGCAGGTAAGTGAATTGCCCCCGCTCCTGAGTACTTTTGTTCTAGTTATAGAATCTTGCAGACACGTGTTAAGCGTGCATTAATATCTCTATGGTTTTAAACACGGGGTCTTTGCTGGGCTTGCTACTGTTAGCCTTTGTAGCCCTCTCTCGAGCTGTTGCTGCGGCTCACCAGCATTGTTAACTTCGAGCGCAGCCCAACGTAAATAAATACAGTGAACAAGCACCTACAATATTGAAACATCTGACAAGTGCCAGGCTTCTTATTTATGAGCCCCTGTGCTTTCTTGTGTTGCCGTTGCGGTGACACGCCGTGATTACCAACCCAGGGGACGAGAATAAGTAAACAAAGATGGGAGAAGTCCCCATTTCTAATTTAAGTGTTTGATTACACTCAAAATTAAGTCAACCAAATTAAATGGTTGCGTACAGCATGTTTGTTACCATGCTGTCTCAAACACCACATATTGAATGAAAAAATAGTAGAAGTGATGTCATTTTGAATATCACATCACTGATTTATTTTGCCTTTTTCTATAGGCAAAATTACAGATGAAATCTGCAGGACCAAGCTTGAATTCAAGACAGCTGTCCATGTTTAAGCTTCTTTTTGAAGATTTTGAAGACTCACCTACACAGAGGTGCCACCCGTAAGTGCTTAATTAGTTTGGCTTACCAGAACTCTTCTTAGCATCGTAATGATGTATAGACGACTCAGTGTCTTTCCTGTGTTCCCTGTAAATAGGGTTCCGGCTCCTGGTACACACAGCACAGTTCCAGCAGCCTCCACTCCATGGTCTTTAACCACTCATGCCGACCACAGGTGGGTGCATTATTTAGGCGCAGTATGCTAACATAACTGGCCATCACCCTGAGATTAGTCAGGTTGTGGTAGACTGGTTCAAAATGTAACATATGTACATTTATGTTTTTAGATTTGACAGTTCGCATGTTTAAGGGGAAAGAAACTAATCTTCTCAATAAGCAAGATCGTCCTGAAGATGGCCGAATAACTATTTTATTGACCACCGCTGACCACGATGAAATTCTAAGAAAGGCAGAAACATATGTCGATTTATAGGAAAACCCAATGTGTTTTTTCCGGTGTCTCGCATATTGTAATTAACAATCATGCTTTAAATATATTTTATTTGTGGAATCCCTCACTTATACAATGTACTGAATGGTATGAAAGATTTGATGAATGCATGTCGGAATTTGTAATTGTCTTTTTTAACAAAAATACTTTAAAAAAAAAGAGAATATTAAAAGAAATGTATACATTTGTAATCATGTATCCAGTCTAAAATAATTTGTTCCCTAACAGTTGTTGTTCCTGCTATATCAATAAGCAGAGTTGTGTGCACCCTCACCTGTGTTTTGACAGGCCTAAGAGAGAGGGGTAGTCAGTCTGGGCTGTTTCCTTTTCTCCTGTAGAACCTCCCTTGCTCCTTTCCTGACCTTCCGAAAACAAAAAACTTTGGGAGTACCCATTTCTATAAATATGTCCATTGCAAAGACCGCTATTCTTTGTACTGAGATCTGAACGGCATGTAAGTTTAATGACATCACTTTTCCTGGCACTATCTCTGGGCATGCTATGGGGCGGAAAACAAATTCTGCAGGCACCCTCCAATCTAGGCGCTTCAATTCTGGGACCACCCGTGCCAGTGTTTTTAACCCCTGGATGAACATGCCTGGGTCTACTGGTATACCGCATACTTCTGGTGCTGTTGCTCATGTGTGTACTACCAACATCACTCATAATGGGCAGATCCCGGGGGTCGAGCAAACTATCCCCCTTTTTGTAAAAGAAATAGTCATGTTGAGCTTGCTGAGGAGGTCCCTCCCAAGCAAGTTGATTGGGGATTGTTCGTAATACAACAGCGGTGTTCTTACTGTTTTTCCCCCCACTGTTACATCCAAATCTTCTGTGTAAGGAACTCTGACTACCACCGCCCAAGAGAACTCCTGTGTCTCCAATTTACGATTAGATAACGTAAACCTGCCTTCACGTAGGCATGATTTTTCAGCTCCCGAATCTACCATAAAAATGAATTGTTTGTTCCCTATCTCCGCCCCTATCTATGGTTCCTGTGCTGCATCGAGGGTCGTCGACAGTACTGGACACGCAAGTGCTCTCTGTGGGCTGTCCTATGCTGGGTGTCTCGGGTACCCCCTTGGCTGAAAACATTTCCTGATACCACGGCCACCCTCTTAAAAGCGTGCGGGGTGCACCATTTGCGGCTGTGGCGAAGGGGTTACCCTGGGTGTATGGCATGTGCTCGCGGTTTTGAGGGTGTTGCTGGAAACTGTGTGTTTGCTCCCTGCGTTCTTCTGGTTACCTTTGATCTTGCTATTCTTGTCCCCCTCCATTGCCCACCGGTAGGCCGTATGGGCTTCCCTGGTGGGGGTGGCCATACTGTTGATCGTTTTGGTAATTGTACATTGGCCTGCTTCTATATTCACCTGAGAAATGCCCCACCTCCAACAATTCCAGCAGTTTCCTTGCCCTCCCCGGGGCCCTTGTGGTCACCCGTACTCGCCATTCCCTCCGTATCCCGCGCCACCCCCTCTGTTCCCTCTGTACCCACCTCTTCCTCCCCGGGTGCTCCACACTTGCCACTGCTGTCCTCCATACTGTTCCTGTCCATTCCACTGTGGCTGACCTTTCCCTGCCCAGTTTGCTGCCATACTCCCTTGTATCGCTACCGACCCCTACTCCTCCTCCTCTGCGTCCCTATCTAGAGGGTGTGCGGCTACAGCTGCTGCGACCTTCACCAGTTTCTTTTGTATTATTTTGCCTCATCTGCCAACCTCCTCTGTGCTATCTCCTTCTCCCTTTCTTTTATTCTCTTGCAGTGATGTACTATTATGCTTTGAATTTCAGGCCAGCCTTTTGCTTGAATCCCTGCTATTTTGTCGTGTGCCCTTTGAACTTCTTTTGGGAGCCCTTTCTTTAATATGAAATAAAACAAAGATGTTGACTGATCCCAGCCCGTATCCTTTTCCGCCCTCCACATCTCCTGCATCCTTAAGATGAATTCCAGATCATCCTCCCCCTCATTCATTGTACATTGCATGACTGATTAAAAATCTGGTGTATCTGGGAACGTTTCCCTCAATGCGTCCCAGATCCTGGCACGTACTGTATTAAAAGAGGCACCATCATGGCGGTCACAATCTAATGTTATCCCTGGGAAACCGGCCATTGTCCAAACCCTGTCGGCTTGGTCACCCACTGCAGACACTTAGAAGTTTTTAACATCGCCAACAGCTAATGGTCCTCCCGCTTTGTGCTTCTCTAATGCATATATCCATTTACTTGCTCCCCCCGACACCAGGGGGAATCATTTCAATAAGTTGGCTTTATCCATCTGAGCCCAGGGAATGTAGTTTGAGCTCCCCCCCCTCCTCTATGTATCAGAGGTAGCTGTAACTTACTTTTTGTTCCTTTCCCACTACTCACCTTTTGCCCTTTTCTCCCCAATGTTGCCATTATCCCCATTCTATTCCTCAATCTCCCCGTCCACTCTTCTTCCATTGCCCTCCCATAGGTGTTTCATCCAGCCTTTCTGACATTCCCCCTGTTGCTACCCCAAGTCTTCCTGCTTCCAACTCATCTTCCTCTATGTCACACCACAACTCCTCCATTCCTCCAGGGGCCATTCCCCCCTCCCCTGTGCTTTCTCCGGGTGTGTGTGGTTCCAATTCTATTATTCTAGTTGGCTCTTCCTGTATTCGGAATAATATTTCCCCCTTTTTCCACCCTTCCTCAGAGGACCTGACAAGTGCGTGTGCCCTAGGTGTTTGCTCAGTTCTTGACATGTTTGACCCACTTTGCTCACATATATTTTATATTCTAGATAGCGCACTCCGGGCCATTGAGAGTCGGGAGTCTAGGTCGTCTGTTCATTTTCCAATATCTACTGTAGGAGTACTTACCTGCCCACTAGTTCGGGGACAATCATATGGTGGTGATGCAGTGGGTCGTGGGACAACTGCGGGAGTGGGTGTGGACACAAACACGGGGTCACTGTACCCCTCAGCGGGCACTGGCTTATTCAGGAGGGGATACAACCGTGTTACCTCTTTTGACCCTTCCTTCCCTTTGCCTTCCCTTTCATTTTCTTCTATTGCCAGAGGAGAGGTGACCTGCTCCTGAGCTTATTCCTTCCTTTTAATTGGGGCATTTCTTCAAACAGTCTCCGAAGATCTACTATCTCTCTCCTGTTGTGGAACTGTTGTCCTCTGTATTTTATAAACATGTGGCCACCATGTCAAGAACACTTTAGTCGAATGACCCTCCTTGGGGCCATACCTGGGGTAGTCCCTCCCCCTTTAGTTCTGTGACCCACTGGTCATTGTACTTGGTTATGCGTTCTGCGTAACCTGGTAGATTTTTACAAATATGGGCAGGGGTGTTTCGGCCCCCATGTTGTTCCCCTGTCTTCCACCCACTTGTGTCACCTTACGTTAATTAGGGTACCTTGTACGTATACTTACAATGATAGCAGCTCTTAGATACTTATATATCTCTGTCACACCCTGGGTACTTTATGTCACAAGGTCACACTTACCATGACCACTTTTTTCATCAAATCCTGATACAATCAATTTATCACTTTGTCACCAAATTTGTAGTAAAAAGAGAGCATACCATATTCAACGCATGATGTCACTTTGACAAACGTTTACTTACAACACACAACATACAGCCCCCTTTTCTTCTGCCACTGTTTCTTATTCTAAGGATCCCTTTCCCGCTGACCCGTTACACCCTCTTCCCTTTGAAATGTCAGACCTTTTTTCCCCTTGCAGGATTAGAAAAATGAGAAAGAAAAAAGCGTTCTAATTTTTACACCGAGCCTTAATCTTCTAAGACTCTTACTTATATTTTCCCTTGTTTCACTTATTCCCAGTATTAGTCAAGATAGCACTATGCAGCGCCGCCTTTTACCCCCTTGCAGAGCTAGGATCCCATCTTCCTTTACCTCGTAATCCTTTTAACTTATCCTAATGGCCATATGCAACAGAAAGAAAAAGAGAATGAAATCAACAGTTAATTTACCCCTAAGAGAACCCCCTTTAGCTTATCCTAACCTCGTACACTTCTATCAATATCCGTCTCCTTTTCATATCACTCACACTTAATACTCACATGCCCATCTGGACCCGAGACTCTTCGGACTCGATCTGTCCAGGCGGCGCTGTCTCACACTCAATGGCCGCCCCCGGCGATCGGTACTAAGGGTTTTTTGAAGTGGGACCCGTACCCTCTCGCCCTACTGCGTGCACATGTCTAAGTTTACCAGTTGCCGTAGGCGGGCAGCTCTCTCAGGGGGAGTGCTGTGCTTCTCCACTGTGGCCGGGGATGTCTCGTGCCAAAAGTGGACAAAAAGACAAATCACATCTAAGGGGTCACAACTTGAAAGTAAGTGTCCCCCAAAAGGCATATAACACTCCCCAATGAGAGTTAATGATGGACACACCCCTGGAGGGAATGAGACCAAGACCAAGTGTGGTTGAGATTAAAAGTCTTTTTATCTAAATTGATATAAGGCATGCAAAGGACTCTGCAAACTCTCAGGGCCCTCTGTCTGACAATAGTAAAGACAGTCATTTATATTACAAATACACGTCATGCATGAGCTAAGCTATAGGGGCCACATAGTCTTTGGCATTGGATGGCGACAACTAGCTACTGTGCGGCTGCAGGCACGGTGCTCCATGATTGGGAGATGGCCTTGTAACTTCCTGCGGGTCTCTGTTCACGGAACAGCATGATTGCTCTTACAGGGCAGGGTGGCTGGGGGGGCTCGGGGGCATTATGTAAGGGGCACAATTTTATAATTGACATATTCTCATGTTTACTGAATCAATACAGTGGAAAGGTTTTCATTAACATCACATCATATAACATTAATTACTCTGTTGCTTTGATCCCACGGGGGGGAAAAATATACACAAAACGTGAGGTAGAACTGGTTGGAGGATGCATGGGTTTCAGTGACATATCACAACTTTAAACATGTGATTAGGATTTGTGACTCGAGGATCGGGGATACAACAAGTTCATCTAATCATTTCAACCACAGCGGATGTGGCTCAGAACTTCAAATAACTCACAAATATCATAACACTCTCAATCATACTATACACAAGCATTTTATATATTGCTCTTTTACTCTAGCAGCAAACATTGGTCAGTAAAATGAGCCTTTGAGTGTCCATACGCTTGACACCCTTACACAGAAATGTTCTGGGGTAGACAGGGGTCGTACCATATTAACGCGGGCAACTGGCACTATGGGTTTTGAGATTTTCAGCAAAAGACTTAGCAGTATTGGATAAGGCTGGCAGACCCAGGGGTTTAACATTCGTGTTTAACACGTCAGCTCGGGGAACAGGGTTGGGGGGTCATGCGCACCATATATCATGGGTGTGGGGGGCTGCACAGGGTCGAGGTATACTTGATAGGGACGACTTTATTCTTTCCCAGACCTCAACTAAAAGTCAGGTCACTGCCAGGGCAATGATGTACTGCAGAAGGTAAATGATACAGTGTTTGTTCTGTTACTTGTTCGCATCTAGTTGCTCGTGAGAACAGGCCTTCATCGGATCCACCATGAGGAGGAGGCTGGGGGAAGTGCAGGGCTCGCTGTGCGCGGGCAAGTGGTGGGTGAGCTGCAGCTTCCGCAGGCAGCCTGTTCCACAGAGGCCTGGGTTCAGTATGCTCAAAATGCCGTCTAAGTGTATTACAAAATGGAGTCTATGTTATCCTACAAGGTGAGGCGTGCAGCCCCACGTGTCGATCCGCAGCCGCTCTGCCTCCGGGGCCCAGGTGCATGGGGGCTGCTGATGAGTCATGAGCCTCACGTAGGGGTGCAGTGTGGGGGAGGAGGGTCCTAAAGACCTTTCCACCCATACAGCGATAAGGGGTTAACGGCACCACTAAAGGTGCCGCAGCCGTTAACCCCTTACCACCCTATTACGAGGTCCGCTTGCGGGACCCACTCAGGACGCCTGGTTTTACCAGACATCCTTAGCGGGTCCCGCAAGTGGCCCAGCATGCTAACAACGGGCCCGAATGCATACACCTTTCACTATATTTCCCCTTTCAATAAAATAGCTTTTAAACAGGGTTCCCCAAAATTCTTTTGATTGGCATTTAGGATTTATTTAATTCTTCACAAATTTGGCAAAATAATTTGGCATCATGGTAATCACTTTTGGTTTATCTTGTAAAGTACCAGGATAGGTCTGGACTCCAAATGGCCTTAGGATGCTCAGCCAGGAATTCTGTTCCTTACATTCCACGCACCTGCTCTTAAACCCCCGCTCAGATAATGTGAGCTGCTTTTCGAAAATGCCTCTGCATTCAGTCCGAATTGGGGAAAGACCTTTTTTAAGGCGATTTCCCCATTATTCCATCCTGGATGGCTTCAAATCTGCTCCTCCCCGTTGCATGGTCTAGTTTGCTATTCTGTTTTTACCAAAAAACCCTTCTTCCTCTGTGCTTAAGTGTTGATACATAGTAAACTTAATCCATGCAGAATTAATTGACACAGCACTTATGGGTTGCACTGAAGCTGTGATCGGTTCCTTTTACTTTCACACACCGACCAAGGTACTTCTCGTTGCTTCCATTGTTCCATTGAATTCTCTGTGTCATAGAGGGGTGTCAGCTATGAGATAGCCATCCCACCCCTTTATGAATAAGGAATCAAAATTGGCCGACATTTTTCTTATAATTATCTCTATGGATATGTGATATTATTCAAAATGACATATTCATACTCGGAAGAATATTCGGAACTTGGTCATACCATGTATGTTCCTGTTACTTCATGAATAGCAGAGTTATTCAAATATGCATATTATTAATAAACCATAGAGTTTACTGTGTAACAATCTGTGTTTTTCTATGGAATTTACATATGTACCCGCTTTTCAAATCAGACCAAGGTTTTTGAGGTTATAACTGAAATTCTATTTCTTATGGTGATTCTTTTCTTGTACATTTAAAACTGACTTTGTGTTACTCATTCTACCTAAATTGAATTTGTGTGGGATTAACCCATTTTACTAGCAGAGACCATCTCCAGAGAAAGACCCTCTATTGAACAAAGGCATCATTTAAATAGGCAACTTCCAGAATAGGGAGTTTACTGATCAGTCACATTCTACATGAAGCCTGATGCTCTGCCAAGGTTAAGGGTACTAGGGTATCCCTGTTGGGATCTCATGTTATGACCGATGGTCTCTGTCAATTGTTTGATCTCTCACTCCAATTGAGAATTATTTTCCCCACCCTCTTAAAAGCAGGGTTGTCTATGCATGTACCTCTGTTCCTCTCTGGGAAATCAATTGTCTCATCTAAGAGAGTAGTTCTGACAATTTTGATAACTACTGTTGTATGTATTTATTGATCTCCCTCATCATGCCACTGGGGTCTCTTATCATGGAATCTAGGGGGAGGAGGGAGAACATTGTCTTGGTAGTTGGTTCTTGGAGGGGGTGATTGTTCTCTTTCCTAAACTAAATTCTGGTTTGGATTCTCATAGGAGCCTGATTTTGGGTTCTGCTTATCTCTTTCTGCTGAGGGAGTATATGTATATCCCAGAATAGGCCCAGAACCTAAGCACTGGGGACTATTGTAATTCTTCAGTTTCATGATATCAGTATTTCCTGCTTGATCAAGGATTAGTCAGTTTTCTTTAAAAAGAGCTCCTTGTCGGCCTGTTAGTATCTTGACCAGTCGAGGAATAGGTTTTTGGCCCTAGTCCAAATGGAGTAGTACTCTTTGACTCATCTGCATTGATGGTGGCTGGATTCTGGCAACTGTTTTCTGTTCTTTTCTTAATTTTGTCAAAGCTCTTCGGTTACCTAATCCATACATTCTTTCAGCTTGGTTGATAATTAACTCCACCAACTTACAGTCACCAAAATTGTGGACTGATTCAGTACATATTTTGGAAGTGCATGAAGAAAGGAGTTTTAAAGTTATGACTTCTAGCACCAACAAGTCGAGAAATGTGTACGATGCATGCTTGGGTTCTTGAGCAAACGATGTAAGCAATTTATCCTCAACACATTTTAGGGTATAGACTTCCTTGCAGGCATCTTGGGAATGACACTGTGTAGGAGTACTATTTAAAGTTGTTTTGGTCTTCCAGTCCGGTCTGGCAAAAAAAATAACAACTATACAATTCTAGGGAAAAGAACATTTTTATTTATGTCATTTATGTAATAATATGGGTATTGATCTGTTTAATTGGGTCATTCACAAAATGGAATTGTGGTTTGCTCTTTCTTGGACTGATCCAAAACTAAAAAATAGAATAGGATTGATAATCAAGTTAGGAACCAATAGCTTGTCAGAGGTAGTGTCCAATATTTTTATTTGTTATCAGTCCAGGTTTTGGTGAAATGTATAGTAATGGAATATGTTTCTTTGATACAAAATACTTGGTACTGGTTCCAGAGAAAACTAAGCTAATTGTTTTGTTTCCAAATTTCTTCTGGGAACTGCTTCAACCATTTGGTGTAAAGGGTATGTAGGGTTCAGGAAGACACTATAGTTCCATACTGTAATTTATTTGACACAGGGGAGGGCAGGAGAGGTGGTGGAGGAGTTGGTGGGAACGAAAAATAGGTGAGGCTGCCGGGGTTGTCCCCTGGAGCATCAAGGGGGGAACGTCGATGCATGGATGGGGAGTGAAGGGAGAACCTTTTTTCAAGTCCTGTTGCATGTAAATCTCGGCACGATCAGAGTTGGAAAAAGTATCTTTTCACAATGATAACATAGAACCAGGAAGGTACCCGGCTCATGGGGTGTTTCTTCATTGAGACAAGAGCAAAAAAAGGAATGACCACCGGGCAGAGGCAAATTGTACTACTTACCCCTTTATTGAAAACAGACTACCCTTTTAAATATGCTTAGGGTTTGGGGTGGGTAGCAATGTCAAGAGCTGAGTCATTGGTCATCAATTCAGTCTGGAATGAAATAGGAAAGGTTTTAGATATGCACAGTTAAACTTTCACTTAGGTACTCGGGTGAAGAAGTACAACTGCTGAAGGAGAGTCATTAGAGTTCAGAGTGGATGCGGGATCAGAAGAAAATGATACAAGAAGCTTAGTGAGATAACTAATCTGTAAATGGTTCTGCCCCATTGGAATGAACCAATAGTAACAATAGACTTGAACCTCTCTGTGAAATATTTTTGAGGAGGAATATTTTCAAATCTTTTCATGAAACAGGAAGAATTAAAGTGTACAGAAATATTGGACGTAAATATTGCCATATTCTCTGGGCTCAAACCTGAAGGATACGGGTTGGGAAATACTTGAAAGTCTTTCCACTTTGCCATGCACAGTACCGGAACCTCTGGAGATTGAGCGTTTCTTTGCTAACACTTTGTGTTGTTGAAAGGGGTGGCTTTACATGTCATGCATGTCCTCGTAAACTGGCATATGTTTTTTTTTTTAAGGAGTCACTGAATATACAGACAGAGAGGTTTCCTTCTTTGAGATAATAAAGAAAATATCATCTCTTAGTGGATTCGTTTCTTGCAGCACTTTGTAAGATAATTGTCATTGAAGGTTGGACTTGTCACGCAAAATATGTTTAGGTCACCAAGGAAGATATTATCCTTCGATTCATCCGATCTGTGGGCATGTGGTATATGCACTGTTTCATATACAATTGATGGTCTCTGGCTGGGCGACAGATCAAGTTCATTCTTGCAAACATTAAGGGAGATTAGTTATCCTCAACCACTAGGCATTGCAAGGTGGTGCATGCTTGGCGAGAGTGTTTATGTTGATCAGCAACCCACTTCCCTTGTGATGCTATTTATCTCAAAGTGTATCTTATGTTGGATGACACTCCATCTGGTAGGCTGATGTCCATAATGGCTTGTAAAAAAGGTTTAACCAGATGTAAGTTAGGATGAAAACATCAACTGTGTGTGCATTGATATGCCTGCTATCTCAAAAGACATGCCAAAATCAATGTGCAATTATGGATGAGGAAGTTTAGGAATTCTTAACTGGGAGTGCCATCAAAAGTGGGTATACAGAGGTTACTATGTCGGATGTATCTCTACTTTTGCGGAATGAGGGTGGTTCTGAGAAAGGTGATGCTTGGAATTCGGGAGTGTGTAGCACTTAGTAAGGTCTCGTATGATTTTCATGGTTGCTGGAGGACTGATTGACTGTTATGGCAGTCACATTTGGTATGCTGATCTGGCTATTGGGGTTCACAGGGGGTTCAAATGAGGTGTGCAGTCCCTATTGGTACTCTTTTCTTAGCATTTACTCTTTCAGAAGACACATTTACTATCCTTATCTGGGTGCATCATCTGGGTGCATTATCCAGTGTGGTCCAGTGTGGTCTTGCTAGTGTGGGCTATATGTGTGTTGCATAGAGGAACAATGCCTTTTTGGAGGTGTTCATGTCCAATTCTCTTGTTAGGAATACTCCAAAGCGTGGCTTTGAATACAGCCTCGCTGGTGTTGAGTTCTTGTGGAATTATACAAGCCTACCTTTTCAAGTTCTCGATTTCCAAGTTAAGAATGGGGATGTCAGTTCATGTTCACTTCAATTTGTATTGAATACTTGTTTGTTAACACGCTAATGAAAACCATAAAAATATACAAAATGTAAAATCAAGTATAACAAATTAGCAAGAAAAATAAATATATACATATATATTTTCACATACTTATTACAGCTACATTTAAAATATTTCAAACCAAACCAGATTTAATACTCTTAACTTAAACCAAACCTGCTCCTCTTCAGTTTCATTAAAAAAAATGATTGAATCGATTTAAAAAAAAAAATTACAAACTTGTTTAGGCTCCCTTCCCCATGCCTCGTCCCTATTTACATGAAATGACTAAGCTTCTCTGCAAGAGAAAACTTTGTGGGAAGGCGCATTTGCCTGATAATTCTTTGATTTTCAGGCCCACTCTAGGAGCATGGAATTAGAATATATTGGCCAGTTTCTAAGCAACGTAAGCAACACATCCTATCACTTCTAAGGATCATCACCTAGATGTCAGTTAATATAAAGAATGCCAATGAAGCAGACAGAATTCAATGAACCATATGAATCGCTCTGACAATTCAACCAATATTGCTGAAGGCCTCAACTTGGATCAGCCTGGAGCAGCAAAGGAAGAGCAAAAGCCATGTGCTTATATGGCTTACTCTTGGTTGAATGCCTTCTTTACCACTTTTGTCTTTTTTAAGTGGCACAGCAGCACAGATCAAAATCTGCAATACCCTTAGCTCCCATCTGCACCACCTAAGAAACACAGAAACATTTCCAATCAGCTAAAAAGCATAGCAACTGTTTCCAAATATTAAATATTAAAAACTCAGTCTACTGACAAACTCCTACATTCAGGAATTATGTCCAAATTTTACATTTGACTGAATTTTGGTTTTAAATCCCGGACCTTCGCCTATTAAACAAAATGCAAAGATAACAACAATGTTCCACCTCTATTAGTTTAACTCTATCCACCCACCAATTGCTGGGGCAAGATTAATATCCACCGGTTACCATAGTCAGAGGGCCTCATTCCGAGTTTGGAGGTAGCCATGGCGCTATCATTATAAATTATGATTTGGCGGTGCAGGAAAATTAGCAGTATTTCTGTTACTGCCCAACACATAATCTGAACTAAATTAGTCTGTTTCCTACGTTCATTGTTTTAATAATTTGGAGAGTTACAGAGCCTGCAGCTTTACACTCACACTACATAGCTAAAGCACGATGCAGCAGGTTGTGTTTAATTCATGTAGCAGTTATTAAGTACAACTGTATCTTCATATACACTGTTTTTGAACATTTCAAAAGAAGTTCTTATTAGTTTGGTTTGGTCTTGTTACTTTTGGCAACCAATCTCAGTCTTTGGCCACGATGCCAGGATTACTCCCTTTGATATGCACAGATAGGTGGAGGGATATTCTCTATAAAACCTACTCGTTGGAATTCTTCACTTACCATAATGTTCCCACTAGTCTTTCTTCACATGTCAAATAATGTATTGCCCTGTATGCAAATGAATATAAAAATGTTTCTGTGTCAAACAGATGTTTGTGCATTTTAAGATAGCAAATTAAAGCCATATAATTATGCCTGGGATTTATTTGTTCTATCTGTTTTGTTGTTATAGTTGAATTCATCCTGAGGAAGTCCTGCTAATTTTGCAGTGTATGTTGAAACCGGTTGTGGTGGTGATTAAATCCCCAACGAACTCCCATGACGACTAAGGCCAATCTAGTCTTCTGGCTTTTGAGGCTTTATATATTCTGTTCGTTTGTGTCTGAAACCTAGGTACATCTAGTGTTTTAGCAAGGCCAAAGCAGCATGAATTTAATTGTTCTCTGAATTCTTTTTTTTTTCTCTTTTTGCATGTTTGCACTTTTGTAGCTGTGTAGAGGTATGTGATAATGTACACACTTTATATGTAATTCATCTCTAATATTGTATACACTTTCATTGTGATATGCACTTAACTATGTCAACATAAATGTGAGATTAATTATGAATTTTAAATCTGTGCCTGGGTTTATTTGCTGTCTTTGCTATAAATGGTATGAATATTAATTGTTCTTTGAATAACATTTTTTCATTGATTACCATTGAATTTATGCCATAGATGGTGCTACAATTGGAAACGGAATTGCCACCACATTGTTCCAACAACACTTTACTTCTAATGAGGTGCACTCTCTTTTTCTAAACCTCAAAGAGATACATTTTTACTCTTCCAGTCATATTCAGATTCTTTCTAGCAAGATGTGTGTCAAAATCTTCCGTTATCTATATAGTTTCCTTGGTCATCTCAAGGCCCCTTTTTATGCAGAGGTACCATTAGGCCACATTTCTTGCCGGGCTGAAATTTCCCAAAATAATCCCCCAAATGTTGGACGAGCACAGAACCAAAAAGTATGTGTCCTACAGATATTCAGAGATCACTTTTGAGGGTGAAAATCAGCCACATCCAGCAACTAAAGGCACCCCCATGTCTTGCTCTACCCACATCACCGCTCCCCTGTATATGCCTCCACACACTGCACCCTATAAGCCCAGCAAGAATATATTTTCTTTTTATTTACAGCATGATTTTTCTCCTAGGGGACCTCAAACTTTCCTAGACAAATTGCTGGAAATGATCATGAAATGTGCCGGAACAAAAAGCACATAACATGTTGTTGACTGTGAAAACACTGTAATGTATTTACCCATCACTACTTTTCAATAATAGGGCAAGTATCCTGTGATATTGTTTTTTATAGGAAAATGTGTTAAAACAATACCTCATTGTTGGGAGTTCAAATGTCAGAAGAAGTGCAGAATGTCCACCAATGCAATGGCCAAAGAGTTGTTATCACTTTAATAATGTGTGTTACTTTATTAGATGTAACTTTCGCTGTCTTAGTTGATATGTCTGTGGGTTTAACAACAGCCATCACATTATTATTACTATGATTGATTAAATCACCAGCTCCTTCGGAGAGCAGTAAAGCTCTGCCAAATACATAGATGAAAAACTCTAGATCTGAACACTCTTGAGAGCTTCACCAGTTCTGCTTCAACTTTATAGGATAGGTTTGTGCAGGGATTTCACCCTGCAGTATACCTGTTCCATTTTTATGTGTGAGGTTTGTGGAGACTATAGAGGGAGGAGGGCTCTGCTTTAAGGTTTAAGTGAGGGGATAAAGGAGACAATACTGAGTGTGTGCATAGTTAGCTTGTTGCAGTAGAATAGCGAGTAGTGCAGGAGAGAGAGGACACCAGATAATATATCTCTAATGTGCATGAATAGCCTTTTTAGTGACTTCATTGGTTGTTTCTCATGAGGAGGATTGAGGGTTCTATGAGCACCTATGACAGATTCTTCTTGGAGGATAGGAATGGCCCTCTGTTTCTAATTGAATAGAGTTCTACATATTGAGTTGCAGGGAGAGTATTCTTGAGGATGTTCTTTTTTTGTAGTGCCTTGACTCATTTTATTTGTAAGGCTTCTGGTTGACTGAGGCTGCATTTTGTATAACCCTCTCACTTTCTTTATTGTTTGTTGTATTGTCCATGTCTGGGTTAAGTGGAGCTGTTGAAGGTCCAGGTGGTATTGTGTTCATGGTATGCCTGAGCTTCTTAGAGTTCCCCCTCACTTGTTTGCAATCGTGAGTACTGGTAACTCATGGGGCTGTCTGAGTGTGTGGGAAATAAATAAAAATTGTAGTGGTGTTGTTCTCTGTATCCTGATAATTACAACAAACTTCTGCTGATATTTGTGTCTACAGCTTCCTCTTGGTATGCACATTATTTGCATTGCTATTAGCACACTACTTCAGGTCACAGGCAATTTAGGCTCAGTCCATGCACCGTAGTGCCTGGGAGGTGATGGATGGGAAATATGATTGAATTACAGGTCTACCTTTCTGCAACAGAACACACCTCAGATTCATAAAAGAACCAGCATATGTTTACATGCGTTTTTTGATACAAAGATGGATTTAGGCAATGCTGCCATGAAAAGTTGGTAGGGAAAAAAGTCATACAAATTGGTGGGGACAATAGGAGGCCAATAAGAAACACTTCACCCTTTATTCAATCTGGGCGGGTGTGTCTGGCCAATCAGGTGGCAGGGAAAATGGGTAGAATCTGCCTGTCGCTGTGCATCCCTCAGTGTCACCATTTCCTTTTTCAGGAGCTCTCCCAAACTCTGCCCTACCATTGACGCCTCCCCAGGTCAAGATGGTATCTAAAACATTCCAAGCACTCTACCTGCCTGACTTTTCTTTTTACCATAGAGCCCTCTTCTTTCTCTCTTAGGGATATTCAGTGCGGCTCGAAGAGCATAATTCTGCTGTATCTGTATTTTGTTGATCGTGGATTTGGTCGCTCCAATGTAGAGGGCATTGCAGTAATCTAGTTTAGAGATAATCAAGGCTCTGGCTAAGGTCATGCAACTGTTCGAGATAAGAATTGTTTACCTGCTCTAATAAGTTTACATGTATAAGCCCCTTGTTGAGAAGGGGTCTAGTACCCATGATGAGAAGCTCTGTTTTATCATCGTTCAGGCAGAGACCATGGGTGGCCATCCATGTCTGAACGATGCTGTAGATTCTGTTCACCATTGCTAGATCCTTACTGTAGTCCCTGGTAAGTGGCAGGAGGATCTGCGTATCATCTGCATAATTAGTGTAGGTCATACCCAGATGGTCCAAGTCATCCAACAAGGGTTTGGTGAAGATATTATATAATGTTGGTGATACACATGAGCCTTGTGGCACTCCACAAGTGATGGGGATAGGGTCAGCAGCTGCAGAAGGTGAGAAGACCCTCATGGTACGGTCTGGGAAATGTTTGAATCCACGCTATTGCCTCACTGGAGAAGTGGACTGCAGAATCCAAGTGGTTGCATAAGACTTTATGATCCACTAGGTTGAACGCTGCAGATAAGTCTAGTGGGAGAAGGAGTGCAGGTTTTCCATTGTCTCTTAGTTTATCTATTTGGGCTTTGAGATCACTAAGTGTGGTTTTGTTACCAGGTAAAGGACGGAAGCCGTATTGACGGAAGCCTAATAGCTGGTTAGATTCTAGGAAGTTCTGGATTTGGGTGTATGCTATCTTATCCAGAATCTTCAGCAAGAACGGCACAGTTGTAATCGGTCTGTAATTGGTAGGTACAGCCGGGTCGAAACTTTGCTTTTTGAGTGGGAGTACCCATGATTCCTTTAGGTTGCTGGGAATAGTGCCCGTGGTGAAGGAGGCATTAATCAACTGAGTGATAAATGGAGCTAGATCCCTAGCAGCATCTTTAATCATTTGTGCTGGGCATAGATCATCTTTGCAATTGGAAGGTTTGAGTCCAAGTATTACTTTCTCAACCTCAATTATGGAGACTTTAGAAAAGTGAAATTGGGTGTGAGGTTTGGTTTTGGAAGGTGCTGTAGTATTAGGCGTTGAGGCGGTGGCTAATGACTCTTTAATTCTATTTCTTTTGGATGTTTAGGACTTTGTTCGCTAGCGCATGCTGGATTTCAGAACACCATGTTTTGTCTTTGACACAATTATCTTGAGCTGTTATGGGGTTTTCAAGTTCTCTGAGTCTGGAGAACAGCTCTTTCATGCTAGAATTTGCTTGAGTGATTCTATTATTGTACGTCTATTGTTTAGCTAAGAGGATCTCTTTCTTATATTGAGATGAAATGTTGATTCGTTTCAGTTTGTTTTCTGGAGTAGGGTAGAGTTTCCAAGTATTTTCACATTTTCTTATTTCTAGTATGAGTTTTTTTAGGTGGGGGGTGAACCGTTTGTTCAGATGATTATGAGGTTTACTATTTTTAAGTTTTAAAGGGGCAATGTTATTAAGAGTTTTGTTCATCATTGTGTTGTATTCTTCAACTAAGAGGTTAGGATCTAAATTAGCAGGTAAAGCATTGAGGGTAGGCAAGATACCAGGAATTAATTTATCTACTGTCATATTTTTTTAATTCTGGTAAGTATAAGTGGCACAAAGAGTTTTTGTGGGGTGGGAGTTTATGTATCTAATGTAAAGGATATTAGGTGGTGGTGTGTCCAGATTTGGGGTGAATTAGTTAGGGTAGAGATGTTGCAGTTGTGGTCGGCAACCCAATCTAGAATTCTCCCTTTGTTGTGAGTTGGCTCTTTCACTCTTTGGGTGAAGCCCAGTTCTGTTAGAATGTTAGATGCTACTATGGCTTGCTGGTCATTGATGTAATTGAAACCAATATTAAGGTCACCAAGCAGTAATGTTTGGGATGTATTTTTTCGGTTTTCTGAGAGAATAGTGGATAGGTCTTCTATGAAGGTCTTGATGGGACCAGGGGGTCTATATATCAAGTGAATGTTCAATGTTTGAGAGTTGGCTGTAGGTATTTTAATGGACATTATTTCACAGGATTCAGCAACGGGTGAAGGAGATAGTCTCATGCCGAGCTCAGTTTTGGCAATAATGGCTAGGCCGCCGCCTCGAGCTTCACATCTATCCACTCTGAGGATAGTGTAGTTGTTTGGAATGGATAAGGACAGGGCTGGCCCTGATGCCTCATGGCGCCAAGATTCAGTAATAGCTAAGAAATCGTAATCTTCAGTGGATATGACTTCAGATATTTCTATAGCGTGGGCGACTAGTGATCTGGCATTTATTAAGGCGCCTTTAAGTTTAGGTATGGGTTTGGCTGCAGGAAGTGGGCCTGTTGGGCGGCTTATAGTTCTACCTTTTTTTACCTGTGGGTTTTTATGGCTATTGTGATTGTAGTATTTAAATTTAGGTGTAGGTTCAGGTGCAGTTTTTGATCGGAAGGTATTGGTCTCATATCTGATAAGAGGATCAAACCTTATGTTTGTTTTATCATTGATGTGCAGACAAAATACCATGCAACAGTAAAAAATGACTAGACTGGCTGCGCCAAAATGCCAGTTTACCCATGTACTCATACTTATCATAGGGGTGTGAGACAAGGATGCGTATTGGCTCCCTGCCTCTTCAATTTATATCTTGCAGATCTGGCAGAAGTCGGGGCACCTTTAACATTGGCTAGCCCTAAAATAGGAGCATTTAGGATAAACTGCCTAGCTTACATGGATGATATAGGCCTCATTCCGTGATTGGTGGTAGTCATGCCGCTATTTGCGCCATGACTGCCACCAATAACGGGTTTGGCACTGGTGTTGTTCAATGGGGACTTGCCAGTCTAGTCTGACCCTCGCGGGACCGGTAAGTCCCCATTGAACAAACCATTCCCATTTGAGCCCTGATAGGGCTCAATGAGAATGGGGAGGGCGCTAATAACGGGCTCGCAAATGGCAAACCCGTTATTAGCGCCCTGGTCCGTTAGCAGGACCCATAAGGGACGTGTGGTCAGACCACATGTTCCTTACGGTTCCCTTAAAGGGACCTCGGAATAGGGCGGTAGGGTATTACCAGCACCGGTCTCCTTACCGGTGCCCGGTATCCCTTACCGCCCTACTCGTAATGACCCCCATACTCTTTACTAGACTATACTCCCGTAGGCCTGCAGCATTTGATTACAGCTTTTGAGAAGTATGCATACAAGAATGACTTAATAATAAACCCGGACAAAACTACTATTACAACTTTCAAGAATCCGCAAAAAAAAAAAACAAGATTCAGTTGGAAGCTAGGTAATCAACTGCTACATGTGACAAAGCAAGTCAAATATTTGGGCCTACAAATTAGAGCCTCTCCGTTGCTAAAGGGGTTGTAAATAGAATTGGAGGGCAACATTCTACAGCTGACATGCAAAATGAGAGAAGATCGTAAACACATATTGTAGATTCTCAATATGATATGCTATGACAGGTTATTTATAACACGCTTAATATCCAGAGGTTTCTAAGCACGGACACGGGTATCGTACTGTGTTGCTCCGTGCCCTCTTGCTTTCAAGGCGAGCATGTTGCCGCTGAGCAATCATATCATGATAGGATAGGATATGATAGTTTATTCATACAACGCCTATACACAATTTGTTTCAAAGCGCTTCAAGGCAAGGGAGGGAACAAGGGAAAATACAATGACATTCTTAGAGGCCATGAACAGTAAGGATGTGAAATTAACTATCATACTCGGCCTGACGACATTTCAGATAGTGCAAGAGCTAAGGAAGGGAGGGGGAGAGTGGGAAGGAAATGGAAACAGACAGGTGACTACCGTACTAGGCCTGACGACATTTCTGGTAGAGCCGGAGAAAAACAAAAGGTGACGGAGAGGGGTGCAGAAAGGAAGGGGAGGAACAAAACAAGCGACTATTATACTAGGTGCGATGACATTTCAGATAGTGTTGGGGGTTGGTGGAGGAAATAAACAAGTAAGAGGAGGGGGGAGACAGACGAGGTTGCTATCATACTAGGACGAGGGACAATTCTGATAGAGTAAGTGCATAGAAGAAAGTAAGGGGAGGAGATAGGAAAAGGGCGAAAGGAGAGGAGGAGAGAACAGAACAGAGAGTAAGCAGTCAAAAAGAGTGGAGAAGCAAGAGGGAAGAGCGAATACAATTTCAGAAGTCATTAGTAACACATAATGTTGCAAGCCAGGATACAACATGAAGATGGGAACAGCATGATTCAGGGTAACCATGAGTACAGATGCAAAGGAAGTCAAGCATGAGAGTTGAGAAAAGGTGACACACCATGAATCAATGAAGTCCATAATAGTCAAATCCAGCATTGGCCACATGACAGTGATGTTGAAACCAGAATGTATCAGGACAGACTCCTGCAGAAGTGGGCTGGAGGGGTTGGGGGGGCAGGGTAGAAGAATCAAAACAGGCAAAACATGTGTGCGAGAAGGGAGGGGGAACAAGGGAACATCACAGGGGGAACATAGGTGGTGGGGATGGCTTGTGGGGAGAGAGGGAGTAAACATATGATGGTGCATGCTTACCTGTTGTCTGAGCAGGGGTTTGGGCTCTGGGTCCTCCTGGTCCGAACAGGTCCAAACAGGAATTGTCATTTTCTTCATCAGCCCTACGCTTCTGATGCCTGGGCGAAAGACGCCCTGATTTAAGACTCAAGAGCAGGAAGGAAGAGGCAGGGCTAAGAAGATGGGTGGGGCTTAGGCCAGGCGACCTAGATCCACTTGCACCTTTTCCCCATCTGCAAAGGAAAAGTGGCTGGAGGGCTCCTTAAGTAAAGAAAAAGAGTGGCAACCTGGAAGGCGCCAGGTGACCTAGATCCAGTTGCACCTGGCCCCCATCTGCAAAGGAAAAGAGGTTAGAGTGCTCCTTAAGTAGGGAAAAGGAGTGGCAACCAGGAAGGCACCAGGTGGACGGGGATTGCTAAGTGGCGAAAAAGAGTGGAAAACCTGGAAGGCGCCTGGTGGGCGGGGCTTAGGCCAGGTGACCTAGATCCACTTGCATCTGCAAAGGAAAAGAGGCTATAAGGCTCCTTAAGTAGGGAAAAGAGTGGCAACCAGGAAGGCACCAGGTGGGCAGAGCTTGTTAAGTGGGGGAAAAGACCAGCAGCCTGGAAGGCTCCAGGTGGGCGGAGCTTAGACCAGGCAACCTAGATCTACTTGCACCTGCTCCCCATCTGCAAAGGAAAAGAGGCTGGAGGGCTCCTTAAGTAGGGAAAAAGAGCGGCAACCAGGAAGGCACCAGGTGGGCGAGGCTTGCTAAGTGGGGAAAAAGAGCAGCAAACTGGAAGGCGTCAGGTGGGCTGGGCTTAGGCCACTGGCATATTGCCATTGATAACATTTTATAGGAGGAAAGTCATTCTGATCATTCTATACAGATTGAAACCAAACTCTTTGGCATGGATGCTAAACTGCTCCCGTTAAGAGGGGCGCTTATGGGACAAGGCACCGAGTTTACCAATGTCACTTCCCATTGCCCGGTTATGCTATGAGCTTGGTTTAGAGTCCTTACAAGCATACTGGGATTGGAAGGCTCTAGATCTGTATAGACTCGTGAAGCTCCTGTGTAAAAACTCATAATATGAATAAATAAAAGAGCTCTCAATTCAAGATTGCTGTGCTTTCGTGATGTGCCTAAAATCTGATGCATGCTGAATTTTGGAATATTGTGATCAATCTCTGCTTGCACTTATAGCAAATCTAGACAAAGTAAAGCAATCCCTGATGAGAACAGATTGGATACTGACAAGAGCAGCCTTTACCGAAACAAAATCCTTTAAGTCACTCCAGGCCAGCGATAAACCTAGAGGTTTTGTCTTGGCATATTTGCGAAGATTTCCTAAACCCAAAAGGAGATGGGAACGCTTGAGTTTCCGCTTAAACTTAACATTGACTAAAGAAGTTCAGAGGATTCGTCTGAAAATGGAACCTCAGGAAGGGTTCTGTGATCTCTGTGGGGAAGGAGTGTTTCAAGATGTTAAACATTTACTAATTTCAAGTGGATCAACAAGGTCTCTCAGACACAGATTATTTGCTCAGTTTGTACACCAGGCAGCATGAATTGAGTCAGAGGAGTTCTGCCTTAGATTATCACACCTGAAATTAAACCTTCCTGTTATTAGAATTGCTAAGAGTTTTAAATGAATTGCACTTGATATCATTGTACACACAGTGGGCCTCATTACATGGTAGGCGGTAAGGGTTTACCGGTACCGGTAAGGGCACCGGTACCGGTAAACCCTTACCGCCTTACTATGAGGTCCCTTTGCAGGTCCTCCCTTAACGCCTGGTTTTTCCAGGCGTTAAGGACGGGACCCGCATAGGGACCTCGGAGCTAATTACGGTACCGCAATTTGCGGTACCGTACTTAGCACCTTCCCCATTCCCATTATGCCCTATGGGGGCAGAAATGGGAATGGGGAAGAGCCTTGGTGAATGGGAAATTACCGCCCCCGCTCACCTTGGAGTAGGGCGGTAATTCCGCCATCCACCAAGGCGGACTCGGTACGGTACCGGCGGCAACCATGGCGCTAATAGCGCCATGGTTACCGCCTACCTTGTAATGAGGCCCAGTAAGTCCTATTTGTATGCATACTGATTAGGTTAATATATCATATAACCTCAGCTGTACCTCTTTTTCTTGATTTTTGCATTGTATGTTTTAAAATTGTATTAAATAAATTGTTAGTTTGGTGGTAATTTTATTTTGTATGATAAATTACTGTGTACGTTTGTAATTGTGAAAAGTCAAACTTTCACTATAACACAAATAAAAAATAATAACACTGATCATGCTTACTTTATCGTAGATTGCAGGTAAAAAATGTCATGACACTGTAAGATATGACCGGACTGGCTGTACCAAAATGTCAGTCTACTAATGTAATAATACTCGCATTATCGTCATTATCATCCTCATCAGCATGGTCTTTATTATGCCGAGAGCCATAAAAGCACATTAATAAAATATGCAACACCTGACAATACATAATACCCACACATTTAATATTAAAATTAGGAAACATTCCACCAACAGTCAATCCATTAGCAAAATGTAGGAACGTTCCAGTTCATTATGAATAATCAGCCTCATAAGATCATGGGGTCATGGGAGACTTGTTTCACTAGTGTTTGAGGGGGCACCATTGAGATGTATTATCTGTTTATGTACTTTCTATTTGAGATATTTTGGGGAAAATATTTGGTCCTGTTGCCAGAAAAGAAAAAAAACACAGTGAAGTATAAAGCAAATGGAGAGTTTTGTTTGAGTTGAATGACCTAAATGCCTGGAAGGACCTGTGTGATTTATCACTTAGTATTGACATGTAGCTATGTCATTATTTTTAATTGTACATGGTTTCATGTTTTCATATTCACAATGATGAGGTTTTTCACACAAATGCATTGGTTTATATATATATATGGGGCGATTCATGAAAGAAACATGTGCCGAAAATCCCAGTGCAAGCACGCGCAAGGTGGCGCAAGCGTGAGAAAGCAAGCGTATGCACACGCGTGCGATTCAAGGAAGGCGCTGCACTTGTTTCCCACTGGTTGTGTGTCAAATCCTTGCATGGCGCACGCGGGCACACACGTCATCAAACAGCGTGCGCTACGCGCACAGCAAAAGCGCACATAGCGCAGCGCACACAACAAAAGTGGGCGGAACAGTGGGCATAACACGCAGAATGGGGAATAACGCGTGAAAAAGAAGGCGTAACTGGGGAAGTACTGCAGGGAACTACACAGAACGCCCACACGCACGCGAACAACCCGTATTCATGGATTTGAATACGGGAAACCCACGCACGGCAACAGACACGCACAGGCATCAACGCGTCCGCCACACGAAGGCAGGCGGAAGCGTCCCCGCGCACAGTATAAAAGTGTGCGCAAACAACAAACACGTATATACAGCTACCATGAATGTCCCATTTGTCGCAGCATTGATCGTGGGACACCGCAGGAGGAGGAGAATAGCCAGGGCACGCATTTTTTCACCACGGACAAGCCTTTTTGGGATGCCTGATGACCAGGTCTATGGCAGATATAGGTTTCCACCACGTATCATACTAGACCTGGTCAGGGAGTGGGATGATGACCTTAGATCCCCCACCCTCTGCAAAAAAAAGCATTGAGCCCCTTGGAGAAGGTGCTCAATGTCCTGCATTTTTTGGCCACTCTGTCTTTTCAGCAGACTACTGCCATAGTAGGGGGGGGTTGCACAGGCCACGCAGTCATGCTGCCGACACCAGGTCTTGGCAATCATGACAGCGTGCCCCTCAGTCCGCAGGCACATATACATGCCCAGAACACCCGCAGAAAGGCAGGCCGTTGTCCAGGACTTTTACAGGGTAGCACACTTCCCCAAAGTGCTCGGTGCCATAGATTGCACCCATGTGGCCCTATGTCCACCTAGGGCCACTGAGCACATCTACCGAAACCGCAAGCACTGGCATTCCATCAACGTACAGGTGGTACGCAATGTAAAGGGAATCATCACCTCTGTCTATGCAAACTACCCTGGCTCCACCCATGACAGTTTCATACACAGAATGTCCGCCCTGAGCCGGGCCCTGGAAGCTGGGCAGCATGGCAAAACATGACTCCTAGGTGAGTACAAATGCCTGTGCACATGCATGCATGTCACACACACACACAAATACACAAACTCCAATAATCACAACCATTGTCACCTCTCCAGGGGACAGTGCCTACACTCTGAGCAACCACATGATGATGCCAATCCGGAACCCCACCACACCACCCCACGTAAGATACAACGCCGCCCATATTGCAACCAGGGCCATAGTGGAGTGCACATTCGGAGTGCTCAAGTCACGCTTCCGCTCCCTTGACCGCTCTGGCGGGCAGCTACTCTATGCACCCCCAGTAGTGTGCAGGATCATTGTGGCAGCATGTGTCCTGCACAATGTTGCAACACGGCAGGGCGTACCGGTGGACATGGTGGTGCCCCCACATCCCCAGCCACAGGTACAGGCGCTGCACATGGGAGGGGATAGGGCACGTGGCGAGGCAGCCCGGACCCAGCTTGTGGCCACATTTTTCACCTAAACTCCCAACCCTGCGGAGTGCACACAGGCCTGGCACATACCAGGTGACAATCGATGATGACAAAGAGACAGTCAACTGTCACAACCTTACCACCCTGAGATTGTTGCCATGGAATTGCCACATTGTGTGCATCCCTACCTCCTTAAACAAAAGCAATCCTGTGTGACCAAAAGGCACACATGCAAGGTGTGAATCACACAGACCTGCAAAACAGGCCATGACTATCACTGGTATGTCCCTCAAACCCTCCCAAACCACAACATGACATGCACGCAATAGCCATACACCAACACAGTACCAATTTCCCATGTGAAAAATGTAAATTGGCATCAGACAATGATGCCTGACATGGAATCAGATGAAATGACTGACCAACAACCTCCCACCCAAAATAAGTCATACCCATATGCATTCCAAAAGTTGTAGTTGTAACATAACAATGAATGCCTGTCTACATGCACAATGTGCATTGCAAAATCAACACTGCAGCTTCTGTGTGCCGTGTCCACCTCCTACAACACACTGCTCAGTGCACACCACAGTGAACAGCCATTGTGTGTGATGCACACCCTGAGCATCACATTTAAGCGACAAGCTACATCAAAAAGCAAATTAGGCATGTACATGTACAGGATCCACAATTGTTCATAGCACATGTGCTGCAGGGACACAGTGGGCACCAGAAGGCAAACAGAGTGTACACGTGGACATGGAAGGGTGGTTGTACATGTAGTGGATAATAGTGCGAGTGTGTGGGTCAGTAGGGACATGCACTCATGCACTCAACATATGCATGTGCAATTAAGTGACCATCAGTGTCCTCTACACATCACATGTGAACATTCACCATGTGTACACCCCAGCATGTCAAACCACAAATATCCCCTCACACTTGAAAGGTAAACAAAACACATGAACAGGCATTGATCAGCAGAATATATCATGTACATAGGATACCACAATTACAATGTCAGGGTGCCCATCACACTGCAGGGCAAGGCAACTATCAACAACAAAACACCCCCCTCACAAATCACCACGACCCACTGAACAACTGCACCTGGGTTATTCAGCCTCATACTTTAATTTCACCGGGCCACAGGATCACCCTTCCCCTTTGTCACCATCTCCCACCTTGTGTGTAAAAAGTTGCCAGCACCCTCAGAGTCCACCTTGATTTGCAAAAGCACCAAATCCAAGAGAACTCAAAGCAGGCTAACACAGAAGCCAAGCAAATAGCCTGCAGGCAGGAAAACAAACCGGAACAGCCTCCAGTAGATGACTTGAAGTAGCACTACGCCACAAAGGCCAAGTACTACCACAATGATGTTAACAACCAAGGTAGCACAGTAAAACAATGTCACAACAGGATGTGTACCATGTGTGGTACATAACATAGAATGATGCACCATGAACGGATGTGTACTGTCACAGCTCCCGTGTACAGGCGCAGGAGTGGCACGAACCAACCACCCCCACCATGGTCTGGGTGCCTGCAAGGTCAAACTCACACAGGCCTCTGAGACCCTGGTGGGGAAGGAGGGTCAGGGATATGCAGTCGGGACAAGCATTGGCATACTGGATAACCGGAATGAGGGGCAGGAGAGGGGAGTAGGATTGACATGGGAAAGTAGGGAATGCACAAAAATGTAGTACTCAAATTAACACATGCACAATTAGACCAAACTTGTTCATCATGCACATAGCAGCAAATTACTCAAATGGAAGTCAAAGAGAAACTTATCTCTGGAGTGAGTGCTGGCCTCCTGCCTGCACATTCTCAGGGCCGGTAACAGGAGCAGTTCAATGCTGCAAAGAGAGCCACAGTTAATAATCTGTGCGTGCCCAAAACACACAAACACACCACCAAATATGCCCCAAAGTAACAAACTACTCTACAAACAGACAATCTTGAGTGGATGCTTCGTACCCATACGTAACATTACCCCTGTGATGGTTCATACACAGTCAATGCAGTAAGTCAGGCGCCGCTGGGTGCGTGGCAAATGGAACACCAATGTGTCACGATTCACACAACATGCAATGTTCCCTGGGTAAGCAGACAGACGCATATAGCAAAGTATGACTTCAAAACAAGTCGTGCACCACCATGACCAAAATAAAGTAGGCAGTGCATGTTGCAAATTCCACTCCGAAATGAAATGCACTGCACCCGAGTATGTCCCTTGCTGTCTGTCCCTGTGAGCTGCTTCTTTCCATGTCTCAGAACGCTACATGGCTAATACAAGTGCCTCAATGGCCCTTGGTGGACCGGAGGGTATGTGCCACTGCCCCTGCAGGTACCCCAGACAACTTTCGCTATCAACTAGCCATCAGTCCACTAACACATCTGAGCTGTTTTGTGGGCTTCAACACCAATATTTGTCCAAGCTCACCGTCAGTGCTGATACTAAGCATGCATGTGCAACTGGCCTGGTGGAAGTTTTGCTGTGTTGTGACCCCGCTGTGCTGCTCACCTTGCCTGGAGTCCCTTGAAACACGTCAGCAGTTTTCAGATGTATGATCGCAATTCCTGTGCCTCTGCTTGCGCACACATACGCATGTCGGCACCACCAAACGTGTCCAGATTCCAGATGTCCAATGGCCGATGTCTCCTGCCAAAAGTTGGTCTGGAGGCTCATCCCCCTGAAGAAAGGCCATGAAACACATGATTAATGCTTTTGATTCATCTGTGTGTGTCTCTTCAGGCATTTCATGACTGGACCATGTCAGAGACGTACATCAGAAATCATACCATCAGTCCGTCTTTCACAGCCAAAGTCATGAATTGCAACAAGCACATGTACAGTAAAGACAAGAAACATACTACACAATGCATAGCAATGAATGTACACATGAATCATGAAACACCCCATCTAGCAAAAGAAGAACAGTGGTCAATTACACCCCAATCATCCCCACTAGGGGTGTCAACACAAGTTCCACAGCAGCAGACATGCCACATATATGACAGTCCAAAGCCCTTGTGTAATGGGCTGTTACACCGAACCATCCTTGCAAGCCCATGGATAAGGGAAGCAGGAGTGGCATATGTGAGTCAAGGACCCCAAGCATCAAACACATACACAAGACAAGCTTGAAGGGCCCAACTGGAACAGACAGTGGATGCTTTCAAAAGCCACAAAGCACCATACCGTCACATGAAAGCACAATAGACAAGCAATTTTAAACTATATTAACTAATTACACTAACTATGAAAAACCTACATTACCTATTTAAACTAAATATCAAACAGAAACTTAACTAACTAAATTAAAAGAAAAATCAAAAATGGCCACATATGACCCGGGGGGGGGGCACCCAGGAGGGGGGAGGTACAGGGTGCTGCTCAACACCCACATGCGATGATGCTTAGGAAAACAAAAACCTCCATGGGCTCAACGCCTGCACAGCCCGACCCATGTGGGAGATAGATTGTCGTCGGAGTCTGGCTCTTCCAGGAAAGGAGGACGTGGCACAGGAGCATGACCACGCATAGCAGCAGCTTGCCCCTCATCGGCAGCAAGTCTGCCAGATGGGTGAGCCTGGTTCTGTCTTGCAAGGTAGCATGTGTAACACGGAGTTCGTCCTGCAAGGCCTGGCTGGACAACCGCTGCACCTCCCGGCAAGCATGTAGCTCAGCCGAGATGGTACGCTCAAACTGTGCAAACCTCTCCTCTGCCCGCTCCCTCTGGAACATCAGAAGGACACCCAGAGTGGATCTGATGAAAGCATACTCCTCCCTCAGGGCCTCCATGTATGCCTCTGCGTGAGCAGCAATTGCTTCACGCAGAGACAACATTTCAGCCTGGCGTGCCCTGTCTGAGGCCGCCATGCCCAGCCTGAGCGAGCAGGCCGTGGACCGTGCCGCCTGCTGCTGGAGAAGCACCTGCCTAGCAGGGGGGAGCACGGATCGGGCCACACGCTCCATGCTCTCAGCAATGTTCTCCATTGCTGCCCCCTGGCGTTCAGAATTGGCAGTCATGTCTTGCTCCCACTCAGCATACAGTGGTTGCACGCCGCGACCGCGTTGCTGGGCTTGACCCCTGCGGGACCCAAGGACAGTGTGTCCTCGTTGTGTTGGCCCTGCCCGCGGCTGCACGACTACATGCCCCCGTCGACGTGATGTCCCAGGCACATCAGTGACTGGTGTGGAGGGTGGCCCTGCGTCCCGATCCACCACAGGCGGAGGTTCTAAGACTGTCTGACCCCTCAGTGCAGGTGTCGCGGACAGAAGAGTGTCCACATCAGAATCACTCACCCCTGACATATGGACCTGATGCTCATCCAACTCGACATGGTCGTCAGAGTGTTCATCAGGGCTCGACTCATAGGCAGCCAGAGACAAGATAGACTGTAGCACTTGGGGGTTTTCGTGGCCTACCACCCCAAGACCCCCACTTGTGCTGGGTTGATGTAGTGATAACAACCCTGTGCCTGGCATGACAACACCATCCTCCGGCTCCATTGCTTCATCACCTGAAAAATAGAGAGGTAAAAGGTCACTACACATGTTAGAAGCACACAACACACACACCGACACCAAACACATGAGGCAGACATGTGACACACAATATAGAACCTGGCATGCATGCTGGGTAAACTTGAAATTGCTTCTGTGATTAGACCTGTGGAAAGGTGGCAGTTTGCACTGAAGTGGGTCTATGCAGTGCAGCAAATATCTATGTTAGTCACTATCTACATGTACAAGGACTTCATGGTGTGTGTCAGAAAATGTGAAGGCAGTGCAAGGTCAACTTCAGGCATCATGTGCAATGTGCATTCAATGGGTAGCATGTCTACAAGCAAACCAACCCTCCCACCAAGTGCAAAAGCAGGGATGCCTAGCATGGTATCAAAAGGCTGACCATAGACCTGTGTATTGACAGACAGTGTTGACTAGCATCAACAGCATCATGTGAGTCAAGTGACAACACAGCAAATGATGATGGGACAGTAAGCAGGACACATGATGAAACCTCTGGAGTACACCCACGTGTGAAGAAGACACTACACCAGTTGGACAGAGTCATTGGCCATTAAACAGGCTGAGGCCTGTGACACACACAGATTGTCAGACCCTAAATATGTGTGCAACGCAGTACTGAGCCACAGTTGACATGGGAAGGCAGATGAAATGCCATGCAATGTAGGTCATCCAGGACTTGTATTACAGTGATCACATCCAGTCATGGACACATAGGGCCATGCGTGGAATGCACATGGAGCATGAATGGGCACTCATGTCCCTGCGGGGCATATGACCTCTGCATAGTCCAAGTGAGACACCCTGCATCAAGTACTAAGGATGTACCACACAGCATATGTCTGGCAGATTGGCCGCTGGATGTTAGCATGTACACAGGAAGCATGAACAGGGAAGTACCCAACAGCAATATTGTAACAGACCAGTGCTAAGGTGGAATTGGGGTGCAGAGCGGGGGGTTGAGGGGCAAGGGAGCATGCCTACATTGAGTACCCACTTGCAGGCAGAGGACACATGCACGTCAGTCATGCTATGCATAGTCTCTGGGCTGAGAGGAAGGACACCCCACGCTACATGCAGAAGTGCCAGTGAGCTGGAACATGGACCGGAGGGGCATACTGTTAACCAGCATTTGAGTAGGGTGCAATAGTGGTGATGCGGACAGTCCCCGTCTGCTCCACATGTCCACCATCCAGCAGAGTAGACATGCATCAGGGAATCAATGCATTACTTTCACATCAGAACCATGTACACGTGACATGTAGTGGCAGTCATACACAACACATCACACTAGTAAAACACACACGTCCTCAACAAACACGCATCAACACTCACTGGACTGGGCATCAAAGTCCGGCATCTCTCCCACTCCTTCGACCGATTCAGATGGTATGAACTCTGCAACGAGTGACTCATGCGGAGTGAGGTCTTCCTCCTCTGGTGCAGGCCCACTGCAAGTCACCAGAGTCAAGTTGTAATTTGAGGCACGCTTAGCCTTAACACTGCGTTTGAGGTCATTCCAACACTTTTTGCACTCTTGCGCCATGCGCACCTCATGGCCGAATGCACTCACATGTTCTGCAACTTGCTTCCAGTGGGTATCACGGTGGGCAGCCGTAGTCTGACAATTAGCACCCACTAGCATGTCACGGCTGTGGTCCCGCACGTAGTCCACGAGGAAGCCCAGTTCCTGTTTGCAGAAAGGCTTCTTCCTCGACGTGCTGGTGGTCGTGGCTGTGTGTGGGGTCCCAGCCTGTGCTGCAGGTGCAACCTTCCTCCTCTTGGATTGTGGCGCAGACCCTTGCTGGCTAATGCCACCCTGATCAGTATGGCCAGTGGGTTCGGTGGATTGAGCCAAGGGAGTGGCAGGTGGAGGGATGACCAAAGGCCTGACTTGTGTCAGTGGCAGCTGGGTGCCCTCTGATGGACCCTGTGCAGCAACATCCGCTGTGGCAGGGTCATTGACCGCAACTGTCCTGGTTGGCAGACTCACAACCGGGGTGTTGTTGGGTGCATCTGCCCCTGCACTTGCCAACACCTGGCTGTTCAGGGCAGCAGATGACATAACTTCCCCAGGGACACGTGTCTTGGTCAGGACAGCCCTGGGTGCCCCTAAGGTTTCCCTCCTGGCCTGTTGGAAATCTTCCAAGGACTCTTCAAAGGGCCAATGCAGCATGCGCTGGCAGACCCTGAGCCTGGGTGGTGGTGTCCACAGCTGCACCTGCAGCTACCACTACCCTTGGGCCCGTGGCAGTCGATGAAATGGACTGCTGGGTCACACGGGTGCCAGTGCCAGATGCAGAAGCTGCATCTCCCGGAACCACAGGGGGTAGTGGCATTACTGCACTGACACATGGCACAACATCGGGCTCAAGTGGCGCACCCCTGCCTCTTCCCCCTCTGCGGCCACCCTGGACACCCTGGAATCCCCCTACTCCCTGGTCACCCTGGCCATGTCCCTGACCATGCCCGCCACAAGGAGGACGCCCAGCTGAGGCGCCCCTCACCTTTGGTGGCCTCCCAACCTGGGCAATTGGGGTAAAGGGGGTGGGATGCAAGATTTTAACAGCCCCCCTGCGCCTGCAAGGCTGTATGTGACCCCGGTGATGTAGAGACAGGTCACGCAATGCTCAGGCACCCCAAAACTGCAGTAAAACCATGCATGCAACCCTGCAGCCTACGTGCGTGGAATCAACCTCCCGCAGTACTCGGTGGCCCCCAGTAACACGAAAAACGCGTACGCGTGGGACACGCAGGCTACTATGACCTCGAAAACGGGTGCCATACACAGGGTCACCAACAGTGGGAAAAATAGCATGCGCGACTCACCGTCTGACTAGCGCGATGCAGAAAAACACGCGTAGCCAATAACCCCACCAAAAGAATAGATACGTCCTTGATAGCTGTGAAGTTGTGATGGTGCGCGAAACAACACGAAGCAGCAACACACGTCGGTCTCCACGAAAGGCACATACAGCGAACTGCTGGCCCCGCTCACCTTTAACCCGTGCTAAGGGAAACATCCGCGCGACACGTCACTTACGCACGTAGGCCCTTTCCTCAGATTATACGCATTCACACTCGGACGTGCAGTTTTTCACACGCGCTGAACCACTATGCCCACGTCATGAGGGAAAACGCCCGCGCGAGTCACATCACAGAAGCGCTTACGCGCTAAGGGCCTTTGGTCCAATGAAACCGCGTACGTGTGCTGACGCGCTTACGCGCGAAGGGCCTTTCCTCGAATTACATGCTGACGTGCAAGATTTTCACGTGCCAAATCACTCCGTATCAAGCTGGCCACGCAACAACACAAGGAAGACCACGCTCCTGCCCAGAGGGCCGAATTACTGCCCCCCAGAGCCCTGAGCATGCTCCCACCTGCCATCTGCTGCTGCCTGACTGCCTGCTGCCCACGTGCCCTGCTATTTGCTGCATGCACGTCAGCCAGGGGTGCAGTTGCTGTGACCACCCCTGCTGGAACCGAAGACTCCCGACTGGGATACCATCACTCCACAGTCCAGCCCCAGGACCCAGTTGCCCACCCACTCCTGCCTCTGGGGTTGCCATGTCGGGCACAACACCATCTGGCACAACTGGCAACCGCCAGCCAGAGAGGCAGAGGGCCACCAGCTTCAGTGCAAGGGAAGTTGGTGTCCTGGTGGAGCAAGTCCTGGGGCAGTATGATGCCCTCTTTGGAAGTTTGCGCGCCGACAATGAAGGACGGACCAGGATCTGGATGGACACCGTGACTGCCATCAACGCAGAGGGGGTGGCAGTCCGCGACTTACACCATGTCAAGAAGCGCTGGGAGGACTTCAGGTCCAGGACCCTCAACAAGGCCTGGCGCCTCTTGAAGGCAGCGGATGCCAAGGGGCAACGGGGCCACTTGTCCGACCACCAGATGAGGGTCCTGGAACACATATGCCCAGCGCTCCACGTCCAGGTCCTTAAGAGGCAGACCCGTCTGGAGTCAAGCGGTAAGTGTACATGCATACTGATTGGACGCTGTGCGTGTGGTGGTGTGCCTGTAGTGTGCAGGTTGCACATCTGTTTTCGTAGGGCCATGTAGGGATGTGTATAAACAGAGGCGTGAGGCTGCCACATGTGAGTCCTCTTAGGTGTGAGGCACGTCAATGGTGTATGTGTTGGTAAGCATGCTGTGCAAATGCAGGTGTGGTAGCACACATGTTTGAATTTCTATTTATTTATTTATTTTATTTATTTAAATTTATGTAGCGCGCAAGCAGCCCAGGGGCATTGAGGCACTGTTACTTGCAATAACTTAGTTACATGGTACATATGATAGCGATTGTTGACACATTATGAATAGTACAAGAAATCATACTATTGTTACAAATATTGCATTTGGTCGTATATTGCAAACATAAATGATAGGTATTCGTGCTGATGTGTCGGTCCTTAAGTGAAGAGGGTAGTTTTCAGTGTTTTGCGGAAGGTGGTGAGGGAGTCCTCGCCACGGATGGTGGGAGGTAGGGCATTCCAGTGGGTGGGCGCGAGGTAGGGGAAGCTGGATCCACCCGCTTTTACTCTTTTTACTAGTGGCACAGAGAGCATGTTGGTGTACGGGGATCTGGTTGGCCTGGTGGTGGAGACAGGGTGGATCCTTTGAGAAAGGTAAGCAGGAGCAGTGAAGTGAATGCACTTGTGGGTCAGTGTCAGGGCTTTGAATATGATCCTTTCCTTTATTGGGAGCCAGTGGGCTAGTTTTCTGGCTTCAGAGATGTGTTCTCTTTTAGCAATGCCTTGGGCTGCCCGGAGAGCATTGTTCTGTATTACTTGTAGTCTCTCTAAGTTTTTGTTGGAGGTTCCTAGAAAAAGTACATTGCAGTAGTCTAGCCTGGAGCCGGTGATGGCTCTGGCTATGTTGGTGCAGTTCTCTTTGGATAGAAAGGGCCTGATTGCGTTGATACGTTTAGCATGATATGCAGCTGCGGATGCTATTGCGTTGACTTGTCTATCCATGGATAGGCTGGAGTCCAGGTAGACTCCCAGAGTTTTGACAGAATCGGAGACCGGGATTTTAATGGAGTCAATGGTGAAGTGGCTGAATTGGACATCTAGGTTTTTTAGCGTGTCAGGGGAACCTACCAGGAGGAGTTCTGTCTTGTCAGAGTTGAGGCATAGTCTGTTGTCAGCCATCCAGGCTTGGATGGTGTTGTAGAGGTTGTTGAGGGTCAGGGAGTCGGTGTCATAGTTACCTGTGAGAGTGAGGAGGATCTGGGTGTCGTCGGCGTAGTTGGTGTATTAGATGCCCATAGCGTCGAGGATAAGGAAGAGGGGTCGTGTGAAGATGTTGTACAGGGTGGGGGAGAGACAGGAGCCTTGGGGTACACCACAAAGTATAGTAGTTGGTGATGCGGCGGCTAGGTCAGAGAATACTTGCATGGTTCTGTCTTGTAAGAAGGAGGTGATCCAAGCTGTGGCCTCTGGGGAGAATTTGGCGGTGGAGGAAAGGTGGTGGCATAGGACGCCATGATCCACGAGGTCGAATGCCGCGGATAGGTCAAGGAGTAGGAGAAGTGCTGGTTTACCCATGTCTCTACCATCGTCCATTTGGTTTTTCAAGTCAAGTAGGGCGGTTTCGGTCCCGTGTCTAGGGCGGAAGCCAGATTGGCGGAGTCCAAGGAGTTTGTTCTCTTCAATGAAGTGCTGGACCTGCAAGTAGGCTGCTTTGTCCAATATTTTGAGGAGGAATGGGACAGTGGTGATAGGTCTGTAGTTGTTGGGGGAGGTGGGATCGAGAGTTGGTTTTTTCAAGAGAGGGCGGACCCAAGCTTCCTTGAGGGAGGCGGGGAATTTCCCTGTGGTAAAGGAGGCATTAACAAAAGCTGTTAGGAAGGGCGCTAGCGCTTCCGTGCAGTCTTTGATAATGGAGGCTGGGCATGCATCACCTTTGCAGTTAGAGGGCTTGATGTTCCTCATAATGTTGATGATGTATTTTTCTTGGATGGGTTTGAAGGAGAAGGGTAGGGGGGGATTCGGGGCGGGTGATGGGATAGGGATATGCCTACTGGGTAGGGCTTGTTTAGTGGCTAGTATTTTGCTTTTGAGGAGGCTTAATTTGGTTTGCATGGCCGTTTGTATTTTGTCACACCAGTCTTTGTCTTTGGTGAAATTCTGGGGCGAGCTCTCTGAAAATGGCGAAGATTTCTTTTGTGCTAGATTGGGCTTCCGAGATTCTGGATTCAAAGGATTTGGCCTTTGCTTGGGTGATTGCATTTTTATATTTGGTGGATAGGGCTTTAACGATCATCTTGTCTTTTTCAGAGTGGGACGTTTGCCACTGTGTGAGTGCAGCTTTTTTCTCGTTGCGGAGTGTGAGGAGCTCAGTGGTGAACCAAGAGTTGGAATGGGTAGTGGGTTTGGATTTGCATGGTTTGAGAGGGGCAATGGAGTTGATAGCTGCTTTGATGGCGGTATCATAGGTTGTTGCGAGTGTTTCTGGGTCTAATGAAAAAGGTGGTCTGAAGGCTGGGCCTTGGAGGAAGGGCAGTAGCCTTTCCTTAGTGAGCTGGCAGGAGCTTCTGGCGAGGCAAGGTGGGAGCGGTTGAGGCAAGGGGGCAGCAGGGGAGCTAGTGGTGAGGATGCTAAAGGTGATGATGTGGTGGTCAGACCACGGGGTGGGATTGTTACCTGTAATGATGAGTGGGCAGTTATGCTGTGCTATCCAGTCAAGCGTTCTGCCCTGAGTGTGAGTAGGGCTAAGGATGGTGTTCTTGTAGCCTAGAGCATTGAGGGCAGAGTCAAGGGATTTGGCTGCTACGTCCTTACTATTCCGGAGCCCTAGATTGACGTCCCCGAGGAAAATGGCTTTGGACTGTTTTTTGAGGTTGTCAGAGAGAAGGTGGATGAGAAAGGCTTGGAAGTCACCTGTTGGGCCTGGAGGGCGGTAAATGGTGTGTACAGTAATGGTGCAATGGGGAGAGAGGGTTATTTTAACTTGGAGGTAGTCGCTGTTGTTGTTGGTCAAGGATTTCTCTATCTTTCTGATAGAGAGCGAGTCTCTGGCAATAATTGCTACACCTCCACCTTTGGAGAGGCGGTCTTGTCTAGTTATGGAATAGCCAGGGGGTAGGGCGAGGGATAGAGCCGGGCCGGAGGCCTCATGTAGCCATGTTTCTGAGATCATGAGTAGATCTAGGTTGTGGGAGGTTAGGAGGTCGTGTATGTCTAGGGCGTGGGCATTGATGGACCTAGCATTAATCATGGCGCATTTCATGTGGGGTTCAGTAGTGCCTGAGAGGGGGTTCATGATGAGAGAGGGTTTGGTGGAGGGGGGGGTTGAGCTCTGGGTGTTAGGGGGGATGCACAATCCAGATTTTACATTGGGGGTCACATTTTCAGAGGTGGTGGACACATGAGGTATAGCATCTGGCACACTAGCATTCAAAATGGTGGTAGAAGAATTGCAAATCACAGATTTTACATTGGGGGTCACATTTTCAGAGGTGGTGGACACATGTGGTATAGCATTTGGCACACTAGCATTCAAATTGGTGGTAGAAGAATTGCAAATCACAGATTTTACATTGGGGGTCACATTTTCAGAGGTGGTGGACACATGTGGTATAGCATTTGGCACACTAGCATTCAAAATGATGGTAGAAGAATTGCAAATCACAGATTTTACATTGGGGGTCACATTTTCAGAGGTGGTGGACACATGTGGCATAGCATTTGGCACACTAGCATTCAAAATGGTGGTAGAAGAATTGCAAATCACAGATTTTACATTGGGGGTCACATTTTCAGAGGTGGTGGACACATGTGGTATAGCATTTGGCACACTAGCATTCAAAATGGTGGTAGAAGAATAGCAAATCTCAGATTTTACATTGGGGGTCACATTTACAGCGGTGGTGGACACATTTGTAATCACATTGGTTATGGAGGCGGTATGATTATACGAAAAGTTAAGTACTTTATTGGTGGCTGTGTTGGTAGTACTTAAGGTGGATGCAGGCTTTGAGGTTTTGCGGGGGTGCCTGGCCTTATTAGCGAGTGAGGAGGGTTGTACAGTGCGTGAGCATAGTCGCGTATTATGACTACTCGTGGGAATGGGCTGTGAACTGAAGGCAGTTTTCAAAGTACGGGCGCGCAACCTGGAGCGCCTTGAGGTGGTGCAGGGGTTGGAGAGAAGCTTGCAAGGGTAGAGCTTCTTACCTTCTGGGTGCGGCGTAGGTTTCGGGCAAACGGCAGACGAGCAGCGAAGAGCTGCAAAGAGCACAGGAGGCCTTTTCTCCTGGCCTTCTCTCGTCGGCTTCGCCTCTCGGCCCACTCCCCCTCCATTTAAAGCAGGAGGGGAGGGGCGGGCGGGCCGACGTAGCAAATCAGGGCCTTGGGCTGCGGCGGTGAACTTCGTGGCTCCAGCTGATCCTATTGTTGTAGCTGGAGTCATGGAGATGCAGGCATCCATTTTAGATGGAACTGAGTCGGCTGAACACGCGGCCGTGGGCGGGCTGGAGCAGCAGCCTGCTCTGAAAGAAAAGTAAACAGCTGATCTGGATTCCAGCTGGTGGGGGCGGAGAAGTGCTCGCAGCGGAGCTGCAAAGAGCACAGGAGGACTTTTCTCCTGGCCTTCTCTCGTTGGCTTCTATGTATGTACGTTGGCATGGTTGTGGTGTCACATATGGATGGTGGTTCCTGCTGCATGTATCTGCACTGTGTACATGTGCATGTGTGTGTATTTGACAAGTGTGCAACTGTGATGCAACATGGATGCACGTGACACTGATATGTAGAAGGCTGAATGCCAGATGTGACATGTATGGCGATCGCATCACTGCGACAGTTGGAGCAGATGTAGACATGCATGTAAGTGTGGTGGCGTTTGTGCATGTCTAGTGCACTCCCTGTGTTTCATGTGATGTCAGGCTGTTCATGCTGATGTATGTGTATGGATGTTGCTGCCTGATGCAATATTGCTGTGGAAATGCTCATGTGTGTGAGTTGAAATTACATGTGTGTCGTGGAGTGTGATGCCATGTCTGAAGTTTGACACTGCCACTCATGTGCAACTGCCATGTGTGTATCAGTCCATTGTACAGTGCCCTGATGTCTGTGTTTTATCTCTCCCTTTCTGCAGCGTCAACTGATGAAGAGGGCGGAGAGGGTGCTGTGGAGCACAGCAGCAGGGATCGCACCACCAGCCGGAGACGCAAGGCCCGGCTCCCCTCCCAGATTGTCATCTCGTCGGGGAGTGAGGAGTCTGGTGCCGCGTCCCAGGCCACAGCTGCCGAGGGTAGGTCCAAGAGGCAGAGGTTGGAGGTGGACTCCTCAGCAGCAGAAGGGGCAGCTGAGACCCCACAGGGTCCAACGGAAGAAGATGGCACGGAGTCATGCAGGTTGGTGGGGGGTTTGGTGGAGGAGGAGGCCGCGGAAGGGACACACACGGGGTCTGGAGGTGGGGATTCCACTGGTGCTAGTGGTGCAGTGCAGGGGCAGGGACATGAGGCAGCACAGGCAGCCACGGAGGTGCCTGTGTGTAATCCTGTCCCTGATCCTGTCACTGCATCATCTGGCACCAGCAGGGATGCCTAAGTCCAGACCCGTTTTCAGGGAGGGGATGAGCGCACAACAACTGGCCTTCCTCTCCCTGCGGACGTTGCTATCCGGGACCGTGTTGAGCCTGTCCTGAGTGGGATAGCGTTGCGTCAACGGGGCATGCGAGGTGACCTGCAGTCTTTTCGTGGAGAGACTGCACGTCGTCTCGCATGCCTCTTTGACCACATTGACCTACTGGGATGGGTCACCGGTGCTGGATTCCTCCGTGTGCTGGACCTTCTTGCGACCCCCTCCTTACCTGAACCCCCTACGCACCAGTCGTTCTCCATGCCATCTTCCCTACCATGTGTCACCTGGGTACCCTGTGGAGCTTCCCCTGACCCAGCAGCCAGGCTGGTGGAGGACACATCCCTGCCACAGTCGGGAGTCGGACGTCTAGCAGGGGTGGCCTCCACGACAATTGCACCCCAGCCGGAGGAGGACATGCAGGCAGCAAGAGCCAGGGCGCAGGCACAGGCACTGCAGCAGCAACATGGTGGGAGCAATGATGGCTCGGGGCCTTCAACATCGGAGGGGCAGGCATCGGCCATAGGGCAGGAGGACCCCGGATTTCAAGTGTCTTCCGTGTGGCTGCAGTTGGGCCACGCCATAGATGCGGAGCGGCAGCAGGCGGAAGAGGCACGGCTCACAATGGTCAGGGTGGAGAACTCCATGCGGAGGGCCCTGAGGCGGGCCGAGTGCCTCGAGGCAATTCGCAGGGAGTTGGAGGTGAACATGTCGTCATCCCTGCGAACCCTCGGGGCCATGGAAGAGGACCGCCTCCAGGACATTGAGCGGGAGTTCGATGATGCCCTGGCCCGGGACATCAAAAAGTGAGCCGTCGGACTAGCCCGCTGCCATTGTAAATAGTTAGATAGTGTTAGGTTTCCTTTCTGTTTTTGTTTATTTTGTGCCGCTTGGACAATGCACCACATTTTTGTATATAGTTCATTATTAGGTAGGGTTTTTTGTAGGTTTCATTTCATTTGTTGGGCTAATGGACCCTGGATTGGTGATTTGTATATAGTTGAACAGTGGATGTTTCTCGTTTTTATTTTAATTTCACCATGGCGCAATGGATTTCATATATTTTTTTTCCCTTGGATTTGCTTTGTTGGACTGAGACTTTGGACACATTTTCATTTGGATTTCTTTGGATTCTGATTTCAAATTTTTTATTTTTTTCCGGACATGCTGCATTTTATTTCTTATTCCCATTATTGATTTTTTTATTTTCATTACATTCATGTTGTGTTCAATACATTTTTGTTTCATACTTCGATGTGTGGTATTCTCTCATTGGTTTCATGCATGTCATGATATGGGTTTTCACATTCACTTGCACCCATTGTGTGTGTGTATGACGGACATGTGTTCATGTACATACTTGCCATTCCGGTTGTATCATGTAATGGCCATTTCTCTCTGGGTGGATGCAATACTTGTTTGGATCTTTGGGCTGGGGTGGCGTGGGGTGTGGTGTGGGTGGCCATGAGGCCCATGATTGAGGATTGTCATGACGTGGATGCTGGGGGACATGAGTGGGGGCCTGCTGGCAGGTGCCCCTAACTGCTGGGGGGTGGAGGTGCTGGGGGACATGAGTGGGGGCCTGCTGGCAGGTGCCCCTGACTGCTGGGGGGTGGGGGTGCTGGGGGACATGAGTGGGAGCCTGCTGGCAGGTGTCCCTGACTGCTGGGGGCTGGGGGTGCTGGGGGACATGAGTGGGGGCCTGCTGGGAAGTGCCCCTGACTGCTGGGGAGTGGGGGTGCAAGGGGACATGTGTGGGACATGAGTGGGGGCCTGCTGGCAGGTGCCCCTGACTGCTGGGGGTGGGGGTTCTGGGGGACATGTGTGGGGGCCTGCTTGCAGGTGCCCCTGACTGCTGGGGGTGGGGCTGCTGGGGGACATGAGTGGGGGCCTGCTGGCAGGTGCCCCTGACTGATGGGGGGTGGGGGTGCTGGGGGACATGGGATGGAAGGGGTTGGGGGCGTAACTGGCACTGCTGCAGGGTCGCTGTGCCACTCTGTGCCATGGCTGGTTTTGGAAGCTAAAATCCATGAATACTCTGTGTGTGGAAATGGATTTTAGCGAACGCGGCTGGCGCAGTAATTCGCACGCGCACACTGTGCGCCAGCCGCGTGCGCCACTTGTGCGCTGAATTCTATGAATTACCCTTATAGTGTGCTCTCAACCTTATCAGTCTTGACGTCCTTACCCTGGCTCATGATGTCCTCAAACCAGGCCATGATACTCGGTCTGACTATACTACTGGGAGTAACATTCAATGAGCTGGGAAAGATCCTTCATCAGGGGGAATGTGATTTGCTAGAAACTTGGGATGGTGTATGATAAAATGCTGCACTCTGGTTGACTCCTACTGTGGATGTCTAAGTGTGGTAAAGTTTAGTATTTTGTGTATTTTACGGTTTTATCATAAAATAATGTAGTGTAAAAGTTTATGGAAAAATGATAAATACAAAAAAAAAATTGTAAACATATCACAAGTATTAATTTTACAGAGACATAGGCATTTTCTGAGTGTCCAATGCATTTCGATCCTAATGACTATCTTCAAGGACAATTTCTGAAAAAATTATCAATAAACATAGGGGGTCATTATAAGGTTGGCAGTAGGAGGATGTACTGGGGCATTCCCGCCCGGGCAGACCCAGTAATTCCATGTTGCCGGGTGCCGCTAAAAATTACTCCCCGTTCCCATTTTAGACCCATAGGCCGGTAGCGCTGGTGCCGTTATTTACAGCCACCCGGGAGCAGACCTCGTAGTTTGGCTATCTGTAGCAAGCTTACTGGTACCGTTGATATCGGACCTGCAACCTCATAATGAGGCCCATAGTTTAAATATTCACTCCAGTGATTTAACTTAACATTTCTATCTTAAATCTTTCATAGTTTTCTTCACATACTTACCTGCCCATCTTTTTGCTCCTGTACACAGGTAATGATTCTCTGTCAGTTAGTGGAAAGTTTCCAATTGGCACCCATGTGGCATCTACAATGTAAGTAGGTTGGACAGATTTTTACTGATCTGTCCTTTAAGTTTATCTAACAAACTCTCCGAAAAAGTTAGAAAGTCATACCTTTTCTTGCTTTGGTGTTAGAGTTTCATTTGGGGTTCATATCTTGGTGCCCTGTGTTAAAAATATCCATTGTTAGGTCTTTTTTCTTCTTATCTAGACTGTCCTAGTCTATTCTAGATTTTTCAAGAGCATCTCAACTTGTTTTTGCAGAAAAAGCACTTTCACAGGACTACAGGGCCACTGCAAAGTGGTTGGCTGTGTTTCCCATTTTTGCCATTTGCTTTTATTTGCGAAAATGGAGGCGGCAATTGGAGCGTGACGACGTCATCAACGTGATGACATCATCGCATGCCGGTGGCCATTTTCAGTGGGTTTTGGGAAAGGATATACTGTATACATAATAATTAAAGTTACAAGACACTGGTTGGTGCTAAAACAATAATAATATTTAGATCTTTACCTTTTTTACAAGAGGTTATGATCTATTGAGAACCTTAAAAAGTGATACCACTCTAAAAAATGATAGTAACTGTGAAGATTTACATTAATGGTCACGAAAAACTCTTTTGGATAACCAATGCTGACGTAATCCTGATGGTGCCACTGGTTATCGGCGATCTTATTTCCTGGTTTCACGTTGTTCCAGGTGTTTTAGATCTTACATTATATACATACCGTGATGAATATAATGCATATATAGTTGCCATTTCTCTAACCATGCAATGATTACATGTGGTGTTACATGACAGTAACATGGTGTTGTACATTGTTACATATTTTTATGGTTGACGCAGGTGGTATTACACATGTTTTGGCTAATACAGATCTGGACATAACAACATTACGGAATGTTTGCATGTTCTTCCATTTGGTCCCGTTCACAGTTGCTGGCTACTACTTTGGTTTTCGTTCGTCTATTCGTTGCTGCTTGGAGTGCATACATTTTTGTGGAAGTCTTGTAATGAGACGACTGGTTAGAATAAAGATTTCTAATATGGTTTACCCATCTACATTCACATTGCAGATATTTCGTTCTGTTATTGGAGGCCATTACAGATACATACATTTTATGTGACAGATGCGAGGAAGTTTTACTATGATTGTAGCCATAATGTAAAGAGACGTGCGATTACTACTAGATTTACAATATTGTTTACTTTCATTCATCCTTATCATTACGTTGGTGTCTAACTGATAAGATAGTGAGGCAATATCTAAGCGACAATGGGGGTCATTACGAGCATGGCGGTAGGGGCTTAATGGCACCGTTAAGGATGGCAGTGACCGTTAAGCCCCTACCGCCATATTCCGAGGTCCCTTAGCGGGTCCCAGCAGGAACGGATGGTCTGACCAGCCATTCTTTGCGGGACCCATTAAGGGACCTTGGAGCTAATAACGGGCCTGCAATTTCCAGGCCCGTTATTAGCGCCTTCCCCATTCCCATTGAGCCCTATGTGGGCTCAAATGGGAATGGGGAATGTTTTACTGAATGGGGACTTACTGGGTCCGCATAGGTCGGAATGTCCCGGTAAATCCCCATACAGTGACACTGGACCCGGACCCGGGTTTGGAGGCAGCCATGGCGCTAATGGGCAGCCATGGTGCTAAAAGCACCATGGCTACCTCCAAACTCGTAATGACCCCCAATGTTATTTATGGTTTGTACAATACGCCAATATTGGTGCCAATTTGGTCCATACCATTTGGTGTCCTGTGGATCTCAGTGGCGTTTCTGTGTCAAGTTCGACAGGTCTCTTATGTAATAGTTAATAATCTTGCAATTATTATTGTCTAGAGGAAACATGCAAAGTTGCATTCATCTGGGAGACTTACCATATACCATATTGTATGATGTTGATATTGCTTGTAGCAGTCCATTAAGTCTCCCCACTGCTAGCCATTTTCTTGTACTATGTGACATTTCTGAGTTATAATAAGGAGCATTATACACATTAGCACCCGGTGTAGAAGGTGCTGCTAATCAGGATCTGCGGATCGCGTGCTGAAACCTCTGATCCCAGCCCGTGTTCCATGGAACCTGCAGGCTGCCTCCCCCACTGCGGTCCAATATCTTCTACCAACCCTTTCCCTTTTTCATTAATATTTTGTTTACTTATCCCTGCCTACCGCCCAGCCCCACTTACCCAATTGTGGTGGCGGTGCCTTCCACCACAGCTTCCTTCTCCGTTTGCAGCAGCCATGAAAATGGAACCAGGGCTCCGAATGGAGCCGCGCCTTCCATAACCATAGCCATCTTGGCACAGTATTTGCAGCCCGTTCTTTGAATGAAAATAATACCTTTTTTTTTAACACCCCGTGTTACTGCTTTGCTAACCCTGGGTGCTAATAGCGTTAGTACCTTATTTCAAGGGCTAGAACAAGGTGTTAACATCCTGTACCCTTGTTATAGGCCTTGGGAAGCAAAGCCATTACACCCCGTTCAAGGCCCTGAACTGGGTGTGAAAACTATATTATTATCTACTCCATAACGTTCCCGAATGTCACATTTTTGCATAAACAAAGTTACGCTTATCATGGTTGGTGACCCACGTGTTAGATTTCAACAGCTTGCTTCATCATAAATGCTCTGTAAATAATGCTATGCCAGGGGCAGCAAATGTAACCAAACTGGCTGCAGCAATGCAGTTCAGTCTCGCCATGTAACAACACTTATCTTGCAAAGACATCATGCCTCTGGAATGGCATTTTTTTCTTACTGGGCATCACTGCCAAAGCATGATGAGGGCATGCTTGCTTAAACATTGATGACCAGTAAACAATGTACTCCCACCCCTACAATGCCAAATTAGAGGCTGACTCCAATTCGAGAGTTCAGGGATAGGGAGTGCACCAAATCAGAGGAGCTGCTTCCTGGTTTCAACACATGCATACAGGAGCCAGATCATCCCCTGCAGGATGTCCAGCAGCTCTGAGTGTGCAGGGAGGTAAAGGAGTTTCCCCTCATACATTCAGACCTGCAGTACCCCAGCCTGCATCTCCAAAGGACCATGCAAGGCTGGGGAATCAAAATGTCCCAGACTTCCATGGGCCATTGGACATGCGGGATGGAGTACGAACTGTCAAAGGGAAACCACTTTTCCCTTAACATTTGACAGTTCAAGCTAGCCCCAGGACTGCTCCCTCAGATGCTAGTTTCAGCTGAGGGAGCGCTCAATGAGTTTACTTAACTGGCTTGGTCCAAAATGGGTGGGTTGACGCCCCATACCGTATTACAGACGAGCCGCCAATGAGAGCCCAGTGTGGTAAATGGCAAAATCTGTGGCAGATCTCACAAACTGTTTAAACATGGGGCAGGCACAGCTTTGTGTGGGCCTTTGGTGGATCTAACCTGACATACCTTGAGAAACGTTTACGTGCAAGTGCCCTATTTGGGTCCAAGTGGAAAAACCATAGCGTAGACGCGTGGGAAAGATAACTTGTTAGTGCCAGTCTCATTTGGATACCTATGGGAGCTCATGTACAGAATGACCGAGGGAAATAACATATTGGGCAAGGGGGGTTATTTAATTTAACATATCCAAAGCTGAGTATTGCTACACAGCAAGCCTAGATGCACTCAAAAGGGATATACCATCCCTCTATTTTAAATCAAAATTAATTTAAACATTTGGCGCCCAAAAAGGCGTAAATTCTACGGTGTACAAACACCGCCTAGCTTACTTTGGTTTACAAAGGTAAATGTAATTACACAATTTTGCAGCGTTAATAACAATGAATTGTAACTACAAATAGCAAAGTAAATGGAACACTCAGAACCCAAACATAAGAGCTAACTTTTGGATTTTAATCTTCATAATCCAACAAGTCGTACATGAGTGAAACAAAACTAGAACAGACAGTGTTCTCTATTATTCATAGGAAAAGGGCACCCACGGATGTTCAGTATAACATAAGTAAGAACAAAAAAAGGCGTTGATGGACAACAGCTCTAATAGAGTAACACAAATGCAAATTCCGTATAACAGTTACAGTTCACAGTGCTCGAAATGCATAGGTTCAACCATTAAAATTTACAAATGAAATCTCATATTAAGATGTAACAAAATAAGGCCGACGCGTTTCGGTTCAAAGAACCATCTTCAGGGGATAGACTTCATTTTTCAAAGTAAATAAGTATTTTTCATGAATACCGAATTCGACCTCATGTGCTTTGTGTAACTGCATATTTTGAAAATTGTTAATCACTATGCTCTGCTTGCAAAAATATGTCACTGCAATAGTGCTATTTACATTCTTTTTTTATGTCTGTGGTTATACTGCAAATCCAACAGCTTGTACCATCTACACATGGGCTTCATGTATGACGTACTGTTTTACTGATTCTATTACTCCATGACGACTACTATTGCCCCCTCTTGAGCTTGGTCCAGCTCTTTGTATCTCCCGATGACTGAAGTTCCTCCAGGTCTGTGTCCATCCTTTCATTTATTCTTTCAGTTTCTTGTTCAGTTGCCCTGTCTGACAGTGTCCCCTCTGCTGTATCCTCTATTTCTTCCCTGCCTCTGGATATTGTACTTGTTTTGTTCCCTTCAAGTATGCCACGCATGGTCTTAATACCTTATTCCACTGTTATTGAGCATTGGTTTTCTCCCGAGTTGTTTGGTCTCCTGCTACCCCCGCCCTTACCCAGACTTATGAGCTGCCTTATACACCTTTTGCTTGGTCGACCTTAGAGTTCTTTTTTCATTTTCTGCCCACCTTCGCGCCGTGGGGGCACCCCGTAGTTCACCTGAGCTACGGTCGCTGCCCCCACGCGCGCGTTATCTTTACTCATTTTCCATGCACTTACCTCTAAGACACCCTTTTATAGTATCGCTCTACCTTGCTCATAGCATTGCTGCCCGGCCCACATTTCCTCGTGACCTCCTGGCCGCATATCTTTTAAGTTGTTATTGATATCCCTATGGCAACACCACACTCAGCTTCCCACACCAAGATGGACGTCCCCATGGTGCACTCGCGCGCATGCGCGAGGTTAGCATGACAACGCTTTTGTTGCCTGCTAACGGTCACTCTGCTCGCACGTCTGCAGCGAGAGGACCTGTTGTCTCCTGCACTCGCAGGTAAGCTACTGTCTCCCTCTCGAGGGACCTACACCCTGAACCACCCGGTTCACGTTTCTTACTCTAATGAGACTTTTAGAATCGTGCTAGTATGCTCGTTTGTTATGCACGCATTACAAGTGGATATACAGTTACATCGCAATCTTTCCACGTTCGTGATTTACCCGATAGTTACATCGCAATCTTTCCACGTTTGTGTTTTACCCGATGGCTATGTGGTCGGCATATATGGGCTCTCCTCTGTTACTGGTTTTACCTCCCCTAGTTTGGTGTTATTTTTTTCCGCCTGTTCACTTAATCCTGCTTTCTTCTAAGTACGGACTTTTAGCCTTTTTGCTTTCCTTAATGTTTGGTCCTTTGATCTTACCCCCTAGATACCTTAGCAACCTATGGCTTCTTGCTACCCATTGTGCCTGTTTGGACTCCTTGTCTGTGTCCCGACTCTTTCATCAGCAAGGTTAGTGACTTTGACTCTTTGTACTTAACTATTGGACTTTACACTTATTATAGAGTTTTACTGAAAAATCTTTTTTCTCTACTACCCCACAGAGACTGTGCTATGATCTAATGGTTATGCTTATGAAAAATGAAGTCTATCCCCTGAAGATGGTTCTTTGAACCGAAACGCGTCGGCCTTATTTTGTTACATCTTAATATGAGATTTCATTTGTAAATTGTAATGGTTGAACCTATGCATTTCGAGCACTGTGAACTGTAACTGTTATACAGATTTGCATTTGTGTTACTCTATTAGAGCTGTTGTCCATCAACGCCTTTTTTTGTTCTTACTTATGTTATACTGAACATCCGTGGGTGCCCTTTTCCTATGAATAATAGAGAACACTGTCTGTTCTAGTTTTGTTTCACTCATGTACGACTTGTTGGATTATGAAGATTAAAATCCAAAAGTTAGCTCTTATGTTTGGGTTCTGAGTGTTCCATTTACTTTGCTACTTGTAGTTACAATTCATTGTTATTAACGCTGCAAAATTGTGTAATTACATTTACCTTTGTAAACCAAAGTAAGCTAGGCGGTGTTTGTACACCGTAGAATTTACGCCTTTTTGGGCGCCAAATGTTTAAATTAATTTTGATTTAAAATAGAGGGATGGTATGTCCCTTTTGAGTGCATCTAGGCTTGCTGTGTAGCAATACTCAGCTTTGGATATGTTTGTTTTTTTCTGTCCCAAGTGGCCTTGTGACGACAGCCTGATTGCACCATAAGACTACGTGTTAGCCAATTTGAACATTTGAACTCTATTCCTTGTTGATACATTTGGATTCACAATCCTTCTACTCTCAAACCTTTACTTAACCTGTCTGTGCACCCCTATACGCCTTGTTCTTGTTTTCTCCTGATTGGCCATATCTGAGGGGTAGCACGCACCGATTTACTCTTCTACTCTCTTATTACTTCTACATCCCACTAGTCTTACAGGACCTTAATATGTCCTTTTCTCGAATCGATCAGACCACAAACAACAGAGCTGAAACTCTTGCTTTTAGTGAAGAGGAAGCACTCAATGACACTAGGTCTGATTAGGTCGGCAGGTGCGGAGATCACAACAACCGACAAACCAGGAGCTTTGATACGACAATTGGAATGGAAAATACGAAGGGAGATCAACCTAAAACTCCACGCATCCACCTTGGCACCGTATTACACTGCCAAAAGAATACCTAGGGGTTTACGTGTCAGTTTAGAGCCAACACTCTGCAAGGAGAACCCAGCTTTCGTCAAACGTTGGCATCAAATTCTAAACAAGTGTTCACTTGATCTAATACTCTTGACAATTGAAGAACTAGCGCATTCCTTAACTAATCTCAATGAGGATATTGAAGGCCTGAAAACCTCTCTGAGCAAGGGATATACGGCAGACCAACTGAAACAAATTCTGGAAGAAACTAATCAGAAATTGGCTAATTTCAAACAAGATTTTGAAATTAAGAAAATTAGGAAATTCAGACGTGACACTCAGGATTATAAGCTTGATATTGTGTACAGTTGGCAGGCATACTACGGGCACTTCCCCAATAAATCAAACTTTAATAACCCACGGAAACCAGGCCAACAATCGGCAGAGAACACCTCATCTGACGCCTCAAGTGCTGAACTTGAAGTACTGCCAGGACAGAGCAGCAAGACCGTTCCTGGGCCCACTGCAGAAGAACCAGCCGCTAATCCCACGCCTTTTTTAGAAAAAAGTCAATCAGAAGAGGACAGAAGAAAAAACCCACAACGGAAAAAAACGACGAAGAAACATTGATTGTCAATATTTCAGCATACCAGCTATCTAAAATGGAACTACAATTCCTAAAGAAAGGGTTATCTTTTGTTCCAAATAACAACAGCACTCTGCTCCGCGAAAGAATAGACTTTTTCAAACTAATGAGAAAGCTAAGACTTAAAGTCTTCTTTGATTCTCAAGATGATGATACAAGCACTACGGAATCACATAGATTTCTTGAACTGAAACCCAAGAGTCACTTTAATCCCCCAGTTCAGAATCACATTCTCTCTACCTTTGAGAAAACGGTTTTGCAAGATTTGAAGAAAATTCAGTTCAAAAATAATACACAAAGCAACTTCTCTGCGAGAGAACATCAGACACTCAAAAATCTCCTTGATAATCAAACTATCATTTTCAAGCCAGCTGATAAGGGAGGAGCGTTAGTTCTTATGAATAAACAGGACTACATCGATGAAATTAAACGTCAACTTGGTGACCAAGACACTTATATGGAAATACCCCTAAATCCAACCGAAGCAGTAAGATCACTCATCAAGGTGGTACTTGATGAGGCGGAAGCCAATGATATCATCTCAGAAAAGACACGGCAATTCCTTGAAAACAAACATCCCATCATGCCAGTGATCTATATACTTCCTAAGATACACAAGAGACTGACAAATCCACCTGGACGTCCCATTATAGCAGCCACTGCAAGTCTCCTTGAACCATTGGCCCAATACTTGGACAAAATTTTGCAACCTCTCATACAGGAATCTAAGACTTATGGCTTTACTTAACCTGTCTGTGCACCCCTATACCCCTTGTTCGGGTTATTTAATTTAACACTTTGCCATTATTCCAGTCTTAGTCTTCGAACACCCCTGGGCTAAATACCTCCAGACACTCTTCCTAGGATAACAACTGGGGCAGTCATTCTCTCTTGCAGTTTTCCAGGGGGACGTCAGGTCCCTGCTATGTGTTGTTTGCACGAGGGAGGCACCTTTCCCTATACTAGCACCACAATCAAGGTGGTAGGCGTTCCCTCCTAAGCAGTAGCCGCCAATCAACAAATCCGTGAAGAATGTCATAAACATACCACAAGACAACGTCCTGCTGTGCAATGATTTCTGGACACGCGACGGTCATCTTTGGGGTAATCAAGTACTTAGAAGTAGAATAAATCTGTATGGCGTCTTTTGGGGTAAATCACTGTGCAGCAGGGCATCAGTGTGTTTCATATATTCAGTGGTGCTACCTGTTTATAGCAACCAGAGATATCTTTTCTATCCTGGTAGACCCAATCCAAGAGACCAGGATGGTGTCCATGTGCTTGCTACGGTATATTGCGGTGCAATTCCTCCACCTGTTCAGTTGCTGTGCTCAGGATTCTCCCTCAGGACGATTCATCTGATGACTTCATTATGTTTCAGTGCATACTTACTAATAACCCACAAAGAAAACAATATATAGGCACTATATTATAAACTGCTTGTTTACATAGGCATTCACCTTCGGAAACACTTGTGTATGAGCGCAATATAAATAAAATATTATATCATATCATTTGCTAGTTACCCTTAATCTCTTTGCGACATTGACATTTGTGTTATCCAATGGGCTTTCTATTGTTAAGCGCAAATTGGAGATATGTTTTTTTCAGGACACACATGAAGAAAGGATGGATTGCTGGAAAGAACCCTTCCTGTCTTGTGTTAACATATGCCATTTCCATCAAAAAGGAGTCCAGCCAGTTTACCAGCTCTCTGTGGGTGATCTCATGAACTGGGTAGACATGGGCAGGTGGAGCTGCATGGAGACCTATGCAGGATCTAGCGTGCTTGGTATTCATAAAAGTATAAGTAGGAATGCCACATTCAGTTTCTGTTCCAAGAACCAAACGCTTCAGGTCCCACCAGAGGAGCGCACAGGCCTTGGAAGTACAACTCTTAGGGATACCTACTTTTCATTCTCCAAGTGTGTGTTAGAGCAGACCGGCCTACAAACAATCAGACAGGGGGCCTTCTTTAACGTCACGCTCTATGATCACTCAGACCTTAGTCCTCTCACTCTGAAGCCAGAGTTCTCCTGAGGCTCTGGCTGGGCTCACCACAGGCAGTTCCCTTTTGGGGTGGCTCTTCAGGTGTTAGCCACGTTCATGCCCTGGCTTTTAGCATGAGGGGGGACTTGACTTCACGTACAGAGAGGTGGTCTGGCTCCTCCACAATGGGAATGACTTCTGTGACAGAGTTGGGATTGGTCCTTACATTTTGTTGCAGGAATATTCAGGGGAATTGTCCTTTTGCTGCAACAAACCTCTCCCTCCAACTCTCTCCTTCACACTACGGGCTCAGATCGTTTCCCTTCTGCTGACCCGGACACACCTATGGCCTGTGTATCTCTATCCAACTCAGATAAATCTGAGCCTACGAAAGGAATCGTGTGGCCAAGCTTAACCATTTACTCACCAGGGGCCTTCCTCTCATAGGTGGCTGATCAAGATGCACAGCTGCACAACACACCAAACTGGGCAAGTGTTGGAACACCTACCACATGGCACACTCGGCCATTAAAAAACACACAGCTGCTAACTTGGCCTTACAAGAGTTCAGGCACAATTTATCTGATATAGTCAACATCAATCGTGTGATTTTTGAAACACACCGGTGATGCAAAAGGGCTTCATGTTTAGCAAGATGTTTGTCCAGATGTTTATCCCTGATATTTCATCCATTCCACAGAGCATGCCAGTTTCCAACTGAACCTATGATTGGCCACACACTTGAAGGATTGTATAAAACCACAAAGGTTGTGGTATACCGCAGTACATACCCATCATGACAAGAAACACTGTTGAGAACAAATCCTGAGTCCTCAATAGTTCATACATAGTCATACACTATATGGGGGAGGGTGCAAGGGAAACATTTAGTACAATACGCCCATGACAAGATGTCTCACGGTATAGTATCACGTTGCGTGCCACATATCATAGAAATGCAAAACTATGGGCCTCATTTCGAGTGGGCCGGTAAGGGATACCGGGCACCAGTAAGGAGACCGGTGCTGGTAATCCCTTACCGCCCTACTACGAGTTCCCTTAGCGGGTCCCTCCTTTAACGCCTGGTCTGACCAGGCGTTATGGACGGGACCCGTTATGGGAATTCAGAGCCAATAACAGTACCGCAATTTGCAGTACCGTTATTAGAGCCTTCCCCATTCCCATTGAGCCCTATTGGGGCTCAAATGGGAATGGGGAATGGCTTTTTCAATGGGGACTTACCGGTCGAGCAAAGGTCGGACTACACTGGTAAGTCCCCATTGAACCATACCGGTGCCGGACCCGTTATTGGAGGCAGTCATGGCGCAAATAGCACCATGACTACCTCCAATCTCGGAATGAGGCCCTATATGTCCTAATGTGGGACACGGTCCATCGAGTGTACAGGGATAAACAGAACAAGAGTCAGAAACAAGAAGGAAAATCAACCAATGGATGAGCCATATGCAAATATTCCATGTTGATTTTCGGTCTGGGAAGAACATAAGAGGGTAATGCATGGGCACACTAGATGCACATGTGAAGAAATACACTTACGTGTGTGTGCACATACACATACATACACACTCAGGACCCGATTCATGGAATTTTTTGCTCGGTTCACAGTGGCTTTACACTGCTGAAAAGTGACTTTGCACTGCCGCCACAAACCCTGATTCATGGAACTGCGCAAAGTGTATTTTTTCAGTGCAAAGTTGATTTTGTACTGCAAACATGCACTTAGCAACGTTCCATGAATCAGAGTTTGTGCAGGCAGTGCAAAGTCACTTTGACCCGTGCAAAAAATGCCATGAATCGGGCCCTCAATCTGAGGGAGCCCTCAAGCATATGCGCAAACCTGTAAATTAACACTGACGTTTAATGTTCAGATAAAACAGCACAAAGGAATCGGGCTCTGAGTTAATTTACGGTTGCGTCTGTCTGGTGAAAATGCCTACACATCTTCCAAAGAAACCAAGCCATGGCGAACTGCAAGCCTTTCTGAAGAAGACACCTGCACCAAGAGAATCAGATGTAGGTCACTCATTCATGGAACGCACACCATCAAGTCATTGTTTAGATCTGCGTGGCTTGCCCCTAGGGGTGCTATGCTGGCACATCTCCTGACCCAGCCCCTCGACCTGATTCCAAAATATGGAATGGAAGCGGTAAATGAGGCTGCCAACCCCTGACTCTGGTGGGTGCTATGTCTTCATATGTATCACTTCCCCTGATCCTGAGTTTATATTTACCGACTATTGTAAAAAAATATATTGAAAAGATGGAATTGCTCGCCACCTACTAGTCATCAAAAGAAATTGATGGAACTGAAATCCAAAAAAATAATACAACTATTTGCCGTTAAAGGAATAAATAACTCACCTCTCACCCTGTTCTCACTTGCCAGGCCGCCCTTGAAAGGATCCCACGAGCTGGCATGGCACGGACGCCAGGCGGTCGCCCGGCTCACCCGCAGGTGCATTGGCGCTTTGAATATCTGACTGCAAAGATCCATGTTATACATGCTAATATCAATGCTATGTTTTATTATTATTATCCCTCTCAACCGTGCTCACATTATTGAGGTCAGAAAGAACAAGCCATCACTGCCTGCCCTTCCTGTATCAGAAGCTGTGTCCTGCGAAGTAAACGCACGTATCTAAATTAAATCTTCGGTATTAATATCAATGAGGCAAACCTATTCGTTTCTGCAGCGAGATAGACCAGAATGTGACAGGCCCTGCTTTGATGATCTGTGTGCAAGTCATAGGTCTGTATTATAAGGTCGTCCAGTAGGTCTGCTTTAGGGGTCTGTCGATAAGCTGCAGGTCTAGAGTTCAAACTCAGGCAGGGACGATTTAAACGTGCACCCTTCTGAAGTCAATTAAGCGAGAATATTACAATACATACCATTAAACCACCAGCTAGCAATGGTTGAAGTAAGCGGGAGCGGTGTTCCCCTAGTTTTATGTTTTACTGTGAACAGCTCCACTACTTTTTGCAACCTTTTTCACCATTCTGGAACTGTTCTTTATGAAGTTAAAGCACAGTACTCCACTTTACCGTGGGATATCAGTTACAGCTAAACTGAACTCTATTTCCACTCAATTGGCTGTCCACCAGCATTGCTGCAACCCGTGTAAAATGTATTGCATGCTGCTCCTTTCCTTCAAACCATGTCCCCCGCCGGAATCACAGTTCCACTACTTTTTTGCTACACTTCTGTCACTGCCAGCTAGCGTAGATCGCGGAGTAATTGTGCCTTCTGTAATGTGAATGAAAGCAGGTAAACCTTTCCTTGCATAGCTTCTAAAAACCCCATCCATGCTGGTAGTGGCCATTGGCCCCCTCCTGATGCAGATTGTAGAAGAACATGTTCACATTGCATGCATTGCTTTCACAATTTGCATTGTTATACTTCATTTGTGTTCTGATGAGCATGTGTCCAGGAGTGGTTAATGGGATGTCAGAAGTGAGCTTTGTGGTATCCTCCAGCAACCCGCGTGAGTTGTATACGTTTATCCAATGGCTAATCTGTGAGACAAAGCAAATCGTTTTTAAGATTATTTGCATTATGGGTAGAGACCACCTTTGTGTCATATGCTGCCGATTGCAGACAAGGATGGGCCGTTGTGATGATCTTTCACCTGCCTGAGCCCTTTGTCATTCTTGATTAATTGATTATTATTTTTTGGGATTGGGCAAAACTTCACCCATTTCACTCATGAATTGGGGAAAAGGGGTAGTTGTGGAAGTAACCCTATCAGGGTAATCCATAGAATTTCGCACAAAATTGGCGCACGCGGCTGGCGCACAGTGTCCCCGTGCGATACACTGCGCCAGCCGCGTGCGAAAAAATCCATTTCATCGCACAGCGTATTCATGGATTTTAGCCTCCAAAACCAGCCGTGGTGCAGAGTGGTGCAGCGACCCTGCAACAGCGCCAGTTATGCCCCCAAGAACGCCCTCGCGCAAGGAAAAGCCATCAAAATTCCCAATTCATCGCAAATGTCTGCGCTAACCCTGGACCAGTCCACAGGGCTGCCAAACAGCAAACGCCAAGCGGGGAACGTGTATTTCAGTGGTTCGCGGCAAGTTTCACACGCGAATGTCCTGGGTACGTGTACGTGTACATCAGGGGTGCGCATGAAGTAATACACGCAAATCCATCAGGGCACGTGTATTCCAGGGGTGCGCGGTAGATATCACACGCAAATTCAGCAGGGTATGTGTATTTCCGGGGTGCGCGGGAAGTATCACACGCGATTCCATCAGGGCACGTGTATTTCAGGGGTGCGCGGGGAGTACTACACGTGAATTGTCCGTTTGGGTCCTCCCAGGTGTTCCCTCTACACCCTCCACGGCCCTTGCAGGCAGCCCACACCACAGGGGACTACCCTGCACCCCTGCTCATGTCCCGCAGGCAGCTCATCCACCATGGGCATGCCCCCCAGCCAACCCACAAGTCACCTTGCACCACTGATCAACAATGCATGTCTCCCAGCACCCTCACCCCCCAGAACTGTGGGGCACCCTCCACCAGGCCCCCACTCCTGTCTCCCTGCACCCCCACCCCCCTGCATCCAGGGGCACCCTCCACCAGGCCCCCACTCATGTCTCCCAGCACCCCAGCGCTCCGCAGTGCAGGGCACCCTCCACCAGGCCCCACTCATGTCCAACTCATGTCCCCCTGGATCCCCACCCCCCCAGCATCCAGGGGCACCCTCCACCAGGCCCCCACTCCTGTCTCCCTGCACCCCCACCCCCCTGCATCCAGGGGCACCCTCCACCAGGCCCCCACTCATGTCTCCCAGCACCCCAGCGCTCCGCAGTGCAGGGCACCCTCCACCAGGCCCCACTCATGTCCAACTCATGTCCCCCTGGATCCCCACCCCCCCAGAATCCAGGGGCACCCTCCACCAGGCCCCCACTCCTGTCTATCACCCCCCGACTCCCCAGCAGTGTGATCCGCCTGGGTACGTGTATTTCAGGGGTGCGCGTGTAGTCTGACATGCAAATTCATCAGGGTACGTGTATTATGGTTCCGCATGAACTTTCACACGCAATATCAGCAGGGTACGTGTATTACGGGGTTCGCGTGAAGTTCCACACGAGATTGCCCTGGGTACGTGGATTCCGGGGTGCGCGGGAAGTTCCACACGCGATTGCCCTGGTTACGTGTATTTTGGGATGCGTGGGAAGTTCCACACGCGATTGCCCTGGTTACGTGTATTTCAGGGTGCGCGGGAAGTTCCACATGGGATTGCCCTGTGTACGTGTATTTCGGGGTGTGCGGGAAGTTCCACACGCGATTGCCCTGTGTACGTGTATTTCGGGGTGCGCAGGAAGTTCCACACGCGATTATCCGTGGTGCATGTATTTCTGGTTGCGCGTGAAGTTTCACACGCAATTTCAGCAGGGTACGTGTATTCCAAGCTGCGCGGGAAATTCCACATGCGAATCCAGCAGCCTACGTGTATTCCGGGGGTGCTGTGGAGTCCTACATGTGAATCAGCCATGTGGGTCCTCCCAGCTGTTCACTCTACACCCTCCATGGCCCCTGCAGGCGGCCCACACCACAGGGGACTACCCTGCACATGTCCCGCAGGCAGCCCATCCACCATGGCCATGCCCCCCAGCCAACCCACATGTCACCTTGCACCACTGCCCACCAACGCAAGTCTCCCAGCACCCCCACCCCCCAGCACTGTGGGGCACCCTCCACCAGGCCCCCACTCCTGTCTCCCTGCACCCCCACCCCCCACCAGTCAGGGGCACCTGCCGGCAGGCCCCCACTCAGGTCCAACTCATGTCTCCCTGCACCCCCCAGCAGTGCAGGGCACCCTCCACCAGGCCCCACTCATGTCCAACTCATGTCGCCCTGCACCCCCACCCCCAGCACTGTGGGGCACCCTCCCCCAGGCCCCCACTCAGGTCCAACTCCTGTCTCCCAGCACCCCCACCCCCCTCCAGTCAGGGGCACCTGGCAGCAGGCCCCCACTCCTGTCCCCCTGCACCCCCACCCCCCAGCACTGTGGGGCACCCTCCACGAGGCCCCCACTCATGTCTAACTCATGTCCCCCTGCACCCCCGTTTGGGTCCTCCCAGGTGTTCCCTCTACACCCTCCACGGCCCTTGCAGGCAGCCCACACCACAGGGGACTACCCTGCACCCCTGCTCATGTCCCGCAGGCAGCTCATCCACCATGGGCATGCCCCCCAGCCAACCCACAAGTCACCTTGCACCACTGATCAAGAATGCATGTCTCCCAGCACCCTCACCCCCCAGAACTGTGGGGCACCCTCCACCAGGCCCCCACTCCTGTCTCCCTGCACCCCCACCCCCCTGCATCCAGGGGCACCCTCCACCAGGCCCCCACTCATGTCTCCCAGCACCCCAGCGCTCCGCAGTGCAGGGCACCCTCCACCAGGCCCCACTCATGTCCAACTCATGTCCCCCTGGATCCCCACCCCCCCAGCATCCAGGGGCACCCTCCACCAGGCCCCCACTCCTGTCTCCCTGCACCCCCACCCCCCTGCATCCAGGGGCACCCTCCACCAGGCCCCCACTCATGTCTCCCAGCACCCCAGCGCTCCGCAGTGCAGGGCACCCTCCACCAGGCCCCACTCATGTCCAACTCATGTCCCCCTGGATCCCCACCCCCCCAGAATCCAGGGGCACCCTCCACCAGGCCCCCACTCCTGTCTATCACCCCCCGACCCCCCAGCAGTGTGATCCGCCTGGGTACGTGTATTTCAGGGGTGCGCGTGTAGTCTGACATGCAAATTCATCAGGGTACGTGTATTATGGTTCCGCATGAACTTTCACACGCAATATCAGCAGGGTACGTGTATTACGGGGTTCGCGTGAAGTTCCACACGAGATTGCCCTGGGTACGTGGATTCCGGGGTGCGCGGGAAGTTCCACACGCGATTGCCCTGGTTACGTGTATTTTGGGATGCGTGGGAAGTTCCACACGCGATTGCCCTGGTTACGTGTATTTCAGGGTGCGCGGGAAGTTCCACATGGGATTGCCCTGTGTACGTGTATTTCGGGGTGTGCGGGAAGTTCCACACGCGATTGCCCTGTGTACGTGTATTTCGGGGTGCGCAGGAAGTTCCACACGCGATTATCCGTGGTGCATGTATTTCTGGTTGCGCGTGAAGTTTCACACGCAATTTCAGCAGGGTACGTGTATTCCAAGCTGCGCGGGAAATTCCACATGCGAATCCAGCAGCCTACGTGTATTCCGGGGGTGCTGTGGAGTCCTACATGTGAATCAGCCATGTGGGTCCTCCCAGCTGTTCACTCTACACCCTCCATGGCCCCTGCAGGCGGCCCACACCACAGGGGACTACCCTGCACATGTCCCGCAGGCAGCCCATCCACCATGGCCATGCCCCCCAGCCAACCCACATGTCACCTTGCACCACTGCCCACCAACGCAAGTCTCCCAGCACCCCCACCCCCCAGCACTGTGGGGCACCCTCCACCAGGCCCCCACTCCTGTCTCCCTGCACCCCCACCCCCCACCAGTCAGGGGCACCTGCCGGCAGGCCCCCACTCAGGTCCAACTCATGTCTCCCTGCACCCCCCAGCAGTGCAGGGCACCCTCCACCAGGCCCCACTCATGTCCAACTCATGTCGCCCTGCACCCCCACCCCCAGCACTGTGGGGCACCCTCCCCCAGGCCCCCACTCAGGTCCAACTCCTGTCTCCCAGCACCCCCACCCCCCACCAGTCAGGGGCACCTGGCAGCAGGCCCCCACTCCTGTCCCCCTGCACCCCCACCCCCCAGCACTGTGGGGCACCCTCCACGAGGCCCCCACTCATGTCCAACTCATGTCCCCCTGCACCCCCACCCCCCAGCACTGTGGGGCACCCTCCACCAGGCACCCACTCCTGTCCCCCTGCACCCCCACCCCCCCAGCAGTCAGGGGCACCTGCCAGCAGGCCCCCACTCAGGTCCAAATCATGTCCCCCTGCACTCCCACCCCCCAGCAGTGCAGGGCACCCTCCACCAGGCCCCCACTCCTGTCTCCCTGCACCCCCACCCCCCACCAGTCAAGGGCACCTGCCAGCAGGCCCCCACTCAGGTCCAACTCATGTCTCCCTGCACCCCCACCCCCCAGCAGTGCAGGGCACCCTCCACCAGGCCCCTACTCCTGTCTCCCAGCACCCCCACCCCCCAGCAGTCAGGGGCACCTGCCAGCAGGTCCCCACACATGTCCCCCAGCCAACACGTCATCACAATCTAGATCCCTGGCCCTTATGGGCAGCCTCCACATGCCAAACACCCACCCAAGTATTGCATCCACCCACTTAAAAATGCCAATTACATGATACAACTCCAATGGCAAGTATGTAAATGAACACATCTCCCTCACATACACACAATGGGTGTCAAGGAATGTCAAAACCCATATCATGACATGCATGAAACCAATGAGACGATACTACACATTGAAGTATGATGTAAAAATATGTATTAAAAGCAACATAAATGGAATCAAAAAGAAACAAACGAAAATGTGAATTAAAAACAAAAAGTAGCATGTCCGTAAAATAATGTAAAACCACAAATCGTAATCCAAAGGAAAGGTGTCCAAAGTCACAGTTCCCAAAAGTAAATCCAATGGAAAATTAAAACCGAAAACCATTGCTCCATGGGTAAAATCAAAATAAAAAAAAAAATCCCAACCGTCAACTATATACAGATAAACAATCCAGGGTCCATGATCCCAACAGAAGAAATGAAACCTATCTAATAAGACTACCTAATAAAAAATAACTATATACAAAAATGTGGCCCATTGTCCAAAAGGTCCAAAAAATATAAAAAAGCAAAGTAAACCTAACACTAACTACAGAACTATTTACAAGAGCAGCGGGCTAGTCTGACGGCTCACTTCGGGGTATTCTGGGCCAGGGCATCATCAAACTCCTGCTCAATGTCCCGGAGGCGGTCCTCCTCCATGGCCCGAGGGTCCGCAGGCCCGACGACATGTTCACCTCCAACTCCCTGCGGATTGCCTCGAGGCACTCGGCCCGCCTCAGGGCCCTCTCCGCCCTGACCATCATGAGCCGTGCCTCCTCCGCCCGCTGCCGCTCCGCATCTATGGCGTGGCCCAACCGCTGCCACACGGAAGACACTTCCCGTCCTGGGTCCTCCTGCCCTCCGGCCGATGCCTGCCCCTCCGATGTCTAAGGCCCCGAGTCATCATGGCTCCCACCTCGTTCCTGCTGCTGCTGTGCCTCTGCCCATGCCCTGGCTTCTGCTGCCTGCACATCCCCCACCGGCTGGGGAGCAGTGGTTGATGTGGCCACCCCTGCTGGACGTCCGACTCCCGACTGTGGCAGGGATGCCTCCTCCACCAGCCTGGCCGCACCGTCAGAGGCAGCTCCACAGGGCACCCAGGTGACAAATGGGTGGGAAGATGGCACGTAGGACGACTGGCGCATAGGGTGTTCAGTTGAGGAGGGGGTCGGAGCAAGCTGCAGCAAACGGAGGAATACGGCCTGGGCGACCTGTCCCAGTAGGCCGACGCGGTCAATGAGCCATTCGAGATGACATGCAGTCTCCTCATGAAAAGACTGCAGGTCACCTTGCATGGCCCGTTGATGCAACGCCACACCAGGCTCAACCCGTATCTGGATAGCCACGTCCGCAGGCAGAGGAAGGCCAGTTGTTGTGAGCTCATCCCCTGCTTGAAAACGGGTCTGGACGTAGGCATCCCTGCTGGTGCAAGATGATGCAGTGACAGGATCAGGGACAGGATTGCACACAGGCACCTCCGCGGCGGCCTGTGCTGCCTCCTGTCCCTGGTCCTGCACTGCACCACTAGCACCAGTGGAATCCCCACCTCCAGACCCCGTCTCTGTCGCTTGCACGGCCTCCTCCTCCACCAAACACCCCACCAACCTGGATGACTCCGTGCCATCTTCTACCGTTGGGCCCTGTGGGGTCCCAGCTGCCCCTTTTGCTGCTGAGGAGTCCAACTCTGACCTCCGCCTCTTGGACCTCCCCCGGCAGCTGCGGCCTGGGACGCGGCACCGGACTTCTCACTCCCCGACGAGATCACAACCTGGGAGGGGGCCTGGACTTGCGTCTCCGGCTGGCGGTGCGATCCCCGCCACTGTGCTCCACAGCACCTTCTCCGCCCTCTTCATCAGTTGACGCTGCAGACAGGGAGAATTAAAACACAGGCATCAGGGCACTGTACAATGGACACATACACACATGACAGTTGTACATGAGTGGCATTGGCAAACCTCAGACATGGCATCACAATCGCCAAGACACATGTCATTTCAACTCGCACACATGAGCCATACCACAGCCATATCGCAACAGCCAGCACCATCCATACACATACAACAGCATGAGCAGGCAAAGGTGAGCCAGACATCACATGCAACACAGGGAGTGCACTACACATGCACACACACCACCACACTTGCATGCATGTGTACACCTCTGCCAACTGTGGCAGTGTTCAGATTGGCATCCATGTCACATCTGCCAATCAGGTTTCCACATCCCGCTGTCACATGCATCCATGTTGCATCACTGTTGCACTCTTGTCAAATACACACACATGCACATGTACACAGTGCTGATACATGCAGCTGAAAACAACATCCATGTGTGACATCACGAACATGCCTACTTACATACACATTCATCCAAACATGTGTGCCCACACAACTGCATTTGGCATGCAAGCCCACACACACAAGCACCATCCATGTCTCACACATGACTGCCCTCACATGTGTTAGCCTCACGGCCCTGTACACCCCCCCATACTTGGCCCCATAAAAACACATGTGCAACCTGCACACTACTGGCACATCACCACACGCACAGCACACAATCATGATGCATGTACACTTACCGCTCGACTCCAGACGGGTCTGCCTCTCAAGGACCTGGACGTGGAGCGCTAGGGATATGTGTTCCAGGACCCTCATCTGATCGTTCGAAAAGTGGCCCCGGCGCCCCTTAGCATCAGCTGCCTTCAAGAGGCGCTGGGCCTTGTTGAGGGTCCTGGACCTGAAGCCCTCCCAGCGCTTCTTGACATGATGGAATAGTCGGACTGCCACCCCCTCCGCGTTGATGGCAGTCACGATGTCCGTCCAGATCCGAGTCCGTCCTTCCTTGTCGGCACGCAAACTTCCGAAGAGTGCATCATACTGCCCCAGGACTTGCTCCACCAGGACACCAACTTCGGTGGCAGTGAAGCTGGTGCCCCTCTGCCTCTCTGGCCGGGGGTTGTCAGTGGTGCCAGATGTTGCAGTGCCCGACATGACAACCCCGGAGGCAGGAGTGGGTGGGCAACTGGGTCCTGGGGCTGGTCTGTGGAGCGATGGAATCCCAGTCGGGAGTCTTCGGTTCCAGCAGGGGTGGTCACAGCAACAGCACCCCTGGCTGATGTGCAGGCAGCAAATGGCAGGGCATGTGGGCAGTAGGCAATCAGGCAGCAGCAGATGGCAGGTGGGAGCGTGCTCGGGGCACTGGGGGGCAGTAATTCGGCCTTCTGGGCAGGAGCGTGGTCTTCCGTGTGCTTACGTGTGGCCAGCTTTATACGGAGTGATTTGGCACGTGAAAATCCAGCACGTCTGCGTGTAATTCGAGGAAAGGGTCTTAGCGCGTAAGCGGGTCAGCATACATACGCGAATTCATTGTCCCAAAGGCCACCAGCGCGTATGCGCGTCTGTGACATGCGTGCACAGGCGTTTCCCTGTTACACATCCAATGACTGCATGTTACACATCCAATGACTGCACGTCAGAGTATCAGCTCGTGTAATTGGAGGATGGGGTCTTAGCGCGTACACGCGGAAGTGACGCTGGACGTGTGGGCATCTTTAAAAGGTACGTGTAGAACACCATTTCCTTGTACGTGCTTTTCGTGGAGAGGGAGTGGGTGAAATCTGTACTTCTTGTCGGTTCACACGCGATTTACTTCACGGCGTTCCAAGTTCGTACTCCCTGTTACCTCTGACAGCTTTTTCTCTTCTTGTCTTTTTCCTGGGCATGTTTCCTCAAACAGCGTTCACTTGTCCTTTTGTCCTGTCTCCTCAGACAGCGTACAATTCTTCTTTTGGCGGGGGTGTTGCCAATGCGCACACGCACGTATTTTTCACGCGATATTTCCTGGCAGATGGTGAGTCGCGCACGTATTTGACATCTGTGCTTGCCCCGTGTGTTGCCTACCCCTTCAGAGGTCAGTCTAGGCTGCGTGTGACACGCATACGTTCATTTTTGTGTTTCTGGGTGCCACAGCGTAGTGCAGGTTTTTTTTCCACGCACGTGGTCTAGGAGGGGTTGCGTGCACATTATCTCCCTTTTTCGGGGTGCCTGTGCGTTGCGTGACCCGCCATCTTCCCCCAGGGGTCACATACAGCCTTGCTAGAGCACTAGGGTATGAATTCCATCTAGTACCCTACCCCTTTGACCCCCAATTGCCCAGGACAATAGTTTACTGCAACTCCCATACGCACAACAACATCAGTGCCATGGTTGGGAGGCGAGCACGCGGTAAGGGTGGCAAAGGTGGGCGAGCCACAAGAGGTGGCCGTGGTGGATACAGTAGGGGGCGTGGTCAGGACTTGCAGGGAGCTCCTAGCCCCCCGTGTGTGGGTGACCAGTCAGGGACACCCATGCCCCCCCCCTGGTTGAGGGTAACGTGGCTGACACCATCCCTGCTCAGCCCTTGTTGGACCAGCCCATTGTGGCACCAGACCTGGCACAGGGTGACTCCATGGATGACTTCCAGGTCAGCAGGTCTAGGCCACGTGTGACGGTGCATGTTGGTGTCACCAGCCCACGTGGATCAGGGGCAGCTATGTCATCTGCTGCCCCGAGTAGGCAGGGTGGGGAGGTTGCAGGGGCAGCTGCGGCTCCATCCACCCCAGCTCTGAGTCTCCCAGCCAGGACAGTGTCGGTCCTAGTCCATCCTGCTGACGTTCCCCCTGACTACATCACACTTCAGCTAATGCCTGCACCAAGTCCCATGGTGAGTGTTCATTCCCACACTCCTAGTCCACAGTCCACCGGGGCTCCTGCCCCTAGTGTCCAGAGTGGCGTAGAACACTCAGTATCAAAACCACCATCCAAGCGGAAGATGAAGAGTACTTGCCCAGTACAGGCTGATGCCCCAGACACAGCTACACAGTCCGGCCCACCAAGGAAGCCCAGCTTCAATCAGGCCGAACTTGATGCACTTGTGGAGTATGTGTCCGCACATGACAGTAAAATGGTGATTACTGCAGGATGCAAGACCACACCTGCACCACGTCAGGCACACTGGCAGACCATTGCGGAACTCATAAGTGCCCTTGGATTCATGAGGCGCACAGCTAATGATTGCTACAAGCGCTGGAATGACCTTAAGCGCAGGGCAAAGAAAAAGCTGGCCTCAAGTCATGCCGCAACTCTAGTGACTGGAGGTGGGTCTCTGGCAGAGGACATAGAACTCACTCCACATGAGTATGTTGCTGGGACCTACGTCACAGAGGAACAGATCCAAGGTGTGGGAGACCTGCCAGATTACAAGGCATTGTCCGGTGAGTGCACATGCATGTGTGTGTCATCCATGTGCATGGTGTGTGTGTGAGTGCTTCTGATTGAGTGCCAGGTGTGGGGGTGTGTGCCTGAGTGGTTTGGGCCACCCATGTGCTTCATCCAATACATTCTGCGCACCAGGATTTGGGTGTTGCAGTATCCCTTCAGCCCAACCTCACGCCAGTTGCCCTTGAAGTGTCATCTTACCACAACATAGTTGCATGTCATTCTGTGTTCATTTAGGCTGATTGTCTGCATTCCACCACTTTCACTAGGCATTTCTCAGTCCTATTGTCACATGTGTGACATGGCTAGGGTACATGCCATCTGTGTGATGGCATGTGTCATGTATGTGTATTGGACATGCCAATCACAGGCCAATGTGTGATGGCACTGCTAGGCAGCATGCAGCAAATTTGTTGGTCTTCCATCTTGGTGTCATCAATGTGTGCCATTTGCCTCCCCTTCATACGCAGTGACAGTGCATGCATGGGAGGGTTATAGTCATGTGGGACATGTCTCAATGAAGTACTGTTTCTGTTGCTTCTCAGCCCTAATTGTGTTCCATGGTGCTAATGCCTGTTCCCATTTCTTTTCTTTCATGTCTTTGCAGGGGATGACGCACTTGATACTGCTGGGGTTGTGGAGATGGTGCAGACCCAGGAGGGGTCTCAGGCCCGACCGGGCACCAGTGAGGGACGTGGTGTGGTGGTGGGTGAGAACCCACACTTGCTGCAGACCGTCATCTCAAGGGGTGTCTCTGGGTGAACCTCCCCCGAGCTCTATTCAGGTGTCGATTCGGATGATGAGACCTATGTGCCGTCGCAGGTAAGTGTTTCTGGGAGGGATTCTGTACTGTCCAACCCACCTGCACCAGGGGTAGAACCCTCAATGGGGATGTCAGTGTTGGTAGGTCCGCATTTGGTGGTTACTGATGCAGGGTCACACTCCGCTACATCTGATCCTGTTCCTGGGCCAGCAGATCAGAGGGGGAATGCAGTCCTGCAGCCTCAAGCAGTGCCGGCGCAGTTCGTCTTGCCCCAGACAGGTGTGGTACCCGACAACACGGTGGCCGTACGCCACCTGTCAATATTGCATGGGAGCAATCCATATACGGTATGGCAAACCAACAGGCAGCATCAACTTAGATGATGGCTCAGGCCATGGATAGGGTGGCCACTTCCATTGTCCCCCAAGAAAGGCTAATTGAACAACTACAGCAGGCAACAGACTCCATTAGCCAGTCACACAGGGAGGACATGTTGGTGTCCAACAGGGACAGGTGGGCGGCACTGGAGACTCTGCGGGAAGCCATTTCTTTTGAGTCCCAGGGCCACAGGGAAGCCCTGAGGGTGGAACTCCGTCAGCTCAGGGCAACTCTGGTTGAGCTTGAGGCTTCAGCTAATACGAGGACAGAACAGCAGCTGGAGTGGCTCACACGTACGCTCTCAGCTGAGATGCAGGCAACTAGGGAGGAGGTCCGGGCATCCCGTGAGTTGTTGCATGGGGACCTCCGCACAATTATCCGCCATAACCAGACCTTCCACACCCGCATGCTTGCTGCCATGGAGGACCAGACTAGGGCTTTGCGTGGGCTGCCTCCCATAGTGCCAACACCTCCTGATGCAGCTGCAGAGGGTGAGGAGAGTGACAGCCGCGATTCTCCCACAATAGGGTAGCTGTGCAGGCCATGAGCCCATGGAAGTGTTTTTTTTTCGCAAGATCCACACAGGTGGGTTTTGGTGTGCACCCTGTCCTCGGACCTCCTGGGTGGCCTCCCCCACACCCCTGGGCCCATTCATGGCTATTTTTGATTTTTAATTTTTTTTACATTTATTTTATTCTTGATTTTTTGGACAGTGTGTTGCCTTGTGTGGCTCCCGTGGGCATACGCTGTATTGTGGCTGGGCACATGCAGGCTTGTCCTGAATTTGGGTCAGATGATTGGGTTTGTGTGACACACACCCCTCCTGCTTCCCGTTTCCATGGGCTTGCAAAGGGTGTGCCCAAGTGACATTAACTTACACGGTGACGTTGGACTCCCATTTGATGTGTGGGCAGTCTGTAGTCAATACTTTGTATACATTCCTAGTGCATATTGTTGTTGTATTGTACACTGCATGGTGTATTGATATGTGCCTCTGCATCCATCTCATCCTCCTAATTTGCAGGTCCATTTCTCATGTCTTCACAAGGCGGTCTACTTTGGAACTGGAGTCCATGTTGTAAGCAGTGCACCTACACTTTTGCGTGGCGCTAACACTGTATAGTTGGAAGTGTTTGAAGTGCTGGCATTATCAGGTAGTGAGGCTACCAATTTTTTAAGTCTGTACTGTCATGTTTATGGTAGGTTGGAGGTTGTGTAGATGATTGGTATTATTGGTAAGAATTTGGTAATGTGTGTTGTTGGTCCTGCATTACTGTGAGCATTTCATGTGTGGCCAGTTTCCATTATGGACACTTTAGTTGGTGACACTTGGGTCATGTTGTGGGGATTAATTTGTTTGCTCTCACATTGCATGACATGCCATGGTGTGTTGTGTGGCCGTGCCGGGGAGGGGTTGGGTGACATGGCACTGTTCTCATGTTGTATTTTGCAAGTGGGTATTCATTTTTGCTGCATGGAAGTGTGTCTTTTGATGACACTGCATTGGTGGTGTTTGTGTAGGTAGGGATGCACACATTGTGACACTTCCAGATGAACAATCTCAGGCTGCTATGGTTCTGACAGTTGACTGTCCCTTAATTCATCAGAATTGTCAGATTGAGTCATCATTGATTGTCAGATGGTATGTGCCAGGGCTGTGTGCACTCCACAGGGGTGTGCTTTCTATGTGAAGTAATTAGCCACCAGCTGCGTACGGGCTGCCTCACCCCGTGCCCTTTCCCCTCCCATGCGCAGCGGGCGTGCATGTGGTTGGGGATGTGGGGTCACCACCATGTCCACAACCAGGCCCCGGCGTGTTGCAACATTGTGCAGGACACATGCTGCCACTATGATCCTGCACACTACTGGGGGAGCGTATAACAGCTGCCCACCAGAACGGTTAAGGGAGCGAAAGCGTGACTTGAGCACTCCGAATGTGCGCTCCACTATGCCCCGTGTTGCAATATGGGCTGTGTTGTATCTTACCTCGGGAGGCGTGATGGGGTTCCGAATTGGCGTCATCATGTGTGTGCTCAGAGGGTAGGCACTGTCCCCTGGGGAGGTGGTGATGGGGATCATTAGTGGGGTATTGGCATTACGCTGTATCTGTCATGAATGCGTGTGCTGTGGCATTTCTACTCACCAAGCAGCCATGCATCGCCATGCCGCCCAGCTTCCATGTCCTGGTTTAGGGTTGACATCCTGTAAATGAAGCTGTCGTGGGTGGACCCTGGATAGTTGGCATATACTGAGGTGATGATTCCCTTGGCATCACATACTACCTGGACGTTGATGGAATGCCAGTGCTTGCGGTTTCTATAGATGTGCTCAGATGCCCTGGGGGGACATAGAGCCACATGGGTGCAATCAGTGGCACCTACCACTGTGGGGAATTGTGCCACCCTGTAGAAATCCTGGCTGACAGCCTGCCTTTCTGCAGGTGTTCTGGGCAGGTATATGTGCCTGCGGACTGATGGGCGTGCAGTGATGATGGCCAACACCTGGTGTAGGCACCGTGACTGCGTGGCCTGTGACACCCCCCCCCACTATGGCACTTGTCCGCTGAAATGATCCGGTAGCCAAGAAGTGCAGTACATTGAGGACCTTCTCCAGGGGGCTGAGTGCTTGGGAGCACAGGGTGGGTGATGTGAGGTCATCCTCCCACTCACTGACCAGGTCGAGTATTATGTGTGGTGGAAACCTGTACCTCCCATACACCTGGTCATCAGGCATACCAAATAGGCTGGTTCTGGGTGTGAAGATTCTAACCCTGACTATCCTTCTCCTCCTCCTGCGGTATCCCACGGCCACTGCTGCTAGGAACAGTATATTCATCCTGGTGTCTGAGTTTGTTTGTTGTTTGCACACTCTTTTATGCTGCGTGGGACGTGCGCCTGCTTCATGCTGGCGTACGTGTTTCAGGATTGGACCTTTTATTTTTTGGTGCGTTGTAGAGGCCACCCCAGGAATACACTTAACACGCTCTCCCAGGCCCAGTCGCGAGTAAATATTCCCGCCCACCCCTGGAATACACGTACCCCACTCTCACAGGCCCAGTCGCGTGTGAAACTTCACGCGCACACCGAAATACACGTACCCTGCAAATTCGCGTGTGAAACTTCCCGCGCACCCCGAAATACACGTACCCAGGGCAATCGTGTGTGGAACTTCCCGCGAACCCTGTAATACATGTACCCTGCTGGTATCGCGTGTGGAAGTTCACGCGGACCCATAATACACATACCCTGATGGAATCGTGTGTGAGACTACCTGCGCACCCCTGGAATACACGTACCCAGGCAAATCGCACAGCTGGGGGGTGGGGGTGCTGGGAGACAGGAGTGGGGGCCTGGTGGAGGGTGCCCTACAGTGCTGGGGGGTGGGGGTGTTGGGAGACAGGAGTGGGGGCCTGGTGGATGGTGCCCCTGGATGCAGGGGGGTGAGGGTGCAGGGGGAGAGTAGTGGGGGCCTGGTGGAGGGTGCCCCTGGATGCAGGGGGGTGGGGGTGCAGGGGGACAGGAGTGGGGGCCTGGTGGAGGGTGCCCTACAGTGCTGGGGGGTGCAGGGAGACAGGAGCGGGGGCCTGGTGGAGGGTGCCCTACAATGCTGGGGGGTGGGGGTGCAGGGAGACATGAGTGGGGGCCTGGTGGAGGGTGCCCTACAGTGCTGGGGGGTGGGGGTGCAGGGGGACATGAGTGGGGGCCTGGTGGAGGGAGCCCCTGGATGCAGGGGGGTGGGGGTGCAGGGGGACAGGAGTGGGGGCCTGGTGGAGGGTGCCCTACAATGCTGGGGGTGGGGGTGCAGGGGGACATGAGTAGGGGCCTGGTGGAGGGTGCCCCTGGATGCAGGGGGGTGGGGGTGCAGGGGGACAGGAGTGGGGGCCTGGTGGAGGGTGCCCTACAGTGCTGGGGGGTGGGGGTGCAGGGGACATGAGTGGGGGCCTGGTGGAGGGTGCCCTGCACTGCTGGGGGATGGGGGTGCAGGGAGACAGGAGTGGGGGCCTGGTGGAGGGTGCCCTACAATGCTGAGGGGTGGGGGTGCAGGGAGACATGAGTGGGGGCCTGGTGGAGGGTGACCTATAGTGCTGGGGGGTGGGGGTGCAGGGGCACATGAGTGGGGGCCTGGTGGAGGGTGCCCCTGGATGCAGGGGGGTGGGGGTGCAGGGGGACAGGAGTGGGGGCCTGGTGGAGGGTGCCCTACAGTGCTGGGGGGTGGGGGTGCAGGGGACATGAGTGGGGGCCTGGTGGAGGGTGCCCTGCACTGCTGGGGTGTGGGGGTGCAGGGGGACAGGAGTGGGGGCCTGGTGGAGGGTGCCCTACAGTGCTGGGGGTGGGGGTGCTGGGAGACAGGAGTGGGGGCCTGGTGGAGGGTGCCCCTGGATGCAGGGGGGTGGGGGTGCAGGGGGACATGAGTGGGGGCCTGGTGGAGGGTGCCCCTGGATGCAGGGGGGTGGGGGTGCAGGGGGACAGTGTTAGGCGGAAATCTGTGCAGTTCCCTCTGGGACCACTGCAAAAGATTTAGGACTACAGGTGTTTGGCAGTAAACCCACTTGGTAGCAGTCTGTACCACACAGATTCACTTGGTAGCTGTGGCTGAGCAGTCAGACTTCCCTCAAGAAGAGTTAGGCAGTATGTGGAGTATACAAAATAGGGCAATCTACACAGTAGGACAAGCAGACACGGAACAGAGCTTCGGTGTAAAGATATATAGGTATTTATTTATAACAACACATCTATGGAAAACACTGTGGCACTAATACGGTAAACAACTTCAATCACAATTACTATAAGTAAATCAATCCCCCTAACAATAGTTCGACAAGTCTAGGTTCAATGGCACCACTTATTTGCAGACAGAGGTGAATGCTTTAACCTAGATGGCACTCTAGTATTCGTTAGGATGGGAGAGAAAAGGCAGGGTATGAAATCAACTTGGTATCAATACTTTTACGAACAAATGCAAGGCAAGTAAGGCAGGGTCTACTGTAGATCACAAAGTTCAGAGGCCAGGCCCACTCGGAGAGAGGCAAGGCGAAATGTTCCAAAAAGTATCACAGTGGAAAAGCACTTTAAGTCTTTGGCGCAAATTGTCACAGAAAGATTGGACCAGTTCAGAACAGAAAGTTAAGAAAGCTTGGAGGCGGCCCAATGGAGAGGCGAGGATTAAGGCACCTCACTCTAACCGACACAAGGGAAGCCAGGTGGACACGGTACCTTGTATGTGGAGAGACAGCTCCGGTGGGGGCAGTTGTTACTGGTGGTGGATGCAAGTCGGGGCTTTGCCAAGAGAAGAGATGATCTCGTCGTCGAAGGAAAGTTGAAGATTGTTGCACCACCAGGGAAGAGACCAGCCACGGAGTGCTCCATCACAAGCCACCACCTTTTGGTTGCGGTACAGGGGTTAGTGGCTATCCGGTTGCCGGGGTGCTCAGCACGGGCAATTCGACCACTACGTCCTGGAACGAAGAAAAAGCAAAGGGGACTGGTTGTTCCCACCAGTCAGCGGAAGAGACTCTCCGGTGGGGAGATCTCCTCTGTCGTCGGGAAGTGGTGAGTCGGTTCAGCAGGGCTCCACCGGAGGTGTCGTCGTTGCAGGTCGGCTCAGCTTTACCCTCGTCGGATTCTTAGGTCCTGTGGCGACTTCTGAAGATCCAGTCCCAAAAGCCCTGCTTTTATGCAGAAAACCCCCATTCATTCAGCCTAGCTGTCAATCAAAACATGCTAAGTGGTGAGCGGGGTGGCTCACCACTTGGGCCAATCACACCAGAGTGCGACTTGAGTTGGCAAGGCAACTCAGTCCAGGGTGCCTAAACCCCCTCCCACACCCCCTGTGGCACCCAGACAGAATGGCACCACTTTGGAGGGCCTCTGTGCAGAAGCCCGCCAAAAGTGGAACAAAGGGCTCAACCTTTGGTTTAGGAGTCACAGAGACGAACACAGACGCCATTTTAAAAACCGAGTTCTGGAAGAAAATACCAACCGATAGATTTATTTAAGATAAATAAACCGGTGGTATGTTAGAGATTAACGAGAAAAAGTATTAACCTCCAACAATGGGAAGAATCCCATAGGGTTATATTCGGGGTCGAATATAACAAGTAGTTTCCACTGCCACCAGCCAAAACTCGATGAGGGGGGACGGGTCAGTGCTCCCTCGAATAACAGACCCAGGAGTAATCGAATTACTCCTACTAGTACGTCCACAATAGGATGGTTTGTACTAGTTCTGTTAGTAAATTTAGGTCTAGTAAAGCCAATGGTGACTTTACATGCCCTGGGAGAGAGTAGTGAGTCCCAGGGTATGGAGTCTATGGTGGGTTCCTCTAGGACGCCCCAGTGTTACGGCACGGAGGTTGCGGTGTAACACACATAGAAAAACATATGAGACCCTATGGGGTAAAAGACCCCAGAGCCCATGGAACACATTGACATTCAAAGGAATTACACACATTCATGTCCAAGAGTGGGAGAAAAAGAGTCTCACTCTTGGCAGGATGGAAAAAAACAAACTCCAGAATCCAGCAAAGCTGCTGGGGGACTCACTAGGTTAGGAAATTCAGCCTAAATAGAGAATTCTCCCTAACACTCGCCCCCCCCCCCCCAGACTAAGGGACAGGAGGATTTAATCCACTCCTGGATGAATCTCATACCTCTAGTCGATGACATACATCCTAGAGAGACCATCAGCATTTTGGTGGTGACACCCTGACCTGTGCTCAATGGTAAAATCAAACCCTTGCAGGCAGATCGACCATCTCAGTAGTTTTGGGTTTTCTCCTTTCAATTGCATTAACCATCTCAAGGGTTGGTGGTCAGTCTGAATGACAAAAGTAGAACCATACAAGTATGGCCTAAACTTCTTCAGAGCCCACACGATAGCAAAGCACTCTCTTTCGATTGTTGCCCACCTTGTTTCAGGATCCTTCAGCTTGCGGCTGATGAAGTAAACGGGGAGCTCCCTACCTTTCCCATCCAGTTGACTGAGTACGGCACCTATTCCTACATTAGAAGCATCTGTCTGCACAATGAAAGTTTGGTGGTAATCAGGAGCTCTGAGTACTGGGCTTGGCAAAGAGCCTTTTCAGGTTTTCAAAAGCCTGATTGCACTCCTCGTTCCATCTAACCTTTTTAGGAAATTTGGGCAATTTGGGCGAGGAGATGACATTCAGTGGAGAAGCTATGGTCCCATAGTTCTCAATGAAATTCCTGTAATACCCAGTGAGGCCTAAGAAGGCTCTCACCTGGGTCTGAGTAGTAGGTGTTGTCCAATTTTGCACAGCTTCAATCTTACTAAGCAAAGGCCTTATTTCTCCACCTCCTATCCCATGTCCAAGATAGACTACCTTACTCTGTCCAATTTGGCATTTACTCGCCTTTATGGTCAGATTGGCTCGCCCAAGAGCCTGCAAAACATCTCTTAGGTGGGTTACATGTTCTTCCCAGGAATTGCTGAACACTGCTATGTCATCCAAGTATGCCATGCAGAAGTCCTCCATCCCATTCAGAACCTGGTTTACCATCCGTTGAAATGTAGCAGGTGCATTTTTCAATCCGAAAGGCATTACCTTAAACTGGTATAAGCCAACGGGGGTAGATAATGCAGTTTTCTCCTTGGCATGGTCTGTCAGGGCTACTTGCCAATAGCCTGACGTCAAGTCAAATGTGCTGAGGAACTTGGCCGCGCCAAGTTTATCCAACAACTCATCTGTTCGTGGCAAAGGGTGGGCATCAGTCTTGGTGACTGCATTAAGAGCTCTATAATCCACACAGAATCTAAGTTCTTTAGATCCGGCCTTTGGTACTAACACAACTGGGCTAGACCATGGACTAGTAGAGGGCTCTATTACCCCGAGATCAAGCATCTTGCTGACCTCACCTTTGATGTGGGTTTGTACGTTTTCTGACATTCGGTATCCTCTGCTTTTGACTGGCAGACAGTCACCAGTGAGTATGTCGTGTTGGCCCCAAGGGGTCAAGCCTGGTGAAAGCGAGAACAGAGAGGCAAACTGATTCAACATAGATTTGCACTCTTCTTGTTGCTTGGGTGTCAGATTTGAAGAGAGATTTACTCCTTCAATTTTTTCATCTAAAGGTAAGCCTCTGAGGAGATCCGGAAGAGCTTCACTCTCTTCTTCTTCCTCGGATGATGCTAGAAGCAACGCTCCTACATCAGGTCTTGAGACATACGCTTTGAGTCGGTTGTTGTGGAAGACTGTCGGAGCCTCCTTGGGATTGCCCAAGTCCACCAGATAGTTGACCTCTCCGAGTTTACCCACAACTCTGAAGGTCCCATCCATTTGTCTTGCAAGGCCCTCTGCCTTTTTGGGATCATAACGAGACCAAGCTGGTCTTGAGCTAACGTAACCATGTTAGCCTTTTGATCATGCCAGTGCTTGACCAATGCTTGTCCAGCTTTCAAGTTATCGCTTGCTTCTGTCATCATGTGCGACATTCTCCTCCGGAGACCTATCACGTAGTCAATCACTCTGACTGGGTTGGGGGAAGGAGCACTCTCCAACCCCTCCTTAATCAGGGACAATGGACCTCTGACGGGATGACCATAGAGAAGCTCAAAGGGAGAATAAACTACTCCCTCCTGAGGGACTTCTCTCTAAGCAAAGAGAAGGCATGGCAGTAGAAGGTCCCACTTACGCTTAAGGGGTTCCTCTAAAGCACCTATCATGCTCTTCATGGTTCGGTTGAACCGTTCTACCAACCCATTGGTTTGTGGGTGGTAAGCCGTTGAGAACTTGTAAGTAACTCCACAGGTTTTCCACATGGCTTTCATGAAGTGGGACATAAAGTTTAACCCCCTGTCAGAGATTACTTCCTTAGGAAACCAGACCCTAGTAAAAATACCAAGGAGGGCCTTAGCCACAGCCAGAGCTGTAACAGTCCTCATTGGAATTGCCTCAGGATACCTAGTAGCATGTTCTACTACAACAAGTATAAACCTGTTGCCTGAGGAGGTTGGAGGATCAAGGGGACCAACAATGTCAATCCCTACTCACTCAAATGGGACTCCCACAACTGGGAGAGGCACTAAAGGTGCCACATTCTTGGAGCCAACCTTACCAGAGGTCTGGCAGGTGTGGCAGCTCCTGCAGTGTTTTTCGACTTCGGCCCCCATCTTCGGCCAATAAAAGTAGAGAGAGCGCCTTTCCTTAGTCTTCTTGAAACTCAAGTGACCAGCCAAAGGAATCTTGTGGGTTAACTGCAAGAACTGTGGTCTGTTCTCTTGGGGTACTACAAGTCGTTTGTAGTCTCCAGGTGCAGACTCGGTCGGTTCACTGTAGAAGAGGCCACCTTCTCAGTGCAACCTGTATTTCCCAGGCTCTTGCCCTTCAGCCTGAGCTTCTGCCTGGTGGCGAAGACCTTCCAGAGTTGGACATTCTCTCTGTCCCTTACTGAAGTCTGCCCTGCTGGGTCCATCTTGTGCCAGTAAAGACTGCAGCTCAGGATGGTCAACAGGATCCAGATCTCCAATGAGTTCCTGGCCTTCCATTAGCTCTTCTTCAGAGTCTAATTCTACCACACAGGGTTGTACCTCCCTCTCAGCCTCAGCTGGAGGTGGAGTTACAGGTGTAACTTTGGACAACCGTGGGGAAGTCCTTGTTGGCTGCACTGAAATGCTGGCTGCTGGTTTCGGTATAGAAGTCTTAGGTTTCCCTTTCGCTTCTGATTTCTTTGAGACAGCGGCCGACAATTCCAGTGGCGCAGGAGTGATTTCTTTCTTCATCATCTCCTGGAGAGTACCTCGCATGGTTCTCTCCCTTGCAGGTCTGGTTAGCTCCTGCAACCGTTTACTAGGAGGTCTGGGAGTATGCGACACAACTCCGAGAGTTTTTAAGTCGTTACCCAACAGAACGCGTCCTGGTACCTCACTCTGTATGCTGACAGGTATCTTCACAGTCATGTCGTTACACTGGATGAGAACTGGTAATTGGGGAAGCATCTGCACAGGCCCTCCAGCTAACTTGGTGAGGCGTTTGGGTGCCTTAGCAACATCCTCAGCCTGAAAAAAAGATTTATCCACCACAGTTATGCTGGCCCCAGTGTCCCTAATGGCAGGAGTCTCCTGAACATTCACCTGAACACTGTCCTTATAATACTCTTTAGTATTATCGGGGATAGAATTATAGACATCTAAATTCTGTTGTTCCCACAACCCCAGAGACACTAAAGAAACAATGTCTGAGACTCAAATGGGTTCATCAGCCAGCAGTAGAAAGTTTCCACTTGCCATTTGAACTTCCTCCTCTGGAGCGAAGGCTAAGGAGACAAGCTGGACCCCTGAAGGTTTACCCTTACATCTGGGATCTCCTTTCACGTGGTCAGTCGAGCCACAAACAAAGCATTTACCGAATGCTTTCTGGAATGGTGGCTTGTTCTGGCCTCCTTCCAGTTTGGCACCAGAAGACACACTATTCTGCTGCGGTTTTCCTTGTGGCTTACCCTTCTGGTTTTGTTTGGGGCCCTCTTTGGAATTTGAGTTATTCAAATTCTCTTTTGAGTCTTTTTTAGGCTGTTTTCCCTCATCCTTTTTCTGAGTTGCCCCAGAATCCTTATGAGTAGCTCTGTTGGCAACCCACAAGTCAGAAGCCTTAGCTAGCCTCCTGGAATCCAATTCCTTCGAATCAGCCAAGTGCTGTCTGAGCTCCGGAGAAAAGGCATCATAAATAGACTCCAACATAAAAAGATTCTTCATACCCTCATAAGTGTTCACTTTGTAACCCTTAATTCATCCCTCTAAGTTTTTCAACCCTTCACTCACCCAGGTAGCCCAAGGGGTACCATCATGCTTTTTGAGGGTTCTAAACCTCTTAAGATACTGGGAAGGGGTCTTCCCGAATCTAGCTATCAAAGCTAGTTTCACACTTTCGTAATCCTTCTTATCCACCTCCCCCAACTCCATTACCACATCAGTCGCAATAGGGGGAAGCCTAGAGAACAACCAGGGAAGTAACTCTATTCTGCTGCGGTTTTCCTTGTGGCTTACCCTTCTGGTTTTGTTTGGGGCCCTCTTTGGAATTTGAGTTATTCAAATTCTCTTTTGAGTCTTTTTTAGGCTGTTTTCCCTCATCCTTTTTCTGAGTTGCCCCAGAATCCTTATGAGTAGCTCTGTTGGCAACCCACAAGTCAGAAGCCTTAGCTAGCCTCCTGGAATCCAATTCCTTCGAATCAGCCAAGTGCTGTCTGAGCTCCGGAGAAAAGGCATCATAAATAGACTCCAACATAAAAAGATTCTTCATACCCTCATAAGTGTTCACTTTGTTACCCTTAATTCATCCCTCTAAGTTTTTCAACCCTTCACTCACCCAGGTAGCCCAAGGGGTACCATCATGCTTTTTGAGGGTTCTAAACCTCTTAAGATACTGGGAAGGGGTCTTCCCGAATCTAGCTATCAAAGCTAGTTTCACACTTTCGTAATCCTTCTTATCCACCTCCCCCAACTCCATTACCACATCAGTCGCAATAGGGGGAAGCCTAGAGAACAACCAGGGAAGTAACTCATTCCCGGTGATGTCCTGCAGCCCATGATTATATTCAAACAGTTTCAACCAATCCAAAACATCCAATCTCTGTTCATACATACCCACTAACTCCTTCGGCATCCGGGGTCTTTTGGGACTGCAGCTTCTAGAGGAACCAGAGGAGAGAGAAGCATTTTCCACAGACAACTTTTTCATCTCTAACTCGTGATTAAATTCTATTTCTCTGAGCCTTAGCTCAGCTTGCTTCTGCTCAGCCTCGGCATTCATCCGTCTGAACTCTAGCTCTTGATTTCTTTCAGATTGACCCAAAAACCGTTTGTATTCTAACTCGAGCTTCATTTTTTCAAGTTCAAAATAAGCAGGGTTACATGTGGGGCCTGGTTTGGGCCCCGTAGGTACAGTAGGTAAGGCAGACAGAGGCTCAGAGTGGCTAACTTCATTAGGTTCACTTTCCTCTTCTGACTCAGTATCAAGACTTTGATTCAGATCAATACCATCACTGTTTTCTACATTCGCTGGAGAAGTTGGTTCCTCTGAACCAGTACCCAGACTTTGGTTTTCCAGCAATCTCGCTATCAGTTCTACTTTCTTGCCTCTTACAGAAAGATTCTCTTGTCTACAGAGAGCTCGTAAACTCTCAGTATTTTCACCTGACAAGGACTCTTGACTGTAAACTTCCATAGCAGACATGTTTTTGAAAGTTGCTTTTTAGTGCTAAGCTTTGTGGTTAGTTATCCTAAAGTGTTAAAATGCACTCTAAACTGTATACTCGATACAAATCCCACCGCTGCCACCAGTGTTAGGCGGAAACCTGTGCAGTTCCCTCTGGGACCACTGCAAAAGATTTAGGACTACAGGTGTTTGGCAGTAAACCCACTTGGTAGCAGTCCGTACTACACAGATTCACTTGGTAGCTGTGGCTGAGCAGTCAGACTTCCCTCAAGAAGAGTTAGGCAGTATGTGGAGTATACAAAATAGGGCAATCTACACAGTAGGACAAGCAGACACGGAACAGAGCTTTGGTGTAAAGATATATAGGTATTTATTTATAACAACACATCTATGGAAAACACTCTGGCACTAATACAGTAAACAACTTCAATCACAATTACTATAAGTAAATCAATCCCCCTAACAATAGTTTGACAAGTCTAGGTTCAACGGCACCACTTATTTGCAGACAGAGGTGAATGCTTTAACCTAGATGGCGCTCTAGTATTCGTTAGGACGGGAGAGAAAAGGAAGGGTATGAAATCAACTCGGTACCAATACTTTTACAAACAAATGCAAGGCAAGTAATGCAGGGTCTACTGTAGATCGCAAAGTTCAGAGGCCAGGCCCATTCGGAGAGAGGCAAGGCGAAATGTTCCAAAAAGTATCACAGTGGAAATGCACTTCAAGTCTTTGGCGCAAATTGTCACAGAAAGATTGGACCAGTTCAGAACAGAAAGTTAAGAAGGCTTGGAGGCGGCCCAATGGAGAGGCGAGGATTAAGACACCTCACTCTAACCGACACAAGGGAAGCCAGGTGGACACGGTACCTTGTATGTGGAGAGACAGCTCCGGTGGGGGCAGTTGTTCCTGGTCGTGGATGCAAGTCGGGGCTTTGCCAAGAGAAGAGATGATCTCGTCGTCAAAGGAAAGTTGAAGATTGTTGCACCACCAGGGAAGAGACCAGCCACGGAGTGCTCCATCACAAGGCACCACCTTTTGGTCGCGGTACAGGGGTTAGTGGCTATCCGGTTGCCGGGGTGCTCAGCACGGGCAATTCGACCACTACGTCCTGGAACGAAGAAAAAGCAAAGGGGACTGGTTGTTCCCACCAGTCAGCGGAAGAGACTCTCCGGTGGGGAGATCTCCTCTGTCGTCGGGAAGTGGTGAGTCGGTTCAGCAGGGCTCCACCGGAGGTGTCGTCGTTGCAGGTCGGCTCAGCTTTACCCTCGTCGGATTCTTAGGTCCTGTGGCGACTTCTGAAGATCCAGTCCCAAAAGCCCTGCTTTTATGCAGAAAACCCCCATTCATTCAGCCTAGCTGTCAATCAAAACATGCTAAGTGGTGAGAGGGGTGGCTCACCACTTGGGCCAATCACAACAGAGTGCATCTTGAGTTGGCAAGGCAACTCAGTCCAGGGTGCCTAAACCCCCTCCCACACCCCCTGTGGTACCCAGACAGAATGGCACCACTTTGGAGGGCCTCTGTGCAGAAGCCCGCCAAAAGTGGAACAAAGGGCTCAACCTTTGGTTTAGGAGTCACAGAGATGAACACAGACGCCATTTTAAAAACCGAGTTCTGCCAGAAAATACCAACCGATAGATTTATTTAAGATAAATAAACCGGTGGTATGTTAGAGATTAACGAGAAAAAGTATTAACCGCCAGCAATGGGAAGAATCCCATAGGGTTATATTCGGGGTCGAATATAACAAGTAGTTTCCACTACCACCAGCCAAAACTCGACGAGGGGGGACGTGACTGTGCCCCCTCGAATAACAGACCCAGGAGTAATCGAATTACTCCTACTAGTACGTCCACAATAGGATGGTTTGTACTAGTTCTGTTAGTAAATTTAGGTCTAATAAAGCCAATGGTGACTTTACATGGCCTGGGAGACAGTAGTCAGTCCCAGGGTATGGAGTCTATGGTGGGGATCCTCTAGGACGCCCCAGTGTTACGGCACGGAGAGTGCGGTGTAACACACATAGAAAAACATATGAGACCCTATGGGGATAAAGACCCCATAGCCCATAGAACACATTGACATTCAAAGAAATTACACACATTCATGTCCAAGAGTGGGAGAAAAAGAGTCTCACTCTTGGCAGGATGGAAAAAAACAAACTCCAGAATCCAGCAAAGCTGCTGGGGGACTCACTAGGTTAGGAAATTCAGCCTAAACAGAGAATTCTCCCTTTCAGACAGGAGTGGGGGCCTGGTGGAGGGTGCCCTACAGTGCTGGGGGTTGGGGGTGCAGGGAAACATGAGTGGGGGCCTGCTGGAGGGTGCCCAACAATGCTGGGGGGTGGGGGTGCAGGGAGACAGGAGTGGGGGCCTGGTGGAGGGTGCCCTACAGTGCTGGGGGTGGGGGTGCTGGGAGACAGGAGTTGGGGACTGGTGGAGGGTGCCCCTGGATGCAGGGGGGTAGGGGTGCAGAGGGACATGAGTGGGGGCCTGGTGGAGGGTGCCCCTGGATGCAGGGGGTGGGGGTGCAGGGGGACAGGAGTGGGGGCCTGGTGGAGGGTGCCCTACAGTGCTGGGGGGTGGGGGTGCAGGGAGACAGGAGTGGGGGCCTGGTGGAGGGTGCCCTACAATGCTGGGGGGTGGGGTGCAGGGAGACATGAGTGGGGGCCTGGTGGATGGTGCCCTACAATGCTGGGGGGTGGGGGTGCAGGGGGAGAGGGGTGGGGGCCTGGTGGAGGGTGCCCCTGGGTGCAGGGGGGTGGGGGTGCAGGGGGACAGGAGTGGGGGCCTGGTGGAGGGTGCCCTACAGTGCTGGGGGGTGGGGGTGCAGGGGGACATGAGTGGGGGCCTGGTGTAGGGTGCCCTGCACTGCTGGGTGTTGGGGGTGCAGGGGGACAGGAGTGGGGGCCTGGTGGAGGATGCCCTACTGTGCTGGGGGTGGGGGTGCTGGGAGACAGGAGTGGGGGCCTGGTGGAGGATGCCCCTGGATGCAGGGGGGCGGGGGTGCAGGGTGACAGGAGTGGGGGCCTGGTGGAGGGTGCCCTACAATGCTTGAGGGTGGGGGTGCAGGGAGACAGGAGTGGGGGCCTGGTGGAGGGTGCCCTACAGTGCTGGGGGGTGGGGGTGCAGGGAGACAGGAGTGGGGGCCTGGTGGAGGGTGCCCTACAATGCTGGGGGGTGGGGGTGCAGGGAGACATGAGTGGGGGCCTGGTGGAGGGGGCCCTAGAGTGCTGGGGGGTGGGGGTGCAGGGGGACATGAGTGGGGGCCTGGTGGAGGGTGCCCCTGGATGCAGGGGGGTGGGGGTGCAGGGGGACAGGAGTGGGGGCCTGGTGGAGGGTACCCTACAGTGCTGGGGGGTGGGGGTGCAGGGAGACATGAGTGGGGGCCTGGTGGAGGGTGCCCTACAGTGCTGGGGGGTGGGGGTGCAGGGAGACATGAGTGGGGGCCTGGTGGAGGGTGCCCTACAGTGCTGGGGGGTGGGATGCTGGGAGACAGGAGTGGTGGTCTGGTGGAGGGTGCCCCTGGATGCTGGGGGGTGGGGGTGCAGGGGGACATGAGTTGGACATGAGTGGGTTCCTGGTGGAGGGTGCCCCACAGTGCTGGGGGGTGGGGGTGCAGGGAGACAGGAGTGGGGGTCTGGTGGAGGGTGCCCCTGGATGCTGGGGGGTGGGGGTGCAGGCGGACATGAGTGGGGGCCTGGTGGAGGTGCCCCTGGATGCAGGGGGGTGGGGGTGCAGGGGGACAGGAGTGGGGGCCTGGTGGAGGGTGCCCTACAGTGCTGGGGGGTGGGGGTGCAGGGAGACATGAGTGGGGGCCTGGTGGAGGGTGCCCTACAGTGCTGGGGGGTGGGGGTGCAGGGAGACATGAGTGGGGGCCTGGTGGAGGGTGCCCTACAGTGCTGGGGGGTGGGGTGCTGGGAGACAGGAGTGGTGGTCTGGTGGAGGGTGCCCCTGGATGCTGGGGGGTGGGGGTGCAGGGGGACATGAGTTGGACATGAGTGGGTTCCTGTTGGAGTGTGCCCCACAGTGCTGGGGGGTGGGGGTGCAGGGAGACAGGAGTGGGGGTCTGGTGGAGGGTGCCCCTGGATGCTGGGGGTGCAGGGGGACATGAGTGGGGGCCTGGTGGAGGGTGCCCCTGGATGCTGGGGGGTGGGGGTGCTGGGAGACATGCGTTGGTGGGCAGTAGTGCAAGGTGACATGTGGGTTGGCTGGGGGGCATGGCCATGGTGGATGGGCTGCCTGCGGGACATGTGCAGGGGTGCAGGGTAGTCCCCTGTGGTGTGCGCCGCCTGCAGGGGCCGTGGAGGGTGTAGAGGGAACAGCTGGGAGGACCCACACGGCCAATTCACGTGTGGGACTCCACGGCACCCCCTAAATACACGTACACTGGTGGATTCGCGTGTGGAATTTGCTGCTCACCCGGAGTACACGTACCCTGCTGAAATTGCCAATCGCGTATGGAACTTCCCGCGAACCCCGTAATACACGCACACGCTATTTTTCACACAGCGGGTGTCCGTGTTTGTCGGTACCCCTTTGCACCTCATTTGTCCTAGAGGGCCACTGTATGGACCATTCATCATAGCTGTATATGGGTGCTTTTTGTTAGCGCACATTTTGGCGCTCATTTATTCCAGGTGCAGGGACGCTACCGCCTGCTTTCTTATGGCGTACTTGTTTGGCCCTGTGCGCATCTTTGACCGTGCACTGGTTTGCCCTATTCGATTCCATGAATATGAGTTGTAGGCGAGCGTGTGGGCGTTCCGCGCACTTGCCTCCTATACTTCCCCCGTGACGCCCATATTTTCACGCGTTGTTCCCCATTCCGAGTGTTACGCCCCGTGTTCCGCCTTCTTTTGTAATGTGCGCCATGCTATCTGCGATTTCGCAGCGGCCGTGGCGCACGCCGTTGGATGACCTGTGCGCCGGCGTGCGCCGCGCACTTTTTCAGAGCACATCCATTATTTTTCTCGTGCACGGACTTCCATGAATCGATGTGAGCTGGTTTCCCTGCGATTTTCGCAGTTGCACTGCGATTTTCACACTTTTACTGCGAATCGCATGTTTTGGCACCTCTGCGCCGGAATTTGCGGCGCAACTTAATTCCATGAATTGGCCTGTATGTTTCTCTGGGACAGATACCCTGGAATTTGTGTCTTTTTGTTATTATGTCAGCTGATTAATTAGACTTAGAGTCACAAACTACAGTTCCCTTTCATCCTATAAGTAATCTGTTCAAAATGTCACTTTTTATTACATGGCACATTACAGCCAGGGAACTCCTTCGTCTACAATGAATGTAGCACACAATAAAATGATTTTTATTTTTAATATACTGCAGATTCTTTTGAGGGTATGACGTCGTTTCATCGCAGGATGTTTTTTCGCAGGGGGTTTTACTGCAATTTTTTTTAACAAAAAAAAAACTCAGTTAATTTTTAGGGGGGTTAGGCATATATGTATATAATATATAAATATAATGTAGTTATGGCTAAGTTGCTGTATCCATAGGAAGAGCACTATTTGGGCGGCTTATAACTTTGCTCACCCTGGACGGATGCTCACCAAACTTTGCAAAAAAAGTATAAGCGTCCAGGGGGGGCAAAGTTATAGGAGGAGTCCCAAAACTTTTTTTTTCCCATAGACTGAATGGGAAAAAACTTTGCGCACGGCCACAGGCCAAACCGCTGGACGGATTTACACCAAATTTGCGGCAGGAGCGGGGGCTTGGTCCCGAAAACGTGCTTTTGCAAATTTGGTGTAAATCTGTTCAGTAGTTTTTTATAAAATGACCAAAACGTAAGGCAAAAAAATTAGTGATATCTGTGTTCGCTTCGCGGACGGCCTTCCCTGTTCGCTCCGCGGACAGCACCCCGATTGGCCCATGGCCTTGCGTCATGTCCGCTGACATGCGACGTGTTCACTGATTGGACGGCGAGGGGCATGGAGCGCGTCAGATTCTCTGTGGCGCCCGCCATCTTGTATTCGCCGTCGATCGCATACAGCGCGGTGAAACGTGGATAAAAAATTGTATTTAGTGCCGTGTGTTGGTGTGTAAGAGTGTTTGGGCAGGGTGGGGGAGTATGAGATAGGTTCAATGTTTTGTTTTTTTATGTGCTAGACGTTTTTGTTGCGTTCGATTTGTCCGCGGAGAACACGGCTGTTCTGACATTTTGTAAATTAACTAAATGGTGGGGTGTTTAGAGGACGGAGTATGTGTCATTTTTGTTCGCAAGGAAGGTAAAAATGAGCTATGAAAACTCGCGGTGTACTTAATTGTTCGTAAATACACAAACTGGGGGTGTCCTCAGGACTCTGTCCGTATTGTAATCTGTCTAGTTGAATGTGTTCTAAGAACACTCGCGGTGTCCCGAAATGGTTGCAATTACACAAAATGGGGGTGTTCTGAGAACGTTGTTTGTATTGTTCGTTGTCAGGGTGAAAGTGTTTTAAGACCACTCCTTTTGTCCGCTAATAGTACAATTTCCTATGGGCGTCAACCGACTTTTTGTCCACTAAAGAAACGATAAATCCGGCTGGTGTGCGCCGACATTATGTGATAATCCTATGTCTGGCGCTATTGACCTGGCTGACTTGCTTTTGCGACACTAAATCATATCTCCCGCCCCTAAGCCTGATATTATCAAAGCATTCATATTCCCCGCCTCTCTCCGTGACGTTACAGGGTGCGTCATCAAATGCGCCCAATCCTCTGCAGTCCTAAGTGACTTTACACAGAACCCGGAAGACAACACATATTATGTCACAACACAGCGCGCCACAATTCAGAATATGAAACAGTGATTTAAAAGCAAACAGCATGATTGTAAATTTTGTAAAGTACATTTATTTGACATCAAATGTTTAGAGAATATTCAGCAATTTGCATTTGTCTTTGTTGTCGATCCGCAAAAGTTCATGTTGATGCACGCGATGTTCCTTTGCGGTACAGAGGGTGTTAGATCAGCTTACAACTCAGTGCGCCACAATTCGGAATATGAAACTGTGGTTTAAAAGTAAACAGCAGGATTGTACATTTGGTAAAGTACATTTATTTCACATGAAATGTTTAGTGAATATTCAGCGATTTGCTATTGTCTCTGCTGTTGATCAGAAAAAGTTTATTTTGAGCCACGCGTTGTTCCTTTGCGGTAGATAGGCTGTTGGTTTATGATAAAAGCAGTAAATGGTCGCTATGATAATCGGAAGGTTGCTCCAACAACGAGCCATTAGACCACCCTATTGGTTGGCATGTTGTTTGTAGCCGCTAGTACTGCGTAAGGGCATATTGGTCCTTGGCGATTGTACCATAAAATGGTGAGGGTCATGAAGTTGCATATTTGGACCTGCACCTGGCAGTTGAAGACCCCATCCGCTGGAGTCTGTAAATCGTGACATAGGCAAAATGGGGCCACATACCTGTTTTAAAAAACATAAATTAGTCTCACCAGCGGATCTTCATTAAAAATCATCATTTTATTTATTAGGGCATGAAACTATTTGCTATCGAAGATAGTGCAACGGAGTATGTTAATAATAAAATAAGAATATTCTCCCATTCATATAGCGCTAAGAACCGTGAGGTATCTAAGCGGTGCTTATTATTAACCACGGTGTGTGGTGCTCATTTATTGACCACAGAAGGATGAAAGGCTGAGTTTGGCCTTGCCAGGATTCGAACTTGCGTTAGCAAGGTGTGCACGGATGTCAAAGCGAGCGTTGTACTCGCTGTGCCACTTGACAGGCTACAGTGAAGTGGCACAGCGAGTAGAGCGCTTTACCGCCTATAGACCGGTTAAATTATTTCTATTAACCCACCCTGTGTCGTCTGCCTTTTTCAGAGCCCTCTAAACGACAGGGGATCAATTTGGCGGTGATAGTGCGCGGTAGAAAACATTATGCCACTTTCAACGAACAAGTTCAACTTGAGCGGTCTTTAATGCTACGCTATTGTAATTATATTTGGTATAAAATAATCTAAAGGGTTACTTACAGTACAATTGCAATTTCCATTGTCTACGAGTAGTGCAGTCCGAAAAATACGACTCCGCGTGTGCGAACGATCTTTCGCATAGTGATATAATATATAAAAGTGGTTTAGTTTCAGAAATGTCATCCTTATCTTCTCTTATGTTTTAGCAACACTCCTTCAAGAGAAGTCTTTCATCACAATCTCTGTCTGTCAAGGTCAAAACACAATACAACCTTATAGTCTGCTTCGTGAGCCTCTCCGGGGCCCGAGAAAAAAATGGAAGCAGCTGACCTTCACTGTGAACGAGCATAAATTCTTACTTTGCAACATTCTGTGTAAAGCCATCTGTGAGACGTTGGTTTTTGCACGCCATGTTTGTATATTGTTTGCGTGATATTAAAAAAAGTTTGTTTAAGGGACGTTATGGTTCTAAGTACAGCCGAAAGACCCCAGAAAATCGCAAGTTATGGTGAGCTATGAAAAATAACTCGCGCCACCACCGTGCACTGCTAAGACTAACACCCACGACATCAAAGATGACATCGCAAATGTCATTGATGAAATCACTGATGACATCACATGTGTATGTACTTTTCATGGAATTTGTGTACTAGGGATTTTTATTATAATGTTGCGAAAAAAGTGTCAAGGATATTGCAATAAATATCACACCGTTATTAGTGCTTTGAACGATGCATTGATATAAATAGCATTGTACTATGGGATTCTATCTAGTATACTGAGCTCTAATGGAGAAACATAGCATTGTGTGCAGAGTAAAAGATGAAAGTATAATATTTGTAATGTTAATATGTTGAATAATGAAATGATAATTGTCCTGAAATGTTCGAAAATTCACAAAATGGGGGTGTTCTGAGGACGTTATTCGTATTGTGTGATTGCTTAGCTGTATGCAATGAGGGAATGGCATAGAGAGTAAAGTGGACGCCGTCAGCGGACACCGCGTCTGTTCGTGGACAGGGTGTGCTACATCCGGGTTTTTCCAGGAAATCCAACATGGAAAGAAGACTGTACGGATCAGCCAATCAGATGTCGAGGTTGTGGATTTGTGTTGAAAGAGACTGTGTGTAGTGAAGATGGCAGAAGTGGAGAAAGTCAGGGTGTTGGTGATCGGAGATATGTTTGTGCATGGTTTACAGCAGTATCCTCAATGCAGGCATGTTGCAAAGAACTTTGATGTGAAAGGAGTGGAGGTGGTGTGGAGCACTGTGCCTGATTGCAATGTACAGGGAATTGTACAAGTTTGTGAGTATATGGCCACGATGAACAGTCCGCATGTGGTAGTTTTGCACTATGGTGCTTTCCATTTGGGCAACGTCAATGTCCCTACTTTGTTGGCTGATTTGGAATGCCTGGATCAGGCCGTAATGAAGATCCTTCCAAATGCAAAAGTAATTTTTTCTGGATTACTACCTAGGGCAATATGGGACAATAGTTCAGTTTTTTGTCCTCAGCAAAACATTGCTAGGTGTGTCATCAACCGAGGCATGTGTGCCTTCATGCTTAGAGCTGCTATGTTCTTCTGTAATAATGAGAATATTGATGCCAGAAATGCTGTTAATTTTAAAGAAGATGGCATTTCTTTATCTTTTACGGGAAATGCCTTTCTATTTTGGAATGTAAGGGTTGCTTTGGAGAAGGTTATGTGAAGATTGTAGGAGTAAAGTAAGAAAAAAAACAAGACAAAAAATACAAAATAACAGGTGTCTGTCAAGCATCTGTAAAAAAAAAACGGCTCTTTTCAGAGCCAATTTCAAAGGGGAAATGGGGCACACTATTTAAATTTACATTCACCACGCTCAGATTTTCGATATGTCCGCGGACTTGGTGGTAGTCCGCGGACATGAAAATCACTACGAGGGGGTTAGTATGTTCTATGTTACATGTATATGAAGTCAGGGATATTATGGTTAAGTTGTGATACTAAAAACCTATGAAATTCAGTGAAAAAACTTTGTTGAAGGGACGTTATGGTTAAGTTGCGCTACTAAAAACCTATGAAATTCAGTAAAAAAACTTTGTTAAAGGGACGTTATGGTTAAGTTGCGCTACTAAAAACCTATGAAATTCAGTGAAAAAACTTTGTTAAAGGGACGTTATGGTTCAAAGTAAAACCGAAAAACCCCTGAAATTCGGCAGTTATGGTAACATAAGCAACCATAACTCGCGCCACCGTGCACTGCTAACACTAACACCCAGGACATCAAAGATGACATCACAAATGTCATTGATGACATCACTGATGACATCACATGGCTGGCTCTCCCTTTTTATCCTTTACTGACATATCAAAGCCACATAGTTTTCTTCAGTAACAGTCAGGAAGTAAAAATTGAAAAGGTACTATATTTGTAGACTTAGGGTCAAGTCACATCATATGAAACATGTACATAGTGGAAGACACAGGCTTGAAAGAGAGCAATCCTTTCTGTGCATGAAGATAATCATTAGGGTTATCAGCACTTTCTCATAGTTTTATTTTTATTACTCTACCTTCCCTGTATATGCTCATATTTGTATACATTATACTCACTCTCCTTTCCTTTGGGTGAAGTCACATCATGTGATACACATACATATGGTAAGTAGCAGCTTTGAAAAAGAGCAATAGTTTCTCTGCATAAAGACAATTAGTTAGGTTATTAACTCTTTCTGCTACTATTTCTGCTTTTTTGTTTACTTCACTGTCCCTGTATATACTCATATTTGTATGTGTTGTTGTCTCTTTGTGTTTTGTCTGTAATAATTATGTATTAAGTGGGTTTTATTATCTACTTATTACATGTTTCACAGTACGCAAAACTCTAATAAGAAAGCAGTTATCATTTCAGTATTCAACATGGCAAGATTATGAATATGACACCTTCATCATGTATGCTGCACACACTGCCTATGTTTCTGCATGAGTAGCTTAGTATACTGGATAGAACTTCATAATAGAATGCTATTTATATCAATGCATTGCTTAATGCACTAATTAGCTCATGATATTTATCCCAATGATCCTTGACAGTTTTTGGTCAGCATTATAAGAATCCCTTGTACAGAGTTTTTATGAAAAGTAAATGCACATGTGATGTCATCAGTGATGTCATCAATGACATTTGTGATGTCATCTTTGATGTCCTGGGTGTTAGTGTTAGCAGTGCACGGTGGCGCGAGTTATGGTTGCTTATGTTACCATAACGGCCGAATTTCAGGGGTTTTTCGGTTTTACTTTGAACCATAACGTCCCTTCTACAAAACATTTTTTTCACTGAATTTCATAGGTTTTTAGTAGCGCAACTTAACCATAACGTCCTTTTAACAAAGTTCTTTTACTGAATATATATATATATATATATGAGCAAGCGGCGAGTCAGCCGCAAAACGGGTAAACGCTGCGTTAACGCCTCAAATACGAGGAGTGTTGCACCTGGGAGGACCTACACTTGGGTCATTATCTATTTTCTATTTTTGGAATGGATTTCCATTGTTTTTTAATGCGATGCATTTTTACACTGTGAAGTAAATAAAGGAAGAAACAAAAAAAGAAAAACGTTGGTGTGGACCCTAACTTCTTTCCATTTTGGGCCAGCATGGTACTGTGGAGAGTGCAGCTCGAACTCTCTACATGAAAGTAGAATTGCCAATATATATATATATATATATATGTATATGGGGTTTGGGTGTTCGAGAATAGCAAAAAAATTAAAAGGGATCAGGGGATGGGAGGACCGTTCCAAAAATAAAAAATAAAAAATATGATTTCCACTGTAAAAACCTCTGTGAAAAAACATCCCGCGATGAAATGACATGGAACCCTTTTGAGTAGGCCTCCAACCCGTCTTGCACCCAACCACCACAAACAACCAGTGTCACAATGGTCTAGGAACCAGGCCAGTGTGTGTTAATAAGATATTTTATTAAATTATTATTCAATGTAAATGACAATAATCAAAATACAACAGACACCAAAATTGTGGCAACACAAATGCAATATCCTCTCTAGAGTAACCAAATGGAAATGGGCTGTTACACTCACTTTTGTTATAATGACAAACAGGAAAATACAATCAGGTTGAAATAGACTGTTACACTCACTTTTGTTTTAATGACAAAACAGGAAAAAAACAATTCCCACAAAATGATATCACCTACAGTTAAGCACACCGTTTTGGGTTTAATAGATCAGAAGCAAATAGGAATTAGTATGGTAATGCACACAACAAACAGACAAATTCGTTTTTTAGTTACAAGGAGAATAATTATTTTGAGGCAACACCTAACTGACTATAACAATTAAATAAAAACACCAGGAACAAGATGGTTGATTCGAATTGCAAACAACAAGAGGGGTCCTGGGAGTCCCTCTGTCAGACATCAGTCCTGGTTAGAAGAGACTTAGCCAGTGAGTCTTTAGCTCACTATCTTTCACAGAGGAGAAATATCCAAAACAAGTCAGTCTTTGTCCTGCCCTGGGGCATTCCAGTACTGAAATGCTAGGCAATTCTCTTCTAAACAAGAGTACCAACAGCAATCCCAGACAGGTGTTTCGGTCTGGTTGGACCTCATCAGTAAGGTGGAGCTGCACCTCTCTAAGAATAGTGAACAAGGGGTCCATGTCTGAACTCCCCTAGTAACTTAGGGTGAGACCCAAAGTTACTTACAATATGCAAATAACAAGGGGGCCCTGGGAGTCCCTCTCCTAGATATCAGTCCTGGTTAAGAGAGACTTACCCAAAGTCTTTAGCTTACTATCTTTCAAAGAGGAGAAATATCCAAAACATATCAGTCTTTGTCCTGCCCTGGGGCATTCCAGCACCGATATACTAGGCAATTTTCCTCTGATCAAGAGTAACAACAGCAACCCCAGACAGGTGTTTTTGTGTGGTAGGACCTCATCAGTAGGGTGGAGCTGTGCCTCTCTATGAATAGTGAGCAAGGGGTCCACGTCTGGATTCCCCTAGTAATTAGGGTGAGACCCAAAGTTACATACAATATGCAAATAACAAGGGGGGTCCAGGGAGTCCCTCTGCCACACATCAGCCCTGGTTATGAGAGACCTACCCAGAGTCTTTAGCTCACTATCTTTCACAGAGGATAAATACACAAAACATATGCCCGGGGGCATTCCAGCACCGAAATGCTAGGCAATTCTCCTCTGAACAAGGGTACCAACAGCAACCCCAGACAGGGTTTTCGGTCTGGTTGGTCCTTATTAGTAGGCTGGAGATGTGCCTCTCTAAGAATAGTGAGCAAGGGGTCCAGGCCTGGATTCCCTTAGTAACTTAGGGTGAGACCCAAAGTTACTTACAATATGCAAATAACAAGAGGGGGGGTTCTGGGAGTCCCTCTGCCAAACATCATTCCTGGTTACGAGAGACTTACCAAGAGTATTTAGCTCACTATCTTTCACAGAGTAGAAATATCCAAAACATATCAGTCTTTGTCCTGTACTGGGGCATTCCAGCACCAAAATGCTAGGCAATTCTCCTTTGAACAAGAGTATAAACAGCAACCCCAGACAGGTGTTTTGGTCTGGTTGGAACTCATCAGTAGGGCTGAACTGTGCCTCTCTAAGAATACTGAGCCACGGGTCCACACCGGGATTCTCGTAGTAAATTAAGGTGAGACCCAAAGTTCCAAAGTTACTTACAATATGTAAATAACAAGGGGGGTCATGGGAGTCCCTCTGCCAGATATCAGCCCTGGTTATGAAAGACTTACCCAGAGTCTTTAGCTCACTATCTTTCTCAGAGGATAAATATCCAAACCATATCAGTCTTTGTCCTGCCCTGGACATTCCAGCACAGAAATGCTAGGCAATTCTCCTCTGAACAAAAGTACCAACAGCAACCCTAGACAGGTGTTTTGGTCTGGTTGAACCTCATCAGTACGGTGGAGCTGTGCCTCTCTATGAATAGTGAGCAAGGGGTCCACGTCTGGATTCCCCTAGTAACTTAGGGTGAGACACAAAGTTACTTACAATATGCAAACAAGCGGGGTACATGTATTCCGGGGTACACAAGAAGCATTACACGCAATTCCGCTGGTGCGAGCGGGGTACGTGTATTCCAGGGTACGCGAGTAGCATTACACTCGATTTCACTAGCGTGAGTGGGGTACGTGTATTCCGGGATATGCAAGTGAGCATTAAACATGATTTCACTGGCGCGAGCGGGGTACGTGTATTTAGGGGTACGCGAGTGAGCATTACCCGCAATCTGGCAGTGTGGGTGCTCCTGGGTGTGCCCTCCTCCCCACCCCATGCCCAGCAGGCAGCCCACACCACAAGGGACACTCCTACAATACCTGGCCATGGCCCACAGGCAGCCCATCCACCCTGACCATGCCCCGCAGGCAGCCTATCCACCCTCCCCATGCCCCGCAGGCAGCCCATACCACAGGCAACACCCATAGGACCCCTTGCCATGCCCCGCAGGCAGCCTATCCACCCTCCCCATGCCCCGCAGGCAGCCCATACCACAGGCAACACCCATAGGACCCCTTGCCATGCCCCACAGTCAGCCAATCCACCCTGGCCATGCCCCACAGGCAGCCCACATGGCACATGCACTTTGAGCCCCAACACATCTCCCCCACACCAGTGACAGGCACCTGCCAGCAGGCACCGTCACATGTCCCCCCACCCCACCCCCATTGATGGCAACCTGCCAGCAGGCCCCAGCACATGTCCACCTACCCCAACCCCATTGACGGCAACCTGCCTGCAGGCCCCGACTCATGTCCCCCCCACCATTAATGGGCACCTGCCAGCAGGCCCCGACACATGTCCCCTGACCCCACCCCCATTGACAAGAACCTGGCAGCAAGACCTGACTCACGTCCCTCCACCCCCATTGAAGGCAACCTGCCAGCATGCCCCAACTCATGTCCCCCCACCCAATGTGCTGTCAGAATAGAGGCCCATGTCAGAAATGCCAACCCAAATTCCAAGACACACCGCAGCACTCCAGTCCAAACACACAATCATATATTGTACCCACTCCCCACTAAAAACACCAGCCTTGACATTCAAAAAATCACACGCATGCACCCAAAGACATGTCCAACAGAGCCACACAGTGGTTAGACATGACAGAGTAATGGGCAGTGACACATGCACAAAACTAATGAGAGTAGACCACACCAATAATGAATATTTGTGAAATGTATTAAAAAGATAACAAAATGACAAATTCAAAATCACACACGCAAATGAACCCATTTTCAATGCAATACCAAAAACAAAGGTAAATCCAAGGAAAAATAAAAATCAAAGACATGAAAACTGAAAAGTGGTCCATTGCCAAACTCCACAGAAATAAAAACAAAAGTTGAAAAACAAAAAATACCATTACTCCATGGGATGAAAAAAAAAGAATGTATGTACATGTCCGGAACTATCCACAATGTAAGTCACAGGGGTCCATGATCCCAAAAACAAAAGAAACCTATCAAAAATCTAATCAAAAACAAAACTATATTCAAAAAGGAGGAGCAAAATTCATGGACTCAAAATCATAAATTAAATGAAAGGACACCTATGCCTAAATAACTATGTACAGAGGAGGTGGGCTAGTCCGATGGCTCACTCCTTGATGTTCCGGGATAGGGCATCATTGAACTCCACATCGATGTCCCGGAGGCGGGCCTGTTCCCTGGCCTCGAGGGCTTGCAGGGATGTTGCCATGGACTCTTCCAAGTCCCTACGAGTTGCCACGAGGATCTCAGCCCGCCTCAATGCCCAGTGCATGGAGTTCTCTGCCCTGACCATCGTGAGCTGTGCCCTCTCCGCCTGCCGCCACCGCTCTGCATCGATTTGCTGACCCAACCACTGCCACACAGAAGACACTTGCAGTCCTGGGTCCTCCTGCCCGTCGGCCGATGCCTGTTCCTGGGATGTTGTTGGCCCGAGGGATGACGTCTCCCACGCCGAGCCTGCTGCTGCCTCAATGCCAAAATCCTCTGCCACCACGATGGCCTTCGGGCTGATGGAATCCACCAGCACTGTTGTGCATGTGCCCTAATTGATGATGCCTGCACATCCTCCATTTGCTGTGGTCCAGTTGGTGGTGTGACCACCCCTTCTGGACCCCTGACTCCCAACTGTGGCAGGGATGTGCTCTCCACCAGCCTGGCCGCGGGCTCTGGGGCAGCTTCACAGTGGGCCCAGGTGATACATGGGAGGGAAGACGGCACAGAGGACGACTGGCGCATAGGGGATGCAGTTGAGGAGGGGGTCGCAAGAGCGTCCAGCACATGGATGAACCCTGCACCAGTGACCTGTCCTAGCAAGTCGAGACGGCCAAGCAGGTTTTCTAAATGACATGCACGGTCCTGCCTAAAACCATGCAAGTCATCCCAAATACCATGTGTGTGCAATTCCATACCGATTGGGACAGGCTGCACATGGTCACGGATTGCCACGTCCGCAGGTAGAGGATGGCCAGTAATTGTAGATGCATCCCCTACCTGCGTATGGGCCTGGACAGAGGCATCCCTGCTGGTGCAGGATGATGCAGTCACAGGATCAGGGACAGGATTACACATAGGCACTTGTTATGCTCACCTGATATCCCCGGGGGCATCTGGAAGGCTCTGAGGTCTGGAACCCTGAATGCGTTAGTTGTCCACTGCTGAATAATGAATCTGCAATTACAGGAGGGAAGATTTGTTAAAGCTGTCTCTAATGGGTGAATCTCCCACCTCCCTCTGACCGATTCCCTTTCCACTGGATTCTTTTCTCACCTTAGTTATTTGTAGGGTGAGCTATCCGTCCTGTGTTTCTCATGCAGAGGCGCTTGACCTTTGTTGGCGAGACGCCCGAGTTGCTTCACTGGTGCAGTACACCTTCCTTGGGCCGAGGCCTGCTGTGACCCCGAATCTGCTGGTAGGCAGGTAGGTTTGTTAATTGTAAGTCTTTGTTCTGTTTATGGTGGGAATTTGTTCATGTCTTTATCTCCTTCTTTTCAGGTGCGAAGGTCTTGATGCTGGCGTGCCAGATGGAGAGGCACGTTTTCTAGGTAAGAGAAAGCACGAAGCGCAGTGCCTTTATTGTCTTTTAAAGCTAACCTGTGTTTTTTTCTTCTTCTCCTCACAGGCCGCTGTGGTGCTGCGAGTGAATGAGAGCGTGATGAAAAACAGGTCCCCGGAATCCGTTAAGGTAAGTGCAGCACTGTGCGGTTGTTTAATATTGAAAGCAAACCTGAATATGTCTCTTTTCCTTTGCAGATGTTGCTGTGGTGCTCCGGATGGAAGCGTGGCGTAGCGGGATGGAATTCAGGTAAGACTGATGGAATTCGAGGTTTTGGAAGCGCGCCTTCTAATATTGTGTTTTCCCTTTCTCATTATTGCAGGTCGCAATGTTCGAACAGCAGCTGTGGTAGTGGTTCGCCGGAAGTCCTAAAGCTAGTACTCACAGATGAGTGATGCTTCTTCTTCTCTCTGATTCCACAGATTGCAGCCCAGTTGAGATGCTGAGTGCTGCATGGTATTTTCTCAGGTAAGACAGAATTATCTTTTTCTTGTTCTTGCAGGATTACAGGAAGATGCTGAAGACCAGAAGCTGGACACGGTGAGCGTCACGCCCAGGTAAAGTAGTACCAGGCAAAGTAGTTCCAGGCCTGCCACACCCAAAACACTAGACCGCATGGCTTGGTTCTTAGAACTAGACTGTGTGGGTGCATCCATGTTGGATTTAAAGGCCCATGTACATAAATGGGACCTAGTTTGAACAGCCCTTCCTTCCTACATATAAGCCATGTGCCAAAGGCCTTTTGCAGTGGTTTTAAGGCCCTCAGGGTTCTGGTGGGAGCCTGCTTGTGGCACAACGTGTGCTGCCTCACAGTGGTCATGACAGCACTTCCCTCCAAGGCCCCTCTCATGGTATCCTTCCTGTCCAGTCCGGGTTTGGTGGGGTTATCCAGGTGAAACCTCTTAATCAGACGTGGTGCGTGAATATGTTCACTTGGTTCCCAAGTTCTGTTTTGAGGCCCGTACCCTTTCCAGTCCACTAAATAGTATAACTTAGATCTGATACGTTTCGAGTCCGGGATGTTTTTAACTTCAAATTCCAGCTCTCCATCAACTAGCACAGTTTTTGGTGGTGTTAAGACTCGGGTTCCTGGTTGTACAGGTTTTACAAGTGACACATGGAACACCGGATGAATTTGCATACTTGGTGATAAGGCTAACTTGACGGCCACAGGATTTATCACCAATTCGATGGTATAAGGTCCTAGATATCTTGGACGAAAGGTCCGGGTACCTTTTTTGGGCACATGTTTTGATGCCAACCAGACTTCGTCTCCAACTTGGTAATTGGGAGCTTTCTTTTGATGCCAGTCTGAGAATTTTATTTTGTCTGTCTTAGGCTTTCAGTAAATGTTCATTTGCCTTTTTGAGGGCTTGGGTTATGCTTGATGTGTAGAGTCTTTACCGCTGGCATTTCCAAGGTCGTGGGGGAGTCTAGTTCAGAGGTACGTGGATGTCTTCCGTATATTGTGTAGAACAGGCTTTGTCCCGTGCTGGTGTGTATGGAGTTATTGTATGTGCATTCCGCTATCCATAACAAGTCTTTCCAATTCTCTTCCACTTGATGCAGCATGCAACGTAGATACTGTTCTAATGTCTGGTTTGTTCTTTCTGTTTGTCCATCCGTTTGGGAGTGATGGCTAGTGGATAATCAAACATCGATTTGTGCCATGGCACAACATTCCTACAGAAGTTGGATACTAATTGGCTTCCACGATCTGAGATTAGGACTGAGGGGAAACCATGCAGTTTTATAATCTGTTCAAGAAATGCTTTTGCCAGACCGGTAGTGTTAGGAAGTCCTTTGAATGGATTGAAATGTGCCATTTTAGAGAACAGGTCTCCAACCACCAGAATGGTATTAAAACCTTGACAGGGAGGTAAATCCGTAATAAAATCAAGAGAAAGAGTATGCCAGGGAGCCGGTGGAATATCCAGTGGTTGTAGGAGGCTAGCTGGTTTATGTTTTTGTGATTTATTCTGTGCACATATCCCACAGGATAGAACAAATCGAGCAATGTCCTTATGCCAGGTTGGCCATCAATAATTCCTTTTAACCTTGGCTAGAGTCTTAGAAATTCCAGGATGGCCTTTGATCAGGGAATCATGATAACCAGACATGACCAATTCTTGCAGAGCTTTACTTGGTAGATATAGTTGTTCTGTGAAGTAGGATAATCCATCCAGAACCGTGTGATGTTCATTTTGGGAATTCCATTTCTGCAAGATCTGGGGTTCATTAAGGTTTGAACCTTATCTTGAAGTTCACTCAGAGTCAATGTGGTGGTGAGTACCAGTAGTTTATCACTTGGGATGATGGCAACAGGGTCCAGGGTACTGTTCGTTTTCTCTTCAACACCCATACGAGACAAGGCATCGGCCTTCCCATTCCGAACTCCCGGTCGGTATGTTATTACATAATCATAATCAGCGAAAAATAGAGCCCACCACAAGTGTCGTGACGATTGGGCTTTTGCTGACTTTAGGTATTGAAGGTTTTGGTGATCTGTGATTACTGTGATGGTATGTCTGGCACCTAATAGATACTGCCGCCAGGCTTTGAAGGCTTATTTTATTGCCAACAATGCTTTGTCTGTAATTGCATAGTTAAGTTCTGGTGGTGAGAATTTACATGACCAAAAGGCCTCAGGGTGTAATTGGCTCTGTATCTCTTTGAAAGAGAACTGCTCCCATAGCTACGCTGGAAGCATCATTTTCCGCTACATAGGCGAGATCAGGGCGAGGATGTCATAAACTTGGCGCAGAGGTGAATCTTTTCTTGAGTTCTTGAAAGGCCTGCTCCGCCTATTCAGTCCATTGGAATTTTTAGTTGTTTTTTCTCAGTAACGATGTGATTGGGTGGACTATCCGTGAGAAATCTGAAATAAATCAGCAATAAAAATTTGCAAAGCTGAGCATGCTTTGGGTTCCTTTAAGTGAAGAAGGTGACGGCCAATTAGGGATGGCATCTACTTTGTGTAAATCCATCTCAACTCCCTTTGGCGAGAAACAAAACCGTGGAACTCAACTTCGGTGACATGGAAGGAGCATTTCTCGAGTTTAGCGTACAGTTTGTGCTGGCAAAGTTTTGCAAGGACTGAGCAAACATGATCCACATGATCTCTTTCAGAGGGGGAATACACCAGGATGTCATCAATACAGAAAAGGGCACAGACATGGATTAATTCCCATAATACATCATTCATGAAGTATTGGAACGCTGCAGGAGCGTTGCACACCCCGAAAGGCATTAACTGATATTTGTACAGGCCATACTTGGTGAGAAATGCGGTTTTCCATTCATCCCCTTTCTTAACATGTTCAAGGTGATATGCTCCTCTGAGGTCTAGTTTGGTGTAGATTCGGGCATCCTTGACTTGGTCCAACAGTTAGGGATAAGGGTCAAAGGGTAGAGGTTTTTTACTGTGATTTGATTAAGTACACAGTAATCGATGCAAGTCCTCAAATCTCCTTCCTTCATGGGTACGAAGAATAAGGGAGAGGCTGCTGGTGACTTTGATGGATGGATAAACCCATTAGCCAGGTATTGATCCAGATATGACTTCAAGTGGAGATTTTCGGTTTCCGTAAGTGCATAAATTCGACCACAAGGAACCTGTGGGCCAGGTATCAGGTCGATCTGACAGTCATAGGGCCTATGTGGCGGTAATGTGTTAGCCTGTTCCTTCTGAAAAACATCTTGATAATCCTGATATTCTTTTGGTAAGGTGTCCATTGGTTCCCTGATCCCCGATGCTATTCCTTGAACAGATTTCAGGTTTGGCTGTGGTATAGATTTCGGATAGCAAGTGTGGGCACATTCGTTGGAAAAGGTCAGTCTCTTTGCACACCAATCTGTGTGGGGATTGTGAGTTACTAACCATGGCATCCCTAAGATCAACCGGAACTGATGAGCTTTTTATGAGGTCAAACGTGATTGCTTCTTGATGTCCATCCTGACACAGAAGGGTTAATTCTGTTGTGCATTGCGTTACTGGTCCCGAAGCAATTTCTGTAACGTCAACAGTAGTTACCTTTTCAGTTGTTGATTTTGTGCATAAGGGAAGTCCCAGTTCTGTTGCCAGATCTCGATCTATGTAATTAATAATCCTTCTCACTCGACAAGCGGACCTCTACGCTTGCCGGGCCTGGTAGTTTTCCGATTCCTTTCCATCATCTTCTTTCTCTGTAGCACCTACCACCTTCCTTGGAGGTTTCACTGGGCATTCTTTGAAGTAGTGACCCGATTTACTGCAGTATAGGCATAACTGTAGCTGTCTCCTCTTGTCTCTTTCACCCTTAGTTAAAGGGGGTCAAACTCCTCCAATCTGCATGGGTTCTGTGGTATTTTGTGATGGATGTTGAACATTATCTTTTGAACGTACCTACATGGCACGATTTTCGAGTCTACCTCTGTCTGTTCTTTAATCATGTAATCTGTGGTCCACTGAACTACCAGGTTGATAAACTCTGCAGTCTTTAGTTGGGTCTACCACTTGAGCAAGGACATCCTTCAGGTCTCCTCGTAGGCCCCAATGAAACAACATGGTTTGTTTTATCTTCTAGCCACCCCGCTTCTACAACCAGTCTATTAAAGGTGGCAATATAAGTCAGCAAATCTTGATTCCCTTGGAGGAGGGACAGGAGTTCGTTATCAAGAACTTGTCCATGCAAGTGTCGAGCAAATAACTTTTCCATCTCCTGTTGAAAACCCCTGAGGTTCTGCAGTAATGGGTCATCCCAGCTCACTAAAGGTACTGACCAGTCTGTGGAACTTCCACTCAAATATGATAACACAAAGGCCACGCTCGCCTGGTCGTTTGGGAAAGCCCCAGGCCTACAAAGAAAATGGAGGCGGCACTGGTTCATAAATGTTGCGTACCTTCTGGGGTCTCCATTAAACCATTCCGGCGGTGCCAGGGGTACTGCTCCCGGCAACGTTATCTGTACTGGATTGACTGATGATGGTGTAGCGACGGATGGGGCGAATCCGGGCAATGGAACCTGCCCCGCCTGTGTTTGTAGTAGCTGTTTGCTTAGTTCATCAGTACAGTCTTTTGTGACTATTAACTCTCGTCTTAACTCTTGGTTTCCTGCCAGGCTGTGTGTACCTCAGCATGTAATTGTCCCAAAAGCTGGGCTAACTGTTCAGTTTCAGATGTCTCCATGATGCCCAGGTGGATAAGGTTTAGAGGCTTTGTGTTCTGTTACGCTCACCTGATATCCCCGGGGACGACTGGAAGGCTCTGAGATCTGGAACCCTGGATGAGTTAGCTGCCCAGTGCTGGATAATGAATCTGGAATTACAGAAGGAAGGATTTGTGATAACTGTCTCTAATGGGTGAGTCTCCCACCTCCCTCTGACTGCTTCCCTTTCCACTAGGTTATTTTCTCACCTTAGTTTTTTGTAGGGTGAGCTATCCGTCCTGCGTTTCTTGTGCAGAGGTGCTTGATGTTTGTTGGCGAGCTGCCCGAGTTGCTTCACTGGTGCAGTACACCTTCCTTGGGCCCAGGCCTGCTGTGACCCCGAATCTGCTGGTAGGCAGGTAGGTTTGTTAATTGTAAGTCTTTGTTCTGTTTATGGTGGGAATTCGTTAATGTCTTTATCTCCTTCTTTTCAGGTGCGAAGGTTTTGATGCTGGCGTGCCAGATGGAGAGGCACGTTTTCTAGGTAAGAGAAAGCGCGAAGCGCAGCGCCTTTATTGTCTTTCAAAGCTAACCTGTGTTTTCTTCTTCTTCTCCTCGCAGGCCGCTGTGGTGCTGTGAGTGGATGAGAGCGCAATAAAAAACAGGCCCCCGGAATCCGTTAAGGTTAAGGTAAGTACATCGCTGTGCGGTTGTTCAATATTGAAAGTGAACCTGAATGTGTCTCTTTTCTTTTGCAGATGTTGCTGTGGTGCTCCGGATGGAAGCATGGCGTAGCGTGGTTGGAATTCAGGTAAGACTTTTGGTTTTCTAGGTTTTGGAAGCGCGCCTTCTAATATTGTTTTTTTCCTTTCTTGTTATTGCAGGTTGCAATGTTTGAACAGCAGCTGTGGTAGCGGTTCGCCGGAAGTCCTTAAGCTACTACTCACAGGTGAGTGATGCTTCTTCTTCTCTCGGTTTCCACAGATTGCAGCCCATTTGAAATGCTGAGTGCTGGATGGTGTTTTCTCGGTTAAGACAGAATAATCTCGTTCTTATTCTTGCAGAATTACAGGAAGATGCTGAAGGCCAGGAGCTGGACACAGTGAACGTCACGCTGCGGGTTGCAGAATAACACAAAGCGTGTTCTGCAGTCAGAGTGTGGTTTGTATAGCCTTGGTAAAGTAGTACCAGGGAAAGTAGTTCCAGGCCTGCCACACCCAAAACACTAGACCGCATGGCTTGGTTCTTAGAACTAGACTCTGTGGGTGCATCCATGTTGGATTTAAAGGCCCATGTACATAAATGGGACCTAGTATGAACAGCCCTTCCTTCCTACATATGAGCCTGGTGTCAAAGGCGCCAGGACTGGCTCCAGGAGCCGTTTTGCAGTGGTTTTAAGGCCCTCAGGGTTCTGGTGGGAGCCTGCTTGTGGCACAACTTGTGCCCCCTCACAGTGGTCAGGACACACTTCCGCTGCAACCTGTGCTGCCTCCTGCCCCTGGACTGCACCACTCGTACCAGTGGAACCACCCCCTCCAGGCCCCATGCGTGGAGCTGATACAGCCGCCTCCTCAACCAAATCCCCCACCAACCGGGGTGACTCAGTGCCGTCTTCCTCAGTACACCCCTGTGGGGCTCAGCTGCCCCTTCTGCTGCAGAGGAGTCCACCTACCACCTTGGCCTCTTGGACCTCCCCTCGGCAGCTGCGACCATGGATGCGGCACCAAACTCCTCACTCCCGGAAGATATAAAAACCTGGGTGGGGAGCTGGGCCTTGCCTCTCCGGCTGGCGGTGGCATCCCTGCCACTGGGCTCCACAGCAGCGTCTCCACCCTCTTCATCAGTCGATGCTGCAGACAGGGAGAGACAGAACACAGGCATCAGGTCACTGTACAATGGTCTGCTACACACATGACAGTTGCACATGAGTGTCAGACATCACAGATGGCATCACACTCCCCAACACTCATGTCATTTGAACCCACACACATGCCCAAATAAACTGGGATCGTGCAGCAGGCATCAGCTTCCATACACATGTAACTGCATGAACATCCAAAGGTTGGCATGACGTCACAAGCAACATGGGGAGTGCCGATCAAATGCACACATGCCACCAGACAGACATGCATCTGTACATCTCCACCACCTGTCACAGTGCAATCATCGGCAACTATGTCACATCTGCCAATCAGGTACCCATGCATCCATGGCGTCTCAATGTCACCCACATGCCAAACAGACACATGCACATGCCCCTACTGATAAGGGCGGCATTTGCCAGTCAGGGTCCATATCACTGCCCTAAGCAAAAGCATGCCTCCAATTATGCAATGACTAAGGTGACTGTCAGTGGGCCACCACCGGAGGAGGAAGAACTCACTCTGCACGAGGAGATCGCTGCAGAGTTCATCCCGGCACAATTGATCAAAGGAGTGAGAGAGATGCAGGATTATGATGCCCTGTCCAGCGAGTGTTGCTGCGTGTTTGTCCAGCCCATGTGTTGTTTGCTTGTGTAATGTGTTGTGCTTGACTGCCACTACATGCTATGTGTACATGGTTCTCATGTGTGAGTCATGCAATGATTCACTAACGCGTGCCTGTTGTGATGCATGCTGGACATGTGAAGCAGACGGGGACTGTCCTCATCACCACACATGAACCCTACTCACATGCTAGTCACCCGGCTGCCCCTCCGGTCCATGTTCCATCTCACTGACCTTTCTGCATGTAGCCTGTGGTGTCTTTCCATTCAGCACTCGGACTATGTCATTGCATGACTGACGTGCATGTGTGTTCAGCCTTCATGCCCCTCCACCCACTGCACTTCAATTTCACCATGGCACTGGTGGGTAACATGTTTGACTACTGCAATGGCCTGTTCCACATTCCTGTGTTCATGCACACTTCCCCCTGCAAACCTGCCAGACACATACTGTGGGGTACATCTCTTGTCCTTGATGCAGGGTGTCTCACTCGGACTATGCAGATGACAGATGCTTCCCGGGGACATGAGTGCCCTTTCATGCTCCATATGCATTCCATGCACGCCCCTATGTGTCATTAGCAGGATGATCATTGTAGTAAGTGTCTGGGATTACATTCGCATCATGACATTTGCTCATCCATTCCATGCTCACTCTGGCTCAGTCCTGCATCACACACATATTTATGGTGTCATTGGCTGTGTGGGGCACAGGCCTCCCCCTGTTGCAGGCCCCCTGACTCTGTTCAACTGGTGTAGGGCCTTCTGCATGAATGGGTGTACTGCTGACGGTTCATCATGTGCCGTGCTTACTGTCCCATTTTCATCTGCTGTGGTGACAGTTGACTGAGATGATGCAATTGATGCTAGCCAACACTGTCTGCCAATAAATAGTTCTCTGGTCAACCTTTCATTGCCATGCAATGCCTCCCTGCATTTTCACTATGGGGGGGAGGTTAACTGTAGCCATGCAACCCAGTGCATGCACATTGCATATGATGGCTGAACTTGCCCTCACACTGCCGTCATGTTAAGTGATTGACATCAAAACGTTCTTGTTGATTTAGATAGTTGGTAACGTACACATGGACTGCACTGCACCCACCCACTTCTGAGCCATGTTACACCATTCTACATGCCTATTCACTGCTGCAATGTCAAAGTGACCTGGCATGTATGTTCAGATTTTCATCCCTTCACTGTTATGAAACGCACTAGCACAGGTGCATCCTGTGACACGTACTCTGTATTGGAATACCCTGGCGGGTGTTTCGCAAAGTTAATAGGTCTATCTGCAGGCTATACTAACTGGTATAGCCCGCAGATTGATTATAGCCCGCAAATCGGGTTGTAATTACCGTGGAACTGCCTGCACATGTGTATGTGTACACTTTCACATACATCAAAGCGTCGAAGCTGCTTGCTTTGCTGTATAGAATGCTGTTCATATACACCATGCTGGTGTATATGAACACGGTGTATTTGAACACTTTCACATATACATATGCAAGCAGCTTCAACGTTTTAGTGCAACATTGCAGCTGCTTACTTAGGTGTGTGTGAAAGTGTTTATTTACACATGTTTTCTCAGCAACTTTTTTGATAAATAACTAATATGTTGTCATTTTACGAAAATGCTGCTGAGATTTTAGCATTGCCCCCGTTATGTTCAACCGTCACAATCCTGAAGGTGCACTGTCGTGCACTACGAGTACTCCCAGGTCCACTTAGCAATACTGTTGGAGCCTGGGTGGGGTGATTTGACACACTGAAGGGTGTTCTAGAGGCTTCATGGACCGGCAGCTCGGACCGTACTGGGCGTTATGGTCCCTCATACCTCGTTGAAGTCCCTCGCTTTGCTCAGGACATTCACTATGTCTTCAGGGCCCATGACGCCTGGTACGGGCCGAGCTGCAGATCGATGAAGCTATATTGGTGATGATAATTTATTGATGCATGTCTACATGCATATTACGTGTGTCATGCTGTGTTTTGATTCACTTGCAGCTGTGGCCATTTGGCTGTTCAAACATGCTTATGCTACGTGCCATCTCTTTGTTGCCATCTGTCATTTCTGCCTGTGATATGTGCCTGCCAGAGGTGGTGTGTGATGGAGGTGATCGACTACATTCAGTAAATGTATAGGCTTCGCAATTTACACTCATCCATTTCTGCTTTCGTGATGCCATTGCATGTCAATGCCACTGGATGCATGCCAGAATTTGAGTTGTGTGTGACATGTCTGCTTCATGTGTTGGCTGTCCATGTAGTGATGTCTATGTGTGTGTGGGTTATGTGCTGCTGACATGTGTACTCATGTTTGTTTTGTTCACGCTACAGGTGATGACGCAATGGAGCCAGAAGATGGTGATGTAATTCCAGACACAGGGTTGCTTTTACATCAGCAACCCGGCACACGTGGGGGTCGTGGGGTGTTAGAACAAGGGAACCCATTTGTGCTTCAGACCATCATGACCAGGGCTGGCAATCACAAAGGGTTTAGATAGAATTGCACATCTATGGTAAGTTTAGTAAGAACATTTGAGGATTATTTTAAATACATTTTTAGGTGCAGGGGAGGAACTGAGGTCATGGCACAAGACCCTGACAATAAACAGTAAAAAGAAAGATGATTCAACTTGGGAACCCTCCTGTCCCCTGCACACTTTCAAATGTTTGGACTAATCCAATGCAGTTGTTCAAATTGAGTTATATGCATTGTACATACATTAGTTTCTAACAAATATGGTCAGGCATAGAAGTGTGAGGTAAAAAAATATATATTTATTGCCAAGCTATATTATTTTCAGAAAGAATTATAGTTCAGAGAGAAATTATTTACAGTGCATAGAAACAAAATGGAATCAATAGATGAAGCTCAAATTGAGGAAAAATGGAGTCCAAATTAAATAGCGACGTGTTTCGAGGAAGATCTCCTCTTCTTCAAATGGCCAAACCTGGACTCTTAATGTAAAAGGAAAAACACAAATTCAGTAAATAAAATATTGTAGGCACAAGTCATAGATTGTTCATATCATAATCAATTTTACAATCTAGATAATTTAGTGACATTAGTTGTAACAGGGCATAATATGCGTTGTAATACATGCAACATTATAAAGTGAACTTTGTGGTCCATGTTTGAGAGAGAAACTGAAGGTCTATTAGTACACCCCTTCCTGAGAATTCAACAGTGTAACGCACATCCTATTGTAATTCAGTGGAATAATCCCTCTATTGGGACCTATCAAGCGAATGGTGAAACAAAAGCTAGAGTAAACATATAGGGAAGAAAAGGCTAGTACGGAAGAAATGCGAAAGTCGTTACCTCTGTGAATAGAAAGTGCTGGAAAAAAGGAATCCGACGGAGCATGAAAACATGGAACATAGGGGGACAATCCTGAACAGGGTCTGTTCAGCTGCACGGCTTGTTGTTCGCAAACCATGGAAACAGCATGCGGCCATGGAGATAAATAGAGGACTAGAATTATAGCTAAAGAGGAGGGACTAAGAAGTAATAAGGTCGAAAGATCGGCCATCTTGAGACGAGGTTATATTGTTATAGGGTGTAGACCTCTAGACGTTCAATGACAAGAAGTCATTTGAATCGAGAGGTGCAAAAGTAGGAAACAAGAACAATTGAGACGAGAATTTCATGCTGTGCAGATACCTAGTGTAAAATGTAAATTCGGCATTACAAATAATAGTCTGCACATAGTAGAACGGGGAGAGGAAAGCTGAGAAAAATGGCTAACCGTGTAAATTAGAATTGAAATTAGCAATGAAAAAAGGTCATAAATTGGACGGAACGCTCGGATCTTAGAGGGGAAAAAAATAGCACGAGAAAAATAAATATAATTGTCAAATCATCAGGGCAAGGTCACATGGTGACCACGTGTAACCTCTCAGTCTATAATAGGCGGATGATATAAATTCACATTATACAGGAAGAGGGAAAATCACCCTAGATCTCTCTTTTTCACATGGAAGACATAGCACAATACGACAGTCTCAATCAAGTAAATGCATTTCTTTTACAAAAGATCAAAATTAGATGTGATAAGTTTAACACAAATGACCAAAATAAGAGTTAAAAATAAATAAAAATGTTCTCACTGAATTTACAGGCAATGATTTTTATGGCAACCATCTATTGGTCTCAACAAAGTAGTGCCTTGGATCATAGTCAAACATGAGAATAGTAATGTAACTTTCGAGTTTATGTTGTTGAGAATCAAGCATTCCTTATTAACAAATTCAAATCACAAAAAACTATTCAATGTGAAATCTTCATTTAGACCCCAGGGCTGTAAAGAGCTTAACTTATCAATCCAATAAGCCTCTCTTTGTAGTAAGAGTGACTGGTAGTCACCTCCTCTTGTAGGTCGTTTGACAACTTCTAGCACCTGGTATTTTAGTTGGGCAATTGAATGTTTCTGCATGTTGAAGTGGTGGGCTACCAGTGAGTATTGGTTATTACATCCTATGATCGACTTGTGTTCAGACAGTCTTGATTTGACAGGTCTTTTGGTCTGTCCTACATACACTTTGCCACAAGGGCACTTAAACATATATATGACACCTCATGTCAGACACGTGGAGTTGTCTCTTAATTTGATTTGTTGACCATTCCTGGGGTGAGTCACTACATTACCTTTGATTGTGTTATTACAGTGTATACACCCTAAACAGGGGAAGGTGCCTAGTTTTTTGGTGGCTAGGAAAGGTTGTTTCTCCCTTGGTACTCATTCAGCTTTCACCAGCGTGTCTCTTATATTTTTGCCCCTTTTAAAACACATCATTGGTGGTGTGGGGAACAATTCCAATAGAGTTTGATCATTGTGAAGGATATTCCATTGTTTCTTTATACTTTTTGTGATCTGAAAACTCTGTCTTGAGAATTTTGATATGTATAGAAGTGGGGTATCTTTAACATCAGATTTAGGTTTCAGTAAATCTGTACGAGAGATCTGTGAAGCTCTATCTTTGGCAATTTCCAAAGTTTCCGGTGAGTAGCCTCTGTTCTGAAATTTACGAACAAGGTTTGTGCATTCCTTATCTAGAACTTCTGGATCAGAAATTATTCTTTTCAGGCTAAAATTTGACTATATGGTAGACTTTGGAGCATCGCCCTCGGGTGGAAGATGGAATAGTGAAGCAAATTGTTTACATCAGTCAGTTTATGATATACAGACGTAGCAATCTTAATGTTAACAATGCTCAAGTTAACGTCAAGAAAATGTAGATAAGGGTTACCAATCTCAATAGTAAATTTGATCCTGGGGTGCACTGAATTAAGGTATTCAAAAAACTGATCTAGGTCATCTCGTGTGCCACACCAAATGCAGAAAATGTCGTCAATGAAGCTCTTCCAGGTTAAAATGTATGCTGCCCATGTGGGGTGTTCTAGTACATGCTGACTTTCAAACTGAAACATAAAAGTATTAGCGTACACGGGCGCCATCGATGAACCCATCGAGGTACCCGATGTTTGTTAAAAGTATTTGCCTTGATGTCTGAAATAGCTATTGTAGAGAATTAAGTTAAGTAGCTCCAGAATGAATTGAGGATTACCTTTCACACCTGAGTTCTTAAATAGCAACCATTCAACAGAATCTATACCTTCATTATGGGGTATTGAGGTATATAAACCTCATATATCAAGGCTGAATAGTATGCAGTCTTCACTGATAACTGAGAAATCTTTAAGTCCATTAAGAAAGTCTGTTGTGTCCTTTAGGTATGTGGATGATGCCTGTATAAGTGGTTGTAGTAATCTGTCAATATAAACTGCCAGTGGATCGAAGACACTCTCTGTCCCAGCAACAATCGGTCTGAGGGGTGGATTTTGTTTATCTTTGTGAATTTTAGGAAGCCCATTAAAGACTGGTGTAATTGGATGGGAATTGGTGAGATATTGATGTGTTTTTTGCATTAATCCATTCATTCTCTTTAGCTTTTAATAGAGTATTGTTGATCAGTTCTCTGATTTCTGGTAGCGGGTCTCTTTCTAACATGGCATAGGTGTCTATATCGCTAAGGAGTTCAATGCATCTTTTAACATAGAAGGATGTATCCATGATTACGATTGCTCCCCCTTTGTCGGCTGGTTTAATGGTAATGTCTTCACTTTTCGCAAGTTCATCTATTAGGTCTAGCTGGCGGTTTTTGATATTGTTGGGTGTTTTTCTTCTATAGTCAATTCTGCTTAAATCTTGTAGGATACTCTTCTCAAATAAATTCAGAATTGAATTATGTACATGTGGGTCAAATGTACTGTTGGGAAGAATTTCCAGTAAGTCACTTTGTGGTAGTCTAGATTCCATTTCAGGTTGCGAATCAAAGAGCATTTTAAGTCTTAATTTTCGCATCAATCTGTGTAGACAGATTTTTTCTTGAAATAATGAAGTATTGCACCTTGGAACAAACGATAATCCTTTGTTCAGAATGTTAAGTTGTTCTGCTGAAAGGATCTTGCTGGAAATATTCACCACTAGATTGTTGTCCATTATTTGTTTCTATTTTTTGTTTGTAGCTTTCTTCCCTCTCTGGGTCTTTCTCTTATCCCTAAAAAAGCCCCCGTTGATGTATTAGGTTCAGCGTCTTTATTAATTGGGGATGGGGACACCCCTGATCTATTGGTGTCTTCCGTTTGTTCATGTTCACTAGTACAGTCCTTGGAAGGCCTCTGGATGGGTTCACCAACACTGCTGTCGCTACTGTTACCTGAGTTTGCAGAGTTAAAGTTTTGTTGGTTATTACGATTAAAGTTTCGCTGTCGGTAATATTCTTGCCAATTAGAAACTAATGTATGTACAATGCATATAACTCAATTTGAACAACTGTATTGAATTAGTCCAAACATTTGAAAGTGTGCAGGGGACGGGAGGGTTCCCAAGTTGAATCCTCTTTCTTTTTACAGGGCTGGCAATCAGTCAAGCTCTGATGAACACTCTGAACACAATGTTGAGTTGGATGCGCATCATGACGATTCATCGCTGGTGAGTGATCCTGATGTGGATGATCTTCTGAGCACTGAGGGGCCAGGCAGTGTTGGAACGTCCGCCTGTGGTGATTCTGGATGCACGGTCACACTCCACACCAGTTGCTGATGTGCCAGGGGCATCATGTCGATGCAGGGATGCAGTGCTGCAGCCGCGGGCGGTGCCAATCTTGCAAGGACCATGGCTCCTTGGGTTCCACAGGTGTAATGTCCGGCAACACAGTGGCTGTGCCCCACCGGGGAATACTGAGAGGGAGCATGCCATGTATGCCAGTTCAGAGCAACAGGGGGCAGCTATTGAGAAGACTGCTCAAGGCATGGAAAGTGTGGGACAATCCATGCTCCGCCCTGATAGGCAGGTGGAGCTCCAACAGCAGGCAATGCAGTCCATGTGCTGCTCACTCAGGCTGGGCATGGCGGCCTCAGACAGGGCATGCCAGGCTGAAATGGTGTCTTTGCGCAATGCATTTGCTGCTCAGGCAGAGGCACACAGGGAGGTCCTGAGGGAAGAAGACCGATGCCTCAGATCTACTCTGGGTGTGCTCAACATGACCCAGAGGCAGAAGTCAGAAGTGAGGATGGAGCATCTTGAGAACACCATCTCGGTTGAGCTACATGCATGCTGGGATGTGCTCCAGATGTCATGTATGGCCATGCAGGCAGAACTCTGTGTTACACGTGCTACCTTGCAAGAGAAAGAAGGCGTATCATGTGAGGTGCTGCATGCTGACCTACGTGCCATTGCCACACAGGACCAGGCTTACCAGACCAGCATTCTTGCTGCTGTGGAGGGGCAAGCTGCGGGTAGGCGTGGTCAGGCAACTGTGCCATGTCCACCTTCTGATTGTCATCCAGAGGGTGAGTAGGACGATGACTTATCTTCCACACAGTTCTGGCCGTGCAGGCTTTGAGCCTATGGAAGTTTTTTTTATTATCTCAACATCATCGCATGTGGGTGTTGAGGTGTACCCTGTCCCTCCCCCCGCTTGGGTGTCCTACGACCCCCCAGGTTGTGTGTGGCCATATATATATTTTTTTAATTATATTGTTTGTCTATTGTGCATTCATGTGACGGTGTGGTGCTTTGTGGCTTTTGAAAGCATCCACTGTGTGTTCCAGCTGGGCCCATACAAGCGTGTCTTGTGTATGTTATTGTGGCTTGGGGTCCTGACACATATGCCACTCCTGCTTCCCCTCTCCATGGGCTTGCAAGGATGGTTCGGCATGACAGCAAATTACACAGGGGCATTGGACTTTCATCATATCTGTGGCCAGTCTGCAGTCCTACTTGTGTATACACCCCTAGTGGGGATTAAGGATGTTTTCTCCACAGCATGTCTGCAATCAATTGAGTATATTTTTGAACTGTGCTTTTTTTGAAGTTGATTGTTATGGTTTTTATTTACTTTCCTGTATATGTGCTTGATGCACTTAATGCTGTAGACGGTAGCATGCACGCTTTAGCTGTCAAAGCCATACTGATGATGGGAGGGGGACGGGTGGTGACAATATCAAGTTGGTGCGTATTAGGTTCACCCCCTGGAAATTGAGGCAAAGGTGGAAGCATTAGGAATGTGATCCAAGAACCACAACTCACGGTCCAGTCCACACCTGAGATGGCCACCTAGACTACTTCTATTCTCCGTTCTGTTTGGACGGCACGTTGTATCTGTCTACTCTCTTCGACTTCGCTGCTGCATTACGGCACAGTTTTCCTACTGGACTCCAGCTATTTTACTCGTTTTTCACACACTGGTGACTTTGGTCCCTGTTTTTCTTCCTGCTACTATCCTTGTTGCATATCTGTCCACCCGTCTCTCGGGCAGTTCTTTCCGCGTACTCGTACGCTGCCTCGGTTAGCCTTGGTACACTTCTGTAACACAGCATCTCTCTCACTCGCTCTCTGTCTTGCTCCTTCTATTGGTACACTTCTATACCACTGCATCTTTCTCTCTCGCTCTCTCTCTCTCGCTCCTCCTATCTTTCATCTATTACATCCATACCTTTATGTTGACTTCGGCCATTCACCAAAGCTATTCAACTGATCTGGCTCTTAACTTGCTGTCAGCTGTTTCCGGCGATCTCGCGTTCCCTCTGCCTTTCCAGACTTGTGCTGTCTCTGCCTTTCTCCATTCACGCTATCAAGGATTGATTGGGTTTCAGCTCAACCATCCAGTTGTGCCAGCCTCCTTGGTTATTTTCTACTCAAGTTTCAGCTCTACCCATCAGTTGTGGCATACTCATTGATTATTGTCTACTCAAGTTCCTACCCATCCTGTTGAACCATTTTACAACTGTGCAACTTTGGAAGTTATTCTATCAATCAGCTTGGACATTTACTTGCCCATATTCTACAACTTCAAGTCATCTATTAGAGACTCTTCCAGGGTTTTTTGGTGACTACAGGCTTTTTCCCTGGTTTGGGGGTCTGGCTCCTTGGAGTGCTCTGCTATTTGGTATTTTTATCGTTCAAGGTGGCCTCTGAGGGAGCTAGACCCTATTTACACGAAAGGAAGAACAAGAAAACCAAGGAGAAGAGGAATCCTGAAGCCAGGTGGACTAGAAGGAAGAAGCCGACTGGCCCCAGAGACAGTTTTTCTGAAAGTCAAGATGGGGAGGAAATGAGGGAGGGGCTTTTGTTGTCTGACATTATGCTTGGGCTACAGTGATTGGTCACTGTCCAACATTGTCAATGTGGGGTAATATGTACATGATGTGTTCTGCTGGTCAATGGACGTTCCTGTGTTGGGTTTACCTTTCAGGTGTCAGGGGATTGGTGTGGTTTAACACACTGGGGTGTCCACATGGGCAATGCTCACATGTGATGTCTACAGGACACTGAGGGTCACTTACATGCATGTATTGAGTGCATGTCCCTACTGACACACACACTTAGACAACACACCACCACACATGCAACCACCCATCCATGCCCACACGTGCACACAGATTGCCTTCTCTGCCATGCTGTGTCCCTGAAGCACATGATCACTTACAATTTTCGGATCGTGTACATGGGTCACTGGGTAATTTTTGTTGCTTGTCCTTTTTTATATGATGCTCAAGGTTTATCCTCAACACAATGGCTGCTCACTGTGCTGTGTGTTGAGCGGTGTGTTGCAGGGGACACACACAGCACACGGTTTTGGGATTTGCGGATTTGGATTGCCCAATGTGCATGCCAACAGGCAATCCGTCTTTTGTTGATGGTACCACTGTTGGCAGGCATTTGTGTATGACTTTGTATGCATGGGAGGTTGTTGGTCAGTCATTTCATTTGATTCCATGTCAGGTGTGATTGTCTCAGGCCTGTTTCCATTCATCACATGGGATTTTGTGACTAATTTGTCATGTGTTGTGCATTTGGTTTGCTCTTTTGCTGTTGCATGCCATATCATGGTGTGATCGACGAGGGTAATGGGGGTTGGGAGGGTTTAGGTGACATGCCAGTGATTTTCATGGCTTGTTTTGCAGGGGGGTGGGATATGCACCTTATTTGTGTTCCTTTTGGTCACACCTGATTGGTTATGTTTAAGTAGCTAGGGATGCACACAATGTAGCACTTCCGTGGACACATTCTCAGGATGGTAATGTTGTGACAGTTGACTGTCTCTTTGTCATCATTGATTGTCACCTGGTATGTGCCAGGCCTGTGTGCACTCCGCAGGGGTGTGAGTTTAGGTAAGAAAATCTGGCCACAAGCTGGGTCTGGGCTGACTCGCCACGTGCCCTTTCGCCTCCCATTCGCAGCACCTGTGCATGTGGTTGGGGATGTGGGGGCACCACCATGTCCACCAGTACGCCCCACCGTGTTGCAACATTGTGCATGACACATGTTGCCACAATGATCCTGCACGCTACTGGGTGTGCATAAAGTGGCTTCCCGCCAGAGCAGTCAAGGGAGCCGAAGCGTGACTTGAGCACTGCAAATGTGCGCTCCACTATGGCCCTGGTTGCAATATGGGCTGCGTTGTATCTTACCTGGGGTGGTGTGGTGGGTTTCCGTATTGGCGTCATCATGTGGGTGCTCAGAAGGTAGGCACTGTCCCCTGGGGAGGTGATGATGGTTGTCATTAGTTGGGATTGTGTATTTGTCTGTGTGTGACATGCATGCATGTGCACAGACATTTCTACTCACCAATGAGCCATGTGTTGCCATGCTTCCCAGCTTCCAGGGCCCGGCTCAGGGTGGACATTCTGTATATGAAACTGTCATGGGTAGATCCAGGATAGTTTTCATAGACAGAGGTGATGATTCCATGGGCACCACATGCAACCTGTATGTTGTTGGAATGCCAGTGCTTGTGGTTGTGGTAGATGTTCTCAGTGGCCCTAGGTGGACGAATGGCCACATGGGTGCAATCTATGGCACTGAGTACTTTGGGAAAGTGTGCCACCCTGTAAAAGTCCTGGACCACAGCCTACCTTTCTGCGGGTGTTCTGGGCATGTATATGTGCCTGCGGACTGAGGGGCACACAGTCATGATTGCCAACACCTGGTGTAGGCAGCGTGACTGTGTGGGCTGTGAGGCGCCCCCAACTATGGCAGTTGTCCGCTGAAATGACCCAGTGGCCAAAAAATGCAGGACATTGAGCACCTTTTCCAAGGGGCTCAGTGCTTGGGAGCACAAGGTGGGTGATGTGAGGTCATCCTCCCACTGAGGATGATATGAGGTGGAAACCTATACCTGCCATAGACCTTGTCATCAGGCAGCCCAAAAAGGCTGGTCCTGGGCAAATAAAATGCGGATTCTGGCTGTTCTCCTCCTCCTGCGGTGTCCCACGATCACTGCTGCGAGAAATGGGACATTCATCGTAGCTGCATATGCGTGTTTGTTGTTTGCCCGCACTTTTATACTGCGCAGGGGTGCTTCTGCCTGCCTTCATGTGGGGGACATGTTTACGCCTGTGCGTGACTTTTGGTGTGCGCAGATTTTCCCTATTCAATTCCACGAATACGTGTTGGTCACGTGCGTTTTGCCGTTCCATGTATTTCCCAGCAGTACTTCCCATTTACGCCCTTATTTTCACGCGTTGTTCCCCATTCTGCGTGTTCCGCCCCTTTTTGGTGTGTGCGCTACCCGTTGTGCGCTTTCGCTGTGCGCATCACACACGGCGTCCAGGATGTCACAGTGATGTGTAAGGTAGGCGCGGATTTGGCGCCGCTCCCAGGAAAAACATGCGCACAGACTTCCATGAATCGCACATGTGCGAATCGCAAGCGTGCGCTGGATTTTTCTGCTTGCGCCACTGATTTCGGCACACAATTATTCCATGAATCAGCCCCACTGTCTTGTTGTATAAGCACCATATACATAACCAATAAATAAATAAATACATAAAATAGTCTTGTGAGTTGAACAGCTAGGTTTTCAGTCATTTTCTGAAGGTTAGTTGATTAATTGGCACAGCCAAGACGCGTGTGTTCTTAAAATGAGTGGCAGAGCGAGGTTTTTGGCTAAAGCCAACATGGGTGTGTTCCCAAAGTATTTTGATTAATGGGCAAAGCCAAGACAAGTATGTTCTGACATTTGCTGGCAGTACAGGCTTAATGGACAAAGTTATCATGGGTGTGTTCCTACACTACTCGCAATATTGGGCAAAGCCAACCCAAGTGCGTTCTTATAGTGTCTGGCAGTACTGTCTTAACGGGACAAGCCATCCGGGTGTGTTCTAACAGGTGCAATACTGTGTTTATTTTGAAAAGCCAATGCAAACGTGCTCTTGCTGTGCAAATGCTGGCATATATTTTCGGCACTGGCATCCTGAAAATGTATTGGCAAAATGCTTCCTGTACTGTTGGTGACTTGCAATCTATTTTTTTTTCAGGTGTTAACCTACAGAACCGATTGTAAATTAAGTGACTTTTTACCCAATTTTTAACCAATTATTTAAAAGTATTTCTCGGTGGACCACACTCGATTCACTCTTTGTTGTGTAAGGTTCCCTTGCTATGCTCAGTCACTCACAGCCATTGGAAGGAAATATTTACAATGCCCATTGAAATATTAACTAGCCACCACTGCTTCTAGTCTTTGGATCCAAACACAGTTCATGTTTTGCACCGTGGTCATTCTGCAGAGAATGAGAGCTATTTAACCAGAGCCCAAACACCGAGGCAGGATTAACCTACTTCCCTCCCTACCTGAATAAACAAGGCCCGTGCTGCAAGTCCCCGGAGAATAAAGAAAGGTGCTAAAGACAGGTGTAAAGGAATTGTTCTGGTCTCAACGCCTTTTGTTTGCACTCCGGAGCTTTTTGGTAGTTTTTGAAGGCTGGGGAGGGGCTACAGAACACTAGTTACCTTTCTGCCAGCCTTTCCCCTCTGCCTGATTTTTTCATGCTGGCTTACCACCAATGGATTCGTATGGAATCCGCTGGCTTTTTATAGCAGCAAAAAGCAGGCAGATCCCTTAGGAATCCAATGTAAATAGTACCCGCCATTCATACATGGCCGGTGGTATTTAATCAATGTTCCCTCTGAATTGCAAAGTGACAATGTAAACGCAATGCTGACTCCGTTTTGCTCTACAGTTTTGCACTGTGTAATGCAATTACATTTGCACCAAGTGTAAATATAGGTGGCCCCTTCCATGCAATTTGCACAAAGTAAACATGAGATGTGCAGAGAATGAACGTGAGCGTGCAGTCCGCTTTAGCAGGAACAGAGGTAGGGTTTGCCAGGAGTGACGGAATGGTTTGCTCAGAAGCCCAGTGCCTCTGGCTTAATCAGACACATTGAGCAATGCCCACTTTCCATTAAAAAAACCTATTTAAAGAACAAAACATCAAATCAACGAATTGCATAAAGTCATTTGATGAATTCAATTGCTTCGCACAAAACAAATGCAATTTGCTAACTGAATTCCATGGCAAAATTGCCTGACGGATGTCTTTGTGCTGCTTAATAGATGTATTTATTTTCCGCTTTGTAGCTTTCCTGCTCCACATTTAGCAATTACATCTGAAAACAAGCCAGTCTTTTTTATATCCCACTTGCATGATTTAATTGAAGTCCCATCTATAAAGTGGCGTTCCGTCTCTCTATGTCTCAGCCGCTCCCATTGTTCCGTCTACTCCCTTCAGAGGCCCTCCTGCCTCTTCTCTGCTGCTTCCACTGTCTTCTAAAACCTCAGATCCACGGCCCATGCACACTATCGTCTTCCTCCACATCACCCTCCTACTCCATGGAAGGTGCATCCCCTCCACACCCTTCTTTTATTTCTTCCCTTTTATTGGTGTATGTTCCTACTGACCTCACATACCCTATCTCTTGCTAGAATGCACTTATTTCTGTCCACCAACTCTCACTTATTGAATTGCCTTTGTATTTGTTCTATTTGTTACTGTGGAAGGCGGAAAATAGGTGTTTTGACAACACTTTACATAGAACAAAGAATGAAGACAGCAATCCCTTTTCTGGATACTTTATCATTCAAAGACATGTTTCTGGGACCAGTGGCAGAATTAATGCAAGATGAATCAACACAAGATTGATAGAGATCCACGGTTGGGTGGTTGTTACAGCTGGAGCTTAGGTGGTGAGGAGTTCATGGGTGTCACAAGGGCGCCACTGATGAACTTTAGGGAAAAAGGTGTTATGATTTTAAAGTTTTCTTTTTTTTTTACTATTGGAGATGCGTGTTTAGGGGTCTGACTCTGGTTGGAAAGACTGGTCACTTTACCAGCTTTGGATGGCATGAAGTGAGCTGCCCAGGATCACACAATGTTTTTAAGTGGGGAAATAGGCTCTCCCATCGGCTAATTGCTTTCCAAATCACACACTTTCCCAATTCACCTTCCAAAAGCACATGTTCTATGTACCACTTTCCAAATATTTTGCTGTCCCCCTCCATTCACTAACTCTTTACGTTCCATAAACCCACCACTCCTTTCATCTTCCATCTGCAACTCTCTTCATCTTCCAAAACCACCGCAACCCCTCTCATCTTCCTTTGCTTCATCTTTCATTTCTCTTCATGTTCCATCAGTACCCTAAGACCTCTAAAATTCTGTCCACAAATGTCTTCACTTTTCATCTAATTGACTTTTCCATAGAATAAAAAAGACAACTGTATTACTGTTCCCCAATGACACCTAAAGGGGATTATGGCCTGAGAAGCAAAGGTATGAACCTTTAAGTCAACATATATATATGAGTTGAATTATGGGAAACAGTGCAAGTTCCAGAGCAAAGGAGAGGCAAAAAAGCAGTGTGGAAAAATCAGTCTACAAATTACCGATCTTTTCCTTCCCAACCATTGTCCCCTTTCTCCTCAAACCCATCCCACTCTCGCCAGACACATTCTTCCCACTTCCCCTCACAGCTTGCCCTTTTTACCACAATTATGACGCAGTAAACTCATCCCAATTTTGTCTTCTAGGCCTAGCTGTGGAAAAGCAAGAATGATGCCTCCTCTCCTCTGTGAGGACTGAGCAATGTGGTCCCCAAACCCTCATCCATCTCAACTTCAGCCAACTGCAACAGTGCCTCCTTGACACTGTGGTCCCTCTAAGAAGGCATCTTGTTGTTAAAGACTACCCCCCCTCTCAGAATATTACAGCATGAAATATATTTTGTGGATTTAAAAATTACATTTTGCAGAACATATTTGCATTTTTGTGTCATATTTTCACACATTTTTAATTGAGTTGAGGGTAAAAGGAGGTCCTAGGATGCAGGAGGGAGAGACAGGGCAACAGCAATTGGAAATGGACGACACACACATTTAGAAAGAACAACTGCTTCCTTGAGTGGTGAATGTTATTGGTCACTATTATTGTATATGGAGTAAAAATAGTCTAGTAAAGTAGGAGTGAAGATTTTTGGGAACAGTGTACACTGTGAATTGAATCACTTCTCGGGTCACCTCATTTTGGCCTCTAAGGCCTGGTGATATTAAATGATTTCCCAGAATCACACACTGTGAACCTAGCCTTACATTTAGTTGCATGACTACATGTGTTCCTGTCTAAAGTTGGTACTTTCATGTTTGTTTGGGTATGAAGAACTGAATTAATACTCCATTTTAAAGAAACAATTTTAAAAGTGTACCATGGACTTGTGATCCATGGTAAACAACATTTAGATTGATCTCCAGTGTTTTACTTGAATGTGCTACTTGCCAAGTTAATAATAATGATAATTACTTATTCATGGAGCGCTTTTGCCAAAGCTCTGTACATAAAACATACTTACATACAATTATGATCCCAACCGAACTTGGTACTCATTTATTGACCTCGGAAGGATGAAAGGCTGAGCTGGACATGCCGGGTTTCAAACCTGCAGTTTACACACAGATCGCAGCGGCGAGCACTCAACCAACTGAGCTGTCTAACCGACTTGTTGAGCACACCCTTAAATTATATGTAATGATATAAACTGTTATGGCCTGGCACCCACAATTAACCAAAACAAATCTGCAATTGTATTCCCCTTCATGCTTCTTTTACCATTGTATTAATTATTTAAATGTGACCTTTTTGCTCACGGGCCACACCTAATAAGTTTGTAACTTGGGTCTTATATGTGCAGCCGTCATGCATACAGTTTTGCCTTGAATAATTAGCTTCCCAATTAGCAGTTTGCAGACACTGAAGGAGAAAAATAAGGCTGAAATATACAAATTATAGTAATTGTTTTAATTTAAAATTGAACACCAAGTAAATGCTGCAACATACACACATAATACACAAACTGTATACTTAGTTCCTAGTTATACATGCAAAATTAAGAAAATGGTACTGAGCCCGACCCCTCTCTGACCCGACCAGCACAGCGCACCGCCAAGGAGCACTTTGCCCTGCCGCTCCCCGGCATCAAAACCTGGCTCCACCACTGACTGGGCCATGAAATTGTCCTGGGCACCAATGAAAAAGTGGCCCACTGCTGTAAATGGAAATTCATTACTTCCTTTTGTGAAACTGTTTGAATAGTACCCAAGGGGGAGCTTTTTGATAAAATGTGATGCAAATCTTGCATTTTAAAGAACATTTATTCAGCAACACTATTCAAAACTTTTAGCCGCATAGTAAAGTAACTCATCAAAGTGGCCCACATTAGACAAAAAAAGTGGCCAACTTTAACCAAAAAAAATTGCCACACAGCAGTATTTTGTGTTTTTGGTTTGGCCATGGGGCCTATTGCCCTATAGGCCAGTCCAAACCTGAGTGGGACATACAGTTGGTTTGGGCACCCTTGAAAAAGTAGCCCACGGTGGAAAATGGCAGTTTGTTCCATTTGTGACTATTTCAGTAGTACCAATACCTGAGGGGAAGTTTTATTTGGTAAAATGGTTTGCAAATTGTGCATTTTTTGTGCAGTAAAGCTACTCAAAACGATAGACTGCACACTGAAGTAACTAATCAAACAGTCTCATTTTAACTGAAAAATTTCCCCCACAAGCATGTTGTTCCTTCACCTCGGACACTGCCATATTGTCCAACAGGCCAATGCATGCCTGCTCCTTTGTGCAGCTGCATTGGCACTGGGAATAGGTAAAGGGGGTGGTGACGGTAAACAAGAATAAAAGAAAGGGGGACTTTCTTTAACCCACACTCCAAAGAGGTAGCTAGCGATGCTAGGGAGAGTGACAGTCTCCCATCTGAAGTGGATATTGCTGAAACATTTTAGGAGGTCATGGAGGCAATAACACTCACTAGCAATACATAAACAAAGTGTATGCATCAGTCACTTATATGGAGGTGTGGTTAGAGGAAATGGAAGGACTTGTTAGGGGACAGAGGAGGATCTACAAGTCGCTGGAACCAAATAAAAGGTATTACATTAAACCTTGTCCCATACCGAAACACACATTTGAAATATTCATGAGATCAAGAACATAGTTATGAAACTAAGGATTTACTCGATAAGAAATTGATAATTACAGAAAATATGAGGTTTGCGACAAAAACTAGGGTCCTGGGAATCCTTCTTTCAGTGGTGTCTGAACATCTCTGAGTAATAATTCAATCCTTACTGCCCCAGAAGTGGAATGCCAAGAGGATGGCAAGGCGTTCTGAATTCAGAGGGAATTTTGGAATATTTAGGGTGTTCAAGGATACAACTGGGGGTATGTTGATGATGGTCATTTTAAAGTCATACACACCAGAGGTAGTATGGAAGAAGTTGAATGTTGTGAAAGATCATAGGATTGTTTTCCTCTGTGATATCAGTGATTTCTCAGGACACCCACTTACAGCAGGTGCCTTAGGTCTGAAAACCATTGGTGAACCTATAGCTTATTGAATCTGCGTGGTCCTCCTGGAAGCTTAAAGTAATTCATCAAGATGAGAAACTTGTCTATGTGGACCCTGTGGCAGCAAAGGTGTTATTTTGCAAGATTTCTGGTCTGACTGTGGTTGGGGAAGTAGGAGCCTCCCGATGGTGTTTATCAAATAAAGTAAGACTTTATTTAGTCTTACTCATATTTTCTGTTCACTATCAGTGAAGATGCTATAGTATTTGTTTTCCTGGTCACTTATGTGAACATTGGGTGTGTGGGGTAAAGTCTAGAGTTTACTGACGTTTGTATTGTTTTCTGAGTATGGTATTGTGTACAAATCTTCGTCAACCAATTTCCAACATTGAAATGCGTATGTGGTTGTCTGCATCCTTGAGAGCTGTCTCTCTTGGGTTGAAAACGCTGTGTATAAAATAGCACGCTATCCAGTGATTTTAGTGATTACAAAATAACTAATGAATTTTTAACGAATAGTAAATACTGAAACAAAACGATTTTTTTTATTCAAAATGTATGTGGGATGGGCCAAGGGGCTCAATCTGGCGGGGAGGGGGTTGGGTGGAATTTTAATGAAGGAGAAAATGTTAGAAGGGTTTGATTGGTGAAATACCGAAATCACCAAAAAAGGCCTTGGCACTGGGGGGAAAACCCAGGGAAACTGGGGTCCTTCGTTATTTATATTTCAGTGAAAATGCATTCTTTATTTTTGTGTATTCGTTAAAATCTCATAGATCCAATAGCACTGGCCTACAAGGAAAAGGCAACTTTCTGAAGGGAAACGCTGGCATTTGAACTAATGTGCATGCCCGCAATGCATTGCTCATGTGGTTCTGGGCATGAGGAGAACTTCCACTGATGGATACTGGATGGCGCTCTGGCATGTGCATAAAATGGCATAGTCTGTTTGCACATTTCTAGTGGAAGGAATAGATATCAAGCTTCTATAAACCCCTATAACTTTGCCAGTGTTTGCTCAAGTTTGTGAAATGAAACATAGACAGGATTGTGGGTAAAGTTAGAATGTAATCCTTTATATTTTTAAGAGATTTGTCCATTGCTCCTTCTTTTAACTTGGTTTGCTTTCTTGCCCGCACATGTTTGCAAATCTACAAAAAAAAAACACATTACGTTGAAATTTAGAACACATAGAAAAAGATTGACAAGTATGGAACACATTTCGGCAAGAATGCAAACCACTTTAAATAAAAAAAATGGATCAATGACAAAATCTCTCAAATTGAAAAGGATTAATTTGCAAATGTAAACGGAATCCTGTTTACATTTCATTACACAATCAAAATAAATCACCTGTTTAGGAATCAGCAGAGTCAGGGCATGCCTGCCTAGCTCCACTGAAGTTCGAAGACGTGTTCATAACCTTAGTGCATTGGTTCAGCCCTTCTCCTGCAGAGTTCACCCTCTCTTCTCCTTCTTTCTTTAGTGCTCTTTCTTCCTCTCTTTGCCTCTCTATTCTTATTGTTTCTCCGTTTAATTCCATTATCCTAGAATTTTCTTTGTGATTGACTCCACTTTTACTTAACTTCATATGTTGTTTCCATTTTACAAAAACTGTTTTATCATATGTGAGGAAACTAAGAGGTTGCCGCTAAAGCACTGGTAGCTCTGGCGGCTTACTGGCAACCTCGGTTTTTCTTTTCCACTGCCTGACATCACGGTATTACCTGGATATTACGGGCAACAGCAGAACAGTAAGTTCCCTTCTGTTGGATGGGAACTACTGAAGCACTTACACCATTAGGCCTGCTGACAGTTCACAGCCCATACCGTCAGAAACGCTGTATGCAGGTCCCAAAAAGGTGTCAATTGTCGTTGTTACCAGCACCTTTTTCCCAGCAACTTTTTTCAGACCGACATGATCGTTATAAGCCCCTCTAAATTCTAAAAATAGTTGTGAGCATAGGAGGTTTCCAGATGCTGAGATTTTCTACTTGGTGTTCCAACTGGTAATATAAAAAAATGTAAAACAAATATACAAGTGGCTGGGAATCAGAGCCCCTTTCATCCAAATGTCAATCCAGCCACACAGCCAGACATGGCAAATCAGTACCCATCAGATAACCATTGGCATCAATGGTTGAGGGACCATAGAGTAACATTGTAACATTGTCCTCCTGCTTTTTCAAGTCAGGCAACTAGAGTGGTTGTGGAAAAGGTAGGGATGCAAGGTAGGGATGCAGACTGGAATATGCAGCATTGAATGTGATAATGGGGAATGATGACGGAGAACCAATCATATGGTTGAATATCAGGAGTGAAAGGGTACATCACAGGCTTTGGTGCCTGTAAAAAAATTAAGTTAAAAAGTAGCAAATATGGACTAAATTAACCACTCAGCAAAAAGCATTTTTTGCTTTTCCAAACACTGGCATTGCCATTATTCCCGATTCCGCTTTCTCAAGCCCTCGGAGGATTGGCATCAATGGTTCATTATGGATGCATTGTTAAATATTTTTTGCCAGATTCCCTCAGGCAATGGTATTTGCTCAGGCTCATTGATTAAAAGACAAATGGGCATCATTAAGAGGTTGGAGGCAGCCATGGTGCTAATAGCATTCCAGGTCCGGATGGTCGGAATAGGAACTTACCGGGTCATTCCAACCTTGGAGGACCCGGTAAATCCCCATTGTGAAAACCATTCCCCATTCCCATTCGAGCCCCCATAGGGCTCAATGGGAATGGGGAAGGAGCTAATAACGGGCCCGCAAATAACAGGCCTGTTATTAGCTCCATGGTCTCTTAGCGGCTCCCAGCCAGCCTTAGTGGGACCCGCTAAGGGACCTCGGAATACGGAGGTAAGGGGTTACCGGCACTTGCATCCTTACCGGTGCCGGTAACCCCTTACCACCAACCTCGTAATGAGGCCCAAAAAGTACTACGGGACTCAAATGGGAATTTGGATTTACATTTTCCGGCGCCTGACTTCACAGACCACCGGGGCTGCAATCCCCTGGTGTTTCTGGCAAGTCAGGTGCCAGAAAAATGTGCAAGTCTGGCGCCTACCTGCCGATTTTTAACGCCACTGTTACCGCCAGACTTGTAAAGATGCCCACTGTCTGCCTGACCTAAAGAAGTCTTTGAATGACCAGTGTAACCTGCACTAAAGCTATAATTTTCTAAAATCATCAAACAACCCATTATTAATACAATCTCCACCGACCTGGACAGTAATTACCTACACACCATCTCCATTCCGGATTCCATAACTGCCATTCTACAGAAACAGCTCTCAACCATATCTATAACATTTTGACCTCTGCTCATCATAGTAAACTCTCCTCTATCCTAATCCATTCTGACATGCCAGCTGCCTTCAACAAGCTATGCCACACTTTTGTATCCTTTCTGACCTTGGAATCCAGGGCACTACTGTTGAATACCTATCTCATCATTCATTTCCCATCTCAATGAATTCAGGCACCTTAGATCCAGCCTGCGTCACTGTTGGTGCTCCCCATGGTTCCTTTGTCACCCATGACTCATAACTCCCTACACTCCTCTCTTGGCAACTTCTTTTGGTTCTCTTATCACTGCTTTGCAAACAAAATGCAAATCTTCTCCTTTCCTACCCTCACTTCTTATCTCTCTCCTTGCATTATTCTTACTTCTCTACAATCCACTGTTGGATGGCACTTTGTTGTCTTATGCTGAAATTCTCCAAGACCGACATGCTCTTCCTCCCTTCCTCTCATGCCCCACCCTCTCTTTCCTATCTCATTCCACCAACATGCTATTCCCTTCTAATTAGACCTGCAAACTTAGGATATTTTTTGACAGCGATCTCAAATTTCTAATTTCAAACTTCAATACAAAAAGCAGTGACAGTACTTTTCCTCCTGTGAATAAATTGCTCGGAGGAAACCTGTTTCATTTGCACTTAGATGCAAACAGTTACCCAATACGCAATTTTCATTATTCACACCACAACATGTAAAACAAGCATGTAACTAGCAGACAAAATCGCTTCAATGCCTTCCTTTTTCACTTCACAGTGCAAATTCAGTAAATGCCGCCTGCCATGTATGCATAGCAGACAGCATTTTCAATGTGCTCCTTTGTAATCGTCCTGCTTTTTGTTGGTGTAAAATGCAGGCAGAGTCCATACTAATCCAAAGCATTTACACCAGATCAAATACGTCATGCTGGCATAAATACCTGCACATTTATATGATGGCGGAAACAGTAATTTATTCTATGCCCCATCTGCATTTTACAAATAAATGGAAATCTGTAGTAGGGTAAAAAGCATGCATAACATTTTTACACATGATTTTTACAATTTAACCATGAGCATGGGACCCAAGGTGGATCCTCTTTCTCCGTATTGGCTACCAAACTCCCTTCCTACACATCACTGCAATGAAGTGAACCACCCCACATTCCTAAAATCTTAGGACGTGGCTCTTAAATTAACTGAAATGGACAAACAACAATGAACTAAGAATACACTGGTTTCCTATGTCTCGACTCGCACAGGGACTGGATACATAGGGCCTCATTACAAGTATGGAGGTAGCCATGCCGTTTTAGTGGCATGGCTACCCCCATACCGGGTACCGGTTCCGGGTTCCCTGAATGGGGAAATACCGGGCCATTCGGACTTTGGAGGGCCCGGTATTTCCCCATTCAAGGAACCCGGACCCGGTACATCCCCATTCCCATTTGAGCCTTGATAGGGCTCAATGGGAATGGGGAGGATGCTAACAACGGGCCTGTTAATGACGGGCACGTTGTTAGCATCCTGGTCTGCTCGCGGGACCCGCTAAGGATGCCTGGTTTTACTAGGCGTCCTTAGCGGAACCCGCAAGCAGACCTCGTAATGAGGCGGTAGGGGGTTAACGGCGGTGGCATCTCCACCGGCGCCGTTAACCCCCTACCACCTGGGTCGTAATGAGGCCCATAGACCTATAAGCAATAACACTCTTGGGGCCTCATTACACGGACGGCGGTGGACCAAGGTGCTATTAGCACCTTGGTCCATGCCGGTAAAATACCGGCACCGCCTTGGTGGAAAGGGGAATTACCGCCCTATTCCAAGGTTGGTGGGGCGGTAATTCCCCCTTCCCCCATTGCCCTTCCCCATTCCCATTTTTGCCCCATAGGGCATAATGGGAATGGTGAAGGTGCTAATTACGGCACCGCAAATTGCGGTACCGTAATTAGCTCCCTGGTCCCTTTGCGGGTTGGTTTTTAACGCCTGCAAAAAGCAGGCGTTAAATTCTCCAACCCGCAAAGGGACCTCGTAGTAAGGCGGTAAGGGTTAACGGTCACCGGTACCATTAACGGTGACCGTTAACCCCTACCGCCATCCGTGTAATGAGGCCCTTGATCTAAGGCATCCATTGAAGGACACCAAATCACAATCTAATTTACCCTGTTTGGATGCCTCTCTCCTATGATATACAAAATCTCTCTAGAATTTATCAAACAAGGACCCTATCGTTACACCTGTTGAATCGTCTAGCTGTGACAGTATTCCACCTTTCCGTTCTTTCCACTTCATCACTAACCTACTCGCAAATAGCTTCTTTCAACCTAACAGCAAATTCAACCCCCATCAGATGGCCCACTAGGGCTAACACACTAAACGTGGACTCCTACCCTATCCAGGTACTCTCAACATCTCATGCACCCATAACTTCTCCTCGTGTCACTCTTGGGCAGATACTTGGCTCGGTCACCAATGAAAAAGTGTCCCACAATAGCAAATTACAATGTATTGTTTTTGAGACAGGCAGCTTGAATAGCACCAAAGGGGGGATATTTGGTCAAATGTTTAGCAAATTATGCACTTTAAAGAATATTTGATCAGTACCGATGGCCAAAGATACGACCTGCACAGTGACTTAAACTTGTCCACTTCGGGAACAAAGTGGGCTTCTCTGACCAAAACATCTACTGAAACTAGAATGTTGAGCTGCACTTTTGGAATTTTGGGCACCTGTTGGCCAGTTCAAGCTGACTCCGACAGTCCTTGGACTACCATTACAGCTATTCATTCCCAGTGTTTTCCACAAGGGAAAAACAGAGTAGAATCCATACAGATATGATATGATATGATTGTTTATTTATATATCGCCTATACACAATGTGTTTCAAAGCGCTTCAAGGCAAGGGAGGGAACAAGGGAAAATACAAGCACATTCTTACAGGACATGAACTGTAAGGATGTGAAATTAACTATCGTACTCGGCCTGATGCCATTTCAGATAGTGCAAGAGCTAAGACATAGATAAGGAAGGGAGGGGGAGAGTGGGAAGGAAATGGAAACAGACAGGCGACTACCGTACTAGGCCTGATGACATTTCTGGTAGAGCCGGAGAAAAACAAAAGGTGAGGGAGAGGGGTGCAGAAAGGGAGGGGAAGAACAAAACAAGCGACTATCATACTAGGCCTGACGACATTTCAGATAGTGCTGGAGGGGTGGTGGGGAGGAAAACAACAGTAATGGGAGGGTGGAGGAAACAGACGAGGTTGCTATCATATTAGGTCCAGGGACAATTCTGATAGAGTAAGTGCATAGAAGAAAGTAAGGGGAGGAGATAGGAAAAGGGAGAAGGGAAAGGAGGAGAGAAAAGAGAGTAAGCAGTCAAAAAGAGTGGAGAAGCAAGAGTGGAGATCGAATACAATTGCAGAAGTAAGTAGTAACATATAATATTGCAAGCCAGGATACAAGAGGAAGATGGGAACAGCATGATTCAGGGCCACCACGAGTACAAGATGCAAAGGAAGTCCAGCATGAGAGTTGAGAAAGACTGACGCACCATGAATGAATGAAGTCCATAAAAGTCAAATCCAGCATTGGCCACAAGACTGTCACAAGTCTCTCCTCGTCTCACCTGTTTTTGTTGAGTACTTGCAACCTTCTGGGATTTCTTCTTTTTTACGGTCCGGGATTTGTATAGACCCGAATGCTGATCTTCGGCGTCCAGCGTGAGGATAGCGGTTCAGTTTCCAGGAGCGTTCAGAAAGTCCAGGGTAACACCAGGAAGCAAACATGTTACTCTCGGAGGCACGGAGGACCGTGACTTGAGCGCAGAAGGTTTTCCAGGAGATTGGAGAGGGTAGGAATAGGACAGGGAATCAAGGAGCTGGGAACAAGGAATCAAGCAAGAGCCCCGATCGAACTCCGGCAAAGCACGTCCAAATATAGGTAGCGGTAGCGTTGAGATGCGCAGAGCCGCGGGGGCGTGTCTCTCTTGTAGGATGAGCAGCGTGGAACGCATAGACTGATCCAGAGCGTCCTGTTCCGAGCGGCCATGTTGGAAGGAATACTACATGCAATCCTCTGCGAGTCAGGGACCAGGAGGACCAGAAAGGACATAGACGATGGTTCGTGACAGTACACCTCCTCTGAAAACCAGCTCCTCTGGGTTTGCCCGGATGGATCAGATGAAATCGTCGAACCAATCTGGGCGCATTCATGTTTGACACTGGTTCCCACGTACGCTCACTGGAAGGGTAACCTTTCCACTCAACCAGATATTGAAGTTGACTTCGTCAATATCCTGAGTCACAAATCCTGGAAACCTCGTATTCCAGTTGATCATTTACAATAACAGGGGTAGATCTAGGAGCTGTTCGGGATGACTGAATGTATGGTTTTAGCAGAGAAGTGTGAAAGACTGGATGAATCCTTTTCCAAGATTCAGGTAACCGAAGTCGAAAGGCCACTGGGTTGATGATTTCTTGTATGGGAAAGGGACCGTAGTATCTGGGAGCCAGTTTATTAGGGCGCAGGTGTCTAGGAAGGAGCTTTGAGGATAGCCAAACCTTATCTCCTACTGAATAGGGAGGTCCAGGTCTTCTCTTAGAGTCAGCATAACATTTGCCATCTTTTCAGGCCCTTTCTAGGTTTTCTTTAACCTCCTTATGGACTGTGATGAGGTTTTCGATCCAGGAGTCTACTGCAGGTACTGGGGTAGGATGTGGGAGTACGGAGGGTAGGACAGATGGATGAAATCCTTGACTACAGAAGAAGGGACTGGTCTTGATAGCTGAGTGATCTGAATTGTTATAAGAGAACTCGGCCATAGGTATTAGGAGTGACCAAACGTCCTGAACGTTGGTGGCGAAACAACGTAGGTATTGTTTGAGAGTCTGGTTGACACGCTCCCTGGCTCCATTGGTTTGTGGGTGGTAGCCGGAGGATAAGGCACTTTGGATTCCTAGAATACGACACACTTGCTTCCAAAACTGAGATATTTACTGGGGTCCTCGGTCTAAAATGATTTTGGAAGGCAGCCCATGAAGTCAGAATATGTGTTCCAGGAAAATTCCGACAAGATCTGATGAGGAAGGTAGTTTGGATAAGGGTGTAAAATGAGCCATATGAGTAAACAAGTCAATAGTGACCATGATTGTTGTGTAGCCTCTAGAGGGAGGTAATTCCACAATAAAGTCAGTGGCAATGAATTCACAGGGTCTTGTTGGTATTGGTGGTTGGAGTGGGAGTCCGGCTTGCTTCTTATTATCATGTTTGTTCTGATTGGGAACGGAACATGTTTGGATATGGATCCTTATGTCATCCTTCATCTTCGGCCACCAAAACTGTCTTTGTACTAAATGGAGAGTGTTGGTAATTCCACGATGTCCCGAATGTAAGGTATCATGACATAGCCTTGTGATTCTTTGTCTCAGTCCAGGAGTGGGAGTAACTAGACGATTGTCCTTGAATAAATATCCATCCTTTGCTATGAGATTCCATCTGTTATTTCTCTTGTGCTCCTTCCAGAGGTCCGAAAGTCGAGTTTGGCCTTGGATATTCTCCACGAGGGTGAGTGCTTGGGCAACAAAGATTGTGTGGGGAAACATTTTTGGAAAGGTCCGATCCTCAGGGTTTTCATAGTCAGGACGTCTGGAAAGGGCATTGGCAATTATATTCTGTGATCCAGGGACATGATGGATGTGGAACTGATACTGGGCAAAGAAGAAGGCCCAACGGGCCTGACAACTGTTCCTACACTCCAAGGATTGTAGAACTTGAAGATTTCGATGGTCCGTACGGACCTGGACTGGATGCCTAGCTCCCAGCAGTAGATGTCGCCACTCTGTAAAGGCTTGGCGGATGGCTAATAGCTCCTTTTACAAGACGGAATAATGCGTCTCACTGGGAGTCAGAGTTCGTGAAAGGTAAGCAATGGGGTGCTCCAATTTGTCCTCAAATTCCTGTTTTAGGACTGCTCCTATGGCGTAGTTAGAGGCATCCGTCTCCACTAGGAATGGCCGGTTAATGTCGGGTTGAGCTAGGATGGGGGCTTGAGTGAACTCTTTAATCATTGGAATGCCTTGTCTTGGGCTGCAGACCAGAGAAATGGGGTATCTTTCTTCAAGAGAGAAATGACCGGTTGAACAATTTCAGAAAAGGACTGTATGAACTTTCGGTAAAAATTAGCAAGTCCCAGGGAGGATTGAATTTGTTTCACGGAAGTGGGAGCCAGCCAAGATAGTATGGCCTTTACCTTTAAAGGATCCATTCCAATTCCTTCTGGACTAAGGACAAATCCTAGGTAATGAACAAAAGTGACGTGAAATAAGCATTTCTCGGGTTTAGCCAGGAGTTTGTTTTCACGTAATCGTTGTAGGACTGCCTTAACATGCTCTTCATGCTTTAGAAGGTCCTTGGAGTAGATCAAGATATCATCCAGGTAGACAATGACGAAGAGGAATAGCATATCCGAGAACACCCTATCCATGAAACGTTAAAAAACTGCTGGGGCATTAGTCCGAAGGGCATCCATAGGTATTCAAAATGGCCAAAGGGGGTTCTAAAGGCTGTTTTCCATTCGTCACCTTCTTTTATACGAATGTGATGCTAAGCACCCCTTAGGTCTGATTTAGTAAAGATTACTGCACCTCTGACTGCTTCTAGGATATCCGAGATGAGGGGTAAGGGATAACGGTCCTTGAGAGTACACTGATTTAGACCACAGTAGTCCAAACATGGTCTGAGTTCCTTGGTATCTTTCTTTGAAATGAAGAACAATGAAGCGCCCACAGGAGATTTGGACGGGCGTATGGTACCATTTTCCAGGTTAGTATCCAGGTATTCTCAGAGAGCCCTCTTTTCAGGTTCAGATAATAAAAACATTCTGCTGAAAGGAATCACTGCAGAGGGCTCGGTATCAATTGCACAATCCTCTGGTCTGTGAGGAGGGAGAGCTTGAACTATAGTGGTCGCAAAGACATCAGAAAAGGCTTGGTAGGCTCTGGGAATCTGGATGATGTTAGAAACGGTGACTGGACTTTGTTGGTTCTCTTGAAAGTCTTCAGAAGGCTTCGGTACGGTATCCAGGGATAGGCAGTGAGCCATACAATATTCAGATCCAAGAAACAGTGAGCCGGCTGCCCAATTGATGTAAGGATTGTGGCTTTGTAGCCAGGGCATTCCGAGAACCATCGGATAATGGGCCGATTTAATGAGGTCAAATTTGATCCTCTCTTGATGGTGATTAATAGAAAGTAGAATCTCTTTAGTCTGAAGGGTAATGGGTCCTGAGGAAAGAGGCCTTCCATCAATGGCCTCTACTGGTTGCATTGTTACTCGGATTTCATGTGGAATGTTATGAGCAGTGACCCAATCTTGATCTAGATATACGCCCATGGCTCCACAGGCAACAAATGCCAGGATGGGGTAGTATTCTGTCTTGGAAGGCGATAGAAAGGCCTGAAGAACCACAGGGTTATTTTGTCCAGGAGAGTTCAAAGATGGAATTGAAGTGGAGCAAACATTTCTCTCCCGACACTGTGCTACATCTAGGATCGGGAGCTGGCGTTTCCCGAACGCTGTGGAGGAGCAATAGGACATTCTCTCACCAGATGTTAATCAGATGCGCAATACATGCACAGACCAGTATGGATCCGTCGCATCCTTTCTTGAGGGGTAATGGGTCCATGGAAGGCTCCTAGTTGCATAGGTTCGGGGTCCTGGGTAGAAGGAACAGTAGTCTCTGCTCTAGGAGCATGTACCGTGCTGGTCTTTTGGAAACTCGCCTTAGACTTCTTTTTCTCTGCTCTTCTTTCTTGGATTCAGAAATCTATCTGTGAGGATAGGTCTGCTTCCTTTACAAGTTGTTTGAAACGAGTAACATAGGTGAGCATATCCTGGGACCCTTGTTGAAACTCGAGTAGTCTCCCTTGAGCACTGTAAACTTGTTCTGGGCGATCAAACATTTCCTTAAGGGCTCTCACAAAGCCATCTTAGTCATCCAAGATGGCATTGCCTGAATTGACCAGTGGGGTTGCCCAAGTCAATGCATTTCCAGTGAGGTGTGAGATCATAAAACTCACCTTTTCTCTAGGAGTGGAGAAATAGTAGGGTTTGAAGGTGAAGTGAACTAGACACAAATCAAGGAAGGCGTGGAGAGTCTTGGAAGAACCGTCATACTTGTCCACTATTCCCCCCAACAACACACTTTCTTTTGTCGCTGAATCACGTGATAGAACTAACTGCTTTAACGCAGCGTTCTCTGCCTTGAGGTTCTGTACCTCTATTGTTAACTCCTGCATGCCTCGCATGAGCTCTTGAATGGTGGCTTCCATCTCTGTATCTGTATCGTTTTTAAGGCGTCTCAATCTGTCACAAGTCTCTCCACGTCTCACCTGTTTTTGTTGAGTACTAGCTGTCACGGCTCGCTCCCTTCGCTCCCGTTCCCGCCACTTGGGGGCATGTTTTGGGGTTTATTCCCTACTGGACATTTCCTCCGAACCTTATGCTACAGTGTCCTGATGAATTGGGAGCGCTAAAACCTTATTTCCCAAATTACTTCCCTTCCGGATCCATTCCAGGTTTTTGGCAGCCAGCATGCTACTGCTACTTTAATCAAATGACTGTGCTTCCCAGAATGCCTGGCTCACTGCTTCACCTCCTCCCTTGCAGGACAAGGCTGGGTGGAGGATAGGCAACACCTGTGGCTGCAGGTGCAGCAGGCGGCACGCCTGAGGGGTGTGCTCGTTAAGCAGCTTTAAAAGCCTCAGTTTGCTTCAGTCCAGCGCTGGTCATTGTTGCTGTGTTCCTGTTGTGACTGGTCCCTTGTTCCTTGTTCCTAGCTTTTGTGCCTAGTGCCCAGTTCCTGTTTCTTGTTCCTCTGCCCTAGATTTTGGATTCTTGTGCTTAATTGATTTCTGTTCACTGGATTTCCCTTTCTGTCTTCCTTTGTCTGCAGGCAGCCTGTCTCTGTGCTTTACCCTTTGATGCTGCCCAATTCGCCTGTGTTTTCTGTTTCTTTGTTGCTGTCCTTTGCTACTGAAAAACCTGATGCTTTAGTCTTTCCCTTTATAGATTTAGCTTCCTGCCTCAAGGTTTCCTTTTGTGATATCATTTGCCCTGCTCCTGATCCTTACTTTCTATTGGGATCCATTCCATGTTTTCCATCTCACTTCTGCATTCATTTCCCATGGATTATTAGGTGTGGGTGTTATTGTAACTAGTCCCAGTGTAAATGCCCTTTTGTTTCCTCACTATTTTATATCACTATTTGTACTCGCCCCTTGACTAGGGTCTTATGTATTTAGTTTCCTCCACCCATTGCTGTTATAGCCTTCAGGGTTCCTGTTTGATCAACTGGGTTCGTGAGTTTACTGACATTCAAGTGGTCTTTCCGGTCCTCGTGAGTACAGTTTCTAAGTTCCTTATTCTGTATCATCCAGAGTGTCAGCTCATAGATCCTGTCCTTGCTTGCCCTCTACGTGGGTTTAGCGCTGTCAGTATCTGTAATAGCATAGTGGGTAAGGAGTTTGCCGACTTTCCTTTCAGTCATAAGGAGGTTCTAAGTGCTTACCCCAGATTCCTTTTCATATATAGGTATTATTGTTTCTCCTGGGTTTTAGTATACACAAGTCTTGGGTTTTGTATGCACATATTTAGATTCAAAGTTGTACACTGTGAGATTCCGTGCACATTGCCTTGTTCCTTTCTTAACAGAATGACCAGCCGTTATTCCCGTTTGAATATGGCCAGTTTAAGAAAGAAAGGCAGCAAGGTAACTAACAAGTTAGTACAGAAAGTTTCCCCTAAGTCTACCTGTGACAATCAAATCATTGATCCTGACTTAAAAGAACTCCTTGATACAAATGGGTATTTACGTGCTGAGTATTTTACCCACAGGATGGCCCATCGTACATTGCCTGATCCTAGTTCTGTCTTTAATTTTGATCCAGATTCTATGTCCGCACAAGCCTTAGCAGCGGAAAACAACACACTGTTAGATTTATTACACACGAGAACGTCTGTTGTTGAACCCCATGATTCCGGTTGTGCTTTACCTCAGATTGAACAGTTTCATGATTCAAACATAAAGAATGGAGGGGTTCATTGCATATCTTCTGTTTTGAGCCCTCAGTCAACTGCTTACTCCTCTGCACAAGTACTTACTGTAGTCCCTAATGTCAAGAGGTCTGATGTCAGTAGTCTGCTTAAGGGTAACACAGACCAGGTCGGTAAGAGTGAGTATAGATCACAAAACCTGCAAGCAGCAAATGACAATGTACAATCAGTGCACACCCGGATGGTTAGGGCAGGATCCAGCCCTGATGCCACCATGCCTTCCCCTGTGCCTACTGATAGGGATGTACAGTTAAGGCGGGGCATGCTAAAAGCTGAACTTGAGGAGTTAAAACAAGAATACATTACTTTACTAGAGGAGAATAAGACTTTACGGTCTTTTCTGAATACACCTCAAACTTTATCCGTTGATGAAGTGAATACTGTTCAATCCCTGAGTGCGGAGGTTTTTGTAGGTCATGATACTTGTCAATATGAAGATTCTATTGAGAGTGAAAGTTCTCTTTCTAGCACAACACTTATTCAGGGCACAGGTTCTGACAATTGTTCTACCGTTTGTCAGGAATTGCTGTTAACTGAAGATTTACAAGCCACTCCTTTACCTAAGATTTCCTGTTTAGCAGTCAGTCATAATTCTGAGCTTGAACACATACATGCTTCTGATTCCCAAACACAATCCACAGAGGTGGCATACACAGAATCAGTCACTACTGTAGGCTTAGGTTCAGCCCTTGATCTAGCTGCTGAGACTGAAGTAGACATTCAAGCTGATGTGGAAAACGATGCTACCTCTGTGTTCGCTCCTTCTTCTGCCAATTTTTGTCTCAATGAACAGTCAAAGACAGTACAAGATTCATGTTTTGATGGACTCATTCCACAGTATACTGAACCAAAGACCCGGCAGGCAATTCCTGAACTGTTGATTGCTAATATGCCACTTTCAGAAGCTAAGTCAGAGGAATGGACATTTGACGAAATCCTGATTAACAGAGACTTTTCTATGGTGATTCCTCTGGTTGATTTTGACTTTTACAAAGGAAGAGACTCTGTGTCATCCACTAAGGAGAGGGACGGCATGGTTACAGCTCAGTCTTTGGTTACTGGTGCCAAGGAGTCAACCGCCCTAAAGGTGCATTCCATTCCTGAGCCACAAATGTGTCTGTCGACTTCTGGGCCTTCTGTCTGTCCTCCTACAACCATTGACTCTTCGATTATCCAGTCCATGGCTCTGCAGTCATCATTGTCTAACGTGTCTTCAATCAATGAACAATTGCTATGTCTGCCAATCACTCAAGAGCCTTCACCATGCACGTGGTCAGAGTCAAAGACCTTGACAAGTTTGTCATCAGCTAACGAGACGGCTCCAGCTTGCATGCCCTCAGCCTCTGAATTTCCTCTGGCATGTCTGTTTTCGGCTACAGTGACTCATCCAGCGGATTATCCTTCAGCCATGGAGCCTCCGGTAGCACATCCTGAGTGCCTGTCTTCGGTCCCAGAGCCTACTGCTAATTTGGCTTCAGTTCATGAAAGACCTGTATCCTGCTCAGCCTCGCTGCCAATATCGGAGGTGCACCTGTCTGCTCTGTTTGATCGTGTTGCAGATTCATCTACTTCAGAGCTACCTCCTAAATCCCAACCATTTATTACGGATGAACGTCCAATCTGCCCTTCTTATGCTTCAGGAGGATCACCAGAAGGCCTGCCTTTTACACAAGTTAATTCTCCCAACTGCTTGACTGTAGAATCAGCACCTCCCGCATATGCTACATCTGAGTCTGAATCTTCTGCCAGAAACATCAAGCTGGATCACGACTCGGGAGGGCCTTACATGCAAGGCCGTTGGACTTGCCTGGAGTGTTACAAATGGGAGACGGATACCACCCGCCATGGCCCAGACATCGAACAAGTAGCCAACCAGGATAACGGGCTGGACGGTTCACATTTGGGGGCCGGTTTGGATCAGCCGCTTGACAGCCTTTTTTTTGCCGGATCTCACATGAGCCTGAAGGAAGGGACGGGCACGGCCCCCCAACTGCTGCACCATTCGGGTGCTGGTAGCCAAAGGAAGGATATGACTGCTGCAGTTCAAAATGTGCCCGTTATTGCTCCTGCTGCAAATGTGCCTGATGTGCCAAGTACTGCGTCTATCACTCCTATCGGTATGCCAAACGTTCCTGCGGTTGTATTCCATGTGCAACAAGGTGGCTACATGACTGACACCAGGAGTGCCAACCTCGTACAACCCATTGGACTTCCAGGCCCCCAAGGCGTGGGACAGATGCAGTCGAACCCTGGTCACCCTCAACCACAGGCCTTTAATCAAATGGATGATGAGAGAAGATCCGAACCTCTACCTCGGCCGCCACCTTCTTTGTCTGAACATGAACATTTCCTGAAACCTGCTGATTTCTCACCTCCTGTGTGTCCGCTCTCAGCGGGGGGGCTACCAGAGCATCAATCATTGTCCAAAGCATGTTGCACCAGCCTGCCTCCCTCCTCAATGATGTATGAGTGTTCGCTCCCAGAGACTGAGCTTCCTGAACCTTCCAAATCTGCTTCAGGTCCTGCAAGTCCTTCATGCCTTTCTTCGACCCATGAGTCTCTTCCTCACCGAAAACCTGCCTATGGCTCTTATAGACTGCGGCCTGATTCTATTCATTCCAGTCCTTCTGCTTCTGCCCGTGGGTCATCGTTTCTGTCAGTGCCACTTCTGAAGACAAAGCGCTCCTGTCATGGAAAGAAGATGTTTTGTGCGAGTAGCGGCCTCCTGGAGTCGGCCGTGGGAGGGGGTATAGTGTCACGGCTCGCTCCCTTCTCTCCCATTCCTGCCACTTGGGGGCATGTTTTGGGGTTTATTCCCTACTGGACATTTCCTCCGAACCTTATGCTACAGTGTCCTGATGAATTGGGGGCGCTAAAACCTTATTTCCCAAATGACTTCCCTTCCGGATCCATTCCAGGTTTTTGGCAGCCAGCATGCTACTGCTACTTTAATCAAATGACTGTGCTTCCCAGAATGCCTGGCTCACTGCTTCACCTCCTCCCTTGCAGGACAAGGCTGGGTGGAGGATAGGCAACACCTGTGGCTGCAGGTGCAGCAGGCGGCACGCCTCAGGGGTGTGCTCGTTAAGCAGCTTTAAAAGCCTCAGTTTGCTTCAGTCCAGCGCTGGTCATTGTTGCTGTGTTCCTGTTGTGACTGGTCCCTTGTTCCTAGCTTTTGTGCCTAGTGCCCAGTTCCTGTTTCTTGTTCCTCTGCCCTAGATTTCAGATTCTTGTGCTTAATTGATTTCTGTTCACTAGATTTCCCTTTCTGTCTTCCTTTGTCTGCAGGCAGCCTGTCTCTGTGCTTTACCCTTTGATGCTGCCCAATTCGCCTGTGTTTTCTGTTTCTTTGTTGCTGTCCTTTGCTACTGAAAAACCTGATGCTTTAGTCTTTCCCTTTATAGATTTAGCTTCCTGCCTCAAGGTTTCCTTTTGTGATATCATTTTCCCTGCTCCTGATCCTTACTTTCTATTGGGATTCATTCCGTGTTTTCCATCTCACTTCTGCATTCATTTCCCATGGATTATTAGGTGTGGGTGTTATTGTAACTAGTCCCAGTGTAAATGCCCTTTTGTTTCCTCACTATTTTATATCACTATTTGTACTCGCCCCTTGACTAGGGTCTTATGTATTTAGTTTCCTCCACCCATTGCTGTTATAGCCTTCAGGGTTCCTGTTTGATCAACTGGGTTCGTGAGTTTACTGACATTCAAGTGGTCTTTCCGGTCCTCGTGAGTACAGTTTCTAAGTTCCTTATTCTGTATCATCCAGAGTGTCAGCTCACAGATCCTGTCCTTGCTTGCCCTCTACGTGGGTTTAGCGCTGTCAGTATCTGTAATAGCATAGTGGGTAAGGAGTTTGCCGACTTTCCTTTCAGTCATAAGGAGGTTCTAAGTGCTTACCCCAGATTCCTTTTCATATATAGGTATTATTGTTTCTCCTGGGTTTTAGTATACACAAGTCTTGGGTTTTGTATGCACATATTTAGATTCAAAGTTGTACACTGTGAGATTCCGTGCACATTGCCTTGTTCCTTTCTTAACACTAGCGACCTTCTGGGATTTCTTCTTTTTTACGGTCGGGGATTTGTATAGACCCGAACGCTGATCTGTCATGATGCCTACCCCCGAGCATCCAGACCAAGCCCATCAGCCCCAAGAGCAGGCATCCAGATATTTATTAAAACCCCAGCAGCCGCCCCGGCTAGGGGCTAGGGGCTGTCTAGGTTCAGTCCTGGCGCCTTAGGCACCAGGCTCATAATAGAAATCAGTCCTGGCACCATAGGCACCAGGCTCATAGACATTACTTACCTCATGCAGACCATGCTGCAACTGAATCCAAGCCAACGTGAGGCTTGGATGGGACTATTTTGTTACAGGGACTATTTTTTACTCGGGTGTGGTTCTGGGGAACTTCTTACCTGGGACTACTTTGGAGGCTATTTAAACCACGCCCGATCAGCAACACACGCTTCGTGTTGTTCTGCATCCAGCAGCGTAACGCTCACACTGCCTGCAGTCAGCATCCAGTCTTCAGCCACGCCCGTCTCGAATCCAGAGCTCCTAGCAAAAGAGGAAAGAAGAAGGAAAGGTTCGAACACCGAAATTATTTCAATCCTCACCTGATTCCGGATCCATCATGTCTTCAAACTTGAAAAGGACATTATTTCTGCACGCGTCGCATCTCCAGCTGCAGCACCGCGCCATACTCACCAGTCCTCACAGCATTTTTCGATCCGGCGCTGCCTCCATCGTTTTCTTCGCCAAACTCCAGCACCTGGGGGAAAACAAAAGAAACAACAAGGTGAGCCAAGAGAGCCGACAAATACAATCTCTTACCACCATAGGCTTAACTGATTTACTACCAGAGGCATTACCCTTTAATATGCCTCATCTTCATTTGCCGCACCTATAAAGGGAGAAAACAACAAGTTAAACTTATGCAACTTTTACCGGACAGTGTTGGGTAATACAGACTCTTACCTGAACGCCACCAGCTGCCTCCAGGCGATATTCTTTTGATCCAGTTGCAATTCAACAAGGGAATGGAATAAGAGTGATCATCGGACATATTGAACTCTTTGAACTTTATAAACCCTGGAGTCAATATTCCTCCGGAACTCCTCCAGCACCTTCAAACCAATGAAGTAACTGGTATCTATACACCCCTGCATGCCATGCAGGATGGAGAGCTCATCATTTAAAAACATAAGGTGAGGTTACTAAAAGGGGATATCAGAGGAGATAAGAGGGGAGAACGAGAACAGTGGGAGGGGTGGCTAAATCACTTTCTCCACTTGCAGGAGAATACTTCTACGGATCAAGCAGACGAGATTAGGCGGGCCAGTCCAGACAGTCATCTTGGCACTACGCATCACGTAGGTGGAGACCGCAGCTGTCCGGGTCCGATCAACGCCCCCGTGGGAACCAGGTGAGCGTAACAGATCTTCGGTCTCCAGCTTGAGGATAGCGGTTCAGTTTCCAGGAGCGTTCAGAAAGTCCAGGGTAACACCAGGAAGCAAACAAGTTACGCTCTGAGGCACGGAGGGCCGTGACTTGAGCGCAGAAGGTTTTCCAGGAGATTGGAGAGGGTAGGAATAGGACAGGGAATCAAGGAGCTGGGAACAAGGAATCAAGCGAGAGCCCCGATCGAACTCTGCCAAAGCACGTCTGACTACAGGTAGCGGTAGCGTTGAGATGCGCAGAGCCGCGGGGGTGTGTCTCTTTTGTAGGATGAGCAGCGTGGAATGCATAGACTGATCCGGAGCGTTCGTTCCGAGCGGCCATGTTGGAAGGAATATTGCATGCAATCCTTTGCGAGTCAGGGACCAGGAGGACCAGAAAGGACGTAGACGACGGTTCATGACAAAGACAGTGATGGTGAAGGAAGGCTCCAGGTGGGCGGGGCTTGCTAAGTGGTAAAGAAGAGCAGCAGGCAGGAAGGTACCAGGTGGGCGGGGCTTAGGCCAGGTGACCTAGATCCACTTGCACCTGCTCCCCATCTGAAAAAGAAAAGAAGCTGGAGGGCTCCATAAATAGGGAAACAGAGCAGCAAGCAGGAAGGCACCAGGTGGGCGTGGCTTGCTAGGTGGTGAAAAAGAGCGGGAAGCAGGAAGGCACCAGGTGGGCAGGGGTTGCTAAGTGGTGAAAAAGAGCACCAAGCAAGAAGGCACCAATTGGACGGAGCTTGCTAAGTGGTGAAAAAGAGCGGCAGGCAGGAAGACACCAAGTGGGCGGGGCTTAGGCCTGGTGACCTAGACCCACTTGCACCTGCTCCACATCAGGCACACAGATATTGTATGCTCCCAAACATGAACATATACACATCACTGGTTTTCCCCATCTCCATTCCCCAGTATCCAACTAACACCCTCTAGCAAACCCACTTTCCTTTACAAACAAAACTCTATCTGAGCCCCAAGGTATGTATTAATGCACCACTTCGGTGCACTACTGCCGCAGGCACAGCTACCATCTGGCATGCATCAAAATGCAGCGGTGACCTACGACATAAATTCAGTTCTACCTGAACACATAATGTTTAAGCGTCATACACTGGACTAAAAACACAAAGTGCAACACCTCTGGCATCAGAATGCAGGGACAGCCTATGAAAAAATTCGGTCCAGCTGGACACATAACATGTCTCTTGCACTAGCACACTCTCCTGCCCACCTCAACACCCATCCACATGCATTACATGGGTAGCTCACTGGAGCTCGGCCAGTCCACCTAACTCCCTATCTTGGCCAAATGCACACACGCATTCAAATCATTCTGGCAATTTTCCCATACCTTGGACTTCGGTCCCCATAGGGTATTTGATTGATTGATTGATATTTTATTTCTATCGCACTCGTACACAAGTGTTTCAGAGCGCGACAAGGCAAGGGAGAGGTACATGGGGGGACCAAACAGCGATCTTACTAGGCCCAGTGACATTGACAACGCGCAAGTGCATGGGAGAGGGTGAGGGGAAAAGTGCATGGAAGGAGGGAGAAGTGGAAAGTGCGAAGCAGAGGAGAAACATAAATAACAATAAATAAATAATAAAGGCAACAAACAGTGGTAATGCAGCCAGCAATTTGCAAGTGCTAGGTTTAAGGCACAGACAGGGTCGGTCTGATAAGTGCAGGAAGAAAAAGGGGGGCTGTATGGGTACAGATACAGACCCCAGTGCAAGGGGTGGCCCAGAGGCAGTGCGGGAGGGTGGCAGGGTGAGCAGGTACCTGGGCCCGAATGACAGAGGGTGGCCAGGTGCACAGTGCCAAGAGAGAACAGATCATCAGGGGAGAGGGGGAGCGAAGGCAGAAGAAAAGAGGAAGGTCTTGAGGTGCTTCCGGAACCCGAGATGGTTTTCCTCAAGTTTTAGAGTGGCAGGGAGGCTGTTCCAGAGGGAGGCCCTAGTCAAAGACAGAGATCTACCCCCAGCTTGTTTCTTGAAAAACGACTGACCCTGAGGGAGTTGGAGGTAGAGGAGCAAAGAGCTCGAGAGGGGAGGTATTTGCGGAGGGATAGCTGAAGGTATTTTGGACCCAGGCCCCAGAAAGCCTTGTGGACAATGCAGAGGGTTTTGAATTTAATCCTTTCATCCACTGGGAGCGAGTGGAGAGATTTCAGAGCTGGAGAGATACGATCCCAGGGCTTGTGGCCAAGGACAAGTCTCGCAATCCTGTTCTGGATTAGTTGCAGGGGGCGGAGAGTAGAGGCAGGCAGATTTAGAAAGAGGCTATTACAATAGTCCAAGCTAGAGAGAACCAGAGCTTGGGATACCATGAGCTTCTGGGGGAAGGAGAGGAAAGGCAGAGTACCTCTGAGGAGGTGCAGTCGGAAATTTGACCTCAGAGATGTGGGCAGAGAAGGAAAGGGTGGAGTCAAAGATGACCCAGAGGTTCTTAGCCTTGCAGGTGGGGTAGGAGGAGGGCCAAGGGAGGCTGGCCAGAGAGTGAGGGGAAAGGATGGTGAAGGTGTGCCAATGAGGAGGATCTCCGTCTTGCTGGCATTCAGACAAAGATCATTGGCGGAACATCAATCTTGAATGGCAGTTAGGTAATCAGAGATGAGAGAGGGAGAGGAGGTGACAGAGGGCAGCCTGAAAATGAGTTGAGTGTCATCAGCGTAGCACTTGAAATTTGAGCAGAAAGTGGCAATGCAGTGGGCAAGAGTTGCCAGGTATTGGTTGAAAAGCCAGGGCGAGAGGTTAGACCCCTGGGGAACACCACAGGTAGAGAGGAAGATAGATGAAAGGAAGGACCCAAGTTGGATGTGGGAGGGTTGATCTGAGAGGAAGGATGTCAGCTAGGCCAGAGCCTGATAAGTGATAGCCAGGTTTTCACGGAGACGGTTGAGCAGGATGGTAAGGTTGACCGTGTCAAAGGCAGAAGAGAGATTGAGGAGGATGTGGACAGAGTGAATGTTAGAGTCAAGGTTGGAGAGCAGATCTTCACGGACTTTCAGGAGAGCAGTTTCCATGCAGTTTCCGTGCTTCTGGCAGCTCTGAAGCCAGACTGGTGGTCATGGAGACAGCTAACAGAATTGGAATGAATGTTAAGCTGAGAGATGGCCAACTTTTCCAGGAGTTTGCCGAGAAAGGGAGTAATGGATATTGGGTGATAGTTAGCTGGAAAAGAAGGATCAGCTGTGGGTTTCTTGAGAAGAGGATGCACAAAGGAGTGCTTCAGAGGGGAGGGGAAGGATCCCGAGGCAAAGGAGTGGTTGCAAAAATCAGCAAGGGCCGGATCAAGGGTGTCAATGTGGTCCTTGATGGTTTTAGAGGAACAGGGATGAACCTGTTTTGATGAGGCTTTCATAGATCGGACTTGTCTGGTGACCTCGTCAGGGGTGAAAAGAGGAAAGGACGAGAAGGATGGTGGGAGGGTGGCTAAAGGAGGGTCAGAAAGCACAGATGGAGAGGGGAGAGGAGGGGTTTGGGCGGAGAGGGTGGACAGGATGTCCTGGGTTTTTTAAATGAAGTGAGAGGCAAGGGCATTGCAAAGAGCCTCTGAGGCAACAGGAGGGGTAGCGTCTGCAGCAGGGTTGGCCAGCTCGTTGCTGATTTTAAAGAGTTCGGCTGAGTTGTTAGATGCCGCCAGACGTGTTCCCACCAGAAGTGCATTGAGGCAATACTAATGGGATAGAGGTGCTATATAAATGACAAACTACTTCTACTACTACTACTACTACTACTACTACTACTACTACAAGCAGTGAGGCCAACATTATTGGTAGAACGGCACTATATATAACCACTTCCCTTGCTTTATCTTTTGCCACATTATTACGGCAACTTTTACTGCAGCCAGGATTAACGTGATAAAAAAATTATATATGTAGATTTACTGACATCGAAAAAAAAATATCAAAATTAAAAGACAATTTATATCAATTTTTGGTGGCATTGTGAAGTTGTCTGGGCATGCTCGGGAATGTCTGGCCATGTTCCGATGCATTGTGAACAAAGTATGCCAAAAGCTGCGCTATTGTTTTTTTTTAAATTATGAAATTTGTGAATATATAGTTTATAATGTATAACAAAATGAAAAGTAAATATCTAATTCCAGGGTTCCAGACAATACAGTCCCAAGCATGCTTTTGTTACAGGAAGTTTGCTTATGAGAAATAGGGTAAAACTGAGAGAGAGACAGCTGTGACCCCCCAGTCAGGACACCAAGTTGGATCGGACTATTTGGTGTTATAATTTTGCAATCCTTTATCCCCCCTTTTCCAGTAGTGGTCTTGCTATCATTCTTTTTAGACCCTACTTTATAGGTTGTCTTATTCAATTCCTGGTTAGTATTAGGACCATTTAAGTCCAATAAAGCTTTCGATTCATCATCTAACCGAGAGAGGTCAATGACAACCTCATTCTCTAACATAGTAGTCGGAATTTTTCGTGGGGCAGTTGACGCTGCCCTTGCTTGTTTTTTTGTCAGTGCCAATGCTTTAGCCTTCCTTTTCAATGCCCTCCCAGCAAGTCTCTTTTCTTTACGAGTTAGAACGGTCTTATGCTTAGGTAGGGCATAATTTTCTTTTTGATCAAGTTGAATAGGTGAATTGCTAACTAGACACTCTTCAGAAAGATGAATCAGGTCAGTCAGATGGGAGGGACTATTTAGTTCTATAACGTTGTCACTCACTTCCTCTGCAAAAATAGGGATCTGACTCAAAGAAGGTATAAAACCAAAGTCAACCTTCAATTGCTCCACATGACATTCAATCCTTTGAACAGAAGTTAACACTTTAGATATTTCTTCATCGTTCTCTTCGGTCTGTGTATAAATCGAGTGTTGAGTAATTGGTATCAACACACTGGCAAAGGATCGTGTTTGTTTTTGTGGGATACCAAAAATCCCATCAAATTGGTTAGCACTATCAACCATGATCTTCCTGGTAGTATGTCTTTCAGATAGGGTGGCCACAGCAGCTCATGCAAACAAAAGACCTTCAATTCTGTTAGCTTTATTTGTGAGTTCACCAATTGCTGTTCTCATGATACCAATCTCATAATGCGAGCGCTCATGCCCTTTGTCAAGTAGGTCCAAGATTCTCGCCAATACCGGGAAATCAGGACTTAATGATGGTACATTAAGAGTAATATTCTCTGAGCGGACCTCGTTATCAGAAGTTTCCTTATCTCTATCATTCAGGCTTGATTGAAATTCCTGAATGTCTATGGTCATTTGTTCATTGAGTGCAATTTGAGCACTCTTTGCATTTGGGGAACTTACCATAGGTTTGACAAGTGATGCATCTGAGATGTAATCAGTTTCCCATACCAATTTGGACTTTTCACCACCCAGAACATCAGAGTTATAATTAGGTAGAGTGTTATTATTATTATTTTTTTTCTTTTTTTTGGCAGGAGTGGTCAACATAAATACGTCCTCGCGTCCAACCAGTCGTTGATTAACTGGGGTGGAAGGGCCAAGAGAAAGACGTATACGTTTACCAAGTTCTGCCTCAATTGTCGGCCCCATCAATGAACAATCAACCGTATGATCATTATTAATTACATTGGTAGGACTATACATACCATTGTCGCAAGTTTGTGACAGAGTAGATTGAGAAGGGCCCATTTGGTTACTGTTGTTTAGGTCCTTTAACTTAAATTTCTTGTTTGTTAGAGTACTATCAGTATCATGATTGGGGCAATGTATCAGGATGGGCACATTAAACTTAGAGGTAATACCCATTTCTTCCAGAGTCCTAAGTCTTACATCTAAAGGTGGAATAATTGAGGTTGCACCTATTTGTTCTTCAGCATCTAGTCTTATAACCTCTGATGACATAGCAGGAGACTCGGGTAATGGTGCAGCAGATAGTACGGCCTGGTCTCATGATCAGTATTACTGGACATTGCACTGCTTTGTAAGTCATTCAGTTTCCTACCACTTCTTAACCCATTCACCATTCCGAAGCAAGCACAAAAGATAGTAATATATTGCTTATTTACTCAAAGGAAAAATGGAGGAAAACAATGCAGTGGAACACAATGCTCTTAACAGCCCCGCAGGTCAGTCATATGCTTTGGAATATTATTGTTAACAATCCCGTTGCTCAATGCACACAGGTTTTTACTTGTTAGATAGAAAAGGGGGGCTCCTTACTTCCGCTGCTCCGCCGAACAGCCCAACAGCCACACTTCTGGAGCACTTCAGATGCGCGCGCGAGATGCGCGTGCACCGGTGCTTTTGAGGAAGAGGCTGTGGGAGGAGAGCGGGCGGGAGGCGGGAGACCGGAGGCGGAGCAATCTGGGCAGGGCTGACAGAGAGGAGAGAGAATAGGGAGTGGGTTACACCATCACGGCTCAGCAGGACACAGCAAAACCCATGGCAAAACCCACGGTTTTGCAAGTTAGCAATAGACACCTAAGTGAATTCCCAATGCAGTGTGAACAGTCACACAGCAGCGCGGGCTCTTTCAGCAGCGCGTTAGACGGCAATGCAAGCTTCCTCTTGCCGACGCCGTGCAGTTGCAGGGTAGTCGCAGACCAGTCTCAGGAATCACCAGTCCAAAAGCTCCCAGCCCAACAGCCACACATCCGGAGCCCTTCGGATGCGCGCGCGAGATGCGCGTGCACCGGTGCTTTTGAGGAAGAGGCTGTGGGAGGAGAGCGGGCGGGAGGCGGGAGACCGGAGGCAGAGCAATCTGGGCAGGGCTGACAGAGAGGAGAGAGAATAGGGAGTGGGTTACACCATCACGGCTCAGCAGGACACAGCAAAACCCATGGCAAAACCCACGGTTTTGCAAGTTAGCAATAGACACCTAAGTGAATTCCCAATGCAGTGTGAACAGTCACACAGCAGCGCGGGCTCTTTCAGCAGCGCGTTAGACGGCAATGCAAGCTTCCTCTTGCCGACGCCGTGCAGTTGCAGGGTAGTCGCAGACCAGTCTCAGGAATCACCAGTCCAAAAGCTCCCAGCCCAACAGCCACACATCCGGAGCCCTTCGGATGCGCGCGCGAGATGCGCGTGCACCGGTGCTTTTGAGGAAGAGGCTGTGGGAGGAGAGCGGGCGGGAGGCGCGAGACAGGAGGCAGAGCAATCTGGGCAGGGCTAAGTGAATTCCCAATGGAGTGTGAACAGTCACTCAGCAGCGCGGGCTCTTTCAGCAGCGCGTTACACGGCAATGCAAGCTTCCTCTTGCCGACGCCGTGCAGTTGCAGGGTAGTCGCAGACCATTCACAGGAATCACCAGTCCAAAAGCTCCCAGCCCAACAGCCACACTTCCGGAGCACTTCGGATGCGCGCCCAAGCATGCAAAAAATGATGGTGCACTGAATGCGATCATTCTGGCCGTGCTGCAAAAACACAGTGTTCGCAGTGACACATCTGCAGCTTTTCTTTATGAAGTTGCGGAAGTCACACGAGGCCCGGCTATCTGACTCAGCTATTTTGGGCTCACTGTGTGTTAGTAATTTATATGAAACAGATAGCAGAATGAAGTCCCGGGGATACTGCATTCCTACGCCCACATTTGCTTGGCTTGATTACATTGTATTTGCACGGCCACATTCATTGTAAGGTCACAGGACCACCAAGGCTATTGGAATCAAGAGCAAGCTATCATGCGCATGGTGTGTCTAATCGGCATCCATTCAGTCCATTCATGGTAAAGTATCCGCGACTGATGCACAGGGAATATTGTCATATGCAGGATGGGGACTGTTCTGGTAAGGGGGGCATTAACTGAATGTCTTTAAAAGCACAGTCTGTAACCCGACCCAAAATAGCGATCCGGATTTTGGAAGAATCGGATGCTCCTCAGCTGAAAGCGACCGTCAGACTAAAGAGGCATTTTCCTTTTAAATAGTGAGTTGATTCTGTTTAAAAATCGGGCAAACATACATTTTAAAACAAAATGTGCTTAGTCTTTCTGTAAAGGCTTTTAATTAATAACTGTTTTTCTGACCACGTGGGATATGTTTTAAAAGCATAAAATATTTAAAGTTAGAGAAGAGTATTTCTAGCGCTATGAATATGCTCAAGGCGCAGATTTGTGTTTGTGACTCTGCAGTTCAAAGTGTTTTTAGACCAGCTATTTAATATGCTGGATAAGCAAAATACAGGCATTTGTCTATGGGCAGGGCAATATGTCAGTCAGTTTATTTAAAGTTTGTTCTAGAATCTAGCACTATGTATTTGTATTCAACAGCGACAAACTGATATTTTAAAACAAAACATGCTTATTCTCAATATTAACTGCCAGCCTCTATTTTTGCAATATGCATTTTATGTTTGTTGTAGGACAGTTTTAGAAAGTTTGCTTATGAAGTTTCCCCCAGTGGATGTAGTCTCTGGGTGTAAATGAAAGCCTTGGGGCTAGCTGCACGAGGCTTTGTGAAATGGCACCCAGCGCTTGTTTGTTAATTACCAACCAGTAACCAAATACCTTGCATTTTGTTTCAAGCAATAGGTGTGAGAATGCATAAATATCTGCATGGTAGTTTACAGCGCTCTATTTCAGTTAAGCGAGGCAGTATTTGAAAGCATGGCATTTGGGGGCTTTAGCAATTTCTGTTATGGGGTATTTAAAATACAGAGACATCTGTGCTAAAGAAATCGGTTTGCATTGTTCACCAAACTTAAACAGAACATGGCTGGATATTTTACTGCACACCGCTCGAGCTCTAACCCTATAGCACGGCTGTTGTTGTCAATTACGCGCTGATCAAACTATCCCGGCTCACATTTCTGCGGGGCTGTATTGAACATTTACATTAGACAAAGTTGAAATACATTTTGATAAACTTAGGTGCCCCAATGGTTCAGAAGATACCTCAGCTTGTTAAGAACATACTGCATTGACCATTTACAATAGTCATAGTTGAAATACATTTTGATAAACCTAGGCATAGTGGTAGTTCAGAAGATAGCTCAGCGTGTTAAGCACATACTGCAGAAAGTTGTGTTCATGTGTATTATTACAAGCACCAATTCCAGCAAAGTGTGTGTGCGTGTGTGTGTGTGTTTGTGCATATGCTGTGATGTATGTGCATGCATGTTAGTGTTGATGCCATGTTGAAGCAGTGCTGGGGCAGTTTGTGGAGGGTGGGAAGTATGTGTGTGCAGTGCTGTGGCAGTATGTGTGTGTGTGAAGTAGTGTGTCAGTATGTGCAGAGCAGTAATGGGACTGTGACCTTGTATGCAGTGTAGGGTTGGTGTGAATGCAGGGCCGGAGTAAATGTTTGACGAGCAGGGCTGGGGCTGTGTACATTGCACAGTGCAGCGTGGGTGTGTAGTACAGTGGGTTGCTGTATGCACAATGCTGGGGTGGTTTGTGTGCGTACACGGCTAGGGGCTTGTGTTGACATTTCCTGACATTTGCCCATGTGCAGTGCTATGAGCTCCCTGTGCATATTACACTGTTTTAGCACTTCCTGACACAATTTGATAGCTTCTTAGCACTCCCGTAATCAATTAATGTTTTTAAGATCCACCCATTGGCACACATTTGATTACTTTTAGTAGGATGAGAGTCTGAGTTGGCTCTGATGGGGTGCAGATGGTGCATCAACCACTGTGCTATTTTACCCCCTGCATCATGTCAGTGTAATAAATGTTCTGCATAATTGAACAAGCATAGACATACATACTGAATGTATTTATATGTGTCAATGAGGAGAGCAGCAAAGCTGGATTCAGTAAAATGTCGGCCCGTTTGGCAGGTGGGTCCGGGGCAGGGCGGGATGAAGATGGGTCAGGGCTGTTTGGAATGTTCAGTATGATGTTTGGAGCCCTCCTTGCCTTACAGCTGGGAAACACAGTCAAATGTGCAAGTGGGCTGCTTAAATAATAAAGTCAAAATAATGGCACAATGTGGTTAACAGCTGCATATTATCATGTGAAAGGTATCCAGCAGGGGACTGAAAGACTAAGTACCATATTCTAAAAATGTTTTTGGGCGAAGGAGAAGTCCAATTTCCGGCATCACACATTTGTGCAAATAAGAGGAGGTTTCAGGGCATTTTAAAGGACATCTTGAATTTACAAACAGGGTGCGCTTTAAAATGCCCTGAAATGAGGGTCTCCCCTGCGCCTTTTGAAACAAATGCATGGGGAAGCGCCAATCATGACAGGGTCATTTCCTACCCTGTCATGATTTTTTAAGTGTAACAACCGCTGGTTGAACTTGCATTTCCATCCCTCAAGCAGCGATTCCCTTTTCTAACGGCATCCTCTGTGAAACGGGCTGTTAGCAACCACAAGGCTTCTGGGAGCCTGCCATAAATTATTGTCGGGAGTGCACTCCCAACACTAATGTATGCAAGAGGGTTGGATAATGCATCTTTGTACTATTGTCCACCAAACCTGAACAAAAAGGCAATGAGGTGATGACCTGCAATGCATCTTCTGTACAATTAAAATGTCTCAAATTAAAGACTCCCAGCGTGGGCAGCTGCTCAGGGCCTTAACAAAAAATGCCTTAATGCTGGTCCTGCTCTGCGGTGAGTGGAGAAGTAAGAGGGCAGCAACTCTCCTTTAGGCACAGTAAGTAGGTCCAGTAGCAAATGGCACCAAGACGTAGCTTCTATTGCTGTGTTGAGATTTGTAGAGAAAGGTTTCCCCTTTAATCTAGCCCTTTCAACTGAAATGGTTGTAGAAAGTCACCCCTCTTCTTAGCAATGTGTGTTCAAGTCAACATTGTCACATCTTCTCCCTGTGTAAACTGTGAAATCTCAGTTTTGCAACCGATTTCTGGCCATGCCCTTAACGTGAATTGTTAATAAGTACCCTCTTTGTTAAACTATGGCATTTCTCTATCTTGCGGGTACAAAAGTACGGGCCTGCTCTCCGAACTATGAAATACGAAAAACATGTGTTGAACAGGAGAGCAATTCTCATCTTGATAAGTGTCAATAAAGCAATTAACAGTAAATGGTGGGCAGGTCAAACTGAAATTATTAAGTTGAAGTGCAACGGTTGAGGAACCGTTAAAAGGCTTTTATTTGCTTTTAATACATTACAAAATTACATCCATCATAATTGTGTATTAATACCTTTTAAATAGAATTATACAAACAAAATATTACTAAGTGGCTCTGTGGGCATCCTTTCACTGTCTTTGAAAAGAGGTTCTGCAGATTGTATTTGATTTCTCAAATTTGCCCTCTAGTCTTTGACAGGAAGATGGGGTGGGGAGGGTGATGGCATCTAGCCTTGAGCCCTCCTTCATGGACAATTCAAAGAAAGCGCGGTCTGTTTACATTTCGAGCACTTGGAAAAGAAACGCAAGTCTCTAAAATAGAAGGTCATGATTCTCATTTGGAAAAATGAACAGCCTTTTTATTCACTTGTTCTAGATTATGGAAAGGGGATAAATCATAGTGTATCCCCCCTGCTTAAAATGGTGAGGGGGATTTATGATCCCTATCTCCCATTTCCTATGCCCATTTTTCCAGACCACTCATGCTCGGACCAGGATTCTCTTCATAACATGCAGAAAAAGGCCATAAGGATAGCAGCTGGCACTCTACTGCTCACAAGTGCTACAGATCTGGGATCTGGCCATTGAGATGATGTACATGCCTGTAAAGAAGCTCAAGGACAAGCTTTACAGAGAAGTGATTGGGTGTGTGCCTGCCTCCCCTCTGGCCTACTCGACGGCCGTTCCCCACGCTCGCTTCTTTTCTCCAGCTGAGCGTGGAGAGCGGTCGCCGGTGGCCTGAGGTGATCAGCAGGCCTGGAAAGCCCTGCCTGGGCCTCCGTGAGTGCTGTGCTTTGTGTTTTTGAAAAAGAAAGTAGAATTGTTTGTTCGCGCTCCTAGCGCGGTGTTTTTGGCCTCCTCCTGCTCCCCCCTCCCACTTCCTGGTCTTCCTCTCCCTCCCCGCCTCCCTGCCCGCCCACACCCCCCCCTTCCTCTCCCTCTGCCTATAACCTCCCCCCTTCCTGGGCAGCCCTCTGCCCGGCAGCCCCTGCGGCTAAGGGCCCCAGGCCAAGGGCGACTCCTACAGTGCGGCTCCCTGTGTGTCTGCAGGTGTCCGCAGGGGACGCCAGGCGCCAGTTCCACCTGTTCTCCGGCCCTCCCCTCCTCACCTTGTTCACCTCATCCGCATGATGCCTCGCCCCCCTATTCCATTTTATTGGTAAACTTGGGTGCTTCTCTCCCCTCGCAGGATTCTCAAACTTAGGTGGCCCTGACCTACTACGCACTACTGTCTGCTCTGCACTGTGGTAAACTAGTGCCCTCCACTCACTTCCTGTCTGCATACTCGTGTCATCCGCCTCCCCTCCTTCTCCATGGTGCTCTCTATCTCGCCTATCTACTCTAACTGCTTCTCTATTGACTATCCTGCTCTCCTCACTAAATCTGGTAGGAAAAAGTTTAAAAAGGACATCCTGGTCTCCAACCCAGGCCTCCCTATCGCTGACACCTACACGAGCGCCTGCTCCAGGGAAACTCTTACTGACATTCTCTTTTTCGTGCCTTCACCTGACCTATGGACCCCTCACATGGTCGCTGTGCTCTCTCCTTTCTCCTCCTCTCCCATTAATGGTGGCACCCGTTGGGATGTCCTCTTGGCCCCTTTCCACTCCTCTAAGGCCATCATTAATGTCTATGCTAACGGGACCGTCTTGGTCCAAGGCCCGCAGGCCAACCTTCACCTCTTTGATAGACGCTTCCCACGCCTCATCAACTTCCTCTCCGCTCCCGCTGTCCCCCCTCCTCTGTCCTCGGCTACCTTGCCTCTCCCCTCCCTCCCTGCCCCTTCTCTTGCTCCCTCTTCAACTCCTTCTCTAACACCTCCGCAGGGCGTACCTCTGATCTGTACCCCTCCCCGGAAGTTTTTCAAGGGTGGCAACCTTCTCCACATTGCCACTCTAAATTCTCGCTCTGCCATCAAGCACTCCTCTGATATCTGTCGCCTTCTTGAGGAACTGGACCTCGACGTCCTCGGTCTCACTGAGACATGGTTCACTGCCAGCTCTGCCACCAGCTTCGACACACTCCTACCTGACGGCTACAAGATCCTCTCCATGCCTAGGCCAAACCGCTCAGGGGGTGGTGTTGCCCTTATCTTCCCTGAGTGGATTCCTGCCACTGTCACTCCTACGCAGACCTACTCCTCTTTTGAATGTCTTGTCTGCCGACTCTCTCTCTCTCCTAGCCATTCCCTTACCGTGGCTACTATCTATCGGCCACCTGGTCAAATTTCATCCTTCCTCTCTGAGTGGGCTGACCTCTCCTCCTCACTCCTGTCCTCAACCACCCAACTCCTCTTTCTCGGTGACTTCAACATCCACCTCGATGCCTCCTGTCCCCCCACTGGTCTCTTTCGCGAACTCTGCAACTCTCTCTCACTCTCTATCCTCCCGTCTGGGCCTACTCACTCTGCAGGGCACACTCTTGATGCTCTGATCTCTTCTGACCTTCCCCTCTCCCTCCCTCTCTCCACTCCTCTCTCCTGGAGTGATCACTTTCTCCTATCCTCCCACCTCTCCCTCCCTACCCCACAGGCAAAGCCACCCTCGTCATTGCCACCCACCTTCTCGGTCATCCGACCCATGAAGCGCGTGTCAGTTGAGGCTTTCGCTGCTACCTTCTCGCCCCCTCCTCCCCCCTCGGCTGACTCCCACCCTGACACCGCCCTCTCCATCCTCTATTCCTCTATATCTGATACTCTCGATATCCTTGCCCCCGTCATGAGAATCCGCCTGAAGCCCAAAGCCAAATGTAACTCCTGGTATGACTCGGATCTCGTCACCCTAAAACGCAAGTGCAGGGTGGCAGAGAGGAAATGGCGTGCTTCATGCTCATCCTCTGACAAACTGGCCTGCCGCCTGCTCCAAAGGCAATACCGGCTCTCCGTTCTCACCAAGAAGAGAGCCCTTATCCAAGCCCGCATCTCTGAGGCATCAAACAACTCGGCCGAACTCTTTAAAATCTGCAAGGAGCTGGCCAACCCTGCTGCAGTCTCTACCTCTCCTGTCCCCTCCCAGGCCCTCTGCACCGCACTGGCCTCGCACTTCATCTCAAAAACTCAGGACATCCTGTCCTCGCTCTCCTCCTCTCTCCTCCCTCCCTCTCTTCCCGGCTCTTCCTCTTGCTCTCTTGCAGCCTCCCCTCCGCCCTCCTTCTCTGCTTTTCCACCTTTCTCTGCTGATGAGGTTTCCAGACAAGTCCGATCTATGAAAGCCTCGTCTAAACAGGTTCACCCCTGTTCCTCCAAAACCATCAAGGACCACATCGACTCCCTGGCTCCTGCCTTGGCTGCCTTTTGCAACCACTCATTCGCCTCTGGAGTCTTCCCATCCCCCCTCAAGCACTCCCTTGTGCACCCCCTCCTCAAGAAACCCTCCTCCGACCCCTCCTGCCCGGCCAACTATCGCCCAATCTCCATCACTCCCTTCCTGGGCAAGCTCCTGGAGAAACTGGCCATCTCCCAGCTTAACCTCCATGCTGAATCTGTTGGTAATCTTCATGACCATCAATCCGGCTTCAGAGCGGCCCGAAGCACGGAAACTGCTCTCCTGAACATCCGTGAGGACCTGCTCCTGAACCTCGATTCCAACACTCCCTGTGTTCTCATTCTGCTCGATCTCTCCTCTGCCTTTGACACTGTCAACCATGCCATCCTGCTCAACCGTCTCCGTGATAACCTGGGTATCACTGGTCAGGCTCTGGCATGGCTGACCTCTTTCCTTTCCGGTCGACCCTCCCAGGTCCAAATGGGCTCCTTCCTCTCTGACATCTTTTTCTCCACCTGTGGTGTCCCCCAGGGATCCAACCTCTCTCCCTGGCTTTTCAACCAGTATCTGGCACTCCTTGCCCACCGCATCGCCGCTCTCTGCCCCTACTTCCAGTGCTATGCGGACGATACCCAGCTCATTTTCAGGCTACCCTCGGCCTCCTCCTCTCCTTCCCTCATCTCCGACTGTCTGTCTGCTATCCAGGAATGGTGTGCCGCCAATGACCTCTGCCTTAACGCCAGTAAGACTGAGATTCTACTCATCGGCACACCCACTCCCTCCTTCCCTGCAGCTCTCTGGCCGGCCTCCCTTGGCCCCCTTCCTGCCCCTACCTGCAAGGCTAAAAACCTTGGGGTCATCTTCGACTCCACACTCTCCTTCTCTCCTCATATATCTGACGTCTCTAAGAAGTCACACTACCAGCTGCACCTCCTCAGAGGTATTCTTCCCTTCCTCTCCTTCCCCCAGAAGCTCACTGTCTCCCGAGCCCTGGTTCTCTCAAGGCTGGACTACTGTAACAGCCTCTATCTTAATCTGCCTGCCTCCACTCTCCGCCCTCTGCAACTTATCCAGAACAGAACTGCGAGACTTGTCCTTGGCCTCAAGCCCAGGGACCGTATCTCTCCAGGACTGAAATCTCTTCACTGGCTCCCAGTGGCTGCGAGGATTAAGTTCAAAACCCTCTGCATTGTCCACAAGGCCTTCTGGGGCCTGGGGCCTAAATACCTTCAACTCTCTCTTCCTAAATATCTTCCTTCACGAGCCCTTCGCTCATCCTTCTCCAACTCCCTCATGGTCAGCCGCTTCTCGAAGCAACGAGCTGGGGGTAGATCTCTCTCCGCAGCAGGGGCCTCCCTCTGGAACAGCCTTCCTGCCTCCCTGAAACTTGAGGAGAACCATCTCCGGTTCCGGAAGCACCTCAAAACCTTCCTCTTCGCTTCTGCCTTCTCTCTCCCTCTCCCCTGCTAAACCTGCTTAACTCCCCACTGAATTCTGCACTAAACCTGCATCTGAGCCACTCTCAGCGACCTCGGTCCAGGTCCCAGCCACTCTCCACTTGCACTGCCTCCCTGGCTCCCCCTGCACTGTGGGACTGTCACTGCATCCCTACAGCCCCCTTCCCAGCACTTGCTCTGCACTTACCTCGCACTTGCCACCAGCTGGCCCTTTTATTTATTACTTATTATTTATTTATTTTTTACGCTACTTACCTTGTACCGCACTTCCCCCCCACCTCCTCCCCCTGCACTTTCTCCTTTTCCCCTTACCTCTGCACTTGCGCGATCTGAATGACACCTGGCCTAGTAGGATCGTTTGTCTGTCTTCCCCTTGTTTCCCTCCCTCCCTGCCTCGTCGCGCCTTGAAACACTTGTGTATAGGCGCGTTACAAATATCATATCATATCATATCATATCAATGTGAATCCACTGTGAAAGAAACCTGCCTACATTTCCGCCAACCCATTTGACTGCTACCATTGACCCATTACAGCGCGGACCCTATGAAATCACTGCAACTGCAGCAAAATAACACAGATCAAGAGGCTTACAAATGCTGCAACTACAGCCTCAACCAGCGAACTTGGAGTGAGCAGCAAGCCTCATCACCCAATGCTATCAATTGCAGATTCAACCTGTTAGCTAGAAAAGGAAATTCGCTTCTCCCCCACTAGGGCCCAGAGGAGGCCAACCTGGTGCAGAATCAAGCTGCTAATATTTCCCTGCACTTTCAAATGGTTTTCCAATGTATGAACATTCCAAAGTAGTCTGTCAGGATAAACCTGCATCCTCTAAATGTGCTCCTGCTTAAAGTGTGCAGGCAAGCTTAACCTCTCTGATGGAAAGGGCACCCACATGTGATTATCAGTCATCTGGGATTCCCTTTCTGGCCTCTACCTGCTTGCATTTTCGCCACTTCGGCTGTACATGAAAATGTGCCCAAGGTCTCGGCTGACAGACACACAATGTGAACATTTGCGCTTTGTGTTTCTCAGGAAAGGGGCAGCAGCTTGTGAATAGAAACATTGTCAAAGGTCAAAGGTTATGGCATGTGTGTAGGGCTATTGAACTGCTACCCACATTTAACTCATGACCTGCATCTCTTTCTGTTATTTCAGTACTGAAAACAATAAGCAACTTGCCCAATGTAGCCATATTTTCAGGTCCTGCTACTGTTATTATAGTAATAGCTCTGAAGGACTTTATTGTGATTGCTATCCTTTTAAAAGCCATGGGGGCTCTGCGGAAACATCCTGGTACTGTTTCTTCAAAATTATGATTTTGAAATGTTGTCAATGAGACTATAAGATGCAGGGCAGCTCCAGCTCTAAAGCAGCTTGCCCAATGCACCACAATTATAAGGTGTTCTGCCCTGGCTTTTCAGAACAGCCACATTCAACTGACCTTAGAGAACTCAAGATGATGCTCTCTGTGATCTGAAGAATGAAGTAACCATTTTTAAAACCAGTAAGAGACACCGACCAATCAGGAAGCAAGGCACAAGGGCTTGAATCCATAATCACTAACTGCGTTCTCTCCTGGCTTCGGGTGCTTTCTCTCACGGTTGAAATTATTTTCACTGGCTGCTTCCCCAGGCTCCCTTTCTCTCGTTCCCCTTGGTCCTACGAATTACCCTGAGTCCTGAAACTCATAACCCTCCAAAAGGCCTCTGCTGCCTCCTGCTCCTGGTCTGTCTCCCTCCCTGTGCAGAGATGGCCACCATGGAAATAGAAAGTGGACTTACACCCTTTACTATTTTTCATGGTGAGTATCTTTATTTGTATTGTGTCTAGTGAAACTAGGCACACACAGTTCCTTTAAAGTCACTGCTATGGTATACAGGTTTTCTCACTGGTGTCACTTAAACACTACTTCAGTCAAAATTAAGAAAATGTTGTTGATCACGTTGAGAAGCATATTTGTTGTCCCCTCAATCAGATTATTTGGCAGAGCATCAGCCACTTTAACGTCAACACAGCAAGGGAAGGGAGAGGGAACACAAAAGGTTAAAGATAAAGGGAGGAAAGTGAGAAGCCGTCACCCTTATTTTACTAGAATCAGCAACATTTGCAGACAGCAGCTCTCCCTAGTAAAGTTCACAGACGTTCGAGATTTTGTTAATCCATATTTACTCTGCCACATAAGAATTTTTAGAAATGCTATTAATCATGTGTTATTATTTCTAGATGTATGTCAGTTTCATTATTTTAATTAGTAATGTAACAGGTTATTACCTCATACATGGTACACAATTCCTCAGCTTAGAAAGGATGAGTCATCCCTACCACCGGACTCAAACTGGGAAATTGCAAGCTGCCCCCAGTGAGAGGGGAACGCCTAAACCTCTGAACTTAGAGTTCAATTAGGCTATAATGAGTCACATTTTGATTTTTTTTTTAAACATGCTGCTATTCAGTGGTGGCCTGTGCATAATACACATTGGCCCAGGGAAGAGTCCCTGCATCAACAGTGATATTTATTATTTTGATCAAGGTGTTTTCTTGGCATTCTCCCCAGGGCCATGCTGAAGATTGAACTAGTCTATGCCTTTGAAAAGTTGTAACTATTTTAAAGACACAATTGAACCAAATGCCTACTTCCATTGTCCTAGAACAAAGTGGATCATCAGACCCTCATTGACGTACTACATAACCTCATGGAAATCAATGACACTATCCTCAAGTGTACCTAGAGGACCACCATCAGTTCGTTCAAATGGGTACATCCAGATTATCCACCTTTCACCTGTGGTTTCCCATAAGGATTCACAATCTCCCCCTTCCTCTTTAACCTCAACATGGAGCTCCTGGATTGCAACTCTTCAGCTACAACATCCACATCCAGAAAATGCATATGATACTGAATGCTGCCTCAAACATTCTTCCATCAAAAATCCAAGTGGTCTTTCCAAACAATAACTTCCAATGAACAGTACAAGCCCTCTTCCTTTCTCCTCTGGAAGGGGAATATGCCCTACTCAGCGGCCTACCAACATCCTCACTGGCACCAACAAGATGTGTCCTCTATGCTGAATCCCGCCTCATCCAAGGCCACCTCAAATGTGACCATACTACACCTACACCTATCAAACTACACTGGTCGCCCCTACAAGCACACATTGACTTCAAGAAAAGCAGATTATTTCCAAAGCCATCACTTTGTGTGCTCCCTCCAGCCTAGCCGACAAGGTCCCCATCTCTGGCCAACATTCCACAAGAAGCCACAACCTGGTTAGATTAGTGCTGCAAAAATGCAAAAGAGAAAAACAAAATGGTAAACACCCCTTCTTAATCTATACTCCCAGGCTGCAGAACATCATACCCATCAAATGTAGACTCGCAACCTCCCTCTGGAAATTTGGTTTTCAGATCAACACAAGCGCTCATCGCGCTCCAACGCTTACCTGTTTCTTGATCTGTGCTTCATCCCCCGAACACGCAGATCAGTTTCCTCCACTCCAGCTCCTGCCGGATAACTCTCACTGGGCCCATCTCCCTGAAAACCAAAAGCAGAGGTTAGTTGAGTTGGCTAAAGTGCGCACTCATCTTCTGCTTACACCTCTCAAACTTTAAACAAAACACAACCATACCTCTACAGCACAACAAACTGTATGCACTTCACTACACTGCAACAAGATGGTGCAATTTCAATTAAGGAATACATGAGGGGAAGAGTAGTATTAGTACTTTATATGAGCTTTCAACTGAGAGAGGATCCTTGCACACCTTAGATAAAAATAAAGATATAGTCCTAATAAACAACTGTGAAGAAGAACGTTGCCTACCTATACATAGAAGTAATTGTGCTAATTGACACTCGCCTACGGTTGACGTACTGTCATCAGTATTATGGAATGGCCTAGGTTATAGTTCCTTTCTCTTGCATCCTGAAGGCCTTGATATTGTTAGGTCAAGCAATGTGTTTTTGTTACAAGAAACTTGGTGTACAGCGCCATTTCATTTAGATGACTTTCACATAGTATACAATTTGGCAAAGCAGTCCATGCATGGTCGACCCAGTGGCAGACTTGCTGTTGGCACAAGACAGGAGCACTCTCTGAAAGCCCTCAAAGTTGTAACATCACTTCCATATGTGTTTTCTGCCATTCTTAAATTAGCAGGGGATCAATCTAGACCGATTCTGTTATTTAATATATATGATCCCCCGGGTGGTCACTACACAAAATGTATTATTCAGGGAATTGAAAAAATTATATTACAGTGGTTTGTTTTGTTTAAGTCATGTACTATTATTATAGCAGGAGATCTGAATGATAGAGATTTATATTACCTTAAGTATCAACCACAAAATATTGCAGATGATTGGGTAAGATTCTTGATACATCGTGAGTTGTAATTGTTTAAAACCGTGTATGGGTTTAAAGATACATACACTTGGTAAAATGGTAGGGTACGATCGCATATTGACTACATTATTACTGACTCGGCTACAAAGAACAAGTGTGAAGGGGTAGTGATCATTGTTATCAATCTGAGTGAAGATGCTACTTTGAACGGGAAAATTAAAATTATGACACCAAACACAAATAGACAAATAATTGTTGAGGTGGGGACAGATTCCAAGGGTTTGCATATAAACTGGTCTTTTGGTATAATTAAGATTATCAATGAGGTTCTATGGAAGAAGAAAGATGATATGTGTCATGATTCGGCTAGTGTGGATTTGGATCTCAATCAATTGGTACATTTCTATTCTAAGACACTTGGCAGAACGACTAGTGGTGAAAGGGCCTATAATTGTACTTGCAGAAATAAAGCTAGTCAACCAAATGATGCCAAGATCGTTGATAAGAAGAAGGCAAATTGAATAGATCCAAACCAAGTTAAAAAGAACTCAGAAATCGGCAGATACAAATACACAATTTAGCCACAAGATATACAAATTGGCACAAACAACACAAACTTGGTACTAATAACTCAAACTGGTTACTTTTATTTGGGAGTTTTCAGGCTCGTGATAGTAAAACCTTTTGGTGAAAATGTAATAACTCCAAGAAGGCTATACTACCTATTGAACTGAATCCCAATCCAGAAATAAAATGGATAGAACATATTGCTGAGATATACTATGACCCCGATGCTAGGCATTATCCACTAAAGAAAGATGACACAAATGTTGGTATGACCAATATTGAGATAGACAAGGAATTGCTGAGTAACATGATAATGAGACAAAAAGAATCTCGGGCCCCGAAACCTGATGGAACACCCAATATAGTTCTAAAGGCACAACCACAATTATGGGCCCAGATATTGGTATTGCTCTATAAACACATATAAAAATCAGTATTATTCCTGAAAGTTGGAGCAAATCTATTTTGGTCCCTATTTTTAAGAAAGAGGATAGAATAGATCCACAAAACTATAGATTGAGATCTTTGATGGATACCAGCCACAAGATCTTCGCTAGCATATCATTACGGAAACTCACCAAATGGGTTATTGAAAAGGAACTATTAGCCCTTATTAGACAGGGTTTAGAAAAAAATATAACACCATGACTAAATATATGTGGGGTACAATATCTGACGGCGGAGACAGAGAACACAAATAGATTGTATCTCTATAGTTGTTGTGTGGATTTTTCTAAGGCTTTTCACCTCATTCCCTGAGCACTTCTTTGGGAAAAAACCTAGAATGGAGCATAGAAAATAATTTGCTGTACTATATACAGTGCCATCTGGTTGAATGTTGCAGGACATTGTACAAAATGTCAAGATATTTACAGTGGCCTAAACAAGGTTGTGTGTTAGGGCCAATGCTGTACAACCTGTTTACAGCAGACATGGATGTAATGGTTCAACAAACAAAACATTTCCCACCAAGAATAAATGGCATACAGATACCATGGTTATCGCACGCTGATAACATCATAATTTGTGATCGCACGCAAATTGGTTTGCAACGATTAATACATTTTTTGGGTAAAATATGCAGAGATAAACACAATGGTCATCAATGTAGCAAAAACAAAAACCCTGCCTCTAAGTAAAAAAAAACATTGGTAGAGAAAAGTTTGTTTGGCACATGGAGGATACTCCATTGGTTTGAGCTACAGAATATAATTATTTTGGTTTCCCTATTAGAGCAAATCCTAGTGGTCATTTTACGAAGAAAAGGTGATGGATAATGTTTGGAGAAAGTGGTTGGCAATAAAACATTATATCATATATCATGGGGGGCTACAGCATCGAAGGGTTACTTAAGATATATCGAGTGAGTATAATACCCAAAATACTTCATGCAATGGTGGCATTGAAACATGAACAAATCACATGGTTAGAAGTTTGAAGGCAGAATATTAAGATCGGTTATCAACGTACCGAAAGCAGAGCCAATAGAGCCACTGTGTTTGGAATATGGTTTTACATCAATAATTACATTGTGGTATGTCCAAAGAACACTAATAAATGCAAAGGTTATCAGTAGTAACCATGAGTCTAACTAGTTGCTCTTGTTAATGGGCACAAGTATTGGTAATTAATATAAAAATAGTTTTATGGCCAAGCTCAAAAGGCCTGCAGAAACATTCATAGAACAGCTAACTTTAGCACCGGATATTTTAGATCAAGACCCCAATTATGAGGTTAAAGTAAAAAAGAAAGCACAAAATTGGACCCTATCAAATAACGTGGATAAACTCCACTGTAAATCTCGTTATTGCTGTTATTGTAAGATCAGTTAGTCAGGGAAAGTTTAATTTTTGCTGGCCTGAACTTCACCTCGCAAAGATGAGCCCAGCTGACCCACATGTTGCCGGAGTGATGCCTAAGCATCAACCAATCCCATGTGGTCGACACCTAAAGATCTATACGGCACGGCGAATCAACCCAATTGTGTCTGCGTGCACAACTTATCACATATAAACGTTGTTCTACTTGCAATCTATCTCCTGGTCTATCTCCTGTCTCATTCCCTGCTGGGGTGCGTCCATTATTCTGATTATTGGATATTGGGTCGGGGAATGGGCACCTTCACTTGGAACACCTTGGCAAGAGTGAAAAGCTTAAGGAAGATCAGGTGAAAAATGGAGGTTGGGTGATGGGAGGTTGGCCGCATTGTTTAGGATGTCAAATTAAATGCAGGTGGGGAAGGGGATCCCATGTCAGATGCATGGTTAATACACACATCATATTGCTCTCTGGTACATGTGCTGTACAGTAGCTGTCGTTTTGAAGTGAGTACAGCTATGCAAGTATGTATTACAGTATGCATTATTAGTTCAGTGGGAACTGGGCATTACCATAATACAGTAAACTGCCTAAAGCATGCTGTTCAATAAGCACAAAATACAGTATTCAGTGTCTCCCCTCTTTTAAAGGGACAACATCGACCCCAGAAAATCTGGACTCCACACATGCTTACTTCATGTACATACTGTACCTACTGTATAGTTGCCTATCCCTATAATGACATGGCCCACTGTGTGAATTATACATTAAGGAATCTTAAAATAAAATGTAAAAAGTGATAGCAGCATGGACATTGATCGAGTACTGTGACCAATTCATGCGTGTCACCCAACGTGTAACACGCTTGCCAAATTGATTGGTAAGTAGCCGCCTTGAACCGTTGCTCCCAAATCTATTTTGCAGGGAACAAAGCAGCCATAATTGAGAGCCACCACCACCGCTATCATGCAGAGCACTGGGTGTATGAATGCCTATGTGCTTGAATAGATGCCTGTGTCACACTCTCCTCATACTCGCACTGCCCCTGTAGCCATCCCATGAGGTCCCAGGCACCCAGGCCTCATTCAATGGCCAGGAGACACTCAGATGTGAAATGAGAAACCTTATCATGAGGGTTATGTACAATCCATTTGGCCACTAGATTCAGGTGAAAGCATTGCCAAAAGAGCTGCCAGATGCTGCTTCTTCAGCCAACAAAAACATGGAGATCTCAAAAACTCAATGACACCCACTTTAGGCCAATGGACACTACTGATGATAGTGAACGGCTGTGTAGGGGGATGCTGCATGATACACTCATCACACACTCAGACATCCACAATGAGCCAGAGTCTAAAGAACATGCAGCAAGCCTTCAGCATCTCGAATAGTTGAGGATCTGCTGCTTGACACATCATTCATGTGCATAGATGGGTTTTCCTTAAAGTACTCATTTTGTAAGCATAAAGTATAACCAGTCACAATTTTGAGAGTAGCCATAGATTCCCTGAGCTGTCCCCCTGACAGTATGCAGTCTGAGTGATAGTTTGGTGCTCACTGGTCAAGTCACAAAGTTATAGCCAACACAACAGCTCCGATGATGAAGACTTGTTGGTGAGTTTAAATCAAACACAGGAAAGTGGAGCAGGTTTTTAATGATGTTGGCGGTTCTTAAATGGATATCTCTAGTGAATGTCTGCTGTTGAGTAAAATATCATGGCAAAATGAGATTAGCATTTGTTTTATTTGTGTTCTGCTCTTAACCGGTAAGCAATTGTAAAATAATGTTGATATGTGTAAAATTGCATGTTACATGACCAAGCCTGACCTGCTCCATGAGGGACAAGTGAAGATGGGGGTTTTAATCCTGGTGAGCCACGGGTGTGGATGCAAAGGCCCGCACAGAACGAGAAACAGGACTCCATTGGATTGCACATTGGGCAGAGCACAACCAGGGGACAGGTGCTGTCAGTTCACCGAGGAGGCACCAGTAAAGATCACCCGCGGAATGCACTTCTGAGGTGAGAACGTGCACCTGGGATTAGCGGGCAGTTAGGGCCTGGGATGTACGACCGATGGGGCAAATACTACCTTGCTCTCTGTAACTAGTGATGGTCAGTTTAGCAATTGAAGAGGCTATTTTAAGTGTGCTCCTTAGAAACGTGCACAAATCAGATTAAGCACGTGCTCCTTAGGAGGCCTAGCGCACACCGCTCTGCCGCTTTAAGTCTCTATTTCTAAGATATTTTGATAAGCTATTCACATTTTGATGTTGGCAGGACGAGATACGCCTGTGCCCTGAAGATGGATTTTATCCAAACTGCACTGACTTACCTAGTTACGATAAGCATACTGCCCCAAAGGACACAAACAATAAACTGTGCATGTTTTCCGAACAAATAAGCTTTTTTCAGTCAACATAAGGCCTGTTCTGCCGGCCCAATCATCTGGACGCCTGCACTCCTGCAAGGTAATCCCTACCTCCGTACTTATACCCATAATCCAACCAGCATTATCAATGCCACACTATCTTTAATTCTACCGACCCACACCTCTCAGACGGTGTCCGCCCTTTATCTCCTTGATCGGTGCATCTCTATGCCCACATGTCTTTGCTCCCTGGAAGTTCACTTGTCCCCCCTATTTTTTCATGGCAACCCATCTGACACTGACTTTGAACTGCAAGCCGACCTATTAAGCACTGAGTAACATGTATACAACCGTAACTTTATGTCATGAGAGTAACTTGTATGAAGCAGCAATCATAAACATATGCAAAGTGAGTGAGGTGTAACTGTAATATAACTTAAGTAATAAGCATAACATGAATGCAATTGTTACCCAAACACTGTGAGTAATGTGTATGCAACCTTATCCTTTTACAATGAGAATAACATGTATGAAGCAGCAACCATAAACATATGCAAAGAGTAACATGTAAAAGCAATGTAACCTAAGTAATAAGAGTAACATGAATGCAACTGTAACCTAAACACTGAGAGCAACTGATATGCAACCGTAACCTTATGCAATGATGGTAACATGTATGAAGCAGCGACCGTAAACATTTCCAAAAAGAGTAACACGTAACAGGAATGCAACCTTAAGCAATGAGCGGGATATGAATGTAACCATAACCTAAGCACTGAGAGTAACCTGTATGAAACTGTCACCTTATGTAATGTGAGTCACATGTATGTAACAGCGCCTTGATATCTAAGAGTTTAGTGCGCTATACAAGTGCAAATGTAAATAAATAAATAAATGCTTCATGCTGTTATTTTAGAGCCTCAATAATTGAGTGGAGATTCACCTTTTAAAAGGGCATACATAACCCTTGAGAACATTTTGGGTCCAACCTGCAACATGAGAGCCACCAACATGAGCATTGTATAGTCTCTACCGGCCAACATAAAAAATAGTCAGGATCTCCCTGCTACACAAGAGGCATTAACTTGAGATGCCAAAATGTGAAATTGTCATATTTACCCTACTGCAAGAGAGCTGCCAACATTATGGACTTCAGAGATCTTTACTGGTAACTGAGATCAGCAAGAATTATAATTTTTTTGTTTTTTCTGCTGTGTAAGAGAGACATAGAAATACATGTTTTCTCAGGGGTTCACTGCTATGCAATAGTTGCAGTGGCAAATAATTTACAGGGTTTCACCACAGATATTTTCAGTGTCACCCTGCTTCTGTTTCTCCAGGTCCCCATTTGACTTTTTCTCAGTTTCTCACTCATACTACTTGTCAGGGTCTACCTATTTATTTTTCTCAAGGAGCACCTTTTATAGAATTTCTCAGTTGAAAATAATTCACACGGCCTCCCAGTAAACATTTTCGTGGTGTTCCTGAAACTACTCTCACGTTCTCCCTGCTAATGTTTCACTGGTTCCCACAGTGTAATAAATGTTGCAGAGTCTTCCTAATACATGACAGTTGGTTCCCCAGTCAAGTCAGGCTCTCAGGCGCTGCCCTTTCAGGATCTGTGTGATTCTCTCTCTTCCTTTTTTCAAAATAAGGTAGACATGATTTGTTAAAATATTGGTCTCACTGCTGGGCAGTCTGCTGCCCCACTCCCCTCCTACTCATCTGAATCTAATTCTACTTGGTACAGTTTACCTATCGTCTCTGACCAAGATGTTCTTATGGCCATTCATTGGCTTAAATCAGCCTTGCCCACTGACTCTATCCCTCTGGCCCTTCTCAAGGAAATCTCTGTTGATATTGTTTCTCTGATCACCACGGCAGTGAATGCCTCTTTTTGTGATGGATGTATTCCTAATGTTCTGAAGAATGAACATATGATTCCCTTGATTAAGAAGCATTATTTGGATCCCACTGTTCTCGCAAATTTCCACCCCATTTCACTTCTTCCATTTCTCATGAATTTGTTGGAATCTCTTGTTGCACCCTTGCTCTCTTCTTTTCTTGAGTCCTCTGGCTTCTTTGATTCTTATCAGTCGGGTTTTTGGCGTGGGATGGGTACGGAAGCAGGCCTTACTTCTGTGCTGGGTGACCTGTCCCGCCTGGTTGATCAGGGTGGGGTTGGCGCAATGATACTGTTAGATCTATCTGCTGCGTTCAACACAGTCGATCATCCCACCCTGGTCACCTGCCAATCGGCAGATGGTTCATCTAGCCAGGTTTTGGCCTGGTTCTCTACCTTCTTGGCCGGTCGCTCTCAGCCAGTTCCTCTTCCTACTTTTTGTTTCAAACCTGTTATGTTATCTTGTGGTGTTCCACAGGGATCTGCTTTGTCGCCAATTTTATTCAACATCTACATTAGGCCTCTTCTCTGCCTTCTTCAGTCCCATGGTTTCAAGTGCTACTCTTATGGCGATGACATGCATATTCTGGTCCGTCGTTATCTTTCTCGGCCAGATACTGCTGCTCGGTTTATAGGTTGACTTGATGACCTGGGTTCCTGGATGGCGGTGAACTGGCTTAAACTTAATGGTGACAAAACGGTTTGTTGGGACCACCAACCCTCTTTCTTTTTGGACAGCCAAGCTCTGGCCTAGCTCCTTGGGCCCCTTTCCTATGGGTAAAAATCTCTGCATCCCTCTCAATGGTGAATCAGGTTGCATCTATTTGTAGTACTAGTCACTTCAAGCTTAAAATCTTTCGTAAAGTCCTTACCTTTCATCCCAGCTAAATTTCAGGCTTCAGTTGTAGCTGCTCTTGTGCTTATTGCGGTTGAATACTGCAACTCATTCTGCCTTGGTCAACCACGCTATTTGATTAACCGACTACAGCTCCTCCAGAACGCCACTGCTAGAACTATTCTTCATCCCCCTTTGGGGGCTCATATGTCCCCTTTGCTTCAACAGCTTCATTGGCTCCCGGTTGAGAAGTGTGTTCTTTTTAAATCTCTGTGTATTGTCCATCATGCTCTCTATGAAGTAGGGGCGCAATATCTTCAGGAAAAATTCACTTTTTTTGTTCCTTCTTGTCTTCTCAACTCTCAGTCTGCCTTTCTGATCTCTGCCCCTAGGTTTCGACTGTCTCGTTTGGGCGGGCGTTCCTTTTCAGTTGCAGCTGAAAGGCATTGAATGCTCTCCCCCTTTCCATGCAAGCTATCTCTGATCATTTGGCCTTTTGCTGTTCTCTTAAAACTTTTCTGTTTTAGGTTCTGAGTCAGTTGTGTTTGCCGGTCTAGTGCCAGAATGTCTGAGGGCGTATGTGCGCTCTATAAGTACTAATAGCATAACATAACATTTCCACATAGAGATGCTGTCAGTCTTCCCCCTTTCTCATTTTGGTTGGGGATGCTACATCCACAGCATATTCACTTGCAATGTCCACTAGAATCCTGGAGTTGGCAACTACCTTCCAAAGCCTGCAATGTTTCTCACATGATGGACAAGGAGATGATGTCTGCTGCTGTGTAATGCTGGAATTCCAATAAAGAGACTACCCATGAAGAATGTCTGGACAAACTGCATCTTTTCAGATAGTAAGGGTCAGTCAGTGACAATCTAACCCCCTGTTGTTATTTTCATTTACTAGGGTTTAATTTTGATATGGACAAAGACCCTCAATAGTACTGATTTGTTGTTTAAATACCATTTGTTGTGGTGTTGTACCTGCATTCATTTTTTTTCTCTTCATGTTTTTGTTTTCTTGTTATTCATGTACGATTGTGTCCTTCCATATTCAATGAGTCAAAGAATCTTGTTTTTTCCTGAAGTTTGTCATACGTGCCATTGTGTGTAATTTCTGTTTTCATTTGTTACCAATAGTTTTTGTTAAATTGTTTGTTTCTTGTCACAAAATATAAACTAAAAAATATATTTTTGTACACTTTCTTGTACCTACTCGTCTTTTGTAGGATTATTTGATTGGTGAGATATCTAAAAATTATATACAAATGATCATATGTTTTGTTCAGTTTGAGTTACCAGTTAAATAAGTACTGATAGCTACCCAAATAATACTGTAACTTGAGCTAGTTCAGGAACACCCCTTTGTTTCAGGTCAGTTGTTCTGCTCCATTCCGTTCCTGAATGCATGGGAGCCCCTCTTGTGTATACAGTGTAATGGTGGAATAGCAATCCGGCCCAGCACAGGGGTGCAATGAGCCATCACAGACCTCACATCTTCGGCTGGTGCCTCTGGCAGTGGTGTTGCCACTTGCACAAACCACCATTATCTACATCATAGTGAAGACGATCTACTTTTCCAGATATGCTGTACGGTGCTTCCTTCGCTGCACTGGAGGAGGGCAGTGGATCACACATAGGTGGTATACCGTTTGTCGCCAATAAATGCAGATTTGTATTTCAGTCATGCTGAATCCATAACTCTCACTCTTCTTGCACCATCTCTTCTTTTTCTTGCTGAACGTGCACAAAACTGTACATTCCTCTGTCTGTGTCTTCCCCTCGGGCAGGGAGATGTCCTACCACACAGAGGAAGAGACTGTTGTTGAAAGTGATGGGGGGTTACCCTGTTGTCTATCTTGTTCTCGTTTGCACTTTTTCCCCTCCACAATACTGGAGCTACCAGCATCAGCTTGGTCGATGTTCTCATGCTCCCCTTCTCTGGCTTCCACTTCTCCATCTTCCCAATGTCCTCCTGCCCCATGTCTCTGTCCTTACTATCATCCTCTAGTTGTTCACCCACCTCTTGTTGCTCCATGCCCCTCCACATGTCCCTCTTCCTGCCCTACCACTGCTTCCACATGTTCCAACTCCCTCTCATGTTCCACCTGCTGCCCCACACCCATCTCCTCATGTTCAGCCCCTCCTTCTGTTCCATCTCCTCGCTAACATACACCTTGTGTTGTTTTACTTATTGCTCCACATTATCCTCCCCTTATTGATCTTTCTCCTGGCCTGCATCTGCAAATTAAAGCTCACTAAATCGCTGCCCCTCCATCTCTGCCTTTGCCTTCTTGTGTTCCACATCCTGCTGACCTTCCATCTCTTCCGGTGTGTGTTCGGTCCCCTGGACCTCCTTCATCTCCTTTTACTGTTGTTCGTCTATCTGATTATCTTGTTGCCCTTCTCTATCAGCTACCCACTGCAAGTTCTTGTCCATCGCTTGGGGTTCTGCACCGTTAGCATCTTCCAAGGCTTCCAGCTCTATGCCACCAGTTGCGGTGTCAGCCTTGCTCAAAACAGGCTCAGCATCTACAACCACATGTACCCCAATATCCACCTCCCTTTCTAAAGAGATCTAATGGTAAAGTTAAAAAGAAAGCATATCAAAATTATAATGGGTTTGTCATACAAAGAATTTGACAAGGGTTCTTCAAAAATGATGTCACATAGGGTAGAAGTAGAAGGTTTTAAAAAAAAACTATCCCAAAGGAACTCCTTTTCATTTATTTATGTATTGTACATTTGTAAGCCGCTTATTGTACTTCAAAGCGCCCACAGGGCAGCGGGGAGGGAACATGGGAGAGAAAGGCAAATATAATCATAATGAAGAGAAAGAAAGAGGTGGTCCTACTAGGCCTTGTGAGCATTCAGAACATGCAAGTGCAGAGAGAGAGAGAAGGGACAAGGGAGGCTGGTTACATTTTTAATTCAACGGTGGATGCCCGCTGGCAAATGTTCATCATTTGCATGGTGAAGTGCAAAAGTACAGGGCATAAGGTGGCACACAAACGTTCATGCCGCCTTTTGCCCTGCAATTTGGCTTCCCGCTATTCGTAAGGCTGGAGACGGGGAAATGGCGGAAACAAAAATTGCATTTTGCCCCTCTTCTCTGCCACACAAATAATTGAAAATGAGCCATTGCATGAATGGAAGACGTTAAATCCTTATTCAAGGCTTTTACGCCTTCCATTTACACATGGACATAGGACATGGCGGGGACAGGAGGGACAAATCCTCCCACAATTTTAAGTGGGGGATACAATGGCATTTATCCCCCCCAGTTTCCCCCAGTTTGTTTGTCTCTCTAGAGACTGCAGCATGTGCAGTGAAGCATGCAAACTTCAGACTCTGAAGTGTGCACGCAGTTCAGCAGCAGTGGGTTGTAAAGATTCTTGTTACAACAACAAAAAGAACTCTCGCGTGTGCGTTCCTCCTCCCCCTCCCCCGCGCCTGCTTGGAGCATCACGTGCCCAGCCAGGCTGGGACCGGGAAACATACTGCATGTGCCCCTGTGACTCGAGTGCCCAGTGCTCTGCTGTGCAGCCTCCTCCCTTCCAGAAGAAGCCACTAGCCAGCAGGCAACGACGCAAGCTCGGCTCCTGAGAGTGTGACTCCGACAGACGTCTCCTGAGACGCCGACTCGACCTGGTGTCCTGAGAGGCTGAGACTCAATAAGAGAGACCTCACTTAGTTACTCAGCTAAGGTAAGTCAAAGTGCCCCCCCCCCTGTCTGTGCCGCAGAGCTTGAAAGCAGCCGGTGTGTGATTGCTACATATAACATCAACAATGCAGTAAACTCTACCAGTTTGTGTTTCTGAGGAAGCTTGCGGCAAAGGGACTTTTTTCCCATAAACTGCAGGTGCGGTTTGAAGGGAAAGCCCTGCTATATCAGCAAGCGGGGCTTCATGCTTTGCAGCATTGACATTTAAGTCCAAATGTCAAGTGGCACATCCAATTTCAGGCATCCGCCAGACATATGAAATAAAAATAAGAGCTGCAATGAACAGGTTCATAGATTTCTTTTGTTTTATGTTTTACTATCTCTGTTCCCTAGTCTGTAATAATTAGTCTTTGAACATTCGGAGCACCGGGGCAACACCAACTCATCCTCTGTAGCAAACACAGGGCGCCCCTTTTCTCACTGAAATTAGGCTGCCACGTTGGACAGGGTGCAGGGAGGGCTGGCGTTTTTAGAGTCGGGATGCTGCTTCCCAGCTTGTAGAAGGGGTGTGACCTTCCAGTTCATGCTGATAGTCCCTTTTGGCTGAAGCCTGATTTGCATATTCGTTTTCTTTTTCTTTAATGGCACAACAAGCTGATCAGATGTGGATTGGAGAGTTCCCCAACGTCAGTGGTTACAATTAATTAAAAACTTTCGAGCCATCACTCTTTGGGGTAGCATAAGTCATCCCAGGTTCAATGGGTATGCCCAGACATGGGCACTAACCTTACTGTGCTAATACTGTCAAGCTATTCGGCACTCATGATGCCCAAGGAGATTGCTTGTGATCTTGTGCAGAAGGGATGTGACATAGCAGTGCAAGCTGAAATCAGTTTTCTGGGATTTTATTTATTTATTTATTTATTCGTATTTGTTAGTTACACATGAAGGACATTTACAGGCATGCTTATTGTACAGTTGCAGGACACATTAGTTACACATGGAGGACATTTACAGGCATGATTATTGTGCAGTTGCAGGACAGTTTGCAGAGACGTAGTAGTGAGCGATTTAGATAAAGAGAGTAGTTTTTAGGTTTTTTCTAAAGGCAGAGAGTGGATTTTCTGCTCTTAGAGCAGTGGGGAGCGCATTCCAGAGCTTAGGGGCTAAAAATGTGAATCCTATCCCTCCTGCTTTGGCCTTGTTAATGTGAGGTACAGTGAGTTGGTTGGTGTAGCAATATCTAGTGGGCCTAGTCGAGAGGGATCTATGAATCGTATCTGAGAGGTACGGAGGAGCTGTGCGGTAGATACATTTGTGTGTGGTAGTGAGAATCTTAAATGCACTGTGTTCTTTGACTGGGATCCAGTGCATGGACTGTCTTGCTAAGGAGATGTGGTCTCTTTTAGGAATGCTTAGGGCTGCTCTGAGTGAATTCTTTTGAGTGATTTGAAGTCTTTTTATGTTTTTAGGGAAGTGCCAGCTAGGAGTGCATTACAATAGTCTAGCTTAGCACCTATGGTCGTTCTGGCTATTGAAAGGCAGTTTTCCTTGGTTAAGTAAGGTTTGATGGCATTGATTAATTTGATACTTAAGGCAGAGGCAGAGACAATAGCGCTGACTTGCTTGTTCATGGACAGGGTAGCATCAATGTGGACCCCTAAGGTTTTGACAGATGATAGGACTGGGATGATGCAGTTGTCAATGTTGAAATTAGAGTAAAGGCAGTCTAACTTCGCTAGAGTGGTCTTTTGTCCCAGAATGTGGATCTCGGTCTTGTCCCCTTTGAGGCATAGGCCATTAGTTGGCATTCAGGCTGAGATGGTAGTGTTTATTTGCCTGAGGGAGGTGGCGTCTTGGAGATATGAGCCTGTTAAGGGAAGGAGCACCTGGGTATCGTCAGCGTAGTTGGTATATGCGATCCCAAGTGCATCCAGTTTGTCAAAAAGATGCTTAGTGAAGAGAATGTAAAGCGTGGGGGCAGTACAGAATCCCTGAGGGACACCACAGTGTATGATGGTGGGGGCTGCATTACCTGTGTTTTAAAAAACTTTCATAGCTCTTCCCTCAAGAAACGAGGTGATCCATGATGCAGCTTGGTCAGAGAAATGTGCTGAGTGTGTGAGGTGTGTGGTGAGGGTTTTATGGTCAACAAAATCGAACGCCACTGAGAGGTTAAGGAGGAGAAGAAGGGCAGGCTTCCCATTGTCCAAGATATGAGTAATTTGATTTTTTAGATCCAGCAGGGCTGTTTCAGTTCCATGACCTTTGCGGAAACCCCGACTGCCTGCTTCCTAAGATGGAGTTCTCTTCTAGGTAGAGTTGGATCTGGGTGTGAGCTACCTTGTCTAATATTTTGAGAAGGAATGGGACGGTTGTTATAGACCGGTAGTTGTTGGGCTGTGCAGGGTCAAGTGTAGGCTTTTTTAGCAGGGGATGAACCCATGACTCTTTAAGGCTGTCCGGGACGATGCCCGTGTTAAAGGAGTAATGAGTGGAGCAAGCGGCTCGGCACACTCCTTGATAATCTTAGGGGGCATACATCGCCTTTGCATTGCGATGGCTTTGGCGTTTCTGGAGGTCTATAACTTCTGTTTCTGAAATGTCATTAAATGTGAATTTGGGGATGTTGATTTTTTTGCCGATGGGCAGAGTTTGAGGTGGTTGGTTCAGTTTGAGTAATGCGTTGTGATGGTCAAGGATTTTATTTTGTAAGAGGACTATTTTTTTTAGCATGGCGGCTTGTATGCTGTTGCACCAGGCTTCATCTTTGATGATTTCGGAGATAGGAGGATTTGTGAGTTCCTTAAAGATGGTAAAGAGTTCTTTGGACTGAGATTTGGCATCAGTTATTCGGAGGTTATAGGCTTGAGATTTAGCTTTAAAACAACATCTTTATATATTTTAGCAATAGCTTTAAACGTTTCCTTGTTGGTGTCGCTGGGGTTAGCCTGCCAATTTTTTTTGCGCCTGTCGTTTATTCTTGCACAGGGTTTGGAGGTCATCTGTGAACCACGAATTAGAGTGGAAAGATATATTTTTTTTTATTCTAGCGGGGCAATGCTGTTGACTGTGTGAGTAAGGGTGTCCTTAAAGATATCTGCCAGAATTTTTGGGTCTTGAGCAAAAGACGGAGCTAAGCATGGAGTGCCAAGATAGGGTCTTATGTTGTCCACGGTTAGCTTTTTCGAGCTTCTTGCTAGTGTGGCAGGTTTATGTGTAATAGCTTTATTTTTAGGGGTATGGGTATGGTGAATTGTATACAGGTATGGTCTGTCCAGGGGTAGGCAGTGTTGGAGGTGATGGTTGAATCACAATTGTGGTTGACAACCCAGTCCAGGATTCTGCCTTTGGAATGTGTGGGAGTCATAATTTTCTGGGAAAAGTTACGGTGTGTGAGGTCTTTAAGGAGTGAAATGGCTGCTTTGTCCTTGGAATCATTAAATCCTAAATTGAGGTCACCCTGAGTAGGTGGGTGATTTGACTTTGGAAGTCTGCCGGGAGTCCCGGCAGCCGGTAAATAACATGAATGTTAATAGTGTCTTTGGGGGAGAGTGTCAACTTGGCTGATAGAATGTCAGCATTGCCTTCCCAACGGTGGGGTACTGGCCTAAAATGACAGGCTTCTTTGAAGATTAAGGCTACTCCTATCCTGTCTGAGAATGGAGTAACCTTTAGGTAAGGCTAGAGTTATGGTCGGGCCAGAAGCCTCATGTAGCCATGTTTCGGTGATGGCTAATATATCTAGATCAAGGCTAGAGATTAAGGTGTTGATTTCCAGCGCATGGGCGCTAAGAGAACGGACATTGAGCAGGGGGAATTTGAGATGCTGTGCTAGGAGGTTCCTGATTGGAAGTGGCGTTTAGCTACTGTAGGCGTGGATTTTTGTAGTTTGGTGATGTTACTGGTGGGCTTGGTATTGGAGGGCAGTGTGGTCCTAATGGGGATGTTTGGTACAGAGCGAGGGGTGTTAGATCTGAACGCTGTGGGAGTTCCTAATCTGAGATTTCTGTGTGTGGCAGGTGTGGCATGGGAGGTGATGATCATAGGTAGAGTGAGTGTTCTGAGCCTGAAGAGTCTAGAACGGCAGTTGGGTACAGTGGTGAATGTGTGCATGGTGTGTTGAGTAGGGAGGTCAGTTGTGGAAGTGTTAGCGTGTGAGTAATTAGACTCGATGAGCCTGGGCAATGGTAAGGTTGAATCCTTAAAATTAGTATTATTACGTTGAGAAAGCTTAGTGTGCCTAGTGTGCTTCTTGGGTGTTGGAATCTGGCCACCAAACTGTTGCAGTGAGAATTAGATTATTTCAGCGTACATTTGACACTATAGAATAGGCTATTTCAGAGTAAAGCTGGCAGGCAAGAATAGGCTATTTCAAAATACATTTGTCACTGTAGAATAGGCTATTTCAGAGTAAAGCTGGCAGCCAGGAATAGGATATTTCAAAATACATTTGTCACTATAGAATTGGCTATTTCAGGAGACGTTTTGATGTGAAGGTTAGGTATTAGGGTTGAATGGTTGAGCATGTGGTGGCCTTCGACTGATACACGTTAGTATTGTGAGTTGTGTGAGAGGCAGAGTGGGGAAATACAGTGTTACACAGTGCTAATACGTGGGCAAATAGCTAGCAAACGTAAGTTTTAGCATAAATGAGGCAGGTTACTTAGTAGCGTATGTCATTTCAGGGCCTAAGCCTAGGCGGTCCATAGGGGGTCTACTCACTGTAAGTTCTGGAGCGTAGTAATCCTTTAAGGAGGATAGTGGACCACGCTCACGGCTTTCGTGGCGATCAGGGGCAAACAGGGCCTTATGGTGACCTTGGGGTTGCCGCGGGCTCTACCGCCTGCTGGCGGATTTTGCCAAATTAAAAATACAGCGTTGCTAGGCAACAGAAATGAAGCCGAGCCTCACTTTCGTGCCTCATCACGCCCGACATTTTGTTTGGAAAGCATGTCGAAGCGGTGCGGTTCAGGATGGTGTCTTTAACAAGAAAGATGCTTTAAAATCTGGAAATCAGGTCAGCATCTAGCCCAGGGGTAGCAGGGGCAGAATGTGTCTCACCAGAGATATGCTGGTGACCGTGGTAAGGCGTTGCAGGTCAGGGCAGGTCACGAGGGTCGCTGGTTGGCTGTAGATGCGGCAACTGGTGGGGGCTCCTGCCCTCTCCACCGCTGGTGCAAACAATGGAACTCGAGTGGCAAACAGGGCCTTATGGTGGCCTTGGGGTGGCCGCCGAATCTTCCGCCTGCCGGCGGATAATGCCAAACAATAAATGCAGCGTTTCTAGGCAACAGAAAGGAATCCGAGCCTCACTTTCGTGCCGCATCGCGCCCGGCATTTTGGGACCAAGCCTGATTTGCATATTCCACCCCATATCCTGTAATGGTGTAGCAAGCTAAAAAACAATGGTTGAAGGGTTCCCCTAGTAATTATGCTTGATTAAACAAACATCCATTAATCAATCTTTGGTGCTGCTTTTAGGTCTCCCAGCCTTACCGTGCCACATATTTCTGTCTGTGCTTGTAGAGTTAAGTGCTGTTTTATGACATGTAGAGTAGATGCCAGTGACCCCACCCTCCTCAGTATCCTATCTGTCAAGTGCAGACACAAACAGATCTCCTTTTTCTCCAGTACTCTTCAATATCTCCCTCTGGCACCCCGGGGGTCCTAGATCTCTGCAAAGTACTCTATCACACTTGCACTGATGTCGCCCAACACTCCCTACACGTCACAATCAGCAAAATAATTATAAATCTCTAGCAACATGCCTGACTATCATTGATTCATACATTGTAATTGTAATGGGTTATTTATAACGCGCTTAATAGCCCAAGGCTTCTAAGGGCAGACCCGGGGATCGAGTCGTGCTTCCAAGACGAGCGCATTGCCCCTGAGCTCTCCAAGAGATATGGGAAGAGCTTTCCAAAACACTTTTGAAGAAAAATGAAATGTTCAGTTCTTTAACATCAAATGTGTCATCAACTCCCCTTCAACCGAAAACCCTGGCAATTGTCTGTGGTCAGTCAATGACACCAAGTACTAAGCAAAAACCAAACAGTAATTTTGAACTATAAAATCCCCCCAATAACCCAAATCAGGTCTGTGGGCAGCACATCATAACACTACTCCTGCCCACAGCAGTGCATCCCACCTTCGTCTCTCCCATAATAGTACCAGCCATCAGCTTCAGTCTTGACTTTGCGAGCGACCTGTAGATCAGCGAATTTGCACAACCATTGGCCATCTGAGGCCCTGTGGCTGACCTGACCTGGTCTGGTGAACACCTACAGTGCGGTGCACTCTCACACTCGAAAAACTGCTCAGATTCTGTAGGTAGGATTAGGGCGAAAGATTCATCAGCAATGGCAGGAAGTAGGGGAGCTCCGTAATGCCCCGGCAGCTGGTGCACGTCATGCCTGCACCACTTGCCATCTGAGGATTCTCAGTTGAACAATACAAACATAAATATGAGCTAGAACATAGAGGTGGATCAGCATAGGTACAAATATATTTTAGGACCCTTTCCAGAATGTTTATGGTGGCCCACTCAATTAGAGTTGTGGAATTCTGGCCATTAATAGCTCTTTGTTGCCCAAAATTATCCTCAAATGAACGGCTTTGTCCAATGTTAGTTCCATTCCCTCTGTGACTGTTTATTCTGTGTGTCCCCTCCAATTACATAATCCTGGCTCCCAACTCCCCTTCAATCCTTGCATATAGCACTCATTCTCTCCTCTGCCCCCTTCCCTCGCACTCTGCCTGAACTGTTCTCTTTCCCATCACCAATCTCTTGTGCTATATGATGTCTGGGCTGTTACTGACACCATTCCCCCTCAAGCCATTTCACACTGCCTGTGTTTAACCCAAATGGTGCTAGTCTTTTTCCTTGACCCACTGCCACTGCCTCTCACTTTACATGCACCATTGAAAGGAGGTGGGCAGCACAACCTACTCTTTACTGTGCCATGCTCTCTGGTCTAATGCTGTTGGATTGCCCTGGTCATGCTGTCATACTCAGGCTCCTCTTGTTGCAGAATCGCAGCGCTCCCAGTTGCCATAGCAACACTGCACAGGTGGATCATACGGCTCATTAAAACCACTTCTGTTTCTTTTTGGGCCAACAAAACCACTTGGACAGTACTTTGAAACCCTTGGGAAGAAGCATTGGCAACCATTATGTGGTGTTAGTTACCGGCCCATTTACACGCACGCAACACACAGTGCCATATTTTACCCGCTCCATCTGCCACCAGGGAGCGGGCACCGCCCGCCAAAACATTCCCACGCAAATCGCAGCGTCTACTGGCAGGGGGAGACCCGAGACAACTTCCTGAACCCAGTTGTTATGGGTATCTGTTGAATCCATCAATGGACTTTCCATCAAATTGCTTTCCATCGAGGGATTTGCATCAAAAAACTATGCATGGAATGCATGTTTTTAAAGGGTGAAGGGTTCTTTTTTTGGGGCAGTTTTAAAGGGTAAAAACAGGTGGTTTGGGGGAACCCCCATTAAAGAAAAATAATAATGGGGGAACCCCCATTAAAGAAAAATAATAATAAAAAAAATGTATATAATGCAAATTTTTTCTATGCAAAATTTTCAATGGAAAGGACCCTTGATGGAAAATATTTGATGCAAAGACCATAACCTGTTGCTATGTAATGGGATGGAGACGCACGTAACAACCCGTGTAGCAGTAGGGCAGCACACAGCAGGGCGCACTACATGGACTGTCCAGCTGTTGGCCCGGCCTGATGGATCGTGTCATCTTACCATGCAAAGACGCTAAGGTGTCCCCTGTCTCCCCAAGATTTTATGTGTCTCCTACACCCCTGCATTTACATGACTACTCATTAGAATATGAGCTCCACAGTGTTTTACAAAATGTTTCACAACACGGTAGTCAGCCTTAAAGGAACTCCACAAAACATCTACAATAAAAATGTAAATATCACAATCGCAATAACATGTGAAAAAGACACACAAAATGCCTGCCGAACACACCCACTCCTGATGAACTTGCATAGAAGTGTGAGCATGGTTTTGGACTCCAGCCATCGTAGATAATGTATTTATATAGCACCAACCTATCTAGAAAGCAATAGAGAACTGTTCAGACATCCAGTATTCCAGGAGTTGCAACACTTCCCTCTTTCCTGTGCTGCCCTAGGCAAGTGGTTAGCTCTTGCACTAGCCATGACTAGTACCACCCTTCGCCTTTCTGAAGGAGATCGATAGTGTGCAAATGTTTAGACTACTTTCGAGAAGGTCTACATTTCTGTCGGCCTTTCATGGCAGATCAGCCCAATGGTTGGTCCCCATTGAGGGAAGAAGTCAGGCAAAGCTGTATAGCCCAGTTTTGCACGTTATGTCACCATGCACAGCAGGTAAATTCCTGTTTTTAATACACTGGCCCTCATTACAACACCAGCGCTAAACCATGGCGCTATTAGCACCATGGTTGGTGCCGGTGTTGTAACGAGTCCGCCATGGTGAAATGGGGAAATACAGCCCCATTCCAAGGTTGGCAGGGCGGTATTTCCCCATTTCATTATGGCCCTTCCCCATTCCCATTTTTGCCCCATAGGGCTCAATGGGAATGGGGAAGGCGGCAATTACGGTACCGCATATTGCGGTACTGTAATTGCCTGCGAGGTCCCTTTGCGGGTCCCTACTTTAACGGCTGGTCCAGACCAGCTGTTCAGGTCGGGTCCTGCAAAGGGACCTCGTAGTAAGGCGCTAAGTGGTTAACGGCGCCGCAGCCTTTTACGGTGCCGTTAACCACTTAGCGCCTGGGTTGTAATGAGGCCCACTGCCCCTTAAACAGCAGCCATGAGTCTCCATTATAGAAGAGAGTTTGCAGATTATTTAGTAAATCCAAACTACAGCCGATACACTTTAAATAATATAGCCCCTACAATCCTATTGCGTAAATCCCATTTGCCATAATTGGGTGTCATAGAAACCATTTTGTAAGTGATTAACTGTAATGACCAAAAATGGGTCCCACGACTGTTCGTGAATACTTGATCATGAAGTGGTCACTTGACCTTTGAAGAATGAACAAGCTCCACTATCTACTAACCTCTAGGACAAATGCACACCCAGACCTTATAGGCAGGATTGTACTTTAAGAATTCGTTGCACATTATTCTTCGCAATGTATTTGTGTTTTTCACATGGGTTGTTGATATACTTATGAAGCCCTTTGTCGATTATAACTTTAGAAACTGTGTTCTTTCATATGGTTTACTGTTTAGCTACTGAGTATGTTATTCAAACACAGGCAAGTTTTGCACTGTCTAAGTTAGAGTGCCCTTCGAACACTAATGTTTATTTATACATCTGTCCTTGATATAATATGTTATTCCGGAATGAAATGGGCGCAAAATCAAAGTTCGTTAAAAAAAAAATGAGACCATTACCAGTGGAAAAAATACATGAAATGGTCAATACAGAAAGAATACATGGCACAAATAAATAATAAAAATATGTTGTGGGTGATGTTTATGCCCACAGTTTTGAAATGAACAGAACACATTGTTATTTTTATTGCTCAGACTACTGAAAACAATTGGACATTAAATGTCATACATGGTTGCAGGAGCAATACACACAGAAGTGTATATACATTAGTCTGCTAGGACTTTCTTTCTTACATTAGTAACTGTCATGACCCCCATAGATGGACGCATTGTTTGATTAATTAAGGTGCAAATGATATCCGCAAAACCCTTCTACTACAAATACACTGTCTGCATTGCATTCAACCCCTCACCCCAGCTACAAAGAAGCCCACTCTGAAGGCGTTTTAGGACGTTATCAGTCAGGAGCAGAGGCACTTTAGACTTCTCTATTTCAGCAATTGCGAGTGCGCAACATCTATTTTGGAACCACTTAGTCATAGAAGAGTGAGCCACAAAAAAAAGGTAAAATATTGAACCGCTGCCTTCTTTAAAACCTATCCATTTCTGAAAAAGCGGCACGTACCGAAGCACCCTCGAAGTCCGAGACTGAATTTGGTCGCCATACCAACGCCCTCACAGCATCTGCCTGGCAGAATCGCGCGCGAGGGTGCCTTGTCTGATGGACTGCATTGAGAGCATTCATGCACGGTTTTTTTTTCTCTGCAAAGATGTACTTGCGCTCGTGCTAGACAAGCCACTGTATCAACAGCGAAAAGACAAACACATATTTGGCGCTTGCCTCGGTTGTTTTCCTAACGAGCCAGCGCTCCCTGGCCTTCATTTACAGGATGCTGAGGCTTGCTTATGGCAAACATCATGGATCACTGTGTTCGCTTTTTGGCAGCACTTTGTTTGTGCGTGCGCGCGTGTGTGTGTATTGTTGTCAGAATCATTGACTTTTTTTGTTCAAGTGGATAATCCTTATCACACCAGATAGGTTCTCTTGACATAGATATATAAATATGTGTACAGTGACACAGGTAAGCATTGCGACGTCCAAATACAGAGGGCTGGCGCTTGTAGTCATGAGTTTTAATTATAATGGAGAAAGCCAAACATCGCATTGTAGAACGTATGGAATAAAACCAGGACTGGATCAGATGATCAGAACCTGCCAGCCCCGGCCCTCACACTGAGTGAAGGCTGGAGTGTAGACATTTATGAGGGGTGCATTGCCTCCATCCACATATGGCACTGCTAATACTTGGACATATAAATTAGGTGATGACGTTATTTAGCGACCTCTAGCGACTTTTAGGGCAGCCAATGTCTACTTTCCTTACTGAGGAACTGGCAACACTGCTGCAGGCAGGAGAAGTCCCGGCACAACCAGGAAATGGGTCAGGAGGGAAGGAGACAGCATGGGGGACAAAATCACAAAGAAAAACTGCGCAAAATGACACAATTTGCTCCAAAGTACCGGGGGTACCTTCCTCACCATGGCAAAAAGGCATAATACAGGAACATTTATTAGGCAGAATTCCCAGTGGTATCTAATCCCACCATGATTCTTTGCAACAGACCCACTGAAGCAACACTGTCATTGACCTAAAGAATGCATTCTTCTCCATTCCACTACACACAGATTCCCAATATCTCACAGCATTTACATACCGCTGGAAGAGATACAAACACACTAGATTACCTTAGGGGTACTGTGAGTCCCAGAGTATTTTCAACATAGTATTACAAATGGATTTAGGGAACATACAGGTACCGAGCACAATCAGACAATATGAAAAAAAAAAACTTTTAGTCTGCAGTTCTACAGAAGAACAGTGCAGGGAAGATTCCATGACACTGTTAACATTACTTGCAGACAAAGGGTACAAGATGGACAAAAACATAATGCAGTATTGCCAGAAAGAGGTGGTATACCTAGGCCAAATAATATTATCAGCAGGGAGGACAGTGACCCCAGAGTGGTACAACACACACTGCAGATGAGCACAGCAAAGTAGATGCAACCGTTCCTAGGACTATGCAATTATTGTAATTTGTTAAGGATTTCAATCAGGCGACACACACCTTGGTCTCGGCATAGTATGCAGCGCACGACTGAAATGCTTATCTTTTTATATTGATTCAATATTGAGATGGTGCACCACTCATATCACACCCCCTTTTCAAATACCCCGGGTCACAATGGACCATGAACCAGGCTGGTTGGCAAAATACAATGTTTATTTATTTATTTTAAAATTCAAAAGGAATCAAACAATTTTTAATATGGGGCAGCAATCACCAATGTGGTGATAATTACAATGAGAATGTGACCAATGCACTAGGTTTTCGTGGGGAACATATACACAGCACAGCAGAATAGGAGCACTTTTTGATTTAGGACAGATAGCACATAAGTTAGAATTTCGCCCTGCAATGTCCCTCAACCCACAAATAATCAATTCTGAGTGGATAAACAGAAGCAGCAGGTAAACAGGAATGAGAAATAGGAAACAGAATCCAAATCTGATCTTCCCTCCCCAAATAAGAGAGAAAAACCCTTTGCAATGTTATGAAATGACACTCGGAAATGGACAAATAAATAATGAATGTAGTTAAAAACCTTGATTCGGAGTGCAGTATTTGGTTGGAGGATAGCTATATATCTCTGGTACAATATGGAAGTGAAAGTAAGTCTCTAGCTGGTAAATTGAGAGAGATATTGAAGGTAGAGTGAGGTTCGTTTTTACGAAAATAGTGCAGTGAAAAGAGGAATCGGCTTTAAAATTGAAAGGCAAATCTCACTTAACCTAGATTTAATGGCTAAGAAAAGAGGAATGCCACCTGTGAATATCAAAAGTTATGCTGCAGTTGTAACCCTTCACGCAGTGTACCCCTTTTCTTAAAGGAAAATGGATTTATTTAAACACAATATCGCTGATGTCTTAGGATCTATGCAAGACAGAAATGAAAAGAAACGTGGTGCTACCACTAGAAATCAAGGGCAAGGTTGCACAGATAATTCTGACAGTTTTACAAGTTATCAGGCTAAGGATAGGATGACTCAGAGTGGGGATAAGGACCAAGGCAAGACAAGATATACTATGGCTTCAGATGGGGTAGAGATGATACTTACAGTCCACTTTTAGTTTGGGATTTTGGACCATCAAGGGATCTTGTCACTACACGGCAGGGCACCTGGCAAACAGCTGGGAAATTCTGGTCAACGGATGGCACTTATGGACTGGCAATTCTGGTCATTGGATACTAAAGATCAGATGGATGGCAGGTTTGCAGGATGCATGCAGTAAGTGGGATCAGGATGCTTCCCAAAAACACCATACCTTTCCCCTTTTGAATGTGTAGTGGGTTTTCAGAATGTAGGCCTTGCTGGAGCAGGATCAGCAATGCTTGGGTTTTGCAGTGGGCCCTGGAGTAGGGTCAGCAATGTTTTGGCCTTGCAATGGGGGTCAGGAATCTGGATGGATGGAACAGGAACAGGACGCCGGCACAGGAAAATCAGGAAGAGTGTGTATGTAGAGTCTTGTCAGGGACTCTTATTTATAATGCCTAGTGAAATCATCAAAGTATATGACTGGGGCAGGCTTAACTAAACACTGTCAGGAAAGGAAGAAGGCGATGGATATGGCAGGGGAAATGTGCACAAAATACACAGTAAACAACCTTGAATATAACAACGTGCATTCAATACCCAAGACTCGTGTATACCACTATAAGAAAAGGAATGTAGGGTAAGCACTTAGAACCTCCTTATGACTGAAAGGAAAGTCGGCAAACTCCTTACCCACTATGCTATTACAGATACTGACAGCGCTAAGCCCACGTAGAGGGCAAGCAGGGACAGAATCTGTAAGCTGACACTCTAGACGGTACTGGATAAGGAATTTGGAAACAGTACTCACAAGGACCGGAATGACCACATGAATGCCAGTACTCACGAAGACCGGAAAGACCACTTGGATGTTCGTATTCACGAGGACCGGAAAGACCACTCAAAAGTCAGTACTAACCCACAACCCTGTAAATCAAACAAGAACCCAGAAGGCAATAAAGGCAAAGAGTGAGAATGACTAAATACCTAAACCCAAGTCAAGAGGCAAGAAGGAATAATACAGTTTGGAAAACAAAAGATAATCACACAGGAGCTAGTTACAACAGCTTCCCACACCTAATAATAAAATAGGAAATAAATGTAAAAGTGTAAAGGAAAACATGGCATGGATCCCAATAGAAGGCAAGGATCAGGAGCAGTGAAAACGATTTCAAAAGGGAAACTTTCCCACCCATCCAAGGTGAAAAGGCAGGAAACTAAACCTGTAAAGGAAAGATTAATGCAACAAGTCTTTCAGTAGCAAAGGGCAATTTCTAGGAAACAGTGAACACAGGCAATTGGGCTACAGCAAAAGGAAAGCTCAGAGAAAGGCTGCCTGCAGACAGAGAAAGGGAGAAAGGGATTTCCAAAAGGCAGAAATCAATTAGGCATACAAATACGAATTCCAGGACAAGGAACAAGAAACACTAACTAGAACTGGGAACAAAAACTAGGAACCAGGAACAAGGGACCAGTCACGACAGGAACACTGCAACAACGACCAGCACTGGACGTAAGCAGACTGAGGCTTTTAAAGCTGCTTAACGAGCACACCCCTCAGGCGTGTCGCCTGCTGCACCTGCAGCCACAGGTGTTGCCTATCCTCCACCCAGCCTTGTCCTGCAAGGGAGGAGGTGAGGCAGTGAGCCAGGCATTCTGGGAAGCATAGTCATTTGATTATAGTAGCAGTAGCATGCTGGCTGCCAAAAACCTGGGATGGATCCGGAAGGGAAGTAATTTGGGAAATAAGGTTTTAGCGCTCCCAATTCATCAGGACACTGTGGCATAAGGTTCGGAGGAAATGTCCAGTAGGGAAGAAACCCCAAAACATGCCCCCAAGTGGTGGGAACGGGAGCAAATGGGAGCGAGCCGTGACAAACACGCCTCTAACAACGGAATTGGACAAGGGTGATAGTCTCCGCCTCGCTCTCAGATGGTTGGATTTCAAGAAAATTATGTCAGATTCATGGTGTGAGTTTTACAATGTCCAAAACCTCCCATGGTTACTTTAACTAAAATCTGATTTTGCCACAAACATACATTTATACAATTGCAATCTCTTAGCAAATTATATACAGGGTTACATATTTTGTACAGCACATTGCCGTCCAATCCTCCAGTCAGTGAGACCTTGTTTCGCCCTTCTACCAGTTTTCTGAGCTTTTCAAAGGGATTTATATTACTCAGAATTTTATAACTTTGTACATGGGTGTGGAACTTTGCCATCTGGATCCTTTTCTCGTAATCTGCCATATTTTGCCATTTCTGTCCCCAAGGTGTTAATTAATTCTACTAAATCTTAAATAAAGCCCATAAAACTGTATTTAAAACTGCAAAGTTTTTACATTTTTACTAATTCTTGCTGCAGAGATAAAAGTCTTTACAATGTATTTATAAAATAGTCTTTGGAAGCAAATGGCAGTCCATGTCACTGGATCATTTTGTTTTCTTCCTTCAACTGTTGCCAACTGTCATTTCCTTCAAAGCAAGGTGGGGTTTCTCAGCTTAATTGAAGGTTTTATTGCCCCTTCACACTTCACAGGTTAGTGTCCCAGGACTTCTATTGTCCCAGCCTGGAGCACAGACGAATGTCTAACAAACATGTGAACTTTCTTTGTCCTAGCCGATTCAAAGTTTTTGAAGCTGTCAGTTATCACGTTTGTGTCCTGTAAGTTTATGGTGTGTCTTCCTTCCTAGGGGGAAGTTTCAGGGATGGCAACTGGAATAACTGTTTTTTTTGGAGCTTGCAAATTCATCCCATGTGTTTTAAATCTTCATTTTCTTATTTTGGGTCTGGAATTAAAACAAACATGTGGAATAAAAATAGCCCCTCTATGTATTATCACCAGCCACAAACCCCTTCACATTGCTAGGTAATGGTAGGCTTTCCTTCAATAGTTTACTTTTTAAATGGGCATTTATCTCCTTTAGTTTTGCAAAAGCCCATTTTTACACATGTGTTGAAAACTGCTAGCTTTTCATTTCAAATTCGATTTTGGCATCTGACTTCCCAATATTGCCTTGCAGCCATAGTTAGTTTCGTGTACACAACAGTCTGTACAAGGAAAAGGTCTACTGGAATGGACATGTGCACATATCTATGATTTATTTTGCAGGGTTCATTCCGTTGACACTTTATAGCACAAAATAAAGCATTTCCAGAGCACAGGAGAAAGTGAAGTTTCCTGTTGATTTCGCTCAGAGTTGCTTTGACAGGGCCTGTCATTCAGAGATTATGCCTGGTTTTGGTGAGGCACAATGAAATATTCTGGGGATGGCAGGGCCTTTTTAATCACAGAAGTTTTTAAGACAGAACAGATGGAATTAGCATCAAAGCCACATTTTTAATGGGTGATAGGTTTCATTTTGAAGGGGAATTTTGGGTTTTCAGCAAAGCAGTGTTGCCTTTTCAATTGATTACATTTATATGTTTCAGAAAAAACTGGCAGGCTCCTTCATTGTGTCCCCTTATTCCATCCTGCCTGAAGTGTGCTTGGCAGGACGCTGCAGCCATCTTTCTGTTGCTGCAAAAATGCAGTTTTGAGGTCCTGGTGTGCACAGGAGCCAGCGCAGCCATTTTGCTTTTTCTTGCGCAAATGCAGCTCGGTGATGTTGAGTGGATCAATATATCCCACATATCCCCCCGACTCTTCTGAGATTTCAAGTCAAGGGAGAATCGGACAAGAGGCATTTCTTCATGTGTCAAAGCAGGATCGGTCAGGTATGAGTCCTTCTTCCATCAGAGAGTGGTGCCTCACGCTCTTCTCACTGCCTCTGGTTGTAACGTGGAACGATACCCCGGCTTTCTCTTGGATCTTCCTTTTTGGTGTTGAGTGACAACCCGGGATTTCCTTGGGTTTCTTTTTTCCAGGTCCCCGAGGAGGTCCTCCTTGGTAGTGACGGTGCAACCAGTACCAATATATGAAAGAAAACACAAACCAGTTACTACCATTTCCCACTAACTGCCCTCTGACAGCGGTGGGATATGCAGGCATTCAAGGATAACCACAATTGATAATGAAGAAAAATACTCCCTCTTACATAAATATACCAAAAACTCTTTCTGTTCCCTTCTGGTTCTTCTTTTTCTTATTCTCATATTTCAGATGTCTCCTATATTTGATTCTCTCTGGGCTCCTCAATCTGTTGCAAAGTGTGCCTAGGGTGATAACTCTTTAGCTGATTAATATGGACCCATTTCTCTTCTGTCAATTTGCCTTTGCGGATGCAGATTCTGTTGGCTAGGCCTGTGATGGTAACCTCTTCTCCATTTTTGAACTTCAATTTCCTACAGTAGCACTAGGGCTGACCGGAAAGCTTTCTTTAGGACTGCCAGGACCATGAGATTTACTGTCCAGTTGGGACCGGGCTTGGCAATAACTGGGATCCAAATTAATCTCGAGTCGTTTGAGGGTGTGACTGCCCATGTAAAAGGCTGAAGGAACACCTCGCACGACCCAACAATTGTGTTCTATGCTTTTGTCACCTCTAGACATTTTTATTATATAACAGCTAAGTAGAACATCTTTGGAACAGGGAATTTCCAGGCTCCATACCCATTGATAAACTGAATCAACAGCGGGCAGGGTCTGGTCTTTTGGGAGTTTCCTGAATATTACTTTGTTGATGAAGCTTTCTTTGCTATTCAAGTAAACTCGGGAAAGGTCAGACTTCTTTCCGTCATTTAACTGAATTGGGAAGAACAGCTGTTCGCCCTTCTTCTGAATGCCAGCTACACTTTGTGCTGGTTTGTTATCAATTTTTGCTATAGAATTGGGATTTTCAGATTGTGAATTGGTATAGAATTTCAAAGTATTTCCTTCCAGTATGGAATGCCACTTGAGATTGGAAGGAACGCTGATTTTCAGGAATGGAGAGGAATTCCTATCACCAGTTTGTTGTCCCACAGCAATTATTGTAACACCAGGTAATTTCATTATTTTGGAAATTAAACTCAATATGATCAGGTTTTTGTTCAACCATGTGGCATGTGCCATTTAAACTAACCTGGTTGACACTCTGTTTCAATTTTATTGGCCTGTTAGTCTGAGTCAAGAGGACCTTGTTCACACAGTCTATTAGGGTGGACAACCTGCGCAGGATGTCATTCCCCAGTAGGCAGGGTGTGCCATCTGGAGTCACGACTATGACCGGGTGTTTCATTTTGTGCCGCCCGATTTTTATTTCCAAATCCACAGTCCCCTCGACAGGAATTTCATTCCCATCAGTTCTGGAGTTGTCCAGGAAGAGGGGTGAGAGGGATCTGGTATCTCTCCCCCCTTCCTGAATTTAGCTTATCAAAGGCCCTTTTTGACAGAAGAGTGGGTTTGGATCCAGTGTCCACCAGTGTCGAAAATGTACACTGCCCTTGCACTTGGACCAGAGCATAAAATCTACCCTCCTTCTCCTCAAGGGGGCAAAGATAATGTGCATTGTGGGCAAGCTGGGTGGTCAACTTCCTTATTTTTGACTCCGACACAGGGGTAGTGTGGGCATAATTCTGTGTGGGATTTTGGGGATCTGAAAGAAAAATTTGTCATTTGGATATTTGGGGCGTTTTGTGCTCCCCTTTTTCTGATTCTGGGCTTCCTCCCCTTTTTGGAGGCAGTCACCAGAATTGGTTGGTGAGGTTTGTGATCCCTCTGTTACTATTGGGTTTCTTTGGTGCTCATTCTGGTGTTCAATAATGGGCGATTCTGACTTGGTCCCCACATCCACCCAGTCTTCATTTCAATCTCTCGGGACCCATTTTTCTTTGAGAGAAGTCCCCCCATGCCTGAAGGAGAAGATTTTTTTCCCAGAATCCTCTAAGGATTCTTCCCCATCAAATTGGAGGACACCTACTTCTTCCACAAAAATGGGTCTTTTTGAGTTCTTTATTTCTCCTACCCACCCTCTGTTCCTTGGGATGCTGATTTTCGGGGACAGGAGAATTTTCTTCCGGTCCCTGGGTGTCCAGGGGCTTTTCACAAGTGAGGAAGGGAGCTTCTTCTAGAGCTTTACACTCCCTTTCCCCCGTGCCTCTTCCTCTGGAACCGGTGAGTTGTCAGGGTTCTCGACCCGTCATTGTTCTGGGGTACCAGACCCTTGGTTTGTGGGTTTCCGAGTGCCATGTTCATCTGAGGGTTCTGTTGAGCCCTCAACATGCAACCCAGATCCTGGGTTAGGTTCTGGACCTGGCGTTCCAGTTGTGACACCCGTTCCGGCTGGTACAGTGGTCTCTGGTCAACCCTAGGTGGATCACGCGAAGGGTAACTATCCCTTCTCCCGCAGTACCGTGGGTATTGTGCATTTTGGTAACCCTCCACGCTTGGCCTCCCCTCTCCCCGATTGGGTTGTATGTGTTCCTGAAATCGGGGAATGAAAAGAGGGTTGTTCTGCAGGTTGGGGTTTTGTGAGTATCGGGGGATGAAACTTAACCCAGCATTTAGGGAATTACTGCCCTCCTGGGGGAAGTTAGGAGGGAAGTTTCCAGAGGCAGTACTTAACTGATTGGATCCCCCCCCTTGGGCTGGGGGAGTCCACACATACCCCCGGATTGGTTGGTTGCCCTTTTATCGGGGGATGATATAATCAGGGGAGTTAGGGCGCCATTGATGGGATTACCACCCTGACTGCCACCTGTTTGAGATTGGCCTGAAGGCCTTCTGGGTCTTTGATTTTGCTGACTTTGTGCAGGTGTATATTTTTGGGTTCCCCCATCTCTAAGTCTAAAATGGGGGCAACCTTCACCTCTGCCACCTTAGCAGCAGCAGGGGTGTTGGCTGGTTTGGAGTTTTTGTTCGGATTTTTATTTTCTACAGGTTTTTGACCTCATATATGCGGGTCGCCTGCTCTATGACCCAGTCCAGAGATCTTTTCTCGTGGCAGTCCCTCACCACCTGGGTCATAATAAACTTGGGGAGTGCATGAAAGAACGTGGTTACAAACTCCCTGCTATCCGTTCGCACCCTCCTAGTAGTTTTTGCGAAGGCGCGTTTTAGCTCCAGCACAAATCCTCGTGGGGCCTTATGTTCCACGCACTGCAGATTTTAGGCTGCCTTGCGAGCCTCCTGGGGGTTTCTGTGGGTGGAAAAGTGTTTGAAGATGGTCACCCTGTAGGTGGACCAACTTTAATTGTTTCTCCGCCTCCAATCCAGCAAAGAAACTGGAGTATTCAGGGGAGAATGTCTATTTTACATACTCTATGCAGCTCTGGTTGTCTTTAATATGCTCATAGAGTTCCAAGTGTTCCCAAACAAAATATTGTGCATTTTTATGGTATGGGGTTATGACACTCCTAATGGCCTTCACCTGCCTAATGGGGTATTTGGTCATAACTCACTTGAGTTTGTTTGCCTTCTTTGGCATAGTCACCCGAGTCCACTCGTTCTCAGACTCAGAGGCGCTACTAGTTGAGGTCCCCTCATGATCATCTAGGCTCTCCCGGATTCTGTGAGCTTGATAGGGGCTCGTAGAATGGTGGGGCCTAATTTCTCCACTCCTGTGGGGCACCGGAGAGTAGTCTTCTGACTCCTCCCTGCTCTCAGGCTTGGCAGAGTATTCCTAACACTACCCCAATTGGATAGAGATCTTCAGGATGCTCTTTTTGGGCCGCATTTCATTGGGATTTTCATCAAATTGGACCAACCGGTCCCTGGGAAAGTAATATTTCTGTGGATCTAATCCCTGACCCTCACCTTATAGGAGACTTCCTTGTCAGAGACATCAGCCTTAATGTCTGGGTATCTATACAGGGACGCCCGTCCATCACTTTCTGTGGGGTGCTGACCCATCAGTTCCATCATGCTTGGTCTGTTAAATTCTGATGGCCTCAGGGTTTCTGGCTCATGTGAACTGGCAGCCATGAAGTCAGCAGTGCACTAAATGTTAAATGGGTTTGAGTTCCTTAGTACAGAGGTCCTTATGCTATGATCAGGGGTTGCCCTGTCCCTCTCTACCTGTTCAGGGTCCCTCCAGTTAGGATTAAATCTAATACCTTCTTTCTCCAACCTTGCTAGTTTCTCCTTTTCAGCCTCTACTTCTTGATAGTAAGCAAAGATCTTAGCCTTTTGCTCAGCTATCAAGGATTTACTGGCCTCTATGACCTGCTCTTGTGCTGCCACTTGTTTGTGGAGCTCATAATTCTTTTCACAGAGAGCCTCATTGACTCTCTGAGCTTCCTGCCTGGTTTGGGAATAATGAGACAAGGGGCCTCATTCCGAGTACGGCGCTAACCAATGGCGCTATTAACGCCTTGGTTGACGCCGTACCCGGACCGGCAGCACCTTGGTGGATGGCGGAATTACCGCCCCATTCCAAGGTTGGCGGGGCGGTAATTCCCCATTCACCAAGGCTCTTCCCCATTCCCAAATGAGCCCCCATAGGGCTCAATGGGAATGGGGAAGATGCAAATAACGGTGACCGTTCATTACGGTCACCGTTATTGGCTTGGAGGCCCCTTTGCGCCCTCGACTTTAACACCTGCTCAAAGCAGGCGTTAAGGGCGAGGGCGCAAAGGGAACTCGGAGTATGGTGGTAAGGGATCACCGCCACCGGTCTCGTTACCGGTGGCCGCTATCCCTTACCGCCATACTCGGAATGAGGCCCAATTTCTGTTGCAGGAGACTCACCTCCTGAGTTTGTGCATCTTTGGTTTGGGTGTTCTCCTCCAGAGCACCTTCTACCCGTCTGGCGTGCTCCAGTACATTCTCATACTCCGTTTTGAGTTCATTTAATTTCTGGAGTTCCAACTCACTTTCCTGTACCTCTATTTTTAATGTGCTTATTTCATGGCCTAGGGCGTCCTTCTCCTTATTTAGGTTGCCTCTCTGTTCAATTTCTGGCGCTCTTCATCAAATTCTGCTTGAGAGGGGAGGTCTCTCATAATTAGTTTCTTATTTTCCTCTTTCAATTTTTCGACCTGGTCTTGCAACATGGTTATTTGTCCTGAGCAGCCCATGTTAGAGGTTAATTGTTGAGTCATCTTCTGTTGACTATCTTCTAGAGAGTCCACCTTTTCCTGACACTCTGGTGTTACTGCGTCTAATTGGGCCTCTTGTTCTGAATTATTTTGCTGTTGGCGAGCCAAATCTTCTTTTAATTTTATGATATAATTTCCAGATTCTACCTCCAACTCTTGGCTCTTCTGTAAGTTTTGTTCTGCTAAATCTAGATCAGTCTGGATTTTATTTAACAGTTCAACTTGAGTCTGCGCAAGAGTCGCGTTTTCCTCATGCCTTTTCCACATCACTCCCATGTGGAAGTACATGTAGGCCATGAGTCTGGCAATTTTGATTTGTTCCTCTTTAATTTCTTGGGTAATATATAGCTCACTCAAAGCTTGGTGTAATAGGCCCCCCTCCTGCCACATGTCCAGGTTCATGGCAGTGACCTGTGTGTTATTTCTTGTAGCCAGACTTTTTCATCCTGTTCTGGCCACTCACCTGTGACAAATAGCTTGTGCAGAAGGTGCTCCCTAGCCATATTGATTTCTACTACGGTCATTTTGGACATGTTATTTCTTTCTTAATTTATTTATTTATGTAAGGGTAACCTGTATTCTATTGCTTTCTGTCTATTTTGGGGTTGATTTTAGTTTTAGTTTTCTAGACACAGGCCTGGTACTTAGAGTGTTTGTTTTGGGTGGGTGGTATAAAAGTGTAACCCAGTATTCCCACCACACAAAGTATCACTACCTTGCAGGTTAGTCTGCTGTGTTAGACTCTCACGGGTGGTAACCAAATCAATCCCCGGCACAAGCCCCAAATTTGTTAAGGATTTCAATCAGGCGACACACACCTTGGTCTTGGCCTAGTATGCAGTGCACAACAGAAATGCTTATCTTTTTATATTTATTCAATATTGAGATGGTACACAACTCATATCACACCCCCTTTTCAAATACCCCAGGATACAATGGAACATGAACCAGGCCGGTTGGTAAAATACAATATTTATTTGTTTATTTTAAAATTCAAAATAAATCAAACCATTTTTAATATGGGGCAGCAATCATCAATGGGGGGATAATTACAGTGAGAATGTGAACAATGCACTGGGTTTAATTTTCGTGGGGAACATACATGTGTTTTAAATTTTCATTTTCTTATTTTGGGTCCGGAATTAAAACAAACCTGTGGAATGAAAATAGCCCCTGTATGTATTATAACCAGCCACAAACCCCTTCACATTGCTAGGTAATGGTAGGCTTTCCTTCAACAGTTGCCTTTTTAAATGGGCATTTATCTCCTTTAGTTTTGCAAAAGCCCATTTTTATACATGTGTTGAAAACTGCTAGCATTCCCCTTTAAATTCGATTTTGGCATCAATATTGACTTGCAGCCATAGTTAGTTTCTTGTACACAACAGTCTATAAAAGGTAAAGGTCTCCTGGAATGGACATGTTCACAGAGCTATGAATTCTTTTGCAGGGTTTGTTAGTTAGACACTTTATAGCACAAATAAAAGTGTTTCCTGTGCACAGCAGAAAGTGAAGTTTCTAGTTGATTTCGCTCAGAGTTGGTTCGACAGGGCCTGCCATTCACGGATTATGCCTGGTTTTGGTGAGGCACAATGAAATATCCTGAGCATGGCAGGGCCTTTTTAATTACATTAGTTTTTAAGACAGAACAGATGGAATTAGCGTCAAAGCTGCATTTTTTTGAAGGGGAATTGTGGGTTTTCAGCAAAGCAGTGCTGCCTTTTCACTTGATTCCATTTATATGTTTCAGAACACACTGGAACGCTCCTTAAGTTTGTCCCCTTGTTCCATCCTGCCTGAAGTGTGCTTGGCAGGACAGTGCAGCCATCGTTTTGTTTTGTTGCTGCAAAAAAGCAGTTTTGAGGTCCTGGTGCACACAAGAGCCAGCGCAGCCATATTGCTGTTTCTTGTGCAAATGCAGCTTGGTGATGTGGGGAAATGCTGTTGAGTGGGTCAATATATCCCACAAGGTCATTGAATTTCTCTTATTTCAGTTACACCAAGCCCTAGTTGCAAGGGCTAAAAGAAGCAAAGCAGGTTAAATGAACAATTACCTGGACAGGAGAAATTATCACATGCTTTCAGGAACTCAATAATACGATCAGCAGTGCGCTGGTGCGAGCAACACCAAATTACTCAAATCCATTTTTCCTATTCTCACACTTCAATGGCCAAGTAATTATGGTGTTCTGCCATAGCAGACATCCCTGGGACACAAACCACTAACTTATTACATTGGAGCTTTGGATCTAGTAATGCAAGGTAATGTCCCATGTGAAAAGGCTCTAAGAGCAGCTGCAGTGTTTGCAATACAAAAATCCTCCACAATCAGAATGGAATGCCCAGTGACATTGTATGTGGAGCATGCAGTGTTTGCTATTTTAGAGTGATCCAAATCAGTGCTCTCAACACAAAGAGCATCGGGCTATGAGGTGGTATTGTCCAACTCATCCATTCACATTGTCAGGTGGTGCATATTGAACCCAGCCACCTTTATTGCAGTACCAGTGCACCCCGGTGAAGAAGTACACAACTGTGCAACATGCGAAGGTCCTGAACATGACATACACTTGAGCAGGGAACGGGGCAAAGATACACGGGTGCAGCAGTGGTTAAACTTGTAGATGGGGAATACAAGGTCATGCTAAAAAAGAGATTGCTTGCACATTAGTCCGCACAGGCAGCATAACTCATAGCACTTATAGAAGCATTGGAAATGTCAAAGGTACCTTAGTTACCATTTATTCTGACTCAGCCTACGTCACATCCACGGTGCACTTCAGGATTGTCCCGATGTCACAGGAGAGGATTCAAAAAATCAGATCGAGCACGAGTGCAACATTGTTAGCAAGATTATTTCTGCCTTGATGTAACCCTCAATGGTGGCCATGGTAAAATGCATGGCCCACACTAATAATTCAGACTCAATTGCTTGTGATAATGAAGCAGAAAACAAAGCAGCAAAAGAAACAGTGTACCTAAAAGTACCAAATATAACTATCCCCAACATCGCAGCCCAGCAGGTACAGCTGAACAGCCAAGTACTGAGGAAAAAAAATGTCTCCATTGATTTGGCATAGAATAATAATAACTAGAGCAGTAATTAGATAGGACTGTTCAGTACAAATATTATAAGCCATGTATGTCATAATTAAAAGGATGTTATCCAACACGGTTATGCGCTCTTCACAAATGTCTCTTTAATAAGGTGCCCAACGTGTTTCAAGCTGGATTGCACTTCATCAGGGGGTCAGCATTGTGCTGTATAACTGTAGTATAACAGAGAACAAAACTAAATAACATTGTCAATCTGTATAAATCATGTGCTACAAGACTCAAACGTACTCAAAGCTTGATAAATCAACTTTAAGGCAATAGGGTTCTATTGATGTGTAGCTAAGGAATCTATCCTGTGAACAAGGTCCAAGGAGACTTATCCAACGCACTGTAAAAAATAAATAGAGGCTGATCTAACACATTGTTAATCTATCTTAGACCCTGGCTGACATCCCCCCCCCCAGGTTGTGTGCTTTGCAGACACGTCGAGGACTTCGGGTCTCTTATATTCAGTTTGCCTAGTCTATATCAGCCATTCTTTATTCTGTAGAGTAAGAACATAGGTGGGTGTTGGGTGGCCTGAACCCACCCTATACTAGCTTAGTGTAAACATTGTGGATGTTGAATTACACTTACATGGCCTTCTGCATACAGCACACATTGCATTTCACGCTTTGGAAAATGTCTCGCCATGCAGTGAGGGATAACTGTAGATTGCATTATATACAAACCAATCCGATCTGTAAGGTGAAAAGTAATATAAGCTGACCTGGCTCTCTGTATAAGGATCTAAGTGCAGGTAATGCAAGTGGGGAAACAAACCAGGAGTTTACATTGAAGATAGCGTCCTCTGATAACTTTGCACTTGCACCATGGACATGGAAGGAAGACCGCGTTGCTAAGGAGAGAAGTTCTTGGCAACAGAATGCACGTGTGATGTGGTGATGTCATGATTGCGTGCCGCTCCTGATGTCAAAATACTACCTTTGAGAGTAGTAGATAGTAACATCATTGGAGAAATCCTTCAAAGGGAAAATGTAGTGCCTGTGAATCATAAGCAGGTAAACATTATTCCTGATGCCCACAGCTGCAAATGTGTTTGAGGGTAGCCAATTGAGATATACCTGGTGTTAATCTGGCTACATAGATCGGCGAGAGATTCAAGTTCAGTGATGAAATTGAACCAAAGAATATATAGAGAAAATGACATGAAAAAATTATTAATCTAAGTTGAAAATACACGGGACATGTTCTGTGATTAAAGCCTAAATGACACTGGTGTAAAATGACTGGATAATAGTACAAACTTGAAGTCTCACAAAATGTACCTATTTGTGGGTTTAGGCAGCATATATTTACAAAAAGAGATACATATAGCACATCTATGTTCCCACTGTACATATTTATCTGATATCTCTATATATGGCTTAAGCAACATATACTTATGAAACGAGGTACATCTGCTACATATTAACCATTACAAATCTTCTGCTAAGAAATCTACAGCATTTGCATATGAAGAATGTTACAAACATTTTCACATTGTTGCACCATTTGTGGGTCAAGCAAGGTACATGAACTGTCAAATTCCAATAAGTTGTCTACTTGGATGTGTATAATGTATACATCATTAGTCTCAATGAATAGTGTGTGCATTGTTACATGCTAGTGCCTTGTGTACTCAGCTGCTAATACATCTATTCAAGTTATGTCAGTGTGATTTGATGCAGACACTGTAGGTTCTATTTTCTTGTGAAAAATAAAATAGATGAAAGCAAATTTTATGAAAAATGAATGGAAAAATACTGCACTATAAGTATGGCCCTAAAAAGAATTAATCATTCATGCGCAACAGGTTGATAGAGTCAAGATGGTAAATCCAGAACAATTCTCTCTGTGAGAGTCTCTTTTGTAGGTCACCTCCCCTGGGCAGGGGGTGGATCACCTCCAGAATCACACATCTCACCAGTGCGAATGTATGCCTGGCCTCCATGAAATGTCAGTAAACAGGTGATTTGTGTTTCTCCGTCCTGATGTTCGACTTATGTTCCGTCCACCAATCCTTGGCACCTCTGATAATTTGGCCTATGTAATATTTGCCACAAGGGCACTTAAGGGCATAGAGCAATTTTTTTGTGTTATAGGTTGCAATGTCATCTAGTTTGCTCTTCTTCCCTTGTTAGGGTGATGTATTTGATCCCCCTTAATGATGTTAGAACAATGTTGGCAATTGGGGCAAGGGAATGAGCTCAATTTCTGTTTGTATAGCAATATAGCAATATCTGTGTGGATTTTCTCACTCGTTCTGCTTTGACTAACAAGTCCCTAAGAGTCTTCCCTCTCTTGTATGACATCATAGGTGGTTCTGGGAACAATTTGTTTCAATAAGGGTCCAATCCGATGTAGTTCAAATGTTTGTTGATTGTTCTTGCCACTTGACGGCTTTGTGCCAAGAACTTTAACGTGTGTATCAATCTGTTTATCTCCATTCTAGGTTTAATTTGTAGGAGATATCTTCTCTGCTGGCTTTCCCCTCTTGTGAGGGCATCGCCCAAAATGTTGAGTGGATAACCCCTGTAGGCCATACAATCATACTCTGTCATGATTGTGGTAGTACTGGACACTATCCTCTTGAGCCTCAGAAATTGTCTATATGGGAAGCTGTCTTTGAGGTGTTTTGGATGAAAGCTGTGATAATGTGAAGCGTTGTTGACATCAGTGGGTTTTCTGTGGATGGTGGTGTTCAGTTCCTCGTTCGTCAAGGTAACCAACAGATCAAGGAAATATATATGGGATCTCCTACTTCCAGAGTAAACTTGATGTTTTCACTACAGTGATTAAGATACTCAAAGAATAGTTATAGTTCTTCTCTACTGCCTTTAAAGAAGGCAAAGACATCATCGATGTAACATTTCCAGATTGCTAACTTGGAGCTCCAAATGTTGTGATTGAGGATATGAATGGTCTCAAAGTAATACATATACATGTTTGCATATGTGGGGCTACCAGTGAACCTATAGAAGTCCCTGCGATCTGTAGAAAGTATTTGCCCTTGTAGCGAAAAAAGTTGTTATACAGAATGATAGTCATAAACTTGATGGCGAGTACTTTGTGGATGGTTACATCATCGTGGTTAAAGAGAAACCATTTGAGGGCTTCAATCCCCTCACCATGTGGGATCTAGGTATATAGGCTGGTCACATTCAATGAGAATAGAATCAGGTCTGGTTTTAACTGTTGAATATCTCCCAATAACCGTAAAAAATGTGAAGTGTCTTTAAGATAAGTGGAAGCTGTCTAAATCAATGTTTGTAGTGCAGTATCCAAGTAGGGAGCTAGTGGGTTGAACACATTGTCCATTCCCGCCACTATCATTCGGAATGGTGGATTAATGGGATTTTATTTTTGCATTTTCAGAATGGCATAAAGACAGGGGTTATTGGGTGTTTGTCAATCAAATATTCACCTGTGCTAGGTGTAATCCACTCAAGTTCCATAGCTTTAGAAATGGTTTTAGTTATCAGTGTAATGATGGTTCCGGTGGGATCTTGTTCCAATTCTAGATATGTTCTTGGATCCCGTAGGAGTTCTAGACAACATTGGTTGTAGAGTGTGAATCCATTATAACCAGGGCTCCTGCGTTGTCCACTGATTTTCTTGTGATCGATAAGTCTTCCACAAGTTCCTTCTACAGTCTAGATTGATGTCTGCATAAATTATTCAGTGTATGCGGGTTGTACTTAATACTCTTAAGGTCTTTTGTAGTTTGTAACTTAAACATATCCATGATTGAGATGTTAACTTGAGGATAGAAGGAACTCTTGCACTTCATTTCGAGATATTCAATAGTCTCTGGTTGTTCTGATGTCAGAGGTAAAGAGTCGAAAAAAACCTTCAGTTCCATCTTCCTGATCAATTTGAAGAGGTCAATTTCCTCCTCAAAGCTTGAGCTATTTTCTGTGGGTATGTAGGATAAGCTAAAACTTCAGTGTCTCCAACTGCAGCTTCGTGAGGGTCCGGAATGCTCTTCATCAGGGGGTCTTTTTTAGAAGAAGCAGGACCAGAAGAGAGAAGAAGAAAGCAAAGAACATGGAACAAATAAGTGAATCCATATTCATGAATATCTCAATCAGGACCCTCACAGGAAGGGCTCGAGAGCACAGAAAAAAGTCTGGACATCTGGGATTGCAGTACCTAGTACTGTACACCCCAACATATATATCTGTAGTGGTTAAAACAGTCTAATATTGGGTTATAGCACGTAGAGTGTAAGGAACTAATCTGCAGAATATAGCATGTACCAAGTAGGGATCTGTGACTATCATATTTATGCAGTACCTGTGGCAATATACATTGACACATATTGACACATATTGTATATTATCTAATTGTGTGCCATTCCACTGCTTCATTTATTTTTTCCATGATCTCGTGTACCTGCTTAGAATATGCTTGTGGTAACATGGTCATAGGGTTCTCTTTTTGCCTTCTGCAGGCTGCCATGGAAAGCGAAGAGGGGCCCTGAATGGAACCCTCGTCTTCCCTTTCCATGGTGGCCATCTTGGAAAAGGATTTTCTTTCCTACACCGGGATGCCGTAGGCGTCCCGGTGTAGGAAGAAAAATCCTTTTTTTTAGCACACCAGGTTCCCCCTTTGGGAACCTAGGGTGCTAATGGCCTTGATCCCCCATTTCAAGGGCTGGAATTGGGGGATAATGGTCCAGAGACCTCGTTATCCACCCTTGCTTCGTTTGGGCTGATAACCTGGGCTGCTGGGCCAGTATCCACGTTCCAGGGACTGGAACGGAGGATGAACGCCACAATATTCCCATTAGCATAACACAAAATGCAAATGGAAATGTTGGAAAATCTTATTGAATCTATGTACTTTACTGAGAAATATAAAGTAGATGGAGTCTATACATGTTTTTTTTTCTATTTTTTAACTGTGAAAGGTGGTTCCTGAAGGAATATGTCTTTTGTTGTTTTTGGATGTATTTATTTTAGCAGGAGAGCTGAGAACGAAAGGTGGGGAGGGAAATGAGGGAAGAGGAACCAAACACTAATATGGAGGAGTAGGTGGACAAGGGAAAATGTTGCGCGTGTGTTATTTCTAAGGTAGGCGGCACTGTTTCTCATGCTCCTTGATTACAGCAGTGGTGGTGGCTCTTGGGGATGTCATCAATGACATTTGTGATGTCATCTTTGATGTCCTGGGTGTTTGTCTTAGCAGTGCACAGTGGTGGCGCGAGTTATGCTTGTGCTTACCATAACTGGCGAATTTCTGGGGTTTTTCAATTTTACTTGAAACAATAACGTCCCTTTAACAAAGTTTTTTCTTAGAATTTCGTAGGTTTTTAGTTTATATTGCTAAATCAATTGTGATTTTATTGTTACTGTATATGTATAGACTATGAGGTTCGCCCTGACGAAGGAATAATTACAATTCCGAAATGCATTGACACTAGAATCCTCATATGTAACTGCATTTGTGCTGAAGTCTGCCTCATCAAAGTAATATTTAGCAAATGTAACTAAATAGAGCTACTTCCAAACATAAATCTATGACTACGACTGAGTTATTACAGAAATCAACAATAAATAATAAATATTGAAATTATAAGTAGCGGAGAATGAACACAATGGATTTCTGAAATCCTGTATTTGGGACAATATTAGGGAGCAACTGAATAGCTGGATTTTTTTCTTCCGACTTACTTGCTACACAGTTATTTGAAGTCTGGGTGTCTCTGGACCCTTTTCAGTTTGAAATGTATTAATCATTTTTAATTACGCACATAAAACAAGTGTGGTGTCATCTCTTCTTGCTTTGCCACTTTTTCCTTCCTCACTTTGAGACACACTTTGTTGGTGGAGGCACACACGCAGCTGGAATATTGACAGACCAATTTGGAATATGTCGTTTGAAGATATTGAAGGACTATCAACAAAATGTGCTGAAACTCTAGGATTCACAACAGAGGAGGCATCACCCATTCCAGAATTTAGTAGCAAAACCTCAATAGGTACACACAGCACCACGGCTAAAGACCCAGCAAAATGAATAATACAACTTGAATATCTCATCAGAAAAGAAATCAATAGAAAACTTCATGCAGGTCGCTATTTCAAAAATCAACGCATTCCAAGAGGATTACGGATACAATTGAGACCAACTTTGTGTAAGTAAAGTAAGGAATTCATCCGCAAGTGGGAAGCAATACTCAACAGATGCTCGTTGGATCTGATCCTTTTAACTATTCAAGAACTGTCAAAAAACCTAGTAACTCTCAGCACTGAAATTACAGAGATTGAAAAAGAACTAGTCGAAACTCTAAGGAAAGAAGAATATGACACCATTCTAGCAAAAATCAATAGTAAATTGGAGAGTTACAAAATGGAAATTGAGCAAAAAAAGGCTAAGAAATTCAAACGGGACATGTATGACTACATAAACGAGGAGGTCTACACATGGATGGACAAGTATGGACCAACAGCACCAAGAAAACGATTTAAATACACGTCAGATAACACATCCAGTTCTGATTCAGAAGCTGCCAGAGAAACCGATACAACACGTAATAGACCAACAAACGTAGGGGATAACACGGATAACACGGGTGCTCAGACCTCAACAACAACTGCCCCAGCGACAACATCTTTTTTAGGTGCACGCCCAAAAGAGCCCACAGGGATAGGAGGAGACCAAAGGAGAAGACCACAAATGAGATTACAGCAGAGGAGAACCTAGTTGTCACACCTAAAGCAGACCCTTAACACAAATAGAAGAAAATACGTTACAGAAAGCGCTGCATTTTGTACCCACCTATGACACCACTATATTTGACAGCAAAATAGAACTCTACAAGTTCGTTAGAAAAAGGAAATTGAAGGTCTTCATCGAGGAACTGGACACTAGCGAACAACAAAAGACCAGAAAAACAGCTTCTAGGTACAAAGAATTTCAAGCTAAAAGTCGATACGTACCGCCAATTGTGGTACCGTCCATAGAAACATTCCAAAGACAAGTCACTAAAGACCTGGAAAGAATCAGTTACAAGTGACCTCCTCACAGAAACTTAAAACCATACAAAATGAAACTCATAAGGGACCTGTATGGCACAAGTGAAATCACGATACGACCAGCGGACAAAGGGGGAGTCTGGTTATCATGAACACCAGTGATTACGATAGAGAATGCGAAAGGCAACTCCAAGACGTCACCATCTATGGCCCAATTGACAATGACCCTACAACAACAATGAAACAAAATATTGAAACCCTTCTTGACAAGGCTGAAGAATTGGAATGGATCAATATGCATAGACACACATTTCTAAATAATCAACATCCCAGGATCCCTAATTTCTACACATCACCCAAAATACACAAGGATCTACTTCAACCACTAAGGAAACCGATTGTGGCCAGAATGAACAGTATACTCCAACCTCTAGGAGTATACATTGATTACTTCCTGCAACCAATAATACAAGGCACAACAACAAATATTAAGGACACTACACACTTTCTTCAGATACTAAAAGCTACAACTTTCCATCGGGATTACCTTTTGCTTACCATAGACTTCAAGAGTTTGCACACATCGATACCACATGCCTTGGGCTTGAAGCAGTTGAATGGATGCTCCTAGAAGCTCCAGAAATTGAAGCAAGAAAGGAATTTATCATGTTATTACTCCAGTTCATAGCAGAGAATTCTTACTTCCAATACAAGAACCACTATTATTTACAGATATCTGGTACCTCCATGGGGGCCACTATAGCCCCGACATATGCAAATTGCTTCATGCATAAATATGAAACAGACCATGTGTTGAACAATCCGCAATGGAAAAAGCATATTCATCTATGGGTACGGAACATAGATGATATCTTCGGGATATGGTCCGGAACAGAAACATAATTTGACACTTTTTTCATGTATATTAACAGTATTGACCACAGAATTCAATTCACCAGAGAGGTTTCCAAGAAAGAAATGCACTTCCTGGATGTTAGAGTGAAGATCACAGATGAGAGGTACAATGCCAATCTATTCTGTAAACCAACGGACAGGAACAATCTGTTGCACAGACTCAGTTTCCACCAACCCAGCCTGATCAGCAACTTACCCTGCAGTAAACTATTGCGAGTAAAGAGGATTGTGAGTGATCCTGAAGATTACAGCCAACACAGACAATGATGGGAAATAAGTTTTTAGCCCGTGGCTACAGAAAGGAGGAAATTGAATCCACAATACAAAGGATCAATGCCATTGACCGAGAAACACAACTATCCATCAAAACTAAAGACACAAAAGAGCTTAAAACACCAGTGTATATATCAAAATTCTCGATACAGAGCAGGAAAATTAAAAATGTGGTTAGAAAACATTGGAAAATCTTTAAAGATAATACAATGGTACAACAACTGTTTCAGGAACCTCCTGTTTTTGCATTCCAGAGAAGCCACAACTTACGAGATGAACTAGTAAAAACCAAACCACCCACTTAAGAATTGGCAATGCAACGCACAGGAACATATCCCTGCTTACACTGTGCAAATTGTAGTTTTGTCAATAAAGGAGACACTGTGTACCATCCACAAACAGGTGAAAAAATTAAACTAAAGACTTTTGGCACATGAGACAGAACTAACATCATTTATGGGATTAAATGCCCATGTGGACAATACTATGTAGGGAAATCAACACGATCAGCGAAACATCGCTGGAACGAACATTGTTCCTGCATCAGGAACTGTAACCTTAACTCAGCTGTTGTGAGACATTGGATTAAAAAAGGACACAATCTATCTCAAATAAGATTTCTAATTCTCAAAGTGGTACTAAAATAAAATCAATATGAAGACACAGATCGTAGACTGGATCAAAGAGAAACTTTTTGGATAGACCGATTGGGGTCTGTTCCCCCAAACGGACTGAATGAGGAGACACATTTCCATTGTTACATTTGAACCTTATGGCCACATAAGAAATATGGGAATTGGTGGTTTAACCATATCACCAAGACATCATCTAACTGTATTGGGCTAAACATGCTATGCACTTTCTAAATAACATGGGAATTGTTGATTTAACCATATGATTTAAACAATACAGCCCACTATGAACACATTTGAATACTTATTAATCTGCATGGATTCTGTATAGATTCATCTTTAAGTACAATGTATGATAATGCTAGTCTAAACTAGACCAGATTCCCAGGGACACTGTCCCGAACGGCCGCACACTGCGACACCAAAATGCCTGGTTGCTTTATTTATTTTTGTTCCGATATCAACACACAATATATCCAATTAGGCGCTTGGTCGCCGGGTACTCCAAAGGATATGAATCAGTCACTGGGAACACCTGGGTTACCATGGAGATTCAGCTTAGCTCGCTAGCTGGGATCACCATGGCAACCGGCGCATGAAGCACAACCACAAGCTGTGCTTTCGCTAAATTCCTTTTTTATATACATCCCGCATTTGTAAACACATGCTTTAGAAAGTAAAACATTAGCACACACATGATATATACAAAAATGTACACCGCGCACCGCAGCAGGATAATACATAAAAAAGTCCCATTGTCACAGCAACGGATCTAAACAGGAAACAGAGACACGTTCAGAAGAAAGTGGAGACGCGTCCATGCGAAAACAAAAAGTGAATGCTGTAAGGTAAGAAGGGAGACTCCAGTGGCTTAGTGGCCTTAGATTACAAGATAAACGAGATATACTAACAAGGAATATATGTTTCCATCAGCTCCTATAGACTGCATCATGGCGCTCGTGCCGGATTAAGAACTGACCAAGCACATTCTAAGGGAACCACACATTTAGGTAACACGGATCGTAAGACTCTATACACTCTAATGAGTCAGGGCTCATTCACTGCTTAATTAACACACTTTCCCCATATTTCTCTTTTTCTTTTTATTACATGGGCTGACAACAATGTGAAACATTGGGATTGAGGGTATGTGTTTACTGTTTACTTTATATTGCTAAATCAATTGTGATTTTATTGTTACTGTATATGTATAGACTATGAGGTTCACCCTGACGAAGGAATGATTAAAATTCTGAAATGCATTGGCACTAGAATCCTCATATGTATCTACATTTGTGCTGAAGTCTGCCTCATCAAAGTAATATTAGTGAATGTAACTAAATAGAGCTACTTCCAAACATACATCTATGACTATGACTGAGTTATTACAGAAATCAACAATACATAATAGTTATTGAAATTATAAGTTGCGGAGAATGAATACAGTGGATTTTTGAAACCCTGTATTTGGGACAATATTAGAGAGCAACTGAATAGCTGGATTTATTCATCCGGCTTACTTGGTACACAGGTTTTTCACTATTGCCAAATAGTATGACTTCACTCTGATGCTAAACGAAGTATAAGAATTATATTTTTTGTAGAAATCATTGAGATAGTGAGCGTAGGCCCATTGATGTTCGTTGTAACCTCGCTGTTTTATATAATTGTTAATAAACCAGTAACTTGCCATCTTCTTGAGTTTGTCCGGTTATTTGGACTCCGAATTATTCTGGTGTTATCCCATCCAATACCACATTGTCATGTCATACCATATTGGCACTGTCATGGTCCAAGGCCCTCAGGCCAATCTCCTCCTCTTTGATAGGCGCTTCCCTCGCCTCATCAATTTCCTCTCATCTCCTGCTGTCCCTTCCTCTTCCCCCTTGGCTACCTTGCCCTCTCTCTCCTCCTCCTCCTCTGCCCCTCCTAGGGCTCTTTCTCCTACGCAGGGCGTACCTCTGATTTATACCCCTCCCTGGAAGGTCTTTAAGGCTGGCAACCTTCTTCATATTGCCACTCTCAACTCTCGCTCTGCTGTCAAACACTCCCCTGACATCTGCCACCTCCTTGAAGAACTAGACCTTGTTGTCCTTGGTTTTACTGAGACATGGTTCACGGCCAGCTCTGTCACAAGCTTTGACACTCTCCTCCCTGAGGGCTACAAGATCCTCTCAGTACCCAGATCCTCCCGGTCTGGTGGGGGGGTAGCCCTGATCTTTCCTGAGTGGATTCCTGCCTCTAGCATTCCCACTCCTCTTTTGAATGCCTTGTCTGTAGGGTTGCTCTCTCGTCTACCCATTCTCTTACTGTGGTTACCATCTACCGGCCTTCTGGTCAAATCACCTAATTTCTCTCTGAGTGGGCAGACCTCTTCTCCTCCCTCCTGGCCTCTAACACTCAACTCCTCATCTTCGGTCACCTCAATATACATTTAGACTCTCCTTTCTCCTCCTCTGTACTCTTCTGTGACCTCTGCGACTCCCTCTCCCTGTCCATTCTCCCCTGTGGCCCAACTCACTCTGCAGGGCAAACACTCGATGTCTTGATCTCCTCTGACCTCCCCCTCTCCATCCCTCTGACCACTCCTCTCTCCTGGAGCGATCACTCCCTCCTCTCCTCTCATCTCTCCCTCTCTTCCCCGCAAGCCAAGCCTACCCCAAAACTGCAACCTACCTTCTCGGACATCCAGCCCATGAAGCGTGTGTCAGTTGAGGCTTTTGCTGCCACTTTCTTTCACCTCCCTCCACCTTTGGCTGTCTCACATCCTGACACAGCCCTGTCTCTGCTCTACTCTTCAATTTCTGATACGCTTGATGCTCTTGCCCATGTCATGAGGGTCCAAAGCCAAGTGCAATTCCTGGTATGCCTTTGACCTAGCTACACTTAACTTAAGTGTAGGGCGGCTGAGAGGAAATGGAGGACTTCCTGTTCATCCTCTGACAAACTTGCCTGTCGCCTGCTACAAAGGGAATACAGACTCTCTGTCCTCACCAAGAAGAGAGTCCACATTCAAACTCGTGTCTCTGCGGCATCTAACAACTCGGCTGAACCTTTAAAATCTGCAAGGAGCTGGCCAACCCTGCTGCAGTCTCTACCCCTCATGTTGCCTCCCAGGCTCATTGCAATGCCCTTGCCTCTCACTTCATTTAAAAAACCCAGGACTCATGTCCACCCTCTCCACCCACACGCCGCCTCACCCCTCTCCATCTGTGCTTGCTGACCCTCCTTTAGCCATCCCCCCACCTTCCTTCTCGTCCTTTCCTCTTTTCTCCCATGACGAGGTCGCTAGACAAGTCCGATCTATGAAAGCCTCATCAAAACAGGTTCATCCCTGTTCCTCTAAAACCATCAAGGATCACATTGACACCCTCGCTCCAGCCCTTGCTGATTTTTGCAACCACTCCTTTGCCTCGGGTTCCTTCCCCTCCACTCTGAAGCACTCCTTTGTGCATCCTCTTCTCAAGAAACCCACAGCTGATCCTTCTTGTCCAGCTAACTATCGCCCAATTTCCATTACTCCCTTTCTGGGTAAACTCCTGGAAAAGTTGGTGATCTCTCAGTTTAACCTCCATTCCAATTCTGTTGGCTCTTTCCATGACCACCAGTCTGGCTTCAGAGCTGCCAGAAGCACGGAAACTGCTCTCCTGAACATCCGGGAAGATCTGCTCTCCAACCTTGTCTCTAACATTCCCTCTGTCCTCATCCTCCTCGATCTCTCTTCTGCCTTCGACATGGTCAACCATACCATCCTGCTCAACCATCTCCGTGAAAACCTGGGTATCACTGATCAGGCTCTGGCCTGGCTGACCTCTTTCCTCTCAGATCGACACTGCAATGTCCAACTTGGGTCCTTCCTTTCATCTATCTTCCTCTATGCCTATGGTGTTCCCCGGGGTCTAACCTCTTTCCCTGGCTTTTCAACCAATACCTGGCAACTCTCGCCCACTGCATTGCCACTTTCTGCTCAAATTTCCAGTGCTACGCTGACGACACTCAACTCATTTTCAGGCTGCCCTCTGCCACCTCCTCTCCCTCCCTCATCTCTGATTGCCTAACTAACATTCAAGATTGGTGTGCCGCCAATGATCTTTGTCTGAATGCCAGCAAGACGGAGATCCTCCTCATCAGCACACCTTCACCATCTTTTCCCCTCACTCTCTGGCCAGCCTCTCTTGGCCCTCCTCCTACCCCCACCTACAAGGCTAAGAACCTCTGGGTAATATTTGACTCCACCCTTTCCTTCTCCGCCCACATCTCTGAAGTCAAATTTCCTACTGCTTCTCCTCAGAGGTACTCTGCCTTTCCTCTCCTTCTCCCAGAAGGTCATGGTATCCCAAGCTCTGGTGCTCTCTAGCTTGGTCTATTGTAACAGCCTCTTTCTAAATCTACCTGCCTCTACTCTCCACCCTCTGCAACTAATTCAGAACAGGACTGTGAGACTTGTCCTTGGCCTCAAGCCCTGGGATCATATCTCTCCAGCTCTGAAATCTCTCCATTGGCTCCCAGTGGATGCAAGGATTAAATTCAAAACCTTCTGCATTGTCCACAAGGCTTTCTGGGGTCTGGGTCGAAAATACCTTCAGCTATCCCTCCGCAAATACCTCCCCTCTGGAGCTCTTCGCTCCTCTACCCCCAACTCCCTCAGGGTCAGTCGTTTTTCAAAGAAACAAGCTGGGAGTAGATCTCTGTCTTCGGCTGGGCCTCCCTCTGGAACAGCCTCCCTGCCACTCTAAAACTTGAGGAAATCCATCTCCAGTTCCGGAAGCACCTCAAGACCTTCCTCTTTTCTTCTGCCTTCGCTCCCCTTCTCCCCTGCTGATCTCTTCTCTCTTGGCACTGTGCACCTGGCCACCCTCTGTCCTTTAGGGCCCAGGTACCTGCTCACCCTGCCACCCTCCTGCATTGTCTCCGGGCTACCCCTGGCACTGGGGTCTGTATCTGTACCCATACAGCCCCCCCTTTTTTTCCTGCACTTATCAGACCTACCATGTCTGCTGCCTTAAACCTAGCACTTACAAATTGCTGGCTGCACTACCACTGTTTGTTGCCTTTATTATTTATTTATTCTTATTTATCTGTTTCTCCTCTGCTTCGCACTTTCCACTTCTCCCCCCTTCCATGCACTTTTCCCCTCCCATTCTCCCATGCACTTGCGCGTTCTCAATGTCACTGGGCCTAGTAAGGTTGCTGTTTTGTTCGCCCCTGTTCCCCTCCCTTACCTTGTCATGCTCTGAAACACTTGTGTACGAGCGTGATAGAAATAAAATATCAATATCAATATCAATATGCATGTTCCAAGGGCCATAAACTCAGTGGAGTCGGAAATGACCCCCAGAATATTTGCCTTACTAGCAGGTGGGGTGCAAGGCCAAGGGAAGCCCGCCAGAGCGAAAGTGGAAAAGCAGGAGCATTGGTCCCACTGGGATCTCTGTTTTACTGACATTGAGGTAGCACACCAAGACTGAATTGTGGACATACAGTCAGGAATGAGTGAGGAGGAGGAATTGGCCCAGGGTAGCTTGAAAAACAGCTGTGTGTCATCCGCATAACAAGTGAAGTTAGAGGTGAAGGTAGAGATGCTGTGGGCCAGAGGGGCCATATAGACATTGAAAAACTAGTGGAATACGTTAGATACCTGGGGGTCACCACAAGTCGAGAGAGTGATAGCGGAGAGAAAGGATCCAAGTTCCACCTGGGAAGGACAGTCAAAGAGAAAGGAGGCAAGCCACGGCAGGGCAGATCTGTGATGCCCAGGGTATCACATAGATGGGCAATTAAGATTTTGTGTTTTACTGGGTCGAATGTAGAAGAGAAGTCAAGTAGAATGAGGACAGAACGAGAGTTAGAGTCAATATGAGATGCAGGCTTGAATATAAAATCTTTTCTTGGAGTGGATGGAGAGTCTATACTGCCTTTGAAGAAGGCATCAGGCTAGGTTGTTGCTAGGAGTAGAAGGAGGAGAGTAGATGGAGGCAAAGGCAGCCACTGTCAATCTTTTCATAGGTCAGATGACCTTAAAGGCAGGAGGCAGTGAAGGGTGTGCCAGTACTAAAGGACAGGAGAGCTTCATGTGGGAAGAGAGGAGAGAATGATCAGTCCAGGAGAGTGAGGTAGTGAGAGCGATAGATAGTGGGATGTCTGTAGAGATAAGAGAAACTAAGGTGTGGCCAGCGGTGTGCGTTGGGCCAGAAGGTTGAATGGAGAGAGAAATAGAGTCGCATAGGTTGCGGAAAAGACCTGAAGAGGCAGGAGAATGAAGATGGATGTTAAGACCCCCCAGCAGGAGGAGTTGGGAGGAGGAAAGGGGAGAAGGTCAGCCCATTCTGAGAGGAAGAGGGTGGACTGGCCCGGCAGCCAATAGAAGGTGGCCAGAGTAAGAGAGGAGACAGAAGAGAGATAGCCTGCAGACCAGGAGAGAGTAGCATTGTCAGGTACACTCTCTGACAAAAGGATCTCCTTCTCTCTCTTCCTCTGCTGTTAGTGGGGGTCCTGCAGGCGTGTGTGTGTGTGTGTGTGTGTGTGTGTGTGTGTGTGTGTGTGTGTGTGTGTGTGTGTGTGTGTGTGTGTGTGTGTGCGTGTGCGTGTGTGCGTGTGCGTGTGCGTGTGTGTGTGTGTGTAATGTTTTTTACAAAGTTTGGTGAGGTTTGGTCCGGGGGGCAAAGTTATAGGGTGGGTGCCAACATTTCTTTTTTTCCCATAGACATAATGGGAAAAAACTTTGCTCAGGCCTACAGCCCAAACGGCTGGATGGATTTCCACCAAATTTGTGGTAGGAGCGGCAGCTTAGTCCTGAAAGCGTGCTTTTATTAATTTGGTATAAATCCATCCAGTAGTTTTTTTTTTTTAAATGACCAAAACGTAAGGCAAAAAAATGAGTGATATCTATGTCCGCTCCGCAAACACATTTCCCTGTTCGCTCTATGGACAGGACACTGATTAGTTAATCGGCTTGCGTCATGTCTGCGGTCACGATTGGCTGAAGTGAGGCCTGAGGTGCGTCACATTGTTTCAAAACGCCCGCCATCTAGGATATGCGGACAGTGCGGCGGCGAACAGAGGCAAAATGCAATTTTGGGGAGTGTGTTGGTGTGTAGGCGTGCTTGGAGAGGGCTGGGGAGTAAGAGATGGGTCAAATACTGTATTTCTTAGGTGGCAGGTGCCCCTGATGTGTTTGACATGTCCGCGGTCATCGTGTCTGTACGCGGACATAATAAATGGACTACTATCTATTTTACTTTAGTATGATGTTGGTTTTGGGTTGCTAGTAGAGCACTGTTTGTAATTAATATCCCCTATAAGTAGCCCATATACCACAGTCAAAATGTTTGGTAGCATACACCGCAGCCTAACACAACCACTGCAGCATAACACCCATAGAATCAAACACCCACCAAATATCCACAACCCAAATGTTTGTGTACTGTTTCATTTGTAGAGTTTGTATGTGAAGTTTTGGCTAGGCTATGTAGTTAAGATTGTAGAGTTTGTAACAAGCACTGTGGCATAAAATACCTATGGAAGTAAACATTTTGGATTGTGGTGTATGGTTAGATGTTTGCTTGAATGGGTGTGTTATGCAGCAGTGTATGAGTCCATTTATTGTTTTTTGTGGTTGTATGCAGTTTTTTCATGACATGGGTAATTGGAGCAGACATTCTTTTTCGATCTCTTTGATAAAAGGAAAGATCATATGTTAGTGTAGGTAGTTCATAATGAGTTATTGCATTGCATAATAGACATTTCTGTATTTTCTTACCCTCATATTTAGTACTTTACAAGTACCATAGTTCAAACCAGTTTACTGCGCAATATGCTCAGTTTCTATGTTTGTTTTCTAAATCATTGGGTCTGTGAGAGAAAAAAAATCCATGCTGGATTAAAAGAAAACCTTCTATGTTGTGGTACAATATATTTCTTTCATTGTTTTACTGTTTATTTCTTGTTTCTTGCTAATCTTCTATCTGTTGGGTTGTTGCAGATTTTTGGGGCAGTCAGATACCTTTTGGTGCATTCTAAATGTATATTTCTTGTTTGATTTTAGTGGTATTTATTTATCTGTTTGGTTGTTGCAGAATCTTGGGGCAGTCAGATACCTGTTGGCGTATTCTAACTGTTTATTTCTTGTTACATTTTGGTAGTATTTATTTATCTCTTTGCTTATTGCAGAATCTTGGGGCAGTTAGATACATGTTGGCATATTCTAACTGTGCATAGTTTTGAGGTTGAAGTTTTGCTTATTTTCATACACAGGTTGCGTATAACAGTTTGGTTTTAAGAATATTAAGTAAGCATTTACAAGATTTGCTGGTAATCTCTGCTTTAGAATAATGGTACTATAATTACATTCGAACCATCCACAATTCTCTTTTATATATGCACTGTAGTGACCTGCATTGGTTGTGGCTCCTGCATGGTAATTTATACCTATTGTTGTGAAGGTTTTCTTACCAAGTAATACTAGACCATGTGTGAATCCAGTCAGTTTACAGTTGTTTTTGGTACCATCTTCATTGTAACGTAAAAGCATTACTATTATGTAGATACAATGTGTCTGTTTTTGTAAGGTGGAGCGATTATCTGAATTGCAGGCAGTAAATAATCTGCCACGGTGTGCATTTTGTACAAGTTGCTGAAATGGAATGGATTCACAGTTAGGTAGGGACTTGTTCCTGTGCCACATGGCTGCAGAGAGTGCACGTATGTTTCCACATGTATGAAATCTGGAAGATTTCATTTATAGGTATGGTTTTGTTTTCCAGTACTTGTAGTAAGTACATTAAAATTCTTGTGGATCTTCTTGTGAGTTTGTAGTGAATTTTACCATTGCAGCACAGTAGTCCAATTCTTGTCTTATTCCATGAACACTCTAATTGTTGTCAGGATTGTTGGTTGCATTTCTATGAAGGACTAACTTTTACAAACATAATTGCGTTGTACTGTGTAATATTTATTGCTACATTTGCGTAGCAATTTACACCAGCTGTAGTCGAAAATTTGAATGAACCTGACAGTTCTGTGTTGAAGTCATTTGTGCAGAGTGTGTGTTGCTTCTTTTAAGAAGTAGTTGAGTTACCTTGAGCAGTAGATTCTTCTTTGGCTGTGGAACTTGATGAAGTATGAGCTTCTTTTACTTTCTTTGGAGGAATTGCAGTGAGCTCCAGGATCGTTTCAGTTTGAAGTAGTTTTCTTTTACAACGTTTTGCTTTTTGCAGAACAGGATAGGTTTTTAGATGGGGGTGTAGAGTGAACTCAGTCTATTGTATTGTAGAATACAAGGAATATCAGCATTTACTTTACTTGCATCAAAGTTGATAAGAAATAGCCTGTCAAGTGTACATAAGTGTGATAGTGGTACCTGGCTCATGACTTCTTTAAAGACTGTGCTACTAATATTTATCAATCTTTATCTAGGGTAAGACCTTGTGATTTGTGAATGGTAACTGCGTATGCTAGAGTTAGTGAAAAATGTCCTGTGAGTACATACATGTCTTTCAAAAGAGGGAAGTGGGCTGTTGAGCGTTCAATCCTTTTAACTTCTGATAGTTTGTCAAAGAGAATATTGACAAACTGAATGTTGTTGTCACGTGGGTATGTTTGAAAGCCAACAGCTGTACCAAGTGCTCCATTAACTAGTCCTTGCTCCACATCAAGGTTACGTTTAAGCATTACGCTACAGTTTAAAGATAATTTTAATATTTTCTCCAAACCAGCTGTGTTGGAGATAGAGTTTTCTAAGGTATTTACAGGCCGATTCATGGAATAATTAGCGCGGCGCAAGTGGGCAAAAACGTGCGAATCGCAGTGGAATAGCGAAAATCGCAGTGCAATTGCGAAAATCGCACGAAAAGCAGCGCACGTCGATTCATGGAAGGCCGTGCGCGAGAAAACCAGCGGACGTGCGATAAAAAAGTGCGCGGCGCACGTTGGCGCACAGGCCATCTAACAGCGTGCGCCAGGTCACTGCGAAAATCGCACAGGGCACAGCGAAATTCGCACATAGCGCGGCGCACGCAACAAAAGTAGGCGGAACACGGGCGTAACACTCGGAATGGGGAACAACTTGTCAAAACGTGGGTGTCACGGGGGAAGTACAGGGCACAAGTGCGCGGAACGCCCACACGCTCGCCTACAACACGTATTCATGGAATAGAATAGGGCAAAAAAGCGCACGCTCAAACCAGCGCACAGGCACAAACACAACCGCCACAAGAAAGCAGGCGGTAGCGTCTCTGCGGCTGTAAGAAATGTGCGCCAAAAGGTGTGCCAACAAATCGCACCTATATACTGCCATGATGAATGTCCCATACTGTGGCCCTCCAGGAAAAAAGACGTGCAAAGGGGTACCCACAAACACGGACATTCGCTGACAAAAAATACGTGTGCATGTCTACCGGGGTGCGCGGGAAGTGTCACACGCGATTTGCAGGGTACGTGCATCACAGGGGTTCGCGTGAAGTTATTCACGCGATCGGGCCTGGGGGAGCGGGCTACGTGTATTACAGGGGTTCGCGTGAAGTTCCTCACGCGATCGGGCCTGGGGGAGCGGGCTACGTGTATTACAGGGGTTCGCGTGAAGTTCCTCACGCGATCGGGCCTGGGGGAGCGGGCTACTTGTATTACAGGGGTTCGCGTGAAGTTCCTCACGCGATCGGGCCTGGGGGAGCGGGCTACGTGTATTACAGGGGTTCGCGTGAAGTTCCTCACGCGATCGGGCCTGGGGGAGCGGGCTACGTGTATTTCAGGGGTTCGCGTGAAGTTCCACACGCGATCGGGCCTGGGGGAGCGGGCTACGTGTATTACAGGGGTTCTCGTGAAGTTCCACACGCGATCGGGCCTGGGGGAGCGTGCTACGTGTATTTCAGGGGTTCGCGTGAAGTTTCACACGCGAATAGCCTGGGCGCGTGAATTTGAGGGGTGCGCGGGAAGTTCCACACGCGATCGGGCCTGGGGGAGCGGGCTACGTGTATTACAGGGGTTCGCGTGAAGTTCCTCACGCGATCGGGCCTGGGGGAGCGGGCTACGTGTATTACAGGGGTTCGCGGGAAGTTCCACACGCGAATAGCCTGGGCGCGTGAATTTGAGGGGTGCGCGGGAAGTTCCACACGCGAATAGCCTGGGCGCGTGTATTTCAGGGGTGCGCGGGAAGTTCCACACGCGAATAGCCTGGGCGCGTGTATTTCAGGGGTTCGCGGGAAGTTCCCAGGAAGTTCCACGCGCAAATAGCCTGGGCGCGTGTATTTGAGGGGTGCGCGGGAAGTTCCACACGCGAATAGCCTGGGCGCGTGTATTTCAGGGGTGCGCGGGAAGTTCCACACGCGAATAGCCTGGGCGCGTGAATTTGAGGGGTGCGCAGGAAGTTCCACACGCGAATAGCCTGGGCGCGTGTATTTCAGGGGTGCGCGGGAAGTTCCACACGCGAATGGCCTGGGCGCGTGTATTTCAGGGGTGCGCGGGGAGTTCCACACGCGAATAGCCTAGGCGCGTGTATTTCAGGGGTGCGCGGGAAGTTCCACACGCGAATAGCCTGGGCGCGTGTATTTCAGGGGTGCGCGGGGAGTTCCACACGCGAATAGCCTGGGCGCGTGTATTTCAGGGGTGCGCGGGAAGTTCCACACGCGAATAGCCTGGGCGCGTGTATTTCAGGGGTGCGGGGGAAGTTCCACACGCGAATAGCCTGGGCGCGTGTATTTCAGGGGTGCGCGGGAAGTTCCACACGCGAATAGCCTGGGCGCGTGTATTTCAGGGGTGCGCGGGGAGTTCCACACGCGAATAGCCTGGGCGCGTGTATTTCAGGGGTGCGCGGGAAGTTCCACACGCGAATAGCCTGGGCGCGTGTATTTCAGGGGTGCGCGGGAAGTTCCACACGCGAATAGCCTGGGCGCGTGTATTTCAGGGGTGCGCGGGGAGTTCCACACGCGAATAGCCTGGGCGCGTGTATTTCAGGGGTGCGCGGGAAGTTCCACACGCGAATAGCCTGGGCGCGTGTATTTCAGGGGTGCGCGGGAAGTTTTACACGCGAATAGCCTGGGCGCGTGTATTTCAGGGGTGCGCAGGAAGTTTTACACGCGATTTCTGCACGGTACGTGTATTTCAGGGGTGCCGGGGAGTCCCACATGTGATTTGACAGTGTTGGTCCTCCCAGGTGTACCCTGTACACCCTCCACGGCCCCTGCAGGCAGCCCACACCACAGGGGACTACCCTGCATCCCTGGTCATGTCCCGCAGGCAGCCCACCCAACATGGGCATGCCCCCCAGCAAAGGCACATGTCTCCTTGAACTAATGAACACCAACACATGTCCCCTTGCACCCCCACCCCCCAGCACTGTGGGGCACATGCCAGCAGTCCCCCACCCATGTCCAACTCATGTCCCCCACCCCCCAGCACTGTGGGGCACCTGCCAGTAGGCCCCCACCCATGTCCAACTCATGTCTCCCACCACCCCCACCCCCCAGCCACCAGGGTCACCCTCCACCAGGGCCCCACTCATGTCTCCCACCACCCCCACCCCCCAGCCACCAGGGTCACCCTCCACCAGGCCCCCACTCATGTCACCCACCACCCGCACCCCCCAGCCACCAGGGTCACCCTCCACCAGGCCCCCACTCATGTCTCCCACCACCCCCACACCCCAGCAGTGCAGGGGCACCCTCCACCAGGCCCCACTCATGTCTACCACCACCCCCACACCCCCAGCCACCAGGGGCACCCTCCACCAGGCCCCCACTCATGTCACCCACCACCCCCACCCCCCAGCCACCAGGGTCACCCTCCACCAGGGCCCCACTCATGTCTCCCACCACCCCCACACCCCAGCAGTGCAGGGGCACCCTCCACCAGGGCCCCACTCATGTCTCCCACCACCCCCACACCCCAGCAGTGCAGGGGCACCCTCCACCAGGCCCCACTCATGTCTACCACCACCCCCACACCCCCAGCCACCAGGGACACCCTCCACCAGGCCCCCACTCATGTCACCCACCACCCCCACCCCCCAGCCACCAGGGTCACCCTCCACCAGGCCCCCACTCATGTCTCCCACCACCCCCACACCCCAGCAGTGCAGGGGCACCCTCCACCAGGCCCCCACTCATGTCTCCCACCACCCCCACCCCCCAGCCACCAGGGTCACCCTCCACCAGGCCCCCACTCATGTCTCCCACCACCCCCACACCCCAGCAGTGCAGGGGCACCCTCCACCAGGCCCCCACTCATGTCTCCCACCACCCCCACCCCCCAGCCACCAGGGTCACCCTCCACCAGGGCCCCACTCATGTCTCCCACCACCCCCACACCCCAGCAGTGCAGGGGCACCCTCCACCAGGCCCCACTCATGTCTACCACAACCCCCACACCCCCAGCCACCAGGGTCACCCTCCACCAGGCCCCCACTCATGCCTCCCACCACCCCCACCCCCCAGCACTGTGGGGCACCTGCCAGCAGGCCCCCACCCATGTCCAACTCATGTCTCCCACCACCCCCACCCCCCAGCACTGTGGGGCACCTGCCAGCAGGCCCCCACCCATGTCCAACTCATGTCTCCCACCACCCCCACCGCCCAGCATTGTGGGGCACCTGCCAGCAGGCCCCCACCCATGTCCAACTCATGTCTCCCACCACCCCCACCCCCCAGCCACCAGGGTCACCCTCCACCAGGCCCCCACTCATGTCACCCACCACCCCCACCCCCCAGCCACCAGGGTCACCCTCCACCAGGGCCCCACTCATGTCTCCCACCACCCCCACACCCCAGCAGTGCAGGGGCACCCTCCACCAGGCCCCACTCATGTCTACCACCACCCCCACACCCCCAGCCGCCAGGGGCACCCTCCACCAGGCCCCCACTCATGTCTCCCACCACTCCCACACCCCAGCGGTGCAGGGGCACCCTCCACCAGGCCCCCACTCATGTCTCCCACCACCCCCACACCCCAGCACTGTGGGGCACCTGCCAGCAGGCCCCCACCCATGTCCAACTCATGTCTCCCACCACCCCCACCCCCCAGCCACCAGGGTCACCCTCCACCAGGCCCCCACTCATGTCACCCACCACCCCCACCCCCCAGCCACCAGGGTCACCCTCCACCAGGGCCCCACTCATGTCTCCCACCACCCCCACACCCCAGCAGTGCAGGGGCACCCTCCACCAGGCCCCACTCATGTCTACCACCACCCCCACACCCCCAGCCGCCAGGGGCACCCTCCACCAGGCCCCCACTCATGTCTCCCACCACTCCCACACCCCAGCGGTGCAGGGGCACCCTCCACCAGGCCCCCACTCATGTCTCCCACCACCCCCACACCCCAGCACTGTGGGGCACCTGCCAGCAGGCCCCCACCCATGTCCAACTCATGTCTCCCACCACCCCCACCCCCCAGCCACCAGGGTCACCCTCCACCAGGCCCCCACTCATGTCTCCCACCACTCCCACACCCCAGCGGTGCAGGGGCACCCTCCACCAGGCCCCCACTCATGTCTCCCACCACCCCCACACCCCAGCAGTGCAGGGGCACCCTCCACCAGGCCCCACTCATGTCTACCACCACCCCCACACCCCCAGCCACCAGGGTCACCCTCCACCAGGCCCCCACTCATGTCTCCCACCACCCCCACACCCCAGCGGTGCAGGGGCACCCTCCACCAGGCCCCCACTCATGTCTCCCACCACCCCCACACCCCAGCAGTGCAGGGGCACCCTCCACCAGGCCCCCACTCATGTCTCCCACCACTCCCACACCCCAGCGGTGCAGGGGCACCCTCCACCAGGCCCCCACTCATGTCTCCCAACCACCCCCACACCCCAGCACTGTGGGGCACCTGCCAGCAGGCCCCCACCCATGTCCAACTCATGTCTCCCACCACCCCCACCCCCCAGCCACCAGGGTCACCCTCCACCAGGCCCCCACTCATGTCTACCACCACCCCCACCCCCCAGCACTGTGGGGCACCTGCCAGCAGGCCCCCACCCATGTCCAATCTATGCCCCCCTGCACCTGGGTCCCAACATTCCCCAATCATGTCCGTAATGCCCATCCTCCCCTGCCAAAAGGCCCAACCAACTATCACACCCACCCACATATCAAAGGCAATTACATGTTACACCCCCAATGTAAATAATGCAATTTAACACATGTCTGTCACACACAATGGCTGCAAGTGAATGACAAAACACCCAACATGACATGCCTGAAAGCAATGAGATGATACGAAACATTGAAGATTAAAAAAATAATATGTATTGAACAGCAAATAAGAAAAAACACTAAGCAAATCAAACAAAACAAGATGAATGTCCAAGAAAAAATTCTGAAAAATTAAAATAAGCCAATTAAGAAGATCATCCTGGGTCCATGAGCCCTACCAAATTAAACCTAACTGACTACTAACTAAAAAGTGAACTATATACAAAAAAGTGGTGCATTGTCCAATCGCAACCAAAAAAAAATCAAAAAAACAAAGGAAACCTAACCCTAACTATACAACTATATACAAAGGCAGCGGGCTATTCGGACGGCTCACTGGTTGTTGTCATGGGCCAGGGCATCATCGAACTCCTGGTCAATGGCTTGGAGGCGGGCATGTTCCCTGGCCCCGAGGTCCCGCAGGGATAACGCAGTGTCAAGCTCAAACTCCCTGCGAAGACCCTCGAGGCACTCAGCCCGCCTTAGCGCCCTCCGCATGGAGTCCTCCGCCCTGACCATCGTGAGCCGTTCCTCCTCTGCCCGCTGCCGCTCCGCACCTATCCGCTGGCACAACCTCTCCCACACGGAAGCCACTCCCATTCCAGGGTTCTCCTGCCCTCCGGCCGATTCCTGCACCCCTGATGTTGATGGCCCCGAGCCATGATGCCTCCCACGTTGAGCCTGCTGCTGCCTCCGATGCAACTGCCTGTGCCAGCACGACGGCATCCAGGCTGATGGAAACCACCGACGCCGTCGTGCACGTGCCCTGCCCGATGATGCCGTCACATCCTCCATCTGCTGGGGTCCAGTTGCTCTGGTGTCCACCCCTGCTGGATCTCTGACTCCCGACTGTGGCAGGGATGGGATCCCCACCGAGCTGGCTGCATTGGTCGGGGCAGGTCCACAGGGGGCCCTGGTGGCATCTGGGCTGGAAGACGGCAAGGAGAACGACTGGTGGATAGCCTGCACAGAGGAGGAGAGGGCCGCCACATTGGCCAACACATGCAGGAAACCCCCGAACATGGCCGATCCCAATTGGGCCACGTCGGCACGGTGCACTTCGTGATGACGTGCGTGCTCCTCCCGGGAAGCACGCACGGCATCACGAATCACAGCCGTGCGCAACGCGACCCCAATCAGGACCTTCTCCGCACGGCCAGGGGTTCCGACGTCCGCAGGTGGAGGGAGTCAGGTGACATGGACATCCCCTCTACCTGCAGACAGGCCTGGGACGGGGCATCCCTGCTGGTGCATGGTGGTGCACTCACAGGGTCAGGGACAGCGACATGCACAGGCCCCTCCACGGTGACCTGTGCTGCCTCCTGCCCCTGGCCCTGGACTGCACCACTTGCACCAGCAGGGATGCCCCCACCAGGCCCCATGTGTGCCCCAGTGGCGGCCTCCTCCTCCTCTGTGCAAACCACCAACCTGGATGGCTCCTCACCGTCTCCCACCGCAGCAGGCCCCTGTGGGGGCTCACCCACCCCTTCCGCTGCAGCCGTGGGGGCATCCCCGCCGCCTTGCTCCACAGCGCCGTCTCCGCCCTCTTCTTCACTAGCCGCTGCGTAGAGGGAGACAAAGAACACAAGCATCAGGGCACTGTACAATGGTCCCCTAGACAGGAAGCAATAGCAGATGAGCACCACTGTCAAAGTACACTTCCATCATGTCCCTCCACAACACATGGGTCAGTCCAGGCAAAACACACACAGTAACAGGCATGGTGCATGCCATGGACATTTCCATGCATGTCCAATGGACTCTTGAAACATTCAATGATATGTAACTCACATGCATCATGCCTCATGCCCATCACATGCACACACTTCACCTCAGTCACATCCATCTGGCCCCAAACACACCAAACACAGCGGATACAAGGGTAATTTTGCTGCTTTACTGAATCTCTGCATTGTCACACACATGTGTCATGCATCCATGGCATGCACAAGTCACAGACACGCAGGTCAGGCACACAGACATGGCTACCATATATGTACCTGGCATCAGCACCCATCCCTCACCCCCACCCATGTCCAGGTACAGAGACTGGCATGCTCTCATGTTCAAAATCTGAATAGGGCTCCCCATGCGGCATTTCAACACATGCAACAACCATGTGCATCACACATCACTGGTCGCACATGCATTACCATGATGTCCCTGCACACATACATGCATACATGGCCTATGGCACACATACAGGCAAGTATCATAGAACCAGCACACCGCAACATGCCCTGTCTCACACAGTAATGCATGGACACTTACCGCTCAACTCCAGACGGGCCTCCCTCTCAAGGATCTGGGCGTGGAGCGCTGGGCGTACGCGTTCCAGGACCCTCATCTGGATGGAACTCATGCGGCCCCGGCCCCCCTCCACGAGGCGCCGGGCCTTCACAAGGGTCCTGGACCTCAAGTCCTCCCAGCGCTTCTTGATCTTCAGGACGTCGCGGGTTGCCACCCCCTCCGCGTTGATGGCAACCACACAGTCGGCCCAGATCCTCTGCCGTCCTTCCTTGCTGGCGCGGGACGATCCAAAGAGGGCATCATACTGCCCCAGGACATGCTCCACCAGGACACCAACTTCGGTGACAGTGAAGCTGGTGCCCCTCTGCCCCTCTGGCCTGGGGTTGCCACTGGTGCCAGATGTGGAAGTGCCCGACATGGCAACCCCAGAGGCAGGTGTGGGTGGGCAACTGGGTCCTTGGGCTGGGCTGTGGAGCGATGTAATACCAGTCGGGAGTCTTCAGTTCCAGCAGGGGTGGACACAGCAACTGGACCCCTGCAGATGGCTGATGTGCAGGCACCAAATGGCAGGGCACGGTGGCAGCAGGCAGGCAGGCAGGCAGCAGCAGATGGCACGTGGGAGGCTGCTCGGGGCACTGGGGGGCAGTAACTCGGCCTTCTGGGCAGGAGCGTGGGCTTCCGTGTGTTTTCGCGTGGCCAGCTTGATACGGAGTGATTTGGCACGTGAAAATCCTGCACGTCAGCGTGAAATCCGAGGAAAGGCCCTTAGCGTGTAAGCGCGTCAGCACGCATACGCGATTCTATTGGACCAGAGTCCCTCAGCGCGTAAGCGCGTCTGTGACGTGACCCGCACGGGTGTTCCCCACTCAGCACGTGATGACGGGGCACACGTGGAGATACTGCACGTCAGAGTGTCATCGCGTGTAATTGGACAAAAGTGCGCGTACACGCGATTGGCCTATGTACGTGTATTTAATGGGTGCGCGGCCACTTACACACGCAAGTACGTCAGCGAACCTGTATCACGTGGTGCGTGTGAATTTCCGCACGCTATTGGACTGGGAACTGGATTCCAGGGGTGCGGGTCACACGCTGTATCCCGTGGTGCGTGTGAATTTCCACACGCTATTGGACTGGGAACTGGATTCCAGGGGTGCGCGGGTCACACGCTGTATCCCGTGGTGCGTGTGAATTTCCACACGCTATTTCACTGGGAACTGGATTCCAGGGGTGCGCGGGTCACACGCTCGCCTAGAACACGCGCTAAGCATAAATTGCGGACTTTAACAATAACAAGCTCAGACGCCAGGATGAACATACCGTTCCTAGCAGCAGTGGCAGTGGGCTACCAAAGGAGGAGGAGGAGGATAGTCAGGGCCAGAATATTCACACCCAGAACCAGCCTTTTCGGGATGCCTGATGACCAGGTGTATGGGAGGTACAGGTTTCCACCACACATCATACTCGACCTGGTGAGTGAGTGGGAGGATGACCTCACATCACCCACCCTGTGCTCCCAAGCACTCAGCCCCCTGGAGAAGGTCCTCAATGTACTGCACTTCTTAGCCACTAGATCATTTCAGCGGACAAGTGCCATAGTGGGTGGGGTGTCACAGGCCACCCAGTCACGCTGCCTACACCAGGTCTTGAACATCATGACTGCACGCCCATCAGTCCGCAGGCACATATACCTGCCCAGAACACCTGCAGAAAGGCATGCTGCCGCCCTGGATTTTTACGCAGTGGCACGATTCCCCAAAGTGCTAGGTGCCATCGACTGCACCCATGTGGCTCTACGTCCCCCCAGGGCATCTGAGCACATCTATAGGAACCGCAAGCACTGGCATTCCATCAACGTGCAGGTAGCATGTAATGCCAAGGGAATCATCACCTCAGTATATGCCAACTATCCCGGCTCCACCCACGACAGCTTCATTTACCGAATGTCCACCCTAAGCCGGGACCTAGAGGCTGGGCGGCATGACGATACATGGCTGCTTGGTGAGTATGTATGCCACTGCACATGCATGCATGTTGGATACTGAGCAAGGTCACAACCTCACCAATGATACCAATCCCCACCTCCACAGGGGACAGTGCCTACCCTCTCAGCCCCCACATGATGACGCCAATTCGGAACCCCACCACGCCACCCCAGGTAAGATTTAACACAGCCCACATTACAACCAGGGGCATAGTGGAGCGCACATTCGGAGTGCTAAAGTCACGCTTTCGCTCCCTTGACCGTTCTGGCGGGCAGCTGTTATACGCTCCCCCAGTAGTGTGCAGGATCATAGTGGCAGCATGTGTCCTGCACAACATTGCAACACGCCGGGGCCTGGCCGTGGACATGGTGGTGGCCCCACATCCCCAACCACATGCACAGCCGCTGCGCATGGGAGGGGAAAGGGCACGGGGGGAGGCAGCCCGTACACAGCTAGTGGCTAATTACTTCACATAGAAATCACACCCCTGTGGAGTGCACACTGCCCTGGCACATTCCATCTGACAATCAATGATGACTCAACCTGACACTGATCCTGAATGTGTGGAGAATGAACCGGGAATTCCATGTCAGCCTGAGATTGTTCACCTGGAAGTGTCACAATGTGTGCATCCCTACCCACACAGACACCACCAATGCAGTTTTGTGAAGTTACACATTGAAGCAGCTAAAATGAATACCCACTTGCAAAATGCAACAAGAGGACAGTGCCATGTCAGCCAACCCAACCCCAGCACTGCCACACGACACACCGTGCCATGTCATGCTAATTGCAGGTAAACAAAGTAATCCCCACAACATGACATCACTCTCACTATGTACAGTGGCACTATTAGAAACCTGCAACACCTGAAATGCTCACAGCAATGCCGGACCAACAACATACTTGAGCACGTAGTACCATTAACATGACATCAAAAATGTTACATATTAGTAGTCTCACCACCTGGAAATGCCTGCACTCCCACCACTACCAACTGTGCAGTGTTGGCGCCATGTAGAGTTGTAGGTGCACTGCTGCCAACATGGTCCCCATCGCCAGACTAGAGGTCCTTGTGTGGACTTGAGGAAGGGACCTGCAAATTGGGAGGTAGACACAGAAGAAGAGTTACACATCAATGCAACATGCAGTGTACAACACAACAGCAATATGCACTATGAATGTATACACAGTATTGACTACAGACTGGCCACACAGCTCATGGGAGTCCAACGTCACTGTGTAATTCACTGTCACTTGGGCACACCCTTTGCAAGCCCATGGAAACGGGAAGCAGGAGGGGTGTGTGTGACTCAAACCCAAGCAACTGAACCAAATACATTACAAGCCTGCATGTGCCCAGCCACAATGCAGCGTATGCCCACAGGAACCACGGAAGCCAACAGATCGAAGCCAACAGATCGAAGCCAACACATCGAAGCCAACAGATCGAAGCCAACACATCGAAGCCAACAGATCGAAGCCAACAGATCGTCCCAAAAAAATTGGGAATAAAAGAAATCAAAATAAAAATAAAAATTTAGAAACAATCAAAAATGGCCATTGATGGGCCCGGGGGGGTTGGGGAGGCCACCCAGGAGGTCCGAGGACAGGATGCACACCAGAACCCACCTGCGTGGATCCTGGGAAGATAAAACACCTCCATGGGCTCATGGCCCACACGGCTACCCTATTGTGGGAGTATCACTGCTGTCGCTATTATCACCCTGTGCAGCTGCATCCGGAGGTGGTTGCACTATGGGAGGCAGCCCACGCAAGGCCCTAGTCTGCTCCTCCATGGCTGCAAGCATGCGGGTGTGGTAGGTCTGGTTCTGGAGGATGAGTGTGCGGAGGTCCCCATGCAACAACTCACGGGATGCCCAGACCTCCGCCCTCGTTGCCTGCATCTCAGCTGAGAGCGTACGGGTGAGACGCTCCAGCTGCTGTTCTGTCCTTTGGTGTGTTGAAGCCTCAAGCTCAACAAGAGTCGTCCTGAGGTGTAGGAGCTCCTGCCTCAGGGCTTCCCTGTGGCCCTGGGACTCAATGGAGATGGCCTCCTGCAGAGTCGCCAGTGCCGCCCGCCTGTCCCTGTTGGACCCCAACATGTCCTCCCTGTGTGACTGGCAGATGGAGTCGGTTGCCTGCTCTAGTCGCTCCATCAGCCTTTCTGGGGGGACAATGGAAGTGGCCACCCTATCCATGGCCTGAGCCATCATCTCGGATGATGCAGCCTGTTGGGTAGCCATACCGTAAATGGATTGCTCCCATGCGGTATTGCCGGGTGGCGTACGGCCACCACGTCGGCGGGCACCACACCTGTCTGGGGCAAGGCGAACTGCGCCTTGCTGTGCCGGCACTGCCTGAGGCTGCAGGACTGCATTCCCCCTCTGATCTGCTGGCCCAGGAACAGGATCAGATGTCGCGGAGTGTGACCCTGCATCCGTAACCACCGAAGGCGTAGCTGCCAACACTGACATCCCCATGGAGGGTACTGACCCTGGTGCAGGTGGGTGAGACAGAACAGAATCCCTCCTTGGAACACTCACCTGCGACGGCACGTAGGTCTCATCCGAATCAACACCTGAGTACAGCTCGGGGGAGGTGCAGCCAGAGACACCCCTTGAGAGCACGACCTGCAGCACTTGTGGGTTCTCCCCCACCACCACACGACGTCCCTCACTGGTGGTTGGTCGGCCCTGGGACACCTCCTGGGTCTGCACCATCTCCACATCCCCAGCAGTATCAGGTGCGTCTTCCCCTGCAAAGACATGAAAACAAAGTAATGGAAACAGGCATTAGCACCATGGCACACATTGAGGGCTGAGAAGCAAGAGAACCAGTACTTGATTGACACATGTCCCACATGACTAAAACCCTCCCATGCATGCACCCTCACTGCGTATGAAGTGCAGGCAAATGGCACACACTGATGACACCAAGATGGAAGATGAACAAATTTTCTGCATGCTGCCTGGCAGTGGCATCACACATTGGCCTGTGATTGGCAGGTGAAACACACATGCCATCACACAGATGGCATGTACCATTGCTATTGAGTGAAGATGGAGAGGAGGGCAGCACCTATTCATTCAGTCCAGTTCCCGCATGTAATAGCTTTTCTGATTCTAAAAGGTCAGATTTTTCACCTGGAGCTGCCAGTCTGAAATGGTCAAATTGCACAGGGACATGTGTGTACAAATGATATCCAGGTAACAAAGTCACTCCACTTTACCATACCCATGTCAGACATGTGACTAGTGGACAGCGACATGCCTAGTGAAAGTGGTGGAATGCAAACAAACTGACTGAATGAACAGTGAAAAATAAGCAAATATGTTGTGTCAAGGTGACACTTCAAGGGCAACTGGCGTGCAGTTGTGCTAGATGTCTACTGTTGGCAGAAGGGATACTGCTATGGCCAAATGCAGCTGCGCAGGAAGTATTGCATGAAGCACATGGCTGACCCATACGACTCAGGCGCACACACTCTCACCTGGCACCCAAACAGAAGCCCTCACACACACACCATGCACATGGATGACACACACATGCATGTGCACTCACCGGACAATGCCTCGTAATCAGCCAGATCTCCCACACCTTGGATCTGTTCCTCCGTGACGTAGGTCCCAGCGACTGACTCATGTGGAGTGAGTTCCATGTCTACTACTGGAGACCCACCTCCAGTCACTAGAGTTGCGGCATGACTTGAGGCCAGCTTACTCTTTGCCCTGCGCTTTAGGTCATTCCAGCGCTTATAGCAATCATTGGCTGTGCGCCTCACGATTCCAAGTGCACTTACGATGTCCGCAACGGTCTGCCAGTGTGCCTGGCGTTGTGCAGGTGTGGTCTTGGATCCTGCAACAATGACCATCTCGTTGTCATGTCCGGACACATACTCAACAAGTGCATTCAGTTCGTCATCCGTGAAGCTGGGCTTCCTGGTCGGGCCGGACTGTGTAGCCGTGTCTGGGGCATCAGCCTGTGCCGGACGAGCACTCTTCCTCTTCCGCTTGGAAGGTGGTGGTGATCAGGAGTGTCCTGCGCCGCTCTGGACACTAGGGGCAGGAGCCCTGGTGGACTCTGTATCAGGAGTGTGGGATTGCACACTCAGCATGGGAGTTGGTGCAGGCATTGGCTCTAGTGTGATGGTGTCAGGGGGAATGTCAGCAGCATGGACTAGGACCGACACTGTCCTGGCTGGGTGTGTGAGGGCTGGGGTGGATGGAGCCGCAGCTGCCCCTGCAGCCACTCCGCCCTGCCTCCTTGGTGCAGCAGATGACCTTGCTGCCCCAGATCCACGTGGCATGATGGCATCAACGTGCACCAGCGCACGTGTCGTAGCCCTGCTGACCTGGAAGTCAGCCATGGAGTCAGCCAGGTCTGGTGCCACAATGGGCTGGTCCAACAAGGGCTGAGCATGGATGGTGTCAGCCACTTCAGCCTCAACGGGAGGGGGGGAGGGGGGGGAGGGGGGGGATGATGGGTGCCCTTGACTGGTCCTCCACACATGGGGGGACAGGCTCACCCTGCAAGTTACGACCACGTCCCCTACCGGATCCACCACGGCCACCACTTGTGGCTCTTCCACCTTTGCCACCCTTACGGAATCCTCACCTCCCAGCCATGGCACTGATATTAATGTGCGTATGGGAGTGGCTGTAGACAATTGTCCTGGGCAATTGGGGGTCAAAGGGGTTGGGTACCAGATGGTAATTGTACCCTAGTGCTCTAGCACGGCTGATTGTAACCCCTGGGGATAGATGACGGGTCACGCAACGCACAGGAGGCCCAAAAAAGGGAGATGACGTGCACGCAACCCCTCCTAGACCACGTGTGCAGAAAGAAAAACCTGCACTACGCTGTGGCACCCAGTAACACAAGAATGAACGTATGCGTGTCACACGCAGCCTAGAATGACCTCTGAAGGGGTAGGCTACACACGGGGCAAGCACAGAAGTTGGATACGTGCGTGACTCACCGTCTGCCAGGTTAAAGAGCGTGAAGAATGAGCGCGTTTGGCTGGCTAAACCCCCGCCAAAAGAAGATGTGTACGCTGTCTGAGAAGACAGGACAACAGTAGAAGGGGACACTGTTTGAGGGAACAGGCCCAGGTAAACCAGTAAAAGAGAAAAAAGAGAAAAAGCTGTCAGAGGTAACAGGGAATACGAACTGGAAACGCCGTGAAGTAAATCGCGTGTGAAACGACAAGAAGTACAGAATTCACCCACTCGCTCTCCACGAAAAGCACGTACAAGGAAATGGTGTTCTACATGTACCTTATATACAGGCCCACACGTACAGCGTCACTTACGCGGCGTGTACGTTCACCAATCACACGCTTTGTCACTCCTGCGTGTAGATCCATTTTCACCAATCACACGCTTTGTCACTTCTGAGTGTAGATCCATTTTCACCATTCACACGCTTTGTCACTTCTGCGTGTAGATCCATTTTCACCAATCACACGCTTTGTCACTTCTGCGTGTACATCCATTTTCACCAATCACACGCTTTGACACTGGGACGTGTCACGCAACAATTTCCTGCACGTGCAGGTGACTATAGGCGCGCATATGCTGTTGACGGGTTTACGCGCTAAGGGCCTTTGCTGACGTGTGGGATTTCACTCCCTATCAGGCTGTCCACGCGTTCACACACGAGAGACCACGCTCCTGGCCAGGAGGCCAAATTACTGCCCCCCCAGAGCCCTGAGCACGCTCCCACCTGCCATCTGCTGCTGCCTGACTGCCTGCTGGCCACGTGCCCCACAGTGCTGGTGGGTGGGGGTGTTGGGAGACATGGGTGGGGGCCTGGTGGAGGGTGCCCCTGCACTGGTGGGGGTGGTGGGAGACATGGGTGGGGGCTTGGTGGAGAGTGCCCCTGGTGGCGGGGGGGTGGGGGTGGTGGGAGACATGGGTGGGGGCCTGGTGGAGGCTGCCCCTGGTGGCGGGAGGGTGGGGGTGGTGGGAGACATGAGTGGGGGCCTGGTGGAGGCTGCCCCTGCACTGCTGGGGGGTGGGGGTGCAGGGGGACATGAGCAGGTGTGCAGGGTAGTCCCCTGTTTTGTAGGCTGCCTGCAGGGGCCGTGGAGGGTGTACAGGGAACACCTGTGAGGACCCACCCAGCCTAATCGCGTGTGATGATTCCCACGCACCCCTGTAATACACGTACCCTGGCCAATCGCATGTTAAACTTCCCGCATACCCCTGTAATACACGTACCCTGGCCAATCGCGTGTTCAACTTCCCGCGTACCCCTGTAATACACTTACCCTGGCTAATCGCGTGTTAAACTTCCCGCGTACCCCTGTAATACACGTACCCTGGCCAATCGCATGTTAAACTTCCCGAATACCCCTGTAATACACGTACCCTGGCCAATCGCGTGTTAAACTTCCCGCGTACCCCTGTAATACACGTACCCTGGCTAATCGCGTGTTAAACTTCCCGCATACCCCTGTAATACACGTACCCTGGCCAATCGCGTGTTAAACTTCCCGCGTACCCCTGTAATACACGTACCCTGCCTAATCGCGGGTTAAACTTCCCGCGTACCCCTGTAATACACGTACCCTGGCCAATCGCGTGTTAAACTTCCCGCGTACCCCTGTAATACACGTACCCTGGCTAATCCCGTGTATAACTTCACGCGTACCCCTGTAATACACGTACCCTGGCCAATCGCGTGTTGAACTTCCCGCGTACCCCTGTAATACACGTACCCTGGCTAATCGCGTGTATTACTTCACGCATACCCCTGTAATACACGTACCCTGGCCAATCGCGTGTTGAACTTCCCGCGTACCCCTGTAATACACGTACCCTGGCTAATCGCGTGTATTACTTCACGCGTACCCCTGTAATACACGTACCCTGGCTAATCGCGTGTATAACTTCACGCGTGCCCCTGTAATACACGTACCCTGGCCAATCGCGTGTTGAACTTCCCGCGTACCCCTGTAATACACGTACCCTGGCTAATCGCGTGTATAACTTCACGCATACCCCTGTAATACACGTACCCTGGCCAATCGCGTGTTGAACTTCCCGCGTACCCCTGTAATACACGTACCCTGGCTAATCGCGTGTATAACTTCACGCGTACCCCTGATATGCACGTTACCCGCTTTGCGTTCCTTGTTTGGCAGCCCTGTAAACTGGTCCAGGGTTAGCGCAGCCCTTTGCGATGATTTAGCGATTTTGATGGCTTTTCCTTGCGCGAGGGCGTTCTTGGGGGCGTTACTGGTGCTGCTGCAGGGTCGCTGCGATACTCTGCGCCACGGCTGGTTTGGGAGCATGAAATCCATGAATACGCTGTGCGCGGAAATCGGTTTTAGCGCACGTGCCTGGCGCAGTCAATCGCACGCGGACACTCTGCGCCAGCCGCTTGCGACACTTTTCTGCGAAATTCTATGAATTACCCTGTAAGTCTTGTTGTGGCTTGTTGACACATGGGTAGTGTCATACCATTTACCTCCGGTTTATCTTTGGAGCAAATTTCAATTATTGTTTGCATTTCTTTTTTCAACATTGTTTCATTGAATTTTGAACAGCTTGCAAGATTTGGCATCAAGGACATACAATTGACATTTTTGTGTGCTAATTGTTCCATGACATCAGTAGCACATGGGTTATGGCCATAGAGTGCATGGATGTGTCTGATTTTTAATATTGATTGTGCTTCTTGAGATACTACACCAACTCTAATACTTTTTAAAATATTGACGTATGTGAGGTCTGCAGACTGGCACATGTTTTCTGTTAATTCTCTGTATTGGAAATGTTGCCAAAGGATGACATTTCCTATGCTGCCAAGGGTTTTACAGCACAGTTTGTGCCCTAAGGTTTTAAAAATAGGGGCGCCTTTCACTGGTGTCAATTGAAGAAGATCTCTGAAAACAATAATGTGTTTTCCTCCAAAGAGCTCTTCGTAGTCTGTTTTGAGTACTCTTGTAATCTGAGGTGAATCAAAGCCAACATTAGGTTGGACACCATACTCACCTCATCTATTAGGAGCATTTTCATTTGTTTCTAAACTCTGCGTAGTTCCATTGCAGCTTCTGTAGAAAGTTTTGAATAGTCTAATTTATTTTGGTGTCTACTTGAAGGAGTAGTAATCAGTGTAAAGTGACACCACCTATGTTGTAGGCAGTTAAACCTGTGTGCGCAGTTACAACAGCTGACAGTTTGTTGTTTGTCAATTGTTGGAGGAACCTGCTGATGATTTTGATTAAGAATGTTCTTCCTGAACCAGCTTGACCACTCACGTATAGCAGTATAGGTTTGTAGTCTTGGCAGGTACAGTTTTTATTTTCATGTTGCATACCATGTTTAATTTGTTTTGTTACTTCTTGGAAAATGCTACGCTGTTCATTGTTCTGTTGTGATTTCAGTACATCGAAGTCTTCTGTAGCTTTTTCATACTGTACTGACACATGGTGTTTTCTACTTCTTTCATGGCTGTCCAAGTGGTTCCTCCCTTCCTGTTATAGAAGGTTTACTACTGTCGGGAGTGTCCACTTCTAGTTGGGCCTGGAGTTCTTCTTCCTGTTGCTGTTCATTATGCAACATTGTTTGGTTCTGTGTAAAGATTACGTCTGTTATAGTGCTTTCATTTGCTTAGAAAGCTTCTTCACAGGAGTCATATGTATCCAGTAACTCTTCTTCTTTATCCCCATGGTTTAAAAAGTTGTAGCAGGGACATGTAATACAGTTGTTCATGTTGAGGACTTTTTAATGACAATTTGATATGATTAAGCTGTGATTGGTAAGTTTCACTAAACTGCCTTCACAATTTACAACTCTGTATCTACCTTTCTTTTCATCTGGTTTAATATTATTTTTGTATGTGAAGTTTTGGGCTACGTGGTAGAGACACATGGTTTCCAAAGTGGTACTCCTGTTTGGGTAGTATGTTTCTAGTAAATTGTTTTTCCAAATGTCTTCGCTCTTGGGGTCAATTTTGGCTATTGTTTCTATGTCCTCATACGATTTGAGAACTCTTTTTCTAGATTTAGCAGGACCAAGACTTAGCCATACTACATTGTCAGATTTTGCATAAAAGGCAGTACCAGTTAAATGGTCTGCAGCTTCATAGCAGCCACATTCTCTACGAGAGAGCATGTTTAGGCCTAAGCTGTACAATTTCTGTGATAGTGATTTGTGAAATGATATGTCATCTCGGAGGTCCTGAAGCTCTGTTTTCTCTGCTTTGGTTAAGTAGGCTGTGACATATCGTGCAACTGCAGTGGAATTGTCAGCAATGTACTGCCCATCTATGTTTGCATTCCATAGGAGGGCAATGATTGCACTGTAATCATTGATGTATTTTGATTCTTCTGTTCTTTTTATGTAATATGTGTTCTTAGGTGATTTACCTTTGACACTATGTCTGAATGAAGACATTAAGTTGTTTACTTGACCTGTTGCTGAAACTGGTCTAGGGAAACCAAAGCGGCATTTGGTGTAGTATTTCCCTTTGTTTTTATATTTGCGATGATGATATTTCCCACATTTGTGTCTTTGAAATTGTAAAATTTGTGCATGAAGGTCACTATGTGTTGTTTGTGAAGGGATTTCACAAGTGACATATTTTTGGATGAACTGCAAAACAGTGGCATCACTTTCCTGACCAAATTTAGGAGCATCATTAATCCATAATGGCATGTGGATGTGTGGTGTTCCTCTTTCTCCAAAAGAAGTGTTGAACTTTTCTGAGGGGAGGAACAGTCTTATTACAGATAAAGTATAGCATAGCAATGAAGCGATGATGGAAATATCTTGATATATTTACAGGATCTAGAAAGAAGAGTTCTCCTGGTGCTTTATATCTATGTTTGTTTTGTTTTTGTTTGCTATGCGTAGGGAATCGTGTAAATCTTCCCATGCATATTCTGCACAACTTAATGTAACAAACCAAGTTGGTGGGCCAAGGTTTCTAATCATAGAGCGTAAATCTCTGGGATGTCAGAACCAGTATTCTTTTGTACCATGCATGTTTGCTAAAAGATTTGTAATACTTGACTCTAAAACCTCATCTTTTTCTTGCACTTTTTTTAATAATTGCATAGCTGAAATATTTTGAAAATGGGTACCTGATTTTAATGTGTGTGCAACTCTGTAGCATAGAGTTGCTTGTTCAATTTCAAAGAGAAGGTGGAATATGTATTTCACGTTTTGTTTGATTCTAGGGTCATCAGAATACATTCATAAAGAGCGATATTCTAATGCTGTTATCTGTGTGGGTCTATCATCGTACCTTCCTCCTTTTCCAGAAGGAAAGAGTAGAGGAAAGGCCTGTGCTTTAATACTTTTTTCCCATATGCTGATTAGAGATCATTTGGCTTGTCGCATTTGATGTGTTTCCAGTGCATCGTCTATAGTGTCTTTAGAGTGTAAAGGATGAATTGTATAATGGTCTAAAATATTGGATTCTCTAGCAGGATTTAGAAGTTGAAATTGACCAGTTTCGGGTGACTCTTGAATAATTTCAATGGTTTCTCTCAGGTTTTCTTCAATATTAATTTCTTTGTAGTATTCATTGTTGTTTTGTAGATATTGCAGGGCTTGTCTAAATTTATCTAAGTCCAGAAGTTGTTGCCAAATATTTTGTCTTTTGTACGTACGCCATTTACTAAGACAATTAAAGATTGATCTATTGGCCGTTGCACTCCTAGAGTGTGTACATTTTCTTGAGATCTAATGGTAAACTACTTTGCCATGAATGGCTTTCACTAATTCAGAGGGAGGTAATTTTTACTGTTTTTGGTTGAAGGCGTATTATTGCTTGAAATGGGTGCACTGTTTGAATTATGATGCTCTCATAAACATTTAGCTGTTGCAGGGGTTTTGGTCTTGGGAACAATTCCAAGTTATTTGTGATAGCACGTGAAGGTGTTTGGTTGTTGTCAAGTTTTGCAGTACAGTAATTGCAAAGTATTAAGGGGTCAGCAATTTCATATTTGTTTTCTGCTATAAGGTAGAGAGCTAATTGAAACCATTTGAAATCTTCATTGTCTTCTATTTTGTACGTTATGTCTACAGTTTTTGTGCTACTTTTATAAAAAGTCCTGTGGCAACACACAGACACATGGTTTGGTACTTCAGCTGAGGTACTTTTAAACTTTAGTATTTCTTTTTTGCATGTGTTTAATAACAGGTTGCTATTTGTACAGTAGTTCCTACTTTGTTATAAAGCTATTGTATTTTTGTAAGTGGCTTTCATTTCCAAAATATTTTCTCTGGATATGCTCTATTTCTTTGAGTACTTGTTTGGCTGTACCATGTAGAAGATTGTTATTTAAATTGGCTAGTGCTGAAGCAGGACTTTAAGCATAGTAGAGTTTATGGATCTGATTTTTTATAGTTGAATGATGTGTTGATATTATTTTGATATGATGGAAGGTGCTTTTGCAAATAGGTCCTGAAATGCAGGCTAATGAATGTCCTTGTAGTCCTGTGTATTTGCGCACTGGACAGGCATCCATATTTTGTAGTAGTTTCATTTTGAATTTGTCTTTGCTTTGTCCATACTGATTGAGGAACTGGCGTAAATATTTGAAAGATTTTTTGGTAATGTTACACATTTATGTGCACGCCCATTTGTAGACTGGACATATTGGTTCAGTAGAATGGAAAGGTGATACTGAATTTTCTGGGGATATTTTTGTGAGTAGAGTTTTTTTGTTCTATAATGGTGTAATTACGTTTTTCATACCCTTGTCCACTGCTATGTATGACAATTGTGTTTGTTTGCTTTTGTTTATATGCTTCTTCATTAAAATATGGTTCTATGCTCATGGTGTGACTCCATTCACCCCCACAAATGTTTAAGAAGCTATTTTTGTTGATATTCTGTTTATTGAGTGGTCTTTTTTGTAGTTTAGTAGTTAATTTTGTTAGTGGTTTCATTCTGTTTAAAACTAACTTCCCTTTGAGAAGGATTGCACTGTCTATGAGAGCCTCTAGGATTCATTTTCTACGGTAGGTTTTGAGGATTGTGCATGATTTCTCTCATGTTTTTTAAGGGTCTGAAGGACTCTTTGGCAGAACATTTTTTGTAAAATATTTTTTTTTGGCATGGGTACTTGCCACTACATCAAGATTTATAGGTGCAGCATTGGCAGTACTGGTAGCTCAAGATTTGTTAATCACTTTCTGTTTCGTTTTACATTTTGATAGAGGAGGTAACATTTCTGTACTGGAAGTTTGTTTTGTTTGGCTTAATGACTGTATTAGCTGTTTTGTTTGAACTTTTTTGTATACATTCTGCGAGAGGTGTATGCTTATTTTGGACACTATTATATTTTGATTTGTTTTACTTCTGCGTTGCTTTCTACAGAGTTGCTTTTTTTGTAGGCATTCTTTGGGGTCTGTTGGAGAAAAAAAGAAAGTGTGGGTTGGGCTGTTGTGCAGCGTATGCATGTTTTGCGCATGAGTGTCTGAGTATGATGGTAAGGATGTTCGTGGAGGTGTGTGATTGTGCAATGGGCAGCTACATCAAGTTGTGAAGGCTATTCTTGTATTTGTGTGTTACTATACTGGGATTCAGATGACAATACAAATAATGCAGCTGGTGAGGAGAAGCACTAATACTACATCTAATGGTAGAAGGTTAATACACGTGTTTCTTCTACAATACTAAAATGTTAGTGTGTTTGAGTAACAGTTAGAATATTATGTTAGTATTGTACTTACTTGTTCGTACTTCAGACGCTGCTGCTTTTCAGAGGAGTGGTCTTCACTGCAATTGTAAAAGAAAGAAGTTAGTGAATATGTGTTTTTATAGCACTTTTGTTAATGTAGACATTGATTTTCTTTTGCTTTTGTAGTAGTAGTAGTGTTTTCTTATAACTGAGCATAGTATGCACATGCACTTTCCTTTGCCTATGTGTATCCTGTATATTTTACTTAGAATCTGTTATTTGAATATGTTTTACAAATGAGTATAATACTAAACGTATAGAGCACACTTGTTTTTAAAGGCTATGTTATTGGATGTTAAGAGATAGAGGAAATAATAATATGCATTTTTTGCTATTTTTACAGGGTAAATGGCACAGATTGTACAGAAAAGCATGCAATGTATGCATTTGTGAAGGTGTGGGAAATAAAGCAGAAGGATTTGATATAGAGGCAGTGGTGTTGTTTCAGCTGGGAGCCTTTCTAATGATAGTGTCTTTGTGTGTGCATGAATGAAGATGCATAATTATACTGCTATTTCCCCCATCTTTTAATATATAATAATATTTTTTTAGATAGCTGTGTGTGTAAATAAAAATTTAGAGAGCAGACAGGTTTGCAAGTGACACTTCGTCATACCAGATGGGAGAAATTACAGTAAGTTCATTTTCCAGTTTACAAAGGGTAAGTGGCAGTTACTCTGTTTATATGTATTCCTAGAAGAGATGTACATGTACTGGTTACAAAATATTCATACATGTAGTCTGTGCTCATGCATGTGTATGTGCATGAATCTGCAAGTAGAAATCTTGGGGAGTTTTTTAGTAGTTGCTGCTGTAGGTCCTTTGCAGTCACAACCCAATTGTACTGAAAGTGATCAATAGTACATCTAAAGTGCTGATTTGTGATGATGGAGTTAGATATAGAGTTCTTGGATGTGATTGGTGGATGATTGTGTGACTGCTTAACAGAAGCCAATGAGGAAATGGTGCAGAGAGTGAAGTGGAAAGGGTAGAAGGGCTGCCCCAGTGGTACGCGCTCTGCGGACACTGCGACTGTCCGCAGACATGTCGTGCCACATCTGGTGTTTCTTAGCAAATCCAGCATGGAAAGGGGACTGTAGGGATCAGCCAATCAGATGTTGAGGTTGTGGTTTGTGTTGAAAGAGGCTGTGCGTAGTGAAGATGGCAGAGGTGGAGAAAGACAGAGTGCTGGTGGTTGGAGATATGTTTGTCCATGGTTTGGAGCAGTATGCTAAATGCAGGAATGTGACAAACAATTTTGATGTTAAAGGAGTGGAGGTGGTGTGGAGCATGGTGCCTGGTTTCAATGTGCAGGGAATTGTACAGGTTTGTGGAGATATGGGCAGGGTGAACAGTCCACATGTAGTTGTTTTGCACTGTGGTGCTTTGCATTTGGGCTATGTCAGTGCCCCTACTTTGTTGGCAGATTTGGAACACTTGGTTCAGGCAGTAATGAAAATACTTCCAAATGCCATGGTTATTTTTATTTCTGGTTTAGTACCTAGGGCAATATGGGACAATAGATCTGTTTTTTGTCCTCAGCAAAATATTGCTAGGTGTGCAATCAATCGAGGCATGTTTGCTTTCATGCTTTTAGCTGGTATGTTCTTTTGCAATAATGAGAACATTGATTCTGGTAATGTTGTTTATTTTAAAGAAGATGGCATTTACTTATCTTTTATGGGAAATGCCATGCTGTTTTGGAACACAGGGTTGCTTTTGAGAAGCTAATGTGAAGATGTATGGAGGAAAATAAGAAAATTAACCCAAAGAAAAAATACAAAATAAAAGGTGTTTTTGAGGAATCTGCAAAAAAACAAAAAAAGGCTCTTTTCAGAGCCAACCTCAAAGGGGAACTGGGGCACAGTATTTAAATTGTCATTCCCCATGCTCACATTTTTCGATCTGTCCACGGACACCACGGTTGTCCAAGGACAGCACGTATTACATATGGGGATTTTGGGGTTGGGAGGCATGCAAATGAGACTGAGCAGAGCAAGGGATTGGTCAATAAGGTTTACTGGGTGTGTTGTGTAAAGAGAGAGTTTGTCAGAAAGTCTTTTTCCTGAGAGAAAAGCAGATAGCTATGGCTGTGTGTTTCAGAAAGCAGATTGTTTGGATTGTGGGAGATTTGTGGATAAATTGGTTGGAGGTGCATGCAGATCACTGTGGAATGGTTGCACATCTTGGATTCCCTCATGTGGAAGTGCGCTGGCATGGAGTGCATGGAATGAAGTGGCTGGATTTGGTACCTCTCTGTGCTACTTTGGTGACACAGCGCCATCCAGACATTATTATTATTCATTGTGGAGGGAACAGTTTAAGACATGTGTCTGGAATCTCTTTGCAATTTGCAATGAAAGAAGGACTTGGGAAAGTCATGGACATGTATCCAAACTCCAGAGTAATTTTTTCCTGTATTGCGCAGAGACAAATGTGGCAGCATTCTTTTTTATTTGGTCCACAAATGGAGAAAGCAAGGCACATGTTAAAAAGGCTGTGTGTACCTTTTTGAGAGATGTTGGTATGTCCTCTTTTCATTATTTTTTTTAGTACACACATTTTTCGCAGAGATGGAGTACATCTTAATTATGCCGGCCATCAGATTTTTCTGCAAAAATATACAAAATGCATTGCAACCTTTTTTGGAATTACAGTAATCCATTTTGCAGTAGGTGTTGACCATTTGAAGTTTTTGAAACACAAAAAACCCCACAAAAGGCTCTTTTCAGCGCCACCACTTCCTCCCATAGAAAAGTGCAGTGGTTCTGATAGGGTAGCACCCACAAAAAAAATCAAATGTGCGTGGACTTCTAAAAAATGCACAGGGCCCTGCACTATTTATTTGTCACTGCTATTTTTGAACTGTGAAAGGCGGCTCTGAAAAAAGCTTTTTTTTGGTTTTTGTTGTTTTATATATTTTTTGGTTTTTTAAACACGACACACAGGAGGGTAAGGAAGGGACACCAACCACAGGGATAAGAAAGAGCAGGTGGAGAGAGGAAGATGTAGGGCGGGCCTCATTAAGGTAGTGGGCAGTCCTTCTCGTGCTCCTTGACCGCAGTCTCCAAAACACTCCGAATGTTCTCCCCCCTGCAGAGTACTGCATCGCAGTACATGCACAATATTGTGACCCTTAAAAGGTAAGGGTCAAAAGCATCATGAATGGCCTGCGAGGCAGCTGGAGGGATGCACTGTCCCAGAGGAGTTTCTCTTGTGGTGACAATAGTGGAAACGGAGGATGCTACAGAGGAACTCAATCTACTACGTTTATCGTAAGGTACAACCTTATGAATAGTCCCACCGTGGAACGACTTTAGGTGTCACTTCATTGATGTAGTACCATAGCTATACGAACCAGGCTTGCCACGACTCAGCACCATGCAACACTGAGTGCAGATCACCTTGTTCGCACAGGCTTTTGGCTTTCCATTAAGAGTGGTAAATAACCGCCACACCCAAAACTCACGATGAGTGCAAGTAGTAGCGACTTCCACTACCTCATCCTCATCATCTTCTTCATCCTCCTCTGCATCCTCACGCCTGTTCCCCTCTGCAGGCCCTTGGGGAGGTGGTGGTGGTGGAGGGGGTGAGGGTGCTGCTGAGGCAGAAGCAACTGCAGCAGGAACAGCCAGGGATGCTATCAGGTTAGCTGAAGCAAAAGCAGTAAGAGCGGCAAAAGCAGCAAAAGCAGGTCAATTTGCAGTAATAGAAAGACAGAATGAGGATGAGCTCTGGGGTCTGGCCTTTTATAGGGGTGCAGGTGCGCTCTCCGGACACCCGCCCTGTCCGCAGACAGATCAAACACCAAGAAAAGGCTAAAAAAGTTCGAAAAAGTATGTAGATCGACCGGAACATTGTCTGGGACATGTGCAATGGTGAACTTTTACTGTAAAATACCTTGGATTGCTCAAAAAAGCATGTTTTAAATATTGAGGGGCCCGGACAGTGTCCACAAATAAGGACACATGCTCAGCATGGGTGCGGTCACAAGATGACGTTGCGGACACGTTCGCGAATGGGACGGCTGTCTGCAGGACACCAAATGCGCGGGGATGGGTGTGCGCTTGCCCGTGGGTGTTCTACGGACAGTGTTCGGGTCCTCGAACTCATTAAAAGTGCTACACACATGCGGCAGACAGTTACGGACAAGCGCGATGTTCGTCGCACCCAAGGGTGTGGTGCGCATGTGTGCGGGTGTTCTATGAACAATGTTGAAGTCCCCGAATAAAATAAATGTGCGTCAAAACTTTGTGGACTGGCGGACGGGATATGTGTTCTACAGATATATTCATTCTGGTTGCGGACATTACGAACAGCGGGGGGTGTTCTTAGGACACCCTAATTTGAATAGCTACTGACATGCGGATGGATTTGGAGTCTTGCGGACACCCTCATTTAACTACGGACAGTACGAACAGGTTTAGTGTTCTTAGGACACCCCATTTTGGTTAATTGCAGACAGGTGGACATATTGTGTGTTCTAAGGATACCGCCATTTTAATTACGAACAGTACAAACAGGTCAATTGTCCTTAGGACACCCCCATTTTGGTTAATTGCGGACAGGTGGACATCTTGTGTGTTCTAAGGACACATCCATTTTAATTAAGAACAGTACGAACAGGTATAGTGTCCTTAGGAAACCCCCATTTTCGTTAATTGCAGACATAACGGACACCCGCGCTGTCCATGGACACCCTAACTGCCCTTAAAAAAAATAAAAAATAAGACACATGCATATACTAAGAACACACTTTTTTTATATTGTATAACAGTATAAAAATTATGAAAGTGGGGGGGAAGCAGAAACTGAAACAAATACAGGGGAATTAGGGTTTTGGACTTGATGTATGGGAGGGGACGAAGGGATGGAAGTCTCATCATAACGTTTTTCTTGCTGGGGAGGGTTTGGGGATAGTTGGCTGGGACATGGAGAGGGGGAACAGGTACATGTAAGACAGTGATATTTAATATTTTCTTTAATGTGTTCCTCAACAAACTGTTTTAGAATATTGAAATCAATGACATTTGTGATGTCATCTTTGATGTCCTGTGTGTTAGTCTTAGCAGTGCACGGTGGTGGCGCGAGTTATGGTTGCTTAGCTTACCATAACTGGTGAATTTGAAGGGTTTTTCTCTTTTACTTGGAACCATAATGTCCCTTTAACAAAGTTTTTTCACTGAATTTCATAGGATTTTAGTAGCGCAACTTAACCATAACGTCCCTTTAACAAAGTTGTTTTCACTGAATACATATATATAATATATATATGAAATTAGGATAATTAATTTGAGCCAAGTCACACATGCCACAACCTCGTCTGGTAGCCATCGCAGGAAGTTAACCTACAGTTCAGAGCTACATCAGCAAGGCATTGTGGGTATGCAAATGCTCTCAAATGCAAGCCCTTAGTTCCCAGCAGGAAACTGTCTTTGTCTTAGACAGACATTTCTCAAAGCTGGCAGACAACTACATACTGGTTTCACCGTTATTAGGGATAATCAGTGCAGTATAATCCTGACATGACAGTCTTCTGGTTGAAACATTGGGACATGTTTGCAAAACACCAATATGGTTATCTACCTTGCTCAGTCATCTCTCCCTCTGTCCCTCTCGCTCTCTCTCTCTCTCTCTCTCTCTCTCTCTCTCTCTCTCTTTCTCTTTCTCTCTCTCTCCCTCTGTGCCTCTCACTATTTTTCTCATTGTGTATGTCTCTCTTTGTCCCTCTCACATTCTCCCTCTCCCACTGTGTGTCTCTTAATTGAACTTCGTCCTGGTGCTCACATATGAAAAAGATAATTGATTTTAATCTGAGTGTGACCCTTTCCAAGACGGAGGACAGTCTGAAAGACAAAATAGTGTATATTCTTGGCAAAGGGATGGTGGACATTATGTTATTGTAATAACTCTCTAAGGTGGTTCTTTTAAAAAAAGGTAAATGTTTTGAATGATCATGTCAGTATATACTTTAGTCATGATACAAATGTTATACTTATCTTACTGAGCAAAGCACACTATCAAAACCTAGACTTAACATGTAAATGATTTCCTTTGACACTCTTCCAAACACCCCTATGTGAACGGGAGACATATAGGACCAATGAGGGCTACTGGCTACTTTACATGAAATCAAAGAAAATGTTGGGAACCTAAGAATGATTACAGATGTTTAAATTTGACATATATGACTGTGATAAAATAAAAGATTGTATGCTTGAATCACTATCTGCATAATGTACAAGGGGCTTGGTGCTCCTTTCATTTTTCATAATACTCTCCTTTATACTAAAGCATCTTATACCAGATATAATCATTCGCAGAGATTCATGCTTTGGAAGTGACGAAATAATGGCTGAGAGGGGAAGCTGTCTGCACAGACATCCCTGGAAAATTATGTAGTTATAGGATTTAATGAACAGAGACTTGCCCAACGTCTGGTTCTGTAAAACAGAAAACAGAGAAGCGATGAACTGTTACGAGCAACTACATGTATTTTAAAGTCACCTTCATCATTTTCACTCAAAGCATTTTTAGTAACGCCAACTGTGCACAGGTCTGGCCCTCCACCATCTTCACAAATAGTGTGCTGCAAATATTCACAAAAAGATGTTGTGCACAAGAAAATAAAGGTAACGTACTAACACATTCCCTTTGGCTATGTTATTAGGCTTTTGCATTTCCTTCAGGCAAATACCCATTCTCTTAGGTATAACTCAATGGGAGGCAGAAGAGAAGGAACATCTCAGAGGCAAGCATAGCAAAGTGGGTGGTTGGGGGAAGGGGTACCAAACACATTCAGGCCTATATATACACCCACTGTCTGACAAACAGATGCTCATCGTATTCCGGTTCACATTGCCAGCATTTTGGACATACAGGGAGCATTCGAAATGTACTAGGACTCCATTGTGCATTATGTACCATCATCCCGAGACATTTCCTTGGCCTGGAGCCTAGAGACTGCTTCTCTCCAGCCCTTGAAACTCCCCACCGGCTACAGGCTGCTGCAAGGTTCAAATTTCAATCTGTTGCATCATCCACAAGGCTGTCTGTGGACCACGCTATAGACACCAGGCTCTCACTAAATAAACTCTATCCAGATGATCTTTATGCTCCTCCGGCACCAACTCTCTGTGTGTCAAGCACTTTGCTAAACAACGAGCTGGTGACCAAACTCTTTCCTCGACCTGCTCCCTCGTACCGAACAGCCTCCCCCCTTCCTCTTCGTCTTGAGCGGTTTCTCCCCAAATTCCAGAAGCTTTTCAAGATTTTCCTTTTCACGCACCCATTGCTCCTTTGCTAAAACCTCACAGACACTGAGATTGGTTATCAGGGCCCTTAGGTGTCCACCTGGGCCCTGGTCACTCAACCCAATCGCCTTCAGCCTCCAGCCACTCCCAGCACTTGCCTCGGCACCCACACCCATGCTCTCTCCCTGTTGCCCTGTGGGCACTTTGAACACAGTTTACTTGATGTACAAGCACCTTACAAATGTTCAATCAAATTTCAAAAATAAATACATTAATTAAATCGCTACCTTGCTTAGGTTCAGAACATTTATCCCTTTCTTCCCCCTCGCTTATCTTCTATAGCACTTCCGCCCTGGTCCATGGCGCTAACCAAACAACTTTCTCAAAGAACCCGAGTCAGGTCTTTAATGTAAGACGTGACCTGACTGTTGTCCAGATTTGCTTCCCTACAAAAATCACACCACCAATAGTAGAAAGATAAAGCTCTATACTAATAATGGGCTTCTCCAATATCATTGCTGTGATGGATGGAGGACACAGTTGCCTCACATTTCACCAAAAGTCCATAGACAGGTCTACAGGAATGTCAGAATGTAGCATGTTATTAAAAGCCAGATGGTTTGTGAAGCAGATATCTGATTTGCATGTTTACGTAATTTCGTGCCACAACATATGACCGCTACATGTTCCTGAGAAAATACTTCCTGCCACGGATCACTGCGTGAAATCCAGGACTTGGCTTCCATGTATCTAAGCAGCTTATCAAAAACAAGCACAAGACTGGACTATGCCCAATTGCACACCATTGAACATATGTGAGGTTCAGAAAAAATACAAATAAAGACTACAAGGTTGTTCGAGACACATGTACACAGGAACATAACAATGTAGAATGCCCTGATAGTGTGTCAATCGATGGAGAATGCTGGTAATGTTCTAGTGTTCTTCTCACTTACCATACCATGGAACCAAACAATGGGCCACAGTGAGGATTACTCCACACATGTAAGCACTGTGAACATGACCACAGAGAGCAAAGTTGGGGATAGAGGTCAAGAGGGCACAACAAGTGAGATGTGTGTGCATGGTACACATGGGCCAAGAAGGACATGTCCTCCACCCATTTATTTTGGGACTCTGGATACCCTCAACACACATGGTTGATTTCCCCAGTCTGATAACTTTTCAGAGACCTGCAACAATCCTACAGAACTATATTTGTAAAAAGAGTAAGATTGTGCATATGCTTTTTTTAAAAACTGTGCAGTACTCATCAGTGAAAACTTGGTGAATGCCAATACATTATATAAAAATATGCAAATTAGAAATGAGGAGTCAAATCAACCCTTGTCGGCAGCCATTTTAGAATATTAATTTGCCACTCTGCTGCAAATTTAAAAAAGTTCAAATGATGTATTGATTACTGGAAACAGACATTGTTCTACTGAAGAAGCCACGTCCTGCCTGAAAGTAAACACTGCACATGGAAATACCGTAATAAGCAGTAGACGCTGCCACTGATACTGTGTGCATCGCTCCTTCTCTAGATTATATTGTTTCCAGTAAACACAATACTCGGGTAACAGTTGCTGCAGAGCCGAAACAAGTTACTCTAAAATGGCTGCCCTCATAATTCAATGTTTTTTTTTTCTCGTAATTCAATGTTAGTCCCCTTCATCGGTATAAAATACATCATATCACCACTTACTATGGTGCCGCTGATGAGACTACTTTAATTGTTTTAAAGAAACAATATGCACAATGCAAATTAATTGTATTTTGAAAACAGTGACGTAATAATCAGCAGCACCTCACTGATTTGTAATTAACTGTACCTACATTTGTGGATTAAGCCACAATATGATCTTTCTGTTTTATAAAGAAAACGCCATAAAATATGAATGAGAAATAGGACACCCTCGTGCTTAACAATGTGCTTAATGCACTAGTGATCTTACGTAGAGCAAGATATATTTTGTCTTATTTATATATTTCGTCACATCAGTTCATGTATGCAAAATATATGTTTAGTGTATTATGGTTTAATTTGATATTTTAAAATGGTGGACGATGTTACGGAAATTGCACATTTTGTGTACTACTGCCTCATTTGTCATTGCCAATGCAATTTAGTAAACAAGTAATATCCAATCAAATACTTCTATACTTCAATTAAGATATATCTCAAATCTGAGATTTTTCTTCGTTTCATGTTTATAGACAAAGTAAACACATGTGTTTGTTCCTTTCCATCACTGATGATCAAATAATACACAATCATGTAACAGAGAAAGCTCTAAGCCTTCTTCCAAATTAGGGCCCCACAGCCCCTTCTAGAGAGTCAATCAATGCATGCTATGTGATATCCTTTGCAGGCTTACCACCACTAGGTCACGCTTTCAGGTGTTTAATACCATCACAGATCAAGACCATCTGTTTCCACTGATGTGTGGGCGGAAAATAGCTGAACGAGGCAGACAAGTTTGATTTTGGAGTCCATGATATACGCAGGTTGCATTCATTGTATAACAATGAATAATTCATATCGGAGTACACAGGACACCAGTGCAGTAACAGTTTGTAAAATCTTGAAAATTGTGAGTTGGCATTAAGGGCTCTTATCGTAGAACAGCCATGATGTGTTTGTGCCATCGACTCCATTTGATTGGGATTATTCGACAGCTCATGTACTCGGTACCCTGAGACCTGGTCCGTCGGCAAATTGTTGAGGCAGCTACACAAGTATGACGCGAGATGGAGAGTTGATTTGGGATGATTTACATCCCATCGCCTTTTGAAATTGTAGGTTGATCTACACCGCCATTTGATGTGCCCCTCACTATATCAATGGAGTTTGACTTCTGCAGTGTCTGAATTTTTCCCATGATGGTTGAACGGCGTATTCATTTTCGCAAACTACCTTTGGATGAGATAAATGAAGAAGTGGATTATTAATTAACAAGTGTTCTAAAAATGATTCCAGATGGGATTACCTCAACATAAACACACTGAATTGAGGATAACTGCGATGTCTATCAAGTCTCACAAATGTTTTTTATACTGACTATTTAAAACATATTTGTTTCATGTATGTCCTGATGCAGACGATTGTCAGTTCACTCATCTCTCTTTTTATTGGTATGAACTAGACAATTACATTCGTCGAAATTACACATTAATTTGATACCTTCAAACACAGATGATTTATTATATTATACAATGTACTAGTAGTAGACAATTAGCATTTTATATGCTCTTTAACACTGAACATAGCACTTTGTGATGTTTTGCACTTAAAGACTTTTTTAAATTACCTATATTTCTATAGAATAACTTGATATTTCAACAATTCAAGCTGTTTTACGTTTTACTGCTGATTCAGCACCTTATGATGAATTGCGCTTTAAATTGTTGTGGTCATGGTCCATTTCTTTTGAACAGCACAATCTAATAAGAATCCTAATATTAACCCTGTCTGCAGCAGGGTCAAATTGGTTTTAATTGTGCATTTATATCATCCCATTATTGTATTTCCTTAGTAAACAGAATCATTACTATAGTTTTAGGTAGTATTCAAGCTTAACAGTTGTTAATCATGGATTTCTATTAGTTTTATGATCTATTATGTGTCATTGTGATTTTTTATCATCGTTTAAATTTGACTAATAAAATATGTACATGTAACTTTCACTTGACCTAGCCTATACCCTTTCGTATGCACATAGAAGTCGAACTTTCTAGTTGACATTGCTTATACTAGCATTTGGCCGTGTGACAATGCTCTGTGGTGTTTGTACCATTGACCCCTTTCCGAGTTTGGTGGAGTAGCAAGAAAGTGGTGGTAACCAAATTACAATCCACTTTTACCACTGTGCCAAATCCCGAGTTTGGCTACGAACCACATTATTTACCTCCAGCAAAATGCAGGAGGTAAATCCTTCACCTTAGAGCCGAATAAATAGAGGAATTACCGCCACTGGTAATTCCACTGAAATTTCCATGAATCTTAGGGACTTAAAAAACTGGGCGCTTGCACCATCTACAACACTTTCATTCCTGCTTTAAATCTGCGGGCCAAGTGGCGGGAATGGTAATTCCGTTTGGCAGTAGTTAGGTGGAATTACCTCCAAAATCGGAATGAGGGCCAATATATTTTCCCATGCTAACGTTCCCTCTGCCACTATGACTTGAGCCTGGTCCCTTCACAGTTATACAGGGGCAACCCCTACTAGTCTCACCATTATCCCTTGGCATGGGCACCTGTTTGAAGGCCTGTAGGTTTTTCTGATAAGGATGATCTGAACACACAAGATATGAGCCAAAAGCCAAGGTAACCCCGCAGTAGTTTGAAAAGCTCTTGCAGCAGATTTGTTCTGTGTTTCATTATTGAATAGTGTGGAGGCCAGTTTTTTTTAAATCCTTGAAAGTTTTGGCAGAGGCCTTGTGATAGTGAACGATAGTGGGTTCAGACTGTATAAACTAAAGGTTAGTAAAAAAGAAGACCATTCATAAGTCTGAAGACTTCTGTGGATCACAGGTGCTGTGGAAGACTATTTCCTTAAACCGGAAATGTATTTTGGACAAACCGCCTATCCCCTTTGAAGTTCTGGCAAATCTGGATCCTCATTAGATTTCACTGCGAAGCCTAAAAACATGACTCCAATTTACATTCTGAGATTACTAGAGGGGTGCCAAGCAGAGCACAACTGTCACAATGACACATATTTAATACATTTGGCGAGAGGAATGGTAAGAAGAGCTAGCAAACATCCTTTGCTCCTGTGAGAGACTTGTTTGAACTGTAAAAGCAGAAATGCATTTCACTGGACTCAGGTTGGGTCCAGGGGTACAGCAAACAGATCAAAAAATGGCTGCCCTCGTAGGGTTCCCCATCTTTGTATAAAACATACAGTTTTATTCCATTACAATAAAAAACAGCAACCACACCACCACAATCTAGCTGAGCATGCAGGAATGAAAAATAGACATAGCAATACACCCTCTTTTGTAGCAAAAGACCATCTTTTGGCGTGGTCCTTTTGGTTCCGGCCATTTCGGCACAGCGGATTTGGCACATGTCCCCCTTCAGTGAGCCCTATTAGCCATGGACAGCAGGGTGCAGGGACCGAACACCTAGCAGGGCCTGTTCTTGAATATACTGTCACTCAAAGCAATACAGTGTTTTGGATGACAGTATAGTCAAAGGATTCACGGCCCACGCAGAAATTGAAGCTGACAGCACAGATTCCCTTGCTGAGCAGGCCATATTTTCCTTGAATATGCTGTCATTCAAACCACCAATAAATGCAATCTTTTTAGATCAGAAAATGTTCAGTTGAACAAGTCATGTCTTGGTTACGAAGTAGGAAGGGGATCAACTGACCCTGACAGGATTAAAGGGCATCAAGTACCAACATGCTTTCTCTTCTTTGCAGATTTGACATCAAGGGTTTATAGATCATATGAAATTATATAATTAATAGGTATATTGTCTGAATACAGATAACCAAAAAGTGCACAATGTCTCTATCAGGTGTGGGAAATTGCCAAAAAGAGACTTGAGATGGTTACCAGACGAAATGATAAACATATTTCAATTTAGTAGTATTAAATAGAAGCTGGAAATATTCAGATGAAGTATCATGTTAAAGTTTTAATTGAAGATTCCTAGACTTTAAAAAAAAATGTAAATCATTAAATTCGAATGTGTACATGGAATTTGTGTCTGACAGAAAATGACTTGTAATCACATGGGCACTGTGATTGAACATAATACTGTATTCTTTTTTGACTAATCAGAGATTATCAGGGTGGTTCTGTGCAACAGATTTTCTCACGTTGCTAACCAATTGTGATTATGGGGAACCTGATTGTCTCGTTTTCTGAGGGCTCAGAAACCAGGTTAAGAAAGCCATGGTAGCGATCACAGTAGCGGTCAACCCTTGTGAGCATTACACATACGTTCACAGTGCTTTGGGCATGCCTCGAGGCAAAGCCACAAGCACAGAGCCTGCACGGCAAGGCAAAAAGCCATGCTCTGCTGATACTGTAGATAGAAACACTGTGATCATGAAATGGGCAACGGTACACCCTGGACACAGTGATATCAGGACATGGCCAAGTGTCATGCCTTACTGGCACATCATTTAGGTTTCATGTGCCTTGTGCTTACAGCATGGTAGAATGTGAGGCCCAAAGCAACAAAAAAACTAGAGGGCATAGCCAAAAGCCATACACTCTGCTCTCTGTAGCCAGTCTCACTGCGCTCAACTCATAGGAATACTCTATGTCCAATGTGCACCGAGGTCAGGGTCATTGTGCCTGGTGCATGTGAAGTCTGTGTCCTGGCCACAGTGCATGGATAAAGCCCAGGCGATGAGGGAACTACAACCATGTTCACCGTGTCAGGATTATGGCAAAGGAATGACTGTAGAGCCTGGCCAATGAATATGTTCTTGGGGCACTTCAACCTTGGTCAAGGTGCCAGCACCATAACCAAATGCCATGTCCTGTGGGCATTGTAGTAAGATTCACTGGGAATCGGGCCTGTTTAATGTTGAGGCCATGTGGAACTGCAGCTGATGTCACTGGACCTGGGCATGTAACTACCATGCTCCAGACACAGCTGTGACAAATTAATGTCAGCCCTGCAGGAGAACACCTGTGAGTAGAGGCTAAAGCACCTATTCAGCCCTCAAATCTCTACAAACCAAAAACCAACACAATCATAAAGTTAAAACAGGCACAGTCAATTGGGATATACCTTCTTCACCTTTTGTGGTAACGTGGGCCGAGGGAAGGCTAATCTCAGAAGGGTGTAAATGTGAAACAGCAGCAACCCCAACAGCAAAGTAAAAACAGTCCAAAATAATAGGGTTGTCCAATCAAGGTTCTACAATTATATATATATACACGGTAGTGGCCATGTAGTTATGGTTAAGTTGCTGTTTCCATAGGAAAAGCACTTTTTGGGTGGCGTATAACTTCGCTCTCCCTGGACGGATCCTCACCAAACTTTGCAAAAAAAGTATTTGGGTCACTTTATTGCAAAGTTTGGTGAGGATTCGTCCAAGGGGGGCAAAGTTATAGGGGGGGTCCCAAAACTTTTTTTTTCCCCATAGACTGAATGGGAAAAAATTTTGCTTGCGCCTACAGCCCAAACCGCCGGATGGATTTCCACCAAATTTGGAGCAGGAGCAGCGGCTTGGTCCCGAAAGCGTGCTTTTGCAAATTTGGTGAAAATCCGTCCAGTAGTTTTTTTTAAAATGACCAAAAAGTAGGTAAAAAATAATTAGTGATATCTGTGTTCGGTTCACGGGCACACTTCCCTGTTCGCTCCGCGGACAGTATCCTGATTGGCCAATCGTCTTGCGTGATGTTCGCGGACATGCAACGTGTTCGCTGATTGGATGGCGTGGAGCGTGAAGCGCGCCAGATTTTTCGGTAGCGCCCGCCATCTTGGATACGCGGACGTCCGCGGACAGCGCAGTGAAACTTTGTTCAAAATGTGTATTTAGTAGAGTGTGTTGGTGTGTAGGAGTGTTTGGGGAGGGTGGGAGTGTATGAGATAGGATGAAAGTTGTGTTTTTTATGTGTTAGACATTCTTTTTGTGTTCGATTTCTTTGCGGACATCACGGGTGTTTCGAAATGTTCTAAATAAACTGACTGGGGGGTGTTCTAAGGACTCAATATGTGTCCGTTTTGTTCGCAAGCAAAGTGAAACTGTTCTAAGAACACTCGCGGTGTCCGGGGAGTGTTCGTAGGGGGTGTCCTGAAGACGCTGTCCATATTGTTCTCTGTCAAGTTGAATGTGTTCTAAGAACACCCGCGGTGTCCTGAAATGTTCCCAAATAAACAAAATGGGGTTGTTCTGAAGACGTTTTTGAGAACACTCCCGGTGTCCTGAAATGTTCGTAGGGGGTGTCCTGAGGACGCTGTCCGTATTGTTCTCTGTCAAGTTAAATGTGTCCTAAGAACACTCGCGGTGTCCTGAAATGTTTGCAAATAAACAAAATGGGGGTGTTCTGAAGACGCTTCTAAGAACACTCACGGTGTCCGGGGAGTGTTCGTAGGGGGTGTCCTGAGGACGCTGTCAGTATTGTTCTCTGTCAAGTTGAATGTGTCCTAAGAACACTCGCGGTGTCCTGAAATGTTCGCAAATAAACAAGATGGTGGTGTTCTGAAGACGCTTTTAAGAACACTCCCGGTGTCCTGGAATGTTCGTAGGGGGTGTCCTGAGGACGCTGTCCGTATTGTTCTCTGTCAAGTTGAATGTGTTCTAAGAACACCCGCGGTGTCCTGAAATGTTCGCAAATAAACAAAATGGGGGCGTTCTGAAGACGCTTCTAAGAACACTCGCGGTGTCCGGGGAGTGTTCGTAGGGGGTGTCCTGAGGACGCTGTCCGTATTTTTCTCTGTCAAGTTGAATGTGTCCTACGAACACTCACGGTGTCCTGAAATGTTCGCAAATAAACAAGATGGTGGTGTTCTGAAGACGCTTCTAAGAACACTCGCGGTGTCTGGGGAGTGTTCGTAGGGGGTGTCCTGAGGACGCTGTCCGTATTGTTCTCTGTCAAGTTGAATGTGTCCGAAGAACACTCGCGGTCTCCTGAAATGTTCGCAAATAAACAAGATGGTGGTGTTCTGAAGAAGCTTCTAAGAACACTTCCGGTGTCCTGGAATTTTCGTAGGGGGTGTCCTGAGGACGCTGTCCGTATTGTTCTCTGTCAAGTTCAATGTGTCCTAAGAACACTCGCGGTGTCCTGAAATGTTCGCAAATAAACAAGATGGTGGTGTTCTGAAGACGCTTCTAAGAACACTCGCGGTGTCCGGGGAGGGTTCCTAGGGGGTGTCCTGAGGACGCTGTCCGTATTGTTCTCTGTCAAGTTGAATGTGTCCTAAGAACACTTGCAGTGTCCTGAAATGTTCGCAAATAAACAAGATGGTGGTGTGTAAGAGGATTCAATTCAACACTGCAGCTAAGTCAACGCCTAGTCTATAATACTGAATGAAAACCCTTATTGATATATCTTTATGTCCAGTTCATGCGTTCTGGATGACTACCCCTATATAACACCCCTCTCTTGGAATCCTCCTGACCCCACTGAGCCAAGAAGTAGTTCTGTTTTGCAAGTTAAAAGGTTTATTTGATAATTTAAACAATAGATATATATATCACACTTTATAATAAATTAATAATTGAATATCACACTTAATCTGATATGATAAATATTAACAACGGAGAATCTGGCACTAGCACACTTCTTTATAATCACTAATGAGTTGACATGAAATGGATAAGATAGCACACTGTAAATAGGAACAAAAGAAGAAGGTGGTAAAGAATGCTTTATGTAAGCTCAGGTGGATGCACTATTCAATGAATGCAGTACAGAAAATACTCAATATGATTTCAACCAAACAATGTAATCACTTTTCTCTGGCTATTCACTCCCCCCCCCTTTATGGGATGCAAGGAAATGGGAGGAAAGCACACAGTTCTCAGAAATGCAATCAATGTAATTCAGTTCAATCCCCCCCAAGCACGCTTAAAGAAAACAGATAGGAGTTTTGAAAACACAGGCCCAAATACTTTTATATGTGCTAGCAATGGATGAGAAATATGCTGGAAATGCTTTTAATTCCCTTTCAGAGGTTCAGGGTGAGTGATATCTAGTTAATATTAGCTCAGGCTCACTCTTGCAATGATTCAGGGATAGTTTTTATGAGGCAAACGATTTTCTGGCAAATGGAAGGCAAGCAGCAGCTGATTTTTACACGTGAAGAAATTTGCAAATCGCGGTAAAATTCGCGAATGCGCCGAGCGCTATTACAGAGGAACTACAAGGACTATCACTATCGTTTTGGGGTCCTAAGAAAGCCTAGGCTCTCAGCTTCCAGATGAAAGTTACTGCAAGTCTCTAGCACAAACGGTTACGGAGATATGAGCGATTAAATAAAGGTCGTTTTTCAGATTTGAAATTTTAAAGTTCAAAAAGACAAGTGTAGCTTGCAACTAGAAAATAACAAGTGACAGTTTTACAAATGACAGGTGACAGTTAGGAGGCAGTTCTACTTAGATTAAATAGGATTGAATTATATTATTTCAACTAAGAGATTGGTTCTGCACAGTTTTCTAGGTACTCACACTATATTCTTGAGTGAAATGGGCCTCGCCATGGATCTGGTCAGGTTTTAAACTGGACTCTGGTCTCTGCACTCTCTGGTTCTGCTAACAGGTCAGCTCTACTCTGCTGGTCTGGTCTGGGTCTCTAGTTCTGGATAGATTGAAGTCTCCAGTTTGGCTCTCTGAAGGTTGAGGAAGGTAAAGTATGGATTTTCCCGGCAGAGCTTCCAGCTGCAAATGGATTTGAAGGTCCCTATCTGTCCTGTCTCTCTGCTTTTATCTGTTTTGAAAATGGGTGTGTGTGAGCAGCATCACTAGCCAGCCCCTCTCCACTTATCATTGGCCAAGCTTTCATTTCTCCCCTGATTGGGGGAGCTAAATTGTGTCAGAGTGATGTCAGCCATTTATGATCTCTTGAAAAAACTCCCCTGTCATCTGTGCACCCAAATCTATATATGATCAAAACACATATTTCACAGTTACACAGTAGTTTGAAATTACATATCCATGTCACATATCACATGAGGTATACTCTGTCCCAAATCTGCTGTTTCTAAGAGCTTGCATTGAGAAATGGCACATATTTCACTTTTTAACGGATTTTTCAATTTCTGACATTGACCCAAATTTACAAACATGTGCGCAAGGAGTATGGTCATTAATTGATGAAGTTTCAGATTTTTCACATGCATACATTTAGAGTAATATCCACTTTTCCGCTAAAACCCCCCTGAACATACCACCGGTTCTAAAAACCTCTTAAACTGTGGGCAGAAAAATCACAAGAATTATGGTATCATTTATAAAATGTTCACATGTCCGCTCTATGAATGATCCATCTTTTTAAAGTTATGTTCTGGCTCCAAAGGGGTGTGGTTTACCCTCAGCACAAGGTTGAATTTCTGGTTTTTCCAGTTCTGCCAAGCCAGCTTGCTCTCACAGGCAGTGCTCCTCCCCTTTCCTTCAGGAGGAAGCCACTTTTTACGACCATTTATGACTCCTGCCATAAACCATCTGCCTGGGTGAAGGGGGTTACATTGTTCAGAGCTCCTGTATTCTGTAGGGGGCTCCCCTTAATTCAATTATCAGAGAGATGGTATATCCTTAGTGTGGCCAGCAAAAGGCAGATAGGCCTGGGAACACAGTTGTGACTCAAGTTTCACTCCTGATGGGGGTAGCTGTCAAGCAAAATCAAGTTCCTTAAGCCAGACTTTCAGCTAACTGTCATATTTTTTGTTGTTTTTTAAATTAACTTGCAATTTTACACATGCAGCTAGAATGCTGATTCTAAGTGCAAAACTATGACATTTCAACAGTTACAAAGGCATGTGACACCAAACATAGGTCACTCATTTAATCTAAACATTTTCGATTTTAGTGTCTTTAAATCCAGTGCAACTTAAACTGCTGACTCCATAGCAGTTTTGTTATAAGCATTGTTTTGGGCTCTTCATTTCCCAGATTTTGTAGGCACACAACACTCCATTCTACCAAATGTCTGCTGGTGTCCAGTGAATATTTTGCACATGTTGAAATGTTTGAAAATAGGCATTTTGAGCCTGCCTTCAGAGAAACACAGGGTGGTTTTAAAGCGCTTTGAAGCTAACCGGCGCTACTGTTTTTCCTTTGGCAACCCATTTCCCTCATGGCAACCCGGCCTATCATTCTCGCACTGGTGGGTGGCAAGTGAGGCAACCATTTTGGGGTGCGCACAAACTGCGCAGCTTTCCTGGATTTCGCCGCACATGTGGGTTTTCCGCCATCTTGAATTTTCTAAGCCCACAGCACCAAATGTTGTAGCATGATAGCTTAAACGTGGGTCAGGACACCCAACAAGCCCCCCCACGCGACTGCACTTTGAATTTGAGTCGATGGGGAGTCGGGTGCACAAGGGTTTTGACCCACGCACCGGTCTGTCCGCATAATCTTCTTCCAATTCTGCAAATGGCACAGCTCAGCATCTTCTTCTCCATCCGGTACTGATCGATCGGTTCTCCTCGCCGGTCCTGATGGGAGTATTGGGCGGTACACAGGGCCCATCGCGTCTCTGCTCCCGTCTCCGGATCGTCCTCCTTGGCCCGTCTCCAGGTTTTCTTTCCCCTAGGACGACAAAGGAAGAACGGCAATACCTACTCATAGAGGTTTTTCCACCACTGTTGAGATAGTGGGGCAGCATATGCATTTCATCATCACGAAACATTACATTCTTATTTTGAAAAAAAAAAACAGTATAACTAAGAGACAGTTTCATGCAAATCACAATATTTTAGAGACTAGATGTGGTATGTTTTATGATTGGAACTGAATTAGTCTGAGACAGTACCCGCTAGGATTTCAGAGGATTCCTCCAGTTGTTGCAGAGTGTGCCTGGGATGGCAACATTTCAACTGGTTTATGTGGACCCACTTGTCTTCCCCCGCTGCCAAAGGACCTTTGGGGATGTGGATTTTGTAGGCCACAGGGGAGATTTTGTCGATGATCTCAAAGGGTCCCTTCCATGTAGGCAAAAATTTGCGCTGCTTGGCCTGGTTCCTTTGGAAGTTGTATAGATAGACCCGGTCCCCCTCCTGATATTCCTTCCTGGAAGTTTTCAGGTCATAATGGGTCTTCATGCTATCAGCCGATCTTTCTAGATTCCGCTGAGCGTAAGCAAAAGCATGTTGGAGGTGTTTCCTTAAATTCTCCACATACTCATGAGTAGTGGAGGCATTTATCAGTGTCTGCTCTTGGGTCCTGTAGAGCAAATGCTGGGGAAGCACCATCTTGCGCCCAGTCATCAACTCAAATGGTGACATTTTGGTTGCAGATGAAGGGGTAGATCTGATGGCCATTAGGACCAGAGGTAATCGGATATCCCAACTTGGCCCAGAATCTGCCACAAACTTCTTTAATATGCTCACAATGGTTCGGTTATATCTCTCTACTGCCCCAGAAGAAGCTGGTCTATAAGCAATATGCAGCTTTCTCTTGACCCCCAGTATCTCCCACATCTTTGTAATTACTTCACTGGTGAAGTGGCTACCTCTGTCTGACTCAATCCTTTGAGGTAGACCAAAACGGGAAAAGATGTGGTTAATCATCAAGGCAGCTGCAGTTTCTGCCTTGCAATTTGGGGCTGGGAGACATTCCACCCACTTGGTAAACAAGCATGTCACAGTCAACATGTACTTATTCCCCCTAGCAGAGCGAATCACAGGGCCTACAAAGTCGATTTGTAAATCTGACCATGGCAGGGTCATCCCCCGCTTTTGGAGAGGCGCACGGTGCGTGAGGGATGATGGCTGAAATTGTGCACACACAAGACACCCCTTCAAGTATTGGTCGAGGTCCTGCCCCATGTGTGGCCAGTATGCAACCTCTCTTAAGATTTCCAATGTTGTGTGAAACCCCCTGTGACCGGCAGTGGCCGCATCATGGGCGTGACTTAACATCAGGCTTCGGAATGAGGTAGGAACCACCCACTGATCGTGGCCAGCTTTGGATTTCCTTACCACCAAACCGTCTTAGATTCGGAACATTTTTGGACATTTCATCAACACTCTTAGGTCCTCTTTCCCAATATAATCGGTATCCGTCAGGGGAAAGTTCTCAGGGTCCTCAAGGTGCTGGTAAAATTTACCAATTATTGGATCCCCCTTCTGAGCAGTAATCAAATCAGCATCAGGGGTCTCCTTACTCCATTGTACAATTGAAAGGTCGTTGTGAGCATTTGTCTGGGACCTAGTGATGGCAGTGACCTGGATTTCCCCCAACAGGGACTCAATCTCAATTAGATCCCCTTGGATGGCCCCGGTCTTGGCCAACTGATCAGCTAAGTCATTTCCAGTTTTGTCTGGTCCCTCTACTTTGGAATGACCCTTGATCTTTTTCCAATAGATGGTCATCTCATTCGAGGTGACCAGATCATCAATGTTTTGGATCAACTTCCCATGTTTCAAGGGTTTGTTGTTAGCACATAACATGCCTCTGGTTTTCCAATTAACCAGGTGCTCCACGAACCCGTTCCGTACATAATCCGAATCTGTGATTATGACCAGTTCGCGGAGTTGATGCTGGACAGCAGTGAGGATGGCCTGATGCACAGCCATCAATTCTGCCACCTGACTACTTCGGGGACCAATTTTGTATCCAGCTGAGGGTTCTGGGGACTCATTCACCCATGCATTCCCTACGCCAGCCACCAGTTCTTTCTCCCCGTCGTTGTCAACATGGTAAGAGCATCCATCCACATAGACAGTGGGCATTCCCTCACACTTGTCTTCTTCAAAGACTTTGTGTGGGGAATTAAGGTATGCCTCCATGTTGTCCTTTATTTTTAGACCTTCGTCCTCGAGACAGTTTTCTCTGGCACAATCATGCAAGTCAGCCAGACCTTGCGCGAGGGGACTCTTCTTGTTTTGGCCATATCGGACCTCCACAGGAAAGCCTTGCATTGACAGAATCCAGGAAGTAATTCGGGAATTACTCACATTTCCGGCCCGGATTCTGTCACTTTGGAGATATTGCAGAGGCTGGTGTGGAGTCTCCACTATGATGTGTTCCCCCTGGATAAACGGGCGGTAATTCTTCAATGCCCACACCGTTGCCAGGAGTGCCTTCTCACAATCGTTGAATTTTTCCTCCACAGAGGATAAAGTTTTGCTCGCATAGGAGATTACTTTATTGACCTTGTCATGCTTTTGGTATAATACTGCCGTCAAGCACGTATTAGAGAACCCTGTCTCCAGGAAGAACTCCTTGTTTCAGACAGGGTAAGCTAGGCAAGGCGCTTGTGAGAGGCTTCTTTTGAGTTGTTTTACCGCCTCGGCTTGGTCTGGACCCCATTCCCACTTGACCCCCCCCCCTTCAGGAGATGAATCAGGGGTCTGGTGATCTCTGCGTAGCCCTCAATGAACTTTCTGCTGTAATTAGTCAGTCCAAGGAGGCTCCTTAGTTCCCGCAGAGTTGTGGGGTCTTTCAGTTTCTGAAGTGCTTCCACTTTCTTTTCCTGGGGACAGAGACCCTGAGGAGTAATCTCATGGTCCAAGAAATTAACACGGGTTCTACACCACTGTGCTTTCTGAAAGGAAAGTTTTGCCCCGGCGGCCCTCAACTGTGTTAGAACATAACGGATCTCCGCTATGTGTTCCTCAACAGTTGAGCTTTTGATGAGGACATCATCTACATAAGCCAGGTTACCCCTCGCACCCAGGTCGGGCATGGCCTTATGTAGGAAAATATTGAACTCATTACCGGAGTTGAGGTATCCGAAGGGAGTCCGGGTCCATGTATACTGCTGGACCCCAAAGGTAAAAGCCAGCTTGTATTGGTCCTCCCTACTGACAGGCACAGTCCAGTATCCATTGGTCAGGTCTATTGCTGTGAATACCTGTGACCCCTGGATCTGGGCCAGCCCTTGGTCAATGTAGGGCAGAGGCCATCGGGAAGTATGGACCCGTTTGTTGAGCTCCCTAAGGTCAGCGCAGAGTCTCCACTGGCCGTTTGGCTTCAATATTCCTAGCACCGGATTATTGAAGGTGCTGTGGCTGGACGGATTATTCCCCGGGACTCAAGGTTCTTAATTATTTCAGTAAGGGACTCCATTGATGCGAGAGGCAAGCGATATTGCTTCACAAACACAGGAGTCATGCCAGGGTCCGTGGGGATTGTTGTTGTGTGGATGTCAGTGCGACCACAGTCATATGAGTCTACCGCAAAGAGATCTTGGAAATCCAAGAAAACTTGTTTCAACTTTTGCTTTTGTTCCAGAGTCACACAGGCATCAGCTAGGTTGATTCTCTCTTCCACCATCTGCCTGAAGCCTGGAAAGACTTCTGGTTTGGCTATCTCTGCGGCCTCCTCCAGCTGGGTGGAGAAGTCCCTGGTCAGAGTGCTGATTTGGACTGGAGGCTTCAGGTGGGAAAGGCAGCCCTCATGGACCTGGAAAATCACCTCATCCCTCCTGAAGTCACAAGTCACATCTTCCTTACCATAGGGGCAGGAAGTGTACACCAGGAAGTTCCCCCCATGCCGGGTAAAAATCCTGTCTGGTGTTGTATTGTCCTCACTGTCACTGTCAACACAGTCCTTGGGGATTGGCCCTAACAGTTAATTCCCAAGATCAATGGAAAAATGTCGGTCATCAACCGCCATTCCAACAATGGTGCCTGCGGCTAGAGTAATACTCTTTAAGTCGCTGTTATCCACCTCTATTGGAATGGTGTCATGTTCTATGTTGACTAATGGAGTTGGGTTTACCCCCAACCCTTGCTGTTGGAGAGAAGCATTTAGATGTATGTAAGCATCAGGGTTTTGCAAATATTGTCCTCTTTTAGCTTTCACTTCCAGGGAGAATTGTCGGGTCCTTTCTGGGATGGTGACTTCCTCTTTAACCTGAATTTCAACCGCATAAGGTAGAAATTGAGCTGACCTAAATGCTTTTTCTGGATCATCAAAGCCCATGGGATTATCCGCTAATCGGGACCAAGCTTTGAAGTTTATTAGGTCCAAACTAATGGCAAAGCGATTGAGAATGTCACTGCCTAAGTAAAAGGCGGCAGGGACGTCTCGCACGACCCAACAATTATGGACTATGCTCTTGTTGCCAATGGAGATTTTGAGCATACACCTGCTTGGCAGGAGATGTTTGGAATTAGGTGCTTCCAGGTCCATTTCCCATTTGTCTATCAGTTTGAAGGTGGGAATGGCTGGATCTTTTGGGAGTTGGCGGAACATGGCTTCGCTGATGAAGCTCTTACCATTGTTCACACACACTCGAGCGAGAACAGAGTCCTTCCCATCATTTAATTGGACAGGGATGACCAACTGCTCTCCAATTTGCTGAATATCAGCCAGGCGCTGAGCTAATTTCACATCTTTCTGGACTGTAGGAGTGGGAGTTTCTGATTGTGGATTAGTAAAGAATTTCAGGGTGTTTCCTTCCAGTGTGGAATACCACCTTAAACTGGAAGGAAGGTTGATTTTCAGAAATAGAGAGGACCCCCCATCACCAGTCTGTTGTCCTACTGCTATTACTGTCACGTCTGGAATTTGGTTGTTCTGGAAGTGAAATTCTACTTGGTCAGATTTTTGTTCAACCATGTGGCAGGTGCCGTTTAAACTAACATGGTTGACACTCTGTTTTAATTTTATTGGTCGGCTAGTCTGGGTCCAGAGGACCTTGTTTACACAATCTATTAGGGGTAACAACCTTCTCAGGAGGTCATTCCCCAGTAAACAAGGGGTGCCCTCCGGAGTCACAACTATGACTGGGTGTTTCAACTTGTGTCGCCCAATTTTAATGTCCAAGTCTGCCGTCCCCTCGACGGGAATTTCCTTCCCGTCAAAGTTCTGCAGTTGTCCAGGAAGAGAGGTGAGAGGAATTTGGTAATTCTCTCCCCTTCCTGCATTCAGTTCGTCAAAGGCCCTTCTGGACAGAAGGGTAGCTTGAGATCCAGTGTCCACCAGTGCCAAAATTGTACCTTGCCCCTGTACTTGTACCGGGGCATAGTATCTTCCCTCCCTTTCCTCAAGGGGGCACAGATAATGCACATTTTTGGACAACTGGTGGGCTAACTTTCTGGTTTTGGAGATCGCTAGCGAAGAGATTTGGGCAGAATTCTGTGGAGAGCCTTGGGAATCCGAAAGAAAAAGTTGGCAACTGGAGATCAGAGCCATTGTGGGTTCCCCTGGCTCCGGTTCCGGGCCGCCCCCCCCTTTTTGGAGGCAGTCATCAGGATGGGTTTGAACCAGGGGATTTTCTTGCGGTTGGTTCTGGGATGAGATGGTGGGCGGCGGTAGCTCAGTCTCCACATCTCCCCAGTCTGGATTTGCATCCCTAGGGACCCATTTTTCTTTGGGAGGAGTTCCCCCCTCTCTGAAGGAGAAGATCCTTTTCCCAGGATCCTCTGAGGATCCCTCTCCCTCAAATTGGAAGATCTGTACCTCCTCCTCAAACTGAGTCTGTTTGGGTCTTTTGTTTCTCCTACCGCCCCTCTGCTCCTTAGGAGGCAGACTTTCAGGGGCAGGAGATTTTGTTTCCGGTTCCTGGGTTTCCAGGGGCTGTTTACAAGTGAGGAAGGAAGCTTCCTCCAAGGCTTTACACCCCCCTTCCCCTCGTGCCTCCCCCCTGGGAACCGGTGAGTTATCGGGGTGCTGCCCCCGTCATTGTTCTGGAGCACCAGGTCCAGAGTTGGGTGCGTTCTGCGCCGGCATGCCGATCTGAGGGTTCTGCTGAGCCCTTAGTATGTGACCCAGATCCCGCGCCATGTTTTGAACCTGGCGCTCTAACTGGGAAACCCGCTCAGGCTGATACGGGGCCCTGTTTTCTCCCCTGGGCTGATCCCGGGAAGGGTAGCTATCCCTTCTTTGGTAGTACCCCTGGTTGGGAAGATTTGGATACCCCTCCACCCTTGGCCTCCCCTCTCCCGGATTCAGTGGTCTGGGCTCAGGGAATTGGGGAAAGAAGGATGGATGGTTTTGGGGCTGAAAGTTGGGTGGATATCTGGGGAAAAAGTTCTGCCCAGGGTTTGGTAAATTTCTGCCCTCCTGTGGGAAGTTAGGAGGGAAGTTCCCTGGGTTAGGTGCTTGGCTGGATCCCCCCCTTGGGCTGGAGGAGTCCACACGTAACCCAGGATGGGTCGATTTCCCTTGTAACGGGGACTTACATAATCAGGAGAGCGAGGGACCCCATTTGTGGGGCTGCCTCCCTGGCTCCCTGTCTGTGACTGGCCCGAGGACCTTCTGGGCCTAGCATTATTAGGTGCATGTAGGTTTTTAGGCCCCCCCATCTCCAAATCCAAAACGGGGGTGACCTTTACCTCTGCCACCTTGGCAGCAGCAGGGGTGCTGTTGGCTTTGGGGTTCTTCTGGGCATTACTTTTGCTATCTACCGGTTTCTGCACCTCATAGATCCGGGTAGCCTGTTCAATGACCCAGTCTAAAGATCTTTTCTCGTGAAAATCCCTCACGAGCTGGGTCATTATGTATTTGGGCAAGGCATGGAAAAACGTATTAATACATTCTCTGCTATCCGTGCGCACCCTTCTTGTGGTCTGTGCAAAAGCACGCTTTAACTCCTGCACAAATTCTTGTGGGGCCTGATCCTCCCCACATTGTAAATTGTAGACTGCCTTGCGAGCCTCTTGAGGATTTCTGTGAACAGAAAAATGTTTCAAGATGGCCGCCTTATAGGTGGACCATCTTAAATGATTTTGGTCCTCCAGCCCCGCAAAGAAACTGGAGTATTCCGGGGAGAAGGTCCACTTTACATATTGAATACAGCTTTGGCTGTCCTTCAAATGGAAAGTCTCCATCATTTGCTCAAACAACTCTAAGTGCTCCCAAACAGAATACTTAGCGTTCTTATGGTAAGGCGTGATGACGCTCCTGATCGCCTTAATCTGCTTTAAGGTGTCCTTAAGCAAGGCCCTTTTTGCCTTATTGGCCTTTTTGGTTTGGGTAACCCTTGTCCATTCATCCTCTGACTCAGAGGCACTGCTCCCAGAGGTTCCTGTCTGCTCTTCCAGGTTTTCCCGGATTCTGCGAGCCTAGGAATGGCTGGCCGAATGTGGGGACCTGGTCTCCTGTGTCCTGCGCAGTTCAGAGGAGTCTTCAGATTCCTCCTTGCTGCCAGGATTTGATGGGTACCCCCTCCACTGACCTAACTGGGCAGAGATTTTCAGGATGCCCTTAATGGGCCTACTCTCCTGGGGTTCCCCATTAAATTGCACTGTGCTTGGGTGCCCATACCCGGATGCCCGCCCCTCCATTCCTGGGTGGTACTGGCCTATGAGCCCCATGCTTCTGGCTGGATAGTAATCTGCCATCCCTGTGGCCCTGTGCTCATGTGCGCCAGGGGACATGGGGGTGGCAGAGTCCAGGGACTGAGAGGTATGAGGGCCTCTAGTACTAGGGCTCCTGAGGTTATGCTCCGGAGTTTCCATTTCCCAGCGAACCTCATCTCTATCCGCCCCTGCTCCCTGTTGCAATGCAAGAGCCTGCATTTGTGCCTTCAGTTCCTCAGTTATGGCCTTACTAGACTCTATCAGTCTCTCCTGCATCGCTACCTGTTGCTGGAGCCTATCATTGTGCTGGCAGAGAGCCTCATTCTCTCTCTGTGTTTCCTGATTGGTCCTGGAGCACTGGGCCAGTCTTTGCTGCAGGAGGGTTACCTCCTGAGCTGTGTCCCTATTGGCCTGCTCCTTTCTTGCCAGAGCATCCTCCACCCTCCTGGTGTGCTCTAACAAGTTCTGGTGTTCTTTTTGGAGGTCACCCAGTCCCTGGTGGGCCAGGTGATTTTCTTCCATTTTTCTTTTTAAGTGGCAGACTTCCTGGCCTAAGGTGTCCCTTTCCTGACTAAGAGCCTGCATTTGTGCCGCCAGGTCGTCCCTCTGCCTTTGAAAGGCACCAGCTTTCTGGCGTTCTTCATCAAACTCTGCCTGGGTATCCAGGTCTTTCAAAATCAGCTTGTTGCTCTCTGCCTTCACTCTATCTAGATGACTTTGCAGGGTGGCTACCTGCTCCGTGCATGCCCTGTTAAAGTCTAATTGTTGCTCCAGCTTTTTCTGGCTCTGCAGTAAGGAGTCCAAACTGTCTTGGTGCTCCTTCTGCAGGGCCAGAAATCTAGTATCCTGGTCAGCCTTTTCCTGTTGCAGTATATCCATGTCCTCCTTTATTTTACTGATATACTGCCTACTGTCATTTTCTGACTCCTGGCTCCTGAGCAGCCTCTGCTCAGAAGAGTCCAGCTCAGATTGGGCCTTCTGTAATGCCAGCAGTTGCCTACTCGCCAGATCTTGGCCTTCAGCACATTTGTCCTGCATGGCTCCCATATGTAAATATAAATATGCCGCTACCCTGGCAATCTTGTTGTGCTCATCCTTGGCCTTAGAGGACATATATAGTTCACTCAGGGCCACATGTAAGGGACCCTGATCTCTATATATATCTGACCCTGTTTCAGTGACCTGTTGTGTGATTGCCTGCAACCACGCCTCCTGGCCCTGTTCGGTCCATTCACCTCTCACAAATAGCTTATGTAAGAGGTGCTCTCTGGCTATTTTCATGTCTACCAAGGTCGTCATTCTAGAGATTGGTCTCTGTCCTGACTTACAGAAGTTAGTATTTTATTTTTGCAGAACAGAACTTTTCTTGGAGCGTTCCTTTGAGGAGTGCTTTACAGCGTAACACAGCGTGTGGTCCGACCGGATATGTGTATCTGGTCAGCTGGCACGCTGTATTAATCTGCACAAATGGTAGATCTAACCCAAACGTCCGGCACGAGCCCCCAATTTGTAAGAGGATTTAATTCAACACTACAGCTAAGTCAACGCCTAGTCTATAATACTGAATGAAAACCCTTATTGATATATCTTTATGTCCAGTTCATGCGTTCTGGATGACTACCCCTACATAACACCCCTCTCTTGGAATCCTCCTGACCCCACTGAGCCAAGAAGTAGTTCTGTTTTGCAAGTTAAAAGGTTTATTTGATAATTTAAACAATAGATATATATATCACACTTTATAATAAATTAATAATTGAATATCACACTTAATCTGATATGATAAATATTAACAACGGAGAATCTGGCACTAGCACACTTCTTTATAATCACTAATGAGTTGACATGAAATGGATAAGATAGCACACTGTAAATAGGAACAAAAGAAGAAGGTGGTAAAGAATGCTTTATGTAAGCTCAGGTGGATGCACTATTCAATGAATGCAGTACAGAAAATACTCAATATGATTTCAACCAAACAATGTAATCACTTTTCTCTGGCTATTCACTCCCCCCCCCCCCTTTATGGGATGCAAGGAAATGGGAGGAAAGCACACAGTTCTCAGAAATGCAATCAATGTAATTCAGTTCAATCCCCCCCAAGCACGCTTAAAGAAAACAGATAGGAGTTTTGAAAACACAGGCCCAAATACTTTTATATGTGCTAGCAATGGATGAGAAATATGCTGGAAATGCTTTTAATTCCCTTTCAGAGGTTCAGGGTGAGTGATATCTAGTTAATATTAGCTCAGGCTCACTCTTGCAATGATTCAGAGATAGTTTTTATGAGGCAAACGATTTTCTGGCAAATGGAAGGCAAGCAGCAGCTGATTTTTACACGTGAAGAAATTTGCAAATCGCGGTAAAATTCGCGAATGCGCCGAGCGCTATTACAGAGGAACTACACGGACTATCACTATCGTTTTGGGGTCCTAAGAAAGCCTAGGATCCCAGCTTCCAGATGAAAGTTACTGCAAGTCTCTAGCACAAACGGTTACGGAGATATGAGCGATTAAATAAAGGTCGTTTTTCAGATTTGAAATTTTAAAGTTCAAAAAGACAAGTGTAGCTTGCAACTAGAAAATAACAAGTGACAGTTTTACAAATGACAGGTGACAGTTAGGAGGCAGTTCTACTTAGATTAAATAGGATTGAATTATATTATTTCAACTAAGAGATTGGTTCTGCACAGTTTTCTAGGTACTCACACTATATTCTTGAGTGAAATGGGCCTCGCCATGGATCTGGTCAGGTTTTAAACTGGACTCTGGTCTCTGCACTCTCTGGTTCTGCTAACAGGTCAGCTCTACTCTGCTGGTCTGGTCTGGGTCTCTAGTTCTGGATAGATTGAAGTCTCCAGTTTGGCTCTCTGAAGGTTGAGGAAGGTAAAGTATGGATTTTCCCGGCAGAGCTTCCAGCTGCAAATGGATTTGAAGGTCCCTATCTGTCCTGTCTCTCTGCTTTTATCTGTTTTGAAAATGGGTGTGTGTGAGCAGCATCACTAGCCAGCCCCTCTCCACTTATCATTGGCCAAGCTTTCATTTCTCCCCTGATTGGGGGAGCTAAGTTGTGTCAGAGTGATGTCAGCCATTTATGATCTCTTGAAAAAACTCCCCTGTCATCTGTGCACCCAAATCTATATATGATCAAAACGCATATTTCACAGTTACACAGTAGTTTGAAATTACATACCCATGTCACATATCACATGAGGTATACTCTGTCCCAAATCTGCTGTTTCTAAGAGCTTGCATTGAGAAATGGCACATATTTCACTTTTTAACGGATTTTGCAATTTCTGACATTGACCCAAATTTACACACATGTGCGCAAGGAGTATGGTCATTAATTGATGAAGTTTCAGATTTTTCACATGCATACATTTAGAGTAATATCCACTTTTCCGCTAAAACCCCCCTGAACATACCACCGGTTCTAAAAACCTCTTAAACTGTGGGCAGAAAAATCACAAGAATTATGGTATCATTTATAAAATTTTCACATGTCCGCTCTATGAATGATCCATCTTTTTAAAGTTATGTTCTGGCTCCAAAGGGGGGTGGTTTACCCTCAGCACAAGGTTGAATTTCTGGTTTTTCCAGTTCTGCCAAGCCAGCTTGCTCTCACAGGCAGTGCTCCTCCCCTTTCCTTCAGGAGGAAGCCACTTTTTACGACCATTTACGACTCCTGCCATAAACCATCTGCCTGGGTGAAGGGGGTTACATTGTTCAGAGCTCCTGTATTCTGTAGGGGGCTCCCCTTAATTCAATTATCAGAGAGATGGTATATCCTTAGTGTGGCCAGCAAAAGGCAGATAGGCCTGGGAACACAGTTGTGACTCAAGTTTCACTCCTGATGGGGGTAGCTGTCAAGCAAAATCAAGTTCCTTAAGCCAGACTTTCAGCTAACTGTCATATTTTTTTGTTGCTTTTTAAATTAACTTGCAATTTTACACATGCAGCTAGAATGCTCATTCTAAGTGCAAAACTATGACATTTCAACAGTTACAAAGGCATGTGACACCAAACATAGGTCACTCATTTAATCTAAACATTTTCGATTTTAGTGTCTTTAAATCCAGTGCAACTTAAACTGCTGACTCCATAGCAGTTTTGTTATAAGCATTGTTTTGGGCTCTTCATTTCCCAGATTTTGTAGGCACACAACACTCCATTCTACCAAATGTCTGCTGGTGTCCAGTGAATATTTTGCACATGTTGCAATGTTTGAAAATAGGCATTTTGAGCCTGCCTTCAGAGAAACACAGGGTGGTTTTAAAGCGCTTTGAAGCTAACCGGCGCTACTGTTTTTCCTTTGGCAACCCATTTCCCTCATGGCAACCCGGCCTATCATTCTCGCACTGGTGGGTGGCAAGTGAGGCAACCATTTTGGTGTGCGCACAAACTGCGCAGCTTTCCTGGATTTCGGCGCACATGTGGGTTTTCCGCCATCTTGAATTTTCTAAGCCCACAGCACCAAATGTTGTAGCATGATAGCTTAAACGTGGGTCAGGACACCCAACAGGTGTTCTGAAGAAACTTCTAAGAACACTCCCAGTGTCCTGGAATGTTCGTAGGGGGTGTCCTGAGGACGCTGTCCGTATTGTTCTCTGTCAAGTTGAATGTGTCCTAAGAACACTCGCAGTGTCCTGAACTGTTCGCAAATAAACAAGATGGTGGTGTTCTGAAGACGCTTCTAAGAACACTCCCGGTGTCCTGGAATGTTCGTAGGGGGTGTCCTGAGGACGCTGTCCGTATTGTTCTCTGTCAAGTTGAATGTGTTCTAAGAACACCCGTGGTGTCCTGAAATGTTCGCAAATAAACAAAATGGGGGCGTTCTGAAGACGCTTCTAAGAACACTCGCGGTGTCCGGGGAGTGTTCGTAGGGGGTGTCCTGAGGACGCTGTCCGTATTGTTCTCTGTCAAGTTGAATGTGTCCTAAGAACACTCACGGTGTCCTGAAATGTTCGCAAATAAACAAGATGGTGGTGTTCTGAAGACGCTTCTAAGAACACTCGCGGTGTCTGGGGAGTGTTCGTAGGGGGTGTCCTGAGGACGCTGTCCGTATTGTTCTCTGTCAAGTTGAATGTGTCCGAAGAACACTCGCGGTGTCCTGAAATGTTCGCAAATAAACAAGATGGTGGTGTTCTGAAGAAGCTTCTAAGAACACTCCCGGTTTCCTGGAATGTTCGTAGGGGGTGTCCTGAGGACGCTGTCCGTATTGTTCTCTGTCAAGTTGAATGTGTCCTAAGAACACTTGCGGTGTCCTGAAATGTTCGCAAATAAACAAGATGGTGGTGTTCTGAAGACGCTTCTAAGAACACTCGCGGTGTCCGGGGAGGGTTCGTAGGGGGTGTCCTTAGGACGCTGTCCGTATTGTTCGTTGTTAAGTTGAAAGTGTTCTAAGAACTATTGCGTTGTTCTGAAAGGTTCGTAGGGGGTGTCCTGAAAACGGTGTCCGTATTGTTCGCTGGCAAGTTCAAAGTGTTCTAAGAACACTCACATTGTTCGCGGACATTAAAAGTTTCCCATGGATCATAGTTGAAATGTTTGACTCTATGGATGTGATATGCTGCGGTGGTTGTTGCCAGGGCATAGAGTCTTGGGTGCATGGCCATGTGGCCATGCACCCAAGACTCTATGCCCTGGCAACAACCACCGCAGCATATCACATTCATATTTGCTTATAACTTTGGGTGAAAAACAAATGTATGGTTCTCTGTCAAGTTGAATGTGTCCTAAGAACACTTGCGGTGTCCTGAAATGTTCGCAAATAAACAAGATGGTGGTGTTCTGAAGACGCTTCTAAGAACACTCGCGGTGTCCGGGGAGTGTTCGTAGGGGGTTTCCTGAGGACGCTGTCCGTATTGTTCTCTGTCAAGTTGAATGTGTCCTAAGAACACTCGCGGTGTCCTGAAATGTTCGCAAATAAACAAGATGGTGGTGTTCTGAAGAAGCTTCTAAGAACACTCCCGGTGTCCCGTAATGTTTGTAAGGGGTGTCCTGAGGACGCTGTCCGTATTGTTCTCTGTCAAGTTGAATGTGTCCTAAGAACACTCGCGGTGTCCTGAAATGTTCGCAAATAAACAAGATGGTGGTGTTCTGAAGACGCTTCTAAGAACACTCGCGGTGTCCGGGGAGTGTTCGTAGGGGGTGTCCTGAGGACGCTGTCCGTATTGTTCTCTGTCAAGTTGAATGTGTTCTAAGAACACCCGCGGTGTCCTGAAATGTTCGCAAATAAACAAAATGGGGTGTTCTGAAGACGTTTTTGAGAACACTCCCGGTGTCCTGGAATGTTCGGAGGAGGTGTCCTTAGGACGCTGTCCGTATTGTTCGTTGTTAGGTTGAAAGTGTTCTAAGAACTATCGTGTTGTTCTGAAATGTTCGTAGGGGGTGTCCTGAAAATGGTGTCCGTATTGTTCACTGGCAAGTTCAAAGTGTTCTAAGAACACTCACATTGTTTGCGGACATTAAGGGGGTAATTCATAGAATTCAGCGCACAAGTGGCGCACGCGGCTGGCGCACAGTGTGCGCGTGCGAATCCCTGCGCCAGCCGCGTGCGCAAGAATCCATTTCCGCGCACAGCGTATTCATGGATTCCAGCCACCAAAACCAGCCGTGGCGCACAGTGGCGCAGCGACCCTGCAGCAGCGCCAGTTACGCCCCCAAGAACGCCTCTCGCACAGGGAAAAGCCATCAATATACCCAATCCAGCGCAAAGGGCTGCGCTAACCCTGTACCAGCACAGCAAGCGGGCTACGTGTATCACTGGGGTGCGCGGGAAGTACCTCACGCGATTGGCCCCGTGCGAGCAGGGTACGCGTATTTCAGGGGTGCGCGGGAAGTTCCACATGCGATTTCATCATGGTACGTGTATTTCAGGGGTGCGCGGGAATTTCCACACGCGATTGGGCCCTTGCGAGCAGGGTACGCGTATCTCAGGGGTGCGCGGGAAATTCCACATGCGATTCCATCAGGGTACGTGTATTTCGGGGTGCGCGTGAAGTTCCACACGCGATTCCATCAGGGTACGTGTATTTCGGGGTGCGCGTGAAGTTCCACACGTGATATCAGCAGGGTACGTGTATTACAGGGTGCAGGGGAAGTTACACACGCGATTCCAGCAGGGTATGTGTATTTCAGGGGTGCGCAGGAATTTCCACACGCGATTGGGCCCGTGCGAGCAGGTTACACGTATCTCAGGGGTGCGCGGGAAGTTCCACACGCGATTCCTTCAGGGTACGTGTATTTCGGGGTGCGCGTGAAGTTTCACACGCGATTCCATCAGGGTACGTGTATTTCGGGGTGCGTGTGAAGTTCCACACGCGATATCAGCAGGGTACGTGTATACCAGGGGTGCGCGGGAAGTACCACACATGATTCCATCAGGGTACGTGTATTTCAGGGTGCAGGTGGAGTTACACACGCAATTTCATCATGGTACGTATATTTCAGGGGTGCGCGGGAATTTCCACACGCGATTGGGCCTGTGCGAGCAGGGTACGCGTATCTCAGGGGTGCGCGGGAAGTTCCACACGCGATTCCTTCAGGGTACGTGTATTTCGGGGTGCGTGTGAAGTTTCACACGCGATTCGATCAGGGTACGTGTATTTCGGGGTGCGCGTGAAGTTTCACACGCAATATCAGCAGGGTACGTGTATACCAGGGGTGCGCAGGAAGTACCACACGCGATTCCATCAGGGTACGTGTATTTCAGGGTGCAGGTGGAGTTACACACGCAATTACATCATGGCACATGTATTTCAGGGGTGCACGGGAAGTTCCACATGCGATTCCATCAGGGTACGTGTATTTCGGGGTGCGCGTGAAGTTCCACACGCGATATCAGCAGGGTACGTGTATTACAGGGTGCAGGGGAAATTACACACGCAATTCCATCAGGGTACGTGTATTTCAGGGGTGCTGGGAATTTCCACACGCGATTGGGCCCGTGCGAGCAGGGTACACGTATCTCAGGGGTGTGCGGGAAGTTCCACACGCGATTCCTTCAGGGTACGTGTATTTCGGGGTGCGCGTGAAGTTTCACACACGATTCCATCAGGGTACGTGTATTTCGGGGTGCGCGTGAAGTTCCACACGCGATATCAGCAGGGTACGTGTATACCAGGGGTGCGCGGGAAGTACCACACGCGATTCCATCAGGGTACGTGTATTTCAGGGTGCAGGTGGAGTTACACACGCAATTTCATCATGGTAAGTGTATTTCAGGGGTGCGCGGGAAGTTCCACACGCGATTCCATCAGGGTACGTGTATTTCGGGGTGCGCATGAAGTTCCACATGCGATATCAGCAGGGTACGTGTATTTCAGGGTGCAGGGCAAGTTACACACGCGATTCCAGCAGGGTACGTGTATTTCAGGGGTGCGCGGGAATTTCCACACGCGATTGGGCCCATGCGAGCAGGGTACGCGAATCTCAGGGGTGCGCGGGAAGTTCCACACGCGATTCCATCAGGGTATGTGTATTTCAGGGTGCGCGTGAAGTTCCACACGCGATATCAGCAGGGTACGTGTATTTCAGGGTGCAGGGGAAGTCACACACGCGATTTCTGCAGGGTACGTGTATTTCAGGGGTGCGCGTGAAGTTCCTCACGCGAAATCAGCAGGGTACGTGTATTTCGGGGTGCGGGGGAAGTTCCACACGCGATTAGCCTGGGTACGTGTGTTCCGGGGTGCCGGGAACTTTCACACGCGATTGGTGGAAATCCACGTGTGTTCTGTCATCATGTGCAATGAGGGAAACACCTGCGCGCGTCACGTCACGGACGCGCTCACGCGCTAAGGGCCTTTGGTCCAATGAAATCGCATATGCGTGCTGACGTGCATACGCGCATGGCCCTTTCCTCGTATTACACGCAGGCGTGCAGTTTTTCACGCGCGCTGAAATGCGTCTGTACGCGTCACATCACAGGGGCGCTTGCGCTTGAGGGGCCTTCTGTCCAATGAAAATGCGTATGCGTGCAGACACGCTTACGCGCTAAGGGCCTTTCCTCGAATTACACGCTGACGTGCAGATTTTTCACGTGCCAAATCACTCCATATCAAGCTGGCCACGCGTATGCACACGGAAGACCACGCTCCTGCCCAGAAGGCCGAACTACTGCCCCCCATAGCCCCGAGCACGCTCCCACCTGCCATCTGCTGCTGCCTGATTGCCTGCTGCCCACGTGCACTGCCATTTGCTGCCTGCACATCAGCCAGGGGTGCTGTTGCTGTGACCACCCCTGCTGGAACGGAAGACTCTCGACTGGGATTCCATCGCTCCACAGCCCAGCCCCAGGACCCAGTTGCCCACCCACTCCTGCCTCTGGGGTTGTCATGTCGGGGCAAACACCATCTGTGACCACTGACAACCCCCGGCCAGAGAGGCAGAGGGGCACCAGCTTCAGTGCCACCGAAGTTGGTGTCCTGGTGGAGCAAGTCCTGGGGCAGTATGATGCCCTCTTCGGAAGTTCCTGCGCCGACAAGGAAGAACGGACTCGGATCTGGACTAACATCATGACTGCCATCAACACGGAGGGGGTGGCAGTCCGCGACTTACAACATGTCAGGAAGCGCTGGGAGGACTTCAGGTCCAGGACCCTGAACAAGGCCCGGCGCCTCTTGAAGGCAGCGGATGCCAAGGGGCGCCGGGGCCACTTGTCGGAAGAACAGATGAGGGTCCTGGAACGCATATCCTCAGCGCTCCACGTCCAGGTCCTAGAGAAGCAGACCCGTCTGGAGTCGAGCGGTGAGTGTACATGCATCCTGATTGTGAGCAGTGCGTGTGGTGATTATTCGGTAGTGTGCAGGTTGCACATCTGTTTGTATAGGGTCGAGTATGGGTGGGGGTGTACAGGGCCGTGGGGCTGACACATGCGAGGGCTGTAATGTGTGAGACATGGATCGTGCTTGTGTGTGTAGGCTTGCATGCCAAATGCAGTTGTGTGGGCACACATGTTTGGATGAATGTGTATGTAAGTAGACATGTCCGTGATGTCACGCATGTATGTTGTTTTCGGCTGCATGTATCAGCACTGTGTACATGTGCATGTGTGTGTATTTGACAAGGGTGCAACAGTGATGCAACATGGATGCATGTGACAGCGGTATGTGGAAGTCTGATTGGCAGATGTGACATGGATGCCCGTCTGAACAGTGCGACACTTGGCAGAGGTGTACACATGCATGCAAGTGTGGTGGTGTGTGTACATGTGTGGTGCACTTCCTGTGTTGCATGTGATGTCTGGCTCACCTTTGGCTGCTCATGCTGTTGTATGTGTATGGATGGTGGTGGCAGTTGCGATATGGCTGTGGTATGGCTCATGTGTGCGAGTTGTAATGACATGTGTGTTGGGGATTGTGATGACATGTCTGAGGTTTGCCAATGCCACTCATGTGCAACTGTCATGTGTGTATACGTCCATTGTACAGTGCCCTGATGCCTGTGTTTTGTTTCTCCCTGTCTGCAGCGTCAACTGATGAAGAGGGCGGAGAAGGTGCTGTGGAGCACAGCGGCGGGGATCTCACCGCCAGCCGGAGACGCAAGGCCCGGCTCCCCTCCCGTGTTATCATCTCGTCGGGGAGTGAGGAGTCCGGTGCCGCGTCCCAGGCCGCAGCTGCGGGGGGGAGGTCCAAGAGGCGGAGGTTGGAGTTGGACAGGGGCAGCTGGGACCCCACAGGGCCCAACAGGGGAAGATGGCACGGAGTCATCCAGGTTGGTGGGGGGTTTGGTGGAGGAGGAGGCCGTGCAAGCACCAGAGACGGGGTCTGGAGGTGGGGATCCCACTAGTGCTAGTGGTGCAGTGCAGGACCAGGGACAGGAGGCAGCACAGGCCGCCGCGGAGGTGCCTGTGTGCAATCCTGTCCCCGATCCTGTCCCTGCATCATCTTGCACCAGCAGGGATGCCTACGTCCAGACCCGTTTTCAGGCAGGGGATGAGCTGACGTCAACTGGCCTTCCTCTGCCTGCGGACGTGGCTAACCAGGTCCAGGTTGAGCCTGTCCTGGCTGGTGTGGCGTTGCGTCAACAGGCCATGCAAGGTGACCTGCAGTCTTTTCATGGAGAGACTGCACGTCATCTCGAATGGCTCGTTGACCACGTCAGCCTGCTGGGACAGGTCACCCAGGCCGGATTCCTCCGTCTGATGGGGCTTGCTCCGACCCCCTCCTCAACTGGACCCCCTACGCGCCAGTCGTCCTCTGTGCCATCTTCCCACACATCAGTCACCTGGGTGCCCTGTGGAGCTGCCTCTGACGGTGCGGCCAGGCTGGTGGAGGAGGCATCCCTGCCACAGTCGGGAGTCGGACGTCCAGCAGGGGTCGCCACATCTACGACTGCACCCCAGCCGGCGGAGGATGTGCAGGCAGCAGGAGGCAGTGCACGGGCAGAGGCAAGCAGCAGCAGCAACATGGTGGGAGCCATGAAGGCTCGGGGCCTTCGACATCGGAGGGGCAGGCATCAGCCGGAGGGCAGGAGGACCCAGGACAGAGAGTGTCTTCCGTGTGGCAGCGGTTGGGCCACGCCATAGATGCGGAGCGGCGGCGGGCGGAAGAGGCGCGGCTCACAATGGTCAGGGCGGAGAACTCCATGCGGAGGGCCCTGAGGCGGGCCGAGTGCCTTGAGGCAATCCGCAGGGAGTTGAAGGAGGACACGGCGTCATCCCTGCGGACCCTCGGGGCCATGGAACAGGACCGCCTCCGGGACATCGAACAGGAGTTCGATGATGCCCTGGCCCGGAACACCACGGAGTGAGCCGCTGGACTTGCCCGCCGCCTTTGTATATAGTTCTTTAGTTTTAGGTTTCCTTTGTTTGTTCATATGATTTGGAGTCGACGGACACGGCTCCACTTTTTGCATATAGTTGCATTTTAGTTAGGGTTTTTTGTAGGTTTCCTTTGTTCAGTTGGGCTCATGGACCCTTGGAAGTTTTGTACATAGTTCTTCATTGGATTGATTTTATTTTTCAATTGACTTTGGACAACATTTTTTTGGATTAGGATTTGGTGTTTTTATTTTTTTAAACGGACATGCAGCTTATCTTTTTTTCATTGCCATTGTGTTTGTTTCATTTCTTTTGCATTCTTTTTTTTTAATACAATTTTGTTTTCATACTTCACTGTGTGGTATCATCTCATTGGTTTCATGCATGTCATGTTGGGTGTTTTCCCATTCAATTACAACCATTGTGTGTGACGGACATGGGTTCATTTGCTTTATGAACATTGGGGGTGTAACATGTAATTTCCATTTCCATGTGGGTGAATGGGTTACTTGGTAGGGCTTTTTGGCTGTGGAGGCTGACCATAACGCACATGATTGGGGATTGTGAGGACCTGGTGGAGGCTGCCCATGGTGGCTGGGGGGTGGGGGTGATAGGGGACATGAGTGGGGGCCTGGTGGGGGCTGGCCATGGTGGCTGGGGGGTGGGGGTGGTGGGAGACATGGGTGGGGGCCTGGTGGAGGCTGCCCCTGCACTGCTGGGGGGGTGGGGGTGGTGGGAGACATGGGTGGGGCCTGGTGGAGGCTGCCCCTGGTGGCTGGGGGGTGGGGGTGGTGGGAGACATGGGTGGGGGCCTGGTGGAGGCTGTCCCTGCACTGCTGGGGGGTGGGGGTGGTGGGAGACATGGGTGGGGGCCTGGTGGAGGCTGCCCCTGGTGACTGGGGGGGTGGGGGTGGTGGTAGACATGGGTGGGGGCCTGGTGGTTGGTGCCCCTGATGGCTGGGGGGTGGGGGTGGTGGGAGACATGGGTGGGGGCCTGGTGGCAGGTGCCCCACAGTGCTGGGGGATGGGGGTGGTGGGGAACATGAGTTGGACATGGGTGGGGGCCTGCTGGCAGGTGCCCCACAGTGCTGGGGGGTGGGGGTGGTGGGGAACATGAGTTGGACATGGGTGGGGGCCTGGTGGCAGGTGCCCCACAGTGCTGGGGGGTGGGGGTGCAGGGGTACATGAGTTGCACATGGGTGGGGGCCTGCTGGCAGGTGCCCCACAGTGCTGGGGGGTGGGGGTGCAGGGGTACATGAGTTGCACATGGCTGGGGGCCTGCTGGCAGGTGCCCCACAGTGCTGGGGGGTGGGGGTGCTGGGAGACATGGGTGGGGGCCTGGTGGAGGCTGCCCCTGCACTGCTGGGGGGTGGGGGTGGTGGGAGACATGGGTGGGGGCCTGGTGGAGGCTGCCCCTGCACTGCTGGGGGGGTGGGGGTGGTGGGAGACATGGGTGGGGCCTGGTGGAGGCTGCCCCTGGTGGCTGGGGGGTGGGGGTGGTGGGAGACATGGGTGGGGGCCTGGTGGAGGCTGTCCCTGCACTGCTGGGGGGTGGGGGTGGTGGGAGACATGGGTGGGGGCCTGGTGGAGGCTGCCCCTGGTGACTGGGGGGGTGGGGGTGGTGGTAGACATGGGTGGGGGCCTGGTGGTTGGTGCCCCTGATGGCTGGGGGGTGGGGGTGGTGGGAGACATGGGTGGGGGCCTGGTGGCAGGTGCCCCACAGTGCTGGGGGATGGGGGTGGTGGGGAACATGAGTTGGACATGGGTGGGGGCCTGCTGGCAGGTGCCCCACAGTGCTGGGGGGTGGGGGTGGTGGGGAACATGAGTTGGACATGGGTGGGGGCCTGGTGGCAGGTGCCCCACAGTGCTGGGGGGTGGGGGTGCAGGGGTACATGAGTTGCACATGGGTGGGGGCCTGCTGGCAGGTGCCCCACAGTGCTGGGGGGTGGGGGTGCAGGGGTACATGAGTTGCACATGGCTGGGGGCCTGCTGGCAGGTGCCCCACAGTGCTGGGGGGTGGGGGTGCTGGGAGACATGGGTGGGGGCCTGGTGGAGGCTGCCCCTGCACTGCTGGGGGGTGGGGGTGGTGGGAGACATGGGTTAGGGCCTGGTGGAGGCTGCCCCTGGTGACTGGGGGGGTGGGGGTGGTGGGAGACATGGGTGGGGGCCTGGTGGTTGGTGCCCCTGGTGGCTGGGGGGTGGGGGTGGTGGGAGACATGGGTGGGGGCCTGGTGGTGGGTGCCCCTGCACTGCTGGGTGGTGGGGGTGGTGGGAGACATGGGTGGGGGCCTGGTGGAGGCTGCCCCTGGTGACTGGGGGGGTGGGGGTGGTGGGGAACATGAGTTGGACATGGGTGGGGGCCTGCTGGCAGGTGCCCCACAGTGCTGGGGGGTGGGGGTGGTGGGGAACATGAGTTGGACATGGGTGGGGGCCTGGTGGCAGGTGCCCCACAGTGCTGGGGGGTGGGGGTGCAGGGGTACATGAGTTGCACAAGGGTGGGGGCCTGCCGGCAGGTGCCCCACAGTGCTGGCGGGTGGGGGTGCTGGGAGACATGGGTGGGGGCCTGGTGGAGGCTGCCCCTGGTAGGCTGGGGGGTGGGGGTGGTGGGAGACATGGGTGGGGGCCTGGTGGTGGGTGCCCCTGCACTGCTGGGGGGTGTGGGTGGTGGGAGACATGGGTGGGGGCCTGGTGGAGGCTGCCCCTGGTAGGCTGGGGGTGGGGGTGGTGGGAGACATGGGTGGGGGCCTGGTGGAGGCTGCCCCTGGTGACTGGGGGGTTGGGGGTGGTGGGAGACATGGTTGGGGGCCTGGTGGTTGGTGCCCCTGGTGGCTGGGGGTGCAGGGGGACATGTGTTGGTGGGCAGTAGTGCAAGTTGACATGTGGCTTGGCTGGGGGGCATGGCCATGGTGGATGGGGTGCCTGCAGGACATGTGCAGGGTAGGCCCCTGTGGTGTGAGCCACCTGCAGGTGCCATGGAGGGTGTAGAGGGAACACCTGGGAGGGCCCACACGTGCAATTCACATGTGGTGCTCCCCGCGCACCCCTGAAATACACGTACCCTGATGGAATCGCGTGTGGAACTTCCCGCGCACCCCTGGAATACACGTACCCTGCTGATTTCGCGTGTGTAACTTCCCCCGCACCCCGAAATACACGTACCCTGCTGATATCGCGTGTGGAACTTCCCGCGCACCCCTGGAATACACGTACCCTGCTGATTTCGCGTGTGTAACTTCCCCCGCACCCCGAAATACACGTACCCTGCTGATATCGCGTGTGGAACTTCACGCGCACCCCTGAAATACACGTACCCTGCAGAAATCGTGTGTGTGTGACTTCCCCTGCACCCTGAAATACACGTACCCTGCTGATATCGCGTGTGGAACCTCACGCGCACCCCGAAATACACGTACCCTGATGGAATCGCTTGTGGAACTTCACGCGCACCCCGAAGTACACGTACCCTGATGGAATCGCGTGTGGAACTTCCCGCGCACCCCTGAGATACGCGTACCCTGCTTGCACGGGCCCAACCGCGTGTGGAAATTCCCGCGCACCCCTGAAATACACGTACCCTGCTGGAATCGCGTGTGTGACTTCCCTTGCACCCTGAAATACGCGTACCCTGCTGATATCGCGTGTAGAACTTCACGCGCCCCCCTAAATAGACGTACCCTGATGGAATCGCGTGTGGAACTTCACGCGCACCCCTGAAATACACGTACCCTGCTGATATCGCGTGTGGAACTTCACGCGCACCCCTGAAATACACGTACTCTGCAGAAATCGCGTGTGGAACTTCCCGCGCACCCCTGGATTACACGTACCCTGCTGATTTCACGTGTGTAACTTCCCCCGCACCCCGAAATACACGTACCCTGCTGATATCGCGTGTGGAACTTCACGCGCACCCCTGAAATACACGTACCCTGCAGAAATCGCGTGTGGAACTTCCCGCGCACCCCTGGAATACACGTACCCTGCTGATTTCGCATGTGTAACTTCCCCCGCACCCCGAAATACACGTACCCTGATGGAATCGCGTGTGGAATTTCACGCGCACCCCCGAAATACACGTACCCTGCTGATATCGCGTGTGGAACTTCCCGCGCACCCCTGGAATACACGTACCCTGCTGATTTCGCGTGTGTAACTTCCCCCGCACCCCGAAATACACGTACCCTGCTGATATCGCGTGTGGAACTTCACGCGCACCCCTGAAATACACGTACCCTGCAGAAATCGTGTGTGTGACTTCCCCTGCACCCTGAAATACACGTACCCTGCTGATATCGCGTGTGGAACTTCACGTGCACCCCGAAATACACGTACCCTGATGGAATCGCTTGTGGAACTTCACGCGCACCCCGAAGTACACGTACCCTGATGGAATCGCGTGTGGAACTTCCCGCGCACCCCTGAGATACGCGTACCCTGCTCGCACGGGCCCAATCGCGTGTGGAAATTCCCGCGCACCCCTGAAATACACGTACCCTGCTGGAATCGCGTGTGTGACTTCCCTTGCACCCTGAAATACACGTACCCTGCTGATATCGCGTGTAGAACTTCACGCGCACCCCAAAATAGACGTACCCTGATGGAATCGCGTGTGGAACTTCACGCGCACCCCTGAAATACACGTACCCTGCTGATATCGCGTGTGGAACTTCACGCGCACCCCTGAAATACACGTACCCTGCAGAAATCGCGTGTTTGACTTCCCCTGCACCCTGAAATACACGTACCCTGATGGAATCGCGTGTGGAACTTCACGCGCACCCCGAAATACACGTACCCTGATGGAATCGCGTGTGGAACTTCCCGCGCACCCCTGAGATACGCGTACCCTGCTCGCACGGGCCCAATCGCGTGTGGAAATTCCCGCGCACCCCTGAAATACACGTACCCTGCTGGAATCGCGTGTGTGACTTCCCCTGCACCCTGAAATACACGTACCCTGCTGATATCGCGTGTGGAACTTCACGCGCACCCCGAAATAGACATACCCTGATGGAATCGCGTGTGGAACTTCACGCGCACCCCGAAATACACTACCCTGATGGAATTGCGTGTGCAACTTCACGCGCACCCTGAAATACACTACCCTGATGGAATCGTGTGTGGAACTTCCCGCGCACCCCTGAGATACGCGTACCCTGGTCGCACAGGCACTATTGCTGTATGTTGCCACTTTTGTAATGCGCACGGACGCTACCGCCTGCCTTCGTGTGGCGGACGTGTTTGGGCTTGTGCGTGTCTTTCGCTGTGCGTGGCTTTGCCCTATTCGATTCCATGAACACGTGTGGTTCGGGTGCGTGTGGGCGTTCCGTCTGCTTCCCTGCAGTACATCCCCAGTTACACCCTTGTTTTCGCGAGTTGTTCCCCATTCCGCGCGTTACGCCCTGTGTTCCGCCCACTTTCTAATGTATGCGCAGAGGTTGTGCGCTTTCACTGTGCGCGTCGCGCACGTCTTTCGGGATGTTGCAGTGACGTGTGCACCATGCACGGGTTTGGCGCACATCCCGAGGAAGATACGTGCAGGGACTTCCATGAATCGCATGCGTGCGCGTGCGCCTGTTTTTTCCGCTTGCGCCTGCTTGCGCCTGCTTGCGCGTAGATTTTCGGCGCACGTTTGTTCCATGAATCAGCCCCGTAAGAACCTACTAGAAGGATATGTCTACAAATAAAATAAAATTCTTAGTTTCTGACTGTTACTGAAGAAAACCATGTTGCCTAGATATGTCAGCAAAAGAAAAAATAGTGAGCCAGACATGTGATGTCATCAGTGATGTCATCAATGACATTTGTGATGTCATCTTTGATGTCCTGGGTGTTAGTTTTAGCAGTGCACGGTGGTGGCGCAAGTTATGGTTGCTTAGCTTACCATAACTGGCGAATTTCAAGGTTTTTCGGTTTTACTTGGAACCATAACTTCCCTTTAACAAAGTTTTTTCACTGAATTTCATAGGTTTTTAGTAGCGCAACTTAACCATAACGTCCCTTTAACAAAGTTTTTTTCACTGAATATATATATATATATATATATGTCCAACTATAACAAACTATTAAAAAACCACCTCTGTAAGAGAGAAAACGGAATATGTAATAGATAAGAAATGCAGCAATCTGGGTAATGTAAACAGGGGTGACAATGGCAATAGGCAACAATAAGGAATTTTTTTTTTTTTAAATGTTTTATTGGTTAAACAAAAATTCAACCTTTAACATATAACTCGCAATGATGTCATTCTCTTTCCGATATCTCACAGTGAGCCTGTGACGCATCCCTGAATGTTCTTCGTTGTCCTCCATTAATCACTGTGAGAATCAGTTCTACAAATTTGAGGGCATCCAAAGTTGTGCCGATTCTATCGGCCATCAGTATTCTTTCCCAATAGTCCTCTTCCGTCATTGTTTTTACTTTGGCCACCCACTTTCCCAAATATTGTTTTCTTTGGGTGATCAATTTCGGGCATGATAACACCCAATGTTTTACTGATTCTAAGGTTTCTGGATTGTCACAAAACCGACATCTAGCCTCTTGGGCTGTGATTTATTTTCTTAAATATTGCACTTCCCTAGTTGGCAAGATGTTTAACCTACATCTCATCAAGAGGTCCCTATAGCGAGATGATGGAAACCTTCGCAAGTAGGGAGTGGGATCTTTCAATGCCTTTCATTCCCATATGATGTCATGGCATTTTTTTTTCTGCCTCTTCAAGATTTCTGTTCCTCCCAATCTTTTTCACAAAGAATTTTCTTTACTTTATCCAGATTTTCTTTCAGCATGTCCATTCTGATATTGTAATACTCTAGTATTACTTGGCAATTCTGTTTTAGGCTCGAAATTGGTATCTACCTTTATTACATCTTTATTTGCCAGAACTTCAAAGGGGATAGGTGGTTTGTCCAAAATACATTTCCGGTTTAAGGAAATAGTCTTTCACAGCACTTCCGATACCAGAGATTGCAGCCTCAGTTCGTGTCTTATCGTCGAGACTGATAGGCAGTTAAGGACCTTTCTCCAGAAGAGAGCCTCAAACACCCCCCAAGTTCTCCAATGAAGGTTTAATAGAGACTCGGCACGATAAGTCAGAATCGCCACAACCTTTTGTTTATAGAATAAAATTAGTGACATTGTTGAAAATGTTCCATATCACCGGTGGAGGGCTCGGCCTGGATTTAATAGTTTGATATGTCTCCCTCTAATGAAACTATGTTGTGCCTGTTCATTAATGTTTTTGTTGATTCGGACTCCCAGGTAGACAATTGAGTCTACTATTTCCAAGGGCTGGTTATCTACTGACCAAGTAAATACATTTTTTTTTTTAAATTTCCTTGGATCCTCGAGCCGACTGCATTATCAAGATCATAGATTTTATTTATGTTGATCTTCATGTTATTGTTGCTTAGATAGGATTTAAATGCAGCAATATGTCTTTGGAGACCTATAGGTGTTTGGTCCATGAATACAACATTGTCAGCGTATAGGATCCAGGACAGGCCCTCATCCTGGAATACTGGTGGAAATGCTCGAATTTGTTCCTGGGACTCTTTCATGTCAGCCATATAAAGGACAAATAAAAAGGGTGCCAATGCACATCCGTGCTTGATACCTTTAGACGTCATGATCTTTTCTGTTACATCACCTCCTTTGGAGACCAGAATTTGGATTGAGGTATTGGTGTAAAGTTCTTGGATGGCTTCAAGCAAATCTTCCGGACAATTCCATTTTTTTAGCTTGGCCCAGAGCAGTTCTCTACTAATTCCATCAAAGGCCTGTTCAAGATCAATGACACCAAGGTATATGTTTCTTTTAGTTTCCAGTGCACAAAGTTTTAACATATTCAGGAGGAATAAATTCAGGGAAGTACCAACGCCACTCATAAATGCTGTTTGGCGCTTATCTAGGACTCATGTCCTTACAGCCCAGCTGTTTTGGTCTCTCAAGAGGATAGAGGAGAACAACTTTCCAAAAGAGTCAATAAGGGCAATTGTCCTGTAGTTCCTGGGGTTTGTGCGGTTCCCTTTCTTGAAGAGTGGAACAATTAGGGCCTCTTTCCAAGTTTGTGGGATTGTTCTCATTTTTAGTATCTATTGGAATAATACCAGGATAAAGTCTGCCAAGGCTTCACCATTTTCCTTCAGCATACAGTTGGAATTGACGTCCGAGCCTGCTGTTCTTGAAGAACTCAGGTTCTTAATCCTTGATAATACATCTTCCCTATCATTATCAATGAGCCACGGGTTGAGTGATCTTTGCTTCGGCTCATCTACGTATTTCTCCTGAAAGAGGTCCGCATAAAATTTTACCCTTTGCTCCTTTGAAACATGATTAGAGGTTAAGGCTACCTGGAAGTCCTCTCTTTTGTTTATAATCTCCCACAGAGATCTTGTGTTAGATGTACTTATTGCTGTCAGCATTTTTTCGGCGTCTGCTTGTATTCTCCAAGCTCTTGAGGATTTTAACCAGTTCTTATAATACTGTTTGCATTTTCTTAAGAGTTCCTCTTTGTTAGGGAGGGTGCTTCTATGCAATCGTCTCAATGCAGCTCGATGTTCCCTCCTTTTTTCCACCAGGTCTATGTTTTGTGCATGTTTCCTTTCAAGTGTTTTATTTTTATTCGTATCCCTCTTTATTTCAAACTCCTTCAGTAGCCATCTGCACTCCACTGCCTCTTAGTTGATATTAAGATTGCAGGTGAGACGATCAACTAGTTAAGGAATAGCCTGTGATTTCATTTTTAACCTATTCCTTCCCCATGTTAGTTCCAATACGGGGACGATTCATTGCTTCCAGTAGCGCATGATCACTGGCTTTCTGTTTGGTTACTTTCAGAGAGTTAATCCATATTAAAGTATTTCTGGTGACAAAACAGTAGTTCAGGCAAGCGCTTACTGAATTACAGGCCCAGGTATCAGCCCCTGGGAGATCACCTATTATTTGACCATTCAGCATTGTCATCTCTCTGATATCCGTTGCTAACAGCCAACGTTTTTCCTTGGTTTCCAGAGTGACTCTTCTTTTCAGCAGGCCTTCTTTGTCCAGATGTTTAATATTCAAGTCACCGCAGATAATGATTAGTTGATTTTTATCCCCTAGCATTGATGCGTCAATAGCCGCCATAATATCCACTAGATAATTTCCCATTTCTGAGTCTTTTATACTCCAATATGTGTTAATCAGGAGTAATCTGCTCTCATGTGGTCCTCGATTGTTCACTAGTTTTAACATCTGGACAAGAGGATTTGGACTCAGAAGTTCCAATATTGGTAATTGACAATCATCTTTTACTAAAGTCAAAAGCCCAGCACGAGGCTTCCCTAGGGGGCCCTTTCTGTGCCAGATTTATGTACACCTGATATCTTTCACACAGTGGAGTTGTTCGAATCCAGGTCTCCTGTAAGCAGATTAATTCAAATTTTCCAAGGAAGTTACTCTCTCCCGAGTGCAGGTGGCCAAACCCCTGTGTGTTCCATGAGGCCAGGAGAGATTTTTTCCCAACTCCTCTTCCAGTGATCTATTGTCTCTTTTTTCCGCCCAGATACTAGATGTTGGAGAACACATTTCATGTTTCTTCTGGTTCTTGTCTCAACCGGCCTAACTCTTTATCCTTCAAGCACGAGTTATCAACAGTGAACCTTAGCTTTGCTAACATAGTACCAGTTGATTTCTGGGGGCTTATTGTGTTGTTTACTTGCTCTGTGCTGACTCTTTCTACTTCCTACGGGTGTTGCTTAATTCTAGACTTTGAGTTTGACGTCTCTCTCTGCCAATGCTTGGTAGAATTTATAGAATTTAGTTTGACTATTTTCCTTCTTTTTTCCAGTCGCACTTCTGTGGATCTTGGGATCTTGTCCTCACGCCTCACCTCTTTAGTCTCTGAGTCAGTGAGCCTAAAGCCCAAGTCCGCCAGCTTACTCCTTGCTCTCCATTGTCTGTCTTTTATTCTCTGTGATCTTAGGTGTACTAGGATCACATCAGTCCTTTGTTCATCGACGAACTCGACCATTGCTACATCGTCGTCCTGGATCTTTAAAGTCACTGGTAGTTCATTGAGGATTATCATCAATCTATTCCTATTCAGGAGGATCCTCTTTTTACCTTTCCAGTTCCATTCCAATTTTAATTTGTAAGTTTGTCTTACTGAATTCTTCTACACTCAACTTGTCCTTTGGCTATCCTCATAGAAAGACTTTTCTGTGTTCCTATATCTTGTGTTGTTATACGGCATCGGTCTCTGTGAGTTTCCAGTACTAGTCTGGTATCTTACTCTTCGTCTGGCTTCTAGTTGTCTTAGGAGATCTGGACTTTTGGTAGTCCTATACCAAGTCCTGCTTCTGTGTGCTGTTGGTGTTCAGGGGTCTCGGTTTTTAGTATCTCTTTTTTCTAGTTGGTCCTTTGAGAGTTGTACACAAGCCTTTTATCTCCGTCTTGATCGGTTTTCTTGTTTTCTCACCGGAGTAATCGTCTTCTCTTTATTTCTTTCTTCTCTATGACAGTGTAAGCGTTGATTTACCACTTTACCCCCTTCATTTTTCTTTATTTTTTCTGGTTCCTTCTTCTTTAAATCTTCCTTTGATAAGGAATTTAAAACGGTAAGACTTTCAGTGGAAACGCTACAAAAAGTGACCTAAACAGTCTCTAGGACGCAAAGATGGACAGGGAGTAGGTATGGGTTAATATTAACTATCCACTCTTCTTAGGCAGTTTGTCAGCATCGAAACAGCTTTTGAACTGTGCTGTTGTGTGGATAGAATCAGGTTGTGGTGCAGCTGGTCATGATGGGTGAAGCGCCAAGCTGGCTTCTATTCCTTTCAAATTGAATATTGGTGTGCTCCGAGTGTGGCCTTCGGGTTATGTGGTTCAGATGGTTCACCAGGGTAAGATTAGGAGTCGAGTCAGTTAGAGACATTGCTAACCAATAGTTCACTTTGTCAGGTGACATGATGCCCTAGTGGTTCAACTCGAGGTCTGTCAATTCGATGCAGTGACCTTGGTGCTGTAATGCAGGGTTTGAAGTAAACCTGGTTTGAGGTTGGTGCACAGTAGTGAGCAGGTTGTTTGAGCCAAACAGGTTAAATGCTCCAGTGGGTGTGGTGCATCAGCATGTTGTTTTGACACGTGCAATACTGCAGTAGATGGAGTTCAGTGAAGTTCCAAAAACCACACCCACCACTCACTCTGGTTCAATTGCAGTGGTTTGATTGGTTTGATGTGACACAACGGGGAGCTTTGGCTGATCTTGTACTAAATGCTGTGTGACCCACTCCTCTGAGTGCATTCTGTTTCTGCTCTTGCAGCCTAGTGAGGGTTGGTGCAGACTGGCAGGACCTGATCCTCAGCAAGAGTCACCCCCAATGCGCTGTTGGAGTGGGTAGGGAGCAGAGCATGGCTCTGCATTAGACTGCTTCTTCACCTCAATGGATGAGGGTTTTGAAAGGTCATATTACTCAAAAGAGGTCCAAATGAATTGTCCAAATGAATTGTCCAAAAGTGATTCAAAGAAGACTTGGGAGACCCCATATTTTATAGGCAGAGCCCACAGGTGGATCGACTAAAGCAAGTCTGCTTTAAGGGATCCAATCCCTGTCCTTGACAACCGGTCTTGGCTTTTTGACCTAATTCCCAAAGTGCTTTGTAAGTAAAGTGGAGGGGGCAGGAAGGAAACCTTTGCTATAACCCCAGAGAATCCTTGCATGTCCATGCATTTGTTGGCTAAAGAGGACCTTCCTTCTTTCATACAGGACAGTGTACCTCATGAATCCACCATGAAAGTAAATATTTTGTCTCCTATTTTTAGTCCCACTTTAGATCCCTTTGCTGGGTCTGGGGTACAGATAGGACTTGACATGTCAGGGCTTGCTGTGGAATGTCCTTTTCTGAATACATGTTTGTCCCTGGGAGCAGGAATGTGTTTCTCTGATGACACTCACTCTGATAAAGTGTGTCACTGTCCCTCACAGCAGTGCGTTCTGATTCCAAGAGGGGATCATTGCTTGGGATGTTGCATGCTGTTTGGTGTTCTGCATATTTGGTGTTGGGTGCTATAAGCACTGACCCTGCGTGGTGGCTACTATCTGCTGTTGGCCAGGATATTGTTGCTGTGTGGACCCCAGGGCATATCCCCATATGCTGGTGCTCTATAGGAGGAGGCGCATGCTATATATTGGTTTGGGGCCGCACCTAGATGGTATTTTATTGGTTATCTGCTTCGACAATCTCGCAACACATGTCCCACTTTCCTGCATGTCCAACATGCCCCTCTGAATCTTGGTCTCAAACCTTCAAATCCTCCCCCTCGTCCTCTGTGAGTTACTGCGTGCTCCTTGTACCCCTGCATGTTTCTTCTATCATTTCCTATATCGCCTGTTCTTCCTTTTATGGGTTCCTGATTTTGTCGCCCATCTATTGTATCTGTGACCACCACACCTTCCATACTTACCTTTACTAACATTTTCTGCAGTCAGTTTCCTGCTCCTCACTGTGCTTGTTCTTCCTTTTCTCTCTCTTTTTCACGTTTATGCTTGCAATAATGCACTATATGTGCTTGGAGTTCCCCCATGCTTTTGCTTTAATGCCCACTATTTTATGTAACTACCTTTGTACTTTTGTGGGATGACACCTGCATATAACATGATGGAATATTGGTATGGTTCTATCCCATGCTTAGCCTATTTCTTCCATCCTCATCTCCTGAATCGAGTGAATATATAATGCTGGGTCTATGTCGGGCCAAATAGTGCATGCAATGATAGATGCTATGTGATGGTTTGTCTGGGTACGCCCTTCGAAAAGCATCTCATACATGGGCTCTGCAGATATTAAACAGAGCACCATCATGTGTGTCATTTTCTATTCAAACTCCTGGGTATACTGTTTTTCCCAAATCGTTTTTGTCTGTTCCCCTAATATGCTGGCAAGTAAACTTTTCATGTCACCCACTGCCAATGTGACACTCACAGTTTTTTTTTTGTTCAAGTGTGTATATCCACTTACCAGCTCCCACTAGAAGAGTAGAAAGCATGTTTGTCAAAAAAATGTTATTCATATGTGGCCAGGGCCCATATTGCAATCTGCCTATCTCCTTCTGTATCAATGGGAATTGGGTCCCCTTCATCCCCTTGCTGTGCATTTGAGCCCTTTTCTTCCCTCTTGACACTGTGGTGGTTGAAGGGCACCCCCACACAGTTCTCTCCCTTTGCTCATGTTGAGAGACAGATCAATACGTCCCATATCATGTGAGTGAGAAACGCTATGCACTAAGACGACCGCACCAGCCTTATCCCAGATTGATACAGGAGGAGATGGACCTGATGTGACTAAAGATGAAAAGAGTAAGCAAGCCTGCTGTTAAACTGATACATATCCATGTAATAGACATGAAGCAAATGCACACTCACCATGAACCATGAAGAAACATGAACACTTGGTCAAATATGCATTTAGACACAAAGAATATCACTTGCACCATAAAGACACAAAGAATATAACCCAAGGAATGTATAAGCTGAAACGCAACATGAATGATATACATAGATAGTTCACTAATGCACAAATGCAATGGTTAAAGGCTGCCATCTTTGTTAAAATGGAAGTCATCGCATTCATTGAAATTAATAGAGGCTGCAATGCTTATGAAAATACACAAACTGTTGATTCCACTGAAGCACAGAGTCATGCTGGGCACAGGCAACAGCTGCACAGCCCATCTTCAAGGTTGTGCAGCAATTAAGGGAGGGCTTGAGCAGTCCAGAAGAGAATATGAGATAAGGATTCCCAAAGCACCAGACATATTTCTCTCCCAGCATTTGAATGACAGGTTCTGACTAATTATAAAGTAAAACATTGCAATGAATGGATTGATGAATTCCCCAGTGTTTGGAAAAGTGATAAAACTCGTGCTCACATTAGCTAAAACCCTAAATAATACAAGACAGAATAATTCATAACATTGTCTCCTCACACGTGACCCATAACTCAAGACCAGTGACTATTCATTGGGGCCAGTCACGACCCGACACCTGCCTCGACTCCCCATATGTTTTCAGAATCAAAGCGGCTAGCAAGGTCAAATACAAAGGAATATTTTCACTGATTGTATTGGGAGGATAGCTCAGGGGCAAAGTGCTCGCCTTGCAAGCAAGACGACACGGAGCAACACAGGTTTTTATCACTGGGTCCACGCTTAGAAACCTCTGGGTATTAAGCGTGTTATAAATAACCTATCATATCATATCATATGGCCTAGTGATAAGGTATAGCATCTTATTTATTTGAAACAACACAGGTCTTGGACTTCTCTCCCCTCACTCCCATGTTTTATTTCATGCTCTGATTACCTGTCATGTCCAAGGTTAGTAAGTAAGGTACTGACCAATGAAAACTCATAATGTTGTGTCGCCCACTGCATGTTGCATTAACCAATAGTTAACTTAAAAAATAACATATCATCTCTATTATCAATTAAGAGGTGGTCCCAGATGGAACCATCAGATAGCAGTATAACAAATGGAAGGACTAACCCATATAGTTTCTACATGTAGACAATTCCCTTAACCAATCTCCCCGCCCTGTAGGTTTTTGTACCCAAGATTGTAGTGGGACATCAATGGTGGCATATTTTCTGTTCTTACACTGTTGTTATGCTTGAGAATAACGAGAGTGCACAACTATTCTGTTTTTATGCTGTCCCTGCTTTATTCGGATTGCCATTTGCTTTGACTATTTCCGTTATTGGGTGCAAGATTTCCCAGACTATCTGTTCCACTTAAACTGGGCTTTTACAGCATATGTTTACACTCTCATTAAGTTTCCAAGTCTTCTTTGTCTTCCTCCTGATCCTTGTCACTTTCTGTTGCTCCTGATGCTGCTGAGTCATAATTGAAATGTTGTTTAGTCTGTCCTCTACACATCGAGCTTCCCTCACTTCTTCCTTTTGGCTGCATATCATTATTTGTATCTATTTTCACATCCTTAATTACTGGGCTATTCATTTTTATTAATACCTCTACTGCTGTCCATGTGGATGTAATCAATTTGGCCACAAAGACAGTTTTGCTGCGGCCAAATCATCCAAACTTAAACCCCTGACTGCCCCAATACACTTCCCCACCGACCCCCTACTTACGCAGGTTGGATGTGATGAAGCTGGGTCTGATTTTCTTATTTTATTGTTTTCTTTTCCTGTCCCCTGCCTCCAAACCTCCAGAACCGGGGGACACCCCTGCTACCCCCAAAGACCATCACTACCATCAGTACCAAACATGGGAAGCGGGGACACGCCCGCTACCCATGCTATCCATGTTTGTAAGTGATTACCCAAACTGATTTGAAAGGTACTGGCCGAATTCAGCCCGATTTACCATACAATCAATTGTAAGTGATCAGTATGGGTACTACCATCCATGTATCAGCTAAACCACAGGGCATGGTCCCTCCTGTTCTCTTCTCTTTGTTACCCTCTGAAGCTCTTCCTCTGTTTTCTGAATTGCTGCTTCTAAGTCCCTTCACACTTAATTGTCTAGCTTTGTTATGCTAGGATCTCTGTCTCTCGTGTTTCCTGTAGCTCCTCATGATGCCATTGGTTCTGGTTCTGCTCAGGGTTTGTAGCAGGGATTTGTATATCCTATGGCAGGTTTTACTGCAAAGGTTCCAGCTATGGGTGAATGTATCGGCTGTGCAGGCGCTGAAGCCTGTACCAAACTCATGTTTGCTTGACCTGGGGGCGGGGCTGATGACTGCACAGGCGTCTCAGCCTGTGTCGTGTTTGTGCTGTCTCTGGATAATGGAGGGGTGGAAGCTACGACAGGTGTTTTCCTCCTCTGACTCCCCTTCTACCTCATCATAGAGTTGCCTTCTTTTCAGTGTTTTGCCTTTGTAAATTGATAGCAAGTGCATATGAATGTGCTCAATGATGCCCTTATCATGTGTTCCTTCTGCTGGCCATGGTGTGAAAATGTTCCCTTAGGTCCCTTCAGACCACTATAAATTGCATTTAAGTATCTTGTCCCTGTATGTGGGGAGCTCCCAACACATGTGCTCGACTGGTGTACACATTTTTAATGATCTCGATGTTACAGTGACGTACTGACCACAAACTAATTATCATAGTGAACAAAACACCAATAGTCAACAAAAACGATCTCCAGAGGTTGCCCACTAACCCCGAGTTTTCATAAGAAACACACGACGAAAAAGAAGAAGGAACAATTAAATTATTTTTGTGTCAAAAATATTCAACACACTTTCTCCCAATATAATCTCCTCACCCACGTTCTATGTCCACTCTCTACACTCTACACTCACACCAAACTATTTGCCTCTGATCAAATACACCTTTTGTATCTACACTTTATACAGCATAATTAAAATTCAAAACTTATGTGCATAGTTCTTTATTTTTCCTCCTCTCATTCCCTTACCTGTCGAATGGAGAGCAACAATTCTTACCATCGTGGGACTTCCCACTCTTAGGTATACAGCCCTGTGCCCTCTCCTCATTCAGAGACATTAAGACATTAAAACTTCAATAACTAAAATTACTATTACTGTGATGTCACTGCTTCGCCCATGCAAGCCCTCTTCTATCTCTAATAAAATCAACACTTACGCTAAACATTTACACCATGTGGTTCACTCTTCACGCACTCCACTCTCATACATATAGTCATTGAGCATGTGCAGCTGGGGAACTGAACTGTCAAAGGGAAACAGTGTTTCCTTTGACAGTTCAGTCAGTCTAGGAGTGCTCCCACAGCTGGTAAAAGCAGCTGAGGAAGAGCTCAATGATTCACCCTCCATAATGGGTGAGGGGGAAACTGGGTTGATGCCCCTCAACCATTATTGACGAGTCACCACTGCCTGGCTTTTTTTCATTTCACTCTGGGGTCTCGCCCTCCCCGGTATTAGGCTTTGACCCCGAGGGGTGCACACCCCACAGTTTGAATACCTCTCCTATAGAGTGAAGTTACATTGCAAAACATTGTTTCCGAATACTTTGAAAATACTGTTCACTGATTGGTCAGCCAATATTTCTCTACAGGGGAATCTACACAACACCTAGCCCTATTGGCCTATCCTAACCCTCGTGGCCATTTATTTATTGGACATTTGTATGGCACCTATAAACGGGGGTTTGCAGGTGCCACAAGACAGGAGAGGGGGGACATGGGAAATCATAAGAACACAACAACAAAGGAATGGTTACATTGGTCTTGTGACATTCTTCTACCTACCTAATAACGAAGACATTTTCTCATGGTGGTGATTGGACAGTCAATGCACTAACATGTTTCATATACTCTTTGACATTTGATTGGTAGAGCTCCTTCCAACTTCCTGGGGTGAGCCGCATCAGTCACCATTGACTATTAGAATTGTGAGGTGTGAAAAGTGTGGCAACAATAGTATTCCTGGCATCCTGTTCTTGTGAGAGCGAAATGTTGACTCTCCAAACTGCTCAACCGGCAGTATAATATTGTGACTTGTTATTGGAAACATGAAGCTCCTCTTCTTCCTTTACCATGATTTATGTGTATGGCCTCATGTGATGTGCTTTGTTCCTCAGAATATTCCTCTGAGACCATGCACCCATCTAAACAATGTGGTTTCTGACTGTGTATAATTGTGTGGTCCCATGGCTTAATACATGGCTATAATTCATGGATGTGTCATAAATCGGTGTACAACCTTTATTGCATCCTCTGTTGTGAGCTAGGGTCTTTAGATTTCTCTTAATCCTGCATGCATAGGTCTCCCTGGGCTGAGGGCTCACATTATTCAATGTCTGTGTCTCCACTCCTCTGTGGATGTTTTCCTACAGGGGGCGATGTGCACCCTCTGTTTAAATGACTGTGTCCTTTACTTGTCTATGCACATTGCCTAGTTCCCATCAAAGCTGTGACTTGTGTTGGTTAATATCTGACAACATGAACAGGAACTTTATAAGTTATATGTTTCAGTTGCTGGATGCGTGGGACCTTGCTGACCTGTTCTTATTTGCAACCAATCCCTGCACGTCATTCTACAACTTCCTCTCGCAGGGTCTGCTTCTGGTAGCACCATCTATTTAAGTCATGTTTCCTTGTCTTGTGCCTGGGAAAGAATTTCACCTTCTCGTCTTACCAATTGCATGTTCAAGGCTTCTGGTCTTGTCAGTGAATGTCTCATGTGTGATCTGGACCTGAATGCATTTTACTGTTTAAACCATCCATGAGGTTTTGAGGCCTACCATATTCTAAATGGGCTACAAACTACTTTTATTTTGAGACTTTCTCTAAATGTTATTCTTCAATCAGATGCTAAGTGTATAGGATATTAAATCTCATAGTTATGTAGCTTGGGAATAGATGTGCCACTGGAGAGCAAGTGCTGATGATCAGCATACTGATTTAGCAGGGCACAGTTGTACACTATGCCATTGGCATGGAGTTTGCTGAAAGTTGGGCCTGGTCAGCAGACCACTCATTCTGAGGCAGATTTACTGGCATCATTTTATTATTGACGACAATCAAAGTAAGCTAGGGCTTCTACTCCCTTGCCAGATGGCAATCATTTTAATAGAGAGAATGACTTTCCAGACCATCAATCCCTAAATGCCTGCTAGTTACTCGAAGGAGTGAACCCACTATTCTGCTCCGAGGCCTAAAGCTTGTCATGTTGCAGAGTTTGGAGATCAACCCCTCACGAAGACAGCAGATCTGTTCATCCGACCTTGAGAAGGAGCTGAAATTAAATAAATCACATCCATCACTACCCCCACCCATTGATCAGCAACCTCCCAAATTATATTTGTTTGCGAAGATGCAATCCTGGCATTTTATCTCTGAAACTTTGAGTCAGTGAAGAAAAAATAAAGGCATTATGTCCCTGGGACTTCCAATATTATTTTCAATAACCTGGACTAGTTTACACGATAATTTAGAGTCGGCCATTGCACTTGTTTTGTTTCCCCATCTGACTGACTGAGAGTATAGGGCAGAAGGACATAAATATTTCAGAAACATTTATTAGTTCCATCCTTTTCATTGGCTGCTTATCCCAAGCCAGATACACCATCATGTTGTGTTTCCTATGTTGTCTCCTTCAAAATAACAAACCATGGGACAGATATCTTAAAACAGTTCGTTTCTATTGTAGGTGCTTTTGAGCTCTGAATCCAATCATTTCACAAAACTCGCATTTTCTAGTAGAATGATTGACTGATCCTTGAGTAAAATGCAATAGAAAAGGCAACTTCTTGCTGTATGATTATCTTTAAGTGGTGGCGCCAACAGCATCTACGAAAGTTATGTCTGAAGAGGTTGGTCTTTAGAAGCATGGGCGACCAACACTCTTTCTTTTGGAACAAAAAATAAGTCAACAATACTTTGCTAACAATCTTGATGGTGATACCTCAGTTGTCAATAATTGGGATGCATTCAAAGCCGCCTTGAGAGGTCACATAATGGCCCTCTCCGGTAGGAACAAAAAACTTAGGAAAAAACATCTAGATGACCTTTACTCGAAACTCACCCTTGCTGAACAAAGCTATTATGCGGACACTAACTCAACAAACTTACGACAAGTAATAAAACTACGTTTTGAAATTAACAACGAAATAACCAAACTTGCAGCAGGAACCATACTCAAATATAAAACAAAGATATACCAAACTTCAAACAAAGTGGGCAAAATGCTAGCTTCATATTTAAAAACTAAAAAAGAAAGAGTTCAAATTTCACATATCAAAGACCCTCAAGCTATATCTCATCACCGTCCTGACAATATACTTGAATGCTACAGAAAATGTTATGCTGATTTATACACTCCAGAGAGTTCTATTCCAAAAGATGAAATTGATTCCTTTTTTAAAAACATCAGTCGTACTTCATACCCCAGATCAGACCTTTCTCACCTTGATAGCGATATTACCTCCTCAGAGATCACTAAAGCCATCCACAGCCTGGGCAAAGGCAAAGCACCCGGCCCAGATTGACTATCAACTGAATTCTACATCAATTTATCCCAAATATTGACACCTTAACTCAAAACACTTTTTTCATACTTTATATCGCAAAAATCCACCTCTGGATCATTTTCAGAAGCTCTACTTATCATTTTCCCTAAACCTGACAAAGACCCTTCCCTCCCCAGTAACTATCGACCCATTTCTCTTATCAACATAGAAAGCAAAATTTTTGCTAAAATACTTTCTAATAGAATTGAATCTTCCCTCGCAAATTTGATTAAAGCAGATCAAACAGGTTATGTAAAAGGACGTAATATATCCTCAAATGCTAGACTCCTACTGAATGCCATTAGTCTAGTAGCCAAGGACAAAAAAGATAGACAAGGATATGCTGCCATCGCTTTGGACGCGGAAAAAGCTTTCGACCGTGTAGATTGGAATTTCATGTTCCAATCCCTACGATGGCACGGATTTGGTGAGGAATTTATCTCACTGGTAAAACTTCTATATTCAGCCCCCAAATCCGCTATACATTTAAATGGACAAACCTCTTCATTCTTCACCTTACTCAGAGGCACACGGCAAGGTTGCCCCTTCTCACCGTTATTATATATTCTCTCACTTGAACCGTTGCTGGAATCAATAAGATTAAACAAAAATATCCCAGGGATTCAAGTAGGCACCTCAATAACCAAAATTGCTACTTATGCCGATGATATTCTTATCCTAATCAAAAACCCTAAATTCCATATACCTAACCTCTTCGACACTCTATCTCAGTTTGGTCATGTATCAGGATATAAACTTAACAGACAAAAATCAGAAATTATGCCATTAAATCACTATTGCCTCAAGCATGACATCGAATCTTTTGGCCTCAAATGGTGTAGTGGATCCATCAAATATTTAGGACTCCGTTTTGCCCCTACAATTCAAGAAACCATCAAGCTCAATACTAAAACACTATTGGACAGCCTGAAAGACCTTACATCCAAATGGTCCCCTCTTTACCTCTCCTGGTGGGGGCGGTTGGATACTATTAAAATGATGCTGTCCCCTATTGTACTTTACTATCTTCAGCTTCTTTCCGTTCCACTATCCCTTTCCTTTTTCAAATCTATATATTCCATACTACTAAATTTTCTTTGGGGAATAGGAAAAAGCAGAAGAATTGCGCTAACTAAACTCAAAGCACCTTATGAAAGGGGTGGTGTTAAATTCCCTGACTTTAAGCTATACCACTCTGCATTTCTCATAAAACAATCTCACCAATGGTTCACAGACCCCGAATCTGCCGATATCCCTATATATGGTGTACAATAGAGAAACATATAGTTCATCCACACGATATTACTGACCATATATACATATTTAAGTATTCTTCTAAGAACATTTCGGAACCTATTAAAGCATCCGTTTCAGCTCTACAATCCTTTCTCTTCCTTCCCCCATACCAAAAACCCCAATAAATACCTATCCCCTTTCCTATGGCATAATAAGAATATTGTCATTAATAAAAAGATCCTCAATCGTAAAGCTGGATTGGAAAGGGAATTAGATTCATCCAACACATTATAGATGGTCCTTCTATTCTCTCCTTCCAACAATTCTCTACCATATTCACCATACCCAAGACTGACTTTCAATTTTACAATAAGTTAATCAACTCCTGCCTTGATGCACTAAATCATTTCTCCTATGAGATTCTTTCTACAGACGCCTTTAGACTACTACAGCTAACCATGACAGGTGAGGTCAGAGCCTCAAAAATATATAATATGCTAACCTCAACATTTAATATTTGTCCTATTCGTCTGAAATGGGAACTTGACTTAGGATATAAGTTTGAGGACCACATATGGCTCCGCCTGTTTTCTAAAATCAAACAAGTATCGGTCTCAGCTAACATTACACAACACTACTATTTCTTTATACATAGAGCATTCATTACTCCGGCTAAATTAGCGAAGACTAACCCGAACTATGACGCTAAATGTTGGTCGTGTGGCCTATCTCCTGGTACTTATATGCATATGTTCTTTAAATGTTCATATATTGTCAAATTTTGGTACGATATTTGGAAATGTATTCAGCGTATCTTCTCTGTAGATGTTCCGTTTTCTCCTTTAAGCATATTTTTGGGAAGCGTAGCCATTACAACATATATTCCACCGGACTCTGCTAGATTATACGACCTACTCATATGCATAGCATTAAAATGTATTACAGCAAACTGGAAAGACTTCCAATCGCTCTCTACCAGAGCATGGTGGAATGTATTATGTCAAACTCACAAATTGGAAATGTGCATGGCTAAAAATCTTAATACAATCCCTAAAAACAACGCTAAATGGTACTATTTCACATGTTATCTCAACTGTTTCAATGCAACTGCTCATGGCTCCTGAATATACATTCCTATGCTTACTTTACTAATCAAATGATTATATTTATATAAAAATGCTTGTTTTTAACTATCACTGTAATAGAAGAATCAGTTTTATGCAATAATCTGTTATACCCATCTCCCCCCCCCTCCACCTCGCTCCCTTCTGTTTCTGGTATGTTAGCTGTCTGTTTCCCTGTTTTGTCTCCCCATCTCTCTACTCATAGCTCCATATCAGTTACTCATTACAGATATGTATTATGTTAATCCAGGTTTAATCAGCACTATTTACAATTTCTACCCCTTTCTTGTTCAATTTAATGCATCAAATTTTTATATATCTTCAATACGGTAAAACCCTGCCTTGTTAAAAATAGTTATCTCTGTTCATTCTTTATGTTTACCAGATCTACTCTAAGTCTGTAATGTGCTAACACATGTAATAATATCTGTATCTTGAATAATAACAATTATTAAAAGAAAAAAAAAAGAAAAAAAAAATAAGTCTAAATAAGAATATTGCTGCTGTGGTGGAGGCAAAACGTATATTGGCATGAGTAGGACAATTATTATCTCCAGAAATACATTAGTTAGAATAAATGCCTTAAATGATTAATCCCTAATGGAAAGATTTAATTCTAAAGTCACCAACCTGCACTGTGCCCTTTAATGTTTATGGGTAATATAGCTCAGTGGCAACGTGCTCGTCTTGGAAGCAACACGATGCAGCATATCACAGGTTTGAATCCCGGGTCCACGCTCAGAAACCTCTTCAGTATTAAGTGTGTTATAAAAAAAACGATTATAATTATAAATGAAAGTATCTATAGAGTGGAAGGTCCTGCCCAAGCTTCTCGTTCTACCTCATTTTGAGTGCATGCACCCAACAAGCTGTATATATAACTATAATTCTAAATCACCTTCTCTGGTCGCTAGTAATTGACTCCCTAAAATATATCCTGGAATAGTATACATGGATCAAAATCCCTCTCTCTAATTGGTCTGTTTAGCAAGCTAAAGGATTTCTAGTGTCACCAATAGAGTTGTAATTGTGAAGGGGGTTGGTTATCCCGATGTTAAGCAAGTTAGCCCTGGCACTGATCGATGTAGAGGTAATAAAGTTGGTAAGACTAAGGTTGCTGACAAAACGGATTATAGGTTGCCCTGCCTTGGGGGAGTGTGAGATTAAATCATTTGGGAATTACCTGGCTGGAGGAAGTAGAGGGTGCATTGGAAGCAGGAAGGTAGATTACTTCAGTCTTGAAGGAGTTCAACATGAGATAATGAAGGGCCATCATTTCTTGATTGCAGAGAGACAGGCAGACATGAACATAGAGAGTTCTGCTGTCAACGTAGGAGAGAAGGAAATGTATGTGTTGTACACAAAGAGGTGGTGGGAGAAGAAAAGGAGCAGAAGGTGAATAGTAAGGGGCCAAGGACAGACGCTTGGGGGTATGCCCACAAGGAGATGAATTGGATAAGAGGAGAGTGTGTTCCACTAGTTGGAGAGATACTGATGAGAAAGGTTTCAAGAATAGTGTCCTGGAACATAAGAATCTCCAGGGTCATAAGAAGAGAGGGTGGGCCACTGTGTCAAAGATGGGTGAGAGGTTGACTTGAATTCGGACGAAAGATAGTAAGCTATGGTGAACAGGGGTTATACATTAAGAGATTTAGAGACATGAATGAGGGTGCATTGTGGGGAATTACTTTAACCTAGGGTTCAAATAAGACCCAGAATTTCCTAGAATTCCTAATTATCTCTTTGGACTCAGATCAGTACACATGCAAATACATTTTTAAAGATGCAATTGCATTTAGGAGTACAAAGTAATCGTGAATAGCAATAGAATGAGTTACTGTGGTCCTTGAGCCATTGAGCACGATTGTGAGAAAAAAAAAACTGTAATTAGATATGAGAATGCCATATTCTCTAATGGCCTGCTGGCAGGGGCTATGAGGTGGTTGCCTGTGTTTTGGTCTGAGATAGGGGGCATTCTCTGGGGCATCCACATATGTGGACAATATTATTTATACAAGCTGTGCCCTTATTGCTGTGCGCCAACTGGACGTGTTTCAATTAAATCTTCAAATTTGGTTCCAATGATGTTTGATAGTAAGTGATTTATTGATTTCATTTTGTCTTCATTAATTACATTCACATTAATCATTTATACACTTCTCTCAACACGTGGTTCCCTGTGATTCTTCAGGAGAGAATCCTGACTTTTGCTAAGTTTCCTTGCCCTTAGTTCCTATTTCAGTTTGTCTTCTCTGTCTTTTTGGTGGTCTGGTACCTGAACAAGTAGTTACAGTTCTTGCTTCAGTTCTGGTTCTTGAAAACACCACTCCAGCAAAGTAGAACAACCTAGTAAGTAAATGTGTCTTATTACAGGCAAAATGAAGGATACAGTCACACAGGGACTTGAACATTAAGCCAGTGAAGACCTGATGTCCCAAAAGCGGGACACTCATACTTCAGAGGAGTGGGAACCACCATCCAGAAATGGAATTGATGATGAATGAGATGGCTCCAGAAGGACGGAGGAACCTGCATTCACCAGACCCCAGCAGCTCAGCATTCAAATGTGGATGGCACATCCGCAAAAACAGCAGGGTTATGCTGGTGGTGAAACAGGATGACAAAGAGTGGCAGATTTGGTGGCGTGTTGGGGTCCAAACACCCTTTCAGGGGACGGCAGCTTACAAAATAAGATGGGAGACCTTGCCGTTAAAAGCCAGCAAAATGTGTTAAATGGCTTGGGAAATGATCCCAGGATCAAAATCCGGGCCCACAGATGAGAAGGACCAACAGTAGGATGTGGAAGACACAGGAACTCAAAGGTCCTACCAGAATGAACAGACTGGGTCTCAACATTGTCTACAATGAATTTCGGTGTCAAAGTCATAAAGCAAGTAAGCCATCCTAATTACCTTCCAAAAATGGGGCAGCACTGTGTAGGAACACGTTTTTTTCTATATTTAACTTCACTCACAGTGGCTGAGTTCTGCCAGCTCATCCATCCCATTTGGGGATTGGAAGCAGAGGATTTGCAGCCGGACAATTAGGTTGGCCTTAAAATCCACCACATGTGCAGGGCCACCCCCACAAGTTTAGTGGCCGGGCCATGAACTGATCTAGATCTGTTCAAACCACCAAAGATGGTGCCATCTTGGGCTCTCAAAGAGCCCACGTGAGCTCAAAAGCCATTTCTGAGCTGCATCATGGTTTCCCTGAAGAAAGAGAGCCCCTAAATTAAAATGGCTCAGTAGGAGTTACAGAGTCCATTAATACCGCAGTGGCCACTCTGATTTTTAGCAGAACTTCCACTGATGGCTACTGGGTGAAGCTCTGGCATGTTTGGCTTGGCTCAAATGGCTTATTCTACTTTCATATTTCAGGTGGACAATTTATTAAGCCTTTGTGAACCCACCTTAACTTTAATGGTGTTTGCTACACATGCCACAGTTTTCCAACCACAAGGCTTTCATACTGTACTTCTCTGATGACGCTGGTATGCCTTGAGCACTCTGTCTTGGGTTGTAGAAACGATGTATAAAATAGCACTTCCACATGAGATAATGGCATACACACAATGCTTCTGGTGTGTAGATCTAGGCTGGAGGTGAGCTTCCCATGATAACAATGGTGCTGTATAATGCTTGAATTGGCTCAAATGATCTACTCTACTTTTTTTCTTCCGAGCTGGTTTAAACCCTTCATTACTTTGCTGATGTTTACTGCACATGGTCCAATGCTCCAACTACAAGGTATGAAACAGCAGTGCCCTGAGACTTTCCTGGAGCTAAAAACGTCATTTGAGCTAATTTGCATACTCCCAATTATTTTCTCATGGGGCCCCGAACTGGAGATGAATTTCCATTGATGGCTACTGGTTGGCGCTGTGGCATATGTGTCTTGTCTCAAATAGCTCATTCGACTTTAAGAATTAAAGGGGAGGAGACAATACAAGCTAATAGCTGGCTGCATTATTGAGGAATATTGTTATGGAGTCAGTTGAGGGCTTTATTAGGATTGGGAGGACAGTTGCTAACTTGAAGCAGGCTGGAAAGATTCCAAGGTAAAGCGATAAGTGGAGAATGGAGAAGAGTTAGAAGCAGGTGAGAGCAGCTAGCTCTTTGACAATCTGCGAGGCAATCTGGTCAGTGGGGGCGCATGAGGTGTTGGTAGTACTTGGGGTAGGAATTGTACAAATTAGGTGGTAGAGATAGGTGGAGGGTGAGAAAGTGTTAAGGGGTATGGAAAGGACATAGATGTGGGTCTCATGAGTGTGTTCCATTTTAGATGAGTAGCAGACAAAGTCATTAATACATAGGGAAGAAGAGATTGTATGGTTTAAGTGTGGTAGAGAATTTGCGAGGGGGAGAGCAAAGTGCGGTTATCAGAAAGGTGAAGTAGGATGATTTAGCAGAGTCAAGAGCCATGTTGGAGAAGGGTCCTTCCTATAGGCTTGAAGAGGAGGGAAGGTCCAGTCATTTCACCACTTCTGAAGGAAGAATTGCAATTTTGTTTTGAGCAGTTGTATCTGAGGGGTGATTCTGGGCTGGGTCAAGTGGTAAGTGGGGTGGAGCTACAAAGGTGATAGTGGTAGTTAAAAGTTGAGCATAGATCCAGGTTAACGTTGGAGATGTCTTTTTCCATAGAGGAGGCATGGGAAGGAGAAAGCAAGTGTATGGAGGAAATTACTTGGTTAAAGTAGGGGGCTGTGACAGGATTGAATTTCCGTTTTGAGATTACCATCATCACTCTCATAATGTCCAGAATAGACTGTACCAACAGCATATACCTTGGAATGCCAGAATACCTGCTGAAGAACCTTCAACATATCCAAAATGCAGTGGCCAGACTTCACAAACTATCACGAAAGGGACCACAACACCCCAGTACTAAAAATGCTACACTGGCTGCCAATCAAACAACAAATCATGACAATGCGCATAACAAACTGAGCAATCCATGTTTAAGGAGCAGAATTCCTGCAAAGGAAAATAACCATTTACCTAATGACAAGAACCCTCAGATCAAGCAATGACATATGCCTGGAACAAAAACCATACCCAAGGAAAAAACGTGGGGGTTTATCATTCTCGCACCTGGCAGCAAAAACATGGAACACCCTCCTGAACGGAATACACAGTACGAAGGATCACTTAAAATTCTGAAATTTGTTTACAACTTGCCTGTTCACCTCAGAACAAGACGGAAATAAATAAAAAACAAACACACCACGGAAAATAGAGAATACCTTAACAAGCGCACATGCAAGGAAAACCTGGAAGGGAGGTTAGCCCAAAATTTACCCACACTCAAGCTAAGCCCCACTTTAGACCGCCCAAAAGATAGGCAGCCTACCTACAGACGAGGGAGCATTAACAATAACTGGCACCCCAGGATGCCTGAGAGACCCAGAGTCCATAGGGAGGTGACCCTGCACTAGAAGCACAGCAATGCAATGGCAGGAACACACCATGACTAACTAGGAAGCAAACCCTTCAGTCTTGCCCATTTTCACCCAGGGGGAGGGAGGAGGCTTGCACCACCTTCCTGGACACAGAACTCTAGACAGTTACAGTGACATGCCGACACTATTCACACGCCTGGTGAATAGCCCAAATAACGGAACGCCCAATTTATAGCACTAGCAGACACACCGATTGCCAACGTCTGACACAACGAGGTAAGTAAAAGACCCACTAACCCAAGCGCTCAAACCTCTACTCTCTGCATACACCTCTCAAAAGCTAAAACAAACACAACCATATATTCGCACAGCAATCCGCATGCACTTCACCACACCGCAACAACAAACAACCCACACACAACTCCACACAGCAGCACATGGGAGCCTATCAATGAGTAAATCACATCCATGCTCACCGATTGGTGGTAACCTAACTGAAGCTGTCAACAGCACATCACAACTCTCACTCTACCTTTCCCCGGTACGCCCTACTAGTCCATCCTATCCTACCCTCTTACCTTTCAGATCTGCCAGAGCATCAGGAGACCACCCAGGTGGTGATGGTGCGCGGTATAAATGTCCTTTAACATTAACATGACTGGGATGAAAGATGGAAAGAGTCGGGGGACAGCGATACTGAAGTGGAGCATGGAGTGGTCAGAAGGGAGTATTCAAAAGTGAGATTAGACATGTGCCAAAGAGGAAGACAAGATTGTAAGAGCAGAGTCAAGAGTTGTAATCCATGTTTCAGTGATGCCCTTGATTTTCAGAGGGGGTTGTGAGAATTAAAGTGATCAGTGATGAAGGGTGCTTCATTACCGATAGATTGGGTATTCCAGAGTCCATGCATAAGAGTCATTGGAGAGGGTGTAGGGAAAGAAAGATTTCTAGCGTAGAGGCGAGGAAGATAGATGTAATTAGATGATGTAGGTAGGGCAAAAGGCCTTTAGTCTATCGGGCAAAGTACAGGATCGCTATAGGAAAAGGTGGAAATGGGAAGGAAGAAATAATGAATATGCAAGCGTGAGACAGTCCATAGATAGTGCAGCAAAGGTAACGAGAGACAGATTATTAAAAGTAAGGGAGTAGAGGTATGCATTAGAACAGGAAGAGCATGTGGCGAGACATAAAGAAGGGTTGACTGAATACATCAGAGTGTAGGGATGGCAGGGCAAGCAGTGGTGGGAACTAATGAAGGGAACAGGAAATAGTGCAACACGGAGCCTAATGCAACCGAACCGCATTTGTTAAAAAGTTACAGTTGAAAGCACATGACCTTAGGTGATTATCTCTCACAGAGCAACAAGACAAGCACATCCGGATTAACATCTCTGCCCTCGCCGGCGCCCCACTGACAAAGGCACCCTCAAGTGTAGGGCAAGATTGCAAGACACAACCAGAAATGGACCCCCCATCAACCCTCTTTATGCAAATCAAAACCTGCCAAGACCTCAAGCGAGGTAGCCATATGACTCCCCCAGTAGGAGGGCAGCACCACACAGCCTTCAAATGGCAGCCCTTGAGCTTTACGAGTACAGTGCGACATATAGCCAAATGTAACATAGAAGAACGTAACATAATGACGTAACTGCATACTTCAGCACCATAAAGAAGAGTGAAGACTTATACAGGAACCCTGGCTTGGCTGCTAAGTAAGTCTGAAAAAAGCTGATTTTGAATGAACGATAGATCGTTATTGTGGCAAGCATGTTTTCCTTCACTAAGCAAATAACTGCACAGAGACAGGTCATTCTGTTAGATTCATATTAAACATATGTTTCTTTGATCAACAGTTCCTTCTTTCTTTGCAGAAGTTTTTAAAGGCTAAGTGACGGCAAACCTTACCTTTTGTCAATGTTCAGTTTAAACGCATGACGCTTAGTACACACACAAAAAAATCCCATTAGTAGGTTGTTGGGTCAGCACTTCCGGGATAAAAGGAACCGAGTGTGATGGTCAGGTCAACGACTGAGAGAACGGTCGTCAGAACAGTGGAGGCTGAAAAGAATGGGATAGCACGATCGATGGACCTCCAAGCAACTGTTCAAACAGGATATGCTATTCATGTGTTACCTTCAAATCAAAACATGTGCGTCACGTTTTCGCTATTCGTCAGTGGTCGAAGCGCACGAAAAGAAGCAGTGGAACTATGTTCCCTGCTGGCCCGTCCTGGCTCCCCACAAACCCCATCACCACGCCCACTCCAATGCGCAATACAAAAACAAAAACTTGGGTCGTGCCTTGCCTCCATTCCAGCCCACCATTGTGTAAAGGCTGAAAGAAACACAGAGAAAGTCAATGTAAAATACACGCCCCCTTACCTGTATTCATTGTCTGCCACAGCATGCAGCTTTATGCGCCCTCCCCTTTCAAATCACCCACCATTGGGCATACTAAAGATTAATGCCACTCCTCCCACCTACCCATGAACTGCACGCACAGCTGGGCTTGCAGTATTTTCACATAGTTACTTAAATGCAAAAGAAAACATCTGATTACTGCGGGAGCAGGATTATGATAGTGCTTGAAACTATAAGCCGTGTAGTGAAGTAACCCCTCAAAGTTGGCCAAAAAAGTGACCCACTTTGACCAAAAACCTGGCCCACAACAGTATTGTTGTGGCCTCCCAGTGATCACACCGACACAATCTGGTGTGACTGCAGCTTTTATCGCCAACTCAGTACTAATGCTCACACACAGTTGCTTCACTATGATTCTTATTATTATGTGGCATAGTAAGTGAGTGTTCAAGAGGGGTTGAAACAGGAGTGGGAGGCAAGCAAGGTATGGGGGCTTGCCTGCTGGTCAGAGCACTGGCGCTGCAGTGCTTTCTGTGTCTTGCCCACGCCGTGAATGTTTTGCACGCGGTGCCGAGCCTCTACTTTCACTTTTGGCCTCTCATGACAGGTCGGGGGAGCTCTCGCTGGGAAGTGCTCTACATACCTCCTTTTGTTGGAAAACAAAAGCAGACAATGCTACTCCATAACAAAGTCTGGGAATTGTGTTGATCTCTTTCTCTCCCTCTGGGGTCGACCGTCTCAGTTCTCCTTCCTTTCTTGCTGGTCCTCGGCTTCTTCCTCCCAATCTGTTCCCACCTCCTGGGTTGTCTGGCGATACTCCTCTGGCTCCTCCTGACTTCCTACTGTCTTGTTGCTCAGAGTTTGCAGTCTTTTGTCGATGCTTCTTTCTTCTCTATTCTCCTTGCTTTCTTGCACCTGGTTCCAAGCTGTGGGGCCTTGTGGTTCTTTGAGACCTCTCTCAAACAGTGCCACTCATTCTAAGTTCCATCTTCTCCTGTCCTAAGTGCGCACGTGATTGGTCGCTCTTTTGCACAACTGGGTGGGTCTGCTGAATTTGGACCCTGTGACAGGGTTTCTGTGTGGCAACTTTACCTTGACCTAGTCTCCTTCTCTACTCCAGCTCACCTGGGATGCCCTCATTTTGTTATTCCACTCCTTCATGAGGGCTTTTCTCTTCGTCATTCTCAATACCAGTTCCTCCATATCGACTTAATTCTCTTCCTTTACTTGTGACATCCACAAAGATACCAATGTAGACGCCGCTCTGTGTCCTCTTAGCATCCGAAACGGGGACACGTTGGTGACCCTGTTGGGGGTCAGTCTGTGGGCTGCTACTGCCTCCTTGACTGTTGAAAGGGATCTTTCCCTGACACTATTGCTAGATGCATCACTCCCTTGATGAACCTATTTGCCCATTCCACCAAACCATTTTCTTGGGGGTGATATAGTGCTGCTTTTACTTGGTGAATGTCATTTTCCCTCAGGAATGTGTCCATCTTGCGAGAGACTAATTGTACATCATTGTCAGTGACCAATTCTTTGGGCAAAACTTCCTTCAGGAAAATGTTCTTCAACACTCCGATCACTGTGGAAGGTGTGATGTCTGGGACAAATTCCACTCCCACCCACTTCCATAGGTAGCCTATTAACACAATGCTGTACTTGTGCTCAGGTTTCATTGGCTCCAGTGGGCCTGTGAAGTCAAGTCCTAGCTTCTGCCATGCTCCATCTGGAATTTCTGTTGGATGAAGTGGTGCTTGCCTCACTTTCAACCTCTAGTTGCTATTGAGGCACTTGTGGCACCTTTCAGTCATCATTCTTATGTCTGGGTCCATGCCCGACCACCAGTATGATTCTCTCACCCTTTCCCTTGTCATGTTGCTCCCCAGGTGCCTTGTGTGGGCCTTCCACATGATGGATCTTCTCAACGCATCAGGCGGGATGGCTTGGTCGTTTCTCATTAGCATGCCTTGGTCCTCAAATATCTCGTCTGATACTTTACAGTACGGCCGCAGTCCCTCTCGGATCATTCTTTCATCTGGCCAACATTTCAAACCCATTGAGTCAGCTTTGCAGTGGTGGCATCATTGGCAGTTTCCTCGCTGCAGTGTTTCTCGGTATTCTTTGCTTCACAGATCTCCCAATAAAGCTACGATGCACTCATCCATCCTTTTCATTCGGGTCATTACGCTCCGGAAGTCTGGAATGCACTCCGCCTGTGCATTTCGCCACACCGGTATGCACCACTTCGTAAGCATTTTCTTTCAGTTTGGCTGCTATGGTGGACAGGCAAGGGGTGGCCGTTCTCATCCCCCCGGGCTAAGCATGTGTACCAACGGCTTGTGGTCTTTCAACGGTTTGAATGTGGTGCCCCATACATACATCCGGAAATAATCAGCTGCCCATGCGCACACCAGCATTTCTTTTTCTATTGTCGAGTAGTTCATCTCTGCTCGTGACAGTGCCTTTGAGGCAAACACCACTACCTGCTTTACGTCGTTCTTCCTCTGGGTCAATGACGCGCCTAGGCCACAGGCACTGGCATCTGTATTTATGATGATCTTCCATTGTGGGTTAAATGAGTGTAGACAGGGGTCATGGGTGATGCAATCCTTCACTTTTATAAATGCCTGCTGCTGCGCTATTCCCCACTTGTACTCAGACCCCTTGTTCATCAATTTGCGCTTGGGAGCCTTGGTTTCTGAAAGGTTCTGTACAAATTTTGCATAGTGTTCGGCCAGAAAGGATCTCAGTTCATCCCTGTTGGATGGATCCGGCTCTTTCACAATGGCCTGGAGCAGGTTCTTCTTCAGGCTGATGCCTGCTCTTGAGACTATCCTAAGTACTCTACTTCATCTGCCTTTAGGGCTCACTTGTCGATTCATAGTCGGACTCCCGCTTCCTGTAGCTGTGTCAGCACTTCGCAAAGCACCCTATTGTGTGTTTGGACATCAGCTGCATATACCAGAATATTGTCCTAGAAGTATACTACATTGCCAATTGTCTGTAGCAGTGAGTCCAAAATGTGTTGGAAAGCCGAGGTGGCCGACGACAGACCAAACAGCAAGTGGGTGAACCTGTAAAAGTATATTTTGCATGAATACCACACTATAAATTGCATTGAATGATCCTGAAGCAGGGTGACTACGCCGCCATTTTGAGTTATCCTCCATTCTGATTGCCTCTTGCTTCCTGCCCCATGTTTAGAATTGTGTTTTTGGCTCCAGCAGAGCAAAATGAACTTTGTACTGTTTCCATGATGTCAACGTAGATAAGAAAGTTGAAGCTGCTAAAGTGGATTGTTTGTCCTACACTGAGAAACCTTGGAGCTAAACAAAAGCTGTACTAATCAGTAATTTAGATACCATCTGTACCAACAGTGCCTTCTCTGTTCAAACAGCCAAGTAGAATGTTGAATAGCTGAACATGTGCTTCTTGCAGAAATCTTTTTTTTCGCTGCTTGAAACTAAGCTGACTTTAAGCTCAAGAACAAACACTAGACAAATATAAGTAAGTAAGTAATACTTATAAGTAAGTATAAGTAAAATAAGGACTGTTACCTTTGTGTTCTATATTTGGAAAACATATGAAGTGTTTAAAGGAAAACAATAAACTATTCAAAGATGTTTAAACATGACTTAGTTATGTGGATAGGCCATGAACCCTAGGTAAATGTATGACACGAATAGAGGCTGGACAATGTGTCCGCGATTGTGGAAAATCTGTATACATGTACGTGCATTTGAAATGTCCAGCACTCTCTCATCTCACGGTGTCTGCTTGCACACAATATGGGGTGTTGAGAGACCATGTGGTATTAAGCCTCGATATTTTTAATCTTTCAAACCTGTATCTGCCGAATGGGGTTATGAATGCCGTCAGGAACCTCGACGCCTTGTGTAGACCAATTTGTTGCTATGCGTCTCTCATATAAAGTTTTGAGAAAACATTGGCCTCATTCATTAGGAGAAGTAATTAATTAATGCTGGGGAGTGGGTAGCTATCCGTTACCACCTCTAGGTTTAGGCTGTGGAGATCTATGCATATGCAGAGGTCATTTGAGTGTTGTTTCTTGTTCAGGACCACCGTGCTCAACCACTTGGTCTGACTCTGCAGTTTCTATCATCCCGTCTTTGAGCATCCTGTCCAACTGTTCCTGTAGTGCTCCTCTTGTCTTTGCAGGAACTGTTCTCATTTTATGTTTGACTGGGGCGGCTCCATATTTCAACTTTATTTTATACACGTCATTTTTTATTTTCCCTGTTTCGTCAGAGAAGAGCTCACGAAATTCTCTCTGGATACTGGTGAACCCTCTGACGTAAGTGATAGCACTTGACCTTCCATGCTGGCATCTTGTTGCATGTGCAATTTTGCTTGATCATCCCACCCCTGCACGGCTGGTCCTTTTTCAGAAAGGTATACTTTGCTCCTTGTCACGTCCCTTTAAAGTCAATGGTGCTTCGTATAGCCCACCAAGTTCACTGTGGCTCTGCCAAAGACAGTTGGTCTGTGCTTCAGTGGGCGTACTTTCATGCGGTTTTTCCCCACCATTTCTTTGTACATGGTGAGGGGTAGGATGGTAAGGTCAGATCCAGAGTTGGCCATGACCCTTGTTTAATTTCCATCGACTTTGATGACACAGTGCGGTTTATGTCTGTGAACGGTGATGCTGTTGACCATGATAATGGTGGGACACAGCTCGTCTTCTGATGACTCTTCCATCCTATCTGTGTCTCTGTGTATTGCTGGGGCCGATTTCCTACCTCTTCACGTGCATTTAGCGGCCACGTGCCTGAATCTACGGCAATTTGTACACTCTTCATTCCTGGCTGAACACTCCTTGTCATTGGCAAGTTGTCTGGTGCTGGCACACCTGTAACCATTGTCTGGTTCTCTTCTCCCTGATCTGCCGTCCTTAGTATCCAGCTGCCATCTCTGCCGTCTCCCTTTGAATTGTAGTGCTTTCACTTATGGCTCAGGGCAGTTTCCTGCAAATTCTTTTTGCCTCCCGGAGGTCTCCTCAACTGCTCTGCCTATTTGTACCGCCTTGTCCAGATGCAGTGTTTTTTCAAGGGTGAAATTATCATGTATCTTGCGACTATTGGTGTGCAGGGTCAACATGTTGCATATCCTTTCTTCCGACATCTCCCCAAAGGCACACAGTGCAGCCAGTTCTCTCAGCTTCATAACATAGTCATCCACTGGCTCAGCTGGCTCTTGTCTCTTACTATAGAACCTTATTCTGTGTAGTACCACATTCTCACTGAATGAAAACCTCTTCACGATCTGCCTCACTGCTTCTTTTTAGATATTCTTAACCTCATCTGCTACTGCTTTGGGTTTCGATCCTGCGAAGATTCTCTGGCCTTCCACCCCTTGTGTGTTTAGCAGCATGGCCCTGTTCTTAGCTGCTGCGAGGTTCACGCCACCCACTGACTCCACGTACGTCATGAACATGGGTTCCTACTGCGGCCATGTTATGCTTAGACTACCTGGGGACTGGAGGAATGCTGGTGGTGGCGTGGCACGCTGCATGATGTCCACTGTGGGTCGTCCCTTCTGTCCTTATTGCCAATTATGTTGAGGCCTCCCAATGATCACACAGACACAATCTGGTGTGACTGCAGCCTTTATTGCCAACTCAGTACTAATGCTCACACACAGTTGCTTCACTATGATTCTTATTGCCCTGTGGCATAGTAAGTGAGTGTTCAAGAGGGGTTCAAATAGGGTTGTGAGGTAAACAGGGGATGGGGGCTTGCCTGCTGGTCAGAGTGCTGGGGCTGCAGTGCTATCCGCATCTTGCTAGCGCCGCAAATGTCAATTTTGCGCTCCACGTTTCTACTTTCCCTTTTGCCCTCTCGCAAGAGGTCGGGCGAGCTCTCTTGAGAGTGCGTTCTACAAGAATGTTTGGTTCACCAATGGGCTTATTGCACTATAGGCCAGTCCGAGCCTGAACCCAGCAGTTCTATGATCTAGCAGGTCCCAGGTTCAAATCCCTAGTAATGCAAACACAAAGACACATGCACCTGCTGTTTAAAGAGAACCTAGTGCAAGTTTCACCTTTTTCCTACACTTCTATTTTAAAACAAAACCATTCCGGAACGGTTTCTTTTTAAATAAAGGTATATGAACTGTATAGAAAGTAGAGGAGCGCCACTCCTAACCGCTCTAGCCCAATTTCGACCACTGATCATATGACTGTTGAGATCACATGATCAAATATTTCTGCAAGGGTAGGCAAGAAACGGCAAAGACACATTAAATATCAGCAATCATTTTAAAAGCCATAAAATAATTCGTTTTTTCAAGGTATTTATGTTTCGAAACATTTCACAAATGCAATAAAAAAAGAGAATACCCATTTTAATGAATGTCACATTTATCTATGGCCTCTGATGCAAAGCCAAGGCATGGTGAAAATGCATATAGCCAAAATGTATAAAGCCATATATCGAACTACATAGAAATACAGAGGTCTGTTATCATGGCAGTCCTTCTGAGAGCAGGGGCATTCACTGTGGCACAGGTGAAGAGGTGTATGGCATGACCTGTATAACTGGGACCAGCAGAAGTCCCATAATGCTGGGCAGCAGGTTGTATCCCATTCCATTCTTGGGTAAGGGATATATGTTTTTTGTCCTTTTTAATGAACATGAACACTTTGTCATAAATGCTGGGTTATTCCTGCTTCCAAGCATTGTCATAATAGGTGTCATTATCACTGATTGTTTCATGGTAGTCATTGTATCCATGTGAGGAATTGCCATCAGGCAAAAGTGTAGAAGCCATGGCTTTTTAAAATGTGTATAAACTGTTAAAATGATGCAGGTAATTCCATTGCACAGAGGGTGACCAGCAAAACGGGTCATCCTTTCAGGAAAACCATGCCAAAAGGACAGTGTACACCTGTGGCCTGATTAATCAGTCACCTGATCTGCAGCATCTGTTCTCCATTGGCACAGATCAGGTTCAGGGGACACATGTGCCCATTTTACAGCTGTAGTGAAAGCCAAGTCTCTCCAGTGCAGGGGCTGCCTTTAAGACATGCACCTCAATTACCAAACCACATACCTATGAGAGTTGCTATCCTGGTGGCAGTGGCAAGCCTTACATATAAGTCCTACCTGAGTTAGGGAACGGTGCCGCTCATACATATTACTGTTAGATCATTTTAATACCACACAATAGCACTATGATCCCAGCTCAGCTGTGGAAGGGTTATTCAATGTCTGGTCAGACAGTCTGGCCCTGCCAGCTCACAGGGCAGGAGACTGAATGACTGGGCCTATACTCTGATCAGGTAACATCTCTCTTCAGCAGGACAGCCCCCAGCAGGAGCTGTCCTAGGAAGCAGGAATCAAAGGGTGCACTGATTCCAAAAGGACTACCTCTCACCAGGGTGCTATATCCCAAAAGGGCATTTGATGCTATTGACGAGGGAAGGGACAAGGTTAGTTTAGACAAAGGGAGCTCAGTCCAGCTGGAGGAAGATTCTACCATTTATGTTCTCTCCTTATTTCTCTTCTATCCTGTCCCCAATCCCTTTAACGCACAAAGCACTTTGGGTGTGATGTCAGAAGGCAAAGTCTACTTTTTCTGAAGAACAGGGATTGGACCATTTAAGCAGACTTGCTTTTGTCCATGACCTGCAGACTTATGTCTTTAAAAGAAGGGGTCTCCTACTCCTTTGATTCATCTCTGGACTTCAGCATTAAGGAAGAGTTTGTTTGGAACACTTTGGGAGAGCAGTCTTTTTAAAGTCCTCCAGTTGTGAGCTGACGGCAGATAGTCGAAGGCAGAGTCAAACTCTGCTCCCTCATCATCCTCAGGGCAGATTGAGGGTTATATCCTGCTGTAGAATGACCTTCCTTTCTGTCAGCCACACTAATGCCCAGGACCGCACCATGCTGAAATACTCCTGCAGGTGTCTGCCAGCCTCCCCCATGTTGGGAGCCCGGGAACATGGACAACTCTTGCCCCTGAGTTCTGGAGTAGGACTGCTCCAGAGAGCAAAGACAACCATGCCTCCCACATTTTCATTATCAAACCATGATTCACGCCCTTTTCACCCTGATCAAACCAGCAGGACTCTCCAGAGCTGACTTTGGCACTTGCCAAAATTCAAATCGCAGTACCGCACAATCGAACAAGTTTGCTACCACACTGGGCCAGTTGAATAGTGTAGTTGCCTTGGTTCGAACAAAGATGCATCATTGCACCAGCACTGCTTGAACCATTATTCAAACATCCACCCTTTTCATACCCAATCAAGTTCACTATTGAACCGACCCTGGTGTGCTTCCCGGACTGTGTCTTTTAAGCACTGCAGCAAACTGAGTTACCCTTTGCATCCTGAAATTGTTGAACTGAACCTCTGCATTGTCCAAGAGGCACGTCGAAGCTCAGCTACCTTCAGTTCCACCCTGCCATGACACCTGCTTGACATCTTGAATACCGCAACTGCTGAATTCGAGCACAAATTGAACCGCCAGCATAGCACCGTAAAGTCTGTTGTCGCCATTGTTGATCTGCAAAGACACTAAGTAAGGTATTAGTGCTTGATAACTGCCCCTCTGGTCCATTCATGGACCCTAGGGACTGGCTAGGGAACTTTAATCACCTTTGCTATAAGAACAAATGCTATCCAAAGAACATTGTGTTTTTGATTGCCTTTCCTCCTAGCTGTCTCATTACCCAGAGTGCTTTATCTTGCTTTCACATATTATTAAGAGTATGTCCTTAACTCAGCACACATTACCACAAAAGGCGAATGAGGCCTATCTCTTAAGTGTGCCTGTTTACATTTTATGATTGGGTTCACTCTTGGTTTGTAGAAGGTTGAAGGTTGAGTAGGTGCTTTAGACTCTACTCGTCCTTCTACTCCTGCAGTCATGGTAGTGGTTGAGATTTGAGACAGACTGTGCCTACAGTGTAATCAGGGAACATAAAAGTGTGGATTAACTTTAGCTTCACTGCCAAGTCATTGTTGAACAATTGCACATGACATGACATGAGCGCTGCACACACCTTATCAGTATGTGACCTTCAGGTGTTCTGCCAAGTGTGGGGATCCCCCGCGGCATTAATGTTAAGAATCTGTACTGTTGTAAAGCCTCCATTTATTTGAGAAAGGTAATAGATGGAGGATTACCAGGGGGCCAATAGCAGTAATGAGTCTCCAGCTCAAGCACCCATATGGTGGCGGTGCAAGTAATTGGGGACAACAATAGCACTTCCCACCATTTGGCCCAGAGAGCGAGTAGCATTGTCTCTTAGGGATCTCAGAGGTCTCAGGGACCTCACACGTCCCAGGCCTCGGTCAGGTCCCACGCACGAGTGATGAGGCATAGAGGAGATGAGAACCACACAGTACAGGAGATGGGCACAATAATGACCTACGTAAAAATGGGTGAGTGTGCATATGGAGTAAGCAAGAGTACATACGTATATGCACCACTCTAGAGTGATGGAGCAGAGAGAGGTATCAACAATGTGATTTTAACTTAAGCTCAGTGGCAGCAGTTGCATATAAATGAGTTCAGAACATCTGTGTGGCAGACCCAGCATTTGTATGATGTTTTCCCAAACGGTTTTTTGGTAGGTCTTAGTTAGATTGACATCATTTGGATGGTTGTGGATCAACATCTCTCATGGTGAGAAACAGTAAGCTGTGTTTGCCCAGTACAATCACTTCCTGACCCTCCCCGTTTGTTGCACCTAAAGTAAGTGCTCCGATGCTGGCCCATCCCCACTTGAGCAGCAAAGCCCAAACTGCCACAAATCACACCCACTCTTGCTGGCACCTCCTTTGGCTTGTGTGGAACATTGAAAAAGCCTACCCCTCCATATCAGATCTCTCTCTTTGCTTCAGGAATACCAACAGTGTAGTTGAACTTCTTTATCTCCCCATTAGAGAGTATGTAATACTTTGTAATACATTCATATTATGCTTTAACATAACAAGAAATATGTGCTAGTACAATTTAACAATAGGTCTATGACACTGGGGCAATGGTCACAAGTGGCCAGTGGCAACATGGTGTGTGATTACTAACAAGATCATGGCACAGATCCGTATCTGAGATCCCTACTTTGGATCTAAAACAGCAAAATGGCCCTGGGTCCTAACAACATGTTTGAAGCATCTGACAGCAATTAGGACACATCTGTGAGCATCAGACTGAAACAGGCTGAACTCTCTGTATCAGCGACTGTGCACTGCCTGTGGTCCACAAAAAAGTCATGGTCAGATATCAACAAGTTAAGTTGCTGACACTCCCATGGCGCCACATGAGGTACTGATGACCCTTCAGCCTCAGGGGAATGTCTCTGACAGGGTACCCGGAGCTACAAAGAACTACCTCTTTGCAGATTGGAATTCAACATGTGAAATATCTCAGGAGATTGGAATTCAACATGTAAAATATCTGAGGCAGATGATCTCGCAAGAGAGCGTTATCTAAATACAGGAGAGCAGAAGTGTGGTCCTCTTTACTCGGAGACGAACACCGAATCACACGAATCAGATTTTGCAGGTCTGATTAGAGAGCAGCAATACAGACACCGAACATGCCTGCGCTTTTCATAGACAAATGCAGATTATTATTCAATTTGAGAATAATCATTGTATGCCATCCCCCTTTCCGGATTGCAATATTCTCCATAAAGGTCAATCTGTGGTATATAATTCATGTTCTGGTTTATTTTGGATTTAATAAGATGCCTATAACAGCATTATAATTCAAAAATAAGGAAAAGCATATCAAGGCAATACCAATATTGCAAGGATAGGTAACACATACATGAAAGATATGCACCAGCAGAGAAGCTTAGCAACACGACTGGGCCTGTTGTGTTTCTGTTTACACACCTCTTTACCAGTGCCAGCACTAGGTGCTTTTCAAACGTAATTTATTGAGCAACCCTGGGCAATGCAGTAGAAAGCATACTTTAATTGGTATCAAGTCATTTTTAAACCTCAAAATACCTTGAACATATAGCTCCATACTCCTACCTACCCGCAACCAAATAATTGGCCTCATTAATGTTAACATTCACTTAATATCTACATACATTAATATCAATGGCAAACATTGTTCAATGCCTCTCTTAAACTCTTCAACAAATATGCGAAGAACGTAATTAAAGAGGTTTTTACGGTTTTAAGATGACTTAAATGGGAAACTCTTTTTAAACTCACAAATGTCATCTGCACCTTAAAATGAATAATATTACTATTGGATTAAGCATTACATTGCAAGCATTAAACGAGTCTGCCCAAGGTGATTGGATGGACAAATCGTTGTTGGCAAAACTGAGCTAGAAGCATTTTGTCTGGACAGGCTGCAAGACAACTTCAATGCTATTAAGTGACACATGTGACTGAAGAGGTTCAGAGCATACTTTCTTCACTTGAGTGGTTCCTTAAAGCACCCGCGTCTCTTCCGAGTGCTGCTTTTCTTAATTTTAGATGTACACAACTCCATTTGTTATCACACGGTTACTCCGGTTCTGCTAAGTCAATTTACAGAGGCACACAAATATGCATCATATATTTTGGACTGTGAGTCTAGCTTGTTACTTTTGCCCTCCCATGTTGACAGTGAACAGTTAAATTGATGACTTCGATTGGACTTTTCTAACCCAGTGGGACAGTTTGCTGTGAATATGTCTAAACAGACTCTTGTGACTGATACTCTCCCTGTCCAACCATCTTTAAGCACGGAGTGAAGTGGAAGTGAGGCGGGGATGTTCAGTGGGAGAGGGTGGGCAAAAAGAAGGGTGGAAGGGAAGGAGATTAAATGATGTGGGCAGTGTGACCAAAGTCATAGCAACTTGCTCAAGGTTTCTTGCACACTTTAGGACTGTACCAAAATACCTTCTAGGTCCTTTGATTCACTCTCTAATACACATTCTGTTGTATATATCTACCTTGATATGGACAACTTCTTTGTCATGGCGCTGAACCCTAACTAAATAACAACCAGCTTTATCTTGTATTCATTTTAGCACTGGTTCCTTGTATTTTGAGCTAAAACAGATAGATGAGCCTTATCTAGATTGTGTTGGTCCTGGTTATGCTCGAGCTTTATTCAGCTGTGTAACAACACGCTGAAATTGGCTACATTTACATCAAAGAGGTCACGTTTCAATGATTGACAGTGTAAGGTTATGGATCGTCCCAGGATTTGATAACACATTTTTTTGTTTTGCCCAGGATCCTGAGGGAATGTTATTTGTTACCACCCTTTAGGCTAAGGGTTGTCAGACTGACTTGTGAAGATGTACATTTCTGCCAAAATATGAATGATCTGAATGCAGTTTATTTTACATCGACAGTTTGTAGAGAAGGAGCCAAGTACCCCCACCTCAACCATCTCGCCCACAGCACCTGTATGTTGGATGCCAGAGTGTGAGACATGTGCAGTACCAGTGAAGATACCAATACCTAGGAGAATCTGGGAGGCAAGGTTCCCATTGAGGAACCCATACTTGCATACAAGACAATATGATGGTCATCTGAATGAAATCCCGGAAGAAACAGGACGGTTGGATGACGAAGAAGAATGGTGACGTCACCACCACTGTCATACAGAGCAAAGTTGACATATAGAGAAGAGATGCAGGGACGAGAGAATATAGACAATTCTATAAGGAATCAAGAAAGTATTGAGATACATGACATCTTGGGATCAAGATGAAGAAACCTATGCTACAGATGTAAGGAAGATATTAAGCTACTTCACACGTGTACACATGCAAAGAAATGCAAGCAGATGAAGTATTCTTAAAGGCTAGCTTTATAGTGAATAGATTGCGGCATGCACCAACATATATATATATTGGAGTCAGTAAAGGATGGATGTTCCCACTATGTACGATAGCAGAGCTGAGCAAAAGAAGGAAGGCCGCTTTTCCCTTTTCTAAGTGTAACACAGTTAGAAAACAATTGAATTGCAAGCGAAACTTAGAAAGGCGAGACTGGATGAGCCAAGGTCATATCAGACTGGGGTGAACTGACATTGGATACAAATTGTGTGAAAGAACAAAGCTCCTGTTCAAAAGGCATGGACAAAAACAAGAAGAAGTCAGAGATCTATTAAAGAATAGTATTTTAATACTCTGAAAGCTCAATTTCGTGGTCTTTAGTCACATCGGGAGAAGAAGTTGGATGAAAATGATGGTCACACCTATGCACGAAGGCAGAGCGTGCCTTCACTCCCCTGAATTCCCCAGTGCAAAGAACATGTTCAAGGCTGAGTTCAAAGACCTAATTGAAAGTGGATCAATGAGGTGATGATGGATGGTTATGTTAATTGGTGGGAAGCTATGGTTAAGACTAGTTCATTTGCACCTGGACTTTCAGCCTGTGTGCTGCTAATGTAGGTTGGGAAGGTACTGACAGTGGTTAGAAAGTAACCAATGATAGAGAACCGCATGATCAAGGGTCCTATAGTTGTGCAGCCAATTAGACATTGTATATTTAGTGGCGTTCATAGTGACACATTTTTAGGGAAGGTCTTAGTTGCCCCACCTGATGCTAAGAAGCAAATCACATTGTTCCACTGCCCTAAATGAGTATGGATCTTATACCTAGATGATCCTTGTAGAACCTATCACACTCACCATTAGGTTTTTGTAGTTTTCCAAGTAGAATGAAGTTAGTGATATGCAGGTTAAAAGTAATCAATGACGAATATGTACTATAAGAATGTAATTTTTTATGAAATGCTTTGAGAAGTCTCGAGAGAGATCATGATGAGGGATGTCTGTTGATGTCCGTTGTACTCCCTGTTTTAGATAATTTATATTAAAACATTATCTTTTGCAAACTACCTGAGTTGTTTCTATTATTGATGTCTGAGTAAACTGTGCATCCACCGTCTATCTCTAAGATATTGCTAACCCATCTTAAAGGGCTTGTAGGTACCCCCAGTTCACGTCGTAGCAGAGGATGGTTTGATATTCCCATCGAGAGAAGTAAGCTTTGGGGTTCCGGCAATGTCAAACAACCTCTGCCATTCTGCTGAAAGGACGTGAAGCTCCCTGTATATGGCAGTTTTAGCGTAAAGTAATACTTGTATAAGGTAGGGTAAGACAGGTTCCCCGGTTTCCACGAAAACCCCTCCCGGCGTCGACAGGAAGCCGAACAAACAGAAGGTTGGAAGAGGCTGCTGAAAAGGTGTGCAATCCCGAGAGTCAGGAGTTGAAAAAACACGAATGGTGAGTAAAAATTGAGTGAGGTGGCAAAAGAGTGAATGGGCAGTGGGTAAAGAGAATGATAAGGGAAAAATATGTAGCGGAGGGAGGTAGGGATGAGGTAACTTGAGAAACGATGAGCATTAAATATGAGTACAAATTTACTTGAGGGGAGGCCAAGCAATTTAAGAAATATTGTGAGGAGGAGCCACGATAAAGAGTATGCCCATTGCCTGCATTTTAAAGAACGTAACAGAAGAAACAGAACCTAAAATCCCATAGCGGAAGACATGTGAGACGGGTTTGATTAAAGATAAACCTAAGGAGGGCTGTTGAATCTCCATAGAAGTATTTTTAGTGGTAAAATGAGTCTTATGAGAGAAGACAAAATGTGTGTGGCCGGCCGAGTATGTTCGTTTGTCTGTTTGTTTATGTGATTGTGTAATGATGACAAAATAGTACATAACGTTGATAACTATAAAGAGGAGAAACAGAAACATGAGAGTTCGAGGAACTAAGCGTGTATTTAAAATGATTTTGTGATGATGTTTTTTAGCAGATTAAAGTAAAAAATGTGATAAATCGAGGGTATTTTGAGCCTGCGACGATTGATGCACGCTCATATTACGTTGCTTTTAATTAAATAAGTAATATAGAATTTTGCAAAGAGTAAACAGTGAGTATGGACAGTCAAAGGGCCTCATTACAACCCAGGCGGTAAGGGATTACTGGTACCGGTAAGGACACTGGTGCCGGTAATCCCTTACCGCCCAATTCCGAGGTCCCTTTGCGGGTCCTCCCTTAACGGCTGGTTTTACCAGCCGTTAAGGACGGGACCCACAAAGGGACCTTGGAGGTAATTACGGTACCACAATTTGCAGTACCGTAATTACCGCCTTCCCCATTTCCATTGAGCCCTAACAGGGAAAAATGGGAATGGGGAAGGGCCACTGGTGAATGCGGAATTACCGCCCCGCTAACCTTGGAATGGGGCGGTAATTCCGCCATTCACCATGGCGGAATCGGTAAGGTACCGCCATCAACCATGGCGCTAATAGCACCATGGTTAACGCCTGGGTCGTAATGGGGCCCAAAGAGTGACGTGTCAAAATTGGAGGATATTACTCTGCTTAAACATTGATGTAAAGACACACCGAAACTCAGAGAATACAATGAGGAATGGGTAAAGGAACCACAGACGACGAAAAATGCATGTCATACCCGTGGGAGGGATTGCCATTGAAGACAGTTATTCAGTACATGATGACATATTTGCATGCTACATATACAAGAAAAAAGTTAGCCAAGCAAGCGCTTTAAAAAAATATATCAGGTGGAGGAAAGATGAGTAGCCTCCTAGTGATCAAATATTTAATGTATGCACAGAGGGGGGTGAGGAGCCTTCTGCTTCACAAGCTGCAACTGAAGCAGACGGCGATAGCAAGAAAAAATGATGGGCTGTACCCACTAAGGGAGCTCAAGGTAGTAATAAGATATAGCAACCTGGGATGAGTCGCCTGCGCAAACCAGCGACGAGGACCCGCAGAAAGATACTGAGCGAGAGATGAAATCTCTAAGGTCTCAAGAGACAAGGAGAGATGCAACAATAAAAGAAACAATGGCTGAAGAATATTTTTATATATAGGGCCTCATTACGAGTTTGGCGGTAGCCATGGTGCAAAGTTGTGTCCGGGTCCGGGTAGACGGAATGGGGACTTACTGGGTCATTCCAACCTTGGAGGACCCGGTAAGTCACCATTCTGAAAACCATTCCCCATTCCCATTTGAGCCCCCATAGGGCTCAATGGGAATGCGGAAGGAGCTAATAACGGGCCCGCAAATAGCGGGCCCGTTATTAGCTCCCTGGTCCCTTAGCGGCTCCCACTAAGGGTGGCTGGTAAAACCAGTCGGCCTTAGTGGGACCCGCTAAGGGACCTCGGAATGCTGCGGTAGGGGGTTAACGGCACCCTTACCGCCCATAGAATGGGATATAGAAGAGATGGTAAGAAGGAAAAAGTCAAAACTGATGGTCAAGCACCTATATAGAATGAATGAATGTTTGGTAAGAGTTTGCATCGACTCAATGGTAAGAGCATTGAGGATATGAAAGCACACATGGAAAAGAAAGTAATGAATCCTAAATCCAGTAGTGACAAGGGCAGGTTTAGAAGAGCTCTTCCCAATACATGAGTTGATAATAGGTCCATCCAGAGCAAATCTGGAGGATGAGGTAAACTCGAAAAAAGTATTGGGGACACAATTGATACAGTCTATCATACAAAAATTAAGGAAGTCCCATGAGAGAAAGGTAAAAATGATTGACCTGAGTATGCGGCTAATTCCACCTTAAAATAGCAGTCCCACAGTCAGAGGGGGACTCACCATTATATGTGAGCAAGTTAAGGTAATTGTCAAGGAAAAAGCGATGTGAGACCATTGTCCCTTACCAGGAGCAGGCAAACAATGGATGATGAATGGGAGGTTTTTGGATTTTGTAGTTGTTTGTTAAAGAAAGGAGAAGGGGTCAGGTCCATAGCAATCAGCAAACATACCACGGGTGAATAAAGAGAAGCAGTTGACTGAGGTAGAAATTGGATTTATACCAAGGGAAAAAGGAAACTTTCGAGGTAGGAACTTCCAGAATGATTAAGGAAACTTATGGAGTACTCGAGGTATGAAGAAGAAGCAAATGAAAGGACCTCCGCCTGTAGGGTGGACGTGTGGTATGACAGAACACTTCTTTGGTATATGAAGAGGTTAAGGATTCATGCAGAATAACCAGCTTTTAAAAAAGAGGAACTGAAAAACCCGCCTGCATATTAGCAGTAGAATAAAGACGGGTTTGCCCAGAATCAGACGGTACAGCAAACAAGCGCCGAGAGTGCAGCAAAACTTTCAGACGTAATAGTCACTTATGTAGACATGAAAGAGGATAAGCACAGGTTTAATATGCCTGTGTATAGGAGAAAGGAGGTTTTTTTGTGATAAGAGAAGAGACATGTCTGGGTCATTTTTGTTGTATTTAAGATAGGCATAGGTTTGTACATCGTGGTAAGAAGATTAAATGACAAAATTAATTATATTTTTTATTTTTTATCAGATAAAGGCACAGAATGTTTTGTATTAAGAATATATTTTTTAATGAGAATGAAAGTATTATGGCATGTATAATAGGGATGGCCATATGAGGAGTATTGATAGAATTTAAAAAAGTTTATTATAAAAGGTATATATTGTCCTTTGTATATTTTAAAAAGGATTTTAGATCCAGTAGTATGGGGTTATGTTTGACATGAACAATTTTTGGTGACCGCCGCCATTCGGCATTGAGAGGGCTGCCAGTACAGTAATGAGATGTTCTATGATGTTAGGTATTGAATATGTATTATTTGCCATGTCGGAAGAGCTTAAAGCCACGTTGACATATCAGAAGTCTTCTGCTTATGGGGTGGTCATATTGAATATAGCGATTAAAAGTATCAGGTGTAGAGTAATGACCTCTGCCATGTCTGTATTGAAATCACCGGCAGAGGGTGAGCACGCATATGATTGGGCTAGATGATGAGAAATTTTATGATAAAACTCCTGAGAGTGGAGGGAAATATATTGAAAGTTGGGGATTTTCTTTATTTCTATTGTTGGGATTTTTTTTTTTTAGAATCAATAAGTGGGCAAGGATATAGAGGATCCGCTGTGGTACAGCACATGGCCAATTGAGAGTTTTGAAGTAGTATCAAGTGTATGACTACAGACTCACTTTTTGGCACAGGCTGCAGAATTAGTGGCACTGATTGTCACAGAGCTCTGGAATTATGCAGAGCAGGAAGTAACACTGTACAGTGAAGTGACTCTGCCTGTGACATCAACAGTGCACGCAAGGTTAGCACGTTGGGAAAAAGGGGGGTCTACCTCTAAGAGGATGACTCTCCAGTGCGGCACATAGTCTTATTCAACAAGCTTATAGGAGTTTTATAACTCCGAGCAGCCATCACAGTCGAAAAATGTGCAGCTCACACTAAAAGGGTAGATTTTAGTACACATGGAAATTAAAAAAATAGAGAAGAAAATGAAATGTGTTGTATGTATAGAAGTATGTATGTTAGTTGAAATGTTTCAAAATAGATGAAAGTATGATGATAATGAGTATGTTGAATTATTGTGATAAATGTTTAGATTTTAAAGAGTAAGGACTTAAGGAGAAGCGCCTCAAGATAAGAAAGACTTGTGGACACAGAGAGGGTGTATTGTGGTGATAAGACAGTATTGGTAAACCAGTGATGGCTGTAGCCTTATTAAGGGTGGTGTTGGAATAGCTACACTACCCGGTGGATTATTAGAGAGAACCTTACCGCAACGAGTGCAAAGGATTGGTTAGGTTTTGCATATAGTAGAATATGTTGCATTTTTTATAGTAAAGTGTTTCGTGATTAAAAAGATTATTACTGGGCACACGTTATGCACAATTAAAGAGATACATTGCGACCCAATTACCCCTTTTAGTATTTGTATATAGGGGATCATTACGACCTGGACGTTAAGGGATACCGGGCACCGATAAGGAGACCGGTGACGGTAATCCCTTAGCGCCCTATTCCAGGGTCCCTTGGCGGGGACCGTAAGGAACGTGTGGTCTGACCACCCTATTTGGGCTCAAATGGGAATGGGGAATGGTTTGTTCAATCGGGATTTACCGGTCCCGCCAGGGTGGGACTGCACCGGTAAGTCCTCATTGAACAACACCGGTGCCGGACCCGTTATTGGAGGCAGTCATGGCGCAAATAGCCCCATGAATGCCACCAATCACGTAATGATGCACATAGACTCAGATACATGATCACAATGGTATGTGCCTTTCCTTTTAAGGTAGATTAAATTATCATAGCCAAGAATCGTAGCACAAAAGGTGTTTCCGAGATGGAGAATATGGGAATTATAGTATGGACCTTATGACTGTGTTAAAGAAAAAGTCTGTGGAAACATAAAATGGATGCTTAAGAAAAAGCACAAGTTTTCATGGACAGGTCACCAGCGGGGGAATAAGGTCTGTAAGAAGACTTAATAGCTTGCTTAAGGAAGATAATAGAGTGATTAAAAGCACCCTAAAGAAAAGATGGTTGCAGTGCCTGCCACTGGCATTACATGCTTTAAGAAATTGGACAAACTTAGGAAAACCATCTTGTTTCACACAAAAGTGACAAGGAGGCGAATGAGGATACTTCTCACACCTCCATATAGAATTAGGAGTGATGCCCAGCGAACAATAGAATTGTTAGGAAAGGGGTATGTGAGTTTTTTATGTGTATTATTTCAAGTATATCTGTCATTTCAGCTCCACTCAAGCAACAAGGGTGTGGGGCAGCACAGAACACAGAAGGAAATGTTACAACAGCCAGAGATGCAGAGTTTTGTGTTTCCAAACTTTTTCCTGGAAATAAGATCATAGACTCACAAACTTTGTTGAAAAAGAGTCACGATCGTTCCAGCAGCTTTTTCATAGTGAAAGACATTATACTTTCTGCAGTCATGGTGTAAGGCAGACATGCTTAGACATTCCTTGATAAATGTAAAGATCCAGGCTGAAGAATCCACTGACAACGTTTCACAGATCGTTCTTGCTTTTTTCGAGTTTGTACTGCTCGCATACCCTGCACTGGTGGGGAGAACTACTAGCATTCCTATTTTCCTGCAAGATCTTAAGAATGGCCCAATTGTGAGAAGATTGCTTACAGTTATCACTGAACAAATCCTTCAGCTTCCTGAGTACAGTGGGGGAAACACAGATGGCACTGTCACCGGATAATGCACATAGACTGGGCAGCCTAGTTTTCTATTACTTGATTGAAGACTTTCTGCATCTTGGATGGAGACAACCTGATGTCAGAACTTTCTTGATAGACCCGAGAATTAATGCAGAGATCAATCGAATATTGAGAGACATCATACACCAAGTGAATGAGTATTCAGAGAGAACCTTAAGGAATGAATAAAACTTTCTAGGAAGAAGAATAAAAGGTTCACTGATTGAGAAAACTTGTGTTTCATGCTGAAAGACAAATCTTCATGTCATCTGGTCTAAAGCAGACTTGTGGCATCGATTGAGAATTGGTGTATGTGTCACGATCCCTCATCATGTGGTCCCCAAGGCACTCCCCCCATCCCCCGTCTCGCCCTTCCCTCTCTTCCCCCCTTCCCCGGGACTCACGTGGACTCTCACACGTCTTGCGATCGCACCCGCGCCTGGTCCGTAACAGGATGGCTGTCAAGTTACGGCCGTTCCTACATTGGCAATTGCCTTGGCGCCTAGGATCACGAAGGGCTAGCCCTGAGCTTCCGCGTCGCGGGACTGTAAGGTCACGTGATGCTCTTGCCCGATCATGTGACCCAGCCGCGCATCACGTGACCAGAAGCGCAAGTACTTAAACTCGGAAACCCGGGTACTCGTTGCTTCACAGCTGTGCTCTGCATTCTGTTTGGCGTTACGAACCTTGAATCACCTTTGGATCACTCACGGAATCGACCTGGCTTGCTTTACTGGACTCTTCTTGGATTTGCCCCTTTGGATTCGTTTGCACAGTGATACACGGCTCTCGACCACGGACTGTTATTGGACTGCCTCCTGGATCACCCTCTTGTACCTTGACTCTTTGGACTTCTTGCCTCACAGCTCCACAGCTCCACAGCTCCTGCTAACAGGTGAACTACTGAGAATTACTCCTCTTGGGGTACCTCCGTCCACGTGGGTCCCGGACCTCTCCACTAGGTTCACTACCTCTTCCTTGACCCTGATTGGTAAGACCTTTCCGTTTTTCTTAAACACTGTGGTTACTGTTTCTTGCTTGGTACTTAATCCGCATTTTCTTGCAGCAGTGTGGGGTCCCAGAGGTTCGCGGTCCCGGACTTGAACATCTTCGCCTGTGGCCTCAACGGCTGCACAGAGAGTGGCTTTAAGTTCTCTCTGTGCGGCATTTGGGGACGGAGGCCTCTTCTGCCTACACGACACTCAAGTCTCAACAGACCGTGAAGCCTATTGTCGTGTAGGCAATGGAGGGGAACGCTGAAGACCCCATGACTGCTATAGTCCAAGCCATTACAGTGCTACGAGCCGATATGGCAGCAGCCAACACGGCTATTCATCAACGTCTCGACAACATACAAAGTGTCAGACACCCTTTACCCCCAGATGCAGAATTCGGAGACACACCCTCTGTTTCCCAACCCGTTCCACCTCCGATTCTCCCACCTCAGAACCCCGTTCCCGTGGTACTACCTACTCCTTTCCCATTGGCGGCCCCTGAGAGATACCATGGGGATCCCAAGAAATTCAGGACCTTCCTAAACCAATGCAAGTTGCATTTTCTGTGCCGACCTCAGGCTTTCCCAGATTCCACCACGAAAGCAGCATTCACCCTTTCTCATTTGGCTGGGATAGCCGCTGCATGGGCCAACCCCTTGTTGGAGAACGACAACCCAGCCTTATATGACTTCGATCTCCTCGTCACCGAGATGTCCAGGGTTTTTGATACTAGACACAAGGTCCAGTCTCGAGATCTGGAACTTCTGGATTTGTGCCAGGGTAGGGGTTCCCTCATTGAATACATAACCCGTTTTAACCAGCTCTCAGCTGAAACTTCTTGGCCCGAGGTCAAGAAGGCAGTAATCTTCTATAGGGGTCTCAGTAATCCCATGAAGGACGCCTCATCAGTGGTACCCTCATTACCCACTGCATTCCAGGATCTGGTTGACTTGTCACTCCAGGTGGACGCACGTAGGTCCGAAAGAAGAGCGGAAGCAGGTTTCGCTCAGTCCTCCACATCTCACGCGGCAGTTCCTTCCTCTGACTCCTCCCAAGAACCCATGCAGATCGGAGGCGTCAGGAGCCCGATATCTCCTCTAGAAAGGGAACGTAGGAGGGTAGATAACGCTTGCTACTACTGTGGCACCTTAGGTCACTTTGTTAAGGAATGCCCACGCCATCCCAAACACAAGCCACAGGGTTTTCAGATAGCTCGATCATAGTACCGGGGACGGGATCGAGCTATACCACGTACACCCCGAACCCAACACCCTCTTTCGGGCGTATCCGGCCCATTCATGTACAAGCCACTCTACAGCCCACAGCGTCCATTTCGCATCCTGTTACTCTGATAATCGACTCAGGGGCAACGGGTAACTTTATCGCCATTTCCTTGGCCCGTTTGTTAAACCTGCCCCTCTTGACCAAGACCAGGCCTGAACCGGTACAGGCTGTAGATGGCTCTTCTTTGATTTTGGGCGCAGTAAAACAACAAACAGCCCCTTTGCTATTGACAGTACAATCCAGACACAGAGAGACCATAAGTTTTGATCTTATCACCATGCCACAGTTTGGGCTCATTCTGGGAATCCCTTGGCTTCAGGAACATAACCCCCTCATTGATTGGAAATCGGGTTTGGTTCACTTTGAGTCGGACGTCTGCCAACATTTCTGTCTTCCCACAGACGCACCCAGCGACAATCCTGCCCAGGCTATAGCTCGTCTTACAGTGCAGGACCCGCAAGAAATACCATCAGAACACGTAGTTGGGTTAGTGGTGCAAGAAGTTCCCCAGGTATACCAAGATTTTGCAACTGTGTTTGATCGTGGTTCCTCTGAAACACTGCCTCCACATCGTCCGTACTATTGCCCCATCGATCTACTCCCTGACACAGTGATTCCCACAGGGCGGATCTATTCCCTCTCACCATCCGAGGAAACGACTCTCAAGGAGTACATTAGGAAGGCCTTGAGCCTAGGGCACATACGACCATCCACCTCGCCTTCAGCAAGCCCTATCTTTTTTGTGCCGAAAAAGGAAGGCGATCTACGCCCAGGTGTTGATTATAGACGCCTGAATGCCATCACGAGGAAGGATCGGTACCCTATTCCCCTCATCACGCCCTTGCTGGACCGACTCACACACGCTACCATTTTCACCAAACTGGACCTCCGCGGGGGCCTACAACCTGGTCCGCGTCCGTTCCGGGGACGAATGGAAAACCGCTTTCTGTACCCGGTACGGCTTATATGAATATACTGTCATGCCTTTTGGGTTGTGTAATGCCCCGGCGACCTTCCAGAGGTTTATGAATGACATCCTGAGTGATATCTTAGATGTCTACGTCGTGGTTTACCTCGACGACATCTTAATCTTTTCTCAGTCTCTGGAAGAGCATGTGCGACACGTTCGTGAGGTATTATCACTCTTACACAAACACTCGCTATATGCCAAACCGGAAAAGTGCCTGTTCCATGTTGATAACTTTGATTTCCTCGGGTCCTGTATCGCTCCCGGGGGGTTGTCCATGAACCACTCCAAAGTTAAAGCGGTTTTGGATTGGCCTATTCCTACGAACCTGAAAGCTCTTCAGTCCTTTTTGGGTTTTGCGAATTTCTACAGGAGATTCATCTCTGGTTTCTCTTCTATCGTGTCTCCCCTCACCGCATTAACCAGTCCTAAAGTTCCCTTTCTTTGGTCTGATACACAACAGAAGGCCTTTGATTCGCTGAAGACTGCTTTCACCACAGCCCCTGTCCTTCAGCATCCGACTCAGAACTCCCTTTTATCGTGGAAGCCGACGCCTCCTCCTTCGCTCTTGGTGCCGTCTTGTCCCAAGCTTGTCAGGCCACGGGTCGTCTGCACCCGGTTGCATTTCATTCCCGCAAATTTACCACCCCCGAGTCACACTACACCGTGACCGAGAAGGAGTTATTAGCGGTTATGGACGCATTCCGCGTGTGGCGACACCACCTCTTGGGCGCCAAGCATCGAGTCACGGTCTTCACTGATCACCAAAATCTGCAGGATTTGGCATCCCTGAAATGTCTTAACAGCCGACAGGTGAGGTGGCACCTTTTCTTCGCAGCATTCGACTTCCAAATCCGACATCGGGCTGGTTCTGCACACGGCAAAGCCGATGCGTTGTCCCGCTCTCCCGGGGGGGTTTCTCTGCCGGTATTCCCTGACACAATGCTAGACGACACTAAGGTTATTTGTCTATGTATCCCCTCAGTGCCCTTAGTGGACGTGGTACGCAAGTGGGTGTCCTTGCATCCCGACCAGCTATCAGAGTGGGATCCGGTATTCCAGGATGGTCTCCCGTTTGTGCTGAATCGCCTATTCTTGCCCACTGCCGATACACGCAATATGGCCATGGAATGGTCGCACGATGCCCCTGTGAATGGTCATCCTGGCCAACGCCGTACGTTATCCCTCCTGCATCGCTGGTGTTGGTGGCCGGGCATGAAGAGGGACGTGGATTGCTACGTCAATACATGCACCATATGTACACAATGCAAAACCCGTAGGGGACGCCCATTAGGCCTGCTTCTCCCTTTACCAGTACCCCCGAAACCATGGCATACAGTAACCATGGATTTTGTTACAGAACTTCCTCGGGTACAGGGTTACGACACTATTTGGGTGGTGGTCGATTCCTTCTCAAAAATTGCACGCTTCATCCCCTGTAAGGGTATCCCCTCTGCTTCCGTCCTGGCCACCCTGTTCTTTGATATTGTCTTTTGTTTCTTTGGGTTGCCCTCTGTTCTTATCTCAGATCGGGGTTCTCAATTCACTTCTCGCTTCTGGCGCGCTCTGACCAGATTGATGGGTATTGATGTCCGGTTCTCTTCAGCCTACCACCCGGAGACGGATGGTCAGACTGAAAGGACGAATCAGACGATGGAGCAATATCTCCGCTGTTTGATCCTGCAACAGCAGTGTTCTTGGTTGCGTGCTCTCCGACACGCTGAATTTGCTTACAACAATGCGGTTCATGCATCCACTGGATTCTCCCCCTTCTATGTACTCTATGGCCAACATCCCCGCACGCTACCGGCCTCCACCAATCCGGCTGCTAGTGCCTGTCTTAGGGATCTGTCCTCTATCCACGCCCAGACAGCATTACATCTCCGTGAGGCCCAGTCATCCATGAAGGTCCAGGCTGATAAGAAGCGGCTATTGGCTCCGACTTTCTCGGTGGGTTCCCGGGTGTGGCTTTCTACCCGTCACTTGAGGTTAGTGGGTTGCAGGAAGCTGTTGCCCCGTTTTGTGGGTCCCTATGTGCTCTCCCGGGTTATCAACCCTGTCACGTACGGCCTGGTTCTCCCGGGATCTTGGAGGGTTCACCCTGTGTTTCATGTCTCCCTTCTCAAGCCGTGTCCGGCCCCTTCCCGCTTGCGCGCCTCTGCTGCCCCAGTGTCCTTGGCATCCCCAGACGGGTATGAGGTGTCCTCCATCCTGGGCTCCCGGGTCTGCAGGGGGCGCTTGCAATACCTGGTTGATTGGGTCGGTTATGGCCCGGAGGAGCGCTCTTGGGTTCCTGCTATTGATGTCCACGCTCCCCGGTTGGTGGCTCGCTTCCACCGGGATCACCCTTCCTGCCCACGGGGTTGTGGGCCCTTGGGGGGGGTTCTGTCACGATCCCTCATCATCTGGTCCCCAAGGCACTCCCCCATCCCCCGTCTCGCCCTTCCCTCTCTTCCCCCCTTCCCCGGGACTCACGTGGACTCTCACACGTCTTGCGATCGCACCCGCGCCTGGTCCGTAACAGGACGGCTGTCAAGTTACGGCCGTTCCTACATTGGCAATTGCCTTGGCGCCTAGGATCGCGAAGGGCTAGCCCTGAGCTTCCGCGTCGCGGGACTGTAAGGTCACGTGATGCTCTTACCCGATCACGTGACCCAGCCGTGCATCACGTGACCAGAAGCGCGAGTACTTAAACTCGGAAACCCGGGTACTCGTTGCTTCACAGCTGTGCTCTGCATTCTTTTTGGCGTTACGAACCTTGAATCACCTTTGGATCACTCACAGAATCGACCTGGCTTGCTTTACTGGACTCTTCTTGGATTTGCCCCTTTGGATTCGTTTGCACAGTGATACACGGCTCTCGACCACGGACTGTTATTGGACTGCCTCCTGGATCACCCTCTTGTACCTTGACTCTTTGGACTTCTTGCCTCACAGCTCCACAACTCCACAGCTCCTGCTAACAGGTGAACTACTGAGAATTACTCCTCTTGGGGTACCTCCGTCCACGTGGGTCCCGGACCTCTCCACTAGGTTCACTACCTCTTCCTTGACCCTGATTGGTAAGACCTTTCCGTTTTTCTTAAACACTGTGGTTACTGTTTCTTGCTTGGTACTTAATCCGCATTTTCTTGCAGCAGTGTGGGGTCCCAGAGGTTCGCGGTCCCGGACTTGAACATCTTCGCCTGTGGCCTCAACGGCTGCACAGAGAGTGGCTTTAAGTTCTCTCTGTGCGGCATTTGGGGACGGAGGCTTCTTCTGCCTACACGACACTCAAGTCTCAACAGTATGTCATTGAAATATTCCTGCAAGTTGAAGTAGACTGAGGACATCCTGAATGAGTCTTTTTAAGGAAGATATCCAGAGCCTACTTGCTGTAGTATTCTACTTCTTGTTGGAGAGGCATTCACATTTCATCTGGTGAAAGGACAACTATTTTCTATACATCAGGAACCCTGTTCATCGTCCTGAGATCAGCCAGCTGCTTCAAGAACTTATTGAGAAGATTAAGATATTACCAGAGTACTGCATGATGTTGCCCCATTAAAGATATGTTTTCTCTCCACAAATGTAATATGTGCAGCATCAATAGCCACTTCATCATGACAGATCACAAGAGACGTCCACGTTGTGCACAAAGTTCATGGTGCAAGTTTTCCTATATGTGTGTTATCTATATCTGCATTATATTCATAGTGGTATTGTTTTCAATTACAATATGCACTGCAATTTTTCTAGAGATGCATGAAGTAAAGATTCCTGTGTATCCTCCTGTGCACAAGAAGGGTACAAATGTGGCAACTACTAGACAGTCAAGCCTAAGGTTATTATCCTGACCTTAGAGATGCACACAAAAGCACCTGGTCCTGTGATAAATGAACCAAGGTTAGTTTCTAAAAAGAAAGCGCACATCGAGATTTTGCGAGACATTTTTATGCCTAAAGATTATGTGGAGAGGATGAAACTTCTAGAACTTTCTCCTACTCAATATGCCTAGTCCACTGACTAATTGTTTTATGATTGGTCCAGCAAGAAGAAACTATGCTGATGTACTTCTTAAAGGAAAAGTGAGATCCAAAGGAAATGCTAGAGAGAATGACCATGAGCTAAATGATTACCTGGACAGTACAGCACATTTGGGGAATAATCTTTGATATCAGCATATGAAAGAAGTGGGAAGGAGAACCTTGAAGGAGGAATGCCTTGTATGTGCACTCCTGCCTTATAGCATAGGAAAGTCTAAAATCTTGATAGCTATCGAAATAGACGCCCAGACAGCACATTGTCTGTTACACGTAGCACTCTGTAGAACAAGAGGCCAGTTCATGGGTCGAGATGCCTATCTCAAATGGGCAACTGAAAAGACAGATCCAGATGAAGATGATTATATACTAGATACAAAGACAAGAATTAAGGCACAGACGAAATACCTCGTGATCAGATATGGAAAATCTGGGGTGAAAGGAGCAGAAATCAGACGAGAAGCAAACAGAAAACTTGAGGTTTCAGGGAAATCGGCAGAAGAAAGTCATAAATGGAAGAACAGAGGCCAAATGCAGATTTGGGGATCAGTACTATCACCTGATGGATGGGAAGAAGGAGTGGTGATCTGCAGAGCCTGGGGTGGTCATTGCTCATTATCAACCAACCATTGACATAGTGCAGAATGGCTGCAAACCTCTATGGCCAAAACCTGTTAAACTATTGAGCTGGGTTGAAGACAGAGGAGGACCCTTACAGATAGTGCCTTTGGAAAGTTCAAAAGTGTGTTTCAGAAACAATGGCATAAGAAAAGTTTGAGAGAATCAGAAATGTAGGTGAATCTTTGATGTACCAGGAATTAAACTTGGAACCGCAGTGATCATGGATCACTACTGGGCTTGTGGATCCAGAGCATATATGAGGCTACCCAAAGATTGGGGAGGAATATGCACCTTGGTGAATGTTCATGTTCCTGCGTTGGTGATTCCTAAAAGTGACCTGAACATTCACAGTTTCCCGAAAGCAGATGCTCATCTGAGGAAGAAGAGATCTGTGTATCTGATTCATCGAATAAAGAGAGAGAATCATTTCTCTGCCAAGGCAATAGAAACTTTCATCTCTATTGCGTATGAACACAGACTGTTCAGCTAGACTTCATCAGTTTTCATGATCATTTTCATGCCGAGTACCCAGGTTTGAGCAAATACTTAATGGTTACAGATACCCAGATGGGAATTACTGCAGACAATCAATACAACCATAAAGGGATTCAATGCTATCAAGGAAGAACTGAGAGCCATAAGACTGATGACTCTTCAGAACAGATACGTCTTGCACATGATCACAGCTATGGATGGAGGTGTTTGTGCAAAAATTGGAGAATCATGTTGCACATTCATATCTTCTCACGATGACAAGAATGGCACCTTGACTGAGGCCATAGAAATGTTCATGAAGCTACACGTCCAGATGATAGATGAAAGAGAAGATATTACAAATGACAGCTCTTTTGGAACACTTTTTTCTTGGGTTCTACAATGGATGGCAGACATGTGCAAGTTCCTTGGAGCCCTGATGGTGTTAGTGTTGCTAGGATTCTGTCTGATCAAGATAATCACAAAATGCAAGAAGACAGCAAAGAAGCCATAAGGATGAAGATCATGATTGATGTTGAATCAGGATGGAAGGCCAGAGACTTAATAGATGATGAGATCAGAGACTTTGTGAAGGCCAGTATCCATGCACAAGAGGGAATGAAGTTTCTGTATCAAAAGAAACATAAGAAGTATGTGGGAAGATGGATCTATTGCAATTCAGGTGGACAGTGCACGCTCATGAATTGGAATAAAGTATGTGGGAAGATGGACCTATTGCAATTCAGGTGGACAGTGCACGCTCATGAATTGGAATAAAGATGAGCTTGTGAAATCAGCTGGATGCCTGAATGGAGTCTTAAAGATATGGGTCCCAAAGAAAGAAACCGTTCTTCAGAAAAGGATGTCTAGACATGAAGATTGAGGGGAGAGTGGATGATGAATCGCCCAGAGAGGGGAGGGTAGAGAAGGAGCTAAGTACCCTTACCTCAACCATCTCGCCCACAGCACCTGTATGTTGGATGCCAGAGTGTGAGACACGTGCAGTACCAGTGAAGATACCGATACCTAGGAGAATCTGGGAGGCAAGGTTCCCATTGAGGAAACCATACTTGCCTATGAGACAATATGATGGTTATCTGAATGAAATCCCGGAAGGAACAGGACAGTTGGATGACGGAGAAGAATGGTGATGTCACCACCACTGTCATACAGAGAAAAGTTGACATACAGAGAAGAGATGCAAGGATGAGCGAATACAGACATTTCTATAAGGCATCAAGAAAGTATCGAGATACATGACATCATGGGATCAAGATGAAGAAACTTATGCTACAGAAGTAATGAAGACATTAAGCTACTTCACACGTACACAAGAATAGAAATGCAAGCAGATGAAGTATTCTTAAAGGCTAGCTTTATTGTGAATAGATTGCGGCATGCGCCAACTTAAATATATATATGTTGTAGTCAGTAAAGGATGGATGTTCCCACTCTGTACGATAGCAGAGCTGAGCAAAAGAAGGAAGGCCACTTTTTTCCTTTTCTAAGTTTGACACAGTTAGAAAACACGTGAATTACAAGCAAAACTTAGAAAGGCGAGACTGGATGAGCCAAGGCTATATCAGACTGGAGTAAGCTGGCATTGGATACAAATCGTGTGAAAGAACAAAGCTCCTGTTCAGAAGGCATGGACAAAACCAAGAAGACATCAGAGATCTATTAAAGAATAGCATTTTAATACACTGAAAGCTCAATTTCATGGTCTTTAGTCACGTGGGGAGAAGAAGTTGGACCAGCATCATGGTCACACCTACGCATAAAGGCAGAGCGTGCCTTCACTTCCCTGAATTCCCCAGAGCAAAGAACATGTTCAAGGCCAAGTTCAAAGACTTAATTGACAGTGGATCACTGAGGTGGCGATGGTTGGATATGCTAATTGGTGGGAAGCCATGGTTAAGACTAGCTCATCTGCACCTGGACTTTCAGCCTGTGTGCTGCTAACGGAGGTTGGGAAGGCACTGACAGAGGTTAGAAAGTAAGCAATGATAGAGGACCGCATGATCAAGGGTCCTATAGTTGTGTAGCCAATTAGACGTCGTATTTTTAGTGATGTTCATAGTGACACATTATTAGGGAAGGGCTTAGTTGCCCCACCTGATTCTAAGAAGCAAATCACATTGTTCCACTGCCCTAAATGAGTATGGATCATATACCTAGATGATACTTGTAGAACCTATCACACTCACCATTAGGTTTTTGTAGTTTGCCACGTAGGATGAAGTTAGTGCAATGACGAATATGTACTATAAGAATGTAATCTTTTTATGAAATGCTTTGAGAAGTCTTGAGAGAGATCATGATGAGGGATGTATGTTGATGTCCGTTGTACTCCCTGTTTTAGATAACTGATATTAAAACAGTATCTTTTGCCAACTACCTGAGTTGTTTCTATTGTTGATGTCTGAGCGAACTCTAGATCCACCCTCCATATGTAAGGTATTGCTCACCCATCTTAAAGTGCTGGGAGGAACCCCCAGTTCAATTTTTTTCAGGGCTTGGTTAAAAAGATCACATATTCTTAAATCACTGTGTTAAACTCTAAATTTGTTATTGTTGCTTTTGTAGAATGTACCCTAACTGGGCCTGGATTTTAATGTGTCTGATGATGATAAATGTCTTGGTTTTATAATGTATTGTGTGGTGTGATGATGCTTTTATGGTTTGTATAGCCGAATAAAGCTATGTTTGAACACACATCAATTATATCCATTAAACAGAAACACTTTGTGATGTGCTGCTATGATATTTCACAAAGCAATTACTTATGTCATTGAAATTGAATATTTAGATTCAATGTAGTTTAAATTGCAACAATTATGGTAGATAATAATCCCATTCTCGCTTGTCTGATTTAGTGCTCTGACTTAAACTCGTTTAGCTGCCATTTTGTAGATCATGCTGTGAGATAAACACTTCCATTTTGTCATATCCCTTGTGGTGGCTTTTCCAACAGGGTCTCACTAGTGGGGGGAATTCTGATGATTTTCAATTGATTCAGTATATAGCTGTTTCATATGTTTAACGCCTAATAAATGATAATATACTGATATGGCCCTTGTTAAATATTGAATTAGAGCTGAATAAAATGTACTGAACATCTCCCAGTATACGTGCTGTGTTTCTGCTAAATCCATATATACTACTCAGCTCATAGTGCAAAACAAAAAAACCCATTTAATTTACATGTTGCTCAACTTCAATCCCATGAAGCGATATACCATTTTTTGCTGATGCTTATTATGGGTTGAAGTCCATACTAACTGAAATGAAATATCTTAATCTGTTAATGGAATAAACAAATTATTGACTACAGCAATTAGATGGTTGATGGGCTGCATTTCAAAGTACACGAGGCAAGAGGGAACAACAGATTAGTGGTGTGGAAGATGTGCAAAACGGTTCAACATTGTTTGCTATAGTAAAATCATTAATGAAAGATAATAACGACATTCAGTCATATTAGAAGAAATAACCTATGCTTGTATTGCATAGTGAAACATACCGAAGGCGATGACGTGCTTGTATTTGTTAGTTTTTTTGTTTTTTCTTGAGCTAATCTCTTTCGCCTACTTTCCGATTCTTACTTCAATACAAACACACACAAGAAAGTCAAAATTCAACTCTTACTAACCAAGGCTGTTGATATCTTTTCGCTGCAGGAACTTCATTTCACTTAATTGACTTATTATGCAAAATGTCAAATAATATAATTACTTTGTTGTTGATGGGGAGAAATGTTTTTATCTCACAAGTTGCTGCCAAACCTACACTGACCGGAGGCATTAATTAGGCATTAAAAGTCTTTTACTTTTACTTAACATTCCATCCAGCCCTATGGTGGGCTGGCTGGTTTCTTCCAACACTTACATAACTAAAACACACAAACTACACATTTAATAAAGCCTTTATTACCCTAGTGTCTGTGCCTTTCTTTTCTGTGTTCCCTCAGAGAGCCTGCATGTAGCCAACTAGTCGGGCCCATTTGGGCCATGGGCTAAATCTGCAACTCAGCACCCTATGCTCCAAATCAATAACCCTGTTATAAAGCTCAGCATGATCACCCTGATTGGTTTTAACCTGATCCATCCTGCATTTCAGAGAGTGAACATGTTGCTAAAGTAGTCCAGTTTCCCGATAGATCCTTATGAAAGACCACAATGTTTTATTTCAGCTCTTTCAGAAAGGCCTGATCAGATTGGATGGACAGAGTAGCAGCAGGTTGTGAGGCCCAGTGAGCCTGCAATGAAGGCAAGGCTGATGTGAGCTGGTGATCTGAGGTAGGCACTCCATATCATTTTAACATCAGGCTTTTGTTTCTACCATGATGGTACTATAGGTTTTGTCCAGATTGTGATGCTTTTTCTTTGCAGTTGACGGTACATTTGCTCCATCCCATCACTGGTTACCCTGCAAGCATAGTGTCAGAGATATTCAGATGGTGAGGGAGTGAACACCAGGCTGACATGTTGTTTGCCCCTGCTTGGATCGAAACCCCTCTGAGGCATCTCTCCATCATTCATTTGATCACACTATGGCAGGGGATAATGAAGCCAAGTATGACTTTTACACTAGATTGTAGCCAGAGGACAAAGTTTGGAATAGCAGAAGCGATCTGGTTTTCCTGAGTGTTGGAAACATTGGTTCTGCAGTATGATGAGCTATGTTATACTAAAAGAAAACTTCATTGGAGTAGATGCTAGAGTGCACAGCGAAAATGGTTGCCTAGTGTAATAGCCCCCGATGACCTCCCAAAACATCTGTTATATTATCCGTCCCTCTGCTACAAAGCAGTGAGTGTGCCAGAGGAACTGGCACCAACACGGGTAGGGCTCTGGGGAGGCAAAACTCTAGGGAAGCTGTAACACCCAATTGAGGTGAAAGCTCAATTGGAAGTGACCGAGGAGGAAGTGCAAGATGGCGCCTGGTCAGACCTAAGACAGTGCACCAGAAGCAACACAGTCATTGTGTGGACGTAGGAGGCAGACAACACGGCCTGGCACATCTTGGACAGGTAGGTGCAGAAATGTGACCATCCCTTTCCTGACCCTCTCTCCCATGTTCTCTGAGATTCGCGCTACAGAGCCAGAGGATTATCCTGCCCAGTGTTGTGAAGGGGTGTAGTTGGTGCAGCCAGTGGGGTGGCCTTTCCCCCTCCCCCTAAGTATAATATGAAGCTGGAGAGAATTGGCATGGTATAGGAGACCCCTTGAGTAGTTCTGGGAGCCAACCAGGGCATGGAGGAGAGCATGTGATGCCCTGAGAAACAGCGGGAGCTGGAATGGTGAAAGGCTCCAAGGATAGAGAGGTCCACTGGGGGATGCCGAGGGGCACTCAACACCTCCACAAGGGGAGTGAGAGGGAGGTTTGGGTGTCCCAGCACAACAACATAGCCTAACTTTGAGCAATCCGAGTCAGAGTGGGGGTCATGGACAGGAGGTTCCTCTCGCTAGGTGGACACTGAGACTTGCAGAGGGCACTTGAACATGTCTGAGCCTTTGTGACGTACAGGCTCTTGACCACTGGAGAGGGGGCACTATAGGAGGAAAGCAGGTTGCCCCACAAATCCGGGAGCGGGATAGGGAGAGGAAACCAACAGAGAGGGCAATCCAAGCGACAACTGAATCCTGACCAAAAGAGCCCTGGAAAGGCCCCAGCCTCATTAGTGGGTGGTGGAGTGGGTGAATGGGAACCAGTACAACAAGAGAAATGCCTGCTGCCATGGGAAAGGATAAACCCAGTAGAGCAACACAGTGCAAGATGGAGAGGTAGTTGACAGGCCATACAGATAAAATATGAACACAAGATCAACTTGCCAAACCCAGCCACACAGTGAAATGCCTCACCGATACAGAGGATGAAGAACCAACTATGGGGCAGGTGGTGAAAGACTTGAGATCGTGTCTAGAGGAAAAGATAGGCCAAGTGGGGTGGATGTCTCCCTGCTCCGAACAGATTTAAGAGCAATTTCAGAATGAGTAGGGGAAGCTGAGAAGAGGATAAGCCAGCTGGAGGACTCAGTGAAAACCCTGCACTCACAAGTACATGGACTACATGCCAAACCCACACCGTGGACGAGAGAGCAGAAGACGCAGAGGGTTAATCCTGAATGTCAAACATTAGAATTGTGGGTTTCCAAGAGCGGGTAGAGGTCCCTGCAATGGATGTATTCTTAAAACAATGGATCAAAGAGGAACTACGATTAAAAGGCTTAACTAACTTCTTCTAGACAGAAAAGGCACTGAAAGTCCCAGGAAGACGACCCCAACCAGGGGTATAGCCAAGCCCAGTGGTGGCAAGACTCTTTAATTACAGAGACACAGACATCATACTACAAGCTGCAACAACCAATGGTCCAATAAAGGTAGGCAATGCCAACATCATGATTTTCCTGGATGACACCTCCTAAGTGCAAGGGGCAAAGGGGTCCTTTGATAAAGTAATGAGCCAATTGCACAAAAATCACATCAAATATATGCTGATCTTCCTGGAGAATTTGAGACTGATAGTGGGAGAGAGTTCATGGATGTTCCAGGAACCTGGAGAGGTCTAGGACTGGTTGGAAAGTAAAGTTGTATTTATTTATGTTCTATTTATTGATACAGGGTGGAACAATGCTCTTTTGATCACAAAAGATCATCCAATAGATAAGATATCAGATTTGATGGGAAGCAGTGAGCTTCCTACAATGGGGTGTGATCAAGTGACACTTGTGGGGGGAGTAAGTGGGCCAGCCAAAAAAGACAATACTTGGGTAGACATACATAGATTAAAGACAACCAACATTAGACATTTTTAATTGCAGGTAGGTGGTACAGCCAGCTGTGTTAGGAATATGACCATGATGGACAAAGTGCTAGAGTGGAGGAAATAGAACACAAGGGACAGGGTAGCTGATGAAGTAAAACATTTAAATAGAAGGCAGATTAGAGGTAGGTAAAGAGGGTAACTGAGGTAGGCTTTTAGACTTTGGTTTTGGACAAATAATTTTGGTCTGTTTCCAGGGGGAAGAGAATTCCATGCAGGTGAAACAAGAAGAGAGAACGAGCTTAGGCGAGAGGAAGCACAGGTAGGATGAGGTGACACAAGGTTAGTCAAGGAGGCAGAATGGAGATTATGAGAAGGCTTGTAGAGTCTGATAGATGAGGCTAGACACAGTGGTGCCTTTGCTTGGATAGATTTGTGAAACAGGAGCAGATATTCTAATCTGGCCCTGTCTTGCATTGTCAGCCATTGAGCCAGGTGATGGTACGAGGAAATAGGTGTGCAATGAGGGAGTTCAAAGAGAGACTTGGTAGCAAAGTTAATGACAGAAAGCATAGAGCATGCTGGCACAGTAGTCCAGTTTAGAGAATACAAAAGTGGTTAAGAGATGCTTGGCAGTGCTCAAAGGAAGGCAATGTCCGATTTGCCTAATATTTAGTAGGTTGAAGCAAGCCGCTATTTCAGTTTTGGAGATGAAAGCAGAGAAGCTGTGAACAGGGTCATATATGACACCAATAGTTCTAGCTGACTAAGAGTAGCTGAGAGTGTCAGCTGTGAACGGGATACCCATGGAAAGAGACAACCGAGAGTATTAGGCAGGGAAGAATACTTCATCTGTTTTGGTAGAGTTTACCATCACAGTGTGCAAAGCCATCCAATATTGAATGGCAGAGAGACAATTTGAAATTCTGATAGAGAGATCAGAGGAGAGTTCAGGAAAAGAGAAGATTATTTGGGTGTTGTCCATGAAGAGTTGGTACAAGAATCCAAAGGAGTAGATTATTGACCCATATTGGTGTAGAGTGCAAAGATGAGATGACACACAGACCTGTGGAGCACCAACAGTTAGAGGAGTGAGTTGAGAGGCGCTGTTGCTCCCGGAGACAGAGAATAAGCAAGCTGCCAAGTAGGATTTAATCCAGGCAAGGGCTCAATTGGAAATCCCAAGAAGAAAGAGAGTATTAAGGAAATCAAAGTGATAGACAGTGTCAAAGGCAGTGGACAGGTCAAGGACAATTAGTATAGAGAATAAGATGGAGTGCTTATCTGAGCAGATGAATTTGGAGACATTCATGAGAGCAGTTTCCTTGGAGGGATAAGAGATGAAACCTGCTTGCAGGGGATCTTGAAAGTTATGGATGTCTAAGAAATTGGCAAAATGGTTTAACACAGACTTTCAAGCACAGAGTATTGTGGAAGGAGAGACACAGGGCAAAAGTTAACTGGTAAATTCGGGTCAGCCCCTTGCTTTTTTAGGAGAGGGATGACTGTGGCTGTTTTGAAAATGGATGGAAAGCAATCAGAGTCTAAGGACAGGTTGAAAAGTTCGGCAAGAGGAAAGGCCATGAAAGGGGCAATAAGCTTTACTAGCTAAGGCGCAAGAGGGTCTGATCAGGCAAAATAGTAATTAGCCTTCATCGGTGGAGCTAATACGTATTAATTATTAGTGTGACTAAAGGGTGGGATAGAAGCAGAGGATGATGGTAGATTGGGTGGAGTGTATAATGTAGGCTGAGGGAGTCTGAGGAAGTTCAGGAGAGAGTCTCTAATTTTGGAAATATTTGCTGTGACGTATTCAGCTAGGTCATTATCTGTGGGAGTGGAGTTAATAGTCAAAGGTTTAGAAGGAGTGAGGAGTGAGTTTAGGGAGCCCTGTAGCCAGTGAGGATGGTTGGAGTGAGAGTCAAGGAGGGTGCATTCGAAATCCATTTTCACTCTATCAACAGAGAGAGTTCAGTGCAGAAGGGTACAGTTTCAGGTCCTCCTGGATGCGGGTACACCTCCATCTGCGCAGCCAACACATGTTTGTGCAGAAAGAGCATATGAATGGGGTGACCCATGGTTGAGGATGTAGCGACTTAGGGGGGAAAAGTTAGCACTGGGAAGTAAGAGGAGAATGAGTCATATATTAGGGATTGAAAGCTGGAAATGGTAGTGTTAGTGAAAGATGGATGAGGTGTGAAGGAATAGAGTGAGAACTGTAGGTGCAAGACAAAGGGAGGAGTGGCAGAAGGTTTACATTTCCTTTTAGTAATAGGTGAGGCAAATGGTGAGGAGAGGTCCGAAGGTGGAAACGAGATAGTGATGGAAAAAGTGGAGTAATCAGATCAGGATTGTGTGCCAGTAGTATTACTGGCTGACAGAGAAGTAGAAAGAGTCACCCCTAGTAAATTAGGCATAGAGTGGAGATTGTGGTTGGAGGGGGAAGGTTAAAGTGACCTAAGAGAATGAGGTGATGTTTAGTGGAAAGAGACTCAAGGAGTTGCCCAAGTTCATTAAAGAATGGCCCAGTGGGACCAGGAGGGTGATAGATGGAGATGATGTGAACTGAGTGAGGCAGAGCAATAGTAGAGATGGTGAATTGAAAAGAGGTAGGAGAGTGTGAGGCATTGGAGATTTGTGAGACATCGAGGTGTAATAAAAATGCAAGTTCTGTGCGGTGAAAAGGTACGCACTTATCAATTAAACAAAATGCAGGGTCACAGGTAAGTATAACCAAACTTAGAAGTAGGCTGAAACGCTGTAAATAGGCCTTACAGCATGCTTTTGCATCAAACGTGTGTTATCTTTACTTTTGTTAATCTGCAATGAAGCTGTAGTGGCTGGTAACATATTGCAGGTCCCACAATCCCAGGCTGTTACGGTAAGAGGCAAACAATAATTTTTATTTCACAAGGTCATAGATTAAAGCCCTTGGGTCCCACCAACACACAATGAGTGCATAACCATTTCACGATTCATAATGATTTGCAAAAAACTATTTGTAAATGGTGTCAAAAGTACCACAGTGGGTTCAAATTGCCCCTTAGTACATTTTGCCTGGGAAGAAGGTTGAAGAGTTCTTAAAATGCAACATTTGTTTTGCAGTATGTCCGTGGTTCAAGGCTCTGGCAGTGTTATGGTAGAAAGCGTTTCTCATGAGAACGTAGATGAGATGACCGGACAGATAAATAAAGTTCCGCTGGTCATTTCAAATGTTTCAGAGAAATTTCATTACAATGTGGGAAATGGGGGTTGGATTGTGATGTCACAAATTCTAATTAAGTGCGGTGTGGGAAGGATTGTGAACCCAATTACAGAATGTAATGTATGTTTTTCTATAAGGGTATAATGTGTGAACACTAATCAGCTTGGAGTGGGGAGATTTTTTAATGTTGCAAAGTTACTAATGTTAATGAGCTTGATTGTTATAAAAGTTTTAGATTTAGGGAAGAATATTCTGATAATAAGGATTAAGGTGGGATAGTGATGTCCTATTGGATGAATGCACCACTTAATCACATGTGTAGGAAATTGCCTCAATGTCATGAAAAAAATAACAAAATACCATTTGGAGTGGGTACATCACACATTGGGGAAATGTTATAAATAATGGCCCGGAGAGGGAACGTTCAATAAAGATATTATCGACAGTATTTATTCAGAAGTATGGGGGTAGCATATCCCTCACCTAGATAGAATTGTAAATAATTGCATGTATCCCCTATATATGCTATATACCTGTATCCTCTTATATAGCTGTATCCCATATATACCCTATCCATCTTGTCACTTTATATTTGTATATCGGTATGTACGTCCCCACTGTCCTGCTTACGTGCCTGGTCTCAGGCACTTATTCTGTTAGTCACCAATTCACACCACTACACGTACTCTCTTCTATACACCATCACTCAACTACAACACAGCTATACCCCTGATAATTCGGCCTAGCTGTTCACATACAAACACGACCCCACGAACACCTGAGCATCCTAATAAAACACGGCTAGCTGAAGCACATTCCGGCTAGCACAGGCGTTCCTCAGCCTATCGCAGAGGTCATACCAATGATATGTAAGGCGCTATATGAATGCCCTGTTAGTTATATCTTGCATATACTCTTCTGCCTTTCTTCCCATTATTTGCACATCTATGTCTCCTCGATCCCCTGTCTTCCTGCTGTCCTCTTTCTCCCCCCATTATTTCTTATTTTATCTTTTTCTTAATTCGGTTTTTTGTTTATCTGTTTACACAAAATTTAAGTGTTATAAAATGTTTATCACTTTTAAGCTGTAAATATGTTGATGTTTTTGTAAAGGTCAGATTTGATCCAAACAAATAAAAATATATATATAAAATAAGGCGCTATATAAATGCCAAGTAACATAACATAACATAACCTGCTTGTCAGCTTCCTACAAAGGTGCAAAGCTCAAAAAGAGACAGGACATTTTAGGACTTTGGAAATTGTACAAAGAAAAGGAAATGTTAACGGAGAAGTGAAAGGAGGAGGAGGAGCAGGGAATTGCACCTCAACCTTCCTAAACAATAAACCAATTACTAAAACCAGCTGCCGGATATGCAAATCCTAAACGAGCGCCTCAAGATAAGGAGAGAACACATAAAAAGAAAGATGAGGGTGAATCCAAGGACCACCAGTAAGAATGAAAAGGGGAGGTCAGAAATATTTAATTGACATTAAAAAGAGCACCCAGCAGCAACTTGACTCTGTGTTCAGGGAAGCTGAGAACGCCATGGAAAGGGAGATAGAGAAAAAAGGAAAAGAACAAGGAAAGCCAGCTGATGAACAGGGGTGGACAGCAGAACGTATAAAAGGGTGCATACAATTTAGAATTGATAACTGGGGACAGCACTCGGACAATAGTGAAAAGGACACAATAGAAGGTGTGCACACTGCATCAGATTAGGAGAAAAGTGGAGACAGCGATCATGGGTGTGATGAATTAGTTATGTGCAATTTGACAGACATAAGTAGGGGAAGGAGACAACATGAGAGACAAGAGGAGGAAAGAGAGGATTCATTTGCAGATTGGGGAAATAGGCTACAGGGCAGGAAAACAAGAATAGTAGAGGCGAAGAGACTGCAACATGGTAATAAATGCAGAGCTCGCAGACAGATACCCCTTTTGCAGAAAGCAAGGGGTGAGGTTCACTACATATCATGGCAGACAATGGAAAGGAAAAATTTGTTTTACAGCCTACCTTCATTAATTGTGAGGGTGAGCAAATGGATTTATGTTTCCGAGAATGAAACTGCAGGGATTACATTGGCCATAGGAGATATAAATAGTTTATTGGGAGTGTTGGTTGGGGAGAGAAGTGACAAAATATGGCAACAGGCCGGATATGCTGGGGTAAAACTAAGTTAACATACATGATAGAGCACTCTTATTAACTACCGAGCACATGTTTGGAAGGCTCTAAGGGAGCTGTATTGAGATATGTCAGACATGGGTTCAGTATTGGCTCGTAAAATGAAGCCTGATGAGGACCCATGCGGAATACATATGGTCCATACAAGAAATGTGGACACAGGAAAATAAACAGTCTTGGGATGAAAAAATACCTTTGTTTTACCACATCTTAGTGAAGGGGCTCCACGCAGACTAGAGAAGAAAGTGGGAATTGAGGGAAAAGAGTGGCCTGACCTACATGCAACAATCATGCATTATTGCAAAAGAAAGCAGGAGAAGGATAAGTGCTCTCAGGGCCAGTTGTCGTTCCACATGCTCAGCAAGAGGGTAAGAGTGGCAAGGGTAGTGCATCCAGGAGGGTACACTCAAGTAGCACCCAATCAGCAATGGGGAACAGTGCAAATGCAGCAGCAACATGCATTTATAAACGTGCAGCAACAGCCAGTGGCTGTGCAGACAGGTGGGGTAAACAGTTACATGGGACCGTATTAAACAGGAAGAAGATATTACACATGAGAAAGGGGAATGGGATACAGAGGCAAGGCGCCACGATTTGGGGGACACTGTTTTGCAAGTGGACATTTTAGTCACTTTGCACGGACATACCCACTAATAGCACAAGCAGGGCAACAACACCAACCTTATACACAGGCACCTCAACAAATACTACAGCAACTACAGATACAGCCCACACAACCATCGGGTATATCCACCCAGGGCCAATTGCAAATGCAGGGTGGGGAGATGGCAGGAACCCCATGTACAGTAAGCATGCTCCAGGCACCAGTACAGACACAAGTACAAGAAGGGGTAACATTGCTGGGTCAGAACAATGTGCCCCAATACACCGAAGTGACAGTGGTGGGCGGTAATCCACTTACATCATCTACCAATACATTTTCCCAATAGGGGTGCAAGTGTGTCCTGTCCTAGCAGTAACTGAGGACTCAGAGGAGGAACCGGAGGTAACAGTTCAGATAGGACAGAGGGGAATTTGCTTTTCTTATAGATACTAGAGTAACTAACATAAGTTTGGACACACAAGGCCTTTCGGGACAATTTTGAAAGTTCCTCTGACAAAAGATTTACCATTGACAATAGGGACACAGAATATTGTAGCATCATTATTGTATTCAAAGGATACTGCCATCAACATTCTTGGAAGGCACGCCACAATTTCATTTTCAAAGAAAGGTATGTATCCAGATAGAGTGGCAGTATTGATTTGGGCATACGATGCACACAGCACAATGAGAGGGATACCAACACATGTGGAGGTGTTTTTGTATGGGGTCCATATGCTGATGGGATGGTTACCAGGAATTGAAGGATGGGTGTTTCGGCTGTCCAACAAATTGTTGTTCAGGCCACTGTGTCCTTCCTCTCTTGGTTCAGGCACACACACACTGCTTTACCTAGAGGAAGTAGGTGTACGGAAGGAAATGATCATATTGGTAGCCACTGATAGAGACAACATGGAATGGCATTTATTAATATGTATTGAGCCCACACTGACATTAAAAGGGGTAAGTGACACAGAGTTATTTGCAACAAAATACAATGAAGAAGGAAAGGTAGTGTTTGAATTAAGCACACCTTGTCCAGTACGCATAAAAGAAAGGGCAGTTCCGCAAATAATTCAGATAACAAAATAGGATATTTGCAGGAAGATTTGGAAAAAGTGCCAAAAAGCTTATGGACAATGGGACCCCATGATGTAGGGATACTAAAAGGGGCCGGGGCATTAAACATCAAATTAAAAGAAAGAACACTGTTGCCGCAAATAAAGCAGTAACCTCTTTCTCAAGAAGCAGATGAAGGGATTTATGAAACACTGCATGCCTCCTTATGGCAGCAAGGCATAATACAGAAGAGCAGATTACCTTGCAACACTACTATCTATCAAATCAAGAAAGCAAAGGAAGGAACATGGTGTTTTATATAGAATTTACAGCCTCTTAATAATATCATTGAGGCAGAGTATCCATTGGTTCCAAAACCTGCAACGATTTTTTGCAGCATTCCAACAGAGCACACTATTTCACTGTGGTAGACTTGAAGAATACATTTTTCTCCATCACACTACATCCAGACTCCAGGTATCTCACTGCTTTTATGTTTAGCAGGACCAGGTTCGAACATATTAGAATGACCCCAGGGTACTGTAAGGGACCTAGCATCTTTCACACAGTTATACAAAGGGATTTGAGCAATGTACAGGTTGAAAGCACAGTCATACAGTGTGTTGATGACTTATTGGTATGCAGCTCAAAAGAAGAAGAATGTAGAAAGGACACAGTGACACTATTGACTTTGCTAGCTGAAAAATTATACAAAGTGGACAAAGACAAATTGCAGTACTGTCAGAAATAAGTGGTGTACTTGAGTCAGATTGTGTCAGCAGATGGGAGAAAAGTAATACCAGAAAGAGTAGAGGCCATAAATAAAACTGTATGACCAAAAACAGTGAAAGAGATGCAGCAGTTTTTGGGCCTATGCAACTACTGCAAGGCATAGGTTTTTGAATACTCCACTTACACCAAACCACTGTTGCAAGCATTAAAAGAAGCCCAAAAGCACAAAACAAACATAAAATGGACAGCTGAAATGGGTGTGAGCTTTGAGGAACTAAAACACGAGTTCGCACGTGCACCAGTACTGGCTACACCTAATTACAAAGAGAAGTTTCACCTGTTTTCCCATTCAGATGGAAAAGTTTTGACGGCTGTGCTGACACAGAAGATGGGACAGGGACACAAACCTCTTGCATATTGCAGTGGATACCTAGATTCAGTGATGCAGGGACATTTCCTGTGTGAGCAGGTACTTGTTGGTGCTGCATTTGCCAATTGAGAAGGTTTCCACAATAACAATGGGGTAGCCCATAATTTTATACGTGGAGCATGCATTTTTCGCAATACTGGAAAAAATAAAATCAACATACACAACTCCGAGATCTTCAGGGTATGAGGTAATACGGCCACACCTAGAAATAGAAGTGGTGAGATGCAGGACTATACATCCAGAAGAATTAATTGCAGAAAAAATAGAGGAGGGAGATTACATAGATGACTGCATAGCATGCATAGCCAGGAGAGAAGGTAACTGTCAAGAATGGCACTCTGTCAAGAGTGGCAAAGGGTACCCAGCTAGGTTTTGGGTGGCTGTGCTGAAGTAAGGTAGCAGATAAGCACACACAGCAGGAAGTTCAACAAGAAAGAAGAGTAGGAAACTGTAGCTGTGAGCCAAAAGGGGCAAAAGATACAAAGGTACAAACAAACTGGATTCCCTCTTGGGGTGTATGCTGAAATGGGAAAGAGTGTTCCACGAACCTTAGGAAACTCCAGCCTTCTGCACAGATTGCTATAACAGAGGCCCACCCTGTATGCTCATGGCTGGGAACAACAGCAGTGGGTGTCTGTAACACTGAAAACAGGACAAGGGAAGGGGCAGAGGTTGCCTGCCGGAAACCAACAGGCAAGCTCTGTACAAAGGGATTACATAAGACACATGAGAAGACAAGAACAGGTATATCCAGCGAAAAGGAAGTCAATGAGCAATCTAGCAGAAGGAAATGAAGGAAAGGCAGTTAGACTGAAGTAGATAACCTAAGGTGGAGTACAGAGGACTCAAGGAAGAGAACAAGGGAGCAGCAGTCAGGAAAACAGAGGGGCTGCAAAGTAGGAAGCAGGTCTGCAGTCAAGAGTGGCACTAGGTGCAGGCAAACTGTAGTGGACTGCGGAAGACTGTAGTAGGCTGCAAGGCAGGGAGTCCTGAAGAACAGGACAGAGAGAGATTAGTAGTAGGCGACAGACAGAGTGCCCAAAAGAATAGGGCCGTGAGGTTGGGAGCCCAGAGGAGCAGGGCCGTAGGTAGCTAAGTGTAAAACAGGCTGTAAGGCAGAGGAGTGTAGCAAGCCGCAAGGCAGGGAGCCCACTTGACAAGGGCTGTAGGCAGCAGAGGGAGACAGGCTGCAAGGAAGGAGCCCAGAGGACACGGGCTGTAGGCAGCGGAGGGAGCAGGCTGCAAGGAAGGAGCCCAGAGGACAAGGGCTGTAGGCAGCGAAGAGGTGCAGGCTGCAAGGTAGGGAGCCCAGAGGACAAGGGCTTGGAGACAGCAGAGTGTTGCAAGCTGCAAAGTAGGGAGCCCAGAGGACAAGGGCTGTAGGTAGCCGGAGTGAGGCAGGCTGTAGGCAGGGAGCCCAGAGGACAAGGACTGTAGGCAGCTAGAGTGAGGCAGAGTGCAGGGCAGGGAGCCCAGAGGACAAGGACTGTAGGCAGCCGGAGTGAGGCAGGCTGCAGGGCAGGGAGCCCAGAGGACAAGGACTGTAGGCAGCCGGAGTGAGGCAGGCTGCAGGGCTGGGAGCCCAGAGGACAAGGACTGTAGGCAGCCGGAGTGAGGCAGGCTGCAGGGCTGGGAGCCCAGAGGACAATGGCTGTAGGTACAAGGCAGCGGAGCAAGATCGGCTGCAAGGCACTGAGCCCGGAAAGGGCACTGGATCAAAACAGGATAATGCAGCAACAGGAACAGCATACAATGTAGCAGGTCAAGGCAAACAGGAGCGGGGAGATCTCAAGATGCAAGACACTGTGCACCTGCAGGCAGCTGCTTATATACAGTCCTGCCCTGTTCTGAGGCAAGCTAATTGACAGCACCTGTAGCAGCACACCTGAAGACAATCTGCCTCCTCCCTCTCTGGTCCTGAGCAGGTGGAAGCAGCACTGGCTGCTAGGGCTTCTGGGGATTGTGGTCCCAATAACGATGAATGAGAATAGCCAGGAATTGAGGACTGCAGCCAGGTGCATTATGGTAAATGTAGTTAATTGAATAAAATAAGAAAGAACCAAAGTTGAGCAAATGAAAATAAAAGACCAACGAGTGAAAAGGAGATGTTCAAGGAGTATTAGGAGGATAAATGAGTACCAAGTAGTCCATGATGGTTGCCAATGCGTGCGCCAGCGGCACGGGATGACAGTAACCCTCTGGTTAAGGAACAGGTGATTGAAGGGGAGGACATGATTTTCATTGACAGAAGCTCCAGTATTGATCAGACCATAGGACAGAGACATTCAGATTTCCGCAGTGGTGGGGCACATATATGGAGTACACAAAGGAGAGGAGTTGATAGTGTGTGCAGGGAACATTGCTGCAACAGGAACGCCCCTTCTGGCACTTGCATTTTGACTATATTGATATAAAAGAGAGCTGTACCTCTTACTGGTACCTGCTTGTAGTGGTGTGTCCATTCTCACATTGGCTTGAGGCCGGTGACTGTGCCCATAATGACTCCCACTCTGCGGCCAAATCTCTTGTGTGGGACGTGTTCCCAAAGTAGGGGATTCCAGATGACATTTGTTCTGACAATGGCGAGCAATTTTCTAATGATTTAATTAAGGAAATAACACCCCTGGAGAAAAAGCATAAACTATGCACGGTTTACCATCCACAAGCCAACGGTTTGGCAGAGAAGATGAATGGACTGCTGAAAATGTGGTTGGCAAAGCTTACTGGATGCACTGCACAATACGCCTAGAGGAGATCACCACTTGACCCCTCATGAGATTGTTACAGGGCAGACAATGCATGCACCTATTCCACCATCGCTACAATCTCTGATGCACACTCATCTTCTTGCATTCTGGGGGGGATTTGATACGTATCTCAAAGAACATACAAAATCCCTTCAATTCAAATCCTTGCAGATGAGGCCAAAAACTCAAAATGGTCAGTCAGGACAATTTCCACAAGCAGCACCTCTTTACCTGGGGGAGAACATATTCATTAAGTATCACATTCGCAAATAAAAGGATGTGCACTTCACAGGCCCACATACCATGATCTATTCAACACCCAGGGCGGTGAAAGTAGAAGGGTGTTGAGGATGGGTCCATATCAAAGATGTGGAAAAGGAAAAGAGTGCCACTCCCCCAAGCACAAAATGATGGGAAGTATATGGGAGATTTCTTTATGTTTTTTCTCGGCCATTAGACTGTATTGAAAACCAGCAAAAGAAAATGATGAAAATGTCTCTCAAGAAAATGTTTTAATGAAGAAAAGAAAGATGTTTCAGTGTTTTGGAGTGTGATGATATTAATATGTTTAAATATAGGATTAATACTTTTAGTTTATTTGGTTTTACGAGAAAAAAGTGGAAAACACTTGAATGAAAATATAACTAGGGAAAAAAGGAGTTTAATGAATGAGGAAGGTTCCATCATGGCACTTAAGGAGAGCCAGAATGATCTACTGCAAATGTTTGCTATGGCAAAATGTTACGTGTGGGGAGAGAAAAGGCGAATGTCACTTGCTACGTCTGCTCTCTTTAACCACACGTGATAGGAATGCCCAAATATTTTCTAACGCAAGCTGTGTCGTGTGAAGAAGCAGGATGTCTAATGCACCTGTCACTCTGAAAAACTAGAAGTTTATTCCAGGGAAAAAATGTAATGGTTCAGTGGGTGGATGAAGGGAAAAGGTTTATGAAACCAATATTGTGAAATTAACAAAAAAGGTTGAAAATGAGGAAACACAGCATAAGGTAGTGCAGTATTTGACAGAAGATCCTAACAAAATGAATTACAAATAAGAGCACAGAAGAGATTATTGTGCCCAAGTAAGGGAAGGCAAAACATACCCTGGTGTCATTCAAGGCCACTGATAAGGGTAGAGGGAGCAGTGTGGTATAGGGACAAATTGGAGAGGGGAATAATGCAATGTCATGCTGAGGGTTTGGTAGGTTTTGAACAAAATGTGGCTGCCATGGTGAAAGATAGTTGCAGGGCAATTTGGGGACAATATGTACATGCATTAACTTGGTTACATGAAATGTATCAACCAGTTGACATCAAGAGATTTACATGATTCCCTTTGTGTTTCAGGTCAAATGGGTCATTCTACCTGAACACTATCTCTGGGATGCACCAAGAGGATACTGATGGGTGGGTCGTTCCACAGCCAGCAGATTTAGAACACTACCAACAGTTTGGATGTCATGCCTAAAGGATGGAACAGGGAGCATATGGGTGGGGAAACTCTGGATGGTTGGGAGGAGATTGGGGAAGACATGACAAGATTGGAGAAAATGTGGATCCACAAATATAAAGTAGCTTAACGTGAATGGGAGGCACAAAAAGAGTTAGTTACTGATAGATCAATAAAAAGGGGGAATAATGCAATAAAAATGCAAATTTTGCGTGGTGAAAAGGTACACACTCATCAATTGTGAGAGTACTAGTGTAACTGTAAAAGGGGAGGGGGATCCTTTTAATTGTTAAACACTCAAGCCCAAAATAAAAGTAATTTACATATAAACAAAATGCAGTGGCACAAGTAAGTATAATGAAACTTAGAGGTAGGTTGAAACACAGTAAATACACCTTACAGCATGCTTTTGCAGCAAAGATGTGTTATTTTGGTAATTTGCTACAAAGCTACAGTGGCATTGCAGCTCCCAGGATCGCAGAAGCAAACAATAATTGTTCTTTCTCGAGGTCATAGATTAGATTGGGTCCCACCAACAGGCAATGAGTGCATAGCCATTTTAAAATTCATAATGATTTGCAAAACACAATTTCTAAATGTTGTCAAAAGAACAATTAAGGTTTCAAACTGTCTCTTATTATGTTTTGCCTGGGAAGAAGGTCGAAGAGTTCTTAATATGCAACATGTGTTTAGCAGTATGTCTGTGGTTCAAGGCTCTGGTAGTGTCATGGTAGAAAGTATTTCTCATGAGAATGTAAATGAGATGACTGGGACAGATGAATAAAGTTCTGCTGGTCATCTCAAATGTTTCAATGAAATGCGATGTGGGAAATGTGGGTTGGATTGTGATGTCACAAATTCTAATTAAGTGTGGTGAGGGAAGGATTGTGAACCCAATTACAGTACGTAATGTATGCTTTTCTTAAAGGGTATAATGTGCTAACACTGATCAACTTGAACTGGGGAGATTTTTTAATGTTGCAAAGTTACTAATGTTAATGAGCTCAATTGCTATACATTTTTTAGATTAATGTGCGTTTCTTTGCCAGCACCTTTTCATGCAGTTCTGTTATGCGATCTGTTTGAATACAGCTGTCCCAGCTGCTTCTGGGCCCTGATTAAACCTGTATTACTTCTTGCGTGTGTACACTCCTTTTTTGACTACTTTTGTAATTTTTATAGGTGAGTCCCAAAGCGACCCTCGGCACAGAGGCCTGAAGGTAGTAGGTGTCCGACTCTTCCACCTCTTCCAGTCAGACGAGGAGAGTGAAAGAAAAATAGTTTGGAGTCAAGTAGGGCCACCACAGTTTCAGTATTAAATGGAAAAATCCAGGTTTCAATGATAGCCAGGAGGTAGATGAGAAGAGCTGGTGTGAAAGTACCCAGTGATAAAGGAGGTTCTGTTGCGTATAGACTGAGCACTTCAGAGTGCAATGTTCAGTTGATGCAGTAAAGAATAGTAGAGAAGTTGAGTATCAGAAGAAGAGATGCAAGGTGGATAGATGTTAGGGGAGGTTTGGTTAGCTCATCTGTTTGTTGGAAGTATGACCTGCAAGAGAGATGTAGCAGTGGGAGTTTTGAGATGTGAGTTTTCTGATAGGGAAATGTAAGGAGGAAGTTGCACCATGATTGCAAAAAGTATCGGGAGAGGTGAGTAGGAAGTTCAGCAGGATCAGCAGCAGTAAATGCTTTGGAGGTGAGTATTGCAGTGTTGAGACTCAGCACAATAATTACACGCTAGGAGTATGCACTAGAGTAGAAGGGAGACAAGCAAAGGCTCATAGGTGAAGAGGCCAAGAGGCTGGTCAATGGCTGGTCTTCACCCTTGACTGTCCCACTGTAACTGTGACGCCCCTGGCCGGACAACCATAGGGTGTCCTGAAGTGGTGACACATGCTCTCATCACCTGAAGACAACCATAAGTGGTTGGTCTCTGAATTTGTCCCAGGTGTTGCTGTGATGAGGTGATTTATTCTTGACTGGTGTTCCCAAATGAGTCTCTTATGGGCTTCAGCTGGAGTGTTGGCTGACTCAAGACAGCCACAGGAAGTGATGTCACTGATGCAAGATGACCACAGGAAGTTATGTCACTGATCCAAGATGGTCACAGGAACCAATGTTACTGATCAAAGATGGCTGCCTGGAATGATGTTACAGGTAGAAAGTAAAGCCACAAACCAGAAGTGATGATGCACAAGCTCATCACCTGACCATTCAGTCCATCAGTGGTTGGGCTCTGATTCTGTTCCTTGTGTTGCTGGGATGAGGTGATTTTATTCTTGATTGATGTACCCAGAGGGGTCTCTTGTGGCCTTCAACTGGAGTGTGGCCCGACTCAAAATGACCACAGGAACAACTGACAGTGACTTCAGGGATGGCAAATTGCCTGTATATGATTGGAGCCAGCAGAAAGGGGGGGGGCACTCACCCCGAAGAAAGAATATCTGCAGAGTGTAACAACAGGAGTCCCCCACAAAGACCAAAGGTTCAAGCTGGGCTTGGATGGGACAGTTAACATAATCAACTTGGGCTCAATCGAGGAGGAAAACACATTGGAGGCCTCCCCAGTAATAGAATCATGCAACAGGATTGTGGACTGAGAAGACAAACAGGCATACAGCTGACCAGAAATAACTAAATAACTGTGTATAGGCACCATGCAAATGTCCAATAAATAAATAAACATAAATACATGTTACTGGTGAACCCATGGATGGGGCAAAGAGCCAAAAAAGAGAGCCCAGTGAGGCTAAGGCTGGACAGTGAGGATGGGGTTAAGAGAAGGCAACATTACTGGAGAACTCAGTGTCACAGCAGGGCAAAATGGAAGACACATTGGCAGGGAAGGGGTAGTTAAGGTTCGGTAATAGTTAGCATGCTTTAGGGTTTTTCAGGGTCAACATACACGTCATAGTTGGGGAAGTAAGGGGGAGGGAAGGGCGGGATAGTTTGGGGGAGTTTCATTGGGGCATGAGTTGGGTTTGTTTTAGCAGACAGAGTCAAGTTAGACATACTCCAGGCAGTGTGAATGGGTGAGACAACGAAAAGAGGCTAGGGAAACAGTACAGGCTGCTGATCTACCAGCATGGATAGTACAAACACACTGAAATTTATCTCCTGGAATGTTAATGGCCAAAATTATACATTTTAGAAAAGTGTGTTTTTTTCGTACCTGAAAAGCCACAAACCGGATGTGATACTACTACAGGAAACACACCTGTTGGGGAACTCCTGCAGTATGCTGGAGAGGATCCCAGATACATATGTGGTGCATGCAGGGTTCTCAAGGGGAGCCCTAGAAGTTGACATTCTCATTAAGAAATCTATGGTTAGATTGGTGGTGATCTTGGGGAAAATAGGAAAGGAAAACATTTCCTTCATAACGTGTACTCCCCCTTATTTTATTATTAGACACGCTTGAGGAAGTCAAAAGAGTGGGTATGGAGAGGCCACCAGGATCACTGGTGGCAGGGAATTTCAACGCAGTGGTTCAACTGTGACTGGACAAGTGGAAGGGGAGCTCACAGGTGATAGCAAGGGCAACAAACTGGAAGACTTTATAAAGGCAAAGGGATTATTGGATATGTGGAAGGGGGCTTCTTGAGAATAGATCATGTCCTTTCTCTTTTCTCCATACACTGATAGACTCAGAGTGTAGGGTATGGAATTCCTCCCTAGGGGAATCTCCGACCTCATGACAATGACATGAAGAGTACAGATACAATCACAATTTGCTGGAGGGAAATGGAGATTGGTTCCTATCATTTAGTGGATTAGGAGATAGCTGAGATAAAGGAAGAAATGTTGCAGTACGTCAACCCTAATGAGAACATGGTGCAATCAAAGCAAACACTCCTGAAAGCATACCAAGCTGTTTTGAGGGGGAAAGCCACAGCAGTCACCATTGCTAAGGGGAGAGGGAGACAGTATGAAGAGAATGGGGCCAAGTTCAAAGAATTTGAGGGAAAGTGGAGGGAAACCCAGTCAGAGGCTATACTACGGGAACTTATAAAGACTAAGGTAATGGTAAGAATTATGGGGATGTGTTACAAGGGGGAACACCAAATGGGCACACATTTATGAATGGGCAGACTCAACTATAAAATGATTTGCTTGGTTAGCACAGAGAGAGGAAATGAGCTGGCTGGTAAATGAAATTAGGGTGGGGGAGAATGGAGATACAATACAGGAACCTCAGGAGATTGTGCAGGCATTTGCCTCATACTACCAGCAGTTATATAAGTCACAACTGGTAAAACCAGAAACAGAGCTACAGGGGTTCCTACAGCATCTCCCCTTAGCTCAACTGTAAGTCATACAAAGGGAAGCCCTGGAGGGGGACCTACAGATAGAGGAAATGGAAGCTGCGCTGTTGCAGTTGGGGAAGGGGAAAACTGCTGAGCCTAATGGGCTCCTGCTGAAGCCATGGATACAATTTAAAGGGGAAACATTCGGACCCATGAGGGAATTGTTGCAGGAAAGTATGAGGAAGGGGAGCCTCCCACCAGACCAGAGACAGGCTACAATTGTGATAATACCTCATTGAAGGGAAGCCAAAGGAGCACTGCGGGTTATACAGATCAATTTCCCTAATCGAAATTGAGACCAAAATCCTTGCTACATTCCTGGCAAACAGGTAGCAATGGATAATACCAAACCTAGTGAAGGATGACCAATGGGGCTTCAACCCAACTAGGTCCACAAGGATAAACATCAGACATCTGAACGTGGTTTTGGTTATGGCCAAAAGCCAAAATAATTCACTGGATATATGAGCAAAAGACACCCAGAAGATGTGTTCGATTCAAGAAATGGGTGTCTATGATCACAGTATTAAGGTGAATGGGATTCAGAGAGGAGTATATTAGCGGGATGGCACTAATGTACAAAGCCTGAGTAAAGTGGAACAGACTGTATCCGAAAGATACACTCTGGAGAGTGTAAACAAACTGGGGTATCCATTATCACCCATGCTATTTGTGATAGCATTAGAGCCGTTGGTGGAATAGGTCAGAAAAGGCCCAGAACTGGTGGATTATTGCTGGCCAGGGAGGAAGCAAGAAAGAATTTCACTGTACACAGATGATATCCTATTGTACGTGATAGGCCAAGTATACCAAAGGCCATGGCCATAATAGAGGAATTTGCACTATACACAGGCCTGAGAATAAATTGGGAAAAATCAATCCATTACCCAGTGTAGTGGGAGCAGGGGCACCTGAGACTAAACCCACAACTGAAAACAGACAAAGGTGGATTAAAGTATTTAGAGGTATTCATCCAAAAGGATGAGAGCCTCTTTAGTGAAATCAACCTCAATCCAGCACTTAAACGATTTGAAAAGGACACTAGGCAGTGGAATACCCTTCCAATCTCACTAATGGGTAGGGTTGCATTGCACAAAATGATGACCCTTTCCTGCTTACTGTACATAGTCCAACACGCCCTTAGGTCAATAAGAGCCAGAAAGTTTGATAGAGTCAATAGAAGACTGCAGGAGTTTTTCTGCACAATACACCTAGAGTTAAATTGGAGAGATTCTGTATAAATCCCAGTGGGAATGAGGTTTGGGACTCCTGAACCTAAGAGTATATGACTGGCCCGCACAGTTGGCCATAGCAAATGTATGGGTAAACAGAGAGTGCCAGTACACCCTAATAGAAACTTCTTGGGAGTAACAGGTGGGAGAAACTCTTGTATGGGTGACCACAGCAAATGCAAATTCCATTGACTACAAAGACAGTGGGGATTGCATGGAGCAATATCTATAGGCATTTGGGATGGGACAAGCAACTGACACTGACTGCCAGGCATTGGAAAAACAGACTCATAAAAATGGATACGGTTGTTGAGATGGGAAGAGGATTGGAAAAGCAAGGGAAATAAAATGTTTGGAGACATGGCCTCATCACGAGTTGGGCGATAGCGCCGGCGTTAATAGCCCTACCGCCAAACCCCCCGGCGCTAATAGCGCGGGATCACAGGTTTGGTGGAACGAGTATTGCCCATTCCCCACTGAGCCCATTCGGGAATTCCCCATTCCACATTGGACTCAATGGGGAATTTTCACGCTCTTACCGCCGGCGGATTTCCCGCCGGTGATAATAGCGCAAATTTTCTGCAGATTTCCCCCCAGCGCATAGCTGGGGAGTAATCCGCTGAAGCCCTGATTTGGCAGACCCTTAAATCCGGCGGTAATAGCGCTACCGCCGGATTTAAGGGTTACCGCCAAACTCGTGACCTTGAATATTAGAAAATATCATGAAATGAGCTGATGTAATCATAACAAATACCTACAACTCAGACATATGCTAGCACCGCATATTAGGAGAGTAGACACAATTTCACATGATAGAAACCTACTAAATGGGGAAATTAACATGAAACAGGTATCAACCCTCTACAGGGCATTGTCATTTCATTCTACAAGATAATTGGAGAAACTAAAACGATGATGGGACAGGGACGTGGGGGATATGGATGAGGAGAAATGGAGGGAGGAACTGCAACAACCGAGGGAGGTTGAAATAGTGGTTACATTAAGAATGATACAATGTAAATACATCCATATAGTCTACTATTCAAAGGGAAGGCTGAGGAAGATGGGTAGATCAGATGACGATAAATGCACCGAATGTAGAACAAAAGAGAGGGACGTTCTTTCAAATGGTATGGGAATGCCCAGAGATAAGGCGGTAATGTGAGAAAGTACAAAGGGAAGTGGAAGGGGTATTGGAGAGACCAGCGCACCTGAACCTAAGAATGCACTACTGTGGATATGGACAGACATAGAGACAGACAGATATGCTAAAATATTCCTAAATGAAACATGTATATTAGCCAAAAGATTCATAGCAGAATGCTGGATTAGACCAGAGTCCCCAACCATAGTGACCTAGCAAGTGGGAATGGATGCCCTAACGGGATGGGACCAGCTGGTGTATCAGAGTAGAGGTTGCCCACACAAGTATGACAAGATATTTAAGAAAAGAGAACGCTTCATCATAGCAAATATATTAAAGTAGCTGGTTGAACCTCAATTGTCATTTCAGAGGGTTATTAAAAGTGCAAGTCCATCATCCCACTTAAGGCTTACTACTTAGGAAGGATTTTCATCTTGATCATTCCTCTTCATCATTTGAGTGTGGAAAAGACCAGTGACAGTGCCTGTGTTGGAAGGTAGATAGTACTACTGTCAAATGTAGACCTCTGTTCTTATAACTGAAGAGGTGTGCCGACTCTCACTGATACCCCATGTTCAATAGTATTGTCATTGAAGGGAGATATCCCTTCACCACAGATGCCCTTCTCTCTCAGGGTGACTCTCAGAAGGAATGCACCATTGTGTGGTGGGCAGCGAGCAAAGTGTGAGTAAAATCAAACCCTCCACACCTTCAGCTTCAAAGTCTTATGGGCACACCAGCATTCTAGGATCCTCCAGGTGACACAACTATGTCCCTTCTGTGCTCCCTCTGGGTAACTTCAGTGGATGCATGTCAACATCGCACAAAGCTGCAAGTACCAACATACCTCTGAGGCTTCTGTTCCTCTGTAAAAAATATGACCAAGTGATTCAGGCGGTGATGTGGCACAGTGTGGTTGCAGGCGTGAAGCCACAGTCTCATCCTTCCCAGACTCCAAAATGAGGGAGCCCTCACTGTGACCATGTTGAAGTTCCTGGTTTGACTCTGGCAATCACCAGATTATATAATCTATATAGTAATGTTCCCCATCACCAGGGGTAGAGCCTCTGATATTTAGTTGATTTATGGACCCATACATGCCAATGAGGGTACACCCCGGAAGAGGATCTAATGCAGGGGGAGGTACCGAAGGCTGCAATGACCACAGAGTTCTGAAGAGGTTTACCACCTTGCAGACTGTACATGCCTGGAAGTCTATTCACTTAAAAGTTACTGACAAAAAACAACTATATTTCAATGTAATTCTTGGCCATATAATATCAATGAAATTTAGACAAAATCACACATTTTCAATCCTTCTGTGTGATAATTATTTCAAGCCCCAATACTGCTTCACCATATCCTTCTGTGTATTCCACTGGTCTATTCCTATTCTTTATGGTACAATGCTTAACAATGTATGGCTATTTTGGTCACTATAATTCAGTTGGCTCAGCCTTCATTTCGTTTTCAGATGGGTTCACACCACACATTTCATAACTGCACACATTTAAAACAAAAGCAGATACATTTGCTGTATTCTTCTAAATATATATATATATGTCCCACTATTTCTGACAGAAACAACACTTCACTGGGGTCACATATGGTCTGCAAATAGTCTTCACTCATGAAAGACTATTATGTTTTACAATAGCAGTTAAGAAACATTGTGGAGCACCTAAAAAGGAGAGGACACAAATTCATTAGGGGACATAGACTCAACCCCATCAATAGCAATGTACCTGCCCCCTTGTTTTCAACAATATCTATCAATGTACCATTTTCTGAAACTGTGCTGTCCTCTTCACATGGGCTTCATAATAAAGGGTCTTCTCATTTGGACAGGCATGAGGTAAAAAGTTAATCCATACTGTAATTTCTTATCTTTTAATAACATCCTTTTTAATTTAAGTGGGTTCAATTGTAGATTTGGTGCAGGAGATTATTCATTCATGGTGATCTGTGTGTATGTTTACATAAAAAATTAGAAAAATAATATACTTAATTAGCACTATTGATATTTATCAAGATGTTCATTCTTTCCTAGGTTTACTCAGTGAACCGCAAAATAATGTTCTATGATGAAATAATACTATGTTGTACTGAATATCTTATATTATCCATTTCCCTCCATCTGTATATCAGTGCATATATGTTACTGCAATTTCAATAGTTTCTATTCAGGTGACTGGGTAACATCTAAAAGTGACACAAATATATTTCCAATCAACTATTAACCTCACAGGCTCTATCAGACGAATATTCGTAGTATAATAATCTTAACTTAAAACCATCCCACATGTATTGGTCCTCACCTCTGCGGCAACCTTAACAAATGCTACAATAGATTGAATTCAGACAACTATTTTATGGCTGAACAATGCTCTGGGTATTGCTCTTAAAATAAATCAAGCATTCTATACAAAAAGTTGTTAAAGGTTATCAAAGTTTCACTGTAAAGCGCATTCTTTAATTGACATCTATTTCTCATGCATAAAACAAAACTATTAGATGTATGGTTGAGGAATCTCCTTAAAATATCTCTACTTAAAAGATGTATTTATAGTATACGCATAGTCACATTTAAAAAAAATGCATCTTGGGATGTTTAAGTATGCACATTTTTTGGGTTATATGACAATGATATGACGTAATAATTATAATCAAGTTAAATTGCTTTCTTTTATGAATACATTAATAAATATGGTTCAGATAGAGAATATCGTACATGGAACCCATATATGTCATATGCAATTCTTGAAACCTATAATCCATTGAGTGCCAGTTTAACTATACTTTCCCTCATCAAGCCTATACCAATTCTATAATAAAATTAGACAATTTATATAAACATTGTACAAGTTATGCTGAATAATTTGTTAAAGCTTTACGTTAGCAAGTATGGAAGTTGAAATGTTGTTCACAATTTTCTGATTTGCATGGAAAAACAAGGCATAAATCATATTCCATTGCACTTTCTGGATGCATTATTTTTTTGCTATTCTTACTCCCAATAATGTTCTATATTAAGCCAACCTTATTAATATAACATTTATTAATATAGCATATTGGTTTTGTAAAAGTTCTAGTGCTTCAATTAAACATTTTCCCAATGGTTGCAAAAAAGAAATTTTCGTTTTGGGTAACTTTCTTGCCTTTTCTCCAAGCTATTCCTAATTTGAAAGCCCACTAATCTTTTTGTAATATATTATTCGTGTTACTTAGTTATTTAGATGTGTCTAGATGTAACTATCCTAAATTAATGAATGTCGTAATTGTTACTGAAGTTCATATAATTACTCATCACAGGAAGTGTGCTGGGTGTAATGAAAATTACGCAGTAACCAGAATGAAGAACTGATGCAAAATGTTCTATTGATTTCTTGAATGGTTTTTCTTCCTTAACTCTTCTAAATCAGTGTTATCATCAATTCCTGTGAAATCTACATGAGAAGGTACATTTCTAATCCATCTTGAATTATATTGTTTTATTTAAACATTATCGGGGTAATTCATAGATTTTAGCTATTTTACGCGGGCAGCGCAGAGAGGGTGCGTGCGCCAGCGTGCGCTAGCTGCGTACGCCAAAACCCATTTTCACGCACAGCGTATTCATGGATACTTACATCCATAACCAGCCGTGGTGCAGAGGGCCAGTTATGCCCCAACCCCACCCGTGCACCAAAAACATTGCACAAATCCCTTCCATGGCGCAAAGGTCAGTGGAGCAGCATACAACCACCCAACCACGAAAACACGCTAAAAACACCACAGAGCCCTCACGCACCAGCGAAAACGCGTATAAAACTCCCAGCGCACTCCTCGGAATACGCGTACCCCGCTTGCGCCAGCAAAATCACATGGAAAACTCCCTGCGCACCCCTCAGAATATGCGTACATCGCTGCCCGTGCACCCCTCGGAAAACGCATACTCCGTTTCCCATGCACCCCTCGGAATACGCATACCCCACTTGCGCCAGCAAAATCACGTGTAAAACTCCACGTGCACCCCTCGGAATACGTGTACCCTGCTCGCACCAGCAAAATCATGTGGAAAACACCTGTGCACCCCTCAGAATACACATACCCTGCTTGCGCCAGCGAAATCGCATGGAAAATGTCCACCCTGTGGTGTGGACTGCCTGTGGGTATGGGGAGGGTGGATGGGCTGCCTGCGGGTCATGGGGAGGGTTGATGGGCTGTCTGCGGGGCATGTCCAGGGGTGATGGGCTGCCTGTGGGGCATGGGTAGGGTGGATGGGCTGCCTGCGGGGCATGGGGAGGGTGGATGGGCTGTCTGCGGGGCATGGGGAGGGTGGATGGGCTGCCTGCGGGGCATGGGGAGGGTGGATGGGCTGTCTGCTGGGAATGTCGAGGGGTGATGGGCTGCCTGTGGGGCATGGGGTGGGTGGATGGGCTGCCTGCGGGGCATGAGGAGGGTTTATTGCCTGCCTACGGAGCATGGGGAGGGTGGATGGGCTGTCTGCGGGGCATGTCCAGGGGTGATGGGCTGCCTGTAGGGCATGCGGAGGGTGGATGGGATGCCTGCGGGGCATGGGGAGGGTGGATGGGCTGTCTACGGGGCATGTCCAGGGGTGATGGGCTGCCTGTGGGGCATGGGGAGGGTGGATGGGCTGCCTGTGGGGTATGGGGAGGGTGGATGGGCTGTCTGCGGGGCATGTCCAGGGGTGATGGGCTGCCTGTGAGGCATGGGGAGGGTGGATGGGCTGCCTGCGGGGCATGGGGAGGGTGGATGGGCTGTCTGCGGGGCATGTTCAAGGGTGATGGGATGCCTGTGGGGCATGAGGAGCATGGATGGGCTGCCTGCGGGGTATGGGGAGGGTGGACTGTCACCTTGCGGGGCATGTCCAGGGTTGTAGGTGGCTCCCCACTGGTGTGGGCTGCCTGCAGCGGGTGCATGTGGCTACTCACCACACGGGTGCGTGAATATGGGTGTACGTGAGTGCGCTTTACACGTGATTGGCCTGGCGCGAGTGGGGTACCTGTATTCTGAGGGGTGCGCAGGGAGTTTTACACGCAATCGGACTTGCGCAAGCATGGGACGTGGATTCTGGGGTACGCGAGTGTGCTTTACACACCAATTGGCAGTGTGGGTCCTCCTGGGTGTGTCCTCCCCCCTCCTCATGCCCCACAGGCAGCCCACTCCACAGCAGACCACCCTACACCCCTTGGCATGCCACTCAGCCAGGCCATCACTCCTGGGCATGCCCCACAGGCAGCCTACATGGCACCATGCACATGTGAGCCCCAACACATGTCCCCACCACCAGTGATGGGCACCTGCCAGCAGGCCCCGACTCATGTCCCCCACCTCACCCCCAGTGACAGGCACCTGCCAGCAGGCCCCGACTCATGCAGGCCCGGGACGAGGCATCTCTGCTGGTGCATGGTGATGCAGTCACAGTGTCAGGGACAGTGACATGCACAGGCCCCTCCGCTGTGATCTGCGCTGCCTCCTGCCCCTGCCCCTGGACTGCACCACTTGCACCAGTGGTACCACCCCACCAGGCCCCATGTGCAGCTTGGATGTGGCCTCCTCCTCCTCTGTACACACCACCAACCTGGATGGCTCTGCACCGTCTTCTGCTGTCGCATGCCCCTGTGGGGGCTCACCCACCCCTTCCGCTGCAGTCGTAGTGGTAGACGCGGCACCAGTCCCCTCGCTTCTGGATGATGGAATTTCCTGGGAGGATGACTGGGCCTTGCGTAGCCGGCCGGTGGAGGCATCCCTGCTGCTTTCCTCCACAGCGTCGTCTCCGCCCTTTTCTTCATTCGCCACTGTGTAAAGGGAGACATTGAACACAAGCATCAGGGTACTGTACAATAGCCCCTTAGACACAAAGCAATAGCACATGAGTGGCACTGTCAAATGTCACTTCCATCATGCCCCTCCACATCACATGGGTCAGTGCAGGCAACACACATGCACAAACAGGCATGGCACATGCAACAAACATTTGCATCCATGTCCAAGTCACCGTAGAAACATCCAATGGTGGGTTGAAACTCCTATGCATCATGGGACATGCTGATCATATGCACACACATCACCGGAGGGTCATGCAATTGGCCCTGTATACCCCCAGACACAGTGGATACAAGGATGACCAGGCTGTATCAGTGAATCAACACATCATCACGGACATGTGCCATGCATCCATGGCGTTAGCCAGTCACTCACACATTACTCAGACTCACAGACATGTACACCATGCATGTCCATGACAGCAGCACCCATCTCTCACACCCCAAACATGTCCAAGTACAGACACAGGCATGCATGTGTGCATTCCGCATGCTGCTCCGCATGATACATTGTAACACATACACCATCCATGTGGGTCACGCCTGACTGGACCCACATGCAGCACCATCATGTCCCTGCACGACCCATGTCACACATACAGCCAAGTAGCTAACTACCACCACACTGCAACATGCACTGTTTTAAACGGAAATGCATGGGCACTTACCGCTCGATTCCAGACGGGCCAGCATCCTGAGGATCTGGTGGTGAAGCACCAGGCGAATGCGCTCCAGGCACCTCATCTGCTGGGTGGTAAGCTGTCCCCGGCGCCCCACTGCATCCGCAGCCTCCAAGAGGCGCTGGGTCTTCCTGAGGGTCTTGGACTTGTAGTCCTCCAAGCGCTTCTGGATGTGTTTGATGTCACAGGGTGCCACCCCCTCACCGTTGATGGCACCCACTATGTCCTTCCAGATCCTCTTCCGTCCTTCCTTGTCGGCACGTGATGGTTTGAAGAGGGCATCATAATGCCCCAGGACTTGCTCCACCAGGATGCCAACTTCATTTGCACTGAAGCTGGCAGCCCTCTGCCTCTCTGCTGGGGGATTGCCACTGGTGCCGGATGGTGTTTGTTCAGACATGGCAACCCCGAGGCAGGTGTGGGTGGGCAACTGGGTCCTGGGGCTGGGCTGTGGCGCAATGGAACACCAGTCGGGAGTCTTCTGTTCCAGCAGGGGTGGTTACAGCAACTGGACCCCTGCAGATGGCTGATGTGCAGGCACCAAATGTCAGGGCACTGTTGGCAGCAGGCAGGGAGGCAGGCAGCAGCAGACGGCTTGTAGGAGGCTCCCTGAGGCTGTGGGGGGCAGAAAAATGGCCTTCTGGGCAGGAGGGTGGTCTTCCATGTGTTGTCGCTTGGCAAGCTTGATGCAGACTGAATTGTCATGTGAAAAACAGCACATCAGCGTGTAATTCGAGGAAAGGGCCTTAGCGCGTAAGTGCATAAGTGACATAACCCGCGCAGGTGTTACCTTCTGCATGTGTAAATGGACCGCGTGGGTATGCAGCACACTGTACGTGTTTTCAGTGGAGACCAATGCGTGTGTTTTTCCTACTTTGGGGATCACACGCGATTACTTCACTTCGTGTATTTCTTTTACACGCAGATGGTGAGTCACGCATGCTATTGCACGCTATTTTTCCCACTGCGGGTGCCCCAGTTTGTCGCGTACCCCATTTATTGAGGTCATAGAAGCCCGCATGTTAATCGCGTCTGCTTTTGTGTGTTTCTGGGTGCCACAGCGTACTGCGTGAGGTTTTCTTACACGCATGTGGGCTACAGGGGTTGTGTGTACGTTTTTTCTGTATTTTTGGGGTGCCTGAGCATTGCATGAACGTCATTTATCCCCAGGGTCCAAAGGCAGCCTTGCAGGAGCACAGAGGTGTTTCTACCATCACGTACCCTGCCCCCTTCACCCCTACTGACCAGGACAACTGTTCAGTGCAGCTCCCATTGGCATTAGTACATCCGTGCCATGGTTGTGAGGCCACCAAAGGTTAAGGGCGCTCAGCTGGGCTTCCTGCCGGTGTTGGGAGTGGTCGGGCATGTGGCCGGGTTGACAAGGGGTGGCCAGGGTGGCCACAGAGTGGGAAGAGGCATGGGTGCACCACAGGGGCAGGATGTCCAGCCACGTGCTGGTACAGCCATGCCACCACCCCCGGCCGCTCCAGGTGATGCTGCTGTTGCATCCGACCCTGGCACCCTTGCAACCCGACTGTAAGTAACATGTGCTGACACCAGCCCACTGGTAGTGGTAGCTGCAGGTGCAGCTGTGGCGACTACACACAGCCCGGCACCCGCCAGGGTTACTCGTAATATGGTGATACGGTACGGACGGTGCCAGTGACACACCGGCACCGTCTATGGCATACCGCCATACTCATAATGACCACTTTGTATGTGTGGGTGATTTTGCCAAGTGAGTTCATCAGGTTCCATATCAGGTGTGAATGTCTCATGCCTGTTTACATTTCTCACATTGCACTTAATGACGATAGTGTCATGTGTTGTGCATTCGGTTGGCTGTTCAGCTGTTGCATGCCATGGCATGTCATGGAGGACAGGGGTCATGGGTCTTGGGAGGGTTTGGGTGACATACCAGTGATTTACATGGCCTGTTCTGCAGGGGGTCGGTGGGATATGCACCTTGCATGTGTTCCTTTTGGTCACACCAGATTGGTTATGTTTAAGTATCTAGGGATGCACACAATGTAGCACTTCCGTGAAAACATTCTCAGGGTGGTAAGGTTGTGACAGTTGACTTTCTCTTTGACATCATCAATTGTCACCTGGTATGGGGCAGGCCTGTGTGCACTCCACAGGGGTGGGAGTTTAGGTGAAAAATGTGGCCACAAGCTGGGTCTGGGCTGCCTCGCCACGTACCCTTTCCCCTCCCATGAGCAGCGCCTGTGCATGTGGTTGGGGATGTGGGGGCACCACCATGTCCACCGGTACGTCCCGCCATGTTGCGATGTTGTGCAGTGCACATGCTGCCACAATGATCCTGCACACTACTGGGGGTGCATATAGTAGTGGTCAAGGGAGCGTAAGCATGACTTCAGCACTCCGAATGTGCGCTCCACTATGGCCCTGGTTGCAATATGGGCTGCGTTGTAGCTCACCTGGGGTGGTGTGGTGGGGTTCCGTATTGGCGTCATCATGTGGGTGCTCAGAGGGTAGGCACTGTCCCCTGGGGAGGTGGGGAGGTGATGATGGTTGTCATTAGTTGGGTTTGTGTATTTGTCTGTGTGTGACATGCATGCATGTGCACAGACAGTTGTACTGACCTAAGAGCCTTGTGTCTCCAAGCTTCCCAGCTTCCAGGGCCGGGATCAGGGCAGATACTCTGTATATGAAACTGTCATGGGTGGACCCTGGATAGTTTGCATGGACAGAGGTGATGATTCCCTTGGCATTGAATACAACCTGTATGTTCATGGAATGCCAGTGCTTGCGGTTGTGGTAGATGTTTTCAGTGGCCCTAGGTGGACGTAGGGCTACATGGGTGCAATCTATGGAACCAAGCACTTTGGGGAAGTGTGCCACCCTGTAGAAGTCCAGGACCACGGCCTGCATTTCTGCAGGTGTTCTGGGCATGCATATGTGCCTGTGGACTGAGGGGTGCGCAGTGATGATTGCCAACACGTGGTGTAGGCAACTTGACTGCGTGGGCTGTTAGACCCCCCACTATGACAGTTGTCCGCTGAAATGACCCAGTGGCCTAAAAATGCAGTACACTGCGCACCTTCTACAAGGGGGTCAATGCTTGGGAGCACGGGGGGGGGGGGTGATGTGAGTTCATTCTTCAACTCAGTGACCAGGTCTAGGATTATATGCGGTCGATACCTATACCTGCCATAGGCCTGGTTATCAGGGATCCCAAAAAGGCTGGTCCTGGTTAAAAAAATGTGGGGCCTGGCTATTCTCCTCCTCCTGCAGTGTCCCATGATCACTGCTTCGAGGAATGGTAGCTGTGTATGCTTGTTTTTTGTTTGTGTGCACTTTTATGCCGCGCGGGGGCGCCTCCGCCTGCTTTCTTGTGGCAGACGTATTTGTGCATGTGCGTGTGTTTTGACTTGCGCGGGTATTCCCAGCGGTACTTCCCATGTTACGCCTACATTTTCACGCATTGTTCCCCTTTCCCCGTGTTCCTCCGCCTTTTTAAGTGTGTGCGTGAGAAGTTGTGTGCTTTCCCGGTTCCTGTCGTGCACGCGTTTGGAAAGTCGCACTGACTTCCATGAATCGCACGCGTGCGATTCGCACGCGTGCACTAGCTTTTTCAGGCTTGCTCCAGCTTGCACCACAAATTTCGGCACACATTTATATTATTGAGAATTTCTTAAGTATTAGTAGGACATTTTCTGTGTGATGGTTATCGTTCATATAACAACTACTACTCTTTTCTTACACTTCATATATTTTTCTCAGATAGTACTATTTCTTTTTTTATATCTTAGTTAATTCCATTTATCCAGCCCTATGTTTTATTTTTATTTTTGATGTTCTCATCTGATCTCTTTTCTTTCACTTTGTTTGGTTATGATTAACAATCTGATTATTTGTTGATGATTTAATTTGTTCTTCCAGTTGGAAATTGTTGGCATGTCATTTTACTTTTGACTGTAACATTTTGTACTCTCATGTACTATACTATAAGAACAGGCTCAATCAATACATTAATATGTGGTACCTTTTATGTAGCAATGTTTTACAAGTCATATTTGTACATTTCCTATGAATGCTCATATCAAATTGATAAAACTAGGTTTTCACATACTTTAGTACTTAAATATATCAATTGTTTAATTAATTATAGAATATTAGACTGAATTGGTGTTTGTGTCATACTAATAGTGTAGGTTGTTAAGCTTTATAGTATGAGTGTTGAATAATATTATATATTGTTATTTGGATGTAATGATTTTAAATATTTGAAATTACTATTCATTGTTTAGATCTTCAACACTTGTTTTTTTCAAACTACTACAATGAATTAATAATTATTAAAAAAAAGAACATGGAATGGAGTAAGACTATGGTATGATATGTTATTTATAAAGTGCTAGAGTTTTCTAAGCGCGAACCTGGGGATCGGACCTGTGTTGCTTTGCGTCGTTTTGCTTCCAATACGAGCACGTTGCCCCTGAGATTTCCTCCCGAGACTATTAATACATTAATGACAGCCTGTTGTAAATGTCCTTTTTTTGCAGGGATTTCCAATATGTCAATATGCTAAAATCATGAAATACAAATATTAGGTACATTTAAACCGACCCTTCATATTATCAATATTTTGGGTTTTGAAATGTATTTTGAAGATAGTTGTGTTGCCTTAATTATGACTGAGAAACTAATTTATGATGTTGGCAAGATAGAGGAAGAAATGTTCAGTATTTTATCACCTGATGAAACACATACAGTGTATGTAGATGGGCCTGTCCTTGAAAACACAGATAGTGTGCACATTTAAAAGGGCTTCAAACTAAGCAACTTCCTCTATGAATCCATGTATAAGAAACACTCGACATGTGCCCCATTTCATATTCGTTTAAATTACAGTTTGCCTTATTCTACACTTTCATTTTCACTCCCCTTCAAATGCCCTCAATGCATGCATAGTCTACAACCTCATCATCAATACCCTCTCTTTGGCTGGATACACTGGCTTGATTGTAATCTGGACAGAGATGATTTTTTCATCTCAGCCTTCCATTCAAAGGTGCTGCTGATCACCTTTAGGATTGGTCAAAATTACACCAAACATGCTTGTGAATGTCCCAATCATGAAGGGGGATTCACCATTTTAATGGCAATATTTTGAAACTGGTAACTAGAGTCCAACTACACTCAAAAACTCAAACGTCCAGTATGCTTCATTTCCAGATCATCCTGAACACATACTATGAGCACAAACAAAAGCAATTTCACTCTCTGAAAGACTATACATCCACCACTCCTTTGAATGCCCCAGATTATTGAATTGCATATTCTATACACTACATAAAAATTAACTACCCAGGAGCAAAGACTGTTAGGATATCCCTGGGATCTAAGCAAAATAAGCTGTTTTGCTATTTATAACAAGGGCTTCTTAACTACAATGATCATCAAATGCTGAACTATGCTTCCTATAAGTTAGTGATGGTATTGATCCAATATTTGTAACTGGAGAATATTGACGAGACATCTTCTAAAGGTGGCACTAATCTAGAGGTCATTGTGTGCATAAAAACATTCTTGAAATTCATGCTTTCTGTAGAGATAACTACGAGAGCTTTATATCTTTATGCTTTTTAAGTTAAGGTAACTCATTATGATCTAGCTCAAAATCTTCAAAGGTTTTTGAAATTCAGAAATGAGTACATTGTGCAATATAATAAAACAATCGTCAAGGTGTGATAGAGCAACACTCTTGTCCAGTTAGTTCAGCATGATGGGCACCAGGAGCATACCTCATGGGCTAGACAGTACGATAATTGATTAAAGAAAAACAATTTACAAAACAAAACCTGCAAAACAATATAGATGTAATAGAAAGAAGGAGGAATGTTCTGTTTTCCCAAAAGGGAGTTTGGCAGGTAAATCACCCTCATTTAGTAAGACCTGCAGACCCCTAATGACACCTAAATGAAGCAGATGGGGAGGAAAAGAAGGCAATGAGAAAAGAAAAAGCTTGTGCTGAGGAGAAAATAGTGTCTGGGAATAAAGAACCTGCCTGAATCTAAAGTGAGAAATGCCTGACTGGCCTTCCATAACTTAGAAAAGGGTACATGAAGTCACCTTCTCCCCTGAGAGACAGCACCTGACATTTGATGCAGATATTTCCACACCTAGGAAGATTTACACATTATAATGCAAGAGAGCACAAAGAATGGGTCTGCCAAAGTACAAACTTAAAACAAAGTGTCCTAGTAGCCACTTTGCTAAAATAAAACTTTTTGCAGTCATCTAAAATGGTGCCTAGCAGCAACGAAACATATATTATTTAGAACATATCATCAAGCTTATGAAGAAAGCCTAGTAATATCATTACAATTCCAGTTTGAAAACCACAAGAGCAAATGTAGTCACTTGAAATTTCATGAACAAAATGCCATGCTTTCCTTTTTCCAACAGCATTCAAAATCAAGTACACTCTCCTTTCAAGAATATATGTCAGAAAGGAAGTGTTATGCACTTATACATGCAAGAAGATATCTATTGTAAATGCATTACATCTTGTAGTTACTTGTTTGACTTCATACAGGGAAACATTACTGTTAAATCTACATGGCCAGATTGGTATCTTGATGTGCCTTTGCCAATGTTGGATTCCTGTTTAGTCTTCATTTAGCCTGGCCATAAGTTGAAGTTATGTTTAACACATGATGTGCATTTCTGATGGGAGAGTTTCTAAGGTCCGGCGATTAACTTAGCCATCTGGAAAGAAACTAATTCTTATCTGGCCATCAACGAAACCCATTAAAGTGTCCATACATAGAATCATTTGTTCAAGCCTCAGCCAAATACCAAAAAAAGCTGAAATGAAACGAGGACCTCTGTTTCATAAACTGCCAAGCTTCAACAGCCAGAATGCACTTAAAGTGTCATCTCTTGACATGAGCTAGTTAATTAATTCCACCACATGATCAGTTAATGGAAAATAAAACAAAGGGGGCTCTAAGGGCTTTTTACATGACTCATGAAGCTAGCACAAGGAAATGAAACTCATTTGAATTGCATTACACATGCATTTTTAAAATGATTTGGACAGAGTTAGAATGAAAAGAAAAGGTGTTTTGTAACCTTGAAATTCTACACTACAAAATTAATCAAAAACACGATATCTGTATATGCATTTGAAAAAAATGATAACATTATAAATATTAAAGATTAAGTCAAATGTCATGGCTATCCTGGAATTTATATTTCACTAATGTGTCATTTTGCTACAATGAGATATGGAAGAAATATGAATTTGAGTTAAACATTGTCCAAAGTGTTCAGAATAAACCCTGCCACATGTTCAGAAATACGTACAACCTATTAATATTAAGGGGTGTATTGCCTGGGAGTGTCAGCCTGTTAAGCAATTAAAAAGTGTGAAGTCACAATGACATAGTGTGGGAATATTTCTCATTATATAACAGAAACACACATTTAATGAGAAGAGCTAGGATTGTGAAGGCTGCAGAAAAGGTGAATCCCTGTTCCAAATCGGTCAATGATGACCTTGGGTAATATCGGGAGGTGAAACCAGCGTTATCCATGAGGAGGACTGAAGCAGATTTAATTGAGGCAGAGCTGATTTTCTAGAGGGGAAACAAGGAGCACAGCAGCAACCAAATTGGGTAGGAGATTATTAGAAATCTCTAAGGTCCATGCAGGTACTTTGAGTAAAAGAATTATTCAAAAGTGAGTTTGAAAATTCTCCGATGTGATTAGATAAAGGCCTTATAGAATAATTTCTCTGTTACTGGTGAGGTAATTGACACTTTCCAAATCAAATATTTGAATATTTTAAGGTGAAATGCAATAGTTATATTTAAAACCAAGTGAAATCTGACTTATTGTAGAACACATAGCTTGTTCTTGTGCACAGTGTGCAACGGCTGATAAACTTTCACAAACAGAATGTGAATAAGACATGTTTGCATGTTCGTGTGACTTACATCCTGCTTTCACTGTACTTAAAGTGGAGTGAGATTACATTTAAATAATAACAAACATCATTTTGCTCTTTTCTATGCTGTGCTGTGGGTGCATTGTAAAACAAAGAGCATTTCTCACTGCCGACAGTGGGTCATTTTGCAAAGTATAGTAAAAAAATGAATCCTGTGTTTTTTTAACATGTATATTCTGCATCTGAGGCTATGTACTGATACACATGCTCCCTAGCCTGATAGATAATGTATAAATGAACACATGTGAAAGCGACATATCTTTAAAAAACAGATTGTGATGAAAGGGAGTTTTCCATTTACATAGAAAGGTTGCATTTCCAAATGAGCAGTAACATTTCACTAATGCCTTTATGTTGGAGTGTGATGCACCCAAAGCATGCAGGAGAATTGGGGGAATAGTTGTTGTCCTTCAGAACATTGTAATCTTTGGTGGATACAAAGTGTAGATAAATAAATATTCTTTGCATTATACATACATGCTTGCCTCTCCCAACTCAAGCTTTTAGATTTTGGTGTAACGCACTAGAGCTTATTTTTTTGTTACATGCATATGTAAGAAACCCATAACACCACATCTACACATAGGGGGATTCATTTTTAAATGTGTTGCACATTAATGGCATCTTCAATGTATCTTTTCTCTGATACCAATAGTTGTTTTTGATATAGGAGGAAATTAATCGCAATGGACCTCATAAGGAGAATGCTGGTCTGTAATGAATGTACTGGTAATTCCATTTACCAGTATGTTTCTGGACTGGCATACTCCAAGTTTGCCTGTGGGGTGGCCTGTTTTATATCCAGCCAAGAGTTGAAGGTAACTCAGGCACCCCACTGGCAAAAAACAGCTGGTATTACTGGCACCGGTAATACTGGTGCTGGTAACACCGCCACGCCCCGCCATGGAATCCTATGGACTCAATGGAATGTGGATTTCCCTACTGTTTCCGGCACCTGTAATATGCCTGTAATTCTGGCAAATCATGCGTCTGTAACGGTAGGTCTGTTTGCCGGTATCCCACTTGATTTAGCAGCGGGATACCGGCAAACCCATAATGAGGGCCAATGTTTTAAATTGGCATGCATAAAAAGAATATTTTAACACACTAGTCAATAAGTGGCAATGTACTCGTGGACTTAGATTGTGTTGTTTGAAAATGAGATTGCCCTATTAGAATGAGATTAAACAATATAATTAATTGATTAGTTGGTTTCTTAATGAGATGTTCATTCTTATTTTTGGAAACCAGCTACCAATATTGTCATATTTTACTGTGGCAACTTCCCAAGCATAAAGCTTGGGGGCTGTCTTTAGTTAACGTTTATTCAAGTTCTAACTCTGCTGACGCCTGTTTCTTGTCCCAGAGTTGCGGGTTGGGATTGTAGGATATGGGACAATACATTAGTGGATACATATTAGTGATAACCATAATTGAATCCACAAAATATCTGACAATAGTCAAAGCAGCCAAACACACATAAGCACACATTTCCCAGACCCCCCCAATCATTTGTGTCTCGTATCTCGTGGAAAGTGCCTGCCGATAACATAACTGAGATGTTCTCTATATTTTGGTTTAGTGTTGTACCTTGAGAGAGGAACAACTTGCTGGTTGAGCTGTTCTTTTCTGCAGCACAGTAGACAGTCCATGGTGAACAGCTGGGCTGTATACTGCAGGAGTTAGAAATCAAAGCCCTAAATACGTAGGGAAGTCCAGTGCTTGTCTAGGTAGCTGGTTGGGTATCAGAGGGAAAGACACTGTGCACTGTCCATATGAAAAAGTGCCTCTGATACTTTCACCTTACCACTACTTGCCAACTGCTAACACACCCACACCCACATATATGTGCATGCAAGCTCCTGTGGTCTAGATCACGTACGCTGCTGAGCAGACACGTTTTACATGGACCAACATCTGATATGGGAAACACCCGGCTGGGTTATTCTGTCTTTGATTAGATCCACAATCACATTGGTATTATAATAAATGCCTTGGAGATTGAAAAGTATGGTGGATCATTTCTCTTTTTGTTGGATGACTTTTGCATAATTAACATGCTATATTATGTTGCTCTTTAAAAGATATATTTTAGATAGATGTTGCCTGACTCAGTAGTGTTACTTGTGTAGCTCGCTTTGTGAACTATTCTTGGAGGCCTAGTGTACTAAAGTTTTTTTTTTTATTACTGATTTTGTCATTAACATTAAGAGTAAAGAACAGATATGGAGCTGACAATTAGGTATTGCTTAAAAAGCCTATGCCTGTTAGTTCACACAACCAGTAGATTACTATGTGTCTCCTGTGCTATATTTAGAAAGTCTGGTCAAAGGCCCTTATATGAGGTAGACAAATGCAAGCATTTGTTTTTTGGATAATTTAAAATTTGATATCAACTCATTTGTATGCCACTCCATAACTGACTGTCCTAAAGAAGACAATTGATCTGAAATTACGCACACCAGTATGCTGAAACTGTAGACCTTTTACCCATACAACCAACTCATCCTACTTGGTGACATTAATGTCCACCTTGAACGCACCAATCATCCTCTAACTTCAGTTTTTTCTCTGACTATGTGATATGATATCCCTTATATCACACAACATTGTTCCTATGCGTGATATATGCCACTCTTTGTAACAGATTATCTTAAAAGATGTATTGTCCTTCCCACCCCATGCTCTGGAAAAGCCCTGAAACTCCTAATTCACCACAACCTGCTCTTAAATGTGTATTGATTCACTCTGTACTCTTTAATTTGCCATTGTACTACCAATACACTGCACTTAGAGGAATTGTTTGGGTGACCGAGGTGTCACGTTTGGGGGAGCTGTGAAGGTATTGCACTTAACACACTTTTTGATACAACAATCGTTTTGAATCTAGGTGTCATTATCACACAGCAAATGTTTTGAATGTTGGTGAGTTTATCACACAGCACATGTTTTGTATCTATGCGGCTTTGGCACTCTGACAATATTTTGAATCTAGGAATCTTTAGCACACAGCAAATGTTTTGAATCTTGGGGCTTTGGCACACAGCAAATGGTTGATGGTAGGTGCATTCTTCACATAACGACGGTCTTTGACTCTAGGCGGATGTATCACAAATTGAATGTTCCGAATTTAGATGTTTCAACACACCGAGTGTCCTGTATCCAGGTGCATCCATCACACAGCTAATGTTTTGAATCTAGGTGTATTCATCATACACATTAAACATACACCGATAGTTTTGAATCTAGGGGCTTTCAGCACCCTACGATTGTTTTGAATCCATGTTCACTGTTCCCATAGTGAATGCTTTGAATCAAGGTGCACTTATCACACAGTTAATGTTTTGAATCAAGGGCTTTAAAACACATCAAATGATTCAATCTAAGAGTTTAGCACGTATCTATTGTTTTAAATCTAGGAGCTCTTATCACACAGCAAATATTTTGATTCTAGAGGCTTCTAGCTCACAGTGAATGTTTTGAGTCCAGGTGGATTTGCACACAGTCATTTTCCTGATCCTGGAGGTATCTATTACACAGTGAATGGATATACACCCAACAATTGTTGAATTATCCATTTAATATCCAGTGTTTGTTTAGTCCAGGCAGTCATACACACAGTAATTTATGAAGCTAGAATGTAGCTTCTGTATTGTTTATCAGGAGAATGAATAATGTAGCCTTTCTTGAACCCTAGGCAAATGTAGAATGTTGCCTCATTAATGACTCCTATAGATGAACCATGAATGTAGCTACTGTTTGAATCTAATAATTTGTAGCCAGTTAAGAATCCGCAATGTGTACTTTTAATCTTGAACCCAATCGCTTGTAGAATGTAGCCACTGATTCAATCTAGGTGACTTAGAGAATAGCCAAAGTATCAATTCTAAATAACTGATAGAATTAGCTAATGCAAATAACCTTTTGCACTCCATGCATATGGGAAACTAACCAAAGGCACAGCCCAATGACCCGGATGCATCCCCGATCAAACACCACTCAAAGACCCTTCACACAACACTTCTGCCATAATAATGCAGCTTCTTTTCATGACAAAAGTTTGATAGGTAGCTGCACACATAATGGCTATACCGCTTTCGTATACCGTCTCTAGACTATTTCTGACTTCTCTTTTCTGAAGTCACTATTTTCGGCTGCTGAGTGCTCTGCAGCAGTAGTACCAACTCAAGAGCTCTGTGATTCACTCTCGCTCTTTTTTATCACAAAAATTGAAACTATTTGTTTAAAGATCAGCTCTGTTGCCCCCTTGTGCCCTGCACAGGAGTCTGCTACTATGGAACCCGGACAGGTGTGGTCTTCTTTCGAAGTGTTTACAAGTGATGTGGTCGCCAAGGCCATTGCCCAGCTAAAATCTGCAGCTCGCTCTGATCCTATTACCTTATCCATTATTAATGATATTTCCACAGCCCTTATCTCCTGGATTACAAAAGCTGCTAATGTGTCTTGCCAGACAGGCCACATACCTGCTGAATTGAAACATGCAGATGTCATCTCCTTGTTGAAAAAGCTCTTCCCAATCCTGCTCTTCAAGGTAACTTTCACCCCATTTCACTCCTCCCTTTCTTTATGAAATTGGGGGAGGCTCTGATCTCTCCTCTTCTGTCCTCCTTTTTGGATACTACCAGTGTTCTCGACCCTTTCCAGTCTGGCTTCCATCCTGGGCGGGGGACTTAGAGTGTGCTGGTCATGGCTCAGAATGATCTGAACTGGCTGATTGACAGTGGCAGGATGGGAGCGCTGATTTTATTGGATCTAGCCGCGGCCTTCAACACTGTCGATTACCCTACTCTAATATCTTGCATGGTTAAGATTGGCCTAGCAGGTTCATTTCTTGCCTGCTTCACTTCCTTTCTGGCAGAGCCTAGTCAGGCACTCTCGCTTCCCCCTTTCCTCTCGGCCTTGTTTCACATCATCTGTGGTGTCCCCAAAGCCTCCGCCATGTTGCCAATGTTGTTCAACATTTATATGCAGTCTCTTCTGATTCTCATCCATTCCTTTGGGTCCCAATGCAATGCCTATGCTGATGACACCCAGATTCTGGTGCGTTTAGATCTCGACCAGGCTGAGGTGTTTTCACGTCTTAGCCTCTGCCTGAGGGCTATCGGGAATTGGATGCATTATAATCGGCTAAAGCTTAATGGTGACAAGTTCTTGTTGTTGGTGCCCCTCCGTTTCCTTCACTGTGGACCTCGGCATTTTGGCCCCTGGCACTGGGTGCCTTTCCAGCAACGGTGGTGACAGTCGGGAACCTTGGTGTTGTTCTCTCTGCCACACTTTCTATGAGTGCCCAGGTGGTGGATGTCTGCAAAGCTGGACACTACCATCTGCGATTCTTAGTAAGGTCCTTCCTCTGCTCCTCCCGAAGTTCTGGTCACCGGTGTTCGACATCCTGGTATTAAGTTGCATTGATTATTGAAATACGCTCTATCTTCCCCAACCTAACAGCCTAATCCAACAACTTCAGCTATTACAGAACCTGGTGGCTAGGGTAGCCATGAATACCCCTTATGGGAATCATATAACACAGTTTCTTCACTCCCTTCACTGGCTGCCGGTGGCTAAGCGAATTGAATTCAAGTCTATTTCCTGGAGCATCAGGCCTTTTATGGTCTTGGTAGTAGTTATCTTCAGAACAAATTTCTCCATTACCAGCCCACTCGTGCTCTTTGCTCTGGCTCGGCTTGTCTGCTTACTATTTCTTCTTCCCGTCATGTTAGGATCGGAGATCATGCTTTCTCAGTGGCAGAGGAGAAATTATGGAATATGCTGTGTCTGTCTCTCGGATGCACTTTTTACCATCTGGAATTCAGATGTCTTTTAAAAACCCTCCTCTTCTAATTAGTTTCTTCTGCTCTACCTTTACTCATCCTAGCGCCATGTTACCCTTGGGTGACTGTGTGCTCTACAAATTTTGTTAACATAACATAACATTTCTTACCACCCATCCAAACCAGATCAACATGGGTGGCTAGCAGGGACTTGGCAACAAGGGTGCTGATCGTTTTGTAAATGATCCAGGGCTATGGTAATGTCGGGACTGTCAAGACTTGTGGCTAACTAGACTTTTGCTTGTAGCCCCTGAGATTCTATTTGGGGTTGCAATCAAAAGATCAGGGGCTAAAGCCCTCTCAGCCTTCCCTAGCAACGCCTCTGCTTGGAAACCCCTTCATATCTTCGTATTCGCCAATATGCTCACCCACATACTAGCACCTCTTCGAACTTCCCATACCTGGACTCCGGTCCCCGGAGAGCGTTCAACCTACAGCACACTGTAACCATGATAATGGTGAAAAGCGCTAGACAAATGATGCACTAAAGCTACTACTACTCCTACTTGTATCATGGTCTGATCACTCTTTTATCTCATTTCCCTCACTCTCCCTATTACACGCCTAAGAATACTGTATTGCTCTCTTAAAGGGATTATGAGGGATAGCTCTGGGAGCTCTATGCACACCCCTATCAAGCAATACTGTTCTTTCTACTTCTTGCAAATCCCTCAGCATCAATTATAACTGTATTGTCTCTCCTGCCTTTCACCTACTACCCCGAAAAGCTAAAAAAAGAAACAATCCTTGGTTTAATGACAAACTAAAAAAATATATTATCTTTAACTAGAGCCTTTGAAACTAAGTATGAAAAGATATATGAACTCTGGAAAGGCTAACAACAGAGCACCATAGGGCTATTCCACTGACTCAACAAGAATTCCTCTTTCCCACACCCAATAGCAGTTCAATAAGCAGCTTGAACTGTTAAAGGTCATCAATGATTTATCTTCCTCTCAGGATCTTGTCCCCCCACAGCAGTCTTATGCAATCAAATTGTTAACATATTTGTTTCTCACTGCAGGTGGGTGGACTCATAATCACTGCCCTGTCACTCTCTGGCTGCCTCGCCCCCTCACATGGTGTGAAAAGGTGCAGTTTACAAAGCAATCCAATGAAATAACACAAAATTAATCAATCATGGAGTGCACAACTTGCAAGAAAAACCAGCTCTTCATTCACAAATATACGTCTGGGAGAATGTCAGACAGCAAAGTGGAACGGAACTGCAAAAAACTCCACATGCCCATTCCACACTACAATATTCAAGGTAGAAAACCACAGAATGTCAATATTCTACAAACGCAACATTAATTACAATGTAAGCGTTTTTCATTGATTCATCGTAATTGACCCCCTAAAAACACTATACATTGAACAATCTGATTGGGAGTTGTCATTTTTAACACAACAGCCAAAATAACCCTGCTCCATCGTGACATATTTTTACCAGTCAGCTAAAAATGTTCTGCTCCCATTAGTTGGCACTCTTCATAATAGAATTGATAAGAATGCTCTGCCCTAATTGGACAGTGAACCTGAGACAGCTCTGGTCATAGCAACCCACTGAAACGGTCCAATAATAATGTGAGCAGAAATTTGTGAGGTCAAAACTTGTTGCATCCCGTGGAAATAAACACAATCCTTTCCCCATGATTGGCCCTTCGGCCTTCCTCCCTTTGCACCTGCAACTCCCGTCTCAAGACATGTTGCCAACTCTTGATGTGACCTAATTATCTTGTTCACAATGAGAAGCTGTGTGAAAAAACATGTGTGCGGCACTGCTCCTGGAAGTTAATTTCTTCTTTTCATCTGCCTTAACATGTCAGTTTGACCTGCAGACCAAATGTCTTGCTCTCAGTGGGGATGGTGTGCTTAGATTCTAATTCTTCAATTTGGCAAGGCTACTGTGTGGGCTTTCTTGAATGTCTCACTATGTCCTTCATGATCATTATGTATAAATTTGGCTATCGTCTGGGAAGGCACCTGCTGCCTCAAGCCCCAATTCAGGTTCGTAGGAACTTTCCAAATCTTAACAATTAACTGAACGCTATTTGGCATCCTGTCCCATTCTGTCCTTGGCTGCTTGCAACCTACTGCCCAGCAGCAAAATAACATTTCAAGAAAATGTCCAAAGCTCCAAAATGTGACAGGGCATCCTAAAATGGCAGAATCCATGGCCTGTAATAATTGGTCCTTCAACATGGCAGGGCTCTTGATCAATGCAGCAACGTACACTTATAACGACTAAAACTCAATCTGCACAGCACAACTAAATACAACCTACATAACTTCATTTAATAATATAAATGTAATAAAAATAATTCAATTTAAATAAAAGGGGTTTGCTGCGCGTGAGTTCTTCTGTGCAGAGCACAGCCCATAAGCACCCTGAAGTGTGGCAAAACTATCTCCACTTCATATACAATGTCACACTAAAAAAAACACATGACCTCTATGTCACCACCAGGGGTCTAAGATCTTACTAGAAGATATTTGTCTTATACTTGTGCACACCTTTAGGACATTGGAACTGCATATTTTCACTGTTAAACTCTTCAAATTCCATATATGTTTTCTGAGAACATGACACAACTCCTCAATTCCTTGAGGCCCACCAACTCTGTTTTTGACCAGATCCCGTCTTCCATTACCGGGACCTTTCCTGATATTTTTCCAAATGCCTTCCAGTCCATCATCAACTCCTCATTGTATGAAGGCATCTTCCGAACCCCTTCTAAAGATGCTTTGGTTTACCTTCTGCTCAAGAAACCTGCACTTGATTCTCTGATAGCACTAACTTCAGGCCCATTGCCCTTCTCTCTGAACCATCCAAAATCATTGAAGGAATAGACAAAACTCAGCTAAAAATATCAGTTGCTATCCAAAAACAAGTGCTTCCTACAACTCCACCCGTGCACATTTTTACCTGATATGCCCTGGGCAGCAGGAGAACCTTACAGCAAAACTGGATAGTCCACACACCTGCTTCCTAGAGTAGGTTGGCTCTGTATTAGATTCTCAAATATTCGTGCAGAAAACACAAAGGATTGATGGGTCTGAATGTTAGAGATGGTCAGGCCAAAGTCCCAGTCTGCATCTGGTTAGGGTAGTGTTAAGGTTAGTACTAACCTAACCCACACCTGTTAACCAAAGTTAAGGTTAACAGGTTTGTCAGGCATAAGCATCCTATAAGGGCAGGGGTGGGGGACAGAGAAGAGGAGACCTCCAGGATGTCCCATTCTTAGACACCTTTGATATTGAAACATTTCGAATTAAAACTCTTTGTGCAGCAAAATTAATGAGGACATGTTAGGATATGATAATTGAGATATGATGTGCATAGGATATGATGCAACAGGTGGTTTCAGAAGATGCAATGTAGTATGTAGTGTGATATGTTTCTTACCCTCGGGTTGCTAGCATGCACAGAACTAGAGATATTCTAAATAATGCATGCATTGTAACTTGCATAGGAACTGGGTACCAGTGGAATGAATCACATTTTCGCACTGGAAGAATCCACATGAGCATAGGAGGTATGACTTAATGTCCTGGATGTCAAACTATCCAGGACACCTACATGAAAAATCCTGGTAAAACCTGCAAAGCTATCTCCCTGAAAAAGCCTGCTAAATTTCATATCTGATTATTTCTTTTTAATTTTTTTTAATGATTTGTATATGGTTACAATGAACCTTTACAAAACGAAATATAAAACAACAGTCTTAAAAACACATAAAATGAATCACAGCGCATTTCATATTCATTAATTTTAAAATTCTCAAGACCCAAAATGTCCCTCGGTCATTAGAAAGTTATTTCACAATCAACATTCAACAAGGAGAAAAAATAAAAAGGACAAAGAAAATCAACAACTAAAAACATATCCCACAGTTAGATCGAATAGCATTTCAGTTAACTCACCAATGGTTTAAATCAAACAGCAATTACATTGAGGGCCCACACTTACACAAAACACTCCAATGCTTCCAAGGAAGTTCAATATTAACTCTAGACAATGATATTGACCCTTTCTAGCACCTGTATTACTTTTATCGTCAAGTTTGGTTCAAGTCCTGATATCAATCTTTCCCAAAACAAATCTATGAAGATGCCCTCTGGTTTGTCCAAACCTTTTTTAATAGGGCAGCTCTAATAAACCAGGTACCCTCACTTCCATTAAAAGATGTTTTACATTTTGCTTCTCAGGATTTATACATACTGTGCACAGTTTTTGGGCAGCGTCCACCTTACCCCTTTTTGAGAGGACTTTCCCTGTATGCGACAGATTTAAGCGCAATTTTAGGAAGTTTTATTGCAGTTTTCAATCAGGGAACTTCTCGAGATATCTTGGAACACATCCCAGTTTCTTCTCTCTAATATAGCAAGCTCGGAAAGCAACCCGCTATACTTTCACAATGACCGCACATGCCGCTTTCTTCCATTAGGCCCGTTACGGAGAACCAGTCTGTCTGTTTCATTGCTTATTTGCTTCACCTGCGGCTACACGCATGTGAACATGACATAACCAACTATGCCTAGTTATTGCATCTAGATGTTTATGCACCAAGATTATCCTGACTCGCTTGTTCAGTACCAACATATTCTATTCATGTTGTTTCCTCTACACAGTCTGTGTTTGCCTGCTTTATCGACCCCGTATAATGCACTACCAACTGCATTGTGTTTAACGTGTACTGCCCACCACCCCATTGTCATCTACCGAGAAATTGACCTACCTAACGCTGCCAGTTTGAGCCCCTTTCGTCTTATTGACAATGCTCTACCATGTTCACAAGGAGCTTTCATCCCTATGATTAATGGACTCACTAGATGGGGTTGCCACCATCACCACCCCATCCTCTGCCCTACTCCATTGCTGCCCAAAACCCCCTAATTTCAAGTCACTCTGGTCCAAAGGAGTGCTCAGGGCGCCAACAGAAGCAACAAGTCAGTTATGATTACAGACACCCCCAGTATGAATCTGTATGACCTGCCACTCCACCCACAACAATACTCAGGACGCTCACATAATAACCAGTCCTAGACCCTTGCCAGCCTCCCCCATCACTATGTGCCCTATTAGGGGAACCGCCAGACTAAACAGACTAAGAGCACGTACCTCCATCCACGACTCAGCTAGCCCTACCCCAAACGTCTCCAGCCACTCACGAATACTAAAGCCATGCACACTCAGCACTTCTATTAGAGAAACAATTCAGGCCAACCATATACCCCAAGCTAACAAAGTAACAGTGCACTACAATGCTGCACTGGTACGACACAACCTGCCCATGACCCCCCAGTCCACAGTCCCCCCCTCCCCCATCCCAGAGCCTCCTCAAAGCTTCAAAGGCACATTACTAAATGTACAATCGCTTGGAGCTCATGCCATTGAGATCCATGATCTTATCCTAGACCAACAACTGGACATACTAGTCGTAACTGAAACCTGGATACAGCAAGCCTCAGGCCCCTTACTAGCGCTAGCCATTCCACCAGGATTCAACATTACAAGGACTGATAGACTTAATGCACAGGTCGATGGTGTGGCCATATTCGCCAAATCTGACCTGCAACTCAGATCTTGCCCATTTGATTTAATAGAAGGATACAAACTACTCCTTTATAAACTTTCCATAAACCTGAAAACCACTATCACCATTTTGGTCATCTATCGAGCATCCAATAATATCTCCCACTTCTTCTCACCCCCCACCTCAAACCCGATACCAAGTTCCTAATCCTTGGCGACTTGAATTTAGGATTTAATGACAAACTAGACCACAAAGCTAATGCCCTCTATGCCTCACTCGCAGATATGAACTTTTCTCAGCTAGTCAGTGCCCCTAGGCACAATAAGGGTAGAGTATTAGGCTGGATACTCACGCTAAATACTTCTGTTTCAGTAGGCACCATTCTACCAGTTGATTGGACAGACCATCTCCTCATTAGTTTCACTCTCACTAGCCAAGAGAAACTCCACCCCACACCTATCAAAATGGATATAGTGGAGACAAGAGATATTTGCAAACTGACAGCAGATAGCCTCACCCCCATTTTGGGGGAAGCCCTCTCCTCGATCACCCTCCCAAGAGACAACCCCAGCAGTCTAGCAGACATCTACCATGAATGCCTAACAACAATCATCGACTCCCTAGCCCCACTTACAACCAAAACAAGACACCCAGACAAACGCTCAAACTTCTCGGTTCAATGATAAACTTGTAGTAGTCAGGCGCAACAAAAGGTCTTTGGAACATATCCATAATAAAAAAAAACATTCCACACTACCATTCCACTACCATTCCACACTACAATATTCAAGGTAGAAAACCACAGAATGTCAATATTCTACAAACGCAACATTAATTACAATGTAAGCATTTTTCATTGATTCATCGTAATTGACCCCCTAAAAACACTATACATTGAACAATCTGATTGGGAGTTGTCATTTTTAACACGGCAGCCAAAATAACCCTGCTCCATCGTGACATATTTTTACCAGTCAGCTAAAAATGTTCTGCTCCCATTAGTTGGCACTCTTCATAATAGAATTGATAAGAAAGCTCTGCCCTAATTGGACAGTGAACCTGAGACAGCTCTGGTCATAGCAACCCACTGAAACGGTCCAATAATAATGTGAGCAGAAATTTGTGAGGTCAAAACTTGTTGCATCCCGTGGAAATAAACACAATCCTTTCCCCATGATTGGCCCTTCGGCCTTCCTCCCTTTGCACCTGCAACTCCCGTCTCAAGACATGTTGCCAACTCTTGATGTGACCTAATTATCTTGTTCACAATGAGAAGCTGTGTGAAAAAACATGTGTGCGGCACTGCTCCTGGAAGTTAATTTCTTCTTTTCATCTGCCTTAACATGTCAGTTTGACCTGCAGACCAAATGTCTTGCTCTCAGTGGGGATGGTGTGCTTAGATTCTAATTCTTCAATTTGGCAAGGCTACTGTGTGGGCTTTCTTGAATGTCTCACTGTGTCCTTCATGATCATTATGTATAAATTTGTCTATCGTCTGGGAAGGCACCTGCTGCCTCAAGCCCCAATTCAGGTTCGTAGGAACTTTCCAAATCTCAACAATTAACTGAACGCTATTTGGCATCCTGTCCCATTCTGTCCTTGGCTGCTTGCAACCTACTGCCCAGCAGCAAAATAACATTTCAAGAAAATGTCCAAAGCTCCAAAATGTGACAGAGCATCCTAAAATGGCAGAATCCATGGCCTGTAATAATTGGTCCTTCAACATGGCAGGGCTCTTGATCAATGCAGCAACGTACACTTATAACGACTAAAACTCAATCTGCACAGCACAACTAAATACAACCTACATAACTTCATTTAATAATATAAATGTAATAAAAATAATTCAATTTAATTAAAAGGGGTTTGCTGCGCGTGAGTTCTTCTGTGCAGAACACAGCCCATAAGCACCCTGAAGTGTGGCAAAACTATCTCCACTTCATATACTATGTCACACTAAAAAAAACACATGACCTCTATGTCACCACCAGGGGTCTAAGATCTTACTAGAAGATATTTTTCTTATACTTGTGCACACCTTTAGGACATTGGAACTGCATATTTTCACTGTTAAACTCTTCAAATTCCATATATGTTTTCTGAGAACATGGCACAACTCCTCAATTCCATGAGGCCCACCAACTCTGTTTTTGACCAGATCCCGTCTTCCATTACCAGGACCTTTCCTGATATTTTTCCAAATGCCTTCCAGTCCATCATCAACTACTCATTGTATGAAGGCATCTTCCGAACCCCTTCTAAAGATGCTTTGGTTTACCTTCTGCTCAAGAAACCTGCACTTGATTCTCTGATACCACTAACTTCAGGCCCATTGCCCTTCTCTCTGGACCATCCAAAATCATTGAAGGAATAGACAAAACTCAGCTAAAAATATCAGTTGCTATCCAAAAACAAGTGCTTCCTACAACTCCACCCGTGCACATTTTTACCTGATATGCCCTGGGCAGCAGGAGAACCTTACAGCAAAACTGGATAGTCCACACACCTGATTCCTAGAGTAGGTTGGCTCTGTATTAGATTCTGAAATATTCGTGCAGAAAACACAAAGGATTGATGGGTCTGAATGTTAGAGATGGTCAGGCCAAAGTCCCAGTCTGCATCTGGTTAGGGTAGTGTTAAGGTTAGTACTAACCTAACCCACACCTGTTAATCAAAGTTAAGGTTAACAGGTTTGTCAGGCATAAGCATCCTATAAGGGCAGGGGTGGGGGACAGAGAAGAGGAGACCTCCAGGATGTCCCATTCTTAGACACCTTTGATATTGAAACATTTCGAATTAAAACTCTTTGTGCAGCAAAATTAATGAGGACATGTTAGGATATGATAATTGAGATATGATGTGCATAGGATATGATGCAACAGGTGGTTTCAGAAGATGCAATGTAGTATATAGTGTGATATGTTTCTTACCCTCGGGTTGCTAGCATGCACAGAACTAGAGATATTCTAAATAATGCATGCATTGTAACTTGCATAGGAACTGGGTACCAGTGGAATGAATCACATTTTCGCACTGGAAGAATCCACATGAGCATAGGAGGTATGACTTAATGTCCTGGATGTCAAACTATCCAGGACATCTACCTGAAAAATCCTGGTAAAACCTGCAAAGCTATCTCCCTGAAAAAGCCTGCTAAATGTCATATCTGATTATTTCTTTTTAATTTTTTTTAATGATTTCTATATGGTTACAATGAACCTTTACAAAAAGAAACATAAAACAACAGTCTTAAAAACACATAAAATGAATCACAACGCATTTCATATTCATTAATTTTAAAATTCTCAAGACCCAAAATGTCCCTCGGTCATTAGAAAGTTATTTCACAATCAACATTCAACAAGGAGAAAAAATAAAAAGGACAAAGAAAATCAACAACTAAAAACATATCCCACAGTTAGATCGAATAGCATTTCAGTTAACTCACCAATGGTTTAAATCAAACAGCAATTACATTGAGGGCCCACACTTACACAAAACACTCCAATGCTTCCAAGGAAGTTCAATATTAACTCTAGACAATGATATTGACCCTTTCTAGCACCTGTATTACTTTTATCGTCAAGTTTGGTTCAAGTCCTGATATCAATCTTTCCCAAAACAAATCTATGAAGATGCCCTCTGGTTTGTCCAAACCTTTTTTAATAGGGCAGCTCTAATAAACCAGGTACCCTCACTTTCCATTAAAAGATGTTTTACATTTTGCTTCTCAGGATTTATACATACTGTGCACAGTTTTTGGGCAGCGTCCACCTTACCCCTTTTTGAGAGGACTTTCCCTGTATGCGACAGATTTAAGCGCAATTTTAGGAAGTTTTATTGCATTTTTCAATCAGGGAACTTCTCGAGATATCTTGGAACACATCCCAATTTCTTCTCTCTAATATAGCAAGCTCGGAAAGCAACCCACTATACTTTCACAATGACCGCACATGCCGCTTTCTTCCATTAGGCCCGTTACGGAGAACCAGTCTGTCTGTTTCATTGCTTATTTGCTTCACCTGCGGCTACACGCATGTGAACATGACATAACCAATTATGCCTAGTTATTGCATCTAGATGTTTATGCACCAAGATTATCCTGACTCGCTTGTTCAGTACCAACATATTCTATTCAAGTTGTTTCCTCTACACAGTCTGTGTTTGCCTGCTTTATCGACCCCGTATAATGCACTACCAACTGCATTGTGTTTAACGTGTACTGCCCACCACCCCATTGTCATCTACCGAGAAATTGACCTACCTAACGCTGCCAGTTTGAGCCCCTTTCGTCTTATTGACAATGCTCTACCATGTTCACAAGGAGCTTTCATCCCTATGATTAATGGACTCACTAGATGGGGTTGCCACCATCACCACCCCATCCTCTGCCCTACTCCATTGCTGCCCAAAACCCCCTAATTTCAAGTCACTCTGGTCCAAAGGAGTGCTCAGGGCGCCAACAGAAGCAACAAGTCAGTGATGATTACAGACACCCCCAGTATGAATCTGTATGACCTGCCACTCCACCCACAACAATACTCAGGACGCTCACATAATAACCAGTCCTAGACCCTTGCCAGCCTCCCCCATCACTATGTGCCCTATTAGGGGAGCCGCCAGACTAAACAGACTAAGAGCACGTACCTCCATCCACGACTCAGCTAGCCCTACCCCAAAGGTCTCCAGCCACTCACGAATACTAAAGCCATGCACACTCAGCACTTCTATTAGAGAAACAATTCAGGCCAACCATATACCCCAAGCTAACAAAGTAACAGTGCACTACAATGCTGCACTGGTACGACACAACCTGCCCATGACCCCCCAGTCCACAGTCCCCCCTCCCCCATCCCAGAGCCTCCTCAAAGCTTCAAAGGCACATTACTAAATGTACAATCGCTTGGAGCTCATGCCATTGAGATCCATGACCTTATCCTAGACCAACAACTGGACATACTAGTCGTAACTGAAACCTGGATACAGCAAGCCTCAGGCCCCTTACTAGCGCTAGCCATTCCACCAGGATTCAACATTACAAGGACTGATAGACTTAATGCACAGGTCGATGGTGTAGCCATATTCGCCAAATCTGACCTGCAACTCAGATCTTGCCCATTTGATTTAATAGAAGGATACAAACTTCTCCTTTATAAACTTTCCATAAACCTGAAAACCACTATCACCATTTTGGTCATCTATCGAGCATCCAATAATATCTCCCACTTCTTCTCACCCCCCACCTCAAACCCGATACCAAGTTCCTAATCCTTGGCGACTTGAATTTAGGATTTAATGACAAACTAGACCACAAAGCTAATGCCCTCTATGCCTCACTCGCAGATATGAACTTTGCTCAGCTGGTCAGTGCCCCTAGGCACAATAAGGGTAGAGTATTAGGCTGGATACTCACGCTAAATACTTCTGTTTCAGTAGGCACCATTCTACCAGTTGATTGGACAGACCATCTCCTCATTAGTTTCACTCTCACTAGCCAAGAGAAACTCCACCCCACACCTATCAAAATGGATATAGTGGAGACAAGAGATATTTGCAAACTGACAGCAGATAGCCTCACCCCCATTTTGGGGGAAGCCCTCTCCTCGATCACCCTCCCAAGAGACAACCCCAGCAGTCTAGCAGACATCTACCATGAATGCCTAACAACAATCATCGACTCCCTAGCCCCACTTACAACCAAAACAAGACACCCAGACAAACGCTCAAACTTCTCGGTTCAATGATAAACTTGTAGTAGTCAGGCGCAACGAAAGGTCTTTGGAACATATCCATAATAAAAAAAAACATTCCACGGACACTGCCAATGTACTCCTAAAAGAAAACCAAATATACAAAGCAGCCATCATGCCATTATAGCTCATAAAGCCAACGCCTGCAATGCACATATTAGCAATGCTGCTTCTAACTCCAAAGAACTCTTTATAATACTCAGAGAGTATGAAAATCCCATCCCACCCCGTACGCAAATCAATTCTAGTAAAGTTTGGTGTACTACCATACAGAATGCTTCAGCCTCTAAAATCCAAGCACAGCAAGCCAAGATCGCCACCAAAAGAAAACTTCTGGCTCATAAAAACTCACTGCCACCCACCATTGTTAGATCCAGCGTCAACGCCAATATCCAATTCAAATTCTCCCCAGTAAGCCAAGCTCAAGTGATAGTCACCAGCACCAAATTAAAATCCTCCAATTGTAAAGGAGATAGCTTTCCAGCACATTTAGTCAAACTGTGCACCTCCACTCTCACAACCATCATGAACAAATGTGTTAACGCCTCTTTCAGTACAAACACCATCCCTACTTGTATTAAGGAAGCCTGGGTTACCCCGCTCCTAAAAGAACATCCTTGGATGCGACAGTCTCCAAAAACGATCACCCCATAATGACTGTTCCCTCCTCAATCAAAATAATTGATAAAATAGCCTACTCTCAAATTCAATCTCACCTTGAACAAAACCACCTCCTAAGAGCGCGACAATCTGGTTTTCGTCCAAACCACAGCACTGAAACTGCACTTCTGGATGTTAAAATTCTGATGGATTCCATAAGAGCCACCGGTATATTATGCATTATTTTTCTGTTAGATTTGTCTGCTGCATTCGACCTAGTCGATCATGACAAACTATGTGATATACTAGCGAAGGATTTCCAGTTCTCGCAAGAAGCCACTTCTTGGGTCAAATCCTTCCTTGCTGACCGAACATCCTATGTCTCCATTGGCAAGGAGGCCACAGACCCCATCCCAGTACCAATAGGAGTCCTGCAATGTTCCTGGCTGTCACCCACGCTATACAATGCGTATACCAAGCTATTATTTGCTGCACTGGATGCCATGGGTGTCATCTGCATGAACTTCGCAGATGACACCCAAATTCTCATCCCCATCACTGGTGATTATGACCAGGATACAACTATGATTAATAAAATCTACGCTATAATCCAAAATTGGATGGCGATTAACAGCTTCTGCCTCAATGATGAGAAGACAGATATACTTATCGTAGGCTCCCCAGCTACAATCAATGCCCTCCACACTGACTACTCATCAATTAACATCAATGGTATCCCCATCCCAGGCCTAAAGCAGGTCAAAACATTAGGTGTCTTATTAGATACCAATATAACAATGGCCAAACACATCAACACCCTATTGTCAGCCACTTACTACACAGGTAAACTGACTGCATTAAGCCGTCAATTCCTCACACCACAGAACTGCACCACCCTAGCCCAGGCCCATTTTATCGAAGTTAGACTACTGTCATGTTTAACTAATAGGCACCTCAAACACCAACCTAGCCAAATTGAAATTGTTGCAAAACAAAGCTTTGCGAGCAGCCCTAGGACTAAAAAAATCCTACCACATCTCCACCACCAGAGGGGTAGTCCACTGGCTACCCATAAAAGCCAGAATCATATTCAAATCACTATACATCCCTCACAAATGTCTCGCTAAGAAGGCACCCACATATCCTAATAACACTGTCTCCTTGAATATGACTGCAAGAGTACTAAGACCTAATAAATACACCCACCTTTCTGTCCCATGCTACAAATGCTCCAGAGCGGGGCTAAGCAGCTTTCCAGTAATGGCTCCAAAAATCTGGAACACTCTCAATCTACTAAATGAGCCCTCTCACCAATGTTTCATGAAGTCTCTAAAAACCTGGCTATTTAGTAAACTCCAGGTAGCTAAATGTTATCCTTTTATCAGATTGATTTTACTGTGAACGCATTTGTGCCAATTGTAAAAGTCTTGTTCTAACTGTATCAATTGTAAATATTTTTTAGTTGTCTGTAACTACACCGTGACACCCACCTGTTCGGGCGTATACTAAATGCAATAAATAAATCAATAATGTCTGCATATAAAGTCTGGGGTTTAGCTGTTTTAATCAACAGATGCAAGGATATCAACTTCCAGTCTACTAACGAACGCAAAGATGTTAACCCTAGTTTCGTATCTTAGACATATAGTCAAAACTCTATTCGGAAGTCCGAGAGCCCTTTTCCATATTACGCCTTCCCATTTACGCCAGTTTGTTTTCCACAAAAGGGGCTTTGCCTCAAGGCCGTACAAAACTACAGGAACGACATGATCTACAGAGAATTTAATTAGAGGGGTTATTGATAAATGTACAATATTTCACATTAACTTTTTTCATTTGGGTATCAATTGCGTAGTCTTATCCTCCATTTCTGAATTAGCCCTATCTAGCACTGGCACTGCATACAAAACGTACCCCAAATAAACTACTTCCTCAAACCTTGGGATTATTTGTTTGTCTAGAGACCATTTCCGGTTATGTACCTTTTTCCCTTGCACGTCTGAACACAAATATTTTAGATTTCTCTGCATGAATAGAAAGTCCATTAAGTGTTGCATATTCCCCTAGCCTGTCTAGCAGGCTTTGCAGTCCCACTGCATTCTTGTCCAGTAGGACAATGTCGTTGGCATAGACCATCCAGCAAATGTTGCTGTTAGGTAGGAGGTATGACTTGATGTCCTGCATGTGAAACATACAGCTATCATCTACCTGAATAAACCTCCTAAATTCCATGTCTGATTATTTCTTTTTAATTCTTGGATTAGCACAGAAGGATGTGCTCCTCTGATTGGCTGTATTGAGGTAGTCAGCCTTTTTTACTGTCCTGTCCCTCACAGAATTACTTGGAAACGTCCATCGAATATCTTCTTAAGGGTGATGACACCTTGGCCTGGGGCATGGAGTTCCACAATTGAAGTGAACTCTGGACCAGCAACCAGCGCAGCTCCAGCCACACTTGTAAACCATTATAAATGTAAAGTGGAGGGGTAGGTGCCAGGCATTTTGGTTCAAAAATCCTGTAACTAAGGCTACGGAAATGAATCATAATGCATTCTTAACATTTAATAAACTCCCCACACACCACGCCTAAATCCTATGCACTAGTGGTTACTGACCAAAGCAACATCAAACTGCTTGTGTATTTCCTCTTATATTCATGGCAGTAAGGACAGTGGCTGTGAAGAATACAGTTATTTGTCAAAGGAAAAGACAACACCGATTCATGGAATAATTAGCGCGGCGCAAGTGGGCAAAAACGTGCGAATCGCAGTGGAATAGCGAAAATCGCAGTGCAAGTGCGAAAATCGCACGAAAAGCAGCGCACGTCGATTCATGGAAGTCCGTGCGTGAGAAAACCAGCGGATGTGCGATAAAAAGTGCGCCGCGCACGTTGGCGCACAGGCCATCTAACAGCGTGCGCCAGGTCACAGCGAAAATCGCACAGGCCACAGCGAAATTCGCACATAGCGCGGCGCACGCAACAAAAGTAGGCGGAACACGGGCGTAACACTCGGAATGGGGAACAACTTGCAAAAACGTGGGCGTCACGGGGGAAGTACAGGGCACAAGTGCGCGGAACGCCCACACGCTCGCCTACAACACGTATTCATGGAATAGAATAGGGCAAAAAAGCGCACGCTCAAACCAGCGCACAGGCACAAACACGACCGCCACAAGAAAGCAGGCGGTAGCGTCTCTGCGGCTGTAAGAAATGTGCGCCAAAAGGTGCGCCAACAAATAGCAGCCATATACTGCCATGATGAATGCCCTATACTGTGGCCCTCCAGGACAAATGACGTGCAAAGGGGTACCCACAAACACGGACACGCTGACAAAAAATACGTGTGCGTGTATACCGGGGTGCGCGGGAAGTCTCACACGCGATTTGGCCGGGTATGTGGATTTCAGGGGTGCGCGGGAAGTTCCACACGCGATTCCATCAGGGTAGGTGTATTTCAGGGGTGCGCGGGAAGTTCCACACGCGATTCCATCAGGGTACGTGTATTTCAGGGGTGCGCGGGAAGTCCCACACGCGATTACAGCAAGGTACGTGTATTTCAGGGGTGCGCGGGAAGTTCCACATGCGAATAGCCTGGGCGCGTGTATTTCAGGGGTGCGCGGGAATTTCCACACGCGAATAGCCTGGGCGCGTGTATTTCAGGGGTGCGCGGGAAGTTCCACACGCTAATAGCCTGGGCGCGTGTATTTCAGGGGTGCGCGGGAAGTTGCACACGCGAATAGCCTGGGCGCGTGTATTTCAGGGGTGCGCGGGAAGTCCCACACGCGATTACAGCAGGGTACGTGTATTTCAGGGGTGCGCGGGAAGTTCCACACGCGAATAGCCTGGGTGCGTGTATTTCAGGGGTGCGCGGGAAGTTCCACACGCGATTTGGCCGGGTATGTGGATTTCAGGGGTGCGCGGGTAGTTCCACACGCGATTCCATCAGGGTAGGTGTATTTCAGGGGTGCGCGGGAAGTTCCACACGCGATTCCATCAGGGTACGTGTATTTCAGGGGTGCGCGGGAAGTCCCACACGCGATTACAGCAAGGTACGTGTATTTCAGGGGTGCGCGGGAAGTTCCACACGCGAATAGCCTGGGCGCGTGTATTTCAGGGGTGCGCGGGAAGTTCCACACGCGAATAGCCTGGGCGTGTGTATTTCAGGGGTGCGCGGGAAGTTCCACACGCTAATAGCCTGGGCGCGTGTATTTCAGGGGTGCGCGGGAAGTTCCACACGCGAATAGCCTGGGCGCGTGTATTTCAGGGGTGCGTGGGAAGTCCCACACGCGATTACAACAGGGTACGTGTATTTCAGGGGTGCGCGGGAAGTTCCACACACGAATAGCCTGGGTGCGTGTATTTCAGGGGTGCGCGGGAAGTTCCACACGCAAATAGCCTGTGCGCGTTTATTTCAGGGGTGCGCGGGAAGTTCCACACGCGAATAGCCTGGGCGCGTGTATTTCAGGGGTGCGCGGGAAGTACCACACGCGAATAGCCTGGGCGCGTGTATTTCAGGGGTGCGCGGGAAGTTCCACACACGAATAGCCTGGGCGCGTGTATTTCAGGGGTGCGCGGGAAGTCCCACACGCGATTACAGCAGGGTACGTGTATTTCAGGGGTGCGCGGGAAGTTCCACACGCGAATAGCCTGGGCGCGTGTATTTCAGGGGTGCGCGGGAAGTCCCACACGCGATAACAGCAGGGTACGTGTATTTCAGGGGTGCGCGGGAAGTTCCACACGCGAATAGCCTTTGCGCGTGTATTTCAGGGGTGCGCGGGAAGTTCCACACGCGAATAGCCTGGGCGCGTGTATTTCAGGGGTGCGCGGGAAGTTCCACACGCGAATAGCCTGGGCGCGTGTATTTCAGGGGTGCGCGGGAAGTTTAACACGCGATTTCAGCAGGGTACGTGTATTCCAGGGGTGCGCGGGAATTTCCACACGCGAATAGCCTGGGCGCGTGTATTTCAGGGGTGCGCGGGAATTATCACACGCGATTTGGCTTGGTACGTGTATTACAGGGGTGCGTGGGAAGTTACACACGGGATTAGGCTGGGTGGGTCCTCACAGGTGTTCCCTGTACACCCTCGACGGCCCCTGCAGGCAGCCCACAAAACAGGGGACTACCCTGCACACCTGCTCATGTCTCCCACCACTCCCACCCCCCACCATCCAGGGGCACCCTCCACCAGGCCCCCACTCATGTCTCCCACCACCCCCACCCCCCAGCAGTGCAGGGGCAGCCTCCACCAGGCCCCCACTCATGTCCCCTATCACCCCCACCCCCCCCACCACCAGGGGCACCCTCCACCAGGCCCCCACTCATGTCTCCCACCACCCCCACCCCCCCAGTCACCAGGGGCACCCTCCACCAGGCCCCCACTCATGTCTCCCACCACCCCCACCCCCCAGCAGTGCAGGGGCACCCTCCACCAGGCCCCCACTCATGTCTCCTACCACCCCCACCCCCCCAGTCACCAGGGGCACCCTCCACCAGGCCCCCACTCATGTCTCCCACCACCCCCACCCCCCACCATCCAGGGGCACCCTCCACCAGGCCCCCTCTCATGTCTCCCACCACCCCCACCCCCCCAGTCACCAGGGGCACCCTCCACCAGGCCCCCACTCATGTCTCCCACCACCCCCACCCCCCACCATCCAGGGGCAGCCTCCACCAGGCCCCCACTCATGTCTCCCACCACCCCCACCCCCCACCAGCCAGGGGCAGCCTCCACCAGGCCCCCACTCATGTCTCCCACCACCCCCACCCCCCAGCAGTGCAGGGGCAGCCTCCAGCAGGCCCCCACTCATGTCTCCCACCACCCCCACCCCCCTGCCACCATGGGCACCCTCCACCAGGCCCCCACTCATGTCTCCCACCACCCCCACCCCCCAGCAGTGTAGGGGCAGCCCCCACCAGGCCCCCACTCATGTCCCCTATCACCCCCACCCCCCCGCCACCAGGGGCACCCTCCACCAGGCCCCCACTCATGTCTCCCACCACCCCCACCCCCCCAGTCACCAGGGGCAGCCTCCACCAGGCCCCCACTCATGTCTCCCACCACCCCCACCCCCCTGCCACCATGGGCACCCTCCACCAGGCCCCCACTCATGTCTCCCACCACCCCCACCCCCCAGCAGTGCAGGGGCAGCCTCCACCAGGCCCCCACTCATGTCTCCCACCACCCCCACCCCCCACCATCCAGGGGCAGCCTCCACCAGGCCCCCACTCATGTCTCCCACCGCCACCACCCCCCCAGTCACCAGGGGCACCCTCCACCAGGCCCCCACTCATGTCTCCCACCACCCCCACCCCCACCATCCAGGGGCAGCCTCCACCAGGCCCCCACTCATGTCTCCCACCACCCCCTCCCCCCACCATCCAGGGGCACCCTCCACCAGGCCCCCACTCACGTCTCCCACCACCCCCACCCCCCAGCAGTGCAGGGGCAGCCTCCAGCAGGCCCCCACTCATGTCCCCTATCACCCCCACCCCCCACCATCCAGGGGCAGCCTCCACCACGCCCCCACTCATGTCTCCCACCACCCCCACCCCCCTGCCACCATGGGCACCCTCCACCAGGCCCCCACTCATGTCTCCCACCACCCCCACCCCCCAGCAGTGCAGGGGCACCCTCCACCAGGCCCCCACTCATGTCTCCCACCACCCCCACCCCCCCAGTCACCAGGGGCAGCCTCCACCAGGCCCCCACTCATGTCTCCCACCACCCCCACCCCCCAGCAGTGCAGGGGCAGCCTCCACCAGGCACCCACACATGTCCCCCTGCCCCCAGGTCCTGACGATACTCAATCATGGCAGTAATGGGCAGCATACCCAGCACAAACACCCAGGCAAGGATTGCATCCACCCACATAGTGAATGCAATTACATGATACAACCCCAATGGCAAGTATGTAAATGAACACATGTCCGTCACACACACATACACAACGGGTGCAAGTGAATGTCAAAACCCATATCATGACATGTATGAAACCAATGAGAAAATACCACAAGTGAAAGTTAAAAAAACATGTATTAAAGATGAAAAATAAGTAAACAAATCAAACATACAACAATGGGGATAACAAAATAAATGGTCCATGTCCGAGAACAAATGTAAAAATAAAAAAAACAAAGTAATCCAAAAACAAATGTAGTCCAAAGCAATGTCATGTGGAAGGAAAATAATGAAAAACCATTTCCTCATGGTGAACACAATAATCAATAAAAAAAAATTATTCTTCAAAAAGCAAACTATATACACGAATATTCCAGGGTCTATGAGCCCAACACCATAAATGAAACCTACTACTACCTAATGAAAAAAATATCTACAAAAAAGTGGCCATTGTCCGAGCGGTCCAAAAAAGATAAAAATGAATAAAGGAAACCTAACACTAACTAACTAAATAACTATATACAAAGGCAGCGGGCAAGTCCTCCGGCTCACTCGGTGATGTTGCTGGCCAGGGCATCATCGAACTCCATGTCGATGTCCTGGAGGCGGGACTCTGTCCTGGCCCCGAGGTCTCGCAGGGATAACCCCATGTTCAGCTCAAACTCCCTGCGAGCTTCCTCGAGGCACTCAGCCCGCCTCAACGCCCGACGCATGGAGAACTCCGCCCTGACCATGGTGAGCCGCTCCTCTTCCGCCCGCTGCCGCTCCGCACCTATCCGCTGGACCAACTGCTCCCACACGGAAGACACCACCATCCCAGGGTTGCCCTGCCCTCCGGCCGATGCCTGCCCCTCTGATCTTGATGGCCCCGAGCCATGATGCCTCCCACGTCGAGCCTGCTGCTGCCTCCGACGCCACTGCCTCTGCCAGCATGACGGCATCCAGGCTGATGGAAACCACCGACGCCGTCGTGCACGTGCCCTGCCCGATGATGCTGTCACATCTTCCATCTGCTGGGTTCCAGTTGCTGTGTTGTCCACCCCTGCTGGACCTCCGACTCCCAACTGTGGCAGGGATGGGATCCCCACCGAGCTGGCTGCATTGGTCGGGGCAGGTCCACAGGTGGCCCTGGTGTCATCTGGGCCGGAAGACGGCAAGGAGAACGACTGGTGTATAGCCTGCACAGAGGAGGAGAGGGTAGCCAGATTGGACAACACATGCAGCAAACCCCCGAACATGGCCGATCCCAATTGGGCCACGTCGGCACGGTGCACTTCGTGATGACGTGCGTGCTCCTCCCGGGAAGCATGCACGGCATCACGAATCACAGCCGTGCGCATCGCGACCCCAATCAGGACCTTCTCCACACGGCCAGGGGTTCCCACGTCCGCAGGTGGAGGGGAGTCAGGTGACATGGACATCCTCTCTACCTGCGGACGGGCCTGGGACGGGGCATCCCTGCTGGTGCATGGTGGTGCACTCACAGGGTCAGGGACAGCGACATGCACAGGCCCCTCCACGGTGACCTGTGCTGCCTCCTGCCCCTGGCCCTGGACTGCACCACTTGCACCAGCAGGGATGCCCCCACCAGGCCCCATGTGTGCCCCAGTGGCGGCCTCCTCCTCCTCTGTGCAAACCACCAACCTGGATGGCTCCTCACCGTCTCCCACCGTAGCAGGCCCCTGTGGGGGCTCACCCACCCCTTCCGCTGCAGCCGTGGGGGCATCCCTGCCGCCTTGCTCCACAGCGCCGTCTCCGCCCTCTTCTTCACTAGCCGCTGCGTAGAGGGAGACAAAGAACACAAGCATCAGGGTACTGTACAATGGTCCCCTAGACAGGAAGCAATAGCAGATGAGCACCACTGTCAAAGTACACTTCCATCATGTCCCTCCACAACACATGGGTCAGTCCAGGCAAAACACACACAGTAACAGGCATGGTGCATGCCATGGACATTTCCATGCATGTCCAATGGACTCTTGAAATATTCAATGATATGTAACTCACATGCATCATGGCTCATGCCTATCACATGCACACACTTCACCTCAGTCACATCCATCTGGCCCCAAACACACCAAACACAGCGGATACAAGGGTAATTTGGCTGCTTCACTGAATCTGTGCATTGTCACACACATGTGTCATGCATCCATGGCATGCACAAGTCACAGACACGCAGGTCAGGCACACAGACATGGCTACCATATATGTACCTGGCATCAGCACCCATCCCTCACCCCCACCCATGTCCAGGTACAGAGACTGGCATGCTCTCATGTTCAAAATCTGCATAGGGCTCCCCATGCGGCATTTGAACACATGCAACAACCATGTGGGTCACACATCACTGGTCGCACATGCATTACTATGATGTCCCTGCACACATACATGCATACATGGCCTATGGCACACATACAGGCAAGTATCATAGAACCAGCACACCGCAACATGCCCTGTCTCATACAGTAATGCTTGGACACTTACCGCTCAACTCCAGACGGGCCTCCCTCTCAAGGATCTGGGCGTGGAGCGCTGGGCGTACGCGTTCCAGGACCCTCATCTGGATGGAACTCATGCGGCCCCGGCCCCCCTCCACGAGGCGCCGGGCCTTCACAAGGGTCCTGGACCTCAAGTCCTCCCAACGCTTCTTGATCTTCAGGACGTTGCTGGTTGCCACCCCCTCCGCGTTGATGGCAACCACACAGTCGGCCCAGATCCTCTCCCGTCCTTCCTTGCTGGTGCGGGACGATCCAAAGAGGGCATCATACTGCCCCAGGACATGCTCCACCAGGACACCAACTTCGGTGGCAGTGAAGCTGGTGCCCCTCGGCCCCTCTGGCCTGGGGTTGCCACTGGTGCCAGATGTGGAAGTGCCCGACATGGCAACCCCAGAGGCAGGTGTGGGTGGGCAACTGGGTCCTGGGGCTGGGCTGTGGAGCGATGTAATCCCAGTCGGGAGTCTTCAGTTCCAGCAGGGGTGGACACAGCAACTGGACCCCTGCAGATGGCTGATGTGCAGGCACCAAATGGCAGGGCACGGTGGCAGCAGGCAGGCAGGCAGCAGCAGATGGCACGTGGGAGGCTGCTCGGGGCACTGGGGGGCAGTAACTCGGCCTTCTGGGCAGGAGCGTGGTCTTCCGTGTGTTTTCGCGTGGCCAGCTTGATACGGAGTGATTTGGCACGTGAAAATCCTGCACGTCAGCGTGAAATCCGAGGAAAGGCCCTTAGCGCGTAAGCGCGTCAGCACGCATACGCGATTCTATTGGACCAGAGTCCCTCAGCGCGTAAGCGCGTCTGTGACGTGACCCGCACGGGTATTCCCCACTCAGCACGTGATGACGGAGCACACGTGGAAATACTGCACGTCAGCGTGTAATTGGACAAAAGTGCGCGTACACGCGATTGGCCTATGTACGTGTATTTCATGGGTGCGCGGGCACTTACACACGCAAGTACATCAGCGCACCTGTATCCCGTGGTGTGTGGGAATTTCCACACGCTATTGGACTGGGAACTGGATTCCAGGGGTGCGCGGGTCACACGCTCGCCTAGAACACGCGCAAAGCATACATTTGCGCACTTTAACAATAACAAGCTCAGACGCCAGGATGAACATACCGTTCCTAGCAGCAGTGGCAGTGGGCTACCAAAGGAGGAGGAGGAAGATAGTCAGGGCCAGAATATTCACACCCAGAACCAGCCTTTTCGGGATGCCTGATGACCAGGTGTATGGGAGGTACAGGTTTCCACCACACATAATACTGGACCTGGTGCGTGAGTGGGAGGATGACCTCACATCACCCACCCTGTGCTCCCAAGCACTCAGCCCCCTGGAGAAGGTCCTCAATGTACTGCACTTCTTAGCCACTGGATCATTTCAGCGGACAAGTGCCATAGTGGGTGGGGTGTCACAGGCCACCCAGTCACGCTGCCTACACCAGGTCTTGAACATCATCACTGCACGCCCATCAGTCCGCAGGCACATATACCTGCCCAGAACACCTGCAGAAAGGCATGCTGCCGCCCTGGATTTTTACGGTGTGGCACGATTCCCCAAAGTGCTAGGTGCCATCGACTGCACCCATGTGGCTCTACGTCCCCCCAGGGCATCTGAGCAGATCTATAGGAACCGCAAGCACTGGCATTCCATCAACGTGCAGGTAGCATGTAATGCCAAGGGAATCATCACCTCAGTATATGCCAACTATCCCGGGTCCACCCACGACAGCTTCATTTACCGAATGTCCACCCTAAGCCGGGACCTAGAAGCTGGGCGGCATGGCGATACATGGCTGCTTGGTGAGTATGTATGCCACTGCACATGCATGCATGTTGGATACTGAGCAAGGTCACAAACCCACCAATGATACCAATCACCACCTCCACAGGGGACAGTGCCTACCCTCTCAGCCCCCACATGATGACGCCAATTCGGAACCCCACCACGCCACCCGAGGTAAGATATAACACAGCCCACATTACGACCCGGGGCATAGTGGAGCGCACATTCGGAGTGCTAAAGTCACGCTTTCGCTCCCTTGACCGTTCTGGCGGCCAGCTGTTATACGCTCCCCCAGTAGTGTGCAGGATCATAGTGGCAGCATGTGTCCTGCACAACGTTGCAACACGCCGGGGCCTGGCCGTGGACATGGTGGTGGCCCCACATCCCCAACCACATGCACAGCCGCTGCGCATGGGAGGGGAAAGGGCACGGGGGGAGGCAGCCCGTACACAGCTAGTGGCTAATTACTTCACATAGAAATCACACCCCTGTGGAGTGCACACTGCCCTGGCATATACCATCTGACAATCAATGATGACTCAACCTGACACTGATCCTGAATGTCTGGAGAATGAACCGTGAATACCATATCAGCCTGAGATTGTTCACCTGGAAGTGTCACAATGTGTGCATCCCTACCCACACAGACACCACCAATGCAGTTTTGTGGAGTTACACATTCAAGCAGCTAAAAAGAATACCCACTTGCAAAATGCAACAAGAGGACAGTGCCATGTCAGCCAACCCAACCCCAGCACCGCCACACGACACACCGTGCCATGTCATGCTATTTGCAGGTAAACAAAGTAATCCCCACAACATGACACTAGTGTCACTATGTACAGTGTCCCTATTAGAAACCTGCAACACCTGAAATGCTCACAGCAATGCCGGACCAACAACATACTTGAGCACGTACTACCATTAACATGACATCACAAATGTTACATATTAGTAGTCTCACCACCTGGAAATGCCTGCACTCCCACCACTACCAACTGTGCAGTGTTGGCGCCATGTAGAGTTGTAGGTGCACTGCTGCCAACATGGACCCCATCTCCAGACTAGAGGTCCTTGTGTAGACATGAGGAAGGGACCTGCAAATTGGGAGGTAGACACAGAAGATGAGTTACACATCAATGCAACATGCAGTGTACAACACAACAGCAATATGCACTAGGAATGTATACACAGTATTGACTACAGACTGCCCACACAGCTCATGGGAGTCCAACGTCACTGTGTAATTCACTGTCACTTGGGCACACCCTTTGCAAGCCCATGGAAACAGGAAGCAGGAGGGGTGTGTGTGACTCAAACCCAAGCATCTGAACCAAATACATTACAAGCCTGCATGTGCCCAGCCACAATGCAGCGTATGCCCACAGGAACCACGGAAGCCAAAAAATCGTCCCAAAAAAATAGGGAATAAAATAAATAAAAATAAAAATAAAAATAAGAAACAATCAAAAATGGCCATTGATGGGCCCGGGGGGGTTGGGGAGGCCACCCAGGAGGTCCAAGGACAGGATGCACACCAGAACCCACCTGCGTGGATCCTGGGAAAATAAAACACCTCCATGGGCTCATGGCCCACACGGCTACCCTGTTGTGGGAGTATCACTGCTGTCGCTATTATCACCCTGTGCAGCTGCATCCGGAGGTGGTTGCACTATGGGAGGCAGCCCACGCAAGGCCCTAGTCTGCTCCTCCATGGCTGCAAGCATGCGGGTGTGGTAGGTCTGTTCTGGAGGATGAGTGTGCGGAGGTCCCCATGCAACAACTCACGGGATGCCCGGACCTCCGCCCTCGTTGCCTGCATCTCAGCTGAGAGCGTACGGGTGAGACGCTCCAGCTGCTGTTCTGTCCTTTGGTGTGTTGAAGCCTCAAGCTCAACAAGAGTCGTCCTGAGGTGAAGGAGCTCCAGCCTCAGGGCTTCCCTGTGGCCCTGGGACTCAATGGAGATGGCCTCCTGCAGAGTCGCCAGTGCCGCCCGCCTGTCCCTGTTGGACCCCAACATGTCCTCCCTGTGTGACTGGCAGATGGAGTCGGTTGCCTGCTCTAGTCGCTCCATCAGCCTTTCTGGGGGGACAATGGAAGTGGCCACCCTATCCATGGCCTGAGCCATCATCTCGGATGATGCAGCCTGTTGGGTTGCCATACCGTAAATGGATTGCTCCCATGCGGTATTGCCACATGGCGTACGGCCACCACGTCGGCGGGCACCACACCTGTCTGGGGCAAGGCGAACTGCGCCTTGCTGTGCCGGCACTGCCTGAGGCTGCAGGACTGCATTCCCCCTCTGATCTGCTGGCCCAGGAACAGGATCAGATGTCGCGGAGTGTGACCCTGCATCCGTAACCACCAAAGGCGTAGCTGCCAACACTGACATCCCCATGGAGGGTTCTGACCCTGGTGCAGGTGGGTGAGACAGAACAGAATCCCTCCCTGGAACACTCACCTGCGACGGCACGTAGGTCTCATCCGAATCAACACCTGAGTACAGCTCGGGGGAGGTGCAGCCAGAGACACCCCTTGAGAGCACGACCTGCAGCACTTGTGGGTTCTCCCCCACCACCACACCACGTCCCTCACTGGTGGTTGGTCGGCCCTCGGACACCTCCTGGGTCTGCACCATCTCCACAACCCCAGCAATATCAGGTGCGTCTTCCCCTGCAAAGACATGAAAACAAAGAAATGGAAACAGGCATTAGCACCATGGCACACAATGAGGGCTGAGAAGCAAGAGAACCAGTACTTGATTGACACATGTCCCACATGACTAAAACCCTCCCATGCATGCACCCTCACTGCGTATGAAGTGCAGGCAAATGGCACACACTGATGACACCAAGATGGAAGATGAACACATTTTCTGCATGCTGCCTGGCAGTGGCATCACACATTGGCCTGTGATTGCCAGGTGAAACACACATGCCATCACACAGATGGCATGTACCATTGCTATTGAGTGAAGATGGAGAGGAGGGCAGCACCTATTCATTCAGTCCAGTTCCCGCATGTAATTGCTTTTCTAATTCTAACAGGTCAGATTTTTCACCTGGAGCTGCCAGTCTGAAATGGTCCAATTGCAAAGGGACATGTGTGTACAAATGATATCCAGGTAACAAAGTCACTCCACTTTACCATAGCCATGTCAGACATGTGACTAGTGGACAGCGACAAGGCTAGTAAAAGTGGGGGAATGCAAACAATCTGACTGAATGAACAGTGAAAAATAAGCAACTATGTTGTGGCAAGGTGACACTTCAAGGGCAACTGGCGTGCAGTTGGGCTAGATGTCTACTGTTGGCAGAAGGGATACTGCTATGGCCAAATGCAGCTGCGCAGGAAGTATTGCATGAAGCACATGGCTGACGCATACGACTCAGGCGCACACACTCTCACCTGGCACACAAACAGAAGCCCTCACACACACACCATGCACATGGATGACACACACATGCATGTGCACTCACCGGACAATGCCTCGTAATCAGCCAGATCTCCCACGCCTTGGATCTGTTCCTCCGTGACGTAGGTCCCAGCGACTGACTCATGTGGAGTGAGTTCCATGTCTACTACTGGAGACCCATCTCCGGTCACTAGAGTTGCGGCATGACTTGAGGCCAGCTTACTCTTTGCCCTGCGCTTTAGGTCATTCCAGCGCTTATAGCAATCATTGGCTGTGCGCCTCACGATTCCAAGGGCACTTACGATGTCCGCAACGGTCTGCCAGTGTGCCTGGCGTTGTGCAGGTGTGGTCTTGGATCCTGCAACAATGACCATCTCGTTGTCATGTCCGGACACATACTCGACAAGTGCATTCAGTTCGTCATCCGTGAAGCTGGGCTTCCTGGACGGGCCGGACTGTGTAGCCGTGTCTGGGGCATCAGCCTGTGCCGGACAAGCACTCTTCCTCTTCCGCTTGGAAGGTGGTGGTGATCCTGAGTGTCCTGCGCCGCTCTGGACACTAGGGGCAGGAGCCCTGGTGGACTCTGTATCAGGAGTGTGGGATTGCACACTCAGCATGGGAGTTGGTGCAGGCATTGGCTCTAGTGTGATGGTGTCAGGGGGAATGTCAGCAGCATGGACTAGGACCGACACTGTCCTGGCTGGGTGTGTGAGGGCTGGGGTGGATGGAGCCGCAGCTGCCCCTGCAGCCTCTCCGCCCTGCCTCCTTGGTGCAGCAGATGACCTTGCTGCCCCAGATCCACGTGGCATGATGGCATCAACGTGCACCAGCGCACGTGTCGTAGCCCTGCTGACCTGGAAGTCAGCCATGGAGTCAGCCAGGTCTGGTGCCACAATGGGCTGGTCCAACAAGGGCTGAGCATGGATGGTGTCAGCCACATCAGCCTCAACGGGAGGGGGGGAGGGGGGGATTATGGGTGCCCGTGACTGGTCCTCCACACATGGGGGGACAGGCTCACCCTGCAAGTTACGACCACGTCCCCTACCGGATCCACCACGGCCACCACTTGTGGCTCTTCCACCTTTGCCACCCTTACGGAATCCTCGCCTCCCAGCCATGGCACTGATGCTAATGTGCGTATGGGAGTGGATGTAGACTATTGTCCTGGGCAATTGGGGGTCAAAGGGGTTGGGTACCAGATGGTAATTGTACCCTAGTGCTCTAGCAAGGCTGAATGTAACCCCTGGGGAAAGATGACGGGTCACGCAACGCACAGGAGGCCCAAAAAAGGGAGATGACGTGCACGCAACCCCTCCTAGACCACGTGTGCAGAAAGAAAAACCTGCACTACGCTGTGGCACCCAGTAACACAAGAATGAACGTATGCGTGTCACACGCAGCCTAGAATGACCTCTGAAGGGGTAGGCTACACCCGGGGCAAGCACAGATGTTAGATACTTGCGTGACTCACCGTCTGCCAGGTAAAAGAGCGTGAAAAATGAGCGCGTTTGGTTGGCAACACCCCCGCCAAAAGAAGATATGTACGCTGTCTGAGGAGACAGGACAACAGTAGAAGGGAACACTGTTTGAGGGATCAGGCCCAGGTAAACCAGTACAAGAGAAAAAATAGAAAAAGCTGTCAGAGGTAACAGGGAGTACGAACTTGAAACGCCGTGAAGTAAATCGCGTGTGAAACGACAAGAAGTACAGAATTCACCCACTCGCTCTCCACGAAAAGCAGTACAAGGAATTGGTGTTCTACACGTACCTTATATGTAGGCCCACACGTACAGCGTCACTTACGCGGCGTGTACGTGCTAGGCCCATTCCCACCAATTACACGCTTTGTCACTTCTGCGTGTAGGTCCATTTGCACCAATTACACGCTTTGTCACTTCTGCGTGTATGTCCATTTGCACCAATTACACGCTTTGACACTTCTGCGTGTAGGTCCATTTGCACCAATTACACGCTTTGACACTTCTGCGTGTAGGGCTATTTCCACCAATAACACGCTTTGACACTCGGACGTGTCACGCAACTTTTTCCTACCCGTGCACGTGACTTCATAGACGCGCATACGCGTTTACGCGCTAAGGGCCTTTCATCGATTTACACGCAGACGTGTGGGATTTTCACGTGCAAAATCACTCACTACGTATCAAGCTGTCCACGCGTTCACACACGAAAGACCACGCTCCTGCCCAGGAGGCCAAATTACTGCCCCCCAGAGCCCTGAGCATGCTCCCACATGCCATCTGCTGCTGCCTGACTGCCTGCTGCCCACGTGCCCTGCCATTTGCTGCCTGCACATCAGCCAGGGGTGCTGTTGCTGTGACCACCCCTGCTGGAACCAAAGGCTCCCGACTGCTTTTCCGTCACCCCACAGTCCAGCCCCAGGACCCAGTTGCCCACCCACTCCTGCCTCTGGGGTTGCCATGTCGGGCACTACAACATCTGGCACCAGTGGCAACCCCCGGCCAAGGAGGCAGAGGGGCACCAGCTTCAGTGCCAGGGAAGTTGGTGTCCTGGTGGAGGATGCCCCTGGTGGCTGGGGGGTGGGGGTGGTGGGAGACATGGGTTGGACATGGGTGGGGGCCTGCTGGCAGGTGCCCCACAGCGCTGGGGGGTGGGGGTAGTAGGAGACATGAGTGGGGGGCCTGGTGGAGGCTGCCCCTGCACTGCTGGGGGGTGGGGGTGATAGGGGACATGAGTGGGGGCCTGGTGGAGGGTGCCCCTGCACTGCTGGGGGGTGGGGGTGATAGGGGATATGAGTGGGGGCCTGGTGGAGGGTGCCCCTGCACTGCTGGGGGGTGGGGGTGATAGGGGACATGGGTGGGGGCCTGGTGGACGGTGCCCCTGGATGCTGGGGGGTGGGGGTGGTGGGAGACATGAGTGGGGGCCTGGTGGAGGCTGCCCCTGCACTTCTGGGGGGTGGGGGTGGTGGGAGACATGGGTGGGGGCCTGGTGGAGGGTGCCCCTGGTGGCGGGGGGGTGGGGGTGATAGGGGACATGAGTGGGGGCGTGGTGGAGGCTGCCCCTGCACTGCTGGGGGGTGGGGGTGGTGGGAGACATGAGTGGGGGCCTGGTGGAGGGTGCCCCTGGTGGCTGGGGGGTGGGGGTGGTGGGAGACATGGGTGGGGGCCTGGTGGAGGGTGCCCCTGCACTGCTGGGGGGTGGGGGTGATAGGGGACATGAGTGGGGGCCTGGTGGAGGGTGCCCCTGCACTGCTGCGGGGTGGGGGTGGTGGGAGACATGAGTGGGGGCCTGGTGGAGGGTGCCCCTGGTGGCTGGGGGGTGGGGGTGGTGGGAGACATGGGTGGGGGCCTGGTGGAGGGTGCCCCTGGTGGCGGGGGGTGGGGGTGATAGGGGACATGAGTGGGGGCCTGGTGGAGGCTGCCCCTGCACTGCTGGGGGGTCGGGGTGGTGGGAGACATGAGTGGGGGCCTGGTGGAGGGTGCCCCTGGTGGCTGGGGGGTGGGGGTGGTGGGAGACATGGGTGGGGGCCTGGTGGAGGGTGCCCCTGCACTGCTGGTGGGTGGGGGTGATAGGGGACATGAGTGGGGGCCTGGTGGAGGGTGCCCCTGCACTGCTGGGGGGTGGGGGTGGTGGGAGACATGAGTGGGGGCCTGGTGGAGGGTGCCCCTGGTGGCTGGGGGGTGGGGGTGGTGGGAGACATGGATGGGGGCCTGGTGGAGGGTGCCCCTGGTGGCGGGGGGGTGGGGGTAGTAGGGGACATGAGTGGGGGCCTGGTGGAGGGTGCCCGTGCACTGCTGGGGGGTGGGGGTGATAGGGGACATGAGTGGGGGCCTGGTGGAGGGTGCCCCTGGTGGCGGGGGGGGTGGGGGTGATAGGGGACATGAGTGGGGGCGTGGTGGAGGGTGCCCCTGCACTGCTGGGGGGTGGGGGTGGTGGGAGACATGGGTGGGGGCCTGGTGGAGGGTGCCCCTGGTGGCGGGGGGGTGGGGGTGATAGGGGACATGAGTGGGGGCGTGGTGGAGGCTGCCCCTGCACTGCTGGGGGGTGGGGGTGGTGGGAGACATGAGTGGGGGCCTGGTGGAGGGTGCCCCTGGTGGCTGGGGGGTGGGGGTGGTGGGAGACATGGGTGGGGGCCTGGTGGAGGGTGCCCCTGCACTGCTGGGGGGTGGGGTGGTGGGAGACATGAGTGGGGGCCTGGTGGAGGGTGCCCCTGCACTGCTGGGGGGTGGGGGTGGTGGGAGACATGAGTGGGGGCCTGGTGGAGGGTGCCCCTGGTGGCAGGGGGGTGGGGGTGATAGGGGACATGAGTGGGGGCCTGGTGGAGGGTGCCCCTGGTGGCTGGGGGGTGGGGGTGGTGGGAGACATGGATGGGGGCCTGGTGGAGGGTGCCCCTGGTGGCGGGGGGGTGGGGGTGATAGGGGACATGAGTGGGGGCCTGGTGGAGGGTGCCCCTGCACTGCTGGGGGGTGGGGGTGATAGGGGACATGAGTGGGGGCCTGGTGGAGGGTGCCCCTGCACTGCTGGGGGGTGGGGGTGGTGGGAGACATGAGTGGGGCCTGGTGGAGGGTGCCCCTGGTGGCTGGGGGGTGGGGGTGGTGGGAGACATGGATGGGGGCCTGTTGGAGGGTGCCCCTGGTGGCGGGGGGGTGGGGGTGATAGGGGACATGAGTGGGGGCCTGGTGGAGGGTGCCCCTGCACTGCTGGGGGGTGGGGGTGATAGGGGACATGAGTGGGGGCCTGGTGGAGGCTGCCACTGCACTGCTGGGGGGTGGGGGTGGTGGGAAACATGAGTGGGGGCCTGGTGGAGGGTGCCCCTGGTGGCTGGGGGGTGGGGGTGGTGGGAGACATGGATGGGGGCCTGGTGGAGGGTGCCCCTGGTGGCGGGGGGTGGGGGTGATAGGGGACATGAGTGGGGGCCTGGTGGAGGGTGCCCCTGCACTGCTGGGGGGTGGGGGTGATAGGGGACATGAGTGGGGGCCTGGTGGAGGCTGCCCCTGCACTGCTGGGGGGTGGGGGTGGTTCGAGACATGAGTGGGGGCCTGGTGGAGGGTGCCCCTGGTGGCTGGGGGGTGGGGGTGGTGGGAGACATGGATGGGGGCCTGGTGGAGGGTGCCCCTGGTGGCGGGGGGGTGGGGGTGGTGGGAGACATGAGTGGGGGCCTGGTGGAGGGTGCCCCTGGATGCTGGGGAGTGGTGGTGGTGGGAGACATGAGTGGGGGCCTGGTGGAGGGTGCCCCTGGTGGCTGGGGGTTGGGGTGGTGGGAGACATGGGTGGGGGCCTGGTGGAGGGTGCCCCTGGATGCTGGGGGGTGGGGGTGGTGGGAGACATGAGTGGGGGCCTGGTGGAGGCTGCCCCTGCACTGCTGGGGGGTGGGGGTGTTGGGAGACATGGGTGGGGGCCTGGTGGAGGCTGCCCCTGCACTGCTGGGGGGTGGGGGTGCAGGGGGACATGAGCAGGTGTGCAGGGTAGTCCCCTGTTTTGTGGGCTGCCTGCAGGGGCCGTGGAGGGTGTACAGGGAACACCTTTGAGGACCCACCCAGCCTAATTGCGTGTGATAATTCCCGCACACCCCTGTAATACTCATACCTGGCCAAATCGCATGTGAGAATTCCCGCGCACCCCTGTAATACACGTACCCAGCCGAATCGCGTGTAGAACTTCCCGTGTACCCCTTTAATACACGTACCCAGCCAAATCGCGTGTGATAATTCCCACGTACCCCTGTAATACACGTACCCTGGCCAATCGCGTGTAGAACTTCCCACGCACCCCTGTAATACACGTACCAAGCCAAATCGCGTGTGATAATTCCCGCGCACCCCTGTAATACACATACCTGGCCAAATCGCGTGTAGAACTTCCCGTGTACCCCTGTAATACACGTACCCAGCCAAATCGCGTGTGATAATTCCTGCGTACCCCTGTGATACACGTGCCTTGGCTAATCGCGTGTAGAACTTCACGCGTACCCCTGTAATACACGTACCCTGGCTAATCGCGTGTATAACTTCACGCGTACCCCTGATATGCACGTTACCCGCTTTGCGTTCCTTGTTTGGCAGCCCTGTAGACTGGTCCAGGGTTAGCGCAGCCCTTTGCGATGATTTAGCGATTTTGATGGCTTTTCCTTGCGCGAGGGCGTTCTTGGGGGCGGTACTGGCGCTGCAGCAGGGTCGCTGCGATACTCTGCGGCACGGCTGGTTTGGGAGCCTAAAATCCATGAATACGCTGTGCGCGGAAATCGGTTTTAGCGCACGTGCCTGGCGCAGACAATCGCACACTCTGCGCCAGCCGCTTGCGACACTTTTCTGCGAAATTCTATGAATTACCCTGAACATGTCATTAGGGTGCACCCCATATCAGGAAGGACCGGGGTGAGGAGGAAGAAGAGTACAAGGAAGTAATGTCTTCACTACCTAAAGGTAATCACAATCATTCTGATTTTCTCTTCCTTATACTTTCATGCCAAGTGTGTTTGCAGTTTTGATCTAAATTAAATATATGGGCGGAGGTATGAGAGGTAATCTTTTAGAAGAGGGTGGAGGTTGTTCTTTCAATAGTTTGGAATGAAGGTACACTCACCTTATACAGGTAAATAATTTTTTAACTGGGGTTTGATATTTGTGCTACATTGTCAGACAATCCACTCCAAATTGATTGAGACAAGGAGGAGAAAATTGCGGCATTTGGGATTGCCAGGAAGTAAGTAAGGCAATACCCACTCGGACCCACACATTAGGCAACAAAGCATTTCTGGATTAGATGTTTTCTAATAGGAGGAGCTGGCTAACCCCTCCAAAAAGAAACCAAGTAAATATGATTGACATATTTTAATCGTATGTACCACTGCAATACTCAGTGTGCTCATATATTTCCGGTACTGGGCAAGCTTCCGATGACTTCTGACCTGCAGATATCAATGTGATTCATGATTTGTATTCAAAGTTTTGAGTTGCCAACCTCTGTTGCAGAGATAATTGAAACTTTGAGCTCTGAGCACGGCAGTAATAATAATTGAAATAATACAACACATCCTCTTATCTTAAATGCCCCACATGCTAAATTTATAACACGATTATTAATTCCCAATTAAAATTGGTACTTTTTATTTTTTTTATTTTCATTTTATGTGTTACAGTTCATAGAACTTTTCACAATATATATACGATTATATTATAACTCACAATTGGGACGTTCACTCATCCTGAACTAAATATCGAGTAAAAACAGGTACCTATGCCATTTTGTTATGAAATATACTTCAGTACACATTAAACACCATTATTAAAAATGTGTACTTTTGGGAGTGGTAATCATCACCCCTTCACATCAATTCCATTGAGCCTGCTTTCTATCAATTTGCAAATTCTAAATAGTGCAATTTTAGAAGCCATACAGCTACAATTAAGACAATACTCCCAGAACTCATTTGATGTGATACTTTCACAATCATAGACAAAGCTCCCCAGATGGCATATACATATACATTACCCATGTCAATTACAAGCAGTCAGGACATGTCTATTGGTCTACGTGATGTTATCCCACTTACAAATCCTCTTTTCTGCAGGGAACCCCATTTGCGGGCCCCAAACTCAGCCCAACCTCAATTGAAGCACAAATCTCCTCAATTCAGGTATGGGCAGAGCTCCATGTACCATTGCATACTAGATGTTAAGATGGATTTCTGAACTCGGACCTGGAGGGGCAGAGGTTCAGAAGGCCAGCCTAGTTTCTTGGAACAGGATAACCTCTGGACAAGCCAGACCAATCAGGGTAGTGATGGCGGCGGTCAAGACTAAGTCTCAAGAGGGGTGAGGGTGACTGAAAGACCTCAATGAGCACACAAAGCAAGGGCACTTACAAATTACTCCAAACAGGTGTTATATTAAAAATATAGACACATTTATTACAAGGCCTTTGTAACATCGACCATAGCAAAGAATCACAATAATACTAAAGTAAACCAACACATCACAATCAATACAATATATATACAAGACTGAAGGGCCTAAGGAGTTATGAGCATGTAATATGTAGATCACCTAGATGGGGAGGGAAACAAGCAGTGCAAATAATCATTAGTCCCAGTTCGACATCAGAATTACACCTAACTAGGAGGAAGTCCGAGCCCTACAAAGAGAGGAGCCTTATGCTCAAAAGTACCTGCCGCGCTTGTGCCAATGGACAAAATGGGGTCTCTTCAAGGGTCTCAGGAAGTTCAGGAAGGTCAGTGAAGTGATGAAGAACAAGTCCCCACTACTCTTGCAAGGCCTCCACTTGTGGGCAGAGGCAGGGTGAGAGATCGGGATAGAGTCGCTATTTCACAACAGCGGTAGAAAAGAAACGGGCTCCTGCGCGAGAGGCCACAGGTTGGGGTATGGACTACTCACCGGTGAAGAGCAAACGTCCTGTGTAAGCTGGTCAGCCTACTGGTTGGCCCAGGGACACTTCTGAAGAGGCTTACTTGCAGGGTTTGATGAAGGTGCCGGGAATAGTTGATCCCACTATTCCAATGGGTTGAAGCGCCTTCGCAGACCTTCTAGGACGATCAGATGCAGATGGGTTTTGCAGGACAACAGCGGTTCAGGGTGCCAAACCTTCAGCGGGTCACCAGTGGTTCCTCGACTCAGCTTCTTGTTGCAGGATACTTGGCTCCTTATCCCTCGTTCGGTGTGAACTCAGGAGATCGACATGGTATTGGTGTTTTCAGTCTCCTCTTATCCAAAATTCCCTTTGTGCCAAAACGGAGCGGACCCAATGGGAGATCTGCTCACAAACACTCACACATTAAGTGGACCTATCACGGACCATGGTGGTCCCAGACATTCAACACACTCCAGACTCTCTGGCACCCAGGATGTGTATTGGGAACAGACATCCCAGCCCACATCCTGGAGACATACACACAAGGCATGGAGAAGCCCGCAAAAGCTTTGGGTTTTGCGGGAAAGTGCATGAACAAATAAGGACTGACCCGGGTCTGCTCGACCTGGGGAAGGTGAAGGGGCAAGACGGTCAGAGGACAGGACAAAGAACCTTGTGGCATAGCCATTTTGGAGTCAGGCCACTCATTTGTGCCAAACGCGGTAAGCGCGGATAACATGGCCAAAAAGGGTTCAAAATACAAGAGAAATGATAGGTGCCACCAGTCCTGCCCGTGACACACTTGCACATTCATAATAAGTCCAGCGAGAGGTTCTAGGGCCTTTCGAATGACTAGAGACCCAAGAGCGCGGTAGAGTAAGTTACAGTGCACTCTTGTTTCATGTTGCACAAAAGCTGCAACATGAAGAAAGGACCAAGGGAAACTAAGTCTCCCAGTACTGACTGTCTTAAGGGCATGTTAGTTTCCCCATACGAATTGAGAGAAGGGCCAGAGGAGTGCAGCCGAAGGCTGCGCTTCTCTGGCAAAGTCTAGATAAGGGTGTAAAGCAGCAGTGAAAAGTTTGGGGGTTGCCACATGGAGGTAAAATTACATACAATTATGAAATCTTTCCTAACACTAGACAAGATCAACCCTGTTCTTACGGCCCAATGATAAGACTTTAGCGAAGTCAAATGTTCAAAATATCTTCACCAATCCCTGATTTTTAATTTTTCAACAAAACTTTGCTTCAGGACAGCAAAGTCCTTGGTCCAATCAGTCAAACAAAATATGCTATGAAACACATTCTCCCAGTGCATTTGAAATTCCCTTATTGGGGTCCTTACTACATAGTTCGGGGAGAGTCCTAATTGTTGCAAGAGCGTACATAACAGCACTTTTGGCATTTTTACATACAACATCCCACACTTACAAATTACTTGACCAACTAAGGATGTCACACCCAGTTCCAGCCTCACTGCAGCTATGGGCATGCTTAGAGGAAGGCCCAGGACACTCTTCCAAAATGTACCCTCCAATATATTCAGCCACCCTCGGTAGTCAGGACTGTTGCTTCCAACCCATATGAAACCACTGGACAGAAACACTTTATACTATAAGCTGCTGATTGTTGTGCTATTTATTGTGAGCACAAGTGTTTTCTTCTTTTTATGTGCCAATAAATCAGCGTGTGTTGTAGAGGTAGTAAAAGGCAGCCCAAGACAACAACAGCTAGCCACTTGTTCTTTAAAGGAATAGTGAGCTCAAAAATGTTATTGTCCCGATCGTTCGGGCAAGTCGTTATAAGCATACGGTAATCGATCGTAAAAATGTTTCTGATGCATCTTACCTTTGTTTTCCTTACTTTTACACATGCGAAAACAATGTGTTTGGTGCAGCCATCTTGTGCTGATCTTATCCTTGGATCGATCGCCCTAAGTTCAAATACACTCAAGGCACTAAATCAAAACACCCGCCTCCGAAGCTGACATCACTTGTCCCAATGATCTGCGCCACCTATTTTCATTACGTTCGTGGCCAGCACAGCCCAACGTGCCACGTCATCACCCAAGCACACAGAAACAGGAAGATAAACACAAGATACTCACAGACATCCACACACAGAGTGTACCTTTTCTGTCTTGCCTTAAATAGCATTTCTGTATAGAATATTTCAATGATACATCAACAATAGTCTGCAATGTTGCAATTGCTTTTATTTTTCAAAGAATGTTCACACAAAATTATAAACTCCAGGAAAAAAACGATTTTTTAATTTTGCAGGTAAGTTTGAGTTGGCGACGATCGCATGACTCTCGAGATATGCAGATTATGATGAACGTTCAATGTTCTTTGTCCTTTTGTGTCCTTGTCTTGCCATATGGCACAACAGCAAAACAATTCAATGACCCCCCCGTGGTGCTCTGTGTGGGAGAAGACATGTTTTTTTTGCACTTTGAAATCCCAACGCTCCTGCTTCTCCGCGCTCTTAGATCATGAATGCTGACATGCTGCTCCTTTTTGCCAGAAATGTAAATGGACATATATGGCAATATCAATCGTCCCACATAACGCTGATCGAAAACACACTGCTTATGGTAATCCTCCAGTGTTGATTCCAGAAGCCGGCTGGCATCTCGAAGCTATGGCACGGACAGTACGGTAAAAATTATCTGTGAACAAAACACAATAAAAATACATTTCAGTAGCCTTTCTTTATTTTAATATAACAAGTTACTGTATAACTCATAACTGTTTGAAACCTAATCATAAGTACAACACAACCAATATTTAACACACAAATGAAAACAAGGTGTACTACTTGAGACCACAAGTTGCATACAATTTGAGCGCTGTGAAGTAGGTATAGCTCCCAATGGGATGGAGAACCACATGGAGAAAACAAAGAACAAACATAGCAACCATTCAGCTTGAACCCCAGAGCGATGTCATTGTAACGAAGCTTGCAAGATCACTGTTCGAAAAGCGATCACAGTCCACACGCACAATGTTTACCCCACCGTCAATTAATTATTATGCCTACAGCACCGCACCACACTTGTTTTTGATCCCAATCTAAATGTTATGTAAACTTGAATTTACATAATTTCTGGAAATTCCATTGTTAGTCCACAAGCAACCGCTCTGTATGATATATGACACACTTTCACACTAATTGGTAGGTACATGTCCGCTCTCAATATAGTTGAAGTTATCCCTTTTTTTTAAATTCCCCACAACGTATGTCCTTTGAGCAATTGCTGCCTATTGTTCAAGGCCAAATTACAATAAGGCACTTGTCCTTTTCAAAGGCAGAGATGTTTAGCTTTCGACTTTGGCAAAGAATGCGGGGAAAAAAATGCTTTGAGGTCGACAATGTTTCAGAACAGGAAGCACAGCTTGAAACATCAATGTAAAGATATGTTACACCAAGTTAACATGTCTACATTCATAAATTGTGTGTGTTGATGCAATGCACGAGTGTCGAACAGCCCTCAAAGGAAATTACAAATAAAGCTAACCTCTTCTCCAGAACTGTTTCATTCAATCAAGCGGATTACCTGTTGATGGAGTAGCAGGCTCTAGCATATTATCGTGTCTTTCGCAATGTAACTTGTGTGAGTTAGATAGACTTTAGCATTGGCTACATGGAGAGATGATCCTAGCTTACACACACTGAAATAATAGACGGATGAGCAAAAACACAATTGCAGCCTTCCACCCCCTATGTACACTGTTTTACCAATGAATGGTGCATGTCCAGACACTGTGTATGACACACCGTGTGATTTATTTATGTATTTATTTATTTATATAGCACCATAAGCACGCAAGCTGTCAGAAGGCTGAGCATACCTGGGTAGCAGGGCAATCTTAAGCATTTTTGGGGCCCTGGGCATGGACATCGTTGAGGCCCCCCCTCCACCAAACCAAAGGAATTAAGTGATCAGCATTTTTTTTGTCAAAGGAGCAGACTTTAAAATGTGCTTACCTGAGTCCTGCACCATCTGGTCCACTCCCTTCTGTCTACCACCGCTTCCACTCAAAGGGCCCACATAAGAAGAAAGATCAAGTAATGGGCTAAACGATGCCACCAGCATGTGAGGAGGCAAACCTCTCAGAAGACAGTACAGTAATGTAAAGGATAATATGATGATCTGACCAGGATCACTGTATTGTCTGCTGGCAAGACCAGGATACAAGCACAAATGCTTGGGTTCCAAATTTGGATTATTATTCATCTCTTGGACTAACAGTTTATTCTCATCGTTGGAGGTGATTACCTAGGTTTTACAATGCCCCATCTGAACAAACCAATTTCTAGACCTTCACCATAAGGATGACATGTATTCTTTTTTATAGCAAGCCCTTTCTGGTGCAGAGACATTGCTGATAATAGCACCTGTTGTTCTGCAAGACCAAGTACATATGCAGGCAGGTTTATAAACTCCAGACATAGGAAAGGCTCAGCCAGCCTCACAGGAATGTACTATTCTAATCTTGCATAGGAACACACATCTCTGCAATGAGTGCTTAACACACTGAGCTAAGTTCTGAACCATTGTGGCACTCATTTTACCAATATGCTTTTGAATATTGGCTATTGCACATGATAAACATAATTCCCAAAATACCACAGTGAACACAGAAAGAATTACACGATGAATTGATCGAGGCAGAATGTAATTGCCAAAACAGACAGGCAATATGTTTAGAGCTTCAACGCCTTGCCATAAAATATCCTAATGTGTGCTATTTAAGTCTGGTGAACAAAAGAATATTACTTCTTTAGATTAGGCCGCCTTGTGGGGCTCCCCTCCCACATTCAATTCAATTCACATTAAATTCAATATTCAATTAGAGTTCCTTTTGCATTAAAATTTTATTTATTGGCATTAATGATTTAACATTGATAACACCTCCAGATGTGAATGTAAATGCATTTTACAGACAGCAACAAATCATTTGAATATAGAACTACGCTTTTCAACAAGTTTGGATTATTGGGGACAAGGCTCGTTTGCAATGTTTTGTGGCATTGTATGGGTCCTGGGAACAAAATCAGCTTCCACTTCATGAGTATGCATGGCCAACACAATCAATATCAGATCTTTGACAAATTCAAAATACATTGCCTCGTATATTGGCTTGACCATCCATTGTTTGCTAAGTTTTGTAAAGGTCTTGTAGTAATGTGGCACCACCAATTTTCCTAAAGTTCTCGCTTGATCCCTACCTACGTTATTGATATGGGAAAGTACTGCTAATCTTGTTGTCGCCTCCATACCGTCTATGCCGAAGTGCAAACTTTTGGGCCTGTACTTTAGGCACATATTATGGAACCCCTCCAAATCTCCAGGTTGACAGATATCGGTGAGTCTCTTCAGGTCTCTTGAGAGCTTTTTATCGCACACAATCTTTTCAAGTGCTTGGTCTGGAGGTGAACATGGCACCAACTACTTCTTCTTCCGTTCCTCCTCCCTTGACAACGGTCCGTGTGCACATTCATGGAACAGTTTTCTGTCCATGCGTGTACATTGGTATAATGGTGCATCAATGAACACCATTTCTCAAGTAGAATTTCCACAGATCCATCACATGTTTTGGAGCTCCACCAAAGATGGTTGCTGATGGACTGATACCATTTTATAAGGTTTTCCAAACCCGTCTTTTTCCCAGCAGCTGTGATTTTTTTATTTATTGATTTTGAAACGTGCCATACAACAAATTGATGCCGAATGTGTGGAAACTGCTCTCGCATGGCCTTCACTATTGAAACTTGTCTGTCGGTGGCTATAACGTCTATTTTAATTCCCCTGGATTGCAGAAGTTGAATGGATTTGAGGAAACCATGTTTCTCCATGGTAACAGACAATGAACATTCAGACACCTACACCACCACAGAACTCACAATTATTTTACTTTCCATGTCTTTAAAGTGGTAAGTTCAGTACTTTGTGGAAAATCCTGGACTGTCACACTGTCCGTCGCCAGCCAGAAGTGTTTGCCAGAGAATGTACTGTCAATTGACCTCTGTTCAACATTCCAAGCATGACTAATAGCAGGTAATAAGAATTCCCTTTGGTATTTGTAGTATTGAGTTTTAGCAAGGAACTCAAGACCCACAAACTGACAAAAACTGGAAATCTTTCTGAAAGTTGATCTGCTGAACAGTAAAGTTGCTGAACAAAGTAGATTCCCAGCTGGCACTTTGCCGAGCATCGGTTGAGCAGACCATGTAAATGTATTATGGAGGTGGAAACAGTTTGCTTGGATTTTCAGGTTGATGCCTTGTAATACACAAGACACATTCGCCAATGGCTCCCCGCATATCTTTTCACCGATTGTATGTTCACATTTGAGCATGTGTACAATCTCTATCAGGCAGCTATCGAACACAATGTACTTTTGCTCCTTTAGTATCCAATCGTCCTGCAGTACTCATTTTTGTGAGTCAATGGTGGTGGACAAATCCTCAAGACTTTGCAAACTGAAATCGAGATTGTGTGCAAGATCATCGGTCAATTTCGTTGAAGCTTTATCCTCTGTCAGTTCATGATGTGATAAGTCTACATGAATTGGAGAAACAGCTAACTTTGAATGTTTTTTTGGTAGAATATGTTTAGCGGGTGTAGATTGTGTGAAGGGGTTGGAAAGCTCTTGCAATGCATCATCACTTTGTTCATTTTCATGTGTTCAACCTGGCACAAAGTAGCAATGGTCCAGGCTTACTTTGTAAGGGTTGCATGTGACATTCCATTCATTTTCCGGGCACTGGACAAATGCATCACTAGTCTGCTTGTTGACTGTGCCACACTGCGTCTGAGATATTAGTTGCTCCAATGTGAAATCGGTCTGGCAAGCGACATCTTTGGTTTCAAGTGATGTCTGTGACTTTATACTCCACTTACTTCTGGGATTCTAAAAGAATAAATAGAAGATGTTGCAACTAAAAAACTCCAAAGACTAAAACATCTGCTCAAAAGCTTGTGAAAAACAAACTGGTACGTTATTTACCCTTGGTTTCTTGTTTTGCTTCAAAACAGTGGCCTTCGCTTTGCAGATGACGACATCCAGCTGCAAAAAAATGGTTATATATAGTTTTAATACAGCCAATGTAATTTCCAAGCAAACAAACCTAAGTACATATCTACAAATTGAAATCAACTAGACAGACTGGAAAAGATTGCAACATAATTGTATTCATAATGCAATGTAATGCCCTATTTTACATCACATATATCTATACCTCAGTTGCACACGCCTCTTCTAAGTCCACATCTAGAGCACATTCCATGAATAGAGTAAAATACAAAAAAATATGTCAGCCAAAGCGCACAATAAAAGTTTCCATTCGACAGAGCACCTCCAAGCTAAGTATTTTACATAGACTTTGAACTATATAGTGTTAGGGTTGCTGTCGCAACACAAATAGAACATTGGTATGGATAAAACCTCGAAACGAGTGTACGTGACTTGATCATAACATTCAGTTTACATTTCACCTGATATCCATCCAAGTTCAAACATGGGCTTGATTTGAGGTCACCCAGTAAAACATAGTGATTACAATGTTGTCCTGCAAAGTATTTTACATTGTAATGTGTCCTTGATAACTGTTCTGCATTGGGGGGAAGTGCAACGTTACTACCAAAATCAGAAATGTTTTAAACAGTGCATGGTTCATACATTTATATCTCAAAGTATATCCAATGTCCGATGTACTGTGATTCTTGAAAGTGAAATGTGAATAGAAATACCTCAAGCATTGCACCTGTTCCAAAGGAGGACGAAATAGTAGTCAAAGTTCCACTATCCTCCTATAATACAGCAGTTATGGATTAAAAAGCTAAATGAAACAGAAAAAATGCAATGCAGAAGAAGCTACATACTGATCTCAAATGCAGACAATGGTACACAAACCCATACCTGCCACTTTGAACAAATAGCCAGTACACTTAATACATTTTGATATGTTTACATTGAAAGCATACCACATGCAAGTATTTCAATTGCATACAATGAGTATTGTAATATACTGGCGGAGAGTGGCAGTCCTGCAGTATTCTCTCGAGCACCCAGTCTTTCAGCTCTACTACTGAGGGTGTGTTTCCTGCTACACCCTGCAGCATAAAACACCTAATACACCGCGGAGCGGCGCGGAGTGGCGGAGAGTGGCAGTCCTGCAGTATTCTCTCAAGCACCCAGTCTTTCTTTCAGCTCTACTACTGAGGGTGTGTTTCCTGCTACACCCTGCAGCATAAAACACCCAATACACCGCGGAGCGGCGCGGAGTGGTGGAGAGTGGCAGTCCTGCAGTCATGTCAGGCAGGACGGGCCAGAACACCACCCTACCATCCACGCTACAATCACAGGACACAGATGATTCGACAAATCGATTCCTAAGAAGTAACGCAAAATTGTTGCTCAAGAACACACTCGCAACCCACCTAGCCAACTCTTACCATTCCCCTGCAACTCAGGGAGAAACATTAGATGACCATTCACCACCCCAGAGCCGCGAACTTAAATCACCAGCGCTCCTGGGCAAAGGTCACACGACCTTGGGAAAAAATCCTGGCAAAAAAGCAACTGTTTCGCCCCTAGGTGTTCATGACTCCAAACAACTTCAAGTCCTCAACGAAGCGGACTCACCTGTGGAACACGCCACGAACCCGGACTCCTATGACGCGGAACCTCCATCGCCCACGCCGCCCATGACCTCCATTCCATCTTTGCTGACTGGCGGGACACTGCCGGGAGCTCCGCGACGGCCCGGAGGGGCGGCCGCGTTGAGTCCCCCGGCCGTGTTGCCCGGCCTGCCGCGGGAGGCCGTGTCGGCACGACAGGCCATCGTCGGCGGCCGGCAGCCCCCGGAAGAGGGGCCCGCTCCGGTGGACGGTCCCACACCGGTGGGGCGCCGGGAGCCGTCCGAGGGGCGGACTTCGGCCGCGGAGGCGGTTCCACGGTCTCCCGAAGGGGAGATGGCGTCGGGTGCGTTGGCGCCGGAGAGCCTGCAGAGCCAGGCGAGAACAGTTGGCGCCGCCGCGGAAGGCGGCGTCTCCTCCCACCCACGGGGGGTGTCGGGGGCTCTGGCTCTCGACCTCCCTGGGGGGTGCCGGCTCGAGGCCCATAAGCCACAGCGCCCGAGCGGCCCGGGAGCGGAGGGTGCGCTCCTAGCACTGACGAGTGGAGGCGAGTCCACAACAGCGCCCCCTGCAGCTGAAGCCCTGACAGCCCCACCAATTCGCAATGCAGACAATCACAACCCCGCACCAGCCCATTCTAACGCCGATAAAAACGAGGGGATCCTCTTAGACCCACCTCCATCAAGTGAAACAAGGGCCTCACCCTCAAACAACAAAAAAAAGAGACCTCGGCTTCTGGACGTCTCCAACAAAAAAAACACTAATCATGATCCACCTATAAAACAAGGAAAACCCTCGAATCCGGCCAAATCTGCTTCAAAACAGGCGACCGCCTCCAAAACATCATGGGTGCCATTAAAAGCCCCAAGAAAGGGCCTCAAAAAACCCCAACACCCCTTGAAGCTACTATCAGACTTTTTCCACAAACATTCTAAAGCCATCCAAGAGAAATGTAAAGAACTGACCGACGCAGAAATCCTCGAGGCTGCTGACGCAATTACTCCCCCCCGTAAACACCGCAGGCTGATACAAGCTAATAGAAAAACACCCCATCCCCTTGCAAAAGAAGACAACAGAGCAGTACCTGCCCGGACACCGACAAAAATGCACTTTTCAGGCCAAGTCACCCCAACAATCCCACAAATAACGTCTGAAAACGAGGGGGGGACAAAAGCTAAAATCGCAATTGCACCAACTGCATCCATCGACAAACCAGTCGCGCCTACAGCCAGCAACACAACGGCCTCAATCTCAGTTCTTATTCAACCTCTTTTGCATAGTCAAAGCAACACCAATCAAGAAACCCTGACCCAACCCCAACCTCTAAATCAAGAGAACCAGGGAGAGGACGGGATTATACTCCCGGTTCACAGTCGGACGTTCTTGAAACCAACAGACCCCCCCACGACGAACACCACCGTATCAACTCCACAAGATTCGGCTCTCGGCAAGGCTCTAAGACCCAGACAAAGCGACAACAACATCAATAAAGAACAACTGCCAGAGACTCTGCCACCGTCTTCAGGCGAGGCATTCAAACCTACGCAACAGATCCAGGAAAGGGATCCTGAAAGCACCTACCCCGTCAGAGCAAAAAACAGACTTCAGTTTGAGAAAACTTTAGACTCTTTCTACACAAACCTGGACAGCTACAACAACCAAAGAAGACACTCTCTCGACCTTCCCTCCAGAAGGACTTCAGCTGCCACAACGCCAGTCATACGACCACCATCACCCCTCAGAAGTAGACCGTCTCCACATAGGCACACACCGTCAAATGACTCTCAGTCCAAGAAACTTGACACCTGTACCCTGATGTCAGCCCTATCGATAGCTCTAAACCCATTCGTCAAATTGTACGAAACAATCGGAGAGACTATGAAAGATCATACGGCGATACAATCGTCAATGCTCCACAAACTAACTTTCCTGGAAGGTTACATCTTGGCCCTAGAAGCAAAGATCCAGCCAACAGAGAAAAAACAAACTCAAGAAACCCCCATGGTTTCACCTCAACAACAGACTCAACCTATGTGCCCCACCTTACAAGAGACGTCACCAAAAACTTCCAAAGGTACGCAAACTCAACCATTTATCGATCTAACAGAACCCCCTACTATCACGACAGCGAATACTAAGTTACCAAAAGGAGGGAAAGAAGTAAACCCTAAAAAAACCGGAACTGTGACATTTGAACCAATCTTCCAAAAAAGGGGTTCAGTTAACTCAGATGCCTTACTTACTCAAAAAGGCTCAATAATCAGTTAAAAGAAAAAGGAACAGCCAACATGCCCCGGAAAGCAAATAAGGACAAACCTGAAACGGAAAATCTTTGTTCAAGAGCAGTTGAAACACCCCCAATCGAAGAGGATTTGATGAACATCACCCAACACTTTTCAGATCAATCCTCAACCTCAATTCAAGAGGAGCAAGGAACAACAGACCCTCCTACAATACGTCCAATCACACAGGAAATCCTTGACAAAGAATATGAGTTAGTGGAACTACCTTCTTTCACCCACAAAGAACGAAAACAGCGGTCGACCGTGCCCAACCATAATCTAAAAGACCGCACACTGAGAAAGTTGGCAACTGAACCAAACTCCGATCGCCACAATTCAGAAATGGACAAGCACGAAGTACAACCTCACCGACAATCACCAAGATCAACCCGAAGATCGGCCAACAGTCCCTCCTCTTGCAGATTTAAAATCGAGACACAGAGACCACAAACCAGATCCCATGCTAAGGAACCCACGAGGAGAACCTACAAATCGAAAACGGCTAAATACCATTCAAAACCTCAAACACGATGGATATGGAAATTCGAGCAGATCCCGGGCAACACTGACGAAGTCATTCTAAATAGAAGAGCAGTTATGGACCTGTTCAGCTATATTCCGACACTGAGCCAAGTAAAATCAGCCGATCTCCAGATTGTAGACCCAAGCCACAAGGGCTATAAAGCTATTGCACATCTACACATAGCGTCACAAACAACAAACAACGCTTTCAAGTCAGCCCTTGAAGATCTTCTAATCATGGGCTATGACCTCACTAAATCATCAAGAGAAACAAACTCACGTGACTATCAAGAAAGCAAGTATCCCCAAGAGCCCAAAAGAAAAACTGAACACCATCGATCGCCACGACAAACCTGTCCTCTATCTAGGAACAAATCACCTAACACCATCTGGCGGGCCCAAAAACCAACCATGAGAAAAGTGAATCAAAAACACGACCATACTAGACCCGCTAAAGCCTCGGAAAATTCAACTCCATTGCCCAAGAAAACCGAAAACCCTAAGACACCCAGAAGAACACATCATTCGATGGAACATCAAAAGCTCCAAAGGACAGTACAAAACGAGTCACATCAGACAGCTGCAATTACACCACAATCCTCGCCTTCTCATTCCTTTTGGTCCTGGCTGCCGAAAGCTCTCAAACAAAACCTACAAAAATAGCCACCCAAGAGAAGGACATGCAGCAACTTCCACAACCACCCGAACTCAAAAGCCCAAGACAAAATAAACATGTGCTCGTGGAACACCCGAGGTTTTCTCCACCTCACATCCTCAGGATCCACTAATATAACAGACTACGATATCATCTGTCTCCAGGAGACATGGCTGCTCCAACCCCCTGTCCTCGACGGCTATGAGATCCACACAGTGGAGGCCAAGAAGGGCCTATTAGGTCGTCCAACAGCGGGTTTGCTTATCGCAATCCGAAGTGGACGAGGCCTTACAGATTCACAAAAAATAAAAGAAAACCACTTTATGATGATGGTCAAACTAAACTGGGCTACAACGGACGAAAAAGCAAACAAACCATCTACGAAGAAAATAATAATTGTCACCATCTATTGGAACCCTGCAACTGTCGACTTTGCAAAGTTCATCAAAACAATAGAACAAGCCTTGGACTGGGTGCAAGTAACTCACCACCCAGACTACGTTGTCCTATCTGGTGACCTAAACATCCCTAGCCAGCATCGCGAAAAGACAAAAGATCCAAAATAGAAAAAGCGTCCAACAGATCAGAGATCTATTAAATGGCATAACCTCATGAAATCTAAATCCTTTGACAACTTGGACCAAGTTTTTGCCGACCCAAATAGACTACCTACATGGGAAGGAGCGAAATCTAATTCTACAATTGACTACATCCTGGTATCACGTCCTCTATTACTACACATCACCTCTTTTAAAGTGATCAAAACTAGAGAAAGTGACCACAACCTCCTCGAGACCACTTGGTCTACTAACCCGCCGAAAAATCACACAATGAGCGCAGAACTCGACCTCAACGCTCAAGGTACAAGACTTAGGATCACGGAAAAGGACATAACAACCATCACACAGTTTTACAACGACCGCACTGAACACCCACACTCGATGGCGGTGGATTACACACCCTTGCTGTCCGTTTGCAGAGTTCCGCAGAGAAACAAAAAGTCAACTGCAGCTGGTCAAAAACACAAGTACGACAAACTGGTCGCCGAAAAAAAAAGAGAGTTAAGGAAAACAAAAAGACTTGCATGAAAACTTGCCTTTCCATTGGCTATGTCCGCTATTAAAGAAGCCGTTTCAAAATATAAATCCTGGCTAAAGGGTCACCGGCACAAGCTCTACCAGCAAGACGCAGAAGACATCCTGAAAGCCATAACAGGAAACCACGCTAGAGACTTTTGGTCCCTCCTGCACTCAACAACACCAGGCGCGCGACCATGTCAGCTAAACGGAATTGGCCAATCGGCCTGGGAAGTGCACTTTGGCACCCTCTTCAAGAGCACCTCGACCACAGCTTCTAAGACGGTAAACAACGACATTCCTTGGATTTGTCTAGACAATATGGAAGACATCATAACGTCAATCAAAATATTAAAACCATCGCGCGCTCCTGGCCCAGACGGCATCACGAACTTTGACTTGAAAGCACATCCGGAAACCTGGGCGCCCTTGTTGAGCCAAATCTTCAGACAATGTTCTATTACAAAATCTATTCCCCCAACGTGGAAAAGTGCCAACGTGGTACCTATCTTTAAGAAGGGCAACAGGTTAGACCCTACCAGCTACCGGCCGATCGCTCTTCTCGACCCAATAGGAAAGCTGTTTGGGTCCCTACTGCTAAACCACTTCATAGCATGGGCGAACGAAGCCCCCTGTCTAGACAACTTACAAACCGGCTTTAAAAAGCACCTGGGTACAAATGCCAACATATTAATACTGAGTACCTTGAAAAGTAAAATCATGGAGGGACGCCCACGCCTATACATTGCCTTTGTCGACCTAACACAGGCTTTCGACAAGGTTGACCGGGAAAGACTATGGAAGAAACTGGCTCAATGGAAATGCCCCCCAGATATACTCAACCCCATCAAAGCCCTGTACGCTAACACCTCAATGCGGGTACGCCTGAACCAACAAGGACTGTTAACAGAAGAGATAACAACAGCCAGAGGGGTTAAACAGGGCTGCCCCCTGGCCCCAGCTCTGTTCTGGTCCTACCTAGGTGACTTTCAAGATACAGAAAAAGAGATCCGAGCTTTCCCTCCTAAACTCGGAGGTGACCAGATCAGTCGTCTCCTATACGCTGACGATTTAATTCTCTTGGACAACACTCCAATAGGCCTACAACGCCAACTCACAAACTTACAACAATATATGAGGATAAACAACCTGGAAATTAACCAAGCAAAAACCAAAATGATGGTTATAGAGAAATCTGCAAAAAAGAAATCCTTTCTACCTCTAAAACTAGGCTCAACAACGATTGAGAAAGTCTTGAGCTTCAAATACCTAGGGGTCATCCTAGATAGTTCACAAAGAGACAACGCGATGAAAGAGGCACTATACGGAAAAACGACAAAACTAGCTACACAAGGAAAAGCCATTGACATCAAATTTGGCAGATTCTCAATCATACCAGCACGAGATTTCTACAAAAAGAAAGTCATACCATCCTTGACATACGGCGCAGATGCTATGCCGAGCCTCCCCCAAGATCTGTGGCAAAACCTGGAAGCAACTTTTTGGAGAACAGTCTTAGGTCTCCCTAAATCCACGCCAATAACACTGATTAGACGCGAACTTACCCTCTCATCATTAAAATCAATTATCGACTGCAACAGTGTCTTGCTCTATCGGAAGTGCATCCAGAAAGACGCTTTATACGCCCATAAGCTGATAAGTAAAGAACTCCGCCTCGGAACTTGCCAAATGCTCACCCGCTGGGAAACCAAAATCCTATCCATCTTGGACGCAGTTGCCTGCAGCACGGAGGACCTCATTTACAATCCAGTCAGAGTTACCAAAAAAATCAAGGAACTGGACTGGATTACCACCATCGATGCAGCAGCTCGATACAAACTCACTAACCATCTTCCAGCCTTTTGCAAGAAACTTGACTCCGTCCAACCATACCTGAAATTATTTCCAAATAGGCTTGCGAGAAACTTCTATTTAAGAATCCGACTCAACCTTTTGGAAACAAATGAAATTTTAGCGATCAGACACCTATCCTCTACCAGCAGCTGCCGGCTCTGTAAATCCACCACGGCAAAGGAAACCATACGACACCTTCTTCTGACTTGCCCTATAACGACGGTCATCCACCGTACTTACCTGAAAGAAATCTTCACAAACTTCACCTTGCAAGACGAAGAATCGTGCTGGAACAAACTGATAGATGGTGACAAACAGTCATGGCAGCTTGCAACAATAAATATCATGTCTTACATTTTCAACGTGCTCCTTCCGCTTCAGGCTTCACGATAAGTCCCATTAACAAGACCATCAAACACGCAGGACACCTCCCTTTTCTGTCTCGAGACGCCCTTGACGCTCTGGAACTTTTAAGCGCAATCACCCTCAAAGCTTTGTTAAAAAATCTTTTAGATTATAAAAACAAAAAAAAAAAATATATAATTTCATGGTATGTGTATGTGGTTGATGTTGACTCTGAAAAAGACATTTATGCAGAATATTTCTCCTTCATTTTTAGCCCAATGTCCGAAAACAGTACAATGGAAAAGGAAAATTAGTACTTGAAAGGTGAACTTATGCAACGAGATGCAATTTTACTTTGTGCAGGTTGGAAGGGCTCACCATTGGGATAGAAGGCGTGTCAGTGGTTTTGTCGTTTGCGAGGGTCTGTTCTTCCATCAATGTGCTCTAAGTGAAGAAGGATATGGCAAACAACATATTTCCAAAACATAATTTCTAAGGGGCACTGTGAAAGTTTTCATCAAGGATCACATTTATTGGTTAGAGGCTCCAGAAAGCGGGGAAAGATGAAGTATACTAAGATGAAATATTTGACACTTGTGTTGAATCCGGTGACTATGGAAAATGATGTAGATAACCAGATGGAATATACTATTTATTAATGTAGACCATTGTCCAACATACCAACAAACATAACAAACTCAACATTCACTACTCACCTCACCAGCCACTTGCGAAAATTGAGTTGAGATGGTATTTGGAAGCAATTTAGGAAGAACTCGCAGTAGACCTTTTTTTGTGTACCTTGACTGGTTGCTCATATCCTGGGTGAAGTGCAGGCTGCACACACGGAATCGATTGGACCTCACGTCGGCCAAGATTTCCTGGGCACTAATTTCATTCTCGTCCACTTTACAACCGCAATTTCTAAGCCATCTTCTTATTAAATCAATATGCTTTGGGAATACATGCAGGATAGTACCCAGATCTTTAACACGGCTTGCAGAAGTGCAACCGACAACCAAACATGATGGCATTCTTGAAAGGTGCGTGCGATCTGTATAAAGAAATATGAAATATTAGCACAAATAACACAGGATATTTGTGAATAAAGCAATTTGCACCAGAGATTTGTCTTTAAAGTTTAATTGGAATAAAGAAAGAATAGCTATGTGACATAGCCCAGTGAACTCTGCGACAACTTTATCATACAATTGTTATACTGCACATTCTACTACAACACACAGTGATGAATTCTGGTAGTTATCGACAAGAAAATACCTGAACTAATCGCTAGTGCATAAGTCTTTGAGATACATGATCATTAAAATCCTGGGTTCATTTGGTTGAAATCAACATAAACGTTCATAGTAACATTTGATGTACATTGTTAAGTAATTAGTTGACTTAGCCTTACTTTGGTGAACAGATGAGCAGATTCAGCAAGCAGAGGAACAATTATCCAGTGAACAGGTAGCTCGATGACGATATACCTAATATATCTCCCTGATGTTCTCAAGGTAAAGCTCAAGGTGTGTATAAAGGCTTACACAAGTGGGAGTGTATGTGTATGGATGACGTCTTCATAGACACCCACTCTGCCTCCATCCCAATGGATCCCATCTGCCATAGGATCTGGGGAGGCCATGTGGACAATGGTCACCATGCAGAAGATCCCTTTGAAGTGTACATGGTGTTTGACAACTTGAGCGGTCACACCCACACAGGCCCTTTGGGAGGGAGAGGTCACAGGTGTGAAATGCCATTGATACTGGAAGTGTCATGACCACTGCCTCCAAGGTGTCAGACCTAGCCCAACATCCTTGGAAGCAGGGTCATGACCCTTATTCCAGGCACGAGCCGGCCCCCGTAGGGGCCTTTTGGACCTTGTCCTGGCGCCAGCGGCGCCAGGCTCATGCTCATAAAGGGACCCAGTCCCGGCACTGGAAGCGCCGGGCTCATATAAAAAGGATTGGTGCTTGGGTTGACTTACCTCCTGCAGACCATGCTGCTTTCCTACCTGCAGGATGAACTCTTCATCCAATCCTGCTGGGACTACTTTAACTGCTGGGTGGGGCCAGAACCACTCCCAAGAATTACATAATGGAACTCTTTTCTTATCTCTGAAAGCTGTGGAAGAAGACGCCTAAGCACTACTGAAGGCTATTTAAACCACACCCGATTGGTTTCTCGTGCTTCGCGTTATTCTGCAATAGCAGCAGGACGCTCACCGTGTCGGCTCCAGCTGATCTTCTTCTTCTGCACCTGAAAACAGGAAAATCTTCAACTTACCTTCCTGAATCCAGCTCCAGCCTTCCGCGACATCTGAAAAGGAAAACGAGAACATTAGAGTAGCACGAGAAAGTACCAGAGCTGCTCTTACCACCTTCCGGCGCCTTCCAAGGCCTCGTGCCGCGATTCTTCGTTCTCCAGCCATCTGCAACTACAAAGAATACAGGTTAGCGATTACTCTGTGATATCTGCTTACCTGTGCCACAGTCTCCGCGAGCTCCGTTCAGCGCCATTTGTCCGCACCTGTAAAATACAAGAAGGACATTATTAGAGCTCAGGACTCCATTTCTACTCACGTGCCTTAAGTGGTGATACCTGTCCATCCTCCGGCATGATCCTTCGGCATCAGTCTTCATCGCCGATTGCACCGCGACCTGAAAGAAAGGGGAAAAAGACTTTTAAAAGTGCATTTAACTTCAGATGAACTTTTTGCTTGCCTGCAAAAACTCCGGACTTCTCCACTTACCGGATCAGCATACCGGACCTGCAAAGAGGCAAGATTCTGAAAGGACAATAAAAAGACTCATATAAGGCACTCACCGTTCGTGCAGCTAACGACGGTCTTGCCTTCTGGACTCTACCTCCGCAATAAAAGGCTGAACTATCGTCCAGTGAAGTAACTGGCTACAGCGCCGCTGCACAGACGCAGGATGGAGAGCGCCGCTTTTACCTACCTAAGGTGAGCACGTGCGGCCTAGGAGAGTTGTAGGAGTGTCAGGAAGGAGAAAGGGCCGAAACCCCATCAGGCAGACGTTAACCCCTGTTTCTTCTCTGCCCGCAGACATCTCACTCTCCAGATTAAGATCACAGTAAGGAGGGGGCCCTTCCAGGGTGGTGCCAAAGACCTGCGAGTGACTTTGGAAGGTTCGGAGAACGCCCAGACCAGACCCGCGCCTCCGAGGGATTCAGGTGAGCGTTACAGAACGCGAAGCCTACCACAAATATCCCACCCAGGCGCAATGGAAACCTCGGATACAGACCAATTGGCCCAATTGCTTGGGGAGCTGAGGGCCGAGGTACATGCATCTCGTCAAGAAACAAATGCCTTACGAAGGGAATTGATCGTTTCCAAAGAGCGAGCGGACGACCTGGCCAGGCAATTGCTACAAATTCAAGCTGGGCAAGCACCTTTGCCTACCTCGGGAGGGAATTATCCACTTACAACCTCAAGCAATCCGGTGCAGATTAATCTGCCAGGGAATGTGCCCCTGGCTCCACCAGAACGTTTCTCAGGTGATCCTAAACGCTACGCAGTATTCATCAACCAATGCCGCTTGCACTTTTTGTGTAGACCCGCTGCATTCCCAACTGACCAAGCTAAAGTAGCGTTTGTACTTTCCTATCTTAGTGGCAATGCGGCTGATTGGTCCATTCCTTTAGTGACACAGGATGATCCGGTCCTCCAAAACTTCCAAGACTTTCAGTCCAGTATGGAAAAGTTGTTCGCACGACACTCACAAGGGCAGGCCTTGGACAATGAACTCCTATCGCTAAGACAAGGTAACCAAGATCTCCTGGCGTACATAGCATCTTTTAACAGACTGGTGGTTGAAACCAGGTGGCCAGAAGACAAGAGGATCACGCTTTTCCACAGGGGGCTACGTGGAGAACTTAAAGATGTCTTAGCACAGGTGGTAAATCCTCCGCAAGAGTGCTCCGATTATATCGACCTAGTAGTTCAATTAGATCATCAACTACAGAACAGAAAGGCCGATCGCTCCAGATTTGAAACCCGGACGTTCTCAAAGACTCAAAACCCTGCTAAAGGAAATGATTCCGTGGAACCCATGCAGATAGGCATCGTGAAAGGACCTTTAACTCAAAAGGAACGAGACAGGCGAAGACAGTTACAGCTGTGCCTCTACTGTGGGAAGTCTGGACACTTCCTTCGAGATTGTTCAGTGAAACCGGTCAAGAAAGCCTTGAGAGCTTCCGATAAGGATGCAAAACAACAAGAATCGGGAAACGACCTCGCCCGGCAAGCGTAGAGGTCCGCTTGCCGAGCGTAAAAACCAGTTCCTTGACCTCGCATTTCGTACTGCCCATGGTCCTCATAAGCCCCGACCAACCAAATCGTATGCATGCTATTAAGCATTCATTGATAGCGGATCAATCGGTAACTACGTGGATCAAGATATGGCAGCTAGAATGAATCTTCCTTTATGTCCTAAATTGGTAAAAGATGTAATCACTACAGTGGATGGTACAGAAATAGTTTCCGGACCAGTCTCTCACACCACCGTGGAAGTGACGCTGCTCTGCCAGGACGGACATCGGGAAGGAATCGTGTTTGATGTAATCAAGGCCCCGCAGTTTCAAGTAATTCTAGGAGTTCCTTGGTTGGAAAAACACAATCCTCAGATCGACTGGCGAGCCAAGGTAATCCGGTTTCCAGAGTGCGCCCAAACTTGTTATTCTCGGCCCGACATCAGGCTGGCAGCCATCGCTTCCGAGAACCTCCAATTGCCTCCTGAATACCAAGAGTTTAGTGATGTCTTCCAGAAAGATCAGGCCAACACCTTGCCCCCGCACAGATCATACGACTGCCAGATAGACCTGATACCCGGATCCACTCCACCGTGCAGTAGAATATATGCTCTTACTGAGCCAGAAAATCTTCACCTCAGACAATACTTAGACCAGTACCTGGCTAACGGATTTATTCGTCCCTCAAAATCTCCAGCTTCTTCAGCTTTGTTCTTCGTCCCGAAAAAGGAAGGTGACCTGAGAACGTGTATAGATTACCGCGCCCTGAACCAGATTACAGTCAAAAACAGGTACCCGCTGCCTCTGATTCCCGAACTATTGGACCAAGTAAAAGGCGCCTGCATTTACACAAAACTAGATCTCAGAGGAGCTTACCACTTGGTACGAATCAGGGAGGGTGACGAATGGAAGACGGCCTTTCGCACAAAATACGGATTATTCGAGTATCAAGTAATGCCTTTTGGACTATGTAATGCACCGGCCGCCTTCCAGTTCTTTATGAATGACGTTCTCCGCGAGCTTATTGATGTTTGTGTAGTCGTCTACATTGATGACATCCTGGTATACTCCTCCTCAGAAGCTGAACACCGACGACATGTCACCGCAGTTTTGCAGAGGCTTCGCCACCATCGTTTATTTGCTAAGTTGGAAAAGTGTACCTTTCATGTAAAGGAAGTCGAATTTTTGGGGTTCATTTTGTCACCCAACGGTGTTCACATGGACACAAGAAAAGTGGATACTATCACCAAATGGCCGTCTCCGACTTCGGTAAAAGGAGTACAGAGCATGTTGGGCTTCGCTAATTTTTATCGAAGGTTTATCCCCGAATTCTCTCGAATAGTCCAACCTATCACGGCTCTCCTAAAGAAGAACAAAAAATTCGAGTGGACTCCAGAGGCCGAACAAGCCTTCCAAGATTTGAAAGCCAAATTTATTTCTGCTCCAGTCCTGAAACATCCTCGTCCAGAACTTCCTTATATCGTCGAGACCGACGCATCTAGCCTTGCAATGGGGGCAGTTTTGTCACAAAGAGATCCTGAAACACACCAATTACACCCTGTGGCGTTTTGGTCCCGCAAATTTTCGGCCCCGGAAATCAACTACACAATCACGGACAAGGAACTTCTGGCAATCAAGTCCGCCTTTAAGGCCTGGCGGCATTATCTCCTAGGAGCCCGGCACACTGTCACTGTAATTACTGATCATCGTAACCTCCAATATTTGAAGTCAGCCAAGGCCCAATCTTCAAGACCACTCCGTTGGGCTTTATTTTTCGCGGAATTTGATTTTGTGATTACGTTTCGGCCGGGCGTCAAAAACGGAAAAGCTGATGCCCTTTCACGAATAGGCGTTAACGAACTCACAGCTAATCCAGAACCAGTACCCATAATCCCCGAACAAAAGATTTTGGGAGTCATCAACACAATGTCTCTTGACGACATAAAAAGGAAGATCAAGCAAACAATAACTCCCGAAGATTCCTTGACTTGGCTGCAGAAAGGAAAGGATTTTACGATAGATCAAGATCTATTATACTTCCAAGGCAGACTTTATTTACCGTGTGATGACTTACAGAAACAGGTCATCACCTGCTATCATGATTCCTTAATAGAGGGACATCCGGGTGTAGCCAAAACCTCCGAAAAAATTAAAAGACATTTCTGGTGGCCGTCCTGGAGAAAGGATATCAAAGACTTTGTGGCCTCATGCTTCATCTGTGCACAAAACAAGAGCCAGAGAGAAAAACCAGCCGGGCTACTGCATCCGATAGACATTCCACCGTGCCCTTGGCACACCCTCTCAATGGATTTTATCACGGATTTACCCCCTTGTTCCGGATATAATACAATTCTAGTAATTGTTGATCTTTTTTCAAAGATGGCTCATTTTGTTCCACTGAAAGGATTGCCCACAGCTTCCATTCTAGCCCGAGAATTCCTTGAAAACATCGTTCGCTTGCACGGGTTCCCTTCAGTCCTAATCTCTGATCGAGGGAGCCAATTCATTTCCCATTTCTGGAGAAGTTGTTGTCGTCTTGCACAAATTGACATGCGACTCTCTACCAGCCACCACCCTCAAACTGACGGGCAGACTGAGAGGACTAACCAAACTCTGGAACAGTATCTTCGTTGCATGTTACAACAATCAGAGGGTACTTGGAGGGACATTCTTTGGATTGCTGAATATGCGTACAACAACTCAATACATACCGGAACAGGTAAAACCCCTTTCTTCCTGTTGTATGGGGTTCACCCTCGGACCTCTAATTTAGATCCGCCTCAAGATCTCGGAACACCCGCTGTGGACCATCTTCATGCGACCATAACTCAAACATTTAAGGAAGCCGTCGCACACCTTCAACGAGCCAAAAAATCTTATAAGAAAGGTGCTGATCAACATCGGAAAGAGGCCCCTCAGTACCAAGTAGGAGACCAAGTCTGGCTGTCTACTAAACATCTGTCTCTAAAAGGGCCACGCACCTTCAATCCAAAGTACTTAGGACCTTACACGATCACGGCTGTGATAAATCCTGTGGCGGTTAAATTAGAATTGCCCACTCGAATGAAAATACATCCTGTTTTCCATGTTTCACTCCTGAAACCTATGCAACCCGGAACCCATCTGACTAAACCTCCAGAGCCAATCCAAGTAAACGGAGAAAACGAATACGAGGTTCGGAACATCTTGGATTCTAAGTTTTTCAAGTCAAAACTGTATTACCTGATTGATTGGAAAGGGTATGGCCCCCAGGAGAGATCTTGGGAACCTTCAGAAAATGTCCATGCTTCTCGTCTAATCAGAAAATTTCATCGGACCTTCCCCAACAAACCAAAGCCTCCGGGGAAGACCAATTTGGGAGGGGCCTTGAGGGGGGGTGATGTCATGACCACTGCCTCCAAGGTGTCAGACCTAGCCCAACATCCTTGGAAGCAGGGTCATGACCCTTATTCCAGGCACAAGCCGGCCCCCGTAGGGGCCTTTTGGACCTTGTCCTGGCGCCAGCGGCGCCAGGCTCATGCTCATAAAGGGACCCAGTCCCGGCACTGGAAGCGCCGGGCTCATATAAAAAGGATTGGTGCTTGGGTGGACTTACCTCCTGCAGACCATGCTGCTTTCCTACCTGCAGGATGAACTCTTCATCCAATCCTGCTGGGACTACTTTAACTGCTGGGTGGGGCCAGCACCACTCCCAAGAATTACATACTGGAACTCTTTTCTTATCTCTGAAAGCTGTGGAAGAAGACGCCTAAGCACTACTGAAGGCTATTTAAACCACACCCGATTGGTTTCACGTGCTTCGCGTTATTCTGCAATAGCAGCAGGACGCTCACCGTGTCGGCTCCAGCTGATCTTCTTCTTCTGCACCTGAAAACAGGAAAATCTTCAACTTACCTTCCTGAATCCAGCTCCAGCCTTCCGCGACATCTGAAAAGGAAAACGAGAACATTAGAGTAGCACGAGAAAGTACCAGAGCTGCTCTTACCACCTTCCGGCGCCTTCCAAGGCCTCGTGCCGCGATTCTTCGTTCTCCAGCCATCTGCAACTACAAAGAATACAGGTTAGCGATTACTCTGTGATATCTGCTTACCTGTGCCACGGTCTCCGCGAGCTCCGTTCAGTGCCATTTGTCCGCACCTGTAAAATACAAGAAGGACATTATTAGAGCTCAGGACTCCATTTCTACTCACGTGCCTTAAGTGGTGATACCTGTCCATCCTCCGGCACGATCCTTCGGCATCAGTCTTCATCGCCGATTGCACCGCGACCTGAAAGAAAGGGGAAAAAGACTTTTAAAAGTGCATTTAACTTCAGATGAACTTTTTGCTTGCCTGCAAAAACTCCGGACTTCTCCACTTACCGGATCAGCATACCGGACCTGCAAAGAGGCAAGATTCTGAAAGGACAATAAAAAGACTCATATAAGGCACTCACCGTTCGTGCAGCTAACGACAGTCTTGCCTTCTGGACTCTACCTCCGCAATAAAAGGCTGAACTATCGTCCAGTGAAGTAACTGGCTACAGCGCCCCTGCACAGACGCAGGATGGAGAGCGCCGCTTTTACCTACCTAAGGTGAGCACGTGCGGCCTAGGAGAGTTGTAGGAGTGTCAGGAAGGGGAAAGGGCCGAAACCCCGTCAGGCAGACGTTAACCTCTGTTTCTTCTCTGCCCGCAGACATCTCACTCTCCAGATTAAGATCACAGTAAGGAGGGGGCCCTTCCAGGGTGGTGCCAAAGACCTGCGAGTGACTTTGGAAGGTTCGGAGAACGCCCAGACCAGACCTGTGCCTCCGAGGGATTCAGGTGAGCGTTACAGGAAGGGTGGGTGGATGGGCATGAGGCAAGAAAGAAAAGACAGGAACAATGCTGGGGGGACACAAACTTTGTTGATTTCAGGGCTTGGGCTTTGGAGAGGGGAGTCTGGAGACACAGGGTGTATGAAGGCCATGAGGACAATGGTCACTGTGCGGAAGATCCCTTTGAAGTGTACATGGTGTTTGACAACTTGAGCGGTCACACCTACCCAGTCCCCTTGGGAGGGCACGGTCATAGGTCCGAAATGCTATTGATACTGGAAGTGTGGGTGGATGGGCATGTGGCGAGCAAGAAAAGACAGGAACAATGCTGAGGGGACACAAACGTTTGTTGATTTTAGGGCTTGAGCTTTGGAGAGGAGAGTCTGGAGACACAGGGTCTGGGGAAGCCACTTGGACAATGGTCACTGTGCAGACGTTCCCTTGGAAGTGTACATGGTGTTTGACTACTTGAGTGGTCACACTCACCCAGCGCCCTTGGGAGGGCACGGTCATAGGTGCAAAATCACATTGATACTGGAAGGGAGATGGTTGGGGACTAGTTGAGTGCAAAAGTGCCCTAACCAGGACTGGACTGGGCTACTGGGTACTGCAGCGATTTACCGGTGTGCCTCTGCACTCTGTGCCTATTTTGTAGTTTATTTTCACATCATATCATAGGAAAAGGGTGGAGCGAGATCAAAATGCGTAATATGGGACCACTTTGCAAATTATTTCCAGTGCCTCCATTCATTCACAGTCCACCCAAGCAACAACCATTCTAGCATGACACTCATAGACGATTGCGCATGTTCTTGACTCATTGAAAAAATATCCTTATTTACTCAGATGCATTTGATTTAATTCGGTGATATTGATGGCACCAACAAACTATAAATGGTACACTTGAAGTTTAAGTACAGTATTAGAAAATCCCCTGTACTGTCCGCTGTCACTGGGGAATTTGTGGTGAATGGCACACATGACACAGGTGGATATTACTCGTCGATTGCTTTATCCAAGCCTCCCATAAATCCACCATGTAAATGAACAATAGGCCACCAGCCTGTTCCACCTGAGAAAGAGAAACATACTTATTTAAATCGAATGAACCTGATAAGTGTAGCAGCCAACTTCAAATAGCGCATCTGAATTTCGATGGCATAGTTGTCCTTCGAAAAATGAAGACTGGAACCCTTACAGCACAAGTCCCCACTATAGTCTAAAAGAAATAATTATAACACACCACAGAGGTTTGATCTACCATCTGCCTTTCTTGGATCCTAGTGATAGAGATGGACGGGTGTTGTTTTTGGGAGAATATACTGATGCACAGGATTAGGGCTGTGGTGGGTGTTCTTGAAAGTGGAAAGGGGGTCAGATGAGTATTTTAACAACAGCATGGCAGGACTTTCATAAGAACAGTGCTCGCGCTGAGCTGACAGGGGGAGGCAATGGTGTGTGTGGGCTTGCTGTGCGATGCACTGAGGAAGGTAGAGCTGCATTTCTACAGAGAGGTGGATCACAATTCAGAGAAAGTAGGAGAAAAACATATAATTCAAATGGTCTCGGTAGTAAAAACTACATTAGATCTAGAGTATACTTACTCGTTACTTGGATTGCATGGCCGAACTGTTCCGCGAAGTTTGTGCTTAAGCACCATCAAAATCCTCAACACGGTGCTTGTGAGGCAGGCTGCCCTGAAGTAATGCAGCGCGGTAACGCAAAGCAATGGTGTATCTTCTTCAGCTATGTAGGCAGAGCATCCAGGGTTTTCTTGGAAGCAGCAGTTCTTCACCTCGTTTGGCATGACCTTGCAATGATTGTAGGTACACCACGTCGAAACGTCTTCCATGTGACTTGGCTGCGGCTCTTGCTCGGGTGATTGATCTTTCAAACTATTGTCTGATTCCCCATCGTTTCAGCAGCCTTCTCTTTCTATCAGTTCCTCCTCTGACTACTCAGGCTCGTACTGGTAAGGCTGTATTCTTGACATTGTATGACAAAGATTTAACCAAAACGCAAGAAACAAGTGAAATCGGTTCTGCTACTGTAAGTAACGGTTTTCAAGGGCTTCATTCTAGTTAAAAAGCTCAACCAAGCATAAAGGAGACAGAGGGGGATCTAAACTAAATACATTGAAACTGTTGACTAAGAAACTAGAATGTTGCATGATCCAAAAGGGTCTGTTTATACTTATTGAGGAAAGCGGAGTCCTGCCATTTCCATGGACACACGTCAATAACTTGCGGACAGAGAACATTGAAATGAGACATGAATTGGCGTTATGGAAATAGTCGAACATGTCCAGTAATGTCAGCTTCGGCGGCGGGGGTTTTGATTTATTGCCGGCAACACACTTGAACTTAGGGCGATCGATCCACGGATAAGATTAGCACAAGATGGCCGCACCCAACCAGTTATTTTCACATGTGTAAAAGTGAGGAAAATAAAAGTAAGATTCATCGGAAACATTTTTACGATCGATCACTGTATGCTTATAACGACTTGCCCGAACGATCGGGACAATAACATTTTTGAGCGCACAATTCCTTTAAGATCAATAGAAATATTCATTGTACGCACCAGGTGCCTTTTCCACCCAAAGTACATTTATTTGGTTTTGTCTACATTTAAAATGAGATTATATCACACACATATCAATTTAGCTCACTCATTGTCATCTGCAATCCAGCATAAGTATGGTTTGATAAGATAATATCGTCAGCGTAGGAGAGCCAGACTATATGTCTATCACCAATTTTCAGGGGGCAATGTCTTATATTCATGATCCTACCTGGTAAATCAGCCAGATATAATTTGAATTGCACACCCCTGTTTCATGTCTTATTTATGGATATATTTGCATTGCATGTGACTCTGCTGTTCATTCTCCTACAAATGCTAGTCCCATCATGCAGCTGCTTATTTGCATTCAATAGATCTTCAGGCCTCTGCAGTCCGCCAGCTTTTGCCACAGCATCTGTCTATCTACCTAGCTGAAAGCTGTCCTAAAACCAACAAAAGCCATATGTATCGCTGGACTGTCTTTATTACATGCAGCCCTAATCAAAGATTTAAGGGCAAGGATATGCGTGGCTGATGACCCACTTCTAAAGCCTACCTGGAACATGTTCAGGATATTTTCTCCTTCAATCCACATATTCATTTCTTTTAAAATTATTGAGGCAAATAGTTTCCCAGGCACGTCCAACATAGAGAGAAGTCTATAGTTGCTAGACTCCAGTCTAGAGTTCCTTTGAAAGACAGAATGAGGACTGCCTGTTTCCAGAAGTCTTGGATAATCCCTTCCAGACAGACTTTTCTAAATAGCGGAGTTATAATAGTTGCTGAAACCTCAATGTCCCTTTTCAGCACCACAGTTGGCAGGCCGTCATGGCCAGGGGCCCTTGATTTTTTCAATCCGCTAATAGCCATACTAATTGTGCCTCTATCAAAATTCCAATTCAGTCGCCCTTTATTTATCTATAATGGCTTCCCTAGCAATTCTTCATCATCATTTTGTGATGGTTTTATGTATTTACATCAGAGATTCTCACTAATTGGATTAGTTACTAATTATGCCTTTGAATTATTGACATGTTTAAATAAATTCATCATCCTACTTATATTGCCATTCTTTAGGATTTCCACTATATTCTGACATTGTGCATTCTGTACTGAGTTGTTCAATCTCCTGACTCTTCTGGTATATTCATTGTTTAGATTCTTAACCCTTCTCTTTTTCTGCAGAGTCTTCATTAGACTTCCTAATGTGCCTAACCCCTTTCCTTAATATTCACTTTGTATCACAAATCATCCTATTATATTGTCTCCTATTCCCCCGGTGTTGACATCCTGTTATTGCTGCTCTTAATGGTTATGGCCAATCTTAAAGTTGCATGGTCGATAAATCCCTTTAGTCTCACCTCAAATTTTTCAGCTGCAGCGGCGACTCCTAAGTTACGAAAGAAATAATCAAGAGTTGCTCCACTAGAGCACCCATGCCTACCCGGTACATCACCCTCAGTCAACCTGTTCATCATTATTAGGTCATAATCCCTCACATTCTAACCATTAAAAGCCTTGCTTATTACCACATTTTTGCAACATGCTACTGGACACACTCATCTGGTTCGCCTCTTCCAGTAGTTCATCATTTAAGCACCGGGCATTAAAGTCTCCATCAACTAGTGCTATCTTTATTCACAGCCCTTCAATCAAGCAATGCTTCTAATATTGTCTCCTGTACACCATCAGAGACCCCAACATCCGGGTGGGGGAGGAGGGGGGTGGGTTATAGACAGTCATTACCAGGAACCTCTTATAGTGAGGGTTAGTGGTCAAGCTACAATGGCTAGTACATTCTTTCCATGTACAGGTAATTTATAGGCAACCCTTTTCACTCCGATTAGCTAGATTTAGAAATGTACTTTAGCCATCCAAAAAAATTGTAATATAACAACTTGCATTTTTTAACCTTAAAAATACCAACATCAGTAAGTAGCAATGGTTAGCTCCCCAAACCTCTCCACCCCCCCACTACATCATATTCCAAAAGCGAATGCTGCAAGATCACAGTGGTTTACTTGGCCTCAACGGCAGAAAGCTAGCTAGCCCGTTTCATTTACCTTCAAATTCAACATCCACTTTTTTTAAATTGTAATTTGCGACTGTTCTCCCTTTTGTATTAGTTGTTATTATAAGGTATGCAGGGTCCCACCCTTTCTTATTAGTTTCCTTTATGCTCATTATGTCACACCCTACATCAAGATCATACCCCATTCTCACAATGTTTGACAGGTGACTTCTAATTAGCCGCACTCTATCACTTGAATAACATTGGATGTTTGAGACCATATTTCTAGTGTGCTTCAATTATTCGACATAATCAATGTCACCAGAGTGCAGGACCTGCAGTGTTGAGCTCATTTGAGAGAGTTGCAGTAGATGTGAGTGGTGTAGCCAAAATGTTCCCCGTCTCTGCATAAACTGCAAATAGTAAACGTTAACTCTGACTCCCCCTGCACTACCCCGTCACAAGTCCCTTTGTTTTTATTATTTAGGAGACAAGGTTGTCCTGAACGGGCAGTAACAAGAATCACAATATCCGGGGTAGAGCATCTATCCGACATGTCACACTGATTTCCATGAATAGACAGGTCAATTCCTCCGGAACTCTGTTATGTGGGTCCACATAGACTCTTCCTGCTTCACCAGTGACCTCTCATTTGCTCAGTTACTGTAGAGTTTCTTCCAGACACAACTTGTATACAGTTCCCGTGGTTTTTTCTTGAGACATTTTTTTAAACAACTTTTTATTGAGTTTTTTCAAACACTTGTGGGTTCACCAAAAATCAGGAAACATCAACAAACAGTACATCTTTCTATTATCGGCAAGTAGGTCCCTCCAACCCACCTCCCTCCTTCCCATACCCCCACCCTTTCCCTGTCCCCCCCAGAAGGTCCACCTTTACTATTGTTCAGGGTCCATGTAGTCTCTTCACCCCTCCCCATACGATCTCTCCACACACCAGCAGCCCCCCTCATTTCCTACTTCCGCAGATGGGTTTCATACACTTCCAATCTCACTCATAGGCATGCTGGATAATGTATAAGAATCCAAGTTGGGTCACCATTTTATATATTGCCACCCTGCCTATGAGTGAGATTGGAAGTGTCATCCACAGTTTGGTCTTCTGCACAAATCTTTTCATTGCGGGGACCAGATTAAGTTCGACAAAGTATGACTCATCCCTGTGGATGTGTATCCCTAGGTAACAAAAGCTTCCTTTTTCAGTCCCAAGAGGTGGGTACCACCTGCAGCTTTCCTCCACCCACCAGGAAGTGGATGGATTTAACCCAGTTGATTACCAATCCGGAGTAGAATACAAACTCCTCAAGGATATTCATGTTTCTTGGCATAGAATGCTCTGGATTGGTCACATAGAGGACGTCGTCCATATAGAGCGATATCCACCCCTATATTCCCCCCGGGCTCTGAAAACCAGACACCTCCAGGTCACCCCTCATCCAATCCGACAGGGGCTCCAACACCAGAGCGAACAGCATGGGTGAGAGGGAGCACCCCTGCCAGGTGCCGCGACTCATTGCAATCCACTGAGAGACCATGTCATTGACCCTTAGCCTGGCTGTCAAGCTGTTGTACAGTAGCTGAACCCACCCGATAAACCCCTCTCCAAAGCACATTTGTCATAGGACCGCCATTAGGTACGCCCAGTCAATGGAGTCAAAAGCTTTTCGGGCGACCAACGGCAGAATGTCTAATGGACACAACCTCACTTTTGCTCCCTCCAGGATCGGGTGAAGGCACCTAATGTTTAACCTAGTCGACCTATTTGGAATGATAAACCCTTCTCCAAAGCCCATCCATCGCAGGACCACTATTAGGTATGCTCAATCAATGGAGTCGAAAGCTTTTTGGGCACCCAAAGGCAGAATGTCCAATGGATACCACCTCACTTTTGCTCCCCCCAGGATCCGGTGAAGGCTCCTAATATTTAACCTAGTTGACCTATTCGGAATGAAACCACATTGGTCCTCGTTCACAACATCCAATAATTGTGCTCAGCCGGTTATCTAAGGCTTCTGCCAGAATTACATTCTCAATATTAATGAATGACATTGGTTGTGGGACCCACATTTCTCCCTTGGTTTCCCTTCTTTGGGTATTTCCACTATTGTGGCCTCTCTAAGAGCCTACAGGAGCATCCCCCTCTCCATGCTCTCTTAGAACATTTCCCACATTGATCTCCTCCTTTCACCTCAACCAAAGCTCCAGTGCAAAACCATTAGGTCCTAGAGTCTTACCCCTACCAGCTGGGCCATGGCCTCCTGCACTTCCTCTACCCATAGCTCCCCCTCCAGAGTGTTTCTCTGCTCCAGGCGTGTCATCAGTAATATTTGTAAGACATTTCTCAGCTCTGCCTTCTCTTTGGTAAACTGTGTTGTAATACGCCTGCACTATCTCCCTTAGGTTTCTAGTTATTGCGCCTCCTCCTCTTTATCTCATATACCACTGGGTTAGCTTCCTCCATTCTTGCTAACCAGGCCAAAGGATTCCCTGTTATATTCCCTCACTTGTAGATTTGGGCCCCCCTATGCCACCAACCCAACTTCATCTCCTCTACTGCCCCAATTCTGATCTCTTCTGTTGTTTTCTGCAGTTCCTGAGCTGCCACCTCTGACAGGCCTGTCTCAAGCTTTCCTCCAATTCTACCACCTTGGCCTCCTTCTCCAGGAGTACCCTCTCCTGCTCCCTATGTTTGGTGGTAATTTCTGCCATTGCTCTCCCCCTAGCACCGCCTTACGTGCCTCGCACTGCACCTGCTTGGAGTCCACTGAGTCCATTTTCCTAACAAAATATTACACCATGTTGCCCTTTAGTTCTTCCATAACCCACTCATCCTACAGATGGTGACCACCCAACCCCCAGACTCCCCCAGATGATTGCCCTCCCACCCCCAATTCTAATTTTCGATACTAAAGGTGCATGGTATGAGATACCCCTGGGTAAGTACCCCACTCCCTCTATTTTGTGGGCATGAATCCCTGCAACAAAAACATGGTCTATCCGAGAGAAGGACTTATTGGCTTCTGAGTAGAAAGCAAACTCCTGGGCATTCGGGTGCTCCACCCTCCAGAGATCCTGCCACACAACGGCATCCAAAAAGGTCCCCAATTTTGCTTCCCCATTACCCCCACCGATCCAGCACAGGCCTAATTACCTCGTTGAAATCTCCCGCCACTCCTATCAGTCTTGGCTGTGACCCTAACAGCCTTGTGTTCACCTCTTCCAGAGTGTCTTGTAAAAGCACCTGAGGCGCGTAAACATATTTATAAAAAGGAGACTGCATCCCCAGTCAGACTTCTATTCCTACTATTCTGCCCCCGCTGTCTTGAAACATCCTCTCGATTTGGAAGGGGAGTGACTTCTTCATAAGTATACCCACCGCTCTGGAGCCCCTAGTGAATCCTGTTTGTGCCACCCATTTATATTGCCCTCTTCCCAATGCCCGGCAGATCTCCCCCAGGAGATGGTTCTCCTGAAGCCATACTACCTCTGGCTTCAGGTGCCGTAGGTGCTGAGGCACTACACTACTTTTAAACTTGTCATTCATCCCCTTCACATTTCAGGAGAGGCATGTTACCTGATCCCTGTTATCCATATCCACCAGCACCATTCCTGTACCCATATTGCATGTTCTGGTCTCTGAACCCACCCTGGTGACCTTAACTCTGCAAACCCCCCCTGATTCCCAACCCCTATCCCAACAGCAACACCCCTTGGTCCCCACCCCTCCCCCAACTTTAGTCACCCCTTACACCCTGATCCTGTCGAACTCAAAACATCCTCCCCATACTTCTACCCCAACCGTGAATTATATTTCACCCTCAGAAAAGAACACTAAAAAAAAACAACTTGAGTATGCCCACAACTACAATCCCCTTCCAGCAAGGCACCCTGCTTTCCTCCCTCATACCCCCATGTGTCAACTTTCTCTCACCCGAAACCCTTCAAGACCCTCCAGCTTCGCCCCTTGAGGCCATACATCAGTGGGCTTCAGGATCAACAACTCCATAGCTGTCCTGGGAGGCCCTCTTGACTCCTTCTCCAGTCCTCTCTCCTGTTTCACCTGTCTGTGTGGTGCTTGACTGCTGCTCCCCTCCCACAGGGTCCAACACAACCCCACGGAGCATCCCATCCTCAGTCAGGCCAATTCTGTAGTCTTCTTTTTTATCCTTTGCTGGTTCCGACTCCCCTTGGCTGATGCTCCCCTTGGGGGAACCCTCTTCTCGTCCTGCCTCTGGCATGGTCGCAGTCCGTTTTCCTTCTGGGAAGGCCTGATCCCTGCAGTCCCCATTGCTCTATCCAGTCGCAGACCTCCGATGGGTCCTGGAACACACAGGATCACTCCCTCTCAATTACTCTCAGCTTTGCAGGGAACATAAGCATGTACTTAGTTGTTGCGTAGTATTCGTTTGGCCTGTCATCATACTTGCATTCTCCACTTTAATTACGCCCATTATTCTGGTTGCCTGTAGAATAATGTCCTGGGCTCTATTATGGATCAGCTTGGCCACTACCAGTGTCAGGGGGCACCCCGTGGCCGGTCCGGTATCCTGTGGGCTCTTTCAATAGTGAAAAAGTTGTTCAGCCTCTCGGGTGCAACACCTTCCTAATCCACTCCTCCAAGAATAAGTGCATCACCGGGCCTTCAATTCGCTGGTTATCCTAATATTGGCCCTTCAGGACCTTCCTTCGGTGTCCTCCGGCCTCTCTTCTAAAATGTTTGATTTTTCTTTCAGCCCCTGTATCTGCATGTGCAGTGATCTCACTGTGTCCTCCAGTTGGCTTATCATCTTCTCTGTCTCCCCCACTCTTTCTGACACCGTCCCGTGGTCTACTCTGAGCAGATTCACCTCCATCTCTACCTGCCCGGTCTTCTCTTCCATGCTGTGCTTGGAGTTTGTCACCACCCTCAGTACTTGCCACTTCGTGGGCACCTCCTCACTGTCCCTTGCTAGCCCTCGGACCTTGTGGTCTGCCTCACCCTGCACAGGGAGGTTCCCCTGTGCCTTGGTCACCTAAGTCTGCATGAAGCAATCCATTTCACTCTGCACCGCTTTAGTGGCTTTTTCCTTGCCTATCCTTGCAATTCACTTGGCACACCCCTGGCTCTCCTGCTGCATCCTCTCTGGGGGGAGTGGAGGGGGTCTCTTCTCTTTGCTCACCCACTACCCAGTCAGTGGGAACTGGGGGACCACCAGCTCCCTATGGTCACAGTTTGCAGCGGCCGGCCGATTTGCCCCTACTTCACCCAGTAGATTGGCTGTGATGTTTGTAGTGTCCAGACTTGTTCATAGGGATAGGCTCTCTGAGCAGCCTCCAGACCGCCAGGCGGCCCAGGAATCTGCTCCCTCTGCTCCCCCACCCGGGGGCTCTGAAGTCCACCTCTGCAAGGCGAGCATGGTGCACCCCCACCGGCCCAGTGCTCTGCAGTGCCACCTGCTTTCTGCACTGTCTTCTTCTTGTGCTAGGCCTCCAGCAGGAGGGCGGCCGGTCCTTCACTGCAGCTTTCCTTGTCCTCAAACACTGTCTCAGAGAGCAGCTTCCTCTACCTTGGGCCAACCCCGCTCCTCCTCCCTCCTGCCACTGGGTCTTTCTCCTGCATTTCATGCACACACCTCTTTTTAACTGCCGATTTGATATCTACCTCGACTTTTTAGTATTACTTCCTACTGGAGGGTTATCTACTTCCCGGATGAAGGTATCATTATTGATGTTGGCCTGAGCACTCCCTTCTTAGATTTATTGATATTCAATCATTTTGCTTCTGGAAAATATACCATCCTGAAGTATCATCCCCCTCATTTATACTTTTGATCCTGTGGCTAGATTGATCATTGTTATTAGCAGAGAACACTACTGTATCCTCATTGTCAGGATTCAAGGCCATACTGCCCCCAAAAGCAACATGAGCCCCATTGGCAAAATTGACACTTCTGGTGGCAACATGTACGATGTCCATTGAAGTGGTTATGTATTGAGGTTGCGAATCTCTTTGCTTTAAAGGTAGGGTGTGGAGGAGACTGCTAGAGGACACAGACTATCATGGCCATGTAGGTCAGAGCTCCAGGGACCTCCTGTTTTATAGGAGTATACAGAGCTGTTTAGTTCCACCATCAGAGTAGAAAACCCTGCAGACGGTGCAACGGAACCCCTGTTGGGCTACATACCAACGAACAACTGATCAGTGGTGATGTGAGCAGTGGTAAAGGTGAAGGAGGTGCTGAGGCCTGCTAGAGGAAATGTCCCGGGAAAAACCAATGATCTGAGTAAATGGCAAGCCCTGGCTCTCAGACAGACACAGCCTTTGCAGTGCAGCAGGGCCATGGCCTGACATTTTATCCGGGTGCTTCTGATCCAAGCAAAGAAACTACAGCCAAGATTCTTGCGGGGAAGGGAGAGGGGTGAGCCATGCCAGATAGAGGATGATGGCCAGGTGGGATAGAGATTCATTGTATTAAACCCCACCTCTAAGTGGCCTAACGGAGGAAGTCCGATCGTGATGAGTATTCGATGCGGCAACCACAAACTGAAGGACTGTAGAGGGATGTAGGAACGAGGAGAGACATACAGAAGTGGAATTGGTGAGTCTCAGATTGATGCATATTGTGGTGTGACGCAGAAGATGGTCATGGTGACACAGGGCCTCATCACGAGTTTGGTGGTAACCCTTAAAATCGGCGGTAACGCTATCAGTGCCGATTTTAAGGGTATGTCGGATCATGAGTCCAAATACCGCTGGCACCATTACAGCCGGCGCAAGTACAGCCGGCTGTACAAGCGTCGGTTGTAAAAGCGCCAGTAACCATTTGCAATAAAACATCAGTAATCACGAGTCCGGCGTAGGCGCAATTAGCGCCAGAAAAGCGGCGGATAATCCGCCGAAAATACCCCCAGCAAAAAGCTGGAGGTAAAAGAACACAGGCCACAGCAATAAGGGCTCAGGTGAAACCAATGCTATTCTGAGGCCTACAAAGGACCCACCCATGCACAACACACCCTCCCCAAAACCAGTACACCAGTAGGAGCAGGGAGGAGACAGCAATAAGGGCCCATGTGAAACCAATGCTATTCTGAGGCCTACAAAGGACCCACCCATGCACCACACACCCCCCCCCCAACACCATGCTGCCATTTGGAGCCAGGAGCCTTGATGTTGACTTCTACCTGCTGCGCCTGGAGCTACAGAGGCAAGCCAACCAGGCCAGGGCCCTGGGAGCGCAGTGGGTGGTGGGGATGAGGAGAAGGAGGAGGAGAGCAGCACTAGCAAGGCGGCCAGCCATCCGCAGGGTTAGGCCAACACCCTGGGCCCTGACCGATGGCCAGTTGGTGACTGAATATTCGCTGACAGGGCTACCATCACCCAGTTGCTGGACACAATCCAGGCTGACATCGGCAGCCACATAGCCATCAGCACAGCAGTACCCCCGCTAGTGAAGCTCGTGTCTGTGCTTCAATTCCTTGGGTCTGGCAGCTACCAACATACTGTTGCCATGATGCATGGAATGGCCCAGTCCACATTCAGTGCCATGCTGGGACAGGTGCTCGATGCACTATTGAATCATGTGAATGAGCACATCACATTGCCAGCCACACAGGCACAGGTGAACCAGCTGAAGGGTCAATTCCATGCCATTGCCCAAGTCCTGAATGTAATAGCAGCCCTGGACTGCACATATGTAGCACTCGTACCACCACAGGCACATGAGGCAGCATACAGAAACCGGAAACAGTACAATTCCCTCAATGTGCAGATGACATGTGGGCCTGACCTCACCTTCAGCCACTGCTGTGCCCGCTACCAGGATCCTCCCACGACTCCATGGTCCTGCGCAACAGTACCCTGCCAGCGTACATGGAAAGGCATCAAGGGCAAAACACATGGCTGCTGGGTGAGTACAAATGTATACCATAATGCATGTCATTCCACAACTGATGGGGCGGGTTACACACAATGAAATCCATGAATCTCAATAGGCAGCACCATTACTGCAGCATTCCCATTCAAGCAGCTTGCACGAGAAACCTTGGACATGTCCAACACAGCAGAACACACCCATTCAGGATGTAAAAGACAAGTGGCAGTACAGTGACATATGGTAGGCCCACCACCATAAAGCCTCCTGTGTGAGTAGCACTATGGCTCCCAACACTGACACAGTGCAGACATCCCACCCTGCCCACCAGACAGTTATGCAAATGTAACCCATAAGTTGCCACATCCACAAATGCACCACACATAAGTAGCCTGAGTAATGGCAATGTACATCCCACAAACACTGTCTCCAGAATGGCCAAAGAAATGCATGGAGAACAGTAAAGAATAGTGACAACCAGCAAATGCAACTGCAGCCAAAGGGAATGGCAATGACACATGAGGCAGCCACTTGTCTCATGCAGAAGTAGAAGGAAGGGCCCCCTTACCCAGTGACAAGTGAATGAGTACAGTTACTTTCTGAAACAAAGGCGTACCTAGTTGAGAGTACCTCATTGATTCAATACTGCTCGTAGCACAGCACACTCCACAATGTTGTTGATCTAATGACAAGTATGGCAAAATGACACTGATGACTGAGCTCTGTACACCCACTGGACTTACCTTGTCCCCATACCGGCTTTCTGTCCCCTGCAGGTGATTGTGGATATCCCCAGTACACGTGGCTCATGACCCCTGTGCCTCATCCACACACGTCAGCGGAGGGGGCATACAACCTTGCCCATGCTCTTACACAGATTTGCGTTGAGAGGGCATTTGGACTGCTGAAGGCACGCTTATGGTGCCTCGACCACACGGGAGGGGCATTGATGTATGCACCAGAAAAAGTTGACAAAATTGTACTGACATGTGCCATGCTGCACAACATCTGCTGTCGCAGAAATGTGCCACTGCCCCCTGATGCTCATGTGCACCCACCTGAGGATGGGAGTGAGGGTGATGACGTGTCTGAAGGTGTTGCATGTGCACAAAGAGTTGGGCTGAGGGAGGGGAGGTTGGCCAGACAGGAATTGATTGATGTATTGTTCTTACACGGGTGATGGGTAAATTGAACAGATGTCACTTCAACATTAAATAGAATTTTTCCACAATCACTGCTGTCTTTGTTTTGTGATTTTTGAAAAGTGATTTATTTTCAGTGCAACAATCACCCCTCCCCCCAGTGAACACCCAGAACACAATCCCCCCTCCCCCCAGTGAACATCCAGCACACAATCCCCCTCCCCCCAGTGAACACCCAGCACACAATCCCCCCTCCCCCCAGTGAACACCCAGCACACAATCCCTCCTCCCCCCAGTGAACACCCAGCACACAATCCCTCCTCCCCCCAGTGAACTCCCCACAACTGTGCAGGTTGGTACATGTGTCTCATCAGGGCACCAACAACGATGCCATGTACGACTAGGATGGTCGTGAGCGTTTTCCTTGTCCGGGCCCCTCAGGTGTGTGTGACCTCAGGTGGTGCATAGACCGGCGCCTACGAGATGGCTCAAGGCATCCCTCTGTGGGTGTGGTTGAGGTTGAAGGGACTGACCGGGTTGCCTGCATGTACTGTCGGATGAGGTTGTTCCCTCCCTTGTTTGCTCAGCAAGTGCTGACACTGCCTCGCACAACTCCCTCACCCTTTGTCCAAACCCTCGTCCGGCTGTGGTGTGCGGACACGACGCACATGCACATGTGGGCTTTGTGCTTGCTGTGTGCCTGGCCTTGGGGTTCCCTGTGGTGTGACCATCCCTTCTGCGTCACTGCTTCCGGGTGAATGCAGTCCTCCTGCATGATGTGCACGTGGAGGTGTCGCTCCCACGTCGGGCTCCGATCCACAGGTCAGTCCCTCAGCATCGGGGCTGTGCCTGGTGGCTTGGGACGAGCTCTGGCCGTGGCCTCCCTGCAGGCATGTGGGTGCTGCTGCGGTCTGGTAGGGCTGCGGTGTGGTGGAGTGGGGGGGGGCCTGCGTCGGCTCCCTTCCATGCAGCCTCTTTGTGGGGTAGTGGTGCTGGTGGAGGCTTGCTGCCGTGGGCGCCATGATGGTGTGGCCTCCTCCCCATCATCTTCGTCCCGTTGGGTTTGACGTGTGCCTGTGGGGTACATATGGTGAGGTGTGAGTTAAATGCTACTTACATTAGTATAATGCAGTTCATGCTAACAAGTGGGATTGCAGACAGTATCAATCATGCATTCAACTTGCATTTTGTTCAGTCGCCATGTGGTGCTTGGTGTGAGTGAGTATGGAGGTACACTGCATGGGAATGTTTGAGTGACAAAACTGCATGCATGGTTGGGGTGCACTGCGCTCAGGGTCTTGGGGGTATGTTCCTGCACACTCAAACTCTACGTGGCTTTCCCATGGCTATGGATGTCTATCCCCTGCCCCTAACATTGATGCACTGCACGGGAAGGGTCATCTAGGTAGCACTACGGTTCAATGGATGTAGTGCTCACTTATGGGTGTTGTCATGATTCCTGCCCCTCATGTCCCCAGCCCTCCATGATGTCAGGCTGGAGCAGGCCACAATCACTTACATGGCCCTCCATCCCTCCAAAGACCCACTTGGAGTCAGACTTGGTGCTTGTGGCACCAGACTCACTCACTCCCATAGGATAACATTGGGGATTGGACTTGTAGTGCATTGATGGGGACAAGATGGGGACAGATGGACTGCATTTGCGGTCTAGTCTTTTGGGTGTGGTTCAGCCCAGAGCACCTGGGATACCCATAGACTATTTAAGCCACACCCAGGCTGAGAAACATGCTTTGCGTTTTCTGCACCTGCAGCGTGACACTCACCGTGTTCAGATCCAGTAGGCCCGCATCTTTCTTCTGCGCTCAGCTCCTGCAAGAACAAGAACTCTGTTAGGAACAGCCTTACCTTGCGCCGCTTCTGCCCATCATTCATCGCTCCTTCTGTTCTTCGGGCATCTTTGGCAGTGTCATTCCCATCCCAGCACGCCGCTTCCTAAGGTTAGTGTGGAAATATCTAGAGGCGCCGCATACCGCACTCACCCACCGCATTTGTTCTTCATAACCGACATCCACGCTGAAAACGTTGCAGCACCTAAAAGACACAGAAAAAGAACTCAGTTCAATGCAAATACGAAAGGGGTGCATCGCACATCGCGCTCTCACTCACCTTCAGCGCTACTCATCTCAGCAGCACGCCGCCATCCCCGGACGCCGTCCATCATCTAAGGAAGGAAAGGAACAAAGTTAGAGAACTGTTCAAAAGACTCTTGCCAGTGAAGTTACTAGGCAGCAACGAGCCTGCATCAATCAATGCGCCCCTGCGCTGAAAGCAGGTCAGAGAGCACACTATCCAAGAAAACAAGGTGAGCTGTGGATCAAAGGGAAGGTTTGGACCCCGGGGAAGAAGGGGTTCAAGCACACAGAGACAATTGGGAGTTAAACTCTACCCATCCTGTGTTTCAGGCCCAGTCTCCAGTCGAATAGACTCCAGGGAAGGGTTCGAGGTCGTAAGAGGTCAGAACAGGCTGAGTGACGTCCCCGTGGATACCAGGTGAGCGTTACAGAACGCAAAGCCTCATGTCAAAATCCACCTGGGCCTCATGGAAACGTCAGAAACCGACCAGTTAGCCCACATGTTGGGGCAGCTACGTTCCGAAGCACATGCAGCCAAGCAGGAGACCAACACCCTGAGGAGAGTGCTGATAGTAGCCAAAGAACGCACTGATGATTTAAGCCGGCAACTTCTCCAGTCACAAGCAGGGCATCAGGGCATGCACCATTGCCGGGAAGCGTGCCCTCTAAGCCAGCGCCATCAGCCAATCCTGTTCAGATAACCCTTTCTGGGGCAGTTCCCTTGGCCCCGCCTGAACGATTTACGGGGGATCCCGAGAGGTTGCAACGTTCATGAACCAGTGCTGCCTGCACTTCCTTTGTAGGCCAGGGGCCTTTCCGAATGACCAATCACAGGTCGCTTTTGTGCTATCCTACCTGAGTGGTAGCGCCGCGGACTGGTCTGTACCCTTTGTGGCCCAAGACGATCCTTTGCTGCATGACTTCATGGGCTTTCAGCAGGAGATGGAAAAGCTGTTCGCCCGTCGTACTCATGGGCAGGCATTAGACAACGAACTTATGTCCCTACGCCAAGGGAATCAAGACCTATGAACATACATAGCCACGTTCAATAGACTCGTAATTGAAGCAGAATGGGCAGTGGAGAAGAGAACCACGTTATTTCATCAGGGGTTGTGGGGGGAGCTCAAGGATGTTCTCGCACAAGTAGTGAACCCCCCGAAAGACTGCTCAGAATTCATCGACCTTGTTGTTCAACTGGATCATAGGTTGCAGGACCGAAGAGCAGATCGAACCAGACCGGACCCTCGCCCTATGTATGTGCATTCAAAGGACAATACTGCCCGAACAACGGAAGGTTCAGGAGTACCAATGCAAATCGGGGAGATCAGATCCCCCTTGACTAAAGCGGAAAGGGATAAAAGGAGACAGCAGCAGTTATGTCTGTACTGTGTAAGGTCAGGTCATTTCCTTAAAGAGTGCCCTGTGAAGCCACCGAGGAGGACGGTAGGGGCCACGGACAAGGAAGATACCACCAAGGACTCGGAAAACTCCCCAGCCCGGCAAGTGTAGGGGTCCACTTGTCGAGCGAAGAAAGTGAACTACAGTCCTCCCATTTTGCACTATCTGTGGTCTTGATCAATCACCAACAACCATCTCGGATGCACGCAGTAAGAGCGTACATAGACAGTGGAGCCGTTGGGAATTACATCGATCAGGATGTTGTGGCAAAGATGGGGCTTCCGTTACGCCCTAAATCAACCACCGACACTGTTACCACTGTCGACGGCATGGAAATAGCTTCTGGTCCAGTATCCCAATGCACTGCAGCTTTAACCCTTGTGTGCCAGGATGGACACCAAGAATCTATTGTTTTCGACCTCATTAAGGCACCACAGTTCCGGTTGATTTTGGGAATGCCATGGTTGGTAGCTCACAATCCTCGAATCGATTGGCGAGCGAAAGAATTGGCCTTTCCCGAGACTTGCGCCCACGCATGTTATCGCCAAGAGAAACAACCAATAGACACCAGAACCTCCATGCTTGCGACTGTGGCAATTGGCAACCTACCAAGTGAATACCAGGACTTTCAAGATGTCTTTTAGAAAGAACAGGCTAATACTCTGCCAACGCATAGACCATATGATTGCCAAATCGACCTGATACTAGGTGCACAAATCCTTTGTGGGCGAATTTACAGACTCACGGAACCAGAAAACCAGCAGCTGTAGGCCTATCTTGACCAATTCCTGGCCAACGGGTTCATCCGTCCCTCAATGTCTCCAGCAGCCAGTCCTCTATTCTTTGTACCAAAAAAGGAGGGGTTCTTGAGAACGTGCATCGACTATCGCGCACTGAACCAGATTACCGTAAAAAATCGCTACCCCCTGCCACTGATCCCTGAATTGCTTGATCAAGTAAAAGATGCCCAAATCTACACAAAACTAGAACTGACGGGGGCATATCACCTTGTTCGCGTAAAACAGGGGGGCGAATGGAAAACCGCTTTTCGCACCAAATATGGCTTGTACGAATATCAAGTAATGCCCTTTGGCCTTGGCAACGCGCCTGCTGCATTTCAATACTTCATGAACGATGTCCTACGGGAATTGATTGATGTCTGTGCTCTAGTGTACATCGACGATATCCTAGTATATTCCGCATCAAAGCAGGACCACGTTAAACACGTCCGATCCATATTGGAGAAACTCTGTCAACAGCAGCTCTACGCCAAGCTCGAAAAGTGCTCATTCCAGGTCTCTGAGGTGGAATTTGTGGGCTTTATTCTCAGCCCGAATGGAATCCGAATGGGTGTACACAAGGTAGATGCTATCCTGAACTGGCCATCCCCAAATTCAATAAAGGGGGTTCAAAGTATGCTAGGTTTTGCAAACTTCTACCTCCGGTTCAACCCAGGACTTTCGCAAATCGTGCATCCCATCACGTCATTACTAAGGAAAAGCAACAAAAAGTTCCAGTGGACAACAGAAGCCAAGGAAGCTTTTCAGTAACTCAAAGCAAGATTCTCATCTGCCCAAATCTTACGCCACCCTCGCCCTGATCTCCCATAACTGGTTAAAGCGGACGCCTCAAGCATGGCTATGGGAGCCGTCCTCTCACAAAAGGACCCCGAAATTGGCCAGATACAACCTATTGCCTTCTGGTCGCGTAAATTCACACCCCCTGAACTCAATGACGCTATCACAGACAAAGAACTCCTGCCCATTAAGTCAGCCTTTAAGGCATGGCGGCACTACCTCTTGGGCGACAGACACACAATCACCGTAATAACTGACCACCAGAACCTCCAGTACCTAAAAACGGCAAAGGCCCAATCCTCACGACAACTACTTTAGGCTCTTTTTTTTGCTGAATATGACTACGTGATTACATTTCGACCAGGGGTGAAAAACGGGAAGGCCGATGCCCTTTCCCGTATGGGGGTGGAAGAGCAAGGGTATCAGATCCCTGACCCAATAGCAATCATCCCGAGTGACAAGCTCCTAGGAATCACAGCAACCATAACTCAGAAAGAATTACGTGAAGAAATCCAAAACCTGATGAGTCCGGAGCAATTACAAGCGTGGAGTGCACAAGGAGAACATTAGATGATAAAAGATCAGTTGCCCTACTTCAGGAATCGTTTATTCTTACCAAACCAAGAACTACGAGAACAAGTCATGTCCGGTTATCATGATTCCTTGATTGAGGGCCACCCCGGAATCGCTAAAACCCTAGCCATGTAAAACGAAATTATTGGTGGCCCACGTGGCGTAAAGACATTATCCAATTCATCCTATCTTGTGGAGTGTGTGCTCAAAACAAGTCATCCAAACAGAAACCGGCTGGGCTATTACAACCATTGGAAATCCCACCAGCACTCTGGCACACGTTGTCCCTCGATTTTATTACTGATTTACCACCCAGTCAAGGATTTAACACTATTCTTGTGGTTGTGGAACTATTTTCAAAAATGGCACATTTCATTCCTCTTAAGGGGCTCCCAAATGCTTCCACTCTGGCAAAGGTATTTCTTGAAGGCATCATACGGCTGCATGGGTTTCCTTCAGTTTTGATCTCAGACCGAGGTACTCAATTCGTATCTAAATTCTAGAGAAAATGCTGCTCTATGGCCCAGATCTCCATCCGGCTATCTACCAGTCACCATCCCCAAACAGATGGTCAAACTGAGAGGACAAATCAGACGCTCGAGCAGTATCTGCGTTGCATGTTACACCAAGCTGAAGGAAGCTGGTTCGACCTATTATGGATAACTGAATATGCTTATAATAATTCCCTACACACCAGCACTGGGCAGACACCCTTTTATAGCATGTATGACAGGCACTCACATACTTCTGAGTTGGACGTTCCTACAACCCTGGAAGTGCCAGCACTCAAAACTTTGCACACAACCATTTCTCAAACCTTTAAAAGGGCAGCTGAACACCTACTTCAAGCTAAGAAGCGCCAAAAGAAGTTTGCTGATGAACACCGAGCAAAGGCCCCCAACTACCAAGTGGGAGACAAAGTCTGGCTGGCGTCTAAACACATGTCCATTAAAGGAGCCCGAACTTTCCGTCCAAGATACCTGGGTCCATTCACCGTCACCTCCATGATAAATCCTGTGGCGGTCAGACTAGCTTTGCCGTCAAACATGCAGATTCATCCTGTGTTCCACGTGTCTCTCCTTAAACCTGTTCAAACTGGGACCTGGGTAGCAACACCACCGCAGCCAGTAGTAGTCGCCGGGGGCCAGAATTCGAAGTCAAGGACATCCTAGATTCAAAGTATGTCAGATCCAAATTATACTACTTAGTAGACTGGAAGGGGTATGGTCCACAAGACAGGACATGGGAGCCTTGTGAGTACATCCATGCACCTCGCTTGCTTAGACGATTTCATCAAAACCATACACCCAAACCAGGACCAGACAGAAGAGCCACCTTGAGAGGGGCCTTGGGGGGAGTGCTGTCATGATTCCTGCCCCTCATGTCCCCAGCTCTCCAAGATGTCAGGCTGGAGCCAGGCCACGATCACCTACATGGCCCTCAAGGGCCTCTCCATCCCTCCAGAGACCCACTTGGAGTCAGACTTGGTGCTTGTGGCACCAGACTCACTCCCATAGGATAACATTGGGGATTGGACTTGTAGTACATTGATGCGGACAAGATGGATGCCCCCACATATTTCGGTTCCCAGAACTGCATGTGCGGTCTAGTCTTTTGGGTGTGGTTCAGCCCAGAGACACCTGGGATACCCAGAGACTATTTAAGCCACACCCAGGCAGAGAAACATGCTTTGCGTTTTCTGCACCTGCAGTGTGACACTCCCCGTGTTCGGATCGGTCTCCAGTAGGACTGCATCTTTCTTCTGCGCTCAGCTCCTGCAAGAACAAGAACACCGTTAGGAACAGCCTTACCTTGCGGTGCTTCTGCCCATCATTCATCGCTCCTTCTGTTCTGCGGGCATCTTTGGCGGTGTCATTCCCATCCCAGCACGCCGCTTCCTAAGGAAAAGGGAAAAGAACAGAAAAAAAGGCATTAGTAAGCATTCTGCAAATCTTCGCTTATTTTTAAATACTGTACGAGCTTCAAACGCTTACCTGAATCCCAGCCGCTCTGGGGGAACTATGTCTCTGGAACTTCTCATCCATCTGCAAGAGGGAAAAGACACTCCAGGTTAGCGTGGAAATATCTAGAGGCGCCGCATACCGCGCTTACCCACCGCATTTGTTCTTCATAACCAGCATCCACGCCGAAAACGTTGCGGCACCTAAAAGACACAGAAAAAGAACTAATTACAATGCAAATACGAAAGGGGTGCATCGCGCATCGTGCTCTCACTCACCTTCAGCGCTACTCATCTCAGCAGCACGCTGCCATCCCCGGACGCCGGCCATCATCTAAGGAAGGAAATGAACGAAGTTAGAGAACTGTTCAAAAGACTCAATATACTTACCTGTCGGACTCTTGCCAGTGAAGTAACTAAGCAGCAACGAGGCCGCCTCAATCAATGCGCCCCTGCGCTGAAAGCAGGACGGAGAGCACACTATCCAAGAAAACAAGGTGAGCTGTGGATCAAAGGGAAGGGTTGGACCCCGGGGAAGAAGGAGTTCAAGCACACAGAGACAATAGGGAGTTCAACTCTACCAATCCTGTGTTTCAGGCCCAGTCTCCAGTCGAATAGCCTCCAGGGAAGGGTTCGAGGTCGTTAGAGGTCAGAACAGGCTGAGTGACGTCCCTGTGGATACCAGGTGAGCGTTACAGAACGCAAAGCCTCATATCAAAATCCACCTGGGTGTCAGGGAAACGTCAGAAACCGACCAGTTAGCCCACATTTTGGGGCAGCTACGTTCCAAAGTACATGCAGCCAGGCAGGAGACCAAAACCCTGAGGAGACAGTTGATACTAGCCAAAGAACGCACTGATGATTTAAGCCGGCAACTTCTCCAGTTACAAGCAGGGCATGCACCATTGCTGGGAAGTGTGCCCTCGATGCCAGTGTCATCCGCCACTCCTATTCAGATAACCCTTCCAGGGGCGGTTCGCTTGGCCACGGCCGAATGATTTACGGGGGATCCCATGAGATTTGCAACGTTCATGAACAAGTGCCGCCTGCACTTCCGTTGTAGGCCAGGGGCCTTTCCCAATGACCAATCACGGGTCGCTATTGTGCTATCCTATCTGCATGGTAGCACCGCGGACTGGTCTGTACCCTTTGTGGCCCAAGACAATCCTTTGCTGCATGACTTCAGGGGCTTTCAGTAGGAGATAGAAAAGCTGTTCGCCCGTTGTACTCATGGGCAGGCATTAGACAACAAACTTCTGTCCCTACGCCAAGGGAATCACGACTATTAACATACATAGCTACGTTCAAAAGACTTGTAGTTGAAGCAGAATGGCCAGTGGAGAAGAGAACAACGTTATTTCATCAGGGGTTGTGGGGGGAGCTCAAGGATGTTCTCGCACAAGTAGTGAACCCCCCGAAAGACTGCTCAGAATTCATTGACCTTTTTTTTCAACTGGATCATAGGTTGCAGGACCGAAGAGCAAATCGAAGCAGACCAGACCCTCGCACTATGTGTTTGCGTTCAAAGGACAATACTGCCTGAACAACAGAAGGTTCAGGAGAACCAATGCAAATCGGGGGGGGTCAGATCCCCCTTGACTAAAGCGGAAAGGGATGCAGTTCCTCACACACATTTCTTCACATTCATTCTTCAGGGTCTGCATATGAGGTACTTTCAGTTGCATGCATTCTGGGTGGGACTCACCTGCAGTTGGATTGATGCCGGTGCCTGCCTCCGCTCCACCAATTCCCTCGATGGTTCCAATATCAATCAGGGAACTCATCTTCTCCTCCCAAGGTGTGAGTTCGGGTGGGGGTGTTGGTGGCCCACCTCCAGTGCCCCTGCTTGCACTCCTGTGCTGTGAGAGGATGCTGCGGACTCGTACACGCAGGTCGTTGAGGCGCTTGCAGCAATCCTCCCCATCCCGGGGCACGTGCCCCACAGCAGTGACCCTTTGGCTGATGTTGCGCTAAATCTGTGCTCTGCGCTGGCCACTGGTTTTGCGCTGCTGCAGCTCCTCATGATGTGTCTCGGCCTCCTCCACCAGTAAGTACAGCTAGCTCCTGGTCACTGAATTTGGGCTTTCTCACCCTGTCCAGGGCAGTCTTGCCCCTAGTGTGCTCCTGTGACATGTTTTGCTGTTAGATGGGGGGGGTGGCTTCCAAGGGCTGTGATATCCGACGGATTTTGATTTTCAAGATGGCTGCCGCTTTGTTTCCCGTTCCGGCGGTGATGCGTTTCCCACGCGCTAATAGCGCGCACTCATGGCACGCGCTATTAGCGCGATATGGCGGTAGCGCACAGTGTGCCGGATTTAAGGGTTCTACCCGTTGCGTGCTATTTGCACTAACGCCATGTCCCGGTGCGCGTGCACGAAAACTTGTGATTTGGCGGATTATCCACCGGGGGCCTTGGCGTTAGTGCTATTTACGTATGACGGGAAAACCGCTGCATTACCGCCAAACTCGTGGTGAGGCCCACAGTCACTGGGTGGCAGGTAACCTGGACCCAGGAGGGTAATTGTAAAGTACCATGAGTGAGGTAGCAATTACGGAGTGAAAGTGATGGAGGAGTGTTGTCCTGACCTTAAATTGAAACCTGATTGGGAACAAGCAGTGCATGAACCGACAGTTGGAGCGGGCTGGAGGCGTCAGGCAAAAGGCTGGACTGAAGGGTGCCACCAGGACTGGGTTGCACTATAGTTACCCTTCAAACAAACAGGAGATACCCATAGATGGCAGCTGGAGGGGCACCGTTATCAGAGGGAGCGCATCACAATTTTGTAAAGAAGGAAGACATTGCAGTCATCCTCTCTAAGATTAATGTACTGCACAGTGAAACTCAGACTTCCATAGCAGACTTGCAAGACTGAGGCCATGGAGAATAAAATGGAAGATCTGGAAAATAAACAATTAAATGAAGAAATTAGACTGGACACCTGGCTTACAGAGATTGAGGCAAGAGAAGAAGCAATGATGTTCAAGATGGATGATTTGGAGAATCGGGTGTGCAGAAACAATATCAGAGCCTTGGGAGTGCAAGAGTGAGCCGGTTAGTCGCCCCTCAAAGTGGAGAGAAGGATACAAGAGATTGTCAACCTCTTGTTCAAGAAGGAAGGGGGGAAAGACATAATGATACCGTGAGTGCACAGAGGAGGAAAGGCATACGGCAACGGTCCGCGCTCGATAATATTGCAGTTCCATCAGTACACAGAGAAGGCAGAGGTACTGGTGAAAGCAAGGTTGATGCCTGACATTGCTTATGAGAAGGGGGTCGGTTCGGAATTTTCAAAACCTATCCAGCCTTACATTGTTCAGGAGAAGAGACCGCCGCACTTTAACACAGAGGCTATCTAATAAGGAAATTGAATACTGGTGGGCCTACCCATTTGCTTTATAATTTGAATACCATATCACCATGGCTACAGAGGCAGCGCCAGTGCTGAGGGACCTCTTGGACTTGCCGACAGATGACCAGCATCCTTCTCAGAAGGAGGCCAGGGGTCACGTCCACCTCCAAAGACCCCAACTCAGCAGATAAGAGGAATGGGGAAGGAAATTCATGAAGCTGGCACTCCATCTCCTAAAAAGGGAACTTTAAAGGAAAGGTCATGCAGAGTGCTGACACAGGAGGAACTGGGGATTCCCTTCTGTGTAAGTGTTGAAGGTGGGCTGGGAGTTGCTGAGGAAGGGGGAGTTAGACCCAGGGTGCCCCCTTTTTTGAAGAGGGCGTCTCAAGGGAAATGTTCATTTTGTAGTGATGGGTTTTTCAGTTTAGGATTGAGGGAAAAATGGGAGATCTCAGAGGTAACAGGGTAATCAAGGTTTTCTTGTTTGCTACTATACAGAAGGAAGAGGCCCAAGGCACTGGAGGAATGGTGAAGGAGATTGCTTACTTGGATAGCTAGAAGATATGGCAACCAATTTGATGGCAACATCAAAAGGGGGCTGCTAAGTTTAGGAACACTGAATGTTAAGGAGCTAAACTCACCCCCAAAGAGGTCACCCAAAGAGGTCACTGGTAATGTCTGAGTTCCAGATCGCTGGTCTGGATATATTGTTTGTGCAGGGGATGAGATTAAGGGATGGGGATGAGCGACTGATGAGAGGGGCAGTGGTGGGGGAGGTGTTCTGGGCATTGGGAACAGGGAAGAAGGGAGGGGTTGGGATCTTCCACCATAAGGGATCTCAGCACATAAAAGTATATATGCAAATGGACGGATGTCTCCTAATTGTGCAGGGTATGCTTGGAGGAGTGTAAGTGGTCTTAGCCTCTGTTTATAGCCGTGATCAGGGGCAGCTGGCTTTTTGTGCACATGCCTTGGATGTAGTTATAGCAATGATAGGGAGATGCTGCTGGTGGGGCAATTGAAACCTATGGGCTGATGGGATCCTGAATAGGCTTTCACAGAGGGAGCTGCAGGGGAGATATTCCATTGGCCAGAGACGTAGGTTTAAGTGGAACATGGAGACAAGAGAGCTGACAAATGTGTGAAGGGCTACCCACCCTTGGAAAAGGGGCTACACTTTGTACCCAGACCCTCAAAAAACATATACTAGGATTGACTATTTTCTCAGTCGACCAGAAGTATGAACAAAGACAGAGAGATGAGTAGTAAAGATACAAGATGACAAGGGGAAGGAATATTACACTTTGGAATACATTGCTGGGTGTTTTTCTATATTCTATGAAGAAATGTACAAAGGTGCCAATGTAGGAACAGGACGAGCGGTGTATCTATATTTGGAGGGAATTCCCATGGTATACCTTTACCACAAGGAAGTATGTTGTATCAATGCTCCTGTCACTGTACAAGAGGTATATAAAGCGATCAACAGATTACCGATGTGCACAGCCCCTGGAGAGGTTAGGGTCACTATAGTTTGTTATGAAAGATTTTCAGGGCCACTCCTGCTACATTCAGAAAAGCTCTTTAACAATATCAAGTAGAAAGGGATTGCTCCTCCCTCATTTATTAAAGCATTAATATCATTGATACCTAAAGAAGGTAGAGATCCAACAACGTGCAGTCGTATCGCTCTATATCTCTACTGAATATGGATGAGAAAATCTACATCAGAACCCTGCCCACATATCTCGAGGCATTGATGCCCTCTTTAATACACCCAGACTAGGTAGGTTTTATTCAAGGTTGGCATGGGGGAGATACACTTAGGAAGACATTGAACTGCATGGAATTTATGAGAGGTGGTGGAGAGATCTGATACTGTTGGCCCTAGAGGCAGAAAATGCATTTGTCAGAGTAGATTGGGGTTCCTATTCATGGTCCGGCAAAAGTTGTGCTTCGGGGAGAGAATTATGAGAGGAATTGGAGCCCTATATACTGGCCCGATGGCTCAGTTCATAGTTAATGGCAAGGACTTGCCATTCTTTCAACTAGGGAGGGGAACCAGAAAAGGCTGCCCTTTGACGTTGTTCCTATTTGCTCTTCTATAGAACCAATGGCAGTAAAAGTGGAGAATGACAAGGGTTGAATGTTGGGGGGGGCAAAGAATCCAAGCAGGGGATTTAAGTAGATGATATTCGCCTCCATTTGCAAAACCTGGGAACCTCGGTCCTAGTAGCTCTCCTCTTCAGAGCAGAACATGGCACTCTGTCAGGAATTAAGGTGAACAGGGAAAAATCAATTCTCTTAGCCTATGATTGAGGGCCAGAACAGATGATAGATGACCTGATGTTGTTGAAGATGGCCATTCATTGTGAGGACTTGAAATGCCTGGGGGTGATGGTGACAAGGACCTTGGATGAGCTTTGTGATGCTATCTATCCCACCATGCCGAGTAATCTATATGATGGGCTGGGGGAGTGGTCCTGACTGACTTTGTCATAGATAGGAAGCTTGAACGCTCTCTAAAAATGATTCTGCCACCAAAAATTCTATATTTTGTCCAGATGCTGCCAATTAGAGTCCCGGATGAGATGTTCTCTAAGCTGAAACACAAGACCTTATGGTTCCTTTGGCAGGAATGAAAACAGAGAGTGGCATACACCACTCCTATCATATTGAATGAAAGGGGTGGAGTGGGATGACCAGAAATGTATAATTACTATAGGGCTGCTCAGTTCAAGGCTATTGTCCCACACCTATGAGTGGATAAGGAAAAGCAATAGTTTCAACTAGAGAATCATTGGCTGCGTCCGGCTATGGTGGGGGAATGGTTATGGCCTTTCAAAAAGAGTCTACCAAGAAGAGTATGCTTGAATGGGGTGATTGGATTATATTAATATATTTAGGGGAAGCAGCAGGTGAGCAAGGTGTAACTATGTTGCCCTCCCCATAAGTCATCTTTGGGCTCCTCCAGTTAGGGATTACCTATTGGATCCTCTTAGTTTCAGCACTGGTTCAAGGCCGGTTTGGAGAGGGTAGGACAAATAGTGAAGGGAAGGAAGTTTGTTTCATTAGAGGTACTCGAGGATGGTTTAAATATTGGGAAATTATCAGTTTTCATGTATTTGCAACTGAGGGGGGTTCTCATGGCCAGTAAGTGGAAGTTGGGTCTGCAAAGGTTGTTAAAGAATACAGAGAACATCCTCAATACATGCCGTATGACTACGGGACTGATTTCTAGCATATGCAAAATCTCTTTTAATGGCATCAGGGGGAGGGGAAGAGAGCTTTAGAAGAAGGTTGGAAAGGGACTTGAAAGTGGAACTTGTTGGGAAGTTCAGGGAGCAGCTGTGCCTCAGTGCACACAGAATGTCGATTGCATGCCAGTTCAAATGGCATGGCATTACATTGTTATATAGATGGCAATATGACCATGTACACCTATCTAAAATGTTCCCTGTGTTGAAACCTGTTTTTTTGGTGTAGCTGTGGGGAAAAGGCTACGTATTGGCACATGTGGTGGCTTTGGACCAAAAGAATTGTCTGAGGAAAATCTCAGTCTTAATAAAGGCTAAATACCCCTTTGGATATTACCTCACTCACACGGTCAGAGGTAGACCACAAGTATTTATATATACAGGAGAAGGTGACATGAAGTAAGTTTATGTAGATTCATTGATCTATACTGATAGCATACTGTAAACCCTCCTGTACCTTATAGTCCTGAAAAAATAGACCAAGTACATAAATCATACACACAATTCTATAAAATGAACCTATTCACTAACATACCGGACACTAAACCACATTTAACAAATGAAAACACACAAAATGTCATTGACACCTAGTACACTCTCCAGATTTTATGGTTGAAAACATATATATCCCGACATGTTTCAGTTCTTCTTTGCTACAACTGCACAAACTTTCTTCAGGGGAAACACGATTGTCTTGGTTACCACCATGTATTCCAGGGTCATATGAAAAGTTCCAGATTAAACAAAGAATTCACCTAAAAAAAGGACGGGGATAATGAACATGCACCACCATGAGCTATCTCGTCTAGTCAGCAAAAACTCAACAAATAGCTGTACAATCCCATTCACATATCCACAAATGTAATGTACTGGGCTAGGTCCATAGATCAACATTAACCATGCCTACATTTTCTCAAAAAGCTGCATACCTCTAAATCTGATATTCATAGTTGCTTGTGTCCAAGTCAACCACAAATAGCTAAAGACTTCATGTATCAAGTCTCATTTTCAATTTTTCACTGCTTATTAGTAGGTCAAGGTCCAAAGGAACTGCAACAACACAGAACAACAACACAAGAAGTTGTCTGTCATTAAGGTACCACATCTACAACAAATAGTATCCCATCACCATCATAAGCACCATTTATCGTGGGATTACAACTCTGGAAAATCAAAAAGCAATCAACACCATCAACAACCATCAGTGTCACTGGCATACCTTATAGTCCGCTTCTGATGCACAACACACTCAGAATAGTAATCCAAACCGCTAATCTGCCGTCACACACTACTGGCAACACACCCAATCAATGTTTAGCTAGAGGATTAAACACACATATAAAGCTCCATTAGAGACACGTGTTGAGTACAAATTATTGAAATTATGACATACATGCCGCTATGCCGTAAACACATACCTCCCATTCCCAGGCCAGAGTGTAGCTGCACAGAGCGAAGCTAGTTGGTTGGAAACATCCACACCGAACGCCACAGTTAAACTCACGCGTTCTGCTCATATCAGCATTAGCCTCTCCAATTAACATAAAAAGAGGACTGGTACGTGAAGTATAGAAAGCAGACTGGACAACCCAAAGCCTGCATACATATATGTATATCTCTGTATCTGCGTCCAATGAACGAGACAACCACATATTTATATTGACATGGTGGATTTTAAACCCACAACCCATAGGTTGTGCATCATTTTAGAATCTTAAAAAGATCGAGTGGTGTGTGACTGAAACCCAGCGACCGGCATAAAAATTGAAGATGGACACCTTAGCTGTAAAACAAGCCCCGTATGGAGGCAAATGGAGAAATACTAGTCAAAAATGACAGACTACCTCACCATCACCCAGGAAAAGAGAATTTAGAAAAGGCACTGGATTGCATGTTGATGCATAGGAGACATCTAATACAATGTCTCAAAAAAAGCCATTGACAAAATGAAAGGCAAGTCTGGAAGTACAGAGAAGACAAATATAATCAAATAACATTGGTAATGATATTATACATCATTCCAGATCCGATAGTAGGAAATAGCATATGTATATGTACCCACACCCCACAACTATCACAAAGATTGTTACAGTACGCTTACACTTAATGTGTCAAAACTAGTGCACAAATGTCAGCAATTCGCAATTAGGGAACAGATGTAGTGAGCCCCGATAACTTGGTCCATTGTGATTGTGCAGGTTACACCCCTAGACATAAATTTCCACTTTTAATTAGCAGCATGCAGAATGGACACCCCTGTGCCTGGTGTCCCAAGTTTCACCCTGCCTCCCTTCCATCAATCAGTGTTTTAGGGTGATGTGTCAATTAGTTGGCTAAGGATGGCCTCGAAACTGTAGTCTCTTATCGGGAAATGTTATGTCATCCTCAGGTTCTGGATGACATCAGGTGGTGGTACTTTTTCACGCCTGGCTGGTCTTGTCTTAGTTCACCATGAATCTGCTTCAGTTTCCAGCTTTTAGTGCAATTAATTCTGTTTCAGCCTCGCCACCTGCATGGGCCCCCCTTATCTTGACCTTCATGAGGCAGGCTGGTATGCTCTGAAGTTGGAGTTTTGTTAGCTGACGCTCTCCTCCCTTTCTCTGGGTGACCTCGATTTCCTAGGCATGAGCCGCTCTTTGTTGAGTTTCGATTCCGCTCCTTCTCTAGCCTTGGCTGTGTTACGAAACTTGGCCTGTCAGGCCTCTGGCCGCCTGGGTACATTTCTGCTTTTACAAAATGGAGTCGCACTTGTATAATGTGCCTTATTGAGGTAGATAAATGGTTGGCGCTTGCCGCTCTATCTTCTACTAAGCAGTGCAAGCAGTATCGATTTCTTAGCATCTTGCGTTTCAACAGGTCGTTTGCTTCCATCTTGTCACTTTTTAACATTGTCTCTTCTCTGTGTCCATTACATTTATTTTCGTAATTACTCGCACTGGCGTGCTTGTCTTCGATATCCGCTTATGCACAAGTCTGTTCAGGCCCTTGTGTCATTTCCACTGGCCTTCCATTAAGGCTTTTGGGGTCTCTTTGTGGACCGTGTGTAAGTACTCCTCATTCCGTATCAGCGGCTGGTATGGCTGTCTGATAGGGTACCGTGCTGCCCAGGGTTGTCTGGTTATGTGTGCTTCAACCGGTATGGATCTTCTGATGTATAATGTGCAGAGGTCCAATGCAGCTCTTTGTAGGTTCATTTGCTCTTCCTACGTCACATACCTTGGCGAGTACGCTCCTGGTACCTCAAAATGAGGGGAAGGGGTGCAGGCCATGTCTGGGACCTCCTCTACACTCCCCCCTCTGGTTCGTTCATCAACCACTTCTGCAACCTCCTTTGCATTCATTTCTTTTGATTCTTCGGTGTCATGCTCATCGTCTTCAGCGTCTGTACATGATGGTGAGAATGTGTGAGCCTTTGGAGTACATATTTTTATCACTCCCTTCAAACACCCTGCTGTTTTCACATGTTCGTCTTTGTTTCATGTCATTAGCTGACATTGTCCATTTGGACTGCAGTAGATCCATTTTCCTTCATACCTTCTTTGTTTCTTAGGGTATGTGAACTTTGTTCCCTCTGGTGCAAATTTGCTGGCTTTCACAAAGTCTCTTATTTCTTCATCAGTTTGGTCTCTGGGCTTCCACCCTGGCTCGATATCAACCATTATTTTCATTCCTATGTCTTTCTTCACAGTTTTCTGGCACTGTGTGATGATTATCTTGATAACACAGAATCCTAGCAATACCATTGCTAGTAGAGCTCCCAGAAATTTGAATATATCTGCCATCCATTGTGGGACCCATGAGAATAGGTCTCCAAACCAGCTGTCATCGTCCACTTCATCACTTTCATCGATCATCTGTTTTTTCAGGCTTGTCAACATGCTTATGGCCTCTGTTAGGGTTCCGTTTTCTTCATCGTGTGATGGTTCAAATGTGCAACATGATTCTCAGATTTTTCCACAAACACCTCCATCCATTGCAGTGATCATGTCAAGCACATATCTGTTGTGGAGGGTCATCAGTCTGATTGCTCTCAGCTCTTCTTTGATCGTGTTGAATCCTTTTACAGTGGTATTGATGGTCTGCAATAACTCCCATCTGGTTATCTGGAACCATTTAGCATTCACTCCAACTTGGATGTGGGGCAAGAGTAGTGTTGTGAATAGCGTTGAGGTGAGGCTGAACAGCCTGTGTTCGTATGGGATTGCATGGAATGCCTCTTCTGATTTGGGAGAAAAGTAATTTTCCCTCTTCATCCTGGATACCAGTTCCACAGATCTCCTTCTTCTTAGATGAGCATCTGCTTTCGGGAAACTGTCCAACTTCAGGTCATTCTTAGGGATCACTAGCGCAGGAACATGGACGTTCACTAGTGTGCATATGCCTCCCCAGTTTTTTCGGCAGCCTTATGTATGCCTTGGATCCACATGCCCAGTAATGGTCCATAATAACTGCAGTTCCTTGTGCCATTCCTGGAGCGTCAAAGATTCGTCCGCAGTTTTGATTCTCTCCCATCTTCCTTGTGCCATTGTTTTTGAAACATAGTTTCTGATTCTCCAGTGGCACAATCTGCAGGGGTCCCCCTCTATCTTCAACCCATGTTAGTAGATTTACTAGCTTTGGCCACAGAGGTTTGCATAACCTATGCAAATTCTCTATTGCTTCCTTGCAGGCTCCAAGGACCATCTACGCTCGGCAGATTACTACTCCGTCCTCCCATCCATCGGGGGAGACCAGTGTCCCCAGATCTGCATTTGGCCTCTGTTCTTCCAGATGTGAGCCTCTTCTGCAGTCTTCCCTTGAACGTTCAGTTTCGGGTTAACTTCCCATCTTATCCCTGATCCTGTGATGCCAGGGTTCTCGTACCTGATCACATGATTTCTGGTGTGTGCTCGGTTTCTTGTTTTAATGTCCTGGACGTAGCCATCTTCATCTGGGTAATCCTTTTCATCGGCTCATATCAACGAGGTGTCTTTTCCCATAAATTGTCCTCTGGTGTTACACATTGCTACATGTCACATACAGTGTGCTGTAGGGACATCAATTTCTACAGGCACGAAGATCTTGGATTTTCCCATGCTGTATAGTAAGAAAGCACAGACGAAGCATTCTCCTTCCATCTGACTGCCTTCGTCCTACTTCCTTCATGACCTGGTACCATATGTTGTTTCCGAGATGGGCTGTGCTGTCTAGGTAATCATTAAGTTCATTGTTATCTTTGTGTGGGCTTCTCTTGATTCTCAACGTTCTTCTGTAGTTTGCTTTGACTATGTCTCTAAATGCATCTGTGCTGCTTTTCCTCTTTGGGTGTCTTGGTGGACAGGCTGCCTCGACTGCATCACTGTGGTAGGAGAAGGTTTTGTGTTTCTCTTCCTCTCCTCTTGTTGTTTTTCATTGTGGTTCTCTGGCCGCCATTAGCTCACCATCTCCTCAACGTGAGGCTGAGTCATAGATCTGGTGCTTGTTTGCAGTGCTCGAGCTGGCATGTTTGTTGTTATAGTCTCTGCAGTTCTATGTTCCAGCTCCTCGTGCAGTTTCTTTGCTCTGACTATGAAAGGGAACAAATAGTCTATCAGCATTTGTGTTTTCTCTGTGAATTCATTTGTGGCTACTTCTGTTCATTTGAGGGATTTTGCTATGCCCTCTCTCTCTAGTGTTTCACTTGGCTCCTCTTGGGTACTTCCACTGTTTTCTGGAACAGATTGTTCGGTAGGCAGTCTCCCCTTCTCTGCTGCTTTCGTTGGAGGCCCTGTAGCCATTGACACTTGCCCTTGTCTGTGTGCATCCTGTGTGTGGGTGCGTGCAGTGGTCAGTGCAGCGTTTTCATTCATTCCGTGCTGACCCTGTCTCCAGCTTTTCTCTTCATTTGTTACCTCATATGTGTCTAGATCATTGCTTATTACATTTAAATTTAGTTTGTTATTTTTATCATCAGGTTTTCTTGGGACTGGAATGACTATATAGGGCCTGGGTGCTTTCGTAGGCCCCAGACGTTTATTATCTGCTGGGTGCCCTGAGATTGGGACACTTCGCGCACCAATAAAGAAAGCAGTTTTGATTGTTATTGACAGAAAAACAATAATAATAACTGTACATATACACATAATCATTCGGAACGACAATTTGCAGCATTTTCTTCCAGGGAAATGGGTGCACCCTTCTGTTGGGGGTAAAACCAAGTTACTGTTCTGGGCCCCCATTTCGAATGAGTTCATAGTCAGTTATTTATTCCTCCTCTTGCTCTGGTCTCGTAGTTCGAGAGTTCTTTACTATTAAATGACGAGGGCTTCTCCAACTGCCCCCCCCTCATGTGAGTGTTGACGGTAGTCTCTGGGTACTCAGTAAAGTTCTTGTGCTAGACTATGGAAAAGGGTAGGCTAGCAACTTTGGTACATCACATTCATTATGCATATCTATGATAGGTGAAGTCCCAATGCACGCTTTGAATTTGCCTTGGTCCTGAGGACATGCTGGAACTTGCTCAATGTGAAAGAATGAAAAGATGGAACTGCTAAAAATCATACAAAAATAAAATGTTGTAAAAATAAAAACAAAAATAAAAATAAAAGTGAACATATGAAAACATAGGAAAAAATGCAAAAAATGAAGAAAAAGGAAAATAAGATGGTGAACTTCTTGCGTCCGCTCTTTTTCGCTCGGTCTCTCGGCGACAAGTTTATTGGGATCTTCCACTTCACAAGGCTCTCCTCAGCAATTGATTAACATAATTACTTCTCAGTTGTGCTATGATGGCTCTCAGGAGCTTGTTTAATTGTGCGTTCTTTACTGGGTCTCTGAGGAATGCGGATACGTCAACATTGCTGGGTCTACCCACTAGTTCTGGAAAGTTCTCAATGAGGTGAAAGAAGACATGGTTTGCATATCTGCTGTCTTCTGGTGACAACGTCATTCACTCTGACTTTCTGGTCTCTAGATCACAAGCCTTTCTTGTGATGTGAACAGTCTTTACACTTTCCTGCTGTGTGGATTGCGACCACGTAGTTCAGTTTGTACCACATTCGGTTTAGGAATTTGTTGTTTCTTGGATCTCTGATAAAGGTTAAGATATCTGTGGTTCTCCCGACGAGTCCTGGGCATTCCTCTATGATGCAAAAGAAGAGCGTGTATGTCAGTTCATCAATGATCACTTGTGGTGGAAGCATCTGTACCCTTATCACTGTACTCGGGCAGTGCAATGAAGGCTTCCGTGATGACAGTCAGTAGTTGCCAGATTATTTTTTCTTTGGCCGGATCTTGAATAAAGTCTGTGATACTGGTAACTCTCCCTACAAGTGATGGATATGTCTCTAATACTAGCCGGAAACAGGAAAGCACATCCTCTGTGATGTTTCTACTGGGGGATACCATAAGTTCTGTGAACAAAGTCTCAAGACTGATTGCTTCAGGATACTGTGTTACACGCTCAGGCAATGTCTTATTTGCAGTCTATCAGAGTCTTGATTCTTTGTACTAATTGCGCATGTCGTGCTTTCAAAAGTTCATTTCATCAATGTTGTTGTAGCTTTGGATGTGCTTCTCTTTACCCTGCAACTTTGATGTACAGAGTGTTTGTTATGTCCTTATTCCCCCTTTGCTTGGGGAACCTGTCCAGTTTTATGACAAAACTTGCATCCGGGTTCTTTGTCTTGGTTTTCTGCTCATGTGTCCTTCTTCCTTGCCATGGATCTTGTCTGCACGTGCTGAGGTTCTTCCCTATTGTCTGTGGTTTCTTTGCAGTTGGATGCAGCAGGAGGGCTCTCTCCTATATAGGGTTTAATGCCATTTAGGAAGATCCATGCCCTTCTGCCCTGGAGCTTGACGGCGGAGGGATTGCAGTCCTCTACAATGAAAGGGCCATTAAATCTTGGCTCGTCCCACCTTTACCTGGTAAAGTTCTTCACAAGCATGCTGTCCCAGGGAAGACGAGGGGCGCATGTACACCTTGCTCGGTTTCTCCTTCAGCACTTCCTGCTGTGTTTCGTGCTGCGCCGTCCCCTTTTCGCCGTCGCTGCAGCTGGCCTGTAATGACAGAGGCGCTGGATGTCATACAGTTAAGGTACTTTTGCATCTCTGTTCCCGGCAGGGCTGGGCATCACAACTAGCTCTATCTCGGGGGGTAAGAGGGGTCCTCATCCTTCTGCCTGTAACTATCCCGTGCAGCGTGAGATGATGGCCAAAGCCGGGTTGGTTCCGAAGTGCATACAATGCCAATGGTAGACAGTGCAGCCATCCTTTCTTTAATGTGAGCTTCAACTTGGCTATCCTCTCCTTAAGCAAGCCGTTGATCCGTTCACATATCCCATTCCCCTCAGGATGATACGCCAACGAGAACTTGTGCTTTATACCAAGCAACAAGCTAATCTGTTCGAAAACTAAATTTACAAAGTGAGCCCCGTTATCTGATATCATTACTTCTCACACCCCCCATCTCGGTAATACTTCCCTCACTAGGAACTTGGCAGCACAGGTAGCGTCGGGGTGTGTACAGGGACCTGCTTCTATCCATCTAGAGAATGGACACACCACCACAATTAAATACCTGTACCCATTGCACACTTGAATAATGTCGACATAGTCGATATGCAAGTGCTGGAATGGTCCATTCGGTCTGGGGATGATCCCTCTCACTACTTTTAAAGTGTGCCCAGTGGGGAATTGCTGGCAGATTATGTAGTTCACCATAAAAAATGCAACATGCTCTGCTAAATTCAGTGTGAACCATTTTTGTGCGAGTGTTGCAGAAAGATTTTCTTTTGTCATATGGATGGGGTAGTGCAGTTGCTCTAACGCTACTTTCAGAAGGGCAACATGCATTACTGGTTTACAAGTGCTGTCTTGCCTCCACAACCCGTCAGAGGGGTTTAAAGAACACCATCAACGCTTTCACAAATTTTTCTCCTCCTGGGGTGCCGCCCCTTGGAGCTCCATTAGCTGAGTCTGCCCCATATTTCTATAGGCTTCTGGTGTGGTTCGCGCTACCATCATCCGCTCATGGCTACGTGCCACCTCCACGTCCATGATTGTTTCATTCTTGGATGCCATGCGCTTGGCTTCCGTGTCTGCTTCATGATTTCCACGTGACACGAACTCCGTCCCCTTGGTATGAGTGGCGCATTTCACGACAGCTATGCCCACTGGGAGCTGTAGTGCTTTTATCAGCCTGTCCAATAAGGCTGCATGTTGCACAGGCGTGCCGTCTGCTTGGAGTAGCCCCTCCTTTTCCAGCGCGCTAGACCTGCATGTACCGTGGACGTCACATAGGCTGAGTCACTGTACACAGTTACTTCCTGGTCTGCATGATTCTCAATGGCGAGTATCATTGCCAGCAGTTCTGCAGCTTGCGCAGAATATTGAGAGGGTATTCGCACAATGATGAGTATTCGAAACTCTCCATTCGCTAGGTGTTTTACCACAGCCACGCCTGTATACCTTTGTCCGTCTTCTTGGTCGATTCTCGAAGAACTGTCAATAAAGACGATCTCTCCACTTGCCAGGGCATTTTCCTTTACCCTGGGGATCTCATCATAGAATTCCTCATAGTTTGCACAGTCGTGTATAGGTTCTCCGTCTGTGACTGGCTCAGCTATGAACGTAGCAGGGTTTACAGTTTTACATCACACTATTTTGATCGATGGGTTAGAGATAATCACCTCATAGGCAGATGCTCTCTGAGATGTCAGTGTGCCCTTTGGCTTCTCTAGTATGGCGAACAGCGAATGTTCAACATACAATGTCACGGAGCACCCCATCATGATGGATGATGCTTTTCAATAGCAAATGCGGCAGCAGCTAGATTTTGTTTGCATGGGAAGTGGCCCTTCATAACCGGGTCCAGACTCCTGCTGTAATATGCTGTAATATGCTAGGGGCTTGTACCCGAGCACTGCTGTCATAAAATTACCATCGGAGTGTGAGAACAGGTAGAATTCCTCTACATAATTAGGAATTCCCAGAACTGGGCCCTTACAAATTCCCCCCTTGAGTTCTGCAAACTCTTTCTCCATTGCCTGATTCCATTCAATTTCTCCTTTTGTTGCCTGGGCTTTCTTCAAAGCCTGAAAAAAGGGCTTGGTAAACGAGCTGTAGTCGAAGAACCATGCTCTGACATAATTGCACAGGCCTAAGAAGCTCTGCATTTGTTTTGTCATGCGCGGCTCAGCCGTGTTCATGATGGCTTCAGCCCTTTCTGGGGTTACCTTTTTCCCCTCACGAGAGATCAGTTGCCCTATGTACAACACCTCCTGTTGACAGTACTGCAACTTTTCCTTATCAACTTTGTATCCCTTCTCAGCCAGTATAGTCAATAGCTGGACAGAGTCGTGCCTGCATTGCTCTTCAGTGGTGCTGCAGATCAGAATGTCATCCACATACTGCAAAACAACACTGTCCACCGCAATATTGCTTAGGTCCATTTGCAGGACTCTGTTGAAAATAGATGGGGACTCGCAATACCCCTGTGGCAACCTCGTACTTTTCAGACGCATCTGTCTGAAAGTGAATGACGTCAGGTCCTGAGAGTCACGGTGCAGTGGGATTGACAAAAATGCGTTTTTCAAATCAATCACCATGAAATATTTTGCCTTGGTGGGTATGTTACACAGTATTGTGGATGGATTTGGGACTAGAGGAACTTGGCTTTAACTATATTGTTTAATGCTCGTAAATCTTGGATTAAACACCAAGACCCTCCGTTTGATTTCTTGACAGGGTAAATAACCATGTTGCAAGGTGATTCTGACGTCACTAGGATGCCCTGCTCCATCATAACGGAAATTGTCTTTGCGATCCCTTCATCTGCCTCTCTGGACATGGGATATTGTCGCGCTCGTGGTAAAATTGCTCCTGGTTTCAGTTAAATTTTCACTTCACTTGCCCCCTTCAGGAGACCTACGTCATAGGGCCCTGTAGTCCATACTGCGGCAGGCACTTTGGCCATGTCATCATCAAAGTATTCTGGATGTACCAGCGCCAACATCATTCTCTGTGGCACCTCCCGTCTGATCATTTTGACCCAAAATGTGAGACTTACTTCCACTCTCGTCTCCTCTAGGTCAAGGTGTGTCAAGTTCCCCTTTGCACATCCGGCTAGACGTTCTGTTGTTACACGGTCAAGCTCACACTTAACTGAGAAAGCAGTCACAGCACACATACTGAGGCTGCTTCATCCTGCCAAGCGAGGGAGAACGTCGGCGTACAGCCCAGGAGTTTTCCGACCTTAGTTTCAGTGGCAGTTACCATGGAGACTCCCACACATCTGGCACCGCCCACAGGCTTCACGGAGACCCACGTGTCATGCACCAAGACTCTCACAACAACCTCGGTCATCCGGCATCACGTGATAGTCATCACGATTCACGCTTCCGTGATGCACATCATGTGACTACCTCAAGCAGTCATAAGCATCAGAAAACACATGGCCAGCGCTTCGCAGCTGATTCTCGTGTGGATTGTTTGGCGTTTTTGTTTCTCTTTGGATTACGGATTACTACGACCACAGACTGTGTAACGGATTGTCTTCTTCTTGCTCCCTGCCTTTCTGACGCCCTCCCTTTGGACCTTGTTCTTGTTTTTCTTGCTCCCCGACCTTGGAACTGTTTACTGGATTGCTTATCGGATCAACCCTAATTTGGAACCTAGAACTCTTGGAACTTGAATCATCGGTTTTGACCACGTTTTGCTTCCTGGACTGATACGGATTCTTCTGGTCTTTTTCATTCTGACCCAGGTGTTATTGCAACTGCCAGCCACGCAGAACGCCTGTTTTCATCCCCTGCCAGCGGCCACCTGTTTTCCCCTCATGTTAAGGCCATTGCTTGCAGCACTCTTGGGTAAGCCTTGTTACAACTGGTTAATACATTGCATTTCTCCATACTGTACCTCTTGATTAATCACTTATTGCCTTACAGTGGTCAAGGGGTCCTTCCGGCGTTCCTGGTTCCTGATTGACGGCTCAAAACACCTGTGGCCTCAAAGATTGCACAGGCAGTGATTTGCCACCTGCCTGTGTGGTACTTGGGGACGGAGGTATTTATTAATCTGCACGACCATCAAGATCATAACAGACTGCGAAGCCTTCCTGGTCGTCCAGATTATGAATCCTCCCCCGGGGACCCTGTGACCGTTCTAATGCAGGCGGTTTGCTGGCCTTAGGACCGACATGGCCGCAGCCACTACAGCTATCCACCACCGACTCGATGCCTTGCAAAGCTCCCGTCATCCTTTACCCACTGATGCCGAGTTCGGCGATACCAGCCTCCAAGCCCAACCTCCGCCCACACCATTACAGTCCCCACCCCAGTTCTCCTCCCATCATCATTCCCTCTTGCTTCTCCAGAACGCTATCAGGGCGATCCCAGAAAGTATCGCACTTTCCTAAATCAGTGAAAGCTCCACTTCTTGTGTAAACCCCAAGCTTTTCCAGACTCTGTTACAAAGGCTGCTTTCCTTCTTTCCCACCTATCCGGGGTAGCAGCCATATGGGCGAATTCGCTACTGGAAAATGACCATCCTGCTTTGTATGATTTTGACCTGTTAGTGACAGAAATGTCAAAGGTGTTTGACACCAGGTACAAGGCACAATGTTGAAACCTGGAACTACTAGATCTCACGCAGGGCAGACAAACTCTTATTGAGTACATCACCCGCCTTAACCAGCTTGCTGCAGAAACCTCATGGCCTGAAGAAAAGAAGGCCATTGTGTTCTATCTAGGTCTTTGTAATGCCATGAAAGATGCACTCTCTGTGATTCCAGCTCTTCCCTCCGCCTTCTCCGAATTAGTGGATCTGACCTTACAGGTGGACGCTTGTAGGTCCGAGCGTAGGGCGGAGATGGGTTTTTCTAATCAGACACCCCCGGCTTTGTCGACCACCAGTCCAGAACCTATGCAGGTCGGCGGAATCAGGAGTCCCATTACTCAGGCAGAACAGGAGCGTAGGAGAACTGACAATGCTTGTTTTTATTGTGGCATAAACGGACACTACGTGAAAGAATGTCTCCGTCGCCCTAGAAATAAGACTCCGGGTTTTCAGTAGGCTCGCCCATAAGACCGGGGGTACGGGCGGGCCCTACTTTGACCCCCACCAAACCTGTATTCGGTCCTATCAGACCAATTGTGGTCCAGGCCTTGCTAAAACCGACCAGAGAGCTGGCACACTCCGTACACATCGTGATCGATTTCGGGGCCACTGGCTGTTTTATTGATATTTCACTGGCACACGATCTCAACTTACCCTTGATCAAGAAAGAATATCCAGAACCGGTACAAGCAGTTGATGACACCTCCCTTGCTTCTGGTCCAATCAAGTACCAAACCGCCCCTCTAGTAGTGGTAATTCAGGACACCCACAAGGAGGCAATGTCATTCGATCTCATCACCACTCCACAGTTCGGCATCATTCTGGGCATCCCCTGGTTGAAACAACACAATCCGTTAATTAACTGGGGAACCGGACAGGTTACTTTAGAATCCGATATTTGCCAACACTATTGCTTAACGGAACCCAAAACTTTCTCCTCTCCGGCCACTATTCTTGGAGCCATGGCCTCCTCCAGTTTAAATGATGCAGACCCATCTGTTGTCACACCACACACTGTGGGGGCCGTTATGGCAGGGATACCCACCGTCTATCATGAATTCCTAGAGGTCTTCGATAAGGCCACGGCCGAAGGCTTAACACCACTTAGACCCATTGATTGCCCCATTGATCGATCTAGTTCCTGATGCAGTCATACCAAAGGGCAGGATTTATTCTCTATCTCAATCCGAAGGACAAGCACTCAAAGACTACATTCAACAAGCTCTACATTTAGGCCACATACGACCCTCTTGTTCTCCTGCCGCTAGCCCGATCTTCTTCGTGCCCAAGAAGGAAGGGGACCTACGTCCTTGTATCGACTACAGACGGTTGAATGCTATTACCATAAAGAACCGGTATCCCATACCCCTCATCTCCACGCTACTAGACAGGTTGACACATGCTTCCATATTCACCAAATTGAACCTTCGGGGGGCGTACAACCTAGTCCGTATGCATAGTGGAGACAAATGGAAAACGTCGTTCTGTACTCGACAAGGCCTATTCGAGTATACTGTAATCTCTTTCGGCCTCTGCAACGCCCCTGCCACATTCCAACGCTTCATCAACAAAGTGTTCTACGACATCCTCGACATCTTCGTTGTAGTCTACTTAGACGACATTTTGATCTTCTCGACCTCCTTGGATGAACACATAATCCATGTTAAAGAAGTATTGACCCGACTCAAGAAGAATGCCTTATTCGCAAAACCCGAGAAATGTGTGTTTCATACAAGAGAGGTAGACTTCCTGGGTTTTCATATTACACCCGGAGGCCTGTCCATGAACCTGTCAAAAGTCTGTGCTATCACAGAGTGGCCTGCCCCAACAAACCTCAAACAATTACAATCATTTCTTGGTTTTGCTAACTTTTATTAGCGGTTTATCGCTAGTTTTTCTTCCATTGTGGCTCCTCTAACTGCTCTGACCAGCCCTCTGGTCCAGTTCTGTTGGACCTCGGAACACCAACAAGCCTTTGAAACACTCAAATCCCGGTTCATCACTGCCCCCGTACTACAACACCCCGACCCGGAGCTCCCGTTTGTCTTGGAAGCAGATGCTTTTTCATTTGCATTAGGTGCGGTATTATTGCAACCTTGTCCAACCATGGGCCATTTGCACCTAGTAGTGTTCCACTCACATAAGTTCACATCAACCTAGTCCCATTACACGGTTACCGAAAAGGAGCTACTTGCCATTAAGGATGCATTACAGACATGGCGACACCATCTTATTGGGGCAAAACATCAGACCGTGGTGTACACGGACCATAAGAACCTGCAGGACTTGGCCTCCCTTAAATGTTTGAACAGCAGACAAGTACGCTGGCATTTGTTTTTTGCAGCATACGATTTTGTGGTAAAGCATAGGCCGGGGGTTTCTCACGGTAAAACCGACGCACTTTCCTGTTCTCCTGGGGGGGACTCCTTGTCCTTATACCCTGACACACTCCCAAGCAAGGGTCGTGTCATATGCATGTGTATTCCATCTCCCTCTCTGCTAGCCACCATCCGACAGTGGGTTTCACAACATCCCCACTCATTAGCAGATTGGGATTTGGTTCTACAGGAAGGGTTACCATTCATACAAGGAAGACTGTTTCTCCCCACGAGCGATGCACGTAATTAGGCACTTGCTTGGTCCCACAACGCTGCCATCAATGGACACCCGGGACAACGTCCCACCTTAGAGTTGTTGAAACGATGGTGCTGGTGGCCATCGATGGGGCGCGACGTGGAGGACTACGTAAACACCTGTTCTATATGCGCACAGTGCAAATCACGCAGGGGTCATCCGTTAGGTCTTCTTCAGCCTTTGCCTATTCCCCCCAGACCTTGACATACGGTTTCTATGGATCTCATTACAGATTTGCCCCCCAGACAGGATTATGACACTATTTTGGTGGTCGTTGATTCCTACACTAAGATGGACCGGTTCATTCCCTGTAGAGGGATATCCTCAGCTCCCACACTGGCTCAGTTGTTTTTCAAGTCAGTCTTCTGTTTTTTCGGTCTACCACAAGTCATTGTATCAGACCGCGGCTCACAATTCACCTCACATTTTTGGCAAGCCCTTACTAGGCTTCTTGGTATCGATGCCCACTTCTCCTCAGCTTACCACCCAGAAAGCGATGGACAAACGGAGAGAGTGACCCAGGCCCTTGAACAATATTTACACTGCCTGACCCTCCAGTATCAAGATACCTGGCTAAACCTACTCCATCTAGCTGAGTTTGCATACAATAATTCCTGGCATTCATACACAGGCTTTTCTCCTTTCTATTCTATGTACGGGCAGCATCCCGAACTCATCCTCTCCCGGATTTTACCTCCTCTACTACTCCGGCTGCCAGTGCCTGTGCACGTGATTGTGTCTCGGTCCACGCCCAGACTCTTGTCCATTTATGTGAAGCCCAGATCTCCATGAAAACAAAAGCTGACAAGAAACGGGTGGCAGCCCCTGACTATCAAGTGGGTGACCGGGTTTGGTTATCCACTCGCCATTTGCGTATTCCTGGTTGCCGCAAGTCGCTTCCCCATTTTGTTGGTCCCTACAGGGTCGCCAATCCGGTGGCTTTTCGACTCGCCATTCCCTACACATGGCACATACACCCGGTCTTTCATGCCTCCTGGCTCAAACCTTGTCCTGCTCCCACCCGTGTAGTCCAGTCTCCTGCCCCTGTCTCAGTGTCCTCCCCGGATGTCTTTGAAGTCAGTGCCATTATGGGTTCCCGTCTCTGCAGGGGTTGACTCCAGTATCTGGTGGACTGGTTGGGTTATGGTCCTGAGGAGCGTACCTGGGTCCCTTCCCGGGACGTCCATGCCCCGTGACTGGTTGCTCGTTTCCATCGGGATAATCCTTCCAGCCCACGGGGTCGTGGGCCTTTAGGGGGGGCTCTGTCATGTTCCCCTTTGCACATTTTGCAAGACGTTCTGTTGTTACACGGTCAAGCTCACACTTACCTGAGAAAGCAGTCACCGCACACATACTGAGGCGGCTTCATCCTGCGAGGGCTAACGTCGGCGTCCAGCCCGGGAGTTTTCCGACCTTCGTTTCAGTGGCAGTTACCATGGAGACTCCCACACATCTGGCACCACCCACAGGCTCCACGGAGACTGACGCGTCATGTACCGAGACTCTCACAACAACCTCGGTCATCCGGCATCACGTGATAGTCATCACGCTTCACGCTTCCGTGATGCACATCACGTGACTGCCTCAAGCAGTCATAAGCATCAGAAAACACAGAAGCAGCACTTTGCAGCTGATTCTCGTGTGGATTGTTTGGTGTTTTTGTTTCACTTTGGATTACGGATTACTACGACCACGGACTGTGTAACGGATTGTAACGGATTGTCTTCTTCTTGCTCCCTGCATTTCTGACGCCCTCCCTTTGGACCTTGTTCTTGTTTTCTCTGGCTCCCCGACCTTGGAACTGTTTACTGGATTGCTTATCGGATCAACCCTAATTTGGAACTTTGAACTCTTGGAACATGAATCATCGGTTTTGACCTCGTTTTGCTTCCTGGACTGATACAGATTCTTCTGGTCTTTTTCATTCTGACCCAGGTGTTATTCCCACTCCCAGCCACGCAGAACGCCTGTTTTCATCCCCTGCCAGCGGCCACCTGTTTTCCCCTCACGTTAAGGCCATTGCTTGCAGCACACTTGAGTAAGCCTTATAACAACTGGTTAATACATTGCATTTCTCCATACTGCACCTCTTGATTAATCACTTATTGCCTTACGGTGGTCAAGGGGTCCTTCCGGCATTCCTGGTTCCTGATTGTTGGCTCACAACACCTGTGGCCTCAAAGATTGCACAGGCAGTGATTTGCTACCTGCCTGTGTGGTCCTTGGGGACAGAGGTATTAATTAATCTGCATGACCATCAAGATCATAACAGGGTGCTCTTCGAACAGATCATCATCGGTGACGTCAGTCACTCGATACCCTTCCTTGATGGCAATAATCGCACACCACTGTCTGCCTTCATCATCATATCCTTAGACCAATACCACTTTCCCCTATCACTGCAGCATATTGTATCATTAAGGGAAATACTTATCCCTCCTCTTCGTGCATGGGCATTCTTGGCCTGAACAGAAACTCATCAGATGTCCTCATAGTTCTATCTGCGAGGGCTGGCAGTCCCGCCATAAGCACCCGCACGCCATATGCAAAGACTTCTGGCTCTAATGGCTGTACATCCTGAGTATGCTCTGATGATTTCGCACACGTTTGAATAATGCATTCCTGGAGTGGAGCACACTACACCATTCTCGGTAAACAAGATGGTCATGTTTAATTTAGTCATCAGGTCTCGGCCCAGAATATTTACTGGGGTCTGACATGAATATAATAGGGGTACATTCATTTTGTGTTCTCCCACTGAGACTGGGAGAGCGTCTGTAAAGGGAACTCTACTATGATCTCCAGTGAAACTCTGAGTATCTATAGCCTCGCTGGACAAGGAAAATTTGCCCTCTCGTATGCACGAGCGCGTTGCACCCTTGTCAACTAATAAGGAATATTCTTTACCCCCTATGGTGACATTCACCCGTGGTTCCGGGTTAGGATCTGGTGTCACTGATAGGATAGAGCACATCAGAGTCCCCCGTGAGCTGTCCAATTTCATATATAAGTTCGGCCCACTGTATACTTGTTGATTTCCCCCAGCCCCAGGGTTAACTCCCCCTCCGGAGCTAGTGCCCTTTGACATTTGCGGTGGTGCCTGCTGGGATTGTCCCTGTGGCAAGTTCCCCATGTTCAGTGGTTGAACCACTTGCGGCTGCACTGTGTAATTTTGTGCACCACCCTGTTGCGGGATGGCAGGCTTATTCACCATGCCTGCCCCCATCCCTTGGCTGTTTTGCCACATGCCTTGGCTTCTGCACATGCGCGCCACGTGTCCTGTCATTCCACACAGCCAACATACTGGCGGTGGTCGGACCATCTGTCCATCTGGCATAGCTGGACCGCCCATCTGCGCGTTCTGAAAGCCATTTTGATTATTTTGAAAGCCTCCCTGGTTACCTCAAAACCCTCCTTGATTACTCTGCCATCCTCTTCCTCCAAAACCCCTTCCTCTTGGGTAAAATCCTACATTACTCTGATTATTCTGTGATGGGTTGGTCGCTTGTTGTGCGCTTGGCTTGGCTGGGCTGGTGAGCATGGCTCCCTCGAGAGCATACGTCAAGAGCTTCTTTTGCACCAGCTTCGCCTCCTCGCCCTTACGAGTTGCCTCCTTTTTCCGGTTCTTTTCTTGCAACCATCTACAGTAGTGTGCAATTGTCAACTGTATTTCAGCCCATGGTTTTGCTTCTACTCCTACCAATTTCTTGAGCTGCTTCTGCACCGGTTCAGGCAACCCCTGATATAAATCAACGAGTCCTCTGACTCTTTCATTTTCCGAGTCATTATAGCCCCCATATCAGAAGTGTCTGGATATACCGTTTGCAGCACTTTTCACACTGCTGCCCTACAGTTATTAAATGGCGGTCCATCATGAGAGGTATTAGGGTTACCCTAGGATAGCCTGCCCGTTTCCATACATCATCTGCTCTTTCACCAAGTATGGCAATTAGGAGGTCCTTAATGTCCACTATAGCGAAGGTGACACCCCCCGTCATTTTCTCTAACTTGTGTATCCACTTTCCGGCTCCTGATGTCAGCATTGGAAGCTTATTTGTAAGGTTCTCTCGGTCCATGTGTGGCCATGGAATATATTGTGGTCTTGCTCCCCCCTTTTCTAGCAATGGGAATTGGAATACACAGTCCTCCTTCTCTTTCCCCATAGCTCTCCAGTCTATCGCCGGGGTGGCATTCCTGACTTGCCGTCTACCTGGCAATGCCCTTAGTCTGTCTGTATAGGCTGGTGCTGATGCCCCCCTCTGACCGTGGAGTGTTCCTTTATGTCGGCCGGACTACACGGCAGACTTTGGTGTCTTACTTGTGGACTCGCTAGCATCTGACCATCGTACCCCTCGATCCCTTGGGAGCCGTTTTTCGCACCGTCTCCCTTCTTCATGTGCCACATCCTCTGTTTTCCCACCGGAGTCAGATTCTGAATATTCCCAGTTTACACAACTCCTTGCATCTTCTTCGTTTTGCCCAATCTCCAGCCTGTCGAGGGACAGTCCCCTGCACCCACTATTTCGGGTGACATCCTCAGTGTCATATAGCTGAGTGCTCTCTAAGCGCTCATCTTCCCTTCCCCCATCGGATATCTGTTCTAGCCCCATCTCATCGTATATTTTATCGATCGTTTCCATGATGCTTCTGGTGTCGAAGTCAACTTCAATATTTGTCCCGCTTGTACCTGGTACTGCATCGCTTGCAGGAAAGAATTCTTCTATGTCTTCCCATTCTACTGTAGGATTGGGTTTAATCACTTCCTGCTCCAAATATTCAAGATCCCGTGCCCTCTGTCTGGGCTTACGTTCTATTTCCTCGTCTATTTTCTTTCACTTCTTCGCTTCTTCTCTAGCCTTATCTACTTCCCTCATCTGTCATTTCTACGTTCCTTTGCCCTTCCACTTTCCTCATCTTCCCGCTTTTTTACTTTCCTTTCGTGCACTCTCCTTTCTTCCTCTAACCTTAACATGTTCTGCCTGTACTTTTTATAGGCTGCGTATTGTGTGCGACTGAGCGGTATTCCTTGCTCTTCGCGATATAGTTGTTCTCGCCTTAGCCTATCTTTCTTTCTTGTCCTTTCATCCCTTTCTTCCATCCCTTTCTCTCTCTCTCTCCTGTGCGTCTCATCAGACCTCTCCCTTGGCTTCACATCATCACTTCGTTTTCCATCCAACTTCAGTAATATTTGACCTCCCATCCATTCGTCTTTCGCGAATGCTAACTCATCACCTCTACCTTCATTTCCTTTACATTTATTTCCCTCTTTCTCCTTATCTGGAGGTGCACAACTCCGTGCCCAATCTTTCCCTTCATCTTCGCATCTCTCTTTGTCCCTTGAGACTGCAGAGGCGATATTATTTTCTGGTTCTTTTCCCTTATTATCGTCACTACTGTACGTAGGCGACTCATATGCGGGGTTGCTATACCCCGTGGCTGCCTTAGGTTCTCTTAGTGGGTAAAGACCCTCTGACTTACTTCCTTCAATGACTGGTTCAGGTGGGGCTGGTAGCGCGGTAAGCGTTTCACCCCCCTCCGTACATACATTTAGTATCCAGTCTGTGGGTGGTTCTTCCACCTTCGTTTCTTCAAACATTTTCCACAATTCTAGAACAGCTAGGTGTTTCTTTAGCTTCTTGCCTGTATATGTGCATGTAGGAAGGTAGTCATATGCTGTAAAACAGCCTTAGAGAGTGACCCGTTCTGGGGCCAAGGCATAAACATCTTTTTGGCGGTACCCTTAACCCACTCCGTGCTGTATTTCTTTAGTTTTGGTGCATGCTTGGGTAGCTGCATGCACAAATGCGCAAGCGGGGTAACTTCCTCCATTTTTAATTTCGTCACTAACAGTATTTATACAGTTCTTTAACCTTCCAATAGTATGAGCGAGCAACACATACACAAGCTCCAATCCAATCTTTTCCCGCCAAAATGTATACCAACAATTTACTCAAAACCCATCAATTCAATGGCGATTCCCTCTTAGTTACAGAATCGCGTAAAGCCAAAATGCATTTCAACCAATCATTAATACAATTATTTTACATTTGACATACAACAAGACACATATGACAGACACTCGACAGACTAGACGAACACCAGCTGGACACATTTATACCTGCCTTCTAATCAATAGCCTGACATGGGGTGTAAACAAACCCCTTTGATGCCGTCTTTAATCGTCACCGTATCCTAATCGTCCCCCCACTGTGGACTATGAGTTCACGTTTCTTCTGACCACGCTTTAAAGCGCAGGAATAAGGTGAATCCTTATGTTTTTATCTCAGGTGCCCCCCTGGTAATCCTTACGTTTTGTCTCAGGTGCCCCACTGGCAATCCTTACGTTTTATCTTGGGTGTCCCCCCGGTATCCACTCTTTATTTCTTATGCTCAAGTCATTACCCCCTATATATATACAGTCTTCTCTACTTCTAACTACTTTATTTTTTCTCTGCCACCCTCCGTTACCTTTCCCTTACTTACTCTAATGCCTACAAGACATTTGCCAAAGTAACGAGTTTGTTGTTTCACTCACCAATCGCATCTTTTCCTCTATGGAACTTCGGGATCACCGCCCCTTCCTCTTCCTGCTTTTAAGGTTTTCGTCCGATCAGCTGCCCGTAGGAATGAGAAGGGTTATGCTTGGAAAGGCGGGTTCCTTCAGACCCACTGCAGATTTTTGAAATTTTAATCTATTATTGTCTACGCCGAGCTTCTCAGTCTACTCAGCCGGAATGGCGAAAGGACTCGTGATCTTGCCGAAGGCCTAGAGTTACTTCGTGCCATCGGTCTAAAGTTGTCTTAGTATTAATATTCAGAAATTAATGGCCGAAACCATCCTCACGCTACCAAGTGTTCCGGAGGAGAGGAATTCACTGACGGGCCCATAGGTCAGCGCTCACCCTCTAGAACTTGTAAGACAATATATCTGCACCAGGTGAGGATAGGGGGTGCAGGATTCACTTACTCCAACACGACTCAATAATGAGGACAAAGGGAAGTCCGTTTAACGACAAGAACATCAAACAGAGAAACAAATGGAAATCAGCAGCATTGCAATCACCTGTCTCGCTCCGACTTCCACGAAATTCAGTCGAACAGTCATTGTTATAGGCTAAGCTCGTCATCACTGACGTCTAATTCTATAAAAAATCATCATGCAATATAATTGGTTAGGAAAGGTAACTTAAGTATAGGTGTTATATCTGTATTGGATAATAGGGCATGCAGATTGGATAACTCTTATCGGGTGGGCATCTATGCCCATCCCTCTACATCACGCGTGATAGATGTCACTACAACTAGGACGTCCTATTGGTTATAGTATCTATAGGACTCCAGATAACTTAGTCCATTGTGATTGGGCAGGTTTCACACCTAGACATACATTTCCACTTTCTATTAGCAGCATGCAGCATGGACACCCCTGTGTCTGGTGTCCCAAGTTTCACCTTGCCTCCCTTCCATCAATCAGTGTTTTTAGGGCGATGTGTCAATTAGTTGGCTAAGGATGGCCTCGAAACTGTAGTCTCTTATTGGGAAAAGTTATGGCATCCTCGGGTCCTGGAGGACATCAGGAGGTGGTACTTCTTCGTGCCTGGCTGGTCACGTGTTAGTTCACCATGAATCTGCTTCAGTTTCCAGCTTTTAGTGCATTTAATTCTGTTTCAGCCTCTCCACCTACATGGGCCCCCCTTATCTTAACCTTCATGAGGCAGGCTGGTATGCTCTGAAGTTTGAGTTTTGTTAGCTGACGCTCTCCTCCCTTTCTCTGGGTGACCTCGATTTCCTAGGCATGAGCCGCTCTTTGTTGAGTTTCGATTCCGCTCCTTCTCTTGCCTTGGCTGGGTTACAAAACTTGGCCTGTCAGGCCTCTGGCCGCCTGGGTATATTTCTGCTTTTACAAAATGGAGTCGCACTTGTATAATGTGCCTTATTGAGGTAGATATATGGTTGGCGCTTGCCGCTCTATCTTCTACTAAGCATTGCAAGCAGTATCGATTTTTTAGCATCTTGCGTTTCAAGCCTATTTACACATGTTTAACAGGTCGGTTGCTTCCATCTTGTCACGTAGCACCGTTTCCTGACATTTTAACATTGTCTCTTCTCTGTGTCCATTACATTTATTTTCGTAATTACTTGCACTGGCTTGCTTGTCTTCGATAGCCACTTTTGTTCATTCACAAGTCTGTTCAGGCCCTTGTGTCATTTCCACTGGCCTTCCATTAAGGCTTTTGGGGTCTCTTTGTGAACCGTGTGTAAGTACTCCTCATTCTGTATCAGCGGCTGGTATGGCTGTCTGATAGGGTACCGTGCTGCCCAGGGTTGTCTGGTTATGGGTGCTTCAACCGGTATGGATCTTCTGATGTATACTGGGCAGAGTCCCAGTGCAGCTCTTTGTAGGTTCATTTGCTCTTCATACGTCACATACCTTGGCGAGTACACTCCTGGTACCTCAAAATGAGGGGAAGGGTGCAGGCCATGTCTGGAACCTCCTCTACAGAGCTACTAATAAGCAGTGAGAAATTGACAATGAGACTTGATACATGAAGTCTTTAGCTATTTGTGGTGGACTTGAACACTAGCAACTACGAATATCAGATTTAGATGTATGTAGTTTTTTGAGAAAATATAGGCATGGTTCATGTTGATATATGGACCTGGCCCAGTACATTACATTTGTTGTTATGTGGATGGGATAGTACAGCTATTCGTTGAGCTTTTGCTGACTAGACGAGATAGCTCATGGCGTTGTATGTTCATTATCCCCCTCCTTTGTTTAGGTGAATTCTTTGTTTAATCTGGAACTTTTCATATGGCCCTGGATTGCCTGGTGGTAAACCAGACAATCATGTTTCTCCTGAAGAAAGTTTGTGCAGTTGTAGCAAAGAAGAACTGAAACATGTCGGGATATATATGTTTTCAACCATAACATCTGGAGATTGTACTAGGTGTCAATGATATTTTGTGTGTTTTCAATTGTTAAATGTGGTTTAGTGTCTGTTATGTTAGTGAATAGGTTAATTGTATTTCCACCATGTGTGTTTTTTTAACGTTTGGGTCATGTTCATTCATAACATTTTTAAGAGTGTTTTTATCTTTTGTAAACCAAATTAAAAATGTCTAGAATTGTGTATATGATTTATGTACCTGATGAAAATCTCAGCAGACCTGATGATGCTAGTGGTAGTAGTACACACAACTGTAGGTAACTTATATCACATCTAATTAGGTACATATTCAGTGTGAAACAATGATATTCAAAACAACATATTCAGTGTGGAAATCTTCCTTTTAATCTTCATGTGTTAAGTTTGTTGTGCAGAGGCCAACGTCGCTGATGCATTTCGGGCGTCAGTCCTTCATTAAGGCGATCTCTGGTCTCCATTGGAAGATTTGTGGAAATCTCTGATTCTTTAACATCTCTGTGGGCTGAACTCCTGGTAAGTTTTTTTTGCAAAACGTTCTTTATTATTTTAAAACATAAACCAACACTCAAACAATAGAATAACCCCTATACTGCCCCACCCCATCACTGCACAACAATAGACTCACAACTTTACCATCACAGTCCCCTCCCACCATTAAGTTCATACGTATTCCTCGACCATAAACCAGGGGCAAGTCGAACAATAGAAAACTATTACTCAAGCCATACTGTCAGGGCCATAGAGTACATGTTCCTCTTCACCATATCAATCAGCAGACGGTTCATGTGATTGCATAGCATGCATCCTGTCCATTTGATATTGTCTGTACGGGTGCGAATAATCACACGGACGGCTGGAGCTAGAAAGTGTTGAAGAAAACATAGACTCGCGCAGCTCACACAGGTCCATGCATTCTGACCATCTAGAAAAGGTGGGGGGAGTCGCCTTTTCCCATGTACTAGGCACCTGATATCTGGCTACCACAGAGGCCATGCCCAACAATTTTTTTCCGTGCGTGTACCCACCTCTATCAGCGCCAGGAGCCACAGTTCAGGTGAGTATGTTCGCAGTGATGGCAACATTTCCGCCATGACCTCTTCAATCCTTCCCCAGAAGGGTCTAATATTGGGACAACTCCAGCAGACATGGAAGAAAATCAGCTTTGTCTGCACCACACGTTTTACAAGCAGATGACCGGTCAGAAAAGAATTTACAGAGTGAACTCCTGGTAAGTTGACACAATTTGACTGCTTGTGGCTTATAACCTAACCTTGGTCGCAAAGATTCTTAATCTTAATGGTCCTTGTTTTATGCTCTTAGTATGGACTCTAGTTGACGTGTTTGAGGAGATGTGACCTTCGTGCAGCTGGTAATCAATGCTGGGATACGGTTTGCTTCGGTCTGCAACTGTCCAGGTGATAAACAATTAGTTGGTAAGGCAAGTATTGGTGGAGGTCAGTCAGTAGGCTGTCTCCATATTAAGAACTGGTCGGTGCATTAGTGCAAATGCTGGACATTTGATACAAATCTACATGTGGTGGTCTTACCTGAGTGTGCAATGTTTCTGGAAAGAAGTGCTAGGATGGATCAAACACCTAGATGGGATTGACAGAAGTTTACACCCTTTGGTGGCACTGTTTGGAATGGAGGAAGTTAATGGGGAACAGAGGCACCTCCCACATACGGTCCACTTCACCCTTCTGGAAGCCAGGGCTTGTATCACTATTGGATGGAAAATTGAATCCCTCCCCATTGAGAGGGTGTGTGTTCAGTGAAGGCGAGGGAGATATATAAAAACGTTACAGGTGTACTACAAATCCAGGGAAATGGAATGGTCAGCATGTTTGAGGCAGTATAATGCAGGTGGGGGCTCAACTCCGGCTTGGGACATAGAAGAGATGACTGGAGGTAGTTATTGATCACAATCATTGCTCATGAGTGGACATCGTAACCACAGGGTGATGATGGAAGGGGAATGCCATACTAATGGTAATGGTATTAATTGTGGGATTGCATTACCCTTGTTCCATCAGTTTGGTCCTCTTTATCTAATACCTCTGGTGGGATGGGGTGGGTGGCAGAGTGGAGGCGAAGGAGGGTGAAACATTCTGTTGATGTCAATGTTTCTATGATATGTGAGATGCAGTATTTTGTTTTACGCATTGCAATAAACTTGAATTTACAAAAGAGGTAGTGTGTTTGTTAGGGAAAGGAACGAAAGGGGAAGCACAAGAGTGAGGAAGGGGGAGAGAAACAAGGCAAGAGGTAGGGCAACCATCACGAAAAACTGAACGAATGAGAAGGAAGGGGGGGTGAGACAACTCCAGATGTTGCATTTGCTGCTTGGACGAACCCATGCCCACACTTCTTCATCTGCAGTGCTTTCAAAATATAATTATGAGCTGCACATAAGCAGAATTGGATTGTTGGCTTTTATGTTCGTAATGGAAATGGCTCGTTGTAAATGTTTCACGTTTTAATTTCCTCACAATCAACCACAGGCATCCAGAAGTTCAACTGCCGAAAGTAGTACATTGTATACCTGTTTGCTCACAGCAGTAAAGCCCTTAAAAGCCAGGTGTTTCCTACGCCCTATTTTAAAGCCCCTCTGCTAATAGCCTTTTGGGGAAACTATTCGTCTTAATGGATTGCATAATTACTTAATGGATCAGATTAGACTAAAAGGGATAATCGAATATTCTCTCCAGCATAAAGTTTGCAACACTACATCTGCCACGTGTTTCCCATTCCGGTAGAACGAAGTGTTTTAAAAGCATGAGAGAAACATTAACAGGTCCAAAGTATTATTATTTACTCACATGCAGTGTTATAACTTGCTTTATCTCGAGAAGATGAAATGCTTGTATTAGTATTTTGTAGTTCTGTTTTTATAGCAAAAACCTAGCAATGGAGCGTTGTACAAACGTTCAAGGAACAGTTTACATGGAGACGGAGCAATGATAGCACCAGCGACAGAGTTACCTAACTTGTGCCTAGGAAAATTCCAGAAGTCAAGGGTTCTTAGTTCTTTTCTTGAACTGCTTATTAAACCTGGTGGGAATTAACCATGCGCCAACCCGTTACACGCAGACTTCAGCAGCAGGGTTTTAACTCACTGACCTATCACACTTATCACACCTGGCACGTTTATTACAGGCCTTTATGCTGTCCTTTATTCTCAAAAGTAGGTTTACGTCCTCTCTCATAAAGCACCTGCAGGGTTTGGGCAGTGCACCTAAATGTGAGAGAATGACCCTCAATACAATGCTCAGTGGTGGAAGTGTACGAAAAGAAGTGGAACTATGTTCCCTGCATGCCTGCCCCCACTCTCCACAAACCCCATCACCACCACCACTCGCACGTACAACACAAACCCCCAAACACATGCACCTGCTGTTAAAGGGAACGTTCAGAGCAATGCAGGAAAGAGCAAGTTTCAACTTCTTCATACCCTTTTGTTTTAAAACGAAACTATTCCGAAACGGTTTCTTTTTAAAATAAAAGTATAGGAACAGTAACACTTAATTTAAACAAGCATTGGCATTGCCAAAGGTTTTGGCTTGTATGTGGGAATTTGCCAGGCACTGATATATTGGTACTACCTGGATATTAATGGTAACAAGTACAAAATGTCACGGGTACCTGGGTATATAGTAGCAGTGCATGCCAGATGCTTATCTAGCACCTATACTGTTGGCTTTTGTGACAGTGTCATGACCCTATCAAAGGCGAGGGACAGGGACACTACTCACACTGAGGCATGAGGAGCACCAAGACAAAAAAACAGAGCCAACCATGACCCATTTATGGGAAGTGAGAGTTGGGGGGCCTTAGTCCCCAAAACACTGGTGTGACTGGGATGTAAATGATGGTGCCACTCTTTGTCGTATTATGCCTCCCGCTACTCCCAGAACACCAATGGGATCAAACAAGAAAGCCCAGACCGGATCCAGACGAAGGGGCAACCAGAAATACTGCAAGCAAGACACAGTATGAGCCATCACCACATTCCAAGGGAGGCCAACACCTCACAAAGCGTAGAACTCACAATACCACTAGAAAAAGAACTTGCAGACACACAACAAGCCACATAAACCTCCAGAGAATGTTGGCAAAACTGTGCGGGAAAACAGGGCGTAGTTATTTTTAAAACCCTCTCACCTTGGTACTGCTTTTGGGGAAAAGATAGGCACTGATTCTGCACAGAGTTAGGTAAGTTCTGCAGCTATTGAAGGGGGAGGGGCACCCAGAACCACTTGCATCACAGTATAAAAGGAGACAGAAGGAGAGGCAGAGTGTGGGTTGTTCAGTGAGGTCAGGGGCAGTGAATGGGGATCAAGGGACCAGGCGGAGGACAGACAGAGGAGTGGAGAGTCAGAGAGCTGGTGGCAGAATCTAAGAAGAGTGCAGGTGAGGTAAGGGAGAGTGGTAGAAGTTGTGTTTAGTGTTGGAAAAGCGAAGGAGCTGCATAGAAGGTGAGTGAGAGGAAAAGGTAGAGATCGTGTAGCAGATAATAGGGGAGATGGGTAGTAGAGGGAGGGGGTCCTGGGAGAGAGTAAGGTTACTAGAAAGGGGTGTAGGGGTGTGGTGTGAGGAGAAGGGAGCAGGACAGAAGTGGAGGAGGGTGTGTGTGAGAATAGTGAGAGTCACTATATTGGGATGGGGAGCAGGGACCATAACCCTGAGTGGGGGTTGACTAGGGTTGCAAAGAATGTAATAGTGTGAATAGGGGAGAGTAATAGTCGAAGGGTGAGTTGTAGTCCTGAGAAGAGAGTACTAGTGAGTAGGAAGGCGTAGTAAAATTGGAGCGTAAGTAGCAACATCAGAGAATAGAGGTAGGAGAAACAATGGAGGGATAGAGGAGAGAGACGAAGGGAGGAGAGAAGGTGGGTGTGTTCTACGGAGAAGAGTGAGATGGAGTAGTAAGGAGCTAGATGGAGACTTGAGTCTCTAATAGCAGTTCGATACACCACTCTTGTCAACATTTGTTCACTGACAATTTGATTTTTACTGGCACAGCCTTCATGAGCATTCTTACATTCTTGCGTTATCGGGTACAGCCACCATTACTGTGTTTCACACTGGCAATACTAGAATAAATTGATGCAGCCAGGTAGATATTGTGTTCTTACAGGGTCATTCTTGATGTTATTGGGCACATCTAATTTGAATGTTCTTAGAGTGTCAATGCTGGCACATATTGGAACAGGCAGAATTAAAATCTCATTCCAGTGATACATTAATCAATAGATTTTGGGCACATGCATCATAGCTTGTGTCTATTTTGCCTTGATAGTGAAGTCAAATATTTTGGGAAAAGGTATTATGGAAATGAGTTGGAAAACACTCCTGTCTACTGTTCTGTCCTGTCGTCTATTGGAATTGTTTATCTATTTATTTATTTGTTGAATTTGGATATACGCCCAAACCTTTGGGTATCACGGTGTAGGTTACATTTGACTTAAACATTTCAACTTGAATCACTGCATACATCTTGGACTTCTTGATCGGTTACATGAGTGTATGAAGGCAGGTAGGTTACACAATTATAGATTACACAGAGCTGAAGAAGACATAGAGAGAATGTCTAGCACTGTTAAAATATGTTAAACAGCCAGATTTTTTGTAGCTTCTTGAATTTTGGGAAGGAGGTTTCGTTGCTTAGGTGGATGGGAAGCGAGTTCCAATTGCGCAGGGCAGCAGTAGGGAAGCTAGCGTTGCCTGCTCTGGAGCTGGTGAAAAGTGGGACATGGAGGCATGTGCTAACGCTGGATCTGAGTGTTCTGGCCGTGGTTTTGTGAGAGATGCATTGGCTGAGGTAGAAGGAGGAACTGTCAGATAAACAATTGCGCGTGATGGTGAGATGGTGGAGATTTCTTGCTTGGACTGGGAGCCAGTGGGCATCTCTTCTGTGTTGAGATATGTGGTCTCTTCTATTGATGCCACGGGCTGCTCTGAGGGCTTTGTTTTGAAGGAGTTTCAGTTTGAAGTACCTAGCAGAAGGGCATTGCAATAGTATATCACGGTTAAGATAAGGGCTCTGGCCAGAGTGAGATAATTGTCAGTGGAGAGGAGGGGCCTGCTTAGTGAGATGAGTTTTGCTGTGTGCGCCGTGGAGGAAGCAAGTGCATTGATATGCTTGTTCCTTGCGAGACTAGAGTCCAACTACAAGCCTAGGGTTATGACTTTGTGAGATTATGGTAATGGGGGTGCCGACTATAACTAAGGAGGTGTACTCCGGGTGGAGCTTGCTAAGTCTGGATGGAGAGCCGACTATAAGGCTCTCAGTTTTTTCTCCATTGAGGCATAGACTATTGTTTGCCATCCAATTTTGGATAAGGGAGTAGATTTTGTTAATGCAAACTGTGTCCAGTTCGAGGTTATCTGTGATGGTTATAAGTATTTGTGTGTCGTCGGGCGTGGCTAGGACGGCCATGTAAAGGGACGTGCTCCGGAGGAGCTCCTTCGATCCTGTATTGATCCTGGGGAAAAAGTGCGCGCACAGATGCCTGCCAGCGCTGTGAATTAACATCCGTGACTATGAAGGTGGGGGGCGTACTAGTTGAACTTTTGGTGCACATGGGACGCACGGCCACAAAGTTATATCCATTTGTATAACTGCGGGCCCCGACTCGAAAAATGGAAACAAGATGGCCGCGGTAACAAAGGGATCATCGAGGGTCATGGGCGCTCTGCAGCGATAGCTGATGGAAGGATCAGACGGTACCAGTAATGGGTTTCAGGATCCTGTTTTAAGCAATAGACCCGAAGGGGCCGTGGTGTGGAGAAGCGGAGGAAAGAAGGCGGACTGCCCGGGCCCTGCTTATGCTTTGCAAGCCGAGAGACAAGATCGAGACAGCAAGACGCCCGAAGAGGCATGCGCCCGAAGCCCGAATGCGCATAGCTAGAACTGACAAGACCCGCCGCGAACGTGCGGCTGATGCTGGGCCCGCAGTGAAGCCAGACTGAACTTGGAAGGTGCCCATGGAGTAAGGCAGAGACCGTGGTCACGACACCGAGAGTGCGCAAGTACGTGGGTGGACACAGCCCACTCTGAGGGTGAGGCAAGCGACCAAGACACACATGGGCATAGCCGCTACGGCCCTATACTGCCAAGAATAGCCTGGAGCCACGCAGACCTTTGTGCACGGGGAGGGGCAGCTGGCTTACGCCCGGACAACACGGCAGGATGTCTAATAAAGTTGTCAGACGCAGGACCAAACAGCCCACGATAGAGGCCTACACCAAGACGCCCCCAGGTGCGGAGGTAGGGAAAAGCAAGGAGACCCCCATGACAGAGGCGGAGGCACCGGGCATGATCCAGGAGGTGCTAGCAGCAATTGCAGACTTGAAAGTGGCCTGGGAGACTAAACTGGGCCAGGCAATGAACGAACTGACGGTGGGCCTGGACCTCAAGATTGGTGCGGTCCAAGAGGAAGTGAACCTGCTGAGACTGAACGTGCGGACGATTGCGGAGTGCACCGGGATCTTGGAGAAGGAGATGGCCCCGAATACTGCGGCGTGCGCCGCACATGGATCGGAGCTACATGCCCTCGTGCAGCAGGTGGGTAACCTGGAGGACAGAGCGGAGGAGGCGGAAGGGCGGGCCAGACGAAACAACATACGAATTGTCGGTTTGCCGGAAGGAATGGAGGGGCCCAACCCAACAAAATATGTGGAAAACTTGCTCCTGCAGGAGATAACTGGCGGGGCGCTGTCCCAGGGGTTCGCGGTTGAAAGGGCGCACAGGGCCTTGACAAGAAGACCGCCCCTGGGAATCCCCCCGCGACTGCTGATTGCAAAAATCCTGAACTATCGAGACTGGGAGAAGATACTCTAATTTTTTCGGAAGGGAGGAACGATCGAAAGGGGGTCGGCAAAAATCATGGCATATCCGGACTATACGCTACACGTACAGCGAAGCAGGATGAACTTTGGGTCGGTGAAAAGAAGATTAAAAGAAGCAGGCCATCGTTATATGTTGCTTTACCCAGCCAAGTTGAAAGTGTTCTACAAGAACAAATCCCTGTTCTTTGAGACGCCGAAGGATGCGATGGAATGGCTGGATATGCAGGGCTGCCCTCAGGAACCGGATATCCAGATGGGGCTGCAGGAGATAAGTAGCACGCAGCTGTGTCCTCCTCGGGGACATGGCTAGGACATTGGGACTTGAATATAGAGTCCAATAAAGCTTGTGGGGAGTGCGCGGCAAGATAAGCTGCCGGGATCCGCTGAGCGCAACAACCATAAACAGATAAGCGGGAGCACCTAGGAGGCATCCCTTGAACCCATTAGTAGTATACCTAGTTAGTTCACTATTAGATCAGTGATGCCCTGCGGGGTCCTAGTCCTCGGACGCTAGATAGGACCAGACGTGGGTGGGCTTGAGATCCAGGGATGGAGCTGGGCATTTGTTGGGGTAAGGTAGGGTGGGGGGAGGGGTTGGGATGTGTTCAGTGGGGTGGAGTTGGGGTACGGGGGAATTGTTGAAGCTGGGAAGGCTAAGAGTTGGTAAACGGGCCATCACGGGAAGCATCGGAGGGAGGAGTGGACTGGGAGCACACCGATTAGATGGCATCGGGTAATCTTAGAGTGGTGACCTGGAATGTGTGGGGCCTAAACAGTTACTTAAAACGCAACAAAGTGATGCTGTATCTAAAAATGATGTGTATTGATATAGCCTTGCTACAAGAGACCCACCTCACTAAGGAGAAGCTGGAGGTGGTCAGGAGAAAATGGAGGGATAGTGTCAGGGGGGCCACGTATTCGACATATGCAAGAGGGGTGGTCACATGGGTAGCACTGCACGTGCCGTTTCAGGTGCTCAGTTCGACAAAAGACCCAAAGGGCAGAATGGTGGTGGTAACTGGACTCCTGGAGAACAGAGAGGTGCACATCATCAATTTGTACGCCCCTAACCATGTTACGGTGGCTTGCTTTAGGTCCCTATGCAGTAAGATTAGCCCTCTGGCGGGTGGCGCAATAGTGTGGGGAGGGGACTTTAATTGTACCCTGAATCCTAGAATAGACAGGTCAGATGACAAATCAGGGAAGCCAGCGCCAGCGGCTAAAGCGCTGGGGACAATGTTGGGAGACCTAGGCCTATTGGATGTCTGGAGGAAGCTGCATCCATTGGATAGACAATACTCGCATTATGCAGCACCACGTGACTTGCACACGAGGCTAGACTATGTGTTTGCAGCGTCCAAGATATTGGGAGAAATGATGGGAGCGGAATATGAGGCTCGGGTATTATCCGATCACTCGCCTCTGGTCGTAGACTGGCGATATCAACCCCCCAGGGCGCGCATCCCGACATGGAGACTCAGAACTGAGGTGTTACAAGACGCAGGGTTTCAAGAGGACCTGAGGGAGGCCATTGAGAAATCTTTTGAAACTAACACGGGCAGTGTACGCTCTGTGGGTACAGTATGGTAGGCGTTTAAGGTGGTGGTGCGGGGGGGGGTCGCTATATCGAAATCTAAAGGGCTCCAAGGGGGCATTGAACGTTAACCTCAGGAATCAGAAAGAGAGCTGGAGGGTCTCATGCAAAATGAGGAGACAACCCGGGAGAACAGGGCCAAGATAAAAGACTTACCGTTCACCTGCAGTGGACTCTGGGATAGATTATGCAAATTAAATTACAAGAAATACACAGAGAGACTACATGCAGGTGGGGATAAGCCGGGTAGATTGCTGGGCTGGCTGTCTAAGAGCGAGATCCCCCGCTCATTGATTAGAGAGATCAGGGATGCGGAAGGCCGAACCTGTAACACCCAGGAATGGTGGATGAGGAGTTCCTCAAGTATTATAGACAACTATATGAGGACACAGGGGAGGATATGAACCAAGACATACTGGGAACAATAGAGGATATAGGGCTGCCCACCCTAGATGACCTAGAATGTGCGGATCTGGATGCCCCTGTTACTTCGGACGAACTGGAAGTGGTGATCCAACATCTGCCCACATGTAAGGCGCCTGGGTCAGATAGGTTGCCTAGCGAGTTTTATAAGACATACAAGCAGGAGCTACTCCAGCCGTTGCTTGACATGTTTAATGAAGCCTACGAGCGGGGGGAATTGCCACCGTCCTTCCGCGAGGCAGTGATCATCCCACTTCTGAAACCAGGCAAGCCAGCCATGCAGTGCGGGCCCCATAGACCCTTGTGCATGCTCAATCAGGACAGTAAAATACTCACAGCAGTATTAGCCAATAGGCTAAAGAGGGTGATTGGTAAGTTGATACACCCAGATCAGACGGGCTATGTCCCTGGTAGGAATATCACAGACACCCACAGGAGGCTGCACCATATCATTGATTACACTGGGGAAGACACAGGTAAGTTGACTGTTGTGTCGCTAGACGCGGTCAAAACCTTTGACTCGGTGTGGTGGCCATGGTTGAAAGCGACCCTGAAAGGTTACGGAATGGGCCCTGGATACATCAGGTAGGTCCAGATGGTATATAGCACCCCGGTAGCAAGAGTTAAAACAGGATCCACAATTTCAGACAAATGGCAATTCAGCAGAGGGACCAGACAGGGATGCCCCTGGTCACCCATGTTATACATACTGGCACTAGAGCCGCTGGCAATATGCCTGCGACAACAATACGGGGAGGTGGGGATTCGTACAATAAGTGGCATGCACCTGATATTGCTGTATGCAGATGACATGCTTCTCTATTTGCGCTACCCGGAGGAAAACCTGCAATATGTACTGGAGGTGATGGATCATTATGCCACCCTCTCGGGCATATCGGTGAACCCCGGGAAGTCTAGTTTGTTCCCCTTGGGAAGGTATAAGAATGTCCCGTTGGAGAGGCTGCCAATCCTGCAAATACCCTGGCAACCTGAGACATTTAGGTATCTGGGAGTAAACATTTATCACGGGACGGAAACAGAGCACGAACATAATACAGGGAAAGCGATCGAGGGAGTTAAGAATAGTATGGTGTTCTGGTCTAGATTACCCCTATCTATGATGGGGAGAGCAGCTCTGCTCAAAATGGTGGTCTTGCCCAGACTCTTACATTTTTTTGTAAATGTCCCATATTTGATTCCCAGACGTTTTCTAAGAGACTTCATGGTATGTGCAGGAGCTTCATATGGGGCAACTCCAGGAACAAAGTAGCCCTGTGGAAACTACAGAACTCGTGTGACAGGGGGAGCATAAACTTGCCGAACTTTGAGCTTTATTATCTGGCGGGGCAGCTGCTGTTTGTGGCCAGGTGGTTGTCGTCAGAGGACTCGGCAGAAGCTAGACTTTTGCAGGGCGACTTGGCTCCATACTTTCTGAGAGAGACGGTGTGGCTACAAAAGAGTAAACTGGTGGGAAGAGGGAGACTACTGGAGCTGGGTTGGGAGGTCTGGCGCAGGACGTGTAGAACGGTGAGTGATCCGGATCTGCTCTCCCAGCAGGTTCCGCTGGTGGCGCTGTGTGGAAACGGCTCCCAATTGCTTGAGGTAGTCCGTAGATACTGGGAACCGATGGGCTTGGCCACCCTCTGGGATATATGGCAGGAGGGTGAGGTATTGGAATTCCAGAGTTTGCAGGAGGAGACAGGGGTGCATAGAGGCCAATATATAACTTACACCAGACTCACGAAATGGGTGAGGGAGAGGTGGCCTGAGACGGTGTTGGCGGAAGAACCTGATGCCACCTGGAAACGATGTACGATGTTTTGGAGGCCGGGCACGAAATATCCAGGGTATACGAGCTCCTGAGAGGTAAGGCTGGGAAGGAACTGCTTCAACTGAGGCCGGACTGGGAGGAGGAGGTAGGAGGACCCATGACAGGACAGAGGGACAATGGGAGAGAGCTCAAAGGTACCACAAAAAGGTGTCCCGAAATGCGAGACTCCAACAGATCTAGTTGTATGTCACCCATAGGGCTTATCTGACCCCCGGGAAAATAGCCAGGCTTGGAGGCTCGACCACACAGAAATGCCCCAGGTGTGGGGAGGTGGAGGCGGGGTTGCTACACATGTTCTGGGCCTGTCCCAAGGTGCACAGATTATGGGACGAAATAAAGACTAAGATGGCCGGTGGGGGAGTGGTGCTGGATGTGGGGTCGGCTTGGGCATGCATGCTCGGGATTTTTCCCAGGCCACGCAATCTAAAGCACATAAGCAAGATGAAGGACCTGGCTTACATCCTGGCCAAGCGTAGGATCACAATGGGCTGGAAGGTGGCCCACAGACCCAGGGTGGAGACATGGTGGGCGGACCTCCTGAGATGGGCGGAAGTAGAATCTGTAGTATGGTTTGAAGCCGTTACCAGGGGAGGTGAGGAGGAAGTGGGCCCCCTGATAGCCTGGTGACAATTAGTGACCTCTAAGGTAAACCCCCACCAGGTTAACCATGAAATAGAAGACTCAGACGAGTCTACAAGCACTGTGATTCCCGAAAACGCTCCCGTAGATGACACGGATGAACCAGCTCAAGTTTATGGGGTGGGTGGGTAGAGGACGGAGAATAACACTATATAATGTGACGGTTTGATATTGATTATGTACATCCCGAAAAGCTGTATTGTCTGTTGGTTTTATTTGTTCAAAATAATAAAAATAAATAAAAAAAAAAAAGTATTTGTGTGTCGTCTGCAAAGTTGGTATAAATTACTCCCATGGCGTCTAGTGCCGCGAAAAGTAACTTTGTGTAGGCGTGATATAGAATGGGGGAGAGACAGGATTCTTGCGGTACTCCCAGTGGTACCGGAATGGGATCAGCTGCTTCATCACCTAGAGTGACTCTTGAGGTGGGTCAGAAAGGAAGGATTGAATCCATGTGGTGGCTTTCTTAGAGAAATGAAAGTTGGTAGTTAGGGTTTGGCATAGTTTGTCATGATCAACTAAATCAAAGGCTGCCGATTGTCTGTCATCTAGTAAGTGGTTCTGTTCTAAGTGGGTTTTTACTTGGGAGTAGGCTATTTTGTCGATCATTTTGAGTAGAAATGGCACTGTTGTGATGGGCCTACAATTCATTGGGATTGTCGGGTCTAAAGTGGGTTTTTTGATGAGGGGTGTAACCCATGCTACTTTAATGGAAGCTGGTATTTCACTAGGGTTGAAGGATGAGTTAACAAATTTGGTAATAGTAGGTGCAAGAGTGGTTGCGCAGGCTTTGACCACTTTATCAGGGACACTGTCGCCTTTGCAGTTGGACGGTTTAAGGTATGCTATTGTTTTAAGGACCTGGACGTTGGTTACTTGGGCGAAGTGGAATTCGGGTACGTTCAACCTTGTCACTGTACCTGGTTGTTGGTGCGAATTGGTTGTGAGTTCTAGGATTTTTTTTTTCCGAGGCTAATTTATTTTGGAGAGTATTAACTTTAGCAGACAAGGCGTCCTGAATAGTGGTACACCAGGCTCTGCTATCAGTAATTGAGCAGGTGGGTGCAATGGGGGACTCTAGTTCTCTAATGATAGTAAATAATTATTTTGTATTGGATGCAGCATTAGTGATGCATTTGTTAAGAGAGTCTGCTTTGTGCGAGAGGACACTGAGTTTATAGTCTTTGGAGAGTTGTTACAGTTTAATGTGGAGTTCTGGAGAGTGTTTTTTTTCTACATAGGTGTTCTAATGCTCTTTTTTTCCTTCTGAACTTCATGAAGTGTCGTTAAACCAGGGGGCCCTGCGTTTGGGCTTGGGTATCTTGGATTTGAGTGGTGCTACATCATCTATTGTGGTGTTTAGGCATTGGTGATAGTGATCGGAGGTGCTATCAGGATTGGTGGTGTCTAGAGGTTTGGAGTTTAGCAAATCGTTGAGTAGCAGGTTAAGGTTCTCAGGGGTGAGTTTACGTGAGTTTCTGACCAGTGCAGGTGCTAGGGTACTTGTTTTAGCTATTGGGTCGGTTGTCAGGTTTATGTTGAATTTGATTAAGAAGTGGTCAATCCATTGCATCTCAAGGATGTCTACAATGGATACTGCGACATTCAAGGTGAGTGTCCAGTCAAGGGTTGTACCTTTTGAGTGGGTGGGAGCATTCACCATTTGTGTACATTGCATTTCTCTAAATGTATTATGGAAGGCTGTGGTTTTGTTGTGTCTTGGGTCAATATTTGCCAAATTGAGATCTCCTAGGAGGATGTATTTCGTTTTGGGTTTGAGGAAGGGTGGTATTAAGAGGGGTAGAGATTGTTGGACGAACTTGGTGTTCTGCATACTCTTAGGATGTTGATAGTTACCTTAGGGCTACAGGCTAGATTTAGGGAGAGGAGTTCATAACCTGGTAGAGCTACCATTTTACATTCCATGAATTGTTGAAGGGTTTTGAAAATATTTGCCACCCACCACCTGTGGTATCTTGGTGATCTGCTCTGAGGAGGAAGTATTTGGGAGGGATGGCTAGTGTGAGATGAGGAACAGAGGCTGTGTGTAGCCAGGTTTCGGTGAGCACTAAGAAATCTAATTGGAGTTCTAGTATATTATCATGTATATCAATGGCATGGGCACCTAAGGACCTGACATCTAGTAGGGCTCCTAGTAGTGGCTGACTGGTTTTCGGAGAGATCAAGATAGGGGTTGGGTTGGCAAGATGTTGGATGGCTATGCTGTTGTGTGTTTTTTGTGGGGTCTCATTAGGTATGGTGACTCTCTAGATGTTGGTATCGGGCATGTTCTGAGTCTCATTAGGTAAGGTGACTGTCTGGGTGTTGGTATCAGGCTTCTTCTGAGACACATGATGTTTGGGCTGTGCTGTCGTAATGAGATGTGGGAGGACATGGTGGTTTGTGGTGTGGGGGTGTTGGTGATGTGTGCGTGCTGTGAGTCTGACATTTCATTTGGGAGTGGTAATGGGTCTTGTTTGGGTGGCGAAGTCTGTGGTTCTGGGGGAGAGGCGTGTGCGGCATGTCAGCCTAGTAGTGGTACGGTTAAAATGTGGGGTTCTGGTGTGGTAGTGAAGGCTGGTGTGCTAGGGAGGAAAGGGGTGGGGCATGGTAGGAGGTGATGTCTAGGGCAGTGTAGTCTGGCCAGGCCTGAGTTAAGGAAAATGAAAGCGCCCTTTGGAGCAAGCTGAGTTGCAGTTAGTCATGCCTGTTGGGTAGGCAGGCGTATTTATACAAAGAGTGCTGTTATTGGCGCTGGCGGATAGCATATGGTGTTGTGGGGTGCTTGGTGAAAAAAGGAAGTAGCAACAGAAGGAGAAGGCTGTATAGCATTGGATCAAGTTTCTTCAGTGTGGCGGACCAGGCCTGGTGTAAAGACGGACTTTGGTAGGGGAGGAACATGAACGGGCACAGGGCGAGGTGTGCCTGTGGTTACTTAGTTGCTGAAGTATGTGGAGCAGTATTTTTGGCAATCGCTTAGCCATGCACTTGGGAGAGCAATGCGCTGTAGGTTGAGCAGCATATAGCGTGAGGGCGATTTGGGCAGTGAGGAGGCTTTGAGTGCAGTGGGCACTTATAGGAGTAGCTGTAATTAGCGCAGATCTGTTCAACGTGGATGGCTATTTGCTATTCGGGCACAGGGCAAGGAATAGCATCAAGACAAAGAGCTAATTCAAATTTCACAAAGTGTACAATGGGCTACAAAGATAAGGTATGGTGGTGTCCCTTGCAATTGAGGCATACCATGCTAGAATCAAGTTTTCAGCCGGACACAGTAGGGCCTGAGGCGAGGCAGTAAGGTAATTTACAGTTTGAGGCACATGCTGCTGAATACAATTGTCATGCGAAACATAGAGGACTGCTATGTTTAGAAGCACCATAGGACAACTTACAGTGTTTAGGCAATAAAGTTAGCTGTATTTTACTGGTATAGGGCGCGGAGCGCTACGAGCAACTTCTGGTGTTAGTGACACGGAAAACTAGAGGCTGCTTTTAGTGGTAAGGCGCAAAGGTCAGCAACATTAAGAACATGGAGAGCACAATAGAGTAGGTTTTCAGAGATGGAGTTATCCTGATTCTATACAGCGTAAGGCTGCTGCTGACAATCTACTCGGCAGAGTTCATCGTTAGGAAGCTATGTTGGTGCATGTTAATGGCGGCGGTAACGACATTTCGGTAATGATGTAGAAGGCAAGTGCAACATATTCAATTGCTAGCATAGACAACGGAGGCTGCACTTGCCGCTAACTCTGGAGTACAAAATGTATTGGAGACATTAGCAGTAAGAGACAATCAGCCTGTATATAGCGGTACGCCTAGGGGAAGACAATAGAGTGCGGCACAGGAGTCTCAAGGGTACAATGAGATAGCTGTCAAAAGACTTTAGATGAGGAGGTACGATTAGAGGCGCAGTAGCCTGTATACTAGAATGTTAGGCTCAGGCAATACAGCTATGGTACCTCTTAGTCTTCGTGCATTATGGGCAAGTTCGTTACAATTTCCCTCCCGTCACCGACAGGCAGAGACAGGCGGGCTTTGTCCAGAAGGCCTTAGCCAAGTGGGGCCGACTTCCGCCTCTGGTAACCCACGATTGGGTAAATAGGCAGGCTGAGCAGGTTGCCAGGCAACTGTAGCAAATAAAGATATCGCACATAAAGATATGCGTTACCCTAAAGAATCACATGTGCCTGGTATGTCTTTTGACACAATTTTGTGCAATAGGTGTAATTTAAAATGCTCACCAAACACCATTTATGGTTTGGGGTTCCCTGACTACACCTGTTTGCATCACCATTTAGCGGGAAATACGTATGACCCTGCAATAAAAATAATATTCACCCCCATAAAATCCACCCCCCACTTCTATGCATTTGTGTGACATTGTCCTTTTTTACACTGTTCCGAATTGATAGAAATAAGCCCAGCCTCAAGTGATGAATCCTAACCCTCACTAGAACCAGTGTTAAGGGGCAAATATGTGTGCACAGCATAAACAGGCAATGCACTGTTTCCCTGTAAGACATATACATGATCGACCAAGAAGTTGATTTGAGGGAAGGCCTAATTCAAACTATCATTGACCAGCGTTAGACAGTATGCAGAACGTTTTGGGGGAAAATCATACAGTGCTTTTTACTTGACAATCAATGGTAATAATAGTAACAACCGCCCCAAAGGATGCCAGCATGCGCACAAGTGGGAGTAGTGTTGGTTTCATTTTTAGGTGCAGAACATTCTTGTAACACCAAACCACAGTTTGAGGATTGTAAGTAGATTTAATACGGGTCTATAAATAAGGCACACATTTACTACAGTTTAGAAAAACATTTGACACTCACAGAACTTACGGTTGTCTGTCTATCTGAGGCACACTGAACAACTTAGCTTCTTGATATTGGAAGTACATTTTCAATACAAATTATGCAAATGGCCTTAGCGCGTGGCAAACACTTGTATTGCGAGTGTATCAGATTCAGACCCATGTCCCAGATGCATACCTGCCTAACCTCCGGGTTTTAGCCAGAGACACAGGGTTTTTACGCTCTTCTCTGGATCTACGGGAAGAGCGTGGAGTCTCCGGGTTTTCCGGCCATCCCTGCGTCTCCACTAGATTTGTGTGAGTTGATCCCTTTTCCTGTCATGCATGCAATACCAGCAAGTAATTCGGAGTCCCTCGGCGCTTCCTAACAGCACATCTGATCGGAGTGAATGTTTCTTTGCTGCCAACCCCCTCGAACCCTCCCAAATGCACTCATGTTTGCCTTCAACGGGAGTTAACTGTAATGAAGGGCAGACATTACGGCCTCCGCTATGGCAAACGTGTGCTATGCCATGTGGATAAAAAAAAGCTATTGTGTGGTGTTCGTGAGGTTTCATTATCACGTTGATAATGGACTTAGTTTACATACACGTTCACATTTGAATATATATACTCATATTTGTGATGGATCCGTTAATATGTTTTGCACGTTTGGTGCTTATTACAATCCTGTTAGTTTATTAAGCACATACAACAAACTTAAATATATTGCAACATGTGGGCATGAGCTTGCGAACGTGTGGGTGGGGCATTCTGGTGACGTAGATCTCCGAGTTTTCCATTTTTGGAATGTAGGTAGGTATGCCCAGATGCTTCTATTACCTCAGGTACTTAAAGCACGCACAGATCACTAGAAACCAGTAGTACCGCGCCAAGCCATACCAAGCTCGTTCCCTCCCTCGGGCAGACATTCTTAGCTTGTAAACATGCATGCCTGCACTCGCGCTGAAGCACATTGCCCTGGGCCATTAGAAATGTCATCCGCTGCATTCTCCATGCATACAGCAATGCCTCCCGATCTAATTAATTAAGTAGAAAGGATTTCCTTTCGAAAGATACGTGATATTGCAGGCTATGCCAATCTGAGCACATCTTCCTCACATTGTAATTAAACTGGCACAGCTGCTATTACATGGCAGTATGCACAGAACATGATTGACCCCAATTACCCAGTCTCCTCCACCACCACAGGAGAGATTGTTGTGAAACTTATCATTCACTCCGACCAACCTAGGGCAGGCTCACATTCCAAAATGTCTGGGCATTTCTGAAGGGTGTTTGAACAGGGCAAGGGCATGCCTATGCAACCTGAAGGAGGGAGGGGCCACCGTAGCATCTGCAGGCAGACCTGGGACAGAGGGGCAGCATGCCGACACATAAACAATTAAACAGACAAAACACAGCTTTAGTTCTCTCATGAAATGTTAACCAGACAAAGCACATAGCTTCACTGCACTCTTCAAATGTCAAAAGAAATGGCATACTAGAAATAAAAAAGGCTTACTTGGAGAAACAAACAGATACTGCACAGCCAATCACATCCTAATGACATCACCAACTAAACAGCCAACCAGGTGCTGCTTACATCAAAAACACTACACCAACACCACACAAACCACACAATGTACATTTTCACAGCCATTTTAAACTCATACAAAACTATTACAGTACCTCATTTATTTAAAATAGACAATAATGTACAATGTGTAACATAACTTGAAAGATGCAGTAAATATATTTTAAAGTATCAATCAAGTCAAATAACTTTTTTAATAACATCAAAACATGGCGGCCACCATTTTGGAAGTAAAAATGGCTGCCAAATCCACCAAACAATAGAAATTGAGCAAAAGAGTGCAAAAGGAGGTGTGGCTGGAAGCAAAATGGGTGGGAATAGGAGGAAATTCCTATACATTTCACTTAGCAATGGGTGTTAAATTGGTGGGACACATAGGCAAACTACCATGTGTCCATCCTCACATGTCAACCTGCATTGAAAAGCATTACAACAAACCTGCATCCAAAACCCCTGTTTCAATCTCTCATGTTAAAGCTCTTATTTTAATGACAATAGTTTCGGCTTTATAGGTAGCGCTTTCTGCGTCACCTAATAGCCAAAACTAAAAAGTATAGGAGCATCGCTCCCAACCGCTCCCGCTCACTTTGACCACTGACAATGCTTATCCCAGTAGAAGACAAGTGGGTCTGGGTGAAATGACCAAGTAGTAAAATTATTCTTGCTGGTGCATATATGAGAATGCAGTATTTCTCTGATGGGGCTACACGATGATGACATTAGACTGAATAACACTTCTTCCTACTGTTGACATAAGCTAATGCTCGTGTCATGGCAGATGAGACCAGCCTGCTTAATACGATCTGAACATGTTTCTTCCTTTACAGTCTTCAGTGTAACCCCCAATGATATAGTTCCACAACATTTGAGCTTCTATAGACTTGACCTAGTTTGCTTCTTTGAGCGCATGCACGCTAGGTGCTTTTGAATCACTTGGTAATCTGTGTAATCCTAGTTAATTGACCCAGCCAGGCTCTGCTGATTTTGTGAGGTTTAGTGATTAGCACTAACACTGCATTGTGTTACTGTGTGCCTGTCTGTGCACTGCATTTCCCAGAAGCCACTAGGGATTTAATCCTATGCCCAGGCTCGTCCGCACCAGCGCTTTCCAAGCCGGTTTTCGCTGGTGTTTGATTGCGAGATTTAGAGCATGGGTGATGTACATTTCTAACTGATTTGCTTCTGGGAAGGTGTGTGCATGCTAGGTGCTTTTGAAGCACTCGGTAACCTGTGTTATCCTAGTTTATTGACCCATGAAGCCAGTCTGTCTCTTACAGCACTGGTGTTTTTTGTGACGCTCAGTAATTATCACTAAAACTGCTTTGTTGTTGTGTGTGCCTGTCCGTGCACTATATTTCCCAGAAGCCACTTGGTATTTAATGCTGTGCCCAGGTGCATGTGCGCTGGCGTGTCCAAGCTGGTTTTCACCAGCTTAAATCCGGTTTGCAAGGGAGTTTTGCTTTCGCTGGTAGCAGATTGTGTCCCGCTATCTATCAATGGACCCTTCCACTTCTACTTCTATTCCCATCATAATAAAGGACACTGAAATTCCTCACAAAATTGATACATGTCTGATTAATGAAGCTAAAGAGATGCCCATATGTACCAACTATGAGCAGGTACAATCTTTCCCACATCAGCTGCCTGAATCTAAACAGGCAGTAATTCTCTCATATCCTGCCACTTCTACCAGCGTAAACAGCTTGGAAACAACAGTCTTTAACAACATGAGCTTGTTCCTTTTTAAATTCCTTTTTCAATAATGGTAACAATGTAAAACTTGGTTCAACTATTATACCAAACTCAACTAACCCCTCATGTATTTTCTACCAGTAGGTTGTGCTGGTGATCCGCTTATCAAGGTAAGGTAACATTTTAATTATGTTGAATAATTTACCTGAAATTTGATTGTGTGACACAATATATAGGGAAATCCTCAGGTGTGAGGCCCTAAACAGTCCAATACGTGTATTGTTGGTCAAATACCATACCAACATCCAAATCACTCACTTCTGCCTGAACTGAACTCTTGCCCCTTAATACTTCCCTGGGTTCATACCTCAATATTGCCCTCCCAAATACACAGTCCCTTGGTTTGGAGATCACAGATCATCTTGCCACAAATAATTTAGACATTTTGCTATTACGAAGACCTGGCTCCAAGAGGCAGCTGCTTATGCTGCTATGCTTGCACTCCCTTCGAGCTACAACATTTTCAGATCAGATAGACTTGGACGGAAAGAAGGAGAAGTCACCTTGAGATCATTTTGATTGGCACCATGTTAATATGGCAAATATTGAATGCTGTGAAATTGTACTCATTAAGATGACAATCAACCCTAACATCTCAGAGAGCTTTGTTGTGTTATATAAACCTCTGATTAACATGCCACTCTTTGAGGAACTATTTTTAGCCCTTGCTAATGACATCACCAGACCCCACTCTCCTGTGATCGTCCTGGATGACTTCAATCTTTGGGCATAGAAGAAGGGGGAGAATCAAGTATCTGCCTTACTCGCTTCTCTCAGAACCATTGTTTACGTACAACAAGTGGAAGTCCAGCCCTATAGAGATGGCCGTATATTAGATTGTGTTCTAACACATAATATTTCCACGTCATCTATCTCCGTACTCCCGTATTCATGTTCCGATCATGCCATAATCACATTCTCGCTAGACGGTCCATCTTTGCTTCTCTCACACCTCCTGCAATCCATCTTGAAGGAAATTGAGAGTAAACCCCCACTATTCTCCATGGTTGAAAGGAATGCTTACTGATATCAGGGAATTCAGGACGAGTTATTGAGGAAAATTGCTGCTCACCAACAAGACATTATTTCGCATCAACAACATCTGAAAAACCATCCCACTTCTGTAAGGCCCGCACAGACATTAGCTGGGATGAATGATACGCTCGGTCCAGCCAAGTTTGTATTCGAACAATGCTCTGAGCAGGACATTTTAAAGATAATTTCCAACTTGAAACCAATGTTGTGTGCTGGTGATGCTTGCCTGGCTAATATCCTTAAGGACTCACTCTATCTCTTGGTCCCCTGGTTTACGAAGATCGTGAGCAGCTCCTTTAGCTACACTGCACTACAAATACCAAGACCCGGCTGAGCCGTGAGGCGAAGCCAAGTCTGGTATAAAGGTTAGCGTTTTAAGGTCCTGTCTTCTGCATGGCGCTCCCGTGCTGCCCTAACGAGACCCCATTATATCCATCAGAATTTCCAGTCCTCTCCGCTCTGCACACAAGGTAAGCGCAGTGCTTTAAGTGGGCCGGGGCCTGCCGGGGCCGGGCCCCGCCAGTCTCCAAAAAGTGGGGCTGAGCCGGGGCCCTGCCGGGGCCCCCCATCCCACCACGCCATGGCAGGACGCATTATCCCGTCACGGCCGCAGCCGCGACGGGAGATGTGCCCGCCAGTGTAACGTTAGGCAAGTGGACAGAAGTGGGGTCATCAGGGAAGTTACAGTTCCTTTGTTTGCCCTCGCCAGGTCACTGACCCTCTGTGAACCTGCAGGCTCCATGATCTAATATGTAGATTATATCACGGAGCCCGCGGGTTCCCAGAGGGTGAAAGACGCCTCGGGGTCTGTGATCTCTGTTCAGAGCAGCAATCACTGAGCCCGAGGTGCCTGTCTCCTTTGGCAAATCTTTATAAAAGATGCCTTGAAATATGTACATTTCAAGCCATCTTTTATAAACGTAGAAATATTTCTACGTTTATAACAGACGGCTTGAAACGTACACAATTCAAGGCATTTTTTATAAAGCTTTGTGGACGGACAAAACCACCTTGGGTTTTGTCCGTCCTCAACGCTTTATAAAAGATGGCTTGTACGTTTCAAGCCGTCTTTTATGAACATAGAAATATGTTACAAATGTCTATGTTTATAAAAGGTGGCTTGAAAAGTACACAAACCATAGTAAGGTAAGCACACAAGTGTGCGTAACTTACTATAGTTTGTACACTTTCAAGCCACCTTTTATAAACATAGAAATATGTAACATTGCTATGTTTATAAAAGAAGGCTTGAAAAATACACAAACCATACTAGTACGCATACAAATATATAAATGCTCTACTACATTTATATATTTGTTTGCGCACCCTACTATGATTTGTGCACTTTTAGGCCACGCCCACAGCGGATGCCACGCCACCAAACGAGGGCCCCCCCTCAATTTCTTACCTCACTTAAAGCACTGGGTAAGCGGCACTACTCTTGAGAACTCTGACCCTATCACAACTTTACCAAGCCACTGTGTCCTCATGACTTTGTCCCTGCACTCACATGCGCTGTCAAGCACATTGCTACACCCTATACATCCTTTGTCACGTCACGAACGATGCCCCGAAAGAACTGATCCTCAACTGTTTCACAGAAGTATCACGCAAATTGTCAATTCCCATTAAGAATGTTCTGCTTAATACTGCCACAGGCCTGCTTCAATACCAACACTATGGGATAACTATCAGAGCCTCCTACCATGTATCTCCTTCTGCTGTATTTATCCAACATGCCTTGGCCACAGGCCGTAAAGTTTGTATTCTCCCTATTACACTCCGGAACCCCTCATGTTTCCACCATCCCTACAACCATGCCAACAGACGACTGCCACTGCTGGCTGACTTCTGAGCACTCACATGGCCATATCTACTACCTGTATGACTACTGTTACCTCATCAGCTAGAGCTAAACTTGCTTACCTGCTTCAACTAATACCCTTGCTTCTCGCTGATTATTAGGCTTCCCTAGCAGGCACTGCTTCGTGAATCTAGCATGGAGTCACCATGCCTACAATGTACCATGTTTCTGTATGTCCGATGCAGCCCATGTAACAAGAGGTTATGCCCCCCCAGGCATGCATCCACCTTACCTATGTTGTCCCATGTATGCATGCCTGATGCAGCTTAATGTGCCCACCAAATTGACTCTTTTCATTCTTGTGAGCAGCCGCCCTGCAACATGGGGTATGACTCCACTATTGTGCCCACCAAATTGACTCTTTGCATTGTTGTGAGCAGCCGCCCTGAAACATGGGGTATGGCTCCATTATTGTGCCCACCGGATTGACTCTTTGCATTGTTGTGAGTAGCCGCCCTGAAACATGGGGCATGGCTCCACTATTGTGCCCACCGGACTGACTCTTTGCATTGTTGTGAGCAGCCACCCTGCAACATGGGGTATGGCTCCACTATTGTGCCCACCAAATTGGCTCTTTGCTTTGTTGTGAGCAGCCGCCCTGAAAACATGGGGTATGGTTTCTCTATTGTGCTCACCAATTGACTCTTTGCATTGTTGTGAGCAGCTGCCCTGCAACATGGGTTATGGCTCCACTATTGTGCCCACTGAATTGACTCTTTGCATTGTTGTGAGCAGCCGCCCTGCAACATGGGGTATGGCTCCTCTATGTTATGTATCTACATTCGGTTGCACCTGACTGTAACAAAGACCAGTAACTACCCTCCCTTACCCCTGCAACTACCATGTATGTTTTTGTAAGCACTTATGTAACTAAGTAAGCCTTCTGTAGCAGAGCCACGATGCCCAAGGGCTGTTTGTGCGCTTTATAAGTGCAAATAAACTAAACTAACTTTAGGGATGGTCTCGTACCGGCATGTCTCAAGAAAGCATGGATGACCCCACTCCAGACGAAAAGTAATTTGGATCTGTCTGTGGCAAAAAATGATTGTCCTTTCACTCTGTCCCATATCTGGTGAAAGTTCTGGACTGTGATTATTATCTGCAGTTCCAGGAATTTGTGGAAACAAATAACATCTTAAGCCCACATCATTCTGGATTCAGATCTAAACACGGTACAGAAACAGCTCTAATGGACCTTAAGCACAGTATTTCCAGCGTCAAGGAAAGGGGTCATCTGGCGCTGCTGATGCTACTAGATCTCTCAGCAGCGTTCGACCTTGTTGAGAACACTCTTTTTTGTAAACAGTCTCAGGGACATTGCTGGCTGGTCAGAGATTGCTGTCCTGTAGATTCAATACTTTCTGGGCCCAAGAACCTCAAGAGTAGCTGTGATTTATGCTGCACAAGCCTCCCACATTCCAATATCTTGTGGTGTGCCACAGGAATCCTCTCTGTTGCCCATTCTATTTAATATTTACACCAGGCATTTTCTTGATCTTTTGGACATCAAAGAGGTACAATACACCAACTAAGCAGACGATACTCAGATTCTTTTTGAGTTATCAGGCAATTAAATCCCTGCCTCAGAAGTGGTGAACAAAATCTCTGCTGCAATTCAATCTTGGATGGCCTTTAACTCCTTGGCCCTTAACAAGGAAAAAACAGAGGTCCTCATTATTGCATCCTGCCTGCAACTGAAGAAATAAGATCCTCTTTATTACTTTTTTTACGATCAAGGGCTGTGTTATACCTGTTGTTAAACAAGTAAAAACATTAGGAGTCTATCTGGACTCAGAAGTCTCTATGAAGCCACAGGTTTCTCATCTTCGGTCCTCTTGTCACTATGTGACTAAACTGCTGTTTCAAATTAGACCATTTCTCTCCATTGGAAATCGTTCTTTCTTGGCATCTGCACCTGTTAACACAAGGCTAGACTATTACAACAGCCTCCTGATAGGAACCTCTCGAGCTAACCTACACTCTCTTAAAACCACGCAAATGGAGCAGTTGGGGCCATTCATGGTTTATCTAAATATGACCATGCCACAACCACAAGATAGGCCCTCCACTGGCTCCAAGTTGAGCATTGGATTACAGAAAGGCTACTTGCACTGACTTACAAATTACAGTCAGATGCTGCCACCTCCTACCATAATCAATCACTTAAAAGCGGATCAAACTATTAGATCTGTATTTTCTAGCGATTCCCTTAAATTGTTGCAACCTCGTTTTGAGCTTTCCAGATTTGGCGGGACAAGCTTTGATGTGCAGGCTCTCATTCAATGGAATGCCCTTCCCCTATCCTTGCATATGTTGCCCTCTTTGTCTGTCTTTATGAAAGTTGTCAAGACAAGAATCTTTAATTTGAACCCATGTTAGGCCTATCAGCAGTCACCTCCTCTTGCTCCTACCTTTGATTGCATTTTGATAAAGTTTTTCCTCTGATGGCCTGTGTGTCTGTTTGTATCGTATTGTTTTGTGTGCTCCCTGAGGTCCATAGGCCTGTGGCATGGTATAAAGAATAAATAGTAATAATAGAGCAGGGACAGCTCACCCATAATGGGTGAGGGGCATCAACCAACCGGGTCTTGGCCACCTCTCACCCACTATGGAGGAGCCAGCCCAGTGAAATACGACCACTCCCTCAGTTTTTTTTTCAGCTGAAGGAACTTTCTTAACTGTCAAAGGGAAACAAGGCTTCCCTTTTACAGTTACAGGTACGCAGCCGTGCAAGCTCAATGTGCCATGCAAGGCAGGGGGCGTTTTGCTTCCCCAGCCTGGCATTGCTCATTGGAAATGCTGGCTGGGGAACTGCATGTGTTTATGTGCAAGGGGGCGCTCCTGTGCCTCCTCACACATACAGACGGAGCAGGTTGGAGTGGGGCATCTCATCACCCACTCTCAGGCCCCTACACGCATTGCAGAAACCAGGAAACTTTCTGATTCCTGTTCATGCTAGCTGGGGTCTGAGCATTGGAGAGGAAAGGCCCACGGCAGAATGCACGTATGTTTATATTTATGTGTTGTTAGGTGAATGAATGTATGATGATGGATGCTTGTATGAATGCAAGCATGATTGATCTATGCATGTTGTGTAAATGTGTGTGTTTGTATGTTAATTTATGTATTATTTAAATATGTGTATGGATGTGTGTGTGCTTGTGAGTGAGTGCATGATGAATGTTCCTTCGAATGAAACAAAGAGTGCTTGCTGTGTTCATGTTGTGTAAATGTGTGTATTTGTATGTTTATTTATTTAGTATTTAAACAGGTGTATGGTTGTGTGTGTGCTTGTGTTTTTAGGGGGTGCATGATGAGTGCTTGTGTGAATGAGACAGAGAGTGCTTGCAGTGGGTATGTTGTCTAAATGTGTGTGTTTGTATGTTCATTTATTTAAATATATTTATGAATGCATGTATGCATGTGTTATGAGTATATGCCTGATGATTGTTTGTGTGAATGAAACAGAGAGTGCTTGCTGTGTGTATGTTGTATAAATGTGTGTGTTTGTATGTTCATGTACTTATTATTTAAATATGTGTATGGATGCATCTATGCTTGTGTTATGAGTGAGTGCATGATGGGTGCTTGTGTGAATGAGATAGCAAGTGCTTGCTGTGTGTATGTTGTGTAAGTGTGTGGGTGAGTGTTTTTGTGGAGGAGTGTTTGTTTGTGCTGGTTGGAGTTGATTTTGGCAAGTGGGGTAATGCGGTTTGTATTTTTGGCCAACACCAGCTCTCTGTCTGAGGTCCTGTGGGGCCCAGGGGACAGGGATGATTTTTTATAGTGGGCATCTAAGATAGATGTCTAGTAAAAAATGCAATACCTGCCCCACAGCACCTTGCATAAACACATACTCACTTTGATTGTGTGTGTGTGTGTTTGGCGCTGTGGGGGCCCAGTGGACAGAGATGGGTTTTTTACTAGACATCTATCATAGATGTGTAGTAAAAAATACCATGCCTGCCGACTGGGCACCCAAGTACCTCGCATACACACATATTAACGTTGATTGTTTGTGTGTGTGTTTGGTGCTGTGGGGCGCAGAAGACAAGCATGGTATTAATTTACTGGACATCTATGATAGACGTCCATTTAAAAATACCATTCCTGCCCCCTAGGCGCCCAGTACCTGGCATATACACATAACCACATTGAGTGTGTGTGTGTGTGTGTGTGTGTGAGGAGCATGGGACCCAGGGGACAGGCGTGTCTTTTTTTTTACTGGGCATCTATGATAGATGACCAGTAAAACAAGCATGCCTGACCCCAGTGCCCTCACGCCTTGCATACACACAATCACATTCATTGTGTGAGGCACTGGGGCTGTAGGGTATTTTGTGGAGATTTGGGGCCTGACGGTATTTTATTACCGCTGAGAAATAACTTAGCAATAATCACTCTTTGTATTCAGATTTGGCCATGTGCAACAATAATACAATGGACATGCATTATTTCAGCACCCAGACCTGCATATTTGGTATACGTGGTTGGTGGTATTTTGGTGAGCATAATTCCCTTGTTTTATTTGTGGCCCCAATGTCCAGAATCCCTTATCTTCGCTTAGATTTTTCGTGTGATCACTAGAGAGACCTCAGACCTGCATTCTAGGGAAACCACAATTTCCAGGGATAGTGTTGGTGCGCCACCATGGGCAAACTCACTGACTTATTTACGACAGAGAGCTATATGTGGTAGTCTTGTGGTAATTTCCACTACCTTATATACGGTAGGGAGCTATGTTCAGAGAGTCTCTCTTCCCGTTGGCTCATGTACCTCCAACAAGTTATACTACAGTCACTCACAATTATTCATACTGATTCTGACATACACACATCTGTCTTAAAATGACCATTGCACTGTTTAAAAATCTCCCCACATCATTGGCATTGTAATGGTAAATAGAAAATAAACCACCCGTCTGTTTTCAAATATTTTCTGTATTATAAAATTTGCATTTAGACATAATCTCATTCTTTACAGCAATAAAAGGGAACAATCAAAGCATTTTCAATGACACACTGCAATTATAGTGGCGGAGAACAGAACTTAAATTGCAACATTAGCACTTGATTAAGACACGCACGGGACTTTCATTTTTCTACACTGACTGCATACTTTCGTGCACACACACAGCTCCCCCAGTTAGGTAATTACCTTATCTGTTTAGAGGATTCTCTCTGTGAATGTGGCTCTCTTGGCTTAACTCCAACGAAAAGGGACGCTTGCCTTCTCAAGCCGGGGTCATTGCCTGGAATTCTCAGCTTTTTCAGATAGGACAGCCTCTGCCAGTGGAAATGTAATTCTTTCAGCTTTCCCCAGTCTCGACTGCAGCAGGACACCCCCACAGCCAGGTCTTCTCCCCAGTAGTGCAGAAAGATGTCTGCCTGTCTTTTTCCCTGCTACTGCCCACTAAAACTTTCCTCTCAGCCCTCTTTATGACGTGTTCCAATGAAATCCATCATCTCTCATCCTCCTACTTTTAAACAATAGCTTCGCTTATACATTTGCAATTGTTGCAAATCTGACTTCCTTCCTCCTGCAGTTACTGTGCACAACAACACGGATAATCAGGCAGAGAAGAGAGGAAAAATCTGCACACTCATTTAACTGGTTTTCAAAATATGCCTAATTCTGCAGTAGAGAACACATTTTATTAGTGAGTTATAATAAAATAAGGTTTTATTAGTCAGGTTAATGGTTAATATGTTAGCTGTTAATTTTCAAATGTGTCTCTAGCAATATAGGCATTTCAGGTGAAAAATAGTGTGCATTTTTAAATGAACACGTGTGCTTTTAACTGTAAAAATAGCTTTGCATCTTATATGTTAAAATCGTTTTTTGACTGAATAGCCTGTCTTTCCTTGTTAATCTGCTAACCCATATAGCAATGCACCGCACCCTTGTGGTGGTGCTGCAAAAAAAAATTGCTACTTGTGCAGTAGTGCAAAAAAAAAATGCTACTTGTGCAGTAGTGCTGTAATGCTACTTGTGCAGTAGTGCTGTAATGCTACTTGTGCAGTAGTGCTGTACTCTGTGCTGTAACATGCCAAATATCCTTACATATACCCTCCTTTTGTTTTTAGAACTTGGCTATAATCCAAGCCAATTCCTAAAAACAACTTGTTCTATTTTTTTTTTTTACAATATAGCAATCCAACAAAATGAATATTCATGTGCATCAATGAAAATTTGCAATTAACATTTCATCTGAGTCCATCAGTTCATAAAATGTTCCACATTTGCCTTCTCAGTGGAAATGGCATTACTTTAAGTTTAAATTTTCCAAGTCAATTAAAAACAATGAAATAAAACAATTAACTAAAACAAATAAGTAATATAACAAGTTAAAATAAATAATTAAAATAATAAATACGTGGAACTTCATATGCCGGAACTTTTGCTTTGTCTCTTTTGGTATGTCCCGGCCAGCGATGTTATTCGGTTCATTCGAGTACTTTTTCATCTTGGCAATCTTGAATCCACAGTAGTCATCTCTTTTGGCATTCCGGTTATTTTGTCTTCACCTCCACCTGGAGGCAGGCATCTTTTGGTCTTCATTCAGGGGACTCCAGGACTCCATCGTCTCCCGTGGCCTCTGATCCCGGAACCTCCGATCAAATAATGTTAATCGTCTAAATCAAAATAGAAAATAAACAGATTAAGTACATAGCACAATACTAACTTCATCCTTTTGCCAAAAATAAAACATGCTTGGTAAAAATACTTCGTTTTTTTTTTCTTTTTTCTGAAATTAAACACAAGTTAAAAGAAAACAAACACATATAAAACAGCATTCAATATTTAATACACTTTCTCTCTGCACACCAACCACGAGCTTCCGTTATATGTGCATTTATCTATTTATTTATTTATTTATTTATTTATTTATATTATATATTTTCACATATATTACAGTGTTTATGTGCCATCATAACAATCAACTTTTTTTTTTTTTTAACTTCTTTGTCACTGCCTCCTGAACACACCCATTTATATTCTCAAGGGACTCTATCCGTTTCCACATGCTCAAGCTGCCTGATCTCATGTCTGGGATGGCATGGTTTGATTTGATTTACATGGACAAACTGCTCTATTGCTGTTTCACCTTCATTTTTCAAAATTTTATACACTACAGGAGAGACTTTATCTATAATTCGGAATGGCCCCTGCCAGGCTGCCAGAAATTTAGAATTTTTCTGTTTACTTTTTCCAAAATGAAACTTGTACACCTGATCCCCTACATTGTATTCCTTTACTGATGTCTTTTTGTCATAATATGACTTAGCACTGTCAGCAGCTCTTTCCAGATTTCTCTGCACAAAAGCAAATGCATGTTGCAAATGCCTCCTCAGTTCATCAATATATTCATGAACTGTGGATGCACTCACTAGAGTTTGCTCATGTGTTCTGTATAGTAGGTGTTGTGGTAACACCATTTTCCTACCTGTTAATACCTCATGGGGGCTAACACCTGTTGCTTTGGCAGGAGTCGACCTGATTGCCATCAAAACCAATGGTAAACGCAAATACCAGCTGGAACCTGCTTCTGCCACAAATTTCTTTAAAATGTCCACAACAGACCTATTGCTTCTTTCAACTGTACCTGAAGACGCCGCCCGATATGCGATATGTAGTTTCCTTTTCACACCTAGTATTTGCCATACCTTACTCATTAGAGTACTTGTGAAATGACTTCCTCTGTCTGACTCAATTCTTTGTGGCAACCCAAACCTTGAGAACACATGGTTCACCAGCAATGTGGCTGCTGTTTGCGCACTACAATCTGGTGCGGGAATGCACTCAATCCACTTTGACATCAAACATACCACACTCAAAATATAGCGGTGTCCCCTGCTCGACCTTTTTAAAGGACCTACATAGTCTATTTGCAAATCTGACCATGGGAGAGTTAGGCCTCTTTTCATCAATGGTGCTCTATGCATTGGTGAAGCAGGTTTAAATTGGGCGCATACTAGACATCCTCTAGTATATAATTCCACATCTTGGGACATATGTGGCCAGTAAGCATAATCTTTTAGTATTTCTAATGTCTTTTGTGAACCTCTATGGCCTGCAGTTATGGCATCGTGTGCATGGTGTAGCATTAGTCCTCTGAATGAAAGGGGTACTACCCACTGTATTTGCCCTGTTATGGACTCTCTAATCATGAGCCCATCCTGTAATCTAATTCGTGTTTTGTTCTTTAATAACACCCTCAACTCTTCTTTTCCCATACAATCATTTTCTGTTAAAGGATTTTTTTCAGGATCTATCAAATGATTATAATAGATTCCCAAAATTTGATCATTCTTTTGTGCCTCAATCAAATCTTGGTCTGGCGTGTCATGACTCCACTGCACCACCGGTTGATCTACCTCCTTTGGTGCTTTAGAACGTGTGACTGCATCAATTTGTATTTCACCCATTAAATAATCAATAGGTAGCAATTCTCCCATCACAGCCCCAATCTTAGCCAGATGGTCTGCCTTATCATTTCCCTCCTTATCCTCTCCTGGTGTTTTTAAATGCCCACGAATTTTTCTCCAGTATATTGTTAAATTATTTTCTGACACCAATTTGTCTATGGCTTGTATCATTTTTCCATGTTTAAGTGGCTTTTTGTTGTATGTAACCATGCCTCTTGCTTTCCAACCAGGCAAATACTCCACAAAGCTATTCCGTGCATAGTCAGAATCAGTCACCAGGACAATTTCACTGAACTTTTTATCAACTGCAGTAGCAATTGCTTTATAGATGGCTGCCAATTCCGCTACCTGACTGCTCCTATCTCCAATCCTCATCCCTATACTAGGAACGCCTTCACATTTCAACCAGACATTTCCTATTCCTGCCACTAATTGTTTATTACTGTCATTTTCAATGTGAAAAGCACAACCATCCACATATACAGTTGGCAAATCCTTGCATGTTTTTTCATCAAAAGCTTTGTGTGGTGATTGTTCAAATTCCTGCAAACTAGCTTCCACTTCCATTTCATTTGGTATTTGTTCAGCTGCACAGTCATGTAAGTCAGCTAACCCTTGAGCAATTGGGCTCTTTTTATTTTGTCCATATCTTACTTCTACGGGAAAACCTTGTAATGCCAGCGTCCATGAAGTGATTCTGGATTGCGCTAGATTGCCTGATCTAATTCTTTTACTCTCTAAAAATTGCAAAGGTTGATGATTTGTTTCAATAATCACCTTTTCTCCCTGAACAATGGGGCGAAAATGTTGTAGCGCCCACACAGTGGTTAATAGGGCCTTCTCACATTCATTAAATTTCATTTCAACTTGGGAAAATGCCTTACTTGCATATGCAATGGTTTTGTGATTCAAATCGTGTTTTTGTGATAACACTGCTGACATACAATGTTCAGAAAAGCCTATTTCTATAAAGAAATCCCTGTCCTTTATGGGGTATGCTAAACATGGTGCCTTTACAAGACATTCCTTCAATCTAGCCACTGCATCAGACTGCTCTCTTTCCCATCTCCAGGGAGTATTTAGTTTAAGCAGTTTAGTCAATGGTTGAGTGATTTCTGCATAATTCTCAATGAACTTTCTGTTATAGCCTGTCATCCCTAATAAACTTTTTACTCCTTTCACATTTTTAGGATCTTTTAATCTTTGTATGGCCTCTATTTTCTTCCTTTGTGGATTTAGCCCATGTTCAGTCACTTCATGCCCTAGAAAGTTCACTTTTTTCTTGCACCATTGTGCTTTTTGCAAAGATACTTTGGCGCCTGCTTTCTGCAATTGGCCAAGCACATGTCTTATTTCATCAAGATGGCTTTTAAGGTTTTCATTTTTTATCAAGACATCATCCACATAAACTATTGTCCCTCTTTCCGCTGCATCCGGCATGGCCTTTCTCAAAAATATGCCAAATTCACTCCCACTATTGATGTACCCGAACGGAGCTCTAAGCCAGGCATATTGAGTCCTGTCAAATGTAAAGGAAAATAGGTGTTGTATCTCCTCTGCCAATGGCACACACCAATATCCAGATGTGAGATCTAACGTGGTAAATACATTTGAACCATGTATCTGAGCTAGGCCCTGATCAATGAATGGTAGTGGCCATCTAGATACTGGTACTCTTTTATTTAACTCTCTTAAGTCTGCACACAGCCGCCATTGACCATTTGGCTTTAACACACCTAAAATAGGCGTATTGGATGTGCTATGAATGGGCCTAATTATTCCCCGTGATTCCAAATTTTTAATAATCTCTGCCAATGATTCTAAACATGCCAGCGGTAGTCTATACTGGCGTACAAACACTGGATTTCTGCTACAACCTTCTGGTAGTGTGGCCACATGTAAATCAGTTAAACCACAATCATAAGCATCTTTTGCAAATACATCCTTAAACTCCATAAATATTTCCCTCAGATTGCGTCGATCCTCATCGCTGTTACATGCATCCGCTAAGGAGATCTGCTCTTCTACCATTCTGGAAAATTCTGGAAACTCTTCTGGTAAAGGAATCTCAGCGCTTTCCTCTAACTGTGTGGCTGTGTCTTTTTGTAGGGTTGCCACTTTTAAATATTTTGGCATATCAGCTTCCACTTCAATGGGCTGATTTCCTGTTTCATTTTCATTTAAATTAAATATTATGCAATCCTCTTGATGGCAGCACACTGTCTCATTGGAATCATAAGGATACACAGAATGAATTTTAAATATTCCTTTGGGCTGAGAGTCCAGGTGTTCTGGCAACTCGCCCTTGGCATCTACATATTTTTCAGGAATATTCCCAATCACCATGTTATTTAAATCTGCCGTATAATGTGATTTTTGTATGGCCATTCCTAATGGGGAGTTTTCCTCTAAATGAATGTCCTGACAACCTTTATTATTTACCATGATTTTTACAGATCCTTCACCAATGTCTACCAATGGAATGTATTCATAATCCAGGCCTTGCTGTTTTATGGATTCATTCAGGCATACAAATGCATCAGAGCCTTTCATCTGCTGTCCATTTTTGCATTTCAGTGTTATTGCAAACTGTTTTGTAAATGCAGGAACAATAGTATTTTTTCTCATCTGTAATTCGACTGCATAAGGAACTAGTTGTGCACAATGATAAGCCCTTCTTTTGTCTTCAAATTCAGGCGCCGGCCCCCCTAGGCGTGACCATATTTTTTGATTAAGGAAATCTAACACCATACACATTCTGTGCATGATGTCATTGCCCATGTAAAATTCATTTTGTGCTCCACTCACTATCCATACATTATGGTAAATTGCTTTCTGCCCAATACTAATTTTAAGCATGCATCTGCCTGTAATTCGGTTTTCAAAGTCTGGACTGTCCAACCCAGAAACATATTGGTTTTTAATCCTAAATTTCGGGATTTCTTCCCTCTCCATATTTTTTTGCAACAATTTCTCATTAATGAAACTCCTTTCATGTTCAAGCGCTAAAGTGGCTTTTATTGTTTTAAGATAATCATTTATACCAGCGTGAACCCATGGTTGCTCATCTTCCATGTGTATCTCTGCCAGAGTGGTAATGTGTTTTTCTGAATCTGTTTTAGGAACAATATTCTGTTTGCATGTATTCTCTTTTAAATAGAAACGTAATGTGTGTTCGTCTATGGCAGTCTGCCAATCTTTCCTTGGGTCCAAGTATATTTGTACAGGTAGTTTTTCATTGTCGCTCTGATCTTTGTCTTGACACCTTAATATAACAGTGACACTAGGTATGCAGCTATTCTGGAGATATACCTCCACAGCATCATTTGTTTTGGCAACGGTGTGACATTCTTTTATATTGCTGTTTTGTGATTTTAGTTTCTTAGGCCTCAATGGTTTTTTGGTTAAGGACCACAGCACTCCATTCACCCCATCTATGAGAGGAGACAATCTTTTCAGGCAATTAATTAATGAAAATACAGGACTCTGCGCCAACAACTCAAGTTGAGTTAAATCTTAGATTATGCTTTATTGATCATCCATGACCATTGAGCCCATAATTGATAACATGTTTCGGCTCCACTGAGCCTTTTTCAAATCCGGGCCGAAATAATGCATGTCCAGCCCAGTCCACTGGGATTCCTAGCAGCTGACATGCAATGTCAAGCCTGACCTATAAGCACCCCAGCACCTTGCATGTACACACAATTGATTATCTGTGCATGTGAGGCTTAAGAGGGCAATGAGGAAAGCAATGCAATTTATTAATGGGCATTGAATAGATGGCCAGTAAAAAATACCATGACTAAGCCCGCATAATCTTGCACGCACACAATTATTGTGTTCCTGTGAGGGGTGGGGCCTCAGGGGGCAGGCATGGCAGTTTTTCCTTGGCATCTATGGCCAATATAAAATGCCATGGCTGTACACTGCGACCCCAGCACCTGACATTTATCTGCCCTCTGGGACCACCAGTGCCTCAGAATCACAGATAATCACATTCATCATTAATGTGATTATGTGTGATGCAAGGTGCTGGCGCACCATGGAGCAGGCATGGCATATATTACTGGGCAGGGTTGATAAAGCAAGCATGGTAAGTGGTATTATGTAGCTAGACTTGCATTGTAATGCAGCCAGTTTAGCAATTATTTTGTTGTGATATGCCATTTTATATTGGGGAGCTTTGGTAATGCAAGCATGATCAGTGGTATTATTCTTTCTGTTGCATGAAATTTTGAATTGGGCATCTTTGGTAAAGCAAGCATGATAGGTGTTATTACAAAGCAAGCCTGACATTTTTTATGCAACCAGTATAGCCATTTCTTACTGAGACATGACATTTTGTACTGGGCATCTTTGATAAAGTAAGCCGGATCAGCAGTATTATTCTTACTGTGGCATGACATGTTGTAGTAGGCCTCTTTGCTAAAACAAGCACAAGTGTTGTTATGTAGCTAGAGTGACATTTAAATGCAGCCAGTCTAGTAATTTCCTATTGTCGTATGACATTTTTGTTTTGTATTGGGCCTCTTTGGTAAAGCAAGCATGATCAGTGTTATTATGAAGCAAGACCGTCACTTTTCTGCAACCAGTCTAGTCATTTCTTGTTGCGATATGACATTTTGTAATGGGCATCTCTGATAAAGTAAGCATGATAAGTGTTATTATGCAGCTTGACTGGCATTTTAGTACAGCCAACTTCGACACGTTTTCATACTTTGGCATGCATTTTTAATGGTAAAGCCAACTGGAGTATGCTCTTTCATGGGGATACTGCCATATATTGGCAGAACCAACATGGACATGTTTCCTAATAGTATCATCACTGGCATTATGCAGAAAGGAAACATGAGTGTGTTGTTATATGGGAATTCTAGGGTATGACGGTGCAGTCAGCATGGAAATATGTAAAAATGTTTTGTACTAGCACATATTGTGAGAAAAGGCATCATGAAAATGTGTTGGAGAAATGCTCTTGTCCACTTTTGGTGACTTGCATCTATTGGATGTTTGTCATGAGTTACCCTACAAAACCAATTGCAAACAGTTTGGCTTTTAAACCAATTTTTCTAAAAAAAAGTGTGCTCTAAAACACACCATTTTAACCTATAATTTTAAAAAACATTCTAGGGGGGACAACCCCCCGAAACTCCTTTTATTGGTGTGGGCTCCCTCGCTATGCTTTGTCGCTGTAGCACATCTGGGACATGTATCTATTACACCCATCCAGTTAAAAAATTCACCAGTCCCCACTGTAATAGAGATATACTGCACTTTGGCATGCAAAAAATGGAGGCAGAGTGCAGTTTCAGACCATGAAAACCTTTGTATCCCCACAAAGCGATACATTGGGAGAACGTGGACCCTATAACACGCTGCTACTAAATGCAGCATTTGATCATTATTATTCTCCCACTGACTTCAACCCCAGTCCCTGCGGTTCTCTTCCTGCTCCAGTCCCTTCCAATTGCCATCATTCAGAGGCAGCGTGTTAGGGATGTCATTTATTGATGGCCAGGAGCCTCCCTTGCGGCCTCTGTGGTCTCCCTTGCTACCCCTAAAAAATAAAAATAAAAAAACTGTTTTTTTTAATGCAAGCTTTTTAATGCAAGCTCCTGCGCTTTGGCCAGCACCACGTGGCTCTTTGCTTCTGGAGTGGCTAGCTTTCTTGTTCAGGCCTCTTAAAAAAAATACAAAAATTAAAAAGAACATGGGTTCCACAATTCTAACACTTTCAGCACTGACACTAAATAAGAAAGAATAGGAATACCAAATAATTTCTCTTTCTGGAATTCTATACAATAATTGCTAGACTCCTTAAAGGTTTGTTTGAGGCACACTTCAGGGGATGAGTCATTGATTTAGTCTGTTTTTAATTACCTCAACTCAGCCTTTCATCGTTCTAAGGTCGATAAATGAGTACCAACACAGGTTGCGTGATATTTTATGTATATTTGTTCTATATAAAGCGCTTGCGCATAAGTGCTATATAATACCACATCATTATCATTTGGTCATGTATGACTGCTTGCATTCACAGGAATTTGGTAATATGGGCCTATACACACTGATCTTAACGATCCATATGGTGATCCATTCTTGTATGAAATGTATATCAAATCATAGTGATGTCGTAACCATATTTTTGTACTTGGGAACAATGCTATGTGATGTCACTTCCTGTTTTGCCAAGGGTCAAGAGGTAAAAGGTTGTGTTCCATCACTTCCTGTGATATCACTTTGGGGTGGGATCAATTGACATCACTTCCCGTGCTTTTATCAGAGGTCAAGGGTTGTGGGATGTCACTTCCGCTACCCCTGGCATTTTGTTGAAATGACGTCCCTGCTGCGAATCTGGGGAGAAGGGCAGGTCATGAACACAGAGCACTGCCAAGCTGCACCCTGCCTATCTCCTGTCCAAAGCAATGCAAGCAATGGGAGAGGGGCATGCCACACCCGCTCCAACAAATCAACTCCCAAAATTCTCTGTGGTGCACTGCCTGCCCTTCCTGCTTCTTCGACTTGGCTGTCAAAGGAAGGCAGGTCAAGACAGAGGAGAGGGCCTAGGGAGTGCAGGGATGGCATACTTCAGTTTTCATCCATGCACTGGTCCCACCTACCCCCCGGCTCCAGTGTCAATTGCACCATGTTCCTGGACAGGGGCAGGCCCAAGAAGGCAGGGGCATCATCTTCCAGCTAGCCTGCATGCATCCCTAACCACCTTTTTTGACAATCTCTCAGTCCGAGGACTCACCAGCAGATGCCCTTACTGTTGTAAATTGGGCCCAATAGAATATATAGACTTTCTGTGAATATTGAGAGTAATTAAATCTGACCTGACTATGCTAGCTGGATGGCATCTAGTCTTAACAAGCTCGATGAGCCGAATTGAGCATAACATTGATGTTTTATCTGGGTCTACGGCCTTACTTAGTTAACTGGGCACACATGTATCTGGCCTTACTAAGTTACCTGCCTATGATGTTCTCTGGAACAAACACACTAGCTGGGCATAATGTAACTTAGCTTTAATGTGCCAGCTGATCATATTGGAGACAGGCTTCACTGTGCTAACGGCGGTGAATGTAACTATCTTGCAATGCTATGATACCTGAGCGTACTGGAATACTGCAGTGATGTGTTCAGTTGTAACAATGGATCCTGTTCTCAGTGGGGCATCATGAATCATACACTTGCTAATGGTTCGAGTACCTCGGTGCTCAGAGCCAGTAACACAAGTACTGTATGTTTAGAATGAAATACTGACCAATTGCAATACCGGCTACATGAGACAATACCTGCCATTTGATGTAAGCATCATAGCATTGAAACACTTGTGTACAGGTGCGTTATAAATGTCATATCATATCATATCCTATCATTGCCTAGCTTTACCTAGCATATAATGTGCTCATTTGGCATATAATGTAAATAGCTAACAAATGACTTGAAGACCTGAACATTTGATGTCAACGCCTGAAGAATGCTTATGCAAAGCAGATAAAAGTCAACACAACTTGTGGTGATTCATGGCTGTTTTTGTTAGCATAATAGTTCATATGCCTGCTCCCAAGCTTCCCTTCTTCCAGACACTTACGGTGGACCTGTTGGTTTTAGCAATCTGTATGTTGCCTTTCCTTCCTTTCCACCATTTTACACATGGTTAAGATTGTTTAGCCCTTCTGTGGCATGTCACTGAACAATCTCAAAACAGGAGATGATGCATCCCTAAAATAGACACAATGCGCTCCTGAGGCCTTTGTAAGTCGTATGGACCGATGAACCAAAACCGTACAATTCTCGAAGGCTATGCTGCTCTTTCCAGCCCACCTTGTTCTTGTGCTTGTCACACCTTGTCAAATTGTCCATTCACGTTACGGTCACCCTTCACTATGAAAACTCAAAGACCCATGTCCAGTTGTGTTTTTGCCCTATAAACATCTCCTTTTCTCTATTGTGGTCGTCAGTATTCCTTTGCCTAAGAAGCATAACATGCCACTGCTTTCTAAAGTATGCTTGCATTCTTCATTGGCACTGGCGTTTCCGTCTAGAAGAACCGATTTTATTATAGGTCAAATTCCCTTACCCCATTGGGCTTGCCTTGAAAGCACCACAGTGTGGTTTTTGTCTGCGCTTGGCACTTTAAAAAATAGCAATACATAAATAGGACTTGGCTGCTTTACAGCTATTCTGCAACGTGGCGTAATTATTAACTGCAGAGCAAATCACGCCCCATTTTTGCGAATGCACCCATTTTATTAGCCCATATCGAGTGAGTGGGTGAAAGAATGACTACGTGGAAACATTTCTATTGTGCTTCTGAGAACTCAATAATCTCAGAAAGCTGATCTAAGCCTTTCTCTGACTTCAATGCAGAGTTTCCCTGGAGAAGATACATTTCTTACTGTGGTTAGGAATTATGGGTGTAGGTTGAAAGTTTGCAGGGGGCTGGGGGGGTTCTGGCTTTAGCTTGTATAATCTAGGCACCAGGACTGGGAGCCTTCTGGTCCCACTGGTGGTGCAATAGATATCTGCACCTCAGGACCATTCCCATACTGAGAGTAGAGGACAGCCTTGAAGGCAATGGCACAAATTAGCACGGAGGAATGTACCTCGTTTGTTCTTTTTGTGTTATTCTTCCGTCATTCAGGGTTGGATGTGTTCACTTATACAAGTAATGAGCAATGGGCCCTTACGTTCTAGCTGTGGAAGTTGGAGACGTCGACTCCACACACTTTGTGAAAGTTTCTACACAATTGACATTATATGGGTTTTGAGGGAATATGAGATTGTATATGTAATTAATAGCACATTAGGTGCTTTGGGAGGGGTGCATTTTTCCCCTTTGCAAATATTTGTAATCAGCCATTTATGTCACCCTCTGAATGAAGAAAGTGGGTGCTGAGAATTATTCCTACGAAAGACTGTTATTATGTATTATTACTTCGAGATGAAAGGGACCTGGAAGCAAGATAGCCTACAACTTGTTTTGCTTTGTAATGCTCACATTTGTTCCATACTAAAGCACAGGTGATCACTTAACACATTTATTAACTAATCAGTCAATTATTGTTTACTTCATTTTTTTTTAAATCGAGTTTCAACGATGTTGGTAGGGATGAGTGGAGGGTAGAGTAAGCCAGCGTCACACACATTGTGATTTAATTTTATCACATCTTTGCAGTGTAGGATTTGCTGGTGGGTGCACAGGGTACAGCACAAAAGAGGAGGCATAGAGAGAGACTGTCAATAGCAGAGCCAGAGTGAGTCTCGAGAGGATAGGGAGAAAGTTCAGGGCCACATAGTTTTCCATTTTGGAGAATTGGGTAGGGATGCATATGGGGGTTGAATTTAGAGTAGAGCATTATGTAAAAAGTCACAGAATAGGTTAACGGGACTCATGATACTATGTTGTTCTATTATTATTATTATTATTATTATCATTATTATTACAATCATTATATTATTTTCTATTACTTCGAACTGTTTTTAACATGTAAAAGAAAATATATTGCCCGGCCTGCGGTAGCGGGCGTGTAGTTATGGTTAAGTTGCTCAACCCATAGGAAGAGCACTTTTTGTGTGGCTTATAACATTGCCCCCCCGGACGAATCTACAGCAAATGTTGCAAAAAAGGGATATATGCCCCCCTCGGATTGGCTTTGTGAAGTTTGGTGAGATTTCGTCCATGGGGACAATCTTATAGGCGGGTCCCAAAATGTGTGGTTTTCCTCATAGACGCAATGGAAACAAACCTTTGCTCATGCCTACAGCTCAAACCGCTGGACGGATTTTCACCAAATGTACAGCAGGAGCGGCAGCTTGATCCTGAAATTGTGCTTTTGTAAAATGTTAATCTGTCCAGTAGCTTTTTTTTAAAACGTCCAAAAAGTAGGTCATTACAAATTAATAATATCTGGGTTCGGTCTGCGGACTCACTTTGCCAACAGGGCTGCGTACACCCCTCTGAGTCTGGCGTGATGTCTGCATACATCGTGTGCACCGGCTGATTGGAAGGATGAAAAACGTGAGCTGTGTCAGATATTTTTGAAACGGTCGCTGTGTTGGATTTGCAGACAGCCTCCAGTGTCTGCAGACAGTGTGTGGGTGAAATAGCCTGAACATGCCATAACTACAGGCTGGAAAATGTGGGGGGGACCTGTCCCTCAGTAAAAGGCCTACACTGGAGTACGTGCAAAATTTGGCCCTTGCCTAAACACAAAGGAGCAAATGTAGGCATCCAAGCGTGGGGATTCCTGAAAATGTTACTTGCCATACATGAGGGGAAGACATCATGATACTTTTGAAAAAGGTTTGGAAAGGCTGAGACCATGTTGGCAGAAACAACGACATCCAGCGTGTAAATAAAATGACCAGATTGTGTGCAAATTTGCACTGCAGAATGGAGTTTTGTACTTTGACCAAAATCATTGCCTTCCAAAGCCGTTGTCCTTTACAATCAAACACATGCTCCTCCAAATATTTACAAAACTTTGTGGGATATTCTGACCAATTCCAATGTGCCTCACTACATCACTGTACTGAAATGGTGAAGGAAACAACCCAAAATGACCGCGCTCGCTCGCAAAATCTTAAAAACTGCATTTGTGGCACAACCAGAAAAAGGCTGCACACCCTGCCACATTCAGTCAGGGGGGGGTGAAAACAGAGTTCTCATTGCAGGAGCATGCCAGTGGACTCTGCCACATTCAACATGGAGCCAAGGAAAGAAACAGCATCATTGTGCTGCTAACCGAAAATTCCTTTTAAAATGTTAGCTTTTCAACCTTACAAAGTGCTGTTTTTGGTGCTAGATCCATTCATTTCTACTGAATCATTGAGATTAAAAGGGACCAGCAATGCCCAGGACCATCCAGTGTGGCTCAGAGGAACCGGCCCTCATTTAATGCTACAAAATGTATCTTTGAAAAAGCAAACCAGGAACCCTTGTTTTCATTTTCCACGGGAAAAAGCGGCTAGACTTTGCAACAAGTATCAGAATCAGCTGTGCAGAGAGAAACTCTAAACAAAGGCATGATGCAAACCATTCCAGCACTCAAGGGAAGAATTAATGCTGACTAAAATGTGTATTTGCCACAGAGGAAAATTGGATTTAAAGAGATCAGTTTAATGTGCTTTTTCATGAATGAAAGGCAGATTCACCTGTTTTAAAGTATGTTCTTGTTTAAAGGCTTAAAAACTGTTAAAAAATCAACCTATAAACTGTGTTAATTTTATATGTTTAAATTAAAGATGTAGGTGAAACTTAAAGCTCAGCCTAGTATGAGTTAATCAACTATATTAAAAAAAACCCTGCTCTGAGCCTGAGAAAGGTTGACACCTCCACTTCTGGCAGGAAAGGCTAATTGCTGCTGGGAGGCCTCGCATACTCATGACAAAGGACCTCATTAGACATTCGTCTGTGCCCCAGGTGAAGACAATGGCAGGCTGGGATACTCACCCTTCCAGGGGAGGAGCAGGAAGCTCCACTCTCCAGAAAGAGGCCTCCCATTCAACTTCAAAGGATTTGCCATTTGCTCACACTTGGGAAGAAAGAAAAAAAAAACTGACATGTGATTTTTGGGTTTAAAATGCTTATTTTTTTTATTTGTATATGGTTCTACCATGAACCTTTAGAAAGAAGAAACAAAATCTCAAAAAGATATCACAAGTTATACAACCCAAAGGAAACAAACATAGCAGAAATCGATCAACCTAAAAAGAGAAAAATTAATTTTTCCATCAATACTTAAATTAATCTAAAATAAGCTATGATTTCACCATTTACCTGTTGCTGGTACAAAGAGCATTATTCCATTATTTTAGAGTTTTAGAGCTCAAACAACCGATGTTGTTAGGGCAACATTATAATCAGAAACCAGATAGTCCCAAAAATACTCTTCTATAATCCCTTCTTCTCGAGATACAAATCTAACAAACAACCTCTTTCAAACTGCCCATGTTCCCTCACAATCTATCAATAAATGTCTTACAGTTTGATTTGAGGGGCTGTCACAAATATTACACAGTGTTAAGGCTTTGTTTCCTTGTTGACGTCTTGCCAACACCTCAACACCTCACCACAATGGACCAGGTTTGGTCTAATCCTAAGGAAGTCATTATTGCCCTGTCAGGAAACTTCAGAAGATAGTGGGAGAGGCAACCCAGCTTGTTTTCACTCAGAAGAAATGGATTTATACGGGCTGACTCCCTTACCTTTGTGATTGTTTCTATCCAATCGCATGTTTCAAGCTTTTGCTTTACCTTCAATGGATTTGTTACAAGGGTGTCAACCTCCAAATCAACCTTCTCCAACAATACCTTCACTCTTCCCTCTAAACCGGACAACACAGGTAATCATGATTGTTCCAGATGATTTATGATGTCTCCATAAAGCGAAGAGCTCTTTCCAGTGACGACCTCCCTAAAGAGTGAAGCCATCTTCCAGTTTGCCATACATTCTAATGACTTAAGGCCCAGCTCAAATCTTAGGCTCCATCTCGAAGACCCAGAGACTTCTTCCAGATTCGCCCCTCTACTGTCCTCCAGTCTGAGGACCAAAGAAAAGGCTTTGCCTCCAAACCATAAAGAATTACAGGCACTGCTTTTGCTAGATCGAATTTTATCAGCGGTAAAACTGAAAATGTGCAATATTTTACATTTAGCTTGAGCATTTGTGAGGCTATCTGGGAGGCTTTTATTGCCACATCTGTTTCCACTTTATGGCGCGCTGGATGGGCATAGACGTTATACCCTAGATACTTTACCTCCTCAACCTTTTAGATCACTTGACCCCCCAGAACCCAATTTGAAAAGTGGATCTTCCTTTGCAGGTGTTTGAAAACTACAATTTTTGATTTGAGGGGGTTAATGGTGAGATTATTTAATTCTGCATATTCCCCTAACTTTGACAACAGACGTTGTAGACCTATCGCCGATCTATCCAGCAGAACAATTTCGTCTGCATAGGCCAGCCAATGGACCTTCTTTCCATTTACCTCTGGTCTGGCCAATGCAGATGACTCCAGGAAAACACCAATGTCTGCCAAAAGAGGTTACAAAATAACGGGGCCCCCAGGCAACCTTGCCTAACCCCCCTCTCCACCCTAATGGACTCTGATAAATGGCCCTGTTCGTCCAGCCTGACTCTTATGGAAGTGTCTCTATGCAGTTCCACCAATATGGCTAACAACGAATCCGGCATGCCCCAGCTCTTAAGCTTGTTCCAGAGCAAAGTTCTATTTACCTGGTTGAATGCTTTGGACAGATCGACCCATGCGCCATATAATGGCAGTGACCCCTTAATCATCGTATGTTCACTGACTAAATTCAAGACTAAGCCATTTAGGGCTGTTGACAAGCCTTTTCTAAAGCCCGTCTGGTAGCGAGACAGGATCGTCTGCTGATCAACCCAGTTGAGATTTCATTTAGTAAAAGCCTCGTAAAGATTTTACTCTCTATGTCAAGCAGAGCAATTGGGCGATAGTTGGCTGCTGCTCGACGATCGCCACCCTTAAATAGAGGTATTATCAGGGCTGTTTTCCAGGAGGAAGGAAAGGCACGGCTTTCCAAAATCCCTTCGAAGAGACGACATAATATTCTGGACCATAATACGGGCTCACTTTTAAGAATTTGATAAATGAGCCTGATTGGGCCCGCTGCCTTAGAAGTAGATGATTTAAGAATGATATGCTTTACTTCCTCCTCGTTGAAGGTTAATATCCAAGGACCATTTGAGCTGTACCTAGGGCTAGTGCTCCCTGGATCTCTGAACATTTCGGTCAAATGCCCCACCCACCCCGCCTCTGTGACTAAGTTACAGAGGGAGCTATTGTCGCCCGATTCTAGCTGGTCAACTATTGACCAGAAGTTCCTAGTGGTATTTTCTCTAAGGAGCTTTAACATGTATTCCCCATCTCTTTGTATCCTGGAGATTGTATGGTTTCTCGTCCATGAGAGGTAGTTGATTTTAGTCATTTTAACTACTGCTGTGTGCTCTGCTGTACCCAATCTGGCTGATTTTAACTTACGTAGAGCACTTTCTCAGCTCTCTTTTCCTCTTCTGGGTCTCCTCATCAAAACAATGCAACTGCCTTTGCATATGTCTTCCCCTAGGAATACTGGGGGCTGAGGTGGCCCAGATAAAGTGTATGAAATTGGCCGGATGGCACCGCGTCTCCCAAATGAATCTAGGAACCTTTTTTAGCTGGGCATTCAATTTTGAACCTACTCCTTGATATTACATCAGTTTTATTTTACCTTTCGATCCCACTAAAGCTTGTCGATCTAAACCCGATGACGAAGTGGCAAAATTGGAGAATGATAACTCTAATCTGCAATGATAACTACCATCTCCATGTTTTATCACCAGGGAAGAAGGGAAGGAACTGAGAGATTTGGACAGAAAGATATAATCCAAGGCAGATGATGAGATCCCTCTATGCCAAGTTGTACGGGGACCCCTCTTGTCCTCTGCACTCCCGATAACCATACTCAAATCCCAGGATTTCAAAAAACTCAACCAGATGTTCCCATGCTTTGAGATTTTACGAATGGGCGGATTTTCTGAACCTCTCTCTATATATACACACTCAGTATTTATGTTCCCAGCTAAGACAATGTGGGACCCACCAGGTTCCATTTACATTTTTTCCAATAAGGAAGCGAAAGTCGCCAGGAATGGGAGAAGTTCTGAGCACGAGGGGTTCCAGTATATGTTGACAGTTGTCCACGACTAGCCTGTAGGCTCACCCTTTTAGAATATTCTATAGGCCTGAATTCCAATAGGGTTCTTGAAGATTTGAGTGGCTTCTCTTATTGTTTGATTTTTGAATGCCATCAAAAGACCTCCCGGGGGTCTCCCTTTTGCCTTCTGCTGGGCTGGTAGACAAAATATCGAGAAACCTTCTATACTGATGGGATTTACTAACCAGGTTTCTTGCAATAGCACAATGTCACTAAAGTCAAACAGATAATCTCTCATCCCCCTGGCCCTAAAAGTACTGGAGCCCCTGGTGTTCCAACTTACTATGTTTATTTTTTCTTGTCTGAAGCTGCTGAGGTCCCAAGCCCAGCTTAACAAGAACCTGGGAAAGAATTTCTGGCAGTAGAGATAAAGCATTCTCCCAAACTTTAGAGCCCGAAGAATCCATCGCATCCCCAGTTTGCTCCCTACCTTGCAGTTCCCCCACCATTTGAGGAACCATTTTTGTCACCCCCTTGACCTGGGCAGAAGCTTTACCACTGCCCCCAGACTCATTAATGGAAACCTGCAAACCATGTGCTTCCAACTCCCTTGAAACACTCAAAATGGCTGCTTTTGCTCTTAGTGAGGTACGTGCAATATCTACAAAGTGTGGATCTTGTGTTATAAATATCATTTGAAGAAAGGAGGTAAAGATCATTCACTTTTTTACAAATCCCCAAAATCACTGTTCTGTTCAGGGATTTATGTAGTCTGGTATTTGTTAAGGGTCTTAACCAGACCCTTGGGACAGCAAAGTCCTTTATGTTTTCAGAGATGGGTGTAATAGCTGGCCTCTCACTTACATGCAAGATTTCCACTGAATCCACTTGAACAGTTTGTGCTGATATTGTGGATGATTTCCCCTTCCCATTCTGAGTACCAGGTATTTTAAGTAAAGTGTACCGGACTAAAATTATATTTGGGAGAGGACCTCGGCTTTCTGGGCCCGCCGAACTTCTTTCAGGTTTCCCACCAGCTGCTAGGAAGATAGGAGCTAGCTTAAACACAGCTCCCGTCTGTGGTACCCCAGTCTTACATGCCTCATGGGTCACCTTAGATGAAGATTTCGTCCGCAAGAAAATGGGGGCCCACTTTACATTCTCTGGGATATTTCCCCCCTTTTGGTTAGGAATGGCCAGCCCAGCACTCAGTCTCGCATTATTAAGCTCTGGAATTACTGCCTCACACTCACTCCTTTGACCCGCTCTGTCATTTCCCTGAGCGTCTCTCAGTTCTGTTTGCAAGCCTATACTCACTCTTATTACTTTGATGATATCATCTCTTGAATTACACCCAGTAAAGGTAAGTTTTCTTTGAACGTTTCCCCACTTTTCCCAGCCTATTTATCTTCAAGGGTGATGGTGGAGCCTTTGGTGAACTACTTGAAATTGCCCCGGTTCTTCCCTCTAATCCTTTATTACTTAGATCCTCTGATGGTTAGGTCTCCTTTACTTGCAGACTAGTGCTAACAGCAATTGTTCCGCCTCCTGTATTTTTCCATCGTTTGCGGTTTCTCTTCGATCTTGGCTGAGAAGTTCTAGATTTTGTTTTCCTTCCTGCTTGATGTTTTCTTAGCTTACTGTGACCTCTATAGCTCTGGGAAAGAGCCGCTTTCCAGGGGGAATCAGTGGCCGACTGTTTCACTGAAATAGTCTCCGGAACACTGAACGGAATTTCTGCCTGGGCTTCCAGCCCTTCATCCCCTATGTTAGCCAGCCTTCGGAACTCCTCCAATGTAGATTCCAAAAGGGGGGTGTCATCGAAGCATTCACTGAGAGCGGTTACAGCCTCTTCTCTTTCTCCGTGTGGCTGGTGCCCAGCTTTCATTAGTTGAGTTATTTCCTCCAAGTGACCTTTCTTCTCTGCTTCTGCCTTTGTCGAGGCAACTACCCTCTGCTGTAAGGAGGAGATATCTAGGCCTTGCTTGACCAATTTGAGATTAATTTCTCTAAGGGAGGAGGCTATATCACCATTAATAGCTGAATCTAAACCCACTAGAGTAGACTCACATTTGTCTGTCTCATTTGTAAGCTCAAGCATTATGCTTGCGTGCGCCTCCACTTCTGACTTTAGCAATTCAGACACTGACACAAGAGAGTTTAATACAAAATGCAAAGCCTTTAGAGTGCCCCCATTTAGAGCTTCTTTGTCCCCTGGCGACTCTTCGTCAGCAAGATCTTCCTTTGCCGAGATTTTTTTTAGCATCCATAAATGGAACTTCCAGTTCAGAAAAAGAGAGATTTCAGGCACCGATATACAATGGGGGTTGGACCTTCTCCAATGACGAGAGTAATAAATGGTCCTCTGTACTGACTGTTGGAGTACTTGGCACTGTCCACAGAATTTCTATTTTGATCTCCACGTCATTTAAACTTTTATTCATGTTTTTTCCAAAATATTCTTTAATTTTCTTTTGGATCTTTGTGGTGGTCACGGTATATTCTAGCCCCCGGTGCCATTGATGGGCAAAATCATAATGGACATTCTGCCCTAGTACTCCTTCTTCCCGGACAATCGCTTTGTGCTGAAGTGTGGACTTGGGCCTGTGTTGTTGATGGACAGTTTTTGGTCAACAAGGCTGCATCCAATGGGGGGGAGGAGGAAGTTCCCATTAATAGATCAACCAAATAGGAACCATCTCCTTTCATCCCTTTCGCTTTTTCCAAAATCAGTGTGCTACGCAGTTTCATAATCACAACTGAGTTCGAGTGCCTTTATTATTTTTTCCTTTTGATGTCAATGTGAGCACTATTCAGTCCCTTATCCTATGAGTTATTACAGCTGTGGTGTGACTTTTTAATGCACACAAAGTCTAAAATAGCTCCAAAAGTTGTACCAACTTCACCCCTCACGCCACAGTAACTTTGATCTTTTGAAAGAAAGCTGCCTCAAAGGAAGGTGACAAAGCAGCTGAGGCGAATGGAATTGTGGCTTTATTCTCTTACAGAGAGCCGCCTCAGTCTGTTAAATTCAGGAAATCAGGAAAATGTCAAGGCCACATCTGCGCTGCATCCAAACATTATGACTTACTGTGGAGGACTAGGGACTTCCACACTCTGCTTTTTGACCGCAAATCGGCAGAAATCAGCAGGGGTTTGAAACCACACCACCCTTGAAAAAAATATTAAAAATAAAAATAAATAAATAAATTACTCTCCGGCTGCTTACAAGTCTCCACAGCCAGTTTACTCCAAGGAAATATGTCTTCCCTAGCTTTTCCCACTTTCCCAACAATCTCGTAGTGCTGCGCTGCCACTGCAGAACACCTCAATCAGGCAACAAGAAACAGGTTTGTTAAAGGTTTTTAAAAGTTTTTAAAAAAAACAGAATGTTTTAAGGGCACTCGTGTGTGATTGTATTAACCGTCCCCCAACCCAAGAGTCCTTGAAGCTCGGGCAAAACACAGGGGACTCACCGGGGGAAGCTGCTCACTCGCTCACTGCCACTCATCACCTATGCTGCGGCCAACAACTCAGTACGACTCTAGGTAAGATGCAGGAACGGTACGGACATGAGACACGAGACAGACCCGACAACACAACACGGCTTCTCTCTCCTTCTCCTTCAATACAGTTAGAGGAAAGGGCCTCACGTCCACATGCAGAAAGGAGTCAAGCCCCAATGTGTATCACGTTCTCAGTACAATCTCAGTATGCTGTCACAGCCGCTTCCAACTCTAGAAATGGGATATAAAAAATGTATTTTGCCACTGAACATCAAGACATTTAACTTGGCAGCAAGAATAGGAAGAAGAGTGAAAAGTACATTTCATCTAAATCTGAATTTCTGCTACTCATTTGAAAACTTGGTAGACTTTCTTACTGCATAAGGAACTGAAGTTATGTAGAATGACCAATTGCGCAGAAACGATTAATGTTGCAAATATAATATTATGTACCCATATACTAGGGGTGATTGTGCCTATATGTAAAGAATTGGGAAATGTTAGGCCAAACCCATTAAGGAGAAAATTGCCAAAATTCAAGAGAAAGACTAAACCAGGTCCCACTGACTTGGGAGTTGGATTAGAATGTGACCCACGAAATATCTAATTTATGTATCTGATTTTCTTAGAGGGCATAAATACACAAATATGTATTTGTGGGAAAGTTAGATTTTGGTCCCAATAACTATGGGAGGTTTCCAGATCATATCATAAAACATGAGAGCCCTCTCTGTCATCCAACCAGCAAAGATCAAGGCGGGAACTGTGCTCTTGCCCAATCATAGCCTTGTGGGTGTGGGTAGTAAGTCTGCCCCTACCATAAACTTTGGTGATGTCATTTGGCATTATAAATAAGGGAACCTCACAACCCAGAGAGACATACTGATTCCTGACTCCACCCTGATTTCTGTGTGGTTACTGATTCCAGATTTCTTTGCAAAGCCAAGGCCTCTGAATTGCTGAACCCCTTTCCAGCTAGGCCCAAATTCTGAAGCAATCCAAAAACTTAAGGGAAGCAATTGATCCAGTCTGGCTTGCTACCATTAATGCTTGCCTGCTCCAAACTCACCATCCCACTGATCTCCAGTCTCCAGTAACCAGTGCAGTCCAGTTCAGTCCAGTCGGAGGTGCCGGACCAGGTGACCAGAACTGCCCAGCTGACCTAATTCCGCCAGATGTGCCCTGCTGTCCTTTAGACCCGATCCGTGTGATGACCAGAGTCCTTGATGGTCCAAAATCATAATTTAAAGTGGACTGTAAGTATCAATAGGAATCATAGTAACCCATAGCGTATCTTGCCTTGCCTTGTCTTATCCCAATCTATAAAACATACTGTCTTTAATTTAAGAACCTGCAATATTGTCAGAACTATTCTTGCAACCGTGTTTGTGGTTCTTAGTGTTAGCGCCATTTTTCTCCTCATTTTTGTTTTACTAGAGCATAAGCCATTAGTGATTTTGATTAAATAAAGTAATTCCCATAAAGAAAATGGGGTATCTGCCACGTAAAGGGTTACATGCGGCCGTGTAACTGTGGAGATTCACGGGTGGCATTCTCTTTTTCTTAGCCATTAAATCTAGTTTAAGTAACATTAACCTGTCATTTAAAACTGATTTTCTGTTTTTCTCTACTCTATTTTTCTAAAAACACCTCTCATTCAACCTTGCATAACTTTCTCAATTCAATAGCTAGAGAATTCATTTCAACTCTGACTTAAACATAAGACATGTACCTACATCCCAACACAGAATCTGCATCTGGCAAACAGTGTATTTTACCAATTTTTTTAAAATATCGTTTAGTGAATTTTAGGCAGGAATATGCATTTCTGCAAAGTTTTGCACATGTGATTTTTCAATTATTTCCAAACTTCCATTCTGATTCAAAGTGTGTAATGTTGCTCATCCTAAAGCTTATGATTGTTGGCATATTTCCATGTTGCTCCCATAGGAATTTAAATTGTTTTAGTGGACTTTTGCAACTTTTCATTGTTTTGCTTAGCCATTTTCGAATGTCATTTTAAGAGTGTCAGATTTCCAAACCATTTTTCTCTCTTGTTTGGGGAGGGAAGATTGTATTCAAACCCTGTACACTGTTCTTTATTCCTGAATACCTGCTGCTTACTTACATCTGTGTAGAATTGCTTATTTGTGAGTTGAGAAATTTCCAGGGGGAAATCTTAACTTAAATGCCATCTTTTCAAACAGGCCAAAACTGTTCTTTTCTCTGTGTTCTATATTCAGTGTTGCTAAAAGCATATTCAACTGCATTACCTACTGTCTTATTTGTATTGTCACCACATTGTGATTGCTGCCCCATATATTAAAACATATTTTTGATTTGAATTTTAAATAAATAAATATTACCTTTACCAACCAGCCTGATTCCTGGTCCATTGTGACCTGGGGGTATTTTGAGGAGGGGTGTGATATAAGTGGTATATCACTCAGAATATTGAACCGATAGACATAATAAAATAAGTATTTCATTTGTGCACTGCATACTAGGCTGAGACACGGGTGTGTTGCCTGATTGAAATCCTTAACAGATTTGGGGGCTTGTGCCATCATTTTTAGTTCAAGTTACCACTCGTGACAGTCTAACACAGCAGACTAACCTGCAGGGTACAGACACCTTGTTTGGTTGGTGTACTGTGCTACACTGTACAAGCACCACTTTAAACGAAATTCTCTAAAATGAGTTCTGTTTGTAAAAGTCAAAGTAAATCAAACATGAAATAATTCATAAAGAAATTGATATTTCCAAAATGGCAATCCCAGTAGAAATCAATAAGGCTATGGAGCACCCCCTGCACAAGCTTTTTGTCAGGGATGAGTGGCCCGAACAGAATGAACATGTCTGGCTACAGGAAATCAAAGAACAAGTCACTGCCATGGACCTGGATAAATGGCAGAACAAGGGCCGATTACACCAAGCTCTGAGTGAATTGTACATGGCCCCAAAAGTGAAAGAGGAGCAGAGTAAAATTGCCAAAATAGCGGCCTACCTATACCTCCACATAGGAGTAATGCAGGAAAAGCACTCTGAAAACATAGTTCTGGCACAGAATCAAGTTGAAGCACTGGAGAAGATCCAGACTGATCTAGACTCTGCAGGACAAAGGCTACAGAAGAGCCAAGAATTAGAGACAGAATCTAGACAGTATGTCACAAAATTAAAGAAGATCTGGCTCTCCTACAGCAAGAGAAGGCAGAGCAAGATACCCAATTACAGGCACTAAAAGAGGAGTGTCAGGACAGGGTTGACTCTTTACAACAGAATCAACAGAAACTGCCACAACAATTAAAGTATAATAGAGTCTGCGCAGAACAGATAGTTACCCTACAAACCAGATAGGAACCTTGGAAGAGGAAAATAATAAATTAATCATGAGAGACCTACACTCTCAAACAAAGTTTGATGAGGAGCACCAGAAATCCAGTGCCATCAAAAAACAAAGGGATGACCTGGCTGAACAGAGGGGCACCCTAAATCAGGAGAGAGAAGCCTTAGATCAGGAAGTAAGCCAATTAAAAACCAAGCTAGAGGAAAGAAAGCTGTCCCTCCAGGAGCTCAATGAATTAAAAACAGAATATGAGAAGCTACTAGAGCATACCAGACGGGTGGAGGATACTCTGGAAAAGAACACCCAGACCAATGATGCTAAAACTCAGGAGGTGAGTCTCCTGCAGCAGAAATTGGCCCAGTATTCCCACACCAGGCAGGAAGCACAGCGAGACAATGAGGCTCTCTGTGAAAATAATGATGTGCTCCACCAACAGATAGCAATGCTGGAGTGAATCATTGAGACTAGTAAGGCCTTGATAGAGGAACAAAAGGCTCAGATTTTTGCATATCATCAGGGAATAGGGGCTGAAAGAAAAAGGAAGAGAGAGACAGAGCAACCCCTGAGCATCACGTCAGAACCCCTGTACTCAGGAACTCAAACCCCTTCAGTACCATGAAGTCTACCAGCTTCATTTCTGCTGGCTCATATGAACCAGGGGCCATAGAGATAGTAGACTTCAACAGAATTTTATAAAATGGGACTGACAGATCAGCGTCTCCCAGAAATTGATGGAGGGACGTCTCTGTATAGATCCCCAAATGTTAGGGCTAACATCTCTGATCAGGAAGACTCCCATAAGGGTAGAGTCAGGGAACTGGATCCACAAAACTACCATCTTCCAAAAGATCAGTTTGTTAAATTTGGTGGGGCACTCCAGGAAATAAAGCCCAAAAAGAGTATCCTGAAGATGTCTTCCCAGGTTGGGCAGTGGGGGGCTCTCCGCCAATCCTGGGAGTAGGGGAGAGTCAGAAGACTCTTCTGAGCACCACAGGCATAGGGAAACTAGGCCCCCTAATTCTGCAAGCCATTCTCAAGCTCGCAGAATCAGAGAGGGCCTAGGGGAACAGGAAGCCACCTCCAGTAGTAGTGCCTCTGAGTCAGAGGACGAGTGGATTTGGGTGACTAAAACGAAAAAGACAAACAAAACGAAGAGAGCTATACAAAAAGATCCCCTTAAGCAGATCAAGGCCATTAGGAGTGTTATAACTCCCTATCATAAAAATGCCAACTATTCAGTCTGGGAACACCTTGAATTATATGAAAAGATGATGGACACTTTTCACCTGAGAGATAGTCAGAATTGCATCCAGTATGTGAAATGGATATCCTCCCCTGAATACTCCAGCTTCTTTGCTGGACTGGAGGATTAGAACCACTCGAGATGGTCCACCTACAGGGCGGCCATCTTAAACAACTTCTCTGTCCATAGAAACTCCCAAGAAGCCCGCAAGGCGCCTACAATCTGCAATGTGGGGAAGATCAGGCCCCACAAGAAGATTGATGGAGTCATGAAAACTTGCGTTTGGATGATAAGCTAATGCAGGAAAACTTGGCTGGCAACAGAGCGCCTGCCTTGTCACCAATTCTCCCACAAGAATTTGTGCAGGAACTCAATCGTGCCTTTGCGCAGACCACCAGGAGGGTGTGCACAGATAGTAGGGAGTTCATCAACACCTTCTTTCATGCACTCCCCAAATACATAATGACTCAGCTGGTAAGGGACTTTGACGAGAAGAGATCACTGGACTGGGTCAAAGAACAGGCGACCCGTATTTATGAGGTGCAGAAACCTGTAGATAACAAGAACACCAATAAAAACCCCAAACCAGCCAACACACCTGCTGCTGATAAGGTGGCGGAGGTGAAGGCTGCACTCATTTTACATGTGGAGATGGGGGGGCCTAAAAATATACCTGTACAGAATCTATCCAATCAAGGAACCAGGAGGCCCACAGGCCAATCCCAGACAGGTAGTCAGGGAGGTAATCCCACAAATGTGACCCCCCTAACTCACCTGATTACATTAGCCCCCGATACAAGGGCAACAAACCCATCTTGGAGTATGCGTGGACTCCCCCAGACCAAGAGGGGGGAATCCAACCAGGTAGATACCACTGCAGGAAACTTCCCTCCTAACTTTCCCCGGGATGGCAGTAATCCCCCAAATGTCGGGTTGAGTACCCTCAAAATTTCAACCTGCAAAACAACCCTCCTTTCTTTCCCCACTTTCCTGAGCCCAGACAGCCCAATTCGGGAGAGGGGAGAACAAGGGTGGAGGGTTACCCAAACTATCCAAACCCAGGGTACTATGGGATAAGGTATAGCTACCCTTCCCGTGATCCACCTAGGATGGACCAGAGATCCCCGTACCAGCCCGAGCGGGTGTCCAAACTGCAGCGCCAGGTCCAGAACTTGTCCCAGGATCTGGGTCGCATGTTGAGGGCTCAGCAGAAGCCTCAGGTGAACATGGCGGCTCAGAACTCCACAAACCAAGGGTCTGGTACTCCAGTACAATGACGGGGAGAGAAACACGACAATTGACCGGTTCCAGAGGTGGAGGCACGGTGGACGGGGGGTGTAAAGCCTTAAAATAAGCTTCCTTCCCCACTTGTGAAAAGCCCATGGAAACCCAGGAAACAGAACCAAAATCATCTGCCCCCGAAAGTCTGCAACCCAGGGAACAGAGGGTGGGTAGGCGAAATAAAGGACCTAAAAAGACCGATTTTGTGGAGGAGGTTAGTGTCCTCCAATTTGAAGGAGAGATGTCCTCAGAGGACTCTGGGAAAAAGATCTTCTCCTTCAGGGATGGGGGAACTCCTACCATAGAAAAATGGGTCTCGAGAGATCCCAATGAAGACTGGGTGAATGTGGGGACTGAGTTAGGATCGCCCATCATTGAACCCCAGAATGATAATCCAGAAAACCACCTTGCCAAAACCTATGCTGGTGACTGCCTCCAAAAAGGGGGATGGGGGGGCCCAGGATCAGAACCAGGGGAGGCTAAAACTCCCCCAGTATCCAACTGCCATAATTTCTTTGCAGATCCCCAAGCTCCCACACAGAATCATGCCCAAACCTATTCTGGTGAATGCCTCCAAAAAGGGGGGTGCGGTGCAGAACCAGAGAAAGAAGATTCCCCAGCTCCCCAAAGCCATTCTGGTGACTGTCTCCAAAAAGGGGGGGGCAGCCCAGAATCAGAAAAGCAGGAGCCCAAGACTCCTCGAATCCCTGAGTGTGAAATTTCCTGTTCAGATTTCCAAACTACCCAACTCCATTCTAGGGACCGCCTTCTAGAAGGGGGGGGGGCAGAACCAGCACAAGAGGAACCGCAACCACTTCTGTTGACTGCCTCCAAAAAGGGGGTGGGCAGCCCAGAATCAGAAAAAGGGGAGTCCAAAACTCCCCAAATAGCAGTCTGTCAAAATTCTTTGTCAGATTCCCCAACTCCAACACTGACTCTTGATGCAACTATCCTGGTGTCGGAGTCAGAAATTAAGAAATTAACCACCCAGTTTACCAAGAACGCCAATTAGCTTTGCCCATTGAAGGAAAAAGAAGGTATTCTATGCCTCCATCCAAGTGCAAGGGCAATTTGCAATCCCAGCACTGGTGGACACTGGATCCCAAGCAACTCTGCTGTCAAAGAGGACCTTTGATCAGCTGAATTCAGGAAGGAGGGAGAGATACCAGCTCTCTCTCACCCCTCTTCCTGGACAACTCCAGAACTCCGACGGGAAGGAAATTCCTGTCGAGGGGTCTGCAGAGCTGGAAATTAAAATAGGGCCTAACAAGATGAAGCATCCGGTCGTAGTTGTGGCCCCAGAGGGAACCCCTTGTCTATTAGGGAATGACATCCTCCGTAGGTTGTCTCCCCTAATAGACTGTGTGAATAAGGTACTCTGGACCCACAAGCCAATCAAATTAAAACATAGTGTCAACCATGTTAGTCTAAACGGCACATGCCACATGGTTGAACAAAAACCAGACCAAATTAAGTTTTATCTTCAAAATAATGAAATACCCGATGTTACCATAATTGCTGTCCTACCACAAACTGATGATGGGAACTCCTCTCCATTTCTGAAAATCAAACTTCCCTCCAGTCTCAAGTGGCATTCAATACTGGAAGGAAATACTCTGAAATTCTATACTAATTCGCAATCAGAAAATCCCAATTCCATAGCCAAAATTGATAACAAACCATTCCCAAGTGTAGCTGGCATTCTGAAGAAGGGTGAGCAGCTCTTCCTCCCGATTCAGTTAGAGGACGGGAAGGAGTCTGTCCTTGCCTGAGTTGGCTTGAATAGCGAAGAAAGCTTCATCAGTGAAGTATTATTCAAGAAACTCCAAAAAGGCCAGACTCTGCCCGGGTTGAGTCAATTTGTCCATGGGTATGGGGCCTGGAAATTCCCCATTCCACACATCGTCTGCTTACCAGTTATATGATAAAAATTTCTAGCGGTGACAAAAGCATAGAACACAATTGTTGGGTTGTGCGAGGGGCTCCTTCTGCCTTTTATATGGACAGTCGCCTCATCAACCGGCTCAAGATTAATTTGGACCCCAGTCATTGCCAAGCCTGGTCCCAACTAGAGAGTAAATATCAGGATCCTGGCAATCCTAAAGAAATCCTTCCGGTCAGCCCTAGTGCTACGGTAGGAAATAGAAGTTCAGAAAAGGAGGAGAGGTCACCATCCCAGGCCTCACCTACAGAATCCGCATCCCCAAAAGTGACATGATGAAAGAAAAAGCGGGTCCACATCAATCAGCTAAAGAGTTGCCACCCCATGCACACTTTGCAGCAAATAGTGGAGCCTAAAGAAAACACATTGGGAGAGAATTCTGAAGCATAGGAATATTTCAAATTGTCACTGAATACATGCGTGGAATATTTCAAAATTGGCACTGAACGCATGAGTGGAATATTTCAAATTGTTACTGAATGCATGCGTATATCCCACTTCTGAAATCCCAATTGGAGGACAGTAGGGGGGAAAATTGCCATAACTGGTTTGTGTTCTATTTTGTAGATGGCACTGAGAATACCTAACAATCAAGGAGGACCTCCTCGGGGACCCGGGAGGAGAAACCCAGAGTGTTGCTGCACTCCTGAAGAGAAGCCCCGATACAGGGGTATTGTTCCTATTCCAACCAGAGCCGGCGAGGAGAGAGTGTTACATCATTCGCTGATGGAAGAACTTACACCTAAACAAACCTGTGTTTTTCACGAAAAGAAAGAAAAATCCTACTTGCCCGACTTCCCCACGACTATAAGTCAAGCCGAAGTCGGGTGGAGGGGTTTCTGTGGGATATTTTGACCCATTCCAATGTGCCTCACTACATCACTGTACTGAAATGTTGAAGGAAACAGCCCAAAATGACCACGCTCACTCCTGTGCGTGCCACAATCTTCAAAACTGTGTTTGTGGCACAACCAGAAATCGGCTACACACCCTGCCAGACACAATTAGGGGGGGGGGTGAAAACAGAGTTCTCACTGCAGGAGCATGCCAGTGGGCTCTGCCACATTCAACATGGAGCCAAGGAAAGAAACAGCATCATTGTGCTGAAAACAGAAAATGCTTTTTAAAATGTTAGCTTTTCAACCTTACAAAGTGCTGTTTTTGGTGCTAGATCCATTCATTACTCCTGAATCATTGAGATTAAACGGGACCTGCAATGCCCAGGAACATCCAGTGTGGCTCAGAGGAACCAGGCCTCATTTAATGGCAGCTGCCTCAAAATGTATCTTTGAAAAAGCAACCCAGGAACCCTTGTTTTCATTTTCCACAGGGGGAAAAGTGGCTAAACTTTGCAAAAGGTATCAGAATCAGCTGTGCAGAGAAAAACTCTAAACAAAGGCATGATACATATATCCATGCTGCAAAACATTCCAGCACTCAAGGGAAGAACTAATGCTGACTAAAATGTGGATTTGCTGCAGAGGAAAATCGGATTTAAAGAGATCAGTTTAATATGCTTTTTCATGAATGAAAGGCAAATATGCCTGTTTTAAAGTATGTTTTGGTTTAAAGGCTTAATTCTTTAAGAATGTCAAAAGATTGCTAATGTTAAAAAATGCACCTATAAACTGTGTTAATTTTATATGTTTAAATTAAAGATGTAGGTGAAACTTAAAGCTCTGCCTAGTATGAGTTAATCAACTATATAAAAAAAAATATCCTGCTCTGAGCCTTAGAAAGGTTGACACCTCAACTGCTGGCAGGAAAGGCTAATTGCTGCTGAGAGGCCTCACATACTCATGACAAAGAACCTCATTAGACATTTGTCTGTGCCCCAGGCGAAGACAATGGCAGGCTGGGACACTCACTCTTCCAGGTTAGGGGCAGGAAGCTCCACTCTCCAAGGAGAGGCCTCTCATTCACCTTCAAAGGATTTGCCATTTGCTCACACTTGGGAAGAAAGAAAAAAAAACGGACATGTGATTTTTGGGTTTAAAATGCTTAATTTGCCACTGAACTCCAAGACATTTAACTTGGCAGCAAGAATAAGAAAAAGCGTGAAAAGTACTGGCATCTAAATCTGAATTTATGCTACTCATTTGAAAACTTGGTAGAATTTCTTACTGCGTAAGGAACTGAAGTTATGAAGAATGACCAGTTGCGCAGAAACTATTAATGTTGCAAACATCATATTATGTACCCATATCTAGGGGTAATTGCACCTATATGTACAGAATTGGGACATGTTAGGCTAAAACTTTTATTCAGAAAATTGCCAAAATTCAACAGAAAGACTAAACCAGGTACCACTGACTTGGGAGTTGGATTAGAATGTGACCCACGAAATATGTAATTTATGTATCCGATTTTCTTAGAGGGTATAACTACATAAATATGTATTTGTGGGAAAGTTAGATTTTGGTCCCAATAACTATGGGAGGTTTCCAGATTATATCATAAAACATGATAGCCCTCTCTGTCATCCAACCAGCAAAGAGCAAGGTGGAAACTGTGCTCTTGCCCAATCATAGCCTTGTGGGTATGGGTAGTAAGTCTGCCCCTAACATAAACTTTGGTGATGTCACTTGGCATGATAAATAAGGGAACCTGACAACACACAGAGATACACTGATTCCTGACTCCATCCTGCTTTCTGCGTGACACCCTCTTCCTGAATTCTCCATCGTTGTTCCTGATTCCAGATTTCTTAGCAAAGCCAATACCTCTGAATTGCTGAACCCCTTTTCAGCTAGGCCCAAATTTTGAAGCAATCCCAAAACTTACGGTAAGCAATTGATCCAGTCTGGCTTGCTACCATTAATGCTTGCCTGCTCCAAACTCACCATCCCACTGATCTCCAGTCTCCAGTAACCAGTGCAGTCCAGTGCAGTCTAGTCTGAGGTGCCAACCCAGGTGACCAGAACCGCAGCTGACCTAAATCCGCCAGAAGTGCCCTGCTGTCCTCTAGACCTGATCCGTTTGATGACCAGAGTCTTTGACGGTCCAAAATCATAATTTAAAGTGGACTGTAAGTATAAGTAGGAATCATATTATCCCATAGCATATCTTGCTTTGCCTTGTCTTATCCCAATTTATAAAACATCCTGTCTTTAACTTAAGAACCTGAAATATTGTCAGAACCATTCTTGCAACCCTGTTTGTGATTCTTAGTGTTAGCACCGATTTTCTCCTCATTTTTGTTTTACTAAACCATAAGCCATTAGTGATTATGATTAAATAAAGTAATTTGCATAAAGAAAACAGGATATCCGCCACGTGAAGGGTTACAAGCGGCTGTGTAACTGTGGAGATTCATGGGTGGCATTCCCTTTTTCTTAGCCACTAAATCTAGTTTAAGTAACATTGACCTGTCATTTTAAAACCGATTTACAGTTTTTCTCTACTCTATTTTTCTAAAAACACCTCTCATTCAACCTTTCATAACTTTCTAAATGTAATAGCTAAAGGCTTCATTTTAACTCTGAATTAAACATAGGACCTGTAGCTACATCCCAACATAAGAACCGCATCCATTTTTCTTAAACATTGTTTAGTGAATTTTAGGCAGGAATTTACTTGCTGGTGCATTGTGGTAACTCTCCCATTGGCAAATCCTTTGTTCACCTGTGCATTTAGGTCATTTTTCCTATGGAACCAAATCATCCTTTACCTAAAAGGCACCGATCTTGAAGCACTTCTCCGTGCACCAGAACCCTCAGGAGGCTCGCAAAGCGGCCTACTACCTACAGTGCAGAGAAGATAAAGCACTGAGAGAGTTTGTCCAAGAATTAAAGCAGACATTTGCCCAAACCGCTAGACGGGTGCACACCAACAGTAGGGAGTTCATCAATACCTATTTCCATGCCCTCCCTAACTACATAATGACGCAACTGGTTAGGTACTTCCACAAAGAAAGGACCCATGTACTGGGTGATATAGCAAGCTACCTGGAACTACGAGGTCCAAAAGCCTGTGGAAAGTAAGAATTCCCCCCAAAATCCCAAACCAACCAACACTCCCGCAGCTGCCAAGGTGGCTGAGGTGAAGAATACCCCAATTTGGACTTGTAAATGGGGGGGGGCCTAAAAATACACCTCCCGCTAACAAACCAAACCAGAGGCAGAGAAGATCCTCTGACCAGTCCCAAGAAGGTGGTAGCCAGGCAGGATATCCCACAAATGTGTCACCAGACTCTGCCAACTATATTAGCCAATGGTATAAGGCAAACAAACCTATATTGGGGTGCGTATGGACTCCCCCGGCTCAAGGGGGATTCACCCAGTAAAGCATGGCCCCAGGTAATTTAACTCCCAACTTTTCTCCAAATTTCCCACAAAACGTCCCTCAGGAGAGCAGTAATATTCCACTCTCCAGTTTAAGTTTCTTCCCCAGGTACCCTCCAAACCCCAACATAGAGTACAATCCTTCCCTCTCTCCCCACTTTGAGGAGTCTAGACCCCCAAATCAGGGATAAGGGAGACCAAGGATGGAGGGCTACCAGGGAAACCCTCCACACCCAAGCTACTCTTGGAGAAGGGACAGTTACCCTTTGCAAGAGTTGCAAAGATTTGACCCAAGACCCCTGTATCAGCCAGAGAGGGTGTCACAACTGGAGTGCCAGGTCCAGAGCTTGAACCAAGAGCTGAGTCACATGCTGAGGGATCAGCTGAGCCCTCCCATGAACATAGCTGGCCAGAATAGCTTGAACACAGGGTCTGGCACCTCGGAACAATCACTGGGAGCAAACCACAACAACCAACAGGTTCCAGAGGACGCGGCTCGGGAGGAAGGGGAATGCAAAGTTCTAGAGGAAGCTTCCGTCCTCACCCATGAAAAGCCCCTAGAAACTTCTGAACCTGAAACCAAATCTCCTACCCCTGAAAAACTGCAACCTAGGGAACAGAGGGTAAGTAGGAGAAACCAAGTGATCAAGAAGAAAGATTTTGTGGAGGAAGTCTGAATCCTCCAGTTTCAAGGGGAAGAATCCCTGGAGGATTCAGGGATGATAGTCTTTTCTTTCAAGGATGGGGGATTATTACCAAAGAAAATTGGGTCCCAAAAGACCCTTTCTTAGATTGAGTAAGTATGGGGACTGACATAGAACCGCCTATCCCTGACCACAGAAATGTCATCCCGAGAACTCACAAATAAATGAGGGATCCTCCCATCAAACTGGTTCAAGTGACAGTCTCCAGGAAAAGGGGGACAGCACAGAATTAATGGAAAAAGGGGATTCACAAACTCTCCAAGTCTCAGGATGGCAAATTTTCTTCACAGATTCCCGAACTCCAACACCGAAAATTGGCCAAGGTCACACAGTGTCAGAGTTCAAAATAAACAAGTTCACCGGCCAGCTGGCCCAAAATGCACATTTCCTTTGACCCTTGGAGGAGAAAGACGGTAGGTTTTATGCCGCCGTCAGGGTGCAAGGGCAGTGTGCATTTTCAGCGCTGGTGGATATAGGATCCCAAGCCACACTTTTGTCCATAGGGACATTAGATCAGCTCAATGCAGGAAGAGGGGAGAGTCACCAAATTCCCCTCACACCTCTTCCTGGACATCTCCAGAACTTCAACAGGAATGACATTCCTGTCGAGGGGACTGCGGATATAGAGATAAAAATTGGGCAACACAAGGTGAAACATCCAGTTATAGTTGTTACTCCAGAGGGAACACCCTTTCTCTTAATGAATGACCTCCTACAGCGTTGTCACCCTTAATGGACTGCATGAACAAGGTCCTCTGGACACAGACTAACCGGCCAATAAAATTAAAACAGAGCACAAACTGTGGAAGCTTAAATGGCACATGCCATATGGTTGAGCAGCGGTCTGACAAAATTGAGTTCCACTTTAGGAACAATCAAGTCCCTGACATAACTGTAATTGCTGTAGGAGAACAAACTGGTGATGGGAACCGCTCCATTCCTGAAAATCAACCTTCCTCCCAGTTTTAAGTGGCATTCCACACTGGAAGGAAATACCCTGGCATTTTATACTGATCCACAATTTGAAGAAAACCCAAACTCCATGAGAAAAGGTGATGAAAAACCAGCTCAAAACTTGGCTGATATTCAGAAAAAGGGCAAACAGTTGTTCCTCCAGATTCAGGTAAATGAGGGGGGGGGGCTGTTCTCGCCGGAGTATCCCTGAATAATGGAAAAAGCTTCATCAGCGAAGCGTTATAAAGGAAACTCCAACAAGATCGGCTTTGTTCTAACCCAGTTGAAGGAAGCCAGAGCAAAACTGTCATTCCAGAAGGCGAAGTGGTGTAAGACCCACTTGAACTTCATAGGGTGTGAAATCACCCCTGAGGGTCTCTGTCCCCAGGCAAAAAAGGTGGAAGCATTACTAAAACTAAAATACCCCACAACACTGTGTGAACTAAGGAGCCTTCTTTGATTGACTAATTGCAGTAGACAGGTCATAGAAGATAACGCAGAGGTCACGAGACCCTTGGTCCATTTACTAGAGGCAGGGGTCAAGTGGCAGTGGGATCCAGTACAAGCCGAGGCAGTGAAACAACTGAAGAGACGCCTCTCCCAAGTGCTTTGTTTAGCTAACCCCGTCAACAAGAAGTAGTTCTTCTTGGAGACAGAGTTCTCAAATATGTGTTTAACAGCAGTATTTATACCAGAAGCATGACAAGGTCAATAAAGTAATCTCCTACGCGAGTAAGACTTTATACTCTGTGGAGGAAAAATTCAATGATTGTGAGACGGCACTCCTGGCAACGGTGTGGGCATTGAAAAATGACCACCTGTTCATCCAGGGGGAGCACATCATCGTCAAGACTCCTCCCCAGCCTTTACAATATCTCCAAAGTGACAGAACCCAGTTACCTATGGGTTGGGAGCGCAATGCAAATAAATAAACAAACAAACAAACAAACAAACAGAATCCATGTGGGGAATGTGAGTAATTCCAGAATAACTTAGTGGATTCTGTCCATGCAAGGCTTTCCTCTGGAGGTCAGAAATGGCTAAAACAAGAAGAGTCCCTTCAAGCAAGGTTTGGATGACTTGCATGATTGTGCTCGGGACAACTGTTTTGAGGATGAAAATCTAAAAACACAAGACAACATGGAGCCGTACCTGACTTCCCCGCACAAAATCTATGAGGAAGACATGTGTCAGACATGTGCCAGGTGATGCCCACAGTTTATGTGGATGGGGGCTCCCACCATTTAGATAACAAAGAGGAAAATAAACTGGTGGCTGGCATTGGAAATGCCTGGGGGAATGATGTCCTGGAGCCCTCCGCTGGGTACAAGATTGGTCCCAGAAGTAGTTAGGTGGTGGAGTTGATGGCGGTTCATCAGGCCATCCTTGCTGCCATGCAACACTGACTCCACAAACTGGTCATAATCACTGATACAGATTATGTGCGGAACGGGTTCGTGGAGCACCTGATCAATTGGAAAACCAGAGGCATGCTGTGTGCAAATACTAAACCACTCACGCATGGCAAACCAATACTTTCCATTGATGATCTGGTCACCTCTAATGAGATGACCCTCTACTAGAAGAAGATGAAGGGTCATTCCAGAATAGAGGGACCAAACAAAACTGGAAATGACCTGGCTGACAAGTTGGCCAAAACCGGACCCATCCATGGGAATCTCATTGATATCTAGTCCCTGTTGGGGGAAATCCCGGTCACTGCTGTCACCATATCTCAAACACTTGCCCAAAATGAACTCTCAACTGCTCAGCAGAGTAAGGGGACCCCAGATGCTGATTTGTTCACGGCACAAAAAGGGGATCCAATTATTGGGAAAATGTATCGACACATTGAAGACCCCGTGAATTTTTCTCTGACTGAAACCAATTACGTCGGGAAAGAGGATCTCCGGGTGTTGATGAAGTTTCCCAAAATTTTCCGAATCCAAGACAGTTTGTTGGTACAGCGATCTATTGCTGGATGTGACCAGTGGGTGGTACCTACCTTATTTCAAAGCCTGATGTTGAGTCATGTTTACTGTAACATGCTTGTTTACCAAATTGGTGGAATGTCTCCCGGCCCCAAATTGCAAGGAAGAAACAGCAGCTGCCCTGATGACCAATCACATCTTCTCAAATTTTGGACTTCCCCAAAGGATTGAGTCAGACCGAGGAAGTCACTTCACCAGCGAGTTGATAACAAAGATGTGGGAGATACTTGGAGTAAAGAGAAAACTTCACATTTCTTAACACCCAGCCTCTAGTGGGGGGTTTGGAGAGGTACACTAAAATGATTGCGAGCATCTGTTATGCTTGATTTATGCTTGGTTCAAAATGGCGTGGGCGCACAATGCATTCTGGGAGCGCTCGGAGCCATGTTGGATATTTACTTCACTACGCAGTGAAAGGCTGCACACATTTTGCTGAAGTGTTAGATTCACAGTGCTGAGACAAACATGCTTTTCCAAACTTGGTATGAAGTCAAGGCCATTTCTGCTTGGAAAGCTAACGTTGTTATGGCTTGCTACTGTTCTTTGTGGAGTGTGTTTTTAGAGCAGGGAGGCCCTGCGTTCCTTGGGGGGAGCTCTCGATTGACCCAGCTGGCAACCGACAGCTGTTCCTCAACTGCGCAGGTGCAATTTCCAGAAGGTTCGAGAATTAACTCCCCTTTGTGGAGTGTCTATATATGCGGAAACCCGGAGGGGGACAGGTGAGACTTCAGCCAGAGAAGGACGCTCCGTATGGCCTTCCTGTGAGCTGTGGTACTCTCGGCCTGGCTGTCCCCGGAGTCTTCCAGCCGCTTCTGGACGAGATGAGGACTTCAATTATGCTCACGGTGATGTATTTCCTTTTGACTTCTTTATTTCTTCTGTGAACTATGTCCATATTATTTGAATGAGTTATTTCTATGTACGTAAAGAGCTGATTTGTCTTCTAAGAGTGCATGGTTGTGAATTATTGTGTCTGTCTGTTTTTTTGGTTCAAAGTACTTGCTCCATAATTGCATTGATGATTTATGGTTGTTTCGTGCACTTTTCGGGGGAGAGCAGTACAGCATCCTAAAGAAGTTTATGGCAGACTCTGGGCCTAGTTGGGACATCTGATTACCATTTGTTGTGATGGCCATCAGGTCTACACCATCTTCTGCTACCCAAATGTCTCCATTCAAGCTAATGACTGGATGATAAAATGGTGCTGCCACAGCATCTGCTGTACAGAATGCAAGAGCAGGCACTAATCAACGCATCCATCACACATTAATATATTGAGAATCGGAGAAAACACCTTCAACATGTTTTGGCGTAAACTCAACAGAATCTGGAAAAATCGGCAGAGGGGATGAAAACCCACTATGATTTAAAGACCACTAAAAAAGAATATCAAGTAAGAGACAGGGTCTACTTGTACAATTTTCAGAGGAACCAGACCAAGGAGCGTAAATTCCTTCCCTCCTGGCGCGGCCCCTTTGAAATTGTAGACAAAATCTCACCCGTCGCCTATAAGATCTGCATTTCTAAAGGAGAAAAAACAGAAGAGAAATGGGTCCACATCACTCAGTTGAATCGCTGTCATCCCAGGCAGAACTTGCGACGGAATGAAGGCCCCAGTGAGGGTAGAGCCCAGGAATCCTCTGAGGAGTAAAGGTAAGGAATTGGAACCTGGATGAAGAAGATCATACATTAAAAGGGAGTAGGACAATTATTAGTATTTTAAAAAAATGTTGGAATTGAAAATGGACCAAATGTGTGTGAGATAAATGTACATAGAAAAATCAAATGTGTGCTCTCTATGTGTGCCTTGTATGTATCTCTTCTGCTGTTTTGTTGTCTATTTTCATGTCCCTACCTGAGAAAATGGTATTGTGTAAAATAATTAATCTCTCCGTTCTTCTTGGCAGATCTATTAATTCCTTGCCCCTACAAGCCAGAGTAGAGCTGCTGGAAGATGGGGATGCCTGAAAATGTTACTTGCCACAAATGAGGGGAAGACCTCATGATACTTTTGAAAAAGGTCTGGAAAGGCTAAAACCATGTTGACAGGAACAGCGACATCCAGCGTGTAAATAAAATGACCAGATTGTGTACACATTTGCACTGCAGAATGGAGTGCTGTACTTTGACCAAAATCATTGCCTTCCAAAGCCATTGTCATGTTCAATTAAATACATGCTCTTCCAAATGTGTGCACACCTTTCAACATAAGAGTTTGGTTCCTGTCATGTTGGGAGCCAGAACTTGGTTAAAAAACTGTAGTCAAATGAAGGCTCTTTTCCACTGCTGGGACTACAAAAGACATTTTGATTTTGCCTTAAGTAACACTTTGAAAACCAGGTGTGCATCAAATTCTTGAAAAGTGTAGTTATGTTTCCCACATGTAACCTTTGTGCATTTCCAGAGTTTATGTCAAATCAAAATGCAAGCTAAAGAGGCAATTTTAGCTGAAGAAAGGAAGGGGAATTCATTGCCAGTGAGTTTCAATTCCTGGCTGTGAATCCACCCACAAGTGTAACTGGATTTCAAAGCTGTGTTGCCAAGGGAATGAGCTGAGGAATTCCCTGGACCTCCAGGTTTTATGACCAAAAGCACTCAGTCTGTCGTAAACATAGCCATTAGACTTTGAAGCTGTAGGCTAACCTAAACAAATGGGTCCCTCTTGACGTGAGAGCTACAAACCAGATCTGTGCTCGCAGAGGGGGAAGAGTGAAGGCGGAGCGTCACACCCATTGCACACAATAGGAGACATGCTATTTTAGGGAAGACTTGTGAAGTATTAATCGTACAATATTTATGTTTGCATTTATGAAAACCTGCCTGTGAGCTGCTGCTGGTGGACCAAAAACAATTCTGGTGACACAAACCTATCAAACTTTATAAGTAAAACATTAATTGTCTCCTCTGCATAAATATGACAAATGTGTAACAGGTGATAGAGATTCTGCTAATCGAATGTCTGATTATTAAGTATTATAGTTTGGGCATAAACGAGGACAAACTGTGATGCTGCCATAGAATAACCTACAAACATCTAGGTCGGAACATTGGATTCACAAAAAAATACAGTGGGCCTCATCACGACCTCGGTGGTAACCCTTAACTCCGGCGGTAGCGCTATTACCGACGGATTTAAGGGTTCGCCGAATCAGGGCCTTGGCGGATTTCAACCCAGCTCTGAGCTGGCGGTAAAAGCGTGAATTTTCCCCATTGAGCCCAATGGGGAATGGGGAATTCCCGAATGGGCTCAATGGGGAATGGGGATTTACTTTACCGCCGAACTCGTGATCCAGCGCTATTAGCACCAGGGAGTTCGGCGGTAGGGCTAATACCACCGGCGTTACCGCCCAAGTCGTGATGAGGCCCAGTGTCTGAATATGCTGGCATATGTGGCATAATCTAATGAGAAATGGTATTTATTAAAAAGTCAGATTTCCTGGTGCAGAAGCCTGATCCAACCCCCAGTCTTTGTCAGATGATGGAGGGGGTATCCTCCCCTGGCTTGTCAAATCACTCCCCCATTCTCTGGACCTAATGGCTTGCAGAGGGGGAGGGAACCCTTGACCAATGCCCCATCAGTTGTACGAGAAGGATGACACATCTGTGATGTCATTTGGCTTATATACAGGTTACTCCTCCTTAACTGGAGATTCACTCTACAAAATACAAGGTGTGCAGCTGACTAAAATCTGGAGCTATCCTTGCAGAAATGTGGCCTAGTCTTGGAGTGAAGCAGAGAGTTGGAGAAGCTGATTTGGAGGGCAGGGAGAGGCCTCAACTGACCCCCTTGATGGTCCCTGCAGTGAAGCCGTGGCACCCCTTCATGACCATAAAGCCTTTTTCTCTTGTAAGTATTGACCTCCCCTGGCATAGATTAAAAAAGTCCTCTATTCTTAAGCACTACCCTAGAGATTCCACGTGGGAAAAATCCCCCATCCTTTCTGTTTGTGAAATGCCGTCCTTTTTCTAGTGAAAAGTATTTTAGTTGTTTTTGCAATGTGGTAACTGTCCCATTGACAAATCCTGTGTTCATCTGTGCATATAAGTCCTTTTTCCTATAGAACCAAAGCATCTTTTGTTTGCCTGTTGATTATAGTCCTGTTTCCTCTGAAAAGTCCCTTGTTGGCCTGCATACTTAAGTCATTTTCCTGCAGAAGAATCCATTGTATATCCATGTATTTTCAACCATTTCCTATTCAAGAATTTCCAGTGTTGGTGTAGATCCCTAGCATATTTGGCGTATTAAATCAATTAATTCCCACATTACTTCACGGATTAGGGAAAGGTGGCATTCAAAACTACCTCTCCCTTTCTGGTAAATATAAATTGTTCCCCAACAAGTCTGTTCATTAAGAGCTGAAAAACCAATGGTTCCTTGTGTTAAACTGTGTGTTTAAAAAGGAATTCCCATTTGCATCTGCCATATTAAACCCAAGCCGTTTTCCCATTGTGAGTAATCCCTTTGCCCAAAGCATACCTGTGAGTTGCCCCTGTCATTTTCACTGAAAACCGTGGTTCCTATGTGCCTTTCTCATTGTTGAAAGCGTCTGTTATTTTCAGCCCCAGCAAAATGAATGATTTACAATGTTGTTTTTCTAAAAATGTCTTTTAATCCTTTAAAAGTGTTTTTCTAGAGTACTCCCCTTCCCCTATCACGTCTAAGCGCGGATATTGAATTGCATGTTTTTCATTTTTCCTTGCTCAGAGCTTGTCTGTCACTTCACAGCCCCAGAAAAAACAAGTGTGATATATCTGTAACGCTCACCTGGCTCCCACGGAGGCTCTGGTCTGGGTTGCTGTGGCCTCTTCAAGCGTGATGCGCAGAATTTGGACCACCGATTGAACAGGACCCCCATATCTTGCTTGTCTGGCCCGTAGGAATATCCTTCTGCAGATGAGAAAGGGGATTAACTGTCTGCTGAATAGTGTGCTTGCTCCCCCTTTCCCTCTTCGTTCTTCTCTGACTTCCTCCAAAACCCCCGGTTTAAGCTCACCTTATGGTTTGGAAGGATGAACTCTCCATCCTGCTTCTGGTGCAGAGGCGCGCGTTCGTCCAGTTACTTCACTGGTTTTCAGAATGGCGCTGGCAAATCCACTTGACTTTTCTGAGCGATACACCGTAAGTATGAAGATGCAAAAGTTCAAGTGTGAGCCTCCTTTTATGTTGTTTTTCCTAACCTGTGATCTGTCCTTTATTTCAGGTGCAGAACAAGGCGATGCGTTGAGGGGTTAAATTGCCGGTGGTAAAATCAGGTGAGTTAGTGATGAGGGCGACCCCTCCAAATGTCTTTATAATTCCCCAGTAATGTCTTTTGTCCTTTCCCCATAGGGGCCGGGGTGCGGTACCTGCCAAAGATGCGGCGCCGACCCGAGATGTGGAATGGTTCACCAAGAAAAGCCAGTAAGTAATATGGCTGAAAATTCGGCTTTCCTCTTGTGTTCCCTTGCTCACCTTTTGTCTCTTCTTCTCTCCCCTAGGTGCAGAGATGTGGCGACCGCTGCTGAGAGCCGCGATGGAGCCGGGCGGCGTCTCGGGAACAGGTGAGTGAAGCGCGGCGCTGCAGCGAGCTACGCGGTGCTTTTAAATGGAAGTCTTCCTTCAGGAATGCTGGCGTGAAAATTCCGGATGCAGGTAAGAAGGTTGAATAAGTTCTTGGTTTTCACCTTTCTCTTCTCTTCTTTCCTTACAGGTGTTCCAGGTTCGAGGCGGGCGTGGCTGGAGTCCAGGTGCAGGAGCAGACATGGTGAGCGTTCAGCTGCTGGGATGCAGAACAACGCGAAGCACCTGTGGCTGTCCGGGCGTGGCTTAAATAGCCTTGGAAGAAGTTCCAGGTGAGTATTCTTCCACAGCCCCACCCAAGTAACAAAATAGTTCCTTCAGAAAAATAGTCCCTCCTAAGCCTCATTTGGCTTGGTTCTTCATGCAGCATGGTCTGCATCAGGTGAGTGTGCAGCATGGTCTGCTTCAGGTAAGTGCACCAAACACTTCCCCTTATGAGCCTGGTGCCTATGGCGCCAGGACTGATGTCCAACATGAGCCTGGCTCCAACAGCGCCAGGACAGAGTCCAAAGAGCCCCTATAAAGGGCCGCTGGGCTTTTACCCGGGGGCGTGATGCCTGCTCCCGGGGGTGCTGGGCCTGGCCTGGTGCTCCGGGGGTAGGCATCATGACAATATCTCTGAAAATGTTTTGTTACTAGTTTATATCTCTCCGCCTACTGTACCCTGATCACTGATTTTTAATGGCATTCCCATTTATTTTGGGATGTTTCTTTCCCATGTGTTGCCTGTGTAAAAATCGAATTTCATTTGTTTGCCAGACAGTCTGTTTTGAAGCCCTATTTGTCTCTCAGTGTAAGCAGCCCAAAGTACCCTTGTGTGCTGTTCCATAGCAGTAGTATTAAATCATTGAAACCCTATTGTTCCATTGTCACGGGTTTGGGGGGGGGGGCTTAATCTTCCTGCCATCATTTGAGTTAAATTGTTTGGCATTTATTTTCATAACACAAAATCGGTGTGGCATTGCAGTATCTCCTAACCTGGTTACTTTCTAGAGGTCTGTGCATTTGTGTTGCCACAACATTAGTAGATGCTGTCATCTTTTAGTTCTGATTGGATATTAAAATAATAAATGTAGAAATTATTGATTGACAACACACCAGCCTGCTTCCTGGTCTATTGGGAAAAGGGGTGCTGGTGGAGGTTGGGTGCAAGACGGTTGCCTCCTCAAAAATAATTCTGTGTAATCATAAAAATCATTTTATGGTGCGCCACCTTCATTTGCAAGGGAAGATATCCCTGACTTGCTAGTGCTGCATAATATTCTGTGACAAGCGAAGTAAAAACATATTAAAAAACACAACATTGCACTTGTCAAACTAATGAAACAATCTCTGTGGAAATGAGGGGTGATGAGGATGGGATGGGATATGGCCACAGAAAGCCACAAAATGGGTGGTTTTGCACCTTCAAGTTCGCAAGCAGTTCAGGACAGCCCTGCAATGTTCGTAAACAACTTAGATGTTCAGGGGCATCCATACTTATTTTTTGCCCTACAGGGCTGGTGAAAAGCAGTTTTTGGATGGCGTATAACTTTGGCACCCTGAATGAAACCGCATGACATTTTGTGATGTCATTTCAGATCTGACTTGAATGGTTCTACAAAGTATGCTCCTGTTTTGCCAAGAGAGAATACAATTAGAGGGGTGTCCAAAAATATTTGAAAAGCCTATACATTTTGTGCCATTTCACAAATCTGCACACAAATTTGCAAAAACATGTATGACCCAGATTTGAATGTCTTTGCAAAATTTGGTGGGATTTTGTGAAGAGGGGGCAGAATTAGAGGGGGTTTGAACATTATTTGATGGCTAATAACATTGTTGCTGTTTGACGAATGTGTCCCAAAGATTTTAGTAAGATTATACACCCAACCTTGAATGTTTATGCAAAGTCTGAATGGATTTTCTTGAATGGCAGCTAGGTTATATGACTATTTTAGGTACATACATTCTGACACTTTTTAACAAATAAAACATGGACAGATCTACAGCAAGGTCGTGCAAGGAGCATTGGCAAGGACCTGAAAACATGGTTTTGCAAAAAATAGTGATAAACTTTTGGTGACTGAAGTATATATCCTTTGGCCATGGGCAGTGGCCAGACTGAATGAGTCATGGACTGTGGCCATGGGCAGTGGCCAGATTGTCTGAGTCATGACCCGAGGGCATGACTCAGACAATCTGGCTAATGGTAATCTGGTAATGGGCATGGCCACCAGGGAATAGCACGGGGGTTAAAGTGGGTGTGGACACCAGGGAATGGCTATGTGGTAACATTTTTCAAAATCGGGATAGGTTTGAATGGGAATTTCTTTTTTGTCTGTGGCAAAAAATCCTGCCCATGGCTACAGCTCATAGTGCTGCACAGGATTGCATCAACAGATCAACATGACTACTGCTACATACCCTCTGAGACACTTCTTATCAGCAGATAACTACTGAGAACGCCGAACCAGGTGCCCATGTGGCCAAGCCACCCCTTCAAATCATTAACACCTTTTATTTGCGACCATACCTAGACACAATATTGGGATTGCATGCTGAACTCATTTCCACAACCTCGCAGCAATGACTGGCCCACAATACACAGAAATTGAGAAAGACCCTGAGAGTCGAAATGCATGCCGGCTGACTTCTAACAATAATTATAGCAACAACAATGGTTTTCAAGACTGCTTTATTACGACAATAGTTACTTATTGAATAACCCAGCACTAAGGTGAACAGAACTCACTATCCTATTAGAAACCTTACACTTGAAGAAGGAAGGGCACCTCCCAAAAATAACCCCGTCACTAGCAGCAGGGTAATCCGTTTGAAGTACTAGATGAAGTGCAGTGATATATATACCCATTCTACCGCTCTGCAATAACTTGATAATTGTGAACTCTGATTTGATCATTGGGGCTTGTAGCTTAGCCGAAGCCCAAGGTTTGAATGGAAAAAAACTTTTTTGCTTGAGGCTACAGCCTGAACTGCTGTACTGAATTGCAACACACCTGCGCAAGCAGCATCAGTAAGGAAATGAACGCATGTTTTTGGAAATCTGTTTTGTGTTTTATTTTTCCAAAGTGTCCAAATGTAAGCACAAAACATAGTGATGTGAGTTTGGTGTATGGACAATGGGCGTAGCCCTCGGCAAGGACAAATGCCTACTCTGATTTACTTGTTGGGGCATGCGGCATGGCCGAAGCTCAGGGTTTAAATGGGAAACTAAATTCTATGTGCGGCTGCTGCCCAGAATGCTGGACAGGATTGCAAAAAACCTGTACAAGGAGCATTAGCAATGACCTGAAAGGATGTTTTTTGCAATTCTGTCCTGTGTTTAACTTTTTTGAAAGTGTCAAAACGTAAGTACAATAAATAGTGATATAATGTTTCTGCTGTGGGCAGTGGAACTGGCACTCAGCATGGACAAATGTCTACTCTGATTTGCCTATGGGGTTATCGGGCATGGCCAAAGCCAATGCCCCATGGATTGTGGACACTGACCCTTCAAGACATGAGCACTGGCCATTGGTTACATTATGAGGGTATAGTGGACTCCGTACTAGAATGCTGGGTAGGTGCAGTGGATAACACGGGTGTTTGGTGGGGCTGGGGTCATGGTCGAGCCTCATGCTCTAGACAATTGAGCAATGACTTGCATCCCCAGCATGCGTTGCTGATAACGATACACATAAGTATGCATTGCAAAATATAGGTTTGTTAAAGGAGGTTTGTAGTTGTTTAATATATGTTAAAAGAGGGGCTATTAATAACTTATATATAGAGATGTAACATTATGAGACATTTTCACTTATGAAAACCTATTCAATTGACCAAAAAAAACGTTGTTAAAAAGGACATTACAGTTATGATGTCCCGAACCGTTGGCACTCCTGTCTCTCAGCAGTTAGCTAGTGGCCTCCCACCTTGGCATCCTTTGACACTTTCCTCCTGGGCACCCATGAGAACTTGTTCATCCGTACTGCCCATTTTGTTTATGGAGTTCTCTCACTGCACCATACATATGCACATGTATATGAGCACTATGTTTACTTTTTTGGTATAAGTATGGGAAATGCAGATGCAAAGGATTTATAGAACACTGTTCAGTGGCATTTGCTGGGTGAAAGTGTAATATGTTGATAGCATGTATGTAGAGTTCAAAAGCCTTTTTTATTGCTAGCAAGGTAGTTTGTGGGATTATTGGTTGAGGAAGATGAGGTAGAGTTAGACAGCCTACTACTTCCTAAGAAAGGAACAGCCTTTCTGAGATAATTATGGTGGTTGGATTTGGGGTGGTGGTGCATGAAGTACTGTCCAGGTAGTCTGCGACTGAGTGCAGTGCATTTCACTTTGGTAGCATTAGCCTTTGGTACATTCCCAACTTTGGTACAGAACTGCCACACCGATGATTCTCTCTGGGTGCTAGATGTAGGCACTTCATCTACCTAATTTTCCCATTCCTCTTCATTGTCTTTTGCAGACTTGTGCTTCTTTCGTTGTGTAGGTCCTCCAGCTGGCGGTGGTGATGGCTCTTGGGGCGGAGAGATGGCAATATCTGATGTGATTTTTAAGATAAATAGCAGTTTTGCTAATATTCTTCCAAGTATGTGCTGTGTGCTAGATTGTTAATGGACAATGAGTAAGAATAGGTGTAGATGAGCTGGAAAATGCAGTTCTGAACTATTTGTGAAGCACAGAGTAGTTTGTAAAGTGCAGATGCGAACACGTCATAATGTTGTGTGTGTGGTCACGTGACACTGTCTGGAAAGTCTGCAACTACGCCAGTAAATTGTGATGTCATCTTTGATGTCCTGGGTGTTAGTCTCAGCAGTGCACAGTGGTGGCACGAGTTATGGTTGCTTAGCTTACTGTAATAGGCAGATTATTTTATTTATTCCGTTTTACTTGTGACCAAAACGTCCCATTAACAAAATGTTTCACTGAATTTCATAGGTTTTTATTAGGTTAGGTTAGAAATGTTTATAGCGCATATCCATAGGAACAAGCAGCAAGCTGCATCTAGGTGCAGATCAAGTCAGAATAGAATACCTACGTAGTGAGACCCCACACATTTATATGAACAGATACGTTTTCAATTTCTTCCTGAAGACGACCATAGACTCAATCTGTCCAAGATAAGGAGGAAGGGAGTTGCAGGCCTGAGGGCCGGCCACCCAACAATGTCTATCACCCGATATAGATTTAGATGAGGGAATCATCAATAAGCCCTGATCTAAAGATCACAAACACTGTGGAGGTTTATAGATCTTAATTTTGGATGACAAATACACTGGTGCCACTTCATGAATGCATCTGAACACAAAACACAGATTAGTTCAGCTTAACCATAACGTCCCTTTAACAATGTTTTTTTCACTGAATTCCATAGTTTTTTTTGTGCAACTTAACCATAATGTTCCTTTAACAAAGTTGTTTCACTAAATTTAATAGGTTTTTACCAGTGCACCCTTAATTTGCTACAAGTTCCTTATATTATACTCACCCCCAGTGTAACAGATGTACAGTCCACTGACAGTGCAATAGTCCGCGGACAGAAGGTAGCATTCACAAAGCCCAGAAGCACAGGGCAGAACAGAAAATGTTCTACCCATCACCCAACAAACACACACACATAAAACAACATTACTTATATTTACTGCACCCAAATGCACCTTTTTGTACAAATCATCACTTCAAAATATACAAATTATTTTTTTCATTTATCACACAATATAATGGAATGCACCAGGGACAAACCAAAACGATGCACCTCATATTATCACTTCAATGCAACTCTTCACACAAACTCACTTACACCAGGTTCTTATTCCAAAACAATCTGTCACCAAATGGTAAGTACACTCGGGCCAATTCATAGAATCAGGCGCAGATGTAGCGCACGCGGCTGGTGCAGAGATGAAGCGTGCGCCAGCGTGCCCCAGCCGCGTGCCCCAAACAGAATGAAGGCGCACCATGTATTCATGGATTTCCCTAGCTATTTTCAGCCGTGGTGCAGCAAGCAACTAGCAGCGCCAGTTATGCCCCCAAGAACGCCCCTTGCGCCAGAAAAAGCCATAGAAATCCCCAATATGGCGCAAAGGGGCGCACTAACACTTGACCAGCTTACAGCCCCCCTACACTGTAATCGCATGAAAATTATGCATATTCCGCTCGCGGCAGCCAAAACGCGTTAAAATTTACTCACGCACCCCCTTGAAAATGCGTACCCCGGTCGCGCAGTCCAATCACGTGATTGGTGCACTTGCGTACCCCTGAATACCTGTAACCCACTCGTGCCAGCCTAATCGTGTGAAGAGCGCACTTGCGCACCTCTGAATATGCGTACCCTGCTCGCGCCAGCCAAATTGTGTGATTAGCGCACTGGCGTACCCATGAATACACGTACCCCACTCGTGCCAGCCTAATCGCATGAAGAACGCACTCGCGCATCCTTGAATACGTGTATCCGGCTTGTGGGAGCCAAAATACGTGGAAATATCCCAGCGCACCCCCTTGAATACACCTACCATGCACACGCCAGCCAAAACTGCCAAATGCATGAAAATCTATTCACGCATCCGCTTGAATACATGTACCTCGCTCACGGCAGCCAAAATGCATGAAAATGTATTTACGCACCCCCTTGAATAAGCGTACCCCACTTGCGCCAGCCAAAACACGTGAAAATCTCACCATGCACCCCCTTGAATATGCGTACCCCACTTGCTGCAGCCAAAATGCATGCATGAAAATCTACTCACGCAACCCCTTGAATACATGTACCCCACTCACGGCAGCAAAACACATGAAAACGTACTTGCGCACTCCCTTGAATACGCATACCCCGCTCGCGCCATCCAAAACGCATGAAAATCTCCCTGCGCATCTCCTTGAATACTCACGGCAGCCAAAACGCATGAAAATGTACTTGCGCACCCCCTTGAATACGCGTACCCCGCTCGCTGCAGCCAAAATGCATGAACATCTACTCACGCACCCCCTTGAATACATGTACCCCGCTCACGGCAGCCAAAACACGTGAAAATGTACTTGCGCACCCCCTTGAATATGCATACCCCGCTCGCGCCAGCCAAAATGCGTGAAAATCTCCCTGCGCACCCCCTTGAATACCCACGGCAGCCAAAACGCATGAAAATGTACTCACGCACCCCCTTGAATACACGTATCCCGCTTGCACCAGCCAAAACGCCTGAAAATCTCACAGCGCACCCCCTTGAATACGCATACCCTGCTCGCTGCAGCCAAAATACATGAAAATCTACTCACTCACCCCCTTGAATACGCGTACCCTGCTCACGCCTTCCAAATCGAATGAAAAAGGCCTAGCGTAACCCCGCAAATAAGCTTACCCTGCACGACCAGCCAAATCATGTGAAAATCTCCTTGCGCACCCCCTTCAATACGCATACCCCGCCTCCACCAGCCAAGTTGCGTGTGGTGACAGGTGTCAGGGTGTCCCCCCCTGTGGTGTGGGCTGCCTGTGGGGCATGGTCAGGGGTGCTGGGTGGTCCCCTGTCCTGTGTGCTGCCTGCAGGGCATGGTCACGGGTGATGGGTGGTCCCCTGTGGTGTGGGCTGCCTGCGGGGCATGGTCAGGTGTGATGGGTGGTGCCCTGTGCTGTGTGCTGCCTGCAGGGCATGGTCACGGGTGATGGGTGGTCCCCTGTGGTGTGGGCTGCCTGCGGGGCATGGTCACGGGTGATGGGCTGCCTGCAGGGCATGCTCAGGGGTGATAGGTGGTCCCCTGTGTTGTGGGCTGCCTGCGGAGCATGGTCACAGGTGATGGGCTGCCTGCGGGGCATGGTCAGGGGTGATGGATGGTCACCTGTGGTGTGGGCTGCCTGTGGGCCATGGTCACAGGTGATAGGCTGCCTGTGGGGCCTGGTCAGGGGGGATCGGTTGTCCCCTGTGGTGTGGGCTGCCTGCAGAGCATGGTCATAGGTGATGGGCTACCTGCGGGGCATGGTCAGGGGGGATGGATGGTCCCCTGTGGTGTTGGCTGCCTGCGGGGCATGGTCACGAGTGATGGGCTGCCTGTGGGGCATGGTCAGGGGGATGGGTGGTCCCCTGTGGTGTGGGCTGTCTGCGAGACATGGTCACGGGTGATGGGCTGCCTGCGGGGCATGGTCAGGGGGGATGGGTGGTCCCCTGTGGTGTGAGCTGCCTGCAGGGCATGGTCCTGGGTGATGGGTGGTCCTTGTGGTGTGGGCTGCCTGCGGGGCATGGTCAGGGGTGATGGGTGGTACCCTGTGGTGTGGGTTGCCTGCGGGGCATGGTCACGGGTGATGGGCTGCCTGCAGGGCATGTTCAGGGGTGATGGGTGGACCCCTGTGGTGTGGGCTGCCTGCGGGGCATGGTCAGAGGTGATGGGTGGTCCCATGTGGTGTGCGCTGCCTGTGGGACATGGTCACGGGTGATGGGCTGCCTGCAGGGCATAGTCAGGGGGGATGGGTGGTCCCCTTTGGTGTGGGCAGCCTGCGGGGCATGGTCAGGGGGATGGATGGTCCCCTGTGGTGTGGGCTGCCTGCGGGGCATGGTCACGTGTGATGGGGGGTCCCTTGTGGTGTGGGCTATGTGAGGCATGGGTAGGGGGGGAGGGGCCACCCCACAGGAAACTCACGTGGAAAGCCCAATCGCGTACCCCTGAATACACGTAACCTGCTCGCCCCAGACTAATCGCGTGAAGGGCGCACTTGTTTACCCCTGAATACGCGTAGCTCGCTCACGGCAGCCAAAATGCATGAAAATCTACTTGTGCATCCCCTTATATATGCGTACAACGCTCGCACCTGCTCAGACAAAAGCAAGTGTACACCATGCATGACCATGACGGTGACTTCAGCATCCATGTCTCCCACCCCTAACATGGCCAAGTCCAGACACAGGCATGCAAACATGTGTGCGTCATCACATGCTGGTGCACATCATGCATTGCAACACAGACACCATTGACGTGCACCATGCTTGAGTGGACTCACATGCAGCACTGTCATGGCCCTGCACACAGACATACAGACATGGGGCATGCTAGACATGAGGCCAAGGTGCACACTCCGGCCACACCTCAACATGCAGTACGCTGGACAAGAACACATGGACACTTACCACTCAACTCCAGACGGGTCTACAACTCGAAGACTTGGTGTGGTGGTGAAGCGCTGGGTGTGTGCTCTCCAGGACCCACATCTGGATGTTGGTCAACTGGTCCAGGCGCCCCACTTCTCAAATGAGCTGCAACGAGGCGCTGGGCCTTGCTGTGGGTCCTGGACCCGAAGTCTTCCCAGCGCTTCAGGACATGCTTGTAGCCACAGGATGCCACCCCCTCCACGTTGATGGCATCCACGATGTCCAACCAGATCCTCCTCTGTCCTTCCTTGTCGAGGTGCAATGTTGAAAAGAGGGCATCATCATCCACCAGGATGTCAACTTCATTTTCAGTGAAGCTGACAGCACTCTGCCTCTCTGCCAGGGGGTGGCCACTGGCCCCGGATGGTGTTTGTTCCGACATGGCAACCCCTGAGTCAGGTGTGGGTAGGCAACTGGTTCCTGGGGCTGGGATGTGGAGCGATGGTACACCAGTCAGGAGTCTTCTGGGTCAGCAGAGGTGGTCTCAGGAACAGGATCCCTGGCAATGGCTTCTGTGCAGGTACCAAATTGTAGGGCATGTTGGCAGAAGGCAGGCTGGCAGCAGCAGATAGCTCATAGGAAGCTGCTTGTGGCTATGGGGGGCAGGTAAATGGCCTTCTGGGCAGGAGCATGGTTTTCCGTGTGTTGTCGCGTGGCCATCTTGATGCAGAGTGAGTCCGCATGTGAAAAAACAGCACGTGAGAGTGTAATTCGAGGAAAGGGCCTTAGCATGTAATCGCGTAAGTGATGTGACGTGCACGGGTGTTGACTTCAGCAGGAGTTAAAGGTCCGCGTGGGTAAGCAGTTCGCTGTACGTGCTTTTCGTGGAGACTGACCACATGTGTTTCCGCTTCTTGTGCGTTGACAGGCAATAAATTCACAACTCTTAAAGTTCGTACTTCTTGTTTTGGCGGGGGAGTTGCCTACGTGCACAAGCGCGTATGTTTTTCTTTTCCACGCAAGGCAGACGGTGAGTCGCGCATGCTTATTTTTACCACTGTGGTTGCCCCTTTGTGTTGTGCACCCATTTTTTAGGTCAGAGTAGCCCGCGTGTTCCACGCGTATGTATTTTTTGTGTCCCTGGGTGCCAAGGCATACTGTGGGAGGTTTATTCCATGCACGTGGGCTACCGGGGGTTGCATGCATGTTTATTATTATTTTTTGATGTGCCTGAGCGTTGTGTGACCCGTCTTTTCTCACCAGGGGTCACAGACAGCCTTGCAGGAGCACAGGGGTGCATCTAACATCACATACCCTGCCACCTTCACACCAATTGCCCAGGACAATTGTTTTGTGCACCTCCCATTGGCAATATACCATCTGTGCCATGGTTGGGAGGCTACCAAAGGAAAGGGCAGCAAAGATGGGTGACCTACCCGTGGTGGGTGTGGTGGGGCACGTGGACGGGGTTGCCAGGGAGTCCAGGGAGTCCAGGGAGGCCAAGGTGGATGTGGAGGGGGACGTGGCCAGGGTGTTCCACCACAGCATGATGTCCAGCAACTTGCTGGGACAGCCATGCCACCACCCCAAGTGGCTCAGGGAGATGCTGCTGCTGCAGTCATCCCGGCGCACATCTGCTGGCAAAGGCCTCCAGGTGGTGGAAGCTGCAGGTGCAGCTCTGGCAACCACCACCCAGGCTTGGGGTCAGCCAGCGCAGGCTGCCTTGGCACAGGACTCACAGGCAGATTTTCAGGTGAGGAAGGCCAAGCCACGTGTGTCCAAGGTAGCTGTGACCAATGTACATGTATCTGGGGCAGTGTTGACATCTGCTGCCCCAAGCAGCCAGGTGGTGGGAGATGCATGGGCAGATGCTGCCAACACCACCCCGGCAGTGAGTCTGCCAGCCAGGAATGTGTCGGTCACAGCCCTTGACACTGAGACAGTTGTGCTGCTGGTTCCTGGCAACAGCACCCAGCAGCCAATCACATAATTCAGGCCTTCCGTCCTCATGCGAATTCCTACTCCCATTGGCTACTCCACCATCGCCACTGCCCCTACTGACCAGAGCGGCATTTACCTCTCAGGGTCAGCACAACCGGCTAAGAGGAGGAAGTGTGCGTCTGCGTAAGAGGCTGGGACCCAGACACGGCTCTGGCCTCCGGCACAGCAAGGAAGAAGCCTTTCAATAAGCAGGAAATGGACTTCCATGTGGACTGCATGTCGGCACATGACCGCGATATGCTGGTGGGCTCAGGTTGCCATACTACATTTTCCCAGCGTCAGGTCCACTGGCAGTACATTGCAGATAGTCTGAGTGCCATGGGATGTGAGAGGCCCATAGCTCAGCATTGCTACAAGCGTTGGACTGACCTCCGACGCTGTGCAAAACAAACGTGGGCATCTGATTACTCCCTGACTCTGGTGACTGGGAGTGAGCCACCACCAGAGGAGGATGAACTCACTCCGCACAAGGAAACCGCTGCAGAGTTCATCGATCAGGGATTTATCGAGGGAGTGAGAGAGATGCCGGATTATGACGCAACTTCCGGTGAGTCTTGATGTGTGTGTGTCCAGCCCATGTGTGTTTTGCTTGTGTGATGTGTTGTGATTGACTGCCAGTTCAGGATATGTATTCATGAGTGCCATGTGTGATACATGCAATGCTTTACTGATGCGTGCTTGTCATCATGCAGTCTGCATGCAGGCCATGTGCTGCACACAGGGGCAGTACTCATCACCACACATGCACCCTACTTACATGCAAGTCACTCGGCAGCCTCTCCTGTCCATGTACAACCTCACTGATATGTTTGCATGTAGCCTGTGGTGTAGTTCCACCCAACACTCAGCCTATGTCATCACATGACTGACGGCTATGTGAGGTCACCCTGCAAGCTGCTCCTCCTCATGGGCATGCTTCCTTGCCTCTCTACCACCCTGCAGCTCACTGTCTCCATGGTACTGGTGGTTTCCATGTTGGACTACTGCAATGGCCTGTTCCCCTTTCCTGTGTATTTGCACACTTCCCTGTGCAACCCTGCCATCCCTGTTCTGTGGGGTACATCCTTTGTCCTTGATGAAGGGTTTCTCACTTGGACCATGCAGATCGCACAGGTTCAGTGTGCACACGAGTGTTCATTCATGGACCATTGCATTCCCTGCCAGCCCCTATGGGTCTACATTGTACCACATTTCCAGTATTTTATCTGTCTCATGGTATTTGATCATCCTTATCATGCTCACTCAGGGTCACTTCATCATCATGCACATGTTTATGGTGTCCTTGTCTGTGTCGAGCACAGGCCTCCCTCTGTTACAGCCACCCTGCCTCCAGGCAAGTGGTGTTGTGGCTTCTGCCTGCATAGATGTACTTGTGATGGTTCCTCATGTGTCCTGCTTTCTGTCGCTCTCTCATCTGCTGAAGTCTCAGTTGTCTCAGATGATGCAATTGACACCTGAAAGCACTGTGTGCAACTTCACAGTACTGTGATCAGCCATTCAGAGCCATGCACTGGCTCCCTGCCATTCCTTGGGCTGGAGGGGTGGGGGGTTGCTCTGCATCCCTACAACCCAGTGCCAACAGTTTGCACATGATGACTGCACTTTCCCTTACAGTGCTGTCATGTCACAAGATTTACATCACTACATTTTTGGTTCTGTTGATAGTTGAGGATGTATACATGTGCTGCACTGCACCCACAAACTTCTAAGCCATGTTTCCCCCTGCAACATGCCTATTCACTTGTGTGTTGTCAACGTGACCTGCCATGTATGTATCCATGTGCCTCCCTTCACTGTATTTCAAAGCACTTGCGTTGTTGCATCCTGTGACACATGTGCTTTTATTGATATTTATATTCCTGTAGTGCATGTTGACATGCATTTTACATGTGTCATGGACACTTCTGTTTTAATTACTGCTGTGGCTATTTGGGAATTGTGCCATGGCTATGCTACGTGACATCTCTTTGTTGACATAGGTAATTTGCGGCTGAGATATATGCCTGGCAAAGGTTGTGTGTGATGCAGTTGATATGCAACATGCAGTATATGTGTGGGTTTCGCATTTGACATGCATCCATGTCTGCTTTCAGGGTCCCCTTCCATTTCATCGCCACTGCATGCATGCCAGAGTTTGTGTCTTGTGTGACATGGCTGCCTCATGTGTTGGCCCTCAATATTGTGTTGTCTATGTGTGTGGTATGTGCTGATGACATGTGTGCTCATGTGTTATTTTTTTGTTACAGGTAATGATGCACCGGAAGCAGTGGAGGAGGAGATGGCAGACAGGGTGAAGGGTTAAGGTCACCAACCATCCACCAGTGGTGGTCGTGGGATCGTAGGCCATGAACCCCCCTCTGTGCTCCAGGCCATCCTGTCCAGGCCTGCCTCTGGGTATGGCTCTGAGGATCTCTCTGACTCTAATATTGAATTGGATGCTCACGAATCCATGCCATTGACGGTGGGTGATTCTGCAATGGATTCTGTTCTGTCCGCCACACCTACAGTGGGGGTAGACCCCTCGAGGGGCCAGTCAGTGTTGGAATGTCAGCCTGTGGTGGTTACGGTTGCAGAGTCACACTCCACACCAGTTGCTCCTGTTCCTGGGGCAGCAGATCGATGGAGGAATGCAGTCCTGCAGCCGCAGGCTGTGCAGGCACAGCAAGGACCACGTCTCCTTGGGCCCAACAGGCGAGGTGCCCAGCAACAAGGTGGCCATGTGCCACCGGGGAACACTGTGTGGGAGAATGCCATGTATACCATTGCAGAGCAATAGGGGGAGCAATTCAGATGTTGCCTCAAGGCATGGAACGTGTGGCTGATTCCATTCTCCCCCCCGATAGGCAGGTGGCGCTCCTGCAGCAGGCAACACAGTCCACGTGCCGCTCACTCAGGCTGGGCACGGCAGCCTCCAACAGGGCCTGCTGGGCTGAACTGGCGGCTCTGCGCTCAGCTATTGCTGCTGAGGAACAGGCCCACAGGGAAGCCCTGAGGGAAGATAACACCTCCCTCAGAAATACTGTGGCTGCTCTCATTATGAGCCAGGAGACACGGGCAGAACAGAGGATGGAGCAGCTGAACGTACCCTCTCGGCTGAACTCCATGCAAGCCGGGAGGAGGTCTGTCTGTCACGTGAGGCTTCCCTGGCAGAACTCTGTGTAACATGTGAGGTGGTGCATGGGGACCTCCGTGCCATATTCATGCAGAACCAGGCTCACCAGGCCTTCATGCTTGCTGCTATGGAGAGGCTTGCTGGGACTATGCGTGGTCAGCCACCTGTGCTACGCACACCTCCTGATGTACAACCAGTGGGTGACGACGACGACAACCTATCTCTCACTCAGGTCAGGCCGTGAAGATCATGAGCCCATGGAGTAATTTTTTTTTAGTCCCAACATCGACACATGTGGGTGTTGAGATGCACCCTGCACCTCCCCTCTCCTGGGTGCCCCACCACCCCCTGGTCCACTGTGGCCATTTTTATGTTTAGACTATTGTGCATTTATGTTGCAGTGTGGTGCTATGTGGCATCCAATGGCATCCACTGTGTGTTCCGGCTGGGCCCATATAGGCTTGTCTCATATTTGTGTTTGTGGCTTGGGGTCCCGACACATATGCCACTCCTGCTTTCCCTTTCCATGGGCTCGCAAGGAAGGCACTGTGTGACAGTAACTTACACAGAGGCTTTGGACTTCCGTCATATCTGTGGCCAGTCTGAAGTCCAACATGTGTACACACCCCTAGAGGGGATTCATGATTGTTTCTCCAGTGCATGGTTGGACTGCATTTTGGTGAATATATTGTTGGCTGTGCATGATTTCATTTTGCTAATTCATGTATTGCCTTGACTGTATACTTTGTTGATGCACTTCATGCTGTATGCAGCCCCATGCCCCCTTTAGCTGTCAAAGCCCCTCTCATGATGGTAGGGGGACGTGTGGTGGCAATGTCACATTGAGACACTTGTGCTATGGTATTTACTCACTGTTTGACATTGTCACTGTTGGGTCTGGTGTTCATGATGTGTTATTTTGGTAAATTGATAGTCCTGTGTTGGCTTTGCTTATGATGTGTCACAGGATCAGCAATATGTTTCCGTTGCAGATGTGTCCACAAAGGAGTGGTTCACATGGAAAATGTATGCTACACTGTGGGTTCATGCATTTCCCATGCTAACATGCATTGATTCGCCCTGTAAACACTCCCACACAATACACAAAACACACCCCCACCCCCACGCCAACATCCACCCACGCACACACTACTTGCCTTCTGAGTCATGCTGTGTCCCTGCTGCACATGTTCACATTGATTTTCGTGATTGTGAACTGGGGCTGCTGGCTCATTTTTTTTCCTTTGTTTTTTTATGCAGCTGCAGGGGTTTCCAGGCCGCTGGCATCACTCACTGTACTGTTTGGTGTAGTGAGCGGGGTGTTGGGGGGACAACCCCACAGCACCTGCATTTTCTTTTCTTTTTTGGGATTCCCTGAAATGCATGCCACCAAAGTTTCGAGGTTTTAGAGTTCAGACCTTTGGTGGCATGCATTTTCGTACTTTTAGTATAGGTTGGATTTTTTTGCTCAATCTTTTCTTCAGAGTGCGTGTCTGAGGGGTTTGTCTGTGGCCTGTTTCCATTTGTAACAGTGGGCTTTGTGACAGCTGTGTCATGTGTGTTGATATTTTTATTGAGATTTTTACATTGCATGCCATGGCAGGGTGTGTGGGATCAGTGACATGGGGTTGAGTGTGGTTTAGGTGACATACCATCATTTGGATGTGCTATTTTGCATGGGGGTAGCTTGCATGTGTGCCTTTTGGTCACACAGGATTGTGTTTAAGTGGCTAGGGATGCACACAATGCTGCAATTCCAACGACACATTCTCAGGGTGTTAAGGTTGTGACAGTTAACTGTCCCTTTGTCATCATCGATTGTCACCTGGAATGTGCCATGCCTGTGTGCACTCCGCAGGGGGGGAGTTTAGGTGAAAAATGTAGCCAGAAGCTGGGTACAGGCTGCCTCGCCACGTGCCCTTTCCCTTCCCATGTGCAGCAGCCATGCGTGTCATTGGGGATGTTGGGGCACCATCAGGTCCACCGGTATGCCGCTCCGGGTTGCAACGTTGTGCAGGACACATGCTGGGACAATACTCCTTCACACTACTGGGGGCGCATATAGTAGCTGCCCACCAGAGTAGTCAAAGGAGCAGAAACGTGACTTGAGCACTCCGAATGTGCGCTCCACTATGCCCCGGGATGCAATATGGGCAGCATTGTATCTTAGCTGGGGTGGAGTGGTGGGGTTCTGTATTTGCGTCATAATGTGGGTGCTCAGAGGGTAGGCACTGTCCCCTGGGGAGGTGATAATGGTTGTCATTAGTTGGGTTTGTGTATTTGTGTGTGACATGCATGCATGTGCAAAGGCATTTGTACTCACCAATGAGCAATGTGTTGCCATGCCTTCCAGCTTCCAGGTACCGATGTAGGGCTGGCATTCTGATTATGAAACTGTCTTGGGTGGACCCAGGATAGTTTGCATAGACAGAGGTGATGATTCCCTTGGCATCGCATACAACCTACACGTGGACGGAATGGAAGTGCTTGCGGTTGTGATAGATGTGCTCAGTGGCCCTAGGTGGACGTAGGGCCATATGGGTGCAATCAATGGCACGATCACTTTGGGGAAGTGTGCCACCCGGTAAAATTCCTGCACCAGAGCTTGCCTTTCTGCGGGTGTTCTGGGCATGTATATGTGCCTGCGGAATGAGGGGCATGTAGTCATGATTGCAACACCTGGTGTAGGCAGCATGAATGCATGGCCTGTGAGACGCCCTCAACTATCGCAGTTGTCTGCTGAAATGACCCAGTGGCCAAAAAATGCAGAACATTGAGCTCCTTTTCCAAGGGGCTCAGTGCTAGTGAACACAAGGTGGGTGATGTGAGGTCATCCTTCCACTGACCAGGTCTAGGATGATATGAGGTGGAAACTATACCTGCCATAGACCTGGTCATCAGGCACCCCAAAAAGGCTGGTCCTGGGTAAGAAAATGCGGGGCCTGGCTATACTCCTCCTCCTGTGGTGTCCCACAATCACTGCTGCGAGGAATGGGACATTCATTGTAGCTGTATATGCTTGCTTGTTGTTTGTGTGCACTTTTATGCTGCACCGGGCCGCCTTCGTCTGCTTTCACGTGAGGGACATGTTTCCGGCTTTGCACGTCTTTTGGCATGCGCGGGTTTGCCCTGTTCAATTCCATGAATATGGGTTGTTAGCGTGTGTGTGGGCGCTGCGAGGGTTTCGCTTCTGTACTTCCCCCATTATGCCCACATTTTTGCGTGTTGTTTTGGGATGTCACAGTGACATGTGCACCACGCGTGGATTCAGCGCAGGTCCCAGGTAAGCCACACGCAGTGCCTTCCATGAATCGGTAAACGGGTGCACGCATGCATTTCGCAGACGTGCGCTACGTTTCTCGCGCTTGCGCTACAGATTTCGGCGAACAATAATACCATACATTACCCCGACTGTATTTATTTCTATATTATTACCATTCATTAAGTAAACATTTCTTATAGCAAATGTCACAATGTGTTTATTTTAACAGAAATGGCAAACACACTTGAGTGGTTGGAAGAAAACTTTCCAAAAGAAGAAATGAGTGATGATAACATCTCTAATGTTAAACAATAGAACTTTCGATATAAACACATAATGTCATTTTTACAAAGCTCATTGAAATAATAATATTGTAATTTCTTATATTTATGCAGAGTCACAAAGACAACATCTATCCCCAACTGTAGATAATGAAATCATGATCTTGTCTACAAAATTGATGAACTTAGTAATGACTTTAAGAGGGTTCACATGTAAGCAGGGCTCCAGAGATTTTTGTGCATCCTTCATGCATATATGTTTGAATTCTGGCATGTCCGTCTCTACCTTTCATGTGTATGCTGCTGATGACATGAATACCATTTTAGTTAAGTAATATTGAGCGCACTGTTTAAAATGTGAATTGAATGCTACTTACTGTGATGCAGTAAAATGTATTTATGGTATTTGCAGCAAAGACTTTTGATCATAGTGGCTTTGCTGAAAAAGACTGTGAGAGCACATTTGGATGGCTGGTTAGATGGTGTAAAACCCAGATACCTATTAAAAACAGAACCTTTTACAAATGGTACCCCCTCTCCCCAGCCCTAGATACTCCCCTGTGACATCTGGAGACCATGGGGGAATTTGCCTCCTGAGGAGACATACCAATGAGTGAAGAATGAACCATTAGAGATTCAATTGCATGTGGAAAGTCTTCAGAGAAATTGTGAATTGGTGATGTATTTGCAGTTTAGTAGTTGCCTCTGGCCACACAGCCCCCACACAGCACTAATTAGCAATCTAACATTCCAAGACCATGAACTGAATCACAAATTAAACCCCCTCCCTTTATATTTAGGCGGCAGAGTTTGTTTTTACAATGTCTACTTGTAAGACCTTAAAAAAGGGTTTAATTTTTTAGTAGCCATTCCTTTTGTGTGACATCACATGCAACAACCTCCATGTGCATGCCAAGCAATGGCTACAAGCAAGTTCTGTTATCGCACACTATCTTTTGCTCTGTATATTGAAAATGCAACAGTGATTTATTTGGGTCTTATCTTTCGCTTTGTTACAAAGGAAGGGGGCATTTTTTGGATTGTGCCTTTAACTTTTTTAGTTAAAAGTACACAATAAACTACAAGACTCCATCTTAAGACTGATCTGAGGGCACATGCCAAAGAAAAATATATATCTTTCGCCTATAACTTGCGGGACCGCTGTCTCAGACCCATGCGCATATGGGGTAAAGGCAGGTCAACCCTGTCAAGAATTCTATACTAGTGAGGACCATAGTTTCAACTTGTATAGGTTGATATTTATTAGTGTGCTAAATTAAGCAATGCTGTATTTGCAAAGTGCCAAAGAAATGTGTGTTAGGGACCCTCTTTTTTGTATGTGGGGTCTGTCCGATGAGGAATGATAATGTGAGAAAAAGGAGAGTGAGCCCAGGCTACCCCACTCTCTATATTCCACCAAGGTGGGAAAAAAACTACAGAACAGTTGTGCAACTAAGACACAACATATGGTCAAGAAGCACATGAGATAATCACATAGTTTTTATTCAAAAAGCATAAAACACTAAACAAATTATTTTAAACGTTTTTTAAAACACCCATAATGATAGTATGTAAAACATGGCACATATATTTTTGTGGAGACATGATTTCCCGAGCATTGATGTGGAATTAAAGTTCAGAGATGGTGTGAATTATTAGAGTGACTATCAGATTAGTAACAGAGCAAAATCACACTTGTTTGTAATAATATTGCAACATGACAACATTTCCTTAATAGATCTCGAAATTTTGTAAATGTTACATCGTTGCTCTAAACAGGTCGACACATTAGTGTTTCCAGCTCAAGAAGTGGGCTGTGTCTTGCATCAGATCTCACTTCGAGTTATCCTTCTGAGCTTTCCTCAGGACCATCGGCACAACATCAGTTGTAACAATAAAATCCCCCATTTGGGTGTACCGATTTTAACAATCACTACACAAAAATATATAAAAGAACAAATGTCCTGCAGAGTCCTTGTGTCCATGGTGTTCTGTTTCCCCAGAGGTCTGCTTTCAGTTACTTTGCCTCGAGGAGGAGCAAATACACCCAAAAGGGCTGTGGTGAGTGGTGCGAAGTGGCGTCCTGCAGAGTCCTTGCGGTATGAGCGGAGGAGCGTGAGCGTCTCCTCTAACTCGAGGACTGGTGGACTTGTGCTTGTTACCCTGCTGGGGGAGCCAAAGCATTGAGCATTGAGCAGAAGGACCGCACTGTAAGTGAGCGTAAACTGTTTTCCTGTCTCTCAGCCCTCTTCGCATTGTTGGTGTCAACAATGCTAAACAGACTTGTCCTGCTTGTGCTGCTTCCCTAACACTATCCCAGGCTAACATCGTAAGGCTTGGGGGGTGGAGGAAGAGTCAGACTTTGACAGCTCCCTAAGCTGTCCGACTTGCCCCCCCACCCTCCGGCCCATCTATTCAAGACTTCTTTCTCCGTTACTACACCGGCTGATTACGGCCGAGTGTGGGAGGAGGAGGGAAGTTAGTGAAAGGCCCTCAGGAGCAAAATAGCGAAGGACATGCACTTAGTGGATGGTGTTCCTGTTCCTATTTTGCCCATTTTAGGGTGTGTTCCTCAAGCATTTTCAGAGCTGAGGGGCCCTGATGTTGACTATCATTGACTGTTCTATTGCTCATGAATTGCACTAAATCCAAAGGCAAATCACAAAGACTCGGGTCTGGCCGAGGGGGCGATGCATGTGTCTAGCCCACTGTGCCACGTGGACAGTGATATAGTATCACTTAGAATAATTAAATGGGGAACATCCTAGGCTCTGGTTTGCATCTGCAAATATTGGCCACCAAACAAAGTGCCCTAATGGGGAAAATGGATTAATCTAACAGTCAAAGGAAAGCGGTGGGTCTTTTCACAGGCATCCTGGAGGCCCTCACTGTTTTTTTTTCGTTATTTCCCAATCAACCAGGGAGTGACGGAAAGCGGGGCTGGTTTGATCAGAAATGTAGGCTGGCAAAACGGGCCATTATAGATACTCTAAAGTGCCCTGCGCTGGACAGACGCAGGATTGCTCAATTGCGCACTGACTATCGCAGGACAATTGAGCAAAGTAAATTGGAGCTGGAAGTCATGGCCTGGGCAGAATATTTAGAGGTCATTAGGGTGAATGATGCAAAGGGCTTTTGGGAATTTGTAACTAGAGGGTCCTCCAACAAAGGAAAACAAAGTCCACAGGGTACACATGTGGGGGAATCGGATTGGGTCTCCTATTTTGGGACTTTGTACGATGGTCATATACGAAAGGAAGAGCTGTCTCAGGGTGTATCTCTATGCTTTTCCTTGGAGGGGGTGGCCAAAGCAATAGGGGAGCAATCACGTAATCGAGCACAGCCTGGATGCCATACTGGCATATATCTTCACGAGTCAAATTGATTTATGGGCTCCTGTGCTGTCATTGGCTTTTAATCCCTGCCTGAGTCCAGGGCATATCCACCATCCTGGAAGACGGCAACTATCTTTCCCATTTTTAATAAGGGGGATACAACCACACCTCCTTCGTACCCTCCCATCTCTCTTTTGGACACAGCTTTTAAGATTTTCGGCCGGGTACTGCTGGGCCATATTGAGCATTGGGTTACTGAGGCAGAGATCTTGACAGATATTCAGTTTGCTTTCTGCCACGGTTGGGGCACAATGGAGCAAGCACTAAATGTGTACTTTTTATCATCGAATTTGTTTTCTGCAAGTGCGAGACAGTATAACTTGCATTCATGGACTTAAGCACAGCTTTTGACAAAGTTGATTGTGCTAAGTTGTGGGCCGTGCTTGAGACTATGGGCTGCCCGGCGGATATTTGGGAGTATTGCCGGAGATTCACTCGGGCAACAAAGCTAATTTCCGGTTTGGTCCTGGGGGCAGGTGTACAGAGTGGTTTGACATTGTATTGGGTGTTCACCAGGAGTGTGTTTTGGCCCCTATACTTGTATATTAATGGGCTGCTGCAGGCTTTGTTAAGTACCAGTGTGAACTTCGAAAGTGGGGAGCAGGCCATTCCCAGTATTGGCATATGCCGATGGCACAGTGCTTATGGCCCGAACCCCCATGGCCCTGCAGGCCTTGGTTAATGCCTATGCCTCCTTCATGACCAGTTTAGGTGTCAAAATCAATTCCACCAAATCAACAGTGATGAGCTGTAGTGAAGGCAGCAAGCTTATTAAGATGCATCCCATAATCTGCATGGGAGAAGTCATCCCAAGGGTGGCTGAGTATGATTACTTGAGGGTCAGGTTTTCGGAGACCCTAACAGGAACAGCGCACGTAAGAAAAACACTCTGTGAAAATGTGCCAATACTTGAGGTGTCTCTCTCGTTTTTCTGCTAATTATAAGGGCCAGTACATGCAATCGGCCCTCAAGGTATGTACTATGGAGGTAAAGGCAGCCACACAATACGGAGCAACTCTATGGGGGAATTGTAAGCCCGGTGATATGCAGGCCAGGGAAAATCATTATTTTAAAAATCTTTGTGACTTCCTGGCTCTTCATACTGTGCCTTGGTGCATAAATAATTGGGATGGCCTTTCTGGAGGATGATTGGACAGCTGCCCCAAGCATCCTATGGCTAAGAATATGGGGGAACAAAAATGCCCCATTGTGTCACTTTGTAATAAAGGTGACACTGAATAGGGATTTGTGGCATAAAATACCCTGGTTAAGGTCTGTAAAAGAACTTATGTATCAGGTGAACGTGCCGATCATGCCACCTTTTACTATGATGCTACTACCACAGGAAGTAAGATCATTCAAGGAAGCGGTAACCAGGGAAACTGTGATTTAACGTATGCATGCAGCATTGGTGTCTCAAGCTGACAATTTCCATCAGTCTATAAGTGGGACACTAACTCTACAGACATACATTGTCTGGGCCAGGGAAAAACATAAAAGTTGGCTCACCACAAGGACATGATTTTAATGCTTACAACTGAGAGGTAACACAGTGAACTGGGCGGGTCACTCTGATGATCCAAGCTGTCCTGTGTGTGGCGCCACAAATAGAAATTTGAGCCACTTTATTTTGTTTTGCCCTGGTTATGGGAATATAAGAAAACAGACTATTCTGCAAGTTTTAAAATGTACTGATTTGCGCCAATATGGGCCAGCAACGTGTTTTCAATTAAAGGCAGAAATGAAATTTAAGGCCTCTGCCTTTTTGTTGAAGGCTTCCATGTATTATAGAAGGAGTTTTTTAAGAGGTCAAGCTGCAGCATTTTTGCAAAATGTGTGTTATATTGTTATTTTTCTTTTGGAATCAACTCAAAGTATTATGACAATTGATTTTTAATTTGCACCAAGAGACTATGTTATATTTCTGATGTATTACAAGTATGTGTTTGAGGAATATTTGTATTTGAATAAACTTCTACAATCAAAAGAACAAATGTTTTAAAACCTTGACCTTACTGACATATTGCAGTTTTCACCCATTAGACCTAAAAGAAAACTTGCTGTACACATAATTTCTACACACAATTTCTACGTACATGTCAGAATTATAGAACAATGACAGACTTTGACACTGTTAGGGAGAATTGTCAGAAATGTGCCAATCCCCTCTACCTTAGAGACCCCCAGCAACTTTGCTGGATTTTGAGGACTTGATTTTTTTACCTGGAGAGAGTGAGACCCTTTTCCCACTATCTCACATATTTTAATGTGATTTTTGTACTCTTGTGTTTCTTTTGGTTGTGGAGTCTGACAAACTCCATAGGCATCATCTTTTACATTGTAGCACACAGCACCTTTAGTGCAGTGACACAGGAAAGTCTCTTATATTTCCCCAAGGTTTAAATACCTTCTCTGGGATAAACTACTGTTTCCCAGAGCAGTAAAGTGAAATTGACTTTACTTACATTTGTAACTTTCTAGACCCAGCACACACTATCTTACAATAGGGTGCTGGAGGGGTTGCTTAGTATCCCCTTTGTCTAGCTTCTCATGTAGCAACTTTATGTTACCCTTTCCTCACTGAATGGCTGGTGGCAGTGGTTTCGTTTTGACTACTATGGTGAGCATTTACCGCGGGCTGTGTTTGCAGCTACAGTAAAGCACCCAATGTTGTCATTTTTGTCAAAATGTCCCCAGTGTTCATTTTTCACCATTTCTTTGTGGAAAGGTCCTTCTTGAGATTTACTCTGCGTGCAAAACCTGGTTTGGTCCCTTTGTTCATTTTGCACGAGTGAGGTCACCTCTGGCTCCAGTGTGTCTAGGGTAGGCAGGAAGTGAGGGAGGTGCCCAAAACTCCCTGTACTTAGTCTCCTAGGAGACCCAAATGCACTCTGTGATGATTGGCTGGCTGACTGTCCCCAAAGGACAGCCACCCTGCTGGGTGAGTGACAGCTATGCTGGAATGAAACAGAGAGAACTGTATAAAAGGCAATTCTTTTGGCTTGGAAGGCAGAGTCGACCACTGGACAAAGGAACCAAAGAAGAACTTGAAGAGGATGTGTGCTGCAACTCCTGGACCGTTGGTTTGCCTGACAAAGCCCTGGTGAAGTGCCGAAAGGCCAAGTTCGCATCAACAGAGAAGTCCCTGCAAGGATAACGTCTTCCCTTGAGTTGGTGGGACCAATCAACTCCAAAGTAAGCCACCTGGACATCCATCTCGGAGCTGGTTGAATTTCCACAGAGTTGCTGCTGTAAACCGTAGAGCCAGGGAGAGGAACACCAGTTTGTGTGCGTTGCTTTTAAATTAGCCAAGAGCTCCAGGAAAATCCTCCGGACTCCCAGGAAGCAGGACTGACCGAGCCTGAGCCCCCTCAACAGAGTGTGGGACCCTAGAAGCAAGGAAAGTCTCGACAGCCAGGAACCACAGTGTTGCTATTTGCGGCAGACGCAAGGAGCTGAAACACTGAACAGCTACTGGAAGTAAAGTTTGCTGGTTGCAAGTTTTGACCGTCCCGGTGCAGTGCAGGAGTCCCCTGACGTCCTCCCTCTTGGCCCCCCGACTGAGGCCCAGGAACAGTGAGATCTGCAGAGCTGCACAGGAACAGGAGTCATCTGCTGCATCCTATCTTCATTTTAAAGGTACTGTACAAAGTCTAAGAGAACCTACCTCTTGCAGTACAGTTGGTCGCACCTTCTACTACTCACAAGTCTAACAGCTTGTGGCCCTACATTGATTCATCTTTTTCTGCAAAGACTCTGAAACATTGTGCAAAGACTTTTTTACTTACCTTCAAATAAGTGCTTCAGCCTATCTAGACTCAATTTTATCTGAATGTTTGTGGTAACTTGTTTGCTCTAATAATATTTTCCTTTTTACTTGCTCTGAACTAATTCTGAATGTCAACAGTAACACATTAATGTCAATAGCACCCTAGCAATTGAAGTCACCTGTGGGTGTAGGTCTCAGCTGTATGCCTTCCCACATGGGTATTTACTGATTCTGAACTAAGAGATGGTGTAATTTTTAAGTATATTTGAGTGGTGTTTTACAGTGCTCCCTTCTGAAGAAGGCTTACATTAATTGACTGGTAAATACGTTAATAATTGTTTTATCAAGAAAACCTGTGTGTGTTTGCTTGAACACTCTGACCCTAGATGTAACTCCCCTACAGCTCACATTGACCCCTCTTGAGATACGTCTGGCTACTCATCCACACTACCAACCTGTGTAGTACAGCCTTATACCAAAGATTGGGTTACTACTGCCAGGAGGTCAGGGTTGTTGTAGTGCACCCTATGTGTATGTACTCACAAGGGGTGTGTATGGCCCTCTTTTCTAGTCAGGGGGGGCCTGTGTCATGAGGGTATATAACAGTATTTTGTAGCACAAGGACATAGGCTACCCCACCTGTATGGCACTTGCCGGTAGTGTGATATCGCAGTAAAGACTATGGCATTGGTCTTTGCATAAAACAGAGTACACCAATATGCATTCTTATATGTGACCATTTATTTTTCAATTAATGATTTTTTTAAACCAGCCTATATGGGCTGCTGTATCTATGTCACCAATATTCAGCTCCTTTTTCAAGGAGAATTACATACAAAAGCCATCATATTGTATCTTCATATGACTAACAATTTGTAGTGCTAATAACTTGTGAGGGTTAGTATCCAAAGTGACTTATGATGTGGTTCAGCTACATAACACATCTATCTAGTCGACACTTCTGGTGTTTCTGGCACGGGCGAGGTAGTTGGCTGTGCTGGTGCCGTCTTCAAGACTTGGCAAGGGAGCGTGGAGGTATCTCTTTCAGACCCTTTTGGTGTGACATCTATAGGAGTAAGTGAAAGCCAAAATCAGATATTGGTGTCTGTATATAGGGATTCAACACACCTACATGTTGTGCTGCGATATCGTCCTACCTGAGCCAGTTATTGGTAGTGTCACAGGTAAGTAGAAGAAATGTTCTGTTCTTCTATAAAGGAGCCTGTTGTGCACCTTCTGGGTCTTGATCCTAATCAAGGTGGTCTGGTCAATGGCCGCGTGGTTAAACTTTAAAGTTAATGGAGGCTATTAATCACCTTTAAATATTGTCAACAGATGGCTAGTTACGTTCTGTTGGAGCTGCATTCATTAATGCGGGCTATTTAGAGTAATATCTAGCTGGGCCTAACATCCTGGCTTATGGATAGCCAGCATGTCGGTAATTACACGGGTAATGTGCACATTACGAGATCCTTCGGTTTACAAATGGCCGAGGGGCCGTGCGTTTAACAGTTATACTGTGCGTTCCTTAATGCGTGGTATCCATTTTAACCCCCCTGGGATTCCAAAAGATGTGGGGTGGGCCTCCTGCTGAGACTGCGACACTAACGTCGGGTCTGGGGCCAGCACCGCTCTGTTAGGAGCGGTGGGCTTACCTGCGTATGCTTCCTGCAGTGCCTAGCTATGCTCGGGATCAGTGGTGCTTACCCGCGCATGCGTCTTTGATGTTAATGGACGCGTGGCGCGTAGCTAGGCAACTGCCGAGCGTATCGCGCATGCGCGTGTGTCTAGTGCTCTCGGGTCGTCAGAGTACTCTAGGAGCCACGGGAGCTGTGTTGTTTGGCGGTGGACTCGACCCAAAGGGTGGAGTTATTCTATGATGTCTGATGTGAGATGAGTACCTTTCAAAAATGGGTGCTCAAAGGGTGAGAAAACACGGGAGCTGAGTGTTATGCTTATGAAATCCAAGTTTGTGCTTCCTGTTACTGTTTCGCGGGGCATGGACATTGTACATCACACACATCTCATGGAGAGTGGCAAGTCGGGATCCCATGATTGTCCCGGTGGCTTTACATCAACAGATGGAACATATATCATTCATGGCACATGCAAAAATCCTTTGATCAATAACTCTTGTTGTCTTGTAGTGTGTGGGTGGTTACAAGCGTGTGCATGACATCTATCATATTGGCTCGACAGTGGTACTGTAGGACTGGAATGGTTGTCACATAATGCTGAACAGACCTGTACACCCCATGTATGTGAGTAGTGGCATATGTTGAGTATGCTTTAGCAGCTGTGTTGCTTCAGAAAAAGAAGTTCCATTCTATTGAAACATTGAGTCCGTTTTTTACCGTATCTAAACGGTGTATCCATTTCTGTTTGAGTTTCCTAAGTTCCAAATCTCTATCTCCTCCTCTTGCGTTGGCGTTGACTATTTGAAGGAAGCACCACCTTAGTTCTGTGTGTTTGTGTTTCTTTTTGAGGAAATGAGCCACCATTGGCTTGTCTTCGACATTGTTTTTTAAGCAAGATCTGTGTTCACAAATTCTTTGCCGCACCTCTCCTTTGCTCTTTCCAATATACATCAGGTTACATGGGCATTTTATCATGTAAATGCTCCATTTGGTGTGACAATTTGAGAACGTTTTATACTTCCATGTCATGTCCTTTAGGGAGATCTCTTTTTGATCTTGCGTGAGATGTCAGACTGAACACTTGCCGCATCTGAAGTGTCCAACAACTGGGGGGAGATGCCATAACGTAGTTTGGTCTGTATCTTCAGTTTTCTTCGTAGAATAGGTGTGTACTAGACAGTCTTTTAAATTCTTGCTTCATTTGAATGCGAATCTGGGTGTTTCCGGAGTGAAAGTGTCCGTTTGTAATAACTTCCAGTTCTGTAGAATTGTTTTTCTGATAGCATTGCTGACTGGGGTAAATGTTGTCATGCATGTCATTTTGTCTTTGCGTTCCTCCCTTGATCGTTTAGTCAAAAAGTCTGTTCTCTTGGTGTTTCTAGCTGTTTTGCAGGCCTTTCTGATGATGGCTGATGGGTAGCCTCTGGCTTTTAGGCGTTCCTCTAATTCTTTGCCGTGATGGTTGTTAAATGACTCCAATCAAGCAGTCCCACTAAGTCAGTGCCTTGTCTGGGATTGCTCAAGGGAAGCCCTTATTTATATATTTTTATGTCCAGTTTGTGTACTCTGGATGACAACCCTTATATAACACGCCTCTCTTAGAATCCCCCTGACCCCACTGAGCCAAGAAGTAAGTTTGTTTTGCAAAATTAAAAGGTTTATTTGAGAATTAAACAAAATATATATATATATATATATATATATCGCACTTTTATAATAAATTAATAATTGATATCACACTTATGGCCTCATTACACGGTAGGCGGTGAACCATGGCGCAATTAGCGCCATGGTTCATGCCGGTAAAATAGCGGCATCGCCTTGGTGGAAAGGGGAATTACTGCCCCATTCCAAGGTTGGAGGGGCGGTAATTCCCCCTTCCACCATTGCCCTTCCCCATTCCCATTTTTGCCCCATAGGGCATAATGGGAATGGGGAAGGCGCTAATTACGGCACTGCAAATTGCTGGGCCGTAATTAGCTCCCTGGGTCCCTTTGCGGGTTGGTTTTTAACGCCTGCAAAAAGCAGGCATTAAAATCCCCAACCCGCAAAGGGACCTCGTAGTAAGGCGGTAAGGATTTACTGGTACCGATAAAATACCGGTACCGGTAAACCCTTACCGCCTACTGTGTAATGAGGCCCTTAGACATATGACAGTGAGTGATCAACACTGGATGACGTGATACTAGCACACTGGGTAATTACTTAGGAGTAGTATAGAGGATAAGGTAGCTGAGAATGCTTTATATGGTACAAGGAAATGCAAGGTGGAAAAGAAGAAACACAGGAATAAACTTGATATGATTTCGGCAAAACATAATATAATCACTTTTCCCCTTTTGGCAATTCACCCCCCCCCCCCTCTATGCAATGTAAGGAGGTGGAGGTGACACACACAGTTATTCAGGAATACAATCACAGTACAATCCCAATTCAGTTTCCCCCTAGCAAGCTTAGATCAACAGGGATGATTTTAAACGCAGGCAAAGTACTTTAAAGGTGGTATGCAAAGAAGGGAAAAATATGCTAAAAATTATTTTAATTCCCTCTAGAGGTTCAGGGTGAGTGATAGCTACTTTAAATTAGTTCAGGATCACTTTAGCAATGCTCTATGAATGATTGTCAGGTTGCAAACGAATTTCAACAAAGGAAAGCAAGGACAAATATTTTTACACATGGCTGAAATGAAGCAAAATGTCAAATCGCGGCAATTTAGTCGCGTGCGTCAAGCGCAATTACGGAGAAAGTATAAGGAGTAGCAAGTCGGTTTAGAACTTGTTGGAAAGCTTAGAATCTCAGCTTCAAAATAAAAAATCTTGCTTTTATCACAAACGGTTGAAGAGATACGAACGATTTTGTGGAGGTAGATTTTCAGAAATAAAATTTTAAAGTTTCAGAATGACCGATGACAGTTTTGCAGCTTTAAAGTCACAGAAGGACACACAATGCTATGGTGTAGTTCTAGATAGGTTAAAATAGTTTGAATTAGATTATTTTAAACTAAGAGACTGGTTTTGCACAGTCCTGGCTGGGTACTCACACTATAATTCTGAAAGGAATGGGCATCCGTCACGGATCTGGTCAGGTTTGGACTGCTAGTGGTTCTGGATACAGCGCTGCTTTCTGGGTCTTTCTGGTCTCTGGAGATTGATGGATTTGAAGTCTGGAGTCTCCCGTCAAAGCGTCCCGCAAGAAATCAGCTTGAAGTGGGAAGTGAATGTCCCTACCTGTCCTGCACAGTCTCCTTTTATGTGTTTAGGAATGTGGGACGGTCGGCTCATCTTCTATGCCCAACCCTCTCAACTTATCATTGGCCAGTTCCTCCTCTCTCCCTTGATTGGGGGAACTGGGTTGTGAGTCAGAGTGATGAGGTAGGTTTATGGTCAGAGGATCCTCCCCTTGTCACATTGCACACAAATCTATTTCTGATCCAAATACCTATTTATCTATGTACAATTTTTCTAATATTATACGTCCAGTTAACATATTTTCGGTAGCACCAAACCATCCGATCCCTGTCTTTGTAAGATGTCGTGTCCACTTATGACAGAATTCTGCCCTTTTCATCCAGATAACGACCTCTAAACCTTTCCAGATTTTACACAAATGTGCACCAGGAATATTGGTTTCAGATGATAAAGTGTCAGATTTTTAACAACCTTTTTTCTGCTACTGTCCCCAGGAACATACCACAGTGTCCTAACACCTCTTAAAATGTGCACAGAAAAATCACAAGAATGATGACGTTATTTATATAATTTTTATAAGTCCGCACTATGAATTATCCATCTTTTTAAAATTATGCTCTGGCCCCAAAGGGGTGTGGTTTTCCAAAGCACATGGTGGAATTTCTGGTTTATCCACTTCCCCCAAGCTCAGCTTGCTCACATGCAGTGCCCCTCCCCGTTTCCTTCCAAGAGGAAGCCATTTACGACCCCCCTAATTTAACATTCGCCTGGGCCAAGGACAGTGCTTTGTTTAGTTTCCTGTAGTCCCCAGGTGCTCCTCCCCTAATTCAATCAGAGAGGTGTCATCTCCTTTTGGCAGGGGCAGCAGAATGCTGCCAGGCCTGGGAACACAGCTGCTGATCAAGTTTCAACTCCTGTCGGAGGTGGTTGTCAGGCAGAATTCAATCTCTTTAAGCCAGCTTCAGCTAAATGTCACTTTGGTACCCAGTTTTCTAGATTCAAATCTAACTAACAATTTTTACACATGAAGCTAGAATGCTGATTCTAAGTTCAAAACTATGACATTTCAACAGTTGCAAACTATGTGACACTCAACAGTAGGTCACTCATTTATTTTAAAAATTTAGATTTTAGTGTCTTTCACTCCAATTTCACTTCAGCTGCTGACATCCACAGCTCATCCAGTTTTGTTATAAACATTGTTTTGGGCTCTTTCTCTTTCCAGATTTTGTATGCACACAAGACTACATTCTGCCAAATGTCTGCTGGTGTTCATTGAGATTTTTGAATTTCTTGCAATGTTTAAAATAGGCATTTTTAGCTTGCATTTCAGAGAAACAAAGGTGATTTCAACGCACTTTTTTATTTTAGCCACCGGCACTGCTGTTTTTCCTTTGGCAGACATTTCACTCATGGCACTCCTGGCCCCTCACGCTCGCACTCGTGGGTGGCAGGTCAGGCGACCATTTTGGTGTGCGCAAAACTGCGCGGTTCTCCAGGATTCTGGCGCAAATGTGGGCTTTTCTGCCCTCTTGGATTTCCTAAGCCCACAGCACCAAGTGTTGCAGCATAATAACTTGAACGTGGGCCAAAACACCCAACAAGCCCCCCCTCCTGACTGTGCTTTGATTTCGAGTCGAGGGGGAGTCCGGTGCAAAGGATGTTTTGATCCACGCGTTGGTATGTCCGCATCCTCTTCTTCCAATTCCGCAGATGGCACAGTTCAGCATCTTTTCCTCCATCCGGTTGGATTGATCGGTTCTCCTCGCCGGTCCTGATGGGAATATTGGGTGGTACCCTGGGCCCCTCGAATCTTTGCTCCCGGTCCCTGGGTCGTTCTCCTTGGTCAGTCTCCATGGTTTCATCTCTCCTAGGATGATAAAGCAAAAGCGGCAATACCTATTCGTAGACATTTCTCCCCCACTATTGATATAGTGGGGCGGCATACACATTTTATAGTCAAAAACATGAACATAAACATTTTTTTTAACTCAGGAGGCAAGAACATATTCAAGAATCATAGAATTTTATAGGCTATATGTGGAATATTTTAGGGTGGAATGGAATTAATCTGGATCAGTCCCCTCTGGTATTGCAGAGGACTCCTCCAGTTGCTGCAGAGTGTGCCTTGGATGGCAACACTTTAGCTGATTTATATGGACCCACTTGTCTTCCCCTTCTGCCAGACTACCTTTGGGGATGCGGATCTTATAAGCTACTGGGGAGATGGGAGAGGTCTATAATTTCAAACGGTCCCTTCCATGTAGGCAAACATTTTCACTGTTTGGCCTGGTTCCTTTGGAAATTGTATAGATAGACCCAGTCTCCCACATTATATACTTTCCTGGAAGTTTTCAAATCGTAATGGGTTTTCATGCTATCAGCTGATCTTTCTAGATTCCGCTGAGCATAGGCAAAAGCATGTTGAAGGTGTTTCCTTAAATTCTCCACATACTCATGAGTTGTGGAGGCATTTATCAATGTCTGCTCTTGGGTCCTGTAGAGCAAATGCTGGGGAAGCACTATCTTGCGTCAAGTCATCAGCTCAAATGGTGACATTTTAGTTGCAGATGACGGGGTAGATCTGATGGCCATTAGGACCAGAGGTGATTGGATATCCCAACTTGGCCCAGAATGTGCCACAAACTTTTTTAAGATGCTCACAATGGTCCGGTTGTAGCGTTCTACTGCCCCAGAAGCAGCTGGCCGGTAAGCAATATGTAACTTCCTTTTGACCCCCAGTATCTCCCACATCTTTGTCATTACCTCGCTGGTGAAATGGCTACCTCTGTCTGACTCAATCCTTTGAGGTAGACCAAAACGGGAAAAGATGTGGTTAATCATCAGGGCAGCTGCTGTTTCTGCCTTGCAGTTTGGGGCTGGGAGACATTCCACCCACTTGGTAAACAAGCATGTGACGGTCAACATGTACTTGTTTCCTCTAGACGAGCGAGTTACAGGGCCTACGAAGTCGATTTGCAAATCTGACCATGGCAGTGCCATCCCCCTCTTTTGGAGAGGCGCACGGTGTGTGAGGGAAGATGGCTGAAATTGTGCACACACCAGACACCCCTTCAAGTATTGGTCGAGGTCCTGCCCCATGTGTGGCCAGTATGCAACCTCTCTTAAGATCTCAAGTGTTGTGTGAAACCCCCTATGACCGGCTGTGGCCGCATCATGGGCGTGACTTAACATCAGGCTTCGGAATGAGGTAGGGACCACCCACTGATCATGGCCAGCTTGGGATTCCCTTACCAACAAACTGTCTTGGATTCAGAACATCTTTGGACATTTCATCAACACTCTAAGGTCCTCCTTCCCAATGTAATCGGTATCCGTCAGGGGAAAGTTCTCAGGGTCATCAATGTGTTGGTAAAGCTTACCAATTATTGGATCCCCCTTTTGAGCTGTAATTAAATCAGCATCAGGGGTCTCCTTACTCCATTGTGCAGTTGAAAGATCATTGTGAGCATTTGTCTGGGACCTAGTGATAGCAGTGACCTGGATTTCCCCCAAAAGAGACTCTCAGGCCGATTCATGGAATAATTAGCGCGGCGCAAGTGGGCAAAAACTTGCGAATCGCAGTGGAATAGCAAAAATCGCAGTGCAAGTGCGAAAATCGCACGAAAAGCAGCGCACGTCGATTCATGGAAAGCCGTGCGCGAGAAAACCAGCGGATGTGCGATAAAAAAGTGCGCAGCGCACTTTGGCGCACGTTGGCGCACAGGCCATCTAACAGCGTGCGCCAGGTCACAGCGAAAATCGCACAGGCCACAGCGAAATTCGCACATAGCGCGGCGCACGCAATAAAAGTAGGCGTAACACGGGCGTAACACTCGGAATGGGGAACAACTTGCCAAAACGTGGGCGTCACGGGGGAAGTACAGGGCACAAGTGCGCGGAACGCCCACACGCTCGCCTACAACACGTATTCATGGAATAGAATAGGGGAAAAAAGCGCACGCTCAAACCAGCGCACAGGCACAAACACGACCGCCACAAGAAAGGAGGCGGTAGCGTCTCTGCGGCTGTAAGAAATGTGCGCCAAAAGGTGCGCCAACAAATAGCACCTATATACTGCCATGATGAATGTCCCATACTGTGGCCCTCCAGGAAAAATGACGTGCAAAGGGGTACCCACAAACACGGACACCCGCTGACAAAAAATACGTGTGCATGTATACCGGGGTGCGCGGGAAGTGTCACACGCGATTTGCAGGGTACGTGCATCACAGGGGTTCGCGTGAAGTTATTCACGCGATTGGGCCTGGGGGAGCGGGCTACGTGTATTTCAGGGGTTCGCGTGAAGTTCGCGTGAAGTTCCTCACGCGATCGGGCCTGGGGGAGAGTGCTACGTGTATTTCAGGGGTTCGCGTGAAGTTTCACACGCGATCGGGCCTGGGGGAGCGGGCTACGTGTATTACAGGGGTTCGCGTGAAGTTCCTCACGCGATCGGGCCTGGGGGAGCGGGCTACGTGTATTTCAGGGGTTCGCGTGAAGTTCCTCACGCGATCGGGCCTGGGGGAGCGGGCTACGTGTATTACAGGGGTTCGCGTGAAGTTCCTCACGCGATCGGGCCTGGGGGAGCGGGCTACGTGTATTACAGGGGTTCGCGTGAAGTTCCTCACGCGATCGGGCCTGGGGGAGCGGGCTACGTGTATTTCAGGGGTTCGCGTGAAGTTCCTCACGCGATCGGGCCTGGGGGAGCGGGCTACGTGTATTACAGGGGTTCGCGTGAAGTTCCTCACGCGATCGGGCCTGGGGGAGCGGGCTACGTGTATTACAGGGGTTCACGTGAAGTTCCTCACGCGATCGGGCCTGGGGGAGCGGGCTACGTGTATTTCAGGGGTTCGCGTGAAGTTCCTCACGCGATAGGGCCTGGGGGAGCGGGCTACGTGTATTACAGGGGTTCGCGTGAAGTTCCTCACGCGATCGGGCCTGGGGGAGCAGGCTACGTGTATTACAGGGGTTCGCGTGAAGTTCCTCACGCGATCGGGCCTGGGGGAGCGTGCTACGTGTATTTCAGGGGTTCGCGTGAAGTTTCACATGCGATCAGGCCTGGGGGAGCGGGCTACGTGTATTACAGGGGTTCGCGGGAAGTTCCACACGCGAATAGCCTGGGCGCGTGAATTTGAGGGGTGCGCGGGAAGTTCCACACGCGAATAGCCTGGGCGCGTGTATTTCAGGGGTGCGCGGGAAGTTCCACACGCGAATAGCCTGGGCGCGTGTATTTCAGGGGTGCGCGGGAAGTTCCACACGCGAATAGCCTGGGCGCGTGAATTTGAGGGGTGCGCGGGAAGTTCCACACGCGAATAGCCTGGGCGCGTGTATTTCAGGGGTGCGCGGGAAGTTCCACACGCGAATAGCCTGGGCGCGTGTATTTCAGGGGTGCGCGGGGAGTTCCACACGCGAATAGCCTGGGTGTGTGTATTTCAGGGGTGCGCGGGAAGTTCCACACGCGAATAGCCTGGGCGCGTGTATTTCAGGGGTGCGCGGGAAGTTCCACACGCGAATAGCCTGGGCGCGTGTATTTCAGGGGTGCGCGGGAAGTTTTACACGCGAATAGCCTGGGCGCGTGTATTTCAGGGGTGCGCGGGAAGTTTTACACGCGATTTCTGCACGGTACGTGTATTTCAGGGGTGCCGGGGAGTCCCACATGTGATTTGACAGTGTGGGTCCTCCCAGGTGTACCCTGTACACCCTCCACGGCCCCTGCAGGCAGCCCACACCAAAGGGGACTACCCTGCATCCCTGGTCATGTCCCGCAGGCAGCCCACCCAACATGGGCATGCCCCCCAGCAAAGGCACATGTCTCCTTGAACTAATGAACACCAACACATGTCCCCTTGCACCCCCACCCCCCAGCACTGTGGGGCACCTGCCAGCAGGCCCCCACCCATGTCCAACTCATGTCCCCCACCACCCCCACCCCCCAGCACTGTGGGGCACCTGCCAGTAGGCCCCCACCCATGTCCAACTCATGTCTCCCACCACCCCCACCCCCCAGCCACCAGGGTCACCCTCCACCAGGCCCCCACCCATGTCCCCTATCACCCCCACCCCCCAGCCACCAGGGGCACCCTCCACCAGGCCCCCACTCATGTCACCCACCACCCCCACCCCCCAGCCACCAGGGTCACCCTCCACCAGGGCCCCACTCATGTCTCCCACCACCCCCACACCCCAGCAGTGCAGGGGCACCCTCCACCAGGCCCCACTCATGTCTACCACCACCCCCAAACCCCCAGCCACCAGGGGCACCCTCCACCAGGCCCCCACTCATGTCACCCACCACCCCCACCCCCCAGCCACCAGGGTCACCCTCCACCAGGGGCCCACTCATGTCTCCCACCACCCCCACACCCCAGCAGTGCAGGGGCAGCCTCCACCAGGCCCCCACTCATGTCTCCCACCACCCCACACCCCAGCAGTGCAGGGGCACCCTCCACCAGGCCCCACTCATGTCTCCCACCACCCCCACACCCCCAGCCACCAGGGGCACCCTCCACCAGGCCCCCACTCATGTCACCCACCACCCCCACCCCCCAGCCACCAGGGTCACCCTCCACCAGGGCCCCACTCATGTCTCCCACCACCCCCACACCCCAGCAGTGCAGGGGCACCCTCCACCAGGCCCCACTCATGTCTACCACCACCCCCACACCCCCAGCCACCAGGGGCACCCTCCACCAGGCCCCCACTCATGTCACCCACCACCCCCACCCCCCAGCCACCAGAGTCACCCTCCACCAGGGCCCCACTCATGTCTCCCACCACCCCCACACCCCAGCAGTGCAGGGGCAGCCTCCACCAGGCCCCCACTCATGTCTCCCACCACCCCCACACCCCAGCAGTGCAGGGGCAGCCTCCACCAGGCCCCCACTCATGTCTCCCACCACCCCCACACCCCAGCAGTGCAGGGGCAGCCTCCACCAGGCCCCCACTCATGTCTCCCACCACCCCCACCCCCCAGCCACCAGGGGCACCCTCCACCAGGCCCCCACTCATGTCTCCCACCACCCCCACACCCCAGCAGTGCAGGGGCAGCCTCCACCAGGCACCCACACATGTCCCCCTGCCCCCAGGTCCTGACGATACTCAATCATGGCAGTAATGGGCAGCATACCCAGCACAAACACCCAGGCAAGGATTGTATCCACCCACATAGTGAATGCAATTACATGATACAACCCCAATGGCAAGTCTGTAAATGAACACATGTCCGTCACACACACATACACAATGGGTGCAAGTCAATGTCAAAACCCATATCATGACATGTATGAAACCAATGAGAAAATACCACAAGTGAAAGTTAAAAAGAACATGTATTAAAGATGAAAAATAAGTAAAAAAATCAAACATACAACAATGGCGATAACAAAATAAATGGTCCATGTCCGAGAACAAATGTAAAAATAAAATAAACAAAGTAATCCAAAAACAAATGTTGTCCAAAGCAAAATCATGTGGAAGTAAAATAATGAAAAACCATTTCCTCATGGTGAACACAATAATTAATAAAAAAAAATTTCTTCTAAAAGCAAACTATATACACGAAAATTCCAGGGTCCATGAGCCCAACACCATAAATGAAACCTACTACTATCTAATGAAAATAATATATACAAAAAAGTGGCCATTGTCCGAGCGGTCCAAAAAAAAAAATAATTAATAAAGGAAACCTAACACTAAATAACTAAATAACTATATACAAAGGCAGCGGGCAAGTCCTGCGGCTCACTTGTTGATGTTGCTGGCCAGGGCATCATCGAACTCCATGTCGATGTCCTGGAGGCGGGACTCTGTCCTGGCCCCGAGGTCTCGCAGGGATAACCCCATGTCCAGCTCAAACTCCCTGCGAGCTTCCTCGAGGCACTCAGCCCGCCTCAACGCCCGACGCATGGAGAACTCCGCCCTGACCATGGTGAGCCGCTCCTCTTCCGCCCGCTGCCGCTCCGCACCTATCCGCTGGACCAACTGCTCCCACACGGAAGACACCACCATCCCAGGGTTGCCCTGCCCTCCGGCCGATGCCTGCCCCTCTGATCTTGAAGGCCCCGAGCCATGATGCCTCCCACGTCGAGCCTGCTGCTGCCTCCGACGCCACTGCCTCTGCCAGCACGACGGCATCCAGGCTGATGGAAACCACCGACGCCGTCGTGCACGTGCCCTGCCTGATGATGCTGTCACATCTTCCACCTGCTGGGGTCCAGTTGCTGTGTTGTCCACCCCTGCTGGACCTCCGACTCCCAACTGTGGCAGGGATGGGATCCCCACCGAGCTGGCTGCATTGGTCGGGGCAGGTCCACAGGGGGCCCTGGTGGCATCTGGGCTGGAAGACGGCAAGGAGAACGACTGGTGGATAGCCTGCACAGAGGAGGAGAGGGCCGCCACATTGGCCAACACATGCAGGAAACCCCCGAACATGGCCGATCCCCATTGGGCCACGTCGGCACGGTGCACTTCGTGATGACGTGCGTGCTCCTCCCGGGAAGCACGCACGGCATCACGAATCACAGCCGTGCGCATCGCGACCCCAATCAGGACCTTCTCCGCACGGCCAGGGGTTCCCACGTCCGCAGGTGGAGGGGAGTCAGGTGACATGGACATCCCCTCTACCTGCGGACGGGCCTGGGACGGGGCATCCCTGCTGGTGCATGTTGGTGCACTCACAGGGTCAGGGACAGCGACATGCACAGGCCCCTCCACGGTGACCTGTGCTGCCTCCTGCCCCTGGCCCTGGACTGCACCACTTGCACCAGCAGGGATGCCCCCACCAGGCCCCATGTGTGACCCAGTGGCGGCCTCCTCCTCCTCTGTGCAAACCACCAACCTGGATGGCTCCTCACCGTCTCCCACCGTAGCAGGCCCCTGTGGGGGCTCACCCACCCCTTCCGCTGCAGCCGTGGGGGCATCCCCGCCGCCTTGCTCCACAGCGCCGTCTCCGCCCTCTTCTTCACTAGCCGCTGCGTAGAGGGAGACAAAGAACACAAGCATCAGGGCACTGTACAATGGTCCCCTAGACAGGAAGCAATAGCGGATGAGCACCACTGTCAAAGTACACTTCCATCATGTCCCTCCACAACACATGGGTCAGTCCAGGCAAAACACACACAGTAACAGGCATGGTGCATGCCATGGACATTTCCATGCATGTCCAATGGACTCTTGAAACATTCAATGATATGTAACTCACATGCATCATGGCTCATGCCTATCACATGCACACACTTCACCTCAGTCACATCCATCTGGCCCCAAACACACCAAACACAGCGGATACAAGGGTAATTTGGCTGCTTCACTGAATCTGTGCATTGTCACACACATGTGTCATGCATCCATGGCATGCACAAGTCACAGACACGCAGGTCAGGCACACAGACATGGCTACCATATATGTACCTGGCATCAGCACCCATCCCTCACCCCCACCCATGTCCAGGTATAGAGACTGGCATGCTCTCATGTTCAAAATCTGCATAGGGCTCCCCATGCGGCATTTGAACACATGCAACAACCATGTGGGTCACACATCACTGGTCGCACATGCATTACCATGATGTCCCTGCACACATACATGCATACATGGCCTATGGCACACATACAGGCAAGTATCATAGAACCAGCACACCGCAACATGCCCTGTCTCACACAGTAATGCTTGGACACTTACCGCTCAACTCCAGACGGGCCTCCCTCTCAAGGATCTGGGCGTGGAGCGCTGGGCGTACGCGTTCCAGGACCCTCATCTGGATGGAACTCATGCGGCCCCGGCCCCCCTCCATGAGGCGCCGGGCCTTCACAAGGGTCCTGGACCTCAAGTCCTCCCAGCGCTTCTTGATCTTCAGGACGTCGCGGGTTGCCACCCCCTCCGCGTGGATGGCAACCACACAGTCGGCCCAGATCCTCTGCCGTCCTTCCTTGCTGGCGCGGGACGATCCAAAGAGGGCATCATACTGCCCCAGGACATGCTCCACCAGGACACCAACTTCGGTGGCAGTGAAGCTGGTGCCCCTCTGCCCCTCTGGCCTGGGGTTGCCACTGGTGCCAGATGTGGAAGTGCCCGACATGGCAACCCCAGAGGCAGGTGTGGGTGGGCAACTGGGTCCTGGGGCTGGGCTGTGGAGCGATGTAATCCCAGTCGGGAGTCTTCAGTTCCAGCAGGGGTGGACACAGCAACTGGACCCCTGCAGATGGCTGATGTGCAGGCACCAAATGGCAGGGCACGGTGGCAGCAGGCAGGCAGGCAGGCAGCAGCAGATGGCACGTGGGAGGCTGCTCGGGGCACTGGGGGGCAGTAACTCGGCCTTCTGGGCAGGAGCGTGGTCTTCCGTGTGTTTTCGCGTGGCCAGCTTGATACGGAGTGATTTGGCACGTGAAAATCCTGCACGTCAGCGTGAAATCCGAGGAAAGGCCCTTAGCGCGTAAGCGCGTCAGCACGCATACGCGATTCTATTGGACCAGAGTCCCTCAGCGCGTAAGCGCGTCTGTGACGTGACCCGCACGGGTGCTCCCCACTCAGCACGTGATGACGGGGCACACGTGGAAATACTGCACGTCAGAGTGTCATCGCGTGTAATTGGACAAAAGTGCGCGTACACGCGATTGGCCTATGTACGTGTATTTAATGGGTGCGCGGGCACTTACACACGCAAGTACGTCAGCGAACCTGTATCCCGTGGTGCGTGTGAATTTCCACACACTATTGGACTGGGAACTGGATTCCAGGGGTGCGCGGGTCACACGCTGTATCCCGTGGTGCGTGTGAATTTCCACAGTCTATTGGACTGGGAACTGGATTCCAGGGGTGCGCGGGTCACACGCTGTATCCCGTGGTGCGTGTGATTTTCCACACGCTATTGGACTAGGAACTGGATTCCAGGGGTGCGCGGGTCACACGCTCGCCTAGAACACGCGCAAAGCATACATTTGCGGACTTTAACAATAACAAGCTCAGACGCCAGGATGAACATACCGTTCCTAGCAGCAGTGGCAGTGGGCTACCAAAGGAGGAGGAGGAGGATAGTCAGGGCCAGAATATTCACACCCAGAACCAGCCTTTTCGGGATGCCTGATTACCAGGTGTATGGGAGGTACAGGTTTCCACCACACATTATACTGGACCTGGTGAGTGAGTGGGAGGATGACCTCACATCACCCACCCTGTGCTCCCAAGCACTCAGCCCCCTGGAGAAGGTCCTCAATGTACTGCACTTCTTAGCCACTGGATCATTTCAGCGGACAAGTGCCATAGTGGGTGGGGTGTCACAGGCCACCCAGTCACGCTGCCTACACCAGGTCTTGAACATCATCACTGCACGCCCATCAGTCCGCAGGCACATATACCTGCCCAGAACACCTGCAGAAAGGCATGCTGCCGCCCTGGATTTTTACGCTGTGGCACGATTCCCCAAAGTGCTAGGTGCCATCGACTGCACCCATGTGGCTCTACGTCCCCCCAGGGCATCTGAGCACATCTATAGGAACCGCAAGCACTGGCATTCCATCAACGTGCAGGTAGCATGTAATGCCAAGGGAATCATCACCTCAGTATATGCCAACTATCCCGGCTCCACCCACGACAGCTTCATTTACCGAATGTCCACCCTAAGCCGGAACCTAGAAGCTGGGCGGCATGGCGATACATGGCTGCTTGGTGAGTATGTATGCCACTGCACATGCATGCATGTTGGATACTGAGCAAGGTCACAACCCCACCAATGATACCAATCACCACCTCCACAGGGGACAGTGCCTACCCTCTCAGCCCACACATGATGACACCAATTCGGAACCCCACCACGCCACCCCAGGTAAGATATAACACAGCCCACATTACAACCAGGGGCATAGTGGAGCGCACATTCGGAGTGCTAAAGTCACGCTTTCGCTCCCTTGACCGTTCTGGCGGGCAGCTGTTATACGCTCCCCCAGTAGTGTGCAGGATCATAGTGGCAGCATGTGTCCTGCACAACGTTGCAACACGCCGGGGCCTGGCCGTGGACATGGTGGTGGCCCCACATCCCCAACCACATGCACAGCCGCTGCGCATGGGAGGGGAAAGGGCACGGGGGGAGGCAGCCCGTAAACAGCTAGTGGCTAATTACTTCACATAGAAATCACACCCCTGTGGAGTGCACACTGCCCTGGCACATTCCATCTGACAATGAATGATGACTCAACCTGACACTGATCCTGAATGTCTGGAGAATGAACCGTGAATACCATATCAGCCTGAGATTGTTCACCTGGAAGTGTCACAATGTGTGCATCCCTACCCACACAGACACCACCAATGCAGTTTTGTGAAGTTACACATTGAAGCAGCTAGAATGAATACCCACTTGCAAAATGCAACAAGAGGACAGTGCCATGTCAGCCAACCCAACCCCAGCACCGCCACACGACACACCGTGCCATGTCATGCTAATTGCAGGTAAACAAAGTAATCCCCACAACATGACATCAGTCTCACTATGTACAGTGTCCCTATTAGAAACCTGCAACACCTGAAATGCTCACAGCAATGCCGGACCAACAACATACTTGAGCACGTACTACCATTAACATGACATCACAAATGTTACATATTAGTAGTCTCACCACCTGGAAATGCCTGCACTCCCACCACTACCAACTGTGCAGTGTTGGCGCCATGTAGAGTTGTAGGTGCACTGCTGCCAACATGGACCCCATCTCCAGACTAGAGGTCCTTGTGTGGACATGAGGAAGGGACCTGCAAATTGGGAGGTAGACACAGAAGAAGAGTTACACATCAATGCAACATGCAGTGTATAACACAACAGCAATATGCACTAGGAATGTATACACAGTATTGACTACAGACTGCCCACACAGCTCATGGGAGTCCAACGTCACTGTGTAATTCACTGTCACTTGGGCACACCCTTTGCAAGCCCATGGAAACGGGAAGCAGGAGGGGTGTGTGTGACTCAAACCCAAGCATCTGAACCAAATACATTACAAGCCTGCATGTGCCCAGCCACAATGCAGCGCATGCCCACAGGAACCACGGAAGCCAACAGATCGTCCCAAAAATATTGGGAATAAAAGAAATAAAAATAAAAATAAAAATAAGAAACAATCAAAAATGGCCATTGATGGGCCCGGGGGGGTTGGGGAGGCCACCCAGGAGGTCCGAGGACAGGATGCACACCAGAACCCACCTGCGTGGATCCTGGGAAGATAAAACACCTCCATGGGCTCATGGCCCACACGGCTACCCTATTGTGGGAGTATCACTGCTGTCGCTATTATCACCCTGTGCAGCTGCATCCGGAGGTGGTTTCACTATGGGAGGCAGCCCACGCAAGGCCCTAGTCTGCTCCTCCATGGCTGCAAGCATGCGGGTGTGGTAGGTCTGGTTCTGGAGGATGAGTGTGCGGAGGTCCCCATGCAACAACTCACGGGATGCCCGGACCTCCGCCCTCGTTGCCTGCATCTCAGCTGAGAGCGTACGGGTGAGACGCTCCAGCTGCTGTTCTGTCCTTTGGTGTGTTGAAGCCTCAAGCTCAACAAGAGTCGTCCTGAGGTGAAGGAGCTCCTGCCTCAGGGCTTCCCTGTGGCCCTGGGACTCAATGGAGATGGCCTCCTGCAGAGTCGCCAGTGCCGCCCGCCTGTCCCTGTTGGACCCCAACATGTCCTCCCTGTGTGACTGGCAGATGGAGTCGGTTGCCTGCTCTAGTCGCTCCATCAGCCTTTCTGGGGGGACAATGGAAGTGGCCACCCTATCCATGGCCTGAGCCATCATCTCGGATGATGCAGCCTGTTGGGTTGCCATACCGTAAATGGATTGCTCCCATGCGGTATTGCCGGGTGGCGTACGGCCACCACGTCGGCGGGCACCACACCTGTCTGGGGCAAGGCGAACTGCGCCTTGCTGTGCCGGCACTGCCTGAGGCTGCAGGACTGCATTCCCCCTCTGATCTGCTGGCCCAGGAACAGGATCAGATGTCGCGGAGTGTGACCCTGCATCCGTAACCACCGAAGGCGTAGCTGCCAACACTGACATCCCCATGGAGGGTTCTGACCCTGGTGCAGGTGGGTGAGACAGAACAGAATCCCTCCCTGGAACACTCACCTGCGACGGCACGTAGGTCTCATCCGAATCAACACCTGAGTACAGCTCGGGGGAGGTGCAGCCAGAGACACCCCTTGAGAGCACGACCTGCAGCACTTGTGGGTTCTCCCCCACCACCACACCACGTCCCTCACTGGTGGTTGGTCGGCCCTCGGACCCCTCCTGGGTCTGCACCATCTCCACAACCCCAGCAGTATCAGGTGCGTCTTCCCCTGCAAAGACATGAAAACAAAGAAATGGAAACAGGCATTAGCACCATGGCACACAATGAGGGCTGAGAAGCAAGAGAACCAGTACTTGATTGACACATATCCCACATGACTAAAACCCTCCCATGCATGCACCCTCACTGCGTATGAAGTGCAGGCAAATGGCACACACTGATGACACCAAGATGGAAGATGAACACATTTTCTGCATGCTGCCTGGCAGTGGCATCACACATTGGCCTGTGATTGCCAGGTGAAACACACATGCCATCACACAGATGGCATGTACCATTGCTATTGAGTGAAGATGGAGAGGAGGGCAGCACCTATTCATTCAGTCCAGTTCCCGCATGTAATTGCTTTTCTAATTCTAACAGGTCAGATTTTTCACCTGGAGCTGCCAGTCTGAAATGGTCCAATTGCACAGGGACATGTGTGTACAAATGATATCCAGGTAACAAAGTCACTCCACTTTACCATACCCATGTCAGACATGTGACTAGTGGACAGCGACATGCCTAGTGAAAGTGGTGGAATGCAAACAAACTGACTGAATGAACAGTGAAAAATAAGCAAATATGTTGTGGCAAGGTGACACTTCAAGGGCAACTGGCGTGCAGTTGGGCTAGATGTCTACTGTTGGCAGAAGGGATACTGCTATGGCCAAATGCAGCTGCGCAGGAAGGATTGCATGAAGCACATGGCTGACCCATACGACTCAGGCGCACACACTCTCACCTGGCACACAAACAGAAGCCCTCACACACACACCATGCACATGGATGGCACACACATGCATGTGCACTCACCGGACAATGCCTCGTAATCAGCCAGATCTCCCACGCCTTGGATCTGTTCCTCCGTGACGTAGGTCCCAGCGACTGACTCATGTGGAGTGAGTTCCATGTCTACTACTGGAGACCCACCTCCAGTCACTAGAGTTGCGGCATGACTTGAGGCCAGCTTACTCTTTGCCCTGCGCTTTAGGTCATTCCAGCGCTTATAGCAATCATTGGCTGTGCGCCTCACGATTCCAAGGGCACTTACGATGTCCGCAAAGGTCTGCCAGTGTGCCTGGCGTTGTGCAGGTGTGGTCTTGGATCCTGCAACAATGACCATCTCGTTGTCATGTCCGGACACATACTCGACAAGTGCATTCAGTTCGTCATCCGTGAAGCTGGGCTTCCTGGACGGGCCGGACTGTGTAGCCGTGTCTGGGGCATCAGCCTGTGCCGGACGAGCACTCTTCCTCTTCCGCTTGGAAGGTGGTGGTGATCCTAAGTGTCCTGCGCCGCTCTGGACACTAGGGGCAGGAGCCCTGGTGGACTCTGTATCAGGAGTGTGGGATTGCACACTCAGCATGGGAGTTGGTGCAGGCATTGGCTCTAGTGTGATGGTGTCAGGGGGAATGTCAGCAGCATGGACTAGGACCGACACTCTCCTGGCTGGGTGTGTGAGGGCTGGGGTGGATGGAGCCGCAGCTGCCCCTGCAGCCTCTCCGCCCTGCCTCCTTGGTGCAGCAGATGACCTTGCTGCCCCAGATCCACGTGGCATGATGGCATCAACGTGCACCAGCGCACGTGTCGTAGCCCTGCTGACCTGGAAGTCAGCCATGGAGTCAGCCAGGTCTGGTGCCACAATGGGCTGGTCCAACAAGGGCTGAGCATGGATGGTGTCAGCCACATCAGCCTCAATGGGAGGGGGGGAGGGGGGTGATTATGGGTGCCCGTGACTGGTCCTCCACACATGGGGGGACAGGCTCACCCTGCAAGTTACGACCATGTCCCCTACCGGATCCACCACGGCCACCACTTGTGGCTCTTCCACCTTTGCCACCCTTACGGAATCCTCGCCTCCCAGCCATGGCACTGATGTTAATGTGTGTATGGGAGTGGATGTAGACTATTGTCCTGGGCAATTGGGGGTCAAAGGGGTTGGGTACCAGATGGTAATTGTACCCTAGTGCTCTAGCAAGGCTGAATGTAACCCCTGGGGAAAGATGACGGGTCACGCAACGCACAGGAGGCCCAAAAAAGGGAGATGACGTGCACGCAACCCCTCCTAGACCACGTGTGCAGAAAGAAAAACCTGCACTACGCTGTGGCACCCAGTAACACAAGAATGAACGTATGCGTGTCACACGCAGCCTAGAATGACCTCTGAAGGGGTAGGCTACACACGGGGCAAGCACTGATGTTAGATACGTGCGTGACTCACCGTCTGCCTGGTAAACGAGCGTGTAAAAGGAGCACGTTTGGTTGGCATCACCCCCGCCAAAAGAAGATTTGTACGCTGTCTGAGGAGACAGGACAACAGTAGAAGGGAACACTGTTTGAGGGAACAGGCCCAGGTAAACCAGTAAAAGAGAAAAAAGAGAAAAAGCTGTCAGAGGTAACAGGGAATACGAACTTGAAACGCCGTGAAGTAAATCGCGTGTGAAACGACAAGAAGTACAGAAATCACCCACTCGCTCTCCACGAAAAGCACGTACAAGGAAAACGTGTTCTACACGTACCTTTTATACAGGCCCACACGTCCAGCGTCACTTACGCGGCGTGTACGCGCTAGGGCCATTTCCACCTATTACATGCTTTGTCACTTCTGCGTGTAGGGCCATTTCCACCAATTACACGCTTTGTCACTTCTGCGTGTAGGGCCATTTCCACCAATCACACGCTTTGTCACTTCTGCGTGTAGGGCCATTTCCACCAATCACACGCGATTACACTCTGACGTGCAGTCTTTCCACGTGTGCTCTGTCATCACGTGCTGTGTGGGAAACACCTGTGCGGGTCACGTCACAGACGCGCTTACGCGCTTTGGGCCTTTCCTCAGTTTTCACGCTGACGTGCAGGATTTTCACATGCAAAATCACTCCGTACCAAGCTGGCCACGCGTACGCACACGGAATACCACGCTCCTGCCCGGAAGGCCAAACTACTGCCCCCCAGAGCCCGAGCACGCTCCCACCTGCTGCTGCCTGACTGCCTGCTGCCCCTGCACTGCTGGGGGGTGGGGGTGGTGGGAGACATGGGTGGGGGCCTGGTGGAGGGTGCCCCTGGTGACTGGGGGCGTGGGGGTGATAGGGGACATGAGTGGGGGCCTGGTGGGGGCTGCCCCTGGTGACTGGGGGGGTGGGGGTGGTGGGAGACATGAGTGGGGGCCTGGTGGAGGGTGCCCCTGGTGACTGGGGGGGTGGGGGTGATAGGGGACATGAGTGGGGGCCTGGTGGAGGCTGCCCCTGGTGACTGGGTTGGTGGGGGTGGTGGGAGACATGGGTGGGGGCCTGGTGGAGGCTGCCCCTGCACTGCTGGGGGGTGGGGGTGGTGGGAGACATGAGTGGGGGCCTGGTGGAGGGTGCCCCTGGTGACTGGGGGGGTGGGGGTGATAGGGGACATGAGTGGGGGCCTGGTGGGGGCTGCCCCTGGTGACTGGGGGGGTGGGGGTGGTGGGAGACATGAGTGGGGGCCTGGTGGAGGCTGCCCCTGGTGACTGGGGGGGTGGGGGTGATAGGGGACATGAGTGGGGGCCTGGTGGGGGCTACCCCTGCACTGCTGGGGGGTGGGGGTGGTGGGAGACATGGGTGGGGGCCTGGTGGAGGCTGCCCCTGCACTGCTGGGGGGTGGGGGTGGTTGGAGACATGAGTGGGGGCCTGGTGGAGGGTGCCCCTGGTGACTGGGGGGGTGGGGGTGATAGGGGACATGAGTGGGGGCCTGGTGGGGGCTGCCCCTGGTGACTGGGGGGGTGGGGGTGGTGGGAGACATGAGTGGGGGCCTGGTGGAGGGTGCCCCTGGTGACTGGGGGGGTGGGGGTGATAGGGGACATTAGTGGGGGCTTGGTGGGGGCTGCCCCTGGTGACTGGGGGGGTGGGGGTGGTGGGAGACATGAGTGGGGGCCTGGTGGAGGCTGCCCCTGGTGACTGGGGGGGTGGGGGTGGTGGGAGACATGAGTGGGGGCCTGGTGGAGGGTGCCCCTGGTGACTGGGGGGTGGGGGTGATAGGGGACATGAGTGGGGGCCTGGTGGGGGCTGCCCCTGCACTGCTGGGGGGTGGGGGTGGTGGGAGACATGGGTGGGGGCCTGGTGGAGGCTGCCCCTGCACTGCTGGGGGGTGGGGGTGGTGGGAGACATGAGTGGGGGCCTGGTGGAGGGTGCCCCTGGTGACTGGGGGGGTGGGGGTGATAGGGGACATGAGTGGGGGCCTGGTGGGGGCTGCCCCTGGTGACTGGGGGGGTGGGGGTGGTGGGAGACATGAGTGGGGGCCTGGTGGAGGGTGCCCCTGGTGACTGGGGGGGTGGGGGTGATAGGGGACATGAGTGGGGGCCTGGTGGGGGCTGCCCCTGGTGACTGGGGGGTGGGGGTGGTGTGAGACATGAGTGGGGGCCTGGTGGAGGCTGCCCCTGGTGACTGGGGGGGTGGGGGTGGTGGGAGACATGAGTGGGGGCCTGGTGGAGGGTGCCCCTGGTGACTGGGGGGTGGGGGTGATAGGGGACATGAGTGGGGGCCTGGTGGGGGCTGCCCCTGGTGACTGGGGGGGTGGGGGTGATAGGGGACATGAGTGGGGGCCTGGTGGGGGCTGCCCCTGGTGACTGGGGGGGTGGGGGTGATAGGGGACATGAGTGGGGGCCTGGTGGGGGCTGCCCCTGGTGACTGGGGGGGTGGGGGTGGTGGGAGACATGGGTGGGGGCCTGGTGGAGGCTGCCCCTGCACTGCTGGGGGGTGGGGGTGGTGGGAGACATGAGTGGGGGCCTGGTGGAGGGTGCCCCTGGTGACTGGGGGGGTGGGGGTGATAGGGGACATGAGTGGGGGCCTGGTGGGGGCTGCCCCTGGTGACTGGGGGGGTGGGGGTGGTGGGAGACATGAGTGGGGGCCTGGTGGGGGCTGCCCCTGGTGACTGGGGGGGTGGGGGTGATAGGGGACATGAGTGGGGGCCTGGTGTGGGCTGCCCCTGCACTGCTGGGGGGTGGGGGTGGTGGGAGACATGGGTGGGGGCCTGGTGGAGGCTGCCCCTGGTGACTGGGGGGGTGGGGGTGATAGGGGACATGAGTGGGGGCCTGGTGGGGGCTGCCCCTGGTGACTGGGGGGTGGGGGTGGTGGGAGACATGAGTGGGGGCCTGGTGGAGGCTGCCCCTGGTGACTGGGGGGGTGGGGGTGGTGGGAGACATGAGTGGGGGCCTGGTGGAGGGTGCCCCTGGTGAATGGGGGGTGGGGGTGATAGGGGACATGAGTGGGGGCCTGGTGGGGGCTGCCCCTGGTGACTGGGGGTGATAGGGGACATGAGTGGGGGCCTGGTGGGGGCTGCCCCTGGTGACTGGGGGGGTGGGGGTGATAGGGGACATGAGTGGGGGCCTGGTGGGGGCTGCCCCTGCACTGCTGGGGGGTGGGGGTGGTGGGAGACATGGGTGGGGGCCTGGTGGAGGCTGCCCCTGCACTGCTGGGGGGTGGGGGTGGTGGGAGACATGAGTGGGGGCCTGGTGGAGGGTGCCCCTGGTGACTGGGGGGTGGGGGTGATAGGGGACATGAGTGGGGGCCTGGTGGGGGCTGCCCCTGGTGACTGGGGGGGTGGGGGTGATAGGGGACATGACATGAGTGGGGGCCTGGTGGAGGCTGCCCCTGGTGACTGGGGGTGTGGGGGTGGTGGGAGACATGGGTGGGGGCCTGGTGGAGGCTGCCCCTGCACTGCTGGGGGGTGGGGGTGGTGGGAGACATGAGTGGGGGCCTGGTGGAGGCTGCCCCTGGTGACTGGGGGGGTGGGGGTGGTGGGAGACATGAGTGGGGGCCTGGTGGAGGCTGCCCCTGGTGACTGGGGGGGTGGGGGTGGTGGGAGACATGGGTGGGGGCCTGGTGGAGGGTGCCCCTGGATGGTGGGGGGTGGGGCTGGTGGGTGACATGAGCAGGTGTGCAGGGTAGTCCCCTGTTTTGTGGGCTGCCTGCAGGGGCCGTGGAGGGTGTACAGGGAACACCTGTGAGGACCCACCCAGCCTAATCGCGTGTGTAACTTCCCACGCACCCCTGTAATACACGTACCAAGCCAAATCGCGTGTGAGAATTCCCGCGCACCCCTGAAATACACGTACCCTGCTGAAGTCGCGTGTAAAACTTCCCGCGCACCCCTGAAATGCATGCGCCCAGGCTATTCGCGTGTGGAACTTCCCGCGCACCCCTGAAATACACGCGCCCAGGCTATTCGCGAGTGGGACTTCCCGCGCACCCCTGAAATACACATAGCACGCTGGGAGACATGAGTGGGGGCCTGGTGGAGGGTGCCCCTGGTGGCGGGGGGGGGTGGGGGTGATAGGGGACATGAGTGTGGGCCTGGTGGAGGATGCCCCTGCACTGCTGGGGGGTGGGGGTGGTGGGTGACATGGGTTGGGGCCTGCTGGCAGGTGCCCCACAGTGCTGGGGGGTGGGGGTGGTGGGAGACATGAGTAGGGCATGAGTGGGGGCCTGGTGGAGGCTGCCCCTGCACTGCTGGGGGGTGGGGGTGGTAGGAGACATGGGTGGGGGCCTGGTGGTGGGTGCCCCTGGTGGCTGGGGGGTGGGGGTGCAGGGGGACATGAGCAGGTGTGCAGGGTAGTCCCCTGTTTTGTGGGCTGCCTGCAGGGGCTTTGGAGGGTGTACAGGGAACACCTGTGAGGACCCACCCAGCCTAATCGCGTGTGATAATTCCCACGCACCCCTGTAATACACGTACCCAGCAAATTGGCGTGTGATAATTCCCACGCACCCCTGTAATTCACGTACCCTGCCAAATCGCGTGTGATAATTCCTGCGTACCCCTGTATTACACGTGCCCTGGCTAATCGCATGTAAGACTTCCCGCGTACCCCTGTAATACACGTTCCCTGGACAATCGCGTGTTGAACTTCCCGCGTACCCCTGTAATACACGTTCCCTGGACAATCGCGTGTTGAACTTCCCGCGTACCCCTGTAATTCACGTTCCCTGGACTATCGCGTGTTGAACTTCCCGCGTACCCCTGTAATACACGTTCCCTGGACAATCGCGTGTTGAACTTCCCGCGTACCCCTGTAATTCACGTTCCCTGGACTATCGCGTGTTGAACTTCCCGCGTACCCCTGTAATACACGTTCCCTGGACTATCGCGTGTTGAACTTCCCGCGCACCCCTGAAATACACGTACCCTGGCACCCTGGCTAATCGCGTGTATAACTTCACGCGTACCCCTGATATGCACGTTACCCGCTTTGCGTTCCTTGTTTGGCAGCCCTGTAAACTGGTCCAGGGTTAGCGCAGCCCTTTGCGATGATTTAGCGATTTTGATGGCTTTTCCTTGCGCGAGGGCGTTCTTGGGGGCGTTACTGGCGCTGCTGCAGGGTCGCTGCGATACTCTGCGCCACGGCTGGTTTGGGAGCCTAAAATCCATGAATACGCTGTGCGCGGAAATCGGTTTTAGCGCACGTGCCTGGCGCAGACAATCGCACGCGGACACTCTGCGCCAGCCGCTTGCGACACTTTTCTGCGAAATTCTATGAATTACCCTGTCTATTTCTATTAGATCCCCTTGGATGGCTCCTGTTTTGGCCAGCTGATCAGCTAAGTCATTTCCAGTTTTCTCTGGTCCCTCTACTTTGGAATGACCCTTGATCTTTTTCCAGTAGATGGTCATCCCATTCGATGTGACCAGATCATCAATATTTTGGATCAACTTCCCATGTTTCAAGGGTTTGTTGTTAGCACATAGCATGCCTCTGGTTTTCCAATTAACCAGGTGCTCCACGAACCCGTTCCGTACATAATCTGAATCTGTGATTATGACCAGTTTGTGGAGTTGATTTTGGACAGCAGTGAGGATGGCTTGATGCACAGCCATCAACTCTGCTACCTGACTACTTCGGGGACCAATTTTGTACCCAGTGGAGGGTTCTGGGGAATCATTCACCCATGCATTCCCTACGCCGGCCACCAGTTCTTTCTCCCCGTTGTTGTCAACATGGTAAGAGCATCCATCCACATAGACAGTGGGCATTCCCTCACACTTGTCTTCTTCAAAGACTTTGTGGGGGGAATTAAGGTATGCTTCCATGTTGTCCTTGATTTTTAGACTTTCGTCCTCGAGACAGTTTTCTCTGGCACAATCATGAAAGTCAGCCAGAACTTGCGCGAGGGGACTCTTCTTGTTTTGGCCATATCTGACCTCCACAGGAAAGCCTTGCTTTGACAGAATCCAGGAAGTAATTCGGGAATTACTCACATTTCCGGCCCGGATTCTGTCACTTTGGAAATAATGCAGAGGCTGGTGTGGAGTCTCCACTATGATGTGTTCCCCCTGGATGAACGGGCGGTAATTCTTCAATGCCCACACCGTTGCCAGGAGTGCCTTTTCACAATCGTTGAATTTTTCCTCCACAGAGGATAAAGTTTTGCTCGCATAGGAGATTACTTTATTGACCTTGTCATGCTTTTGGTATAATATTGCCGTCAAGCACGTATTAGAAAACCCTGTCTCCAGGAAGAACTCCTTGTTTCTGACAGGGTAAGCTAGGCAAGGCGCTTGTGAGAGGCTTCTTTTGAGTTGTCTTACTGCCTCGGATTGTTCTGGACCCCATTACCACTTGACCCCCCCTTCAAAAGATGAATCAGGGGTCTGGTGATCTCTGCATAGCCCTCAATGAACTTTCTGCTGTAATTAGTCAGTACAAGGAGGCTCCTTAGTTCCCGCAGAGTTGTGGGATCCTTCAGTTTCTGGAGTGCTTCCACTTTCTTTTCTTGGGGACAGAGACCCTGAGGAGTAATCTCATGCCCCAAGAAATTAACACGGGTTCTACACCACTGTGCTTTCTGAAAGGAAAGTTTGGCTCTGGCGGCCCTCAACTGTGTCAGAACATAACGGATCTCCGCTATATGTTCCTCCACAGATGAACTTTTGATGAGGACATCAGCTACATAAGCCAGGTTACCCCTCGCACCCAGGTCGGGCATGGCCTTATGTAGGAAAATGCTGAATTCATTGCCGGAGTTGAGGTATCCGAAGGGAGTTCGGGTCCATGTGTACTGCTGGCCCCCAAAGGTAAAAGCCAGTTTGTATTGGTCCTCCCTACTGACAGGCACGGTCCAGTATCCATTGGTCAGGTCTATTGCTGTGAATACCTGTGACCCCTGAATCTGGGCCAGCCCTTGGTCAATGTAGGGCAGAGGCCATCAGGAAGTATGGACCCGTTTGTTGAGCTCCCTGAGGTCGGCACAGAGTCTCCACTGGCCGTTTGGCTTCAATATTCCCAGCACCGGATTATTGAAGGTGCTGTGTACTGGACGGATTATTCCCCGGTACTCAAGGTTCTTAATTATTTCAGTAAGGGACTCCATGGATGCCAGGGGCAAGCGATATTGCTTCACAAACACTGGAGTCATCCCAGGGTCTGTGGGAATTGTTGTTTTGTGGATGTCGGTGCGACCACAGTCATATGAGTCTACCGCAAAGAGATCTTGGAAATCCAAGAAAACTTGTTTCAACTTTTGCTTCTGTTCCAGAGTCACACAGGCATCAGCTAGGTTGACTCTCTCTTCCACCATCTGCCTGAAGCCTGGAAAGACTTCTGGTTTTGCTATCTCAGCGGCCTTCTCCAGCTGGGTGGAGAAGTCCCTGGTCAGAGTGCTGATTTGGACTGGAGGCTTCAGGTGGGAAAGGCAGCCCTCATGGACCTGGAAAATCACCTCATCCCTTCTAAAGTCACAAGTCACGTCTTCCTTACCATAAGGGCAAGAAGTGTACACCAGGAAGTTCCCCCCATGCCGGGTAAAGATCCTGTCTGGTGTTGTATTGTCATCACTGTCACTGTCAAAACAGTCCTTGGGGATTGGTCCTAACAGTTCATTTCCTAAATCAATGGAGAAATGTCGGTCATCAACCGCCATTCCAATAATGGTGCCTGCGGCTAGAGTAAAACTCTTTAAGTCGCTGTTATCCACCTCTATTGGAATGGTGTCATGTTCTATGTTGACTAATGGTGTTGGGTTTACCCCTAACCCTTGCTGTTGGAGAGAAGCATTTAGATGAATAAAAGCATCAGGGTTTTTCAATTTTTGTCCTCTTTTAACGTTCACTTCCAGGGAGAATTGTCGGGTCCTTTCTGGGATGGTGACTTCCTCTTTAATCTGAATTTCAACTGCATAAGGTAGCAATTGAGCGGACCTAAATGCTTTTTCTGGATCATCAAAGCCCATGGGATTATCCGCTAATCGGGACCAAGCTTTGAAGTTTATTAGGCCCAAACTAATGGCAAAGCGATTGAGAATGTCACTGCCTAAGTAAAAGGCGGCAGTGACGTCTCGCACGACCCAACAATTATGGACTATGCTCTTGTTGCCAATGGAGATTTTGAGCATACATCTGCTTGGCAGGAGATGTTTTGAATTGGGTGTTTCCAGATCCATTTCCTATTTGTCTATCAGTTTGAATGTGGGAATGGCTGGATCTTTTGGGAGTTGGCGGTACATGGCTTCGCTGATGAAGCTCTTACCGTTGTTCACACACACTCGAGCGAGAACAGAGTCCTTCCCATCATTTAACTGAACAGGGATGAACAACTGCTTGTCATGCCGCAGCGGGGATGGCGGGTGTGGAATTGCTGGCGGTTCTGTCCGCCGTAGCATTTCACTCCTCGTCTTTTCCGCGTACTGCTCTAGTCGTTGTATGCGATTGGGACCCAGAAGTATAAATCACTTCACTTCCGGGTCGCATACGCGTTGCAACGTTTCCGGGTTCCTTCCTGTGTTGCTGCCACTCCCGTTACTGGTGAATTTCCTGCCTTTCTGCCTTTCGTTTCACTGTTTCCACGCAGATGTGTTCCACCCTTGTTTCTCTGCCTTGCGCATTTCCTCGTCCTTGTTTAGCCTTCCTTCCTCCTTTTCCCCTTTCTTTTTTCCCTCTTCTTACCTCTTCCTTTACCCCCTTTTTTCCCCTTCCTTCCCAGTTTTGTCCTTCTTTCCCATCCCTTATACCCCTTTTGGATCCTCCTCCTGCCAGACCTGTGCCTGCCTACCGGACTGTCTGTGTTCAATCCCTTGTACCTATTTGGAACTTCCATCTACCAGAGCTGTGCCTGCTTACCGGACTGCCTGTGTTCAATCCCTTGTACCTATTTGGAACTTCCATCTACCAGACCCGTGCATGCTTTTCGGACTGCCTGCGCTCAATCCCTTGTACCTATTTTGGAACCTCTGCCTGCCCGACCTGTGCCTGCTTATCGGATTGCTCTTCCATCAGCGAACTTACCTTCTTCGATCATCCACCTGAAATACTACTTCTAGGGGTTTTTTGTGCCTTCCGGCTTTTTTCCCCCTGTGAGGCGCTCTCGGTAGGATAACCCCCGTTGCCCCTATCTTAGTGGCACGGTGGCATCCTATCGAGGGCGTCCTTATCTTCGCAAGAAAAAAGAGAAGCCTCCACGACATAAGGACGGAAAGATCAAGCAGAAAGAGGAAGGTGAGGAGTTGGGGGAAGGGGGAGAATCTGCAATTTCATCCGAAGAAGAAGATATAACCGACATTACTGACAGTTTGCAACGCCAACAAGAAACTGAGATGGCAACCCCCCAGCAAGTACAGGAACTTATAGCTGCCGTCCAAAACCTTAATTTGGAGGTTCAGAACCTTAAGACAACCAACACAGCATTGCAGTTAAGAATGAAGGAACGAGAGCGACCCTCTGCAAACCTACCTTCGCTCCCTTTGGTTTCAGGCAAATTTGATGGATCGCCAAAACGAGTCAAGGAGTTCTTAGATGCCTGCAATCTCCACTTTTCCTTCCATCCGCAGACCTTCACATCAGATCATGCCAAGGTCGGATTCATGATTACCCACATGACGGGTAAACTATAATGATTTCAAAACCCTGCTGCAGCAAACGTTTCTACGCACAGAAAGCACTTTTTTGGCCTCTGAGGACCTCTTAGACATCCACCAGGGAAACACAGATCTTCTCTCCTACATCACTACATTCAAGCAGATAGCCACCGAAGCTGGCTGGCAGGAACAGGCCCAATATGCCATTTTCCGTCGAGGGTTGAGAGAGGATCTCAAGGACGAACTGGCACGTATCGACTGTCCGTCCTCCTTTTCGGATCTTATCACGGCTGCTCTTCGGATTGATTTCCGGCTTTCGGAACGACGGTCAGAACGAAAAAAGAACAAACTCTACAGTCTCTCTCCCCTAGAAGCCCAGTTGCCTTCTTCTCTACCACCTCCACGTCAAGGCAAAGAGGAACCGATGCAGATCGGTACTGCTCGTGCACCACTCACTCCGGAAGAACGGAAGAGACGAAGGGACGGTAACATGTGTATGTATTGTGGAGCCTCTAGCCATCTGTTACGGAACTGTCCTGACGTCCCTCCGAGGCGTTCGGGAAACGAGCGCCCTTGGTGAGTGTTGGGACGCACTCCCGAGGGGCCATTCCTAGTCCTTACGCAACTCTGTCGATAGCATCTTCTGGCATACCGGAGGATTCTAGGCTGATGGTTCTGTCAGTAACTCTTACAGTTCGCAGGACCGTGGTCCCAACTCAGGCTTTACTCGACTATGGTGCAGCCGGCAACATCATAGATACCTTGTGGGCTAAACAAAAGGGCATAAATCGTCTAGCCAAACAGGAGGATCAGAAAGTCGAAGGAGTGGATGGTGAGCCTTTGATTTCCGGCATGATCACACACACCACTGAAAAATTACACCTAAGTATCCAGCAACATAGCGAAAAGATCTCGTTTGACATCATCCGAGCAGCCCATTTCCCTATCATACTAGGGATAAACTGGCTCCGAAAGCACAACCCTCACATTGACTGGGCAAAGAACGTACTCAGTTTTCAGTCCACCTTTTGTAGATCAGAATGTCTACCTGAACCAAAGTTTGAGACTGTACAGACTACCAGTGTTTACGACTCCAGACTCATACATTGTCTTCCACATCATCTACAAGAATACGCAGAGGTAGTGACAAAAAAGACGCCTAGCGACCTTCCTCCCCACAGACCGGAAGACTGCTGTCTGGATCTTGTCCTGGTGCTCTGGTACCGTTCTGTAGGATGTTCCCTTTATCTCTCAGAGAAAGACACTTCCTTCGGGAATATCTGGATAACAATCTGGCCAACAGGCTTAAAATCACCGGCTGGAGCTTCACTGTTTTTCATCCCAAAGAAGGACACACAAGAGTTGAGACCCTGCATTGACTACAGGGGTCTAAACAAGGTGACCATTAAGGACAGGTATCCCATGCCTCTTATCACTGAAATCATCCAAGCTGTTCATGGCGCCACAATCTTCACAAAATTGGATCTCCGGAATGCCTACCATCTTCTCCGGATCCAAAAAGGGGATGAATGGAAGACAGTTTTCAGGACCCCCTATGGGTTGTACGAATACCAAGTGATGCCCTTTGGGCTCGTCAATGCCCCTTCAACGTTTTATGGACTGGCTTTTTTTAGACCTGCTGTGTCAGACCACGATTGTCTATCTCAACGACATACTAGTGTATTCAAGAACTCCGGAATCCCTTGTACCTATTTGGAACTTCCGTCTACCAGACCTGTGCCTGCTTACCGGACTGCCTGTGTTCAATCCCTTGTACCTATTTGGAACTTCCATCTACCAGACCCGTGCCTGCTTATCGGACTGCCTGCGCTCAATCCCTTGTACCTATTTTGGAACCTCTGCCTGCCCGACCTGTGCCAGCTTATCGGATTGCTCTTCCATCAGCGCACTTACCTTCTTCAATCATCCACCTGAAATACTACTTCTAGGGTTTTTTTGTGCCTTCCGGCTTTTTTCCCCCTGTGAGGCGCTCTCGGTAGGATAACCCCCGTTGCCCCTATCTTAGTGGCACGGTGGCATCCTATCGAGGGCGTCCTTATCTTCACAAGAAAAAAGAGAAGCCTCCACGACATAAGGACGGAAAGATCAAGCAGAAAGAGGAAGGTGAGGAGTTGGGGGAAGGGGGAGAATCTGAAATTTCATCCGAAGAAGAAGATATAACTGACATTACTGACACTGCTCTCCAATTTGCTGAATATGAGCCAGGCTTTGAGCTGATTTCACATCTTTCTGGACTATAGGAGTGGGAGTGTCTGATTGTGGATTGGTAAAGAATTTCAGAGTGTTTCCTTCCAGTGAGGAATACGACCTTAAACTGGAAGGAAGGTTTATTTTCAGAAATACAGAGGATCCCCCATCACCAGTCTGTTACCCTACTGCTATTACTGTCACGTCTGGAATTTGGTTGTTCTGGAAGTGAAATTCTACTTGGTCAGATTTTTGTTCAACCATGTGGCAGGTGCCGTTTAAACTAACATGGTTGACACTCTGTTTTAATTTTATTGGTTGGCTAGTCTGGGTCCAGAGAACCTTGTTTACGCAATCTATTAGGGGTGACAGCCTTCTCAGGAGGTCATTCCCTAGTAAACAAGGGGTGCCCTCTGGAGTCACTACTATGACCGGGTGTTTCACCTTGTGTCGCCCAATTTTGATGTCCAAATCTGCAGTCCCCTCGACGGGAATTTCCTTCCCATCAAAGTTCTGGAGTTGTCCTGGAAGAGAGGTGAGGGGAATTTGGTACTTCTCCCCCCTACCTGAATTCAGTTCATCAAAGGCCCTTTTGGCCAGAAGGGTAGCTTGGGATCCAGTGTCCACCAGTGCCAAAATTGTACCCTGCCCCTGTACTTGTACCGGGGCATAGTATCTTCCCTCCTTCTCCTCAAGGGGGCACAGATAATGCACATTTTTGGACAACTGGTGGGCTAACTTTCTGGTTTTGGACATGGCGAGAGAAGAGATTTGGGCAGAATTCTGTGGAGAGTCATGGGAATCTGAAAGAAAAAGTTTTGATGCGGTTTTTGGTTCCCCTGGTTCCAGTTCTGGGCCGCCCCCCCCCCCCTTTTTGGAGGCAGTCACCTGGATGGGTTTGAACCAGGGGTTTTCAGTCTTGTTGGTTCTGGGATAGAATGATGGGCAGCGAATCCCCACATCTACCCAGTCTGGGTTGGAATCCCTTGGGACCCATTTTTCCTTGGGAGGAGTTCCCCCAGCTCTGAAGGAGAAAATACTTTTCCCAGGATCCTCTGAGGATCCCTCTCCCTCAAATTGGAAGACCTGTACCTCCTCCACAAAGGGGGTCTGTTTGGGTCCTTTGTTTCTCCTACCTCCTCTCTGCTCCTTGGGTGGCAGACTTTCAGGGGTAGGAGATTTTGTTTCTGGTTCCTGGTTTTCCAGGGGCTGTTTACAAGTTGGGAAGGAAGCTTCCTCCAAGGCTTTACACCCCCATCCCCTTGTGCCTCCTCCTTAGGAACGGTGGGTTATCGGGGTGCTGCCCCCGTCATTGTTCTGGAGCACCAGGCCCAGAGTTTGGGGCATTCTGCACTAGCATGCTCATCTGAGGGTTCTGTTGAGCCCTCAGTATGTAACCCAGATCCTGTGCCATATTTTGGACCTGGCGCTCTAACTGTGAAACCCGCTCAGGCTGATACGGGGTCCTGTTTTCTCCCCTGGGCTGATCCCGGGAAGGGTAGCTCTCCCTTCTCTGGTAATACCCTGGGTTGGGAAGATTTGGGTACCCCTCCACCCTTGGCCTCCCCTCTCCCGGATTAGGTTGTCTGGGCTCAGGGAATTGGGGAAAGAAGGATGGATGGTTTTGGGGTTGGAAATTGGGTGGATACCTGGGAAAAAAGTTCTGCCCAGTGTTTGGGGAATTTCTGCCCTCCTGTGGGAAGTTAGGAGGGAAGTTCCCTGGGTCAGGTGCTTCGCTGGATCCCCCCCCCTTGGGCTGGAGGAGTCCACACATAACCTAGGATTGGTCTGTTTCCCTTATAGCGGGGACTAACATAGTCAGGGGAGCGAGGGACCCCATTTGTGGGACTACCTCCTTGACTCCCTGTCTGTGACTGGCCTGAGGGCCTTCTGGGCTGTGAATTATTTGGTGCAGGCAGGTTTATTTTTTTTTTTTTATTTGCATTTAATCAAAAGATTTTTGCAAAACAGTCTTTTTTAAAATTCTTTTCATGAACAGTTTTTAAGTAGACGACTTGACACACCGCTCTCCATTTCTTTCTTTCTTTCTAAAGTCACAAGTCATTCTGCGGGAGGGTTTTGCCCTGTCATCATCCGACTGGACTGACCTCGTTTAGCCTGTCAAATAGTTTTCCAGGTTTGCCTTTTTTAAAGCAATGTCCAGTAGTTTTGCGGCAGCCCTCGACCATCTGGCGGAATCGCCAGAAATGAGCCGACACCAGCCCACCTCTTCAGTTAATGTCGATGAATGGGATAATAGCGGTGTCAAGTACGTCTCTCTTTCTAAAAACATCGCTGGACATGACGTCAGAAGGTGTCTGACAATTTCCAATTGATCAGGATTTTCACATAGTCGGCATGAGGCTGTAAGGGATTTTGATCTAATATATAAAATTTCCCTTGTATGAAGAGTGTTTAGCCGAGCACGCATGAACATTTTTCTTAAATCTTTTTCCGGAAATTTTTCACAGTATTTCAGTGGAATTTTTGGTTTATTGTGGCCAGGTGGAAGGTCTTTCAACAGTTTATATGACAAAATTTTTTCGTTTGTCCAGATCCAATCTTGCTGCAATAGTTTTTCTTTTACTCTGCTTGGGTTAACAATCAAGAGTTCTTCCGTGCAGGTTATCTCTTCCAGTTTATCTTTTCTTTTCTTGACCCAGGCAGTTAGAGGCTTACACCCGCCTCTTTGAATTTCGTCTGCTACCACTCGAAAAATAGGGAGGGCATTTGGGCATACAATTTTTCTGAAAAGTTGAAGAGCACCATGCTCCACTGATGCTGCAAGGGACGTAAGGCCGAGGTCTCTACGAATCGCCGCTATCGGTGCTGATTTTGGGAGACCCAATACCGACTTCCATATAAAGCCTTCCAGTCTTTGCCATAATTCTTCTGGAAGGCTTAGATTTGCACACATTCCATACGTTAAAGCCGGCACTATTTTTCCTTGTAGAAATTCAGAGCCGGTGTCCATGAAAATTTTCCAAACTTTCTGTCTACAGCTTTTAATTGAGCTGTCAGATTTCTGGCTTTGTCCCACAGAGCTTCCATAGTGGTATTTTCTTTCAGGGAATTGTCTATCCATACTCCAAGATATTTATATTCATTGACCACTTCCAATTTTCTGTTTTCCAAAAACCAAGCCGATGGTGTTTTTCGGTTAGTTGACAATTTGGTAAAAATCAAGATTTTTGTTTTCTGAACGTTAATTTCTAAATTATTTTTACTCATGTAGGCATAAAGGTTTGATAGTTGCCGCTGGAGACCAATTTTTGTCTGGTCCATCAAAATTAGGTCATCCGCATACCATAGTCTGGACACTTGTGACAATCCCACTTTTGGTGGAAATGAGCAAATTTTTCCCTCAGTATACTGAAAATCTCCTATAAAGGCGATGAATAAAGCCGGCGCTAGAGGGCAGCCTTGCTTAACCCCACGATTTGTAGGGATTTTGTGTGATAGATGACCTTGCTGACTTAATCGGACCCGCATTGATGTTTGAGTATGTAAAGCTAAGATTGGATCCAGGATTTGCGCCGGACAATTCCAGGCTCTCAGTTTGGCCCACAGTTTCTCACGATCCACCGTATCAAAGGCCTTTGACAGGTCCACCAGAGCCAGATGGACTTTAGGAGAGCCGGATTTCACCCTTGCTTTGATGATGTTTAAATTGAAGATGTTATCGTCCCTGTACCCTTCTGAAATCCCGTCTGAAAATGGTCCGCCGCTGGGGAAATCTTAACCCACTTCTGAAAGTGGGTTAATAATAGGGTCGCAAATATTTTCCCCAGGATATCCAATAGTGCGATAGGCCTATAGTTAAAAGGATTTTCTTTAGGGCCTTTTTTGTAAATTGGTACCACCACTGCTTCTGTCCAAGATACTGGAATTTGTTTTATTTTTTGACAGTGAATGAAAATTTCCCTTAATACTGTGGCCCATTTATCCGGATGTTGTTTAATGTCAATATTGGTCAGTCCGTCAGGGCCTGGGGCTCTTGAAGTTTTTAGTTGTGATATTACTCTCAGTATATCCTCCATGTTTGTCAGCGTGATCCAATCGTCATCTGAGGACTGAGTTTTTTTATCTATAGTCGTTGAAGGTGATTGAAAAAGTGCAATGAAGTGCACCAACCAATTTTGTTCCGAGACTGCATTTGCTATAGAGGGAGCACTTTGGCCGTTGGTAGCTTTTAATAAGTTCCAAAAATCTCTTGTGTTTTTTGATGCAAGAGACCTTTGCATCGCTTCAGCGTCCTTCTGGTACAAACTCGCCACATGATGTTTTATCCATGATTTGTAGTGGAATGTGCCCTCATAATAATCAGCCCATGCCTCCACTGTTTGGTGCCTTACCGCCAAGTTTTTCAAATTTCTTACTTCACGCCTCTTTAGAACCACCAACCGATCGTAGGTGTGGTTGTGTACAGATTTTCTTCCCTTACCTCCTGGGAAGGCCACCCTGTGAGGAAGCAATAGAGGAATGTAATCTGGACTTTTAGCAATAGAGCTTGTTGTACTGCGTTGGCGATCCGTACCTAGCCTGTCTTTTATAGTTCTTATATTTTCCGCCGTAAGGCGCAATCTGGATTGTTGTTCATTTGACTCTACTTCCGCTGTATATATAGATCTTTCCGGAGCCGTTGATCTCCAAGTTAACTCTAACAAATTGTGATCACTTTCTAAGGTTTTTACAACTCTGAACGATGAAACATAGGGGATCAAACTTTCAGTTATGTAGATGTAGTTTAAGGTAGAGGAAGAATTATCTCTTTCCCACGTTGGAATCTGGGATCCCTGATCTTTTAATGTAGCAGTATTAAAGATATTTCTTGATTTCATCAACTTAGACCATGCACACCCTCTTTTATCAGCAGAAGAGTAAGTCTGTAATGCTTTTTCAGATGTTACTTCGGTTTTGCATTTAGCGTTTAAATCTCCGCAAATTATGAGGTTCTCGATGTTGCCCTCTGTGAAGATGATATCAATAACTTCCGTTACTTTATCGCAGAAGTGTATTATTGTTGTTCTCTCCGGGTTCCAATATAGATTTATAATTGCAAGGTCTGTTGTAATCCATTTAGCTGATTCGGGATCATAACGCTGCCATGAGGTAAGAATACCAAGCATACCATAGGCTTCCATGGTTTTAGTCTTTGGTGTAATACCTGAGCCAATGCGGATAGCTGTTAAAAGGCCCGCAGATGGTCTACCCAATAACGATCTGCAAGCTGGCGAGATTTCAATTGTAAATCCGTCTAATGTTGGACAATCTACTAACCATGTTTCCTGTAGACATAGAATGTCAAAACTTCCTAAATTGATGTCGCTCGGGCGTGTCAGGTGATTAAAACCTCTGGTATGCCAGGATGCCATTACCAGATCTTTCTTGGTCAGATTTAGGGCCAGTTTCACACTAGACGCCAGAGACTCTTGGAAAGGACTTTTTGGTCGCTGCTATTTTTTATGGGAGCGTCCAAAAGCTTCAGCCAGCCACTTCCACGGTCCTTCAGCGCCTTTTTGCTTCTGATGGTACGTTTGCAGTTTCCTTGGATCTTCCCATCTGTCAGTAGAGTTGATTCTATCTTTTCTTGTCCACGTAGATTTGTAATTGCTTCGGTAACACGGAGTCTGGTTTGTATTTTCCCATTTTGATGAAAATTCAAATTGTTTTTTTTCCTCTTTTTTCCCATTGACATGGTCATTGCGATTGCTCAGTAGCCTTAATCGAGGGATTTTACTCCTGTCCGGGTCGTGTCTGCGGTTTTGAGTGTGATCAGCCCTTGTCGAAGTGAGCCTCCTCCGATTTTCTTTTTCTGGTGCTTTGCGTGCTTGTTTAGATACTAGGGTCAGATTGAATCCTAGTTTGTGTAGATCTTTGGAAGTTTCTTTAGGGATTTCTGCCAGAACTTCATTTCTTATGTAGATAAGGGCTTTTGCTCTGTGCTCCCTGTGATATGGTTCAACTAATTCAATATCATTTGTCATCAGATGTTGTAGTTTCTTGATTTTTGCTACGATTTTAAGAATCATTTTTCTGTTTAGAACCATATAACCCTCTTTTGATGATGTTTGTTCGATTTTATATACTGTAGTTCCTTCAAGTTTTTCATCGAGATTCCTGTTTCCTGTTTTCTTCCTTAGATTTCCTATACATTTTGGGGGTCTACTGGCGATCTCGCGTTGTTCATGATGTTTTTCTGAAATCATCACCTTATTTTGTCTTTGATCTTCCGAACTTGTTTTACTTTTTTCTTTGGGTTCTATATGCACCTTGACATTCTCTTCTCTTTGGGCCCTCTGTCTAGGGGCTTCTTTAGTATCTTCCACCTCTTCAATTTCCGATTGGGATGATGTTACCGTGACTTGGGAATCTTCCAAATTTGCATGATGTTGAGACAAATTCATTAGTTCACTATCTTCTAGAAATTCTTCAATCGTTTTTGGAGATGTAAGCGAAGCTTTATGGACAGATTTGACAGATGGTGTATTCTGCAGGGATTCCGTCTTCCTTGCTTTGCTCTCTTCGGGTTTGTTCCCTTTTGTCCCAGGGCCCAAAACCAACAGTGGATGAGAAGACTTTTCCTCAGTCTTCTTCAATTTATGTGTTAATACATCTTTTCTTTGGATCATTTGAGTTGATTTAATTTTTTGGAACTCTGTCTCTGTCTGCTCGTTTTTCTTTGTTCTCAGTTACGATATTATAGTTGGAATTCCGAATGATTTTTTTCCAAAAATTGGTGCCAAGTCCATATGGGTAGGCCCTTCACCAGTCTGTGAACCAGTAGACGTTTTAGAAGATGGCAAATGAACAGCGATGTGTTTTTCCGACAGCTGCGCTTCCAGCTTGGCGATTCTTTTTTCCATTTTCGCCTGTGATAGCGTGTTTTTTGTCTCGAGAGCTGTTATATAGCCTTCCATAAAGGTCAATTTTTCCAACATTGCTGATGACAAAGAGGTGTTGTCTTTGAGAGTTTCGTTAATGGACTCATAGAGCTTAGTAAACGGATTTAGCGCAATTGTAAATGATGACATTATTTGTAGCAGATCAGTTTTTTTGCTAGGAGAGACTTTCTGGGCCGGCATCGATATTTCACTAAGCCTCCTGCTAGTGGCCGGTGTATGGAAACCTTTGTCGCCCATGTGGGCAGATGATCTGTCCATACTTCTTCTGTCTATAGACTGTAGTAAATCATCAGTGCGGCTCTCAGTCACAGCTTTATGACCTTTAGTATAGCACGTTGATTCCGCTATGTGTGCTCTTGTCCTTACATTTCGATCTTCTCCTGAACCCACTATCGATTTTGGGGAGCGCCTGGCTTCTAGAAGAGTAATTGGTCCTTGAGGACTGGCTTCTTCCTCAGTCCGAGGAGCCGTCGACGTTTCTTTTACTTCTGTTTCGGATCGTCTTTCATTTATGCTACCGAGGTTTGGCGGAAACGATAACTGAGTGGGCGGCTCAACACGACAATCCTGCAAAGCTGCACTTATCATTTTTTCGGCCATCACCTCCTTTTGGACTGGTGCTTTTAAGTTTGATTCCAGCCTTTGAGCACTTTGTTCAGTCTTTCTAGTTTTGTTTGCGGGGAGTGGATCTTGCACCGCCTCCAAGATCTCTGCGTCGGAGAGTTCTGCATCATGATCTAACTTTCTTTTATGTTGATTCAAAAAGTAGTCCCTTAGAGAGGATGAAATTAACAGCGTTGGAAAGCATTTTGCACTGTCTTGATTTTTAAGTCCAGATTTCCTTTGTTTTTTCGTATATATTTTGTTTGGAGTTAACTTTGCTTTCATTGGTCCTTTAGTGTTTTGCTCCGTTGTTGTTTGGCCCACGGGTTCTTTGCCGACTTGTTTGCCACTTCCGTGGCTCACTTTGGCGACTGGTTCCAAAGTTAAGTTTTTGTCTCTAAAGTTGGTCACACACGGCAAATCTTTATGTTTCTGGCTCTGATTCACCGTCCTAAGAGACACCGATGGTTGATCCAAGGGATTTTCATTCTTTGATGATTCTGCTTCCGACTCGTCCTCGTCAGAAATTCTGGGCCCCTCAATTATAGATAAGTCATCTTGATCCGAGGTCTTGAGAAGGAGTTTGATGAAAAGTGTGAGCTTTGCTTTCCGGTGTTCTGATTTGAACATTGTGGATTTGTACAGTTATTAAAGCGTTTGTTCGTTGGAGTACCGGATTTTCAGGATCCTTTATTTTATTTTCGATCTCGTTCTCTACGGGCAGGGGACTTTGGAGTGGATGTGACTGAGCGGCATCTAGGGCGCGGGCCATGTTTTCGGTCCCCCTCCGTTGAGGTTCTTGCCGAGGCCGTCCTCCGACAGCCTCAGGCAAAGAACCGCTCGTCAGTACGGTAATACCGGCGGGGGACTGCATAGTTGTTTGGCCAGACGCTCGTTCTTTTTCCTTGTAGTCCATTTGGTTTTCACTTTTTTGCTTGTCCCCCTTCTCGACGTTTAACTGACCAGCTTCAATGTAAAGCAAGGAATTTTCCTGCTGCGGCTGGGTCAGTCCCGACTATGGTACTTGTCCCATTTGTCCCGTTTGTGCTTCACATAGAGTAGATATTTGGGGGCTCGTTGCCGGCAATAACGATTTCTGAGCCGGCATGATCCTAGAGGTGTCCAAAGTCAGACTCGTTTCCTGAACATCAGAAGAGGCAATTTTTAATGGAAATGATAACAAATTTTCGCCTCCAAGTTCCTTTGACAGGGTGCTACTTCGAAGCCATCGTTTTTCCGTAGTCGGTTCAGATGGAGTAGATAGGGCCATTTAAGATCTAACAAGGCCGGAGAGAAGGGAAACACTAAACCCAGAGATATGGGGATTAGGACTCCCGAGCACCCCAAACTAGTATGGCGCCTTCCGCTAACGCGGTATAGAACAAAACACAAAACACAGAAGTGAAAGAGGCAGAGGTTTTGAATGGAGTGGAAGGACTAATAGGGGAAGGGGGCAGAATAAACTACCAGACAGCCACCACTGATTCTCACCGCGTCTTACCGCGTTCGGGATCAGCCCCGGCAGGACACCATCCACAGCTGGAGCCGGGATTGGGCTAGAGTGCCAGAGTGCCGCCAACAGCGCTTGAGTGGGCTAGAGTGCCGCCAACAGCACCACCAGCAGCGCGATATCCACGGCTCATGGACGCGCATCCTGATTGAGCCCCCCGCGGTGTGCTCCACAGCCGCTTGCTTGTAGCTTAGAGCTGCTCCAGCCGCCCAAGCACCGACAGCTCCGCAGGTCCACAGGTCCACGGGTCTCCGCTCCTCAGTTCCTCCATGCCGAAGCGTCTCCGCGTCTCCGCGTCTCCGCGTCTCCGCGTCTCCGGCTACGGCTGCAGCTTCTGTGCTTCCGTATAGAGGAAAGGACCCTCACACATCCTCCACAGCTGACACGCCGACAAGCCGTCACTCGCTACTCGCCGTCAAGCCGCACCAGTCTCGTGGTTTTTAGGTCCCCCCATCTCCAAATCTAAAACGGGTGCAACCTTTACCTCTGCCACTTTGGCAACAGCAGGGGTGCTGTTGGTTTTGTTTTTTTTGGCTGATTCTTGTTTTCCACCGGTTTCTGCACCTCATAGGTGCGGTTGGCTTGCTCAATGACCCAGTCTAAAGATCTTTTCTCGTGAAAATCTCTCACAACATGGGTCATTATGTATTTGGGGAGAGCATGGAAAAATGTGTTGATGAATTCTCTGCTGTCCGTGCGCACCCTTCTGGTGGTCTGCGCAAAGGCACGCTTCAATTCTTGCACGAATTCTTGTGGGGCCTGGTCCTCCCCACATTGCAAATTGTAGGCTGCCTTGCGAGCCTCTTGGGGATTCCGGTGAACAGAAAAATGTTTCAAGATGGCCGCCCTATAGGTGGACCATGTTGAATTATTTTGGTCCTCCAGCCCCAGTATTCTGGGGAGAATGTCCATTTGACGTACTGGATGCAGCTACTGCTGTCCTTCAAATGGAAAGTCTCCATCATTTGCTCAAAGAGCTCCAAGTGTTCCCAAACAGAATACTTGGAGTTCTTGTGATCAGGGGTGATGACACTCCTTATTGCCTTGATCTGCTTTAAGGGGTCCTTAAGCAAGGCCCTTTTTGCCTTATTGGCCTTTTTGGTTCGGGTAACTCTGGTCCACTCATCCTCTGACTCAGAGGCACTGCTCCCAGAGGTGCCCGTCTGATCTTCCAGGTTTTTCCGGATTCTGTGAGCCTGGGAATGGCTGGCAGAATGTGGGGACCTGGTCTCCTGTGTCCTGGGCCGCTCAGAGGGGTCTTCAGATCCCTCCTTGCTGCCAGGATTTGATGGGTACCCCCCACTGACCTAACTGGGCAGAGGTTTTCAGGATGCACTTAGTGGGCCTACTCTCATGGGGTTCCCAACTAAATTGCACTGTTCTTAGGTGCCCATACCCGGATGCCCGCCCATCCATTCCTGGGAGGTACTGGCCTATGAGCCCCATCCTTTTGGCTGTATAGTAATCTGCCATCCCTGTGGCCCGTTGCTCATGTGTGCCAGGGGACATGAGGGTGGCAGAGTCCAGGGACTGGGAGAGATGAAGGCCTCTGGTACTAGGGCTCCTGAGGTTATGCTCAGGTGTTTCCCTTTCCCAGCGAACTTCATCTCTATCAGCCCCTGCTCCTGGTTGCGATGCAAGAGCCTGCACTTTCAGTTCCTCAGTTAAGGCCTTACTAGACTCTATCAGTCTCTCCTGCATGGCTACCTGTTGCTGGAGCCTATCTTTGTGCTGACAGAGAGCCTCATTCTCTCTCTGTGCCTCCTGATTGGTCCTGGAGTACTGGGCCAGTCTTTGCTGCAGGAGGGTTACCTCCTGAGTCCCATCCCTACTGGCCTGCTCCTTTCTTGCCAGAGCATCTTCCACCCTCCTGGTGTGCTCTAGCAAGTTGTGATGCTCTTTTTGGGGGTCACCCAGCCCCTGGAGGACCAGGTGATTTTCTTCAATTTTTTCTTTTAATTGGCAGACTTCCTGGCCTAAGGTGTCCCTTTCCTGACTAAGAACCTGCATCTGTGCTGCCAGGTCATCCCTCTGCCTTTGAAAGGCACCAGCTTTCTGGCGGTCTTCCTGAAATTCTGTCTGGGTGTCCAGGTCTTTCAGAATCAGTTTATTGCTCTCCTCTTTTTCTCTATCAAATTGGCTTTGCAGGGTGGCTACCTGCTTTGTGCATGCCTTGTTGAAATCTATCTGTTGCTCCAGCTTTTTCTGGCTTTGCAGTAAGGAGTCCAAACTGTCTTGGTGCTCCTTCTGCAAAGCCAGAATTCTGGTATCCTGGTCAGCCTTTTCCTGTTGCAGGATATCCATATCCTCCTTCATTTTAATGATTTATTGTCTACTCTCGTTTTCTGACTCCTGGCTTCTGTGCAGCCTCTGCTCAGAAGAGACCAGGTCAGATTGGGCATTTTCTAACGCCATCTGTTGCCTATTTGCCAGATCTTGGCCTTCAGCACATTTGTCCTGCATGGCTCCCATATATAAATATAAATATGCCGCTACCCTGGCAATCTTGTTGTGCTCATCCTTGGCCGTAGGGGCCATATATAGTTCACTCAGGGCCACATGTAAGGGACCCTGATCTCTCCACATATCTGACCCAGTTGTAGTGACCTGTTGTGTGATCGCCTGCAACCATACATTTTGGTCCTGTTCAGACCATTCACCTCTCACAAACAGTTTATGTAAGAGGTGCTCCCTAGCTATCTTCATATCTACCAAGGTCGTCATTCTGGAGATTGATTTCCTTCCTGACTTACAGAAGTTTGTATTTTATTTTGCAAAACAGACCGTTTCCTCAGAGCGTTCCTTTGAGGAGTGCTTTACAGCATAACACAGCGTGGTGATCTATCCGGATATGTATCCTGTCAGCTGGCACACTGTATTAATCTGCACAAGTGATAGATCTAATCCAGAATCCCCTGCTACGAGCCCCCACTTTGTTAAATGACTCCAATCAAGCAGTCCCACTAAGTCAGTGCCTTGTCTGGGATTGTGTACTCTGGATGACAACCCTTATATAACACCCCTCTCTTAGAATCCCCCTGCCAAGAAGTAAGTTTGTTTTGCAAATTTAAAAGGTTTATTTGAGAATTAAACAATATATATATATTGCACTTTTATAATTAAATTAATAATTGATATCACACTTAGACATATGACAGTGAGTGATCAACACTGGATGGCATGATACTAGCACACTGGGTAATTACTTAGGAGTAGTATAGAGGATAAGATAGCTGAGAATGCTTTATATGGTACAAGGAAATGCAAGGTGGAAAAGAAGCAACACAGGAATAAACTTGATATGATTTCAGCAAAACATAATATAATCACTTTTCCCCTTTTGGCATTCACCCCCCCTCTATGCAATGTAAGGAGGTGGAAGTGACACACACAGTTCTTCAGGAATACAATCACAGTACAATCCCAATTCAGTTTTCCCCTAGCAAGCTTAGATCAACAGGGATAATTTTAAACGCAGGCAAAGTACTTTAAAGGTGGTATGCAAAGAAGGGAAAAATATGCTAAAAATTATTTTAATTCCCTCTAGAGGTTCAGGGTGAGTGATAGCTACTTTAAATTAGTTCAGGATCACTTTAGCAATGATCTATGAATGATTGTCAGGTTGTAAACGAATTTCAGCAAAGGAAAGCAAGGACAAATATTTTTACACGTGGCTGAAATGAAGCAAAATGTCAAATCGCTGCAATTTAGTCGCGTGCGTCGAGCGCAATTACGGAGGAAGTATAAGGAGTAGCAAGTCGGTTTAGAGCTTGTTGGAAAGCTTAGAATTTCAGCTTCAAAAGAAAAAAGATACAAATTTTCTTGGTGGTCTTTGTTGCTTGTGCGAGCCTCCTCTTGTGTCGTTGCTCGAATTCTGTTGTTGATAGACGCTTGGAAGCAGAAACCATCAAACAGCTGAGCGATACACGTTTTTCAAGAAATTGGACACCAACCCCACCACCCACATCTTCGATGAAATTAAGAGCCTTATGCTGTTTGCTACCTCACAAGGCTGGATCGACGAAGATGAGAAGGCGTTTTTAGTCAAAGAATATCCAGTGACACCGGCATTTTACTGCATTCCGAAAATGCACAAAAACATCAACAACCCACCAGGAAGACCGATCGTATCTGCAATAGGATCACTTCTGGAACCTTTGTCCATTTACACAGATGTTTTCCTCCGGCCATTTGTCAAAAAGATGAAATCATTTATCCAGGACACCACTGCCATGATACACCACCTTAACACTCTACAGACATCCCAACAAGACATCCTAGTAACCTTTGATGTTGAGGCTCTTTACACGAGTATCCCGCAAATGGAATGCATCAACACACTAAAAACCTATCTAGATGCAAGAACAGACCAAACTACACCCACCTCTTTCATTCAAGAGTGTATTTGATTGGCACTCACTGAGAATTATTTCATACACCAGAACCAATTCTACCAACAGATAAGAGGAACCAGCATGGGATCGACTTTTGCACCGGACATTGCTAACCTATACATGGACAACTTAGAAAAGAAGTTTGTCTACAATGACAACAACATGCACAAAGACCACCTGATTGGGTGGGTCAGATATATAGATGACATTTTTACGATCTGGAGAGGTACAACGACACAACTATAGGACTTCCACGTGTGGCTCAACAGTGTTGATACCTGCATTAAATTTACCATGCACTATGACAGAACCAGTATAGCCTTTTTGGATCTGAACATCATCCGGGCGGAAGACGGCACTATCACCACCACTTTGTACCACAAACCGACGGACAAGAATACACTTTTGAAATTCACCAGCTTCCATCCACAAGCCCTCAAAGAAAACCTGCCATATGGACAGTTCCTTAGAATTAGAAGGAACTGCACCTCATTACCAGGATATGAACATCACGGCAAAGAACTAGAGGAACGCCTAAAAGCCAGAGGCTACCCATCAGCCATTATCAGAAAGGTCCGCAAAACAGCTAGAAACACCAAGAGAACAGACTGTTTGACTAAACGATCAAGGGAGGAACACAAAGACAAAATGACATGCGTGACAACATATACCCCAGTCAGCAACGCTATCAGAAAAATGATTCTACATAACTGGAAGTTATTACAAACGGACACTTTCACTCCGGAAACACCCAGATTCGCATTCAAAAGAAGCACGAATTTAAAAGAGCGTCTAGTACACACCTATCCTACGAAGAAAACCGAAGATACAGACCAAACTACGTTATGGCATCTCCCCTCAGTTGTTGGACACTTCAGATGCGGCAAGTGTTCAGTCTGCCATCTCACGCAAGATCAAAAAGAGATCTCCCTAAAGGACATGACGTGGAAGTATAAAACTTTCTCAAATTGTTGCACCAAATGGAGCATTTACATGATAAAATGCCCATGTAACCTGATGTATATTGGAAAGAGCAAACGAGAGGTGCGGCAAAGAATTTGTGAACACAGATCTTGCCTAAAAAACAATGTCGAAGACAAGCCAATGGTGGCTCATTTCCTCAAAAAGAAACACAAACACACAGAACTAAGGTGGTGCGTCCTTCAAATAGTCAACACCAACACAAGAGGAGGAGATAGAGATTTGGAACCTAGGAAACTCGAACAGAAATGGATACACCGTTTAGATACAGTAAAAAATGGACTCAATGTTTCAATAGAATGGAACTTATTTTTCTGAAGCAACACAGCTGCTAAAGCATACTCAACATATGCCACTACTCACATACATGGGGTGTACAGGTCTGTTCAGCTTTATGTGACAACCCTTCCAGTCCTACGGTACCACTGTCGAGCCAATATGATAGATGTCATGCACACGCTTGTAACCACCCACACACTACAAGACAACAAGAGTTATTGATCAAAGGATTTTTGCATGTGCCATGAATGATATATGTTCCATCTGTTGATGTAAAGCCACCGGGACAATCATGTGATCCCGACTTGTTACTCTCCATGAGATGTGTGTGATGTACAATGTCTATGCCCGGCGATACAGTAATAGGAAGCACGGACTTGGATTTCATAAGCATAAAACTCAGCTCCCGTGTTTTCCCACCCTTTGAGCACCCATTTTTGAAAGGTACTCATCTCATATCAGACATCATAGAATAACTCTACCCTTTGGGTCGAGTCCACCGCCAAACAACACAGCTCCCGTGGCTCCTAGAGTACTCTGACGACCCGAGAGCAATAGACACACGTGCATGCGCGATACACTCGGTGGTTGCCTAGCTGCGCGCCACGCGTCCATTAACATCAAAGACGCATGCGCGGGTAAGCACCACTGATCCCGAGCACAGCTACGCACTGCAGGAAGCATACGCAGGTAAGCCCACCGCTCCTAACAGAGCGGTGCTGCCCCCAGACCAGACGTTAGTGTTGCGGTCTCAGCAGGAGGCCCACCCCACATCTTTTGGAATCCCAGGGGGGTTAAAATGGATACCACGCATTAAGGAATGCACAGTATAACTGTTAAATGCACGGCCCCGCTGCCATTTGTAAACCGAAGGATCTCGTAATGTGCACGTTACCCGTGTAATTACCGACATGCTGGCTATCCATAAGCAAGGATGTTAAGCCCAGCTAGATATTACTCTAAATAGCCCGCATTAATGAATACAGCTCCAACAGAACGTAACTAGCCATCTGTTGACAATATTAAAAGGTGATTAATAGCCTCCATTAACTTTAAAGTTTAACCACGCGGCCATTGACCAGACCACCTTGATTAGGATCCAGTCCCAGAAGGCGCACAACAGGCTCCTTTATAGAAGAACAGAACATTTCTTCTACTTACCTGTGACACTACCAATAACTGGCTCAGGTAGGACGATATCGCAGCACAACATGTAGGTGTGTTGAATCCCTATATACAGACACCAATATCTGATTTTAGCTTTCACTTACTTCTATAGATGTCACACCAAAAGGGTCTGCAAGAGATACCTTCACACTCCCTTGCCAAGTCCTGAAGACGGCACCAGCACAGCCAACTACCTCGCTCGTGCCAGAAACACCAGAGTGTCGACTAGATAGATGTGTTATGTAGCTGAACCACATCATAAGTCACTTTGGAGACTAACCCTCACAAGTTATTAGCACTACAAATTGTTAGTCATATGAAGATACAATATGATGGCTTTTGTATGTAATTCTCCTTGAAAAAGGAGCTGAATATTGGTGACATAGATACAGCAGCCCGCATAGGCTGGTTTAAAAAAATCATTAATTGAAAAATAAATTGTCACATATAAGAATGCATATTGGTGTACTCTGTTTTATGCAAAGACCAATGCCATAGTCTTTACTGCGATATCACACTACCGGCAAGTGCCATACAGGTGGGGTGCACCCTATGGGTACTGCATACAATTTTGCCTAACAGACACCAACATTAAAGATCTTGTTAAGAGACTACAACGGGGGTACCCGCCACAATTAATCCGCAGAGCTCGAAAAAGAAAGCGCAATATAGACAGACAGGTGTGTCTGTCGAAACAATAAAAAGAAAGAAGGGACAAAATAATGTGTGTCACAACGTTTACACCGATTAGTCACCTGTTAAAATGCACCATTCTAAAAAAATTGGAATATCTTAAAAACAGACAAATTCCAAACAGAACATCCCAGGTTTGCATTTAAATGGAGTAAAAACCTAACAGATAAACTGATGAACACATATGAGGTGCCACACAAGAATAACTTACACCAAACCACTTTATGGTCATCGATACCAGTGATAGCCCATTTCAGATGTGGTAAATGCTTTGTGTGCACGCTTACCAAAGATATAAAAGTTATCGACCTGTATGGACTACAGTGGAAAATAAACTCCTTCCCAAACTGTCGTACAAAATGGGTCAATCTGTTTAGAGCAATGATCAAACATTTAGCAAATTTCGAGATCTATTAAGGAAATGTTGTGATATTATTACAAACAAGTATGATTTTGCTGATTTTGCTGTCACTGTTACTAATCTCATAGTCACTCTAACAATTTACACCATCTCTGGACTTGAATTCCACATAAATGCTCGGGACATCATGTCTCCCTAAAACTATATGTGCGATGTTTTACACACCATCATTGTCAGTGTTTAAAAAAAACGTTTAAAATAATTTGTTTAGTGTTTTATTCTTTTTGAATAAAAACTAGGTGATTATCTCATTTCCTTCTTGACCATATGTTGTGTCTTAGTTACACAACTGTTCTGTGGTTCTTATCCACCTTGGTGGAATGTAGACGGGTGGGGTAGCCTGGGCTCACTCTCCTGTTTCTCATGTATTTGCAAAGTGTACAATTATTTGAGGAAATATGGAATTGGACATTTGCAGTGAGTGCCATAGTACATAGGATATCATGACAAAATTGCAAAGATCCTATACCATTAAGGCTTAAAAGAAGCAAAGTCTGCATATTGTGAGCACATAGACATTGTACTGTTTGCAATGTGGGTCAATATTGAACATGATAAGTTGCAGTGTTAGAACCAAATTAATTATAGATAATTGCAGAGCTTTCAATGCAATAATGCATAGATGTCAAGTCATAGGATCCTCATTCCCAGCTCATTTATTTTCTCAGCAATGACACACTTGCTTTCACTCCCCAATATGTTCATCCATGTCATTGTTGTTAGGAAACATTGCCATTTATGTGAACGTTTCCCTCCAGTTATGTACCCTCCAACTTTTTTCTCCTGTTTAAACACCATAGTCTGACTTTGCCAGTGAAGCACAGCCTTCAGCTGCACTCCACAGGGCTTTCCCTCACTTTGTTATGGGGAAACTGACATGTCCCTAAAGCCAATCAGTAGTGGGAGAATTTGTTTCCCTTAGTCCTTTCCAATGTTGCAACTTTTCTGCAACATGTTACAAGTGCACAAGATACCCTACAGTACAGTGAGCTTGGGTCTTCCTTTCATTTCCAAAGGCCCTAGAGTCCCTCAAAGGATTTTTCAGAAGAAGTGCAGATGTCCGTTGGAGGGGACTGGTGGCAGCTTATCTTTTCGCATATTTGTAACCCTTTCTTGCCATGCAAACCACGCTTACCGCGTTTGGCATAGGAAGATGGCCTGGCTCCAAAATGGCATTCCACAAGGTTCCTTGTCCTGTCCTTTGGCCATCTTGCCTGTTTGCCTTTCCCAGGTCGAGCCGACCCGGGTCAGTCTTTATTTGGTCATGCATTCTCCTGCAAAACGCCAAGCTTTGGCAGGCTTCTGCATGCCTTGTTTGTGTGCTTCCAGGATGTGGGTTGAACTGTCTAGTTCGAATACACATCCTGGGTGCCAGAGAGTCTGGTGTATTTTGAATGACTGGGACCACCATGGTCTGTGATTGGTCTACGTCTGGTGTGCCTGTATGTGAGCAGATCTCCCATTGGGTCCTCTTCGTTTTAGTGCAATGGAGATTCTGGATAAGAGAAGGCCCCAAACACCCACACTAGGTCGATCTCTTCAGTTCTCACTGAACCTAGGATAGGATCCAAGTATCCTGAAACTAAGAAGCCGAATTGAGGAACTGCTGGTGACCCGCTGGAAGGTTTGGCACCCTGAGCCTGCTGTCGTCCCGCTGGACCCCTCTGCATCTGATCGAACTAGAAGGTCTGCAATGACTCTTCAACCCATAAGAATAGTGGGACCAACTATTCTGGGCACCTTCATCAAACCCTGTAACTAAGCCTTCTCGGAAGTGTCCCTGGGCCAGTTGGCTGACAAACTTGCGCAGGACCTTTGCTCTGACACTGCCACCATTTCGAGGAGACCCTTGAAACCTCGTACAACGCATACTCTGTGTTCACGGTACTCTCACACTGAATTTCGTACACTTGGCTTTCTTAGGTCTGGAATAAAGAGAGAGCGCCCGAAACGGAGTAACCGCCCAGCCATGGTGACAAAATTTGCAGGTGCCTTGCTGCTATGCCCCTCTGAGCCCTGAAGCGTGCTACAGTGAAACTGGCCTGATCCATCTACCAGGAGCGGAGAAATCGCCACTGTCCCCCCAGGGAATGATCGCTGTAACTTTGCTGCTGAAATCCGCCGAGCCGCAAACTGCAGCATTTGAACCTGCAACCGAAGTGGACTTGACTGCTGAAGTTTGGTCCAGAGTGCGCTGGGGGTCTTTGAGTATCTGCAACCCTTAACGGTGGCCCCTAGTGCATCCATCCACTTTTAGGCACGAGTGTCCCTTGAGGGCCACTCTCCTTTCCACAGATAGCCTGTGGTATCAAACCTTTGCCAACTCTTGTAATCTGTTCTGCCCTTTTGGGGAGACCTTCCACGAATAGTGGGAACTTGTTCTTCATTGCCTTACCCACCTTCCTGAGCTGCTACAGCCCCTGCAAGCAACCCTGTTTTCGGCCTTCTGCACTATCGCGTGTACACGCATTTGAAAGTACATTGAGCGCTAGGCTCCTCTCTTTGTAGGGACTCAGTTGGAGTTAACTTTATGAAGAACTGCCTAAAGACTATTTGCACTGCTTGCTTCCTTCCCTTTTAGGTTGTGGACCCATTCTGTACCTTTATCCCTTTAGGCCACTTGGTAATGTGTATATGTATTGTAGTACTGCTGTGTTGGTTTGATGTATTACTATTGATAATTGCTGTGTGTTGAATTTAAAATAAATAAATATACTTATATTTTTAATATAGATACACATGTCTGGGAGTGATTTATAGAGCCCTTTACTCTGTGTGCTCATTGAGGTCTTTCAGTCACTCTCACGCCTTCTGAGACCTAGTCTTGACCCCCACCAATGCTACCTTGGTTGGTCTGGCTTGTCCTGAAGGTTACCCTGTTCCAAGAAACAATGCTGGCCTTCTGAACCTCTGCCCACCAGGTCAGAGTTCAGAAATCCATCTTTCAAATGTAGACAAGGAGCCTCCTAATGTGGGTTCTCAAACAATAGCAGTGATGGCTCATAATGCATTTAGATTCGACAGTGCTATGTATTTTAATTGTGTACTGGGTTTTAGAAACAGCAGGGTTCCTTACTATAAGTAGATCTGGGATACACTACATAGCACACTTTCTTCCAGAACTGTCTCCTTTGCCCCGCCCCATCAGATCATCACACTTAGAAGGAGGTTGTCAAGCCCCGACGCCCGCTTTTTTTCCAGCAACTTTACTCTGTGCCCCACCGTGGTGAATACAAATGAATCATCACTCACGAGTGCATCAGAGGCAGCCCGGTGACTGACGCAGCAGGTTCCCGCCAGACGCTCGGCAGTAATGCGCAGCTCTTCCTCGACATCAAACACGCAATCTAATGAAACCTACAATCTCCATTCCTGCGTGGGAAACACAACCGCGTCGTGGCACGAGAATACTTACTCAAAATGAACGGCTTTCACACATGATTATGCCCTGCGGTCCAGGCCTGCCGCTTAATCAACCCTGCCAGCCACTTACTGGCGTATATCCTTCAGCCAAACGGACATTATTGCTTCATTAAACTGTCGTTGGGAAGTGTTTTATGCTGATTATTATACAAATATATGTGTCATAAAAGGTGAAGTATGAGCACAGAAGAAATCCATGTTTTAGTCGTTTGCTAGTGTATTCCTCCGGTGCCGCGATGCCTTTCTTCGGCACATATTTCCAAGGCTGGGGAAGCAAGCACTCATTTCTTCTGTCTCAGGCTCCACTCCAGATCCCAGTCAACCCTGTTGTGATATTAAATTCCAGCTACATGTTCAAATTGATGCCCGCTGTGTCCCTGTTGTACAATGTTTACTTTGCTCTGCAAAAAGGAAACCCTCAGCAATCTAATCAGTGCTTTTGAGTGAGATTAGACATCGAAGACGGACTCCTACGCGCTTTGATGCAATATTTGGGGGGTAAGGGTAGCACTTAAATTGGTCTTGCTCAGCCTGAAATCTGAAAAGGAGCTAATAAAACTTTAAAGAAGGTGGGGCCTGTATAATTCAATGAGTGACCTTTTATATAAGCAATATAAGAAAACAAACGTACTTAAAAAAATATATCACATATAATTCATGCGTTGTAAAAAAAAACCGTATCTTACACAACAGAAGGGCCTAATTTGTGAAGCGTTTTAGGGATTTTTCAATTATAAAACGCTTTTATAAATTCAGCATTGAGGGTGCAAAAAAGTGAACCCTCTGATTGTGAGCTGTGCACCCAATTCTACAAAACTGGATAGAATTCTGAAAAGTTAAAGTTCTTCAAAATCCATAAGATTTACAGCTTTGTTCTGATGATGGTAGCTGTCCATGTTTTGCAAATTCTAAGGCAATGCAATGAGAAGTCTTCCTTTATTGAATGACATAACCTTTTTTATAGACTGAGGGAGGGGTCATTATCATGGGATAATGGCCCACCAGCAAGTTGTGGCCCGAGAAGCAGCCGAGGGCCATACATTGGGGAAGGGTCATTATCCCAAGCTATAATGGCCCCTCATGAGGTCTCTAAGGTTTTTAGCACATGGTGGTAGTAGCAATAAATGTTTTGGAGTTTTGGTGGTGAAGATAAAAAAAAGTTTACTTTAAAAGTGAGTAAATTAAATGTGTTTTTATTTTGTAGTATATAAATAACGACGTAGTCTTCATAGGTTAAGCATTATAAAACAATGTGTCAGTAAAAAAGTGAACGCTTTTTCAAAATGTTTTAGCTTTCTCCTTTGTGTGTTAAATTGCAGGCTGCAACTAACAGAGGTACTCCCATGGAGGAAGTGTCTTATTGAACAAAATATTGCCTGGAAATCGCATTGTTTTTTCTCCGTCTGCTTATAAAGACAGAATGTTCAGACTGATGGAGTCAATACCAGTTGTTATACAATGCACTCTAAACATTCTGATTGGCCGAGAAGAAGTCAATAGTAATGTCCATGTGCTTATATTGGTAAATTCGCACAGCTCTTAAGTCATTTCTAAACAATAATAGTGTTGAGACATTCTTCTGTCACCCCTTGTGAGAGAACCAGCAAAACGCAGGCTTGTGGTCTACTTCCGAGTGATTGTTGCTGATGGGCTCCGGTCGCTGCCTGTGGATCCGGGGAAAATAGTTCTTCCCCACTCAAACACAGTCGAGACATTTGATAAACAACCTAAATTGCATGCAGGGGACCGTCAATGTTCGCACTCATATGCTGCTGGGACCACTACTTGCAATTTTGAAGGTAGATGAGGGGAGAAGACAAGCAAAGGCTAAAAGTGAGGGGGACACACATTAACTCTTTCCATTTTTCTCTGCATCTCATGAAAAAGTAATTTCTGCTTGCAAATACTCTTTGTAGGCAGCATTTACCGATGTATTCCTATTGTGTCTGCCTGGTCTTGACGTCTTAAAGACGTATAAGCATTAGACCTTGCTTTTACGCTTCGATTTAAAATGCATTATAATTAATAATGATAAATAATGCATTATATAAATGATAATATAAATGATACATAATGCATTATATAAATGATAAATAATGCATTATAAATAATGCACAATAATGCAAAAATGATAAATAATGCATTATATAATATAACGATACATTATAATCAATGTATCAATTTAAAAAGCGTTATACCTTGCTTTTACGCTTCGATTTATCAATCCACCCCATTTAAAATAAGGGTGTCGGAAATCCTGGTCAACTCGAACTGAGAGATATTCGAGAATCCAGAGAGCTTAATAAGCTGGTTTGCACCCTTCACCGATCTCCAGTTCTTTTTTTACTTCAGCTTCTATCAGCCATAACCAGCTTAGTCAACAGTGAGGGATCAAGGGATTTGTAGTGCAAAGCATCAACAAAGATGCAAGTTGCAGACCCGTGTTCCAGCATCAATCACAATGTTGGAAAATGGGACATTTACCACAATGAAGTAAGCAGTAGTTCATTGGGGCTACTTCCTCGGTAGGCTGAGCTGTGGTGCTGAATGTCATGTGAAAATCTAGCAGGGTTACTGTAAATTAAGAGCAATTGTAATGGATGCTGCATGCAATTAATTAATCTTTTATAGCACGCTTAATACTGGATATCGGTATGTAAGCATGGCATCACAGCCCAGAATCAATGCAAACAGCAGAGAAATGTGTAAAATAGGGTATGACGGATCCAGCATAAATTATCGATAGATCACTGCCTACACTAGCCTGGTGGTACCAGAATATAGGCATTCTGGTTGCAAGGCCTACTGATTCCAGACATGTGTGGAGTCAAATCAGCGCCATTGTTTCCTCTATTTGTAGCTCCTTCCAATGGACGGGTCTGAGTAGTTTTGACTAAAAATGGCAAAGTAGTGGAAGTAGGTGGAACCCTGCGTGTGGGAGGCAAATAGTCATATTTATCTCCTGAGATAAGTGTCCGTCTCGCTCGCCCACCCTCACTGAGGATTGAACCCCATCCCTCCCTGCCATGTGTAGCAACAGCACACCCAGGATGTTCACTGTGGCAGCTTACATACCACTCCACGGGTGCATTTCTGACTGGATTAGACCCATTAATAGTAGGGTAGAACAATCAAAGCATTTCTCCTTCATACAGCACAATATGGCAGAATTCCCCAGCCCAGTCTTGAGAACCACAGAAGCCAACCTAGCAGGGACGTCATTTAACCAAAATGCCAGTGGTAGCGGAACTGACATCACAATGCCACACCCCCACGAGTGACATCACATGATGTGATGTCATTTGACCCCGCCCCATGTGACATCACAGGAAGTGATGTCATTTGAATCTACCCACATGTGACATCGCCGGAAGTAGCATCATGAAGCATTATCCTTCACTACAGTACGAAAAATATGGTTACGATACCCACTGTATTGTGACATTTCATACAAGAATGGATCATCATATGTAGCAGTGTTTTAAGGCCCATGTTGCTATGGGAAGTGTATGAACCCAAATCCCCTCTTTATGTGGATCCGCCCTGTTATTTCAACAGGACTACAGAGCAAAATCACATTCTGGGGGGAGAGGGGTGGATAGGGATAGGGGAAAGCCATGATAAAAGGGGAGAGGGAGAATATTTCACTAGAGCACATATATTCTTCTAGTGGATGTCATCCACAGTCAATGATTTTGGCACTTACCCCATTTTCGTCTGATTCGACAAGTTACCTTGAGTGTTGCGTTTACTGTTTGCAGTTGTTTCTTGAACTTCATTACTCATGCACAAAACAGTCAGATGTCTCCAATTTTCATCTCCATCAGAACCTAGAGCTAGGTTTAATATGGGTTTGATTAGTGCATTGGCAAATACTGCTACGTGACCACCTTCCAGTATCTCTTCAAAGGGCTTGAATAACTCACCCATCAAATACAGATCATTTTTTTTTTTATTATTTATTTATAATACATACATGAATACAGAAACTGTAACCTTTAAATCTTTACATCTTTACAATTAACTGCAAGGAAAACAACAAAAACATACAAATCTAATAGAAATCATTAAACAAGTTCCAAATCTTCTCATACGATGATAATTTACATTTCAATTTATATATCATCTTCTCAGTCCTTGATAGGCCATGCATCTCTTGTATCCAATCCTCAAAGGAAGGTGGTACCCGACTTTTCCACCCACGGAGAATCAGTCTCTTGGCCACAATGAAAGCCCTAAATGACCACTTCTTTTTTTATTTAAATTTTTTTTATTGTATTTGGTTAAAAACCTTTACAAAATAAATTTTATACAAAGTACATTTTTCTTTACGCATAAAAATACCAAAACATGGATTTCAAAAATACCAAACAAATTCGCATGATAAAACAGTCCAATTCTTCACATAACAGATACCACTTGGCTAAAAAAGACATCTTATCTTTCAATGCACTCCATCAATTTTGAGTCAATGGTCGTTAGAACCGATAATAATCTCAATATTAACTTTGTGCTTTCACCCAGCATACATCTACTCCATAAGGTTTCATGAGACAAGTTAGAGTTGGCGATCATATAGTCACCAAACCTAGTATGTCTCAGATCTTCAAAATATTTGCAATAGATCACTAGGTGTTTAAGAGTCTCAAGTATGGACAACTCTTTGCAAAATCGACAGGAGCCATTTTTAGATTCAGTTTCACTAGTACCCCATTTACACAAACGTTCATTAGTATAAAACAAGTTAAGTTTAAATCGTAGATATGAATTACGACCCGAGGCTGAAAGAAACTGCATTATGTATCCTGGCCTATCACCCATTTTTCTTCTGAACCGGGCATACTCATAGTAAGATCGATAGGACCCAATTCTATCACATTGGTAGCTCCAATAGTAAAAGTATAATTTTTGTTTACAACTAGGAAGACCTAACATTAGGTCCTCCTTCAAAATCCCTAGAAGAGCCATTAGATCATTCATTTTTTCAGCGTATTTAGACAGTGATCTCATGCAACCCAAAGCAAGATGCTCTTTCAAGTCTTCGTACAATGAATTGGCAGGAGGAGTCAAAATTTTAACATAGTTATTCAAGAGCCTCCAATTCCGTTTAGCTGACAATGGAAGAATACCAAGTTCATGCCGAACTATATCATTTGGAACGGATGGAGGAAGCCTTAGCACATTTTTCCAAATACCTCCTTGAAGTGTATCTAAGATGTCATCTATTTCATATAAACACATATCTAACATGTATAGAATTGAAGGTTCCACTTTTAGGATGTAAAATTGAAGAACGGGCAGAAGCGAGAACCCACAGTATTTACCCGTGATTAGTCTCATTTGGGAAACCAGGGGTTTAATTTTTTCGCATATTTTATTTCTCCACCATAACTTTGAAAATGAGTTCGATAGGGGATACTCCAAGTATTTGAATTCTTGGATTATAGCAATCTTGGTATCATCCATAAACCATGTGTATGTACAAATCTTTTTGTGACCATCTTTAAACATCAAAATATGGGATTTGGAATGGTTAATTTTCAGGTTATGGGCATTGGCATAGGAGCTCAAAGCATTTAGTTTGTGCTGTAGGCTGAATGGTGTTTTATCAAAAATAAGTATATCATCCGCAAAGCCAATATAGTTCAATTTGGTTCGACCAATTCGAATTGGGTAAATCACTTCCTTTGACCAACATTTCTCAATATCACAGGTATACAAGTTGAACAATACGGCCGCTAGAGTACACCCCTGCTTTAGCCCCACCTTAGATGGTATTCGTCCAGTTAGCACACCTTCCTTGAATGACCACTTCTTAAGTGCAGAGCTGACCTCAGCCATCCCAGAGTCATCTCCCAGGACTACCGTCCTAAAATCCAGTAGAGACCCACCACCAGTAATCCTGTCACATACATCACAAACCTTAATCAAAAAATCTCTCACCCTTACACAGCTCCATAGCATGTGCTCCAGAGTTCCAACTTCTTGAACACATCCCCAACCATCAGCATTGTCAGACATGCCTCTTTTGTGAAGTGTTTCCGGACATTAATATAGGCGATTCAAAATCTTTATCTGGTGAGACCTCTCACTCAGATTCAGCGAACACAGCGAGACATTAGCACACATATTCCTCCAGGCATCCAAGTCTATCTCTGACCGAATCCTCTCACTCCAAACTGTCCGTAAATTATCATTACTCTGATAATGTGACACGATTAGCGTGTACAGTCGACTGGCCAATCCATCCCTCTCTTCATCTGAACCTTTCAAGAAAGCCCTCACATCCCACGAGTCAGACCAGTCCACCTTCCCAACCGCTTTTTTCAGACGTCTATAAGCGGAGTCAGAAAGCCCATCAAAATTATATCTTTCCCTCAGTTCTGCAGTGGTCCACCACCGATCCTCATTCCCCAAATCAGAAACCAGTTTAATATCCAACAAAAACCAATCAGGCCAAAAAATTGTCCGTGAATTATCTCTAATCCTGGGATTCAGCCAGATAGAGGCACTCTTACACCTAAATGCGTCACGACCCAGCAATGATAAAACTTCAATCCATGAATTACGCAAAAATGACGTAGCCAACAGACTGCCACCAAGAATCTTTGTATTAGTGGTCAACAAGGCTTCCCGTCCCAGGGCCCATAGGTACTCGACTCTGCTACCGCCCAGCTATCAAAGTCATCAGTCAAAAACGGAACAAAAGAATGAGCCGAGAAAGCCAAATGGTAGGCCCTAAAATTTGGAACACCCAAACCACCCAAATGGACTGGAAGCTGCAACTTCCATAGACTAAGTCAAGGAGGTTTTCAGTCCCACAAAAATTCCTGAACAAGATGATCAGATCTTTCAAGTAACCACTCTTAATTTTCAACGGAAGCATGCTAGAGACAAAGTTAATTCTAGGCGTCATATTCATTTTCAGGGCATTGACTTTCCCCCACAGCGAGAGATGAAGCAGCGACCATCTTTCCAAATCCATTTTACAATCCTGAATGACTACCCTCATGTTTTCATCAACCATGATGGAGACCGGATGCGTCAGCCACACCCCCACATAGCGCTTGCGTACATCACACCAGGAAAACCCTAGCCCCGTGACCAGAGCCTTATCACACCTGTTGGACCGGGGCAAGACTTCCGACTTCAAGCAGTTAATCTTGTATCCTGAACAATCGTGATAATTAGATAAAATATTCATCAGGCAGGGAAGGGACTCTTCTAAATTCTGCAGCACCAACAAGAGATCATCCGCATAAAGCCAAGCCTTTTGCATGACACCCCAACAATTAACACCTTGCAAAACAGCTTCATTTTTAATGCAAACAAAAAGGTTCCGACATCACCCCATTAGTCTTTATGGCTGCAGTTGGATTGGCATATAGGAGAGCAACCCAAGAAACAAAATCCTCATCCAAGTTCATCCTCCTCAGTACTGAAAACAAGTAATCCCAACTGACCCTGCGTCAAGAGAAAAAACAGCAGCATCACAGTCCATTTTATCCACCATTTCCAGGGTTAGTATCAGTTTCCTAATATTACTAGATGTACGCCTATGTTTCATAAATCCAGACTGTTCTACGACAATTAAAGCCGGTAAATACTGCACCAAGCGCATTGCAAGAACCTTGGCTAGAATCTTATTATCGGTGTTGATTAGGCTAATTGGACGATAACTAGCTGGGAGGTTACCGTCCTTACCTTATTTCAAAAATACTGAAATCGCCGCATGGTTAGTACTTTTAGGCAGCGTTCCGACCAGTTTACTAGAAATAAACATATCTCTCAACAGTTCTAAGGCCGAATTTGGAAGGAGCCGATAAAACTCACATGGGAGACCATCTGGGCCCGGGGATTTACCCACATTCAGCCCCGAAATGGCACTACTGATCTCATCAACCGTTATCATACCACCAAGAAGATCACGTTCAGCATCTTGAATCCTAGATAAGTTTAAATTTCCAAAAAAGTCCTCACCCCTACCAGTAACACCCGCCTCATTGCTATGCAGATTCTCATAGAAGTCTCAAAAAATTGAGTTGATTTTAACAGGATCAAATGTAATTCTGCCCTCACGGTCAACCAAAGAAGCAATTGCTGACTCTGAAATCTTTTTCTTCAGCCGGTATGCCAGCCATCTATCACAATGTTCTCCCTTTTCAAAGTAAGTACACTTAGAATAGAACAAGCCCCGTTCAGCCCTCTGTGTCAAAAATTCTTCCATTTCTTTTCTAAGCTTTTTCAACAAAGCCAATTTAACTGAGTCAGTAGGATCAAGCATTAGATCTCGAGAGAGTTCCCCAATATTTAGATCTAGATCATGTTTTTTTCTTTCCTCCCTTTTCCGTTTACTACTAGACAGCCCCAAACAAACTCCTCGCATACAACACTTATATGCTTCGCACGTGTTCGCCACACTGACATCCTCTGAACGATTCTCAACTACAATATTTAGATCCAGATCATGTCTTTTTCTTTCCTCCCTTTTCCGTTTACTACTAGACAGCCCCAAACAAACACCTCGTATACAACACTTAAATGCTTCCCACGTGTTCGCCACACTGACATCCTCTGAACGATTCTCAACTACAAAATAGTTTGCTTCCAAAACAATCTTTTCCAATATCTCAGACTCCAATAAGATTGAGGTGTTCAGCTTCCATGAAAAAGTTCTCACACACCGAAATTTAAGTCTCACTTGCATCACTACCGGGGCATGATCACTCAATACAATGTTATCTATATCACAAGAGATAATACTGTCAGTCACCTTTCCACTAGTAAAAAACATGTCAAGCCTGGAAAATACACCATGAGCACTAGAAAAGAAACTGTATTGACATTTGTCTAAGTTCCTCAGGTGCCACATATCTTTCAGATTATGCTCCTCCAAGAGGGATCCAAGTGCTCGGTGATGATGGTCACAACGCAGCACTCTCCTGACCTGACTCCTATCCAGCATAGGATCAATCACCGTATTAAAGTCTCCCCCAAGAAGAATGTTTGGATTATTGAAATCCAAAAGGGTCTGAGCCACCATTCTAAAAAATGAGCCATCATCCACTGTTGGAGCGTATACATTGCAAAGCGTCCACAGTTCCCCCTGAATCTCAACCAATAGGGCAATCATTCTACCATCCTTATCCGCACATTCTCTTAACACTTTAACTGGAAGTTTCTTCCGAAACAAAATGGTAACGCCCCTTGACCGTGGGTCCTCTTGAGCGTCCTGCGGTTGTAGCATGGTTGTCGGAGCTCGCCTCCTGCACTGCTATAGGCCCCGGGATGGTGCCGGGGAGCATCGACGGTGTCATGTCACCTGACAGTGTCACGGCGAGCCGGGGAACCCACCTCCCAAATTCTGCTGCCAAACGGAGCACCTCGTACAGTTCACCTCCGGGCCCATGATTTGTAGAGGGCCCTGCACACCGTCATTGATGCTCTGACATGGGGCAAAATGTCACTGCACCTTCTCTTCTCCAGGCAAGAGTGTGCACCCATGGTAGTGGGTCACTTGTAATAGGGCAGTGCTGGTTGTGTGGCGCTGGGAGTGGTGTGGGCAGCCACATGTCTGTTAATCAGCTCTCTCATGCAGGTACAATATCCACACTGCTGGCCCCAGGATGTGACACCCCTCCCCCTCTCACCATTACTGGTGTCTTGGATTGCATATCAGGCGAGGCAAACACTTTTCCAGCAGTCACCCGTTTCTTGTTGTGGAAATGGTCGTGGGTGACCCAGCACAGCGTGGAGGGCGTGGGCAAACCCCTCCTCATTTTCCTCGTTCCGACGAGGAGTACTTGGTGTTTCGCCCAGGTGAAATGGCCACCGCTTCTTCTCGGAGCACCGCAGCAATGCTCCCGACAGGGGCACCCTTTTTTTTTGTATTTTTTTTGCTTGTTTTTTTTTTTTTTTGCGACCGCCGGGCCCGGGATTCTTGTGGGGGTCCGGCGGCTGCACCACACGAGGCAGCACCGCCGTCCGCAGGCCGGAGACCCATCCGGCATTAGCCCGAGGCGAGAGCAGGCGATCCTGCTGCCCGGCATCCCGGGACCTCGATGAGGGCTGCCGGCGCAGCTCACCCGCCGTGTTGGGCCCTTCTTCTCCCCCGCGGGAGATCGCCACTGTTGCGGCCTGGGTCTTGCAGGCCCTCCCTCTCCGCAGCACGGCGGGGGTTGGATGTCCCCTCTTCCTCGTGGCGGCGGCAGCTGCCGGGCATTTCCTTATTTATTTATTTTTTTTAATGGCGGCGGGCGCTGCAGCGGGTGGGCTGACTCCCTCCCCATCAGAATGCCAGGTGCCACAGGGGCAGGATGGCTCCCTCCCTGGCCGCACGAGCACCCTCCTCCCAGAGGGCCACGGCCAAGGAGGACCCACCTGCCAATTTCTCTTCAGAGGTCTTCTCTTCGTCTCTATGCCTGGGGCCAGGGCAGCACAACCCGTCGGCTCTCGGCGAGATGTCGCCGGGGCTCCGTCGGCTGTTGTTTTCGGTGCGGCATCATGCCACGGGGCGGGATGTGGGCTGGATCCTCCCCTATTGGGGCCGCACCAACCTTGTTCTTGCGGTGGAACGCTCTTCTCCCCCCCCACCACTCACTGGCAGCAGAGGCGGGCACGTGGACTCGTCTTCGACGCCATTGTTGGGGGTCGCCTGCCATGGTCATCCGGCAGATAGCCCCTGGGTGCTATCTCTGTGAGCACGACACAGGCACACTATCTGTGGGGGTTGGGGCCTGCCCTGGACATCCGGCAGAACCCCTGGTGCTATGGGACATCAGCACCATGAGGTGGGGTCACAGCCTGCCAGGCCCCTGACCATGCGGACATCGGCTGCCATCCTGGCATGCGGGTCCCACGGCATCAGGGCATGCAGGCCTGTGCCTCCAAGTGTAGGCCTGCGGCCTACATCAATAATGAGACACGGACTCAGTCGTTCCTCTTTGGGAGTCTGCAGCCGTTCTGACTCACGTGCCTGCAGGAGCTCCTTTTATTTATTAGCTCAGGCCATGACACAGTCATGACCCATCTTAAAGGGGTAATACACGTGGGAGGGACACATCCCCTTAAAGGGGCCATGCACATGTGAGGGTCACCCATCACAATCCCCACCCAGGCAGGCAGCACTGAGCACACTCTCACGGCGACCTGCTGACTCTTACCATGTTTTAGCAGCCCAGGAGTTCACTCATCTGCAAGCGCGATGCCATGAGGGAGGACCAGTGAGCCACACGTGCTGCTGTGAGGTGAGGCAAAATGGACGAACCAGGCACACGCAGCACCGTGCTTGGTTGCTGTGGTCACAACTCCTCAGATGGCCACGCCCCCTCAGAGGTTCGCCAGCCAATCGCCAGCCAATCAGCAGAGAATGACGTCCCTGCAACCCAGGTGATTTGTAATGCTGTTTTGGTGATGGTGCGCTGTGTAACTAAAAGACACAAAATCTCATTTCTTTTCAAACCATGTTTCTGCGGTTGGTATTGTACATGCCTCAGTTGTTGAGAACATGAACTGTTCATGAGTGTTTTGCTCCCATACCCCACATTCTTATTGGAGCTGGAGTGCTGTGGAGCAGAGACTTTTGAATGCTGTTGTTCTACTTAGTAACTGATTTGTGGCGTGATAATTGTTATTTCTATTGCGTTTTTAACGGTGCAGCACAATGGACATATCAAGGAGGAGCGAACATGAAGGAACTCATTTATTTTCTTGTAAATTGAAAAGCAGTTTCCAGTTTAATGATGCGTATCATTTGCTTCCACCTCATCACCTTATCCACGCAATGGGCACTTACTGCAAACAATTTATACTATTATGTAGCAAATGGGAAGTGAGTGCAAAGCACGGATTGGGGCTGGAACACCAAGGTAGGAATGTTCGAGGGAGAAAAAACCAAAGAATTGTTTTTCAAAATAACCTTTGGTCTTTTCTCCCCTGAACATTTCTGACTTGGCCCACATCACTAGCTGCCCCCCTACCCACATCCCTAGCAACACCCCGAACACACCCACACCTCCCACCCCCACGTCCCTACTTACCTTTCTTCCAACTCGCTCGGTCCTGCAACGCCTATTCCCTTTCACTTCTGTGATCGGGAACTGGCGTCAAAGGGTGCTTCCCTTTTTCGGGACAGCGGAAGAGGTATCCCCTGCAACTTCCACTCACAATATAGTGAGCAAGGGTGTGTGGTCACCCCCGCAGCCCCCAGCACCGATAGCGTGATTTGGTCGAACTTTTTGTTTTTTCAAACAGCCGAAATTGTGTCAAATCACACATTCAGTATTTCTTTTCAAACATTTTGTCCAGAACCCAAAGCACAGTTGGCGAGCAGTCAAGGACAAGCGAGGTTTCAATCTGCTGGCCTGCCTTTTCATTTCTACTTATTTGGACTATCCTGATAGGACTATTTTTTAGATGGGTTGCCCCCTTAAAATCCTCTACACTATAAGCGCCAGCGAACTTCCAAAACAAGGCCCTGAGGATAGCATCTGGAGCTCCACTCTTCACAAGGATCACTGACCTTCACACAGTACTGGACATCGAGATGTTGGACGAACATCTAGGGAAACTGAGTAAGAACTTCTGCCAAGGACTGGATCAGAACCCGAACCCTCTGATCAGAAGACTCACTGCCAACACCACAAACCCTTTTGACCGCTAACCATGGCCCGTCACCGCGAAAACCCTGTGAAACCAGTCCTTCTGTAACAAGTCCACACAGTCCACGAAGACTCTTGACCCAAGACTGCATACTCAACCCAAGAAGACGGAGTAATGAGGCTCAAGCCTCGGTATCCAATAATCAAAGCTGATGGATAAAATCTATCAGCAAGAAGAAGAAAGACAGAGCGCGAGCAAAGCACTTGCAAAGCACAGTTGGTGAGCAGTTGGGTGACAGGAGGCGGACTGAGTGTGGCGGTATGATCTTTTCTGAGCTTGTGAGTACATTTGCACTGCTACACAGTGCTTATGAAACACATTTTCCTGAATTATCTTCTGCTGTGAGAATATTGTCATGACCGTTGGGATGTCCTGTGCCGCAAAGGTAAAACCATCATAGTCTGCACTTCCCCGCTCTTATGCCTTGCAGAGACATTCTACATCGAGATCATCTTGAGCCTTGCCACCTGTTAAAGATGGTTGCCGTCATGCTAAAAGATACCTGAGGAGAACAGACTCCCAGGTTTTGCCAGAGGGGCTGGAGTAGCCACAAATCACTGGCTTCTTTCCTGTGTGTGCACACTTCCACTCTGTGGGCTGCAAGCTCACCAACTATCTCTGCAGGATTTGATCATGATACCTCATTGGTAAACCTTTGCCTTAAGTTGCAGCGTGAATCACTGGAGGCTGCCGTGCTTGAACTTCGTTCTGTGGTGCAGCGGTTAGGGTAATAATATTATGTGAACCAACTTGTCTGCTTCCCCAGATCTTGCACTTATTGCCTCAGCTTCTGTCACCAGCACGGCACAGTGACTTGATTGCTCCAACTTATCAGTGAATTCTGTTTATATTCCTCCCGTGGAAACCTCATTTAATCCTACTTTGAACTCTATAGCAGTAACTATTGATGCAGTATTTGGCCTTTGCTCCACGTTGGTACAGCAGCAGACCAATTTGAAACACATACTGGCAAGGGTCATGGACATAATCCAGCGCCGTTCACAATGCTTAATTTGCATCAGTTATTTCCGGGTAAGCAGAGCTATGGTATCTGTAGGTTTTTTCCTCGGTAGGGACCTTATTTAGACATTGGCTCCTTTGGACTGGACATTATTTGATGAGTTGTCACATTGCTCTTCACAGGAGTGTACAAGCCATATTGAAGATTTCTGCTTACATATTCTACTCTTCAATTGATTCTGGGAATGTTTGTTGTACATCTTCAAATAGGAATGTGTTTTCACTTGGAGTAGACCAGCTCAGTAGCCTTCCTCCTTGGCAATTGCTGGGCAGGGTATTGGCCATGGCAGTATATGTGTTACTCACCTCTGTTGGTATTGGTTGTATACATTTGCTTTCAGGTGTTTGCTCCTGGGACATCTTTTTGCTCTATAGTTGTTGAACTGTCTCTCTTATCAGGACAGGTAGGCCATGCATTAGATTGCTTTCTACTTTGGACTTAGCATGATCTGCATGTCATTAGCAGGTGACACATGGGCTACATTTGTCCTATACTCTGGTTAAATCTGTTTACTTCATCACATCCAGTTGGCTCAATGGACTGTCTGGTGATGGCTTCCTCTAGTCTTCACCACGTGGATATTTTACTTTCCTATTTAAATCACATGAGTTGGTTTACTCTGATCATTTGGAATATACACACTCTGTAAGGATGTTTTCTCCATTTTCTTCCAGTTCTGTATTGCTTTTGAAGAAGGGGGTATCACCCTGAAAAGCATCAAGCCATTTACAGACTGCCTGATTTTATGAAGATATGGATGTTATTAAACAACATCATATTCACAGTTTTATGTTATATTCTTTCTCATCTTTTACTCGTGTGTACACCATTTTGAGTTTGTAATCTATATTGTTGTCCGTTCTGTACAGCAGTATAAAAGTGTGCAGGCGACGGGAGGGTCCTTACCTTGGATTGTCTTTTCTTCTAGTATTTCTGGTGACCTTGTGTCAGGGTCACTGTTCCTCCCCTGCACCTTACATTTTCTAAATGTTTAGTAAAATAGGAGTCTAGATGATTGAAATAGGTGTGCACTAACATCATCAGCTTTTGGTTTTGGGACTAGAGGCAGAGTCAACCACTGGGCACAACACCCGATCGAGAAACCGTGAACAAAGCGTGTTGCATCCTCCTGGACCTCTCAATTGCCTGGGAAAGCTCTGCTGCTGTGCTGCTGTGCTGAAACTCCTTTTTCTGATCTACAAGAGAAGCACTAGAAGGTACGACTTCTTCCCTTGGGTAAGTGGGACCAACTAACCTCGAGGTGAAATCCACTGAACCATCTTCCCCAACTGGCTGTACTTCTTTGCTGCTGCACGAACCGAGTGCCAGGGTTTGAGAAATCCATTGTTGAGTGCAACGTCTGTCTACAAGCCTGCCAGAAGCTCCAGGAGTCTCCGCAGGACCCTCCAGAAGCAGGATGGTCAGAGCTTGAGTCCCCTCACCAGGAGTGAAGGAAGCCAAACCAGTGTCCAATATCCATGGTGGTGTTGTTTACAGAACACTGAAACCGCAAAGTGCTGCAGATCTGAAAAGAACCCTTAGCTGCCGCTGACCTCTGAATTGCTGCCACAGGAAACCTTTATAGAAAACAACTTAGTAAGGTCATGTGGGGAGCCTGGCTAGTGGAAAAATACATTCAATACTGAGAAACAATTCAAAAACAAATTCAGAAAAGTATGCTACTCCATTTCTTATTTAATATAAAAGTAGCAAGTGTTATATATGCATCTGGGGAGACATAGGATAATCAACATAGAACATGAATACAATACATGGCATGATACATCAGTAGCATGACCCAAAAAAACTTTTTGGGTATAAGTTTCCAACAATTACAAACACTGCATTCCCTATTAGGGGTGAAGAATCAGAGTATTAGGAATGTAATCGGGGTACATAAACAAACAAGTGTGTAGAAGCTATACAATGGTGGAGTGTTTATAACACAAGTAATCTAGGTCAACACAACAGTGTTTCAGCCTAACAGCTATCTTTGGGTAGCTGTAGGTTGAACGGCCTTCATCAGGACGAGAAACATGGTGCATGTGGAGTATCCTATGTATATCGAAATCAAGAGTCCAATGTCAAAGCTACTTGTGGTCCTCATCTTCAGCGAGGGCAGAAAGGGGCATATGACATCTTTTTTATGCCGGGTCCATCTGCGATTTGGGCAGCCCTACGGGACTGTCAATGTATCCGGGGGAGTCGGGCCCCTGGAAAAGCGGACCACATTCTACTCGGCACCCACACGACAAAGTTCTGCCTTTAATGATTCCTCAAGCATTGCTGATTAATCACCACGCTTTAGAGAACTAGTTCCCAGGGCCTGACTCCCCCAGATACATTGACAGTTCCGGAGGGCTGCCCAAATCGCAGACGGACCAAGCATAAAAGAGATGTCCCTCTAAGAAGTGCCTCAGCTCCATAGATTGTACTCCAATTGACTTTGGCTGTCCTGGCTCCCTGCAGATTCTTCTACTCCACTTGACTTTGATATTTACTGTCCCTCAGAGGTGATTACTTGGTTTTAAACTATTATTGTTGGGAAAGGTTGTTATCTAGACTTCATTGGAAGATGTAAGTGCTCACAAGCTCTGAGAACTGTGTAACCTTTTTACTCCCCTTAACCGTTCTTTTCTAATAACCTCGGAATCTACAAAGTGTACTAGTGATATATACATGCCATTACTGTCATAGTTAGTGAAGTCACCTCAGGATGTAGGAAGTGTGTAAAAAGAGTATCTACTAGCTTTGTGTTGATTCTGGAAAAGTATTTTAAAGTATATTTGATTGTTACATGTATTGCCCTTTTTAAAAGAATGCTTAATTAAAAACTGATGTTAAATAAATAAATAACTATTTGTAACTAAAACCTTGAGTGTAAGTGTTACTTGGTTACTTGTATTTCCGAATTCCATTGCTACAGCTCTACAGCTCACATTTACACCTCTTGAGATATGCCTGGCTGCTCAGTCACACTACCAACGTGTGTAGTACAGGCCTATACCAAAAGGTGAGTTACCCAATACCAAGATGACAAGTGTTGTGTAGTCTCGAACAGGGTTACTACATCAATTCTTGCTTAACACTTGCCAGTGCCATCTTCTCTGCCTATGTACTCAATGGAAGGCAAGAGAGTGCCTGTTGGCCCCATGGCTTTTCCACAGCTCTCACTGGTCAACAACATGTGGCCATGTTGAAATCGTGCATTAGAGGCCTGGTAGTGGAACCCACTGAGGGATCTTCGGTTCCCCCTTTGTGGGAAATGCACCAGACTTGACCTGGGAGAGCTGTTAAGTGCGCTGTTGACATTGCTTCCTGGAATACCCATTGACATTTGTCCTTTTCTGAATCACTCAGCGCAGTGGAAGGTCCTATTAGATGCCAATGTGTTTATCCTACAAGAAATGAGGTTGCTGTCTATTTTCACCTTAGATGGATATGGTGTAATTACTCAATCAGCATTGCCCTCTCAAGGGGCAGGGGGTCCGATAGGTGGTCTTTGTATTGGCACCAAGTCGTGCCTCTCCCAGAGAGAGTAGCAAGGGAGGAAGGCGCATACTAATTTACTCTGTGCTGTATGAGACCATTTTCCAACACCTGGTGGCAGCATGCTGGTAATCACCCTGTACAACTCACCTGATGGAGTATGCACAGACCAATTACTGTCGTACATTACTGACGTTTTTCCTGAATGGATTTTTCAGTGACCAGGTGGTGGCATAATAGTGTCTGAGGACTTCAATGCATACTGTGGCCAATGGTGAGAAGGAGTTGATACATTGTCCCGGGAGGATAGCTCAGCGGCAGCGTGCGCGTCTTGGAAGCAAGACGACACGAAGCAACAACAGGTTCGATCCCCGGGTCCGCGCTTAGAAACCTCTGGGTGTTTAAGTGCGTTATAAATACGTAACTAAGACAAAAAAAAAAAAAAACACAATTACGCAACTAAGAAAAACGAAACAATTCCTGTAACAGCGCCTCGATGCCTGCAGGCTGTGTGAGCGCTTTATAAATGTAAATCAAATAAAAAAATAAATAAAAAAATAAAATAAAAATTGATAGTATGATAGAGGATTATGGTCTAGCAGGTCTACCAAGAGAGGTTGTTTGTGAGAGGATGCATTCTTCAAATTTGACCTGACAACCCTTAATACCAGTGGTTTTTCAAAAACTCTTGGCTGCAGCGGTTTGGTCTAACATGGCGACATATGCTTTATGGTTGTCAATATGTTCCAAAAAGCTTCATTAAATGCAGAGGGTCGCGTCTCACCGGGTTTGGATTTTGCCAAGAAAAAAGCCCCTGAAGCATATGGGTAAGGTTGAATAACCCGGAAGGAGACTGCGCCCAATGTTCAAAAAAGTCATTTATTATTTTACAAAGTCCCCTTTTGTGATGACACGTGATTCGGTCTCCCTTGAGACCTTTTTCAAATCAAGGCTATTATTCTTGAATTCCTCTAGTGCCCCTATTAAATTTCGCAAGAATGTTCCACAGTAATCGGGTTAGATCAATTCTGAAGAAGTTTTGCGTCTAATCGCGTGCTGCAAAAGTCTTTTTTGAACATTGGCCGCAGTCTCCTTCTGGGTTATTCAACCTTACCCATATGCTTAATACCAGTGGCATACTTTTTTCCTCTCAGGCAACATAGGGTAATGGCAAGTCGTCGTCTTGCATTGCCTACATATTTGTTAATGTAACCATCCGCAGTCGTGTCTCGAAATTTGCCATTGTTTTCATGCCTTTGAGTGATCCTCTCATGTTGACAGAGACTATTCAATCTAAGGAAGTATCCACAAAGAAAGCTCCCCACGTGAAAGTCTCTATTAATTCACATGGGAACAGAATTGCCTGATCGGAGGTTAACATCACACGTATAAATCCCTCACTGACCACTTGCGGATATTCCCCTGCTGGGCTGCTGCTACATTATCAATTGGATTTGGGGGTTTTGTTGAATTATTTGTGGCCTTGCCAGTGTCGGAACTTGGTTGCTTGGAAGTCAAATCAATCTCATGCAACCCTATTCGATCTGGCTGTACATAAAAGGAAAATAATTGATGCGTGCTGCCACGCACAAGACCAATGATATGATATGATATGATATGGCATTTGTAACGCGCCTATACACAAGTGTTTCAAGGCGCAACGAGGCAGGGGGGGGGGGCAAGGGGAGACTGACAACGATCCTACTAGGCCAGGTGTCATTCAGATCGCGCAAGTGCAAGGGTAGAGGGGACTGGGAAAATGTCCAAGGGGAAGGGAGAGGGGGAAAGTGCGTATATGGTTAGTAGAATACAAGATAAATAATAGGGCCAGCTAGTGGCAAGTGCAAGGAAAAGTGCAGGACATGGTTAGTAGAATACAAGATAAATAATAAGGCCAGCTGGTGGCAAGTGCAAGGTAAGTGCCGGGAGAAGGGGCTGTAGGATACAGAGACAAGGGGCTGTAGGATACAGAGACAGTCCCGTAGTGCAGGTAGGCAGTTGAGGGAAGAGTGGCTGGGCCAGGGACAGAGATCGGAGAGTGGCCCGGTAGCAGATTCAGTCCAGGTTTAGTGTTTTTAGCAGGGGAGAGAGGGAGAGAAAGCGGAGGCAAAGAGGAAGGCTTTGAGGTGCTTCCTGAACCGGAGATGGTTCTCCTCAAGTTTCAGGATAAGTCCTTCACAGAGATAACCAAAAGAGGACACATTACAGCCTTGCACATCCGATACAAAATTGGGTGTGAGGCCAAAAATGTTATCTTCATTCCTCTAACTGTAAAATGATCCAGGTGTTATTAAAAACACATGACACGTAAAAATATTGGTACCTATTTCGCTCATTTCTGTCAAGTGACTCTGCTAATGAGGCCTGTGGATTATGTGAAGAGGCCTGCAGTTCTCATATTTTAAATATGTATTGGAATAACTCACTGGAACCTGTGATGCCGAATTGGTCTAAATTGTTAGATAGGGGTAAGTTTATCAGCTTTGAGCTAGGCGACATTCTTATTGTTATGAAAAGGATTAAGGCCTCGAGGGCCCCTGGTCCTGGCAACCTTGCTAATGCTGTCATTAAAAGAAATCCAGACCTCTGGGCCGGCCTCTTTTATGAGCTGTTTGACTTTGTTGTTGAAAAAGGCAAGATTTCTAGGAGTTGGCAAGAATCAATCTTGATTCCAGTGTTCAAAAAGGGGGCAACGGTCGGACCCTAACAATTTTCATCTGTTGGCCATGCTGGGTTCCAGTGGGAAGATCTTTGCTGCTTTACTTTTGAAACAACTTCTGAAGTGGGCAGAATCCTCCAATGTACTTAAATGTCGGCAGACAGGTTTCAGAAAAGTTGTAGCACCTTTCACAGCATATGGGCACTGGACGTACTCATGCCAGATTCCCTGTTTGTATATTTGTTATATAGACTACAAAGCGGCATTTGAGAGAGTATCCAGAGTCCAAATTTGAAACAAGCTAGAACATTTGGGCATTGAGCCTTGGCTGCTTCATTTCATCAAGGTGATTTACTCTCACACCTCAGTAAAGGTTAGATTGATGCAGATGGGTAATACATCTGAATCATTTGCTACTAACGTTGGCCTAAAACCAGGCTGCGTGTTAGCAGCGCCCCACTCTTCAATCTTTATGTGGCCGACTTTGAGGAGTTTTTGCAGACTGCTCATAATTTTCCACCTAAGCTCAGCAGCAAGAGCATTATATTGCTCTTGTACGATGTCACAGTCTTGCTCGATTTATTTATTTATAAAATGCCACAGCTGGCAAGTATCAGGGCGCTACACACACACAAAAGGACTTGTGAAGATGGGACACAAACGTAAACTTCCAGTAGGGTATAGGTGGCCAATCGACTAGAGAACAAAGAAAGGTCAGTCAAATAGATCTGTTTTTAATTGCATCCGGGAACACTAAGTAGCGTGATTCCAAACGAAACGCCACAGGTAAGGTGTTCCAAGCATGTACATTAAGGACAGGAAAAGAACATACAAAGCCTCTGGTTTTGCTGGTCCTAGGAACAATCAACCGTCCACTTGGACTGCAACAAAGTTGCCTCGAAGGAACATAAGTTGCTTCGAAGGAACATAAGTTTTCATTTGTTCCTTTAAGTAAGCAGGGGCATTACCATGAATGCATCTATGGGCCAAGGAAAGGGCATTGAAGTGTGTTCTTGCTGATAAATTCAGCTATGGAGTTTCTTCCTGGCGTATGAAAAGTGCTCTCTCTTGGGATATTGTAAATGATGAGAACAGCTTCATTTTGGAGTAATTGTAGTCTCTTTACACTGCTATTACTTGCATAAACCAAGAGGGCATTAAAATAATGTAGGCGAGGCATAATAGTTGCCCTATCCAGCATTACTCAATTTGTTTAGAGACAAGAGTGGTCTTGCATGCCTTAACACTTTGAGGTTGCACTGTGAACTTCCAACTACACCATCAACATGTTCATCAGAGCTCAGGGAGGCATTCATATGTACACCCAACATTTTTACTTTATCCCTAATTTGAATGTGATTGTTTTCAATGCTCATGTGTAGATATTCCAAGCCTAACTTTGCGCTGGCTTGTGTTGAACCAAAAAGCATTAGTTCCATCTTAGCTGGATTTAAGCACATCCAATTATAGGACATCCAACTTTTCACAAGGCCATAGATGTCATTAAGCCGGGCTGATTTGGACTCGTAGTCTCCACACAACTGTGTAGGTACAGTCAGACATCCTCACTCCAAATTTTGGCCCTATGCTGCCTAGATGTTGGAAACCAGAGATAATGACATGTGCAGTTCCCGTTAGTGTACCAGTACTGCAGAAAACCTTTCAGACAAGATGTCCTTTGAGAAAACCCTACCTAAATGCACGAAGACATAGTATTCTTTTGGATGAAGCACTGGAAGAAATGTGCATTTGAACAAAGAAAGGAGTCTGACGACGTCATATGAAAAAGGAATTGACGTATCTAGAGGCTGGATGGAGAGAATAAACCATGACAGTATTCTCTAGGAATTGAAGAATATATGGCACAGATGAGCAGCATTTTGGGCTCGAGATGACGCTGCTCATGCTAAAGAAACGCTGGAAAATATGTAAATCAGTTTACACGGGTACAGTGCTGAAACCCAAGTAGGGAAAAGTATTCATAAGGCTTGCTATGTAGCGAATTAGATTGCAGCGATGCACCAATGTATATACATAGGAGTGTATATAACCTGGATGTTCTTCAATGCACTTTAGCAGGCCTGAAACCTCCTGAACAAGAAAAAGACTTTAAAATGAGTGGCGCAGTTGGACATTACTGATGGCAAGGCAAGTTTCAGAGAAGATGGGTCTGGCCCAGAACCAAGGAATGAAGACCACAGTGAAACTGATGCCTGTCAAGACGGCTACAACGAATGTGAGAAAGGAACACACTTCTGTTTGAAGCAGCATAAAATAAATCACGAAAGGTTTCTACAGTTCATCATTTAATAGGATTAAATGCAGCAAAGGCTCGAAAAGAGTGGTCTTCAATTCACATGGGGGAGATAGAAATAGCTTGGGTCAGGCTGTACCGAAACTAAAAGACACAGTGAGGCTATACTCCCTTTATTTCCTAGGTAAAGTCAACAGTTACGAGGCCAAGTTCAAAAGCCTAATTGTCTGATGGACTGAAGGATGGTTAATGGATAGTGGGTTAATTGGAGGGGAGGCATGATCACACCGAGCTTCCATGCACCTGAGATTGTAGCCTACATGCTGCAAGTGTGTGGAAGATTCTAGAGGAGTAGAAGGGTGCCAAACCAATCATGGTGGGCTGTGTAATGAAGAGCCCTATAGTTTGAAGAACCAATTGATTGTCATATATTCAGAGAAGACAATGATGACCAGTTATTGGGGGTGGGTTTTGATGCCCACCTGACTTAAGTATCCAATCATAACCAGTGGCTATATAGAACATATACTTAGATGTTCACTGAGAGTCAACCTCAGGTACTCATAAGTTTTGTAGTTTGACATGTTGTATGATGTCAGTAGTGAAGAATTTTTGTTATAAAAGAACTGTTTTTTATGAAATGTTTTGTGATAGAGCTGTGCGACATCGGATGATGCCCGTTTTACTCCCTGTTTTAGACAATTGATATTAAAACCGAGCGCACTTTGCCAAACTTCCTGAGTCGTTTTGATTATTGATGTTTGAGTAACTTCTGCATCCCCATCTGCCTCTAAGTATTGCTACCTTGTCTTAAAGAGCTCTTAGAAGTAAGAGTTCACAACTCCATAAGGAGTTGAGTGTTGTATGCATAGTTAGTAAAATGGATGTCCAGGGTGGTGAGGAGGTCACAGAGGGGCTTGGTGTACACATGGAATCGAGTTGGTGATAAGCAAGCTGCCTGTGGAACACCATAATGTATTTGCTCAATATCTGAAGAGGCGACAGACTCCCATTGGTTGGCAGCACTCACTTGGACACCTTACATCTATAGGCCTGATCTGACAAGTACAAAATTAATCTGATCAAGACCAAGGTTATGGTGGTTGGTAGGAGGGCATCGCCCAAACTACTATATCCTTGGACTATGCGCAGTGCCCTCTTGGAGTCTGTGAATACCTACATCTATCTAGGTTTGCCACTGATGAATTCACCATCTAAAGCCTTTTCTGCTGAGAAATTATCGCTAAAACTATCTTCAAATGGCAGGCAATCAAGAGCGCCACACACAGGCGAGGGGTTATTGAGGGAATGCTAGAGGTGAATCGCAAGTGCATTATACCAGGTATTCTCCATATCCTAGAGGTCTTGTCTGCATGCTATGTACATTTTCTGGACAAGGTTGAGGGAAAGACACGGCGCTCGCTACTGGGCTTGCCCGTTGCCATCCCTGTGGCGGTGTTAAGACTGGAAATGGGTGAGCCCGCTCTTGTCTCACTATGGAAAATGGCAAGGTCTAAACTGTTGTTAAAGATTTCCTTGGCTGCTGTTTCTGAGCTTTGATAACTGGGCCTTGCTAGAGACCATGCTCGATTTAGGCCATGAAATACAGCTACAGGAAACTTCTGGCCATTGCGAGTACACACGTTAAGCTTATTAGTTTGGTACATCCTCCTGCCGTTGAAATCACCCCCTTTTTGAATAAACTGAAAGACAAGACAAGACACTCGTGTTGGATCGTGCACAATCTATCTCCAGACTGGTTGAAAAGAAGTGATACATTCAATATGTAAGTCAAGGGTCATTTTCTGAACTACCACGTGGATACTTAATTAAGCTGTGAAATCACCGCTGATGCATTTGTAGTTTATCTTTGCTTCAACATTCACCCTGTGATGGAATACATTGGACCGTAAGGAGAGGAGCATGTTTGTCACCTTTGTAAACGTAATATTGAAACTTCCAAGCACATTCTGATGGAAAATCCATCCTTGGCATCAGAACACAACAGAGCGTATAACATTTTCTTGAGCCCTCATTCTCATTTACTGTGTTCGGCAATTTGGGGGTCCAAGTCTCTGGTAATCACTGCCGCTGCATATCATGTATGGAAGAATGTTTTGCTGCAGATTAATGTATTTTATTTGCATTGACATGTCTTTGCTCGAATGGTTTTATCATGGTGATGTTTGTGCAAAAACTATTTTATTTGAATGGTTGTATTTTTTACAAATATGTTCTTTTTATATTCATTTTTGTATAGTGTAAAAGGCGTGCAGGTCAAGCTAAAAACAATTAATAAAATAAATATATAAATAAATAAAAACGGTGATATATATAGTTTTTTAAAGTATATGAAGGTACTAGAATGATAAAAAGAAGATCCTTTAAAAAAATCATCACAAATGAACACTGGGACGAGTTTAGATAGACATTACACTTACTGCTGGCAGTTGCTAGTTTCTTAAAGCACTAAGTGAAATGATTTGCTATGTGTGCAACCTGGCACCTTGCACTGTGCTCACAAAAGGCAATGTGCTGTCTGCCAAATACCTGCAGTACTGCTTGCTGCAGAAGACAGCACTTCACCCTATGCTACAGAACGATATACAAGGGAGTGCTCTGACCCCTGACTTTTGTAGAGCGATCTGAAGGTTCTGACGCGGATGTAGGAAGTCCTACACTGCACCTCGATACACGAGGCAATCAGGAACCCCCAAATCATGTGCGAAGGCTGTACAGAGCCAAACCTCATTGGCATGCCACTGCTAAACTGACAGAAAATGTTCATGCACATCCTGGCATATCCATAGGAGGGAGCCAGTATCGCTGCCACATGGGGAGCAGTTTGTGACTAGACACGCCATCGGGAGAGGGGTGAGAAGGCCTTTGGGTGTCTGTGTGCTCACCCAACATCCCACTAGCACCAAATGTCCACCACTAGATGAGCAACATTTAGCTTTCTCTCCCTATGGACTGCTTTGCTTGTCCACACGCTTCTTTAAGAGGCACACACACGTGCAAAAGGGAACTTTCAGAATAAACACGCATGCACCGAAAGCAGCTCACTTGGGAAAGCATTGGTGCAAACTAACAGCCCGATTCATGGAATTAATGTGCGTCGAAAATTTCAGCGCAAGCGTGCGAAAACGTGTGATTCGCAGTGAAAGAGCGAAAATCGCAGTGCAAGTGCAAATATCGCAGGGAAACCAGCGCACATCTATTCATGGAAGTCCGTGCGCGAGTAAAATCAGGGATGTGCGCTGAAGAAGTGCGCGGCGCACGCCGAGGCACAGGTCATCTAACGGCGTGCGCTAAGGCCACAGCGAAAGCGTACATAGCGCGGCGCACATAACAAAAGTAGGCAGAACACGGGGCGTAACACTCGGAATGGGGAACAACTCGTGAAAATGTGGGCGTCACGGGAGAAGTACAGGAGGCAGGTGCGCGGAACGCCCACACGCTCGCCTACAACATGTATTTATGGAATCGAATAGGGCAAACCAGCGCACGGGCAAAGACGAGCACTGACCCAAACCCGTCCGCCAGACGAAGGCAGGCGGTAGCGTCCCTGCGATGGAAAAAAATGTGCGCCAAAATGTGCGCTAACAAAAAGCACGAATATACAGCTATGATGAATGTCCCATTCTGTGGGGTACGTGTATATCTGGGGTGCAGGGGAGTCCCACACGTGAATTGGCAGTGTGGGTCCTCCCAGGTGTTCCCTCTACACCCTCTATGGCCCCTGCAGGCAGCCCTCACCACAAGGGACTTCATGTTCCGCAGGCAGCCCATCCACCATGGGCATGCCCCCCAGGCAAGCCACATGTCAGCTTGCACTACTGATCACCAACGCATGACCCCCTCCACCCCACCCCCCAGCAGTGCAGGGCACCTGCCAGCAGGCCCCACTCATGTCCCACTCATGTCCCCTTGCACCACCAGCCCCCCAGCAGTGCAGGGCACCTGCCAGCAGGCCCCCACTCATGTCCCACTCATGTCCCCTTGCACCCCCAGCCCCCCAGCAGTGCAGGGCACCTGCCAGCAGGCCCCCACTCATGTCCCACTCATGTCCCCTTGCACCCCCACCCCCCAGCAGTGCAGGGCACCTGCCAGCAGACCCACACTGATGTCCCCTTGCACACCCAACCCCCAGCAGTGCTGGGCACCTGCCACCAGGGTCACACTCATGTCCCCTTGCGCACCCACCCCCCAGCAGTGCAGGGCACCTGCCAGCAGGCCCCCACTCAAGTCCCACTCATGTCCCCTTGCACCCCCACCCCCCCAGCAGTGCAGGGCACCTGCCAGCAGGCCCCCACTCATGTCCTCTTGCACCCCCACCCCAGGCAGTGCGGGGCACCTGCCAGCAGGCCCCCACTCATGTCCCCTTGCACTCCCACCCCCCAGCAGTGCGGGGCACCTGCCAGCAGGCCCCCACTCATGTCCCCTTACACACTCACCACCCGGCAGTGCGGGGCACCTGCCAGCAGGCCCCCACTCATGTCCCCTTGCAACCCCACCCCCCAGCAGTGCAGGGCACCTGCCAGCAGGCCCCCACTCATGTCCCCCTGCGCCCCCACCCGCCAGCAGTGCAGGGCACCTGCCAGCAGGCCCCCACTCATGTCCCCTTGCACACCCACCCCCCAGCAGTGCGGGGCACCTGCCAGCAGGCCCCCACTCATGTCACCTTGCACACCCACCCCCCAGGCAGTGCTGGGCACCTGCCAGCAGGCCCCCACTCATGTCCCCTTGTACACCCACCCCCCAGCAGTGCGGGGCACCTGCCAGCAGGTACCCACTCATGTCCCCTTGCACACCCACCCCCCAGCAGTGCGGGGCACCTGCCAGCAGGCCCCCACTCATGTCCCCTTGCACCCCCACCCCCCAGCAGTGCGGGGCACCTGCCAGCAGGCCCACACTCATGTCCCACTCATGTCCCCCTGCACTCCCACCCCCAGCAGTGCAGGGCACTTGCCAGCAGGCCCCCACTGATGTCCCCTTGCACATCCACCCCCCAGCAGTGTGGGGCACCTGCCAGCAGGCCCCCACCCATGTCCCCTTGCACACCCACCCTCCAGCAGTGCGGGGCACCTGCCAGCAGGCCCCCACTCATGTCCCCTTGCACACCCACCCCCCAGCAGTGCGGGGCACCTGCCAGCAGGCCCCCACTCATGTCCCCTTGCACACCCACCCCCCAGCAGTGCGGGGCACCTGCCAGCAGGTCCCCACTCATGTCCCCTTGCACACCCACCCCCCAGCAGTGCAGGGCACCTGCCAGCAGGCCCCCACTCATGTCCCCTTGCACACCCACCCCCAGCAGTGAAGTGGCGATCCCACGACACAAACCAAAAGTCAACTATGTACATCAACACATGTCTGCCACACGAAGGCAGGCGGTAGCGTCCCTGCGCATTAAAAAAATGTGCGCTAACAAAAAGCCGTATATACAGCTCCGATGAATGTCCCATACTGTGGCCCTCTAGGACAAATGACGTGCAAAGGGGTACGCAACAAACATGGACACCCGCTGTGTCAAAAATAGCGTGTATTTCGGGGGTGCGCGGGAAATTTCACACGCGATTGTGCCTGGGCGAGCGGGTTACGTGTAATTCAGGGGCTCGTGGGAAGTTTTACACGCGATAGTGCCTGGGCGAGTGGGGTACGTGTACTTCAGGTGCTCGCGGGAAGTTTTATACATGATTGGGCCTGGGCAAGCAGGGTACGTGTACTTTCGGGGCTCGCGGGAAGTTTCACAAGCGATTGGGCCTGGGCGAGCGGGGTACGTGTATTACTGTGGTGGGCGTGGAAGTACAGGAGGCAAATGCGCAGAACGCCCACACGCACACGCCAATAAAGACGCGCTAATCCGGAAACAGGTATGCAAGCAGGAAGCAGGCGTACGTCGACCCGCGCAGCATAAAAGTGCGTGCAAACAACAAACAACCTCAGACGCCAGGATGAATATACCGTTCCTAGCAGCAGTGGCAGGGATACCACAGGAGGAGGAGGAGGATAGTCAGGGCCAGAATTTTTACACCCAGAACCAGCCTTTTTGGGATGCCTGATGACCACGTGTATGGGAGGTACAGGTTTCCACCTCACATAATACTCGACCTGGTCAGTGAGTGGGAGGATGACCTCACATCACCCACCCTCTGCTCCCAAGCACTCAGCCCCTTGGTGAAGGTCCTTAATGTACTGCACTTCTTGGCCACTGGATCATTTCAGCGGACAAGTGCCATAGTGGGGGGGGGGTGTCACAGGCCACGCAGTCACGCTGCCTGCACCAGGTCTTGGCCATCATGACTGCATGCCCATCAGTACGCAGGCACATATACCTGCCCAGAACACCTGCAGAAAGGCAGGCTGTCATCCAGGATTTTTACGGGGTGGCACACTTCCCTAAAGTGCTAGGTGCCATTGACGGCACCCATGTGGCTCTACGTCCCCCCAGGGCATCTGAGCACATCTATAGAAACCGCAAGCACTGGCATTCCATCAACATCCAGGTAGTATGTGATGCCAAGGGAATCATCACCTCAGTATATGCCAACTATCCAGGGTCCACCCACGACAGTTTCATTTACAGAATGTCAACCCTAAACCGGGACCTAGAAGCTGGTCGGCATGGCGATACATGGCTGATTGGTGAGTATAAATGCCACAGCACATGCATGCATGTCAGATACTGAGTAATGTCACAACCCCACTAATGATACCCATCACCACCTCCCCAGGGGACAGTGCCTACCCTCTGAGCACCCACATGATGACGCCAATTCGGAACCCCACCACGCCACCCGAGGTAAGATACAACACAGCCCATATTGCAACCTGGGGCATAGTGGAGCGCACATTCGGAGTGCTCAAGTCACGCTTTGTCTCCCTTGACCATTCTGGCGGGCAACTGTTATACGCTCCTCCAGTAGTGCAGGATCATAGTGGCAGCATGTGTCCTGCACAACGTTGCAACACGTCGGGGCCTGCCCGTGGACATGGTGGTGCCCCCACATCCCCAACCACATGCACGCCTGCTGCGCATGGGAGGGGAAAGGGCACGGGGTGAGGCAGCCCGTACGCAGCTGGTGGCTAATTACTTCACCTAAAATCACACCCCTGTGGAGTGCACACAGCCCTGGCACATACCAGCTGACTATCAAGGATGATGAGTCAAGTGACAGTCAACTGTCACAACCATACCAGCCTGAGATTGTTCACCTACCTACACAAACACCACCAATGCTGTGTCATCAAAATACACACTTCTATGCTGCTAAAATCATTACCCCCTTGCAAGATACAACATGAAAACAGTGCCATGTTACCCAACACCTCCCCAGCACCGCTACCCAACACACCATGGCATGTCATGCTATGTGAGAGCAAACAAAGGAATCCCCAAAACATGACACAAGTGTCACAAAGTACAGTGTCCCGAATGGAAAATGGCCACACACAATATGCTCCCATTAATGTAGAACTGACAACACACATGACCAAAGACTGACCACAATACAATGCAGCTAGCCACCCCAAACATAGCATTCACATGACAGTACTAAGTTAATGTTAGGGAGAATTCTCTGTTTAGGCTGAATTTCCTAACCTAGTGAGTCCCCCAGCAGCTTTGCTGGATTTCTGGAGTTTGTTTTTTCCATCCTGCCAAGAGTGAGACTCTTTTCTCCCACTCTTGGACATGTATGTGTGTAATTCCTTTTGAAATGTCAATGTGTTCGATGGGCTATGGGGTCCTTTACTCCATAGGGTCTCATATGTTTTTCTATGTGTGTTACACCGCACCCTACGTGCCGTAACACGGGGGCGCCCTAGCGGGTCCCCCACCATACACTCCATACCCGGGGACTGACTACTGTCTCCCCGGGCATGTAAAGTCACCATTGGCTTTACTAGACCTAAATTTACTAACAGAACTAGTACAAACCATCTTATTGTGGACGTACTAGTAGGGGTAATTCGATTACTCCTGGATCTGTTACTCGAGGGGGCACTGTCCCGTCCCCCCTCGTCGAGTTTTGGCTGGTGGCAGTGGAAACTACTTGTTATGTTCGTCCCCGAGCATAACCCTATGGGACTCGTCCCATTGGTGGAGATTGATACTTTTTCTCATTAATCTCTGACGTACCACCGATCTACTTATCTTAAATAGGTTTATCGAGTGGTATTTTCTGCCAGAACTCGGTTTGTAAAATGGCATCTGTGTTCGTCTCTGTGACTCCTAAACCAAAGGTTGAGCCCTTTGTTCCACTTTTGGCGGGCCTCTGTACAGAGGCCCTCCAAAGTGGTGCCATTCTGTCTGGGTTACCACAGGGGTGTGGGAGGGGGTTTAGGCACCCTGGACCGAGTTGCCTTGCCAACTCCGGTCGCACTCTGGAGTGATTGGCCCAGGTGGTGAGCCTTCCCGCTCACCACTTAGCATGTATTGATTGACAGCTAGGCTGAATGAATGGGGGTTTTCTGCATAAAAGCAGGGCTTTTGGGACTGGATCTTCAGAAGTCGCCACAGGACCTAAGAATCCGACGAGGGTAACGCTGAGCCGACCTGCACGACGACACCTCCGGTGGAGCCCTGCGGAACCGACTCACCACTTCCCGACCAGCCCCCTTTGCTTTTTATTCGCCTCAGGACGCGGTGGTCGAATTGCCCGTGCAGAAGCACCTCGGCAACCGGATAGCCACTACCCCTGAACCGCGACCAAAAGGTGGTGCCTTGTGACGGAGCACTCCGCGGCTGGTCTCTTCCCTGGTGGTGCACCGGACTTCCTTTTCTTCGATGACGAGATCATCTCTACTCTTGGCAAAGAACCAACGTGCATCCACCACCAGGAACAACTGCCCCCGCCGGAGCTGCCCTCCACAACAAGGTACCGTGTCCGCCTGGCTTTCCTTTCGATCGGTTTGAGTGAGGTGTCTTAATCCTCCCCGTTCCTGTTAAGAAAGGAAGAAGGCATACTATGGCAAAAGGGAAAGTGCACACAGTTGCACTGTGAACAACTCTGAATCTAACAACGTGTATATAATACCCAAGTCTTGTGTATATATGTAAAACCCAGGAACGTCAATAAGATAAAACAGTATTACCAATATAGGAAAAGGGATGTGGGGTAAACACTTAGGACCTCCTTATGACTGAAAGGAAAGTCGGCAAACTCTTTACCCACTATGCTCTTACAGATACTGACAGCGCTAAACCCACGTAGCGGGCAAGCAAGGACAGATTCTGTGAACTGACAATCTGTAGAATACTGAATAAGGCAATTATAAACAGTACTCACGAGGACCGGAAAGACCACTTGAATGTCAGTAATTTCACGAACCCTGTAGATCAAACAGGGACCCAGAAGGCTGTAAAAGCAAAGGGTTAAAGATAACAAAATACATAAACCCTAGTAAAAGGCAAGGCTTAATTGTGATAATAAATCGTGAGGAAAACTAAAAGGGGAACACTCTGGAACTTGTAACAACAAAACCCACACCTAATAATCAATGGAAAATGAATGCAGAAGTGCAATGGAAAACATGGAGTGGAATAATAAATCGTGAGGAAAACTAAAAGGGGAACACTCTGGAACTTGTAACAACAAACCCACACCTAATAATCAATGGAAAATGAATGCAGAAGTGCAATGGAAAACATGGAGTGGAATCTCAATAAAGTTGGATTAGGAGCAGGGAAAATGATATCACAAAAGGAAACCTTTCCCACCCAATCCAAGGAGAAAAGGCAGTAACTAATTCTACGAAAGTAAATAGTAATACATCATGCTTTTCAGTAACCAGGACAGCATAAAGGGACAGAAAACACCGGCAAACTGGGCTGCATCAAATAGTAAAGTACAGAGAAAGGCTGTCTGCAGACAGAGGAAGACAGAAAGGGAAATTCAGAAAGCATAAATCAAATAAGCGCATAAATCCGAAATCCAGGACAGAGGAACAGGACACAGGAACTAGTAACTGGGCACAAAGCTAGGAACAGGAACTAGGTACAAGGCATGGAACTAGGAACAAGGAACTGGAACTAGATACTTGGCACAATATCTATGAACAAGGAACTGGAACTAGGTACAAAGCACAGAAACTAGGAACAAGGAACTGGATATAGATACTTGGCTCAATATCTATGAACAGGGAACTGGAACTAGGTACAAGGCACAGAACAAGTACAGGAAACAGGGACTAGTCACAACAGGAACACTGCTACAATGACCAGCGCCGGACTGAAGCAAACTGAGGCTTTTAAAGCTGCTTAACGAGCACACCCCCAGGCGTGCTGCCTGCTGCACCTGCAGCCACAGGTGTTGCCTATCCTCCTCCCAGCCTTGTGCTGCAAGGGAGGAGATGATGCAGTGAGCCAGGCATTCTGGGAAGCAAGAGGTGAAGCAGTGAGCCAGGCATTCTGGGAAGCAAGAGGTGAAGCAGTGAGCCAAGGCATTCTGGGAAGCATAGTCATTTGATTTGAGTAGCATGCTGGCTGCCAGGGAGGAGATGAAGCAGTGAGCCAGGCATTCTGGGAAGCAGGAGGTGAAGCAGTGAGCCAAGGCATTCTGGGAAACATAGTCATTTCATTTAAATAGCATGCTGGCTGCCAAAAACCAGGAATGGATCCGGAAGGGAAGTAACTGGGAAAATAAGGTTTTAACGCTCCCAATTCATCAGAACACTGTAACATAGGGTTCGAAGGAAATGTCCAGTAAGGATTAAACCCCAGAACATGCCCCCAAGTGGCGGGGACGGGAACGAAGGGAGCGAGAACGGGAGCGAAGAGAGCGAGCCGTGACAGTTCCGTTGGGTCGCCTCCAAGCTTTTCTCACTCGTTGTTCTGAACTGGTTCTATCCACCGATAACAATTTGCAATACAGACTTGAATGCATCTCCACTAGAGACTTTTTGGGACATCGCGCCTTGCCTCTCTCCGAGTGGGCCTGGCCTCTGAACTTTACGATCTATTGTGATTCTTGCCTTCCTGCCTTGCATTTTATCCGATAGGATCGAACTGTGTTGATTTCGTAACCTACCTATCTTTTTCTCTCCCGTCCTAACTAATATTCGAGTGTCATCTGGGTTGAGGTATACACCTCTGTCTGAAAATAAGTGGTACCAGTAGAACCTAGAGTTGTCGATATTGCTAGGGGGATTGATCGTCTACTCCGTAGAGTAATTGTGTTTGATTTGTTTGCCGTGATTTGCCTTAGTGTTTTTCATAGACATTTTGTTATAAATAAATACCTTAATATCTTTACACTAAGCCTCGTTGCGTGTTTGCTTGTCTTGCTGTGAAGAATTGCCCTATGTTGTATACTCCACATACTGCTCAACTTTTCTTGAGAGAAGTCTGACTGCTCAGCCACAGCTACCACGTGAATCTGTGTGGTGCAGACTGCTACCAAGTGGGTTCACCGCCAACGCCTGTAGTCCTAAATCTTTTGCAGTGGTCCCAGAGGGAACTGCACAGGTTTCCGCCTAACACTGGTGGCAGCGGTGGGATTTGTATTGAGTATACAGTTTAGAGTGCTTTTCCACAATGTAGGATAACTAACCACAAAACTTTGCACAAAAAGCAACTTTCAAAAAACATGTCTACGATGGAAACTTACAGTCAAGAGTCTTTGTCAAGTGAAAATACTGAGAGTCTGCGAGCTCTCTGTAGGCAAGAGAATCTTCCTGTAAGAGGCAAGAAGTTAGAACTAATCGAGAGATTGCTGGCGAACCAATGTCTGGGTACTGGTTCAGAGGAACCAATCTCTCCAGCAACTGTAGAAAACAGTAAAGGTGTTGATCTGAATCGTGATTCTGATGATAGCGATGAAGAGGCTGACGAGGACGGAGAGGCTAACGAAACTGTCTCCCCTGCTCCTCTACCTGCCTTACCATCTGTGCCTACAGGGCCCATACCAGGTCCCACAAGTAACCCTGCTTATTTTGAACTTGAAAAAATGAAGCTCGAACTAGAATATAAACGGTTCTTGGCTCAATCTGAACGAAACCAAGAGCTCGAGTTCAGACGGATGAATCCCCAGGCTGAGCAGATGCAAGCTGAGTTAAGACTCAGAGAAATAGAACTTAATCACGAGTTAGAGATGAAAAAGTTGTCTATGGAAAATGCTTCTCTCTCCTCTGGTTCCTCTAGGAGCTCCAGTCCCAAAAGACCCCGGATGCCGAAGGAATTAGTGGGTATGTATGAACCGAGATTGGATGTGCTGGATTGGTTGAAACTGTTTGAATACAATCATGGGCTCCAGGACATCACAGGGAATGCGTTGCTCCCCTGGTTGTTCTCTAGGCTCCCTCCTGTTGCGACTGATGTGGTAATAGAGTTGGGGGAGGCGGATAAGACGGATTACGAAAGTGTGAAACTAGCTTTAATAGCTAGATTTGGGAAGACCCCTTCCCAGTATCTTAAGAGGTTTAGAACCCTCAAAAAGCATGATGGTACCCCTTGGGCTACCTGGGTGAGTGAAGGGTTGAAAAACTTAGAGGGATGTATTAAGGGTTACAAAGTGAACACTTATGAGGGTATGAGAAATCTTTTTATGTTGGAGTCTATTTATGATGCCTGTTCTCCTGAGCTCAGACAGCACTTGGCTGATTCGAAGGAATTGGATTCCAGGGAGCTAGCTAAGGCTGCTGACTTGTGGGTTGCCAACAGGGCTACTCCTAAGGATTCTGGGGCAACTCAGAAAAAGGATGAGGGAAAACAGCCTAAAAAAGACTCAAAAGAGAATTCGAATAACTCACATTCCAAAGAGGGCCCCAAACAAAACCAGAAGGGTAAGCAACCGGGAAAACCACCGCAGAATAGTGTGTCTTCTGGTGCCAAACCGGAAGGAGGTCAGAACAAGCCATCATTCCAGAAAGCATTCGGTAAATGCTTTGTTTGTGGCTCGACTGATCACGTGAAAGGAGATCCCAGATGTAAGGGTAAACCTTCAGGGGTCCAGCTTGTCTCCTTAGCCTTCGCTCCAGAGGAGGAAGTCCAAATGGCAAGTGGAAACTTTCTATTGCTAGCTGACGAACCCATTGGAGTCTCAGCCAGCGTTTCTTTAGTATCTCTAGAGTTGTGGGAACAACAGAATTTAGATGTCTATAATTCTATCCCCGATAATACTAAAGAGTATTATAAGGACAGTGTCCAGGTGAATGGTCAGGAGACTACTGCCATTAGGGACACTGGGGCCAGCATAACTGTGGTGGATAAATTGTTTTTTCAGGCCGAGGATGTTGCTAAGGCACCCAAACGCCTCACCAAGTTAGCTGGAGGGCCTGTGCAGATGCTTCCCCAATTACCAGTTCTCATCCAGTGTACCGACATGACTGTGAAGATACCTGTCAGCATACAGAGTGAGGTACCAGGACGCGTACTGTTGGGTAACGATTTGAAAACTCTCGGAGTTGTATCGCATACTCCCAGACCTCCTAGTAAACGGTTACAGGAGCTAACCAGACCCGCAAGAGAGAGGACCATGCGCGGAACTCTCCAGGAGATGATGAAGAAAGATATCACTCCTGCGCCACTGGAATTGTCGGCCGCTGTCTCCAAGAAATCAGAAGCGAAAGGGAAACCTAAGACTTCTATCCCGAAACCAGCAGCCAGCATTCCAGTGCAGCCAATACGGACTTCCCCTCGGTTGTCCAAAGTTACACCCGTAACTCCACCTCCAGCCGAGGCTGAGAGGGAGGTACAACCCTGTGTGGTAGAATTAGACTCTGAGGAAGAGCTAATGGAAGGCCAGGAACTCATTGGAGATCTGGATCCTGTTGACCATCCTGAGCTGCAGTCTTTACTGGCAGAAGGTGGACCCAACAGGGCAGACTTCAGTAAGGGACAGAGAGAATGTCCAACTCTGGAAGGTCTTCGCCACCAGGCAGAAGCTCAGGCTGAAGGGCAAGAGCCTGGGAAATACAGGTTGCACTGGGAAGATGGCCTCTTCTACAGTGAACCGACCGAGTCTGCACCTGGAGACTACAAACGACTTGTAGTACCCCAAGAGAACAGACCACAGTTCTTGCAGTTAGCCCACGAGATTCCTTTGGCTGGTCACTTGAGTTTCAAGAAGACTAAGGAAAGGCTCTCGCTCTACTTCTATTGGCCAAAGATGGGGGCCGAAGTGGAAAAGCACTGCAGGAGCTGCCACACCTGCCAGATCTCTGGTAAGGTTGTATCCAAGAATGTTGCACCGTTAGTGCCTCTCCCAGTTGTGGGAGTCCCATTTGAGAGAGTAGGGATTGACATCGTTGGTCCCCTTGATCCTCCAACCTCCTCAGGCAACAGGTTTATACTTGTTGTAGTAGACCATGCTACTAGGTATCCTGAGGCAATTCCTATGAGGACTGTTACAGCTCCGGCTGTGGCTAAGGCCCTCCTTGGTATTTTTACTAGGGTCGGGTTTCCTAAGGAAGTAATCTCTGACAGGGGGTCAAACTTTATGTCCCACTACATGAAAGCCATGTGGAAATTCTGTGGAGTTACTTACAAGTTCTCAACAGCTTACCACCCACAAACCAATGGGTTGATAGAACGGTTCAACCGAACCATGAAGAGCATGATAGGTGCTTTAGAGGAACCCTTTAAGCGTAAGTGGGACCTTCTACTGCCATGCCTTCTCTTTGCTTATAGAGAAGTCCCTCAGGAGAGAGTAGGTTACTCTCCCTTCGAACTACTCTATGGTCATCCCGTCAGAGGTCCATTGGCCCTGATTAAGGAGGGGTTGGAGAGTGCTCCTTCCCACAAGCCAGTCAGAGTGACTGACTACGTGATAGGTCTCCGGAGGAGAATGGCGCACATCATGACGGAAGCAAGCGATAACTTGAAAGCTGGACAAGCATTGGTCAAGCACTGGCACGATCAAAAGGCTAACATGGTTGAGTTCGCTCAAGACCAGCTAGTTCTCGTTATGATCCCAACAAGGCAGAGGGCCTTGCAAGATAAGTGGATGGGACCCTTCCGAGTAGTGGGTAAACTCGGAGAGGTTAACTATCTGGTGGACTTGGGCAATCCCAAGGAGGCTCCGACAGTCTTTCACACCAACCGACTTAAAGCATATGTCTCGCGACCTGATGTAGGAGCGTTGCTTCTAGCGTCATCCGAGGAAGAAGAAGAGAGTGAAGCTCTTCCGGATCTCCTCAGAGGCTTACCTTTAGATGAAAAAATTGAAGGAGTGAATCTCTCCTCCAATCTGACACCCGAGCAACAAGAAGAGTGCAAATCTATGTTCAATCAGTTTGCCTCCCTGTTCTCGCTTTCACCAGGCTTGACCCCTTGGGGCCAGCACGACATACTCGCTGGTGACTGTCTGCCAGTCAAAAGCAGAGGATACCGCATGTCAGAAAACGTACGAACCCACATCAAAGGCGAGGTCAGCAAGATGCTCGATCTCGGGGTAATAGAGCCCTCTACTAGTCCATGGTCTAGCCCAGTTGTGTTAGTACCAAAGGCCGGATCTAAGGAGCTTAGATTCTGCGTGGACTATAGAGCTCTTAATGCAGTCACCAAGACTGATGCCCACCCTTTGCCAAGAACAGATGAGTTGGTGGATAAACTTGGCGCCAATAGCTTGGGTCAGGCTGTACCGAAACTAAAAGACACAGTGAGGCTATACTCCCTTTATTTCCCAGGTAAAGTCAACAGTTACGAGGCCAAGTTCAAAAGCCTAATTGTCTGATGGACTGAAGGATGGTTAATGGATAGTGGGTTAATTGGAGGGGAGGCATGATCACACCGAGCTTCCATGCACCTGAGATTGTAGCCTACGTGCTGCAAGTGTGTGGAAGATTCTAGAGGAGTAGAAGGGTGCCAAACCAATCATGGTGGGCTGTGTAATGAAGAGCCCTATAGTTTGAAGAACCAATTGATTGTCATATATTCAGAGAAGACAATGATGACCAGTTATTGGGGGTGGGTTTTGATGCCCACCTGACTTAAGTATCCAATCATAACCAGTGGCTATATAGAACATATACTTAGATGTTCACTGAGAGTCAACCTCAGGTACTCATAAGTTTTGTAGTTTGACATGTTGTATGATGTCAGTAGTGAAGAATTTTTGTTATAAAAGAACTGTTTTTTATGAAATGTTTTGTGATAGAGCTGTGCGACATCGGATGATGCCCGTTTTACTCCCTGTTTTAGACAATTGATATTAAAACCGAGCGCACTTTGCCAAACTTCCTGAGTCGTTTTGATTATTGATGTTTGAGTAACTTCTGCATCCCCATCTGCCTCTAAGTATTGCTACCTTGTCTTAAAGAGCTCTTAGAAGTAAGAGTTCACAACTCCATAAGGAGTTGAGTGTTGTATGCATAGTTAGTAAAATGGATGTCCAGGGTGGTGAGGAGGTCACAGAGGGGCTTGGTGTACACATGGAATCGAGTTGGTGATAAGCAAGCTGCCTGTGGAACACCATAATGTATTTGCTCAATATCTGAAGAGGCGACAGACTCCCATTGGTTGGCAGCACTCACTTGGACACCTTACATCTATAGGCCTGATCTGACAAGTACAAAATTAATCTGATCAAGACCAAGGTTATGGTGGTTGGTAGGAGGGCATCGCCCAAACTACTATATCCTTGGACTATGCGCAGTGCCCTCTTGGAGTCTGTGAATACCTACATCTATCTAGGTTTGCCACTGATGAATTCACCATCTAAAGCCTTTTCTGCTGAGAAATTATCGCTAAAACTATCTTCAAATGGCAGGCAATCAAGAGCGCCACACACAGGCGAGGGGTTATTGAGGGAATGCTAGAGGTGAATCGCAAGTGCATTATACCAGGTATTCTCCATATCCTAGAGGTCTTGTCTGCATGCTATGTACATTTTCTGGACAAGGTTGAGGGAAAGACACGGCGCTCGCTACTGGGCTTGCCCGTTGCCATCCCTGTGGCGGTGTTAAGACTGGAAATGGGTGAGCCCGCTCTTGTCTCACTATGGAAAATGGCAAGGTCTAAACTGTTGTTAAAGATTTCCTTGGCTGCTGTTTCTGAGCTTTGATAACTGGGCCTTGCTAGAGACCATGCTCGATTTAGGCCATGAAATACAGCTACAGGAAACTTCTGGCCATTGCGAGTACACACGTTAAGCTTATTAGTTTGGTACATCCTCCTGCTGTTGAAATCACCCCCTTTTTGAATAAACTGAAAGACAAGACAAGACACTCGTGTTGGATCGTGCACAATCTATCTCCAGACTGGTTGAAAAGAAGTGATACATTCAATATGCAAGTCAAGGGTCATTTTCTGAACTATCACGTGGATACTTAATTAAGCTGTGAAATCACCTCTGATGCATTTGTAGTTTATCTTTGCTTCAACATTCACCCTGTGATGGAATACATTGGACCGTAAGGAGAGGAGCATGTTTGTCACCTTTGTAAACGTAATATTGAAACTTCCAAGCACATTCTGATGGAAAATCCATCCTTGGCATCAGAACACAACAGAGCGTATAACATTTTCTTGAGCCCTCATTCTCATTTACTGTGTTCGGCAATTTGGGGGTCCAAGTCTCTGGTAATCACTGCCGCTGCATATCATGTATGGAAGAATGTTTTGCTGCAGATTAATGTATTTTATTTGCATTGACATGTCTTTGCTCGAATGGTTTTATCATGGTGATGTTTGTGCAAAAACAATTTTATTTGAATGGTTGTATTTTTTACAAATATGTTCTTTTTATATTCATTTTTGTATAGTGTAAAAGGCGTGCATGTCAAGCTAAAAACAATTAATAAAATAAATATATAAATAAAAACGGTGATATATATAGTTTTTTAAAGTATATGAAGGTACTAGAATGATAAAAAGAAGATCCTTTAAAAAAAATCATCACAAATGAACACTGGGACGAGTTTAGATAGACATTACGCTTACTGCTGGCAGTTGCTAGTTTCTTAAAGCACTAAGTGAAATGATTTGCTATGTGTGCAACCTGGCACCTTGCACTGTGCTCACAAAAGGCAATGTGCTGTCTGCCAAATACCTGCAGTACTGCTTGCTGCAGAAGACAGCACTTCACCCTATGCTACAGAACGATATACAAGGGAGTGCTCTGACCCCTGACTTTTGTAGAGCGATCTGAAGGTTCTGACGCGGATGTAGGAAGTCCTACACTGCACCTCGATACACGAGGCAATCAGGAACCCCCAAATCATGTGCGAAGGCTGTACAGAGCCAAACCTCATTGGCATGCCACTGCTAAACTGACAGAAAATGTTCATGCACATCCTGGCATATCCATAGGAGGGAGCCAGTATCGCTGCCACATGGGGAGCAGTTTGTGACTAGACACCCCATCGGGAGAGGGGTGAGAAGGCCTTTGGGTGTCTGTGTGCTCACCCAACATCCCACTAGCACCAAATGTCCACCACTAGATGAGCAACATTTAGCTTTCTCTCCCTATGGACTGCTTTGCTTGTCCACACGCTTCTTTAAGAGGCACACACACGTGCAAAAGGGAACTTTCAGAAGAAACACACATGCACCGAAAGCAGCTCACTTGGGAAAGCATTGGTGCAAACTAACAGCCCGATTCATGGAATTAATGTGCGTCGAAAATTTCAGCGCAAGCGTGCGAAAACGTGTGATTCGCAGTGAAAGAGCGAAAATCGCAGTGCAAGTGCAAATATAGCAGGGAAACCAGCGCACATCTATTCATGGAAGTCCGTGCGCGAGTAAAATCAGGGATGTGCGCTGAAGAAGTGCGCGGCGCACGCCGACGCACAGGTCATCTAACGGCGTGCGCTAAGGCCACAGCGAAAGCGTACATAGCGCGGCGCACATAACAAAAGTAGGCAGAACACGGGGCGTAACACTCGGAATGGGGAACAACTCGTGAAAATGTGGGCGTCACGGGAGAAGTACAGGAGGCAGGTGCGCGGAACGCCCACACGCTCGCCTACAACATGTATTTATGGAATCGAATAGGGCAAACCAGCGCATGGGCAAAGACGAGCACTGACCCAAACCCGTCCGCCAGACGAAGGCGGGCGGTAGCGTCCCTGCGATGGAAAAAAATGTGCGCCAAAATGTGCGCTAACAAAAAGCACGAATATACAGCTATGATGAATGTCCCATTCTGTGGGGTACGTGTATATCTGGGGTGCAGGGGAGTCCCACACGTGAATTGGCAGTGTGGGTCCTCCCAGGTGTTCCCTCTACACCCTCTATGGCCCCTGCAGGCAGCCCTCACCACAAGGGACTTCATGTTCCGCAGGCAGCCCATCCACCATGGGCATGCCCCCCAGGCAAGCCACATGTCAGCTTGCACTACTGATCACCAACGCATGACCCCCTCCACCCCACCCCCCAGCAGTGCAGGGCACCTGCCAGCAGGCCCCACTCATGTCCCACTCATGTCCCCTTGCACCACCAGCCCCCCAGCAGTGCAGGGCACCTGCCAGCAGGCCCCCACTCATGTCCCACTCATGTCCCCTTGCACCCCCAGCCCCCCAGCAGTGCAGGGCACCTGCCAGCAGGCCCCCACTCATGTCCCACTCATGTCCCCTTGCACCCCCACCCCCCAGCAGTGCAGGGCACCTGCCAGCAGACCCACACTGATGTCCCCTTGCACACCCAACCCCCAGCAGTGCTGGGCACCTGCCACCAGGGTCACACTCATGTCCCCTTGCGCACCCACCCCCCAGCAGTGCAGGGCACCTGCCAGCAGGCCCCCACTCAAGTCCCACTCATGTCCCCTTGCACCCCCACCCCCCCAGCAGTGCAGTTCACCTGCCAGCAGGCCCCCACTCATGTCCTCTTGCACCCCCACCCCAGGCAGTGCGGGGCACCTGCCAGCAGGCCCCCACTCATGTCCCCTTGCACCCCCACCCCCCAGCAGTGCGGGGCACCTGCCAGCAGGCCCCCACTCATGTCCCCTTGCACACCCACCACCCGGCAGTGCGGGGCACCTGCCAGCAGGCCCCCACTTATGTCCCCTTGCACCCCCACCCCTCAGCAGTGCAGGGCACCTGCCAGCAGGCCCCCACTCATGTCCTACTCATGTCCCCTTGCAACCCCACCCCCCAGCAGTGCAGGGCACCTGCCAGCAGGCCCCCACTCATGTCCCCCTGCGCCCCCACCCGCCAGCAGTGCAGGGCACCTGCCAGCAGGCCCCCACTCATGTCCCCTTGCACACCCACCCCCCAGCAGTGCGGGGCACCTGCCAGCAGGCCCCCTCTCATGTCCCCTTGCACACCCACCCCCCAGGCAGTGCGGGGCACCTGCCAGCAGGCCCCCACTCATGTCCCCTTGTACACCCACCCCCCAGCAGTGCGGGGCACCTGCCAGCAGGTACCCACTCATGTCCCCTTGCACACCCACCCCCCAGCAGTGCGGGGCACCTGCCAGCAGGCCCCCACTCATGTCCCCTTGCACCCCCACCCCCCAGCAGTGCGGGGCACCTGCCAGCAGGCCCACACTCATGTCCCACTCATGTCCCCCTGCACTCCCACCCCCAGCAGTGCAGGGCACTTGCCAGCAGGCCCCCACTGATGTCCCCTTGCACATCCACCCCCCAGCAGTGTGGGGCACCTGCCAGCAGGCCCCCACTCATGTCCTCTTGCACCCCCCCCCAGGCAGTGCGGGGCACCTGCCAGTAGGCCCCCACTCATGTCCCCTTGCACCCCCACCCCCCAGCAGTGCGGGGCACCTGCCAGCAGGCCCCCACTCATGTCCCCTTGCACACCCACCACCCGGCAGTGCGGGGCACCTGCCAGCAGGCCCCCACTCATGTCCCCTTGCACCCCCACCCCTCAGCAGTGCAGGGCACCTGCCAGCAGGCCCCCACTCATGTCCTACTCATGTCCCCTTGCAACCCCACCCCCCAGCAGTGCAGGGCACCTGCCAGCAGGCCCCCACTCATGTCCCCCTGCGCCCCCACCCGCCAGCAGTGCAGGGCACCTGCCAGCAGGCCCCCACTCGTGTCCCCTTGCACACCCACCCCCCAGCAGTGCGGGGCACCTGCCAGCAGGCCCACACTCATGTCCCCTTGCACACCCACCCCCCAGGCAGTGCGGGGCACCTGCCAGCAGGCCCCCACTCATGTCCCCTTGTACACCCACCCCCCAGCAGTGCGGGGCACTTGCCAGCAGGTACCCACTCATGTCCCCTTGCACACCCACCCCCCAGCAGTGCGGGGCACCTGCCAGCAGGCCCCCACTCATGTCCCCTTGCACCCCCACCCCCCAGCAGTGCGGGGCACCTGCCAGCAGGCCCACACTCATGTCCCACTCATGTCCCCCTGCACTCCCACCCCCAGCAGTGCAGGGCACTTGCCAGCAGGCCCCCACTGATGTCCCCTTGCACATCCACCCCCCAGCAGTGTGGGGCACCTGCCAGCAGGCCCCCACTCATGTCCCCTTGCACACCCACCCCCCAGCAGTGCGGGGCACCTGCCAGCAGGCCCCCACTCATGTCCCCTTGCACACCCACCCCCCAGCAGTGCGGGGCACCTGCCAGCAGGTCCCCACTCATGTCCCCTTGCACACCCACCCCCCAGCAGTGCAGGGCACCTGCCAGCAGGCCCCCACTCATGTCCCCTTGCACACCCACCCCCAGCAGTGAAATGGCGATCCCACGACACAAACCAAAAGTCAACTATGTACATCAACACATGTCTGCCACACGAAGGCAGGCGGTAGCGTCCCTGCGCATTAAAAAAATGTGCGCTAACAAAAAGCCGTATATACAGCTCCGATGAATGTCCCATACTGTGGCCCTCTAGGACAAATGACGTGCAAAGGGGTACGCAACAAACATGGACACCCGCTGTGTCAAAAATAGCGTGTATTTCGGGGGTGCGCGGGAAATTTCACACGCGATTGTGCCTGGGCGAGCGGGTTACGTGTAATTCAGGGGCTCGTGGGAAGTTTTACACGCGATAGTGCCTGGGCGAGTGGGGTACGTGTACTTCAGGTGCTCGCGGGAAGTTTTACACATGATTGGGCCTGGGCAAGCGGGGTACGTGTACTTTCGGGGCTCGCGGGAAGTTTCACAAGCGATTGGGCCTGGGCGAGCGGGGTACGTGTATTACTGTGGTGGGCGTGGAAGTACAGGAGGCAAATGCGCAGAACGCCCACACGCACACGCCAATAAAGACGCGCTAATCCGGAAACAGGTATGCAAGCAGGAAGCAGGCGTACGTCGACCCGCGCAGCATAAAAGTGCGTGCAAACAACAAACAACCTCAGACGCCAGGATGAATATACCGTTCCTAGCAGCAGTGGCAGGGATACCACAAGAGGAGGAGGAGGATAGTCAGGGCCAGAATTTTTACACCCAGAACCAGCCTTTTTGGGATGCCTGATGACCACGTGTATGGGAGGTACAGGTTTCCACCTCACATAATACTCGACCTGGTCAGTGAGTGGGAGGATGACCTCACATCACCCACCCTCTGCTCCAAAGCACTCAGCCCCTTGGTGAAGGTCCTTAATGTACTGCACTTCTTGGCCACTGGATCATTTCAGCGGACAAGTGCCATAGTGGGGGGGGGGTGTCACAGGCCACGCAGTCACGCTGCCTGCACCAGGTCTTGGCCATCATGACTGCATGCCCATCAGTACGCAGGCACATATACCTGCCCAGAACACCTGCAGAAAGGCAGGCTGTCATCCAGGATTTTTACGGGGTGGCACACTTCCCTAAAGTGCTAGGTGCCATTGGCGGCACCCATGTGGCTCTACGTCCCCCCAGGGCATCTGAGCACATCTATAGAAACCGCAAGCACTGGCATTCCATCAACATCCAGGTAGTATGTGATGCCAAGGGAATCATCACCTCAGTATATGCCAACTATCCAGGGTCCACCCACGACAGTTTCATTTACAGAATGTCAACCCTAAACCGGGACCTAGAAGCTGGTCGGCATGGTGATACATGGCTGATTGGTGAGTATAAATGCCACAGCACATGCATGCATGTCAGATACTGAGTAATGTCACAACCCCACTAATGATACCCATCACCACCTCCCCAGGGGACAGTGCCTACCCTCTGAGCACCCACATGATGACGCCAATTCGGAACCCCACCACGCCACCCGAGGTAAGATACAACACAGCCCATATTGCAACCTGGGGCATAGTGGAGCGCACATTCGGAGTGCTCAAGTCACGCTTTGGCTCCCTTGACCATTCTGGCGGGCAACTGTTATACGCTCCTCCAGTAGTGCAGGATCATAGTGGCAGCATGTGTCCTGCACAACGTTGCAACATGTCGGGGCCTGCCCGTGGATATGGTGGTGCCCCCACATCCCCAACCACATGCACGCCTGCTGCGCATGGGAGGGGAAAGGGCACGGGGTGAGGCAGCCCGTACGCAGCTGGTGGCTAATTACTTCACCTAAAATCACACCCCTGTGGAGTGCACACAGCCCTGGCACATACCAGCTGACTATCAAGGATGATGAGTCAAGTGACAGTCAACTGTCACAACCATACCAGCCTGAGATTGTTCACCTACCTACACAAACACCACCAATGCTGTGTCATCAAAATACACACTTCTATGCTGCTAAAATCATTACCCCCTTGCAAGATGCAACATGAAAACAGTGCCATGTCACCCAACACCTCCCCAGCACCGCTACCCAACACACCATGGCATGTCATGCTATGTGAGAGCAAACAAAGGAATCCCCAAAACATGACACAAGTGTCACAAAGTACAGTGTCCCGAATGGAAAATGGCCACACACAATATGCTCCCATTAATGTAGAACTGACAACACACATGACCAAAGACTGACCACAATACAATGCAGCTAGCCACCCCAAACATAGCATTCACATGACAGTACTAAGTTAATGTTGGGGAGAATTCTCTGTTTAGGCTGAATTTCCTAACCTAGTGAGTCCCCCAGCAGCTTTGCTGGATTTCTGGAGTTTGTTTTTTCCATCCTGCCAAGAGTGAGACTCTTTTCTCCCACTCTTGGACATGTATGTGTGTAATTCCTTTTGAAATGTCAATGTGTTCGATGGGCTATGGGGTCCTTTACTCCATAGGGTCTCATATGTTTTTCTATGTGTGTTACACCGCACCCTACGTGCCGTAACACGGGGGCGCCCTAGCGGGTCCCCCACCATACACTCCATACCCGGGGACTGACTACTGTCTCCCCGGGCATGTAAAGTCACCATTGGCTTTACTAGACCTAAATTTACTAACAGAACTAGTACAAACCATCTTATTGTGGACGTACTAGTAGGGGTAATTCGATTATTCCTGGATCTGTTACTCGAGGGGGCACTGTCCCGTCCCCCCTCGTCGAGTTTTGGCTGGTGGCAGTGGAAACTACTTGTTATGTTCGTCCCCGAGCATAACCCTATGGGACTCGTCCCATTGGTGGAGATTGATACTTTTTCTCATTAATCTCTGACGTACCACCGATCTACTTATCTTAAATAGGTTTATCGAGTGGTATTTTCTGCCAGAACTCGGTTTGTAAAATGGCATCTGTGTTCGTCTCTGTGACTCCTAAACCAAAGGTTGAGCCCTTTGTTCCACTTTTGGCGGGCCTCTGTACAGAGGCCCTCCAAAGTGGTGCCATTCTGTCTGGGTTACCACAGGGGTGTGGGAGGGGGTTTAGGCACCCTGGACCGAGTTGCCTTGCCAACTCCGGTCGCACTCTGGAGTGATTGGCCCAGGTGGTGAGCCTTCCCGCTCACCACTTAGCATGTATTGATTGACAGCTAGGCTGAATGAATGGGGGTTTTCTGCATAAAAGCAGGGCTTTTGGGACTGGATCTTCAGAAGTCGCCACAGGACCTAAGAATCCGACGAGGGTAACGCTGAGCCGACCTGCACGACGACACCTCCGGTGGAGCCCTGCGGAACCGACTCACCACTTCCCGACCAGCCCCCTTTGCTTTTTATTCGCCTCAGGACGCGGTGGTCGAATTGCCCGTGCAGAAGCACCTCGGCAACCGGATAGCCACTACCCCTGAACCGCGACCAAAAGGTGGTGCCTTGTGACGGAGCACTCCGCGGCTGGTCTCTTCCCTGGTGGTGCACCGGACTTCCTTTTCTTCGATGACGAGATCATCTCTACTCTTGGCAAAGAACCAACGTGCATCCACCACCAGGAACAACTGCCCCCGCCGGAGCTGCCCTCCACAACAAGGTACCGTGTCCGCCTGGCTTCCCTTTCGATCGGTTCGAGTGAGGTGTCTTAATCCTCCCCGTTCCGTTGGGTCGCCTCCAAGCTTTTCTCACTCGTTGTTCTGAACTGGTTCTATCCACCGATAACAATTTGCAATACAGACTTGAATGCATCTCCACTAGAGACTTTTTGGGACATCGCGCCTTGCCTCTCTCCGAGTGGGCCTGGCCTCTGAACTTTACGATCTATTGTGATTCTTGCCTTCCTGCCTTGCATTTTATCCGATAGGATCGAACTGTGTTGATTTCGTAACCTACCTATCTTTTTCTCTCCCGTCCTAACTAATATTCGAGTGTCATCTGGGTTTAGGTATACACCTCTGTCTGAAAATAAGTGGTACCAGTAGAACCTAGAGTTGTCGATATTGCTAGGGGGATTGATCGTCTACTCCGTAGAGTAATTGTGTTTGATTTGTTTGCCGTGATTTGCCTTAGTGTTTTTCATAGACATTTTGTTATAAATAAATACCTTAATATCTTTACACTAAGCCTCGTTGCGTGTTTGCTTGTCTTGCTGTGAAGAATTGCCCTTTGTTGTATACTCCACATACTGCTCAACTTTTCTTGAGAGAAGTCTGACTGCTCAGCCACAGCTACCACGTGAATCTGTGTGGTGCAGACTGCTACCAAGTGGGTTCACCGCCAACGCCTGTAGTCCTAAATCTTTTGCAGTGGTCCCAGAGGGAACTGCACAGGTTTCCGCCTAACACTGGTGGCAGCGGTGGGATTTGTATTGAGTATACAGTTTAGAGTGCTTTTCCACACTGTAGGATAACTAACCACAAAACTTTGCACAAAAAGCAACTTTCAAAAAACATGTCTATGATGGAAACTTACAGTCAAGAGTCTTTGTCAAGTGAAAATACTGAGAGTCTGCGAGCTCTCTGTAGGCAAGAGAATCTTCCTGTAAGAGGCAAGAAGTTAGAACTAATCGAGAGATTGCTGGCGAACCAATGTCTGGGTACTGGTTCAGAGGAACCAATCTCTCCAGCAACTGTAGAAAACAGTAATGGTGTTGATCTGAATCGTGATTCTGATGATAGCGATGAAGAGGCTGACGAGGACGGAGAGGCTAACGAAACTGTCTCCCCTGCTCCTCTACCTGCCTTACCATCTGTGCCTACAGGGCCCATACCAGGTCCCACAAGTAACCCTGCTTATTTTGAACTTGAAAAAATGAAGCTCGAACTAGAATATAAACGGTTCTTGGCTCAATCTGAACGAAACCAAGAGCTCGAGTTCAGACGGATGAATGCCCAGGCTGAGCAGAAGCAAGCTGAGTTAAGACTCAGAGAAATAGAACTTAATCACGAGTTAGAGATGAAAAAGTTGTCTATGGAAAATGCTTCTCTCTCCTCTGGTTCCTCTAGGAGCTCCAGTCCCAAAAGACCCCGGATGCCGAAGGAATTAGTGGGTATGTATGAACCGAGATTGGATGTGCTGGATTGGTTGAAACTGTTTGAATACAATCATGGGCTCCAGGACATCACAGGGAATGCGTTGCTCCCCTGGTTGTTCTCTAGGCTCCCTCCTGTTGCGACTGATGTGGTAATGGAGTTGGGGGAGGCGGATAAGACGGATTACGAAAGTGTGAAACTAGCTTTAATAGCTAGATTTGGGAAGACCTCTTCCCAGTATCTTAAGAGGTTTAGAACCCTCAAAAAGCATGATGGTACCCCTTGGGCTACCTGGGTGAGTGAAGGGTTGAAAAACTTAGAGGGATGTATTAAGGGTTACAAAGTGAACACTTATGAGGGTATGAGAAATCTTTTTATGTTGGAGTCTATTTATGATGCCTGTTCTCCTGAGCTCAGACAGCACTTGGCTGATTCGAAGGAATTGGATTCCAGGGAGCTAGCTAAGGCTGCTGACTTGTGGGTTGCCAACAGGGCTACTCCTAAGGATTCTGGGGCAACTCAGAAAAAGGATGAGGGAAAACAGCCTAAAAAAGACTCAAAAGAGAATTCGAATAACTCACATTCCAAAGAGGGCCCCAAACAAAACCAGAAGGGTAAGCCACCAGGAAAACCACCGCAGAATAGTGTGTCTTCTGGTGCCAAACCGGAAGGAGGTCAGAACAAGCCATCATTCCAGAAAGCATTCGGTAAATGCTTTGTTTGTGGCTCGACTGATCACGTGAAAGGAGATCCCAGATGTAAGGGTAAACCTTCAGGGGTCCAGCTTGTCTCCTTAGCCTTCGCTCCAGAGGAGGAAGTCCAAATGGCAAGTGGAAACTTTCTACTGCTAGCTGACGAACCCATTGGAGTCTTAGCCAGCGTTTCTTTAGTATCTCTAGAGTTGTGTGAACAACAGAATTTAGATGTCTATAATTCTATCCCCGATAATACTAAAGAGTATTATAAGGACAGTGTCCAGGTGAATGGTCAGGAGACTCCTGCCATTAGGGACACTGGGGCCAGCATAACTGTGGTGGATAAATTGTTTTTTCAGGCCGAGGATGTTGCTAAGGCACCCAAACGCCTCACCAAGTTAGCTGGAGGGCCTGTGCAGATGCTTCCCCAATTACCAGTTCTCATCCAGTGTAACAACATGACTGTGAAGATACCTGTCAGCATACAGAGTGAGGTACCAGGACGCGTACTGTTGGGTAACGATTTGAAAACTCTCGGAGTTGTATCGCATACTCCCAGACCTCCTAGTAAACGGTTACAGGAGCTAACCAGACCCGCAAGAGAGAGGACCATGCGCGGAACTCTCCAGGGGATGATGAAGAAAGATATCACTCCTGCGCCACTGGAATTGTCGGCCGCTGTCTCCAAGAAATCAGAAGCGAAAGGGAAACCTAAGACTTCTATCCCGAAACCAGCAGCCAGCATTCCAGTGCAGCCAATACGGACTTCCCCTCGGTTGTCCAAAGTTACACCCGTAACTCTACCTCCAGCCGAGGCTGAGAGGGAGGTACAACCCTGTGTGGTAGAATTAGACTCTGAGGAAGAGCTAATGGAAGGCCAGGAACTCATTGGAGATCTGGAACCTGTTGACCATCCTGAGCTGCAGTCTTTACTGGCAGAAGGTGGACCCAACAGGGCAGACTTCAGTAAGGGACAGAGAGAATGTCCAACTCTGGAAGGTCTTCGCCACCAGGTAGAAGCTCAGGCTGAAGGGCAAGAGCCTGGGAAATACAGGTTGCACTGGGAAGATGGCCTCTTCTACAGTGAACCGACCGAGTCTGCACCTGGAGACTACAAACGACTTGTAGTACCCCAAGAGAACAGACCACAGTTCTTGCAGTTAGCCCACGAGATTCCTTTGGCTGGTCACTTGAGTTTCAAGAAGACTAAGGAAAGGCTCTCGCTCTACTTCTATTGGCCAAAGATGGGGGCCGAAGTAGAAAAGCACTGCAGGAGCTGCCACACCTGCCAGATCTCTGGTAAGGTTGTATCCAAGAATGTTGCACCGTTAGTGCCTCTCCCAGTTGTGGGAGTCCCATTTGAGAGAGTAGGGATTGACATTGTTGGTCCCCTTGATCCTCCAACCTCCTCAGGCAACAGGTTTATACTTGTTCTAGTAGACCATGCTACTAGGTATCCTGAGGCAATTCCTATGAGTACTGTTACAGCTCGGCTGTGGCTAAGGCCCTCCTTGGTATTTTTACTAGGGTCGGGTTTCCTAAGGAAGTAATCTCTGACAGGGGGTCAAACTTTATGTCCCACTACATGAAAGCCATGTGGAAATTCTGTGGAGTTACTTACAAGTTCTCAACAGCTTACCACCCACAAACCAATGGGTTGATAGAACGGTTCAACCGAACCATGAAGAGCATGATAGGTGCTTTAGAGGAACCCCTTAAGCGTAAGTGGGACCTTCTACTGCCATGCCTTCTCTTTGCTTATAGAGAAGTCCCTCAGGAGGGAGTAGGTTACTCTCCCTTCGAACTACTCTATGGTCATCCCGTCAGAGGTCCATTGGCCCTGATTAAGGAGGGGTTGGAGAGTGCTCCTTCCCACAAGCCAGTCAGAGTGACTGACTACGTGATAGGTCTCCGGAGGAGAATGGCGCACATGATGACGGAAGCAAGCGATAACTTGAAAGCTGGACAAGCATTGGTCAAGCACTGGCACGATCAAAAGGCTAACATGGTTGAGTTCGCTCAAGACCAGCTAGTTCTCGTTATGATCCCAACAAGGCAGAGGGCCTTGCAAGATAAGTGGATGGGACCCTTCCGAGTAGTGGGTAAACTCGGAGAGGTTAACTATCTGGTGGACTTGGGCAATCCCAAGGAGGCTCCGACAGTCTTTCACACCAACCGACTTAAAGCATATGTCTCGCGACCTGATGTAGGAGCGTTGCTTCTAGCGTCATCCGAGGAAGAAGAAGAGAGTGAAGCTCTTCCGGATCTCCTCAGAGGCTTACCTTTAGATGAAAAAATTGAAGGAGTGAATCTCTCCTCCAATCTGACACCCGAGCAACAAGAAGAGTGCAAATCTATGTTCAATCAGTTTGCCTCCCTGTTCTCGCTTTCACCAGGCTTGACCCCTTGGGGCCAGCACGACATAATCGCTGGTGACTGTCTGCCAGTCAAAAGCAGAGGATACCGCATGTCAGAAAACGTACGAACCCACATCAAAGGCGAGGTCAGCAAGATGCTCGATCTCGGGGTAATAGAGCCCTCTACTAGTCCATGGTCTAGCCCAGTTGTGTTAGTACCAAAGGCCGGATCTAAGGAGCTTAGATTCTGCGTGGACTATAGAGCTCTTAATGCAGTCACCAAGACTGATGCCCACCCTTTGCCAAGAACAGATGAGTTGGTGGATAAACTTGGCGCCGCCAAGTTCCTCAGCACATTTGACTTGACGTCAGGCTATTGGCAAATAGCCCTGACAGACCATGCCAAGGAGAAAACTACATTTTCTACCCCCGTTGGCTTATACCAGTTTAAGGTAATGCCTTTCGGACTGAAGAATGCACCTGCTACGTTTCAACGGATGGTAAACCAGGTTCTAAATGGGATGGAGGACCTCTGCATGGCATACTTGGATGACATTGCAGTGTTCAGCAATTCCTGGGAAGAACATGTAACCCACCTGAGAGATGTTTTGCAGGCTCTTGGACGAGCCAATCTGACCATAAAGGCAAGTAAATGCCAAATTGGACAGAGTAAGGTAGTCTATCTTGGGCATGAGGTAGGCGGTGGAGAAATAAGGCCTTTGCTCAGTAAGATTGAAGCTGTGCAAAATTGGACAACACTGACTACTCAAACCCAGGTGAGAGCCTTCCTAGGCCTCACCGGGTATTACAGGAATTTCATAGAGAACTATGGGACCATAGCTTCTCCACTGAATGTCATCTCCTCGCCCAAATTCCCTAAAAAGGTTAAATGGAACGATGAGTGCAATCAGGCTTTTGAAAACCTGAAAAAGGCTCTTTGCCAAGCCCCAGTACTCAGAACTCCTGATTACCGCCAACACTTCATTGTGCAGACAGATGCTTCAAATGTAGGAATAGGTGCCGTACTCAGTCAACTGGATGGGAAGGGTAGGGAGCACACCGTTTGCTTCATCAGCCGCAAGCTGAAGGATCCTGAAACAAGGTGGGCAACAATCGAAAGAGAGTGCTTTGCTATCTTGTGGGCTCTGAAAAAGTTTAGGCCGTACTTGTATGGTTCTACTTTCGTCATTCAGACTGACCACCAACCCTTGAGATGGTTAATGCAAATGAAAGGGGAAAACCCAAAACTACTGAGATGGTCAATCTGCCTACAAGGGTTTGATTTCACCATTGAGCACAGGTCAGGATGTCACCACCAAAATGCTGATGTTCTCTCTAGGATGTATGTCATCGACTAGAGGCTTGAGATTCATCCAGGAGTGGATTAAATCCTCCTGTCCCTTAGTCTGGGGGGGGGCGAGTTTTAGGGAGAATTCTCTGTTTAGGCTGAATTTCCTAACCTAGTGAGTCCCCCAGCAACTTTGCTGGATTTCTGGAGTTTGTTTTTTCCATCCTGCCAAGAGTGAGACTCTTTTCTCCCACTCTTGGACATGTATGTATGTAATTCCTGTTGAAATGTCAATGTGTTCGATGGGCTATGGGGTCCTTTACTCCATAGGGTCTCATATGTTTTTCTATGCGTGTTACACCGCACCCTACGTGCCGTAACACGGGGGTGCCCTAGCGGGTCCCCCACCATACACTCCATACCCGGGGACTGACTACTGTCTCCCCGGGCATGTAAAGTCACCATTGGCTTTACTAGACCTAAATTTACTAACAGAACTAGTACAAACCATCTTATTGTGGACGTACTAGTAGGGGTAATTCGATTACTCCTGGATCTGTTACTCGAGGGGGCACTGTCCCGTCCCCCCTCGTCGAGTTTTGGCTGGTGGCAGTGGAAACTACTTGTTATGTTCGTCCCCGAGCATAACCCTATGGGACTCGTCCCATTGTTGGAGATTGATACTTTTTCTCATTAATCTCTGACGTACCACCGATCTACTTATCTTAAATAGGTTTATCGAGTGGTATTTTCTGACAGAACTCGGTTTGTAAAATGGCGTCTGTGTTCGTCTCTGTGACTCCTAAACCAAAGGTTGAGCCCTTTGTTCCACTTTTGGCGGGCCTCTGTACAGAGGCCCTCCAAAGTGGTGCCATTCTGTCTGGGTTACCACAAGGGTGTGGGAGGGGGTTTAGGCACCCTGGACCGAGTTGCCTTGCCAACTCCGGTCGCACTCTGGAGTGATTGGCCCAGGTGGTGAGCTTTCCCGCTCACCACTTAGCATGTGTTGATTGACAGCTAGGCTGAATGAATGGGGGTTTTCTGCATAAAAGCAGGGCTTTTGGGACTGGATCTTCAGAAGTCGCCACAGGACCTAAGAATCCGACGAGGGTAACGCTGAGCCGACCTGCACGACGACATCTCCGGTGGAGCCCTGCGGAACCGACTCACCACTTTCCGACGACAGAGGAAATCTCCCTGCCGGAGAGTCTCTTCCCCTGGCTGGTGGGAACAACCAGCCCCCTTTGCTTTTTATTCGCCTCAGGACGCGGTGGTCGAATTGCCCATGCAGAAGCACCTCGGCAACCGGATAGCCACTACCCCTGAACCGCGACCAAAAGGTGGTGCCTTGTGACGGAGCACTCCGCGGCTGGTCTCTTCCCTGGTGGTGCACCGTACTTCATTTTCTTCGACGACGAGATCATCTCTACTCTTGGCAAAGAACCAACGTGCATCCACCACCAGGAACAACTGCCCCCGCCGGAGCTGCCCTCCACAACAAGGTACCGTGTCCGCCTGGCTTCCCTTTCGATCAGTTCGAGTGAGGTGTCTGAATCCTCCCCGTTCCGTTGGGTCGCCTCCAAGCTTTTCTCACTGGTTGTTCTGAACTGGTTCTATCCACCGATAACAATTTGCAATACAGACTTGAATGCATCTCCACTAGAGACTTTTTGGGACATCGCGCCTTGCCTCTCTCCGAGTGGGCCTAGCCTCTGAACTTTACGATCTATTGTGATTCTTGCCTTCCTGCCTTGCATTTTATCCGATAGGATCGAACTGTGTTGATTTCGTAACCTGCCTATTTTTTTCTCTCCCGTCCTAACTAATATTCGAGTGTCATCTGGGTTGAGGTATACACCTCTGTCTGAAAATAAGTGGTACCAGTAGAACATAGAGTTGTCGATATTGCTAGGGGGATTGATCGTCTACTCCGTAGAGTAATTGTGTTTGATTTGTTTGCCGTGATTTGCCTTAGTGTTTTTCATAGACATTTTGTTATAAATAAATACCTTAATATCTTTACACTAAGCCTCGTTGCGTGTTTGCTTGTCTTGCTGTGAAGAATTGCCCTATGTTGTATACTCCACATACTGCTCAACTTTTCTTGAGAGAAGTCTGACTGCTCAGCCACAGCTACCACGTGAATCTGTGTGGTGTAGACTGCTACCAAGTGGGTTCACGCCAACGCCTGTAGTCCTAAATCTTTTGCAGTGGTCCCAGAGGGAACTGCACAGGTTTCCGCCTAACAGTTAAAGGATACGTAGACTTACAACCTGGTGATGCTAGCACATCGACCACTTCCAACTGTACAGTGTTGGTGCCACGCAAATCTGGAAGTGCACTGCTTACAACATGAACTCCATCTCCAAAGTAGATTGCCTTGTGAAGACATGAGGAATGAACCTGCAAATTAGGAGGGAGACATGAATGCACAAGCACACATCAATACACCATGCAGTGTACAATACTACAACAATATGCACTAGGAATGTATACAAAGTATTGACTACAGACTGCCCACACATGTCATGGGAGTCCAACGTCACTGTGTAAGTTACTGTCACTTGGGCACACCCTTTGCAAGCCCATAGTAACGGGAAGCAGGAGGGGTGTGTGTCTCATGAACCCAAGCATCTAACCCAAACTCAGGACAAGCCTGCATGTGCCCAGCCGGAATACAGTGGATGCCCACGGGAGCCACACAAGGCAACACACTGTAACAAAAACTCAAAAATCAAAAACCAAAAATGGCCATGTGGGGGCCAGGGGATGTGGGGGAGGCCACCCAGGAGATCCGAGGACAAGGTGCACACCAAAACCCACCTGTGTGGATGTTGCGAAAAAAAAAACACCTCCATGGGCTCATGGCCTGCACGGCTATGCTATCGTGAGAGATTCAGAATCGCTGTGGTCGCTCTCATCACCCTGTGCTGCTGCCGCCACAGGAGGTGGTGGTGCTATGGGAGGCAGCCCACGCAAAGCCCTAGTCTGGTCCTCCATGGCAGCAAGCATGCGTGTGGAAGGTCTCGTTCTGGAGGAATATGGTGCAAAGATCCCCATGCACCACCTGACGTGATTCCCGGACCTCCTCCTGAGTTGCCTGCATCTCTGCTGAGAGCATACGTGTGACCCGCTCCAGCAGCTGTTCTGTCCTTGTGACAGTGGAAGCCTCAAGCTCCACAAGAGTCTGCCTGAGGTGACGGACTTCTACCCTCAGGGCTTTCCTCTGGGCCTGGGACTCTAAAGAAATGGCTTCCCGCAGAGTGTCCAGGGCCACCCGTCTGTCCCTGTTGGATGCCAACATGTCCTCCCTGAGTGATTGGCAAATGGAGTTTGTTGCCTGCTGTAGTTGCTCCACCTGCCTTTCTGGGGGGACAATGGAAGTGGCCACCCTCTCCACAGCTTGAGCCATCATCTCAGATGCTGCTGCCTGTTGGTTTGCCATACCGTATATGGATTTCTCCCATGCGGTATTGCCTGGCGGTGTACGGCCACCACGTTGGCGGGCACCACACCTGTCTGGGGCAAGGCGAACTGTGCCTTGCTGTGTCGGCACTGCCTGAGGCTGCAGGACTGCATTCCCCCTCTGATCTGCTGGCCCAGGAACAGGATCAGATGTTGCGGAGTGTGGCCCTGCATCCGTAACCACCAAAGGCGGACCTACCAACACTGGCATCCCCATAGTGGGCTGTACTCTTGGTGCAGGTGGGTCGGACAGAACAGAATCCCTCCCAGAAACACCTACATGCGAAGCCACATAGGTCTCATCATCCGAATCAATCCCAGAAAAGTGGTCTGGGGAGGTGCACCCAGAGACACCCCTGGAGAGAACGGTCTGCAGCAAGAGTGGGTTATCACCCACCACTACACCCAGTCCCCCACTGGTGCCCGGTCGTGCCTGAGATCCCTCCTGGGTCTGCACCATCTCCTCACCCTCAACAGCATCAAGTGCGTCATCCCCTGCAGAAACATGAAAGACAAAAAATGGAAACAGGCATTAGCACCATGGCACACAATTAGGCCTCACAAGCTACAGAACCAGTACTTGATTGACACATGTCCCACATGACTATAACCCTCCCATGCATGCACTGTCACTGAGTCTGAAGGGGAGGAAAATGTCAGACACGGATGACACCAAGATGGAAGAGAAACACATTACCTGCGTGCTGGCTAGCAGAGCCATCACACATTGGCCTGTGAGTGGCATGTCCAATCCACATACATGACACATGCCATCACACAGATGGTATGTACCATAGGCATGTCACATATCGTTTGACAATAGGGCTGAGAAATGCGTAGTGAAAGTGGGGGGATCGAAACAATCAGCCTGAATGAACAATGAGAAATACTGAACAATGTTGTTGCAAGATGCCACTTCAAGGGCTACTGGCGTGATGTTGCACAAAAAGTATACTGTGGGCAGAAGGGATACTGTAATACCCAAATCCAGGGGCGCAGAATGTTTTGGATGAAGCACATGGGTGACCCAAACCACTCAGGCACACACACCCTCACCTGGCACTCAATCAGAACCCTTCACACACACAACATACACATGGATCATACACACATGCATGTGCACTCACCGGACAATGCCTCGTAATCTGGCAGATCTCCCACACCTTGGATCTGTTCCTCTGTGACGTAGGTCCCAGCAACAGACTCATGTACAGTGAGTTCAATGTCCTCTTGTGGAGACCCACCTCCAGTCACCAGAGTAGCAGCATGACTTGGGGCCAGCTTTTTCTTTGCCCTGCGCTTAAGGTCATTCTAGCGCTTTTAGCACTCACCAGCTGTGCGCCTCACTGATCCAAGGGCACTTATGATGTCCGCGACGGTCTGCCAGTGTGCCTGACATCGAGCAGGTGTGGTCTTGCACCCTGAAGTGATCAACATTTCGCTGTCATGTGCGGACACATACTGCACAAGTGCATCACGTTCGGCATCATTGAAGCTAGGCTTCCTTTGCGTGCCGAACTGCGTAGTCGTGTCTGGGGTATCAGCCTGTAGTGGACGAGCACTCTTCCTCTTTTTTTTGGAAGGTGGTGGGGATCCTGAGTGGCCTACGCCGCTCTGGCCACTAGGGGCAGGAGCACCGGTGGACTGGGTAGTTGGAGTGTGGGAATGCACCCTGAGCATGGGACTTGGTGCAGGCATTGGCTGAAGTGTTACGTAGTCAGGGGGAACGTTAGCAAGATGGACTGGGACCAACACTGCCCTGGCTGGGAGAGTCAGAGCTGGGGTGGATGGAGCTGTAGCTGCCCCTGCAGCCTCCCCACCCTGCCAACTCGGGGCGGCAGATGATATAGCTGCTCCTGATCCACGTGGCCTGGTGACACCAACTTGCACCGCCACACGTGGCCTAGACTTGGCGACCTGGAAGTCAGCCTGGGAGTCACCCTCTGCCAGGTCAGGTGCTACAGTGGGCCGGTCCAACAAGGGCTGAGCAGAGATGGTGTCAGCCACGTTTCCCTCAACTATGGGGGGGCCATGGGTGTCCCTGACTGGTCCTCCACACATGGGGGACTAGGGGTACCCTGCAAATCCCGGCTACATCCGCTACCGCGCCCACCACGGCCACTTCTTGAGGCTCGGCCACCTTTGCCACCCTTACCGCTTGGTCGCCTCCCAACAATGGCACTGATGTTGTTGTGCATATGGGAGTTGCAGTAAACTATTGTCCTGGGCAATTGGGTGTCAAAGGGGTAGGGTACTAGATGGAATTCGTACCCTAGTGCTCTAGCAAGGCTGTATGTGACCCCTGGGGAAAGATGACGGGTCACGCAACGCACAGGCACCCCAAAAACAGAAAATAACATGCACGCAACCCCTCGTAGACCACGTGCGTGGAAAAATGAACCCGCACTACGCTGTGGCACCCAGAAACACAAAAATTAAAGTATGCGTGTTACACGCAGCCTACAATGACCTCTGAAGGGGTATGCGACACACGGGGCAAGCACAGTTGGTAAATACGTGCGCGACTCACCGTCTGCCTGGAAAATGTGCGTGAAAAATAGGCGCGTGTGCACGTTGGCAACACCCCTGCCAAAAGATGAATTGTACACTGTCTGAGGAGACAGGACAAAAGAAGAAGTGAACGCTGTTTGAGGAAACAGGCCCAACAGAAAATCCGAAAAAAGCTGTCAGAGGTAACAGGGAGTACGAACTGGAAACGCGGTGAAGTAAATCGTGTGTGAACCGACAAGAAGTACAGAATTCACCCACTCGCTCTCCGCAAAAAGCACGTACAAGGAAATGACGTCCTACACGTGCCTTTTGAACTGGCCCACACGTGTAACGTCACTTCCGCGTATACGCGCTAAGGCCCTAACCTCCAATTACATGAGCTGACACTCGGACGTGCAGTTCATGGACGTGTAACATGCACCCCGGTTCAGGGAAATGCCCGCGCGCGCATGTCACAGACGCGCTTACGCGCTAAGGGCCTTTCCTCGAATTACACGCTGACGTGCTAGATTTTCACGTGCTAAATCACTCCGTATCAAGCTGGCCATGCGTTCACACACGGAAGACCACGCTTCTGCCCAGAAGGCCGAATTACTGCCCCCCAGACCCCCGAGCACGATCCCACCTGCCATCTGCTGCTGCCTGATTGCCTGCTGCCCACGTGCCCTGCCATTTGCTGCCTGCACGTCAGCCCGGGGTGCTGTTGCTGTGACCACCCCTGCTGGAACCAAAGACTCCCGACTGCTATTCCATCGCTCCATAGCCCAGCCCCAGGGCCCAGTTGCCCACCCACACCTGCCTCTGGGGTTGCCATGTCGGGCACTACACCATCTGGCACCACTGACAACCCCCAGCTAGAGAGGCAGAGGGCCACCAGCTTCATTGCCACCGAAGTTGGTGTCCTGGTGGAGCAAGTCCTGGGGCAGTATGATGCCCTCTTAGGAAGGTCGGCCGACGACAAGGAAGGACGGAATCGGACCTGGACGGACATCATGACTGCCATCAACGCGGAGGGGGTGGCAGTCCACGAGTTCCAACATGTCAGGAAGCGCTGGGAGGACTTTAGGTCCAGGACCCTCAACAAGGCCCAGCGCCTATTGAAGGCAGTAGATGCTAAGGGGCGCCAGGGCCACCTGTCGGAACATCAGATGAGGGTCCTGGAACGCATACGCCCAGCGCTCCACATCCAGGTCCTTGAGAGGCAGACCTGTCTGGATTCGAGCGGTAAGTGTACATGCATACTGATTGGAAGCTGTGCGTGTGGTGGTGTGCCAGTAGTGTGCAGGTTGTACATGTGGATTTGTAGGGCCATGCATGGATGTGTATGTACAGGGCTGTGAGGCTGACACATGCAAGTCCTTTCACTTGTGAGACACATGGATGGTGTATGTGTGGGTAAGCATGCAGGCCAAATGCAGATGTGTGAGCACACATGTTTTGATTACTGTGTATGTAAGTTGGCATGGTTGTGGTGTCACACATGGATGTTGGTTCCAGATGCATGTATCTGCACCGTGTACATGTGCATGTGTGTGTATTTGACATGGGTGCAACAGTGATGCAACATGGATGCATGTGAGACTGATATGTAGAAGACTGATTGCCAGATGTGACATGGATGCCCATCCCATCACTGCAACAGTTGGCGGAGGTGTACACATGCATGTAATTGTGGTGGCGTTTGTGCATGTCTAGTGCACTCCCTGTGTTTCATGTGATGTCTGGCTCACCTTTGGCTGCTCATGCTGTTTGTATGTGTATGGATGGTGCTGGCTGTTGCAATATGGCTGTGGAATAGCTTGTGTGTGTGAGTTGCAATGACATGTGTGTTGGGGATTGTGATGCCATGTCTGAAGTTTGACAATGCCACTCATGTACAACTGTCATGTGTGTATGAGTCCATTGTACAGTGTCCTGATGCCTGTCTCCTATCTCTCCCTGTCTGCAGCGTCAACTGATGAAGAGGACGGAGAATGTGCTGTGGAGCACAGTGGCAGGGATCGCACCGCCAGCCGGAGACGCAAGGCCTGACTCCGCTCCCAGGTTGTCATCTCGTTGGGGAGTGAGGAGTCCGGTGCCGCGTCCCAGGTCGCAGCTGCCGAGGGGAGGTCCAAGAGGCGGAGGTTGGAGTTGGACTCCTCGGCATCCGAAGGGGCAGCTGAGAGCCCACAGGGCCCAACGGAGGAAGATGGCATGGAGTCATCCAGGTTGGTGGGGGGTTTGGTGGAGGAGGAGGCCATGCAAGGGACAGAGACGGGGTCTGGAGGTGGGGATTCCACTGGTGCTAGTGGTGCAGTGCAGGGGCAGGGACAGGAGGCAGCACAGGCCGCCGTGGAGGTGCCTGTGTGTAATCCTGTCCCCGATCCTGTGACTGCATCCTCTTGCACCAGCAGGGATACCTACGTCCAGACCCGTTCTCAAGGAGGGGATTGGCTTACACCAACTGGCCTTCCTCTCCCTGCGGACGTGGCTATCCGGCGGATTCCTCCGTTTTGTGGACCTTGTTCCGACCCCCTCCTCAACTGAACCCCATATGCGCCAGTCATCCTCCGTGCCATCTTCCCACCCATGTGTCACCTGGGTGCCCTGTGGAGCTGCCTCTGACCCTGCGGCCAGGCTGGTGGAGGAGACATCCCTGCCACAGTCGGGAGTCGGACGTCCAGCAGGGGTGGGCACCTCAACAACTGCACCCCAGCTGGAGGAGGATGTGCAGGCAGCAGGAGCCAGGGCACAGGCAGTGGCACAGCAGCAGCAACAACAAGGTGGGAGCCATGATGGCTCGGGGCCTTCATCATCGGAGGGGCAGGCATCAGCCGGAGGGCAGGAGGACCCTGGACGGGAAGTGTCTTCCATGTGGCAGCGGTTAGGCCATGCGATAGATGCAGAGCGGCAGCGGGCAGAAGAGGCATGGCTCACGATGGTCAGGGCGGAGAACTCCATGCGTAGGGCCCTGAGGCGGGCCGAGTGCCTCGAGGCCATTCGCAGGGACCTGGAATTCCAGATGTCATCGTCCCTGCGAACCCTCAGGGCCATGGAAGACGACCACCTCCGGGACATCGAGCAGGAGTTCGATGATGCCCTGGCCCAGAACATCAACATGTGAGCCGTTGGACTTGCCCGCTGCACTTGTAAATAGTTATTTAGTTAGTATTAGGTTTCCTTTGTTTTTTCTTTATTTTGGACCTTTTGGACAATGGACAACATTTTTGTATATAGTTTTTTTTATTAGGTAGGAGTTTTTGATAGGTTTAATTTCTTCAGTTTGGATCATGGACCCTGGATTGTTCATCTGTGTATAGTTGACTGTTGGATTCTACTTTTTTTTTTTGGATTTCCCCATGGAGCAATGGTTTTCACTTTTGTTTTTCCCTTGGATTTCATTTTTGGAACTGTGACTTTGGACACCTTTCCTTTGGATTATGATTTGTTGTTTTTCATTATTTTACAGACATGCAGCTTTTCTTTTTTAATTTCCATTGTCATTTGTTTGATTTTAATTCCATTCATGTTGATTTTAATAAAAAAAATTCTTCAAACTTCGATGTGTGGTATTATCTCATTGGTTTCATGCATGTCATGATATAGGTTTTGAGATTCACTTGCACCCATTGTGTGTGTGTGAGGGACATGTCTTCATTTACATACTTGCCATTGGGGTTGTGTCATGTAATTGGCATTTCTATGTGGGTGGGTGCAATACTTGGGTGGGTCTTTGGCATGTGGAGGCTGGCAATAAGGGCCAGGGATCTAGATTGTGATGATGTGTTGGCTGGGGGACATGTGTCAGGGCCTGCTGGCAGGTGACCTGCACTGCTGGGGGGTGGGGGTGCTGGGGGACATGAGTGGGGGCCTGCTGGCAGGTGCCCCGCACTGCTGGGGGGTGGGGGTGCAGGGGACATGAGTGGGGGCCTTCTGGCAGGTGCCCCGCACTGCTGGGAGGTGGGGGTGCAGGGGGACATGAGTGGGACATGAGTGGGGGCCTGATGGCAGTGCCCTGCACTGTTGGGGGGTGGGGGCGTAAGGGGACATGAGTGGGGGCCTGCTGGCAGGTGCCCCATATTGCTGGGGGGTGGGGGTGCAGGGGAACATGAGTGGGACATGAGTGGGGGCCACTGGCAGATGCCCCGCACTGCTGGGGGGTGGGGGTGCAGGGGGGCATGAGTGGGACATGAGTGGGGGCCTGCTGGGAGGTGCCCCTCAGTGCTGGGAGTGCAAGGAGACATGTGTGGGGGCCTGCTGGCAGGTGGCCCTCAGTGCTGGGGGATGGGGGTGCAAGGGGACATGAGTGGGGGCCTGCTGGCAGGTGCCCTGCACTGCTGGGGGGTGGGGGTGCAAGGGGACATGAGTGGGACATGAGTGGGGGCCTGCTGGCAGGTGCCCCACACTGCTGGGGGTGGGGGTGCAAGGGGACATGAGTGTGGGCCTGCTGGCAGGTGCCCCGCACTGCTTGGGGGTGGGTGTGCAAGGGGACAAGAGTGGGGGCCTTCTGGCAGATGCACCTCAGTGCTGGGGGGTGGTGGTGCAAGGGGACATGAGTGGGGGCCTGCTTGCAGGTGCCCTGCACTGCTGGGGGATGGGGTTGCAAGGGGACATGGGTGTGACATGAGTGGGGGCCTGCTGGCAGGTGCACCACGCTGCTGGGGGGTGGGGGTGCAAGGGGACATGAGTGGGACATGAGTGGGTGCCTGCTGGCAGGTGCCCCGCACTGCTGGGGGGTGGGTGTGCAAGGGGACATGAGTGGGGGCCTGCTGGCAGGTGCCCCTCAGTGCTGCGGTGGGTGTGCAAGGGGACATGAGTGGGGGCCTGCTGGCAGGTGCCGTGCACTGCTGGGGGTGGTGCTGCAAGGGGACATTAGTGGGACATGAGTGGGGGCCTGCTGGCAGGTGCCCTGCACTGCTGGGGGGTGGGGGTGCAAGGGGACATGGGTGGGACATGAGAGGGGGCCTGCTGGCAGGTGCCCCACACTGCTGGGGGGTGGGGGTGCTGGGGGAGATGAGTGTGTGCCTGCTGGCAGGTGCCCTGCACTGCTGTGTGGTGGGGGTCCAAGGGGGTAATGCGTTGGTGATCACTAGTGCAAGGTGACTTGTGGCTTGGCTGGGTGGACATGCCCATGGTGGATGGGCTGCCTGCGGGACATGACCAGGGGTGCAGGGTAGTCCGCTGTGGTGTGGTCTGACTGCAGGGGCCGTGGAGGGTGTAGACGGAACACCTGGGAGGACCCACACTGCCAATTCACGTGTAGGAGTCCCCTGCACCCCGGAATACACGTACCCCACTCGCACAGGGCCTATCCCGTGTTAAACTTGCCCGCACCCCAGTAATACACGTACCCTGCTGTAATTGCGTGTGGAACTTCCCGCGCACCCCAGTAATATAGGTACCCTGCTGAAATCACGTGTGAAACTTCCCCGCACCCCACAAATACATGTACCCTGCTGGAATCGCGTTTGGGACTTCCCTCGCATCCCAGTAATACAGGTACCCTGCTGTGATCGCGTGTTACACTTCCACGCACCCCAGAAATACACGTACCCTGCTGTAATCACGTGTGAAACTTCCCTGCACCCCAGAAATACACGTACCCTGCTGGAATCGCGTGTGGGACTTCCCGCGCACCCCTGTAATACACATACCCTGCTGTAATCGCGTGTTGAACTTCCCCGCACCCCAGAAATACAGGTACCCTGCTGAAATCACGTGTGTAACTTCCCACGCACCCCTGTAATACACGTGCCCTGCTGAAATCGAGTGTCAAACTTCCCCGCACCCCAGAAATGCACGTACCCTGCTGAAATTGCGTGTTAAACTTCCCGCACCCCAGAAATACACGTATCCTGCTGAAATCGCGTGTGGAACTTCCTGCGCACCCCAGTAATACTGGTACCTTGCTGAAATCCCGTGTAGAAATTCCCCGCACCCCAGTAATACACGTACCCTGCTGGAATCGCGTGTGGAACTTCCCGCGCACCCCTGTAATACACGTACCCTGCTGTAATTGCGTGTTGAACTTCCCTGCACCCCAGAAATACACGTACCCTGCTGGAATCGCATGTGGGACTTCCCGCGCACCCCTGTAATACACGTACCCTGCTGTAATCGCGTGTTGAACTTCCCCGCACCCCAGAAATACAGGTACCCTGCTGAAATCACGTGTGTAACTTCCCGCGCACCCCTGTAATACACGTGCCCTGCTGAAATCGAATGTCAAACTTCCCCGCACCCCAGAAATGCACGTACCCTGCTGAAATCATGTGTGTAACTTCCCGCGCACACCAGTAAGACACCTACCCTGCTGAAATTGCGTGTTAAACTTCCCCGCACCCCAGAAATACACGTACCCTGCTGAAATCGCGTGTGGAACTTCCTGCGCACCCCAGTAATACTGGTACCCTGCTGAAATCACATGTAAAAATTCCCCGCACCCCAGTAATACACGTACCCTGCTGAAATCGCGTGTGGAACTTCCCGCACACCCCAGTAATACACGTTCCCCGCTCGTCGTTTGCTGTTTGGCAGCCCTGTATACTGGTCCAGGGTTAGCGCAGCCCTTTGCGATGAATTGTGAATTTTGATGGCTTTTCCTTGCGCGAGGGCGTTCTTGGGGGCGTAACTGGCACAGCTGCATGGTCGCTGCGCCACTCTGCGCCACGGCTGGTTTTGGAGGTTGAAATCCATGAATACGCTGTGCACAGATATCGATTTTAGCGCACGCGGCTGGCACAGACATTCGCACACGCACACTGTGCGCCAGCCGCGTGCGCCACTTTTGTGCGAAATTCTATGAATTACCCTGTTAATGCCTTCTAATTTCATATTACAGTGGGGCCCTGCTATCAGGTACATCCTCTTTTGTAACAACAACATTATTCAGCCAGCGCGAAAAAGAGAAATACAATCTGTTGCGTTCAATGTGCAATTGCAGTTTGAAATATAATACTGTGAGTAGAGTGCCTCTACTGAATAGGAGCCAGAAAAATAACTCAATCTATCAAACAATTGTCATGAATTCATAATAATACAAATTGTATTCATCATAAAACACAATCATAAAATGATCACATAACATAAAGCATCATTTAAAAAACAACACAAGTGAATCAACATATGTAATTCCTGTTGATACAGTACAACATATCCTGCGTGTGAAACTTCACACTGGGGCCTTTTTCTTTTAGTATATTCGTTGTGCTTTTCCTCTTATCCTTATGGGAGGCCTACTTGTACAAGTTTCTGTCCAATTCATACACATAAATGTTGGACATTCATCAGTGGCAACGTTATCTTGTGTCTGCTGTGTTTAAAACTCGCAATTATTTTCAAAGTCTCTTCAAATCTTTCTGGTGCCCTTTTAAATAAAGACACTTTTTTAGTATTTCATAAAGATCTTTTAAATAGATCAATACATTCCCTGATCCCTTGGACAGGGTGTGTGGCAGGTGGCTTGTTGGACTGTCCTGTGATTCTTGGGTGTATCATAGTCTGTGCAGTGGGTGCGAGTAATGTAATAGTATGTGAACTGAAGTGGACTGGGCTTTAGGTGGATGCCTTATGTGTGTGGCTTGTGGCCACTGGGCAGATTCTTAGGTACTTTATTGTATTATGCTGTATTGGTTAGGCCAGAATTACCTCCTAATGCATAGACTATCATATACCCAAGAATCTCGGGGCAGTCCAGCAAGCCACCTGCCACAGACCCTGTCCACTTCTGTACACATACTATTACACTACTTGCAGCCAGTGGGCAGACTCTTAGCGTGCATGGCCTCTGGGCATGCACCCAAGAGTCTAGTAGCTGGTCACAATCACCAGAGCATAATACAGCCATGCTCCCAACAATCTGTACACTGGCCATAACCCACACACATAAGCCAGCCTGTGGCCATGCACCCAAGACTGTAGTAGCTGCCCACAATTGACACCCACTGCACAGACTATCATACACCCAAAAGTCCTGGGCCACTCCAATAAGCCACCTGCCACACAACCAGTCCACTTCTGTACAGATACTGTTACACTACTTGCAGCCAGTAGGCAGACTCTTGGGGGCATGCCCTCCGGCTATGCACCCAAAAGTGTAGTAGCTGGCCTCAATTACCACAGCATAATACAGCCATGCACCCAACAATCTGTACACTGGCCATGACCCACGCACATACACCAGCTGCTTGAGACTCTGTCCACATCTGTCAACATAGTATTGCAAAATGTGCAACCAGTCAGCACACTCTTGGTTGCAATAAGCCAGCTGCCCATGCACCCAATAATCTGTCCAGTCACTAAAACCCTCTGGGCAGTCCAATAAAGCAGCTTCCACACACCCTGTCCACTTCTGTACACATACTATTACACTACTTGCAGCCAGTGGGCAGACCTTTGGGTGCATGGCCTAAGGCCATGCACTCAAGACTCTAGTAGATAGTCACAATCACCACAGCATAATACAGCAATGCAGCAAACAATCTGTACACTGGCAACAACCCACATACATAGGCCAGCCACCTGAGACCCTGTCCACTTCTGTACACATAGTATTCCAGTATTTGCATCAGTCAGCACACTCTTGGGTGCATTAAGCCAGCCACCTGAGGCCCTGTGCACTTATCTACACATACTATTACAGTACTTCAACCAGTGGGAAGACTCTTGGACTCTTGAGTAGCTGGCCACAATTACCTCCCACTGCATAGACTATGATACACCCAAGAATCTCGGGACAGTCCAACAAGCCACCTGCCACACACCCAGTCCACTACTGTGCACATACTATTACACTACTTGCAGCCAGTGGGCAGACCCTTGGGTGCATGGCCATACAACATGCACCCCAAAATCTGCCCAGGGCCACAACCCACTGGGCAGTCCAATAAGCCAGCTGCCACACACCCTGTCCACTTTTGTACACATATTACACTACTTGCAGCCAGTGGGAAGACTCTTGCATCCGAGACTCTAGTAGCTGGTCACAACCACCACAGCATAATACAGATATGCACCGTACACTGGCCACAACCCACACACATAAGGCAACCACCACAGGCCTTGTCCACTTCTATACACATACTATTGCAGTACTTGCAACCATTCACATTTGACTCCCCTACCCTAAACCGCTTATGGCCCTTTACACTTCTCTACACATGCTATTACAGTACTTCAACCAGTACTTCAATTTCTTGCCATGCACCCAACAGTCTAGTACCTGGCCACAAACACCACAGCATAATACAGCCTATACAAACATCCTTATATCATCTACATTCTACTACCCTACCCTAATGAAGCCTGCCTGAAGTCACCACATATCCTGCTCGCCAGAGGACTGACCCGCGAACTGCCTCGGTGTCCACAGACATCACGGATACAACACAGTATTCTTCCGCCTAAGAAAAGACATCATATGAACCATCTTTCACTCCCCCACCCTTTTCAGCCCCTCTACCCAACACCAGATGGCCCAAAACATGTTTTCCAGCCATTTTTGCCACCACGCTATCCACAGATATCTGCCGATACAACATGGCAGGTGTTTCAGAAAAATGTGACGCACATCACACTTCCCTTCTGCCAAACAGCGGGCACATTGGATGTCCACGAACATGACACGGCCCTCCAGGTCAATCAGAGTCCGGTCCGTGGAGCCAACCAGGATTGGGTCAGCGGAACAGAGCCAGATATCACTAATTTGGTGAAAATCCATCCAGCAGTTTGAGCTATAGGCGTGAGCAAAGTTTTTTGTCCATTCAGTCTATGGAAAAAAAATGGGGACTCCCTATAACTTTGCCCCCTCTTGACAAAACCTCATCAAACTTACCTAACTACTTCAGGGTGGGCCATATGCTTTTTCTGCAATGTTTGGTGAGGATTCGTCCAGGGGGAGTGAAGTTATAAGCCACCCAAAAAATGTTATTCCTATGAGTTGAGCAACTTTACCATAACTACATATATATATATATATATTACATGGCCTGCGCTAGCGGTCATGTAGTTATGGTTAAGTTGCCAAACCCATAGGAAGAACACTTTTTGGGCGGTTTATAACTTTGCCCCCCCTTGGACAGATCCTCACCAACCTTTGCAACAAAAGTATATGGCCCACTCTGAATATTTTTGCTAAATTTGGTGAGGTTTGGTGAAAGGGGGGAAAGTTGTAGGGGGGTCCCAATTTTTTTTTCCCCATAGACTGAATGGACAAATAATTTTGCGCACGCCTACAGCCCAAACAGCTGGACGGATTTGAAGCAAATTTGCGGCAGGAGCGGCAGCTTGTACATTTGGTGAAAATCCATCCAATCATTTTTTAAAAATGACCAAAGAGTGGGTCTCAAAATATTTGTGATATCTATGTCCACTTGGCGGACACACTTCCCTGTTCGTTCCTTGGACAGGACACCGATTTGCTTAGAAGACAACGGGGTGTCCGCAGGCATCGGACTCACCATTGATTGGATGGTGAAAAGCGTGAAGTGTGTCTGATTTTTGGAACGCTTGCCATCTTGGATCCATGGACAGTGACAGCTGTCTACGGACATTGCGGTAGGACATATTAAAAAACAAAACATTGCACTTGTCAAACTTATCAAACAATCTCTGGGGAGGTGATGGGTGATGAGGATGGGATGGGATACGGCTGCAAGAAGCAAAACACAGGTGTTTTTCACCGCGAAAGTCCGCTAACAGTCCTGAGAAGGTCACAGACACCTCAGCATTACAGGGTTGGTGAAAAGCGGTTGGAAATTCGAATTGAAAAATGGTGCCTATTGATGCACCACTGCTCCAATGTTCACTCATGGACATAAACCAACATTTTCACAAATGTGAACATGGACCTTTAATGGAGGAGCAGGAATGCAAGAAAAAGTGGTTGGGGTCCATCTTCACCTGCACACAAAGCTCTTGAGAAGATCGTGTTTGATAAAACTCTATCAAAAGATCTGAAGGGACTCACAGAATTCTGTCACAAAGGAGATTTGGAGATGTTCCACAATATGTGCCTAAAATACCGGCACACAAGATTGCATTTCTTTATACAGGATATGAAATCTTGCACAATACTAGTGTTATTAGCGCATAACGAGAACATACGCAGACAACAATCTAGAACGCTGGCAAATTTGGGATGCTTCGAAACGAAATGGCCTTTGCAAAAAGAACCAAAAAGTGGGTGGTCAAGCTAACATAACAGCAAATGGAATTCAATTCCGTGAAAGATCTGATTTTTACTGTTTTGGACATGCATACTCATGGAATCATTTGTGGTTTGGTTCCTGGGACACATACATTGCCACAAAACATAGCAAACGTGCCCTGTCCACCAAAATCACAACTCGTGGAACAGTTTGCATCCCGATACAAATGACTTTCAGCTATTTGTATCTTCAACAATTTTGATACACAGTTCATGACCAATGGTAAACATATGTAACTTGAATATCAAATCTATCAAAAGTATAAATTCTCCAAATAAAGCGTACCAAAAATGTCAGTCCAGATGTACCCTGTTTGTCATTTTCTTTTGCAAGAGGTGCCAGTTTGAGCACTCCATATTAGGTATATGGGAGGTGATTTTGAGGTGGTGCGGGGGTAGGGTCTGAAGGTTCAAGGTCCCCAAAATATAAAATGCTGACAGGTGGATTATGAATTCCGAGTGTTTTCATAAAATGAGTAAATCTCTGGAAATTTTGCATGGCAATGGTGTATGCAAGCAAACAATTTGTTTTTTTTTCATAAATATTCCTAATGCTACAGTGGTGCACGCGGGAATCGATACCGTGGGCCTCAAGTTCAATGCCTTGAGCTGCCTACTCCCTTGCGTCCTGCCGAGCTAATTTGTCGCTTCCATTTACCAAAAGCAAGCTAGGCATAAGCCCCTATTGTTTTTTGTCCTTGGAAATAAAGGGAGTTTTCGAAAGGAAAGGAAAGGAATGGGGTGATGTATGCAAAAACTTCACAAATGATAAGGGCCACCATTCGAAAACTAGACAGTAACATTTCATTTCATTTGATGAAAAATCGTTGATCTGAACAGACACCCCGCATTACGCCAAGAGAATGGAAATGCTGATTATTATGTAAGTTTTACTGTAGACAAATTTGTAGACAAAGGAGTCAAGGTTTCATTTTATGACCGGTATGGATGGCTGGCTAACATTGCAATGGCTTGTTGGTTTTTCCAATTGGTGAGGAGACTCAGAAACAACTGGTGTGTACTTGTATTTTTCCCACCGCACGTGAGCAGTCCAGCACCGAAATGCTTAGAGTCCACGGCTGTGTACGCACAGGTCCCACCAATGCCCAATTCTAGGCTAATGTTACGTTAAATTGCTGTTTATGTATTATTCGAATTCTTCAGTCAACTTCTGCATCGGCCTCCCATTGCGAGCTAAACACACTGCATAGCATTAACCTCTCAATCACATCATTGACTCCAACATTGCACGTTGGTTTCTCTGTGTTTGCACTGTTTATCGTTTGTGTTCATCCTTACTTTTCACACAGTGCATAAGTAATGGATCAATTAGAATAGATTTAAGAACGGCTAATGAGACACATTTCTGTTATGTCTTCTACATAGCCACATCCTGCCCTATTGCACATGTCATAATTTCCAGATACCAATTGATGGCTTCTTCAGCCACCAGTTGATGATACACCTCAATGGTTGGATGACCATGATGTTGTTTTGGGATGACCGCCCCGGGCCCATATGCCCTTTCGTGGTAACAGAAATAAGGAGTACTTTGACATTGTTTACGGTGGTGTAGCAACAAGCTGATGCCGAAGCCTTGCGAATCACATTGCCTCCATCCAATGAGCTTATACCCAAAGGAACACCGTGTGACTCACGATAAACCTTTGTGTATTGAGAACAAAGAAAGAAACAAAAGATTTGGTTGAATATGGAAATTGGCGGATATTCTCAGAGCATTTATTGTGAAATAAAAGCACATTCTAAATTGCAGAGTATTGCGGTTTTGTTAAAGATAGTGTTTTGTATTCAGAATTGGCACGCGCTGTGCTGTGAAAGGATGTGTGTTGATATTCCGGTTCTGCGTCAACTGACGTCTGGACGTAGGTGATGATTGCCTGCATTTGGCAACTCTGCACAGTACTGTCATGGAAATAGGTGGAGAATATCGCTAGGAATGATGATGTCAGCTTCAGGGGCAGGTACTATGCTTTAGTGCCGAAAGGGCACTTGAGGTTAGGGCGATACGCCAACAGATAAGATTAGCAGAAAATGTCCGTGCCCTGCTGCCTGATTTTTCATATGTAAAAGTGAGGAAAACCACGGTAAGATGCACATGAAAAGTTTTTATGATCCTCAACGTATGCTTAAATACACATGCACGCTTGGGACAATAATATTTTTGATCGGAGTACTTCTTTAATGAAACTGCATGATATTTTGCAATTTGATTCCCGACCGACATCCGAATGAGTTTGTAAAGTTTGGTGGGATTCTGTGAAGAGGGGGCAAAATTAGAGGGGGGGTCCCAAAATAATGTAAAAGCTTATAAATGAGGTGCCATTTGACAAATCTATACTTACTTTGGCAAATTGATAATAGATCTAGATATAAATGTTTTTGCAAGGTTTGTTGGGATTTTGCCAAGCGGGGGTAAAATTAGAGGGGGTCCCAAAATATTGTAAAAGCTTATAAATGAGGTGCCATTTGACAAATCTACATAAAGGTTTGCAAGAAGATCATAGATCTAGATATAAATGTTTTTGTAAAGTCAGAATAGATTTTGTCAAGTGGGGGCTAGTTTATATGACTATTGTATGTGCATACATTTGACACTTTTGAAAAATGTGGGTGGATTTCCAGCAAACTTGTGTAAGGAACATTGGCAAGGACCTGAAAGCATGGTTTTGCAAATGTGCCCATGTTTTATTTTTTGACAAGTCTCACAATGCAGGTACAAAAAATAGTGATATACCTTTGGTAAATGCGGTGTAGCCTATGGCCATGGGCAGTGGCCAGATTGTTTGGATCATGGAATAAGGTAATGATCCGGACAATCTGGCTACTGGCCAAGACCACGACGGACAACACATGGGGTTAAAGTGGCCATGTCCACCTGGGACTGGCTTTGTGGTAAAGTTATTAGAAATTGGGATAGGTTTGAAAGGGAAGAAAAATGTAATTGTGGTAATATGATCATAGGGTTCTCTTTTCGCCTTTTTCAGGCTGCCATGGAAAGGGAAGAGGGATCCTGTACGGAACCCCGCCTTCCCTTTCCATGGTGGCCATCCTGGAAAAGGATTTTCCTTCCTACACCGCGACGGTGTAGGAAGAAAAATCTTTGTTTTAGCACCCCCGGTTTCCGCTTTGGGAGCTTAGGGTGCTAATGGCCTTCATCCCCCATTGCAGGGGCTGGAATGGGGGGATAATGGTCCGGAGACCTCGTTATCCACCCTCACTTCGCTTGGGCTGATAACTTGGGCTGCCAGGCAGATATACATCATTCAAGTCGCTGGAACGGGGGATAAACACCACAATATTCCCATTAGCATAACACAAAATGCAAATGGAAATGTTGGAAAATCTTATTGAGTGTATGTACTTTACTGAGAAATATAAAGTAGATGGAGTCTATACGTTTTTTTTTTAGGTCCATGTTTTAACTGTGAAAGGTGTTTCATTTCTTTTTTTCTTTTTGGATGTATTTTTTATTTTTTTTGCCGGAGAGCTTAGAATGAAAGGTGGGGAGGGAAATGAGGGAAGAGGCACCAAACACTAATATGGAGGGGCAGGTGGACAGGGGAACATGTTGCGTGTGTGTTATTTCTAAGGTAGAGGGCAGTGTTTCTCATGCTCCTTAATTACAGAAGTGGTGGTGTCTGTTGGGGAGGAGGGATTGCATTAGCTGATTCCATTGTAAGATAAATAGCAGTTTTGTTAAAAGTATGTACTGTGTACTAGATTGTTAATGGATGAATAGGAATAGGTGTTGGAGCTGTGCAAGGGACATTTTGAAGTTGAAAGTTCCTAGATCAGTAGCAAATGCAGTTCCTAACTGTCCACGAAGTACGGATTTTATCGTGAAGTACGGATGGGTTCTCGGACATGTCATCATGCCGCGCGCCAGCGTATGGTCGGTCATGTGGCACTGTACGGAAGGTCTGCAATGAAGTCATGTTCGTAGACGTCTACGGATGCAAAACTAGTTGAAAATATTGCAAAAGTGTTAACAATGATTCTAGAAGGTGGGAAATGAAAATGTTTTAAGGTGACAATATGTAAAACGGACAAAAGACTATTGCTATGTGGGTAAATATGATATTAGTAAATTGTAGGAAAATAGCATGCACTGGTACAAACCCATGAAATTCACTGAACAAAGTTTGTTAAAGGGATGTTATGGTTAAGTTGGACTAATAAAAACCTATGAAATTCAATGAAAAAACTTAGTTAAGGGGACTTTATGGTTAGGTTGCACTAATAAAAACCTATCAAATTCCATGAAAACACTTTGTTAAGGGAATGTTATGGTTAAGTTGCAGTAATAAAAACCTATGAAATTCAATGAAAAAACATTGTTAAGGAGACATTATGGTTAAGTTGTACTAATAAAAACCTATAAAATTCCATGAAAACACTTTGTTAAGGGGATATTATGGTTAAATTGCAGTAATAAAAACCTATGAAATTCAATGAAAAAACATTGTAAGGGGACATTATGGTTAAGTTGCACTAATAAAAAACCTATGAAATTCAATGAAAAAACTTTGTTAAAGGGACGTTATGTTAAGTTGCACTACTAAAAACCTATGAAATTCCGTGAAAAACCTTGTTGAAGGGACGTTATGGTTACAAGCAAAACCGAAAAACCCCTGAAATTCACCAGTTATGGTAAGCTAAGCAACCATAACTCACGCCACCACTGTGCACTGCTAAGAATAACACCAATGCCATCAAAGATGACATTGCAAATATGATTGATGACATCTCTGATGACATCACATGTCTAGCCCCTTCTTTTTTTGTTCACTGACAAATCTAGGCCAGGTGAGTTTATTCACTGACAGTTAAAAACTTAAAATTCAATAAGTATTACATTTGTAGACGTTGCTATTCTCTGTTCTTACAGTACTTTCCTTAGAATTCAATTGCATTTTATGATGCACATACATAGGGGAAGAAGAAGGCCTGAAAAACAGCAATCATTTCTATGCGTAAAGATAATCATGTCGGTTATACACAGTGGCTCATGATACTGCCTCATGTTTACTTATTTTACTCTCCCTGTATAATCCCCATATTTGTATAAATTGTGCTCTCTTAATGTTTTGTGTGTAGTAGTACAAGTATGTAGTAAGTGATGCATTATTACTTACTTAGTATATGTTTCACAGTATGCAGAAGTGTACTAAGCTACTCATACAGAAACATAACATTGTGTGCAGTGTACAAGATGAAGGTATAATATTCATAATGTTAATATGTTGAATAATGAAATGATAATTGTTTTCTTAATATATTTTTGTGTACTGTGAAATAAGTAATAAGTAGCTAATAAAACACATGTATTACATAATTGCATTACTGTAGACAAAACACAAAGACACAAGAACACATACCAATATGGGTATGTACAGGGAAAGTGAAGTTAGCAAAAAAGCACAAGTAGTAGCAGAAACAATTCATAATTTAACTGATTATTTTCATGCAAATAAATGATTGCTCTGTTTCAAAGCTGCTATTTACCCTAGGTATATGTATCACTTGATGTGATTGGACCCTAAGGAAAGTAGTGTGAGTACAATGTATACAAATATGACCATAAACAGGGAAAGTACAGCCATAAAAAAAAACAACAGAACTATCAGAAAGTGCTCATAAGTCTATTGATTATCTTTATGCACAAAAAGGATTGCTGTCTTTCAAGCTTGTGTCTTCCCGTATGTATATGTTTCATATGATGTGACTGGACACTAAGGGAATTACTGTAAGAACCTACTTGAAGGATACGTCTACAAATAAAATAACATTTTTAGTTTCTGACTGTTACTGAAGAAAACCATGTGGCCTAGATATGTCAGCAAAAGAAAAAAGAGTGAGCCAGACATGTGATGTCATCAATGACATTTGTGATGTCATCTTTGATGTCCTGGGTGTTAGTCTTAGCAGTGCATGGTAGTGGTGCGAGTTATGGTTGCTTAGCTTACCATTACTGGCGAATTTCAAGGGTTTTTTTTCGGTTTTACTTGGAACCATAACGTCCCTTTGACAAAGTTTTTTCACTGAATTTCATAGGTTTTTAGTAGCGCAACTTAACCATAACATCCCTGTAACATTTTTTTTTAACTAAATTTTAAAGGTTTTTATTAGTGCTACGTCACCATAACATCCTTTTCAATAGATGAAGACCACTAACAGCTTATGTCCTCAAAGCGGGAACGCTGGGTGGTAGAAAAAAAACAAAAAGATTTTCCTTCCTAGGAAGGAAAATCTTTTACCAAGATGGCCACCATGGAAAGGGAAGGCGGGGTGTATAAAGAACACAACAGGGCATGAGCGGGGGTTGGGAGGGAACAGGGGAGACACATGGGCATGAGCGGGGGTGAGAGGGAACAGGGTACAAACGGGGCATGAGCAGGGGGTGGGGGGGAAAGGAAGGAAACATGGGGCATGAGCGGTGGTGGGGGGAACACGAGAGAGACACGGGGCATGAGCAGCGGGTGGGGAGGAACATGAGGGAGACACGGGGTATGAGCGGGGGTGGGGAGGAACACGAGGGAGACACAGGGCATGAGCGGGGGGTACAGGGCACACATGGGACATGAGCGGGGGTGGGGGGGAAAGGAGAGAGACAAGGGGCATGAGCGGGGGTGGGGGGATCATGAGGGAGACATGGGGCATGAGCGGCGGGGTGGGGGGTAATACTAGGGAAACACGGGGCATGAGCGGGGGGTGGGGGGAACACGAGGAAGACACGGGGCATGTGCGGGGAGTGGGGGGCAACAGGAGACAGACACAGGGCATGAGCGGGGGTAGGGCCAACACTAGAGAGACACAGGGCATGAGCGGGGGGTGGGGAGAACAGGAGACAGACACGGGGCATGAGAGGGGGGTGGGGAGAACAGGAGACAGACACGGGGCATGAGTGCGGGATGGGGGAACAGGAGACAGACATGGGGCATGAGCAGGGTGTGGGGGGCAACAGGAGACAGACACGGGGCATGAGCGGGGGGTGGGGGGCTACAGGAGAGAGACACGGGGCATGAGCGGGGGTGGGGGCAACAGGAGAGAGACATGGGGCATGAGTGCGGAGTGGGGGGGTACAGGAGACAGACACGGGGCATGGGTGGGGGCAACAGGAGACAGACACGGGGCATGAGCGGTGGGTGGGGGAATAGGAGACAGACATGGGGGATGAGCGGAGGGTGGGGGGAACAGAAGACAGACACGGGGCATGAGCGGGGGTGGGGGGCAACGGGAGAGAGACATGGGGCATGAGCGGGGGGTGGCGGGGGTAGAGGAGACAGACACGGGGCATGAGCAGGGGGTGGGGGGTACAGGAGACAGACACGGGGCATGAGCAGGGGGTGGGGGGCAACAGGAGAGAGACACGGGGCATGAGCGGGTGGGGGGAACAGGAGACAGACACGGGGCATGAGCGGGGGACAACAGGAGAGAGACACGGGGCATGAGTGGGTGGGGGAACAGGAGAAAGACACAGGGCATGAGCTGGGGGTGGGGGGTACAGGAGACAGACACAGGGCATGAGCGGGGGGTGGGCGGGTACAGGAGAGAGACACGGGGCGTGAGCGGGGGGTGGGGGGAACAGAAGACAGACACGGGGCATGAGCGGGGGGTGGGGGGAACAAAAGAGACAGACACGGGGCATGAGCAGGGGGTGGGGGGCAACAGGAGACAGACACGGGGCATGAGCCGGGGGTGGGGGGCAACAGGAGACAGACACAGGGCATGAGCAGGGGGTGGGGGGCAACAGGAGACAGACACGGGGCATGAGCGGGGGGTAGGGGGAACAGGAGACAGACACGGAGCATGAGCGTGGGGTGGGGAGAACAGGAGACAGACACGGGGCATGAGCAGGGGGTGGGGGGCAACAGGAGACAGACACGGGGCATGAGCAGGGGGTGGGGGGCAACAGGAGAGACACGGGGCATGAGCGAGGGGTGGGGCAACAGGAGACAGACACGGGGCATGAGTGGGGGGTGGGGGGAAGAACAGACACGGGGCATGAGCGGGGGGTGGGGAGAACAGACACGTGGCATGAGCAGGGGGAGTGGGAGGAACAGGAGACAGACACGGGGCATAAGCGGGGGGGTGGGAGAACAGGAGACAGACACGGGGCATGAGCGGGGTGGTGGGGGCAACAAGAGAGAGACACGTGGCATGAGCGGGTGGGGGAACAGGAGACAGACACAGGGCATGAGCGGGTGGGGGGAACAGGAGACAGACACGGGGCATGAGCGGGGGGGTGTGGGCAACAGGAAATAGACACGGGGCATGAGCGTGGGGTGGGGGGAACCGGACACAGACACGGGTCATGAGCGGGGGGTGGGGAGAACAGGAGACAGACACGGGGAATGAGCAGGGGGAGTGGGGGGCAACAGGAGACAGACACAGCACATGAGGGGAACAGGAGACAGATACGGGGCATGAGCGGGGGGTGGGGAGAACAGGAAACAGACACGGGGCATGAGCGGGGGGAACAGAAGGGAGAGAGACACACGGGGCATGAGCGGGGCAGTGGGGGGAGGGAGAGAGACACGGGTCATGAGCAGGGGTGGGGGAGGGAGAGAGACACACGGGGCATGAGCGGGGGGTGGGCGGGTAGGGAAGAGAGACACGGGGCATGAGCGGGGGTGGAGGGGAGGGAGACAGACACACGGGGCATGAGCGGGGGTGGGGGGAGGGAGAGAGAGAGACACACGGGGCATGAGCGGGGGGAGGGGGGAGGGGAGAGAGGCACACGGGGCACGAGCGGGCGGTGGGCGGGAGGGGGAGAGACACACGGTGCATGAGCGGGGGGTGGGTGGGAGGGGGAGAGACACACGGGGCATGAGCAGGGGGTGGGCAGGAGGGGGAGAGACACACGGGGCATGAGCGGGGGTGGGGGGGAGGGGGAGAGACACACGGGGCTTGACCGGGGGTGGGGGGGAGGGAGAAAGACACACAGGGCATGAGCGGGGGGTGGGGGGAGGGGAGAGAGACACGGGGCATGAGAGGGAGTGGAGGGGGGAGGGGAGAGACACACGGGGCATGAGCGGGGGGTTGGCGGGGGGGAGGAGACACACGGGGCATGAGTGGGGGGTGTGCGGGAGGGGGAGAGACACACGGGGCATGAGTGGGGTTGGGGGGGATGGAAAGAGACACACGGGGCATGAGCGGGGGTGGGGGGAGGGAGAGAGACACAAGGGGCATGAGCGGGGGGTGGGGGGAAGGGGAGAGAGACACACTGGGCATGAGCGGGGGTGGAGACACACGGGGCATGAGCGGGGGTGGGGGGGAGGGAGAGAGACACACTGGGCATGAGCGGGGGTGGGGGGAAGGGAGAGAGACACACGGGGTATGAGCGGGGGTGGGGGGAAGGGGAGAGAGACACGGGGCATGAGCCGGGGTGGAGGGGAGGGAGAGGGACACACGGGGCATGAGCGGGGGTGGGGGGGAGTGAGAGAGACACACGGGGCATGAGCGGGGGTGGGGGTGAGGGAGAGAGACACACGGGGCATGAGCGGGGGTGGGGGGGAGGGAGAGAGACACACAGGGCATGAGCGGGGGGTGGGGGAAGGGGAGAGAGACACAGGGCATGAGCGGTGGGTGGGCAGGAGGGGGGAGACACATGGGGCATAAGCGGGGGTGGGGGGGAGGGAGAGAGACACACGGGGCATGAGCGGGGTTGGGAGGGAGGGAGAGAGACACACGGGGCTTGAGCGGGGGGTGGGGGGAAGGAAAGAGAGACACACGGGGCATGAGCGGGGGGTGGGAGGAGGGAGAGAGACACACGGGGCATGAGCGGAGGTGGGGGGACGGGAGAGAGACACACGGGGCATGAGCGGGGGTGGGGGGAGGGAGAGAGACACACGGGGCATGAGCGGGGGGTGGGGGAAGGGGAGAGAGACACACGGGGCGTGAGCGGGGGTTGGGGGGGAGAGAGACACACGGGGCATGAGAGAGGGGTGGGGGGGAGGTCGAGAGACACACAGCGTTCGTACAGCAGATCCTGCTCCTCGGCCCTCCGCTGGTCACCGTGTGCCGTTGGCGTGAGCGGGGGGCTGGAGGAACAGGGGAGACAAGGAGCATGAGTGGGGGTGGAGGGGAGACGAAGGACACACGGGGCATGAGCGGGGTTAGATGAACAGGAGACAGACACAAGACCTACTGTGCAGGCGGCGAGGAACAAAGATGGCGGGCGTCTCTGAAGCCAGACGCACTGCACGCTTTCACCGGATCCAATGAGAGAGCACGTCAGATGTCATCTTTGATGTCCTGGGTGTTAGTCTTAGCAGTGCACGGTGGTGGCACGAGTTATGGTTGCTTAGTTTACTATAATTGGTGAATTTCAGGGGTTTTCCGGTTTTACTTGGAACCATAACATCCGTTAAACAAAGTTTTTCTTTGAAATTCATAGGTTTTTATTAGTCCAACTTAACCATAATGTCCCTTTAAGAAAGTTTTTTCAGTGAATTTCAAAGGTTTTTATTAGTTCAACTTAACCATAACGTCCCTTTAACAAGGTTTTTTCATTTAATTTCATAGGTTTTTACCAGTGCATGCTATTTTCCTACAACTTACTAATATCATACTTACCCAATATAGCAATATTTGTGTCCAATTTCCAAAGTTTCACCTTAAAATTCTGCCATTTCCCACCATCTGGAATAATTTTTAACACTTTTATACACTTCTTGCAACTATTTCAACTAGTTTTGCATCCGTAGACGTCTACAAACATCCGACTTCATAGCGGACCTTCCGGACAGTGACACATGACCATACGCTGGTGTGCGGCATGATGACGTGTCTGAGAACCCGTCCGCACTTCACGATAAAATCTCTGCTTGGCGGACAGTTCGGAACTGCATTTTCTACTGATCTAGGAACTTCCAACTTCAAAATTTCCCTTGCACAGCTCCAACTCCTATTCCTACTCATTATCCATTAACAATCTAGTACACAGTACATACTTTTAGCAAAAGTGCGATTTATCTTAAAATGGCATCAGCTAATGCCGTCCCTCTCCCCAAGATCCACCACCACTGCTGTAATCAAGGAGCATGAGAAACAGTGCCCCCTAACTTAGAAATAACACACGCGCAACATTTTCCCTTGTCCACCTACCCCTCCATATTAGGGTTTGGTTGCTCTTCCCTCATTTCCCTCCCCACCTTTCGTTCTCAGCTCTCCTGCCAAAAAAAATACATCCAAAAACAACAAACGACATATTCCTTTAGGAAGCACCTTTCACAGTTAAAAAATAGAACTAAAAAAAAATGCGTAGACTCCATCTACTTTATATTTCTCAGTAAAGTACATAGACTAAATAAGATTTTCCAACATTTCCATTTGCATTTTGTGTTATGCTGATGGGAATATTGTGGCGTTCATCCTCTGTTCCAGGGACTGGAACGGAGGATGCCGGCCCAGAAGCCCAAGTTATCAGCTCGAGCGAAGCGAGGGTGGATAACAAGGTCTCTGGACCATTATCCCCCCATTCCAGCCCCTGAAATGGGGCATTAAGGCCATTAGCACCCTACGTTCCCAAAGTGGGAACCCGGGGTGCTAAAAAATAGGATTTTTCTTCCAACACCGGGACACCTGCGGTGTCCCAGTGTAGGAAGTGTAGGTGCCTTTCCCCGGCTTACTACGTGTGAGAGAAAATAAAATAGCCGACACAACCCCTTGTCGGGGAAAGAGGCACTGAGACCTGGCTGCAAGAGTTCAAAGGATGGTTATTACTCCAGCTAGGAAATAACCCAACAAACCCATCCGCCTCTCATTACATCACACTTATATTTATATTAATTAAAGTAACTCTAACAAAAAATGCTAAATGGACCCGATTGGCCAGGCGGTGTGGTGCTGTAGGTGTGGGTGGCATCTCTTCCTCCTGGTTGGCTGAGTGGCTGACGAGATGACGGACGTCAAACATCTTGTGCTCCACGGAGGTCAGGGTCCAGTCACTGGGGTCACTACCTAAGCTAATATGTTGCAAACTAAATAACAAATTATTTAAAACATTTTATGCTACTTGTCACATTTCTACATAAGTCACACACAATGATTATTGTCAGTACAATTGGGTCATTTGCGGCTTTAATTGGAGGCCTTGACCTTATTGTGCATGTAGAAAAATCAGGCTATGTTTTGCATCTTTTCCTAGGTTTCAAACTCATTAGTACAATTAAAAACATATATAGTAATAAAAATGCTTAAGGTCAGTAAGGAGTGTATTGGGTGGGTTTCGCAGTACAGGCGAGGGTCTGGCACTTGAAAGAAATACCTTACAGGGGGTGCAGGGTCAGGATGGCAATAAATTGTTCTAATTGGGGTGGGTGGCTTGCATGTTTATGAGGAAGAATCGAGCAGAAAGTGTTTAGCTCATCCTGGTTCACATACCGGTTCTCAGGCGAACAGTGATCTCAGAGGAAGAAAACTGTAGCATATTGATTGTTGCAACTTTCTCCATCTTCAGCATGAGAATGGAAGCGCAGAGCTTTCCTTCGCAGGGGGAGTGCAAGGGTGGGGGCCAGCCAGCTGCCTGCGCGTCTCGTGTGTGTGTGTCTCTGTCCTTGGCTGCTGCGGTGGAAGGGGAGCTGAGCATTGCTGTACTATCACAGTGAGGCCTGTTTACCTAAGATGGAGTCGAAAGGGGGCACAAATGATTGATGTCCGGTGTCCTGCTCAGTAGTCCCATCTATGCAGCAGTCAACCATGGTTAACTTTACATAAGGGCAAGGGCCAATCCCACTACTGGAGGCACGTGGTCCAAGCCTTGTACTGAGGAGCGTACGACGCTAGGGGGCCTTCGGACCCCTCACTCCCATACATTCCCCCCTTTCGTTACATCTAAAGTAACAAACTATTTTATCTCGTTCTTTCTCTTCTCCCTTCGGTAGCGCTCAGCTTCAGCCACAGCCTCATCCCAAGCAGGTGTACCCTTTATTGGCATCCATGCTTTACACACACTTCTTAAGCTGTTACCTCTTCTTGCATATTCTTCTGGGGTGACCATTAAGTATATCCCACCATCCCCATCTAAATCTATCCAAACTTCATTATACCACAGCAAGTTCTTTGGTTCTCTAATGGTAGTGTTATGTAGATTATCAACCACGTCCCCATACTGCCTATAGATGGCAGTCATTCTATACTGTGGTGTGGTGTATTCTCCGGTTTGTACTTGGGCATCTATCATGGTAGCCACCGTTGTTTGTCGGCCCACTGTTACCATCATCATTGCTGAATTAGGCATATTATTTTCACAGCATCTTAGTCCCAATTGGCACACACAGATTATTACGAGAAGAAAGACAATAATGGGAATGTTTATCTTTGTTGCCATGTTCACCCATGATGGTGTCCAGCTGAACAGATTGTCAAACCACGTGTCGTTATCTGCTCCACCTTCAGCTCTCATTCTTTCTCTTAAATTATGCACTGCTGTTATCACGTGTGACAGTGTCCCGTTATCAGCATCTGAAGTTGGTACGAACGTGCAACACGCCCCCCCAATTTTTTTGCAAACACCACCGTCCATCGCCGTGATAAGATCTAAGACATATCTGTTTTGCATCGTCATCAGGCGCAGTGCACGGAGCTCTATTTTTATGATGTTGAATCCTTCTTCAGTGTCGTTGGCCAGCTGGATGAGCTCCCACGGTGTTATCTGCAGCCATTTCGCATTTGCCCTTGCTTGAACGCCTGGTGCTAGAAATGATGCAAAGAATGTTTCTGCAGATGAGAAAAGCTTGTACTGCTGTGGGATTTCAGCAAGGAGTTCTGACGATTTGGATGAAATATAATTGGATCTTTTGCTGCGTGACAACTTGGTTTTCAAAGTTTCTTCTGATAATAGTTCATATGCTGGGGGCTCCGTGATTGTCTCATCGGGCGCTATCGATGTTTCAGCCGATTGCCCTGCTGCCGATGTGTCAGCCAATTGGCCTGCTGTCGATGTGTCAGCCGAAGGCCTTGCTGTAAACTGGACATGGCTCTCTGGTATCACCATTAGTGCCGAGTGAAGTGTGGCTAGGGTACAAGTGCCCCTCCAGGATGCTGGGAGATGGACGTAAGCTCTTTTGCCACAGATCCAGTATATGTCCATTAATGCGGCAGTGCCTTTTTTCATATCTGGCATTATTAAAGTCTTATTGCACTGCTGCATGGTTCCCATGTTCACCTTCCCTTCTCCATGGAAGCAAAGTTTGTGCGGTATTTCCTTTTGAATCTTTTTGGGTCTCTCCAGGGGTGTGACCCATGTCAGCTTGGTGATATGCTGTGACCAGATGGGGATGCACATTTCTTTTACCCACTTGTATGTTTCATCTGGCAGTCCTCGAAGCCCCTCAGCTTTGCATTCAATCGTTTCATCATGCCACATGTCGTCTGCATACCTTGTCCCTTTTATGATGAAAAATGGCTCTTGGAGGCAGATTACTCCTTGTCGTCTGCTGGTGCAAGTTTGTTCCTTTTCCAATTTTTCCATGGCGACTGTGTGTGCCTGAAATGTCTTTTTTATTCCACACAGCATCAGATGAATCAAACATTGGGCCTCATACAAGGGTACTTCCTGTGGGATTAGCATTTTTGGGGTTCCAGTTGCATGAGGAATAAGTGAGCACACGTAACAACTTTCATTACTTGCTTGCTTTGCTGCGGCGCTCATGTCTGAATACCATTTATTTGATTGGTCAGGGTGTCGGGGGTCCTCTATTTCATCTAACCCCAAGTTATGATAAATATCATATCTGTTTTTTCCCACCCCCCTTTTTCTCCTCCTCCTTTTGTTTTTTAATTGGTCACCAACTCGTGAATATTGCAGTGGGAATATTCTAGACCATGCTTCATCTATGTTGTTCGTGGTGACGTGTGTTTTCAGTAGTGGTTTCTGGTGCAGTGTGTGTGCGCATGCTTGTATTTCTGGAGATAGTCAACCAATAGCAATCATTATTTACAGTCCATCCAAGCTCTATTTCCTTGGCCAGAGTATTATTCAACAATGGAATAGCAGTTTTGTTTACATGCAATTGTTCAAGGGGTAACGTTATATTTTTATTATTAGATTCAATGTTATAAGTGTCCTTCAAAATAGTTGTTGCTTCAGTCCATATTGGTTTAGACCCTGGTTTTGTCATATCAGTTACGCTCCCCCCTTTGTTAATTTAATTTGCCACATATAAAACAACATTATACCAAATAAAATAAAGCATCATTATTGCAAATAGTATGGCAGCATATTTTATAACACATTCTACATTGCTTAGTCTACTGGCCCTAGTGCCATCCCTATTTCTATCTAACATTTCAGCCTGCTCAGCCGTTTCGTCGCATTGGCTCATGTTGAACGTATGTGGGCGAGACAAATTTGTTAAGTCATCATGCAAAGAAACATATTTGCAGTTGTTCATTCTTTTTCATTTCTTTACTCAGTTAGGCACTTAACAATTCCTTTTCATTTTATCATAGAAATAATGAGAAAAAATAGAAAAGGCAACACCATTTAAATAAGAAGAAAAGAAAGAGAGAGAGAAAGAGAGAGACAAAATATGTAAAAACCTTTACTTTTCCCCTATACTTTCCATGTCTAAGTTGCAGTTTTCATCATGTCAAACTGTGCCAGCGATGGCATCCACACAGTCGGTTTCATTTTGGAGAAGTGCAACACTGTGTGCCCTTCTCACATCTGAGAGGTGCACCCAGTATTTTAACCCCTTAACTTTAACTGCAGTTGGGGTGCTGTACACCACTGTGTATGGACCATGAAATCTTGGTGAATTCCACCTTCTTACAAAATTTCTGACATAAATATTCTCCCCTGGCATTAAAGGTCCCTCCGGGCTTTCTGCTGTCAGCATGGAGGTGTCTGTTGCTACATCTTCAGTAAATGGCAGAGCAATTTGTTTTGCTATGCTGCGTACTGCACGTGTTAGCTGTGCTATGTATTCCTTGAACTCTTCTCCCAGCACTGTGGCAGCCCTGTGTGCATCAGACGCCCTCCTAACAGGAGAGAGCGGCGTGTGCATCCTTCTCCCCGTCACGATTTCGTGCGGGCTTAAATGGTGATCCTTGCATGGTTGATTTCTGAGTTGGAACAGTGCTAGGGGCAGACAATATACCCAATTTATTTTCAACATGCAGCATAATTTCGATAAATTGCTTTTGAGCAGCCTGTTGATCCTCTCCACAACTCCATTGGCCATTGGATGATAAATCGAACATAGTTTATGCTTCACCCCCAGAAGGGAGGCTACTTCCTTGAAGAGGTCATTCACAAAGTGCGTGCCGTTGTCTGAACGGATCACGTCACATATTTCCCACCACGAGAATACTTCTCGCACAAGGAACTTGGCAGCACATTTTGCATCAGGATGGGAACAGGGGCCCGCTTCCACCCACTGTGAAAAAGGACATACCACCACAATCAAGTATCTTGCTCCATTACATCTTTCTCCCATATCGGCGTAGTCGATATGTAGTTCTCTAAATGGACCTGTAGGGCGTGGCAAAGTGCCACGCAGAGTTCGTAGTGTCATTCCCGAATTGTAAGTTTGGCATGTAGTACATTCAATCACAAATTTAGACAAGTATTCGTGCAGATTAGGAACAAACCAATCCTCTTGAATATCTGAGGCAATGTGTTGTTTTGCAACGTGAGCTGGGAAATGCAGTTGTTGGAATGCTACTTCTAATAATTCTACAGGCATCACTACCTTGCCTGTCGTTTCCTGTCTCCAAATGAGATCTGTGGCTGATTGCTTACACCCTCGTTTGCCCCACAACTCCTGCTCTCCCGGTGGGGCCCTTCTCTGGAGTTCTATCAATTGTGCTATGGGTGTGTTCCTGTATGCTTCTGCTGGTTGTTCCGCTGTGGTTGTTTTTACAATGTACACTGATATTGGTGTCTTATTGAAGTACGAGGCTTCCTTCACTGCTGCGTCGGCTTCCGCGTTCCCCAGTGAGACGGCGTCTGTGTTATTGGTATGGGCTTGGCATTTAACCACCTCTACTACCAATGGTTCTGCTAAAGCTTCTATTAGTACATTTAGCAACGTGGCATGTTGTACGGGGGACCCGTCTGCTCTTCTGAACCCTCTCCTACTCCAACGTGATAGCCCTGAGTGAACTGTGGTGGTGACATAAGCTGAGTCTGAATATATTGTCACGGCACAATCTTTGGCTGTGTGTAATGCACTGATTAGTGCGGTCAGTTTGGCTGCTTGTGCAGAGTAGTGTGAGGGGAGGCGTTTTTGAACAATCACTTCATATGTATCTACTTCCATGCACACTACCGCCATCCCCACATGTTTCTCTCCTGTCTCTGAGTTTATGGATGCTGACCCATCTATGAAATAAATTTCTCCTTCTGTAAGGGCGTTTTCTCTTGCTTTGGGGATGTCATCGCCCTCTCCCTCATACGTGCTACAATCATGTTCCTGTAAATCCTCAGTTGTGCATGGCTCTGTAATGAATGTGGCTGGGTTCACAGTCTTGCATCTGACCACATGTACATTTGGAATTGATATTATTATTTCATAAGCAGAGGCTCTCTGGGTTGTGAGAGTAGATTTTGATCTTTCCAAGATTGCAAATAATGAGTGTTCCGCATATAGCGTCACTGAACATCCCATTACGATCGTGGAACTTTTTTCAATAGCGAAGGCTGCTGCAGCGAGGGCCTGTTCGCAAGCGAAATGTCCCTGCATTACTGGGTCTAATACTCCACTGTAGTACACTAATGGTTTGTGGCCTAGCGATGTCTTTTGTGTCAATACTGCTGTCATCAATGTTCCATTGCTGTGTGAAAACAGGAAAAATTCCCTTTCATAATCTGGATTTGCAAGGACTGGGGCATCTGAAATAAGGTCTTTTAATCGAGAGAATTGGGCAATAGTCTCTTGTGTCCATTTTATTGGGGCTCTGTTCTTTTGTGCTTCTTTCAGTGCTTGTAGCATTGGCCGTGTGTATGCTGCGTAATCGAGGATCCACGCTCGGCAATAGTTACATATGCCAAGACATTTCTGCATGTCCTTCACTGTTTTTGGTATGATAATGTGTCGAATGGCAGCAGCTCTGTCTGGTAGTATTCTTTTTCCATCTTTAGATATTTGCTGACCGAGATATACAACGTCTGCAAGGCAGTATTGTAACTTTCCTTTGTCCACCTTGTATCCCTTGGCAGCCAATACGTTAAACAGTGTTATCATATCTTCTCTATACTCTTCTTCTGTTTTGCTGCAGACGAGTAAATCGTCTAAGTACTGTATAATGGTGCTCCCTACATCTATGTTGCCAATGTCTTCTCGTAGTACTCTGTTAAAAATGCTTGGGCTCTCGCAATACCCCTGTGGGAGTCTGCGATGTTCATATCTGCTGTTTCCTAACGTAAAAGCTGTAAGGTACTGCGACTCTGGTGCGAGTGGCACAGAGAAAAAGGCATTTTTCAGATCAATGACAGTGAAGCAAGTTGCCTCTTTTGGTATACTGCACAATATTGATGCCGGGTTAGGCACTAAAGGGAACTCTCTTTGGATGACGTCATTGAGTGGGTGGAGGTCCTGGACCATTCTCCATGCCCCTCCTTTCGCTTTCTTAATCGGAAAAATCGCTGTGTTGCATGGGGAAGTTGATGGCACTAAAATACCTTGGCTTAGGAGTGCATTCACTGTTTCTCTAATACCTTCCTCTGCTTCTTTGGATATTGGGTATTGTTTCACTCTGGGTGGGAGGGCACCTGGTTTCAGTTTTATCTTTATGGGAGTTACCTTGTGCAACAATCCCACATCGTGTGGCCCTGTAGTCCAAATTTCAGGTGCTACCCTGGCCATGTCTTCCTCAAATATTGTCGGTGGGGCCTTTATGTTAGCCATGAGTGGGTTGTGTATTTCTCTGTATTGGATCATAATGTCACATGGTATGCTTATTTCCATTATTATTTCTCCATCCCCCTTGTAATCAGTAAACAATTCTTCATCAGTTACATCTTTTAGCATCATGTTTGGCTCTATGCATAGCACACTTCTCTACTCGCGTCTCTGCGTGTCCAGGCCCATGACCACAATGTGTTTATTGGAATCTTGAACTGCCTCAATGTCTATAGATATAATTGTGCCTGGCACTACATCTGTTGGTGTGATTGGGCGGAATATAAAGTCTGATGGTATTCTCCACTCCTTCTGTGTTATTTCAGGCACTACTCGGGCTAATACCTGTATTCCATAGATGAACATGTCCATGTCAATGGGAATCCCCCTTACTGCCACTTCCTTTGTAATCGTGCTTATTATCAAGAGTGCCCGTACGGGGCATACCCCTGGCGTCGAGCACAGTATTCATCTTTCAGTAAAGGCTATGGTCATGTTTAACTTACTGAGCAAGTCTCGTCCCATCAAATTGATTGGCGCGTCTTCGTAATACAAAAAGGGTGCGTGCACTGTTTTTCCCCCCACTGCTACATCAAGATCTTTTGTATAAGGAACTTTTAAAATAGCCCCAGAGAAACCCTGCGTCTCCAAATTTCTTCTGGAGAGCTGAAACCGCCCTTCTGTGAGGCATGATTTTTCTGCTCCAGAGTCTACCATAAAGATAAACTGCTTGTTTCCTATCTCTGCCACCACTAGTGGTTCCTCATTTGCACTTTGTGTGGTGGATAGGACTGGACACGAAAGTGCTCCCTGTGGGCTGTCCTAGTCTTGGTATCTTTGCTGAACTGGCACTGAAAAAACGTTGTCACCCACGACCGTTACGCCACGGAATGGTGCAGGGGCACCGTTTGCAGCCGCTGCAAAAGGGTTATTGTTTATGTTCCCTACTGGGTTTTGTCTCGCCATGGGCTGTAGTGCGTTTTGCTGTTGTGGTTGTTGCTGCTGTTGTGGGGCTGGCTGTCTCTGTTGCATTTGGGGGTCATATCAGTATTGATTCTGTTGTCCCCCCCTCCCCATTGGAGCTCCACAAGGGCTACCTGGGTGTGGGCAGCCCCAGCCCTGTTCATTGTTCATGGGCTGTTGTTGCTGCCCTTGAAAATACCCTGATGGTCGCATTCTACAATCTCGTGAATAATGTCCCCATCTTACACAATTCCAACACAACCCCTGTTGTCCTCCCCTTGGTCCTTGCCCACCATACCCTCTGTTTCCCATTCCTCCGTATCCTCCCCTCTGCCCGCGGTACCCACCTCTTCCTTGGGCCGGCCTGTTCTGCCACTGGGATCCTTGGTATGGCTGTTCCTCTCTGTTCCACTGTCTTTGGTCCTCTCCAACCCACTGCGCTGCTATCCCAACGGGTCTTCCTTCCGCGTTTTCCTCTCCTTCGTTTCCTCTGTCTGCTGTTGCACTGGCAGTAATGGCGGCGACCTTCACTAATTTCGTCTGTACTAATTTTGCTTCGTCAGCCAGCCTCTTTTGCGTTACCTCCCTTTCCTTCTCCTTGATCCTCCTCCAGCGGTGTACAATTATGCTCTGAATTTCAGGCCACCCTTTGGCTTCGATCCCAGCTATTTTGTCCATGGCCTTCTGCACCTCTTTCGGCAACCCCTTTTTAATGATAAAATAGAATAAAGCTGTTGATTGATTCCATGCCGTACCAGTTTCGCTTCTCCATAAGTCTTGCACTCGCAAAAAGAATTGCGCAGGATCCTTGTTCTCCTCCATCGTGCACTGCATCACTGCATGTAAATCTGGAACGTCTGGAAATGCACGCCGTAATGCATCCCACACTTGTGCTCGAACATTGTTGAATGGTGATCCATCGTGTCGGTCACAGCTCATTGTTACTCCCGGGAACCCTGCTCTTTCCCAGATTGTGTCTGCTTGGTCCCCGATTGCTGATACTACTAGATTTTTTACATCACCTATAGCTAACGGCACGCCTGCCATGTTCTTCTCAAATACATGTATCCACTTACCTCCCCCTCCCGTCAGCGGGGGGAGGAGTTTTAACAGGTTGGTTTTGTCCATTTGGTCCCAAGGAATATAGTTTGGCCTACCTAATCCTTTATGTATCAGTGGCATTTGTAGTTTCTGCTTCTTCCCGTTTTGTTCATCCTCCCTTTTTTCGTTTTACTTACCAGTATGTTTCCTGTCCTCCCTGTTCGTTGTCTTAATCTACCTTGCCATAATGGTGGCGATAGTGTGTCTGGGTAACGGCAGTTTGGCAGTGGGGAACCCTCTGCGGCAGCTGCCTCTTCATATTCATCTAAATCATCCCATATTTCTTCTATTTCTGACTCTAGCTCGTTGTTCTCTTCCCAGTTTTCCTTGGGTTCACTTCCTTGTCTTTCACTTTGATCTCCACTTTGTTGACTCTCCGTGTATCTGGGCGTATAATTCTCACTGGTTTGTTATTCAATTGGAACAGGAACTGTCCGGACTGCCACTCTTGTTCTTGTCTTTGCTGTGAGGACGTCCCTTGTGATGCTATAGATTGTCCTGATACCGAGGCTGCTGGGGTTGCATTGCTTGCTGCCCCTATCGGGGGTGTGAGATCTGCTAGTGACAGCAGAGGTACCTCCCCTCCCCCGGCAGCATTTGCCCTTTATCACATAAAGCTCTCAACCGTGTTATTTCCATTTGTGCGTGTGCTAGCTGACGGTTCAAATCACCTGTTAAACGTGCTATATCCACAGGAGGTGCACACGTGGGCCATACAGGCCTCCTTTGTCATATGGTGGAGGTTCAGGGGCTGTTGCCCCGCCCTGGGCAGTGGCGGTGGGTGGTATATACAGGGGTACACTAAAACCTACCACTGGCCTAGTCATTAAGGGATAGATTTTTGTTACTTTGTTTTCACTGTGGTCACTACCTAAGCTAATATGTTACACACTAAATAACAAATTATTTAAAACATTTTATGCTACTTGTCACATTTCTACATAAATCACACACAATGATTATTGTCAGTACAATTGGGTCATTTGTGGCTTTAATTGGAGGCCTTGACCTTATTGTGCATGTAGAAGAATCAGGCTATGTTTTGCATCTTTTCCTAGGTTCAAACTCATCAGTACAATTAAAAACATATATAGTAATAAAAATGCTTAAGGTCAGTAAGGAGTGTATTGGGTGGGTTTCGCAGCACAGGCGAGGGTCTGGCACTTGAAAGAAATACCTTACAGGGGGTGCAGGGTCAGAATGGCAATAAATTGTTCTAATGGGTGTGGGTGGCTTGCACATTTATGAGGAAGAATCGAGCAGAAAGTGTTTAGCTCATCCTGGTTCACATACCGGTTCTCAGGCGAACAGTGATCTCAGAGGAAGAAAACTGTAGCATATTGATTGTTGCAACTTTCTCTAGCTTCAGCGTGAGAATGGAAGCGCAGAGCTTTCCTTCGCAGGGGGAGTGCAAGGGTGGGGGCCAGCCAGCTGCCTGCGCGTCTCGTGTGTGTGTGTCTCTGGCCTTGGATGCTGCGGTGGAAGGGGAGCTGAGCATTGCTGTACTATCGCAGTGAGGCCTGTTTACCCAAGATGGAGTCGAAAGGGGGCACAAAAGATGGATGCCCCGTGTCCTGCTCAGTAGTCCCATCTATGCAGCAGTCAACTGTGGTTAACTTTACATAAGGGCAAGGGGCAATCCCACTACCGGAGGCACGTGGTCCAAGCCTTGTACTGAGGAGCGTACGACGCGAGGGGGCCTGAGGACCCCTCGCTCCCATACAGAAGGAATATCCTTTTCCAGGATGGCCACCATGGAAAGGGAAGGTGAGGGTTCCATAAAGGGCCCCTCTTCGCTTTCCATAGCAGCCTGCAGATGGCAAAAATAGAACCCTATGACCATATTACCACAAGCACATTTTCCCTCCCTTTCAAATCTATCCTAATTTCAAATAACTTTACCACAAAGCCATTGCCAGGTGGACATGGCAACTTTAATCCTATGTTTTGTCCCTTCTGGTCATGGCCAGTAGCCAGATTGTCCGGGTCTTATTCCATGACCCGGACAATCTGGCCACTGCCCATGGCCACAGGCTACCCCTCAGTCAGTAAAGGTATACTGCTATTTTTTGTAGCTACATTATGACACTTGTCAAATAATAAAACACTGGCACATTCGCAAAACCATGCTTGTAGGTCCTTGTCAATGCTCCTTACGCAAGTTTGCTGGAAATCCACCCATGTTTTATTTTTTCAAAAGTGTCAAATGTATGCACATACAATCGTCATATAATCTAGCCCCCACCTGACAAAATCCATTCAGATTTTACAAAAACATCTACTTCTATATCTATAATCTTTTTGCAAACCTTTCTGTAGATTTGTCAAAAGGCACCAAATTTATAAGCCTTTACAATATTTTGGGACCCCCACTCTAATGTTGCTCCCTCTTGACAGAATCCCACCAAACTTCGCAAAAACATGTATATCTTGATCTATTATCAGTTTTCCAAATGAAATGTAGATTCGTCAAATGGCACCTCATTTAATTTTGCCCCCTCATGACAGAATCCCACCAAACTCTGCATACTCACTCAGAATCAGCCCAGGAATATACATGCACAATTTCCTGCAGTTCCATTAAGTGGCACCAAAGTTATAAGCCATCCAAGAACTGTATTTCATCAACCCTGTAATGCTGAGTTGTCCGCAAACTTTTCAGGACTGTTCACGAACTGTTCGCGGACATTCGCAGCGAAAAACACCTGTTTTTTATGCTTCTTGCAGCCATATCCCATCCCATCCTCACTGCCCCTCACCACCCCAGAGATTATTTGATAAGTTTGTCAAGTGGAATGCTGTGTTTTTTCATATGTTTTTACCACGATGTCCGCGGACATCGGCTGCTGTCCGTGAATCCAATATGGACAGCGTTTCCAAAAATCTGACGCACTTCACGCTCCTCACCATCCAATCAGCGAACACGTCGCATGTCTGTGGACATGACGCAAGCCGATTAGCCAATCAGGACACTGTCCACGGACCGAACAGGGAAGTGTGTCCATGGACCGGACATAGATATCACACATTTTTTGTGACCTACATTTTGGTCATTTTTTTAAAATCTACTGGACGGATTTTCACCAAATTTACAAAAGCACAGTTTCGGGACGAAGCTGCTGCTCCTGCCGCATATTTGGTGAAAATCCGTCCAGCGGTTTGGGCTGTAGGCGTGAGCAAAGGATTTTCCCCATTCAGTCTATGGGAAAAAAATAAATTTTGGGACCCCCCATATAACTTTGCTCCTCCTGGACCAAACCTCACCAAACTTTGCAAAACAATTCAGAGTGGGTCATATACTTTTTCTGCAGAGTTTGGTGAGGATTTGTCCAGGGAGAGCGAAGGTATAAGCCGCCCAAAAAGTGCTCTTCCTATGGGATTAGCAATTTAACCATAACTACACGGCCACTACTGTGGCCGTGTAATATATATATATTGTAATATATATATATATATAAATATATGCCCCCATGACCACAAACACCACAATAAAATTAAACCATGTAACAAGTACGTGCAATACACCTTCAAATAACAAGACTCACCCCGAATCCCCTACCATCCAAATGATGTCCACAAACAGCAAAATGTATCTGCACACCTTATTTTCACCTATAAAAACAGCTCCATGTCAACTGTATTCCACTCCCCCACCCTTTCCAGGCCCTTTTTCGGCCACCAAATAACCCCAAATGTGTTTCCAGACTTTTTCCTCACTGCAATGTTCACGGTCAGCGGCGATATCTGCGAACTCAGCAGCACCTGCAAACCCTTTTTTGTCACCTACAAAAACAGCTCCATATCAATTTTATTCCACTCTCCCACCCTTTGCAGCCCCTCTTTCTGCAACCAAATAACCCCAAATGTGTTTTCCACACTTTTTCCTCACTGCGCTATCCGCGAAGATCCAACATGGTGACCGTTCCTCAAAATATTACGCAGCTCACTTTTTTCAACATCAAATCAACGGGTGAATATGAATCAGGAAATTAGTGCACAGACCAGACCCAGATATCACTATCTTATATGTACCTACTTTTTGGCATTTTTTTAATACAAACGACTGGACGGATTTACACTAAATTTAAAAAAGCACGCTTTAGGGACCAAGCCACAGCCCCTAGCCCAAATTTGGTGAAAATCCATCCAGCGGTTTGGGTTGTAGTCGCAAGCAAATTTTTTTTCCATTGCATCTGTGGATTTACACAAATTTTGGAACCCCCCTATAACTTTGCCCCCTCTGAACGAAACCACACCAAAACTCGCAAAAAATAATTTCCAAGCGGCCATATACTTGTTTTGCAATGTTTGTTAAGGATTCGTCTGGCAGGGGAAAGTTATAAGCCACCTAAAAAGTGGTCTTCTATGAATTAAGCAACTTCATCATAACTACAGGGCCCTGTAATATTTATAGAACCATTCACTTTATTTCGAGCTGTAATACTGTGCCGTTTGTGTTGTTACTGAATCACATTCACACTCCTCTTAAGAGTATAGCCTGCCCTTGGCCGACGTTACCACAAAATGCAAAGGAGCTACATCTCTTGACTGAGCCTGTTTTACCTTTATGATTGGGATCACTGCTGGTTTGTAGATGTGTGAGGGCTGAGTAGGTGGTTTATTCACTGCTCACCACCATACTCCTGCAGAACAGACGTAATTTTGTCACAGCATTGTAATAACTCGAGTCTACCTCTCAATAACTTACTTCCGCCACCTCCCGCCTCCCCCCTTGGCGCTATCTTTTATTATCTAATCCCTTTAAGGCCAACCTATTAGTGCGTGTGTTTGAAGGAGGAAAGAGGAATTGACGGAATAAAGGTACATCATTTGCCAAGATCAAAATGAGAAACCTTTCTTGTTCCGTGACGCTGTCCCCCTCTTTCACATGTTGTTTTGTGTTTGGTGACTTGCTCTCCTGTCATGGGGCTTGTGCCAGGGCAAACAATGCTCTTTATACATAATGAGACATGGCATAATATAACTAACACTAAGCCCAATGCTATGCATTCACACACGCTGCTGACAAGGAAGGATGCAGCCGCTCACCCAGCCATGAAGAAGAGCACTGCCAGCGGTGTCACATTAACATGGCAGCTCCGTAGCAATCAATGCACTGCTCAGCACACGCAGATGACATTAGTACGCTGGTAAATGTTTTCGGATGCAATTTAATGTGTCAGGGGATGAAAGTCAGCATTAGATACATTTGACAGCTATATGACAGGTGCGCTTTTAGGCTTCAAATTGAAATGCCAAGCACATGCAGCCCCTTGCAGAATCCATCCTGAAGTCATAGAGATTAGACATGTTTACCAATGACAGAACCTCTGATGCAGAAGAGAAAAGATTATAGGGTATTTTGGCTGAAGAAATACACAATGGAAAGCAATAAAAAAAACTAAGAGGTGAAATAAAATATAGGGAGGAAAATGGCGCAGAGTGAGGGAAGTATTTGGTGAGAGGGAATGAAGTAGCTATTCTGGGCGTGGGGGTTGATCTTGTCTGTACACTTTACTGCAGTTCTTCCCACCTGAGTCAGCAGTGCTTTTGGGAAGTTAGATCTACAACTTTAATATATACCTTTACTGCAGTGCTAGTTTCTTGATTTTTACTGTTTTTTTAATCTCTACTTTCCCACAATGCGAAATTTTGCGTTACCAGTGCAATGTGCAATAAGCCCCCCTAGACCAGCCATTTTGGGAAAGATTAGCTAAAAAATGAAAAAGTTATTAACAGAGCAAAATGCCCTACTTCCATTATTTTACCATAGAGAAAATGTTGGGCTGATTCATGGAATTTGTGCGCCGAAGAATGGGGATTTGCGTGCCATTCTGCCCGCAAATCCCTGTTTAATAAATGGGGATTTGCAGGCAGAATGGTGCACAAATCCCTGTTTTTCGGTGCACAAATTCCATGAATCAGCCTTCAAAATGTCTGTGCAGCAAACAAAACAAAATTCTGGACGGTATTGGACAAGATACGAAACAACTTGGACACTAAGCGTTGATCTGATTTCCGAGAGGGGTCTCGAGTTATTCCATCCAGTAGTTAGTAAAATATTTGACAGAGAAGGGTGTGTCCCCTTCTCCCAGAAATATAGCTACGTTTTTCCCATGGTGTTTTACAGCAGAGGCTTTTCGGAAATGAAAAAGTGGCCATTTTGATGCGAGAGATAACCAGGGCCAAAGGCTGTGCTCACTGGCCAGGGCCGAAAAGACATATAGAATGGCCATATATAATGGCCATGGTTGAAGTCCGTGGCCACAAAGTGGGTTCAAAAGAACATGTACAGTGGACCGGGCCGAAGGCCGTTGCTACTGGACATGGCTGAATGTCATGGTTACTGGCTCACAAAAAAACGATGTTATAATAAAACCTTTGAAATTCACTGAAAAAACCTTAGTTAAAGTGCAGTTATGTTGTACAGATTTATGCAACAAAACCCTTGACATTCAGCGGATGTGGGAATTTATGACTTGCTTCACTCAGTGTGTTCCCGTTGCAAAGCCCAAGAGGACATATTGATTAGAAGGAAAGGGATTCACAATGCAATAGAAAATGGCATTATGGGTGATATAGTATTATAGGAGAGATTAAACGGAACAAACTGTGTTAAGCCGGTCCTGAGTTCCCAATTCAATGAATTTCATAGATTTTGTTGCGATAAGTTTCTGGTCTTAACTGATCATTAACTAAAGTTGTTTAATTGAATTTCAAGGGTTGTGGTATTCCATAGATGTTTTCCACACACAACTGGCCTTCGGCCGTTCCCACTGTATAATTTAGAACACTATCAGACCACTGCCATGGGCCAATTCAGAACACCAGGCCAACCGTCATTATGACTGTATGTATGTTTTAAGTGGCAATTCTGCCCCCCTTTTGTAAAACTCAAAAAACAAAAAAATAAAAAAAATAAGTTCCCTTTTTTACCCATTGTTACATGTGTTAACCCTACTGTTCTTCCCTTTTCAGTTCCACCCTCCTTCTCCCCCCCCAAAACAACACTTTTCAGGGCCATCCTCTAAGCTAGAAAAATAGACAAAATAAAACAGAAAGTGCAATAATAGATCACTACATCTTAGGTGATCTATTTTATGCAGTTTGTTTTGATGACGAATGGAGGTAGGGTGAGTGTGTCGGGTAGAGAGGGTGCGGGTTGGTTGTGTGGGGGTAGAGATGGTGGGAGTAGAGTGGGTGTGTATAGAGAGGGTGGGGGTAGGGTGAATGGAGGTAGAGAGGATGGGAGTAGGGAAGATGGGTGGGAGTAGAGAGTGTGGGGGTAGGGTGAGTTGATGCGGGTATACAGGGTGGAGTAGGATGGATGAGAGTACAGACGCTGGTAGTACGGTGGGTGGGGAGTGGCAGGATGGGTCCAATATAAAGAGTGAGGATACAGTAGACAGGAGTATAGAGGGTGGGGTTTGGATGGATGGGCAAAGGTAGAGCGTGGGGTAAGGGTGGGTGGTTGAACAGAAGGTAGGGTAGGTTGGGTGGGTGGAGGTAGAGTCGATGAGGTTCGACGAGGTGGGGAGGTTTGGTGGCATAGACAGGATGCAGGTAGGGGCAGTGGAGATAGGGAGAGTGCAAGTAGGAGGGTGGGGGTAGAGAGTGTAGAATTAGGGTGGGTGGGGTTATTGAAAGTGAGTGTAGAGTAGATGGAGGTAGATAGGATGGGTGCAGGGTGGATGGGTGGGAGTAGAGAGGTCGGGATTTGGGTGAGTGGGTACATGTATACAGGGTGGTTAGGGTGGTTGAGACTACAGAGGCTAGCCGTATGGTGCGTGGGGGAACTCAGAGGTAGGTATGGTGGGTGAGGGTAGAAGGGTGTAGGAGGGGTTGGATATAAAGAGTGGGTGTAGGGTGGTCAGGGGTACAAAGGGTGGAGGTACACTGCATGGCAAGGGTAGCGGGGTGAGGGAAGGTGAGTGGCTGAACATAGATTGTGGTAGGGTAGGTGAGTGGATGTAGAGAGGATAGGGGTAGACCAGGTGGGGTAGGGTGGGTGGGGGTAAAGAGGGTGCAAGTAAGACAGGTGGGGGTAGAGAGGATAGGGTAGGGTGGCTGGACAAACATTTCAAAATAGCACATTCCCGTTGATATCTGCCCTAATGCTATTTCCCTGTAATGCCATTTTCTAGGTGATTGTCAATCCATTCTCTTCTAAATCAAATGTCCTCTTGGGCTTTGCAGAAGGTGTGTGCCAAGTTAAGCCACTCCTAAATTGCCCAATGCGTCCAGTATGCACAGCCTTTGATGATATCAGCAGTAATTTCATACATAATCTAATTAGTGATGTCACCAGTATCGTTGTGGCCATAGATGGTAGTATAGTTGTGGCCATGGTAGGGTTATATACAGTGAGCACAGCCACAGGCCATGCCCCCAATAATCTGGACACTAGTCATGGCCACAGTAACATGTGCACAGAGAATGTGTAATGAATATGACATTGTAAATAGAATAATGTTGTTATTGGGCTTATAAATTGCAATAAGCATCATATTAGGTATGGACACTTAGTTAGATATTGTAATTATAATCGTCATTTATATAGCGCCCTTTCCACATTTGTATGGCTTCAATGCGCTTTGTGGTTGGAATGCCCTTGGGGACTGAAATCCATGTATGGGAGATGCTAAGAGTTATGTTTAAGATGTGTGTGTGCATTCTGCCAGGTTAGTACTTAGGAGGGTTGGCTGGGCCCAAGTAAGCAGCTGCAAGGTCAGGCATGTGGGTGGCTGCTGTTGGCAGATTAGGATACAGTGCTAGTTTCGGAGATGCAATGTGTGCCCAGATAGACCACGTTTTTTCCATAGGTTGTTGCTGTATATTAGTGGCAGAGGTGTTGAGGTACGGTGGGAGTTTCAGTGTGGGCGGCTATCCGAGCAGGTAGATTGGATTTGCATAGCCATAGCTGCATTCTAGTGCATGGATGGGGAGCTGTGCCTGTGGAAGGTGTCCAAAGTCATGATGCGAGTTATACATACCTTAGTCTTGAAATGATTTTTGTTTAGTGTCGTTTTCTTAGGTCTCTGAAGATAATAGATGAGTTGTTTGAGGGCATCTTGGTGGTGTTAATATACTATTTTTGTGGAGGATCTGGCTGGTGTATTTTGTTTAGTGCAGTAGGAAATAAATGAAATAGATCATCCCACCTATGGCCGCGACCAAGAGTCTCATTCTAAAGAATCATCTAAGTGCTTCTAAGTGTGTCTCTGTTCCTACCCCTGCAGGTATTGAAGTGTGTTACATGCCCAATAGTCCCGATTGAACTGGCACATTTCCTCACCACCCCCTGCGGGATCTACAGGTTTAGCATTCTGCATGCTTGGGTAAGTCCTTTAATAATTAAGTAGGCACCTCCAGCTGAGTGTGTGAATCATAGCTGTCCCCTGTTCAAACAGATCCTGCTACCATTGCTATCCTACTGATCTGTCTGAATGAGCATTCCGTCTCTGCATCTTTAAGATGCCAGATCCTGTTTGGTGACCGGATTGCACCAGTTATGTAGCTGATGGTTCGGGCGCGGATGGCAGAGGGCTTAGAGGGATGGGTGAAGTATGATCATCTGTGAGGGGGCATGGCTGGGGTGGAGAGAGTGAACGTATCTCATGGTGTGCTGTTACAAATGCTGCCGGCATCCACAGTGGTTAGGGAGCATAGGTGTAAAGTTGGGCCTGGGTCAGTAAATGTGTGCGTGGGGCAGGAAGAAAGTGCACATTTCTCATGGTGTACCACTGCAAACACTGCCGGCCTCTGCAGTGGTTTGGAATGTTGGTGTTTAATTTGGTCTTGGCCTGCACTTGTGTGATCGGGCTATCACACTATAGAGTGGAAGAGTTTCAGGAGGAGGAAGGAAAAAGCCAGGTTTTGAGTGCCTTTCTGAATGTGAGGTGATTATCAATGCCGTGGGTGTGGAGGGGCATACAGTTCTAGATGGTGGAAGCATGGGTGAAGAAGGAGGATCCCCCCAGTCTAGTGTAGTTATATTGGGGGATAGCTAGGAGCAAGGCTGTGCCGGGTCTGAGTGTCCTGAAGGGTCGGTAGAGTGTTTGTTTGTCATGGAGGAATTCCGGTCATGTGTTGTGGATTTCACAGTGAGTAATGCACATGGCTTTGAAGGTGATTCATCATCCAATAGAGAGCCAGTGGAGAACACTTGCGGTTCTGATGTGTTCTCTGGGTTGGACGCTGATGAGCAGGCGGGCCGCAGTGTTTCGGACTCTTTGTAGTTTCCTCAGTAGGAACATTGGTGTGCCTAGATAAAGGCAGTTTGCATAATCTAGGTAGGAGAGGATGACGGTGACGATGGCAGAGATTTGGTGAGGATAGGTGAGATAGGGGATGATATGTCTGAGGATGTGTCAGTGGAACAAACTGGTTCTGGATACAGGGTTGATGTGTTGGGAGAGGGATAGATCTGTGTCCAGTGTGCACCTGAGGTTTTTCACTGTGGTGGAATCTGCCGCGAAGGAGCATGTTTTTCCATGACTAGGATTTCTGATTTTTCACGGTTGATGATGAGTTGGTTGGTCATCATCCAGTGGTCATTATACGAGAAGCATGATGAAAGATCTGGAGGGAGGGAGCCTGGTTATTTGGGGCTTTTAAAGATGATCTGGTTATCAACTGTGCAGTTGTAGATATGGTGAGAAGGGTATAATTTGTACTTTTCTGTCTGTAAAAAAAGAAAATATAATTAGTTAGAGAACATAATTTATGAAATACAATTAGTTAAAGTTGTTCAATGTGTTGACCCTCATGTTAGATAAATTTGTGACTGATAAAAAATGTAAAAGGTGGATTGAAAATGCCCATACACTGTCACCCATACACCATTATTGCAGAAAATGTTTAGGAAAAATGTAAGCACATAAGCCTTTAACCTCAGAGGAAGTTGTCAATTAATGATTTTATTTACTTATTATTTTTTGAAATATTTTAAATTTTTAGTTGCATAGTACATTTTATTGTGTCTTTTTCGATTGTATTACATTTTCCTCCCAGGTCAGACATTGTCCACCATGTCTGGCCACATCAATAGTAGTGAGGAGGTAATCTGTGTTCCGACAATACCCCCCCTGCAAAAAATTGTGCAGCATCGAAAAACTGCAGACAGTTGGCGTTATTTCCTGGTGGAGGAGAACCATTTACAAAAACAAACAAAGGTGCAATGCAAAACGACGTTGCTGTGACCTCATTTTATTCCAGAGAAAGTTTTGGACAAGTGCCAGTAAATAAGCCTTTAACCTCAGATCAACCTTAAACCCTCCACAAGACAAACATTCTACATGGATCAGTGTACTAAACCAATATATTTGAAGAGGAGCAGAAGAAAGGAATTTGCCCAGATCTTCTTTAATCACCAAATAGAAATCTGTAAGAGGGTGAACAATAGTTTATAATAGAGAAGGCTCTGAATCACGGGACAAATGTGCTCTCTGAAATTTCCACTTCAAATAAACCTGTGAATATTTACTGACACTTACTATCTAGAAAATTACCCTGTAGCACATCGTATAATCTTAATTAAACATCTAATTTGTAATATTCAGCTACAAAAAAATATTACTTAATATAGCTTACACACACTAGAAAGCAAATAAACCTTTAAATATGTAAATATTTACTGACACTTACTTTCACTAATGCAAAAGATCCAAACATTTTGTGCAGTTGGGGTTCTGCAATCAGAATGGCAACAGTCTACAAAATGGCACCTATGATACTTTCCAAAATCAATGGCACAAAAAGAGGGCTATAGTAAACTAACTACTAAAATGGCTGACACATTTTCACTGCAACTTATCACAGGCAGGTATGCAATTGCAACAGTAACACCAACCAATTGAAACACAAAAACACAAGAAACGCTTTCTTTTAATCCATCTTTTTATAACTGCGGCTAGTCCACCCCTTTCTATAAACACCCTCTTGTAGCTGTGGATACACGTACATGTTTTACATACTCAAAAAGACACATTGCCAACCTTTCAAAGTTCAAATGACACAAGGTTAGAGGTGAGGGAATGGAATCCGAAATACATGTAAAATTGTGTGGTCTAACATCCACAGAATAATATGATTATTGCACAGAAATGTATGGCTTAATACCCTCATCTATTCTACATAGCCACGAACATGCAAGAAACCAATGAAAGTATTTTGTCATAGCCTCGTCTATTGGGAATGACAGCAAAAAATGCTTTCCTGCTCTCACTGGTCCTCGCTAAGTGCCCCCATGTCTATGCCAGCTCCCCCCACTCCATTGATGGCCTCCTCACCTGCTCTTTCCCATTCCCCATATAATGCTTGTCTTTTCTCTGAAGCAGTTATCAGCTAGCTGTGGGTATAGCCCAGGTTATAGTCGGCACAATGATCTATACACGCACATATGCCAACAACCGAAGTAACTACTTCTTTCTGTTTTGTCATAGCCACAGCTAGCTGGAAAAATTGAGAAAATATTTGCCCTCTCCCATTCCCCCCTACAACACTTGTCATTTCTATTACGCAGTTTCAGTTGAAGAGTCAGGTCGCTGCAGCTAAACCCCAGGTTATAGCCAAGGGTATGCGACACATTTTGAGTTTCATGTTGTGAACCTGGTCCCTAACTGACCTCAAACTTCCAAAGTTCACCTCTTGTCGTCTTGCCCCCCGCCGCTAGACTATTCGCATTTACATGTTTTTTCACCTATACATGACTTCTTTCTGCATTTTAATTTCTAATACCCTCAGCTATAACCTGGGGCATAACTGTGGCTTTCTCTGGCATTGAGAACAAAAAAGATGCCGGCTGTTTCATTTATAAACACCCAGTTTCTTGGCAATTTACCCAGGATAAAGCTATCTTTTTTACAGAAAGGGACACCCCCTTCTGCATCAAATATTTTAAAAAGAACTGGACTGAATAACCCCATTTGTCTCGGGAGGATAGCTCAGGGGCAACGTGCTTTGGAAGCAAGACGACTCTGAGCACCACAGGTTCAATCCCTTGGTCCGCGCTTAGAAAACTCAGGGTTTTAAGCGTCTTATACATAACCTATGATATCATATCAAACCACAAAAGGATTGTGAGTCAACACTTCTTGCCCAAATTGTTTCAAATCATGTCCAAATCTCTCCAGCAGATTTGGCTGTGCAGTCCAGCAAAAATTGATCTTTTTTGTTTATGGGAAAATGTATGGGGACTAGGCAGAAAATGTGTATATTGTTTCCAGTCTGGGGAAGCCTGCGTCAAACCCTGTTCATTCAACATTTTAGCCAATTCTGTTGCAAAAGTCAAAGGTTATTAGCAATTAATTGTTTTGATTTCCTATGTGACTATGTTTTTCCTTAACTTTAGGACGGCAACCTTGAAGGATCTCCAATGATTTCTTTTGGAGACATTTGTGAGCAAAATATATTCAGAAAACCAGCATATGTGGCGTTTACAAAGGTGTACCGTGGATGAGCTTTATGTTTGTACCAGCATAAAAGAGAAATGTGCAGAGGCCCACTATGCTGGGAAATGATGCTGGCGCACGTCAATTCTATTTCCAGATCAATGCAAATCACTATGTGGATTCAGATCAGACGGACACAGTGCTGCACACTCACATAAGAAATATGATTGCAAACACCCGCTACCACCACCCCCAGATGCCCCAGCAGTAAGCCCTTGAAAGAGCAAATAACTGTGGGGTCAATTAAGAAAAACAACTAACACCCAGTCCCTCATTGTCCGCACCAGATCCTAGGTCCTTTTTATGGCTGTTGCCTCTAGGATGCCCAGACCCCACCTACCCCCAGCCACCACTGGCTACTGTTGGCTCCAGGACCCAATGACCCAAACTATCCCCAGCCTCCGCTGACTACTGTTGCCCCCGGATACCTGCACACAACCCACCCACTGCTCCTGGCACCCATTATTACCCACTGCCACCTTAAACCGTATTGCTTGCCCAAGAGTCACCACCACCACATCCTCTCCGGGGTCCAACACCACTTGGCAACCCTTTGCCTGACCAGAGTGCCAAATTCACCACATAACAAAACTGGGCACACAACAGGACCATGCTGCAGCAAAGCTGCACCAATTTCACTGATGAGGAGCTGAAGGTCCTGGTACAGTGTTTCACAAAGGAGGCTGACTTTATCATAGGTCATGGGTGTTTTAAGATAATGCCATGTCAGTGCAACAAGACCTGAAAGGCCATCTTGCAAAATGTCAATGCCTTAGTGACAATGTTGCGCATGGTGGTCCAGATCCAGTAATGTTGTTAGATTTTCTGGTTGCCAAACAATGCAGGGAGTGGCTGGTCACAGAAGGAGGCTCAGCACTTCCCCACCCCTATACCTGCACCTATGGAATGAGCAAGCACAGGATGTCATCGATGTCAGTGGCCTTGAGGGAAATGGAGCAGTCGAGACTGAAGCTGAGGGTCAGTCTACTACATACATGGTACTCAGTCATGCTACACCTCTTGAATAAAGTGTGTGACAGTGCAATACCGATCAATGACCCAGAATGAGAACACATGTCTCCAAGACACCCAACTCTTTCACTATTACATTGTGAAAGTATTCATAATTGCATTGTAAAAGTATTTTTTTTAAATTGCATAGTGAAACCTAGGCCTTTCTCCCACTATACATGACTCTCAGACCTAGGTGTGTTTTCTACGGTATTTAAAATTGCAGCATGAACGTATTTAAGAAAAAATTGCATTGTGAAACCTAATCCTTTCTCCCACTATACAGACTCTCAGACCTAGGTGTGTTTTCTCCGGTATTTAAAATTGCACTGTGAATGTACTTAAAATGGCATTGTGAAAGTATTTAAACTGCTAAACTGCACTGTGAAACCTAGGCCTTTCTCCTGCTATACAGGACTCTCACACATAGGTATGTTTTTCCCCTCTACTTAAACTACATTATGCAAGTAGTGCTGTCTTGGTCTTTGTTGTCTTGTTCAATTGTCTACTATTGTCTCGTCTCTCCTTTTCTCCTCTGCTTCCCTAGTGGTCTGTCCACCCACAACCTCCCCTCCCTACCACCCTTCCTCTTCTCTCCTCTCCCTACCTACTCTATGCTGCTCTCTGTCTCTCCTATCTTTTCTAACTGTTTCTCTATCGACTATCATGTTCTCCTCACTAAATCTGGTAGGAAGAAGTTTAAAAAGGACATCCTAGTCTCCAACCCAGGCCTCCCTATCACTGACACCTATACCAGTGCTTCCTCCAGGAAAACCCTCACCGACATCCTATTTGTCGTTCCCTCGCCAGACCTATGGAATATTCATATGGTCTCTGTGCTTTCCCCTTTCTCTTCTGCTCCCATTAATGGTGGCACCCGGTGGGAGGCCCTCCTGGTCTCCTTCCACTCCTCTAAGGTCATCATTAATGTTTACCTGAATGGTACCGTCTTGGTCCAAGGCCCTCAGGCCAACCATCTCCTCTTTGATAGATGCTTCCCCTGCCTCATCAATTTATTTTCTTCTCCTGCTGTCCCCTCTCTTCCCTTCTTGGCTTCCTTGCCTTCCTCTGCTGTCTCCTCCTTGGCTGCATTGCCCTCTCTTTCTTCCTCTTCTGCCCCCGCAGGCTTCTTCTACACCTCAGCAGGGCGTACCTCTGATTTATACCCCTCCTCAGAAGTCTTTCAAGGACGGCAAACATCTCCATATTGCCCCTTTAAACTCTTGCTCAGGTGTCAAGCACTCCTCTGACATCTGCCACCTCCTCTGAGACATGGTTCATGGCCAGCTCTGTCACAAGCTTTGACACTCTCCTCCCTGATGGCTACAAGATCCTTTCCGCGCCCAGGTCCAATCGTTCTGGAGGGGGTGTAGCCCTGATCTTCCCTGAGTGGATTCCTGCCTCTGTCATTCCTACATAGGCCTACTCCTCTTTCGAATTACTTGTCTGCTGACTCTCTATCTCTCCTAGACATTCCCTCACTGTGGCTACCATCTATCGGCCACCTGGTCAGATCTCCTCCTTACTCTCTGAGTGGGCAGACCTCTCCTATATCCTCCTGGTCTTGACCACTCAACTCCTCCTTCTTGGAGACTTTAAAATCCACCTGGATGCTTCCTGTCCTTCCTCTGGACTCTTTTGTGACCTATGCGACTCTCTCTCACTCTCTACCTTCTGGACCGAATCACTCTGCAGGGGACACTCTGGATGTTCTAATCTCTACAGACCTTCCCCTTTCTATCCCTCTCACCAAACCGGTCTCCTGGAGTGAAAGTTTTCTCCTTTCTTCCCAGCTCACTCTCTCCACCCCTCAGTCCAAGCCAACTCCAGCACTGCCACCTGCCTTCTCGGTTATCTGACCTATGAATTGTGTGTCAGTTGAGGCTTTCGCCATCACTTTCTCCCCCTCCCTACCCCTTCGGCTGACTCACACCCTGACACAGCGCTTTCTATTCTCCACTCTGCTATATCTGATACTCTTGATGTTCTTGCCCCTGTCATGAGGATCCGCTTGAAGCCCAAAGCTAAGTGCAACTCCTGGTACTACTCAGACCTTGCCACCCTTAAACGCAAGTGCAGAATGGCTGAGAGGACATGGCGTGCTTACTGTATATCCTCTGACAAACTGGCCTGCTGCCTGCTCCAAAGGCATTACCAGCTCTCTGTCCGCACCAAGAAGAGAGCCATCATCCAAGCCTGCATCACTGCGGCATCCAACAACTCAGCCAAACTTTTTAAAATCTGCACGGAGCTGGCCAATCCTACGGCAGGCTCGACTTCTCCTGTCCCGTCCCAGGCCCTATGCATGGCCCTGGCTTCTCATTTCATCTCTAAAACTCAGGACATCCTGTCCTCTCTCTCTTTTCCTCTCCTTCCCCTCACTCTACTCCCTTCTCTTCCTCTGGCTCTTTTGTGGCCACCTCTCCTCTCTCCTTCTCTGCCTTTCCCATGTTCTCCCAAGATGAGGTTTCTAGACAAGTCTGATCTATGAAATTCTAGTCAAAACAGGTTCTCCCCTGTTCCTCTAAAACCATCAAGAACCACATTGACATCCTGGCTCCTGCTTTGGCTGACTTCTGCAATCACTCCTTTGCCACTGGAGTCTGCCCTTCCCCCTTGAAACACTCCCTTATAAACCCTCTTCTTAAGAATCCCTCAGCCGATCCCTCCTGCTCAGCTAACTACCGATCAATCTCCATCACTCCTTTCCTGGGCAAACTCCTGGAAAAGATGGCCATCTGCCAGCTTAATCTTCACACTGAATTGGTTGGTTGTCTCCATGACCATCAGTCTGGCTTCAGAACTGCCAGAAGCATGGAAACTGCTTTCCTGAACATCCGTGAAGACCTGCTTTCCAATCTTGACTCCAATACCCCCTGTATTCTCATCTTACTTGATCTCTCTTCTGCCTTTGACACAGTCAACCATACCATACTGCTGAACCGTCTCTTTGATAACCTGGGCATCACTGATTAGGCCCTGGCTTGGCTGATCTCTTACATTAATTATTGCCATACATTTAAATGTTGGTATGTGATTACAATGAAAACAAAATGAAGCATCACATGGCACTATCTTCCTATTTTTTTGGCAGTTTTAAAATGTAAAAATGATTCTTATTTAAAACATGTTGCAGACAAAGGAATGAATCCATTGACATATTGTTTGATAAGAATGGTTTACACTTTGGGAATCATTGTAAGTTTGGCATTGTAGGAGAAATTCCATATCGCCATGTTTCCTGCACCGTCAAAGGATAATTTTGGCAGATTTACCTGTAAATCTGCGGATTTTCGGGGATATAGTGGCAGATTCATCTCCACCTCCAATGTGTCAACTGTGCTGTAATTCTGTCAGTGGTAAATCCTCAAAAATCCCAATGGAGTCCTATGGACTCCAGAAAAGGGCAGTTACCACCACTTCTAATCCTGTGGTAACCCAACAGGACCAAGTCACGATAAAGGTAATTGAATTTGGCGGTAATTCAGCAGAATTATTGCCTAATTACTGCCAAATTCATAATTGCCATTGCAATCAAATAACTATGCCCTTATTGCATCCAAACTCATATGATTTTCTTCAGTTGGCTTAGGCAATGCTAGATAACACTAAGTGAAATATTTCAAAAACTCATATCTTCTGTTAGCCCTGTATGCATTTTCCAATGTCGGAGAGGTTTATTTTCCCTGGAGCTTAGATGTTCCATTGGAAATAATGCACTCTGTTTGCTTTTAATCATGAAAACTCATTGCGGTCACAGAAGAAAAGGCCTTCTGCTACAGACCCTCTGAGTTGTCTGACGCTGGAATAAAAAGCTATACAGAAGGCATACCAACTGTTCCAACTGAATGAGTGCTGAACCTGGACATAGGGCCTCATTACGAGTCCGGCGGTAACTGAGACAGAAAAACTGGCAGGTTACCGCCATACCCGTATTACCATTCCGTCTCCGTGATTCCCGGAATCACTGGGGCATTACGGCCCCGGTGACCCAGGAATTCCAGAGGCGGAATTGTGTAAGTCCCCATTCCCATGGAGCCCCATAGGACTCCATGGGGATGGGGAAAATGGAAACACTGGTTCCTTCTATGACAGAGCTGGTGTTTCCATGTCCGCCTGCAGGCGGGTGGTGTTAAACCCGCCAGGTCAGACCTGGCAGGTGTGAAACCTCCCGCCTGCAGGACTCTTAATCAACCGGTCCGGAAAGAACAGTGGCAGCGGTTTTACCACCACCTTTCTTTCCGGACCGGAAGGGTTATAATGAGGCCCACAATCTTCAGAATTGGGCCCTACCCATGAGGAGATGTTTACCTGGAGTAAACCAGTTTTCCAAGAGGGAGGAGGGGCTGACTGGATGGTCGATTCAGACTTAGCACCTTAAAGAATATTTCAAAGTGAGCATAACGGTTTCTCACATGCAATTAGAAAAGCCTCCCTATAATCATTATTTAGCTAAATCCCTGGATTGGATGGGATTGGGAAGGTGACTTCCACTGAGGGGTGCTCATTTCAAACAGAATATCTTAGTTTTTGTGTGTGAAATGCAATGGTGTTTTCTCACTGTATTTGAAGACAAGTGAGATTTGACTGCTGGTAGAAAACATGGCATTTATCTGTACACAGAATACAGGGGCTGATAAATTAATATTAACAGAAAGCAAATAGAGTATTGTATTTTGTTAGTGTGAGTTATGTCCTACTTTCATTGTACTAAAGCTGAAGGAGATTACATTTAAATAACAATATGCTGTGTAAAATAGAGAGCACGTTCTAGCATAGAGAGAGCAACACGTTGAAAATGATAGCTAAATTAAACTGAATCCTACACTATTCAATGGCACAGTCTAACGCATTGTGAAACAGTCGCCATGATTCATAGACTAAATAGAAAATGACTTGATAGTTTGTGACCCGGGAAAGCCATAGATAGGTAAAATGGGAAATGGAAGGGAGTTTACCCATGCTAATTCATTTTCCCAGCAAAAACATGCTAGTAAAAAATGCATCCTCTCCTCTCTTTTGACGTTGTACAGTAGGGGGAGAGCTGTACACCTATGGAATCCTATGTGTGAAGTGGGAAAGGAATCCATCCTTGTATTAGAAAATCATATCTCATAGTGAGCTTGTCACTGGCTGCCAAATCTAATGTTGTAAACAATTCATCATATTGTATGCACAATATTGTGTTGACTTGCTCTGCATAAAGTAAGGGCACCACTTTTGAGTTATTTTTGTTTTAATAAATTTGAGTTTTGATCATAAATAGCCTGCCTAATGTCCCTAAATTGTGGGTTGAGACTGTGTACTAGAGGATGATAGATTAGCGATTGCCACTTAGTAAAAAAGTGTGATATATTAAAAAATATCGTAGCAATTGTATGTTAAAATATTTTTTGTACACCGCTTTGTTGAAGGTGCTATACAAATAAGTGCTTATCATTAGATATAGGGATGGATATGTTGGTAGCAGGATTCTGTGGAACACCTGGGGCTTTCACCTACTCCCTGATGTGAAAAACTAGGGAATGTTTTGCTATCTAAACCTCAGGGATCTGTTGCTCAGGTGGTCTGGTGAAGGCCGCCATCACTTTTGGATACCGACCCTGGGTGTGGACAAGCGAGGGAGGATCACCTGGGTAAGGGTTCCCTGGGTGCAGGGGGTGGAACATCCAATAGCGAGACATGGCATCCCCCTTATCCAGACACATTCCCTACTCCTATCCCTACCTACTTTGCAGGACACTACAACTCCTTTGATCCTCATCCTTCCTACTCTATGACTACTACTGCTACTTACCTCAGACTCTTTTCAATGGCTTTCTCCCAGTAACGAGGCCAGGCAAGGTCAGGCCTCCCTTTCCAATCATCCCCACCTGAAACCTGTTAACTTCCCCACCAGGGATAAAAGGCAGAGCACACAGGTCCAACCTGATCGAGGCTGGGAGCGAGAAGGAACCAGATTTCAGGAGCTGCTGCAAATGCGAGATTGGAAGTTAGAAAGCCAGACGCATTTAGAGTCTGTGGAGAAGTCTCAAGAAAGCCAGGCAAAAGAACCGCACTTGCAACAAGCAGCTGACAACTCAAGCAGGAAGCCATCCTTCTGGGGAACCTTGATGAGAAGCCTGCTTCCCTTCTGGTGAATGATTGAATTGGGGAGGTTTGATAAAGCTACAAGTAAAGGAAACTTGAACTCAGACATACGAACAATAGTAAAACAGAGCCGGTGAGTTAACAAAAGAGAAGAACAAAGGTCCGGTTGTTTTTTCGTGAAAGTAACTCTATCAAGATAAGGTTGTGCATTATACGTCCACCGCGACTAAAGAAAGATCAACGCTTTAAAAAGACAGAGTGATGCAATGTACACAGAGTGGTCCCACTGTTGGATACAGCACAGTCAAAAGTCTCTGTAGTAACATGCTTGACTATTCAAAGTCCAGGGGCAAGAGGGATTATCGGAAATAGAAAATAACGTGGATTGAAGTTTGCACCCGATTGAGGGGAGCTTGTGTGTGAGCTGGAGAAACACATTACAAGCCTGAGTCTGACTGAGGGAGGCTTCTGTAAACTGTGGTAAAGGTATTGAAGGCCTGAGCCCAGCTGAGGGAGTCTGATGTGAAAGATAAGAGGTGTTAGCCCGACTGAGTGGAACCAGTAATATTATGAGTGGCTCAGCACCCAACAGAGAGAAGCCCATAATCTTGCAACTACAAGTAGCAGAAAGCATTGGGAGAAAGGGAAGGTAACGGTTGTCCAAGTGGTCAGGCATAGTCAGAAGCCAAATCTATGCCATCTCGAAAGTCTTCAACCAAGAAAGCTTGTGCAAGGATATCCCTGAGACCTTTATGCAAGATTGTGACTATTAAGGGTTTTGTTTCAAAATGAAGAAGTCTATTTGTGGAAAACCTTTGCAACCTGTGTTTTTGGATAGTCCAAACTAAAAAAGCCTGAACATTCTGTTGACTAGCCCCAGTAAGCCAAAGTGTGCCTCACTGGGAAAAAATGTGCTTCCTAAATCCCTATACCCTCGCAACCCATTGTCCCAAGGTGAAATCACAGGGCAGGGATTCATCATTGCTTCAAACCCCTTTCCATCCTGATCCTTTTGTTGAGAACACTATCCTTTTCATTTTGTGTACATTTACCTTGCACCTTTTTGTATTAGAATTAGGGCAGGCAATGGGTTTAGAAGCTTTTGTCTTGACTGTACAGACTAGGATTGTTTTACTTTTACTTTATGGTCACGTTAAATCCCACTTTAGATATAGGGCAAGTTAGGAAGTCTCCAACCGCTTGAAAAGTTATAAATAAAGCTGTTGAACTTGCATCTCTTGTTTGTGACTCTCCTTTTGATACCATGAGTTCCTCACACTGTGCAGTGAAAGGGCATGTGTCACCAGGTGCATTATGTGTGTTTGCAGCTAGATATAGAGTTCCATTGAAGGGAGGCTTTTGGCAATACAAGGGGTCAGATATCAGAAGATAATTTGTGTGGATAGTCTTTTTGTTCTGATACTTGCACGGTTGACAGTGCTGGGCAGACACTTGTGTGCTGATGTCTTCAACTATCCTCCACCCCTCATGATTGGCTTGTGTATCCCTTTTTGTTTGGATCAAATCAGAGTGGGTTGGGGTTCTGGCTCATGCAGTGAAAGTGTGTTTCTATGCACTAGGAGGGTGGTGTGTTGCTGTGTACATACCCAACATGTTGTTCTGGACTACTACCATGGAGTTCTGTTTGGAGCCACGGAATTTGGCACACACGTGTGTGAAACACATGTCTGCATCAGAGACCATCCGCACGTTGATTGTGTGCTTCATGCACCTGTTGATGTAGACATGCATTTGTGACTTTTTGATACAAGAGTGCAGTCGAGGGCAACAACAACATTGCAGAAGCCCGCAATCACATAGAAGCTGGCTTTGATCTGGGTGATCACTGTATGGTTTGTGGGGAAGGCAATGTGATGGTGCATCCATTTCATCATGGCACATATGCCACATAAGAGGATGCAGGAGATGAATTACTGTGTGATGCCATGTGCCAAGGCCACCGTGTGTTTTTATGCAGTCCCCACCCCCTAATTGGTGGTTGTTGCATGTGTGGATTGTTGTGGGAGTTACATGGTTTGTTTGAATGATTGGTGCCTGCAGTGTGCTTCGCCCATTTTACTTTGCCAAATTGCAGCTGCTCTGTGCAGGTGCATTGTTTTATAATGAATGTTGGAATAAAAAACAGCTCAGGTTTTCCGTAGCATCAGCAGCAGCGTATTTTTAATATGTACATTTTATGCGTAAAAACCAAGGCACAGATTAAGTTGCGTAAATTACGCTTGGTTTGTACGCCTTACGTGTATGTTTTTAAACCTGCGTTTGCTGTCCTGAAGTCAGAGGGCAAACACATATGGGACCAGCATGGCAGTACGTAAATTATGGACATGAACACTTTACGCCTTGAATTTACACCACCGTTTTATACTCTGGGGTCTTCGTAAATTAGCTCTGTGTGTATTTTATGTAGTACACCAATAGACATACCTCGCATGCAGCCCTCAAGTATTCTTTTGCACATGCCTACAGTGAGTACAGATTTGTAACAATCTTTCTACAAGTTTGTTAGGTAAAATGCTTCAATCTCAAATAAACCAGAAGGCCAACATATATTTTTTATTTTTTGTTAAAAACAGAGAACGACATCAAGGCGTTCTCAGAGAGAACAGTGGTTGCTGATATAGTTCTGTCCAATCAAATGAATAACTGCTCAATTCCTTGGATAAGTGTTTATATGGGGACATCATTTAGAAATAGCCCCGGTAGAAAAAAAAACAAAAAAAAAGGAAATTGCTGTCTGTGATTCAATAGCTTTCATTAACATTTCACTGTTTGATGTTGCACGTTATCGAAGTAGGTAATTTCTCCTGAATTCATTCATTTGAATAATTTCCGGGAACATTGCAGGGTTTCCCACCGAGGTGGACGACGCTAAGTGATTTGAATAAATAACATCCATTGGTATTATCGTGCTTCGGGAGTTATAGTTATTGATGCTTCCTATTTAAGTGAATTCTCGTTACTTATTTAAAGCCACGTTAAACATGAGCGGCAAGACATAGTGGTGCATAGGCTAATTTTCTTTTTACAATTATAATCCTGGATGGAATGCTCTGAAATACAGCTGTTTCTTCAAATTGAGAAAATAGCTCCAATGGATTTATATTGCCATCCCTGCCAATGAAATACTTTTATGTTTTTAACATCATTTTCTAAATATTTTGGGATCTTATTTCAGTATGTAAATAGAAGATCAGCTGATGTATCAGGTGGCTCATCAGTGCCTGGTAACCAACAGGGCCATCTCCCACAAAACGATTCCCTCGCAACTAATTCAAAACAAGCTTTGGCAAAGACTGTTTTGCTTTTTTGTTGGGCAAATATGCTTTTCCTTTTCATATATTTTCATTTTTTTCTTCTTTTTTTTGTATAATCTTTTTATTGATCAGTTTCAACACCAGCAGATAGAAAAAGAACAGGAGCAACAGAGCAGGCATACGGAGCAAAAGACATAATTAGCAATTATACTTTTCATATATTTTCTTATATTTTTAACATGACACATTAACAGGCCGATTCATGGAATTAATGTGCGCCGAAAATTCCGGCGCAGAGGTGCCAAAACGTGCGATTCGCAGTAAAAGTGCGAAAATCGCAGTGCAACTGCGAAAATCGCAGGGAAACCAGCGCACATCGATTCATGGAAGTCCGTGCGCGAGAAAAATATTGGATGTGCGCTAAAAAAGTGCACGGCGCATGCCGGCGCACAGGTCATCCAACGGCGTGCGCCACGGCCGCTGCGAAATCGCACATAGCGCGGCGCACATTACAAAAGTAGGCGGAACACGGGGCGTAACACTCGGAATGGGGAACAACGCGTGAAAATATGGGTGTCACGGGGGAAGTACAGGAGTCAAGTGCGCGGAACGCCCACACGCTCGCCTACAACTCGTATTCATGGAATCGAATAGGGCAAACCAGCGCACGGTCAAAGACGCGCACAGGGCCAAACAAGTACGCCACAAGAAAGCAGGCGTTAGCGTCCCTGCGCCTGAAATAAATGTGCACCAAAATGTGCGCTAACAAAAAGCACCC